>NW_024881324.1:23478229-26438229 GCF_018691265.1 Tyto alba | reverse complement strand
TGATATTTACATGTTTGGAAAAGCAATCCAAGACACAACTATTACACCCCTTGCTGATACTCCTGTGAGGTTAAAACCCCAGGTGTGGGCCATGGTCTACTAGTTTAGCTTGCACCACTCAGACCATCAGTGTAGCCAGTCCTGCCAAAAATCTCTACAACATTTATTGTGCTGACAGTGGTTTTGTTGTATCAACAAACACTAAATATCTTTAAAGTGCAAAGCACAGATATAAATTAACATGTAATGGCAACATAAGGTAGAAATGAGAAAGATACACAGACACAGTGCTACTTAAATACAAATTCTCTGGAGGAAAATAATAATTTATTCCATTTCCTTCTTTCTAAGCAGCTTGTACCACATACATATTTTCTTCCAAATTTTTCAATGTATGTGCACACTTTCAGTGGAATATTCTATTTGCTTATTTCTCCCTTCAAACACTTTTCAGACGGACTTCCCATTAGCACACCATTGAAAGTAATTCTGTTGTTCCCCTTACTAGAAAGTCTGTCAAGAATCCCAAAAGCATATTTCATCTATAGCTACTGCAATCATCCAGGAGTTGATATTACTATTATAAAATTAGATTCTTCATGGTCCCCGTTTTCAAAACTCTCTTTAACCCTGCATCTTTAAGACTGAATCTCAGAACAGCTGAATAGCTCCACCAAAGTCTCGTATCCTTCCGAATGGCCTAAAACACAGCCTGTTATAATTATGTCCAAATTTCACTGTGTGCTTGGTTCAATCCGTATTCAGAGAAAAAAAAAAAATAGAGAAAAACTGAGGGCAACATTTCAGGGCACCACCAAACCAGAATTGCTACAGAATAAAGAATTACACCCCCTTCTGTAAGTACTACACTTCTTTTGTCCATTTACACATTAACAATGCTCTCTCAAGCAGTAGGTTTTCTTCTTAATCCTGATTCCAGTGAACAGAAAGATTTTTCCCACTGAATTTAGTGGCAGTAAAACTCAAATATTAACATGCTTTCAAATAGTTATGCTAGCCTTCTGGTGAGCTGGGCTGAATTCAATCTCCTTCATACTCCACAGATAGGTCTGAATCTGCAAGTGCACTCAAATCTCAGAAATTAAGGCCATCAAAACATGAATGTACTTTTTAAAGCATGTCTCTTAAAGCACCTCTAGTTTCAAGCAAAACTGATACTTTTCTACAGACTGGAATGTGCAATTTGACTACACTATTTCCAAATTATCAGGTATCAATATTTAAACACAAAATACTAGCACCCTTAAATTTTTAGTTCTTAATTCTAGTTTAAAATCTCAAATCTAGTTTTTAGAAAAATAAAAAAGAAATTACAAAAAGATGGAACACAGCCATTATTTTTAATGTTTCTATTAAGTTGGTATTTCAAAAACTAGAACAGCAAGTCCTTTTTTTTTTTTTTTTTTTTTTTTTGATTAAAATCTCCTTTCCATCACTCTTCAAAATTCTTGTATGCACTAATTCATTGAAGTCTCAATTTAGGAACAACAGGGTTTTATTGCATGTTTTATGTAAATATTAAAATCAACTAACCAGTAGCTATTATACCAAGCAATCTTTGCTGCGGGTGCTGTATCATATCCAGGAAAGCTCACAGACAACTTTCAGAAAAACTAACACACAATTACAGCTGAAGTCAACAAAAGACTTGCCGATTTTTATATCATTAAAAAAAGAAGAAGAAGGGGGAAGCGTGATGGATTTCAGACAACTGCATCCCACCTCATTTACACACTCAGCCCCTCCACCATATTCTGCTGCTACTCTGGAAGATACTGGACAGACGGTGAAGATAACCCATCAAAACAAAGGCGGTGAACTCAAAGAATTAATGCCATTGAGAAAGAGAGAGGTGTAACACGCCTCCTGCCCGCATCTTGTGTTAGCAGCAAACAGCTAGCTACGTCCTCTACTACCTGAAGCTGTAAACTAATTTGTATCATCTGCTTCAAAAAAAAAAAAAAACAAACCTTGCATTAATGCAGTCTAAAGCTCGCGGAGGTCAGAAAAGCTACAAGGTCAGAATGGTAAAGCAGCAATCAATATACTGACAGGAAGCAATAAAACATCGGATTACCAAGAGCTATTAAGCATTCTCCCATCCAAGGAGGCTCACTGCCCTCAGAGGTGGTTTCCCTAAACCTAGAGGCAGCACGACTGGATGGCTCACGCTGAACCACACTTTGTCCAAACCCTATTCTCAACCAGCCACCAGCCCCTCACCGCACTAACAACCCTGCACGGCTCCGGGCTGCGTGAAACCCCAGCACTGATGCGCATTCAGGCCACGCACAACCCTCCCACATATGCTGAAAAAGGACTCAGCCCCGCTCCCTGACCCAACAGCAATGCCATCTTTCCCTTGGGGGAGCACACAGCACCAAGCCCAGCCAAAGACAGGCCTACACCCAAGTTCAAAGACAACCCATTATTAAATTTACAGTTCTGCAAGCCGTTAATTACAGATGATGTCTTTGGCAGCAGAGTGGACACAGAACTCTTATGACCATGGATGGGAAGGAGTGGGTTTTTTTCATTCTTATAGATTAAAAAAAGAAAAAAAAAAAAAAACAACCAAACCTCCAAAACAATGAGACTAGCTAAACCATTATTTAAAGACTGAAGAAACCGCTTGATAATTAATTCCTCAAATAGTCCAATCTTTAGTTTGACAAAAGACTGAGAAACTATTTGATTGTAGTGCTGGAGATGCATCACAGCAGAAAGTATGGAGAAGACTAAAAGGCTCTAAAACAGCTGTGAGAGTCATCAAAAGTGAAGGAGATGGGTAAAAAAAAAAAAAAAAAAGAAACAAAAATCAAAATAGGGTACATTTTTTTTTTTTTTTAAAATAAACTGATTAAGAACAACACATACAGAAAAGAGTCTTCCCTGCCTTCGGAAGTCTCCAAGACTGAAACCTGACAAAAAGTGGAATTCCCCTTCTTCTGCATCTTTGTGGAGCTTGTAAAAGACTGATCAGGCTCCAGCAGGGCTATCGGGTGAGCCCCCAGCCAGGTGTATCGCATTAGGGCAACGATGAAAGCCTAGAACTGGCCAGAAGTTTTACCAGGTGAAGATACCACATTCCTACAATCTTCACTCTCCTCCCACACTCGAGAGGAGCAACAGAAAGAACCCAGGAAAAAATGCAGTCCTACCCAATTGGATCAAAAAGATAATCTCCACTCTGAGCTTAAAAAGAAAAGGCCACGATCTGAAACGTTCCTCAGTGGTACAGTGAAACGGCTGTTTCCTAGGAAAATGTTCTTTTTTGACAAAGTCTCACTTCCCTCAGGAAGAAAAATACAGTAATCAGACAAGTGCAACATGAGAGAAGTACACAAAATAATATCAAATTGCTCGTCAGAGCTTGTGCGGGCTGCCATGTAAATCGATACAACATGGAAATAAATACAACAGATTTGAATGACACTGCTAATCTGACAGTTTAGATCAATAAAGCAAACCACTATATTAGCAGCATTTTTCATTTCAAGAAACTAAACACATTAAAACTATTCAAATGAATGGATACACAGGCATTTACACATGCTTTAATAAAGCCTGAACAGCTTTTATTTGTGCCCCTTGTGAAAGCCTTTACAACCAGTCATCCCGCCTTGCTGCAGCACTAAGAAGGAGCCCTACAAATTCATGATACTCTCTAAACATCTCTAATAGCAAGAGCATGCTGTACTGCCCTCCTCTCCAGGGTTTAAGAGCTGATTGGAAACCTGAAATATGCAGGTGATCATCTCAACGTGAACAAAAACATCCAGATAAAACCATTCAGCCCTCATTTAGAAATCCTCCGCCACAGAACGTATTCATTAAGGGTCCTGTTAAGCAGTTTCCCTACGTCTGTGTGTGCTGGTTTTGACTGGGGTAGCGAGTGAGCGGCTGCGTGGTGCTGAGTTGCTGGCTGGGGTTAAACCACAACAGCCCCTCTTGGTGCCCAACGGGTTTGAGAGAACAACGGATTTGACTGGAATGTGCAATACAGAGTTTAGAGCTGCTGCTCAGCTGCTAGCAGGCTCCCGTGCTTACCACCAGGCTTGCTTGCCTCACTGTATATTAGAGTCTAGGGCTCGTTAGTGGCTGCCTTTTGCTGATTGCTGTGCTGCTGCACTGCTTGCCATCTTACTCTGCTCTGCCTGAAGAGCATTTCGGTAACGGCACCGGTGATGCGACTGGCCCGCGGCCAGGGCGTCACTGCCGCTGCTGCGACGACGGACAGGCTGGAACTCCAGTGTCAACTCGAATCAAAGGGACTGTGACCTGCGCCCCCAGCCCATGGGGGGAGCAGGACACCCCAGAGCGCCCGTGGATGAGCCCGTGCCAGAGCAGGCCACGTCTCAAAGCACCCGCGCCCACAGCACGCATACCTCTGAGGGGATTGCGGCCGAAGGATAAGCCCGCACGGGAGAAGGTACACCTCAAAGCATCTGTGGTTGTGCGGGAGGTCATGCTGGAGCATCTCAAAGTGCGTGACCGCAGATAAGCCCACGGCAGAGCAGGGACATTCCTGGAGGGCCTGCAACCTTAGGCAAAGCTTTGTCAGAACAGGTTTACTTCTGAAGGGACTGTGGCTGTGGGGAACGCCACGCTTGAGCAGGTACACCTCCACGGAGAGGGCACCTCAGAGCAACTGTGGACAAGCAGGTACACCCCGGGAGAGACCGTGGCTCACAGGTAAGGCTCCGCTTGGAGCAGGTACAACCCTGAGGGACTGAAGGCTGTGAGTAAGTCCAAGCCGGAGCAAGGGCAAGGGAAGAAGTTCGTTGCAATGTTAAATCCTACGGTCCGGCCCAAAGGGACTGAGGGTGGAAGCTGTAATAGGAAGACCTTTAAATTGTTATAACCCGTGCTTTGATTTGTATGGTGTGGGAATTACTAGAGCGGGAACCACCTGAAGCGATGGGGACAAGCCTTACAAGAAGCAGTACAAGTGCAGCAGGGACCTGAGCTGGGCTGGCTTTGGTGCCCAGCAGCTCCACGTAACACCCCGCCTCTCCTGTCCTGGGTGATCACCCCAAAAACAGACGGAGCCCAAAGTCACAGACTAAATGAACTCAGTGGACAGTTCACAGAGGTGGTCTGCAGGCTGAGGGAATGATATCTGCGTATTATATCAAAGGATGGGAAGGGAAGTGGGGGTTAATGAGGATGTATTGGCTAGCGTGAGATGAGAGCACGATGTAAATGGTACGGAATAAGGAAAGGGTGGAAAAGGTGCTGGGTTTGGCTCAGGAATTGTTAATTTTCTTCATAGTAGCTAGCATGGGGCCGGGTTGTGGGTTTGTGCTGGCGACAGCGCTGATAACAGAGGGATGCTTTGGTTGTGCCGCGCTCACACAGTCGCCTCAAGGCCTGTTCTGCTCCCCACCCCACCCCACCCCACGCGCGAGCGGGCTGGGGGGGCACCAGGAGTTGGGAGGGGACCCAGCCGGGACAGCTGCCCCCGACTGCCCCCAGGGATGTCCCACCCCGTACGGCGTCCTGCTCAGCACCTACAGCTGGGGCAAGAAGGAGGAGGAAGGGGGGGACGTTCGGAGTGACGGCGTTTCCCTTCCCCGCTCACCGTGACGCGGGACGGAGCCCGGCTGTCCTGGGGGGGGCTGAGCCCCGGCCTGCCCCTGGCCCCCGCGGGATGAATCCCCTGCTTTGCTTGGCTTTGCTTCTGCACGCGGATTTGGCTTTATCTGTGAAACTGGCCTTATCTCAACCCACGAGCTTTCTCACTTTTCCAATTCTCCCCCCCCATCCCAGCTGGGGGAGTGAGCGAGCGGCTGCGCGGGGCTGAGCTGCTGGCTGGGGTTAAACCACGACACTTATGACACAGGAACATCATTAATGAGATATGAGCTGAGGATGAAGCTCAATGACCATTATATTACCACTTATCAGCACTGTGTTTACACCATTTAACTTGTTTGCAACCTCACACATTTCAACACATAGTATACCTCTGGCTACTTCAGTCTCTAAGTATCAAACTCAGACTCTGAACACACTAGAACACGTTGTACTCAGGAGATTTGATTTTCTGATGAAGAGGGTTGGCCACCCACAACGGGCTATAGAGATTTTTCATTTCCAATAGAATGACAACATTGCTCATGTAATTTGCGTTGAGTTTTTCTTAGATTGTAAGTTTTAAAAACAAAACAACAACAACAAAAAACACAACAAAAGCCAACCCCACGTAATGGTAAAATTGTAATAAGCCCATCAATGAGATAAGAGACTGCAGGCACAGGAACTAAAAGAGAATTGCAGCAATTTTGTAGCTTTGGTACATTGCATGCTTTTCAGAGGATTGAAAGAGCTTTCTGATTTAAATGGCACATCAGGGCTGAAAACCCTTTTTGACATGAGTTTCTCGTAGATGCTTGCCCTAATATGTTACTGCCCTTATTAAAAAAAAAAAAAAAAAACGAAAAAAACAAAACACATCAGGTCATAGCTTCACTGTAATTCTGTAAAAGCAACACATGAGAAAAAGGGTATGAATAGTAAGATTTTTACTCTGAACTTGTATGTAATGAAACAGACACCAACCTGGTGTACTTTACATAGTAAAGAAATCGATGTGAACTCAAGTGTAGAATTAGAAGCGAACAGGGAGGAGAAGGAGAAAGAAGTCAAACATTCATAGCTAGGGTTTTGATACTGACCTTTTTTTGATAGAAATTTATGCAGAAACACCTGCAAAATGCTTGTCTGAATACATGCATCTTCTACTCACAGCACTGGAAAAGGACAGTGTGATCTACAAGTGCTTCTATAAATGAAACTAATAAAACTCAGATAATGGGGATATACCAGCACTGTGTGATGAAAGGTACAGTACCAAAGAGGAGAAAAAAAAAAAAAAAAAAAAAACAAACAAAAACATATCTAACCCAAGTACTGAAAGCAAATACAAATTGTTAAGACGTGACAGATGGTTAAATTAAGCAATAAGACATGACAGGCCATATGGCAGTACCAGCTAATGCACACCTTGGGTACGTCGGCTTGTGCCCCTAGCTCACCAAGGACATGCATTCACCAGAACCAAAACACACTCTGGAGTTAATTCCTTTTAATTGAGTTTAGATTTTTCTTAAACACAGGTTTCTCACCCATTTAGATTTTACACGCGCACACCCCCCCACACACACACATGAAATGGATTAATTTGGGTCTGAAGTTTTTCCTTACCCAAATATTGAATTAGAGATTAACTAACAAAAGTTCAGAATTAAACTCATTTTTGTCTTTATACTATTTTTCCATTCGCACTGCACTCCTCAGCCTGTGACTTGGGACTATTTGTACAAATACAGAAGGAAATAACGCCGTCGCTGAACTGACTGATTACACCTGATGCCTTTCAACTTATGTCAAGCTCTGGACGTCCAGAAAAAAAACATGAATGTGCTACTTTGGCATCGCCGGTCCACACTATAGGAGAACATCACAAAAAAAAAAAAAAAAAAAAAAATTTATGTGCTACAACATTCAAGCCCCCAGAACGGAAAGAGCAGACTCAGACTTGCCTCACCCGTCAGTATCTTAAGACTGCTTTTCCTCCGGTTTTCTGCTTAAAAGATTGAAGTGCAATATGAAGCATGGCCTGGAGTGTTTCTTGTAAACTACCACTGCACCGTCAAACCTATTAGCAGTTTCACTGTCAGGCTACTGTCATGTTCAGCAGTATGGCTCACACCGTGGAATTTCCCAGACATAATTTGTCCATTAACCAGATTAAGTATTTTAGGAAAGTCTCCTCAAAACAGATTGGCTTTGGCTGCTTAAGGGACACTGCAAAACCAGCCTCTGCCCTAGGGTTAGCACTTTTCACATCAGTGCTAAAAATAAAGAAAGGTAGGGGGGGAAAAAAAAAAAAAAAAAAAAAAAAAAAGGACTACACTTTTTAAAGTGTAATAAACAGGTGCAAAATAAAGCTGAAAAAACATCTGATAAAGCTTACTATGTCCTATAAGAAGCATCTGGATAGTTTTTATCCCATTTTATCTAGTCTTTAACCAAGTATTAAAATAAATTACATTTCTAAGTATATTTAAAAGAGGAATACAGCTAAAAATATTTTCTTAAATTGTCTGTATTTATTTTTTTTTAGTCATGCAATGTGACTTTACTGCAAAATATTGTATCAGTTATTTTAATTCTACGAATCTAAGAAAAACAGAAAAAAAAACCCACAACATAAATTTGTGTTTCCTCACAAGCATTTGCTTCTTCCAGCTACTGTCCTCATTCTGTTGGAAATCATTCACCTGCTTAAAACATTTTTATCAAAAAAAAAAAATTGTTAGTGGAAAGAGAAGCATGACTGGGAGCAAAGAGATAAGAGGCAAAGATAGCTAGGAAGAAACAGCAGATTAAATGTGACAGACAAGTTCAGGGAGATAATTCCCATTTCATTTCTGATCTAGGGAACTGTCACTGAGGAAAAAACAAAAACTCCCCCAAACCAACAGCTACCACACAGCAACAACAACTTGCCTTCAGCAAGGCAGAAAATCAATGATTTTTTTTTTTTAGTTTTTTAAACTACTAATTGAATGATCACATTGGGTGCCTTTTTTTTTTTTTTTTTTTTTTTTCTCCCCCCTTCCTTCTCTTAAGCTCTGCCTCTTCCCTTCCCCTGAACCCTGCCAATTTTCCAAAAAAAAGGAGAAAGAAGTCCTACGCACGAATGGGAACAGATACTGCTCTCCAGTGAGAGGAATCACCGTTTCTAACTTTCCTGCTCACGAACCACTTTGACCGAGGGTTGGGAGCCTCAGCAACAGGACGATGTTACTGAGCAGCAGTGCCAAGCAGCCCCGCACATGCTGTTTGGATAGTTCACCACAGCTTCACAACAGCTGGAAACAGTATCAAGCCTTCATAGAAAAGGAGATCACCTTTGAAGCTTTACTAACTTGGAAGTTCTCTTTATCTTAGAAAACATAAAAGTTTATGATTTCAAATTTTGAGCTGTAAAAGATGGTGTTGCACCAGGAGGTCCGTGCTAAAGCAGGTGCTGTGGCAATATATTCAACTCAGCAGGTAAAGGAACAGCAACACTAGTGTATTTGGTGAGACATGTAAAGCAAATATCCAGAAAAAAAAGCGCCTCTACGGGATATTCTGTGGAACCCTACGGCTAATACTTCTCCGGCAAGGATTGCAAATCAAAAGGAAGGAGGGCAGTGTGGTTTTAATTCCCCAAAGCTGGGTCTTTCCTTCCTCCCCGAAGCACAAGGCTGTACCAAGGCGGACCTGGGGACCCAGTTAGGCAGCAGCGTAGACTAAACATACAAAACCCTGTAGATTTTTGTAGGGCTAGAGACCACTTAGCAGCAGCACAAAGTGATTTGCTAAAAAGCATTGCTGCCTCCAGCAAAACGCATCAGGCACTATTCCACTGATGGCCGCCCGTGAAAACGTAACTTTCTGATCGTGTTTAACATTGTGGAAAAGCACGGCATCCAAAAAGCCCAGCAACTCACAACCCTTCCCCCAAACCGAGCAGCAACCTCAAACGGAGCGAGTTCTCACAGCAGCTCTGATGCAGGGGGAAGGGGAAAGCCTTTCTGCATCAACTCCTCCCTGCACATGCAACAGAAAGAATATCTAGAGCTTAAATCCAGCTAGAAGCGAGAGTCTCGAGACCGGCACAGAAAATTTGTTTTTTTATGGAACAGTGGTTCCCAAAGGGAAAACGCTGTGTGAAGGAAACAGAAAACAAAACTCACTTGGGTAACGAAGTGCCAAGTCTGTCCAACTACAGTAATCCTCAACTGGCTTTTGCTGGGCAACCTGAATTTTTGATCTAATCGTACTGTCGTCTCCAGGAGTTCACAGTTCCAACAGGTGTTTTCCTGCTAACAGGAAAAACGCAAATAGCTCCTTCCTGTGAATCCTGACCATGCGTGCATCTTTTAAAAAGCATCAATTTATACTGAATATTGCGCATACTTCTTTTGTAAACCTACGTGCCAGTCTCTGCTACGTGCAGTTGAAATCCAAGACACCACACCTGGGATTTGCTCACAGAAGACTGTTTGCAACTTATCTTTTGTAATTCCTTTTACAACGCGATTGCGTATTATTGGACATGCGAACAATATTAACTTTTGGAGATCTTATCTGTAACACTTTGTACTCAAACTTGCATTTCACAGAGAATGGAGAAAAGCATCAGATAGTATTTGTTCCTTTATGTAAAGTCATCTTTGATAGAATATTAAACACGTTCTCCTCCTCAGAGAGCACTGATGCTTGCAAGTCCCCAGTTTCTAGAATTCACTGAGACGCGAGGTTTAAGTCTGTGACATTCCAGGAGAAAAAAACCTGGGGTTCATTATCTCTGTGTTTCTTTGGATATTCTGTAGCACACTATATTACTCATCAAATTTTCAGTATCCATTTGAGGCTCATTGCACTTAAATTATAAGAGTGGAAACACGAAGCTTTTATTAAATGTATACGTGATCAATTTGGATACAGTCTAACTAAAGAATTTAGTTATGTCTGTAAAAAAGTTTAAACCAGCAATTATCCACTTCTACAACCGTGTTCAATAGATTATCATAGCGTTATTCAAGATGATTTTAGGCTATTCCCATTATGTATACATCAAGACCTCTGCTAAAACACTTAAAATAATCTATTCTTAAAATCATTATCATCTAAAGCAATTTTAACAGGCTTACTCTAAATAGAATAAAGAAATGCTGAATGGAAAGACAAAGAAAAGGAATACTGTTAAGACCGTGATCATGAGAAACTTAAGGACTTAAGCAAAGTTTATGGTGGAATAATCATCATATCCCATAATATAAAGTTTTTTCTTTTCATTCATTATGCTTTCTAATATAGGAATCACAACAGTAAGCATTTAGTATGCAACTTCCAAACACTCAGAAAAATATCTTACTTGAATCCTTCCACAATAACCATCAAGCAAAAAATGAAATGGATGGCTACAGATTTTTTTTTTTCCCCCTCCCCAGGAACTTATTTAAAGCAAAAAGAGACAAGAAAGGAGAAGAAACAAAACCAGCACAACAGACTTCGTGATGTGCCATTAATCTCACAAATTCAGATTTATCCCTGAAAAGCATGGCAAGGAAAGGACCACATGCTGAAAGAGTCCTGTCACTCGAGCCGAGATTCCATGCTAAAAAGAAGTGGCCATGACAAATGCTGCAAGAGACAAATGGTGACAGAAGGTCACTAGCAAAAGGAAAGCAGACTTAAGTTAAGAAACATAAGAAATGTGTTCACATCAGTTTGCAATAAACCACTAGATAATACTATAATAATAATATATATACTATATACTATTATAGTATATATAATAATATATATACTATATTTTATATACACTATAATATATAATATATTATAATAAATATACTATATATTATAATATATTATTTTATATATATATATATACACTATATATTACTATAGAATAATAACAAAATAAACCTCAAGAAGGACTTTAACAGTACTCTCAATTAGAAGGATGAAATGCACTTTAGTCCAAAGGTGACAAACACTTGAGGGATTCTGAACTATCCCACAATTAGTTCCTGGTTATTCATAGATGCAAATTGACGTCATTTGCATGTCAAATGGCTGCCTCACCTGTGAAGCCAACACTTCCACGATCATATGGCTGGCTGAAGACATTTGCATCAAGTTTTGCCTGATTTTACAAAAGCAGTCTGAAACCTACTGCAGGCTGAGAAAAGCAGTGACATGCAATCCATCACAACTTTGATGAACTTCGGAGAAAAAGAGATTCTCAGCTAAACCAGCTAATTCTTGAATCCCCAGCCTCGCAAAACAGGATCGGAAGCAGGGCATCACACAAATATGGGGAAGACTGCTCAGTTATGTTCAGCATTAGCTTCAGATTCTTGCCAAAAGCAGCTCAAGGTGCGCAACAGACAAGGATGACGCGAGCTAGACAGGAACTCCAAAGAAATGCAAAATTTTGATGAATAAGCCTTGAGAACTTTGAAGCTTTGTCAGAGGCCAGACGAAGTGCAATCATGGCTCTGAAGTCACCCTATTTCCAACAGGGCTACCAGATTGAACTCTTGGAGGGAAAAATGAAGAGCGTTAGTTCACAAAGTTCCTCCAGGCAAATAACATCGTGGCTGGCTAGCCAAAGCTCTAAAAGCAAAACAAGTGAAAACAAGCCCCTCACACGATACCTTTTGCCCTCACTCCCTCCTCGGTCACATGCTAGTATCCTAAAAGCTGCCAGGGACTCGGCTGATCTTGGTTTTGATAAAAGGCTGGCAAATCCTTCATCAAATTACTTACTCTTACCAGAATTGGGCAGTCTTGATGCATAACCTCCATTTACTATTACCACCTACGTAAGCTAGCAGCCTTTCTTCTGTTAATGAAAGAAGGAAAAGAAACGTGATTGAGGGGGCTGGAGCAGCTCCCCTGGGAGGCCTGGGCTGAGAGAGTTGGGGGGGTCAGCCTGGAGAAGAGAAGGCTCCAGGGGGACCCCTTATAGCAGCCTTCCAGTGCTTAAAGAGGGGGGACAGGAAGAGGTGGGGAGGGACTCTGGATCAGGGGGTGTGGGGATAGGAATGAGGGGTAGCAGTTTTAAACTGACAGAGGGCAGATTTAGATTAGATAGAATGAAGAAATTATTGACTAGATTTAGATGAGCTCTCAGGCAGAAATCCTTCCCTGTGCGGGGGGTGAGGCGCTGGCCCAGGGTGCCCAGAGCAGCTGTGGCTGCCCCCTCCCTGGAAGGGTTCAAGGCCAGGTTGGACGGGGCTGGGAGCCCCCTGGGCTGGGGGAAGGGGGCCCTGCCCGGGGCAGGGTGGGGCACTGGGTGATCTTTAAGGTTCCTTCCAACCCAAACCATTCTGTGATTCTATGAAACACATGAAGTCAGGTCTGTGTACAAGAGGCTTCTTAATTTCTTAATCACCCAAGGAGATCAGTTCAGGTGAGAAGGGGGCTAGAAAGAGCCTCTCTTGCCCCGGGTGTTGTACACAGTTCCCCAGATGAAGTCCTAACCATACATAACACTACCCAGTTTTCCTTGTTATGTGATTAGGCCATGATATATTCTATTAGGTTTCTAATATAGGTGGCTGAGACATACTGTAGTCAAGCAGGACACCCAGGTCTTTTCCTACTCTTGTTTTCAGCCATGGATCCCTAATTTGTAACTAGCTATTAGGTATATTATTAGCTCGGCTTCAATTCTGTTCTCTCCCTCTGAACTGCAAAACCCTTTCTAAACAGGATTTATCTTCCTCTCTTCAGAAAATGCCTCCTAATATTCCTCCATCAAAAAATTTCCTCGGCGTATTTCAGGGTTTTGTGCTGAGATAATAAAACAAAAAGTATTTTTCAAGGAGCCGAAAGAGTTCTCCTTGTGGAATTTTATTAGTAGCATCCTTCCTTTCCATTAATTTGATTTTCAAAATGACAAACTGACAGTGCTCCTTTGCCCAGGTCCTTGCCCAGCTACACTCCTGCAAGCATATCCATC
This sequence comes from Tyto alba, assembly GCF_018691265.1. NCBI lineage: Eukaryota > Metazoa > Chordata > Aves > Strigiformes > Tytonidae > Tyto > Tyto alba. The sequence continues at coordinate 26,424,668 of NW_024881324.1, read as the reverse complement.
TTCTACAGCATAACTAAACATTTCCCAAGTGGCATTACAGAAAATGCACGCTGAGAGCCCTGATAGGAAATAGAAGACACCAGATATAATCTAAGAAAAGGTCAGTAAGCAGGTTACTCCAGTACAATATGGTTTTGGTGAACTCGTGTTGCAAATTATCCCATTAACCATTTACCCCTTTCATGTCCTGTATTACCCTTTCTATCATGCTTTTGTTGCAATGTCCAACAAAGCACTGCAATTAGCCAGGTCTTCGCTTTTTCTTTTACAGAGTCTTCCCTTTTTCCCAGGGCACAGTAGCCCCAAAGACGCAAAGGACAGTCGTCTCGTCTCCCTCCACCTTCTCCACGCCGCACACCCCCTCCCCTGCAATACCGAAAAGAGTCCAACTCACCCTCCTTTGTGGATCACGCTCCCGTGACTTCGATAAAAAGCTTTTGAAGAGCTTATGTACGCCTTTTGGTGAGCAAACGTTAACACAGTTGCGTCCCGGCTAAACCGGGATGCTCAGAGAAGGTGCGAGTCAGCGAAGGACCCCTGGGGAGAAGGAGTCCTTTTGCTCTCCAGTCACAGGAAATCACTATCAGAAGGCCACAGCTCCTTCTCCACCTTTGCTTTCTTCCCAGGCAATGCTCTTTAAACCCAGGGAGAGCTTTAGTCCTGCGATCAAAAGGTTTTACTGCCCCAGAGCAGCACAGCTGGCTACCTGATAAAAGGGATGGCTCACACCTGGGTTGAAGGGGGAGGGTAAGGGGCCATCAGGCAGGACAGACACTCACTATAGAAGAGATAAAGCGTATGCAAAAATTTCCTCAGCAATGTGAAGGTTTCCTGAGGTTTAACACCGCTTGTATTCAAACTAATACGGCACTCTTCAATTCTTCACTCGTACACTGTGAGATGTAACTTGAGGTACTTATTAAAAATCTATGTCATCCAACTGACGCTTCATATGCCATGCCTTATAATTGTAAGATTAGTCATCACTTGGTTCTTCTCATTTCAGCCCATTAAATTCTGACTTCTGCTTCTACCCACTTATGATAATATACACTTCCATGAATTCATTATCATTAGACAATATCTCTCTGCCCTCTCTGGAATACCACTTTCATAAAAAACAAAAGGTATTCTGTCTGTTCGGGGTCCATACCCAGGTGATCTTCAAGCTTGACCCCATGATTACGGACAAATTGCCTCATTTATCTTCCATGATTGCTCCCAGACTGAATTTGGTCCAGGTTCTGGCAGCCAGCGCTGAGAGCTAACGGATTTCACCTGTGAGCACTCTGCCTCTCAGCATGGGCAGCCACGGGCACCTCCCCACCCAAGTTTTGGCCTGAAACAAAAGGAGCCCTCCCCCACTCCCCAGTTTGCAATCTTCTTCCTGCCACACTCACTTTACTGGTGATCAGAGGCAGGGCTTCAAAGTCAGTGTGTGCACACACCAGCCCAAAAAGCTATTAGACAGCCCAACAAACGAATATTTACGTCACCGCTGAGCTGTGCACTCCTAGATCTCAGCTGCTCCATCTCCTGCAAACCGCTTGGGACTTCTATCGCTATTTATTGAGACTTCAGTGACAAACGTTTCCAGGCCACTGGATAAGGCCCTGCACGGGGGTTTCAGACCCTGAGGAAGCGACAGCTTCCCCACTGTGCCTTCTTTGCCCAGTGCCCAAGCGAGACGAACAGTCATTCCAATTCAGATAGTACAGCACAAGCAAATACTTTCACTGATGCCACAGAAGCCTGATTACAAGAAATTTCAGTTGAAGGGGACCTTCCCCTTGCCTAATACTCCCTATCCCATACAACAGCATTCCCTTCTGCTCTGAACAAGCGAGTTTAAGGCCAGAGAGGTTTGGGAGGATGCAGAATCACGCTCCTGGCAACTGAAGAAGACAACCGGTACGCAACGACACCGTTCAGCCCTGAGGGCAAAAGGGCTGGTAACAGGCACAGACAAAACTCAGCTTCACTAGCGTGCCCTCGAGACCCAAAAGTTTGGACATATAGTTCCCGAAGCCCCAGCCTCTTACTGTAATCTCACATACTGAAAATAATACAAATCAACATTAGCAAGACACCATTGTATGAACTGGAGTGCCAACACTGGCCAGCGTATCTCCATTGCTCTAAACAAAAGTTCAGTTCCCAAAACACTACTCTTCGACTTCATAGATGTCATTGGATTTCAGCAGCCAAGAAAAAGCTACAGAGTTCCAGCTCCTCGCCTTAGCAATCTTTCTGCTACAGACACTGACTCTTCTCTGCTTTTTGCCAGCTTCAACTCCTCCTTGTGCTGATTTTCAGCAGGTATATAAGCACAGACTTTTTAAACTTTGCCCTGATGCTTAGAAAATTTCTTCCAGTGGCTTGCATGCTTCCGTTCGAATCCCGGTGGCCTTAGGCACACTGCTGAAGCTCAGGACCAGAGACCAGGAACCACATGCCAGGTTGTGTGGTTACAAGCAACAGCTCACAGAGGCTTTGGTACCAGCCAGAAGTGAACCCGAGGTTACATTCGCCTGAAAGCCCGGAGACAGCCACTGCCACTCACTTTCCCACAGTCACTCAGTTAAAATACTCGCAGCTTCATACCAGCTCCATCTGTTTTCAGCAATGCTGCAGACTGGTTTCCTTTGCCTAACAGCTTGTTATCTTGCAATATTATTTGGTTTCACACCCCTCTGAAAGACCACCGGGAGGATCAGCCAAACTAATTCCCGTGTCAGGAACATGACGCAAAGGGGAAGGTTGCGGTCAGTATGAGAACGGGACCCAAGCTCAGACATATCTGTAGCGTTTGCTCACACAGGGAGTCAAAGCTCAAGTTCATTAACTCAAAGATATATATGTACGTACGTGGGGCCCCTGTAATTCAGGCTCTTGTCAATTAACCTTCTCTTATGAGCAAATTAATGTCACGTAAGCTAGGTTTGAAAGTCACAGGAACAAAAATCATGGCAAAAAATAAAATATTTCAGACATCCATCTTATTCCTTCTGCTTTATTGCTGTAGACTGTCCATTTTGGCTACCAGCATGATTTACTGGAAAATTGTAACACTTAGATAGTTCTTTGTGAAGATGGCAGTGAACCACTGGTAGACAGATGATCCAGTATTTTCACACTATGGAAATGAAGTCTAAATCCATGCTAGTGGTAATGTACATCAGTTATCCCACACACAGTCGCGTAAGCTGACCTGTTCTGTGCCCATATGACTGCACAAATGAAATGCTAAAACATGTCAACACCATCAAATGGCAGTCCTGCCATTAATCTCAACAGGAAACCAGGGTTCAACGTGTCACATTCAACGAAAAGCATGCAGAAAGAGAAAGGGCAAAGGCAGGTCCCCAGCAAAGAGGCAGAAGAACGAGACAAGGCAGATGAAGGAGCAGAAGTAATTAGTTCAGATCCTGATAAACTCAGAACTCTTTGATCAATAAAGAATAGAAAACATATTTTATATCTTAACCCATGCCACACTTTTATAAACCGGTCCTATTTCAGTATTCATACTACACATGCATACAAACAGTCCTACCTCAGAAAGGACAAATTCCTTTTCTTTTGGATTTTACAGGGACCTGAAGGAAAATTCTCTTTGCAAACACCAGGCTGAGCACTGAAGTTTTCAGCAGCGGCAGCAGGGCTGTCTGAGGGACGCTGCAGCTCTTGTTTCAGCGGAACACGTCACCACTACGTGAAGAATAGCTGCATAATATTCCTTCCAACTAACATACAAAGTGATTCACACCAACATTTCTTAGACCTAACCCTTCCACACCGCTGGTGGGGCATGATGCAGTCTTCCAACATTACTACAAAAAAGTAAATAAGCGACGTATAAAATTACCTGCCGTTGTCTTATGCGTCCCTAGTCTTCACTAAGCCCGGCTGAAGAGGCAAGAGCAGCTCTGCAGCACCAAGGCTGCTCCCCTGTCACATAACCTGGGGCACAAACTACCTCAACAACACCCTTTCACTGCCTCCTCTCCCTTCGCTCCACAGCAAACCCACTACTCCTTTAGTGCCGTCGGTCTGACTCTGGCCCGCAGGAGAAGCCTCCGAGGACGAAGAGCGGCCTCCTGAAATGCTTTCCCCATGTTCCTGCTGCTTGCTGCCCCACACACTCCTCTTTCCAGGCAAATTTGCTTGGGCAAACCTGACTCCCAGCAGCAGCCCGCAGCTTCTTGCGGGCGCGGAAGCTGCAGAAAAGTATTTACAAACGGCGCTTTGGGATTCAGGTTGAGGCTTCAACAGACGCTCGCGCTTTGGAGCGGCGCAGATGGGAAAACTACTTCCAAAACTGTGATTGCAGATCATAGCAACGGAGCAGCTAGACTAAGAATAAACACGGCAAGCGTACACTCACAAGAACCACTATACACACACGTAGACACACGGCGATGTACGTGCACGCGCTTGGCAGTGGTAACAGTTCAAGTATAACTAGACTAAAGCCCATTTCTGAAGACGTTTCTAAGGTTACTTGGTTAAAACTGAGTCATGGCATGCTGTTGCATGTCTTATTTTAAATTCAGGATGGAAGTCTAAGAATTGCCATTTTTATAATTCCAAGTTGTTTCATAATCAAGCTTGCAGGAAATTAATACAAACAATGCCATCTCTTCAATTAAGTCTTACCCAGATTCAGTTTTGGGCAATCTGTGTTTGTGCTATACATTTTCAATTACAATTTTTTTAAAAATTTATCACACCCGAAGGTCTTCTTTTTGAAACATCTAACCCTGGTACTGTTATAATTCGGTTTGTTTAGCACATCAGGACTCACTACTATTCATGAACTGGACAGCTCCAGTAATATCTAATTACTCCATAGCTCCGAAATTTCTAATATCATGCAAAAAAAAAAATTAGAACAAATGCATCCCCTATAATTACTACAAATAATTATATTTTCTTCCTGGAGATAAAAAAAGATTACTTTGAGTAACATCATCCCTGTGATGACACATATATACCAATGCAACTTCACATTAATCACAGTAGGCAAACCATCAATCAGTGCAATGTGACAACTATTCTCCACTCCTCCTCCTCCTCTCTCGAACCAAAAAAAAAAAAAAAAAAAAAAATTCAAACCCATCTTTGGCTGTTGTGAACAAGAAGCAAAAATCTCATTTATGGAACATCAGCTTTTCAACATACAGTTGCTTGCTCTCCTTCTCAATGAGTTTGATTTCTAACACAATGACTGGAAGACTCCTGCAATAATATAATACACTTACAGCTCAAACACCAAACCTGTTCTGAGCAAAAATGCCTATTAAAAAAAAAAAAAAAATCCACTACGTTAAAAAACTAGGTTAATTTAAGCCTCTGTGTAGTCCACTGACTTCAGTGAATCCAGTGAAAGTCTAGAAGATTAGTCAGGCACTTAACACTGCCAGCAAACCTTTAACTCCGGGATGGCAGGAGGCCAGGAGGAACCCGCTACAGACTGGTAATGGCAAATAAAGGGTGGGAGCACACAATAGGAAACTTTTGCAAAAGAATGGGTCATGGGACAGAGCTCCTTTCAAGGACTTCTTGAAAGGTATGTCACCACTGTGTGTGGGGGGAAAAAAAAAAAAAAAAAAAAAGGTATTTACTAACATACTGTTGCTTACACTTTGATTATTTCCTTTTTTTTTTTTTTTTTTTTGTGGTTAATGCAGTAATACTAACTCTGCATGCCTGTAACCTGATACTTACTCAACTTACAGGCATCTCCATTTGTTACCAAGTAATACACTGATATTGTTTGGCATATTTTAAAAGCAAATCCTGATGAGATACAGTAACTCAGAAGCTTGTTATGCTTGTTCCGATCTGCACAACGCTTAGAAAAGTTAGTGTTGCTTCACCAATTTTGGCAAACTTAATAGCATGTTCAACCGCTATTTCCCTCCCATATCAAAATCCACACAAAAATACACCAGCCATTAACTAAACGCACGTATCCTTGAGCTTTTCTTTCATACTTTCAGCAGGTCCTAAAAAAAAGGCAGGGAGGGAAGTACCTACTTTACGCAAGATGCGGGAGTCATCCTATCAAAAGCTTTTATTTAAAAGCAAGCCAAGAAAACGAATGCCAGTTTCTTAACTTCTATTTAAATCAAAGTAGAAAACCCCGTTAGGAATGCCTGTGCAACCACTATTGGCCAAAAAGCCCCCAAAAGTCCAAATCTATGTCACAACTTGGGTTTACCGTAGGACAAGCAGCTTCTCTTAACACGGCAGCACTTCAGAGCCATTATGACCGGCCTTAAGCCCTACAGAACAAGTTCTGACTAAGCTGTCATCACAGGTTTGATGCTGCAGTGCTATAAAAGATGCCTTCTCCAGAAAAAAAAAAAAAAAAAAAAAAAAAAAAAAACCACACCAAAAAACCCCAAACCAAACAACTAACAAATGGAAAAAAAAAAAAAAAAAAAAGGAAAAACCAAAACCCCAGCACAATATAAATTCCAATGCTAAAAGTACGTGAAGAGAAATACGGACTGCGCCTGTTAGAAACTTCCTGAAGCAAAAACTTCAATCCTAGAACAAAGGTAAAGAAAAGTCTGGGAAATCCTGGTAGTTCATACCCACAGGTACAGAAGTTTTAAATTGAATTCTCCTCTGTTCCTTTGATGCTGACAGTTCCCTCCATGACTATTTAGGCTCAAGCAACTCTTGCTATAGGGCGAAGTCGCAAAACTCCCTAAAATCCAAAGTCTGCGGCAATTCTAAATTTCCTCTTTACCCTGCAAAGGCAGTATTTAATACCTGTGGCCACCAGCGTGTTGGACTACAGCGGGGAGAAGCTATATTAATGTAATTGCCAAATAAACCACTTTGTAATTTGAGACTGAATATTTGACAAAAGGATTGATGCAAGTGTCCTGGTAAGTCAATTTTAGCATCATTTAATAATGCTATCTCTTTACAGGTTCTGAATAGCAAGATAGTGTTAGATAAAAAAAAAAAAAAAAAAAGTTTTCAAATCCCCACCATTAAAATAGGAAAAAAACCCATCAGTGGTTACAAGGAGATACTTTAATACTGTATTTTATTATCAGTTAATTTAAACTGCATGTTGATACAGGATGCCAAAGACCGCTGGCGTGGGGGGAGAGGAGAAAGGGGGCTGAGAAGCAGTTTTAACTTCAGTAAGAAACTTGTGTACCTGCCTGATAAACACAGCCGAACCTCTTTATGTATCCTATTTATCTTCAAATCTATTTATGTCACACAAGAGAACATATGAGCAGAGCAGCTGTTACTATAGCAATGAAACTGGAAATTTTGAGAACACAAAAAAACCCACCCCTGAAGGATGCTCAGTTTAGCAGAGAGATGGTCTAGAGAACAGCGCACCAGTATCTCACTTCTAGGATCTGTTCAAAGTCTGCGGTTACAGGAGACATTAAAGCAGCTTCACAGCTCAAGAGCATCCGGAGCCGGATACCCGCTGCCCCTTCCTCGGCACGACGTGGTGCACCGGGAGTTCCTGCTAAGTGACCCCCCCCCCCCCCAAAACTTGTCAAATACCCCAGCGCCGCCCGTAAATCCGGGGAAGAGCGATCCTCTGCAAAACGCTCACGGGTTTTGTTCGCGGCAGAGAAGGGACCCACCGCAGTTCCCTCCTCCCCACCCGAGCCCGGGGGGGGGGGGGGTGAAGGGGCAGGGAGCTCGGCGCGGCGAGTCCCGCACCCCCCCCCCCCCACCCCCCCCCCCCCCGCCGCCGGGTGCAGTCCCGGTACTTTCGGCTCCCCGCTGCCACGAAACCCCCAATTCCACCCCCCACCCCGTTCTCCTGTCAAACGCGCCCCACTCCTTCTTCTTTACCACCCACCCCCCCCCCCCCCCCCCGCGGCCGGCCGCCGGCTCACCCCGCCCCGGGAGACGCCGCGGCTGCCGGGACGCGGCCGCCGTTCCCACCCCGCCGCCTTCTCCGCGGGCGCGGCGGCACCGCGCCTCCCCCCCTCCAAAAAAAAAAAAAATACAAAACAAAAAAAAAAAAAAAAAAAAAACCAAACCCGCGGAGCCACGGCGCTGCCGGCCGCGATTTACCTGCGAGGGAGCCGGGTCTCTGCAGCGTGGCGGTGGCGTACAGCTCCTGGGAGTGCTTGCCGTACTGATCGGCGGCGTGAACCAGCCGCTTGGTGGGCGACAGGGTGGCGTAAGTGCCGATGGTGGAGCTTAACTGGTGGATAGGAGAGGAGGAAACGTTAGACTGGACGGTGGGCGGGGAGGTCACTCGGAGGGGGGACGGCGACAGCGACAGTCCCGCCGAGGAGACGACGATGTTGATGGGCGAGCTGGTGCTGTAGGACTTGGCCAGGCGGCTGGGGGACTGCTTCGGGGAGGAGAGGCGCTGCGCGGCGGCGTAGGCGGCGCCCTCGGCGGCGGAGCCGGCCCGCGGCAGCTTGGTGGGGGAGCCGCCGCCGGGCTGGGTGGGCAGCGGGGAGCCCACCCGCGGCGCCGGCAGCGTGGAGCTGGCGTAGTAGAGGGCGGCGGCGTGCTGGGGCTCGGGCAGGTGGAAGGCGCTGCCGTGGCTGGGAGCGAAGGGCTCCCGCGGTTGCGGGACGGCGGGAGGAGGCGGTTCCGGGCCGCCCGGGTGGGCGCCGCGGCCCCCCGGGCCCTGCTGCGGGAAGGAAAGGCAGAGGCGTCAGCGCGGGGGGGGGGGGGGAAGGCGGCTGAAGGGGCCCGCTCGCCGGGGGACACCCCCCCCACCCACCCCACTCGCTGACCCGAAGCCGCGGCGCGGCGGGGCCCGCGGAAGGGCTCGCAGCACACGCGCCCCCCCCCACCGCCTCCACATTCCCCCTCAGGGAAAGCCCCGAGCGGGCCCCGCGTCACGGACGGGGGGTCGGCACCCGGCGAAGCGCTTTCCCCCCCCCCCCCCCCCCCCCCAACTCAGCCCGGCCCGAGCGGGCACGTCCGTGAGCACCCCCGCCGCGCATCCCCCCCCCCGAAACTCGTCGCTCTGCCTACATCAGGAAAGAGCAGCCGGGAAAAGGGCTTCGGCCGGGTCGCTTTCCTCGCAGAGCGGCGAGGAGGGGGGGGAAGAAGCGGGGGGGGGGGGGGAAGAAGCCCGGCGCGGCAGCCGGTCGCCTCTTATCGTGAGGGGGCACGGGGGGAAGGAGGGCGGAGGGGCTGGGGGGGGGGGGGGGGGGGCTCCCGGAGCCGGACACACACACACCCCCCCCCCCCCCAGGCCTCTGCAGCGGGGGGGCAGCGCAGCGCGAAGATCCCCTTCAGCCCGGGAATTTGGGAGGGGAGGTTGGGGGCGAGGGGGAAACGAGCGCAAAATCCTCGGCGGGTGCTGCCCGTTAGAAATGTTCGGTGCTGAGCCCGAGCCGCTCCTGGAGCGGCAGAGGAGCGAGCTCGTCCTTACAGCCGGGCGGCTTCCCCGCCTTCACCCCGTCCTCACTCTCAAGAGATCATCTCTGAACCCCGTAGCAGTAAAATTCTCTCAGAACGGCACCCCACGGTCAGCGAGAGCTGGGCGCTCGGTTGGAAGACACGCTCTTGTTTCAGATTCCCCCCCCGGTTATTCAGGCTATTTACTCCCAACCTCAGCAACCCCCCCCCCCCCCCGATCCCGGGAGCTGGCAGCGCGGCTGGAGTCAGTGTGACCAGTGCTTTGCCCAAACACACACACACACACACGCCTCTCGGCTCCTGATCCCCTCGGCCAGAAAAGCCTTTAAAATGTAAATAAGGAATTTTGTGACTCGATTCAAAGAGGTGTGGTTGAATGCCGACGGCGGCGTTGCTTCACGTTTAAATAGCAACATGGGTTTTTAGTAGCATCCTACAGTAAAAAAAAAAAAAAAAAAAAACAAAACCAAACCCGCATGTAAACAAAAGCACCATGTTCCTGGTATTAAACTTGATTTATTTTCACTAGGATGCTCAATAAAGGATTTGGTATTAAACTTGATTTATTTTCACTAGGATGCTCAATAAAGGATTTGGTCAGGAACTGAGGACAACATAAACCAAATAATCGGAGCAAAGAATCGATGAGGTTCAAAATGCCAGGAATGTGTACTTCTTCCCGTGTACGCCCACTGGCAATTTTGCTGTCCTTTTTTTTTTTTTTTTTTTTTTTTTTTTTTTTTTCACTTTTGGAGCCCCGTCCCTCATCTTAAATGCTTCGCATCCGGGGGAAGAATATGTATTTTTCTAGCCACGGGCAAGAAGCGAGGCTTTGCAGGAGCTGCTCCTGGGGCTTTGCTCCCGGTGAGGAGCAGGGAAGCTGCCAGCCCTCGCAGGGTTCAGACGCCTCAAGGGAGCACTGCCAGACCCAAACCTCACTGGCTTCGGGAGGTTTTTGTGCCCGAAAAGAAATGGCCTTCTAGATAAATGCAATGCAAACCGTTCCCTCCAGCTGTTCTATGTGCTAAGTCCCGGGAGGGCAAGGGGATGGGGGATGTAAGTAGCCTGCTTGCTGTTGGGTTGGACTGCTGTGATCGCGGCCGCGAGTTGCAAACGCCACAGCACCACGCCTTGACATTTTCATATATGGCTAGCAAGCTCCAGTCGCTTCTTTGAAAGACTCCTCGCAAAAAAAAACAGGGAGGTGAACTCTGGGAACATCCATGACAGGCCTTTTTAAAAGCTACTTTCATGCTGAGCTACTTACCGTCTCGGCTTTAAACTGGACAGAAGGGCTAATCAGCAACTGACTGTCCAACAATGTATTTGACAGGAGTACAGTTTTCATTTTCCAGGTTTAAACTGTATGATAACTTTTACAGAACAAAAACAGGCTGGCAAGATTTAAGACAACATGAACAGAGCAAGGTTTGCACGTGACAAAAGGTTGCTTGAACCAGCTGTGTTATCAGTTGGCATCTGTTAATAAGTTTGACTTTTTGGACTGTGAGGTGGCGTGATAAATATATTTTGTAATACTCAACATTGTGCCAAAATACAGCCTTCTGCAATGTTACCAGTGTCCTCTGCAACACACTGCTAGTGCACTGGGGTAAGACTGTTTGTCATTGATCAGAAGGATTTTAGGCAAGCACTGTCATCATGTATATAAAATTTCTAATTTACTTCTACACTGCTTGGTGTGTCAAGGTTTTAAAATAATTAATTTCAAGTAAACCTGCATTATCCCATATTCCTAATAAATCTCTATAAAGCTACAGGCATTCCGCAAGTACTAATTCAAAAAACAAAAAAAAAATCCCACCTGACGGTTGTGTTATAGGGAAGAAGGTGTAGTGGCAGAACACGAGAATTAAATGCTTAATTAAAAAGGCAGTGTATAGCACTTCCTAAAAAGCTAAGCATTTGCTCTCTGTGAAGGAGAGAACTTTTGGATTAACAGATTGCAATGAAAACACTAGCATGCAGTATCTTCTAGGATGTGACTAATCTCAGACCTGTCTTAAATTTACTGCGAGGTTCTTATGTTTTTTCAAAGGGCCAAGCGTACAGGCATGTTCTCCACTTGTGTTTTCAGAGGCAAAATGCGTTTTAGTTTCTCCTTGTCTGCTGATTAAGACAACCATACAGACACGTAACTGTTCATTCTGCAGTATGACATTATACCTCATTGGGAAGAATGAAATGCAATGTTATTTTCCCCCTTCTTTCTCCATTTACCCATGACTGTTGTCAACCTGATAATGAAACTGCGTTTAAACTAATAAACTGAAGGGAAATTTGTTTCTCGGCTGTTATATCCTCCTACATCAATCTATTTCATAGGTGTGAACAATAATCGAGGAGTATTCTAAGGCTCAGAGATTTCATTTTTCTGGTATCCCAAAGAAAAGGAGCCCGATTTGCTTATTTGGATTCAGTATATGGATTCTTATATATCCTTTTTAGCATCAGAAATGTGTGAAAAAAACCATGAGAACATTAGTACAGCTATGAAAATATTTTTTTTCCCCATTTAGTCTTAGGAGAAAGATCATTCTCTCCTGATACGGACAAAATGAGATCTGCAGAGCTCTACACAACGAATTACCAAGGATGTCCAGTTAGGTTATATGTATTCACAAACATTTTTAGCTTAGCATTCGATGCCAGCACCAGTTTTATCCAGCTCATTTTGCTCTCTGGAACTGTCAGGGATTGCTTGGCCCTTAACATTTCAAAGGTGGTCATATCTGATGAACGTGAACACAGTCACATACACTGCACTGTTGGCCATGAGAAGACCCTTTCTCTGGATTGTAGGGAAGATTTCCCAACTGGATGCTCGAGGTGTGTGGAAGACACTCCCCCAGGCTGCTTTGGCTTCTCGAGTATTGGTGGGTGTTGCTCGCTTTAGGCAGCAAACTTGATCATCCTTACTAGGGGGTTTTGAGAGACATGGGTGATTTTTTTTTTAAGTGTCCAGCTCTGCTTCACAATCTCAGTGGTGCTCTGTGCTCTTTCAGTGACTCCAAGACTTGCCAGTCTATTGAGGGGGTATTTTTTTTTTCTGTCGGCCCAAAGAACTTTCCATATGGCTTCGCTTGAGGTATCACTCTGCTCTGGTCCAATGCCTCTATCAATACTTTTCTAGAAAGGGCAGAAGAGGCTATGGACAATGCTTAACCTTCTCTCGTCTGCTGTCTTTTATGAGTTCCCAACCTAACTAGGACGATGCTACCTATGTTCAAACACACTTATATGATAACAGATGCCAGACTGTACTTCTGGATCCCTCAAATGTGGCCTATTCCATCTCTTTCTATCACAAAGGTCATGGCTATCCTCTGCTTGCAGAATACATCCCGACAATGCAAAATACGTCCCGACAATATTAGGAAAACCCGTCAGCCTGCTCGATCCTAATCTCAAAGGTCATACATATAGATGGAGGTAGGTAATACCATCGTAGTCTTCTACATCCACAAGCAGAACTGTGTGAGATCCTTTCAGAGTGTGCAGAGGTGGTCAGTCTCTGGCTGTAAAGCAGCAATGAAAGCTGCAGTCATTACCTACTGTAGGATCAAACCCGCACCATGCAGATCACTTCTTCAGTACCACAAGCTGTACTAGTGAACTGTTCTCTGTGAGCGTCATAATAAGATTAATCTGGGTTAAGATTTCATCTGCTTCCTTTAATGACAGAAAAATTCTCATGTTCCTATTTGGAATCCAGTTTTAAACACATCATCCTCTGCCACATCCTACCAGAAGTGAAGCCCTTATTTTAGATTTTGTCTGGGTAGATTATCAAGAAGTCTATCACTTCGTGGCACAGAAGGCTGATGATGGGGAAGAGCCACGAGTCTAACTGAAAAAGACCAGTGTACAGTTTTTGCTTGACAGCTGAACACATTCTTGTACTCGTTTGCTAATGTTCTAAACAGAGCTAGTGAAGTGTGGTGGTCAGACGGATGACGAACTTGTGACTTGTTTACAGGAAAAAGAAGACAAGTTAGAAAATTAACTGCTAAACGATTTTCAAGGCTTTTTTTTTTTTTTTTTTTAGTTACCTTTATTTTCCATCTATTTTTCGTTTTTAAGGGTTTTCAAACTTTGTGCCAGCTTGTTCAGCCCAGAAGCTTCTGGAGCAGAGGATAATACAGAGTAGGGATTTACCTCTGTTGCTGTCACGGTCTCTGAAAAGACTGCAGCATCACCAGAAGCTAAAAAAGTCCTCATCCCAAAATGTAAACTAATTTCACTTCCTTTCCCCTCCCCTTGCAAATAAATGTCAGAGCATGTGGAAAACCAGTATTTGCAGTACGTGCTATGCTTTATATTCCTACGATACCTACAACATAAGCTGACCGTTCTCAAGATGACACTAAACCAAATCAATCAGATCTTCACAATTTACATTGTCCAAAGAGGAGATTCACTTTTGAGCGACTCATCTGCAAAATCTGCTACTTTTTGTACTAAGAGCCACTACTGACTCTTCACAAATAACCTTAATCGATTAATACAGGATATATCAGGATCTGGACACTTTTCAGCAGGGAAACAAAATAATCCCCTGCCAGCGGAGCAGTTCTTGCTAAGAAATTTTAGAAGATAAAAGTTTCGTGTTCTAAAGTACGCAAAGCAGTGGAAAAAGTCTATCATCTATAATGAAGTCCTCCAAATTGACAAAAATGTTCGATTGCACTTTGCAGCACTATACAGGAAGTCCCAAGACTAATTAGTTTCTCTTTTTTATACAATTGCATTTTCAGAAATTGTTCTTGCTGTCACAGCTGGCCTTGGGACTATTTACATATTTTTTCCACACATTTGGGCTATCATTCATGTTCAGAGATAGCTATATTCCTTGCACAGAAATACCAAAGGAAATTGTCACAATCTCAGCAGTTTTGACTCCTGAGGCTTATTTTAATTATAATAGGGATAGCAAAACAATTCCAAGGATTGACTTTTTTTTCTCCTTAATTGTGGGATCAGCAATGGTCATATTAAAAACTTTTTCATTTTAACTGTCGACTCCTTCTTTTCTTGTTTACCTCTTTTAAAACCTCCTTTATATGCTTTTTTTTTTTTTTTAATTGTATTAATTCATAGTTTATATAGCAATTTGTTAATATATTCAAGATATATTTTAATTGACCTGAAGTCGACAAGCATCCTTTGCAGGATGATGGTGTGAAAAACTATTATGTTCTGTGAGTTATTTTCCTGCAGGAACATCTACCATACAGTGTGAAGGAACACAAGAAGAAAACCTGTTTTCTGCCCTCTCATACCAAGAAAAAAACAAGGGATAGGAAAGGTTGCCTTACTAACTCACTAGTTACCTTTCTGAAAGTAACAAGTTCTCTGTGAAGTGGATGGTTCATGAGAGCTTTTCAGATCTAAGCATGGCTGTTCAGTGGAATTTAAATGAAAGAAATCTAGATCATTACTTTTTCCCCCTCTCCATAAATTCACCCTTTTCTATCAGTGAGTACGATGAAGTTTATATTATCACTACTTCTAACCCCTAGACAATTGCACACTTTCCCTTCCTGACTTTTTTTTTTTTATTTTTTAAGATTCTTTCTCCTTTCCCTCTCATTCCTTCTCTGCTTTTGTTTCTGTTGCTCCGTTGATCCCATAACCTGTTCCTTTTCCATCATCTTACTTTTTCTAGCCGTCCTGAAGAATGTCTCACACCCTTTCAGGCTAACCCCCAAGGCACGATGCTTTTCACAAAGCACAACTCCTGATGACACCTGCCCAGGCTACGACTGGATATCATAGCCTCCTGTTTCTTTCTAGCTGGAATCCTGCTTTCCTGCTGGCTCAAATCCCAAAGAACATCAGGCAGGTCCTCTTGGTAAACACGGAAATACCCCGAGGCCTTACCACTGCACAGGCTCATTTTAAACCCTTTACAGAAGAAAAAAAAGTACCTATCCAACCTGAAATGAAGTTTAGCTGTGTTCTGTTTCATTTTTCAATCTTAGAGGATAGGGAGCTTTTCTGAGCAAATCGAGAGAATCGAATATTGTATGTCTCTCAGTATCCCACAAGCTGTGCAATGACTATATAATACTTGAAATCTCTTAGCAATTGAAGGCTTTGAAATTCAAATACTGCTCACTTCTACAGAATCCTGAATTATAAAGTGTCCCAGTGTCACACTGAGATGGCCTGCTCTGCTGGAGCAGTTAACATCTAAACACAGAAAATAACCTGAGCTGACCAACGCAAACCTGGCAGACTTTGTTTATGTACAGAAGTACGAATGCTTCTAGAAAGTTTTGTCTAAACTGAAGCTTAGCTTCCCAGTGAAAGGCTTTGATGTTGCAGAGAACAGTACAGAAGGTGAGAGGGTTACGTGTCAGAGCCAGGACGGATCATTTAGACAGGAAGAGAGATTTATGAAGTTTTCACGGGCATCTGAAACAATCTTTCAAAACGTTTGAAATGTACAGGTGGATGTCTGATAAGTCATTTGTCTTACAATGTGGGGAGGAAAAAAAGGCAAAAAATGATCCTTACACTTGGGATTAGGCCACGGCACCAGGCGAGGTATGGTATCCCAAGGAGGTTTCGCATCTGGTGTTTGTTTTTGTTTGCTGGCACTTACTGCTTTCAGTAATATCCTGATAACAACACAGGGAGGTCCCAGACCTTAGTAAGGGCTCCTAATCAGCACAGTCACAGAAACTTTCAAAGGTAAGCTCTTAAACATCACCAAAATCTGTATGCAAGCGAGTGAGTAAAACTGGCAGGTAAATCTCCTTTTTAATCCGGATTATTTTATTACTGTGCAAGTCGACCCGCTTTAGACTGAAGAAAATCAAGGTGGTAACCCCACCTCGCTGCAGATGGGTTGATCAAGACCATAAATAAATAAAAGCTGACCTTCACGTGCCAGCGGGCACCGAACAGCTCTGTTTGCTGGGAGCAAACCCCCACACCCACTCCCCCCCCACCACGATTTCAGGTGCGAGAGACCCCGGACACGTACCTGGCTGTAGCTCTGGATGGCACCTCTGGGCTGAGCGCTGCGGGCCGGGAGCTGGGCGCCCGTCGTTTCGCCCAGGGCGAGGGTCTGGTTGCTGTGGTAGCTGGCCGAGTACTGGAAAGACCCTTCAGGTTTGGAATTGAGCTGGAGCGCGCTCTGGGAGAGGAGGCTGGGCCCTGCGGGGAACGGGATTTGAGAGCAGTCAGAAAGTCTCCGTGAGAGAGCACACCTGTTTTATCCGTGGAGCGAGCCTCAAAATTATCAGATGTATGTGGCGTCAGCTTTTCACAGGTCAGCTTTTCGGTAATAAAAAAAAAAAAAAAAAAAAAAAATCACAGACATTAATTTGTTTCTTTACCGCTCGTTCATCATCATTATTGTGCTCAAGCTACAGACCACGTTGCTTGCTTTGCCAAAAACCTATGGTTTTGACTGGTGAAGAAATTCTAAGCCTAAACAAACCCAGCCATACTATCTGATAAAGAAGTGTTGGTTTTCAGCTCGGAATAGTTGATGAGTTTTCTTTTTTTTTTTTTTTCTAAGGATAAGCCTTGATGTTTCACTTAATTATATCCAGTTGTTCTGCACGGGAAATGCTACCTTGTCCCTCCCTGGGCCCCCAGCACATTAGATCTATTGATTACTGCCACTCTGTCCTGTACGCACGGTGAGGTAATACTTCGGTGCTTGTAGGGATGGATGGCAGCCTTTAAAATATTAATAGCTCCTCTCATCATGTAGGACTCACCCTGATCTTAGTGAATCTTTGATGACTGTTTTGTCAGCCTATCTTATCTTCCCCACCACAGCACTGCCCGGCAGGAGAGCCAAGTGCAGGCAGCGAGCTTAAATCGGGGCTGCGAGCCTGAAGGGCACGTTGGGATCACGAACAGGGACACTTCCCACAGTTATTTAGCTGTCCCGTGAAACTAAAACGTGTCCTAATATTCGTTACGTTCATGTACAGGTGATTTAGCTTATCACGTATCCACGGCAAATTCCCCAATTTTTTTGCCTGGAGAGCATATATCAGACAGGGCAAGGCTTCCCCTCCGTTGCACTGCTGCATGGTTTAGACACGACCTCCCGCAACCACTTTTAACGTTGAACTCATTCTGTCTCCACACACGAAGAGCTACGCTAAAGAATCCCCACCAAATCCTTCCCTCTGCCTTCACTGATTTTAGTCTCTTCTAATTCTCAATAAGCTAGCTCGCTCTGCCATGGTGTTTGGGCCCAGCACGTTAAATACAAGAGGAGAGGAAAGGAGAGAGTTATTCCTTGGCCATTGCATGAGCTACAAGGAAGACTACCTTCTACCCAACAGCGATCATCTATAGCATATTCAGCAGCTCCGTGGGGAGGATAGGTTCCTCTTCTGGTTAGCACTAACAAGCTCACGAGAGCACAGGAGGTGACACAAACCTTACGGGATGTGAGACGATTATGTTGATTTCGCTCCTACTGAGCAGGTGCAAAGTTTAGTTTTAAAAGACTCACAGTGGCAAAATTCTAGTGAATTTGACGAGAAATAGCTCCCATTCCTGATACAAAGGCCAAATTTGATGACTTTAAGTCTTTGCTACAAGGATGTACAGCTGCTGCAAAAAAAGATTTCCACTTAGAAAACGTGGAAACAACCCTAGCCGCAAATTAACACGGAGAGTATTTTTTTTCCTCTATCTCGTTTCTCAAAAATGGCAGAACTGTTATAGCTGATATCTTCCAAAATCCAGCCCGAACCGGTCCTATTACAAACAAATATGGTAACCTGTGTAAAGCAGAGGTGTTCACATTGAAGTGTAGACTAGGATCGTGACAGTATTTTACATACCAACACAATTTAGACTGCAAAGTGAATTGCATTTATCAGAATATTCCAGATACAGGACAAATTTAGTATGTAAGTTCTGGTCCTTGTATTTTCCTTACCAATATAGAAGGAGCCAGGGCTCCATGTATGCTGTGAGGTTATTAAAGATGTATCACATGCATGGGAGAGCTGAATTTAATCCTGCATGGGTCCTTATAAATCCAACATTTGTAGCTTTCCATTCTCTGACTCTGCAACTAGTTTACTAAGCATTTTCCATTTAGCCGGATTTGTTGAAAATTTTGTTCTTTAAAGAAAGAAGTATTTTCACATATACTTTTAAAGAGCATAAAGAAAATACAGGCCTGGTTTTAAAATATATCTGTAGACTTAATTTGAAAATTTTGGTTTTTGAATTTTCACTGAGAATTTGCCTCTGATCAAATGACATGATTAAGTTAAGAAAATTCACAAAAGCATAACTTTCCCCGGAGGGGCAAAAGTTGCAGCAAGAAAGCAATTTTTGTGCATGAAAGTGTTTGTACTCATTCTGAAAGTAATTATGCTGTGACATTTCTAAAGCTTAAATAATGATTAAACTATCACACGCTATGAACTCAATATGTTTAAATTTTCATTGCATCTGGCTTTCAAGTGTTCCTTTCATATTACTATGGCTCACTAGGGGATTTGCATAGCCAGCTAGAATCGCATACATGGGTTCCCTGCACCGGTTAGCCTAAACATTTCCACGCACTTTAAGAAACTTATCAAAGCCATAGAAAAAGGATTTTTAGTAAAAAGTTTGGAGCGCATGTGTTTAGGTTCATTAACTACTGTATAGCAGTTTTGATTTTGTACCTTAACCAGCAGTAATGGACAATTAAAACATACATTCATTTCCATAAAGTAATTACAAAGTCATTTGAGAGAGACAGCCAGATAGACATTTAAACTTTAAAGAAGCCCCCGTTTCTCAAGTAAATGTAGAAGAGAGCTGTGGCTGCTCAGGTGTAAATAAGTCTAAAGCAAGTGTACAAACTACGAGACACATCTGAGATCGATCAGCATGATCGTGAAAAACCAGAAGTTCCTTTTTCAGGATTTAGGGACTACGAGCAAGCCGGTCTTGTCTGAGAGGGAAAAGACGTATCGCTTTTTCTCACTAACATTCTTGAGATCTCAATTCGAAGGCAAAACCAAACCTTCTGAAGAGCTCGTAGCTTACCCAGAAGAGGAGTTTGTGTACTTCTATATACTGATGACTCTTGACAAAAAACTACTCTTCCTTCCTGGAAAAAAAATTTAAACTCTGTAGCGTTGGTATAAGGAAGTGTTTATGCAACTATTTCTCATTCGTCTTCAGAAGAGTTAAGGCAGCTGGAAATTCTCTATTTTCAGTTAGGCACTGGAAACCACTAGTTAACTACTAAAACAATTCAGTCTTATTTGTCCCCTTAATGATACATAATTAACGCCAATCTTCAATTTAAAATAAGCTTGAAAACAAACACCTCCAGCTTCATAAGGTTTAGTTTAGCAGATACCGAGGATTGCTTGAAAAATTCATACATTTTGTGTCTATTCAGGGGTACGGGAAAGATACAGTTACCCGGTTTCCCCTATGTTTTTTCACCACCACATTAAAAAAAAAAAAAAAAAAATCTATTTGCTTTAAGAAAGAAGCTTAGTGTTGCATTATCCAGAGTGGTTAGTACCAAATTTTCACCGATTCAGTCAGTGCCACTTTCCTCCCGTATTAATACAGCACAGATGCGAGTGCAAATTCAGGAAACCAAGTCAGAGCCGTCATGCTGCCGGAGGCGCCACTGCGCACCAACTTCAAAAGACGGAGCAGGGTACAGTGACTAACTCTTTGTCTCCAGTTTGGTGGACACATGCTGCAGACGACACCTTCCTCTCCCTCCTAACCCGGGGCAGAGCAATGCGTAAGGCTCCCCCCCATCTCCATCCCCTCGGCTGCTGCAACCCAGCTAAGGAACGAGCTCGGAGAAGAGGGGGTGCGCCCTGCCCGGGGCGCAGGCAGAATGCTCTTACGCTGTGGAAAGCTGCCGGAGCACGGAGCAGAGGAGGCGAGAAGAGAGCAGAAGAGGATGAAGGACGTGCCTCCCTCCCGGAGCCAACCCGCAGTGAAACCTGAGAGGTGATGGAGAGCAGAGGACTCTGCTAGGAGGCAGAAGGGGGGAAACAGGAGTTTCCTTTGTGGTGTGGAGACAGGCACGGCAGAGTTAGAGGGAAGGAGTCACCCACTCGGTGAGGGGAGGGGGCAGCCTTCTTGTCGAGCCCTTTTAATTCGCTTATATAACCCACCCCTCTTCCTGGCACTTTACGTTGGCTATTGCACGGCTATTCTTCTTCTCTTTCAAAAACCCGATACTTTCAAAGATTTGGAGCGCCTGGCACGCTTCTTTCGAGCAAAAAAAAAAAAAAATTGGGAGCTGACGCAGCACAGGCCCCGGCCCTACCCTGAGTCTTATCGCCAAGGAGAGCGCTGCCCGGCGTTGCGCTGAAGGGGCCGGTGCGCGGCACCTGCTGCACCGCACGTGGCCGTAAATGCAAAGCGGCGAGTTACAGGCCCCCCACCACGAGCCGTCGCGGGAGGGCGGCTTCCCCGGCATCGACCTGCTCCCGTCACGGGGGGGCTGGGGGGGGAGGCGAAGGTTGCAGCATGAGCCCCGCCACGCGCAGCCCTGAGGGGTAGGGTACGGCTCCGGCAGCGCCTCGCCACGGGCTGCTCTTTTTCCCCTCCAAATAACAGCACAGTGCGCGATGCTGCCGTAACGTGCGGCGAAGCTACTTCCAAACCAAACCGAAAAAGCGAGTGGTCTTAAGCGAGGACATTATTGTTAATTCAAGGACGTCACAGTTGCAGCTGATCGCGGCAAACCGACGTGGCAAAAAGAATCGAGCTGACTATCGTCATCCATGGCTGAGTCAAATAATTGAAATTATGAGCACATTTGTCCTTTTATTTTCGAGAGCAATATTTCGTTTGGAAATACAATATTTTGCCTGGCATTTCTGCTCTCTTCAAATCACCTTCTCTTTCTTCTTCCACCATTCGGACTAATAAAAAAAAAAAAAAAGAACAAACCAACCAAGCAAAAAATAAATCACGACCTAAAACTTTAATTTCAAATATTTTTTTTTTTTACAAAAATTATTCTTGAACAGCAAATGTTTGTTTGCCTGCAGACAGACTTTATATGGCTGTTTCAGAACAGCAGAATACTAGGATACTTCTCAGTACCTGTAGGTACTGTCCTAGCTCTACCAGTGCTTGCTTAAGCAACAAAAAATTAGTCACAAGTATAGAACAAATACACATAAACTTCTAATTATTCTACGTCTTATGCAAGAAGTGACAAGATATTACAGACCAGTAAGTAAAAAGAAAACAAACAAAAAAAGAAGATTGGCAATACAACAATAAAATTCCACTAGTGTAATTATTTTACCATATTTCTCTATTTAGGTCATCCCTTAGATTCTCTTTTTTTTCAAACCACACTTTGCGGCATACTTAAAACATGATAAAAGAAGCTTTCCATTGTGTGAAATTAGTTTATTTCGCTTTTAAGTAATATCCTGTTCCTTAACATCAACATTTATGTTCAATTGTGCAACTGACTTTATACCTACATTTCATCAGAACGATCCAACTTACACACTGAAGAAAGGTCCAAACTGTCCTTTTCTAGATGCTCAGAAACTGCCAAGGGCTACGGCTGCTACATTCAAACCCACTGGAATATGCTTGCTGTTTTCAGTAGGAATCAAATCAGTTTTAAAGCGTATTAAAGTGGTGTGTGCTAACGGAGGAAATGTACCAGTTGAACATGCAGTACAAATACGATGGCAGTAAAAGAGTAGCTAGATTATAAGGAACGTTTAGCAGACCGATTATGTCAGCACTTCTGCTCCAAAGTTTAAGACCATGTTGCTTTCTGCTAGTCCTCCTGCCACAAGGGGGGATTCAAGGCTCCCTGGCATTGCCAAATTCCAAGAGTACAGCGTGTAGCTCTCCTTTTCCCACTCACTTGTGTCCTGGGCTGAGTGAGTGGTGGAGTTTTTTTTTGGTGGCAGGGGAGGGGGCTATCGGGGCGGCCCCCTGGGAGAAGCTTCTCGAAGCTCCCCCAGCTCCAAGCCAGCTCCACTTCTGTTTGGGAAATTGAGTCAATCGGCTGTGCCTCTGCGATAACGTATTTAAGAAGGGACGTGGTGAGGAGCAGTGGGACTGGTGAGGAGGAGTTGCTGCAGCTGCGTGAACACCAAGGTCAGTGGAGGAACGGAGGAAGAAAGGAGGGGGGAGGTGTGCCGGAGCAGAGACCCTCCTGTATCCTGTGGGGAGATGGCAGGGCGGCCCCCCCCTGCCACCCATGGAGATATACGGTGGAGCAGACATTGATTTATGGCCTGTTGCTCCTGCTTGCATGATCAAGGTTCTGTGCCCGAAGAAGTCCGGGGTCTCGTGGGAAAAGGCAGCCCCACTGCTGTAATTCAGTGCTGGGAGGATTGCAGCATGGGGGGTGTCCCACGCCGGAGCAGCTCGGGAAGGGCTGCAGCCGTGGGAGGGAATCCAGTCGGAGGAAGTTAGTGACCCATGACGGAGCAGTGTGGGGAACGCTGCGGCCCGTGGGAGGGACTCATGTTGGAGAAAGTTTGTGGAGGACTGTCTGCTGTGAGAGGGGGACCACGGTGGAGCAGGAGGAACAAGTTCCGGACACTCCCCTCACCGAAGATAAGGGAAGTGGCAGCGCTGACTGCACCCCCCATTCCCTGCCCCTGCGCCACTGGGGGAGGAGGTAGAGATATCGGGAGCAGAGCTGAGCCCGGGAAGAAGGGAGGGGTGGGGGGAAGGTGTTCTCAAGATGTGGCAATGCTTCTCACTGTCCTACTCTGTTATGTGTTGTTAGTGTCTGTAATAAATGTATGTCCTTTTTTTCTTCCCCTAACGAGTCTGCCTTTTGCTCGTGCCCATAAAGGGGGATTTTCTCCCCATCCCAGTCCTATCTCGAACCCCAAGCCTGGCTCTCTGTCCCTTCTCATTGCCGGAGGGGGAGGGAGAGAGAGCTGCTGCATTGTGGTTGGCTGCCAACCAGGCCCAAACCACGACAACTTGGAAGCAAACCCCAGGAGAAACTGGGTGCTCAGCTGCCCGCCGTGATCCACAGCCCTGGGCAGTGTGATGGCCAAATTAATCGGAGAAAGGATGATATTAAACAAAGAAAGAAAAAAAAAAAAAAAAAAAGGCAAAAAGCAAGAAACAAAGACCAAAGTGCATCAGCACCGTACCAAATTTTGATTCAATGAATAGTCATTAATGCCACCCAGAGCTTCAGTGAGAGATTACAAAAAGTAGGCTATAGCAGCGGCGGTAGCTGAGCAGCCGGGGAACTTGGTCAGGAATCAGAGTCATCGCAGGCTTGCTTCCCTTTCCCCGGAGGGCAGAGCCTTGTCTGGTGCCCACACAAGTAGCAGAGCTCATCTGAATTGTATCCCACAGTGCTCATAAGCAAAAGAGTATCTCATGTAAGAAACCCAGTAGGAACTTGAGCTCTAAGGAGCTTACCAGTGCCAGAAGTTAAGGAGTTTTCCAAGTGCTAAGAGACTGCTCCAGGACCCTTACACTGATTAGAGATGGGGTCAAAAAAGCACATGCTATTAAATTGCACTATCGGTAATATTACTAGATTATGAGTGAGGATTTAAAAACAAATATATGATGTAAAGTCAGGTAAGATTTAAGTACAATCAGTATTTGTGATATGTATTTTTACCTACAGGACAATGAATTAAGGTAGTAGGAATCTGTGGATTAACTCCACTACAAACTCAGAGAACTTTATATTTTTTCTGTCTTATATTGTAGCGTCATTGCTGGGTCACAAAGCTAAATAGCCAGGTGGATGTGGTATTCTTGTAAAGGAAAAACTCACGAAAAGAAACAAAAGATCCTGTTTCCTGTGAGGACATCAATGACAGCCTATCTCTAGTGCCCACCAGTCAAACATCTGAGGAGTTACTCCCGTTTCCTAATCCTTAGGCTCCCATGGAATACTTCACAAATTGTAGCTTCACAGTATGTGACAATTCAAGATGATGATATAGCAATAGTTTGGTCAAGCTTAGGGGAAAAAAAAAAAAAAAAAAAAAAAGGGCTGAATTATGAAACAAGACTAATATATTACATTACAGAGCAGAATTTATCATGGAACAAGTATTCAATAATATGTTATCTGCTAGCTGTTCAATTATAAAATAATTACTGTGTAATGACAAGTTACATACAGTACTATATTATTACAAGATAAGGGCATGATTAATTCAGTATTCTAAATCTATGCAATAATTATTTCTGAATTGGCTAAAATAATTACACTACAAACTACAGAAACATACACCTAGTCAGCTCTCATGAGATAATTACATGCTCGTTACTTACTTTTTCATGTGAAGTTCCCAACAAAAATATCATGCAAGTGAAAGGAGAAGGAGTTTCTCCTCTCCTTAAGATTTAAAGCCAGTTGGCTTACTGGGGCACGTTTCCTTCTCCAAGTACAGTGGAGTGCTACTACAGTGCTACACATTTCCATTTGGTCAGTCATCTATTGCGATGCCGGTTCTAATTGACAAAGGAAATAGACCAAAATGTGCTTGAACGAACATTTAATTAGCTCCTATACCAATTATAAACAACACTTCAGTCACCTTTGATCAACTGACAGAAGTACTAATGATAAATTATAGAGTAAGTGTAAATAAAGTGGTTTTAATTAGTGTAATTAATCACTTCACACGTTCTTCAACCTGCTCTGCTCACTTGGGGAACAGTTGAAAGAAAGCACTTGCAAAACTCCTTCAGTGTCCTTTAAACATTCATTTGCAGAGTTAACAGGTTGAGGTGCCTCACATCCCAGTGAGAGGAACCATCTCCTAACTGTTAGTATATGCCTAATTAAGGATTTCAAATACCAAAAAGTCATCACTTACTGTTTCTTCTGCCTCTCAGGTCATTTAGTTTGAGCATGAAATATTGATTCCTACCCTACAATCTACATTTTTTGTTAGTTCATTTAAGTGTGTGTACTGATGGTAAGTAGCTGCTAACTGCTCCTAAAGCTGGGTTGTACCTGTTGCCCAGTTTTGCAAAGGATTGGATGATTCAAAAAGATGGAATAAACGATCAGGTCAGGCATCTGTAAAGTGGTCGCTCGATTTCGGAGTCTTCAACTGTATTTGGGATGCCGGGGGAATTCTGGAACTATACTAAAAGAACAATAAACCCAGGGATAGGTCTTGATGGTTACCTGCCAGTGTCCTTCCACAGTATTTGACGGTAAAGGAGAGGGGATGGTAGCTAAAGACGAGGGAGGCAGACCTGTTCCTAGAGATACTAAATTCCTCGGCATCTCACTGGTATATCCTGTTTTCCAAGTCCTGCTCCTCGAATTAAGCTGCATACTCCTCTGGGACCAGGAGTCAACTTTCCCTCCAAATTGGAAGGAACATTTGTTTGCCTGTTTGTTTTAAAACCCTCCGTTGCAGTATGGCCTTTCTTTGAGTTCATCTGAAACATTCTTTGGAGAAACTGTCACTTGTTGAGATGATTTAGGATGGTTTTGGAAAGTGGAGGAATTGAGTGAGGGGCAGGGAAGCCCTGAAAGTGCCTCAGGGGCTGGCAAGGAGCAGCCACCTTGTCCTGGAAGTACAGACGTCTCCCACCTCCTCCCCATTTTCTAGTCTCTGGGGAAGCTGCAGAAAGTGCAGGCAGAAGCAACAGAGAAGGGGGCAATTGTGGGGGGAAACCCTGGGAACTCGATGAGGGACTTTTGTGGCTATCATAAAGAGAAGACAGTCTCTTAATTATAAGAAGAAAAAGGAGAGATTAAATCAAGCCAAACCTAAGATCTGAAGACAAAACCAAATCCTGTCAGCTACAACTGGCCGAACAGATTCTGTAGGAAAAGAAGGAATTTCAAGCCAACTGTTGGATCTCAAACAGAGGATAACAAGTAGCTATAATATAACAATAGCAATAAGCATTGCCCCCATTCTTACTCTAAATCCAGGACTAGTATTAGGATAGGACTAGGAAAATATTTCAAGATCTACCTTCCAGGAGTTATTAAATATTAAAGACACCAGTACGTTGATATTACAAGAAAAAATGCAAGGCTGCGGTATAGCAAAGGTATTCCATACCCCAGTCAGGAAGAAAGTTGGAGAAAAGGCGGGGGGGAAGGGGATGGGGGGAAAGCAAACGCATACTTAGAATGAAGAAATTGTAATACTTTATATGCTAAATCACAAGCAGCTGCCTTGTTATGAAACAAAACACATCTCTTTAGATGAGAGGCAGCAACTCTTAAATGAGTACACTGAAAACAAACTGGTTTTACAAAAAAGGAAAGTCATTGATATGCAATACCATGCTCCACCGACATTAAGAGGGCTATGTTCTACCTACAAACACAGAAAAGGGCTTTAGTGTTGCTACAGAGCCTATTCTTAGGCACTGGAAAATAGGATTTGTTGGAATGCATTCAGAAATACAGAATAAGTTAATTTTCATCAAAGAAGTCCATAAATGATATCTGTCCGGAAAAAATGATGCAAAAGCTAGGCTGATACCACTATGTAAGTGAAGAATACACGGATATCCTTTCTAACACTCTTTCTGACCTAATTACTATTGGAATGAAAGATAAAGAACACTTTATTTCAAGAGTAAGTGAACTGGGAATAGAAAACTGTTTCATTAGATGCTGATTATCTTATGTTTTTTACACAAGATAAGAATTCTGCCCTTATTATAAGCAGAAAAGAGAGGTGCTGGCTGGGATAGGAAATCATAAATTACTACTCCAAAGGACAGCAAAGTACCGCAAATGTCCACAAGAAGTAGCAATAAGACCTGGAGTGCACAGAAAGAAGTTAAGGCCTGCATCCCACCCCGAGAGAAAGTGGTTCTTTGTTGATTACTGGAAGATATTTATTTTTGATGGTCATATTGAAATCCCAGTGCCAGGGCAGGGCTTTTAGCACCGCTGTCTAACTCAGAGAGGATGCCCGACACTACCAGGTTTCAACAGTAATGAAGTTCCCCCAAATCAGAGGAATCCCTTTGTGACTAAACCAGGGCTACACAGCGGCATATGTTATCTCCTCGGAGTGTTTGGAAGAATCACGTTTCAAAACTTTGGCACTCGCAAAATATTGCTGGGTGGTTGAAATTCGCTGACCCTGCACCTGTAAGGGACAGGGAGAAAACCAGAGTAGAAATAAGTAGTTCTTCAATGACTGAGCTTCGTAAGGAAGTATTTAACAGGGAGGAATTTCTTTAGGGATAGATAACTTTTATGGCAAAAATTTGTAGGTGATATATTATAAAGGTAATAGGATTGCCAGTGAGTTTACATAGAAGTCTTCTGGAAGTTAGGAAACGTGTTGCAAATATCAAATGCTAGCAGACTTGTGGGAGAAGGTAACGTAGCAAAGCAGAAGCAATCCTGCCGTAACAGGGTAACTTCAGTGCCATTTACTCTGATAGTGTATGTTTGGCTTTTTATACCATACCACACATAGCATTATTCCAGATGTCTGTATGAAATGTAATGCAGCCAGATCTTCTTTGATAAGCAATACTTGGAAACGTTTGACAGTAGGAAAAAATCTAGAGTTCCATTACTAATGACAGAAATGACTGAAGATGACAGAGAAAAAGACCTAGAGACAAGCACTGGGGAAGAACAGGTTTATGCATGTTTAAGTTCAGAATACAGAAGTTGCTCTTGTATTTGTTTGGGGTTTTTTAACAGGAAACGCTAGCCTAAATTTAGATTAAAACCAAGGATAACCTACAACTGCAAATTTTTAAATGACCCCAAGATCAAACAACTTATTTGTAGAAGATTAATCGTATTTTATGAAATCACTTGCTAAACGCTGCAGCTATTGAAACCAGATAGTCTCTGAAAGAAATAATTTATCATTGACCATTAGGATGATGCGCTTTACAGGAGCAGCAGATAGAAACAACACAGGAACAAGATGGGCAGCAAGGGTACTAACTAAATTACATTTCTGCGCTACGGAGGACACGAAAAGGAAGAGTCATATCCTCTCGCCTTCCATCTAGGGATACCGAAGGATGATCTGGAGCTCATTTGGCAGTAAAATTTCTGCTGGCACTTGTTACACCTCCGTGAGAAGCCTCTGCCAGCAAAACCTTGTCAGTGGCCTGCGGCAGACCCAGTGTGAAGTATGCGAAGAATAGAAACCCCTTCTTTCCACAAATGTCCTGATTTGCTGCTGGGGACGATGTTACTCCTGTGAAACTCTGCAGCTGCTGCGCAATACTAGGAGTGGCAGGAAAAGATCAGACGGTGGAACTACAGGAGAACATTACCTGAGCTGGGCTTCTGCATGGGATTAGATCCGCTTCTGAATACGGCCACAAGAAGAAACTTGCATGCAGGAGGAGGCACACAGGCAGCAAGCTCCAACTCAGAAGGAACCGTTATGTTTCCAGTTGGGAAACACTGAATTTTGGCATAAATATAATTTTTATTTTTTAATTTGTGTTTTCATTATCAGTCTCCCATTTTGCAAAGAATAACTGCATTTAAAATGGAGTGTGTGTTTTGCTTATGGAAAATAAAGCCAAGTAAATTAAGAACATATTTTGCATGATTAAATCTTGACTTTTTGGAGGTATTTTATATCTTTAAAGACCAACTGTGAATGTCAAGTGTTCCTAGTCACCCTCTGTGCCTAGTGCAGCCTAAAGCTGCTATTGATAGCATTAAACTAATGTGCTCCCTTTTTATTTCGAGGAAATAAAATCAGAGAGTTATAGACATCACACAAACATGACTCACATGGAAGCTGGATGCATTATCAGAAATAAGAAAAAGGGACATATCTCTTCTGATAGACCTAAATGAGACTGTTGAAAAATAGTAATAATATTTTTAAAAAGTGCATACTAGCTTCTGACTATAAAGCATATAAAACTACTCACAGATATACGGATCTAATACAAAAGGCATCAGTACGTCTATTACACTGTTATGTTGTCCTAGGAACTTAACTACCAGCACAAAAGAGGTTTCCTCTCCTTGTGCAAAGTAGAACTCCATTTTTTCCTGACCTTTGGCAGGTTTAAATCTTGAGTCTTTTCTGTCCACAAATGAAAATGTCTATTTGGTCTCTGAGGTGAGCCCGTCCAGAATCTCTTTAGCGCTGCCTCAAAGTCAATTAAGTAGTAAGTCAAAAAGGTCAAAATTTTATTACAATCTCTTTCATCTGCCAAAACCTCCTCTGCTGTAAAACAGAAGGTACACTCTTTTGCTTCTGCTTCCTCTTTTTGGGTCCGCGAATGTGCACTTCTCTCTGCTCTCACGCTGTCCTCAGAAAAGGCGTTTTTCCATTTATAAGGCCAGAATGTAAAAAAAAAAAAAAAAAACCACACAGAGGCCAATCCCTACTCCGCGTTACCACGCGTGTCACAAAAATTCTACTTTGTTGAGAGCTATGTAGCACAAAAGAAATCACACCCAAGCCCGTACCCGCTGACATTTGCTGTTCCATACACGTCATTTTACGCAGGCCAGCAAGCCCGTCGCCCCCTCCGCGAGGCCGCAGCCACGAGCTGCCATCGGCGGGTCCCGGATCGGGGCGGCTCTTGGCACTGCCCCCCGCGCCGGGCGCCGGCATGCCACCCAGCCCCGAGGGGGGGGCGACCGGCTTATCAGTCTGGCCCGTGGACGTTGGGCGCGTTGGTTTCCCGGCCCGTGCTACAGACGCAACGTTTGCTGATGTCCTCTGCCGTCGGCAGGTTTGGGTGGCAAAAGTCTTTCTTTGTTCTGCTCCTACGGACGCTGCCGTAAGTCACGGTCATCTTCTAACGAGTTTCAGTATCTGCTTCCCGTGGTGGATGAGGGGACACCTGGTTGCCTGTGCAGGATTTGCGTTTGCCGCAGGCTAAGCATTACAAGCTGATCGCTTCCCCCTTCCCGTCTTTGATGTTGCTACTAATTGTTCTGGTCTTGACTCTCCACCTTTCCATTCCCCCCCCACCCCACATATGTTTCACCTGCTGCTACTGCTCCCGCGTTGATGTGACATTACATTTTGTACTATGCCAATAAAGCTGGATCGTCGTGGCTTGTTTTCTTTAGGCAAGGATTTTAAGTCAGTCGCGCAGCCTAAAAGGACAGCGGGTGCCAATGTTGGATTCATCTCAGGGCAAGCAAGCTCAGAGATATGAAATAATATTGCGATATCAGTATGGAATTTATATATATATTAGCACATTTCATCATATAGACGTAACCAGAAATAAGGAAGCTCCAAGAAACACGCTGCAGGTGACAGCCCGTTGAAACAAGAAATCAGCCTCCAGGCTGCCGGACAGAAATGGAGGGAAATTAGAAATGACTTAGTTGCAATGTTGTCACAGTGTTGACACACACTCTGGACTCTCAACATGACACGCCAACGAGCAATGCAGATCCTCTTGAAGTTATGTAAGCATTAAAAAGTGAGGATAGCAAGGTCACTTTTACGCAGAAAATGTGTTTTGATTTTTCCTTTTTTTTTTTTTGTCTCTGAGGATGAATCATCATCACCTGTTTTGGGGACAAGGCAGAGGCTTCATTTCATCATGTGAGAGAGCAGAAGAGATAAAGGAACTGGGAAATGAAAAGATGGAATTGCAACAGGAGGGGAAGCAACAGACATGAGGATATAAGACACTAATGAGTAGTTTAGGGAAAGATGGGACAGCAAGAAAAAGCAAGAGAGCTCAGGGAAGGAGAGGGCTAGGGAGAGATACCAAGGAGGCATGAGTGTTTCTGGCTGGAGATTCCTTCCCGAGGAGAGGAATTGAGAGAGGTGGCCTGCAGCAGTTTAGGTCCAACAGTAAGGGCACGTTCCAGACCATCACATTTTGGACAGCACTTCTGCCAGTGGCTTCTAGTACTTTCTCTCTGAGAAACCTATAACCCTACCCACCCCCCCTCCAGACACCCTACCGATCTACAGAAGGGCCACAGAATTGGGGCGACTGAAGCCCTGCAACAGGAGGCTGCCCACACCAACCCCTGTGCCACTCCTGAGGAACGAGGGAAAGCAGAAGCCTCTTCCTTGACTGGTGATGGCTCCTTCAGCCCTCACCGGGCCTCCTGCTCCTCAACAACCACCTGTGAACTTGAAGACAGGCGGCGAACTGAAGCAAAACGAGATGAGCTGGACACGAGTCACAAGTCCCTAACTGTCAGAAACCCATGGTGGACCACGGCTGGTGAAGCAGATACCAAAGCCCGCCAGGAATCCCAGGGGTGAGGGCCCAAACTGTGGCTTCACCCCTAAGTCTGACTCTTTGCAGTGGTCTCCTCCTGCCCGAATACGTGAAGAGACCAAAAAGGAAAACTTCACTTTCACTCCTGAAGTGAGAGGACTGATAGGGGTTTAATAGGATGTGATATGTCAGCAACAAAGATGTGCCTATTTTACCTGGCCCTTATCATCCTGACACCTGTGATAAGAGCAGAGGTGATGGAGTACTGAATGACAGTGTTCGAGCTGCAACTTTTCATCTGATGCTATCCTCAATACCTTTGAACTCTTGAACTCTGTCTCTGACAGGGGATGAAAACAAAGAAGTCCAAGCTCAGAGTGCTCAGGGCTGATGGAGCGTCTCCCGAGGCAGCACTGGCTGTAAACACTGATGCTGAGGTGTAAGAGGTGGCTCTCAGGTCAGCGCGAGAGCCTGCTTCGTATTATCAAATCTTAATGTTTAGTGGGGTTTAGTGATGAATCTACAGAAAATTCACGTGGTTAGCTATTTTGTAAAGACATTAATTTCCTGCTGAGCTCTGCTCCTGGAAGCCGATCTTGGTGTTTGCTGCCAGCCAGCGGCTGCTGCAATGTTAAATGACATGATAATTATTTCTTGCTCTCACTTAGGGGGACTAGGGCCATAAAGGGGAGGTGGATAAAGGAAACAACATCTTCTCTCCATTTCTCAGAAATCTAACTATTTAACAACTCCTTCAAAAGACTGAACTTGACCCACAGTTGAGACAATTTCTGTACAACTTTCTCTGTGAGAACAAACAATGAACGACTGTGAAACCACCCTTTCACAAAAGGTGTCCGCCTTTCAGAAGATTCACCCCATTACGAAATGGGCGAAGATGACTTTGAAAACCCGAAGTTTTGAAGCCAAGATATTTAAAAGGCTTTTATTAAGAAGAGATGGATGACGTGGGAGAGGCATCCGAAATGCCCAACCATAAGTATTTACCCTGAATGTATTACAGTACTGACAGAAGTTTCATCAATAAATCAAAATTTCCTCAGACCTCATACTCTGAGAGCTTTATTTGGACCTACGAACTGCTGAGTCAGAGGAGTGCCAGCTCCGCATTAATGCAGCAGGAAGAAAGGTGGTGTGACCCACGCTATGCCCTTCTGCCATTCCTGAACTGAAAGAGGGGCACGTACACTTCCTAAGCGTTCTGAAACATGATTTTATTAGTGTGTATGTTTAGCAGGAGATCCCACAAGAACACTTCCCTTGTGTGCACAAAGAATGACTCAGCTGGATCGCCCTGGCTCTCGGAGCAGATAATGAAATGGAAATAACTTCATCTATCAACGAATTGTGAGGTCCACTGATGCCAAATTTCATCGCATTGAGCATGTCAGCCATCTGACAGGTGGCAATTTCAGAAAGCAAGAGCTATGGGATGGAAAACACATAAACACACATCCTTTCACACACTCATTGTGTAAATAGTGCCTTTTTGCTTCAATCCATTTTCAATATCTATGAATAAAGCAGCTGATAAAAGCTGAAATCATAAAGGTTGAACAAGGAGTGCTCTTTCAAACCGGGACATCTGCTTTCACACTGAGTAAGGAGGATCTCTCTTATTGTAAAAAATTGCCGAAACCAAACTGAATTAAGAGACTAAAATAAGAGCTTAGCCCATCTTTTTACCCTCAGAATTAGACATGTTATTTAAGTGAAAACCACATCTGTCTAATACATCAGTTATATATAATTTCATGTGATAAAAATAACCCATTCTTGTTACATAAGTCATTCTTCAGAGAAAAAAATGACATCTAAATGGTACTACTACCCATTTGTGCTGCATTTTGGGCAAACAGTTTCAGGTGACTAGAAGAGTTAATATATTGTGGGATTGAGTCCTCCGTAATGAGCCATGCTTTTCTTTCCCCAGAAGGACTGAGACATCCTTAACTGCCTGCATTTCTGTCAACAAGAAACCCCAGTGAAGTACACTCTAAAATAGCATTATCCAAGAAGACAGTGTTATTTAACCTACACCGTATTTATTCCCTTATCGGTACGAAGAATTCTGTAATTAATCCTGAGCACCAGGACAACAGGGTCACAGATATAAATAAAAATAAATTCAGAAAAATTTGGAAAAAAAAAAAATGTCTGGAGTACTGGCAGTGTCAGGTGGGAAAAAACTGCAATTCCAGTATAAACCACTTATTTTAAAATTTAAATTTAAAATGCAGCATTTTAAAAATATAAGACAATTGGAAGACTGATCCAAGAGGTTTTCTGATCCATGTCAACATCTCCGTGGCTGCAGTGCGTGGTATCGATTTAGAGAGCAAAGAAGGAGTGTTGCCACATGAAGTGATTAAGCGAGTGAAAAACAGTGAAACAATTCCATTTCAGTCAGAAACTTAAAACACCAAAAGCTCCATAAATCTGCCCCATAATCCTTTTAAGACCAGTCTTATGCTCATTTTGCGGAGACTGAAGCAAAGGAAATCGCATGAAAGATTTAAGGATAGATACCTGAAATTAAAATTAGAGCCTTCTGGATTAGAAGACATTCGAGCCTGTGGCTTAAGTTAGGAAGAAAGTGCCAATGGATTTGCTCAGTAATCTCAGCAGCCCGTCTAACACTCATTTTGCTAATGCCATGACAGTAACCACTGCCCGACTCCCCTGCTGCAGCCTGTGAGGATTCAGTGTAGTCTGTGAGGACTCAGTGAGCTTCGGCTGATGATCTCAGCAATGGCAGTCCTCGATGTGGCACGCTAGTGACCCACTGGGATAGGGGTGCAGGGGGGCTAGTAGGTGGGAAGGAAATACAGGACCAATACATTCTTCTCATTCCACGCTTATCTCGCTCTTATATTACCCATCTGGAAAATGCAAATTTGCAAACGTGGCCAGGAAAAAGTAGTTTGGTTCTCAGTGGTTGCTCAGAGGCCTCCAGTTTCTCTCTGCCGCCGAGGTTGGACATCTGGGGGCCTCAGGCACCTCACCAGGACCTTTCCCACTTCTCTGCAGCCCAGCCTGCGTGCGACCTTATCAAACCTCAGTGACAAAGGGCCTCAGCAATCGCCCCTCTTCACCCCGAGTTCTGTATCTGTGTTTGTTCTCCTTCTTTGCATGAAGCTTTCTACCTTTTCAATTGTTCTTAAATGTAAGGGGGGGGGGGGGGGGGGGGAAGAACAAAACAAAACAAAACAAGGAGGTGTACTGGCTAGGTAGTAAAAAAATGATTCTGCAGCAGTTGTGTGGTTTTGATGCAGTGGTGCAGTGATGGGAAGGGGAGGGAAAAAGTGTCTTGTTTCCTTCATCCTCCATCTATCCAAGCTTTCTAATCTGAAATATTAATTTTTGGTCTCCACAATACATACTCAGCCCTCACCAAATGTATTTTTCACATGTATGTCCCCACTAAATTAACCTATTCTGCCATGAAAACACTTTTCCTGAGCTAGTCACTATGAAGTACTTCGGTGTCTCACGTCTGTCTGAAACGTCCACAGTGTTATCTCTGTCCTGAACTAAATTTCACTCCCTGCATGTTTCCTTCCCCAGGGATTTCAGGTCCGACACTTACCGTGCATTCCCGTGACTTGTCTCCAGTGCCTTCTATGCGATTAGCTTGGCTCTCACCTGCCTGGTCTTTCCCCCTGACCCTACCTAAATTGCCAGTTGTTCACGTTCGCCTGCCCAAAAGCACCGTTTTCGCGTTCCCTTCAGGAAGAGAGAACGGTGGAGGGAAGAAATAGTTTCAGAGAGGAGCAGGCAGCTCTGGCGTCAGGTACAGGCTGCCACGCTGTGTGTAACAGCGGTGCTCGGCGGGGAGGGGGACGGAGCGAGCGCCCTCGCTCACAGTGACACCGCGGGACCGGGCTGGTCCCTCGGACGCGCCGTAGCTCATGGCCACTGCCACTAGCACCTGCCCACCCTCTGGGTGGATCTGCTCCTGACAGCCCCACAAACAAACACTTCGGGCAGGCCGAACTCCCCGCTAGCTCCACAAAACCCACGTCAGCTCCTGTGTGATGCAAACCGGGGTGAGGCAGCGGTGACGGACCTGTAGCTACGTCAGGAGAACTCCCTGCAGTACAGGGAACCGGACCACAGAGGTGCAAGTTCAGGTCTTAACTCAGCTGCAGCTTCTCGCCTAATTCTGGAAGTTCCCTTATTTTTTGTTTGTTCACTTGTAACTGGAAACACATGGTTTTGGGAAATCGATTCATACCGAGTTGGGACAGAAGAAAGAAATGGGCAACGGTACCGGAGTTCCCCTCAGATGCATAAAACCTTGTCCCAGGGTCAGCGCGACCACAGAAAACCTGTATGAGAGCCCGTAGCAGTTATGAATCTGCCCATCTTTGACAATAATTGCTTTAAAAACTGTGATCGCTCTGTTTACATTTCACCAAATTTATAAAAGCTTTATTCTATTTTTTATTTGCTGATTCACACTCAATAAGGATAATTAGGAAGCATCTCTATTAGCAATACAGAACCCCTCCTGTTTAAGCCGCTTTCATGTGACTTGTCCCATCAGCCTCTTTTCATGGCTTTTATTTCCTACTAAAGGAATAGCACATGTGAAGAGATGTCTGGGATTTAGAGTATTATAACAGCTGCCTCCTATGTGACGACTTTTTAAAACTAATTCTGAGAAAATCAGAGTGCATGAAACCGAATCGTAACGATTCTGACTACAGACACACTAATCCTCTACGAAGGCAGAGCTACTGATAGATTAACTCGTTAGACTAGACGCATACAGTTCAGAGAAGAAGCTGCGGTCACATTCCTGGGTAGGCTTTCATATGATGACTTAGAAAATCTGTCTCAACTAGACTGGAACTGCCGTGGCAGGCTGGAAATGCTCTGCTCAAAGTCAGCTTCGTTACTTAAAATACAGCTATGCGGTCAAGCTGCAAAAGTAAACATCCCTAAAATTGTAAGGTTAAGAGCTCAAAAGTTAGGAAATGACAGACTAAGCTGCCTTTTCTGAATCATGGCTCTTTCCCTCCCTTCTTTTCTTACAGCCAGCGCACACAATGCAAAACCATTCAGTGTTTTGTAGTTGCCTCATTTTTCACCTCATGACCTCAGGCCTTCGTTGAAAAATGTCCGATACAAAGGGGAAAAAAAAAAAAAAAAAAGCACTCTGTGTATTATTCTATGACACTCAACATTTACTTCAAATACATCACAAATAACTATTTTTAGAATACCTGTGAAGTGAGACATTTGTATAGATCCCACTTCCTACTTGGAGGTTGAAGGAATTAAGATTGAAAGCGCCTATGAAATACAAACGCTGTGGGTGAGACACTTCAGAGATGAGTTTTAAAATTCCTTTTAGATCATGCTTCATGTATTTGGGACTGTGCTTCCACAGTGTTCGGTTACAGCTGTTTGTTCTCAGCACACCTGCGAGCTAACCGGGAACACCTAAAACTAAGTATCAGCAGAAGATACTCTGAATGTTTTCACAATTACAACATCAGAGCTTTGGGACAGGAAGGAGGGATACAATTAAATTTTAAGTGCAAAGCTGAACTATCAAATATGAGACTTTTGTTTTCATTTAGTGTGTGTGTGTTCTACTCATTGCTTAGAGAAGTCAGAAGTGCCCCAGATGAAATCCCCCTCCAGTATGCTGTGCAATCCAAGCCTTAGCTTTGGGGTAAATGAGGCATGAAATGTACAGAAAATGTAGAAAACAGGGCATGATAATAGTTTTATAATGCAGTCATAAGAAATTCAGATTATGTTGTACAGACAGCCTTGACTTTTGTAGTTTTGACTTTGCAAACACAGGAACATTTTAATTGTCTGATGTGTTTGTGATATTTTATTCTAAATTGAAATAAGACCCCCAAACCAAAAACAAAATCGAGCCTACGGCATCCTAATTGCTTTCATGAGTGATTAGCAGAGCTCCAACTATTAGCTTTGGCATATATGTAACTGATTCTTAATTAAAAGCATAAATGGCAAATAGCAATCCGTTTTCCTTACCAGGTGGCCTTGGAGCAGAGGAGTACAGGGCACCGTGACGTAAGGCTTCACAAGTATTTCCTGACGATGAAGATCAAGCCTGCAGCTCTGCGGGGAAGCGTGCCCACTTGTGAGCACGTGCACCGGCCTGTTCTCTCCAAACCTGTTTCTCAGGGACAGCTACTGTCCTGTCGTAACTCTATCACTATTTCCTTTCTTGAATGCCGTCCTCATCACCCTGTTGTTCCCTGTCTTGGCACCTAACTCCCAGTCTCATGAACAAACCATCCCACCAAGCAAATCCCGCTTTCAACTTTCTGCCTGGACCTCCCGCTTCAACAAATCTCAGTTCCTCCCCTGCTGGTCCCCCACACAATCCCGATCCATTGCTTCTCTTCTCCATCCATCACTGTTCTCCATTTGCCCACGTTCCTTATTCTCCTCCCAATCTATCTAAATTCCTATTTGCCTCTTACCTTTTTGTGATGCTCCCAGAAATTTGCTTTAGTACTAGTTTCCTTCACATACCCAGACTTCTCTCTGTCTACTGTCTTCACCAGTCTCTAACATTTTTTTCTTAGTTTCCAGCTCTTCAGCCAGTTTCTACAAGTTTCCCATCCAAGCTAGTCCCTCCCTGCCCCCAATCTCCTCCATTGCCATCTACCCAGTTTAATTTTTCTGCTGAATCACATTTTGAATGCAATCCTTACCATGCTAGTCCTTTAATCTCTTTCTCCTCACTCCCAAATGAAGAAAAAATCCAGGGCAGCTTATAAGGGCTTCCATTGTTTCACCACGTTTTCCCGACTTTTTTCAGACCAAGCAACACCTTAACAGATGTTAATCACACACACTGTGTTCAGATCAAGCAACTTCTTAACAACAGCGTTAGTGACAAAGTTGGCCTGGAAATCTCGTGCACATGAAAAGCACAAGATTTTCCACTGTCCCAGGACTGTCAGCTCTGAATTTTACTGCAAATCTTGCTGTAAAGTAATGAAAAATGTTCTGACAAATTACAATTCTGCATTCAATTTGCAATGCCTTCCTTTCATCACCTGATGACCGCATTCCAGGCGATGACTTGTTATTGCCAGAGGTGCTTTGCAGAAGGTGGCTGTCACATTCCATCAGCCTTTCCAGATGAAGGGGAGATCATCCCCTTGGGTTTCAAGAAAGATGAATCTGGGGAGCCCTCTTGAAAGACATGACTCTGTCAGAGAGGGTACTGGACAGCAGGGGATTGAAAAAGATAAAAATGGCTCAACTGAGGAGAGGGAAGGAGATGTAGAGGAATAGTAGAGAGAACTGAAAAGCCGATGTAGCACCAGGAGTTGCAGTAGGAGTGAAGTGAAAGAGGGCATACATTGTGGCAGATAGCAACAGAGTATCAGAAGACTGAGGAAAAGGAAAGGAAAATGGGGAATTCACCTGCTTTTTCAATATCTAATGCTACATCTGATAACAGACATGTTAACCTGTTGGAAAACTTAGTGCATGTGACTCATGAGCACAAGCGTTCGCAGACATCTGCTCTACAAATAAGTCGAGTGGCATGGCCCTCATTCTCTCCTGCTGTTGTTTAGCCTTGATTCACCTCCCCAGTGGTCGGTCCGAGCAGAGGATCTATCCACTCACTGCACGGTTCTGCAAACAGAACGGCTGCTGAACGACCAGCGAGCCAACCTTTGAGAAGAGACTTCAGCTCTCTTGCTGCAGCGGCCATGCTCTGCATCATCTTTTAAAAGGTCACCTACCTATTTCTCTCTGTGAATCCATTTGAAAATCTTAGTCTTAAGGAGTACCAGAAACCTGGCCAAGTGGTTTCAAAGAGACATCAGAGTTACTCACAGCCCCACCCTGCGTTCCATTTTAATACTTCTGCATACTGAAAAAGTGCTGTTCAAAAATTACTTTTGTAGTGGCGATGCTGAAGTCTTGTGACGTGACCTTACAGCACAGTACAGCAATACTGAAATTACATAATATTTTTCATAAAATATATTCCACATGTTTGCAGGTTTTTCCCCCACAAACTATCAGTGAGATTCTCTCCATTACAAACAAAACCAAAAGTCAAACTTGCCAAGTCAAGGCGGCAGTTTGCCTGCCTGCAGCTATATTGACTTCTGCCAATATCAGAAAATAATCGAGAGAAACACTGTAAGATATACATTTAGTTTTAAAGCATGAAATGTTACAAGTATGTCTGGGTTCTAGGAAACACATTTCTGGCAACTTACTTTCACCGGCTGAATAGTCCTGTGGATCAAGTATCCCTGATTCCTGCAGTGATCTAATACAGGAGTCCACCAGCTCCAGACCAGTGGTGAGCTCATCTTCTATATCCTTCTGACCATCTGTAATGAAATTAACAACATAAAAACGTTAAAAACAAAACAAAAAAAAAAAAGCAAAAGGTAAAACCTGTTATAAGACAAAGGATAAAACTGGTTACATTTGACTGAGCATTCACAGCTGATGAAGGAACAGAGAACACACTAAGATCACGTATTCAGAGGAGGCTGGCTGTATTGAAAATTATGCTATCCTTTGAAAGCGTGGCCTTGGATTAAGGAAAGCAAAATGAGAAAGTTCAGATCTAATCTTAAAAAAAGTTAGAGACACAGTTAGCAATGCCCCCTCTCAAAACTCTCTATTAATCTTGGTGCTCTCTTTATCAACCCTAACAACTTTTGGCAAAAATTGCCATTTTTAAGTAGGGTTTTCACACACTAGCAATGAAAAAAAAAAAAAATAGCATAAATAAATGTTGTTTTCCCTTCCATCTGCTTCAGGAATTATGAGCATTATGCGAGAGAATATATGTAATACATATATGTAGATAAGTACATTACCTTGTGTTTGCCAGTGGAACTGCTCTTCTGTTGAACTGAAAAGAGAAAAAAAAAATGTTAATTTTTAATGAAATGATTCAGTAGTGTGCCATCAGTATCCAGATGTAAATCTATTCTGAAGAAACTGATTTAAGGATAAAGGAACTGACTTAAGAATAAATAACGTTCTTAAAATATATCAAGTGCTATTTTACATATCCTTTAATGAACAACATGTACAGCATTCATTCAGCAGGAGAGAAGTGTCTTAATTTCCTAATTAAGTAATTTAAAAAATATGTATAGAAACTGGTCTCTTAGTCTTGATATACAAATTACACTATTTCAAAGCAAAAACATTAACATTTTGCAACTTTTTTGCATCCTTCTATTTGTCTGATTTTCCATTTTTATGGAGAAAGTTTGAAGTTGCTTTCTCAAGTGAGCAGTTACATGTGATTTCTAAAAGAAATTATGAGTATGATTCCTGGTTCTACTGATCATCATGTGACTTTTTTCTATTACTCAAATGTGCAGCTAAGTTAATTCATTTGGCCTACACAAGAGAATAAATTCAGATATGTTTGTGCTTCCACGTAAAAGCACTTAAGCAATGGAAGCAATGGTCTCATTTTTAAAATAACGAGCATGCACACCAGGGATGGGATGGGTTAGGTAGGGCTTTTTCTATAAAATAAATTATGTATTCGAATGATAAAATGAATGATATGTTCAATTAGGCAATAAGTACACTTTCCTCCAAGGCATGATCTGTTTATGCTTCAATATAGGTCTTTCTCACATGCCAAGAATACAAAAAGGATTGCAGTTACTCGGTAATAATCATTCTTTTGATAACAGGGAACTGATTATTATAGTCATGATTAAATAATTTTTCCGTGCATTTTTACAAGATATTTATAGGGGAGAACAAAATCATCTGTCGCATCCATCAGTAAAAGAAAAACAAAGACACAAATTATTTTAACTTTTCAAACTGTAAATTTTTTTCTTCCTGATGTTGAGAATAAATGCTCTTTTTAATGAGTAAATGGACTGTAAATCTTGAATTGTTTTCCCTTTTCCCAACAGATGCTGGATCTCTTATGAATATGTGACTATAACTCCTAGTATCTACGTTCTGAACAAGAATACGCAAATAAAATTAACTACTTC
Source organism: Tyto alba (assembly GCF_018691265.1). Lineage (NCBI taxonomy): Eukaryota > Metazoa > Chordata > Aves > Strigiformes > Tytonidae > Tyto > Tyto alba. The sequence goes on along the minus strand of NW_024881324.1, from coordinate 26,383,095 downwards.
TTTTTGGAGGTCTCTTTTTAAAGGAAGAGAAGGTGCGTTAAATATTTATCAGATTTGATAGTGCTAAAAAAGAAGGATAATTGCCTAATTTACACGCAAATAGTTCTAAAAGGACGACTTTCAATTTCTAGTTGGCATCAGAAGTGTTAAGCTGACAAATTCAACTCTATACACCACCACGAATTTCCAAATATCTACCATCTGTGGTTTATATTGACTCACTGTAGTGAGATTTCATAGATTAAGAAGGTAGCCCTTCAATGAGACACTCAGCTAAAATGCGTGTATTCATGACCAATGAAGTTAATAATATTGAAGATAAACACAGCAAGAGTCTTCTGGCAAATGATAATGGTAAAGTGCTAAACTGGAAGTAATTAATTTAAATTACCTTGTTAAATGGAGCCCTAGTGGGTGGTGATGAGTGACAGTGGCTTCTTTTGAAATATTACTTTTTCCATTTTGAACTTCTTTTCGCCTGATTTTCAAAATCACTAAACAACTGTAGCTTCAGCTGACACACCGGGCCCTGAGAGTGATCTTCCTTTCTGGAATTCGTGTCATCCATAATAAGCAATACATTACTTCCCACTATTGTCCTGGTTTGGGCTGGAATAGAATTAATGTTTCTTTTCGGGAACTAGAAGAGTGCTGTGTTTTGGATTCAGCTTTGGGGTTGGTATGGGAAGAATGCTGAGAGCACACCGATGCTCCCCACCCGCTGACCAATGCCCAGCCCGTTCCCGGCCAGCGACCCCCAAAATATCAAGATCCCGCAATCACAATCCCAGAAAAGAGAGAGAAGGAGAGAGCCCCTTCCCGCCCACCCCTCCTCTATACAGTGACCATGACTATGGAATATTTCCATATTTTCCTCTATACAGTTCCATGCTATGGAATATTTCACTGGCCAGTTTGGGGCTGGTGCTCTGGCCGTGCTCCCTCCCTGCTCCCTGTGCCCTTGCGCACGGGCAGGACACGGGCAGTCGGAGAGTCCTTGAAGTCTCAGCAGCAGCTGAAAACATCAGTGTGCTATCAGCATCCTTCTCGTACCAACCCCAAAGCTAAATCCAAAACACAGCACTCTTCTAGTTCCCAAAAAGGAATATTAACTCTATTTCAGCCCAAACTAAGACATAGAATTAGACATAGTTTAAATTTAGAAACCCTGCATTTTTTTTTTTTTTTTTAAATATTAACCTTTTTTTTAAAAACAATGAGCTTTTCCTTCTTTTGGCCTGAAAAAGATTCCTGACTGAAGCAACCTGATACGTCTGTGCAGGGAGCCTTTAAGCTGTCACACAACTGTGCCAAATCTGTTTGAGTGAATAAAGTGCTTTTTTTTTTTTTTTTTTTTTTTTTTTTTTTTTGTTGTGCTTTTCTTTTAGCTGTTTTCCAGCTTCACAAGAGATCAGTACAACTGACAGTATACTCACATCAAATACATGAAAAGACAAAAAAAAAAAACCCAAACCAGAAGTATACACCCTAATAAATTTTTCAGCATGTTTAGCGAAATAAAGCTTTCTGCTCTATAGTTTTTCTACAGAAGAGGTTTTAAATTCGTTATCACCCACTTTTCTGCATATTCCTATGCCTCATTATATAAGATTTCAAGCTCTACCAGCTTCACCTGAGGAAGCTGAGCAGTAAAATACTTTATTAAGAAGTTCTGAACTATGGAAACCTGCACCAAACGTAAGAATCTGAAAAGGGAGGAGGTTGATTTTAACCAGAATTACATTAGTATAGTATTAGAAAATAGTAGCATAAAATATTAATGCACTAAGAACTCAGGCAAGTATAATTATTACCTCCCTTAGTCTAAACCCAGAAGAATATGATTAGTTTGCTGTATTCTTCTCTCATTATTGGTGGTCACTGCATCCTATAGCTACTTCAAATGTTACAATACAAATAGGATGACTATTCTACTTAATTCTATCTGAGAGATATAAAGAATCCCGTGTCACCATTCATCCACATAAAACTTTAATTATTCTATACTTATACTGTCATTGGAAAATAGGATTTATTGAAGGAAAATCCCACGGAAGAGGGATAACTTAAGAATGAGAAGATAATGCTAAAGAACAAATAAACAAACAAAAAAAATAGTCACATGTTTAGTTCTGGATGTTCATCTTAAAGCTAATGAACCTATCTTCTGTAAGGATGCACTACACTGTGCCTAAAACTTTACCTTCAGTGACCACCTACGCAAGGAAATATTTCAGTAAAAGTTGCATTACTTCCCTAGGCAAGAATGAGCAAAGTAACTATCCACAGAGGGCTCGTCCTGGTTCCAGCTGAACCCACATGTTCCCATTTCTGCGCGCGCGCGATAAAAGCACCGATGTAGCGGGAAACCTTCTGCGTGTGACCTGGCATGCTAGGAGGACGAGAGGCAAAGGGGCATAGCAGGCTGCAGGGAGCTCGTTTTGGGGGACATCACAGGAAAAGAGCACTCAGGGAGCTCTACCTGTCTCTGAACAGCGTGGGAAGGTCAGAAGCACAAAGCGTTGCAAAAATGCAGTTTCTGTGGTGAGCAAAGGATGCCTGACTACTACCGGCAATATGTTTACACCGAGTTTATCCCTGTTCAGGCATGGATAGAAAAATCCCAGTCTGAGCTACAGGATGTCTATAAGCAAGCAACAAATCGGGCCTTTGGGAGCTTCGTTATTTTTTCCTGTGTCTCAAGTACAGCTAAACAAGAAGTGGGTGTCCTCTTCAGGACGGACTTGATCGGATGACAAGGTGGGCTCTCTGGAGACAACAGTACTGTCCCGCAGCAGCCAGCACCAGCAGAACAAGGTGAGCTACGTTTCTCCACCGAACACCTCCCCTCGCAATTTAGGGGAGTCAAAAGCAATTTTGGTGGCATACAAACGAATGCTCACAGTAGCACCAAAATACTGCTTTCCCGCACCACGCTCATGAGTGTCCTGGCTTTGAGTGCGTGGGGGGGTTTTTTTGGTGGCAGGGGAGGGGGCTATAGGGGTGTCCCCCTGGGAGAAGCTTCTCGAAGCTCCCCCAGCTCCAAGTCAGCTCCACCTCTGCACCAAAACTGAGCCCATCAGCTGCGCCTCTGCCAGAACGTATTTAAGAAGGGACGTGGTGAGGAGCAGGGGGACTGGTGAGGGGGAGTTGGGGCAGCTGTGTGAACACCAAGGTCAGTGGCACAGGGGGAGCTTCGAGAAGCTTCTCACAGGGGGGGCTGCCCCTATAGCCCCCTCCCCTGCCACCAAAAAACCCCCCCACTCACTCAGAGGGAGGGGTGGGGGGAAGGTGTTCTCAAGATGTGTCAATGCTTCTCACTGTCCTACTCTGTTACATGTTGTTAGTGTCTGTAATAAATGTATGTTCTTTTTTTCCTTCCCCTAACGAGTCTGCCTTTTGCTCGTGATCATAAAGGGGAATTTTTCCCCATCCCAGTCCTATCTCGGACCCCAAGCCTGGCTCTACCGACTGAGCTAGCCGGGCCTCATATTTCTATAAAAATAACCAGAACCCTCATGACGGGTAACGCAGAGGGGGGGAAGGCTGCTGAGCACTTTGGCCGAAGAAAAACTGCCTGAGACCCCCTCATAAAACATTGCCATGGGGCCTGTACAAACACCCAACAACTCAGTTTCCAAGCAGGCGCCGGGGAGCAGCACGGGCGCCTTGGACCCAGCCGAACTCCTCGAATTTGGGAGTGTGTCCGTGGACCTGGCAGCAGGGACAACGGTGGGGCCGTGGCAACTTACCTCCAACCCCCAGCCTAAACCACACGTTTTGCACACTCACCTGGTCACCGTGGTCCTTGCAGGATTGTTTGGGTTTAGTTTTAGACACCACATGGCCTGACGTGAGACCTGCCTCCCTTCACATGAATGCCTCTTGATAGCTTCTGAGCCATCCAGTGCAAGGAGGAGGTTCACCACACTGCACACACTTCTCCTAGCATAGTATTTATTATGCAGCCTGTAGAAATTAATTTTTCCTACCCTGTGCACCAATATACACCAGGGCACATGCACATCAGGCCATATGATTTGGTTATTCAAGTCCTGTGCCTTACCGTTCCTCGGAAGAATACCATAACAAAAAAAACCACAGTTCTTGCTGAGAAGGGATCTAGGTCTTCTTTTATTCCCTCTTTCTGGTACATCTCTTGATCTATCATGGAGCCTGCATCCAGGCTGCCAGGGCAAACTCACACTTTTGTATTCCTTTAATTATCCAAGAAATGTTTGTGTGCCTCTTCTTTGTGTGGAGTCATTAATTTTACAGTTGTCGTTCATTTTTGGAGAAAGTGCTATAGCTACCTGTTACACAAAAGTATTTCTTTTTGTTGTTTTCTAAAACAATTAATGAAATTATATCTAACTCTTCTATAGAACAGCTAGGAAAAGATTTCTGCAGAGTTGTATCAGCACATGTTCTTTTCAGTTATTTCTGCAGTGGAGCCACACAAACATCGCTGTATGTAATTACAGGCAGATACTACCTCACTGATTTTTAGATTGATATTCTGGTTGTGGAAGGTGAAAGAAAAAGGATTCAGAATCATTTCACAAAAAGCAATGAGGTTGAGAAACTAATATTCCATCTCAAGCAAAGCAGAAGCAGATTTTAAATCAGCAGTACACTTCAGGTTATCTGCAAAATAGTGAACAATCTTCAGTATCAACTATTTTTTTGGGAAAAAAAAAAAGACCGAAGAAAAAATTTGACATTAAATAATCCCATGAAAAAGCACCACCACCTCAGCAAATTGCCATAGAAAAGATCAACCTTCAAAGGCAATTTTTTGTTGTTGCTCACCTTAAAATTACATCAAAATCTCTGACTTCAGTAGTAACTTTTATAGATGTGACACAGTAACCTCTCTCAAATATTTAATTGCACTCTATTAGTCAGCTGTAGCATCAACTTGGCTACTCTATCAAGAAGTCCTTTTGATGTTCCAGCAAACCTAATCCAACCCCCTACAATGATTCTGGGAAAGGTAAAACAACCCAACAAAGCAAAATAAAGAAACAACACACCCCCCTCCACACAATTCCACACATATTTTACTGATGGCTGTTCTTTTGTACCCTGCGAATTCAAACTGACTTTTAAAATTACTACACAGTTCTTCTTAGCTGTAGATGCCAGAAAACCATTCAGGTGGTTAATGTCCACCTTTATTAGAAAAGCCTTGATACAAATTCCTACAGGGAAAGAGAATTCTCTTTTTTTTTTTTTTCCCAGACAAACTATTGTTATTCCCTAGGTTTTACAGAATCCATAGCAGAACTTTGTTGCTGTGCTCTGAATGTTTTGTGCTTCTTTCCAACGATGCAGGGAAATATTCACAGCCAATTTTCAAAAAGGTCCCAAGATCGATACTTTCCTCTGCATATAATACTCGCAGACACCATTTTCCTTTAAAAGCAACTTTTTAACTGCTCCAGTCCTATGTATATCCAATTTTCCTATACTGATTGTGCTTAATAATAACTGTTCTATTTCTTCTTATTTAAATGTGGTTTAATGTTCAGTGTGCTACGCTGCTAAGAGCACTATTTAAGTACAGAGCATGCACAGAAAGCCAGCAGCAGTCTTGTATTCCACACCGTGCACTGCTCAAGTGCTTGCAAAGCTGGCAGCAAAAGATGCTGTTTAATAGAGAGCATAATACAGTTTCTTTCTCCGTAGTTTCCGACCATCACTCCCGAAATGGTCAAGAAGAGTATCAATTATAGCATTTTTTTTTAAACGGAATTAATTTCACACATATCAACCCACACAAAACTTTTACTGAAGTTTTGACTTAACTTACCCACCTAGAAGCAAAACACTTGTTACTTAGCTTGCAATACCAGCCAGTTTCCTTTAGGTTCATTTCTGCAGATAGTTACTGGTGTGACAGCGAAAAGAGAGAATGCTTTCACAGCAGGAGCCTGCGAAGCTCTGCTATCCCAAGGAAAAGAATTTGCAGGGCAACACATGTGAATACTTCATGTATTTTATTTAAGTGTAAACTTGGAAGCAAGGACAGCATTAGGGAAACAAGTATGATATGATCACCCTATTCTCACTCTTCCCTCGGTGCCCATTTCCGACCCCTATGTATCCCAGACAGAATACTGGGATAGATAGACCCGAACTCTGGGTGAATACAACCATTCTTTTATTTTGATTTAGAGAAGCTAAAATAAAATAAAATTGCTTTATTTTCTAGTTTTAATTAATTAATTAAGAAAAAGGGTGATGGTTTACAAAAAGAAAGAATTAGCCCAGGGCTGAATTTCTGCTATGGTGATAATGTTAGTTCTTCCTGTTCACTTCAAACCTACTTTTATTTGAGAAAGAAGCTCACCTTCAAAACTGAACTACTTCAACAGGAACACATTTAGAATAGCATAGAATAATAGAATGGAATGGAATGGAATGGAATGGAATGAAATGTAATAGAATAGAATAGAATAGAATAGAATAGAATAGAATAGAATAGAATAGAATAGAATAGAATAGAATAGAATAGAATAGAATAGAATAGAATAGAATGGAATAGAATGGAATAGAATGGAATGGAATGGAATGGAATGGAATGGAATGGAATGGAATGGAATGGAATGGAATGGAATAGAATAGAATAGAATAGAATAGAATAGAATAGAATAGAATAGAATAGAATAGAATAGAATAGAATAGAATAGAATAGAATAGAATAGAATAGAATAGATGGAATGGAACGGAATAGTACCTGTAAAAATGTATTCTTCAAGCATGTCCTATAGACAACATTGCACAGAAAATATGGTAATGGTTGTCATGTTTTAAAGGACACAATACAACACCCTGAAAGATAAAATGAAGTCTAGTTTCGTCTTTTCCTCCTCTCTCTTACCCCAATAGTCCAGTTATTAAAGCACTTGTGCACAATGTGATAGAACTAGATATAATCCTGTTTGATTCAATTGTGAGAAATCAAAGCAATATCTAAGTTGAGTGCCACCATCAGGCTGTTCCCTATCTTTCCTATGAAACCTCAATCCTATATAGAAAACAACACAGTATTTAAGGAACTCCATTATAAAAGATGACACCACGGCAACCAACCTTCTCTTTGCACCAAATTTTGAATGATGGCTTCAGAGAAAGGGTGTGAGATAGTAACATGCACAGGAGGTAAGACAGTTTTCCAGTGAGGCAGAAAAACGTTACTCAAGATCCAGAGGTGAGATTGAATAAGGTACCTTAAACATCCTGCCCAATACGTTGACGTTGGGTAAGAAATATTCAGTGAATTGAGTTCTATACTGTCCTGAGGAACACAGTTCCCTATGCACTGTATGAGCCCTATAGGAACTCAACCCAAACCATGGATGCATGGAGACACTCACCTAAAAATAAGCATTACAACGCACTTTTTCAGTACCTTTTTGGTTCTGGTCTTTAGTACCAGAACATTCATTTCTGAAGAAATATGGTGCGATATAAATAAAATTCCTCTAAGGAAACCCACTTCTGTACGTGAAGATACTGCAGAATTTCTTCCTGGCAAAGCTAACTTCTAGAGCAGGTAAAACCTCACTAGTAACATGAAGCTTCTCCTCTTCTCATTGCTGACAAAGGGCACAAGGGCACCCTCCTTCTGCACAAGACTTCATGCTTGCTGATCAAGCCCAGCGCCTCATGCTGACCGTTGTTTTAGGTAAATTATTTTACGTACGACCACACTTTTATATGATTATTTCAGCTACGGTATTTGTTCTGTGTTGTCCTTGATCACTAATAAAAAAGTGACTTTCTCTAGGTTTTGAGGGATGATTCATTGTGAGTCCAGCACTTCCTCAGGGAAACGATGCAGACAGAAGCCAGACGGCTTCTACCTTGAAGAAAGCGCATTCCACGCAGGAAACTCCCAACGCACACACAGCCTGTCACCGTGTGAAATCGTGCATCACAGCCCTTCCCAGTTCCCCTCCCCTACAGCCTCCTCACATTAGCTTCACTCAGCTCCTTCCAAGAAACCCCTTCAGGGATCTTCACCTTCGCCTCAGCCCATGTAAACAACTCTCTCCTTTTCTTTCCATTCATTCTCCCTTCCTACAGAAGAAAACACAGAGCCAGCATGGTTCTTCTTTTCACTTGGCTGATGATTCTGCCGTTCCCTTTCCTGCAGCTTATGCCTGTTTGGGCCAGGAACAACCTCCTGCTGTGCCTACAGAGTGGTGGGAAGTCCCCTGTAACTAACAAAGGATATTCTTAACGTTAACATGTGGTCTGAATTTCGACATCGAAGAGACTGCATGGTAGTCATCTCTTCCTTACATGTTGTCTTTTATTTCTGTATTTTCCACCAGATGTGTGGAGATGAAACATTGCCATGAAACAGGGGAAGATTCTGCAAGGAGCAGGAGAGATTTTGTTGATCCTTTTTAAGGGAGGATTGGATAAACAATTTGAGGTGTACATTTAAAAAGTCAAGTTTAACAGATGTGTTGAACAAATTATTTTCTGTTGAGATGGAAGGGGAATAATCATAGAATAATTTAGGTTGGAATGACCTCTGGGCATCATTTGCTTCAGTCTCCACTTAAATCTGGGCTAACTTCAAAGTAAAGTCCTGGACATAATGTCGTGGCAAGGCATGCGGGATACTCCTTTGGTGTTCTGCTGTTGAGAATTTGTGTAGCTATTTCTAAATTTTGTAAGAGAGAAAATAAAAATTAATAAAAGATGAAGTTAGAAGAGTTTGGTGAGTTTAGATGAGACAACTGAAGTCTGAGAAGGGATCGCAACTGGCTTTTATAATGTAGCAAGGCTAAATGACAGGACAAAAAGAAACAGAGGATGTATACAGGTGGGACAAGAATAAACATGTTCAAACCAGTTGTTGAAATTTTTGCTGTGAAGTTAAAAAAGGTACTAAAACATCATGGAAGCAACCATCCCCATCCAATTTGAGTTGAGGTGGCAAACCCATGCCTGTTCTTAGAAGGCTGTTTGATAAGTTTATTAGAAAGAGCTGATGATAGTTTCAGCTTCGAGGAACTGGACGGTCCCTCCAGTTCTGTATTTGAAATGATCTTCAACTGTGATGATGGAAACTTGGTGATAGTTACATAAAGCTGTATACGCACAACTGAATAAATTAATACCTTGTACCACCAGAACCAGCAAGAAATGGAGAAACTCTGTTGTTCTAGAAGCAGGCAGGACCAAGGATCACATATGCACGAAACGATGAGTCTTAAATTTACATTTCAGTGGATGAACGTAAAGGCAGCAGAGAACTACTTTCTAACCTAAAATTCTGGATGAATGTAAAGGTAATTTGGCTTAGTAGGTGGGTGATAAGCAGCTGGATCAACCCCTGAACAATTGCTATTGATTTATGATTTTAACTATGGGAGTGAAAATTCTTATTTGTAAACTGTCTGTTTGTATGCAGAGTTGACAAAATATCCAAGTAACTAAAATGGCACATGGTAATAACAGCTATTTAGCTATATGGATAACCTTTAATCACACATTCATTACTGAAAATGACTAAAATTATATTAATGCAAGCTGACAAAAAATAAATGTAACCTTTAGACAGATTTGGAGCTTTGCTGTAAGCACAGTCTTTTTATTCTGGCTTTTTCCACCACTAAGGCGCAGAGGGGAAAACGAGAATCAGTTCCCTAAGAAAATAATATTTGTTCCATTATTCATTGCCTACCAATGACTAAAGAAATACAACACAGGAGACACTATGCATGTAAAAGCAGGCTCATAAGTCAGACATTTGGTAAAGACAGCTGTAAGAAATACATTATAAATCTATTTTTAAAAATAGTATGTGGGTATTAAGAAGAATATTCCTAAAGAGTAAGAGAATATCTTTGTAAAAGCTTGAAGAAAATCATCCTCCCCATATCACATTGGTAATATGGAAAGCAGTAATATTTTGAATCCTCTTTATTCTTAGCAGACTATTAGAATATAAAATGTTGTGGAAGTTACTTGACAACAAAAACAACCCTTTGAAATTTTGTGTTGTTAACAAAAGGATGAAATCACCTTTCTACATCCAGAACGTGAAGTTTCACATGATAGTTAAATATTGAATCTTTTCATCTTGGTATATGTACATAACCTACACATTTCAACGCCGAGTTAAAACTTTGCAGGAGAACTTTGGCAATGTGATTCCCTGTTCCTGCGTGCACAGATTTGTGCTTTAAGGCCTGCCAGCCAGGTGAGGGCTGCACCAGTAGTAAGAGTTAGACTGAAAATCAGATCAGATCAAAAGACAAGTGCACAGTTGCTCTTGAAAGTTCTACTCACAACTTCTTTCTTCCATTTGGCTTTTCTGGAACCTAGCTATTGCTCACTGTCTGCATACTGAAACAAATACGGAATTCCTTGTCTGCACCTATTATCATGCAGCTGATTTTGCTACAGCTGAATGGCAGATTTGTTTCCTAAACCTTGTTACACTTCAGCTCTCTTACTCCTGTTTTGGGCAATCCCACTGATACTTACAACAAAAAAACAAAAGCATACCCCTGAATTTCCATATTATTGTTCCTTTAAGCTGAACAAAGACCATCTTTCTCTCCACAAATTGGCGAGACTGGAGCGGAGAATAAATTGGATCAGTAGTGAAAGCTGCTTGTAACTTAATTATTGCAAAATCTTCCAATGGAAATCTCATCCTCATATACTAGAGCAGTGACTTCACAAATATTACAGGTTCTCACGTTGCGTTCAAAAAAAAAATACAGGAGGCTTAGCTATGCACTTTTATCATTTGCAAAAATTGAAGAGATCAGTTAGTCTACCAGTTAGGGTATCACTGAGGTGATATCTCAGAACCTCTCAATAGAAGAATTCAACTGCTGAGATGTCTTGCTCGATAAAACCAAATTCTGCCTATTAGAGCCTCCAAGCATTTAAAATTATAAAAGTTGTAAGATAGGGCACTGATCTTCATTCTGCTCAAGGGGCCATCCAGTACTTTCTAGAAAGTCCGTATAATTATGCAGAAAGATGTTAAGCTATATTAGGTTAAATAAAAGCCCGAATTTTCTCTGCTGACTCTGCTGAAAGAGCAGACAAGGGAAACGAAAGACAGATCTCAACTAGCTGAGCTTTACATTGGTAGATAAGATTTTAAAAAGCCCTTTGTTTTGGTGAAAAGGTTCCTGAACTGTAGGAAAATTAAGTTCTTGGCCACCCATGCAAATCCCTCCCTAGGATGCCTCAACGGCACTTCTTCAAAACAATTCATTAAAATTCTTTCTTCCCCATGGCTGGCAGATCCCAAATCCAGTTATTTTTCACTACAGCTCATGCCACTAAGTAATATTTTTCCCTCCACGCCCATCCTATTCACATGTTCCATCATCAGAAATATTACATATACATAAAAGTAACCAGCTTTGCATTTATTTTAGCTTTCTTTTCTCTAATTACAGTAAATTACTTCTGAGGGGTTCTCAACTGAGTTATCCCATCATTTCACTAACTCTGCAACTTCTTTTTCTTTAAATATCTTCTTCTAGGTTTAAAAGCTGACTGTAAAATTGAAAATTTCATATTACTTTTTCAGTGCATCTCGGAAGTAGTCCAATCAAAAAGCTAAATCTGTTTTCACAGGCAAAACAGATCTAATATGAAAAGAGAGGAGACTGATTTTTTTTTTTCCCCCTCCTTGAATATGAATCACATAAAATCTGTTGACTTGATAAAATTAATTTCTCACATTATAGAAATGCTACAGCTCATAGTTGAAAACAATTAAGAAAGTAATGTGTTTTGTGGCCATTTTGAGGAAGACAGTATTTGCAAGCTAGCTTATGGGCAGGCAGTGTCAAAAGCAGAGACATGACTTTTGATCCCAATCACCTAGTCCAGACCCCTACTCAAAGCAGGGTCAATGAGCTCTGGTTGGGAGGTATCACCAGTCTTCAATTGTTAAAAATTGTGCCCACATCTTAATGTTTTTCCATTTTAAAGAATATGATGAGTAACGAAAAAGTCTATAAAGAAAACATGAAAAGACCCACTGATCAAGTTTTAAGAATCTCTAGCAGTCAAACAATTTCAACAATTCCTTGTGTTGTGGTCCAACACAAAACTGTACAGGACAACTATATAGCTCTGACTGCAATACCGGACAACACTGCAGGTAGGATGGGACTGGAATAAAAGTGATCTATATAGAGCCAAAAATTGTATCATCTGGCCTGTTCTCAATAAGAATTATGTTCCACAGAGGGATCGTGGTAAGGAGAATTCAAAGAATACAGTATACTATACTTCCCATGATGAACTATATACTCTCTGGTACAAAACTGAAATAACTATGATAATCACAGATTTTATTAATCTATCAAGCTGGGGATGGAACTTTCTAAACAGACATTATGAAGTATTGTACCTATTTAAGAAAGGGGGGAAGGAAACTAAACCAACCACAAATCGAGCCTAAGATTACTTCCAAAGTTAAAAATTTGATAATAATTTGAATTGTTATGGTCAACAGGAAAAAAAATAAATGCACTTGATTTTATTAAGGTTTTGCACAGCAGATAAAATGGTAAATTTCCCTCAAAGAGTACAAATGGAAATGTAGATCTAATATTTCTGGAATTCCATCAGGCATTTAACCCATTAACAGATGTCATTGCCAAGTTAATAGCTTAAAAAGTAAACTGGGAAACAGCGCAAGATTTGAACAGTGTGTATAAAACAGACCAGACAAGAGAAAAGCAGTGGTGTTAAACTAAAGCTGAGTGGGAGGCAAACGATGCAGAATTACTCAAAGATCTGTCTTGGGGGAATATAGTTTTCCACAGGAGTATGTAAGACAAATTCAGCCAGTTTGAAGATGAGACAAGATCAGTACCTGAAATGTATTAAAGCAGTTTTCTGATAGCAGATAAGACTGGACTTTTTGTTCCTTAGGTTAATTCCAGACTCACCCTACCATGAGTTGAATTTAACTTTTTCAGGAAACTAAGATTGAAAATTGTCTTCCCTCTCCTTGGACAAGTACCTTTATTTTTTTTTTTTTTTTTTCCTTCATATTGAAAAAAGACGAAATGGTTTTTGAACAGGTTGTTGAAAGAAAGCAGAAATTCTGAAAATACTTCATGGTAATCTATAAAGTAAAACTTATAACAGCAATACAACTTCTATTACTCATAAATAGGTCTTTAATAAACTACTCAAAAATGTACTGCCAATAATATCAATAGTCAAATGGAGAGACCCTGAGAAAAACAAGGTTTACTATAACTACAACTACATGCATAAAACTGTAAGTTAAAACATTATTTGGTCCCGTATATTTATTAATTTTTTATTTAACATGGAAATATTGTCTGTAAATGAAACAGGAAAAAAAGCATAGGATAGCAAAGAATAGACACAAAGCTACACTAGAAGCATAGCAATTTGTTTCCATAAGCACCATAGTATATACACACGTTCCATCTGCATGTTGCAGCAAATTTTCATCTTCCAAGGTGACAAATGAAGTCAGTTTTAATTCCAGATTCTAGGCTTCAAGGAAAATAAATGCCTCTAGCCTCAGAGAAAGCAGCTCTTCATCTATACATATAGACATGTACACATATGTATATATGTGTACATATATACATGTACAGATCTATACATATATGTATATACATATAGGTACATAGACACAGCACTGACCCATTTGAGTATTTGAAAATCATATCTCTTTGTATGAATCTTTATATTAAAACTAACGTTATATACATCCACCTATTTTTAAGAGCCTGAACCAAGATTCTGCAAATATAAACATTCAAATGATTCCCTAACGTATTTGTTTACAGAAGTCAACATTATTGAGAGGTCAATATCTTGCAGCAATCTATAAGGACTTGTATATAAAAATAAATACCATTAGGCAAATTGTATGTGAAGTTTAGGTGACACACACTAATAAAAGTTTTCTGTCCTATTTTCCTCTCAGTCGTTGTTTTCACCACTGAGTGATTAAATTTGAAAACATGTTCTGCTGCACCACTGTGAGCCCGAACACCTTTAATGTTTCCATACTACAAGGAAAAACTGTCTCCTCCAGACTCACGTGCGCTGCAAAGCCTGCTTTACAACAGCAGAAATGCTTTGAAGAATTAATGTAGAATTGAAGGGGGGACAAAAAAAAAAAAAAAAAAAAAGAGCAGCCTGCACAAGAAGGCAGGTACTGCTCCATCCCAGGCACAGAGCTATAGCAGAAGCGTGTTGTCCGGGGTTTGAGTGAGTGGGGGGGTTTTGGTGGCAGGGGAGGGGGCTATCAGGGCGGCCCCCTGGGAGAAGCTTCTCGAAGCTCCCCCGGCTCCAAGTCAGCTCCACCTCTGCACCAAAACTGAGCCCATCAGCTGCGCCTCTGCCAGAACGTATTTAAGAAGGGACGTGGTGAGGAGCAGTGGGACTGGTGAGGGGGAGTTGGGGCAGCTGCGTGAACACCAAGGTCAGTGGGGGAACGGAGGAAGAAAGGAGGGGGGAGGTGTGCCGGAGCAGAGACCCCCCTGTATCCTGTGGGGAGACGGCAGGGCGGCCCCCCCCTGCCACCCAGGGAGATCTACGGTGGAGCAGACACTGATTTATGGCCTGTGCTTTTCGCCTATCTGATCAAGGTGCTGTGCCCGAAGAAGGCCGGGGTCTCATGGGAAAAGGCAGCCCCGCTGCTGTAATTCAGCGCTGGGAGGATTGCAGCATGGGGGGGTGTCCCACGCCGGAGCAGCTCGGGAAGGGCTGCAGCCGTGAGAGAGAATCCAGTCAGAGGAAGTTAGTGACCCATGACGGAGCAGTGTGGGGAACGCTGCGGCCCATGGGAGGAATTCAAGTCAGAGAAAGTTTGTGGAGGACTGTCTCCTGTGAGAGGGGGACCACGATGGAGCAGGGGGAGAAGTTCCAGCAGCTCCCCCCACCGAAGAGAGGGGAAGTGGCAGCGCTGCCTGCACCCCCCATTCCCTGCCCCTGCGCCCCTGGGGGAGGAGGTAGAGATATCGGGAGCAGAGCTGAGCCCGGGAAGAAGGGAGGGGTGGGGGGAAGGTGTTCTCAAGATGTGGCAATGCTTCTCACTGTCCTGCTCTGTTACGTGTTGCTAGTGTCTGTAATAAATGTATGTTCTTTTTTCTTCCCCTAACGAGTCTGCCTTTTGCTCGTGATCATAAAAGGGGGATTTTCCCCCATCCCAGTCCTATCTCGAACCCCAAGCCTGGCTCTCTGTCCCTTCTCATTGCCGGAGGGGAAGGGAGAGAGAGCTGCTGCATTGTGGTTGGCTGCCAACCAGGCCCAAACCACGACACGTATCTAACATTGCGGGTCAGGGCCAGGCCGCCGCAGAGCTGTGTAGGGCTGGTGACATTGGCCAGGGATGCCCTCGGCATGAGTGCCAGCCCCCTCGCTGGGCTCGCTGCTGACCCGGCGCTGGCGGGAGGCCGGGAGCGCATCATCGGTACCGGGGGGGAAGGATCAAGAAGGATTTCCCAGCAAATCCACACGAGGAAAACTCGCTTACAGCAGACGGTGTTTATAAACACGGGGGCTTCACCGCCTCGTTCATTCCTGTCCACCTCAACTCCCCAAAAATAGGGTCTGCAATTTTGCTGCTAACTGCACCTGTACTGGAAGTGCTATCTTTCAGAAAAACTTTAACAGAAGTTCTTTGGGATTTTTGTAGATCTCTTTTGTTTCCCTTTTTTTTTTTTTTTTTTTTTTTTTTTTTTTTTTTTAAGAACAATTATCTCCTCCTCCCATCTGCCTGTTACAAAAAGCCTTAGTGGAACCTGTGACAAGACCAAGCACACTGGAATTCCAGTGAATAAATGCATTTATCTCAAACAATTCATGCATCTTTTCATTTCTTCCTAAGCAGTTCAGATTTTACTCAAATCAGCAGGAGTTGAAAAAGGTAGATTACTATGTGAGGCGGCCCATAAAGCATGACATTAAAAACGGTGATTTATTATGTAACCTGATTCCAAATATATGAAGCAGGTATGTTTTGAGCATGTCGGTTCTCACATTAGACACATACATTTAATTTCTGTAAACTTAGAACCGATGCAGCTTGGAAAAAAACAAGTGGCTTGCTCCGGCTGGTACGGTGCGCTCAGCATTACTGCTGGTGTCCTCCTAACCAGGACACTATGAGTAAGAAGCCTGGCTGCATTTAAAATCCAGCCTGAAGTTGCATTTCAGACAGAAAAAAAGAGAAGGAAAACGTAATCGCTATTTTTACTTCCGAACTGTGAAAATATAACCTGGAATCACTGGGAAAGCAGAAGCAGCCGCCCATGATACCACCTTCTCAGGGTTGAACTATATTTTCAGCAACGTATTTGAAAGGAAAGGATTGTTTCAATTTCCTCTTCAGCAGAGGGCAACAAAACATACATGGCATCACCTGAAAAGCAACTGAAACTCAACAACAAGCCTACCTTCACTGCAATTCACTCTTGAGAGCTCCGACACAAGGCGTGCATGGGACAGACAGGGCAACCCTTCCCACGGCTGCAGAAGAACAACCCGCCAAGAACAAATGGGGCATTTCCGAAAGCGTAGGGCTATCTGACAGAAGATGGCCTTCCTCCCCTTTTTCCTTCAAGCCCTTTACAAGTTTATATTAGAGCAAAAAAAATAAGCCAAGGCTTGTGTAAAAAATAGAAATAAAAATCATTCCTAGTCAATCTACTACTTGCTCGAGTGCACTTGACATAGTTACTGTGTGTGGCAAATTCAACTTCACGGGGTCTGCTGACCGCGCACTTGTTCTGTAATTTTCACTTTCTTCCACAGGGCACAAGCTTATATGTCTACACAAATGAACTTGTGACATCTGCCCTATTATTTTATGAAGGCATCGACCACTTGAAAATGAGTCCGTTGAAAGCCATGCCCTGCCATGATGTGGATTACACCTGCCCTGAATTCACCCTTCTTTCTCTCCATATTCCTGATTGCCCCAATATTATTTTGCATCCTACCTGCCCCCGGCAGGAACCCTCCAGTTTCCCCTGTGAGATTCAATATTGCTCCACTGCAGCGTACACTACCTGGGTCTGCATCTTAACTTACTGTACCGGAACAAAAGCAAAATCATATATTACGCAAGCATTGCTCAAATAAAAGATCTTTTTGCAGCATACACTGTTACTTGTCATCTAACCACCCTTGTTTTATGCGGGAAAAGAGTCACTACATATCAGAGGGAATTAATTGTGAAATGGCTTTATTTCACGGCCTTGCTGACAGCATTTTGTAGAGTCACGTGGAATTAACGGGACTAATTTGGGTACGTACACATGCCTACTACACAGAGAAGTAAGTCTGAATCAAAGGCAGAACTATGGACGAGATCCATGAGAGCTATTCTGACACTCTCATAACGATGCGCTTCTGGAGAGTATGAAGATCTAGGAAGTCACCACTGCAGGGAATGGAGAGGGTCCCTGTTCTCCAACGGTACCCCAGCAGGAAAAGCATCACAGCTTCTCTGTGACAGCATTTGGGCACAGCTCACAGGAGAGAGCTGCTCCAGACAACTGCAACAGCAAGCTTCTCTGTCAGCAAAGTGTCAGCCGTCACCCGGGGGTGACCACAGCACAGACACTGCGCTACCGCAAGTGTTTTTCTGAGCCTGCCACACTTAAATCCGTGCACTTCCATTTCTTTCCTGACCGCTGATAAACTGGACGTGGGTAAAACGCTTCTCGTTGGAGGGCCAAATAATAATAATGCCTTCCTCACCAGTACGAACTCCTCTCGACTGCCCAGGGAAGGGTCAGGACACCTGGTGGGTCCCACTCACGCCACACGTACCAGCAGCGAGTCTCCTCGACAGTCACGCTCCTTGGCTGTGGAAGTCACAGGCTCCGACACCTAACACAAAACTTTTCCCTACAAGTTGCCCAGATCCACACAGCAAGCTCTACACATATTTCCAGCCAGAAAAATATTTTAATAATTCTAAGAGACTAGAATATGACCCAATCAGTAGCTGAGAGGGGTTTGTTTGGTTTGTTGTGTTTTGTTTTGTTTTGTTTTTCAGTTTTATTTCTGAAGCTACCATCACTCCACACATCACGGTGTGAATCATATTTAAAATTAATTTAACCTTATAAATATTCCAGTCATAAAAACTGTTTTTCTCTCTTTCTCTGACTTCCAGGTTTAAATTCTAGTCTACCATTTTATCAATTTCCAGCTATAAGATTGTGAGTAATATGTTGATTTTTATACAAATGGATTACTGGATCCACGGCTGTCAGTTCAATTATGGCCAAGACCTTTGCAGCCTGAAACAAACTACAGAAACATTTAAATAGAGCCTGCTTAAACAAATAACCAATAAATGAATATGCTTGACAAAAAACCCACATATCTCCAAGAAAATGGTTATTTAATAGGCTTTTATTGTCCATTAAGTATGAACTCTGAAATTGTGAACCGTTATGTACAGACATATGTAGGATATAGTTTAAGAGCAGCAGCAGTAATTTCAAGCTGCATTTCCTAAAATTTCTCTAAAGCAATGCATATAAAAACATTTAAAGAGAATGAGCTACATCCAGATACTAGAAAATTTAACAGAGGTTACGTGTACGGACTGGAATGGGCATATAGTGAAAACCAGAAACACATGCTAGAGGTTATTTCCTTTTCAGAGAGCCAGACCCAAAGCTAACACATTTGGTGCTCAAAAAGAAGTCACAGTGAGGTCTTGCATCTGCAAATCCTACATTTCTAGATGTGTTTATAACTAGTCTCACCGAAGTTTCTAAGCCCAGTATCCTTGGCATCCAAACTGTTATTCTGGATCCCCCTTGTCAAACCACAGGAAATGAAGAAGCACTCTTCAGCTGTTTGTGTGAAATACATCTATGCCCTGACATGTATCCCTGCTCTTCATCAGTTCTGGGTAAAGGCAGCTGGGTGAAAATACCACATGGACTAGTATCAGTGTGGAGATGAGCATTTTGACCATCATAATTGATTTATGTAGATGACAGGACAGAGTGCAGCCTCAGCAAGTTTCCAGATGATGCAAAATTGTGAGAAGTGTTTGGAGAGACCAGAGGCTTACGCTGCCATTCAGAGACTTCAACAGACTAAAGAAATGGGCTGAACAGAAACCTCATGAAGTTCAGCAAGGGGTGTGCCGTGCCCAACACTTGGGGAGGAACAACCCTGCGCACCAGCACAGGCTGGGGTCTGAACAGCTGGGAAGCAGCTTTGCAGAGAAGGACCTGGGGGTCCTGTTGGGTGCAAAGTGGAACGTAAGGCAGCAGTGTGCCCCTGAAGTAAAAGGTGGCCAAGAGCACCCTGGGCTTCATGAGGAAAAGCAGTGCCAGTGAGCCGAGGGAGGTGATGGTTCCCCTCTGCTCCCCGGGCCATGAGAGACAGACGTACCGGAGAGAGTCCAGTGCAGGGTCACAAAGGTGACAATTGCACTGGAACCTCTGCCATAAGAGGAAAAGGCTGAGAGAGCTGGGAAGGCTTCAGGAAGGGAAGGCTTAGGGGGATCTCATCAATGTGTATAAATACCTGATGGCAGGGAGCAAAGAAATGGAGCCAGGCCACTCAGTGGTAGCAAGTGAGAGGAGAAGAGGAAACGAGCACAAGTTAAAATAGAAGAAAATCCACTTAAACACGAGGAAATCTTTTTTTTTTTTCACAGTTAGTACACTAGAACAGGTTGGTCAGAGAGGTTGTGGAGCCTCCATCTTCCAATCCCACTAGACATAACCTTGAGCAACCTGCTCTAGTTGACTGAGCTTTGAGCCGGGAGGTTGGAGCAGACACCTCCAGAGGTGCCTTGCAGCCTCAACCTTTCAGCGATTTTACCTCGGAATTTCAAAAAGATGGAGCATATTGGGATCTCTATGTGATTTTGCAAACACTCGTGTTCTGTAAAGGAATAGAGAGAAAGTGAAAACAGTTTCTAGATTTCCTGATTACCCTAAAACAATGTTACCAACATCAGATAAATTCTGAAACGGAATTTAAATCCAGGCATGGTGAAGAGCGCCGAACAAAGCCCAATGAGTTAACAAAAACCCCGCAAGACCATCGTCTTCAACTTTCACAAGTTCCATGTGCAACCCAGAGAAAGTACGAAACTTTACATTCTGCACTTAATCACTACCAGCCAGCTGCTGTGGAAAAGCTGAGCTCACCTCGCTGGCTTCTTATTAGGCACAATGCTGACTTGAGAGCTAAAAATTAGACATCGAGAATGTCTTGTCCTTTCTGTAAATTTCATTACTTCAGCTCTCGTCCGGAGGCACTGAAGGTAAAAGCTGAAGTGGAGTCAAAGTGGTGCCGCAGCTGAGCTTTCCCCAACCGAGTGTCCCTGAGAAGGAGGCTTTGACTCTCCCCCCCGGGGCTGGTTCAGTTCGTGGCTCCCCGGCGCGCGGCGAAGAGGCATCGCTCCCCGTTACTCGTGCCAGCACGCTGCCGAGCTCGCACGTCCCACCTCCCCTGGCTGAAGCTGAAGTGCTATTTGTCCCAGGCAGCCTCTGTCTGTAGCTGTGCCTCACAAGGAGCTAATGCACAAAACTGCACTTGCCATTAGGATACAGGAACGTTGCCCCCAGGTACAGCGCTCTCTGGCTACTTACCGACATCTGGCTTTGTTTTGATCTAGCACTGAGGTTGCATACAAGGAAAAAAATGTCCCGTAAGTTATCCTTATAACCCTTTCTGAAAGAAGACTCTAACTTTGTTATAAATACAATGGTATATCCTATTTTAAAATATTATTAATATAAATAATAAGCTATTTTAATAATTGTTAACCGCGACTTATTAATAAGTATAGTTCTGTAACTACGCATTTTATTCATCTGTCAATAAGCCACTCATATCTAAATTTGTCTTATTTATGCAAAGCTACATGTTCAAAAACCCACAAATTTTCTCATTTTCCATCTTAGCTACTATATTTTGCCACAATAAAGTCCAATCCCTTCTTCCTGCTGCCTTGCTGTTTGCTGTCACAATCAGAGACCTAGTTAAGGAGACTTTCTATCATTAGTTTTCAAATTAAAAATATTGGAAAGGAACATAGACACATTTTACAGAAGACAGAAAGCGATGTTCACATTTGCAAAATAAAATCCAACTCCAAGCAAATCTAAAAACAGGCCCTGAACAGAAGCACACTGTCCTGGAACTCAGGTTCTCTTGAGTTTCAGAACTCAAAAGGGTGACTGTCTCATCATCCAGAGGTCAGCTGGAAGAAAGGAAGATTTAATTTCAAACTAAGAAGACATCCTGAAATTAAGAAATGTTTGCAGCTCCCAAAAAACCCTTGCCAGCATATATCAACTTAGCTGGATCATAAGCAAGCATCGGAAATACCATTTCTATTTTCAGAACATCATGCATCCAGGATGAAAGCTGGGTTCCTCCCACATCTAAATTGCTCAGTAAATCTTATATTTCAAGAACAGTCTTATGATAAATGTCAATTTTGTGCTAACTGCATTCTGCAAATATTTAAATCGAGACGTGTACAAAAAGCAGATAAGGAAGACTTTTTTTAAACTGAGGATGCACCTTGGCCAAGCAAGAAAAAACATCTAAACCATGAGCTACAGGTTAACATTCACTCCAGACTGAGTTGGGAAAAGATATTTTTGCATACCCTCAAGATGTGTCAAAAATAAAAGACTTCATACAAGTAGAATGCTTAAACATGAAGTTACGTGATACTACAAAATAATTACAGTTGGAAGTTTGGGAAAAAAATTAATAGACAGATGGTCTCCACTTTCTACTCTGAAAAGTAAAAAAAAAAAAAAAAAAAAATTATGATGATTCTAATCCCTACACAGCAAACTATTTTTAAATTCCAGATTTTTTTGCCTTATTAAAAAATAATCTGTTCAAATCAGACATACACAGAAAACAAAAACCTTGTCGAAATATTCTGCAAATCTTGATTTAAGTTAAAATAATCATTACCTGACTCTTGTACTTTTAGAAATCTTTCCTTTCATGAAAAGCATGGCACCATCACTCCCTTCTCATCAGAATAGTAGTCCTGTGCATCTTTTGTATCTGAGTTATGTCAGTATAGAAAATAAAATGCTTACAACTCTGAGACAAACTTGCTTATAATTTAAATCGAAATACTCCATTATTAGGTTCTAAATCTCAGAACCGAATAAATACCTATCATGATTACTCCTTCCTTAAAACTACCTGATTTTTCATAGCTCTGTTGTTCTGGTGCACTCAGCAGGGCACAGGCAGATGATAGGATAAGGATCTCATTTTATTGTCTAAATTGGAATACAAATTGGAAAGGCTGCCTCCTCAGTTAGCTGGTCTGTGGATTAGAATCGAGTGGGTAGTTATGGTTCAATTTCTCCACATACAAAAATAATAATAATTACTGAAAGATACCTAGATTATCAGTCTTAATTCAGCACAAAGCAGGCCTGGAGATGTTCTCTGTCTCTATTACAAGACATCCTACAGTATATTCTTGAAAACGAGCAAGCCTACCAAACAGTACCTGATTATTCAGAGCATTTTAGTCTTTGCTATACTTAATACCCCCTTTATGAAGTCAATATATTTCTGTTGTTTCTGGATATTTCCGATGTATTAAGACAAATCAGAGGCAATTAGAGCAAATAATATATATGGAAATTATCAGTTTTGTAGCTGAATGAAATAACAAAGGCTGAAATCTGAGTGGTACGTCGTAAGTACTGCTGGCAGAAAGGCATCCATCATAAGGCAGGATAAAGCTACTGAAGATGCAAATACTGAGTTTCTCTCACTTGCAAAATACTGTCAAATCATTATGACAGTGCATGCACAGCTGTACATAAATGTTTAGTAATGATGCTGGCAATATTGCAAGAAAAAAACCAGTAAGGATGGAGTAAGTGCCTTCAGAGTTAACTTGTTAGAAAAAATGACTTCTTTCTGAAGAGATCTATAGATACTAAATATTACAATTGGTTATGGAATTTTTTATCTTTTTAAAAAATATTTGAAGGCATTTTACATGGTAATCATTATGAGGAGGACAAAGAGAATTTTGGCTAAAAAATTCGAACTGCACAATAAGGTTGAGAATAAATACAAATAGTTTGGAAGAATTTTTTTTTAATGAAAATCTTAGGGGAATATTTTTTTGCTAACATTCCTCTCTGCCCAATGCTTCTTAAGCTCCAAATGCAAAAACCTGTAACTTATTCCTTAGCTGAAACTACAGCATTTTATTTGCTCCACGGAACTCATGCCTCTCCTTGGGTGTCACTTCCTGGATTAAAATACTAAGCGAAGAAATTTATATTGGAACTAAATGTTTCAACAGGCAACGTTGGACAGGGTGTGAATCTTGAACTCCCCTATTGGCTTGAGAGAACAAACTCCTAGGAGAAGTAACGAGCTGTACTCTGGGATGGATCAAAATTTTGAAGGGAAGAAGCCAAGCTCTGCCAGTGTTCATAAGTGTTTCCTTAAAGCTAAGGAATGGTGAGATATATTATCACTGTATGTCTTACAGATGTCAGAAAATTGGCATTTAAAAGAAACTACATTCTGATTTGCAAAGGCAAAAGGGCATTTGTTGAACAGTTAATAGCACATACGGAAGAGTAGAAGCTCTGTTGCTCAGATGAAAAGCCTGCTTTCTCCTGCTGATATCTCTGAATACTATATATCTTAAAGTTATTTATTGTGAGTCGCATAAAACTTCATCAGGCTAATCACCACTGAATACTGCAAAGTGCTGCGATGCTGTATTTTTCTTCCCTTATGAGCACATTCACCAGGAAAAATAAAAGTGATTACCTGAAGAGTTCCCACCAGTGTGAACTATATGCATGTACAAATACTTTAATTTTCATATTGTATATTTTGTTAGAGCTATAACATTGACACTACCATTATCTACATGCTCCCAGTTCCTTAAGTATTTTGGAAAATTTCATATAAATAAAAAGAATGGTACCTCATCTTATTAAATTGGCAAAATCGCAATGCTAATTTTTCAATGGTGAAAGAATTTCATTGAAAAAGGAAAACAAAAAGGTCTTGGCTTTATCGTAAATGACTGTGACAACCGTTCCCCTCAATGTCAAATGCAGCATCGCTTACTAGACTTGGCAAAAACATGCAAATCTTTGCATTTACTGTTTGGGGGGGGGGGGGGATCATGCACCCTACCAGCAGCCTTCTGGAGAAGTCCTTGTACCCTTTCATCTCCAGATTTTATACTGTGTGGCAATCCGAGCTAGATGGCTCCTACCTACATCTCCTCAGCTGAACTCCTAAACAGGGCCGTCAGCTAAGGAGAACCTGCTTCGATCTGTGACCCCGTTACAACTGATCCTCGACTCAGGCAGCCACTGAACGCAGGTTGTAGGAGCTGCCGAGCTCACCGCTGTGCCCCCTTGCCAAGCATGGTATGGAAAGTATGGTCTCCTAATACTAAGTCAGGTGGCTAAAGAAAAAAAAAAAGGGAAGCTGGCCTCCTTTCCCCTCAGAATTGGATAGTCGCCAACATTCTGAACATCACGCACTCCGCCAGATGTATTACATGCTACAGAACCAGGTTTGCCTCAACTGAAAAGCAATCTTGACAGAGCTCTGATTTGAATGTGAGAATCTAATATATAATACAATCCAAACTATTTAATAGTTTGAATAATGAAAAAGAGAAGATTGGATTTTTTAGTGGAAACAGGAAAATTTAATACAGGAAACCATTTACTCAATTAACCAACAGGATAATTTATTCCAAGATCTTTTAAAAAGAATGGTGAATTATTTACAATGGATAGTCATGCGACATCTTACAAAGCTGTAGCATGTGAAGGGCAGTTATGGTAATTCCAATACTAGTTCATTTGCCCATGATCTCAAATACTGATTAAAAAACCCTGATGTCTCAATGAATTTCAAAAAAGCTCAAGGTTAATCTCTTACACAATTTACACCTAGAAAATGTTAAGATTCACAGTGAAATTTAAACCATACATTATGATTAGTAACTTATATTTAAGCCTGTATGCTGGAAAGGATTTAACAATTTAACAATTGTAAAAATAATGACCGCGTGTTTACTTAGCATGTAATGTTCTACAAAACACAACCTCAAGAAAAATGACATCCCAACTCAGGTTTCATTCATGTATAGTTGGAATCTAAACTGGAGGACAAGTTATTGGGACAACTCAACAAAGTACTTTTAAGTTTCTCCCTGTCTCATCAGGTTTTAGACTGTGTGGTTACTTTGTTCACATCACCTGTAGTCTAGTTATTAGACCGTCTCTTGGTTCAAATTGCAAATTGCTTTAGCAAATTCTGGCAAAAAAAAAAAACAACTTTATTATTCAAAGCATAAATTCTGAGGTAAATCATGCTTGATTAACAGATGTTAAAGCTGAAACTCTGCTGTGGGGTTATACAACAAGAGCCAGAAGAAACAACGGTAGAATAAGATGTCAGTGTTCTCCTCACACTGAGAAGACAGATCAAATCTAGGTGAAAGATATTTACAGTTTTTGTTTTAGTCTACCTTATTATTCTTTTATTTGCTGAAACTATAGATGGGTCTATTAAGATATCTCCTGTTTGCATTAACCAGGCCAGAGCTGGCTCCCAGTGTCAGTCAATATGATTTCACCAACAATAGGTATTATCAAACGGATCTGATTCCCTTCTTAGATCTGAAGTTTCATTTTTTAATAGTAAGGGTAGATAGCTTCTGCAATGCCATTTTGATTAGTATGATCAGTTAAAAAATAGGACTGGGCAGAACCAAAGCACCTGTAGAGAAATGGCTGACATTTCAGTAGCAAATGGGGACACTTTGTGGGACAGCTAACATTATTTTCATTGATGAGCTGGAACTGAGCATTATAATGACTTCATAAAGCTTGCTGACGACTCGAATTGGTAAAATTGTTAGATAGGAGGGGAACAAGTAGAAAGATTGATTGCTATTACTTTCCCAGGTATATCTATGTTTTATTACAGCCAAAAGAAGAATAACTCATTAAACAATAAGGCATTCTGGTCTTTCCTGCAGAATGGAGAATATATCTGGGAAAACAGTGACAGAGGATTTTAAGTGTCACGGTTAAACATCTAGGAAGTTGAGAGTGATATGCTGTGGTAGAAAGAGCTAATATTAAAACACTGGATGTAAAAAGAGAATAAAAAATACTGGACAAAATTATATTTTGGTAGAAGGCTTTCAGAAATATTCTTGATATTTAAATACTGTTTACAGAGATCAAATTGAAAAGCGGTCATTGAAAGGACTGGAGAAGAATGTGAAGAATAATACAAATTAAACTGATGAAAATGCCTCTGTATGACGTGTATGATTAAAAGGCTTAGTTTGATCAGTTAATCAAGAAGATTGAGAGGTTGTCTGATTACGATATATATGAAACTATTTCTCCCAGTCAAGGCACTAGGGTTTTCTTATAGCACAGAAAGCGCAACAGGAGAGTGTTACAATGGCAAACTCTTTTTTTGAAAATCTGACATAAATATTCATGAATGTAGCTAAACACTAGAGCCACAGACTACCAGGGCCAGTAATAGACTCTCCAGCCCTTAATGCCTATAAACCAAGAGTCTGCATTTCTCTGAAAATTATGTTGAGGTAAATGTGTTACTCGCATATAGGCTAACTGAAATTAAATGGCTTAAGATAAGTGAGAGGTCAGATCCAAACACTTAAAGGGTCATTTCTGTCCATGAAACTTTTGAAGACTGCAGCGAATGTGTATCCACATATCAGGGAACAGTCTTATCCATGCACAGAATTTAGTGGTTATGCTGAAAACCAGAAAACCAAAGGCAAAGGTTAGATACTATTTTAGCCACCGATACTTAGTAAGTAGACTTTTGAACTTCAGTAGCATCTATAATGTTCCAATGGACATGGCCTAGACTTCACATTCCACTTCTCTCCTGCATCTCTTCCACCCCACCAGAATTCTGCCTCACTTGAAAATCCAACAGCCCGCAACCCTGTCTTTGGGACCAACTAATTGCATAACAAAGGCAGTTTGTTTGCATGGCGCAGTGCCCAAGTGTTCTATGAATCCCCAAACAAGCTAGACCTCGTTTATAAAAAAGGTCAGTTTCTGCTCTATAAAATATCAAAATATGATGACGAATCAAGGAGGGAAGAGGTGAGAAAGGAAGAAAAAGGGGCACCATGAAGTGCCTTTTCTTATGTCACATAAATGGTCTTACAGTTCTCATATTATCAACCTTTTCTCTAACTATCAGAGAAGGCTTTCAGTTTTATTCTGTGACCATGATAGAATACAAGGAAATCATCTAACTTTTGCAACCCCCACACAAGTACAGCAGATTTCTCAGCTGACAACTGTATAAGCTGAAAATTAGACTTTGGACCATAGCAAACAGCTTGTCCTATCCCTCTGCAAAGAGTCTTATACAAACATTTTTAAGGGACAAAAGTGCAACAATGCATATGTTGGAATCACTTAAGCCTTGTATGTACTTGCGTAAGAGGTTTAGACTATTTACATCAAGTTTTCTTAACTCTCAGCTAGATAGAGAATAAATATTTTTAGCTGCCACAGAAAATTATGAATTCATGGAAAATCAGGAAATAATGATCAAACAAAGCACTAAAATCCAGAGTTGCAGATTAAGTGTCTGTTTCTGATTTCACTTAAAGCATTATTATAATCACAAACACATACGTATGCTCTTCTATGTAGCTCATTAAATTGGCTGGATGATTGCAAAGACTTAAAAGATGAAGTGCACTACAACAGATTATTGTAACACTTGATTGGTTTCAGATAGCTTCAGGGCTTTGACAGCTGATACTTGGCAGATGTGTTTCCATTTTAATACTGTTTATCTCCAAGTGATCTACTTCAGGGCATTTGGTCTTTAATTTGGAATATGTGATTGTCTTCTGTAGGATCAGGCTAACCCTATGTAACCACTAGACCAAATGCACTGAACTAGAACTGTTAATTGTACAAGAACTGTAGCCTTGGCTTGTAAAACCTTAAAAACAGGATTCATAAGGATAATTAATCTTATGGCATCTGGCTCGAATGCTAATGCTTAATATTTTACAGGCTTTGATTTTCTTCTTCATGATAGAGATTTGTGTGCTGTCACAGGGCCATTCTTTGTGATGTTCTTTCGGTGAGAGTAACTACCTGGTTTGTCCTCTTCTAATTTTAATAGAAGCTGGGGGGAGAAGGAAATTACCATTCCTCCTCATAAGCCTTAGACTCACTCCGGATCTGCTCTCTTGAGCAATTAAAATCTTTTCTTGGTTAATTTATTCTTACAAGCCATGCAAAGCTAGGTATACTTGTGGGTAATGGTCACAGCTCTATGCTGTCCTGGACTTCAGTAAAAGATGTGCTTGGCCAAGTCAGAATTACGTGGGGTGTTTTTGTTGTTTGTTTTTTGTTTTTGTTTTGTTTTGTTTTTTTCCCCCCCCCAAGTGCTGCAAATGTCACTTGGAGAATATTCTCAAAACAAAGGCACTCAAGTCTGACATTTGTGTGTTGCCACTAGCACACAACCCCTGATGAAAGAACACACACTCACAGATCCATGGCTGAAGACTAAATGAAAAAAACACAAGCCTTCTGAACAGAAAGCCTGTTACTTTAAAAAAAATCACCATATTTATGATAGATAAAAAGTGTTTAAAATCCACACCACTATTTCAGGATATGAATATTTTGCACAGTAAAACTACTTCCAATTCTGTACGAGGCATTATCCCGAGTTGAGAAAACTCATTTTACTTGAAGACAGCCTGGACAGATGCTAGAAACTTTCACTGGTCCGTTCTTATTGAACAACCCTCAGAGAGGCAGTAATCTCTAACAACAGCCTCAGCTACACAAACTGTATTCTCCTCTTTCCACAACAAAAGGCCCAGTGTTTTCTTTTACCTAGGATTATATCAATGACAATTAAGACATTTTTCCATTTATATTAATATATTTGTTTACCCAAATAAAATTTCACTTCTAGCAAACATGGGGTTGGCCATCAGGGGGAAAAAAAAAAAAAAAAGCTTTACATTTCAAATGTTGACATCTCAGTCCTTGAAACTACAGTACAGAAACAGTCCTGGAAGCACAGATGGGAATACA
Organism: Tyto alba; assembly: GCF_018691265.1. Lineage (NCBI taxonomy): Eukaryota > Metazoa > Chordata > Aves > Strigiformes > Tytonidae > Tyto > Tyto alba. The sequence continues at coordinate 26,353,924 of NW_024881324.1, read as the reverse complement.
GGTATCTCCCCAGCTGTCAGAATAATGTTCCTTAACTTCTTTCCACTCTAATGAATCTTCAGTTCTGTGTATAGTAGCACAGCCATGATAGGAATTATAAAAATAAAACTCAGCAAAAATAATTTCTATGTCTGGTCATTAGAAAATTTTCTTACCAGTTTGGGGAAATTAACTGAACTTGGGTCTCAGACATTTTCTACCTCAAGCACTGAACACTTTTTCTGGTGGCCTTTTGGTGACGGGTGGAAGATACCTGATACATTTTTTAATACACAGGAAAAGATTTAGGCCAGCGTGCCTCAGGCAGACAGAACTGACCTCCTGAAGCTCGCGGTGACGGACCTAGAGATGTGACTAGATCCGTACAGCTGTACTGTAATATGCTGTGAATTCAGGTGATGCCCCATTCAGTATGCTGACTGTTTCAGATCACACTGAGAAGCTCTTAACCTCATGTGGTTTAGCTCACAGTCACAGTAAATTAGAGACAAGTTATGCCCACAGCAACCAGTACTTACGCTCTCTGGGGCTCAGTGCACTTAAGAAAAACTCCAGACATAACCGAGGCCATGGAGCAGATGTCTGAGAGAGCCATCCGCTACCTCCACTGCTCTGTGCATCTATCTGTCCAACCCAGAAACGCCAGAGATGAGCTTACAGAACCCTACGCATGGGAAATTAAAGCTACCAATACAAACGTGGATTGCAATCAAATGTAAACACACCAAAAGCTGTGAATCTTTCCACCGTTGTCCAAAAGATAGGTTATCATTTTAATTAGGAAGATGGCCTTAAAAATATTTGGCTGTCTGGCTTCAGTTTAACAACTCAGCCTGAGTTGGACTTACACTGTTTTTCTGGACATTGAGAATTACAAAGAATCTGTTTTAATATCCTTCAAGCATTTCATGACAAATCTTGAAGCCAAAGCTCCGTTTTTACTGAGCTAAAATTACACTCATCCTCAAAGATTTTATCAAAGCTGTAGCATTTGACCCTCAGCTAATAGATGTCAGAAGAGATATGTGCAGAAATTTTCAACACAGAAAAACAAGACGGGTAAGTCCATGACGGCTAGGCAGAAAAAAAATAAACAGATCATCACTTAGAGATAGTTCAAGAAGTAAAATGAAAAGAGAACCAAAACTTTTATTTTGCTTTATATTACAAGTTATTTAACATTACACCTGCCTTCATGACTACGATACAACCAGGAACCGTAGGTTTTGTCTCAAATTTGTGTGTTCTACCACTGTGACACCAGTTCTTGCATCAGCTGCCCACTGTTTTTAAGGTTCTGTGTGAATGTAGTGTTTAGACATCAGAAGACGATGGGCGATCCGATTCATGTCAAAAAGAAATTTGGGGGAGAGCCAGTGCATTTGCCTCGATTATTCCAAAACAGTATTTTGGTATTTTTATGTACGTTTTGGATAACACATTCTTTCTCTAGTTAAATTTCCTTTACAGGTGGACCCTATATCACTTTTGCTTGATTTTCTACTGCAGTAGCAATGTTACTCAGATTTAAAACCGTAGAAAATTTGGCAATCGTAAGAAGACTAACAATTTTTTTTTTTTTCTTTCTAAAGCATAAATGCATAAATAAGATGCACTGTGATTTCAGCCTTCAGTACCTAAATATCCAACGGTCCTGCACTTGAACCACAGGATTTAAAATGCTCTGAACCTTCAAATCTCCTGGTGAATGCATTTGTGATTACAGATGGTTGAATGTATATAATGAAGTTTTTATTCTTCTTTAGTGCTTTACACTATGCATTCACCTAATGCTTAGTTATATTATTTCTGCCAAAAGGATGCATCATATTACCCCAATCTGAATTAATCCAAACCTTAAAGCAAGTACTAATGTTGCCGTCACTTCTTCTATGTTTGTTATAAAACTAAAAGTTGCTGTATGTGTTCTCTTCAATAAAGAGGTAGGAAAATTAAGATTATGAACCAGTGCTTACCTAAAAAGTATTAAAATGAACTTATACTAAGTACTCAGTTGCTCTGATTAAAGATAGCACCTTTTTTTAAACAGGGAGAAAAAAATACATTAGAATACGTTGATAACTACCAAGTGACTTGGCAGAGGAAGTGGTTTTTTTGTTTTGGCAATGAGAAAAATCACTCAGCTGTATTCTAGGCCTATTTTTTACTAACTGCAGACAACAACAACTTCACTTCAAAGGATCCATTTTATGCCTTTTTGTACATAAGTTCTGGGGAAAAATAATTGTACCTGTGATATAAAGAGCAAAAAATACCCCCTAGCTGAACTTGAGATTCATTTTCCAGCAAACTTTCTTACATCCTTCTCTATCTTGAGAGTCTTAGACCTCAGTCTTAGCCCTTCATTTATAATTCATTTAAAACGGTTGTACCAAATCTTTGGGGAATTAAGACCACAATACCAACATAATCGCTTTACTAGTTTTCTTTATATTTTAATATTTGAATTGTAATGGGATATAATTGTACCATACTGCTTCTCACTGATTTACAAAACAGACTGACGTAAGAGAATGGTACTATAGAAAATAGGACTTCTATCATTTTCAACACCAGAAAAATGTACCTTCCTACACAACAAATGAGTAAGAAAATATTTTAGGTGATTTTAAAGTTAAAATTAAGTACCATATTGAATTGAGAAACAAGCATTTTTTTCTACAATATGTTTAGATACAGCCGTATTTATAGGACCATGGAGCAGGACTGTTGAAACTGGCTTAGCATTAATATTCAAATAATGCTGACTCGATTCACCTCACTAAATAAGATCCCATCTGACCACATTACAAAAGAGAAGGGGTTACAAAAATACAAGTTTCTAACTATTATTTCTCTCAGAAAGAAAGACCACAGATGCTAAGTTTGATTGGTACCTATCAGCAAGGTTTTTGTTCCTCTGTCTTCTAAGAGGACATTGGCATTTTTGTACCTTCTCCTCCTGGAAGGCCACTGTTCCCCCCCAAAATACTTTAAGTCACCACCTGCTGTCCTTAGACTTCAGAATTAAACAATTAGACCTGATAAGGCATCTCTTTTGGATAAAGGGACAGCATCTGGACACAGCAGATCTAAATCTCTAGTTTCTTGGCTTATTTGAAGACATCCCCGTGAATGGGTGACAGCTTTACCTTAAGCCCAGAGTAACATTTGTCTTAGAGAAGCAAAGTAATTTCCAGCCGGATAAACACTTGGCAGCATAGATTTTGTAATGTTTGCTATGCTATGGTCTTTCCTACTAACGCAAGGGACATCTACAGGCACGAACATGAATATACAGTGTTCACTCTTAACCACTTTTATCCTTTCTGGAACGGAGATTCCTACCCCGGTTGTAAACACACTACTGCTCACAGACGGGAAAATTAGGAACCATAAACACCTTCCTTTATACATTTTACTGACACACATCAATGCTTGTCTCAAAAAGTGAAAGAATGCCATTCACTTCAGCAAAGTAGAGTTGGCAAGCCTTACAGAAGTAAGCTCTTTTGTTGTGGTGTAACTGTTTACTCCTCTTCCTTTTCAAACTCTTACCTACTCTCACAGATAATTAGCCTGACATTTCCATTACAGCATTAACATGAGTCGCAGACTGGGAAATAATAGTAAGGAAAAGAACACAAGCTGAGAATGCAAAAAAGCTGCAAGAAGTGTGGTTTGGAGCATAACTGTTGGAAGCGCATGTATGAAACATGAGGCCACGGGGGCCAGCTTACAATCAGTGAAATTCAGACCATGTTTAAGCTCAAGACAAGGTGACATCAATTTGAAACGTGTGTTTGCAATTGCTGAGGGAGGGGAAAAAAAGAGCACTGCGGTTCTACAGCTTTTTTAGGCATTACTCAGATGAATACTGTATTCTGCTACTTAAGAGTCCCGCTAACTGTATGGCTAAACTGGAAGAGTCTTGGGTCTAAGAAGAAAATTAATTATGGAGTTATCTTACTGTTATTACGTACTACATGATGTACCTGGCTAAGCAAAACGTGCCACATGAGTACGGATGGAAAGCTGAAGTATTTCAGGAAGCTTAAAAAATTATATCCGAAGTGAGTAAACTGTGCCCTGCAGTCATTTATCAGGGTATGTAAGAGACATGAAGATTCACACTAAACCATGCAGATCCTAGTACAATGTCTATTTTTCTGCATTCAGTCAAGGCATGTTTTGAGAGGAGACCTAATTTATTAGATCAGCCATTACAGATGGCACACAAGCCCCTTCTCTGAGTACTATACAACCACCACCACCACTTTTTCTTCACTGAAAGTTTCATGTTCCCAGTAGCACTCCCAGTAAATGAATGTTAAAATTGCCAAGAGAAGTTCAGCTGCTGCCTGGGTGACTTCCACTGACAGAGCTTTCAAATCAGAAGAGAAGTATACTAGAGATCTTACATAGTCTTCACATTATTTGACATTTCACCCCTTAGAACTGGATTTAAATAGTAAAATTCTAAGGAAAATAATTCCGGGAAAGGTCTCAAATCTTTCATTAGCCTTTTTAGATTGAACAGAAAGTTGTTTAGAGTAAATGCAGATTAGGAATGCAGGAGTTTCCATGCTAATTGATCTGGAAGAGGTACTAATGCGAGTCAGCAAATCAAGATTTCAGACTTGTATATGTAAAAGAAAACCCCCAAGAACTTACTAACTGCAAATTGTCCAAGTCCCCAGAACTAATTTTAGAGTAGGTTGAGGATGAAATGCATTAATCTTGAGGGAAGCTGGGGGGGGTAAATGCACTCCACTTGTTTACTGAAATAAGAATACTTGTCTGTAATCTTCTGACACAGTAACATTTTATTTCAGGAACTAAGTACATCACTAACCATGATTACAATTAGTGATCATCAGTGATTAATACATCACTGATCATAATTTACAACTATTATAGACTGTGATATATTTGCTAAAAGGGAAAAAAAAATATTTGAGTAGCAAGTCCATGTATGATTTTTTCACATATGGCCAAAAACTTACTGAATAAAAAGAGGAGTATTTTTTGCTCAGTTTACAAATAGATTTGAGACACTGGAAAACAATATTCCGAGGAAGTGACTAGTAATCATAACAGTATCAGGTCACCTGGTAAGCACCTTTACTAATACTAATTGATTGAGGTTAATAATTACTTCATTCAAATCAACACATTGTGTTATCTGTACCAGCAACTATTACCATCAGTAGGATTACCCGCATCACCCTTTTAAAAAGTTGCTTTAAAATGTTTCGCTATTTGCATATAAATTATAGGAAGGAGAGAACACCTCTTTTCACTGTATAACAATGTGCAGATATTGAAGCTTCCAGGATATCTTGATTTTTTTTTTTTTTTTCCAGAGGCAACAATACTGATTTTCTAAATTCTAGTTGATTATTTCAGTTCCCACAGTTGTCTCAATGATTTTAAAGTATTTCTATGCATCTCTCCCCTTTCTGTAAACCTAATGTTTCCTCTATCTTCGTTTTAGAGAAATTTCTTGCTCTGAAATTGATAATTTTTTTTTTTTTTTTACCAACCTTCTAACCCTAGTACTAATTAGTTTTTCAAGAAGTATTCACACCTGTGGCCAGATACAGGTCTTGAAGCCTGTGTCCTCAGTTAAGGAGACTGTCTTTTAGACAGTCACCAATGAACTTTACTTAGTAAAGGTAAATTGGATTATGGACCATCCAGTCTCCTTCGTGAGTAGCCCATTTTATTTCCATAGTGAACAGATCAACAATGCCTCCCTGAGCCCCACTCCTCCAGTTCAGTCACATCGAATTAAAAAGTGAAAATCACACCATCAGACAATTCATCACTTAAAGCGATACGGGATCAAGAAGAAATTTCCTTTTGAGAGACTAAACCCAGCTACGTGAGGTTTGCTCGGTTTTGTTTTCCCTTTCTGTACTTTTTTTTTCAGAGCAGTAAGAGAAAGGAAACTTCGCAGCAAGACAAGCAGCAGTATATACACTAGCACATGGACCAGCAAGGCAGATCTTTCGGTCGTTATGGCTTCAGGAAACTCTCAGGCGCAAGCGTGCTTACAGGCTGCGACCTTCAAAGCTTTGGGAAAAGGGTGAGAGGCCTTTGCGTCCAGCTGAGGCCTCAGATCTTTGACCAGCTCATTCCCTACGCGGATGATGGCATCTCAGCGTCCACCTTCAGTGTGCCTTGCATCCTTGGACAGACTTACTGCGTTACAAACAAATCTGCAGCCTCTCAGTTACTCCTGGAAGAGTCTTAATTTCTGCCTTGGATGGCGTCTCCGTTCGAGGCTCTCCCCTCAGAACTCTCCTGTCACGCCAAAACACAAGCATAACTTATCGAACCAACAAAACCTTATGCAGGTCAGCATCCCCTGCATCCCTCGGTGAAACACAAGATGAATGCAACGCAGAAGAACCCCTGGCAGCTGCTTTGTCAATTTGAAAGCCAAGTGAGGAGAAAAATTAACTTAGGAGTTTCAGATTAAAATATAATACATTATTTTTTTGCAGAATTAGTTGGTTGTGGATGAATTTATTACACAGTAGTTTACATTTTTTTCTTACAGTAAGGAGATGAATTATGTGTGATGGCTATATATATATATATATGAACATCTCTTTTATATTATACAACTAAAATCTGCATAACTTGATGCTGACTGCTACACCTTAGTAATATATGTACATGTGAGTGTAAAACTGTGTTTTCAAGGCCTATTATGATTCTGCAAGTCACATTCAGTGACAAATATGCCAGGAAAACACTGCTAGATCCAACACCAGCAGCCTACATTTAATTACTTTTCTCTTTGCTAAGGCTTCATAGCTGAATCAGAGTAGATGTAAGCCATCACACACCACACGGATTTAATTCAAAGCTATTGAGACAAAGCCCTTTGCAAGCTAGGAAGAAGTAGACAGAACTCTATAAAAGCTTTAACTTGGCAGAGGTGTGCTTCCTCCTGTTGACTTTTCCCTTTCCTCACGAAGGGGCACGGCACGGGCTGCAAGCGTGGACACACCTAGCAAGTCCCGCCGCAGGATCCAGCTTGTGCACCCCAAAGGCTGGGGCCCACCGCTGTAGGGAGCGACAGCAATGCTCGCTGAAGGATTGCTACCGGTGAATCCAAGAAAGCGTGCACCCAACCAACTTCACTCATTTTGAGGGCAAGGAAAAAGAGTGTGCAACACCAGGGCCCTAAATGCATCTTTCATGATGCAGGACACGAGCCTCTCAGCCCAGTGTGCATCAGCTCAGTACGGGAGGCCTCAATTTTCTTTCACTGAAGTCAATGACTTTTCAAATATGCAACAGTCTACCTAAAGATATGAAAATCACAGCACGCCTTTTTTCTTTTGTGGTTTGTAAGGCTTTGCGACTCCCCATATTTTTCTCTCCATTCTTGCCATTTAATCATGGCACCTATTTAACTTGGATAAATGGACTTTGTATCTGTGATTCCAAATTAACAGTATCTAATTTTTATGTAGTTATTTGCTATGAAATTCAAACATTAACCATTTATGGGACACCATTGATCGGAATGACCGTATATATATTCTGGAAAAAAAAAATTATTCACATGTATTGACTCCAAAACATCCTTCTCCACATACTATCATATATAATTTTCTCTTCATAGTCCTAATATAATTCACATTTAAATTCTTAACTTTGTTCTGCAAAGAAGCCGTAGAGCTGCAAGACAGAGGATGGTAACTTCTTCCCACTACAGCAATAAACTAAACTGCCTAAAAACAAAAGGGATACTCCAGGAGTAAAAGGCTGCCTGCAAGAAAAGTGAACGAGATCAGAGTGTTCTTTCCATTCACTCATTGAGATGGGACTACTAGGTTTTACGTTTTATAATTGAATTGCACCGTAGCTATTAGAGATTCTGGGTGAGTAGTCCTAAAGAGCTTAAACAACTGATGAAATCTTTCCAACTTATTATTGTTCCTCATAAAGGTGACATACTTTTTTCTGAACTTGCAGTGAAGGAAGATAGACCAGAAAACACACTGATGATGTAGAAGGTATTTGAGAACTTCTTTGAAAAGAGAGTGTGCACTGTGGTCGATTTAACACGTAAGATTTTGTTTAGAGATGTTACTATGTTTTTTTAAATTTATTTTTATTCATTTATTGATTTATTTGTAGACTATGCCTGGCCAAAAATTGCAAGGAGTGCCCAAGAGACAGAAGGGAAGTGTGGCGATTTCGTAGGCATCCATTAAACTTTTTCCTCTCAAATGGCACAGTCTTGCTAGAATGAAGAATACAGCGTAACTGGGTTAATGAAATTTTAATATGTCTTACAATTAAAGAACTTATATTGAAGCTACATTGCAGACAAATGTATTTTCCACTGACTTCGGCATTAGCTTATACTGAAGTTTCTTTAGCCCAGTGACATTTGAAAGCAGCAAGTTTTATTTCTGAGAGAAATTGCCTGAGCTTACTCAATTATGATTTGACATTTACATCGCAGTCATAGCCTGTAGCTCCAGCCAAGATCAAATCCCCACTGTTCACGCACATACAAATGTATGGTCCCTGCTCCAGAGAATTTAAATCTGAGGTCACCTGCTAAGCCAGCTACAGAAAACCAGAGAATCTAAATACCAAATTATCAATGTAGCCGTTTAGACAACTGCAGCTCTGAGGCTCAGAAAAGCCTAAAGAAGGATTTTTGTTGCCCACAGTGAAACTACTTTTAGTATGCAGCCCATATAATCTGGGTAAATATGCTTTCTAAGATGGAAACCAAATAACATAGATTTGTTGTGTGGCCTAATATTTGAATACAGTAGTTTTTCTTCTGCATAAACATCATGATTCAGACCACTGAGAAAAGGTCAGTAATTTAGAATTCATTTTACTTGTACATGAAAGGTTTGCATTACTGATTTTGCTGAAGCTTTATTATGTTTGCTTTGAGGAAGGCATACTTCTTAGAAAGACAGGTTTTCATTTTCCATTTTAAAAATGCAGGACTTGTTGAAGTCTGGACTTGGGCCTGTCTTTTGATTGTGAAATACATCTTAACTTGATTTCTATTCCACCAAGGCCGTACAAATTTTGAAGGGCTGTCTACAAGCCAAAGACCTTGATTTATTACCTAATGCCAAGGCAACTAAACAGTGAACTCTTTAGCTCTACCTCCATATCAGTTGCTTTTGGACCCTCCTAACATCCCTTTCTCATCTCGTACCCTACAATATGCCCAGATACATTCAAAAATTAAATTCAAACATGTATCTAACATTTAGCTGTTGATGCTTATTTACCTTGCCTGAAGTCTACTGCTTGATGTAATTGTGCAGCTTGCCAGGGAGTTGTGAACACTTTCAAATGGACTTGTATCCTACTTGGGAAGCCCACACAATGGGATGCTGATGAGGTTTCACAATTCTCCTTCATTCTGTCTCCCATGCACAGCTGTCCTTTGCAAGAAATTCGCTGGTGTCAGATAAAGCACCTCCAGGCTCTAATGGCACTGCAGACGCAGTACTTTCTCCATGAGCGTAGCAGCAATCGCCGGTGACCCAACCCATTCTAATTCTGCCAGCAACTAAAGACTCAATCTTTCTTATCTGAGATTTCCTTAAGCAAGTCAATGGCAGATTTTGCCATCTGAAACACTTTTAAAAACAGAATTTATTGATCTACTGCTTCTTTCTTTGGAAGCATCTCCTATATAGAGGTGCTCTACTATATGTATTTTCAACTGTTTTCTTCAAGACTCTTTGCCACTTCATACAGTATTTTCTTCTACACTCAGCTTGTTGTTTACACACGGAAAGACAGAAGGGCTTTTTTGTAATTGGACTAATATTCTGTAACTCACTTGCAAACTGCTTCTCTGAATACTTACAAAAATCAAAAAACTTGTTTTTTAAGGCTAGGGAGTTTTCACTTTAAATCTCTCCTTCTGACTAATTGCTTTCATATGCTGTATTTGACATTCCTTCATCACTACATATCAGACAGAGGAAAATGAAAAAGATATTTTGTTCAAATATAATTTTGTAGGGCTTTGTAATTTCTTTGGAGGGTAAAAGTACAAATATTAGAATTGAATCCTACTACCTATAAAGAGGGTAAAAAGTTTAGCCTAAAACCCTAAAACTTTACACTGTAGTATTTATAACGTGAATTTACTTACTAGAATTTAATTTTTCTTCATCTGAAATTACATTTGCAGATTTTCTGTTAAAAGAATGCTTTCTTTTTAATCCAAATCTGAGTTAAATTCTTGAGTTAACTTTTACTGTTACACTTGGAATACTTTTTGCAATGCTATTTAAATTCCTTTATTGCATGACTGCACATCTCTTTTGTGAAGGACTTTATTAGTTTGCTGGACATACTTCAAGTCCCATTAAAGATTATTCGGGATTTTGTTTCACTAGTTATTTTTCCACCAGTGAACACAAACTATTCTGTTGTACCTTTCACCGATCTTGATTTGATCAATTTTATGCTTTCAGGTCTTTGTTTCAAGTCATTTGCCAATTAAATTGCTCAAATACATCCTTAATTATTAAGAGCGGCTGCATTTTCTGCTTAGTTAGCAATAGTGGATGAACCTATTATGAATACATAATTAATTAAAATAATGACTGGGGCCTTAACTATTACTATAATTTTCTCTGATTTGGTTTATATCGAGACCCGTATTATTCACAGTGGAATCCTTTGAACTCTGGAGTTCAAAGTTATGATTATGGAGAAACGGAGATGCCACTTTCAAGTTAGTGAAGCTCTGAAAAGCTTTTAGGCTTCGTGGTGAATTTAAAATCCAGTATTACAGTCACAAAGCCCTTGTTATGGTATGGCCTGAATACATTTCAACCACAGCCAGTAACAGAATTAACGTCTCTGTCCCTTCCCTAGCCTGTAGAACAGCCCTGTTAACGTTGCTCAGGTGAACACCGTCCAGTGTTCTCCCACTTGTCTTCATCTGTGAAAGTCTGTTGGACTGTGAAGTCCTAGAAAAGGTTCAAACACTCCTGAGACTTCTACTTCATTAATGATAGCACCCTCCTGCTCACAAAAGATGGGAAGGGAGATGTCAAGAAGAAACTGAAGGAAAACACGGCACCTCTTCAGTCCAATTGCAAACAGTTATTTTTTTTTTGCAAATGCTGGCCTTTTTTTAATGCAGAAAACTCTCTAGGTGGTGGTAAATAAGGAAACAAGAGTTGCTCATGTCAGTTGGCCTCGCTGCTGTCATCACTGTGATTTTACTCAACCGAGCTCTCCCCACATACCACATACCCACAGCCGTGTTAAACCATGGTGACCCTTCTTTAGTGTTGCCACTCATCAACACCGATTGCATAACAGACCTTTTTTGCTTCATTTTCTGCTTCAGTTTTATACATCTAATACGTAAAAATTTTTTTTTTTTTTTTTTTTTTTTTTTTTTTTCCAACTAGATGATGCTGCTAACAAAGTCTTCTGTTATCACGGCTGGTCAATTGATGAGCTGGGCAGACATGTCAGGCCTTGCTGTTCCTGTCCAGCCCCCCGGGGCTCCCCCCAGCCCAGGACCCCATGTCACCCCCCCCCCCCCCCCAGGGCCAGCAGCCCCAGCAGCCCCGCAGCAGGGCTGCCCTCCAGCCCCCCACAGCCTGTCCAGGGCTGGGGCTGCTCCCCAGCTGCCCCGCTTGATCCAGCAACTTCCGAGCTTGAGACCAGCCCTAACACACCACCTTTTCGCCGTCATCCACCCAAAGCCAAGCCTGCACCACGAAGCTCATGGGCAGTACACCCCCTCATAGTTTGCGTCAACGAAAACACCAGTAACGCTGTAAGGCACAGACGCCAGAGGGCAGTTATTTAACTCATTTAGACATTTTGCCTTGGGTAACACTCACACAGAGACCTGTATCTCACACGGAGGACGGCCAGTCGCTGCCTGAGCAGCAAGAGCAGCCTCCTCTGCAAGCATCCCTGCAGCGTCCCTTCACCGCCTTGGGCCAACCTCCCCAGGTGGTTCGGCTGGGTTCTCAGCACCCACTCAGCCCCTGGTCCTGCCCCAGCACGCCACCCCCCTACCTATCTTAGCTTTACACAGAGGGCTTCCTGGCACGACCATTTCTGCACCTGAAGAAACGGTGGCCATTGACTATTTAAAATTATCAGTGTGCGGTTTGGCAGCTTTGGCCATAGGAGCTGCCTGGTGACAGCGCTTCCGCAGCAGGTGCAAAGGGAAATGTTGAAATAACAGGACTCTTAATTCTGAATATGGCTAATCATTTGGATTATGTATTTTCAGTGTAAGAAAAACCCTAAGTCCTTATTTTAAAATAAGGAATATTTCACTCAGCAGCACTGCTGTAAGACCAAGTCAGGTGAGTACAGAAAGACCAGTAATGCCGGAAACAGGCATATTTTTTCATGACAATACTGATTTCTTAGCAGAGACATGGCAAGGTATTTTGTCAAATAATGCCAAAAAACAAAGTTCAGACCCATGAACTCTCACCTTTTTTTCTGAATGTCTAGGCGTACATGGATATGCAATTCTCATCATGTCACTCAGACTGAGAAGCTTAATGTAGTCTACCTCGGCAAGAGTGCAAGCGCTAAAAAATTAATCACAACCCCCAAAATTCAAAGATCAAGCAGCATGTTGGTTGTTTATTTTTCTTGCAAAATGACAGTGAGCGTAACAGAAAGTCAGTTTGCTAGAAATGGATGTTGATTCTAGGAGGGTCGAGCTAAATTCTCTTGTTTTTCAACACAACCAAATCTATAATAAGAAATTTTGACACTGCAACCTGACTTCTTTAAACATAAAATGCTCACATTTATATGCAGAATATCAAACCTCATGCTGTATCACAGCCTGTTTAATATTCAAATACTTCATTTGTAGTTTGAATCACCTCATTTTTACTCTGTCATCCTTTGCAGATGTCAACTACTTGTCAAAAAAAAAATCGCTTAAAAATACAGTATGAAAACTAGTTAATCAAAAATTTTGGAGTCTATGTATATATGCATAGTGACCATTAGTGTAAGAAACAAAGTGATTTTATACAGCCTATATGCGATTACTGAAAACGCTAACAATCTCTTGACAACATCAGTAACTCTTCAGTGGCTACATCTTCTTGTGGTTTTCTTTGGATTAAACTGAAGTGATTAATGTTCATTTCGGAGAGGTAGAAGGCATTTAAAACCACCGGTAAAGAAACCACTAGACATGGAGAGTTCAGTGTCCTATATTCTAAAACACCTTGTCTGGTGAGGCAAAAAATGTTTTCTGGAGTAAAAATGGAAAAGAAATAATTGCAAGGCAGCAAAGCAAATGATGAAACAAGATTGCTCAGCCACACTGATCAAAGCAGCCCTGTGTCATTTAAATATTCAATGGAGTTCCTGTGTCTGCTAGGCTTTTCCTGCTGCAGAGATGATACAGCATTATGCAAATCTGCAGTGATAAAAGACAATTTCCATTAGTAGCAAGGCTGCTAATTTTAATAGGTCTTTTTTTACGAAATATCTATTCACTGAACAGTGGAAGTATGTACCAGGTATGAAGGGAAAAGTTCAATAGTGTTATTGACAGATGGACCACTTAGTGCAAACCCAGCACGCAGAATATTAAAAGCAGTGCTGCCATCTCTTGGTTAGTTTTGGCTGTAGTAAACACGTACTGGATTTGCCACATATTAAAAAGAAAGAAACCTGCAGAAATTAATGCCACAATGTGACACTGTTCAGCAATGTCCGAGCTACGGGACACGAAAGGGTAACAGTTGAATATTTCAGTAAATGGGGCTACCCCTACATATTAAGCTCGTGCTACCCTATCGGCCCTATAGGAGACATTTATACAGTGGCGGGGGGGTTTCCCTCTCTCTTCTTGCCTTTGGGGTAATTTTACTTCCTGAAAATAGATCACACTTGGAGTAGACGGAAGGAAAACGTCTCAGAGAACATCTAGGCCATTATCTGTTAAATTTTAAACCTAAAAGTGCTTGAGTCGTTCAGGGAAGATTTTTGTTGGGGTTCATGGTTTTTTCACTCAGGAGAATATATAAATGGTTTACATTTATATTTAAAGTGTATATATATATATATATATATACACACACACAAATTTATTTATATATAGAATAATGTATAAGCAACATAGTTGCCCTGTTACACTGGAGGAATAAAAATCAATCTGACCAAATGCACAGATGTTGTCAGAATCCGAAAGGCAAAACTTGCCGATGAACTGCCAGAATCAGAGCCCTGTCTTCTCTTTGCTTCTAGATTTCAGCCCGCTGGTACGCAAACAGTGGTTGTATTATATATCCTTCCATCGGAAAGCTATGGTAAGTCATGTTGCAACAGAAACCTGAACGCTGTCTCTCTTACAAATTAACATTCATAACATTCTTAAAATAGAGGCTTACTGCTGTGGTCCTATTCACCTAAGCTTTTGCTTGGATATAAAGTTTTGAGACCCCTAAAATCATCCAGTCTGAATTACTTTCTAAGGCACTCCAAAGAAACAGAACTTGTGTATAGTACTTGTGTTGAGTATTTTTTCCCTACAACTCAGGTCGCCTCTCTTATGCCCTTAGTTGAAAATCTAAAACTTTAGTCATTCACTGGTCCATCCTAAAAACCTGGTTAAAATGTTTTCAAGAGGATATTCATTAATATAATTCAAACATTTTGATATTAATATTATTAATATCAAAAAATGTAAGCCGCAAAATTCAAAAGCACTTTCTAAAAAATGTATCTCATTTAGGTTTAACTTCTTCATTTAGATCAAAAATTATATACACGAAGGAAAAAAAAAAAAATCATTCACTATTCCAACGTCAGCAGTGGAGCTGCTTCATTAGCTACTTTCTGTTACCTCTGCAGGGCTCACCCTTGCCTATCATGAAACTATATAGAGAAATTAAGGTTGGAAAAGACCTCAGGAGATCATTTAGCCCAACTCTCTGCTCAGAGCAGATCCAATTAGATCAGGTTGCTCAGGGTTGTGTTTGGGTGAGGATTCAGTATCTCCGAGGATGGAGATTCCACAACCAAACCGTGCACCTGTTCCCAAACCTGACCGTTCTTGTGGTGAAAATAAAGAAGTCCTACTATCTAATCAGAATTTCCCACGTTGCAGTTTGCATCCGTTGCCCTTCATTCTGTCACTGCTGGCTCACGTCTCGCGCTGTCCACCGGAGCTGCTTTCTATCCAGGCAGCCCCAGCCCGTCCTGTTGGATGGTGTTACACCATTTCAGATGCAGGACTTAAACAGAATGCAAAATGGAAACAACTGCAGGACAGAAAGGACAATTGTCACAAGTGAATAAATGGAGTACGTGGTGGAAGGGTAATAATGAAACATATTCTTTCTACTGAATACCCACATCCAGGGTTTGTTTTGTTTTTTTTTTTTTTTTTTTTTTTTTTTTTTTTTACAGCAGATATTTGGCAGCTCAGTTCTTTGTAACCTAGGGTGCAGGTGCAGGATGGGAAAGGCATCAGATTATCAGTTATCCGATGTAGCATGACACCCAAGCAATGAATCACAATTTATAATACAACTCTGTCACAGCTTAATACTGCTTTGTTTCTGCATGGATAACTCCTGACTCCTCAGCTGCCTTTAGATTTGGATATATGTGATGCAGGTAAGCACTCTGTGATACCAGCGCCTCTCTGTATGCAGTAAGGGAAGAAGAGGAGAAAACAGAGAAGCCAAAACATGATTAACAGATTTAAAATCTGCCATTGATCAAACTAAGACATTCTGCCTATAGCTGCAAAAGTAGGTTAGCAATTAATTTGTCTGGTACCATAGGAATAGGGGAGAAATGATCTGGTACTGAGCTGCATGGAGACAAACCCAGACACTTCGGTATACTGGCCAAACTCAACTGATTCAAACTCTTTATCTCCATGTCAGGAAATGCTGTATTATATATCAATGTTGATATATATATTAATAATCAAGCAAGTCAGTTGGTGCATAAAGTCAATCATTTATCTTTTTTCTTTCAAGATCCCAGCTTTTTAATCTATGTGAATGTAAGCAAAAATTGCCTTTACATGAAGAAGCTCATACTTCAGGCTGAATGGATACGCCCACCTACTCAGCAGACGTTTTAACCTGACATCTCCAAAATAAAAAAGGATCCTTACGTCTAATGTTTGTTTAATGATTTAAAACCTGAGAAGTTGCAATGGAATCAAGAACCCGTGGGATATACCATTCTGAACCTACTTGCCAAATATAATTGAATCAAATGTTCAATAACAATAATAATAAATGGTCCTTGATCAAATTATATTGACTAATCACAAACATAACAAGAGAAACAGATAAGCTGTGGAAGACGTAATATTATGTTATATTACGTACAAATTTCACTGCTAGGTGACCATTAAGAAGAATACATAATCAGCTTTTCTACTCAGATAAATACTGTTGGTTAGGAGAACGGTTTAAAATAATTTAAAAAGAAACCATGAGTAATGCTTTTCAAGATACTAGATGCTTATTGCAATACTTTACCATGCAATCCATGCACCGTTTGCCTTGCAAATCAGTGTTTCAAGTCAACAAGTGGCACCCAAAAGGCAAATCCTTGTAGCAAGGAAGTCAACAGACACAAGAGCTGTAACTGTGCAGCCTGGAGAAGTGAAGGCTCAGGGAGGGTCTTATCAATGTATATAAATACCTGAAGGGGGGGTGCAAGGAGGAGGGAGCCAGGCTCTTTTCAGTAGTGCCCCGGGACAGAACAAGAGCCAACGGGCAAAAACTGAGACACAGGAGGTGCTGTATGAACATCAGGAAACACTTTTTCACCACTGGCACAGGTCGCCCAGAGCGGTTGTGGCATCCCCATCCTTGGAGATAATCAAGAGCCATCTGGACACGGTTATGGTCAAATGGCTCTAGGTGGCCCTACTTGAGAGGTCCCTTCCAAACTCAACCACTCTGTGATCCTGAGTAGGCAGAAGGATAACTTGCACACAATATGGCATTGGTGTCACAGTACCAAAAGCAAGCATCCTGTAGT
Source organism: Tyto alba (assembly GCF_018691265.1). Taxonomy (NCBI): domain Eukaryota; kingdom Metazoa; phylum Chordata; class Aves; order Strigiformes; family Tytonidae; genus Tyto; species Tyto alba. The sequence goes on along the minus strand of NW_024881324.1, from coordinate 26,336,875 downwards.
CACCACACAGAGCTGATGGCAATATGTAACAATCAAAATATTTGCAGACATTCTCCAAGCTACAGAGCATCACTTCTGTGTGACAGTTACTTCTGTTGCTTTCTAGGGCATTACGTTCATTGGTTTCGGTAACGTTTGCGTTATAAATTGATCACTTTTCTGCAGACAGACACTATATTAACAAGAATGGGAATTACTACAGTTGTATGTATTATTGACATTCCACAGTTAGGTAATCCATCTCACTAAGTATTTTTTATAATAGTACCAGTCTCTGACAATGCTTTTGTCTAGCATTGCTTTAGTTACGATATCTAACCATGGTAGTTCACCTAGTAAAACCAACCATAACCTGGAACTAAGTTTCCTACTTACTTTTTGATGAGACGCCTCTACTCCCGTCAGTGCCGTGACGTACTGTCACTTTTGTGACTGACGGTCATAATATGGAATTATCAGTTTCCTGTCACTTTGTCACTTTCTTTACAAAATATGCCAGACAGCTGGATTTGCCCAGCTGCTCGCCACTCATACAAAGTTTGATATATATCACCTAAATAATAATGATCACCTAAAGACATCTTTCCTGTCATCAAGACACTAGAGCGGAAAATATTCCAACATCAGCCATCCAGAAATGTGATCAAGTAGAAATATCTAATGCTCTAAAGATGTGTTTCTGATAACAGAGCCTCCTTCCCTGAAAACCAATGGAGACAATACTGAAAAATGCCCTAGAACTCTTCAGAAAAGGTTCCTCAAAGCTTCACTCATGGAGGCCCATTTTATGGGTGGGACAGTGTGCCCAAGGGTAACGCAACATTCACCCGTAATTTAATACTGTGAGGTTTGGGGTTTTTTCCTTTTTTTTCAGTACCATCCGTGAAGGCTTCCCAGGCTGCAATACGGGAACGCTTGACTGTAGTAGAATTTCTGACAGAGAACGGCCACGATATTTTGTTGCAGGGTTTGGACAATCCAGGCCTGAGATCAGACTGCTAACAACCCCTGTGTTACGAGAATGACCTTGAAGAGCTGTGTTGTGAGGAACTGTATCTGTTAATGAGGAATTTTCCCAGCTATGTACCTGGCCAAGCTAAGCACAAGTATGCAGCAAACCGCAAGATGCTTGCCTATCACAGTTTCCCTTTGGGTGCGTGATAAGTTGCTTATGACCAATAATCCAGGGGTGTGGGGCGCGTGAACAGCGGGTGCTTGCTGTGCAGAGGATATAACCCAGCGATTCGGGCAATAGAGGGGGACGACATGTAGCCACATCGGGGTGATTGTCGTTACTCGGGCCACTCTCCGTATTGGGACCCTCTTCAGTTGACAGTATTACTTAATACTTTCACTGAATCTCATTTCTATGTTATTGTTGGGAATTTTGTTAGGGATCATACTGACACTATTTCCTATTTTAATTTAGAGAAATGGGGACAAACCCTAATTCAAGGGACATTTTCAAAAACTACATAATCACATTTATTTATATAAGAGAAACATCAAAATACAGGTTGAGGGCAGAACTGCTGAGTGGGATAATAAAACAGAGTATCTTTTTTACTGCTGTTTTACTCACAACAAGTACTATCTCACTGCTCTTTGCTAATAACTTTCATGGTTTTCTTATCTTGTACTTAAACTAAGACTGTCTTGCACAATGTATAAAGTTCAGTTAATGATGGTTTTGTCCTATATAAGCTCAGAGAGAATATTGCTCTTCCTAAATAAAGATGTCAGCAACTTTGAGTTTAAAGGTTTAAAGACAGCAGTACTTTTATCATCCATGAAGTGGCCAATAATAATGGTTTAGCTGTTGAAATGATTAACACATATGAGAGAAGACAGAGAACGTTATCCTCACGCGAACTTCCTAGTGCAGCCCATTTCTCACCTTAAATTTACAAAATGTCCTATTTTAGAAACCCAGCATGGCTTCCGGAATTCAACACAGCTCTTGGCTACGGTAAACCCTGCGTCCACAGGCAGGTTCTGGAATCTCTGCATCCTCCAATGTCATGACTCAAATGAAGCCAGGCAGTATCAGTTCTTCCTAACTGTTAATCGCAAGAGTTTCCTTAAAAAGAAATCAGCTGGTGTGAAGACATCTACAGAAAACGAAAATCCATCAACATTGTGTCACTTTCTTTCACATCACCATTCTAACACTAATAGTCAGTGGTACATTTTGTACTATTTATCACGACCTCCTTCTCTGCACTTCTCACAAGTGAGTTCCCCAGCTATAATGAAGAAGAAAAGTAAGATGTGCTCTTAGAAGTTCCAAGATGAAAGAGTCTGTCAGAAAAAGATGAAAATTTCTTTATTTTCTGGTGTTAACCCATTTTAATGTACTATATGAGGTCAATTCACTTTCCGAGAACATCTGGGAGGTATGTTCCAGAGTTAGGAACCTTTTACAGACAAGCTTCCACAGGCTCACCACCTCTAAGGATGAGCTTTAAGCTTAAGAGCTTATGTTATCCACAGCTGTGATAAGGATAAAAGCAAACTTTCTAATGGCTAGGTACCAGTCCCCTCTGTAGTGGCCCCATGGCATATTTTCTCCTGTGGCCTCATTTGAAAAGAGATCTGAGTCTGTCTCAGGTAAGGTTGTTAACTGGAAGCCAAAGAATAAAACCTACAAGAACGGAAACTAAAACATTTTCAGGAACGTGAATAAGGCCCCTTATGCTGCAACAGATGCCTCCATTCTCCAGGAGAGAGAGGTATTTCCCACGGCTGTGGCCATGATTTTAACATATCTATGTATTTTCAAAGTTTTTGCTCTACATTTGTCTTACCCTACTTCTCTACAGTGCTAATGTAGGATGTGCATTTTCAGGAAAATATATTTGTGTCCAGATCTATGGATCTTAAATTCTGACTGTGAACCAAAGAGGCAATTATAATTGCGCTGAGGCTGGGTATCAGGGCTCTGTCTGTGTGCTCACCCAGGACTTCAGTTGCCAGTTCCCTGGGTGGACCAGGAACTGCCAGACTTGGGAAAACACAACTGAGACCCTGGACTGATTTGAGGCACTGAACTGGTTCAAGTTGGCTGGTTTTTAACACAAGTGTGGCCCATGAGTGTCTGTGTAACAAGTATATCCAGCTGATCAGATATTCTGGAATTAAGAAGAAATATTTCTCACTTAGGTTGAAAATTGCTAAAGGGCTGTTTTCTTTTCCCTGCCCCAACTTCCTGGAGACCGGAAGGGCACTTAGATTAATTAACAGAGATGTATTAATGTTTTGAACCAATATGGTTTGTCTCAACTTACTGATACACTCTGTACACAAAGTGCCTATTACTCAGATGAAAAGACTGCCCAGAGTATTGCTGAGAGCGCCCTCTGACTACCCAGGAAGACCTCAAAGCATCACACGGAGGTGACCTTTTCATCTACTGGAAGGAAAGAGGACAATTAAGAGACACATCACAACCACATGAACAGGTGGATTCTGACAAAATCACAGCCCACTGCTTAAAACCTGTGTTTATCTAAGACGTCAGCTCCCTGTAAGTCCAATGCAGGCTCACATCCTTAAACATAAACTGGGTGTCGAGGTAGCACCAAGAACAATTGTTTTTCACTGAGGGACTGGAAAGTGAGCTGGTCACTTCAGGTACATGAAACCCACAGCAAGAGGCTGTCCAAACAGAAGCTAATGATCTACTTGAAGAGTCTGAAGCTATAATTTCTTTAAAATAAATTATTCTGTCAAGGCAATACTATGTGAAAGATGAGACCTAAACCAATATGTAATTCAAAACACAGCAAATAACAAATTTACACATTTAGTCCAGAAGGAATAGTTGAACTAAGGCTGTTTGACAAGTCAGATCTATCACCAGACTGACCACAGAATCAATGGATAAATAAAATCCTGAAATAAGCATTAACCAGAAGGGGTTAAAAGAATCTCCAGACTAGTACACTTCCCTAGATGCAACTAAAGTTGTGTTTGTAACATTATTAGGCATTAACCTATGCAGAGGAAAGGTCTCACAATAGATCCTCATTTATATCACCCTCCACTGTGCCAGAAGCTATTACATCTTGCATGTCTTTAATAGGTATTGTAATCACATAAATCTTCCTTTTTTTCTAACACTCTAAAGGGCACATATATAATTATCTATAGTGGACCTATAATGAAACAGCTCTCTTTAAAAAACACTTTCATTTCAATTTCTAATAAACCATTTTTCTTATGAAATTCATGAGTAGCAACTTCACCCTTTACTACTTACACATCATTCTGGATCATGTGAGATGCTTCCACTGTTTATTAGACATCAATTGACCTTGGGATAACACCCACCTCAGAAATAATTTCCGTGAAAGAAATTATGTTTAGCAATATGTGAAAGACCTAGACAGTTCTGATGAGAGAGAGTATACAGCTTAATAGAGGTCCAGGTTTGGGGAACTGCATTACCGCTTGCATCAGCCTAAATAATCCTACAACAACCATCTCACATTGACACAGCTTGCAGATTTATGCACTGCGTAGCAAAGAGCCAGTCTTATCACAGCTCATCCACTATCAAGTGTTTGGAAAAGATAAGAATTCATTTGCATTTTTAATGACAGTTCAATGTCTTGACTTCTTTGCAGATGCTACATTGAAAATACAGATTATAACTGCAAACATTCACTTCTTCTAGGCCTACAACATATATTTTGGGGAGATGTTTCTTCAATAAAGATCAACTACTTGTACGGCACCAATTGACACAGGTGATTATTACATAGTATTTAAAGTTATGTGAATTCTTTGACGGAGTATTTTAATATATCCTCCAACCTCCTGGGTCAAGAAGGTTACAAACTTTATTTGCATTCCAAGTCCACCCTTTCAGTAACAGAGATCATGAAAAAGGGTGGTCAACTGATACTCACAACACAGACATTAATTTTCTCCAACCCTTTTTTTCCTCCTTGTTTTCTCTTTCTTACAAAAATATTAATGGAAGACTGCAACAGTCCACATTCATTTGCTAAATTACCTAGTCACTAATGACAGCCATTGGGCAGACTTTTCCAGGGCTATCTTCTGTGTTTAGTTTTGATATCCATCATTTGACCAAATGTCTTTGTCCAAAAAACTGTAACAAAATGAATACTGAAACATACAAAAAACATTCACAGAAAGACAACCTATGATACTGTGAATGACCAACGAAATACATATTTGCTTTTAATTTCTCATATATAAATATCAGAATACTACTTTCTTACCACAAGGGTACTTTTAAAAAGTTATATAAATATCCTGAAAAGCTAAGCTGAAATGAAGAAGAATTAGCAAACATAAGGGACTTGCAATGTATTTTATGTTCATTAAGCATTTAGTTCTGATACATTTCCAGGAATGTACACTGAGTTTTCTTAAGTCTGTATTCATAGTTGTATATATCCTGAATTAAATACTAGTCGCTCACTTAAAAGATGTCAACTTCTTATACTGTGTAACTATGGAACATTAACCATCCCTTCTCAAATCTCAATTAATTAACATGGCAGCATGACTTCTGAAGGACTTGTTAAGGCATGGTGGATAAAGGCATTTACCTAAATTCCATGCTAACATACACAGTACGCAGCTTCACTAAAGGATTTGTATTTAAATCAGCTGAAACATCTTGTGTCATCGTGCGCGTTTTACAGCAGTGTCCTGGTTGGAGCCCAGAGGGCAACTGAGCACCACACAGCCACTCACTCATTTACTCCTTCCTCCTCAGGAATGGGAAGGAGAAAATAAAACAAAAGGCTTCCAAATCAAGACAAGGGCAGGGAGGGATGACTCACCCATTATGATCATGGCCAAAAGACAGACCCACTAGGGGGAAGAAAAAGAACATCAATTTCATTTAAACACCACCACCACCACCACCGCCACTTAACAGAGCAGGACAGTGAGAAGTACAATCACATTTTAAAATCACCTTCCCCCACCTCCCCCTTCTTCCTGGGCTCAGCTTTGCTCCTGATTTCTCTACCTCCTCCCCCCCAGCAGTGCAGGGGGGGCAGAAGATAAGGGGGGGTGGTCACTCCTCTTATTGCCACCGCTCCTTCCTCCTCAGGGGCAGGACTCCTCCCACTCTTCCCCTGCTCCAGATTGGGGTCCCTCCCACGGGAGACAGTCCTCCAGGAACTCTCTCCAGCGTGAGTCCTTCCTGCAGGGCTGCAGCTCTTCCTGAGTCGCTCTGGCATGGGCAGTCCTCACAGCCCCAAACTACAACAGCCGGGGCTTCCCACATGGTCCCGGCCTTCTTCAGACACAGTCCCCCGCTCTGGCACGGCGTCCTCCCTGGGCTGCAGGTGGGAAACTGCTCTACTGCGGACCTCCACGGGCTTGCAGGACAGTCTGCCCTCTCACCACAGCTGCAGGGGAGTCTCTGCTCTGGTGCATCTCCCCCTCCTCTTCTTCCTTTCTTCCACTGACCTCGGTGTTTCATTGCTGTCGTCCTCACAACTCCGATTCCTCCTGTCAGGTTTCCCTTTTCAAACACGCTTAAAGGAGCGCGGCCACTGTCGCTGATGGGCTCGGCCCTGCCCAGAGGTGGGTCCAACTTGGAGCCAGTGAAGCTTCGAGAAGCTTCCCACAGGGGGCCACTGCTGTAGCCCCTTCCCCCACTACCAAAAAACCTCGCCACGCACACAAACCCAACCCAAGACGCTATTTCAAAAGTGCAACAGCAAATTCCTGGAGGAGCTTCCACCAAAAACAACAGCAGCAGAGGAGGGAGGTTGTGTAGCACTCCTTCCACATGGCTAACTTATTTACATTTCCATTATACACTATAGTATGTTCCATTATACTAAGTTATATTTAATTCTCACTCGCACTAATTCTTTGGTTTTATACCAAAGATATAAAAAGTGGAAGTAATTCACTGTTGACAGAATATACTGTCGGAGTCCTGCTGTAACAGTGATGGATGGACTGTTCAGTGGATAAGGAATTGGTCTGATCATCGAATCCAAAGATTAGAGGTCAAAGACTCAACACCTGGATAGAGATCAGTGACGAGTAGTGTCCCTCCATGGTCCATACTGGAACCAGTGCTGTTTAATATCTTCATCAATGACATAGAGGGACTGAGCACGCCCTCACCAAGTCTGCCGATGACACCGAGCTGAGTGGTGCAGGTGACACGCCTGAGTGACGGGACATCATCCAGAGGGACCTGGACAAGCTCAAGAATTGGGCCCACATGAACCTCAGGAGGTTCACCAAGACCAAGCGCAAGGTCCTGCACCTCGGTTGGGGCAACCCCCAGTATTAATGCAGGCTGGGCCATGAAGGGACTGAGAGCAGCCCTGACGAGAAGGACTGGGGAGTACTGGTGGATGAAAAGCTGGACATGAGCCAGCAATGTGCGCTCACAGCCCAGAAAGCCAACCGTATCCTGGGCTGCATCAAGAGAAGTGTGGCTACCAGGGCGAGGGAGGGGATTCTGCCCCTCTACGCTGCTCTGGGGAGACCCCACCTGGAATCCCGTGTCCAGCTCTGGAGTCCTCAGCACAAAAAAAGACATGGACCTATTGGACTGGGTCCAGAGGAAGGCCACAAAAATGATCTCAGACTGAGCAACTCCCTTCTGAGGCCAGGCTGGGAGAGTTGGGGGGGTTCAGCCTGGAGAAGAGAAGGATCTGGGGAGACCTTGTAGTGGCCTTCCAGCACTTAAAGGGGGCTTATAAGAAAGGTGGGGACAAACTTTTGAGTAGGGCCTGTAGCAATAGGACAAGGGATAATGGTTTTAAACTGAAAGAGGACAGATTTAGATTAGATCTAAGGGAGAAATTGTTCCCTGTGTGGGGGGTGAGGCGCTGGCCCAGGGTGCCCAGAGCAGCTGTGGGTGCCCCCTCCCTGGAAGGGTTCAAGGCCAGGTTGGACGGGGCTGGGAGCCCCCTGGGCTGGGGGAAGGGGGCCCTGCCCGGGGCAGGGGGTGGGACTGGATGGTCTTTAAGGTCCCTTCCAACCCAAACCATTCTATGATTCTATGATATGGTTCTAAGACTTGCCTCAGTATTACCTACTCAGTATTAGCTACTCAATACTTAAAGCAGTAAACCAGTGCTATTTCACAAACCTGCAGCTAAATGGAAAACTCTGCAATATCCATTTAGGCCAATTAGTGTGTGTCCATCAAGAGTGGGTAAAAACAAATAGGTATTTGTTGGCCTGTATATTTGGTATTTCCTAGCAACATATTTGTTAGCAAACAACATGTTTCCTTAGACTTCTTTCTCTTAATTTCTAGATTCTTCCTCAGAAATGAAATCTGTGGCTTCTGTTTTATACCCTTCCCTCATACCATATAATTTTATCATTTATTATCATTTCATTTGCATTCTAAGATATTCATATTTTACATTAAGAACTTCATATTTGTACAACTATTTTTAATTGTTTTCTCAGGAGAGAATCATTTGCATCTAAGATGATACATCAAATTCTGCAGCGTCGAAAGAGGCTTAAAGTAATTAGGCCAGTAACTCTTCTTTAAAAACAACGGGAATTGATAGCCTTATCAAGACTTCTTTGAAAATCTCAATAGGAAGATTAGTTTATTTATTTTAATTTTTTTTTTCATAAGCTACCTAATGTACTTTTTATATCCGATTTTAGTTCTTCTTAATATTAGTCATAATCTTTTTTGCCCATATTTTTACGACTCTTTTTTCTATTTCAGATCATTTTATCTTTGTGCTTTCCCATATTTTTTACGTTCACTCTACATTTCCATTTCATTTAGGCACAAGTCACAATGGCAAGTGTGGACGCAACCTGTGTATGCGGCACATGTATGTGCCTGTGTGAGGTGGGGAATATGCTCATCCCTTTTAGGATAACTGAGGAAAGCATTTCTCTGGCTCAGTGCTTTCAGTTTCACATAAAATGAGATCACAAACCAAGTCTCTGTCCTTCTACATCTTCCCAGCAATCATTAGACACGTATCTTATTCCTGTAATGAAAAAGTTGTCATTAACACAAAACCCCCCTCATCCTACAAAAAAAAGAAAAAAAGAAGAAAAAAAGCCAGGTACTCCAGCAGGCCCACACTGACCTACAGTCTTGGAATTGCAAAAGTGAAGTTAAATTGCAAAGTTCATTCCGACGTGTGAAATCAGTGAAGCAAAACTAGATGCTTTAAGCATTTCCTCCACTCTTACACGGAGCACCCCCCTCCCTTTAGAGATCTGTCTCACTAGTTGATCTATTCTTGGTTGCTTTTTATCATCAATGAATTTTTTTTTTTTTTTAATTTATTGAAGTTGAATATTTTTCCTATTGCTAGATTTTACATCCCTCCACACTGATATTAAATAAAGATGACAGGCAATGTCCAGAGTATAGTACACATTACTGTATGCATCAGAAATTGTTATCTGTAAGGTGAACCATTCACAATACCTTAGAGACTGCACAGTCTGATTCACTGTGGCAATAACACTCCCTCATTTTGGTGAAAATACTTCAGTGCAACATTTGAACTATTTCAAAAATGCAATCAAAGAAGTCTCAACGTTTGAAGTCAACATCTTCCGTTTTTAGTAAAATACAGATGTCGTCATTCGTGTTCAATTATCTGACTTGAAAGACAACAGAGTTACGCATAGCTCTGGTGTCCCAATGCCCCTTCAGGGCATTGAAGAAGTTCCCTTCTTTCTGCAGCCACCGCAACAGAACTGCTGAAGCCTCTACCTCCACCACTTAGTTAACTAATAGGTTTAAATAGCATTCGCCTCTACACTCAAGGAATTTTTTGAAATAATTGCATTTCCTCCCTTTGACCTCTATGATGGGACATCAGTAAGTCTGCAGGGCGTGACACAAGGCATTAGTATGGTTCTTTGACCATTTTTATTTTTGAAGCAGATTTTGGATAGCCAACCTGAAGACTGCAGTAGCATGACTTCATGCATCCAAATACAAATATTGTACACAAGTAGTAACTAAATACATTGATGGAACAAGATAAAATTTGACATTTGGGAAAGTGGGAACTCCTACTAAATCAAATTTTTAGAGTGGCATAAAATTCTGACTTTAATAGAAGGGATAAATCAACTAATGTATATTCTGGTATTTAATTGTGTGCCCTGCAGCACAACATCTGTGGACAAACTAGAATTTTACTAGAAAACAAGGAACAATTTTCAGTAAACACAAGAAGTTATAAAAATGAAAATCACTTATGGAGAAAGGAATTGTACACGTTCTGGAAGCATTAAAAAGCTGGTAGAAATGAAGTTTGCCAAATAGTTCTTAACAGTAGCCTTGTTTGAGACAATTTTGGTTCAGCATAGCCAATAGCAGATGTATGGAAGACAACTCTCTCTCTTAGACAAACAGCAATCATGAATATCGACTTCAGTTTCCAAAAAATTAAAATTCTTCGAAACAATTTCATATTTTTTTCTTGTCACGGTATCGTCCTTTACTCCCTGATACAAAATTTCAGTATTTCAGAATTTCAACAGAGTTCTAAAATAGGTATCTACTCTTCACTTATGCTTCACTCACTTAGGTCCTTTAGAAGAATAGAAAAATTTTGACTGAGACACTGACAAACAAATGGAAAAGAAAAATTAACAAGTAGCAGGATAATAAACAGCTCCAACTGCTTTCCTCATGTGCTCTTTACAGTGTTAAAAAATTTGAGATAGCTTAAGGTTTCCCACTGGATAACCAGTGTTGTATGGTATTGGTGGGGTGTTCTTCAGATTCTCAAAAGGAACATGTTTGTTATGCTGCCAGGTGTGTTTTTCAAATACAAATCCTGCCAGTCTGGGGCTTCATGCTGGGCACACACGCATCAGTGATGAAGTTTGGATTAACTGACCCTGCACTGGGCTCCTAAGGAGGTCAAGTAACTTCCTGTCTGATGGATTTACTTGAAAGCTATAGATTCAACGGCCATCAACACATTTAATGTCAATCCTTCTATGTTTTAGAACAGTGTCCCAGATTCACTGCTGTCAGACACAGATGTAACTTCAGTGAAAGCCACAGACTTCCATCCAATTTTCAGTGGCTAATTTGTTACCTTAACAGAGTGTCTGTTGAAACATGACTGAATTTTGTAATGTCCGCCATTAATGACATTTATGAGCCATCAAAACCACTAAATGGGATTACACAGTAAATAACATCAGAATAACTAAATATAGCTCATGGAAGTAGAACCTCTGTGTACAGAGAATGATGACAAATTGAAGTCAAACAGTCATGCATGAAATTTTCTATAGGTAATTTCTCAGAAGCAGAAGGTTTTCCTTCTTCTCCTCAATATAAACCCATTGTTCCTATTATGGTCCACATTTCCCCTCTCTTGAGAACCTCAGGTCAGAAAGTGTTCTCAAATTAGTTTATTATCTCAAAAAATGGATTTAAAAATCCTCATTCTTAAATCCATGACAGTTCTGGAAGTCACTGCTGACAAATAAATTGTCTACTCCCCTTGAGGCATGCGGGCTGAAGACCATGATTTTGACTTGTCAGCTGTAGCCTCAAGAGTCATGATTGAGAGTTTCAACTTTTTTTTTTACTGTAACTGCAGGGTTAAACGAGGAAAATTCCAGTGCAGAAATGGCACTTGAAGAGATGATTAACTTGAAACAAATTCTTTTAGCTCTTATCTTGAGACAAGGCCTTACTGTTTCTCTCCTGAATTACAGAAATTACTAAACTCAAGTCCTTTTGTTACATCCACATTTCTTAAGTGTTTTTGTCAATCACTGGTTGTAAAATAAAATGAAGAGTCGTTAATCTTTAAATAAAAGTTTGTCAAAACTAAAGGCATTCTCCATACATACTGATTTTTATTTTTCTTTCGTCCTTGTAGAAACACCTCAAGTTGTGCGATTTTGGAAGTTCTTCAAACTCATTTTATCATATTGCTGTCATGCTGAAAAAAACAGGCAGTTATAAGAAGCATCGTTTTATATTTTTTCTGTTGTTACACTGTAGCCATTCTCAGCTTTTCTCCTTCCTACCCCCAACATATAATTGGAGTAGTCATCAATAAATATTATAGCTCTTTGTTCATATGTGAAATACAGACTGCTATCCCAACATTTGTTCTTTTGACCTAGACACTTTTAATAAACTTTTTTTTTTCTCTCAAGTCGGAAAAATTTCTACAAACAATAAGCATAATCTGCAATATGTGTAATTGTATCCCTTGTCACCTGTCAAGCTGGTATTCAGTCAATGGTGGTTTCCTAATGTCACAGAATCATAAATGGGGTTGGGTTGGAAGGGACCTTTAAAAATCATCTAGTTGCAACTAGGTGACAACGAGATGGAATAGATGTTCAAACTGATGACAAATCCTACTTCAGAACTAAACAGATGGATATTTACACAGACTTAAAGGGACAAAAAATTAAAAAAATAATAAAATTAGAAATATTTCTTAAATTAGAATTCTTTAAAAGCTGAGCAACTTCTGTCATCTTTACCTTGTAATTTTGCCTTATTTTTATCTAAAAAAATTATTTTTTCCTCTTCTCTTTTTTAGTTTTCATCTTCATGCTATCTCTTTTTCTGCATTTGTAAGTTCTGATCCTGCTGCAAAAACAAGGTACGTTGACATATATGACAAGATGGAGTGGTCATCTTGTGCAGGTATGCTCAAGCACAAGTCAACCTGGTTAAAAAATATTCTTCGCACTTCACAAAGGTGAAATAATGCAAATTATACACGAGAGCCTCCCTGAACCTCTCTACTGGTATGGAAAGCAAACATGAGCATTGGAATTAAAATGGCATCATATTTTCTGAACTATTGTCATGAGGTACAAAATACTCACATATGAGTTACTTTAATGGACATCTTTTTTTTTTTTTTTTTTTTTTTTTTCCTACATGTCTGTAAGCATTGATGTCTTTTCCTCTGAAAGACAGTTCACGGTCCCGGTGTGATGAATCTAAGCAATTTCCTTGATGCTTACAGTAGCTGGTTGCTCAAAAAAAAACAAAAAAAAATCATCTAATGTTTCCCAAGAGCTTTGGACTTACTGCACGTTCAGAGTGCTTTTGAAAAGCTTTCGTCCTACTACGCGTGTACAGTATTGACTAGACTTCAGGTACCGTGGATATTGTGTGAGACCACTTCCTGATGGAAAGACCAAGAATGTTAAATATAGGCTCAGCTTCTGAAGCACAAAATTAACTGAAATGTGCATTTTGTAAGGAACAGCATTATCTCATGTCCACAGTTTTTCAAATAAATGTAAAATTATTTTTAATCGTCAAGTTAAACATGGTATGCAAAGAAAGTGAAGGTAAAAGGTGTTGCAAAAAGAGTAGCAAAATTAAATGCTTTGAGCCTACCATTCAAACTCCTGGTGTAACATTTTTTTCTCTCCTTTGAATCGCACTACGCCTTCACTTTTGCTTTGTCGTGGCTTGGGCCTGGTCGGCAGCCAACCACCACGCAGCCAATCTCTCCCTCTTCTATTCCGACAATGAGAAGGGACAGAGAGCCAGGCTTGGGGTTTGAGATAGGACTGGGATGGGGAAAAATCCCCCTTTACGGGCACCAGCAAAAGGCAGACTTGTTAGGGGAAGAAAAAAAGAACATACACTTATTACAGACACTAAACACCACTTAGCAGTAGAGCAGTGAGAAGCATTGCCACATCTTGAGAACACCTTCCCCCCACCCCCCCCCTTCTTCCCGGGCTCAGCTCTGCTCCCGATATCTCTACCTCCTCCCCCAGGGGCGCAGGGGCAGGGAATGGGGGGTGCACTCAGCGCTGCCGCTTCTGCCACCTTCGGTGGGGGGAGCTTCTGGAACTTCTCCTCCTGCTCCATCATGGTCCCCCTCTCACAGCAGACAGTCCTCCACAAACTTTCTCCAACATGAGTCCCTCCCACGGGCCGCAGCGTTCCCCACACTGCTCCATCGTGGGTCACCAACTTTCTCCGACTGGATTCCCTCCCACGGCTGCAGCCCTTCCCGAGCTGCTCTGCTGTGGGACACCCCCACATGCTGCAATCCTCCCAGCGCTGAATTACAGCAGCGGGGGCTGCTTCTTCCCACAAGACCCCTGCCTTCTTCGGGCACAGAACCTTGATCATCCAGGAGAAAAGCACAGCCCATAAATCAGTGTCTGCTCCACCGTAGATCTCCATGGGTGGCGGGGGGGGCCGCCCTGCCGTCTCCCCACAGGATACAGGGGGGTCTCTGCCCCGGCACACCTCCCCCCTCCTTCCTTCCTCCGTTCCTCCACTGACCTTGGTGTTCACGCAGCTGCCCCAACTCCCCCTCACCAGTCCCACTGCTCCTCACCACGTCCCTTCTTAAATACGTTCTGGCAGAGGCGCAGCTGATGGGCTCAGTTTTGGTGCAGAGGTGGAGCTGACTTGGAGCTGGGGGAGCTTCGAGAAGCTTCTCCCAGGGGGCCGCCCTGATAGCCCCCTCCCCTGCCACCAAACCCCCCCCACTCACTCAAAGCCAGGACATGCTTTAATTTCCATACTGGACTTCAATGAATCTTAAGCAAGTCTGCAACCTAATACAGCTTTAACAATGAGTATTTAAGAGACAGTACCATGGATAACCATTTGTTTAAGCAAGAGCAGCATCAAATAAGTTTGTTGCACCTTTCCAAATTTAGTCACTGAAGTGCAAACATTCAAATCAAGAACTATTTGTCAATAGACTTTAATCTCTTCCAGAGGATGCTGTCACCTTAGAAGACAAAGTGGCCTTTTTTGAAAAAGAGTCCTGCTTTGTTAATAAAGCAGGACAAGGAGAAAAAACTGGGTAAAAGTGGCCTAGAAATTGAAGCTATTAAGTTCAAAGCCCAAGAGCTTCAAAACTGTTGTGTACAGATGGTGAAAGGTTAATTTCTTCTGTATATTTTGTATCCCACCTCTTCCTGGTCTAGTTTCAGAAATCACCTCACAAAATCTGAGCTCAAAATTTTAAAATACAACTGATGTCTTCAGAGAGTAGACTGGCATCTCAGTTTCTATTTGGCCACTTTAAAAGATCTAGACATATCATAAAATTTATAGTTTATTGTTAATTAACAATATCAAATGGATGTTTTTAAAAAAAAAAAAAACACACACACACAAAAAAAAAGCTTTCACCATATGATTTCTAGACTTGTTTCAACTACGTAGCTATATGGGATTTCTCTGCAACTCAAGAAACCCTTCCTCCTGTACCTTGTTTTTGAAGGAGCTGGCATTACCATATCTTCAGCAAGGCATTGTGAACTAAGTGTAAAAAGAGACCATTGATTTTTACTCTGTTTTTATAGTCTACTCTTTTGCTCAAGATTTTACACACGTAATGCCTTGCTCCAGCAAAGCAAAGAAAAACACTTCTGGAAATTTCAAATATAAATTTTTAGACACACTCTTCTTACAGTTTTCTACTTGGCTTTGTTCCCCTTTCTTTTGCTCATTCTTCTGTACGTATAGAGTTCAGCTGAACCTTCTTTTTATAGAAAATTAAGCCCATGCAATTCTGCTTTTTGCTTCGTCTCCAAGTGTTATCAAGGGTAACGGCAGCCTATTTAGCCCTGAAAATTTTACAGTTTAAACACCACTGATGGGATTGACCAAATATTTTGTTAAGAGTAAAGAAAAATAAATAAGTGTTTTCTTTACACATCAACCCAAACTAGGGCAATGAATCACTTATTGAAAAGCGAAATAATTTCTTGTTCAGAATATATATAAAGCTGATCAAATGGCTCAATCACTATCAGGATCTAGACACACGGTCTGTAAGTGAGGACAGAAACAAAGAAAACATGCAGGGAGTCCAGGTGTACAGTGAAGTTTTAAAAACAGATGCTTAAGATTAATACTGTCTTAAATATTAAAGTTTTGCTTCAACAGTTTGCCAATGCTTAATTTCTTTTGATATGCAATAACATTTAAATAATATCATGTGTCAGAATTCAAAAGAATCTCTGAAGCACTTTATTTTAAGTTCCGTTTTCCAAACATTTGCAGGGTGGAGGGTAGGGGCAAGGAGCAGGATAGTAGAAAAAAAAATAGGATTAAAGGGCTTGTATTTTATTTTTTAAAAAGTCTATTCAAATATTAAATTTGTCAGCAATAGGTAATCATTTTCTCTACTTATTTAAGGATTTCTAAAGATGAAAGAACACTTCCAAATCATTTGATAACGTGCAGAGAAAACGGGAGCATTAACAGTAACTTTTCTTATAAGCAACCTGTAAAGCAATAGGGAGAAAAAAAGCATCCAAGCTCAGAAGATATGCAACTTGAAGTATTTCTACCAATTATTTACTGGATAGATATTTGACAAACTCATCTTACTCAACTTGGGAAAGAAGTACAAAAGATTCAAAACACAAGGTCAGTGTCGGCTTTTAGGTGACAAATGCATCGAGCCGCAGTCCCGACAGGCACTCGACCTGCTTCTGCCCGGTCTGGTGAGGTGCTCTGCAAAGTCACTCCAGCCACCATTTGGCCCAGGGCACCTTTTCTCACCTCCCTGCAACTCCCAAGTTTCTGTACCACACAGACCCTTACTGGCAGGTGTGGTGTAACGCCACGGAGAGGGCAGCCACTGAGAAAAGCTGTCGGAGTGGCTTAGAGCCACTGAGGAAAACCTCCCCTAATCCTGTGCTTGGAATTAGGAATTTTCCTCCCCCATTTACTGTGAAAATTACAGAAAAACTAGAGTAGCTTGCTGAAATTAAGAAATAGCAACGTTATACAGTGCCAGTTACCAGCAAACGCATACGACAAGCCGTATTAAAGCGTTCTTCTCTTTGATTGTCTAGTGCTAACAGTAGGCCTTTAAATTCAAGAATAATTAAGGCTGCAGCCCATTATTCCTGAAGTCAAGGGCATCTTTGTCTTCCCTCGGCCTGAACTGTGATTTAGCAATTGCTGGAAAGCAACAAGCAGCTGCACGCTAAGTAATGCGGCGGCTGTTGGGGAAGAGTATCACCGTACACCTCGGCGAGGCCCGAGCTCCCGGGGGTACGGCGAGCTCCCCAAAGGGGCCAGCCTGGCCGGGAAAAGGGGGAACCAAAGGGACCCTGGAGCCGCCAGGCATCAGGGGTGGGTGGAGGGGGAAAGCAGCAAGCCATGGCAGGGGGGGAAATGTTCACAGTGTCCTACAATCCAAGGCCGCTAGCTGGCATAAAGCAAGCCCAGAAGGAATAATTCACTGGGCCATGACACCACGGAAACCACTTTCCTTTCTATGCTGCTTTTCCTAGTCACTTGGAATTTTTTTATTTCAAAGATGAGTATTCTACCATTTTTTTTTTTTTTTTTTTTTTTTTTTACCCTTCTGCATTTAGAAGCCTTTTTGGTCTTCTTTGGGGAGCTCATTTTATGGAAGAAGACTAGGCTTATTCATCTCACTCAAGATCTTGTCACAACCTCCTACAATGTACATCTTCTAACGGCAAGGTGACTTCAGCAAAACTAAGGTTCTCTTCTGATTCACAGTACTCAAACCAGCTACCACATAATTTTCAGCTTAATGCCTTTTCCCCTAGGAAGCTGCAAATGAAAAGATGGGGTGGTGGGTCCTTATAAAACAGAAGCTGGAATACTGGGGTGGTATCATCTCATTGTCAGGAAGACTTTATCCTGTATATGCTTTTCAGGTCCATTAACCTTGACAATGAACTACTACTTCTATGAATCATTTGGGTGTCCTAACACTTTCAGATCTTGTAGAATTTTTTCCAAAAATAATTGAGATTGCATATCCCTTAACAACTCTTAAACTGCTAAAATACCGTTTACACAAATTAAAGTCAACAAAACATTCTGTATTGACTGCAATAAACCTGGAATTTGGCAGTGTTGCTTGATTGCACTCACCATTTCAAAATAAAATTTTCCAAGTGTACTTAAGTGGATCAGTTAAAAAAAAAAAAAAAAAAAAAAACACACACAGCAAAAATGTTTTAACTTGGCATGCAAACCATGTACCACTCAGAACAAGTACCTAGACAACAATTGTACAGCTACAAATAGGTTTTCTTCATGCCCTGTTTTGCCTCTGGAGAAAAAAAAAAAAAACAGTCTGACTTTTATTCCTGACAAGTATGTATTAACCTAAATATCAAAGTAAATTGTACTACATAAGTATCTGGAGATTATTTTCTTTACTATGAAATAACCTCCAGCTTTTGCTACTCACTCCTTTCCAGCGCGTCGTTAATCGAATCAGAAAAATAAAATAATAAATAGGAGTAAACAAATATGACCGGGACATCCATTGTTGGTCTTCACTGAACCTACAGACAATTTTGATTTAAAGGACTCTGTGTTTTTACTAAACTGCTTTGTGCTGTGTCATTGCTCTGTGCTGCATTTGGCTGTTTCTCATTACCTTCCTGCATGACAGAAGCGCTGCTGCTACAGTAAATAGATCCCAACACTTGCCACAGTTCCAGTTGATCACAGTAGTTCAACATTGTCCCAAGACTTTATCAGAATAACTGGAAATCTCCCATTAAGGTAATTATTTAATTGCAGAGAAACAAAAGCAGAGAAAATAAGAAGAAAAACCCCAAGCCTTAATGGCAGCTAGTGCCTGTAGCTGGGGTGAACGCCAGCGAAACTCTGATGTGGAAAAATACCCCAGCAGTTTCCTGCAGACTCCCTGCCGAACGTCCCTGTTATGTACGGAAAGCTCTGCACAGGCCTTGCATCAAACACTGCCTCGATTCGAGTAACGAGGTCCACAAAAACACGACACTAACTATCTATTCTGTTTCATCCTGGAGGCGAGTCACACTTGTCAGCAAGTGCCGGAAGAAACAACCGCCCTCCAAAAGTCTGCCCACTGACGTGTGCCCAGCACCCCCCCAAAAATCTTCAGGCAGGAGATCCGAGAGCGTAAGCCCACCGGAGCAGATGAGCTCGCTCCAGCGGGGAAGAACCTGCCCCGTGGCTCCCCGTTAGAGACCTGGGAAGCCCTGCCCAGCGGTAGCGGGCAGGAGGAACGGCACGGGAGGTGCCGCCGGCCCGCAGCGGTGCCAGGCATCGCCACCCAGCCTGCTCTGCTCTAAATGCCCGCCAGACACTTCCCCGAAAAATCCTCCCGCAGGGTTTCTGCTGCTCCACAAAAGGGACTACCGTGGTACCGGAGGGCTAGTCCTAAGAAATGAAGATGTAGGGAGCCTTCCTTTATCCCTTTGGTGTTTGGTTTCAGACCACGTGAATGGATGGTGCCACCTGCGCTGATCTTAAGGTCAGCATCTGTGACAGATCCGGTAAATTCGTTAATGGTTCACAGAAGCTTTTTTGCTTGAGGTCTGTGGAATGTAAATAAGAAGAAGGGAGGAGTCCCCGTCCTAACTGGAGCTTTCACGGGTTGCCTTGACCTCCACGAGTCAGGAAAGTGATTAAGAGAAGTGATTAAGAGAGGCACCCCACAGAGACCACCTGGCTTGCCTTTTACCCGTCCCTACCTACTGCCCTCCCCACAGCAGGTGAGGGTGGGGTGGTCTATGGATAGTGATTTTCTGGTAGAAGAAAAGATCTCCCCCTTTGTGGATAAAAGCACACCCAGGGTCCTGGAGATCTTAAAAATATTTCCTTTAGATCGGATCTGTGGCAGGAAGAAGCTACGCTGGCCACCCGTACTCAAAAGAAAATGGCAGACTCTGAAACAGAGTTTCATGTCTGCCCTGTCACTAATTTACATACATGCTCTGCCTCCAAGATCATACAGAGGAGAGATTAAATAGCAGAGATCTGTATGGGCAAGCAGACATACACTTGTCCTACATTGCTTTTTAAACTCTGTATAGCTCTTGTTCATTTCATGTGCTACAGAAGCTTGTCTTCGGAGGTGTATCAGGAATGTTCCTACTTGATTAAACATTAGTAAAAAGAGAGTATTTTCTAATCACCATTACGTAGGACACAGAGATCAGACTGCCCAGCGACTGTCGGGACTGCAGTGCACTCCAGTCCAGCTTTGCATGGCAAAGGCCAGCTCTGAGGTGCCCTGTCCAACCTTGAAGACGTTTCCTAGAGAAAGCTGGAAGAAGACTCAGCAACTGCCCTACGCTTTGTGCAGGAACGGCCGTTGAGCTGTGGTTGCCATGCTTGTCCCTCATCTGAGCTACGCTGCAGCTGCACACCACGTGCCTGTGCCTGGCCACGTACCCCACAGACCCGGACTAACTTCCCAGCTTGACCTGGGAACGGCCTCATCGCTGTGATCTTGCCCGGCGATCACCGG
Organism: Tyto alba; assembly: GCF_018691265.1. NCBI lineage: Eukaryota > Metazoa > Chordata > Aves > Strigiformes > Tytonidae > Tyto > Tyto alba. Next base: position 26,316,629 of record NW_024881324.1, on the reverse strand, counting down.
ACTCCGGCGGACCCCGGTTACTGTCTCTGCGCGTACCTTGACCATGACTCGCTGACTTGTGTTCTCGGCTTCACCTCAGACCTGCCTCATCACCACAAACTGGTCTGACCTCTTCACTGAGCCTTGTGTGGTCTCGTCTCTTCTCTGCATCCCGTTCCTGCCTCCAGACCTGCCCTGCTTGGGTCCTGCGGGACGGGGCCCCGCCTGGCGAGTCCCCCCCCCCCCCCCGCGCCGCCGGGCTCGCCAGCACGCTCTGCCCCCCGCCGTCCCTCGCTGGGGCTGTCACTGATGCTGGAACTGGGAGTACAGACCGGATACCCACAAAATAAAGGCCTGGCACCGTGCTACAGCCCTGCTGAGTTGGAAAGAGAATCCAAGAGCATCCTGTGAAGTGGCAAGAAATACTATTTTGTACTCAAACACTGCAGCCTTTGTAAGGGATGCTGGCAGAGCAGCAAAGTAAAACCTCTCAAACAGTCATTTCAAAAGCAGAATTTATACTCCTTCAGCTTGACACTGAGTAAAAAAGAACCTCGGCTCCCCGCAACTGGTTGTGGTGTGGGATGATCCCGCACGACAGGAACAGACTGCCAATGCCCTGATTAGCCTGAGCACAAAGGAAGTCTTCTGGGGATCAAATTTTAGTACTGGGCCAGTTAAATAGCAGTTGAACATAACCAGTGAATTGCAGTATCACCATCTGAACGACACCAAGAGCAAAGTCACATACACAAGAAAACCGTACAAGATTTCCTCCATCCCGAGCAAAATTTAACAGTATCAAAAAAATTACACCAATTTTGACAGGGAAACAAGTCATATGCTGTAAACACTACACAGAGACGAAGACAGCCGCCAAAATCCTGTTCCATTCAATCAAAATATTCACAGCACTTTAAATTCTTACTAGAGGAACAGTTGTGTCAGATAAAGAATCACGTAGAGGCAGCACGGTCCTGAGCATTGACTGAGAACACTCAGTGCTGCACAGCATCTAACATTTATTGTAGATTATAACCCCTGTCCTCACACTGGCATTTGACAAGTGAACAATCTGACAAATTTGCATTTTCTGATTCTTTCCGAGTTGCCAATTTTAAAGTTGCCCCATACAAGGTAACAGAACATGTTCTTCTCTTCCTTCTGTTAGTTCACAACTTAAAGCAACACACCATACATCAAACCCTGGTACTTGGCGTAGGCATCAAAACTTACATTTCCCACAGCGGTGGCAGGATTGGACAAGTTCTTAGAACCACAGCTTGACAAAAGAAATCAGAGAAAATACGGGCCCAACTAACTGTCCTTCCTGCTCTTCCACTGGAACGCATTGGAGCCCACTGAATACATCTCTCAGCTTCCTCTGGTGACATAAAACCAGTCGGAGTCACGGGCGCAGAGCCCTTGGGACAGCTGCCGAGCTGGTTTTGTGATCTGCTTCTAGCAGTGCCCTCACGGAACGGTCTGCGGCTCCTCTGCTGCCACTGCACCTAACAGCGGGTACGGTGGGACAGCACAGAGCAGCCCAGCCTCACCGGGAGCGGTGCTCCGACGGCCAGGGAAGAAACGAGAAGCCTCAGCCAGCTCACAGCAAAGGCACGGCACTCTCCTAGGAAAGGCGGCCCCTCAGCCCCCGGATTGCAATCAGTTCAAGTGCTTGGGCAGCAGGTAGCAAAAGAGAATGTCTTCAAACATTGCCACAATGGATTTTCAGTTATCATTTAAACTCTCTCCCTCCTCTTCACCTTCCTTCGTCCTTTCCCCACGATCTCAGCATTTCAATTACAGCTCAATAGGAACATTTTTTTTTTCTGCCGTTTCAGAGCTGAATTAGCCTGGCTGTGCTTCCCGTTCCCAGAGCAAAAAGATGTAGAGAGGGGAAGAGCCAGTTTATGCGCAAGGTACATGTCCTCTTTGGAGAGTTAAGTGGTGAGTTTGAGCAGTTGCCCCTGAATCACTTACTCTGCCACAACAAGCAGCCTTGAGATTAATCAAACCACCAAAAGAAAGCTGTATATGCACTAGGATTTCTTCCTAAAAGGCAGGAAGTGACCTTCTTCTTCTAAAAAAAAAAATAATGAAAAGTAATGAAGCCTCTCCATCAGAGACACTTACATTACTTGGTATTTTCACACAGAACCTAAAATATTTGTGGGTCCTGAGTCGTAATTTTTGAGCTCAATTTACTGGTAAATTAAATGGATGACTGGATTAACAAAGGAATCTTTTCTGAAAGATAATCAAAATGCACCTAAGTTACATACTTGCTTTACCGTACCGATATCAAACAAAATTATTATTATTACTTTTACCATTCATTTAATATAGTGGACCCAAAATCTGCACTATAACCTCAACACAAAACCTGTTTCTCTCCTTATAAATACATGTTTTGGCTTCATCCTTAGCTATTATTTTTGCTGATAAATTCCTCAACTCCTAGAAAGTAAACAGCAAGAGGCTATTGTCATAGACTAAATATCAAATTCAATTCCTTTCTCTTAAGTATATCCAAAATACAACAAAAGCATGGGTGAAATACTACTTTTACAGGCGCCTTGACGTGACACAACAACATCTGTTACTGCAAGCAAACAGGAGTGGAGAGGTCTGTATGCTTTCAGAGATATATATATATCTATATATATATCTATAAGATTATCAGGAACTCATTTTTGAAAATACTTAGTATAACACAAGCCATTTATTTATTTTTATATTTAAATTCTTAATACCTTAAACTGCATAATAATTTTGAACTATTCTTAGAGCTGATCCGCCTTGTTTACAGAATGACACAAATGTTTGTAGAAAGATATCCCTTGGCCACGTTATAAAGGATGGTGACTTATAAAATACTGTTTCCCTGGGTAACCTTTAACAGAGATGCTCCCTATTGCACAACTGACTCCGTAAATATGGCCTCGTGCTGAGATCCACGCAGATCAACAGCCTGATGGGGCTCTCTGAACTGGCTCTGCGATTTTCTGAATTAACAGAGGAGTTGACAGGTTGGAAGCCTGGTACACTCCGCCGTTATCGAGACTGGACGTACTTTTTCCTAAGAGACACTCGCTGACAGCACGGCATGGGGATGTGCAAAATCAATCCCGGACTCCACCCCACTCTCTGGAAGGACATTTGTTCCTACTCCTTCGGGCTCCTCTGCCTTTTTCTCCAAGCCTGACCTCCTCTGCTTTACGGTGCCAAGCTGTTTTCCTCAGTCCTACCCCCTCCCCAGCTCTGACTTCTTAAGCCACAAGTACTCCAGACACGTAACTGACTCTGGTATTCCTTTCTTGGGGTGTCAGATCCCATCTCCCTGCACAACAACATGCTGGTTCGCTTCTGAGCATTTTCTTCCAGTTTCCTTACAAACCCAGCATTGTTGTCTTTTCCTTCAGCCTTTCTCCCACGGCTGTGGAAATATTGGTTTTGCCATCACCGCTCTCCCGAGGCCAGGGGTGGGCAGCTGCCAGCGCGGGGTGGCAGGACGCGTCTGCCCCCGCCTTGGCAGGAGCTGGTTTTAGCCGTGGCAGCGTTTGCCTGGAGCCTGTGTTGGCTCTGGGAGTGCCCGGGGCGGGGGGCTGGCACCCCTCTGCAGCCCCCCCCGGGGCTATCGGGGCTGGGCGAGGGCAGCCGGCGGCTCCCGAACTCCGCCTGGGCAGCCGGGAGAAGGAGGCAGGCTGTCAGAAGACATTACAAAAAAATATCCCCCCAAAAGAGCCGAGGCTGCTGAGAAAGGGACCCCCACCACGAGCCTCCCCCCAGCAAAGACCCCAGTCTGCTGAAAATTCATTCTAATTGTCCCATCTTTCTTCTTCAGAAAGACCAACGCTGTCAGCCCCTGGACTCAGAGGAACATTGGAAGAGTGCATATAGCAGCACAGTGAAGGGGCAGCTGCTTGAAAGTTTCTCTTCTATACAAATTTAAAAGATACTTCAAATGAGGTTTCTCTTATTTAGTTCATCTGGACTTTCAGACACTTAAAATATTTATTTGGCTAACAAGTTCCTGTCTCTATATGTATGGTGTGTTCCCTTTTGTTGATAACAAGATTTTGAGCCTAACATTTATCATTTTGTTCTGAAACATGTCTTTGCTATCTTTAATCTAACCTGTCTACCTACTTCCTTTGGCTCTCATCCATCTATCTTAGTTCCTTTTATAATCTCAAATTCCTTTTTTCTTAAGTTTTGGTACACTGTAGGCTTCCTGTGTTTGCTCAGCCAGTCCTACTGTACCCTCTCCTGCTCCTAACTTACCCTCCTTACCCTGGCACTGCATTCCTGAGCCTCTCACCATTAAACATTCGTTCACGTTTCTCTGCCTCCTCCTCATTCCTAGTTTTGCTCTGTTCAGTTCCTAGCTTTCCCTTTTCTCGTAAAATAGTAATAAAACACAAGGAGAACGAGGTGAAGCCAAGTGGGAGAGGTCTGGAAGCTTGTATTTTCCGCACAGAGTAGACCCTTTTGAGAGCCAGAAAAGGGGTCAGGGCCTGAATCCACTTTCCCCATATTCATCTAGAGGATGGAAAGAGAAAGGCGGTTCTCCCGCCCCTTTGGAGAGGCCATAGTTACCAGTGTGGAAGTTCAAGAGCTTCAGAAAAACAGAGATTGACTTGTTTGCTCAGATGAGAAAGAGAAAGGATTTAGGAATAAGGAATTAATCAATTCTGCCTTGCAAGTTTTTAAAAGATGAAATTTACCTATATTGAACACCAGGTTTTCTCACAGTATCTGCTCTTCTGATTTGAACTGGAATTAATCCACATCCCTTTCTCCTACCTAATCCAGATGCTACATCTACCCCATGCTGCAGTCCTAAGCCCGTGACATCCAAAGGGATTCGGTTGGAGAGAGTGGCAGTTTTGCTTTTTTCAACTTTGAAGAAAAAAAAATGGCAGAGAAAGAAAACGTATGTGTGTGTGTATATATATATATATATATATATATAAATATATCAGGAGTGAATCCTGTTCAGTGAAAAAAGACATAGAATGGAGAACTTGGAACCCTCAAAGCAATTCTGCTCTGCCTTCAACGGAGAAGGCTGTCATGACTTCTACACTGAATCTGATTTATACTGGCCATTATAGTAAAAGACCAGGATGCAGCCTTGCAGATCTCCACGCACACTTCCTCTTCTTTCTGTTTGGAAAAGGTTCACAGAGCTGTAACGGTTCTACATAAATGTCCCTTTCTTCCCTGCTCCTTTAGGGCCCTCCAAGGGGCCTGAGATGCTGTGCCTGTTGGTGCACATCGGGTGTTACTGCAGGAGGAAGAAAACCAAACCAGACGTTGCACTAAGCAGCTAATGCAGTTGAGAGTACACATTCAGATAAAGTTGGTTTGCACTTGGAAACTCTTCTTTGAAAGGTAACCTTGAGAGATAGGACAAAGTGCAGAAGTTTTTGAAAATGTGAGTCTAAAAGTCATGAAAAACAAGAATAGGACACTCGGACTGTAGGCCCTCATCACAGGTCCCACAAGACTGTTGGGCTTTCGGCATACTTAGCCCTTCAGTAGAGGATTTCCACAATACTGTATGGTCAAGAACTGTCTTAGGAACTTCTCCTCAGAGCTGCTTCCTACACCTGTGGGAATGGCCATGCCCCCGCTGTCTTCCCTGTAAGGGGTATGTCAGCCAAACAGGATACATCACAGAAATATTATCCCTTCCCACCTTATTCGCTCCTTTTACATAGCACTTACCTCTTCAGCAATGTCAGTCCTCTGACATGCCATACAATTTTAGCTACAGGATGATGAGAAGCACAAATTGTCAGGGTTTGAATGTACCTCTTCTTTTTTTTTTTTTTTTAAGTGAAGCAACAGTCTCAGCACTGTTTAATTAAGAACTTTGGTTGTACCATCAACATATATTCTAGAATATACCTAGATTTACTGATAAAGTAATTGTTTTCACTCGTGTTGTGATAAAATGGCATCAATAAAAGTAATTGGGTAGCTGCAGTACTTATGTGTGCAACATTAACATTTACATATACACATTCACATACACATTCAGATGTGAAGTTCTCTACAACGAAGCAAGAAACCCAGGGATCTCATAATACGGGTTTGTATTAAGGGGAGGCCAAAGCTCGGAAGAAAACAACTGGAGAAAAGCAGTTTAAAGCACTGAAATTGCCTACCTAAGGATAATGTTAATGATGATAATGATTTATACTGCACTGCAGGGACATGTATAATTCTATGCTGACTAAAATAAGAGAAGAAAAATTACAGTTGGCTCTGTTTTAATTTTTCAGACTTCGCTCTTTTTTTCAACCGGTTTAGGAAAGAAATGCTCACATGCAGGAGAGAGACTCCAAAGCAAACTGCAGAAAGGTGCTTAGTAGCTTTGGGACTGAAGGAGGGAGCAGCTGTGGGACAAAACCCGTTCTGTGCCAATAGTGTATCTATACACACGCAAAGGCAGGAAAAAGGAGGAGCCATCCACACAGGTTCGGAGGCCCAGCCACGCTTTCCACTGCCCCCACTCTGGAAGACGGGAAAGCAGGCGTGGGGTGCTCACTGCCTGGTCGGTGACAGCAGCTGGGGTCGGGTGCCCACTCCTCACTGCAGGGACAGAAAGGCACAGAGCGGTGCCTTGGGTGAGCTGCTTCTTGGACTACTCCTTAGAGCAGTGTCAGCTGAAACTGTGGGGACAGAGGGGCTCTTGGGGGGATCCTTGGCAGAATGATGATGGCACCGAGGGTAAGGACCAGGGGGTACGAGTCACAAATAGATACCCATCCTCCTTGAAATCAGAAAAATTTAGCTTGCAATAAAAGGCTGTACATGCAAATTCTCTGAAAATGATGACCACATAAGGGGAATTTTTTGTAAACCAAAAATACGACGACTCCGAAGCTTGCTCTAGCACAATCCTTAATTTCTCTTCAGAAGTACTGCCTTGGTAATTCCTGTGTAAAGCTCCATCACATAAACTAATGTACTTGGATGCAACCTGTCCCAACCTTGCTGGACATATCCACATAGATATTTTCCCCAGGAGAAAAATCAGTTTGGTTTCATGAATGGTAACCATGGAAATACCAGACCAGCCAAGGTTTCAGAAGCCAGACTTGTTTATCAGATCTCACTTTCCTACAGAATGTTTAACATAATGGATATAATAAACTTCAAGTACATTAAATTGTCCAAAGATTTAGTTATAGTCCTTTGAAACAAACCTAGTATTTAACCTGGACTGTCCCAGCTACAAGCTCTCAACAGCTGCAGGCTATAATTAAGGCCAGAAGATCTTCCTTGGTATTTGCTTCTTTCTTGAATGCTCTGACGGTGTGTTGGATGCATTGTACCATTGAACGTGCTGCATAAAAATTACCTATTTTCCCTAAAAGTGTGTGTTGTTAGCTATCTTCCCTGGCTGCTGCGCTCAGATTTAGAGCAATTATACAGAGGGAGGAGGAAGGGCTTCCAGGGTGGGACAGAGGGGGAGGAATGCAGAGAGGGGAGAGGAGAAAGCAGACCTCAGCCATACTGCAGAGAAATCTCTGGGGAAAAAAACAAAACAGAACAAAACAACCAAACCAAACCAAACTAAAAACCAAATCAAACAAACCCTTAGGAGCCTAGAGGGATTGTACAGTATCTGTTCAACCCAGAAAAATCTCTGAAAGTTGCTACAGTACAAGCAGAAAGAAACAACTTGAATACAAAGGGCAGACTTGATTGTAGAACTTCAACTTTAATCTCTCTCCACACCAGCACAGAGGCTTCCCAATTTCCAGAACTAACGTGCTCTAATTAGATAACCTTATTTCTAACAAAAAGCATATTAAGGGAATAGAACACTCTCCTGCCTTTTGATATGTTTAAAGTGAGGTGAGAGTAGTTCCAGCAGGATGCTCAGATTCAATCATAGACTGAGCAGTGTTTTAATGTGGTATTATAAGTAGGGGCTTTTTCCTTAGGAAAAGACAAATGGATTGGAAAGAAAGCAGAAGATGTGACTTTTGTAACATATAAGTAGAAAAAGACAACGTACATTTTCTATTTTTATCATGTTCTAAGTATAGATAGACAAAAACAAAATTGGCAAGAGAATTGACCTCATACTAAAACTGATCCAAAGATTTTGGAAAGACCAATAAAAGCAGCATAAACTTAGTGGTGCATTCACTACTGTGTCTGCCTACAAATATCATACTGATATATATAACAGTTTGCTATTGCCTTCTGAAACTCTTCCGTTCTTCTGAGAAGGTCAACAAAGAAAATGAGGACAGCCAAATACACATCCAGTGTCTCTCCATTTGTCAGGAAAGACCTCCACAAGACACCTGAAAACGTCCGTTATCTGCTGCAAAAAACCCTGAATGATTTGGGGGATTCCACCACATTTTTGAAACAGTTAATGCTCAGCTGTGTGAATTCTCAACCAGCCGCAACAGCGATAATCTTCTCTGAATAAACTTACATGCTTCTCCTTCAGGGCCTAGTTTCATATTATCCTTAATTCAATCTAACAGCAGGCAGAGGCCAGAGGGGGTGGACCTGCTTTCTCCCTGCTTTTCTGCCTCTTCCCTTGTGCTAAATTTAGCAATTGTGCTATAGTGACTCCCATCAGCTTGCTGATCTGAGGGAAAACTCAGGTTTTCATGAGTTAGCTTTCCCTTCAAGCAGGGAAGATTTATCATAACAAGTCAAACCCACAAAAGGAAGCAGACGGAGCACACAAAAAATGATGTGGGAATGAGAGGGCTATAGCTCCTTTCAGTGGCAGTCATTAGACCAAACTAAGCATAATATGAGCTCATGTCCTAAGGCTGCATCTATGCTACTCCTCCAGTCTGAAGCAGTAGCACGATTTTGAAGTGAATCCATGAAGTAATGACCCTACCAAATGTTGGTTCAGTTTGCATAATAGCTACAGTGCATGCAAGCCAGATTCTTTTAGGAGGAAGCTTAACTGAAGACATTGTTCCAGAGGTACACCAAATACTCACTAAACATTCACGTGCCCTTCAAAAGGCTCTTCAAAGGTTTAGGGGCTCGAAGCTCCTCTGTAGTGCTTCTCATACTACAGTGCAATGTAGTGTGAGCTGACCAGGTGCCACGTTCTCTTCATGAAAATAAAAAGCCCTGGTCTTAAAAATGCTAAACAATCACCAGACTTTGGGGGTAGCAAAATAGACTTGACACTATTACAGAGACCCTGAGCTCGTTTTCGTACGGGAACAAAGCACTGATCTTTCCACACTTTTGGATACCCACACCCTCAGACCCACCATCACCACATGGAAGAGTCCTCAAGGGGAGCGAACCTTCCAGCACTGCTGAACCCCAGAGAAGACCCTTGTGAAGAAACATCCAGGGACACATCTGTGGTCTGTTCCATGCCCCACACTGCACCGTGCCCAGGCTCCTCACTCCAGCCAAGGAACTGAGCAGAACAGAGGAGTGGTAACAGGGACTATCAACAGTTCCCAAAACAGTGAAGCAATCAACCAGGTCCAGGATCCATCTAGGGGCTTCAGACATGAGCATCAGGACACAGGGCTAGGGACAGGACTAAAGACAAGCTACAGTGCACGTCCAAGAGGTTCATCCAGGAGACAAGCTACCTGTAACGTATGTCTAAGGTCCACCCGGGTGACAGGCCCATACCCAGGACTGGAGGCTACCTGCAACGGGCATTCAGCGTTCAACCTGGAAGCAGGACTGGAAACAAGTACACCTACAAAATGGTTTTGTGCTCCCCGGACGCTGACGTTAGGTCTCAGTGCCACACGTTCTCTGGCTGAAGGCTAATCCACAGGACAGGCACGGAAAGTTTTCTAGAAACCCGAGTATTACTAGCGCACCATTCTGCAAGTTTCTCTTGCAGGTGGGGGCAAGGATACTCACACCCTTCATTTATTACCATTAGCTGCTGAATTCCTTAGAGATACTACATTGACAGCAGACACAGAGCGCTATCATAAGTAACTGAAATGTCTCTGGATAGGGTAACGAAATGGAAACGACATTAAAGATACCAGCATATAGCAACGTAATGTTAACACATTCGTTTCAAGCACAACCTGCCTATACATTTGTAGAGCAACATAAGCAAACTGAAAAGCAAGTTCTGTGTCACTGTCACTCTCCCAGTCAGTCTGGAAGTGCAGTCATCCCGTACAAAGCTCAGAGAGAACAAGTATCTTGTCACCTGGCTGCAACCCTTGGTAAAAATTGACAACGCTATCTATCAGGGAAGCAGTCAGTACACATTTTCTGCAAGCACTGAATACATTCAGAAAGGCTTTTCAGGTCTAATTATTTCTCAGAGAACACTTAAATAGTCCCCATTAAATACTTCCTGGCCTTTTCATCTGATACAGTTCTTCTCCTTTACATGTACTCTCTAAAAATGTCTGTCAAAGCCTCATATTTACAGTCAGTAGCTTCCAGTGAAAAGTGATCTTTCCTTAGCACCATCTACATTTTATTACGTAGTTATCCTACATACAAGGGAGCAGTGATTGGTGCCTTGCTACAGTACAGTAACCATCACTGGTATTTCTTTATCATTATACAAGAACAAGCATAACTTAAAAGTTTCAAGTGCAAAACACAGATTAAAACAATGACAAATTCATCAGTGAAGTAAGAACCAAAAAGAACAGTTGGCGTTCTTACCAGACTTTGCAGTTAGGAGAGATTTTAGTACTTCTGGAATGATAAACACCAGTTTAACACTTGCAGAGGCCCACAGACCCCCCCAGAAATAAGGTATATTAGAGCCTGTGGGCCCAGGAGTGTTTCCTAACTGTTGAGACTGACTGCAACCAGACCACGGCTTACGAGGAGACACGTGCATGCAGGCTGATCCCGCACACCGTGGTTTCCACTTGAAAGAAACTTGGATAAAGTTTGGATGACAGTGATGGAGCTACAACCAGACACCCAGAACTCCCATTTCTGGACAAGTGCAATGAGGCACAATGACCCTGCAGGGCAAACACAGTCACTACAGAAATCTTTAAGGGGCTGACCGCTCTGTTCCCTGAATCAGAGTATCACATCATCATGCAGCCCACAGTTAGGCTCAGTGTGTTCAGACTCTGCAGGGTAGAAACTCAGTTTTCTTTCTAAACTGCCACATGACCTAGGATTTCAAGAATAGAGTATTCTAAAAGTCTACACTGAAAATATTAGTAGTTAAAAACAACGAGTTCCACATGGAAGATATTTTACTATAATCCCCTAAAAAAAAAAAAAAAAAAGTAGTTTTTTTAATCAAGAAGACAGTTTAAATGTAACATTTCATAAGTGGAACAATTCTTAGTATTCAAAATATCATAATTTTGAATGTATTTGAGCACTACCTTCCATAGTTATGAATTATTTGGAACACTTGTAGTAACTGAAAAAATCTAAAAGTTCATGTTCAAAATCTCAGAGAAAATCTGGAAATCACTGAAGGACTGACAGCATCCTTTTAAAAGAACACCTGATATTATTTTCATTAATCAAAAGCACAATTTTTATCCTGTGAAACAGAAAAAAAAGCAGCTATTTATGTAAAATATATTTTCTGGAGTAATATTTCTATAGCTTATGAACTTAAATGAAATATGAAAAAAATTCATACGCTGCAGCATTGAAACAAATTTCATTTGAGCAGTAAAACATTTCTCCTCTTATAGGAATACTCTGAAATCCGTATGGTTGCGATAACTTCTAATAATGTAGTGAGTTTGTTTTAATGTCGATTTTCCCGATATCCCTTTTTTTAAACATCACCACTAGTTTAAAAGCCCAATGTAGTTGAAACTGGCATTTGAAGGCATTCTGAAGTGAATTCAGAAACAATGCCATTTTAGATGCCGTATTTCCCACGAGAGTCTGTTCGTCCTCATGTATTTGAATCTTCTTTTCTTAATAGTTTTGCCCCCCGATGCTACCAAAGGGCCACCAAGATGACAGTGGGAGAGATAAGAAGCGTCCCGCTGACTGTGCATGGTGTCCTGTCAAGTAAGTAAAGAAACTTTACTCCACATTCATTGCTCCTTCCCTCTCCCCCCATTTCTTTCATTGCAAGCTTTCTGCTCGAAGAGAATAGGCCGTGCTTTTCCGAGCAGCGGTTGATGGTGAATCTTTCCCATCAGGCTTCATGCTATCATATTGCAAACCCACAGACCTAAAAGATCCCAGTTTTAGAAAGTCTCCAACTTAAAAATAAAGGAGGTATCACAGTGTGACAATCTTGGCAGAGCACTGATGCCACAGAGGAGAATGGATGCCTTGGCAGAAGTGAATGCTCCATTCAGCCCCTGAAATCGTCTCTTCCTCCATGCAAATAAAGCTTTCCCCCCCACGTGTGGGACCATCTAACAAAATAACTGAAAGACAGAAATCAACTTGTCTCCGTGGGGTATGGCATCTAGGTCCCTTCTTTTTAAAAAACAGCATGACAATTTAACAGAAAAGTACAACTTCAATATTTCTCTCTGTACAAACCGTGTTATGAAAAGCAATTAAGATTTCACCTTTCTGATATAAAAATGGTCCGACAGAAGATGACCTTGAATTTCTGCCTCGAAACTCTTCAAAATCTTATTTCTACGGATTTTCAAGGGGCTGAAGTTCCACAAAAGAGAACTTCTAATCTATTACAGATCGTTTAAATTTAGCTGTGATTATATTGGCCTTTTCAAAGCCTCTGCATTCTCCTGCAATTCCATTTTATGAGAAGGACCAATGTCAAACCAATGCTGTAAGGTGGGGTTTTTGTGAGATTAACCTCTAACCGTGGTATAGTAAGTCAAAGTAGATATTGTCAAGTTTGTGAAAATCAACAGAGAAGCAAATCTACAGAGTGTACTTGTAACTATGCATTTAGTATCTTTATTTTTACTATTATAGTTCTTTTCCATAAGGATGATGCAACAGCTCCACTAGCAATTTAAATAGGCAAAATCAAAGGTCATTTTCTAAGTTCTTTACTCAAGCAATACCTTCAAAATTAATGAGAGGTCACTGAATTAAAGACCAGCTCCAGGATTTGTGTCTTCCATGAAAAGGACTTCTGTCTGCTTACAAGTCGCATTGCACAGTATTCCTCTTTGAGATTTGGCAGCAGTAAAATTAAACATCAGTCAAAACAGATTTAATGATTTAATTTTTTGAACAGATTACTTGCAAACTTCAGCAACAGTGCAATACTTTCAGACTGAGCAATTCAAAGATGCCTAAGGGAGGAAGGCGAGCACATTCCATTGAAATGGATAAAATGTCAGCTGCAATAAGTGTATGTGTTTGCATATAATATCCTATTTATAGTTATTATCAAGAAATATATAGCAGGTAGTATTTCTGACAGACCTTCATGGAAGTACTTTATTCACTCAGACTGCAAGTTTCTAGAAGAGAGTGATCATTTTTTCTAAACTTTGCTGCCTCTAGTCGTGCAGCCCCAGATTCTGACCTGGGAACCATTATTGAATGGAATATGTTAGCAGAACACATAGAAGACTGTGTACATATTTTTCATTGTCATGAAGTGATGATGAAGCTTAAGGACACAAAGTGATTGATTATTCTTAGAGAAGCAACAAATGAGATACCCCAGAAAGCCAAAAGGGGAAGTCAGAGAGGATTTTGATTTAACTGAAGACAGTAGATTGGAAAGTCCTGTATCTACTCCTAGATCAGCTGAGAACCAGGGATGATCAACAGAGAAAAAAAATCTTGCCCTTTCAGACACATCTTATTTTTCAGAGAGGGTTAACTGGTAAGGAATTACAGTTATTAAGACTTCAGAGCCCTTGGGTCTCGAAACTCATGAATATGACATCACTCTGGTAAAATATTTACCTCGTCAGACATTCCAGGGTGGCAAAACCACGGAATCAGATGGAATAGATCACCGGTCATCAAAAGACCTGCACCTTTCCTCTATCAATAAAAGAGAAAATGAGGGAGAGAAGGAACAGCTATAAATATGATAAGAAGCTAAATCAGAAATGAAATGTTAAGAAAAATATGCCACCAGCAGAACATACCAGATTGCAAGAAGGCCAGAAAATCATATTCAGAGTATCAAGTCATGTTCTGAACCCCCAAAAAAGCGGTATAGAAGAATTATTATAATTTCTCTTTGTTTACACGGTCAACTGTGTTGAATAAGAAGCAGAGTGGCAGCTCAGCACTAAAGCTCGGGGGTGCCTGCTGGGGGGTTGTAATGCAGGAGCAGGGCGACAGGGGCGGCTCAGGCAGCGCTGGGGCAGGAGGGCCCTGCTCCACCCAAGCTCGTCTCCGTTCCGGTCCGCCTCGGCACAGCCAGTCCCGACCCAGCTGCCAATCTGCTCCCCGTTAGACCCCATCAAAGAACAGCGGTTCTTTGATGAAAGATAGCTACTATTCTGTTTCACAAGCTAAATTCAAGCCACTTCTGCTCTGAACATCAAAGTGGTAATATCGAAACAACTTATTCCTGTGTGGAATTGAATAAAAAAGCATAATAAACCTTTAAAATCCTATCTTAATCATTGGATTACATTAAGACTACTTAGCATCACTATTGCTTAGCATCACTTAATATAGCTTTAAATTATAACAGGATAAAGTAAAAAAAAAATAATAGAATCAAAAATTTGTACCCCAAGCTGTTTGCGCTCTTAATTAATGATGCGCTACTATTAAAATACCCTGGTAAATGTAGTACTGCTTTTCACTAACATCAGCACTAATGCAGAAAGCTGTACATTAACCATAATATCTTTTTAAATAACTAGCCACAGTTATATTTATTCACTGTGTATATCCCACGCTACTTTAAACAAAACAGAAGTCATCCATAAACTGCATTTTCAGCAAATGCTTTAAATAATCAAAACCTGACAAGGGTTATATTATGCATGGTAACAGGGCTTCCTTTAGCTTTTACTCATTAAGGGATAAAAATCACGCTTATTTAAACTTCATTGACGTTAGGAGGTTCATGTCACAGATTCTCTTAATAATGTCAACAAGGGCATTTATTGTATCTACATCAATATCCCTTTCTGTTGCTGGGGTCTTTTTTTAAAGCTGAATATAAACTGCCATCTAAATTCATTGCAAAAGAATAAAGCAACTTGTTATCAGCGCCTCACTGCATAAACAAAGATTCATCTTGAAACAGTTGTGTATTCCTGGGCCACTAAAATAAATTCATTTAGAGGCATTAAGAGATTTTATTTTTATTTTGTTCCTTTCTCTTCCATGTGGATCAATAAAGACAAAAGCTAAGTGATTTAAGTGGAAACCTATGTAAAAATGAAAGGAGAAGGCAAGAAAAAGATTTTTGGTTAATTCTTTGTTTCCTAGGTATTAATACTAAGATTTTATTAGTCAAGTTGGCTGTAGCAATGCTAACATGAATTTAAAAAACAGTTCAGAATTAGAACAAAATTGAATTTGGTACAATCAGATCCTTATAGTGGCAAGGAGAGCTAACATGCCAACTTTTGCTATTTCTATAACTTCTGATTAGAGCCAAAAATAAAGACTGAAGGAAGGTTAAGGCCTTGATAAGTCTTTAGCTACAAATGTAAATGCTATTGCCTTCTTAATTACAGCCCTAAGTGAAAACACTGGGGGGAGGGAAGTGAAGATGAAAGGAGGGGAGAAGTGGTGGATGAGAGAAGAATACCCAATATTAAAGGTACTACTCTTTCAGCATCTAACTTCAAGTATTTTTTTCAATCAGCAAAAAAATCTGGGAAACATAAATACTGCTACAGAAGCTTTTTAAGACTGACTTCCGTAATTTACTGCATAAGCTACACCTCCCTTTTCAAGAGCACAATTCTAAACAGCATTATGTCTTTTGTTTATTTCTTCAACAGGCTTAACATGGACCGGGCAGAGAAAATTAGAAAGCTTTTTGCAAAAGCTTGTCATATATGAAGTCACTTATGCCCTGAAGTTTGCATATGCCTAGGAAGGAAAATGCAATATATTGCAATGTAGTATATTTAGCAGACTAGGATAGAAAGTGGAGGTGATGATCGTTGCAAATTATTAATTGGGTCTTCTGTTCTCATCATCAACTTGCAATGATTATTTCCTCCTAACAGCTACATTTATCAGTTTACATACACTACATTTTATTGACAAATTATTTGGCCATAAACTCCCAAAGATCTGCCAGAGCTTTCTGTTCATCAACTAGAAGGGGAAAATTGGATAGCTGAACTACAAAGCACTGATGATAATTGGATCAGTCATAGGAGTGTAATAAATAAAATTCTTGTAATGTTCTATATGTACTAATCTAGCGTTTTGACTAAGAGTGACTCAATATAGACTAATGCTTCCAGAGCGGTGTTGAAATGCTGTTATTGTAATAGGTTGAAGTGGGTGAAATGGGTTTAGATTAAAATACAACTTACAAACTGGTTTTTAAAATAAACAAATGTCGTAATGAGTAACGTAAAAGTAAAAAGGAATTGTTAAATGCATTATACCCTCCCACTTATATATGCCTTAGTTTATGGAAGATATTCCAGCACTGGGAACTACTTGCCTGTGGAGGGCAAGATCACGTAGGTACCAGGAGTTAAATCCCAGGTGCAACACTGACTTATTATGAAGATAACTGTGTGCATATTATTCAGTAAAGCCACAAACCTGAGCCAAATTTAAGCATTAATGATGGCTCTCTCTTAACTCTGGGAGCCTGGGGAAAAAAGGCAGTTGCAGAAGGGGAAAAAGAAGCAAGCTACAACTCCGGCACGCTTGTTGCTGCTACGTTCTCTGCAGGCTGCCCAATAATGTGAGAGGAGGACTGCAGCCTTCAGCCGGCCTAGCTGAGGGGGAAACTCCCCTCTGCCAGCATCACCCCGCCCTCACCGCCCTCCAGCTCCCTCGCTTTCAGTCAAAAAAAAAAAAAAAAAAAAATCTATCTTGCCAACGCTGCTGTCTTTGACTCCTTTCTTGCAGGGCCTGATCTAAAGCAGGGTTGCTTCTACCAGGTTTCAATCAGACACCTCGGCAGAAAAGAAAACAAAAAATAGTGCTTATCTCATTTCTATATCATCCTTTTTTAATTTTTCTTTTTGTTACCGTTTTGTAAGGTTTGCAATATACTAGTACATGTATATAATCTATAAATAAATACCCCGTATTGTGGGTGCATGCTCAGAAATGTTTTAGTGAGAGGGGTGCACGATCAGGATTGTCTCAAGAGCACTGCTCCAACCCAGCAGGGAGGCTGGTGCAGAAACACCGGCCAGAATCTGCAGAACGTGCTACCGAGTTGGTCTTCTTGAAACTGATGTCTGATTTGGGGGAGGAGGGATGCCATTCCTGTGAAGTCAGCTGAAGCCCCCACTGAAGTGAGAACATTTCTACCAAATATTGGGGACCTATAATTTTTTTTTTTTTTTTTTCTGATAAGCTTTGAAGAAACTATTTTTATTTAAACTAAAGGCATACCTTTCACGATAGCCACTGGCTCCTGTTAGCCATTCATGAATACTGATGTATTCAGTAAAGAAAAAATCAGTAGCTATACTGGGAACCTTTTAGGTAATTTCCACAGGATATCTGAAATTAGGCAAACTTCACACTCGGTTTGATGCTAATCCTATTGCAGCTATATTCACAGTCATATGTGTAATAGCATTAATAGCATTTATGATAAATATTTTCAAAATAGAATACAGAAAGAAGATTTAAATGAAAACAAAATACAACTATTTAATCTTAATGTAGTCGTTTCAAGATAACAGAGTGGATATAAAAAATATCCACGCATGTGAAAGTTGTACTATATCTTCTTTCTCAATACCCAGGGAATTGGGGGATATTGCTTTGTAGAAAGTGATGAAGAAGAGAGCTAGTGTGCAGGAATCTTTTTTTTTTTTTTTTTTTAAATAATCTATGTTTGTGCAAATGGGCAGAGTGGAGGAACAAGGTGAAAATAAAAGGGAGGAAGGGGTGAAATGAAATTAGAGGAAAGCCAGAAGGAGGCAGAATATTTATTCACAATTAACAGTAATTGAGACTACATCTACTATGAGCTGAAAGCACAAGGTATTTAAAATCCCTTCTAAATTTATCGGATTAAAATCTATAAAGTCTTCCTTAACTGTTGAAATGGCAACATGCCTAGAGAGCATGTAACATTGGCCATTCAAAGTGCATTGCTCTCCAGTCGTGAGATGCCTGTGGAAACAGAACTGTGTTCATTCATGCCATTCTTGGAATTCAACTAAATATCTTAGTAATAGTTCCCGTGCATTTTTGAGATTTGATATACTCGAGTACCACGGAACACATAGCTCAGTTCCCACTACAGAGTGATCACAGTTGTAGCAGCACCATTAAGAAGTTTATGTCAGTCCCTCAGAAGTAGTATACAGACAACACAAAGGAAAATCAGGACCAATTCCTGTGCAAATTATCACATATGAACAAGGAGAAATTACCTAATAATTAAGAGTAATAGCACTGTTCATTTCTAAAGCATAGGGAAAAAGACTGGGAAAAAAAAAAAAAAAAAAAAACAAACCAAAAAAAAAAAAAAAAAAAAAAACAAACACAAATATTTTCAAAGTGAATTATTAAGTCTTAAATTTCCTGTATCAAACACTACAGCTAAACATAACAAAATGATTTTTTTTATCAAGACAGATCATGGCAAGACACAGGATCTACTTTTGATGTGACAGCAGAAATGATACTACTGTTGAGAGGAGTGTATATTTGAAAGCTATGACCAATGAATACTCTGTAACTTCCAGCAATACATTTTTATCGAAAATCCCCAGTTTCTTAAAAGATTGCATTGGAAAACAACTATGTTTTTATTGAAACCCAGAACCCAGGCAAAGCCAGCTTAATGCAAAAGCTACTCAGTCATTTGCTAGGGACAGATAAACTAGCCTGGATGAGGTTTCAGCAGGAAGCATTAGTAACTGTTCCCATCTCTGCACTTGGTGGAAGGTGATCAGGACTTGCCAAAGCAAGGAAGTGCTGAGAGCAGGAGGTAAGGGCTTTATTTTGGCAAGTTGTAGTTTTTAGTGATTAGGTGGAATATAAATTTAGGGAATGGAGAAGAAGAAAGGTATCAAAAGAGAGGATGGTCAAGACAGAAATCAAGGTCACTTACACAGGCTCAGATGGGGAGAAGCAGAAGGTAGGGGTGGTGAAGGGACAGAAAATACTATGCCTGACAGAGTATCATCAGTGGAACAAAAAAAAAATTGGTCTGTCTGGGTTTCTGGGAAGGCTTCAGCTGGCTGCAATTTTGACTTCCTCCTCGTACAAATGCATTGGTACACAACTTCTGTTTCATGACCGTTTCATTCGTAAACTGCTCTGGGGATAAACCATGTTTGTGTGGAGGGACACTGTTGTCTACAGGCCCAGTGGAGTTTCATAACTTGCAAAATGTGCATCAGGAAAAGAACCAGCTATCTGCTTATAATAGCTGAAGGCAATCCAGTGAAATTGTATCAACTTCTGCCACCTAATTCTGTTGTTGTACAGAACTGTTTGGATCCCTGTCAGGTATTCTCTGCTTGTCATTTCCCTGTAGAGCCTTCCAGATACGCAGGGATCCTGATAACCTGCTCAGGAACTGACGTACAGATATGATGACTACTCATAGCAGCAAACGAAACCAGTGAGATCTCTTCAGCAATTAGCCCTAGATTTCTCAGATTGAGTAGCCGGGATAAATGGGTATTTTCAGCTTACATCTTTGGTCCTTCAACTGTAAGCAGGGCCTAAGATGGCTCCCTGACTCTTCTGTCTATCCTTCTGTCCTGCTCTTCTCTAGACTCTGCCCCTGTTTCATTTTCCTCATCCTGTTCCATCCGACTATTTCTCAGCCCCTCCGATTCTGGTGCGTGACCATTAAAGACGATTCCTCGCTTTATAGACTGAATCAGGGTTCTTCCAGGTGCCTCATCCACTTTTTGAACAAAGGTTCCTCCTCCCCAACTTTTTTCCCCCAATACACGCATATAAACAGGGATGCTAAATGCACCTGGAGGTCTGCTTCTTGCCCTCTCACCGTTGGACTTGGAAGGACCCCTCCTTACGCTGACAACATGGAGGGAAGGATGGGATAACACTGAAGAGGCTTCCCTCCCAGCTCCAGTACTCTGCCCCTTCATACACCAAATTAGGTAGATGGCAACAAGCACTGCAGGAAAACAGGGATTTATTTCTGTAACTCAGTGCAAAGGTACATTTAGTTCCTCTGCCAATATCAAGGCTTTTTGATGTAAAACTGCAACAACGACGATGATGATGACTAGTTGAAATTCCCTTCAAAATCTGAGTATGTGCATCTTGAGAAGGAAATACTCAACCTGGAAGGCACAGCTTTGCAAAATAAGGAACAACTGAAATCTTGGTTTAATACAAACCAGCAGGCAACATGCATGACAAACACAACTCCAGTCTCTGTCTGTGATTCCTCAGAACTGACTCCTTGAAGCACCTTGGATACCTTAGTTCTGTTTCAGTGTTTGATGTCAACTGCCCACGGCCATTAAAAACTGTCACCATGCTACAGAATTTGTTCTCGGCTGTAAACTAGTTGCTTCTAAGACTGCAAAAATGGCATCCAGTACCTTTCATCCACAAGCAGCAAGCACTAAAAATTAACTTTCCAGGTCAGATTTTATCCAACTTCCCTGCAAACACTATAAAGTCAAGAACTTTACAATAGCAAGGCACTTTCCCTCAGCATTATCCTCAATCTTGACTTCCACCAAACCTACGCAAAAACATTTCAACATCTGATAAGTAAGGATGGAGACAAAAAAGTTTGTCAAATTATTGAATCAGAACCCAGCAAGGTATGGTAAAAAGGAGTGCTAGAAGGGCTGTAGAGAAATAGTCTTGTCACTCGTGTCCCATTCTTGATAGATATCCTACATGTCCTTAAGCTTCAAATGCTAGTTTTTATGGTCTCCTTGGGCAATCTATTACAGTGCTTATCCATCCTTAATGGTAAACTGTATTGCTCTAATTTTTCAACACACAGCTTGTCAAAAGTAGTCTGAACGCAGAACCTCCCTCTGTAAGACATAACCAAGTGTTACATTAACCCCAATATATTTCCTATGATTGGTGTTTCCATGTTTATTTCCAATTAGTGCAACATTCAAGTGTCGGGCTTGCAACAATACATTTCAATTGCGAATGCAATAATTGAAAACTTTTCAGGTATCTTAGTATCATGCCAGAAGTGCATTAAAGTAGAGAATACTTCATTAAGTACACTCTTCACTGGCTTACTTATCAGTAAACGTTGGTATGTAGAGTAACTCCTTCTTTTCCTGTTGTCATTCTGCCTTTTTCATGCTTTTGTTTTTTCTTTTCCCTGGTATTAGTGAAACAGAAGAAACAATGAAAGACTTGAGCTAACTAAGACAACACATGGGAGCCCCAGATAAGGCTTTCAGCCTATAAGACCTTTTCTTATGGCACTAGAGAGAAAAGTATCTATATCCTTATTGTCATAGCTTCTCTGCAGTAACTCTGACGAGATTAAAATAAAATCTGATACCTTAATTTCATAAACAGGCCAGTGTTATGAGTTTGGCAGTGCTGAATATTACTGTGTTACTGCTCTCGTGGAGGTGATATCTCAGGAAGGTACTTGGCAAGCAGAAAAAGAAGGAGAGCATCTGCGGAGGGGGTGTTTTAAAAGTCTTGTTGGAGTTGGTGCCTTCAGAGACAGCTCTATCTGGGAATGATACCACCTGTAATACTATTGTAAAAGATATGGAGGTACCGTAAAAAAGAAAATTGCACCAGACCTGATTGCTTGGACACTTGCTGGAAATTTGCCTTTCAGCAACAGAAGCTTATCTGCTGCAAAGCTGTGAAACCGGTTAGTTCCCTGTAGAGGATCAACAAGATTAATCTCTTTTCTTGATGTGCCTTGTTGTAGAGAACCAGCAAAAACCCCCCACAACTGTTATATTAATGGAAATACAAAAAAAATCTGTACAACCTTTTACTTCATCTAATTTCCTTGCTTCTGTACCAATTTTTTCTCTCAGTCCATTTTTTTTTTAACCGTTTCCCTAAATACTGGACTTCCATGCAGTGAGTTCAGACAGGCTCAAACTTAATCTTTTAACATGTTGCTCTGAATGATCAGATCACAAGTCTGATATTTTAATCCAATAAACTGTCAATCTGCACAATATAATTAACTAATCACATTATTAATATGGATCGTACCAACTGTTCCAACCACAATTTATTTCCTATAATGAACCTTTTCTTCAAATCTTCCTTTATTGGGTAGTAGTTTCAAACTAATTTACTGACCATGTCTAATAGGATACAGAGTTCATCACCTTTCAGGTCTCTGCATCTCATAGCCAAAAGATCAAGAGATATCAAGTACAAGGTGAAACAAGAGTACTGGCAATACGAGCCTGTGCATTTCCCTCATCACTTTATCTTTCTCTTAAAACTTATTCAAATAATGTAAAGATTTCAAAGAAAACATTATGGTATAACAAATACTTGCATTTTCCCACGATTCTGATCTAATCGAATGTTTCCTTCCAGCTCATTTCATTCTCATGCTGGCTCAGTAGCATAATAACCGAAGATGCATGATTATTCAACAGGGAAGCTGGCTTCCTAGCAAAAAATGTTTGTGTTTTTTTTTTGTTTTTTTTCCCCTCTACTACCTTGAAACTTACACATGGTTCTCCCGGGATATTCTCTTTTACTACAAGCCCAATAACACATGAAAAGCTTTATACAGGATCTGGAAATAGATCAGATGGTGCCATGCTTAGCATTGACAAAACATCCCTCATCGATGTAGCTAGATTTGAGTTACCCCCAAAACATCATTGTACGCATGACCCACCTTTCATTTTAGTTTTCCTACTCAAGACCCAGCATCAATTTTGTACCTGTTCAGGTGTTTTTAAACGGAACTGCCATCAAATAAGACACAATATAGACATGAATCAAGTGACACAAGTCAGTACCGACAGGTCCAGTGACAGATTTTCCTTCTGTTCACCCTGGACAGAGGCATTCCAGGGGATAATGATGTTCAGTACTGGTTCCACTGCCATCAGCATTGTCCTTCAAAGGAACCATGCATCTCTGAAGCAAACCTCCTACTCTTGTCCACTCCCCAAGCTTTAGTTTGCATCATGAACTGGTCTCACGGCGCACCAACTGAATTGTTCTCAGAAACTAACCCTCAAGAGGCTTTCCAGGAGCCCAGCTTTACTTCGGCAACTAATGACAGGGCAATCCACAGGAAAACAACTAAAATCTGTTATAAATCACCTTTAAAACACTTATGATATGGATACTGTGTTCTCAGAACTGCGTGTTTCCTTCTGCTGAGCCCCAGGGACTGTGCTGCACTCCTGCTAATGCGGACACAGCTATGAGCTGATGAGGTGTGAATAAAGAAAAAAAAAAAAAAAGCCTCCTTTCTCTGATTTCTCATTTGACTCAGTTTATCTACTTTTAAATGATTTTTCACATTTACCAACACTGCTTTCCATGGATTCTGCACAACACTTCTGAGAATATGCTGTACTTACATCTCTCTGGCTGTTGGCAGTTCCTGTTAATCCTAAAGCTCTACAGTAAAATTCGATGATGGAAAGATACCATGTTTATTACAGAATAATAATATGGGGGGACCAGTTAACCTCCTTTTCACTAAGAAAAAACCCTTTTAAGATGTTCTTAACTGCAAAAGGTAAAGTACAATATTGAGGAATTTTTTTTTTTCTTGTCATATAGTCACAAACTAAATCCCTCTTAAAATGTGCTGCTGTTAAACATTTCTGAATTGTTATAGGATTCCAAACTAGTCAGAATTTTGGTTTGGATGTACATAGATCTTTTCCAAAGACAACTGAAAGGCTTCTACACAACTCCAATTTTCCCCTACAACTTTTATTAGAGTAGAAAATAGAAACTTAACATTTATTCAGGAAATTTTCAGAAAAAAAAAAAACAAAAACAAAAAAAACACACACACACCCCTACCTCCAGACAACTGAAGGTTTATTTCCTACCCTTCTTTAGCCCACGTGTCTTCACAACTGGGTCCTTGCTTTGTCACTTGGTCTTAGCCAACTGAAGAATGTTTTGAGGTGATGCAAGTCTGGACAGCTGCACTTGGCCCTTAGAAATTTCACTCTTACTCTGAGGTTTGGCTGGCTGCTCCGTCACGTTCACTGCAAACTGTGTACAAACCCATGCAGCTTGCTGGTCTGTATACAAACCGGGGACTTCCCACTTTTGACTAGAATTCCTTTGCCTGCTGTACCCTGAATTCTCTGACATCTTCCCTTCTTGATTAAGTTTGGTTGCTCTTCAGGAATGGAGCAATCTCTGCATCTTTCTAAAGGGTTCCACCTGACCTGGTCACTTACAGCAACATAAAATCATTGTGAGATAATGGAAAAAAAAAACAAGCAGACAAACAACGAAACACCCCACAAAAGGCTGCCTTGCCACAGCTAAATATTCAGATTTGTAGAATTTGTGAGGAGCATTTTCAGAAACTCTCATTTTCAAAAACCTGCCAGCTTTTATTGCCATTTCATTTTTTATTTTATTTCAGATAAACTTTTTGATTAATTCAGTTGACAAAAGTTCCTCCAAGCATGGCTTGTTAAGCTTTACACCATCCACAGTGAAGATGAGCAACTGTGTGTGACAAAACATTAAGCTTATTCAGCTTCTGAACTACTGAGCAAACACACATTCCCAAATGAGATGAATTTTTGAGCTACAGCATTTGCTGTCAAAAGTTTAGTCAAAATCTGTCCACCAGTGAAATGAAAATCTTCTCAAAGAACGTCACGTTAAATAATCTGCCTAAGTTTCCTGAATGTAGTGACTATTAGTATCATGCTATTGGTTTATATTTAAAAAAAAACAAGAACAAAGATTACACTTGGCATTTTCATAAGTAATGATAAAATATTGATCCATTTTATTTCTGCTCTGAAATAATTGTGTATTTTTTTCTTTTTAAAAGCTAACTTTCTAACTTACATTTAATGATTTTTTTTTTTTATATTCTTGTTTTAAATTTAGAAGCTTCCCAGTAGCCCTTGGAGACATCACTGTAACCAAAGCAATGTGAAAAAGTTTAACACGTTTAACTCACGATATGTTGCATTGATGAAGAACCACAATGCAGGCAAAACAGTTTTCCAATAATGATGGTGTATAAATTTTACTTGAATGTTGCATTATTTTCTAATTGTGACTGTGGATCGAATTCTTGCATACAAACAACTGTTGTGTTCACATAATGTAATAGAAACATAACTCTTCCTCTTGGCTCATATTTTGCTCTAGAGTCTACACTAGCAATATATTTTTCAACTTTGTTTTTTTAATACCTACATTCACAGGCAAAAACAAACCATACGTTCGTTAGTTTAGAGATTTTTTCTGAAATACCTGAAGAATTTGATGTGAACAAAAAAACCAACCAAACAAAAAAGACTTCTAATACAATTATTTTCCTAGTATTTATGTGGAAATTATAAAAAAACACAGAAAGCCTGAGGTGGGAAAGGGAAGTCATATTTTCATTACCTCCAGGGATGGAAACTCTACAACCTCTCAGGGCAACCTGTTCCACTGTTTAACCAAACCCATGGTGAAAAATGTTTTCCTTACACTCGGTGAGAATTTTCCATGTTCCAATGTGTGCCTGTCACCTCTCATTCTACCACAATACACCTCTGAGAACAGTCTCACCCTGCCTTCTCTGCATCCTCCCATTACCTGGTTGTAGACACAAGAAAGCCACCTCCTGACTCTTCTTATGGCTAAACCCCCTTATTCCCTCACATCTTCTTCTCATACACCGTGTGCTCTCTGGCCTCCAATCTTCTTGGCAGCTGTCGTGGTTTAGGCCTGATTGACAGCCAGCCACAATGCAGCACCTCTCTCTCCCTTCCCCTCAGGCAATGAGAAGGGACAGAGAGCCAGGCTTGGGGTTCGAGATAGGACTGGGATGGGGAAAAATCCCCCTTTTATGATCACGAGCAAAAGGCAGACTCGTTAGGGGAAGAAAAAAAAAACATACATTTATTACAGACACTAACAACACATAACAGAGTAGGACAGTGAGAAGCACTGCCACACCTTGACAACACCTTCCCCCCACCCCTCCCTTCTTCCCGGGCTCAGCTCTGCTCCCGATATCTCTACCTCCTCCCCCAGGGGCGCAGGGGCAGGGAATGGGGGGTGCAGTCAGCGCTGCCACTTCCTTCATCTTCGGTGAGGGGAGTGTCCAAAACTTGTTACCCCCTGCCCCATCGTGGTCCCCCTCTCACAGGAGACAGTCCTCCACAAACTTTCTCTGACTTGAATTCCTCCCATGGGCCGCAGCGTTCCCCACACTGCTCCGTCATGGGTCACTAACTTCCTCTGACTGGATTCCCTCCCACGGCTGCAGCCCTTCCCGAGCTGCTACGGCATGGGACTCCCCCCATGCTGCAATTCTCCCAGCACTGAATTACAGCAGCGGGGCTGCCTTTTTCCATGAGACCCCGGCCTTCTTCGGGCACAGAACCTTGATCAGCTGAGCAGGAGCCACAGGCCATAAATCAATGTCTGCTCCACCGTAGATCTCCATGGGTGGCAGGGGGGGCTGCCCTGCCGTCTCACCACAGGATACAGGGGGGTCTCTGCTCCGGCACACCTCCCCCCTCCTTCCTTCCTCCGTTCCTCCACTGACCTTGGTGTTCATGCAGCTGCAGCAACTCCTCCTCACAAGTCCCCCTGCCCGTCACCACGTCCCTTCTTAAATACGTTATGGCAGAGGCGCAGCCGATTGGCTCAATTTCCCAAACAGAAGTGGAGCTGACTTGGAGCTGGGGGAGCTTCGAGAAGCTTCTCACAGGGGGCCGCCCCAATAGCCCCCTCCCCTGCCACCAAAAAACTCCACCACTCACTCAACCCAGGACAGCAGCCCTGCACTGAACTTGCTCCAGCATGCAAACGTCTTCCTCGTACTGGGGAGCCCAAAACTGGATACGGTACTCAAGATGTAGCCTCATGAGTTTCAAATAGAAGGGAGGAACCACTTGCCTTGATCTGCCGGCTACACTTTTGCTCAGGATGCAGCCAGCCTTCTTCGCTGCAAGGACACGCTGCTGACTCTCGTTCAGTTTGTTGTTGAAGAGGTCCTGCAGGTCTCTCTTCTGTACAGCTGTTTTCTATCTAGACAGCTCCTGGCTGTGTTATCACATGGGCTTATCCATCCTAGATGCAGGAATTTGCATTTCCTTTCATTTATAGATTTCAACCCACTCGGCCCCTTTCTCGAGACTATGCAGGTCTAGGCTGTGGCAGCCCCACCTACACTGAGCTACTGGATTTGTCAACCCCTAATATTAGATCTCTACAAAGACATTTACATATACTTCTACAGTAAGTAGCCTAAATTAGATCAAACACCTACAACTCTACAGGAAAACTTTATAGCGGCAATTTTATTTACTCGACCAACATAGCGGAAATTGTCTATGTCACAGCGCATTTCATCTCTCTCCTCAGTGTTCTTGAAATGAAGGAACTTACAGGTTTAGCAGTTAGACTTGATGTATGTTTTTTCAGGGAATTTGCAAAAAATGTATCATCCCAAGTAACACATCGGTTTCCTCAGTAATGAAATGTTAATAGCATATGCATCTTCAAGAGAGAGAACTACTTTGAAGAAAGCATATACAAAGCAGGTAAGCCTTCCATGCAGTTCAGTAAATTAGATTATATTTTTACTACCTGTAAAATACAGAAACTTTAGCATGTTGCTTAGGACACTCGTGCACAAATATCAGTATTTTCAGGAGATTTTCAATAGCAAATTGCAAATCAGTTCTGATTTCAGTGGGGGTTGAAATTCAGTTGAGAAAAATTCTATTGCCTGACCAATTTGCAAACTATATGTTCAAAGAAAAAGAGTAGGCTATCCTTGAGCTAAATTCCCTGGTTCAAAGAGTAAGCCACCATCAAAAAGTAAGTAAAAAAATACCCCATAAGTTGATCACATAAACCAATGATAAAAAATGCGAAACAGAGACTTATTTAAAAGTTTTAAGGATTTACTAACACAGAATTACAGTTCTCCTATGAAGTCCAAAAGATATTTGATGGTATAAAGACACAGATATGATACATGTATATGCATGCAACCTATTTTCTTGCTTGTTCAGTCTTTCCATTCTGTGGCACTATTTTGTCTGAATTCTTTCAAAAGAAAACATGAAAACATGTAGCTGAGTCTTCAAAATACCTCAGAGATTTTGTTTTCATCTCTGGAAGAAAAAAAAAAAATACTCTCTTTTTCATCAGCTTCTGCTTTGAGGAACTACATGATGTGGTTATGGGAAATTCAGAAATTTGGAATACATTAATATGTGCTTAGAATTAGCAGAGACTGAAGACCTCAAAGATATGCAGACATCTAATTGCCCTCTGTACAAAAGGGAGTGACAGACTGATGGATCTGGCCCAGAAGGAATAAGCACCTCAGCCAGGAGGATGGAGTAGTACAGAACGTGATTTGGCTCCTTATGGAATGAGTGATGAAATTTTAATACTCAGCAGGCTGAGTAATGAACTGCTCAGAGTTTGCCAACAGGGAAACATTGTGGCATGGAAAGAGTTCCCTAAGTTTTGTCCTACTTCGCGGTCTAAGGATTTTATTCAGCTTTTTCAGAAGCCATTGATTCCTACTTTGATTTGCAGCCAAGAACCTGTTCCTGAAGAGAAGGGACTCAAGTCCTTTTGATACAATTCCTAGTGAATATAGTGCCCTAACCCTCTAAGAAATTACTACGCACCAAGGATATGACAAAGAAAATTTACTTTGAGTATTCTGGTGGGTCCCAGCTGTGAGATAGGTAGGCACAGAAATGATGAAAACTCTTAGATCTGTGGTGTTTCCTCGCACGCCCCAAAGCAGTTCTTCAAGGTTAGCGAGCAGTCCTTTGGAAGAACCGAGTGTTTGTCCCTCCAGCCGAGCGAGGCTTGTCGCACTCAGAGCTTCGGACACGGCAGGCAGTTCTGGCTAATTCAATCTCCTCTGAACGACCTGGGACATCTACAGGTGAGCCACAGTACGGAGATATCACTTTGTACCACGGAAACTAGAAATGCCACATTCCCTCCTGGCTACTTAGACCTGGCTTGATCAATCTGAGCTATGGAGCTAGAGCAGTGTGAGACACAGCGATTGCCGTTACCGATCCAGGCGGCATAATTCTGTGGAGAGGGCACTGTGCTGTGCACCTCACCTTACTTCCCGAGTCCCAAGCTCTGTAACAAGAAAAGGTGACACAGGAAGTCCCTAAGGACTGAAAAACAAGCCACATGGAGCTTCATGGCACAGCTGGATACACAACTCCTCATAGGCCAAGAGTCAAACGTGCCAAATGAACACAGAAAGCAAAATCGAAGCCAGAAATAGCCCTTTAGCATGCTCCTGGTTTCAAGGGCACAATCTTAACACAGAGGAAGACTCCATGAATCTACTATCCCAAAGAGGTAAAGCTGAGATTACTTTTCCTGATATCTCTCCAATGAAGGGCACTATAAGTACTTGTGGTGTATATCTGCAGTTATTTTAAGATGTTAGCCCACGAAATGGCAGAAAACACTACTGTAAGCTGGTTTAGCCCAATTAGAATTGCAAATATGGATAGCTGCTCCATGTACTAGTTTTAGATACCTGGGTACTAACAGACTTAGGTAACAAATATTAACAAGAAAAAATCCTTTTAGATTTTTTGAGTGAATTATTTCAAAGCAGAAAAAAAAAAAAAAAAAATCTAACTTCCCAATACTAAAATATGCTGATTACAATCAGTCCAGTTTGATTGTTCCTTAATAAGGAAAAGCATCTGAATAATACACCTACGTGTCATCAGACAATGGCGACACCACTGAGGGATGTATAGTCACGTCTGCTGGAGACTTACAGGTAGGATTGCACTATGGATAATGACAGTTTTTAAAATAAATTCAATTGATTTAAAGATTGTTTTAAAAAGCTCTTTACCAATAAAGCTTAGTAATAACAACTCAAAGTTCTGGTTTTAGTTTATGTTCTGCAAGAAAAGCATGCTTAAAACAATTAATTAATTATTCAGTAGCTGAATAAAATGAAGACGGCAAAATCCTCAAATTACCCTGTATCAGTACAAAACTTATTTTTAAAGCATTTACTATTTGCCATGAAATTAATTGCCTTTTTTTAAAGCAAGTATGTCTAATAAGCTTAGCTAACACAGGAGGACATATCTAAGGAAAAAGAAAGTATTTTTAAGCAAGCTGCTTCTAACCCCACAGACTCAGAAAGACTTTCAGAAGTTAGATACTTTTTTTTCTTAACACATATTATTCTACAACATAATTCTTTACCTTCCCAGTCTTTGTCTCACTATACTATGTCAAAGGAACGTTCTAAAACCCGCATGAGCACTGGAAAGTCAGCACAGCAGCCAGACTGATATTTGACTTCACTTAATATTTGTGTTAATCCTAACCATTCCCACAGTGATTTAGTATTTTTAAAACAAACAGAAAATTAAAGCTCATTTAATACGTATGGGAGAAACAACAACCCAACACAAACAATATTAGATTATTATTGATCTCCTTTTTAAATCACTTGTCAAGTCTAAGAACAGCTAATTGTAAGCTTTTGATGTTATCTTCCAGACAACAGTATTTCAAGTATTTTTTAAAATGTTTTTAGTTGAAATGCTAGAAATTTTAAACTCTCATACGTAAAACATTTCTGGGACAAATTACAGATGTCAAAAATTTGCATGAAATTGCCTGTTTTTCTAGGTACTAGTTTATTCCACAGAGAGATCAGTAGTCAAAATATTGAACTTCTAAAATAACTGGAGTCGCTAAAGAAACAGCTGAGTGGCCTTGATACAATAGATGACGCAAGTGTAACATCACCAATAGGAAAGAAGTTCACCAAGGAAACATATCCTTCTAAACAAAAAATTTCCCAACCTCTGTACCACTGTCTGGAATAATCCTAAAATAACAGTATTATTCAAACATAGCACAGACACCTTTTTTGAAATGCTGTCATACTGGATTTAAAATCTAAAGTGCTGACGTGCAAATTTAAAGTGCACTTACTGTACTGCGCTGCCAGAGATTGCCTACTGTGTGCTTAAATAATTCTAAGTAATATAGTTTCTCTAATGTTAATATAAGTCTAGTTGGTGGGGAAGATTATATAGGATAAAGTAACACTTTACCTTAGAGAGTTAATTCTTACTTGATTTATTAAGAATGTTTATATTTAAGTCAAATGCTGAATCACTGAAAGATTCTTCTGACTTTGGACCTTTTAACTGAACTGTTATATTCAGTATTTTTCTTGTTCTCTGGCATCCTACTGAATTATTATTTCCTACTTACCATGGAAAACAATCTTTATTTGACTGAACTGTAGCCTGAACTGCTTAAACTGAGGAGGAGTTTCTTCTAGGAGTGATAGACATTTTCTGTCGTTTTTCTACTAGTATCACACAAAACTTGGCACTAAGTGTGGCATATCATACTTAATCTTATGCATTCGAAAGATATCACAAATATTTCCAGTGGTAAAAACAGAAGAAACGTATATAAAACATATTTTTTTCTTGACCCTTGAAACTCAAGTACTATCACCTTTCATTTATTAGGCTCATCTGAGGAAACAAAAAAACTAGTATCAAGAAGCTAAAAACTATAAAATCTTTACTTGCACCGAAATGACGAAGATCAGCTTCCTTTTGTTACAATTTCTTAAGTAATCTCACCATCATCCAAACAATGTGCCAGAACAATTTCTTAAATTGAAGAAAGCCAATGTTCAAAAAAAAAAGACAGTGATTCGTATCTCATCATTACATTTTGATGTCAGGTCAGCAGCTTCAAGTAATTATCTCTGAAGCCTTTGATACCTCGAATGATGAAGTTATGATAAAACAGTTCACAAAACTTATCAATACAGCTCTGCAATTATGAAGCTAAAAAGCTCTGACTGAAAATTACAGCTGCAATTGGTAGTGGAAACAGGAGTTTTGCTGTTAATCCGTTCAGACTAAAGCAAATCGATGAATTCCAAATGCGACTACTATTTTGTTACTGGACAAAACAGATATGAAATTAGCCTTTTCTGGAAATTTCCTTTTCAAAAAGCAGATCAGAATGCAAATTTTCAAGCTCTACATAAAATCTCATGCTCCTGGTGCATAATTTTTTTACAAGACGATCACTCTTGTTCTCAGTGATAATTTGTAAAAGTGACAAAATTAATTACGCTACAAATAAATTCATACATTACCTAATGCTGCTCATGCTTCCAGTTTCAGATCCAAGCTTACATCTCTCCAGCTGGCTAGCTACAATCTGACGTTCAGCCTCAAGTTCTCGAGTCAGTCTCTCAAACTGCAGTTCCTGAAAAAATAAATTCAAGCATTTGTTTTGACTTCTCTTGAGATTGGAAAGGAATTTCGGTACATAAAATTATAATTTGTGCAAGAACTGTTAGTATATCTTACAGGAAAAGATTTAAAAAAAAAAAAAAAAACAACACATTCCCAGTTCAGATTTTTATGCTAACACCTACTCATTCCTACTTCATTCACTCTAATGATATATGTTGTAGAATGAGCCAGTTTATTGGGAATGGAACTTCCAAATACATTAAACAATGTAGACCTGTGTCAAAATCATTCCTAGTTCACGTAGACCTCTTAGTAGCATACAAATGTGTTCTTAACAAGCTGATCTAAGTATGATCACAACGGAGAACAGTTTGTGTTACTTAAAAAAGATGCAGAGTTCTGCAGATCACCATGAGGTGACAAAAGCTTCTGTACTCAAAAAAACAACCATCACATTAAACACTAGTGAAGTAAACTAAATTGAAGGTGTGTTGTTACAGACTGAACATAGTTTAATTTCTGCCTTTAATGGTGGTGCAGAAGGGAAACTCGAGTAGTTTTGGACAAAAGCCATGTTAAAAATCCTATCGCTAATTGAATGTATTTCCTTTTATTCTGTCAAAGAAGCCAAACCAGGCCCACCAGATAATATTTATCCACAGAGCTTATAAATGTAGTTCTAACAGTTTTTGTTTTTATACACAAGAGGATATTTTTTTTAATTAAAAGAAAAAAAAAATATGCAAACCCAAAACAAGTAAAATCCCCACTATTTGTTAAAGAGCTACATTTCCCACATACTACAGCAGCAGTTTTATCAAATACAAAATTGAAACACTTTTAGGGAATTATGTTTGTTGTAAATTTGCCAAATGTTGCTGCTCTTTCATTTTGGCCATAGTTATATTTAGTCATTTTCACAGGTAAATAGAAACAGCTCTCTTGACGCTTTTCTGTGGGTTTGTTGAAGGCTGAAGGAGAAATATTTTGAGAATCCACTTGTTAAATTATTCCTGTATCAACACAGATGTACCCATTATCTCTTTCTCCCTCTTTTCTTTCAAAAAAGACCTCCCTGTAAGGCAGTGGTATGGGACAGAGTCCCTTGAAGAACTTCCCAGCAACGTCTTGCTTAGCAGAAAAACAACACTGGAAATTACATGGGTCACTACTTGCATCCAAGTGCCACTGAAGAACTTGGCATCTGAGAGAAAGGAAGAAATGGGAGGAGAGAAGGATTAAGAAGCGTTCATCTTATCTGCCACCTAAAGCCTGTGACCAAGAAGTCAAAGATAAACGGAGGCATTAAACTTCTCAAATCTCTGAAACGAGGCAAACGGTAACTGAAATGGAAGGAGGAAAAGGCTGGTGGTTGTTCTGCCCAATAGCTGGATCAGTCCTCTTTATTTCTTTTCTTATGGGCACAGAGTAACTTCTGTCCTGCACTACGAGGAAGGGGAGGGAAGTCCACGCAGGTTACGTACAGCACGGAAGAGCTGGTGTATACTTAAATGGCCGTTGACCATTTGACAAAGCCTACTTAATTCTGTATTCATTATTCCAGGCAAGACTATCCGGAGTATGAGAATACCAGGAAGAGCCAGATGGATGTAAACAGCAAAACATCACTGCTCACTGAATCTTAATAGTACATTAGTAATCACAGTTAGGAATATTCTTTGCACGTTTCTGTAGTACTGAGAAATGTCTTTTTCACTGTTGTTGGTAGATGGGACTATTAAAATTTACCTAATAATAATCACCTAATTCAGATATGCCTAGTTCACAGAGAGCATTTGTCTCTCACCTACCAGAATCGGTTGTCTGAAAAGCTGAAGAGACTGTTGATCAGCTTTCCAAGAGTTACTATTCAAATCCTGGACTTGTTTAAATAAAATAATACCCTTACTGCAGAAAGGATTGTAACAGAATTACTGAAGTTTTGAAGAATGTAAAATTAAAGTGGTATAGTATTTGCTATGCTAGCATGTAAGCACTGAGAAACGTTAATAGTATAAAATACCAAACACAACCAAACAGAGCATTAAGTTTACTTTCAAAATAAAAGCAAAAGCTTTAACAGCCATTCTGTTCCACTGCATTTTTTACATTACTTGATTCTATCATAACAATGGCACCAACGCACATTTTGATGCTTAGCATACGCTTTTATCCAGCCAGCTTCACCTCCCACCATCCCAGGTGAGGCAGGTCAGACATGCTCTTTGCCACGGCCTCGCAGAGGGCACTTTTTTACCTGTCTAGTGAGAAGATGCAGCTGTCTCCATAAAATTAGTAAGAGAACATTAAAAATCAAGGACTCGGGAGCTAACGCTCCCCCCTGTCCGTGCTGTCATTTGCCTTTTCCCAGACACACAAGTGTATTTCACTGTGTCCTTTTACTCTAGCAGGTGGGCAAACAGCCTCTTTCCAGCTCCCTTTTGCCCACGCTGTCCCAAGTCAACTAAATACAGAAATGCCCCCCAAACCCATGTTATCAAAATACTTTAAAAGTAAGTATCATTTTGCCTTTTGATTTTCTTCTGGATTGTATATTTTCTCATCTATTTTCTGTTTTGTATTCCTTTAGTTCATGACTCGGATTGACTACTTTCCAGACACCTCTTCATTTTCCCAACTAATAGTCTTACGTCATGATTACTTTGTCTACAGAATATATTTTGTTTATGATTCTAGTCTCCAAAATACACCCTTCTACTCTTGACCCTGTCATTTACCTTTCTTTCCTACTTACGCCTTTCTCTTCTCCTAAACACTCCATCCATCTTTCATTTCTAACATACTTCATGACTCGTTTTCCACTAATCTCTTTCAGTCCTACTATTCAAATTGCTACTCTAGCAAATGTCCTAAAATGATCAGTTTAAGCAGACCCCCTCTCTCTCTCTCTCTATTTCTCTCTCCCCCCCCCCTTCACCCCCACAATGGGTCCCAATTTGAGGGAGCTCTGCTCTTCTTAAGATGTAGAAATTAATGTTTTCTGGTTTCACTGCCCACAGTATTTAAGTCCTGCCCTGCAGAGATGACTGGAAAAGGACTGTTGTGTGGATGTTCCTCCTCAAGCAGGAAGTAGAGATGGGCTGGATCACTTAAGAAAAAAGTAATCTTGGGTTTCTAATGAATGAAAATGGCTAGAATAGGTAAACGGTAACTTCATTACTAGCTTGATTTAATTGTTGGTATTTCTTACTTAATTGTCTTGTCAGGTGCCATCATTAGTTAGGGATGGAAGGACGGACATGAAAGGTGGGGTTGGGATATGTGAAGGGGCAGAGCCAAACAATTACTACCTCAGAATTATCCTCTACACTAAATTTAACAAGCTGTGTTAGGTTTTCCCTCATGTGATGACAAAGGTGCAGGTCCACAGGGTTGCCTTTGGAATGAAAGAAGAAAAGAAGAATTCAAGTAAGAGTCGGGAGAGTCTGCTATCCCTCTGCATCAAGAATCGCTGGCAGAAAACAAATTAATAAGCTTCCTTCTCTTTGTTCAGGGAGCAGTGAGAGTGACTAATATTTGAATAAATACATATGTTTAGCTCTCAAGCAGCTGTCACAATGCGAGAAGACAGAAACTAGAAATAGTATTTGCTTACATTTTATAAAAATAACCACTGAACTTAACTCCATCGTTTGCCTTATTTGTTCTGTTTACAATCATTTTTACCAGTTCATGCCATGTTGTGTTATCTTCACAACCTTCTATTATTTATCTGAATCAAGCTAATCAGAACATCAAAATTAAAAACAAATTCCTACCCACTGATTATGCAAATCTGTTGTCAAGACAATTGCAGAATGAAGAACTGCAGGAACTACACTGCAAGATCAAAATTAATTTAAGTAATGCCACATCAAGTGTAACTTCATGGACTGTGCTACAAAGGGCAATGATGCCAAAACAAGTGCACATGCAAAGGCACTGCAAAGTGAAATGACCCGTCTGGCAGTCCTTAGCACCCTAAAGGGTGTGGGAGTGGGAAGATAACAGAAAGATTAGATAATGATGAGAGTAACCCAAAGAAATCACTCAAGAGAGCAGCTTGGAAATGACAACTTTATCAAATTGTTTTGAAGTGAAAGAATATGTATCTGCTAGGACCTGAAGCAATTTACGTTTAAAAGTTGTATTTGTCCACTACCATGAGGTTTGTCTGCAAAAAGTATTCATTATTCCATAGACAGTATTTGGATGTATTTGCCTTTTCAGTATGAGATTTATATTTTATCTACCCTCTGCAGCCACCAAAACTTCAAGCATTAAGTAAGACTTAAGTCACGTCGCATGTTTCACAGTGGTACAGAGACTGAGTAAGACCGATGGAAATCTTCACAGCCTTTGGACAGGTTGTGAACTACTGAGCTCAGGGCACACCAAGTAAAAGCATATTTGGTTATTTTTATGCTTGCTATCTGCTAGGTGGTCTGTATTGACCCATTTGAATGTTGAGAGGGGTAAAACAGGTCAAAAGAAAGTTGGCTGGTATTCAGAGCTGATCTCACTCTACTCTGTCCTTTACAATCTTAAAGTAATCCTTCAATGCTTTCACAGACAGAGGTGTATTGATGCTGAGGCAAAAGACACAGCAAAATCAGTAGAGGTAGTAAAAAGCAGCTGATACAAAAAAAGAATGTATCTAAATTTAGGCTGAAGAGCTTTGCAGATTTATTGAATTCCCAAGAATCTTAAGGTCATAACATTAAAAGAGGAAAAGTGTTTAGCTTTTGCCTGTAAATATGCTACACAAAAACAAATTGGTGCACTGACAATCATTTGAATCTTCAAATACAGACAAATAACAGCACTCAGGTAAGGCTGGGAATCCCTGGTGAGATGAACAGAGAAAGCCTGATTACAGCTGCACAAACAAATAAATCGTCTCCTGGATTTAAGTTTTTCATAGGAGTATCTGAGAAACCACATAACTTCCTGAAGTACACAGGCTGTAGAAACGTACAACATCGGCTCTATCTTCTTGTAAACTATTAAACAAAGAAAACTGTAGCCCAGCTAATGTAATAAGTATTATGTGTATATCGCTATGCACACCCTATGGCATCATGCATAATTCCATATACTGCACATCTACAAACTTCACATGGATGTCATTACTTACAGTGGTGTTGGCAACAAACTATTCTTAACCTGGCGTACTGGACACACAGGAGCAGCTAAAATTGGGGCACATACTTCCTGAGGAAAACAGCAATATCTAAGAGGTCTAACTTGACAGAAATCTAGGGACAGCATGAGACACAAACCAGACATGACAGCCCATCTTGTAACTAGAAGGAAAACAGAATGTCTTGATGCTTTCCATCAGGATAAAAACATCATTAGCAATGTCCCTATCCATCTGACACTGAATGTTGTTCAGAAGCTTCAAAACTGTGCTTTAGAATGTACCATTCATTTCTTCTAGCTTCTCCACTTCCTCCATTGTAGGCCTGTGTTTTCACTTGTACTGTTCTTATCCTTTTTGACTGGATTGTTTCATCCTTCCCTTTCGCCAAATAACATGGGGGTGAGGGGAAAAGCTGGCAAGGTAATAATCAGACGAGCAAGAGAGGTGGCAGATTCAGAAGCTCAGTGGTGGCTATGTTGTTGCAGGATCTAAATGGAGGCCAAAAAAAAGAAAAGATCACCAAAAAAAAAAAAAAAAAAAGACTTGTTAATAGCTATTACTGCACCTATATGCAACTGTAAGTTTCCAAGTTTCCTGGTAACATCAAAATGAATGAAGCAATTCATACGTTGGAGGGCGTGACTATCATTCAGAAGAACTTTGACAAGTTGGAGGAACGCACCAACAATAGTGTCATGAATTTAAAGAAAGAAAAATGGAAAGTCCTGCACTGAGGATGGAATACCATGGAACAGTACAGCATCTCCACAGAAAGGACCTGTGGGTTTGGTGGACAACAAGTTGCAACTCAGCAATGCATTCCTGTGGTGATGATGGCCAACCACTTATTTCACTGCACTAGCAAGAGAGCTGCTAAGAGAACAAGAAAGTAATTATTCCCTTTTATTTGGTACTCCTGAAGCTGCAGTGCCTGGTTTGGGGCCACGAAGACAAGAGACATGAAAAAATTCTGAAGCAAGACCACCAGAGGGCAACAAAGATGGTCAGAAGATTGAAGCACGTGTTGTAGAAGATGATGAAGGAATTTGGTTTGTTTAGCATGGAAGACAGAAGGTCTACAAAGGATCTCATTGCAGACTTTTACTTCTTAGTGGGGGATTATAGCGAAGACATCACAAGGCTCTTATCAGAGGTATATAGCAGATAGACAAGGGCAACAGTCATAAGTCACAATGAGGTAAATTCTGACTGGAAAGAAAAAACCCACAAACAAAAAACACACCAAATTCCAAAACCAAACAACACAGCAAATGTGGTTAAACACTAGGTCGTAGAATCTCCATTCTTGGAGATTTTGAAAGTCAACTGCCCATCTGATCTAACATTGAAGCCAGATCTACTTAGAGTAGACCTCCAGAGGTCTCTTTTAGTGTAGTTTTTCCATAATCCTAGAATTAATGAGTTCTGGAAAGTTTTCCAATACCTTATCACAATCTGTACTATGGGTTAGAGATCAGCGGCTATCAAACTTTCTCATCATCATCATCATGCTTACATAAAGACATATTTGACTTGATGTAACTGCTAGTATTTTATCAGCCTGAGCCCATATTTCTCTAGCTTATTCCTTCACCTGATCTGAGGGTTGTAGCAATGTCATGCTTCTTTACAACAGATTAGCATGGCATCTGGGCAATTATGCATATGGATTATTTATGGGGTAGAGAACTAGTTTGACTGATTATGGTGTTTAAAAATAAACTATTCCTTCTTTTTCATATAAGATTACTTCAAATAAGTCCCTTTCATGTCTTTATCAACTTTTATAGAAATCAGACCCTATTTTATTTTCTATTTTTAGGACGCTGATACAAATAAGGTCACAATTGCATTCAGTCGCATGTTTCAGCTCTCCAGGCACACTGCCCTGTTCCTCTGTGAGTTACAGGCAAGCCTTGCTCTCAGAAGGCACACTGCCCAATTGCCTGGACTTCTGTTCCTAGGGAAATTGTTCTGCTCCAGCACAATCACCAAAGTTATTCAAATTATCTCCATTTTTCTGTTACAAATTGCCTGGTCCTTTTTTTATCCCATTTTTTTCCTCTCTCTCTTTTGTATTCAGCTTTAGTCTTTTAACTCACTCATTTCTTCTACTTCTCACTAGTTTTTGCATCCCTTGCCAACAACCCCAATGGTTTATCACCCACCATGATTGCTGTGCTATTCCATTTCCTCCCATGCAAACTACTTCAGTTCCCAAAGTAATAAAGCGTAAGTAAAAGCCTCGGAGTGTTAGGACAGGATTAGAACTAAGAGTTTTAAAGTCTCATGCTTCTGCTTCTCCACCCTCTGCAACAGCAATTTAAGGAAGATGCAAGAAACTCACTTCCTAACTCACTAGCTTTAACTTGCTTTAGGGCTTCTTGTTATTAATTGGAAAGCTCAACGTGGGAACAAAACAAAACCTTAGAGATGGTGGATCTTCTACAAGGAGACCAAGAGAAACAGAGATGGAGTTTAGCAACAGACCTTGCCTCTTCAGTGTTACACTGGCCCAAGCTTGCAATTCTGATTTACTTCTCAGCTGTCCAGGAGCAAAGATTTACTATGTTTAAGTGGAAAAGAAAAAGGAAATTCCATTTGCAGTCGGAGTTTTTGGAGACTGATTTTACATGTTCAGCAAATGTAATGTATCGGACAGAACTGTGGACTGATGTCTTTTACCCTGATTTCTGAATACATATCTGTAGGGTAATTTTGTTCTGAAAAGAGCAACACAGTCCTGTTGCAGCTGGAAGATGCTTTATTAAGATGTAAAAAAATATGTGTATGGTTTAAAGGCATGTGAAAAGCTACGAAAGTGAAGGAACATGGTTTCAAAAAGCAAAACTTCTAAAAATGTTCTAGACACTGAAGCACGAAGAAAACCTTTTTTGATTCTGACAACATACGCAGCTTCCAGTCTCCCTTTCTTCTCTGATCTGATCTGTGATCTGATGGGCACTATGCCAAGGTGCTACCAATAGCTACAGAGGTGTCAGTATACACACCAACATATGTGGGTACAAGTAACACACACCACTTTTTGTGCAGTCTATCTGTATGTTTAGAGATCTAAAGTCTTCTCTGGTATTTTATTGATGGAGTTCAGTTCCCTCTTTGTATGTCTCTAAACTAGTTCTCCCTTCCACAGTTTTGAAGATAGACGTCATCCTAGACATTGCATACAGATGGAGAGCCAGCATTATAAAGCATTAGCTTTACACTTGTCCCTAATGGCCTAAGATTAGAGGCATCTAGTCCCTTCCTCTTCCCCTGCTTCCATTGGAAAAATTATTCTGGTGAACCATTTTCTCTTTTGATTTCCCTTGCCTTGGAAGAGAGACTGATTTCTCAATCCATACATAGACTGTCAGTGCAGCTTTTACAAGAACAGACTCCATAATTTGCAATTATCCTCGAATCTCTGAATTAATTAGGATACTAGATCTGAATTTTGCCATAAGTAGCTATTAAAGTGCGAGTCATTAGCATGTTAGTAAGGGATTCAAAAGTTATCTAACAAAGCAAGATGGGCTTTTTTTTTTTTAGGGCAACCTACTGCATGCAAATTAATGCCTATAGGATTTTGGTTCTTCTTGTCTTACAACTAAAAACACAGAAGCTTGATTTTCTGCATATTTGTGAGACTCAGTTTGCTACACTAATGGAATG
Organism: Tyto alba; assembly: GCF_018691265.1. Taxonomy (NCBI): domain Eukaryota; kingdom Metazoa; phylum Chordata; class Aves; order Strigiformes; family Tytonidae; genus Tyto; species Tyto alba. Next base: position 26,275,349 of record NW_024881324.1, on the reverse strand, counting down.
TGGATGGACTTTCAAGTAAATAGAGGGTTACAATGAAACTGTAGGGAAATTCAGCACAAATACAAGGATGTTTGTAAACAAAAAATTCTAGTATTCTAGCAGACAGTACATGGATTAGTCAAATAATTCGCTTATTTCTACTATTGTTAAGAATTAAGGAAAAAAACAGGCTTTTAAACAGCTTGGGCTAAGAGTTTTGAACTCAAGGACTGCAAACCCTCGAGATTAGCACATTTTCTCTCACAGATGATTCTGTGGCAGTAGCAGTCAATTTTAATAGCCCAAACTATGCTTTTGAATTCTTCCTCTTTTATTACATCTTTTATTACAAAGAAGAGAACTAGTAAAATAATTAGGCAATTCATTCCTTTTCTGGCTACCCTGCAGAAATACCACAGATTTAGGAAATTCCCATCAGATTCATATTGTTCCTTATGAAAGGGAAGAGCAATTAGTAATGAAAAGGTTAGTTTTAAGTAGTATCATTATGATCTTATTCTCATAATTTCTGGTATGAATAACTCATCTTTTGAACAAAGTAAAAAGGTTTTCAGAATGAAATTACAGTCTAAAAATTACCTGTTTGAAAACAAATAGGTAAGGAACATGCAGTACAGGATAGCATTTGTATTGAGGGTAAAAATAGGGAAAGAGTTTAGAATCAAATTAAACAAACAATCTCATTGAAGAAAAATAAATTATATGGGTTGACACAGTAGGGAGTTGGCAGTACTGGCTGTCCATCAAGGTAGAGACCTATTTCGAAATAAGGGTACAAAACGCAGTAATTCTGGAAGCCTTCAGTTACCCCTGTAGTTTGTACAGTCTGAAAAAAAAACGCAACTGAAAGATATGGCACACAGACTGAATTTTGGATACACAGACAGCTGCTTAGGATGTTCACAAGAAAAGATGCAATCCTTGATTTGGTCTCAGGTAACGCACGAAAGATGGTTTGACATCTTGCAGCTGAGACCCTCTCTTTAAGTGATCATTCCGTGCTCAGATCCAATATCCCTACCACAGAAGACACAAAATCTGCCAGTTATGAGCCACGTAAAAAGAGAAAATATGTAATAAAAAAGCAAAAAGTTTTTTTAAATCTAAGAGTTAAGTCCTCATAGACAGTATGGAAACTACTTGATGCCCCTATATTGGAAGTTCAGAGCCAATATAGTGTGTCAAGAAAAGCTTAAGACGTAACAAGAAGTCACAACAGTTAAACAGGAGGGCAAAGGAAGCAGTTAGAAACAAAAACGTTCTTTTTTGAAAGCTGAAATCATCTTCAAATTTAGAAAATAGCGGACCATAAATGCTGATAGATTAAAAACACAAGACAGCACAATATGGCTCTAAGGGACAAACGGCCGAAGGCATCAAAGAAAACAACAAATCTTTCTTCAAGTGCATCAGAAGCAAGAAGCTCTCTGGAGAGTCTGGAGGGCCACTGGGTGATCAGGCTATAAAAGGGTTCATTGAAGAGAAACTAAATGAATCCTTCAGAAAGGTTTTTGCTATTTCATGGGAAATTCCCATGCTAAAAACTCACTGAGGGGCTTTTATCAGAGGATCTGCCTGAAGCTGAAGTGACTGTAGAATAGGTCATGAAACAAACTGACAAAACAAGCAGTAACAAATTGGAAGATCAGATGGTATTCGCTCAAAAGTTCTCAGGGAAGTAAAAAATATATAGCTTCAAAAATACACAGGTGTAGTACCTGGGAACTGAAAGACACTGAATGCAATGACAGTTTCCAGGGAGATCTATAAGACTACAGAGCAGCAAGCCAGTCATATCAGGTAAATTAGTGGAGCCTGTAACATGAAACAAAATTAGTGGACACTGACAAAAACATGAACTATTTATCCAGAGGTTTTCTGTACGAGTAAGTTTTTTCTTAAATAGGAGATCAAGACTAGAAATAAGTGGTAAATTCTCATGGTTGAAGGTGTCCACCAGTGATGTTCTGGTGCTGTGTTCCACACTGTTCAATACATATACAAATTCCTTGAAACATGGGTAAAGAACAGGGTGACCATGTCTGGCAACAATACAAAATTATGCAGGACAGTAATGCTGAAGGTTAACAACAGAGGGTTTTAGAAGGACATTTTCACAGCCTAAAAAAAGCAAGATACAAAGTGGGAGACTGAATTCCCTACAGATAAGCAGAAGGTGATCCTTGTGGACCAAAACCAAGCCTAACTTCACATGCCCTTCAACTCCCTGTAAATGCTCCTATGAGTTGCATATTTTTTCTCCCAGAAACATAAGGCTGACCGGTCTGTAGTTTCCCAGATATATCTTTTTGAAGATGACTGTAATATTTGTCCTTTTCCAGATACATAGGACTTTCCCCTTACTTCCACGACCCTTCAAGATGTTAAGGATTAGTTTTGTGATACCAGCCAACCCTCTCAGCACCCTTGGTTGCATCCTCTCAGGTCACACAGGAGTTGCACCTATCCAATTTGTAGAGATGGTCCCTCACTTGACCCCCCCCCCCCCCCCCTACTACCAGTGGTCTGCCATTTGCTTTGTCACTGCTTCCTGACATAAGAGTTTTGGGGCCTGACATTACCTGTGAGGAAAGGTTGAGTGCCTCAGCCTTTCCTGTGTCATTTTTGACCAACTTGCTGGTCTTATTCAGCAGCAAGCCTACATCTTTCTTGTACTTCTGCTTCCTAATAACATACCTGCAGAAACTCGAATGTTATTCTTTTTCTCTCTTGCTAGTTTGGGCTCCCACTGAGCTTTTGCCTTCCTAATTGCATCTCTGCACACTGGAGCAGTATTTCTGTATTGCTCTTTGGGAGTTTGTCCCCTTTTGCACCGCTCTAGTGCTCCTTTTTTCATTTGAGCTCTTTGCAGCTCACTGTTTTTCCAACTGATTTCTTTTTATGCCTCCTCTTTTTTCCTGCTTAGGGGGACAGACTGCTCTTGTGCTTCAAGAAGCAGCTGTACTGGGAAATCTCCCCAAATTCCTGAGCTTCTTTGGCCCCCAAGACAGAGTCTTGTTGGATCCCTCCTAACAGTTCCCCGAGTGAGCTGAAATCTGCTCTTCTGAAGCCCAAGTTTTTATTCTATCACTTGTCCTCTTCAAGCCTCTTGGACTCTACTCTTCTACAGTCACTCCAGCCAGCGCTGCTGTTGACATCTGTTATCTTCAAATATGTCTTTATAAGTAAGAATTCAGTCCAGAAGAGCACTATTCCTAGTTGGCCCATCCACTGACTGCACTAGGAAGCTGTCCTCAACGCTGAGAGCTGGGGCCTGCAGGCCTGAGGCCTCCTGGAGGTAAATGAAGAAGGCTTCATCCACCTCTTCTTCCTGACCCAGTCTGTAGCAGACACCATGAGGTCTCTCTCCATGGCTCTGATTTTGACCCCAAAAGCACACTATATATCACAGATAATCTCTGTTTATTAAAACTGTTCTTCTACAAAGAGCACAACCCTTTCTTCTCTTCTACCCATCTTCTACACTTTCTGTCTTTCCTAAACTGCCCATTGCAGGACTCCAGACACGAGCTCTCCCACTGAGTTACTGTAATCCCAATGACATTGTAACTCAGTGACTGTACAAGGAATTCCATTTCTTCCGTTTTCTTCCCCAGATTGTGAGGGTTGATGCACAGGCACTTGAGATGATGTGCCATCTGCTCCTTATCTCTGAGGGGAGTCTGGTAGCCTCTACAAGCCTGCTCCACACATGCTTTTACCTTGTCTTCTCCAGCCTTGACTGTCTCCAACCTGCCTTAACCCTCATTTAAAGTCCACTTCATTGTGTCCCTGTCTATTGGCAAAGGCATCCTTGCACTCCTTTGAAAACTGGATCTCTTCACTCCGTAGGTCATAGTCCTGTGATCATGGAAGGAGAAAGACTGTCAGTGACACCAGCTACACAGTTAGGTGTTGACCCAAACAATATGCCTGCACCTTTCCCTGGCAAGACAGAAGAAAGCCACCTGACCACTTGTCTCCTTTACTTTAAGCCCGGGTACTCTGCACTCCTGGTTAATTAAAGATCATACTTTGCAGTATCATTGGTGGCCACGTGAAAGAGGAGTAAGTCCTTGGACTTCATGAGTCTTGGCTGTCTATCTGTGCAGGATTTCGGCTGTATTTTGACTCCAGGCAAGCAGCAAACTTCACATGACTTTGTGTCGGGTCAGCAGCTGCATACCCTCAGTTGACCACAAAAGAGAATCTCCTGCCGTTAATACTCAGTACTCCTCTGACAAGTTAGAACTGTTGAGCTGTTGGCTTAGTTGCCTCTTCCAAGGTAATGTGTTCATCCTTCCAGTCTATTCCCAGGACTCCATATCTGTTCTTCAGCTGCTTTTTTCCACATGAGGGGAGAGCTCCTGTCTTGCTGCCATGGGTCACAAAGCTTCCAGGTGCATGTTCTCTGCATTGCTGTTTCTTCCCTGTTTAAGCTCGCTTCTCGTCTTCTCTTGTCAGCACACCGACGCCTTGGCCCTTGCCCCTGCAGCATCACTGCTTGGCGTCCTACTAGTTTCCTGCTCGCTCCCCCTGCTGCAGTATAAACTGCTGAGCTCTGCTTGCAGGTCCTATGCTTGCCAGCTTCGTGGTCCATCAGGCGTCAAGTCCCACAGGGGAGGTCCTCACCCCGCTCAGCCCAGCAAGGAGTACCCAGCCCTCCCCACTGTCCCTTACCCAAATGGCCACATGCCCCCCACAAGAGTTCTGGCAGGTCAATGCCTCTGTCACCCTAGGAACAGCCCTGTGGACTGCCATAGGAGCGTTGTATCACTACCATTTGATCATCAGCTTTCCTACCAAGACACAAGCACCAACAGTCTTATGCCACTGAATATATTCATGGTCTGATAGAATCTTGAAAATTGTGTGAAGTTCTGCTCTTACCATGTCTGAAACGATGTGGCAGAACTGAAAAGATAAGAAAAGTCTACAAGGATAATTAAAGGTATGTAACGGATTCTGTACAAGGAAAATGAAGTTGGGAAGCTTCAGTCTGGAAAAGACTTAAGGAAAAGGCTTAAGGAGACCATGGCAGAGGTCTACAAAATCCCACATGGCATACTCACTAGCTCTTCAAAAACAAGAAGTAGGACGTATCAACCCAAGCAAGTAAGAAACAGACTTGAAAACAGGTGAAAGAAAATGGTTCTTTATGCAACAAACATGCTTTTGATGGTTACTAAACACATCATAACGTCACTGGGTTGTGGAAATAAGACAACAGGTAGCTTCTGAGTATTAGGAAACAGTATAAAATATTCTTGCCCTGTTCTTACTCTTCCTTCAGCATGTACTTATGGTCATCAGTGGAAACAAGTTGTCTGACCAACAGTGGTCATTCTCATTAGAGAAACATACATTTATTGCCATAAAACAGGAACCAGAAAACATAATGAATCAGGTTTTTTACATAAATACAGATTTTCATCCATAAAACATCCAGACTGAGAATCTGGGCCATACTTCCAATAAAACACAAAACAGTTTTGTTAATGAGTCCTCAAATAAACAAAGAAAAAGACTCCCAGATTTGCACTGCTCATTCTTAGTAAAACAGTGAATGGAACAAAATAATTAAATATACTGGACCGAATTTGTGGTTATGGCTCTGGGAGATCAAACACACAATCAACACTTGCTGCACTCCAAAATTACCAAGCCTCACTAAAATAATGGTGCTGCTTCCACAATTACAGGAGAGATTTCAGTCCAAAAAACTAGTCAAGTTGCCACCAAAATGCCGTACAGGGAACTATCAGTAGATTAAAATGGACAAAGGCATCTCTACAGGGATGCTCCTTACTGGAGGGATATCAGAGTTATTGCTATGATACAAGTATAAAGTAAGAGAGCCATAGGAATCATTGTTACTTTTATTGAATCAGGGGGAAGTTTAAAAAAAAAAAAAAAAAAAAAAAAAAGAGACAGAGGAAAAAAAGAGAGACTAAAAATAATGAATGAATCAACTTGTTCCATGACTGCAATCAGGATGTTTCATTGACATTGCTGTGGAAGTAATCTGAAATTCAAGCTTTTATTACAGCAAAACACAGCAATCCAAACTGTATCTACGCCGATGCGATGAACGCAGGAACCTTCCAGCATTGTTGATAACCCCAGTGATTCCGTCCAAGACCTGGCACGTACAATGCACATCACTAAAGCTCCTGACCCTGAGTGCAGAACAACCAGGTAGGAATTGCAACTCCCTTTTCAGAACAGACTGGTTCATGATATCACAGTCCTCGAGAGAAAAGGCAAAGTAAATAAAAAACAAGCCAGGACATACTGAATTTTACATTTAGTGCTTTTAGTGAATTTAAGGGGACAAAGGGGGTTTGAATCGTTTACCAGCCACAGATTCTGAGCCGTGGTTTAGAGCCATAGCTGTTCTCTCTCCTCTCCCCTGTTTTAAATCCGACATCTCTCCCTGCGGTGGGAACTTGGACTGGGTGAAATGCAGGCTCTCTCCTCCCCACACCTGGCAGCGGCTGAATGCCACACACATTCCCTCTTCTGCGACTGCAGGCCCCGTTTCCATGGCAGCGCCAGGAAAACCACTCCAAACTGGTCAGGGAGGGAGGCAAGGAGAACGGCCGCCAGCCCCAGCCCAGCTCCCTCTCACCTCCCTGGACAAGGCACTCTGAGACATCAGGGGCAGGCGCGAAGCTGAGCGCGCAAGCCGGGGAGGCCTGGGGAGTGACGGAAGGCGGAGGCAGCACCACGCACCGTGGAAAATCTCCCTTCGTGTCTGGCAAGAGCTGCTGTGGCTCCAACACACGCGAGACGGTGGTTCGAGTGCCCAGCTGTGCAGGTCAGTGGAAGGAGACCTGCAACAGCCAGCCGGCGCTCAGCTCTCCTCCCCTCCCAGGTCCTCCGAGAGTACGTTGCCCGCGATTCGGTGGCAGACGTATTGCTGGCCACGCCCTGGTTAAGGGGAAGTAGAGATGATGCCACAAGAGCACATTTCTCCACTTGCCATTGAAACAGCACAAGGGGACCTAATTTTTACTTCGCAAATCACCAACACTGAACCCGTGGTACTGAAGTTTTAACTGGATTTTTCAGCATCTCAGGACCATGTATGTGTTGGGATTATTTTGTCAAAGCCGTATTATTTGCGCAGCTGAATGTCTCAGAAACATAAATGAGATGAAATATGACACTTCTGAATGATCTTGGTTAGCTTGGAATGAGGATCGGGAATTGCAATCTATGCTTGCACAACATATTAAAGATGCAAGATTACTCTGGCCACCTCCGAACCCCAACCCGCTCACAACCCACGATGCAACGTGTCAGCACCACACATGGGCCCTAACCACGCACCGCAGGCATCTTTACAGGATCACAGAAGTTGGAAGGGACCTCTGGAGGTCTAGTTCAACCCCTCTGCTCAAGCAGGGCCACCAACAGCCAGTTGCCCCGGACCATGTCCAGACAGCTTTTGAGTATCTCCAAGGATCGAGACTCTACAACCTCTCTGGGCAAATCTGTGCCAAGTGCTGTCACCTCCACAGTGAAAAAGTGTCTCCTGATGTTCAGAGGGAACCCCCCGTGTTTCAGTTTGTGCCCATTGCCTCTGGGCCTGTCATGGGGCACCACTGACAAGAATCTGACTCCCTCTTCTTTGTATCCTCCCTTCAGGTATTTATATATACTGAAATCCCCCCAGAGCCTTCTCCTCTCCAGGTTAAACAGTCCCAGCTCTCTCAGCCTTTGCTCACAGCAGAGATGCTCCAGTCCCTCCATCATCTTAGCGGCCTTTTGCTGGACACCCTCCAACACGTCATCTGCCCTGAACTGAGAAGCCCAGAACTGGACCCAGTGCTCCAGGTGGGACCTCAGCAGAAGGGAAGGATCGCTTCCCTTGACCTGCTGGTGACACTCCTCCTAAGGCAGCCAAAGACACTGGTGGCCTTTGCCACAAGGGCACATTGCTGGCTCATGTTCAACCTGGTGTCCACCAGGACCCCCAGGTCCGTTTCTGCAAAGCTGCTTGCCAGCTGGGTGGCCCCCAGTACATACTGGTGCCTGGGACTAAGGGGCATATGCCTGTCTGCAACTAGCATTACGAAGGTTACAGAGGCAAACACGTCACCCCAGAAGCAGAAAAATGTGACTAGACAGTTGCCATGCACACGGTCCTAGGTAACTTTCTGTGCCATTAAAATTATTCTCCCTCCCAGAATACCTCTGCAGCAAAGGAGAAAATTTCCACAAGTTTTCCCATTCTGACCAGTGTGAGAGGTGTAACTTCTTCCTTGTGTGTTTGAGGGCTAGGAATGAATAAGACGTCCAACTATATGAAAAGGTATATGGGAAAGTATTATTTTATTTTCTAAATTGATCACGGATTGTCCATCTTGTCTTATCTTACAAGGTTAATTTCTCTCTGTTCACAGACTCTCCAATTTCATTAATAGCTTGTCCCACACAAAACATAACTTTCCCTACTCTACCTGAGAAGATAGGCTAGATACAGCCCTGTGAAGTCTCTCTGCTGAATAAGCCTGGCTCCTTTCATTCTGACCCTTTTTAGGGGAGTCTCAGCAGCCTGGAATACACAAGTACCAGCAACATTTGCAATGCTAAACTGCAAGAGTAGAAGAAAGACTACTTAATTTTCTGGGCCTGTTCTGTTGTCTAGTCCTTGCGTATTTTAGATTACCCGACCACCTGACAAGCAAAATGTGACATCAAACTGATTACTTACCAAGTGCTGGAAATTTTAAAAGTAATTTCCTCTTTGGCTTGAAAAGAAAGAGTACATACTTAGTGTACTGAAGTCAGGATTTTAAGTCAAATTTCACCTCTACCAACACTTTCTATTATTGTGTTAACTTTCCCATTCCTAAAGCTTGATTTCTATTTGTGAAGACTGATTCTTCATATTATGTGGCTGGCAGAGTGTATATCATTTCCAAAAGCAAAGTCACTGGAATTAGAATGAAAGAAATAATTTAATAGGATGCGCTGACTGTAGTCACTCTACTTCATTTCCTCAAACAAGAGACTGCATTGACTGAGAGAGACAGTTTTCTGGCTCACGTCCATTGCAGAGCAAAGTCAGAAAGAGCGAGACAGAGAGAAAGAAATACAGCACTCCCTCCCTTGAATACATTCATGAAAAGTGGGCAGAGACCTTGCAACAATGTTTGGGATGTCGTTGAGAGCATCATCGGAATATAAAGTGTCTCTAACCGCTTTCCACATATTTTTTTGGAAGAGCAAACCCTACCATAACAGTGTAATACCACTTAGGAGGATTTTGAATATTTAACCCTTATAAATCAGCTCCCTTCCCTCTAAGCAGCTTCATATCTCCACACTGCAAACAGTTTCTATCTTTTGTTTTCCCAGTTCATGTTCGGTACGGGAGAGGAGCAGGGAGCCCTTTCAGATTCAGTGCTACCATAAGCGTAAGCATAAGGTACAGTCTCTGCAGCCAAGAGGCAGCCTGGAAAACCAATCCTAATTCTGTTCTGAGGTTTTGGTTGTTTGATTATTGTCAGGACTGGACAGAGGGGAGCATAACCCCCTGGCGGTGTGCTGAAGTGGATACCAATTTTTCAGTTTCCTCTCCTGAATTTCCAGAGCACAGCTCTCAATCCAGTGAAACAGGCCTTGTACCTGCTAATAAGTTTGGAGTTTTATGCATACCACTGCTTTGGGCATGTTTGGTGCCATCCTCATCTGGCTGTTTCTCAGGAAGAGAGGATGACAGGTATCTCTAGCAACTGAGTAGGCATGGCTCTGGATACAGGACTTCAGGCAAATAACGTGCAACTCCATTTTACCTAAAAAAATACTCTACAGTTAGAATCCCACTGAAATGGAGACAACAGAATTATTTACAGTGAAATACACCTGAGCCTGAGAAGCAGTCAGGTGAGAAATAACACTGAAAATAATGGTTTGCATGATGATAAATATGTGACCTAAATTATATTTTTAAATATGCAGAAATGGGCAAGCTTTGGATAACTCAGATACCATGACACTGTAACTACTGAAAATGCTAACTTTTTTTTATGACAACCACTGTATGCAAACGATCTAATTACAAACATCAGCACACAATGGCTTGTTGAAAAACTGGGGGAAATGTTTCAAGCAGCTTAGGAAGAAGGAAAATACACTTAGAAAGTATTACTATGTATATGGAATAATGAGTCCTCATAATAGATTCTGGATCTTATTTACAGAAGTTTTGCCGTTTGATTCAGATGTTAATTTCATGCTGCATTACAAGAATAACAGATAAAACCACTTTTCTTTAAATGCTCACATCAGCTTCAAAATTAGAGTTTGATACATTTTTTAATTAATCTTACAAAGCACTGAATCTAAATTTGCAAGCCATGATGATTTAGAATTGTAAAGAGTTCTACTAGTGGGAATGAAGAGAGAAGAGACTGAAGCAGATAACAGCCATGGGATGCTCTATCCGTATCTGCATACTGACAACAGGACCTTCAGATTACAGGTTAGCTGGATTCACCACCACTTTCATTTATACATAAATGGACCTGAAGAACAATGACTCATAATTTAACAATCTGAATAAATACTTTTTATAATTATTGATGTATTTTAATATCCTACTGATCAATGTTCTATTCCAGCAATTTCAGAATTGACTATACTCCTGGCACACTCAGTAGAAAACCAAAACCAACAGTAAAAATCATTCAGTTAGATAAACCTAGAGGCATTTATTTTTAAGGGTGAAGTTTCAAAAATATGTAAGTTATCCTCTTTTTTCTGTGAAGGTCTGAAGTATCCAGTCTCACTGCAACAATAACGTGCTGTATGTCAAAACCACTAAGCAACTCATCGCACTGTAGGCAAACCTAACACTCAAAAATGTTTGGAAAGAAAGATTTGAAAGAAAAAAAAGGTCAAAAAAATCTGCAGCTAAGACACTGCAAAATATGGCTGCTGCAACAGGTGGACTGTTCTGTAAGATTAGCACCCAACCATAAAATCCTTCTCTGTAACAGAGCAAACCACAATATGACAGTAGAAAAACTCCATTAGAGTGAACTTAAGTACATGTAACTATGTAGACAGAATAAGCCAAACATCTGCTCATGTTTTTTTCTATACTTTCTTGATGTTCCTATCATCTGGACACATTTTCCACGTCCCCTGAAACCATGTATTTCAATTACCATCAACCGGTATTACACCTGCTGAAGAGGGCAGAACTGATTGACTACAGCTTCTCCTGCTGTTGAGCTCAAACCAACAAGCTGTTCATGAATCCTGCAGATGTTTTGGTAAATTGAGCCAAACTGATTTTTTAAAATCAGTTTGCAACTTAATTAAAAAAAAAAAAAAAAAAAAAAAAAAAAAAAAAAAAAACAGTAATACTGTTTTCACAGTTCCATTGTGCTTTACTGGTATGTATTTCAAAACATCAGCTGACGTCAGCATAAAGTAAATGACAAAACTCATAATAAACATATATATATATATATATCTCAAAAATATCATGTCATGAAGAAAGGTGTTCTGAAGCAATAAGTACACTGCTGGCAAACAATAATGACTGACTGGGCTCTAATTGCCAGAAACACTTTCAGTCCCTCCACAGTGTACAGATTTCATTCTTCCAAATTCCCTTCCAAGATATATTGATCTTTAGATGGACTATCATGTTGGGATTTTTAAATAAACTTATTCTGTCATTCATAAAAATCAATCAGAAAATGCAAAATCCCTATACTGACTACCCAAAAATCTATGTCTGGTTTCTCCTGCAAGATAATTAAATGGGTAATTATTCTTTTAAAGCATTCCATGAACATTAAAAATAAAAGTTTAAAGTAGGGAAAGAGACACTTAAACAAGTAGGCTGTGTAAGAGTTTGGAGAATGTGTCTATGTCCAAACAAGAATTCCACTGATTTTACGGACAGCATTTCTATTTTTCTAGAGCCAGTCTTAATTAAAACTTCGCTTCAGTCTGTTTCCTGTTATAAAAATGTAAAGACAGGGCCAGGAGGCCCTGGCAGGACAAAAGGTTTAACCTTAAAGCCTTTCAGAGTCTGTCCACACAGATATCCACAGTCTATGTGTAGGTCACAGCCAAACAGGCAGTTTCATTTTCTCATCTACCTTGCAGTCACGCCGCAGCGTGCTGGGTTTCTGTGGCGGGTTTTCGGTAGCAGGGGTGGGGGCTGCACCTCTGGCCCCTGGGAGAAGCTTCTGGAAGCTCCCCCGGCTCCAAGTCGAACCCGCCTCTGGGCAGGGCCGAGCCCATCGGCTGCGCCTCTGCGATAACATAATTAAGAAGGGGAACCCGGGAGGGGGCTGGGGACTTGTGAGGAGGGTGGACGATGAGGGAAGTGGAAGGAAGGAAGGAAGGAGGAGGAAGGGGAGGAGGTGCGCCGGAGCAGAGACCCTGTGTCCTGTGGGGAGACGGCAGGGCCGCCCCCCCGCCACCCATGGAGGTCCGCGGTGGAGCAGGGGCCGAGCTGAAGCCTGAGGAGTAAAGGCCCATCAGGACCGGCGGCTGCGGTTAAAGGAGGCCGGGACTCTGAGGGAAGAAGCGGCCCCCGCTGCTGTGGTTCGGCGCTGGGAGGGCTGGGACACACCGGGGGGACCCACGGCGGAGCAGCTCGGGAGCGGCTGCAGCCCGTGGGGAGGACTCACGCCGGAGAAGTTCATGCCCTTGACTGAAATGGGTGAGAACCCCCCCAGCCATTGTGCTTCATCTTCTCCTTCCCATTCCTGATAAGGGGAAAGGGTAAGTGAACAGCTGTGTGATGCTCACTTGCCCCTTGGGCTCAAACTACACACAGCCATGGTCTTACCAGAACATTACTGCAGGTGTAATTTGCTGCAAAGAGAAATTCACAAGTATAATACATGTGCTCTGAAGCAATGCTCTTATGTTTGTGTGCAAGTCATCACTGACACATGAATAAAGTGACAAATTTTTTTAAAACCCTGTCCTGATAGGCTTGAGAAGAGAGCCTAAACATACAAGTTTTAGGAAACTGTTTTCACAAGAGCTTATCCATGAAAGGAAATCCTGTAACTTTCAAGGAATGTTTTCAGGTAATTTTCCAAATAGCGTATTGTCATAGTCATAGAATCATAGAATGGTTTGGGTTGGAAGTGACCTTAAAGACCATCTAGTTCCAACCCCCTGCCCCAGGCAGGGCCCCCTTCCCCCAGCCCAGGGTGCTCCCAGCCCCATCCAACCTGGCCTTGAACCCTTCCAGGGAGGGGGCAGCCACAGCTGCTCTGGGCACCCTGGGCCAGCACCTCACCCCCGCACAGGGAACAAATTCTGCCTGAGATCTCATCTAAATCTGCCCTATTTCAGTATAAAACCATCACCCCTCATCCTATCCGTACAACCCCTGATCCAGAGTCCCTCCCCACCTTTCCTGCCCCCCCCTTTAAGCACTGGGAGGCCACTCTAAGGTCTCCCTGGAGCCTTCTCTTCTCCAGGCTGAAGGCCCCCGACTCTTACAACCTGTCCTCATAGGGGAAGTGCTCCAGCCCCCCAAGCATCTCCGTGGCCTCCTCTGGACCCTCTCAACCAGGTCCATGTCCTTCTCATATCAGGGGCCTCAGAGCTGGACACAGCACTGCAGGTGGGGTCTCACAAGAGCAAAGCAGAGGGGGAGAATCCCTTCCCTCGACCTGCTGGCCACACTTCCTGAAGTGGAACTTCATGAGTTTTGTGCAGGCCCACCTCTCAAGCTCTTTGAGATCCTTCTGGGTGGCATCCCTTCCCTCCAGCGTGTCAACCACACCACACAGCTTGATGTTGTCAGCAAATTCGCTGAGGGTGCACTCAATCCCACTGCCCACGTCACCAGCAAAGATGTTAAACAGCTCTGGTCCTAACACTGACCCCTGAAGAACATTACTTGCCACTGCTCTCTGCTTGGACATGGAGTCACTGATTGCAGCTCTCTGAGTGCAATCGTCTAGCCAATTCCTCATCCACTGAGTGGTTCCATCCATCAAATCCGTGTCTCTCCAATTTAGAGACAAGGATGTCATGCAGGACAGTGTCAAAAGCTTTGTAGAAGTCCAGGTAGAAGACGTCAGTTGCTCTTCCCTTACCTACCAGTGCTGTAACCACATCAAAGAAGGCCACCAAATTTGTCAGGCATGATCTACCTTTAGTGAAAACATGTTGGCTGGCATCAGTCACTTCCTTATTTTTCATGTGCCCTAGCATAGTTTCCAGGAGGATCTGCTCCATGATCTCACGGGGCACAGAGGCGAGACTGACTGGTCTGTGGTTCCCCAGGTCTTCTTTTTTCCCTTTTTAAAAATAGGAGTTATGTTTCACCTTTTCCAGTCAGTGGGAACTTCACTGGACTGCCACAACTTCTCAAATATGACGGATAGTGGCTTAGCCATCAGGACCCGTGGATACATCTCACCAGGTCCCATGGATTTGTGCATCTTCAGGTTCCTTAGATGGTCTCGAACCTGATCTTTTCCTACAGTGGGCGGTTCTTCATACTCCAAGTCTCCATTTTTCTTTCTGCGTCTCAGCAGCACAGTTGGAGCCCTTGCCCGTGAAGACTGAGGCAAAAAAGTCACTGAGTACCTCAGCCTTCTCCATATCCCAGGTAACCAGGTGTCCCATTTCCTTCTAGAGAGGGCCCACATTTTCCTTTGTCTTCCTTCTATCACCAATGTACCTACAGAAGTTTTTTGTGGCCTTCAATGTCCCTGGCCAGATTTAATTCTATTGGGGCTTTGACCTTCCTAACCTGATCCCTGGCTACCTGGACAGTTTCTCTGTATCCCTCCCAGAGTATCTGTCCTTGCTTCTACTGTCTGTAGGCTTCCTTTTTGTGTCCAAGCTTGTCCAGGAGCTCTTTGTTCATCCATGCAGGCTTCTTGACATTTTTGCCTGACTTCCTGTTTGTCAGGATGCATTGCTCCCGAGCTTGCAGGTGATCCTTGAATATTAATCAGCTTTCTTGGAACCCTCTTCCCTCCAGGGTTTTACCCCATGCTACTCTGCCAAGTAGATGCCTGAAAAGGCCAAAGCCTGATCTCCTGCAGTCAGGGTAGTGAGCTTGCTGCCCACCTTCCTCGCTGTTCAAAGGATCTTGATCTCCACCATTTCATGGTCACTGCAGCCAAGGCTGCCCTTGAGCCTCACATTCTCAACCAGCCCCTCCTTGCTGGTGAGAGCAAGGTCCAGCATAGCACCTCTCCTTGTTGTCTTCTCTACCACTTGGACAAGGAAGTTTTTCCATCAATGCACTCCAGGAACCTCCTGGATTGCTTATGTGCTGCAATGTTGTCCCTCCAACAGATACTGGAATGGTTAAAGTCCCCTGTGAGGACAAAAAAAGATTAACTTCCCCCAGTCTGTTGACCAATTCCATTTCAGTGGAACCTACTATTGTCATGCATACAAGGACACTGGAAGTGTGCTTCGGGTCTTATTCCACATGTGATAGACCTGTAACCTTTCCCGATTTCATCTTTGCTTGAGACTGTCTATATATTTTTACTGCTCTGTTAAAATAAGAGCAGTTTTTTCCTTTATTTGTAAGGACCAATACCTGAGCTAGATGCCCAAATGAAAAACATACACCCCGCATCTTTTAAGAATACATACATTATTTCCCACTTCCTCTTCCCTCCCTCTCTGAAGTCATGACTTAGCTTTAGGTCCCCAGCATAGAGCTACAGCTACAAGGCAAATTAAGTTCTGGCCTACTCAGTCAATTGATAGTACTGGTCCTCAGAACACATAAATACATCCCCAATTTACAGTAAGTCCTCAATGCACCAAAATTTTTTTACGATATATGCCAGTCAGCTCCTACTTAGTTATGATGTGCTACAGGGTTCGCTATGAATATTTAATACATGCTTTTAATTACTATTAAACACAGTGAATATAACACATTGTCAAAGTGGAAGGTACTGTGAAAATAACTGTTGAGTATACTGTTGTGTAAAGCATCATTCTTCAAAGACAGGCAACTTGTGCAATGAACACTGGGAGAGTATATAGATGCATGTTCTCGATAAAGCTCCTATTTAAATGCAGAGCTAATTTTGATATTGTTTATATAATTCTGTACTGTACGTATATTTACATGAGCTTTTAAACAACTGCAGAAATTAAGAGGGACAGTGGACTTGAAAAACTCGCTTACAGGTACATTTAAAAAAAAAAGTAAACACTTTTGGTGGTAAATATTTATAAAAGAATACACAGGGTACTCAGAGTAACAGCAAAATTATAGCTGAAAAGCTAACAAAGTAGTAATTTCATCTATGAAACAAAATTAGATCAATGGTCTTAAACAAAAAAAAAACATGGATTGCCAGCACATCAGTGAGTACAGCTGTATGTAGTGATGGGAGATTGGAGGTATATCCATATGCCCTCGAAAAATGGATCTGAGAAATACCTAAAGCCTAAGTCGTGTGGCAGAAATGAATGAGAAATCTATATATTCCATTTTGTTATTGCTGAAGAAAATCTCCCACCTCTAGAACTACAATTTCACTACATTTCATATTTTGGCAGTGAATGCACAGTCTTTCTTACAGAAGCTCTATTATTTCTGAAGAAAATTACATAGCATTGCTGCACCAGAGCATAGAGACTTAAAGTGAACCGAGGCAGAAAAAAATTATGAAGAAGGAAACATGATTAACGTAGGAGTTACTCAATACCATACTCATATGTAGTATTAATCTTGTATGAGAACAATTATATGAAAATAAAACTACTCTGAATTATTTTCTGTGTTTGTTCAATTAATAGTTTGGGGAAAGCAAGCTATTCATCTAATCCTAGCACCACCATATCATTTACTGGAAATTACTTTTTAGGCATCTGTGCTCGGTAAAAAATAAACCAAAAATATTTCAGTGTTTGAAACCTTATGAACGTTGAGCAAGTGCCCTTCCAGTGCTACCTCTAACCTTATGACTGTTTAGAAAGGAACAAATATGATCAGGATGGTGTAAAATTATTTATGAAAGCCCAAGGGCTTTTGCAGTTTATATATGATTTCCCCCTCCCCTTTTAATTACATCATTCTGAGTGAATGATTTCCAACACAATTTATATAGACAAAGCTGGTGACATTTCACCTCATCCATAGGATATTCCGATATGTGGTTTAGTTTACTATGTCTGAAGTTACTTAAAGCAGTAGTGTAACTTAAGTTTCAGTAAAAGCACAACAAAACCTACGAATTCTGGAAGCTCGGATAAGTCTTTTCCACAAGTACAAGGGTACCATAAAGCAACCCAACCCAGATTTACCTCCTCTAAGTCAGCCAAGCGCCACTAATTTCAGTAGATCTTGATACCTCATTTTAAACCATCTGAGAACTTGTTCTGGCTTTTAGTGTATATCGCTGATTTGATTATTAAAAAAAAAAAAAAAAATACTACAGGCAAATCACTAAAAATATTTGTGGCTGCTGAGTCAGAAGCAGCTTTCCTCCCTAAAAGCACTGAATTTCATATGACAACTGAGAACTGGTTCTCTCCGTGGCTAATGGCAGGGACTGGGCTGACAGTAGCTCTTCTGAAGGACTCAGGAATAAGTCTTTACCTGTGTGAATGAGTATCAGTTAGGTGGGAAATTATTTAAAGAGTCGGTACCTAGGAGTATAGGGCTGTGAACAGATAATGGCTTTAAATGTCAGGGAAAGACAGACAATGTAAAATAACTGAGCCACTGTGCAGAGTGAGCTGGAGATAAGGAGCAGAGCCCAAGCACAAAGATGAGAACTTGCTCCTCACAGAAAGCTGACATCAAGACATTTCTGTATTTGACTCTCAATTTGAAATTTGGCTATTAAATTTTTAGCACACTCAAAGCCAGTTGGGAGAGTCAGCTGTGGAGCCAAAGGAAACCTATTCTAAACTCAGGGCAAGGTAAACACATAACACTGCAGCCTTGAAGAAAACGGGGAAAAAAAAAAAAAAAAAAAAAAAAAAAAAAAAAAAAAAAAAAAAATTGCTAAAGTGATTGTTGGGGGTTTGGGGTTTTTTTGTCATTGCTGTTTAAAAACTCTGCTAGAAGATCTTTGTATTTTAATTCTTTATTTACTGACAATCATCTCTTGCAGGAGAAGAATTTTTGAGGTTTTCTCAGTTAGAGGTTCCTAGACACAGGCTGACTTTTCTATTGCTTAAATATTGCTTATCCATGACTTTTCTATGTGAGAACTAACAGCTTCAACAGTCTAAAAGAAAAAAGCATTAGAAGGTTCATGCTAGACTGGGCCCAGTGATAAAATATTGACCCTTCTGGAGATAAGACATTAAAATAACAGCAAAAAACTACAAGTCTGTAATATCACCTCTGCTTTTATGTTGTTAAACTACATTTTAGTCAACAGCACCCCTCCGATATTATCGATGACGGATTAATCTTAATCCTCTATGCAAGAGAATTTATATCAGGTTTTAGCATGCCCATTTTGCACATTCATAAACTCTGGCACTTAAGAAAACTTGAAAGAGTTGGAAACAGAGAAAAGCAAACTCAGTACTGAACCAAGTTGGCTTAGGTAAGAAATCAAAATAGAATGGCCTGTTACTGTTTAAATAAGGTTACTAATAAATTCACTCAAGAAAAAGGAGTGAAAAGGCAAGCGACAGAGGCTAGATCAACCACATTAGATTTTAGATTTACCACCATTTCCAATTGCGTGGTGGTTTCACAACACAGAAATGAGCAACCGCACAATCAAGGCTGTAATAAAGATGCTGTTACTTCTTACGTAGTCTGCTGGGCCATCCTGCGGGCTGGACCAGCCATCTACCTTTTTCTCACCATGGCAGCCAACATCATCTTTAAGCCACAGTTCATGCAAGTCTAACAAGGAATTTCAGCTGAACTAGTCCCGTGCGTGGGCCAGAGCGGGAGCTGGTATGTACCAGAAAGCAAAGGCATCTGCCTTCAGTTTCCAAATGAACTCTTTGCTACCACTCCTTACACAACATCTGTACAACCCTAAGAGAATGGTAATAATCACTATTTCTTTATGACACAATCAAAATATCTTAACACATGGTCTAGACGTGCTCAGTGATAATGTTATTCAGAAGAATGCAAGCTTTCCATTAAACAAAAATTATCAGTTTTCATCACTACCAGGAAAACTGAGGCCACAACTAGAAAAAAACCCAATCTGATGACATCTGTCTGAGTGCCTGTTGATCACCAAATGATTTAATGTTGCAACTCAACAGTTCAAATAGATACTGTTTCTCTGCCTATAGCTTTAGCAGAAATTGTCAATGAACGCTTATTGCAGCCTCCATAGACTTTACAGCCTTTCCTAGCACAGAAGGGACAGGTGTCCCAACTCTCAGTTTCTCTGACAACTTCTAAAGCTGTGAAAGTTATTTGGCTTCAACATGTTTCAGTCTACTGAGAATAAAACTTTTAGAACTGGTCTAAATACAAATTACACATAACTGTCATAATTCCCAGGTAATATGCAAAATGTATAGGCATTTTTCTTATCGACTGCCAAATTCTGATTTGCTCCACCACACTGTAACAAAACCAAGGATCTTTGCTGAATAACTCGTCCACTCACGCCGTCATTCGAAAGTGTTAGACAAAGGGTGTGTTAATGAGAGCACCTTACTTCGACTGACATGTAGTTGTGTTTCCAACTACTTTTTCTTCCAGATCCTTAACACTGCACGGTTTTGTAGCGCTCAAGATTGACAGAGATGTGTTGCATGTATTCATGGCTGGGAGGATAAAGTTCCTGCTTTAATTGTCAGATCAGCTTTTTTTCAAAAGCCAATTAATGGAATGTCTGTTCCGAGAATGTCAAACAAAGGTCTTGACCTCTGGCAGAAACTATTTGTAACAACATGAACCCCATGCAAAGAGTTTTCTGGGAGGATCTCAAAAAGAAATATTTTAAATTTCTCATTAAAACGATCCCAATGATTTCCTACATCATCAATCTCTAGTAAAATAAACAAAATCGAGAAAACTCCCCCAAAAACAATAGCCAACTTCATATACCAGATATAAATGTCAGGGTAGCAGCTTCCATCAAATTATTATATACTCTGCCAACTGAAAAGCCTGCC
Source organism: Tyto alba (assembly GCF_018691265.1). Taxonomy (NCBI): domain Eukaryota; kingdom Metazoa; phylum Chordata; class Aves; order Strigiformes; family Tytonidae; genus Tyto; species Tyto alba. The sequence continues at coordinate 26,255,246 of NW_024881324.1, read as the reverse complement.
CAGTGTCAGCATTTTAAATATAGTGCATGCTGTTCGATGAAGGCTTCCCATTTTCTGTTACCTCTGCCTTTCCTCATAGCTTAAAGCAATATATTTAAAGTACAGATATATGTATAGTTTGTATGCGTGCACACATACAAAAGAAGCACGTTGATAGTATCATGGACCCATTGTATGGAAGGCTGCTTAAAACAGGGAGAGAGTTCTTCTACTTTAAGTAGCACGCTACAAAAAAAGCGTGTCGACATTAGTAGGTTATTAGGATGAATTGTCACCAATGACAGAAAGCTGTTTTATTGTATCTCTCTGTCGGTCACTTTAGGATTCAACAGCTAGAAGACTGAACACGTTTGGTTAGTTGGTTTGTTTGGTTGGTTGGTTGCTTTGCTTTGTTTTTTTTCACAAAGAGGAGAAAAAAAAATAAATTGCACCTCCCACTTACAATTATTTTAACGAAAGAATGCCTAAGCTACTGAACATCATTAGTTAGTACATAAACAACTACTAACTGTATAATAAAATCACTGAAGTAATTCCAACTTTGCCTCGAACTTCCAAAAATCAAGATGTTAACGTACGGTTGAATTCGTTCAGTTACTCCGAAATCAGTGGAGTAATACCAAAGACAGATTTGGCCCATTATCTACCTGCACACCATAAATGAATAATGCAAATGTACATGCAAAGGACCATGAAGTATCTCAGCTTAGCAGTGCGCTTGAAATGTATCACTACCTTCTTGAAATATTTATCAACCACAGGAAATTCCACAGAGAAAACACTATTAGGGACTTTGCGGAATTTTTATTTCTACACTGGACTCAGAGGACTTTAGAAAAGGAGACTTGAATTAACTGCTAAAACAACTTCAGGTCCTGCTCTGCCACCATGGGCTTCACGAGTCCCTTCCTAATTGCTTCAGAGTCACTTCGATGTCCTTCCCACTGGGGTCTTTTCGCAGCGCTTCTCAGAGGGGAGAAAAGGAAGGTAACAAGTTTCTGGACACTTGGCTTCAGAAGACACTGAAATTGAATAGGACGCAACTGAAAAGCTTCTGAAAGAATCCACAGTAACAAGCATGATTTAAGACACCACACTCAACTCAAAAATACCACATAACGAGTTAAGCGGTCTTATTAAAATCATCCTAGTGCTATAAACTAGTTAAAATGACTAGCTGGATCAGCTAGGAACAAGCTTGGATCAACCCTGCAAAGCATTTAAACTACTGAGCGCCAAACACTGAATTAGTTTTACTAAACTTTTTTTTGAAATAAAATTAGTTCCTGATCTTGAAGTAGTTTTACTGCTTTAGCTAAAGTAGTTTTAGGAAGAAAACTGGCCCTTAACTTAAGATTGAGTAGTTAAACTAGTTTGATCTACAAAATCTTTTGTTTCTAATTTTAACTAATAAAAACTGCTTATGGTTATATGAGAAGAGAATTCCTTCCAAGTCATACATTTTATTAATTATGGACTTTGGGAGGGTACATGCTTGTTCATTTAACCTGACAGACGCAGTCACCTAGTAAACAGTATTAATTCACAATAACATATTCCTGCCGTGTCTTGAGTCAGGAATAATACATAAACCCAAGCTGCTCTAACCCCCCTCATCCTTTTTTTTTTAATTTGGTAAGAAGGACTAGACTTGGAGGTGGGGGGAGGGGGTGTTTGGTTTTACATTTTAGATATTTTACTTCCATCCAGCCGAAAGATCACACTAGTAAATAAACTGTTACCTTAAGAAATATACAGATCTGTGTCAGAAAAGCCTGTTGGAACTCTTCCACATAAAATTCATTTATTTAGTCCCTTGAACATTCAGTTACATTTCCCTGGGACTTGAGCAGCACCAGATGGAACTAGATCATAACCATGAAGTATTTTCACTAATCTTCTGTAATGAATTTCAATTTAGCTGACCCATCTACACATTAAAAAAAAAAAAAAAAAAAAAAAAATCTACCTGAAAGCTTGATAAAGACTTAAAGGTTAAACATATAAGCGATACAAATCCCATTCTCACCTATTTAAGACTATACTCAGAAAAAATGTATCAATAGAGTACATAGTAGTTATTGAGAGCATTTTCTAAGGTAAAAGTACAAAGCAACAGGTCTGCAAGCTGAAAGCATTTATCTACAAAAATACATTATTGCACAAGAAAACTTAGGCTGTTCAATTGTTTTATCTCGGTGGAATTGCTGATTTTCTTAACTCGCTGCTTTAGACAAATTAAAACAAGAAATAACCAGTTAAATAAAGTGTTGCTGAATAAGAACATGAAGCATTTTGGGGATACAAGACACTTCCACTGAAGGGTAATATTTACTTTCTTGCCTTTAATGAACTTTAAAGTACCCATCTCTCTCTTTTTTGAGCCAAGAACACCGTTTTTTTTAAAAAAAAAAAAAAAAAGAAAACAAATAAACAAACAAACGACCAAAACCTACCAGCCACAAATTAGCATTTCACGCGGACTTCAGAATCTAGCAATTGCTACCTATATCGCCTTGCATAAGCAGATTTAAAGCATTTTTAGGTCCAAAAGTATTTCTAAGCCATTCAGAAGGGACGCTTAAAACAAGTTCTATAGCTTTTCACGAAACCTCCGTCTTCACCTCAACCAAATCCCAAAGCAGCCCCAAACAAGCGATCCATCTTTATAACTCTTTACCTTTGTCGCCCACTTGTAAATTAATCTCCTTAATCACTTCAGCGTTCGCTCTGGGAAGTCTCCTCAAAGCTGAGCCGAGTTTCCCTCCTCTCCGGAGCAGGAGCTCACGCAGGTCTGGTCATTTTTTTTTTTTTTTTTTTTTCCTTTCTTTTCTTTTTTTCCCTCCCCCTCCACCCCTCCCTCCTTTTACCCCTCACAGAAAGCAACTGGAAGCAAATCTGAGCGGGCGAACGCCGCCGGCCATTCCGATCGCTCGGAGAGACGACAACGGCCGCGACGCCCCCGGCCCGCGGCCCCTCCGCGTGCTCGAGGCAGCGGGAGGCCGGCGCGCGCGGGGCGCGGGGCGCGGCCGGGGCAGCTGCCGCCGGCCCAGCGGGGGCAGCGCGGCCCAGGGAGGGGGGAGGCGCGCGCCGCCGGGCACAAAGGTCTCCATGGCAACCGCGGTCCGAGCCCCCCCCCCCCGCTTCAGGCAACACCTCACCGCCGCCGGCCCCGCCCCCGCCGCGCGCGCGCCCCGCCCCTCTCCGCGCCGGGCGGGAAAGGGCGCGCGCCGCCGAGGGGCCGCTTTCTGCAGGGCTGGGCCCCCCCCCCCCCCCCCCCCCCTCCCCAGGCCCGTCCTCAGGCAGATGTGTATTTATTCAGGTTTTCTAACTGGGAGTAGAAGTCGCTCTGCTGCCGCAGCATCTCAGCACAGCGGCACACCACGCTGAGTTCATTAAACCACCACCCCCCCCCCCCCCCAGCCCTGCTTGAGCTTATACAGCCTCTCGCAATACAAAACATCGCATAATGGGGCGCCCTTCTTTTTCTTTCGAACTTCTGCCCTGCTGTAAGAAACTATGAACTAGGGTATTGTTTATTGAAATTTATGTTAAGCTCAATGTAAAGGTTAGGCAGCAAAAGACAGGAAACCGCTTATGCAAACAGCTGCCAGACACCGCTTGTGTGAGATAAGACAACCGCAATTGCTTACACAAACCAGATACCGCTTGTGCAAGCAGAAGAGGTACTGCTCAAAGATAGCCATGGACGTAAAAATGTATAAAAAGGGACTGTTTGAACTGATCAGTGCGGCAGTTGGTGGAGCGCAGACTCCCCTGCCGTCCAGCGCTGTCTTTGCTCATATTCTACTTGCTATAATTAATAAAATTATAACTGGATTGTGATCCATTGTGGTCTCAATTTATAACACTGCGGACGATGGCGCGAAGCTGCGAAACTTTGGCGCCTTAAATACACGGGCGTCTAGAAAACACAACCGAAGCTCCGATGTTTAGAAGCGCACGCAGCAATAAAAGGCAATGTTAAAAGGCAACGGCCGCGTGCCCGGCCCGGCGGGCAGCAGCAAGCCTCTGCCACAGGTTACAAGCACCAGCCGCGCGTACGGGGGTTACACCCCCTGAACGCTGCAAGATTCTTCATACCCGCTCAAGTCTGAGGGGTCTCGGGGTCAGGGATCGAGGTGCCAAAGGTGGACGTGAGGCTCAAGCTGTGTTGGTGACAAATAACCCCACGCAAGACCCCCGTCGATGTAATTACGCCTGTAAAAGATTACTGTCATCCTTCGGCCCAGCGCAAATGTTTAAGTAATCCAATTCTTCTGCTGAAGTCAAAACGATGTAACTTGCTTCCGAGGATTTCTTGCTAAAGTGCCTTATTCATACTGCACTTTTCAGCTGGTCAACACCAGTGCGACCTGATCACTTGAGGAAAACGACTGTGTGATGATGTGGTATACAAAGATCCTGTCAGAAAAATGGCCTTCCCTTCCACATAAGTATGAACTTCATATTCAAATACTTCACGTGAATAAAGTGTCAGCTTAAGACTCCAAAAGGAGCCCTTTCCTTCCCGATGTTTTTAATGAAACTAAATGTGATTATTATACCTGTTAGCACACAGCCTTCATTATTTGCTGCCAACGTTTGGGAAACAGGCTGAGGGACTGGACCGGCGGCTTGCTTTTTAACCTTTTCTTTAAATTACATTTCACTCCAGATCTTAAAGAAATGGCTCCTTTCTACTCACAAAGCCGCTCCCCTTTTCTGAATGACAAGGAGCACGTACCTAACACCCGCTACCGTTAGTGTTTTCCATTAGTGATGGGGAGTCATAAAACTTCAGTGCACCTTTCAACAGTCTTCTCTCAAACTGCCAACTGTGAGGCTGAGCTCAGCTTTGCTTGGTTTCATAGGACACACTGTACGCACCAAGGAAGGAAGAGCGACATTTCAGGGTCTGAAGGGGGGAAAAAAACTCTGATTCAGCCTCTACCAACCTTCCCTGGGTTTATCTGCGCTCCCTGGGGCAGACATAGGTACAGGGGTTGCCCTCAGCTCCCTCCCCAGAAAGGGGACAGAGGGAAGAAAGAGAACGCAGCTAAGCAGGTTCAGAAGTTTGGCATTAGACACTTCTTTTAAACACCTGCTGATGCCAATGCAGTAATAATAATAATAATAATAGTAATAATAATAGTAGTAGTAGTAATAATAATGACGGATCCAATCTCCCAGAAACATTTGGAAGGGGAAAGCCCAAAAGTTAACTGTATTTCTAAAATTTCAGGGAGGTAAAATGTTGCTGGGGGCAATGGATGGAAGATCACGTTGTAAAGCCCTTTATTTTAGCTCCTGAATAGCAAACATACTAGCTTCCTTCTAACTCTGCCAAGCTGCAAGTGTCATTTAAGGAGACCAATGTAACAAATTCTTGTTGTTCTCCATTGCTGCCTCGGATGTAGAAAGACGACTGTTTATAATAAATTAAAGGTCACAAATAAATGGCAATTTAATAGAAGAAAATCTACTCCACTTGAAATAATATCTCCAAGGGGTAATTAATTACACATCAGTCTGAGCATGTTTTCTTTCACTGAAATACTGTCAACAGCCGTCCTGTTCCATTTCAGTGTGCTAATGTGCATCACCATCTCTGGAAAGCTCTGTTGAAAACCTAGGAAAACAGGTACTATAAAGTCATTGCATCTATTGCATTCGTGGACAACACACATACAATTTTGAAGTGTATTTAATAGAGAAATTTAACCTAACAATACAATTCAAAGGGATTTTACTCTCACTGCGAAGATCAATGATTAGAATTAAAATGGATTGCCATATATTCATGAAAGAGTTGTTCAATCATTTGATATTTGTACAGGTCGCTGTCTTTATATAAAGGGATCCTATCTCATAAAACTGATTGATGAAAGTAGAAGAAAACTATTTTCATTCCAAGCCCGTATACCCTTCCTGTCATTAGAATATGTACTTTTTCTGAATCACAAAAATTCCTATACACTTAAAATTGATCAAATCCTCAAGTGCTCTGTTGATGTTTGGCTTACAGTATGCTGAAGCTGTGCAAACTTTGAGAGTTTGGACAGGGAGAAGTAGAAGGAAATCCTATAATGTATTTTAGGCTTTGTAGTAATACTTACTCAAGGAAAACTGCCTTTAAGCTTGGAGACTGGGAAAGGAGGTTAGGTGCAGGATTTTTCTATTGCTCATGCAGCACATGAACAGTTATCTCCGAACCACAATTCGGTGGTTTTATGCTAACATCCACAACTTCACTTTAATCTACACAAATGCACATCCACATCCTTTTCACACTGGTTCTTCAAGAATCGTTTAAAACATCTCCAAGCATCAAGAGTGTAACGACTAGGTGGATTCTTTATAATTCGAATGAAAAACATCAATACTCAAATCTGTGTTTTTCCAGAGATAAATCTGTAAACATTTCAAGACAGCCATACTAAGGCCGAATTTAAGGGTTTGCTTGTGCTCCCTTTAACGTGTCTAAGTGAGCTAACAGGATGCATGTACAGCATAAATTGCTGTACAAAGCCGAAATAAGATTATTTCATTTAAAGTCACACAAATATTTACTGGATTAATGTGTTAGTGGATTCTATACTGGGTTGTGTTGGGGTTTTTTCCACTAAACCCTTTCTAGGGCACGTTTAGCTGTTCCTCTGCTTGACAATCTATGCAGAATGCAGAAAGAAATTGCTCCAGAATCTTTCCCTTTTCTCTTCTAACCTTTTCTGGTTTGTGACACTACAGTTACCATGAAATAACACTGCGAGTACTGCAGAACTGTACATGTTTTTCAGAAGCTCAGTCCTGTGTCACAATCTCTTATCGTGTTTTACTCGTGTTTCTCTCTTGATTTGGTAACTCCATGGGGAAGACCACTCCAAGAACAAGCAAGGGGTTTGTGTGATACTGTGCATGGTGGCTCTGCAGATCCCTATAGTTTCTCTTCCACGGCATTCTCAGCTGAGGCAAACAGTGTAAACAGGATATTTTGTTCTTGCATAATAAATGAAGAAAGCCTTTTTCAGGGTCTGAATAGACAGTAGTATACAGCAATTATTTCCACCAACTTTTGCTCTTTATGTTCTGCAACACTAATGAATAGCAGAATTCTTTTTTAAAAAAAAAAATATTACAGGCCACAGAGCCTTTAAGACTTACTCTGTTTCACTGTCTCTGGGAATAACCAATTCAGTAACATTAAGAAATAAGAGAACATGCCTAAACACTGGAAAACTAGCTAACCAACATCGCTAAAAGAGCTACCAAGACATTTCCTACCATTTTGTATCCGCTTTTTAAGTATTCCTGAAAGTTTTTCAACACGCAGCAAGAATTTTGCAGAATACGAGCCACTTCTAAGTCAGACAGCAGAAAACAAAAAAATCTGAGAAGGGTTGGGCACTTCCATGACTTCCTGGAAACCAGAAGTAAAACTCACTCTGATTCCAGTAGGAACAGATTCAGGTCAACTAGAATTACCACGGAGAGCTAATGCTTATGGAAGTGCTGTACTTAAATCTCAACTAACTGGGTTAGTGGCGGTTTCTCTGAGTTACAAGAGGAATTTCTGGATACATTGTTCAGGAAACTTTAGCAAATAAAGATTTACAATTTAAAAAGTGGATTGGAAGTTTCTTCCCATATTTTTAATAGCTACGCAGTCTAACTAACTGTATGTCATGTTTTCTGATTTAAAAGTAAGGTTAGCCTTCACAACAATCAAATCTGGAAGGGCAGTATGATGAAGTCGAACGTCAAAAATACAACTGAATTCTGAAAAAAAGAAAAAGGATTTTGCCTTTTGCCAAAATTTATATTTACCCCCATAACAGATTTTTGCTTTTCAGCTGCTTTTCTACTGCGGAGCCTGTGATACCCGAGAATGTGTCCATTTGCAATATGAAAACACTTCCCCTACTACCTTCATCCAGCTTCATTTTCAGAATTGGTCATCTGGAGGCAATATGTTTTATCATTCCTAGACAGACAAGCACTCCCTTTTATAGGACTCATAAATACCTCTCATACTGATGGAAATGACCGGCAAGCCCTTAAAGGAGTGTTATATGTCGTGGAAATGGCAAGCACCTGCCACAATGAAACCTGCAGGTGACCGACAATGACAGAGCTACAAATAAACCAGTAAATGCACAGATGCTAGAATCACTTCGTATCACACGTGCAATTTTAGCTTTATTCTTGGTAACTGACTTGTCTGCCACCTAATTTCTGACTCCCTGTGATTTTTAGACCATACAGAGTAGTTATTTCTGCTGCTGTTCATATTTTTAAGTATTTATAGAAAGTAAATGGGATTATATTTTGTCCCCCCAGCCTTGGAAACTTGTAGCTCCTATTTTCCTTTCCCATCTGAAGTTAGAATTACTCTTTTAAAACTCATGTTCTCCCTTGTCCCTATCCAAAAAGGACCATTCATGCACCCACCTTCTCATCCTTCTATAACTGCTAACAAAACGGAAACAAGTCCAGCTTGGATAAACTCCGTTAATGTCAGTGGAAACTGTTCCTAAACAGGCAGGCTGAAGAGAAGCCCAGACTCACGGAGAGAACATGGATGTCTGCAACATCACCTGGTCCGTGCAGAGCCCTACCACAGAAAGCTGCTCTGAGCACTGTCTTAGAGAAAGAGAGGTGAGACGGGTAAAAAAAAAGGACAAAAAAAGGAAGTAGGTTATTCCAAGCAGTGTGATCTGCTTATTATTTTCTGATGTTGATTTAGTCACTGTAAGAACCACAGCGCCTAGTAGATAACCTTGCAGGTTATCAGGAAACCCGTAGCACATGCCTCTCAGAGGCCAAGATCAGCGGTCAGTGCTATTCTATACGGTTTAGCACACTTTGCTTTTTAAAAGCTTTAATGCAAGCATGAAAAGGGGGTACAGAAGCCATGACACTAGGGAAATTTCCCCCCCCCCCCCCCCCCGTTTTCACATCTTGGTCGTTGATTTATGCAGTGGAAATAGGAGAAACTGGAAAAACACCACGCACACCAAAGGAATATTATATTTCTACAACCTAGGTGCATTTATGGCTGTATTGCTGTAAGCACAAATGAGACTAGTTTGCAGCCTGTAATTTGTTAACAATATTTCATCTTCAACTGCTACAGTTATACCAGAAGAAAAACAGTGCGTTGACAGGCATGACTGCTGGTTAAGTCTTCCAGAATAAATCAGTCGCCTGTTCACTGCATCAGAGAAACCCACTAGATGCCCAGCAATGCTGAATATAATGAATTAGGACAAGAAGGAAGACTACCAACTCCCTTCCCTTTCACATCAAAAAGTTGCTAGTAAAGATTCCGTGATCAACCAAAATTTGATCATGCATGCCAACTCAGAGTTCAAAGTCTCCCTTCACATCCTTCTGATGCATAATGCTAGCTCAAAATACGAGAGGGACAGAAAAAGAAACATCATATCATAGGCAGTGAAAGATCTTTTTTTCCTAAGTAGCAGTATTACGCTGAAGAACTGACAAAGAAGGGGTGCAAGGTACCCCACAGGAGAAACAACCTGCTGCCTTAGAGGAGGAAGCCCTGTTGTTAGAGGAGACCAGTATTTTCTAGGAGACCAGTATTTTGCACAACAGTAAGGAACGAGAGAGCAGGTGCTTCTGTCACAAGTACATTCATATGACGTCTCACCTCAACAGCTTGCCTGTCACGCTGGCAATACAGAACCGTGGAAAACCAAATTAATGAGAGGATATGCTCGGTTGTATAAAATCTTAGAGGACTGGGTAATGTGTGCTATCTTCCCTTCAAATATAGGATTTTTTTAGTTAAGAGTTATTCTTCAAATAAAGGAAACCTCAAAGTCTCTTTATTTAATAGCAAAGTAAGTCCAAGGGAAAAAAATGGTATATCAGAAAAAGATTAGATCAATATTGGAACTAACAAATGGAATGTGAAAATGTGTTATTACAGCAGTGTACTCCATTGCTGGTGTGGTGATCAATGACAGAAATAATTCATCACCACGACACAAACCAATGTCTGTAACTCAATTTCCCTTGCTACATCTTGTATGATGTATACAGATGTCAGGTTAAGTTCAACATCTGTGAGGCTGAAGCTTTGTTATAGTCAAACATTATGATGGGATTTCTATCAAACTAAAAAGAGTTCAAGAGCCAAAAGTGTACTCTGAATCTGCAGAACAAGCACACAATCTCGTATAGTGTCACTTCTTCAGCCTCTGAGTCACTTTGAACAAGTAGAAGGCTTTTTAAGTCTGACTTTGTGTCACAAGGCAAAGAAGAAATCTATCCTTTTATCTGGGAATCATCTCTGACCAGGAATAAAGACTTGCTGCTCACAACAGGTTATTTTTCTTCTCTTTCTGAATATAAAAATACTCTACTGGTCTGGTAACATGAGGTTGCTATCTGCTCCCAAAAAGGTCTTGAAAATGAAATTATGCCTTTCACCAGAGAGCATGGTGCAATATAGAAGATGAGAGCAAACGTGACATTTTGTATGGAGAACAAAGATTTGGGTTTTCAGGCAAACCAGAATATAAACAGGTCAGGAGCTAGTAATCAAAATAAAAACATAATAGAAATCCATAGAGGGAATGGAGAATATTGACAAACATGCTTTTCATTAGAAAAGACTTTTTACATCAATTTTGAATTAAGAAAGTCAATCAGAAGTGAAGATATACTGAGAGCAGCACCAGGAAGCAGCAGAAGTTCACCAGAGAGAGGCTGTGCAATGACTTTGGCCTTCCGTCAGACACTTTACCAACGCTGCAGAAATGGGATATTAAACAATTAGCCATAAAATAGGTTGAATCATTTAGCAAGTGTTTTTAGTAAAAAAGCTGTTTCGAGCTTCTCTTTCGATAGCTTCAAAACTCTACTTTATGAAAATGGCTGTAGGCTGCTGATTTTTATTTTTTTTTTCCATGTATATTTAAAACAGACATTATGAAATCATTGGGCACAGACATACTGTTAACAACTTCTCTTTTTTCATGCAAAATTTCTTTGACAGCTTGGCATATAATTAATCACTTTTTTAAACTGAATGCACCCCGACACAGTGGACCTAATTTTTCAATCTGTCAGCCAGAATTTGCCATTAACAAACTTTACAAAACAGATTAAATACTTCACTTTCTTTCTTCTCAGGCTTGTGACTTGGCAATGGGCTGAAGAAAATGTGTATTTCCAGAAAGATTAATGAGTAATTATTAGTTGAGATTAACCTGTTCTATAGATTTAATGGATTTCTGTATTGGCTGTGGAAGTTCTCAGAAAAAACTGATGAATCCTTGCCACAAATGAAAACAAGTTAACCTGATTAGGAGTCATGGAGGCTGAGAGAGAAAAGGAGAATAGATAAAAAGCGGGGAGCAAATCTGATGCTCAAAAAGGTATTTGAGCCACTGATACTAACAGAAAAGACACAGAGGCACTCGTTAATGACTGCACCCACCATTCCTTTTGGGGTGACAGGCACATTAACCTTCACTTGCTACAGCAATTATATCAGGTACAAAATAAATCTATTTCAGAGAATTCTTTGGGACAATCATGACTGTTGGCTACCGGGATTTTAGTTTAGGCTTTTAATCAGACAAAGATAGAGGTGAGATTTTTTTGTTTTGCATCTGTTTCATAAGTTCTATTAAGGACGCAATGATTTTGTAGAACAGGAAGATATGGAAGTATGCTCTCATAATATCAGAGCAAATATTCAAGGCCTTAAATTCTATCTGTAGAGCATTATTTTAAAAATATTTGCTGCAAAAAACTAGACACATTCTCGCCTGAGAGAAAGCAACTTGACCAGTGATTAACAGACCAATTAAGTGACTTAAACTTCTGCTAGCATTCTGCAGTCAATCTTGCGATAACTCTAATAACTTATTTACCAATGCTACATTTAGACAACATCCTTTTCACACTGTGTCTTCACTCTGCAGATCCATCTTTTTCCTCTTCTCAATCTCTCCCTTTACCTTTTCCTTCCCTTTCACTTTTCTTACCTCCTTCTCTTTAGGCTAAGTCCAGTCCCCTTAAGAAACAACACAAAAATCCCAGCAACCCTTTGCAAGCACACCGTTCTCTCTGCTGGCATGTTATCCCTCTGCCTGTCCCTCAAACAATCCCAACAACATTCTGGGGAGAAAAAACACCTACTGCCCTTTCCGTACACACCGTTGGAAACCCTGTTGCTAGTTGCTCATAGTGTAGTTAAGCATAAACAGCAGTAGTATATATAGATATATTTTTTTATTTTTTTTTTTTTTAATCCAACTTGCTTTCTAATTGCCTCTTTATACTTCAAAATACGGCACAGGGCAATTAGCACCCCAAGAACCCCCCCACTCCCCCAAAACACCCAACCACCTCAATTCAGCACCCGGCGCTGGCCCCAGTGACCATCAGGGAGCAGCGGCCCTGGGGTGGCACTGGCAGGAGGGAGAGGTTGCCCAGTGTGGGCAGGGCAGTGTCCACCCCAAGCATCCCTTTTCTTTTTTAAAAGTGTCAATACATATCCCTGCCAACAACATCCTTCACCCCACCTTCACCTGGCTGGTCAGCCATGAACAACTGTGACCTAGTGGATAATTATTTTCCTGTGCACAGAGTGCCCCACCACGCTATTTTCTTCTCCCCCTTCACAAACTTCAAGAGATTTTGGTCGTTGCCTCGCCCCATGCGGAGATGCAAATTTATTGTCTCGTTTCTTTTTTTGGCAACACATTTTGCAAGAGTTTCTGCTTGTGCCCTGACCCATGCTGAGCTGTCTGTCAGCCTTTACACTTTGCCTGTGAGTGTTAAATTCAAAATCTGTTCTCGAGCTTTTTGAATAGCTGCACTTGTGTGACACGTTTGTAGCTACCAGTAAACCAAGCTGATATACTGTGTAGAAAACGTTAGTGGAAACTATGTAATGACAACTAAGAGACTGTTCGGTCTAAGAACTTACTTTGATATTTGAGACCACTAACTCTAAAAGCTGGAAGATGCGAAGTTATATCATGTTGACCCACATAAGAGCTCAAACTTGACCTGTGTTCAAAATATCTGCTGGAGGTGGGCCAGGTAGCAATGCATTTCCCAGGATAGCTTACCAGAGTAAGAAAGCTAACCCTCCTAATGAGAACCTTTTCTGGCTGTGTACATTCATGAAAAGAATGGCTAAAATCTTCCCTACCTCAGGCTTCTTGAAATATCTTTAAAGTACCTGACAACAGCTGTATCTCAGGGAAGACTCTCTCCTTCCCGTGGCCTCCGGAGGAAAAGTGTTGGCTTTTGGGTGCATTCACAAAATGGTCCATAGGGCCTAATTACTATAAATGAAGCTGCCTTCTAAGCTTTGCTAGTAGCAGACAGAATTTCTCCCAACTAGGAAGTTACGGACACTACGGCTGAGGGTATGACAGAGAACAGGGGCTTGCTGCGTGAAGAAAAGCAATTACATCTGCCTAAAAGAATCTTGAGACATATTCTACATGCATTTGGGGAAATGACTTTTTAAATTTCCTTCATGATGAGGAAGGAGATGCCTACCACACATTTCTAAACTAAAAAAAAAAAAAAAAAAAAAAATAAATAAACCAGCACATGCTGGTTTTCTTCCACTTGTAGACTGGGTTGTGTTCTCTGTGACCTAGGGAGAGCAATTCTGCTCTCACCCGCATGCAGGCATATCCCATATGTGTCAGCTGGAGATGTTTTGGAGAACAAAAGAAGAACTAATTCTAATAAACCCACATGGCTTAGACAGCATGCAACTTGGTCTTTGCTTATTTTAACAATAAAAATCAATGCAAATAAGCTTTTTAACTCAGAATAAATTATCACAGAAAGAACTTCGACTTGCACGTTTTGAAAGACCCGAAACAGGTAAAAGTCTGTGCGATACTGATATGCACACACAGCTGCCACACACATCCCAGGAGTAAATATACAAGCAGAAAGTGCTGCACCCATTTAAATTACCTTTTCCATACTTGAGAATCAATCTTTATGAGAAGGATACCTAGAGATTAATCCAGTTTAGAATTTACAGAACATTATACTACTTACAGCTGTGGGCAGTGCAGCTTTCTAGCAGGTAGTATACGAGAACCACCTCGAGATACCGTGATCTTAGAGACTGCATTAATACAGCACGATGTACCAAAAAAAGAATGGTCAAAAAGTCGTGGGTTTTTAACGAAAAGATTTTTCTGGCTGTCCGGGTGACGGCAGGAAGCCACAAAGCGAGTGCTGGCGGAGGTGGCCCTGCCGCCTGGCGCAGGGGCAGCCTTCCACGGAATCGGCACAGCGGCTCGGAAACGCCGCCGCGGAGGCCGGCTCTCGGCCTGAAACCAGGCACCTGGTCGCAAGCGACGGCCTCCGCTGGGGCTCCGAAACGTTTGGGGAGCCTGACCCCAGAGGCTGCGGCGCATTGTGGGCACGAGGGAGGCAATCGCAGCCCTTCGGAGAGGGCAAGGCCTTTTTCTGGGGTGTGTGTCTCCCGGCGGCGGCCGGTACTGTTAATGAGCCAAAGGGGCGGCCAAAGACGCGGGCGGCTTCTACCACCGAGCACAGGGCGAGCTGCAGGAGGCGTTCGCCTGCTTTGCTTTTCCTCTGCGACCTAACGTTTTGAAGCAATTTTTCTTATTCTGCCTACAGTCTCTTTTCCCCATCTCTCGTAGCTTTTGCCGCTCCTATTACAGCGTCTCTCTTAATTATTTTCCTGCATGCGAAAGCAAAGGACAACTATGCTTTTCCTTCTCTAAGATCTAAAACTGTGTCAAGTTCACATGGAAGGCTAGAGAGCTACTATGTGATATTGCTACTTTTTAGTTAAAATAACGACCTCACAAACCTATTAGATTCTATTGCACCTAAAAATGCCAGGTAATTTTTCAATTTGGGATTTTGCACAAAACAAAGAAACCCCAAGGATACTACTAAGTACCTAATTAAGGAAAAATTGCTATGGCATATAAGATTCAGAGAATCCTTGTTTGTGGCCCATACACCTTGTCATCTGCCGCTCTATCACTGGAGACAGAAGCCTCAAATACTTTCATAATTTCTTCTATAACAAAGATGTTTTGATTTAGTTAAGTCAAATATCCAAAAGAAAAACAAAAATCACAGAAAATACTGTGTGCCATATGTGAGACGAGTAATTTTTTTCTCATTGTGAAGATATTTTTAATTTTCTAAACTTACTATGATTTATCTCATAAGATAGATGCTTCCCATATCGAGCAATTGGCAGTAAGGAGCTCTGTTTAAAAGTAGACAGTCTTACATGGCCTTATAATATGCATGCAACTGTTGATTTAGAGAAAATGTATGAACATTATTTATCAGACTGAAGATCACAATACACTAGTTCTTTTCTGGAAGAATACACTTTAGAAATGGGAATAAGTTCGTAAGTCCAGACCATCCCCATACATTAAGAAAGACTACTTTTTTGATGAAAACTGCAACAGGCAGGAGTTGTACTTCTGAGCTAGAGAAAATACTGGAAAATCAAAATTTAAAATTTTATGAAGATAAAAGTAGCAATAACAAGAACTGTGTGTCAGCTTGGAGCATAATTAAAAAGAATGCGTGGAATGTCCGCAAGAAATTCTAAATTACAAGACTAAACAATGACACTTCCTTTCAACTCTACCATTATTTTATATATTTATAACTACATATGTGAAAAACACAGATGCAGTATATAGTAATTTATGTAAGATTGTTACAATATGAGAGGTTAGGACTAAACTGTTGATTAGAAGATCAGGAGAATGTACTCTTTGCTCTGCTATTCAAAATAATTCCAAATATCCAACAATCCAAAAATCTAAATATCTAAAATAATTTTTTACTCTCCAAGCACAAAACACCTGTGGTGCCAATGCCTACCATAGGTACTACGAGGTTAACGTACAGTTTCATCATTTCAGTACAGCAGTTGGTATTATTAGTGCCCATCACATGTACCTGTACAGTTCAACAGTTAGATGTCATGGATAGAAAGAGTTACACATCCCCTTACAGTTACATCAAAACAATTAAAACTTTAATTCTTTCAATGAGAAGGAATTTGGAATGAAATTATAAAACGTCAGTTAAGAAAAATAAAGATAATATCATTAAAGTAGCAGACTGTTTTTAACTTCGTTAAACACTATCAAAATGATTACAGCACAGTACATTTATTATTTTCCAAGTGGTTGAGATAGAAAGCATAGTATTATGAGAGTATAACGCGTGCCATGTCGGGCTGTCTGTTCAGAGACAAAGTATTTCATGTTTAAAAGAAAGTTACGTGGCTTTAGCACCGTAATAGCCTTATGTGTTGTAGGTTTTGCATCAGCACTCAACCAAAATGGCACTGCCACACACTGCATTTTAAACTTATTTTATGGACGGTTTTTAAAATGAACAAACCAGAAAATCTGTTGTTTGATAAAGGAACAAAGCTTTCCTAGAGTATTAAACCCCGCAATGGTAAGTGTTTGAGACAGTCTTGAAGAGAAGGATGACAAATAATTAGAAACTTGTGTATCTCTTTCTTCCATAGAAAACGTTGTTGCTTGAAGTCCAATCACAGGAAATAAAAAGTAAGAAAGGAAAATGTATCTTTGTGATGAAAACAATGTTCAGGCCAACATCAAAAGAGAAAAGTACTCTGGAAGCAGTATTTCCTGCAAAAATGAAGCTTTCCTTCCTTCCCTCCTTTCCCGCTCATGGCCTGACCCCAACAACCATGAGCGATCTCTCACTCTCTCAACAACAAATACTGAAATATGGTTTCTCCATATTTACAGGATCAATGCTGCTAGAGGAGACGAAGTGCTTGGAAAAACTACAGCAGACGTGCAATGTCGAAAATTTGCCATGCACAAAATAAATTTAAATATTTGTACCTCAACCTTGTCCTTTTTTTTTATTTCAGAGGCTCTTTGACCCTCTGGTGTACAGTCTGCACACACAAACCTGGCTGAGAAGGTGAGCTCCAGGGACCAGGGCTCTGGCACATGGTCATTCACCAGGTTACATGTTTTGCACAATGTTTTCTCTTAAAATTAAGAACGAAAGTAAAGACTGAAGTCGTAGGAAAGGACTAAGGAAGCTGCAAAAACCTACGAAGTTCTGTGAATTATCCTCACAAGCACGTACTTCTAAATTCTCCCCATTTCCACATAGTAACAAGTATTTTCATTAGAATGAGCGAAGTGGTGGCGCTTCCTATGCTGAATCAGAGCCTTTATCAGCTCATATCACATCAAAAACATTATGAGCAATCTAATCCCTCTGGGAGAAGGAAAAGAAAAATAGAGAGACCTAACTATGGATGTAATTTTGTTATTATGTATCTCTTGCATCATTCACTTAGCACGGTGCTACACACAGGTTAGCGATACTAACAGTTGCAATGGACAAACAGCTTCAGCCACACCATTTAGGAGCAGGATAGCTGAAAGATTACTTTCAGAATATGCTTGCAACTTCAGACCAAGCAGATCTTTTAATTTTTATGAAGGCTTCCAACAGCATTGTGCAGAATTTTTCAGTCTTTTAACGTTTTTTCATCCACTCATTTTGTGTACTGTCATACAGTGCTTACTATTTCACAGCTCGACATTTAAGGATAAATTTAAAAATGAAAAGAGTTACCAGTCACCTTGCAAAATTTTAGTTCTTTTTATTTCACACATTATATTGCCTTAATACTGTTGTTTTCCACCTTACCTGAGACATAACAGGAAAACTTGCAATATGGGCTTTCCATTTCCATACTAATTTCCGGAGTCCTGCTTTAATCTCAGACAGATTTCTCTCTACATTGAATGTAATGTCATGTTACTTTGACTTATGAAGGTGAATAATGCTGGGACAGACCCCTCTGTACACTTTCTACTGACAGTTTTTTGCTTGGTTATTATATTTGGAGTTGAAAATGGAAACTAACATAACCTTACTAATGACGCTGATGCTTCCAGTTGGCATTGAAAGCATTATAACTGCAGATGCTGAGCCAATTTGGACAGGAAGATTGACAGCAGGAATATAGTGATGCACGTACTAATCACAGACACCAAGGGCCACACTGCTTCGGGCGCTGATGCTGCTTCCCAGCACATCTTAGAGCCTCTCACTGCACACACTGGGGGTAAGAAAGCCATAAAGAACCATTACAGTGCCAGGACCACCCCTGACGTAACTCAGCACCCCTCTGTTTTCCCCCAGAAAGGTTTTGCTAGCATACCAGGAGAATCAGGATGCAGCTGGGGGAAAGGAAGGACATCTGGAACAATGCCATAAACCTGCATCTTCTGCAGCTGCGTACATAGGAGCTGAGACCCCTGAGATGATGTCTCTTGCTGCTGGGAGAAGGTACGCTCTCCAGAACGGCCAAAAGACCAACAGGCTAGAAAGACAAAAATTAAGCCAAAGGCCACACAGGCCAAGTGCCTCCTGAATCCAGGCCCTAATTTCTATGCTCAGCTGAGGTCAGGATGAAGGATTTCAATTATTTCCAATACAAAACAATAAAAATACTGTAACACTAAATATATTCAGAAAGTCATTGAGTACTGCTTCTATACAATCACAGATATCCTGGACACTAAAGCTATAGCTTTGCCTGTGCAGCTCCTGCATGATCTACTCATGGTGCCATCTATAGATACTCCTTCCTGTAAAATGTCAGTCCGGTAAGACAGTGAAAGGTGTTATGATCATGGATACATTTTTTTACTACCACAGATGCTGCTGGGCTCTTATTGAGCAGAATTAAAATTGCAGTTGTTTTTAAATTATGTCTAAGCATTATTTACCTAAACTCAGGGCTCCAACTCATCTTCATTTCTTTCCATTTTTATAATTCACTCCAATTGCTACTGAATGTGTTAAAATTGAAACTGTAATGTGAGCAGGAAGTCAAGACACAAGAGTCAATCTAAAATGACTATAAAAGTTAAAAAACAATTTCTTCAGTCAGCACAATCTAAAGATGCAGTATTTTGTACAGGCATTGTTAGGCTGATATGAAGAAATACATATTTGGAAGTTGTTCCTAAAAGAACAGCAAAACAAAAACTAATCCCCCCCTTCCAAAATTCCTACACAGAAGAAAATCATCCTCCTCTGCCCCAGGAAAATGAAAAGGAAAGGGAAAAGAAATGCCTCGTTAATAGGCCGTAAAGAAAGTAGCATAGTAAAAGAACTTTAATATATGCACTATTATTGAACTTATTTCTAATGTTGGATGTCTTGTGTGTTGTGTACACAGGGGGGAGAGAAGAAATCTATTCTTGAAGTCTAAATGAAAAAACTGTATTTGCCATAACCTAAACAGAAAAGAAAAACAACAAAAAAATGATTCATGTGCATGTGGTGTGTACCAGATTTTAATTTATTTTATGAAATTCAGAAGCCTTAAAGGTAAAACTAATAATCAAATCCGTGACACTTCCCCCTATTCGGTTCAGGATCATGCTTTGTTTTGGTCTCTTAGATGAACTAGAATACCTTTTAGAAACCACTAGCATTTCCCGACCAATCCTTTTGAGCTGTAACCTTTAGGAATTACTTATTTAAAATTATTACTTGGAAGAAACAGTACGAAGTGCTTGAGCTATGGTATATAAATAGGGTCTACATGAGAAGCAAAAGCTCTTTAGTTGACAGTTCATCTGGGCTCAGCTGAAGGAAAGCAAAACAAACTGAGAAATAAGATGTAAGCCTTTAACAATAAAGGAAATAAAATATCAGAATAAATTCCCAGCACTGTACTGGATTGTGCATCACTTCCTATTTTCAGACTGATTATCTTTCTAAAATGATTCAATACATCAGCCACAACTTTCGAGACAAATAGTAGAATTGTTGGCTGAAATCTTATGGACTACAAAATGCATCATGGCCCCTTTTATCCTTACAATCAATTAAATCAAAATCTGAATGGATGACAGCAGAGACATCAGAGGGAGATAGTTATTTATAATCATAAATACAAGTGGGTAGGAGGACTAATCAGATAGAGAAGCCTTTTTTACCTCACTTTACACCTTTAGATGCTGTATCACCGTTAGGATGTGAATATACTCAGTTACTGCATGTGTTCTAAAAGGTACTGATGTAAACAGTAGCTTTTTCATGGAAATGTGTAATCAGTTTCATTCAACCAGAAATAATTTAAGATGTGATAGAACTGGAAAGAGAAAGCAAACCAGGGAAAAGGGGAGAAAAAAAAAAAAAAAAAAAAAAAAAAAAAAAAAAAAAAAAGGAAAAAGAAAGGATTTTAATATTACCCCAAAAAGAAAATTTTAACTAATGTATTCTTTAATTCACAGCCAACAACAAATACTTTCAATGTCTCATTATTAGAGTTGTAATGTGTTTGCCAAAGGTAGGCAAAGGTACAGTGTACACAGTAAACTGTTAACGTTTACACAGTGGATTGTAGGACCAGCCTCTACCAACAATTTCATGGCTTCATCAAGCCCTGTCAAGTACCCTCCTCTGCATCCTTCTCACCTACCACCTACTCCCTGTTTTAGACGTACCCCAGAGACCAGATTATTTAATTAGCCAATAAACACTAGCAAGGAAAACTTTGCCTATTGCTCATTTTGACTGTTCAGCTGCATGTTATAAACTGATTACTTGTTGCCCGGTGATGCAAACTGATTACCTGATTTAAAGCCCTTAATTAAGCAGCCATTCATTAAACCCACAGTTAAACAGAATGCATGATATTTCATAACTAAAACAAATTGTTGTACACAATATCTTTTCATTCAATAGATTTATATGACCTGCTTACAGTCTATTAAGCTTGAATACAAAAGAAACATTATGACTGAAGTGAAAAAGGGATACACCATATGCTTGAAATGGGAAATAACAATAGAGCAATCAATAGCAAGTTATTATTTATAATAGCTATCAAGAGTCTATATCACTTTTAAACTAGCTCACAATTATCTCACTCACTGGGCCCAATTTTTTATAATTGTACGTATACCATGTGTTTCCATCAGGTGACTGCTGCTCTCTAAATAGAATATTTGACTGGGGCTGCCATCTACTAGTATTAGAATAAAACATTCTCCTTGTCAGAATAAAAATCAGCCCAAAATCATTCCAAGTCAACATTAAAATATTTGAAGTTGTTTCCCTTCCCTGGTAAATCAATTTCCTTCATAGTTTTCTTCCAATGTCACAATTTTCTTTTTTATCTACAGCACTATCTCCTTCCTCTCTCCTCCCGACAAGAAGCACAGAGATTTTTAGTTTCAACCCTGTCACTCGGCCACTGCAATTCTCCTTCCTGAACTACTCCATTCCGTTATCCTCAGCCATCTCAGACTACCCCGGTCACACTGCTTTTTCAGAAATGAAGATATTTCTTCTTCATCCTCTCAGGACAGTCCACGGACCACTGGGACTAGACATATGATGAGAGATGGACGGGAGGTGATTTTTATCACAGCAGGGTAAAAGGTAAGATAAAACCAGCTTACACAACTCAGTACAACAGGAAGAATACAACTATGAAATATCTGGTTACTTTTGCCAAGGATACATATGAAAAACAACAGCCTTTTGTCAAGGAAAAAAAAAAAAAAAAAAAAGTTATCTTGAAATCACAAGGATTTTGCTGGTTTATTCTTCAGTAGCCCCTTTACGGCCCTGTTGAACGTGGGTAGATTTTCACCCTCTTATGGAATAAACCCAGATCAGCAGTACGAATTCTGCCAGTTTTCACAGATGAAGAAGGAGAGAAAAAGAAGAGCAAGCAAGTATAACACCTTTCATCTTCAGGCACAAAATCCTCATATTATAGAGAATAATGACCCAAGAAATTGGGTCACAATATTTCAGGTGATTTTTTTATTAGAGGGCCCAGAGAAAAAAAATAACAGTTTGAATACAGTTTGCCCGGCACGCTCTCTGTATAATACAGAGCACTTGGGTTTTTTATATTCAAAGTAGACAAATAATTTCCTGGTTGGAAGCTTCTGAATAATGGTGCTTTCCTCTATTTTGAGTTCCTCTAATTTTTTGCTTCTGCCAATTAAAAATAACTTGATAAAAATAACTTTATAAAGAATAACTTCATAAAATGCTTATAGTTTAATCCTCTAATGGGAATTATCACAGAGTACCAATTTTATTCAAGTGCATTTAAAAGTCTTACCTACTTGCTGCTAAAAATTGAGTTATCTGAAAGTCAAGTCAATGTCAAATCTTGCTTTTATCTCGCAGCAGAAGGCTCACGAAGATCCAAAGAGCTCCAAGATTAAGGCAGCTGATAGCTGATACAAAAGGAAAATCACGTTTGATTTTACTTTTGGGGTACAGTGCTCTATGCGCACCCTGGAATTGGGCTCGCACCTTGACTGAAAGTTTCAAGCTCCATTAGCACAGCTGACTACACTGGGGGTAGCGCCGCGATCATAAAATAGATATCTCAGTAAAGCTGCAAGCCGTATTTGTTACATGATGAAATGTTTTTCCTCACTTCCGTCAAAATGAAGGCAATTCTCAGACAAATAGTCGTAGAGTTACAGTCAAGCACACAGTCTTTTAAAATAGTATTAAGAGAATATACTATTCACAATCCGTCTTGACTACTGATAGAAACCTACCCTTTTCTCCCCTTTAACGATGAACATCAGCTGAAAGGTCTTGCTCCGTGCCCTTTATTTACAATATTCCCAAGCAACCTCTCACCCTACTGGATTACTTCTCAAGGAGATACAAATCAGCAGTGATGATAAATATGTTTGCCTAGGCATCAGCCTCAACGTGAGGTGAGAAGATTTGCACTAACTTCAGCGGTCTGTGTATCTGTATCTAAGCTGCAATATTTATTTCCACACGAGAAGTAGTTCTGAGAATATCCCAATCCTGCTGGTAATGGCATATATTATTTAATACTCTTGAACTTGTGGCCTGTGCTAAAAAAAGAGAGTCCATCTCTCAAATGAACTTATTCCTGTGCAAGTGTTGTATTAAAAAAATGAATATTTTCCATTAGATAAAAATATAGTCCAGTAACAATCATCACAGTTCTTGTAACTCCCTCCCTGCTTCTTCCCCAGGGCAAACTGCACGAAAAACCAAACCAAACAGGAGGTGCAGTAGTAGCCAGACCAGACCTGCCCTGACTCCCTGTTCCTTCACTGTACTCCACACTTTTCTCACCCTGTTTTTTTTTCCCTTTATGCTCTCATCTCTCCCTCTCAGTGTTTGCCTCCATCCAACCACTTCCCCGCTCAAATAAAACAGCATCACAGAAGTTCCACAATATTTCTTCTATTATTCTTGTTTGATGCACCTCTCATTCTACATATGCTTTAACTGTGTGGCCAGTAAGCTGTTCAGGATAGGACGGGAACTCTTTACGACCTTCTGTCTGCCCAGTACCTAGCATGACAATGTTCACCCTTGATTGCCTAATCAATGTAACGAGGAAGTTGAGCATTATGATTTATGTGGGGTTAAATCATCTCTGTTACAGTAATATCTGAATATCTAACCATTTTTTATGTATTTCTCCTTACGGGCCCTATTAAGTAGGGAAGTGCGGAGAACTGGGGAACAGAGAAATTAAGTGTCATAATAGCAATAACAACAACAACAAAAAAATAATTATGTAAGTATCGAGTACCTACTGCCTTGTCAATTGTGTCATAGCACCAAAATCCATAAGAATCATTATCTCTTCTCTCAGGATGAAATTCAATCCCTGCATCACCAATATCCTTTTAAGTGCTCCCATTGATGCTATAGCATCTAAACCTCTAAATACAGTACAGCGTATCAGTAACCACTCTGCCTCCAGCTATTTCAATAACTGTCACAAGGAATATGGAGACAAGCTGAATTGACCTACATCACTACTCACTCATACGGTTACTTCATTTTTACAGCATTGGCACAATGCTTTGCTGTATTTTAAATCTTTATTTTGTTGAAATAATGACAATCTTTGTTGTAGTTTCATTTATATGCATGCAAAAAAAATTAAAGACCTTTGTTATCAGTGAACATTTTTAAAAATCTACAGCATGTTCAGTTTTCTCAGAGTCTGAAATATGAGTTGCTATTCATATCTGAAATCTCTCTCTCACTGGGTGCATGTGAAAAAGTGCTAATATTTCAGTGTATTAATATAGTGGATTAAATTATTCATTAGGAAAATACAGTAACCAACGAAAAGTAAAGTCAGTTGACATAAATTTGCCAGCATAAAGGAATGATCGAAGTATTTTCATAATATATTTAGAAAAAATTGCCTAGAGCATGAAAAAAAAATCATACACATCTTTAATGAGAACATTGATCCATTTTCTATTGGGCACCTGATTCTGAGAGACATACAAGGCCAAAAGTCCAAGAGTACAGGCTAGAGCAGGGCTTCCTCATAAGGTAAAAAATCATAAGGTAAAAAAAGTATTACTTCAGTACCATAATTATTCAGTAAAGAATTGTCCAATGTGTTTTTAGAAAACAGCATATATTAAAACCACAGATTTTGCTTTCCAGAATCTGATCTTTCAGAATCCAATATGGCCCAGAAGCATGACAGCAATACAGATGATGAGATACTTCTTTCACAGATGATAAACTGGATTCGTGATTATGTTTAAGTTACATTTTACCTAAATTACTATTAAGTATATTTGTATGACCAGCATGTGAACACTGGCAGAATTTTTTCATGGTCGAAAAAACATGAGTTCCCGTAATGGGAACTGATAAGGTATTTTACTGCATAAGGAGAACTACTTTCTTGCCCACTAGATGAACTTGCAGCAGAAAGCAGCTGAGAAACAACAGAAGAATGCCTTAAAAACTACACACACCCCCCATCTGCACATATAGATTCACAGAGAATGCCTTCTTTGCACATCAAAAAATAAAGTTGTTCAAAGCTCTTCAATAAAGTCATAAATAAATAAATAAAATGGGAAATTTGGGGGTTCGTTCTCTTTGCCTCCATTCAGCAACCAAAGGAAACCAACTGTTCTAGATGTACTGCTGAACCCTACTAATCCATCCTTTGCAAAAAAGACGTTTCTGTGAAGTAACCAAATGTCTACATTTGTGTCCTCAGACAGCTGAGCCTCTTGCCTCACATGATGACAGTGGGTCATGAAGGGGTGAAAAATTCATCTTGACTAAGCAGACCTGCATTTTGACAGTCTGCTGACCACCCCCTAAGCCTGTTATAATGTTCGGGGATTTCTTACATAACACAGTCTGAAAGATTTGTAATGGGCAAGAACTGGCAGGAGTCGATTTAGCAAACAACGTAAGTAATAGAATTTTTAAAATGCTCCCAATAAAATCCATCTATCAATCCTGTGTGATCCTCATCTACGGCAAAAGCCACGGAGCTATAACGGAGACGATGATATTAAAAGTACGAGGACACCCTAGGAATGGGCAACTGCCCAAGCCAGCACATTCTAGCATGGCTGCGAAGGATGACAACACCAATTAAAGGGATTACTCTGTGCACTCTATTAGATAATTATCCAGATAAGGTCAAGGCTCACATTCTCCTCGAGTGCTTTGATAATGGTTTATTACAGCAGCCCATTTCAAGTTACATTAGGCTGACAGCTGGCGGATGGCATCCATTTCAGCACAGCTGCAACGAAACAATCTGGAGGTTAACGGCGGGGGCCCGGCGCCGGCTTCTCCTCTCCCTGCTCCCTCCCCAGCGGCTGGGAGAGCGGCACAGAAGGCTGCGCGTTCCGCGCCGTCCCAGCAGGATACACAGCCCGGTGTGCATTACTTCGGCAGTCACAGGAGACCTAGGCATCCAGCTGATCGCTTCTGTATCCATGGGGCTTCTGCTGATGGACTCTGAAGAGAAAATGGCTCTTGCGGCTTTAGAGTCCACCCCTGGGATTCCTGTTATTTGCACAAGCCCTGCACAGATCCCACAGTCAAGCCCTACGCACTATTTAATGGTTCTAAAGAAGCTCTCTTTTCATCTATACTATTTATAAACCTGCCTTTTTGGAAGCATATTGTAATGATTAAAAACTTAGGTAATGCTGTTGTTAGATATTTAATTTTAAAATTAATCAGTGCATACATGCACTTGTCAAGCTCTAGATGAAATATAGAACTTAATAAAAAAGATACACTTTTGTCTTCCACTCATTTCAATGAACTCTGAATTATGCCTATTGGTGCCACTCTTTGCCTTTCGAACACCTGCTGTAGCTGCAGCCTATTCATTTGCTATTAATATTAAGTCCTGCTTACATGAGTTTATTTATGGATGAAGTCTTCAGAGAAGGCACATTATGACTTCCCTATATAATGAAAGCCCTTCTTAAATTTTTTAATATTCTGAGAAGCCAAGATAACCAAAGTTAGCTTCTTAAATCCATACTTGAAGCAGCTGCTTAAATGACCTCATTTAAAGCCAAAAAAAAAAAAAAAAAAAAAAAAAAGCCAAACCCAAACCAAAAAACTTAGCACTTTTCCTCTTGACTTTAGTTAGAGGTGCTGAGTACTCAGAGCAGAAAATCAAGTCACATATTCAGCTACCTTACTTTGATTTAATTCATCATGCCATGGTTCAGAAATCATGGTCAGATTTTAAATCAGATTTTCAAATGCAAGCTGCAGAGGTTTTTCACCTCGCAGGATTTCACTTCCTAGATTAGAAAAGGATTTTGGTTCTCTGGCTTCAGTGAGATTGCTCAGATAAAAAATGAACAGATTGTGCTCTCTCGTGTCTTAGATTTAACACTGTCCTATTAAGTCTCCTCTTTGAAACTCTTTTTTAATGTCAACTAATTAATCCTTACAACACGTTGAGAAGGAAATACATTTAACAACTGGGATAAGAAAAGCATTAGACACACCTGCAAAAAGAAGTGTGTAGCAGCAAGAGTGAAAGCTCAGAAGTTCTGTCCTCAATCCACATCACTAGAACTGGGCATCCTGCTGCCCGGGGCACACTGGCCCCGTAGGCTGTTCTGCTCAATCGTTTACCAGGAGCATGAAGTAAGTGGTGGCAGTGCACATGCATCAACGGTCTTGCTGTTACTGCATAATCTTTTGATTATACCACTCTGTCAAGTGACTAAAATAGCTATCTTGAGACAGCATGCTATCTTGCAGCCCACCTTTTGAGGTCTCATAGTAATTCCCTTTGCAACAAGAAAATTACCCTCTACCTCCAGTGAAAGGACGCTGCTGGAACAGGTAGGCCAATGAAAGGGCTGGCTTCAAACAGTTTCATCAGTCAGCCTGTCTTTCCTGTTGGGAATTCGTGACAGATCATGAATGTTTGTTAGTTCACAGCATGTTTTGTGATTTCGCTCGTGTGCCTAGAATATCAGCTGCCTAAATTGTGCTGATTACAAAAAAAAAAAAGGAGTAAATACTTATCCCGGTACAAGAAGGTAAGATTCCTGGATATACCAGACATGGGCCCTAACCATGCACAGCAAGCATCCTCACAGGAAAACGGGAAGGTTGAGATTGGGAGGGACCTCTGGAGCTCATATGGTCCAACGCCCCTGCTCAAGCAGGGCCACCTAAATCAGGTTGCCCAGGACTGTGTCCAGACGGCTTCCAAATACCTCCAAGGAGGGAGTCTCCAAAGCCTCTCAGGCAACCTGTGCCTGGTGTTCAGCGGGATGTTCAGAGAGAACCTCATGAGTTTCAGTTTCTGCCTGTTGACTCCGGGCACGTCACTGGGCACCAAGGAAAAGAGCCTGGCTCCCACTTCTTTTCATCCTCCTTTCTGATATTTACATAAATGAATGAGATTTCACCTGAGCTTTCTCTGCTCTAGGCTGAACAGTTGCAGCTTTCCCAAACTCCACTCACATGACAGATGCTCCAGCTCCTTCATAGCCTTGGTGTTCCTTCTCTGTACACCCTGCAGTAAGTCCTTGTCTGTCTTGTCAGACAGGGATCAGGTTAGGAAGGCCAAAGCCCTGATAGAATTAAATCTGGTCACAAATATCGAGGGAAACAAAAAAGGTTTAACGGGTACATCGGTGATAAAAGGAAGACTAGGGAAAATGTGGGCCCTCTCCAGAAGGAAATCAAAGGACCTGATTACCAGGGATATGGAGAAGGCTGAGGTACTCAACGACTTTTGCCTCAGTCTTCACGAGCAAGTATTCCAGCCACACCACCCAAGATGAAGAACGCAAAGGTGGGGACTGGGAGAATGAAGAACCACCCACTGTAGGAGAAGATCCAGTTTGAGATCATCTAAGGAACCTGAAGGTGCACAAGACCATGAGACCTGATGAGATGTATCCCTGGGTCCTGAGGGAACTGGAGGATGAAGTGGCTAAGCCACTATCCATCATACTTCAGAAGTCATGGTAGTCCAGTGAAGTTCCTACTGACTGGAAAAGGGGAAACATAACTCCCATTTTTAAAAAGGGAAAAAAGAAGACCTGGGGAACCACAGACCAGTCAGTCTCACCTCTGTTCCCAGTGAGATCATGGAGCAGATCCTCCTGGAAACTATACTAGGGCACATGAAAAACAAGAAGGTGATTGGTGCCAGCC
Source organism: Tyto alba (assembly GCF_018691265.1). Lineage (NCBI taxonomy): Eukaryota > Metazoa > Chordata > Aves > Strigiformes > Tytonidae > Tyto > Tyto alba. Next base: position 26,226,680 of record NW_024881324.1, on the reverse strand, counting down.
AATATGGCTCTACTAAGGGCAAATCGTGCCTGACAAATTTGGTGGCCTTCTACTGTGGGGTTACAGCTTTGGTGGGTAAGGGAAGAGCAACTGACATTATCTACCTGGACTTGTGCAAAGCTTTTGACACTGTCCTGCATGACATCCTTGTCTCTAAATTGCAGAGACACGGATTTGATGGATGGAACCACTCATTGGATGAGGAATTGGCTGGAGGGTCTCACTAAAAGAGTTACGGTCAACGGCTTGATGTCGAAGCTATGAGTGGTGTTCCTCAGGGGTCAGTGTGAGGACCAGAGCTGTCTAACATCTTTGTTGGTGACATGGGCAGTGGGATTGAGTGCACCCTCAGCGAATTTGCTGACAACATCAAGCTGTGTGGTGTGGTTGACACGCTGGAGGGAAGGGATGCCACCCAGAGGGACCTCGACAAGCTGGAAAGGTGGGTCCATGCAAACCTCATGAAATTCAGCAAGGCCAAGTGCAAGGTCCTGCCCAGGGGTCGAGGCAATCCCAAGCACAGGTACAGGCTGGGTGATGGGTGGGTTGAGAGCAGCCCTGCGAAGAAGGGCTTGGGGGCACTGGTAGATGAAAAGCTGACTGTGAACCAGCAATGTGTGCTTGCAGCCTAGAAAGCCAACCATGTCCCAGGCTGAATCAAGAGAAGTGTGGCCCGCAGGTCGAGGGAGGGGATTCTCTCCCTCTGCTCTGCTCTTGTGAGACCCCACCTGCAGTGCTGGGGCCAGCTCTGGGGCCCCAACATACGGAGGACATGGACCCGCTCAAGCAGGTCCAGAGGAGGCCAGAAATATGATCAGGGGACTGGAGCAGCTCCCTTATGAGGCCAGGATGGGAGAGTCGGGGTTGTTCAGCCTGGAGAAGAGAAAACTCTGGGTACAGCTTATAGCAGCTTTCCAGTACTTAAAAGGGGCCTGTAAGAAAGATGGGGAGGGACTCTTTATCAGAGAGTGTAGTGATTGGATGAGGGGTGATGGTTCTAAACTGAAAGAGGGTAGATTTAGACGTGAGGAAGACATTCTTTACTGTGAGGTTGGTGAGACACTGGAGCAGGTTGCCCAAAGAAGCTGAGGCTGCCCCCTCCCTGGGGGTGCTCGAGGCTTGGTTAGACAGGGCAACCTGATCTAGTGGAAGGTGGCCCTGTCCACGGCCAGGGTTTGGAACTAGATGATCTTTAAGGTCCCATCTAACCCAAACCATTCTATGATTCTATGATAAGTCAAAGTATTATGAAGTGTTGGAGATGATCCAAGTTTTCATCTGCAAAACATTCACAGTAATGATCAGCATTATACATACAAAAACTTTAGTGAGAAAGCCTGAATTTGTGCTGTACAGTAAAGATAGGGTTGAAAATCCTGTTGAAAACTGTTTATATTTCACTGTTAAAGTAAAAATAAAGAAAATATATTACCCGGTACATTTTTTTAAACATCATGATTAATTTTCACTCTCATAAATATCACTCCAAATCTTTTGCAAAATATAGAGTCATCAGGACACAGTCACATAATGACATCTGCTGAAATTGTCAACAAATCAAATAAAATAAACAAACAAAAGACTGAAACTGAATTAGTCTAGGACAAGTGTGAAACTGAGCTTATTCACTTCTGGATGGACAAAATATAACCTGAAGACACTGTTGCTAAGAAAGGGAAGGATAGAAAGGTAATGTAATGTCTGCTATTTTTCTCCTGGTAAGGACCAGTTGTTTATTTGCTTGTATTTTCATAGACAGATTTTCAAGCATTCAGTCTTATGTAGACAGAATTTGAGAGCAAAGTTCTTTATAATTATTAACAGAATGAGTCTATTTCATATTGAAGTAAAATATCTAACATTACAAAAAACATTATGTTCAATACCGCTGCCAATTATCATATCCCTGTATTATGTGGTCATGTTGGCAACACTAAGGTTTACATTTCTCTTTTTATTTCTTATTCGTTGGGTGAAATAGTTGTTATTGTAGCACACAATAAGCCTACCTTTGTCTTGTGAGGTTCTTACGTACAACAAATTCCCTATTTACATCAGTAAAAAGGTTAATGCATATCTTACTTTGCAACAGTGGCATACTGCAGGATAAATAAAATCTGGTTATAAAGCTAGACTGTAAGACTGATTTTTAGACAGGAGTCTTGCATGATTGCAGAGAGAAGGTCAACTTAAAAACAAATACCAGTCAATATCTATAGCGACTAATCTGGCTGCTAAAAATGAGCACACAACCAAAAAAACCCTTACTAAATACTGAAACTGACTGTTCTCCCATCTGACTGTTCTGTCAAAGTGGAGCCCTCACCAGCATACACGGGAATTGGAGGAATGCATCAGCAAGAAGTAGCAGAGACTATTCTCAGAGGATTTTTGATCCTACCTCAGAAAGGAGTGAAATCCATTGAAGTCAACTAAATTTTTGACAATTAAAATAGTAGAACATACAGGAAATTAGTTACTTAAAAGAAAATTAGCTACAGAAATATTGTGAATTATTTTTGTCATACTAAAATATAAAATATATGTCCTATTTATCAGATACATTTTAATCCAAGGAAAAGATTTGCATCCAAGTAGATGACGCTGCCTTAAAATGTTTGGACAGATAATTTTTCATCTATATAGTTGCTTACAGTTGAAACATGCTGTAAGGATTGACACTATTAACAGTAGCTATGGAGTTTCCTCACTATAAATGCACAAAACAGAGAATATTGTTTTAAGCGGTAATAATTATCAATTTGAATGAAGTTTTAAAGTGGATCCGTTGTATAGATTTTTGAAATGTTAGCGCAATCAGAACAGCTTTTTTCAGCAGATTAATCCAGCAATGATGAAGTGGGTTTGGGGTAATAATTACTAAAGAAGTAAATGGAGTTCATAGTCAACAAAAATGCTAATTTCATGAAGCACAGTCTCCTCCTGAATAAATGGTATGTCATGTCACTCTAGCCAAACTATGATACAGGTCACTCAAAATTTTATCTTGAGAAAAACTGCTACAGGAATCCTGACGTACAGATCACATTCCTGCTGGAACTGCTTTAATTTATAGAAGCTGCAGCTAGGCATCACTGCAATTTACCCTCAGACAACAAAGGATGTAGAGGTAAGAGAAAGGAAGGGGAGGAAGAGTTCTCGTTGGGATAGTATCATGATAACTATGAGAGAAATAACTTCGATAACTAGTTCCATCAATTTAAAAAAGCTTAACTGTTCTTCTAAATACATGCTCGGGCAAACTTTAAACACTACAAACTTGGGCCTGTTGTGTAGGCCAAAGCCAGAAGAGATACATGTCAGATCACATTTGAGATCTATGAGAAAAACTAGAACTTTCGGATCTGTTCTGTGGTGTATTTAAATTCTGTTTTGTTACAAATCAACAGATTCCCATATTGTTTAAAATCTGTAGCAGAATTTTTTGCTACCATCTAAATACAGCTTGGATGCTGTCATTCAGCATATTGCAGAGAGTTCTGAATCTCTTAATGTAACCAAAAAAGTGGAGCCCAAAGTGCCAGGGCAAAAGTACTACATCTGAAAGCTAACCTGCAATATTTGATTCAATACAAGAGGGAGGACTGTGGGGCATTGACCAGGCTGAAAGTTCATCCCTCTCCAGTTTAGAGGGGTCCTGACAAGCAAAATCAGGTTGCATTAGGAATCTGCTCTAGTGGCAGCCCTTCTCTACCTCAGCTGGATGACACCTTCATGTTCCCAGCTGCTGCAGCTAGACATGCAATAGTGGGGGAGTTGCACTCAAAATGCTGTTAGTCCATTTAATGTTTAACACTCCAATAGTCTAAAGAAAACCTACTGCTTTTCTCTGGGGCTGTGCTCGCCCTTTCAGTGTTCCTATGCATCCTAAGGTTGACAGTTTCAATCTTCTTCAAGATGAATGATGGGAGAGACACACAAGTTATGGTCATCCCGAGGTACCTGCTGAGAGCAATACAATGTTCACAGCAGGGGTCTCTTCTTCCTAAATCTTGGGATCTGCTTGGGGCTATTATAAGTTTTCTTACCACTTTCTGCCTCCTTCTCTGTGCTGCCCAGGCAAAGTTTGGGAGCTGCACGCTGTTACTCCGGAGGGGCTGTTTATCCAGCAGTGCCTGTGTAGGGGTGCCAGCCCCCTGCCCCGGGCAAAGACAACACAAGGAAGCCACAGGCACAAGGCCACCAAGCAAATGCTGCCATGGCTAAAACCAGCTCCCACCAAAGCAGGGACAGACATATCCTGAGACCTTGCACTGTCAGGTCAGCACCAAGCCTGTGTCAAAATCAAAAATACTGGATTACAGGGTGAGAAGATTAATACAGCTCCAGCTCCTGTAGAGTCTGCTTTTGGCCTAATTAGCCAAAACAAGACGTTAAATTTTGTGTAATACAGGATCAGTCAAAGGCAGGAAGAACATCAGTCTGATTAGTGTTTTTAATTTGAAGAGAATGGCTGGCAAAAAGGGAAAGACTGATCCCACAGCACCTTGGCTGTTGAGCCAAGTTCTCAACAGGACAAGGATACAACAGCAGATTATGACCTCTGATGGAGACTATTTTCTGAGGAGAAGCCTAATGGGACTTGCAGAAACCATAGTTAAGTGCAGATAACGGGGTAGGCACTGGGTTGTGGTTTTTCCTCGCCAGAGACATAGGACTACATGGCACGTTTCTGCATGGACAGCTATTCGATGGCAGCTCTGTCAACAGCAGGAACCACCCCAGGCCCTGGCAGATGACTCTCAGGACAAGGGTCATAAAGAACATGCTCTATTATACCAGACAGCACAAAGGTTGGCCAACAGCAACAGATCCTGGACACCCATTCTGTGGTTTTGGGGGGCTGCATCCACATCTTGCAGCATACTTGCTCAGGGGAGCAAGAGCAGTTACACCAGCTACTGATGAGGATGGAGTTCAGAGTCTGGTTTGGTTGCTAGATACAATCAGCTTTACTGACCTTGATAGTGTTGCACATGAAGATGCTTCAGGTCAACATGTTCTCCATAATTCCCTGGCACAGTAAAAACACAGTGATATTCAGGTTATGAGACCCTTTTCAGTAGGTGTCCAGTTCAGCTTAGCTGACTGGTGATCTTACATAAACTACCCAAGATATGCTCTTTCAGAAACAGTGCTGGTTTGTACTATTTTAAAACCAGCTGTATTTAGTACATTCTAACCCAGGCAAGAAGTTTTTTGCTTAAGGGACTCAATTTCCCTCTTCGGAGCTGAAGAGTATTTTTAAAATATTTTTTTCTCCTGCTTCGAGCAAACATTACTGTCAGCTCTGAATTCAAAGATGAGTAAGGGGAACAATGGCAAAGGATAGTGAGTTGCCTTAAAAAAGCTCATTGACTTCCAGATGGCAGTGCCCTGAGGGCACTATTAGGGCTTAATGGCCCTGGCTAGCCTCACTTGGGGTCTTCAACCACCCCCTCTGTCCAGGTGCTCCTTTTAAACTCAAACTCGGGCCTTCAGGCCTCAGTCCCTAATCCTACAAACTCAAACTCGGGCCTTCAGGCCTCAGTCCCTAATCCTACAAACTCAAGCTCCGGCCTTCAGGCCTCAGTCCCTAATCCTACAAACTCAAACTCGGGCCTTCAGGCCTCAGTCCCTAATCCTACAAACTCAAGCTCGGGCCTTCAGGCCTCAGTCCCTAATCCTACAAACTCAAACTCGGGCCTTCAGGCCTCAGTCCCTAATCCTACAAACTCAAGCTCGGGCCTTCAGGCCTCAGTCCCTAATCCTACAAACTCAAGCTCGGGCCTTCAGGCCTCAGTCCCTAATCCTACAAACTCAAGCTCGGGCCTTCAGGCCTCAGTCCCTAATCCTACAAACTCAAGCTCGGGCCTTCAGGCCTCAGTCCCTAATCCTACAAACTCAAGCTCGGGCCTTCAGGCCTCAGTCCCTAATCCTACAAACTCAAACTCGGGCCTTCAGGCCTCAGTCCCTAATCCTACAAACTCAAGCTCGGGCCTTCAGGCCTCAGTCCCTAATCCTACAAACTCAAGCTCGGGCCTTCAGGCCTCAGTCCCTAATCCTACAAACTCAAGCTCGGGCCTTCAGGCCTCAGTCCCTAATCCTGTTACCATCACCAGTCTTTTTGCTGGACTTGGGGCGCCACGAAGTTGCACGCTGGCTGAGGGCACCGCTTGTGCAGTGCTGCAGTTACCTGTGGCTTGCTAACCCTCAGGAAGCAGCTCGGCCTCTGCTGCTCCCTGATAACTGAGCCCAGGCATGACAGACAGCCTTAGGCCAAGCAAAGGACTGCCATTTCGGCATTGCTGCATTCTGAGAGAAAGTTTCAGGTCTGGGTCCTTCTAGTGATCAGAAATAGGATACAGCTTTTGGAGGCATCTGTGGCTAACGCATGGAAGCCTACCCCAGGCAAAGAACAGTGGTGAGAATTGTCCCTTCAGGGACTTCCTGGTGAAATACAATCGCTTTTAAAAAAAAAAAAAAAAAACAACAACTGACGTTGGAAAGAAATGGATGCGTTTTCCTCCTCAATTAGTACAGAAACAGTAAAATAAAAGAAGAGCAAGCAGTATATGACAGTACAGTATTTAAAGAGACCACTATGGATCTTTGTAAGTGAGTCACTGCCTTCTGCATCTGTTCATCTATGTAACTCATCAAACTACGCAAGCTGGCCAGTTCATGTTTGGGGACCGTTAGGATATTTTTAAATTCTTTTGGACACACAGCTTGATTAAGACATGACTGAAAAGAAGTAAGCTCGACCTACTGACCCAGGAGGCAGGAGTTTTTCCACTCAAAACTAAATTTGACTGTGATGTCACATTTTTCTGGTTCCTTGTTTACTGATGCTCATCCAAAGTCCTTGCAGACAGGACTGTAGGGCAGCATGTTCAAAGACTATCATCTCTAGTTGTGATTTTAATGAAAATACTTTCATATGCTTTATGTGTTTTCAGATTGCTGTATAGGATACTGAGGTCCCCACGTAAGCCCCCTTTACATCTAAAGGGATAAAAGGAAGACAGAACAGAATGGGAGAAAAGGGGCTCATAAGTGGGATTCAGGTGACAAGGAAGGTTGGGATGGAAAGCATGAAGCTCTAGTACCAAGGAAGAAGACCTTTTGAAGTCTCATGCTGAAAAAATGGATGTTACCAAAAATTTCACATATACACACGCATATTTTTTCCTGTGTTTAAAGATCAGGTATCAGGTTACCTAGAAATTTAAAGTCTGCTAGGGAAGTTAAGAAATAAGTTCATAAGGAAAATGAAAGGACAGTTCCACAGACAATATTTTAGATTCTTCTAAGATTCGGGTATTACAGGACTCCATAAAGTTTTTAGCCCTCATGGCAGTAAACTCACTCGTCCTGGCCTTGCTTCTGTGACTTGGACTGTCACCGTGAATTCACTCCAGACCAGGCTGGTAATAACTGACTGATGGTTTATAATCCAAGCAGGATCAGCCCAAGTTGCTATGGCAGGCTGCCCACTAGTTTGCAATGTTGTCTTCCTGGGCACGGCCAACTTTGCAGAGGTGCTCAGTGCAGATGGTATTGCCTAAGTGCAGTCAGTGCGTAGCAGTGAATTTCATATCTGTGCCCGGAAGATCTTAAGCTTGAAGGGAAACAAGTTAATATCTTAAGGAACCTGACAAAACCCTTACTCTTTCCCCGACATGGTTTCTAATCAGCTTGGGGAATGATATTTCCCAATCATTGCAGAACATCTGTACCTATGCAGTAATCATGACTGGATTTTTTATATTGCAAACTGTACCATAGCAACTGCTCTCTTGTGTTCATAGCATCCTTCTGCAGAATCGTGGGACCTGTATGGGTCAGCCAGAGTTTCAGTTAATGATAATTTTATTTTATTTTATTTATTTATTTAAAGAAATTTCTCCACTATGAGTTTGGCCAACCAAACTCTGGCAAGACAATCCTGTTATCTAAAGACAATATATTATGAAATGGAGGAAAGATACAATAGTTTATGAAACTGCAAAATTTGGCTCATTTCTTCATCATAATGCAGAACTATGAAAGTATAAGGGCGTTACACCTTGCCATTTAATCTTTCTCTTTCATTTAAGAGAAAACTAGAAATAAAAAAATACCATACATTTGGAAAAATAAGTGCTTTGCTTTGGATCCTCCTCTCCATTACAGGAAAATCTTCATTAATAGTTAAATCAAGAGATGAATCAATGAAAGACAATGAAAATAACCTGACTAATAGGACATGAAAGTCTGACAGATTTTCCCAAAGCAGAAACAGCATACACATAAAGCACTTCATCTAGAATGTAACCCATTGTGGGTTTACCTAGTTCTTTTCACTGTTTCGAATATGGATGTTATTTTTGGTTGGAACAAAATGTCTGCACTGAAAAGTATCCAAAAAAGTCCTGCTGATTTCATGAAACTTTAATTTCAACAGTAATTGCAAAGGCTTATCTTATTTGAAAAGACTATTTTACTGATCCATTCATGCAAAAATTAGAAAGTTCATCCTAAACTGTTCTAATACCTATTACTTATATATGAATTACATCCAGGAATAAAGGGCAAGAAATATGAAAATAACTGTAGCTTAATCCAGCACCTTGAAATGGTGAATGAAAAGTTGTCTGTTTTTTTTTTTTTTTTTTAAACAAACTGTTATGACAGGATGAGATGACACCCGTACATTTACCTTTCTGAACTGGTAGAAAGATTATTCATGTTTATTTAAGAACAGACTGCCATCTTCATTTATAAAGGTAATTGCTTCCTTAGGCAAGTAGTCCAAGTCTCTCTGCTAGAGCTTTAATGTGGAGTAAGGTGTAAGACACTGTGAATAAAGATGGTAGGAACTGGCACAAAGTCAGCACTTTCATTTCCTTTTGTGAGGAGTCAGATTTCATTTACCACATAAATTATCAACCACCTTTTTAATATGGTTATAAATTCATCGCAGTTATTTTTTTTCTTTAGAAAGTAATTGCAGCTGAACATTAACAAGTGCAATAAAACTAATTTTCATTTAAGCGGAAAGGAACTTTGTTGACACTTCTCAGTAAATCCTTTGCAAAAACACAGTTCTACTGCAGAATACATGTTCTGTGAAACCTAATGACCTTCTAACATAAGAAACAAACCTAATATGCATAAATTTGGGATCAAGCTTCAGCACAAAATTCTTTTTCATTGTTCTAACTGAAGTTTTTCAAAGATAGAATCTAATGATCAAACACATTCCATGATCTAAATTCATTAGAAGTTTTCATTAATATTCATTCATTACATTTGAAGCACTCAGGTAGATAACTGCAAGGACACTCAATTTGCAAGCAATCAGAAAGCAAAGAAGTTTTACTTGTGCCATACTTTAACAGGATCAGATAGTCTTAAATTGCCTGAAGCACAGCAGCTCAAATTAACCCCTGCTGTTGCAGGAAATCATATCAACCACTCAGGAGATGTCGTCCCTGCTCTTACTGAAGTGAACTGCTGCTGGATTGGTGTCTTCCAATTGGAGGCTGTGATAGAGACTGAAACTGAGGGGGAGAAAAGGGGAAGGAAAAGGAAAAGGAAAGGAAATAGAGAAGAAAATAAAAGGAAAAAGCAAAAAAAAAAAAAAAAAGCAAAGAAAAGCAAAGAAAAGCAAAAAGGAGAAAAAAAGGGAAGGGAAAGGGAAGGGGAAAGGGAAAGGGAAAAGATAACCACAAATACTTACTGCCCTTTTAGTATTATCTTCAAAGCTGAGAGGGAAAAGTAGGAATCTCAGATCAATTTCAGCACTGGCAAAATATTTTTCACTCAAATGTCTTATACTTCATTCTCCCTCACACAAGATGGTTGGTATTCACTACTTCTAACGTACAAACAATCACATACAAGGGATTCTGTTTAAAAGGCTTATCATTCAGTGTTAGGTTGCAGTTTGGGATATTGAAACTCTTAAATCATGGAAATACTTCACCACGTATTAGGTGAGAAAGTGTTACTTTTGACATTTTCTTGTTAGGTAACAAGACCTAAATAATTCAGGAAATGCTGAATCCCAGCCTGTTGTATTAGCTTCCTGTATTATAGAGTAGCTTGTGTATTATTTCATTACTTCCATCAAAACAAAGAAAACAGGAAATAGTATATGTTTACACATGTAGAAAAATGAGTTCACCATGTCAGTTGCCATAGCTGAAGCACTGTAATTTCTCAAAAACTGAAATAAGAACCCCCCTACACAGATTTTATTCCCCCTAGCTGTGGTGATTTTCCTTAGTGCATCTGCACTGCCCCACAAAAATCTAGAAAGACGACGCGCTGTGTGGATGCAGCATCACTGAAATGAAAAACCTGCTTGCACCAGCAACACTTTGACCATTTCTCACACCAGAAAAGTGAGCAGTGTTCCTCGCCAGAAGATACCAAGAGGTTCAGTGTGTATTTCCTAGAACAAAACCACAAGCTGCTAGCCAGGAAACGAGTCTCCACGTTCTGCACTAACAGGGGAATAAATGCTGGTCACATTTGAACTTGGGTTTGTATTGCTGAACAACCTCATAGCTGAACTGAAGGGAAGAAATTAGGTTGCTTTTGCAGTGTTTTTTTTCAGATCAGAGAAATTTCACAAGCATTCAGACAGCCTGCCTCTATTCCTCTAGTCTCCACTGCAGCAAAGCATTTAAACACACAGTTAGTTTCAATTGGCTTTTATTGGGATTTAAGGGTATGTTATAGTGCTTCTAATTGTATCCTGAACTGGCATCTCAATGATTAACAGACCAAGAATATTGTCTGCTGCCACTACTGGGAACCCAAAGGGATTTCACACAATAGAGTGGCCTGTCAGGAGATGAGAAGCTGATTCACAACAGACTGGAAGACATTTGAAGCATGACATTTTTAACTCCATCACTTTAGAAGAGGATCATATGTACTAGGAAGTCAACACACAGGGCAGTGTTTCCACAGGCTTCGGAAATAACTTTTATGATATAATTATTTTTTAAATCAAATTAGAAAAGGTGTTATTGAAATCACCATTCACTAATTTTATCCCACTCCAAGCCAATTACTGCTATGCTCCTGCAATTTATGAGATCCTGTGTAAGAGAAAATCCACTAGATTTATTTGAAAAATACATATTTTATAACTACACGTAACAGCTGAGATAATTCTAACTGAAGTGGATCTGTGAAAAACTTCTTAGAAGGAGATATGAAGGGACCTTATATCTGACTGGATGATCACACTGGAAGAGTTGCGGTCAATGGCTCCATGTCCAAGCGGAAAGCAGTCACAAGTGATGTTCCTCAGGGGTCAGTGTTAGGACCAGAGCTGCTTAACATCTTTGCTGGTGACGTGGGCAGTGGGATTGAGTGCACCCTCAGCAAGCTTGCCGATGCCACCCAGAGGGACCTCGACAAGCTGGAAAGGTGGGTCCATGCAAACCTCATGAAATTCAGCAAGGCCAAGTGCAAGGTCCTGCCCAGGGGTCGAGGCAATCCCAAGCACAGGTACAGGCTGGGTGATGGGTGGGTTGAGAGCAGCCCCACGGAGAAGGGCTTGGGGGCATTGCTGGATGGAAAACTGACTGTGAGCCAGCACCGTGCGCTCGCAGCCCAGAACCCACCCGTGCCCGGGGCTGCAGCCAGAGCAGGGGGGGCAGCAGGGCCAGGGAGGGGATTCTCCCCCTCTGCTCTGCTCTCGTGAGATCCCACCTGGAGTCCTCTGTCCAGCTCGGGGGCCCCCGGCGTAAGAAGGACATGGACCTGCTCGAGCAGGTCCAAAGGAGGCCCCAAAGATGGTCAGGGGCTGGAGCACCTCTCCTATGAGGCCAGGCTGGGAGAGCTGGGGGGGCTCAGCCTGGAGAAAAGAAGGATCTGGGGAGACCTTGTAGTGGCCGTCCAGCCCTTAAAGGGGGCTTATAAGAAAGATGGGGACAAACTCTTTAGTAGGGCCTGTAGCAATAGGATGAGGGGTGATGGTTCTAAACTGAAAGAGGGCAGATTTAGATGAGATGTAAGGAATAAATTCTATACAGTGAGGACGGTGAGGCACTGGAGCACATGCCCAGAGCAGCTGTGGGTGCCCCCTCCCTGGAAGGGGTCAAGGCCAGGTTGGACGGGGCTGGGAGCCCCCTGGGCTGGGGGAAGGGGGCCCTGCCCGGGGCAGGGGGGGTGGAACTGGGTGGTCTTGAAGGTCCTTTCCGACCCAAATCATGGGGTTTCACCATTCTGTGATTCTATGATCTTGCAGCTTTCTCTTACCAGGAAGGAAGCAGTCTTCCCACCCCACACTAAAACATTCTTAGGGAAGCACAGAAAGAAAAAAAGAAATTATCTGTTTTGTTTTGTTTTCATTTAAAGAAATTAAAATACAACTATGAGGGAATACTATTTCAAGTAAGGACTACTCAGATCTATGGCTCTGGGCCAGCTAAGTGTGTGAAAGTTAAAATTTCTATTACGTTAGGCTAATGGTGTTTAAAAGGGCATTAAGGAAGCAATTCCCTTTTCCAGGTTTACAAGATGCTCCAATAAAATAAGTTCCCCAGGAAAAGAAATACTATTACTTAATATTTTAAGTGAATTCTTCTTGACCAGGAAAAAAATTATTTGTGAATGACATGTAACTGATGCATTACAGAAGTAGTCAGGCTGTTCATAACCTGAGAAGTGTCATAGAAATCCTACATTACAGTCAAAGGCTACTAATTTTTTAAGACTCTTGCAGTGACTTTTCATGTAAGGTTACCCACTATTGCATTGGATGGTCCAAAGCAGCCCTGTCTTTGTTCCTTACTCCTGTAACAGATGAGGCTTATTTATAATAACATTAACTTATTTTTAGACGTTATTGCAACCTCTACTTGCAACACTAGCTCTTGCAGGTGCAAAATTAGAATCTGTATTTCCGGGGTCAGCATGTAAGGCTCAGATTCAACAAAACACTTAAGTAAAAGTTTTACTTCTATCACGAAAGCTCAAAAGCTTTCTCACAATTGTTAATGGGCTTTGGAACAGATTATTAAAATATCTTCTTTACTAAATGAAAAAAAACCTCACCATTTGGACATTAGCTAGCAGAAAATGAAGCGCCCCTGTGGAGTGAGAACTGCTCTTATATAAAGCTCAGCAGGAAAATTTTCAAGTTCCTTGGCTTGCTGGTACATTTCTCACTTTTTGCCAATAATCTCCATACATTTGAAAAACCTGATAAAAATAGATCACCATTCCTAAAATAAAACACACTAGACTGATTTCCATCACACAAGCCTTCTGACAAGGCAAGCAGGCAAATTTTGATAAACTTTTGGTTTACTGGCCTTGATCACAAGAATAACCCTAGGCATCAAAAATTACTGCAACAAACTATTTCTTCCTGAATACTGAAAAAAATATCACTGATTCCAGTCATCTCGACGTTTAGCAGCTAATAAAATTTTGCCATGTAACTAAAACTCAGTTATTTAAATATCTACACAGCTTGGAGTAAACAGAAAACTTTCCTTATTTAAATGCTGGCTGTGTTATTGTGTAACACACCTTCAGCAAAAGGTGAAGGCTTCGAAAAGAAGGTTACATGGATATAATTTCATTGAAAGTACTTCTCTTCAATGCCCAAAGAAAGATGGATTGAAATGACATGGAACTAAACATGGTTTATCTACTGGGGAAGCTGACCAGGGCCTCTGACAGGGTGCCGGTGTGCGATTACAAGCCCATCTTCAGTTCAGTTGAAACAATAATAGAAAAAGGCAAAATACACACAATTCAGGGGCTTATCTTCATTCACATTTACAACTTCTATTCAGTTGACTACCATGGGCATGCACGCTTGTCATACTGGTTCTGCTCCTTATTTCTGAATGACTTCTTGCACATTTGAATCGTGCATCAATGTCCACTAACTTTAACAACCGCTCATGTCCAGGACATCTCCGCTCTTTCAAGCCATTGTCATCCTAGCACCTTCTACTTAGCCCAGAGGTCCACTTTCACTTCAGTATATAAAGGAAACTGATAGGAAAGACAGACAAAAACTTTTTACCAAGGCCTGTAGTGACAGGATAAAGGGAAAAGGTTTTAAATTGAAAGAGCGCAGATTTAGATTAGATACAAGGAATACATTTTTTATAAGTGTGGTAAAATGCTGGCCCAGGGTGCCCAGAGCAGCTGTGGGTGCCCCCTCCCTGGAAGGGTTCAAGGCCAGGTTGGACGGGGCTGGGAGCCCCCTGGGCTGGGGGAAGGGGGCCCTGCCCAGGGCAGGGGGGGTGGAACTGGGTGGTCTTGAAGGTCCTTTCCAACCCAAACCAGCCTGTGATTCTGCGATTCCATTTCCGTCTCTACTGTATGTGACTGTGCGTCCTACACAAATGAAGGTTTTGACAGCAAATTCATCAGGTGAGGAAGGATAGCCATTTTGACCTTGAAATGCTTTATTTTCTATCAATGGAAAAAAGAGAGCATTGTACTTTTGTTCAGTTAGTTATTGTTGTGAAGTTTTTTAAATTGACTTTTAGATCTGCTCAGTCTTTTCCATTTAAGCGTGTATCACGACATGATGCTGAATCCAAGTGAGTATTGTCTAATCATCACCCTTTTTATTTCTTCGGTCTTTTTAAGCATGAGGTTGCTACCAGTTGTACCTGTTCATACCAACCTTAGTTTTGGTTCTCCCTTTGCAGGGAAAGTAATAAAATTCATTCAAAATATTTCCTAACAAACGTATTTGGAAATAAATATTGCAATTATACTTTTTCTTGAATACAGGAAAATAATGTGGTTTCCTGCCTCAGGCAATTATTGAGCTAACGATTTTCTAAAATCAAAATTGGGACTGCTGAAAAAGTCAGCTTCCTTTCTAACATTCCTAAAGACTTTCTCTATTAAAAAAGAAAAATCCTCTTATTTTCCAAAGGCTCCCTAGAGGCAAATTGTCTTCTAAACTTCAAGAAGAGATTTTCTTTATAATACAAAGATAACATACTCAATAAAACCTTCCTCCTACATTCCTAGTTTCTATTTAAACAGACATATATTCCATCAAGCAGCCTCCAAAAATTGAGTGAAGAAGGCCCTCTCACCTGACTGAAGTTTTCCAGCTCACAAATTTCATTGCTAAAACCCATCAAGTCTAACCATTTTCTTTATTTATAAAGAAAGAAAAAATCCCCTCACTTTTTACTGCTTTATCCTTGAAGAGAGCTTTGCTGTTTAAGCTTTAGTGTCTCAGCCCCATGGGCTGCCATCATCAACCCATGTAGAAAACAACAATAAAATGAAATCACCCATAGAGGTCATTCCTTTTGTCCTGTGATAATATGAAGAACCAGAGGACTAGCAATGAATTCCAGAACTTTAACAACCTGAATAAATTGTGAAGTACAAATCAGAATGAATATAGGATGTGACATTCATTTCACATGAGTCAATGCACAGAGGTGCAGTCTGAAATCTATAAAGATATCTTCCTGTTTTTTTTCCTCAGGAAAAATGTCAAAGGAAGGGGATTTTTTTATTTTTTTATTTTTATATATACAACTTTTTCATCAAGGCAAAAATCAGTTTTTTAAGATCTGAAAACAGTGTGAGAGAGCAAATTAAATACCACCCGAATAAAAGCACTCCCAAATTGTAACTGAAGACCAGTGACTAGCCCAAGGCTTCTGATTGTTCCAGTTCCTCCTTCCCTTTCTATCTCTTTCTTTTCCTTTATTTCTCTCCCACACTGATTCCCTTCTTTTCCTTTCCCTGCCTTGTCCATTTTGTGAATTATAAAACCAACAAGCCAAACCAAATTCCCAAACTCATATGTTAAAACTTGTTACACAGCTAATTCCTGATATAGACTTATAATTACTCAAGCTGGATGTTTACAACACAAATACTTATTTAACAGAACTATCTTTTGATTGGAAAAAAAGCTTCAGTCAAGGCTAACTCATCAAAATGGTGATGTGACTGACAATCTTCATTCATAGAATTTATCACTATATCTTAAGATAAATACTAGCATTGCTTATATGATAGCACATACCTCAGCATTAAAAAAAAAAAAAAAAAAACAAAAACAAACACATAAAAACGGTCAAATTGTCCAAGCCCTCAAGATAATCTCTTAATGACTCAACTTCAAGGACACAAGCATGACTGTCACTTTAAGCTTTAGATGAATATAAAGAAATACATACAACAGATTTTGTAGATTCAGTAACTGCAGCATCTTCAATGCTTTCAAGCTGCTAATGCTGCCACACATCATGACCCCACATCTGGTTTTCTTTTTTTCAAACACCTACAATTGACATCTTTGATTCATGTCTACTGTAGAAATGCATGTTGTCTCACTGTCTATGCATTCTGTTGCCAATTTGTAATTTTAAGAACGTTCAACCTGAGTTGCTCCAGGGGAAAGTCCATAGCAAATCTGCCTCGAAGCAAGGGAACACAACATACAAACAGTCATAATTCTAACATATTTCTGAGTAGTTGTATGTTTTACAGATTTTTTTTTTCTGAAAATAATGTTTTATGGCTTTTGATTCCTTTGTTTCTTTATTAATTCAGTTCTTGCATTAAATTAACCAGGAGATCTATATGCCACATATGTACAAAAAATCATGCCCTGTTTAGCCTGTTATATATTGTAGTAAAATAATATTTTGCAAGGAATAATCTCTCTCATGACAGAAGTCACTGCAAAGACAGAAATACAACTTAAGTTGCACAGATAAAGATTTTACAACAAAAGATACGAATTAGATGATAACTAAGGAATGTGACTTGATATCTGAAGCTTGAAGGAGAAGTGTTATCTTTATACTGCTAAACTAAATGTTAACCACAACCAACTGTTACATAAAATCAAGCTTCTAAAAAACAACAACAAAAAAACCCCTTTGGTGTACGTCTTTATATATCCTACTCATCCTATGCTGACATAATAACAGCAGTGTAATATACCATTTTTATTATATAAGTTCCAAGGGGCTACAATTAAAATCAGAGCTCAGGTTTGAGATTCAATTTCAAGATATGAAAGAGAGGCTTTTTCTTCCAGATGTTGCCCTCCAAGGAGACAAAGTCTACAGACTTATTGGAAGGGACAATGACAAGGAAGGTACAACATTTCAATAAACAGAATGGTTATTAACCAGCATAATGCTAAAAATACTGCTTTATTCCAGACAGGCCTGGACTTCAGAGTGGAAGAAGGTGATGAGACAATATCCAACAGATTTGCTTTGGAAATAAGAAACGGTATCATTTTCTCATTGCAGATAGTGAAAGCAGTTACATTACGTTACCATGGGACCACTTATGCAAAGTATGCAAGAATAACAGGAGAAATAGTAATCAGAAAATGTGTCACTGACTTTGTGAAAACAGAAGTTACCATTTCCTCTCTCCTCAGCATGCAAAAAATCATGTTCTCAGCAGTGATCGTATGGCTCTTTCTAGCTTTAGAGATCGGAATACTGCGCACTTTCAAAACTATACCATACTATCTTTTGAAACGAAAGAAGTGTTACATCCCATGTTGGAAATCAGCAGTAGCTGAACTGATTTTCATACACTTGCACAGAATCCCAGAAAGGTTGAGGCTGGCAGGGACGTCTGGAGGTCATCTGATCCAACCCCTTGCTCAAGCAGAGCCACCTGAAGCTGCTTGCCCAGGACCACGAGTTTTTAATATCTCCAAGGTGGGAGACTCCAGACCCCCTCTGAGCCAGTGCTTGGTCACCCTCACAACACAAAAGTGTTTCCCACCATGGCAAAATAATAGAGTTAGATACAAATTAAGCATGATAGGTATCAGATCAAAGAAATATTTTCAAAAAAATCTGTCAGGAGAAAAGGTCAGGAAATACTCCTCCTTATAAGTTGCAGCATCAACTACCGTTACAGTTAACAGAATGCTACTTTAAAGGGGAATTTTCAAGGAAGAAATAAATCCTATGATTTTCACCTAAATTTTTATGTCTCCACAAGGTACCTGAATGAATAAATGAAGATTTTTGAGAAAATTTTTACACGTCTCTTTATCCGCTACATTTGAGTACTAACCAAAATTATCACAGAAAACTCTGACGTGCTTAGAGCAGAGTGGTGTTCTTCCACCCTCCTCACCCGAAAGCCTTTCTTACTCAAGTGGACTACACTGACACTAGGAGCAGCTAGAATGATTCTTCCATGACAGTTACTCCCCCTTCTGGTAGGGAAAACAGAAGAGTACTTGCTGCCTTTCCTAATTCTACTTTCCTGTCTTATTTAAGCTTCCCTTGGGATATTCTGACGAAGAAAACCTCTTATACTCCCTCCTATGTAACATACATGTGTTAGGAAAGTGAAGGAGAAGGAAACGAAAGACCAGCTCCCTGTACCAAACCAGGTGTCTTCATGAAAAACTCAACTTCAGTAGGTCCTATAAGGGAAAGACATCACACACTACAAAAAACCTTTCTGACAGAAACAAAATTATTTCCTTTATGCTTGTCAGGTCTAAGTATGATGATCCCTCTGAACAATCTGTACAGATTTTTTTTTTTTTTCTTCAAACTTCAATTTAAGAAAACCAGGAAGCTTGAAAATTGTTTTAAAGGGAATGCTACTACATAAATGACATTAGTCAGAACTGCAGTAATAGAAGCTTTATTCCTAATACTTCAACTAGTAACTCAAACTCTATTGTTTGGAACCTCTAATGAACAAAGATGGTCATTAATAGTAGGAAGGAGAAATACATCAGCAAGAGTCATCAGCAAAGACCTAATATGTCATCTTGTATCCTGTCTTGTATAAGCTCTTCTACCTGTAGAAAACAAACTTTTGAAAAAAGTGGTGACAGGAGCACTAACGGAATAAACTAGTGGTGGCAAGCCCCGAGGCTGTGCAAAGAGGGAAGATGTGCTGCACCTCCTTCAGCAGCTCACAGAATCACAAAGAGGCATCCTGTCCAGCTTCTTAACTGGCCCTGCCTAATACCGGAAGATAACAGCTCTCTGACACAGAAAGCCATCAAGTTTACATGGTTTATGCCTTTTCACACTAATAACATAGTCCCATGTAGGTCTTGGAAGACTCTATACACTCCTGAACATCATCGGTATTTCATCCATCTGCCAGGAAATACCTAAGAAATAGCTACGTGCTTGGTGTTGATCTATGCATAGAATTGCAATTGCTCCCACTTGCCTCCTTCAGGAAGAGAAGCCTGTGCAGGGGATGTGACAGTTCCAGCTCTATAGGTGTCAGCATGTTGCCACATACTGAAAGGTATTTTCTCATTTACCTTTTGGAAAATTTTCCTATCTATAAATAGAGAAAAGATATATCAAAATGCCATTATCAAGATTGCAAAGCAAGTCGTTCAAAATTAGGAATCAATCCTCACCAAAAAATGTACGACGAATTATAATAGTTCTCTTGTTAACAAGGGAAATTTGCCTATTTCACAGCATGGGTTGGGCATATCCTGGGGATATGTAAGTTCAACTGTCAGTGAAACTATTTTCTTCCTTATCGGTTGAGGAAGTTATAGTTTATAGTCTTTCCTTCAGTTTTAACACGTGAAGAGACAGGATAGCTAGATAGCTCAGGCAGTCAGATGCTGTATTAGACTAGTATAAATTGAAATAAATTTAAAGCTTTTCAGAGGGAGTCATCCCCAACTGTGTGCTCCTCACTTACCACTTCATCTTAAGTAAATAGTTGTGCTTTGAATACATAAAATGCTGTATAAATTAAGTAGAATAAAAGGTCATGTTCTAGGAACCTCAGACTGCTAAGGAGACACCCTTCACTGTAATCGCTCAGTGCCTCAATTCCACATCACTTAAAGATGGAACTTACATTCTTCCACTGTAGTACAGTGTGTGCTATGGGAAACTGTCGTGGAAAAGCCAATGAGGAAATTAAAAAATCTATCTCAAACCACAAGTCAAGTGGTAATAATTAATAGAACTTGAGGCTGAATGAAGGTAAGGCAAATTACTGAATAGCCAAGTGAATACTAAACACTTTATATGCTAAAGAAGGCAAATGCTGTGGAAAATTGGGGTGCGATCATGTAACGGGAGATTATCTGAGTGTGAACATGAATAGGTTCCTGAGAAATCTTAATCCGAATGACTCAAGCTTTGAGCAACTGATTTAATAACCTTGAGTTACATCTGCTCTCTTTCTTCAACCATTTAAAAAATTAGTATCATCCTATTTGGTCCTATCATCCAAGTTTCGTATAACAGAATGACCAGGGGAATGTCATTAGACTTCTTTGAAATTCACAAAGTTCCCATTTCCTTGCTTTCAAATAATTCTCTACCAGCATCTTCATTTAACTCCTACTCCAGAGTTCTTTCCGTAGGCATTTATCTCTGATGTGAAAGCCTGTCAAATTCTTTTCTGAAATGTAAGGATGCTACATCCTCTAAATTTTCCTTATCTTTCTTACCACTAATATCTTCAAAGAACTCAAACAGATTAGTTCAGCATGACCTCTTCTGCCTGAATTCACGCTGGATATCCTTTATCAGACTGTTTTACTAGGTGTTATTCTGCCACATCTTTAAAATAGATTTCCAAAAATCTTCTCAAAACAGGGGTTTGGGGATACTGTTTCTTCATTTTTCTCTCCCTTCAGACAATTATTGTGCCATCTAATAACCCTCAAACACTGTCTCAAATATTCAATTAATCTTCATAACATCAAGTGAGAGTCAAGCAGAGTTTTTCCAACATCATATACTTTGCAGATTATGTATATATTTAATTAAGGCTGTATCTATTCTCACTGTACTACATCTCAAGCCTCTGTGCAGAATTTCTGTACTTATTTCTTGCCTCTTTTCCTAGCACTGTGTAGTTTCAGGTAGTAAGTTGGCCCACATTCTCAACAGATATCCAAGCCCTCTGGCACATTTTCTCCGCATGCACTTTTCAAAGAGCCAAGGCTATCGAGGTTAGTGTTAGAATGGAAAACAAAATGAGAGGGACTCATACCCAGACCACCTCTCAGTGCCTGAGATTTTTGCAACTCCTCTCTTGAGCTGCATTTCACTACAATCACACTGGACTGCCAACAATTTTTACTATTTCTAGTCATAATTTCAGGCAAGAAGCCTACCTTGATATACATCCCACCAGACGGAGGAGCACACTAGCATTAAACTGCACACAAGCAGAGGAGACAGGCTAAGCAGGAGCACAGACAGGTGACAGGAGCAAGGCTACTCATCTTACAGAGAAGAGCGAGAGCTCGTATGGAAAGTCAGACAACAGCAACAGGTTTGATTGCTATTATGAACTTCTATAGTTCTAGTTTTTATCTTACAGTGTGACTGTTTCTTATGTGATTTTAGTCCCTCGTCTCTCAAAACCAATACTTGATTGCAATAAATGCATGTTTATCCTCTATAAATAACAAGCCACCTCACCCCACATCCTCAGCCTCCATAATACAAATGTAGGCCTCTCTATGTGGTGGCTAGCTTCCCTTTTTCTCAGCCTCTCCTTCCAATTGGAAAATTTACCTTTCATGGTTGTTGTCATCAGCTTACTGGTTGTAAATAAGCATTCTTTATGCTTATTCCACAGCATTAATACTAAATGATAGTGTTTAGCCAATTTCCTTATTTCTTTGCATTTTAATGTTCTCGGAGTGTTCTTAATTCTACTAAGCCACAATTCTTTCTGTTCCTTCTAGGTTTTCAATATGAGTTTCAAGTATGGATTACTCAACATTTTTAAATATCTCTTTACCTTCCAATATGGATCCTTCAGATGTTACTGAGTTTTCCTCACCTCACTCCATATTCTTTCAGAGTCTGTTCTGAAGTCAAGCAGTTTCATACTACTATTTACAGAACCCATTTTTGGTATATTAAATTCTAGGCGATCTCCCAGATGAACCGTATTTATCATACTTGACTCATAGCCAGTCATTTTTTAAGTCCAGTCTAGCTTTCTACTTTATTGATCATTCAGTGTTCTGCGTCTGAGACTGAAATTTCGTTTGTAGCTTAGGTTATATTGTCGTGATGTCTGGTTCCCATTTCTGAGAGGGAATTTCCCTGCATAAGAGGAAGACGCTTCCAGTCTTTTGTGCTCCCCTGGATCTGCCTCTGCCAGAGAATTCTGCCAGCTTTGATTAGTATGGAGTCAAGACAGGACATTCATTGGCATCACTGGAGGCGAGTCCCAGACCAAATGGAAAAGCTTGCTTATTCTTCCCTCACAGCTTATTCTCCTATCTCTCTCTCTACTCTCACTTGGTTTTCATTGCCCTGTTCCCTTTGCACACTCCTGGCTCTTAACTTTCTAGTTCCTTCTTATCTGCTCAAAACCAAGAAAACACCCTCTCCAGCTCTGTCATTCAGCTCAAGAGGATGCAATCCAGAATCCAACACTGCACTATGCTGCAACCTGGAGTCCCGTCGTGGGGTTCACCCAGGACATCTTGCAGTGGAAGCAAAAAGGCTGGCAGTGCCCTCGCACGGCCTCGTGGGCAGCACAGTCCTGGTACCAGCAAGACCCCGCTGCCAGTACTGAGAAGCTTCTGCTAAGCTGTTGTGCTTATGAAAAAAATCTGTGGGAATGTGGCGAACACAAGTTGCTTGTCTTTGTCCTTATTCTGTGTTTAGCTCTCACAAACAATTTTTTGTGCCAACTGTTCAGTGTTTGAAACCACTGTTCATTTTTTCTGCTTTTGCTTCCTGCCAGATTTTCCTATTGCTCTTACAATTATCTACGTGAATGAATTTTTTACTACCAAGGTATAATGGACTGGCTTAAATGAGTAAGTCATCACACAATCCAAAGATGGAATGGATTAAAGCTTGATTTTATAATACCTATAGTCACATTTGTTGATGATTATACTCATATTTTATAATATGAAAAAAGAACCACAAGAACCTCATAATTGTATCTAATCCTTAAGAACTGAAGTATTATTTTATTTTCCAATCAACTTTAAATACCTAAATCATATTAATCTATCCTGGGCAGCTACCCTGGATGTAACAAAGTGTGACGCTTGCAGGAAGAATAGGCCTTCTGGTATTACTCTTTATCCCCCTGTTTGGAAAGCAACTATAATAGCAATGCATTCTTTCAATTGTCTTTTTTCAGGGACAAACTCATATATCTGCATATCTGGTGTCACCTTCCCCCCGCACACACTAGCTATACCGTCTTTACCGATTTTATATGATGACACAGGCTTAATATCATCAGCATAGGGTTTTCTTCAAACAGTTCTCTTAAGAGTTCTTTCTGGGTTGGTATGTTGCAAACAAACAGCTGAGTTCACCAAGTGCATGATCTAGAGCAAAACCCCAAAGCCATTCTCTAACAAGGATAACCCGATTAAAGGAACAGTCTCGTACTCTGATTTCAATAGCAAACATCAGCCATCAGTTCAGTAAAAATGTCAAAAGTGTTAAAAAAACAGCCTCCCTATCTGAAGTGCAGATTACATTCCCTGCCTTGTTATATTTTTTTCTTTTATTGAGTAAGTTTAAATAACTGAATTCCCAAAGGAAAAAAAAAAATCATCATAAATCATGTTAATAAAGATTAACAGATCTTGTCCAGAGTCTATTAAATTTTATTTTTTTGTAATCATATGAGGGGAAAGATTACAAAAAGATAGCAAATCTTTCAAAAAATTGGGAAAACAAATCCTTGATTTGCCTTCATTTTAAAGCTTCACCATCTTTTTGTATGGACAGAAACACCCTGGCAATCAGACAATTTTGTATAAAAACCTTTGTTAAGAAGTCATTCTTAATAAGATTTATTATAAGATAATCGTTGTTAAAAGGTCATTCTTAATAAGATTTTATTGTTACTCTTGTAATTTAACACATTCAAAATGTAAACTTCCTAATGTACTCACTGTCTCAAAAACAAACAGTGTTTGTTTGTTTGTTTGTCTTGTACAGGCATGTCTGGATTTGGTTGAATCCCTGCAGCAGTCTGTGAATTATGCATGTAAAAAGCAAAACATCCCTGTACTGAGTATCCACACATTCACATACATGGGAAAAAAAAACAAAACGAAACAAAACAAAGCAAAACCCCCTACATATCAGGCTTATCATTTGTCTACCATTTGCTGTGGAATAAAAAGAAAATTTTTACTTTTGTCTCAGACAAGATTGTCAATTCAGCTTGTAAAATCTAAAAACAAACTCATGTTTATTTGAAGTTCTAAAGAATTATTTAAATTGCCCTTTTTAATGTTCCCTCTTAGGCATTCTACATCTTTCAAGCACCTTTGTGTATAAATATTGATCACAGTATACAAAGAATGCTGCTTCTGCTTGTTCTTTGATTTACATCAAAATGAAATTAAGTCACTAAGTTTTAAAACTCTTTTACTATGGTCTTTTTATATCCATCCAAATAGTTTACTTCCTTTGGTCGGTAACCATTAAGACATATTTCATTTCCACTTTAAAATAGCTAAATATGGATACAACTATTAAATACAGGAATGAACAAGGAAGGTTTTACATAGTGAGGTTGGGGACAAAATTAAAGGCAATCAATATACGGCTTAAAAACTGAGTAATTCACTCAATTTTTAGTAAGGACAACTGGTTAGGGAGGAGTGAAACGAGGACATCGAGTAGAATGAGGATACGGAAACAAATATCGATATTCAAATTGGAAAAAAAAAAAAAAAAAAAAAAAAAGAAAAAATCATAGAGCTTACCAGGCCCAAACCAAGAGATGGTGTAATCTCATGACTGAATACTACTGCCGCTAACTTAATGCTACTCAACGACAAGTAGCAGCAAGGGCATCAAGTGACTTTAAAACACCCTAACTAGGCTTCAGAAGGGGAGAAACATTTTACAGAGAGCTAGAGATACATTAAACGCACCTGTTGATGAGAAAGGCCAAGAGGTGCTTTCGCTCAGTGCCTCTGGTGCCTTGCCTTTTGAATGGCTCCGTATCCCTTCACGCCGGCTGCTGGGGGGGGGTTACACAGCCCCAACGTTTCTCCCTGCTGTTCCCGGGCAATTGCTCCTGCTACCTGCAAACCCCAGCAGCGGTGCTGTGGGGGTTCTCAAGGGAAGCAACTGCCTCCCTCTCTTTCTCCTTCCTTCCCCTTGTTTCCTAGCCCTTTATTGTAGCTCTTGGTTTACATTTGGGCAAGCAATATGTGCGTGCAGAGAGCTTGACGGCCAAGCAGTGTGTGGCACCTTCTGCTGATCCAAGCGTGCTCCAGCCAGCATTAAGTGCATCATGTGCAGGAACAATCAGCTGGGAGCCTGAGTGAGTCCTGAAGAAAACTACATAGTTACTCTGGGAAAAATACTAGGGGGGAAAACACCTGCTGCACCGGAAAGGACACACAGGGAAGGATGCTTGCTTTTTTTCCCATTTTTTCCCCCAAAGCAACCTTCACCATTACAGTCAATATGTGCCCTCAGCCACTGATCCCTGCTAGTGAATCTTCATGCACATAAACTTGTCTCAACACATTTTGTGTAACAACCTGGTTATCTGCCTCTGCAAAAGACTGGCACTTTGAACTCAGAGAGACTCTGCCACTCTTGTGTCCCTGCTAACAACGTTTCAAGATGACCAAAACCCTTCTTTGCTAGTGTTCTTCGCTTCTCATTTTCTTAACAACCACAGAAATAATTTTGTCAAGAAAAGTGTTTGAACCAAAATCCAAGTAGACTCAAACATGATTTTACTAAAATACAGGTATGAGAATTCCAATGCACTCCTCAGTGCGTTCAGTGTATTTTGTACTTATCCTGCAATTTCAACACATATTCCCTTATTCTTTATACTTAAAATTCACAAGACAATTTACAAGCCCGGTTTGAATCATTACAAAAGCATTGTGGTAGATTTTAAGGGCTCATTTCCTTTCTAATCTGAACGTGTTGCCATAGAGAGAAACCTTATGAGTCGTCCTAGTTAGGAAAAAATTAGTAATGGAGTGCTTCTCTAATACAACCATGTACACTGGCAAAGATGACAAATGACAGAAAACAGTATTCATGCTTTCAACATGCAACTTTTTTCCTCCAAACATGTAAATCAAGTGTCTTTTGCAGATATTGGCTTTTAGCAACATTCCTTTGGTCATCTATTGACACAGTGATTTCAGCAACATTATTGTATTAGGTAAGAATTAGCTTAGATTATTTAGATATGCACTGAAACCAAAATTCTATGAAATCTTCCTTTTATCGTAACTACCTGTTCCTAGCATAGAATGCATAAAAACTAGCTTTCTGAGATTCTGGGCCTTGAGCTGTTTTGAGAAATCACTGTGGCTGTGAAAGTCTATTTTCTCCATAGGAGGAAGATTCTGGCTCCATAAGAGGATTTCTTCAGTTGTGATACAAGTTTGAGGAGGTTATAACTTTTCAGAAAATGTTTCAAAGAGGATGATAAAGTTTTTTTCTCACTAGCAAGCAGTCAGGAAACTCATCTGGCATCTCGATTACTATTCAGATCTGGTTCCATCTTCTTTCAAAAGATGAGAGACCGTAACATCAGATGAGCAAGAGGAAGCTTAAAAATGTAGAACCACTATTTGAAGAGCAAGTAAGCAAGGTATTAAAATACAATGTCTAAAATGGAAATATGAATGAAGAAAAGTAAATAAGGAATTTCTCTTCCAGTACAAGACTGAGTGCTCATCAAATGAAGACTCGTGGCTGTTTGAAAATAAGCTGGCAGTTCTTCTGACACAACACGGTGAAGCTGTGGAAGGCCTTAGGATATGGTCGCTGATTAAAATGAACATGAGTTTATGAGGAGAAAAATTCAAAATGCACCACTTCTGGTCCAGGAAGTAAAAAGCATCCTGGGGAAGTATCAGTATATATTTACTCTCTTGTATTCCTTTTTCTAGACACATGCTTATGACTGTTTTATGACAGATACTGAAGTGGGTGGACCTTTGCACTAGCTCGGTGTAACACTGATTCCATTAAGTACAAACTGCACTGCTGTAAAACAGTGAACCTAATCCTTCTGTATTATGAAGGATTACTGTGTAATAAAATTTATTTTGAACAGTGACATTTGAGATTTTATTAATACTACTTCTCAAGACTGGAGAAAGTACTTTGTAACAAGTAGCTATATCCACTTGGCTTCCAAAATAAAATAATTTATAAGGTTTCTCTGAACGAAGCACTTTCATTTTAAAATACAGTACATATAGAATAATCTTGATGGTATATACGTGATAATTCTTACAACAGTTTACCAAACCTTATTTACTTTTACCATTAACAATTGTTATCTGAGTCTGAAGTTTCATAGCTTTGGTTTCCAGACTTTGGGCATTTTACTTCTGGTGGACTGCAGATGAACTCTGTTATCAGATATCTTTTTCCCAGGAAGGTACTTCCAATCACTCCCTTGATAAGCTAATCAAATCAAGTTTCCTGAATCTTTCAGCACACAGAGCTTTCTAGACGTTTGTTCATTCTCATTCTCTAAATACTCTTAAATTTACCAGCATCTTTCCTGAACTACTGACACATAAGAACTAGTTAGTATACTCCTGTAGCAGCTGAATTAAAAACCGAGTCACTGTTAAAGTAACCACTCCACTCCAACTAAATAATCTGTCTTGGCTTCAGTCACACTAGGAATATCATGACTTCCAATCATTTCCACAACAAAGCTGACTATTTTTAATCTGAAATCTTATATATACAATATACGAAGATGTATCTGTATATCAACATAGACACATATGACGCATGGCTTGTTCTTTGTCTCTTCTGAGATAACAGTGAGTAACCTGTCTGTAAATTTACCAGTCATGACCATTCCTTTATCAACAGTAAGTCCTTTTCAACTGTAGTATTCATCCTTAAAGTACCTGCAAATATCTAAAGCAATAAGTTAATTTTGTCATCTTGGACACTACCAAAAAAACCTTACAAAAGAAGAGCCAAAGTTTTTTTGCTGTCCACTAAATGTCAATGCATTTGGTAGCTTTTCCCTAATAATTTGGGAATTCATCAAACACCTGGTTTTTAATGTATTTACTGTATGCCATTTTGATATCTCAGTACAGGGATAATATCAAGTGTATTAGGAAATCCTGTTCTACCATTGCTGTCACCTTTATCAATGCAGTTTGAATTACAAAAAAAAATAAAAAAAAAATACAGCCATGTTGCTTCTAAAATTCCTGTCTAACTAGCAGTGATTCCATTTCCACTTTGAATTGTGTAGTAGTAGTTATCAACAATAAAAAAAAAAATTAATTGAAGTAATTTTTTGACTGTGAATATGCTGTGTACTATCAATTCCTAATATCCTTCAAAACCCACCTTTTTTGTTGCCTTAACTTAGCTAATTACACTTCTGTTTATAGCTCTTACCACCTATTAAGTTTCCTAAACTTCTCAGATTCCTTCCGATTGTATTTACAACCAATAGCTCAAACCTTTTATCTATTTGGAGGTGTATACATACATACATACACAAATATATACATATTTTTTAACTGCCTTCAGATTGGATTTTTCTTGCTGTTGTTCTTTTCTATTCCACTTTATTCTAACCAGCATTATTTCCTAGTTATCTGGAAAATTAATCACTTCCCAATTATTATTTCATTTTCTTGTTTAAATACATTCTTCCAGATAATGTGCCTTGTAATGCTTTTCACTGCTATGAAGTCAGCTATTTAGAAACAGCACCTCTCATTCCTATTGACTTAGATTTTAATCCATTTCAATGCAATAATTAAAAAGCCAAAATTTTATACAGGTCGCTTGGTTAACCTTTATTTAACAGGTCTGATACAGAAAGGATCTCTGAATCAGCTCAAACTTAAAAAGTAACCTCTCCACACTTATGATCTGAGAGCTCTGGGCATAACCTCTCTTCCTTTTGCCAGTCAGTATTTGCTGTGGCAGGACGGTTTTTTTAGTTGTGATTTTCTGAGCTACCTGTAACTCTGAAAGATGATCACAGATGTAAGAAACCTTTCTCACTCACTGATATTTCAAGTCCTTGGGTTACTTTTGTGTTTCTCACTCACCCTGATAGGCCCTTCCCATTTTTGCTCTCAGCCAGATTCATAAGAAGCTGGAATGGTGCAACGGAATTCTGATGTATCCTGTCATGCAGGTAAGCAGGTTTTTACTGTTCCAAATTATTCACAAGTATCAGAAACAGAATGGCATAATTGGGACTTTCCATTTTAACAAATATAATTGATACAAACAGCATCCCTGTTCCAAAAGGAATCTGACATCAAAAGTAAAACTAACCCAACTTCAGGTTAATTACTTTGACAAGTAATATGTGGGGTCGCAAATACCAAATCCAAAAGAGATCGTGAAAAAAAGAGTTGTCTAAAGCATCAATATGGAACATGCATCACAGGGAAGAGATTTTAGAAATTTTATGGTCAATTGCAAATCACTTGCATGACTCTATGAAAAAGAACCCCACAAAATCAAGTTAAAATATGTAGGGGAAAAAAAAAAAAAAGCATTACACAAGCTTATAGTCTTACTGAGGACACCATGATGGATATTAGGAAGCTGATATTTTAAGGAGCACTACAGTAAGAAAAATAAGAAATTAATTATGACAGATGAAAATATTTCTTAGAAATTTATTTTTGCTGTAGGGTGTTGCAGCCAAAACATAGAACTGACCAGTTATTCCCCATGTGACAAATAAAAATGAGGTGGGTTTTGTGCTCTTCGCAAACATACTGATAAAATATTGCAATTCTGGTGTATTTCACTTCAACTGATTAGAGTCATCATTCAGTACAGTCCTGGAATAAGTGTGCTTATTCTGATTTTCTATAGCTGAAATACTGTAAAAATCTTCAAATTCTGTGCTTATCTTGAGAAAAGGAGGGGGAAGTTAAACTATGTTTGAGCAATTTTCGGTTTATTCCTATCTTCTGAAGGGATTTCAGATGAAAACCAGTTAGAAAGCATAGTGTGTCATGAAAGAAGATCAATAAAGGCTGAGAAAGGATTTCACTGATTGTCATGAGCTGTAGTAAAATAGAGGTCAATCAAATGAGTGAATTGCAAATAAATATACTTGAATATTAAGCATTTATTTAATACTTATCTGAAAAGTGCTTTGCAAACAATTAATTAGTCTGTAAAAATAAAAAATATCAAACAAATTACATTGAGTGGGGGAGAGCAAAGTTATGAAGGCCAGAAATTTTATTTAATTCCATTTTCCCTTCAGTCTTTATTTTAGAGCAGCATTCGTTCTATTGTAATACAAAACGAGCAACCTTAGAATAGAAAGTCAAGTAGACAAGGAGTGTGGGCTGGTTTCAGCTGAGATAGAGTTACTTTTCTGCCTGGTAGCTGGTACAGTGGCTGTGGTTTGAATTTAGTGTGGGAATAATGCTGATAACACACTGGTATTTTAGTATAAGCGCTACTTAGCAACAACTAAGTTAAGGAGTTTTCAGTTTCCCATGCTCTGCCAGTGAGGAGATGCACAAGAAGCTGGGAGGGAGCACGGCCAGGACAGCTGACCCCGACCAGCCCAAGGGATGTTCCATACGGTGGGATGTCATGCTCGGTACACAAATGGGGGGGAGTTGGCCAGGAGGGGCAGATCGCTGCTTGGGGACTGGCGGGGCATCGGTCGGAGGGTGGTGAGCAATTGTGTTGCACATCACTTGTCTTTTCTTGGGTTTTATTTCTCTCTTTTTGCAATATAACAATAATGATATTATTATATAGAATATTTCTTAGATACTAAAACAATATTTGTTATCTATAATGTATGATAATAATAAATGTTGCTATTATTACTGTTGCTATTATGTTTTATTTCAGTCATTACACTGCTCTTAACTCACAAGTTTTATTTTTTTTCCCAATTCTTATCCCTGTCCCACAGGGAGGGGGGAGGAGTGAGCGAGCAGCTGCACGGTGCTCAGCTGACGGCTGGGGTTAAACCAGGATAGAGTGAGAACTGGCCATGGCTCAACAAGTTTGAACTACTATCTCATTTGAAAACACTCTTTTTGTCTCTTGATGACTAGCTTATACTCAGCTGACACTGTTGTCTTAAACAAATGGAGAAATTCAAATGTCAGAACAAAGATGTCAGATATAAATGAAGGAAAATTTTAAGCTTGCGAAGAAATATTTCATGTTTGTACAGTAAACTGTAAAGAAAAAAAAAAAAGACAAATCTGTGTAAATGTAGATTTTTAGTCATGCATATTATGATCTGAGCCTGTGATTCAAAAGCAATTTAAAGCTGTGTAAATGCATTAAACAGCTTAGACTGCTGGAAAGAATACAGTGGATGCAAGAGTAAGGGAAATAAAAGCAAAGCAAGAGTGTTGGAAATCAAACACTTGAACATGTATTTAAGAAAAATAATATCTGCAAAACTTAAACAGAAATGTTTTGTGTTTGTTTCTTGTTCTGTTGTGTTGGGTTTTTTTTTTGTTGTTTTTTTTTTTTTTCTTTAATTTACAACAAATAGCAATTTCTCCATTCTGTTGGTAGAACACAAGACAAAATATGCATTTTTTGGCCCCTTTTTTGTCTTCCTTTTTTGAGAGAAGCTGTGAATACATTAGCAATTCCATTTGGATAAACAGTGCAGTGTCAAACCAAATCCTCTGATTTGCTTCACTGCGTTTCCTGTATGCTTACTCACTTCTCACAGCAGTTTTGTGAACAAATTGGATTTTAGAAAACTAGAAGTACTGCACCGAAGTGCTCTACAACTTGAACAAGGATCTTTATTAGGTCCAAACTCACAAAGAGCTGACACCACCACACGTGACTTCAGCACCACCAGAAGTTCTTAAACCACAGCAAACATGAGGAGATTTCTCCACCACTGACAGTGACTGCCAATGACTGAGAGCCCTCAACTCATTCTTCAGCTCTGCCGTTCCTTCTTCAGTCACACATATTTTTGGTCTGGAATCCTTTCTTTTCTTTACCTGCCCTTTCCTCTACTGCAATCACCTCTTGCTAAACTTCATTTTTACTACTATAACTTGTTACTTTCTACTTTCAACTCCATTCTGCCCTATTGGTCAATGGCTACCTCCTCCCACTCTTGGAGAAACAGAGGTGTGACTTGGTGCCCCAACAATATGATGCTACTTATGAATCTTAACCTCTCTGAGAGAGGGCTGCAGGTGTTTGGACGATGGCTCAGCTTGGTGACAGCACCAGCAAGTTTCTAACTTATGACTGTAGTCTCGTGTGAGAGGAACGCTTTTTGAAATCAAAAAAGATGCTGCCAGGTTTCTTGAAAACCAGAAACAATAATCATACTTCAAGGTCACCGAAGCAGATTTTAATCTATAAAAAAGAGGCTTCAGATAGGAGTACATCACTGAACCCTCCAGCTTATTTGGAGCACATCCCTCAGCTCTGCAGGTTGGTTGAACTCAAACTGCCAGGATTTCCATGTGGAAGAACCTGAGAAGTCCACGCCATCCATCACTGAAGCCTTACTCCTAAGTGCCTGCCTTATCTGTTTCTCCTTGGGGGTGTGGGGACAATGTGGACCAAGTGGCTGACACAGAAAGCATAGACCAAAATATGTCCATGGATCATCGTGAGTTGGGAAGGGCACGGTCATTTAAACTTTACAAAGAAGTTACCCTCTCTCTCTCAAGCTGTGGCCACTACTTTCACATCCTTTTTCAAGTCTCCTTTCCATCCTCTCTCACAGCACCTACTTGCAGATACTCCTGAGCAGTGACTGCTGCTCTCTCAGCTCAGTTCCCTTTTCATTCCCTCCTCCATTCCCTGGGTAGCAACTTGCAGAGCTCCCAGCTAACAGCCAGCCAGCTAGATCTTCTGCTGCTACGTTAAAAGATTAAACAAAGAAAACAGGGGACGGTGGTTGAATGGGGTGGGTGCTTACAAATGCCAGTGGATACTGCCGAGGCTCCTGGGCCTCTGCGCTGCGAGGCAGTGTTCAAGGAGGAGAGGAATTAGCAGCAGTGAACGATGCGCAGGTAAGGGATGACTTGTGGCAACTCTGCTCAACAAATCTGCAGGATCTGTCGCAGCACGTCCGAGGCTGCTGAAAGAGCTGGCTGATGTCATAGCAAAAGCAGTCAGCCTCACTTCAGCCCAAGGGAAAATCACGGAGCAAGTCCCCTTGGAGCAAGTTTCTGGGACATGAAGGACCAATGTCTTTTTGAGTAGGAGGTTGGAGTAAAGTCCTCCTGAGGTGCCCTCCAACCTGAATATAATCTGGGAAATTTACAGAGACTTATGCCACCAACAGTGTTTTCTATATTGGGAAGTAAAAAGGCATTAAAGCAAGTGTGCAGATAATGGAAGCATGACAATGAATAACGTAACATTACAGAAAAATCTAAATACTGAAGACATATGGAGTGCACCAGTAACTACAATTTATAAAAGAAGTGCCAAGTGTAACTTTGTTTTCTATGATCTTATTAGCAATCTGCATAAACCAAATCAAAATAAGAACGAGCAGTGGTATAATATTGGCAGGTAACATGTACAAGCTGTGAAGTAATATAAAGCTTAAGATTTAAAAAAAAAAAAAAAAAAAAAAACCACAGTATTTTTTTTATTCTTATAAATATTACAAATATCAGATATTGTTCCTCATAAAGAAACCTTTTCAAGTTGAAATTTTCATTACCAGAAATGGTAAGCACTGAAAATTCTACACAGATGAGGACAGATGACAGTAACATAGGAACACTGAGCACTTGCATGAAGCTGATAGAAAGAAGCTTTAAGACTTCCAGAGACTGTGATATGACAGTATGCCTACTAATGTGTGTACGGACAGCTGAAATACAGTAAGAGCAGTCTCTGGGATGGGACTTTGCACCACTAGCACTGGATGTCTGAAACAAAATGGGATTGATAAAGGAAGAAGAAACTGGGGGTTGAGAAATCCAGTAAATGCCAAACCTTGTTTTATGATATACTAGAGAGTAACATCCTACATGTGAGTAGGCTTCCCATTAACACTTTCACACAACATTTGAAGTGTGATTACATAAAGATACAACTGGAAACAAGATTAAGCAGCTCTTCCCTTGTCCTTTTACCAAGAGTGCTACTTACCCTTCATCTTTTTAGGTTCTCTCTGATACTATGACCTAAGACAAGACAAAAACTGTTCTACTCTTCAGGGAGATTTCCTTTTTGAATTGACACACAAACTCATTGTTTAAGTAGCACATATACTTTGTTCAGCAGCCCCACTCATGAGCTTCTTATACTGTTACTAATAACAACCTTTTTGAAAATATGAACGCTACAAGATGACAGAACAAGCTTTCTTCTCTCCTTTGATCTGACATTCCCCCAGTCCTATATTTTTCCATGTACACCGAACTTACTATTTTTCCTCTTCGTTTTTCAGGGGGGATGGGTTTTGTACCTATTATCATGCCTCCCGTTCTCTCTTTCTGAAAGCACTATATTTAAAAAATTCAATTATCTTAAAAATACTGCTTTTTTTCTCCTTGGCAACAACCCCTCCTTTTATTCCTTCCTTCAGTTGCTAAATTCAGATTTGCTTTGCTTGCCTTGACTAAATCTGGGGGGCCATCAAGGTAGGAGGGGTTTTTTTAGGATTTTATGAAAGGTTGGGAAGAGTGGCACTAACACAATTGTTAGTATAAGCAATTATGATTATATAATGATTATAGTATTATTAAAATAGCAGAACTGAAAAGCTTAGGTTTGGCTAAGTATTAAAAATATTAATGCTCACATGAATTCTGTGTCCCCCTAATAATTACTGGAAAACAGAAAGAAACAGGATGTAATGTCTCTATCACTCATTGTACTAGTTGGAAACAGCGTTGAGGCAGAATAACTTAAAACCGCAGTACCGCTGGTAATATTACATATGAGAAAGAACATGCAGATTGGTCACAATTGAGCTAATCAAACATTTGTGGCAGAGAAAGTTTGAATTGAAAAGTGACATTTAACTTAATGGCAATAATAATTTCGTTGTAAAGTTACTTCAGCCTTTGGACTCTAGGGATGAATGAGACGACCTCATAAGTCTCCTCTAGCTCAATTTTGTAATGATTCTGTGAAACAAACGACATGAAAGAATGTGAAATGACAGATTATATTAATCTTTAAATGAACAATAGAAACAGTATCGAATACTGTATGGAATTATGTTAACACAGACATACAAACTAAAACACACTGTGAAAGCTCATAATATTAAACCTTTGCCAACAGCAGCCCCGCTCTTACTAAAAGGAGCTACTGGCATTATTAATAATAGGTCTGGCTATAGAATTCCTACATGAAGAGTTAAAGAAAGAATAATGAGCTGCTTTTGAGAGCAAGCTATCATACTGCATCATCTTACTTGGATATTGCAAATGAGTGTTGATGTTGGGTTCCCTAAAGCAATTCAACAGAAATAATCAAGCCTAATGCTGTGAAAATGCAAGACAAAAAAAGTTTGAAAAAGGACCGTAACCATCTGCGGCAGCTTGGGGGTATCATTTTGACTACGAGAAAAAAAGTGAGAATAATATCCTGTATTTTACATCAGTCATTTTCCACCATTTTAAAAAGCTTCTTCCATTTAAAGTCATTAGCCACAGCTAACATGCCATCCAACTGATCATCCTCTCCAAGTCTTCATGCCTTAAATTGTGATTTTTGAGACAATAAAGCAAAACAAATGGCTTTAATCTAGGGTAAAATATTAGTTACTGTGGTTCCAATGAAATAAAATACACAAACACATACTATATGCATCTGTTTGGCTCAACGCATTATTCACAAAGCAGAATTTGGGGCATGTGCTCAATATTAAATTCATACTTAAACTACAAAATCAAATGTGTGATTGAGTGACATTTCTAAGCAAAGAATGGAAAGAATACGAGCAGTCTTGTACTGTCAGATGTTGTTTACAAAATGAGTTTCAAAACACAATGAATCATTTAAAGAGAGAAAATTTGGGTGCACCTGTTAACATTGAACAGGACTGCATAATTCTGCCACTTGAGCAAACTCGAGGGAATCTGAGACAAAATTCCTCCACCAAGAGAGACAGAACCGCACAAGCAGTCAGTCAATAAAAACTAGCGAGTGATAAGGCTTTCTGCTGTTTTCTAACATAGAAGACATCCTGAAAAGTGCCTTGGGGAACATGTTCTCCCACAGATATTTTTCAAACAGGTAGTCAGACTGCTAAAAAGAAAACAAGTTCATGTAATTAATTTCTACCTAAATTTTGAGATAAAAAGGATTAAAATTATAAAACACAGTCATCCAAATACATTGAAAATTATGTGATAGGCCATCTTCCGTGCTAATAGCTTAGATGGTATCTTTTGTCAAAAATAGTTCTTTTCCTACTCGATCATAAATTGGGTATGAATAATTATACTTTCTGTTGTAATTCCTATACACTGCTACATTCTCGTTTCACCCATCTTACGATGAATGTGTTTCTGAAGTGCTTATCTATATTGCAGTGAGATCAGAAATATAAAAGCATACTACATGAGAATGTAGCAAAAATGATAAAAAGGACAAAAATGTATTTGGTCTGTTAGATACTGAGCTAAATTGTAGCAAAGCATGTGTTTCACATCTTTCCCCCTCACCCCCGCATGAAATTGCTCACATTGTATGTTGAGATGCCACATATATGGCTATGATCTTTTTGTGCACAGTGTTAATTTTGACTATAACTATTTATATACTCTCTGGAATCCTTGGTATAGAAATTTGGAGAATGGCCTTAATGGCGCTCTTAGCATATGTTAACCCATCCTGAAAAGGGCTTCTTTTTCTTAATTGCCTCCCAATTAGCAGCAAGTGAACAAAAAAAATAACGTTTAGTGTGCAAAACAGAAAGACTGCCTCACACACAACTAGCTCTGAACAGCTTGCTGGCCCCTGCGCAGGTAAATACCATAATTATTGTCCCTGCCTTCCCACTGTTACTTCGTAATTCAATAATAGACCATCTGTAGCTCACCGCTGGTGAATCATCTTGCATCTTAATGCATCGTTTGAATTATCTCCATACTATGTAACAGACATGACATAAACACTGTAAGCAAAATATTTTTGAAAGCTAGCTGGGTATCTGAGTAGCTGCTCCTTATGCTACTAAAGGAAGGTTTATAAAATAATCTAAACCAATCCTGTTTAGCAGAAGTACATCTTACCACAGAATGCTTCTACATAACCATACATACTGTTTGCTATTAATAAATTGATGGCAATGAGATGATATTGCACTTCCCCTGTATCACCGGGAATTTGAGAGATGTCTTTGCAAGGGGAATATAGAACAGCAAACAGAGAGCTAGCTACATTCACAAAGCAGCCTTGGTATCTGCATGGGATGCCAAGCTTAAACCATCCAGTTAAAAGTACCAAAACAGTGTACTATTTCTCTAGATACCATCTCTGGGGGGCAGAAGGGCTGAGGAAACAGGGAAAAAAAAAGCCCCACATAAAAAGCACAGCAACAAATAATACACAGAATCCAAAATTTCCTTTCATAAACCTCAGCTATTAGAAACAGAATTTATAAGTCATTCCCAAATCTTGGCAGCATTCTCAAGAAAATGTAAATGCACTACAAAAAGCTGAATTTGTCTGGGGCTGCAGCTTACTTTCAAAAGTTGCTAGTGACTTTTGTCTGGAGTCTTAACTTCATTCGAGTTCTACACCCATATCTTCCACTCACCTCAGCTACCCTCCCTGGCCCAATATGCATTAGTGTAAAATGGTAATCTTGCCCTCTGGTCTTTCAGGCATTTCTTTCTTTCAGAGAATTGTTTAAGTTGGGAGGGAACTACAAACAGCTGTTCATGCGATAAAAAGCAACCATGACAAAACAATAAATCAGAACCCCTCCTGTTAAAAATACATGTCCATTCTTCAGCAAATGCTGAGAAAAAATAAACCTTGCCCTCAGAAGTGGCCAGCAACAAGAGGCTAACAAGGCTAACGGAGTATTTCATTTCCTCCCTATTTTAAATCTATCAAGACAAGCTTTCTGGCACATGCATTTCCTTAACCTGTTTTGTTGCTGGACCTTTTATTTTGCTTTAGGTTATCTGGGAGGTTTGTTTGTTCTTTTTTTTTTTCAACAGTCCACAGAAATAGGTTGAAAGCTGCAGAGTAGTAACAGAAGAAATAACACTGCATCCTCTTCCCCTAACGATAATATATATTGTTATACTGAGGAAACACAGAAGTCCAATGCACCTGAGGTACTTTGGAAAAGCAACATCTGTGCAATATAACCTGGAAAGGAGTAAGAGAAAGGACTATTTTGCTAGAGGCTCAAAATATTCAATGTGTATCCTACTCTACTTTGCTAAACTCAGAGAACGGCTTTATATTCATATAGGGCACCAGTCTCCCCTTTCCTTAACTTCTGTTTTATCATTCTGGCCCTTCCTGGCATCACAACACCTGTGTGATTCAACAAATACAAAAAAAGAAGTGTTTGGGTACTGTGAATTACCCTGAACACTCAGCCTTGTATTCCATGTATCGCTTGTGCTTCCTCTTCCATCCCATGTGCCTCAAACAAGCAACCTGCAGATTTCCAGGATCCACTAGCCAGGGAACAGATTCAAGTGTAAAACCCCAGGGAACCCACGTGGAGAAGACATTTGAGAGTTAGTGCCTCCTTCTCCTCGTGCACCCGCCAACAAATGTCAGGTTCTTGTAATCCACAGAGGTGGTAATAGAAAAAAGCCAAAGAGAGAAGGGAAGGCTGTGTAGTGGTAATGACACTGCAGAGCAACTCCTAAAACAGAAGCAGTAACCAAAATAACAACCAAAAGGACAAAGCTCTGGAGAAGCTCATGTGATATCAGGAAATAAAATTACTCCGAATCTTCTTGTAGAGGACACGGTAAACACTCATGGGGACACTGAAGCTTCCAAGGGTCGAAAGTGTTTTCGCCAGCTGCCCGGTTTTGAAACAGTCCTCAGCTGCTGAAAGTCAACGGAACGCAAAAGCTCCCACATTGACGTTGAGCTCCAGCAGCTTTCCCACCCAAGCTCTGCAGAGCGGCTCAGCAGAACGTGCATGACCGTAACTCCCGGGGACAGGGCTCAGGACTGGCAGAAAGGGGAAAAAAAGTGATCATCCCTGAAGTGGTGGTCACTTCATGTACTGCCAAGGCCAGATTTCCTGCTTGGGCAGTGCCGCTCAGTGTCACACTCAGTCCCGGGACTGAGCCTCCCCGCCTCTGTCAGAAACTGCCATAGAATTAGATGACAAACTAACACTTTTCCTGTTTCAGGCTTTCATTACACACCCTTTCCCTGAAATGATACTTAGGAGTTTGGATCAGCCATTTGAAGTCACAGAACAGCAAACCGGGAAGCAAGAGCAGCTGTGGACATACTTGAGTTAGCCTACCCCACAGCGCTAATCTTTATTTGTTTCATCATGGAAATCAATTTGCGCTTTTAAAATTGCTACTCAAGCACATTCTTTGAGACTTAAAAATCAAAGTTAGTACTTCACCAGATTAAAAGAAATTTGCATCGTAACAAAAGTAAAGCAATTTTCTTTTGTGGTTTGGTCACATAATTAAGATATAGGCTCTTGAATTTACTGCTTATTGTCAGTATGAAATCGAGAAAAAAACCCACCATCCTTATCCCTCTTGACTTATTATCACATTGAGTCACGAAAGAAGCTTCCCATCAATTTTGCAAAGTTCTAAAAAGTGACTTATTTTTTTTTACATAAAAAGACCCTCCATCAGGAGTTACCACTCAACAGTGTGTAGGATGCAACCAGACATTTTTTGCTTTTAATTTGGCATAGTGAATACACAAACAGGCTACTCCTGGCTTACACCAACTCGTCTTAACTATGGGACTCAATTGGTAGCAGTTTCTAGAAGTGCTGCTAGAGATGACACTAAAAATTGACAGATATTTTAATGCAGAATTCCTGAAAGCCTTAATAAATTTCACCACATCTAAGTCACTTTATG
The DNA here is from genome assembly GCF_018691265.1 of Tyto alba. NCBI lineage: Eukaryota > Metazoa > Chordata > Aves > Strigiformes > Tytonidae > Tyto > Tyto alba. The sequence goes on along the minus strand of NW_024881324.1, from coordinate 26,186,674 downwards.
ATTACACACATATGGGTTGAAATCAGGTTTTCTTTTTTTTCCTGAGTCACTGTATCAAGCCCTTCTCTTCTAAGGCTGAAATTTAAGCCACCTATAAAGTCACCCAGCAAATCTTTTTATTTGCATATTTAGAGAGCTAATTTGTTCAAAATTATATAATATATGTAGGTTTTAATAAATCTGTGATCCTAAGACATTTTGCCTCCCACTTTGATTTGACATCTTCCTTAGAGCTGATCTGAAAAGCTATGATTTTCTCTATTCTGAAGCATTTTTATTACCTTGTTCTATCAGTCTACTTTATCATTTGCAATTGTATTCAGCTCCCTCCTGAATGTGCTAACATTCTTAGAAGACACGTGTTCCTTGTATCTTTATTAACACATCCCATTTCTCACCTTGCTTTTGTGTCATTTTTTGCAATAATCTTTGAACATAAAAGGATTCGATAACTTCTCACAATGTCCCTACGTATGATTCCCGTTGTAGTTTGTAGGCCAAACGTGAACAGGTTGGCTTCAACGTGTATAATCTGCATTTGATTTGAAGCACTTACACTTGCAAGGGGCAAATATAGATTACATACTATCTAACTGTTTAAGAAGATAATTAGTACCCAAGACAAATACTTCAGGCAAACGATGTGAGCCTAACATGGGAACAGGAATTGCAGCACCTTGAACAACTGTGTCAACTGATGCTCAGAAAAATTAAAGGTAATATTTAAAAATGAAGTTTGATGGATTGATATTCAGGAAGATATGCTGAGGGTGAGGTATTAAAAACATGTAAGAAAGACATGTAAAATACAAGGCACCAAGTTCAAAGAGTACTAACTCATCTGACCAGAAGTAATACTGGTGAAAGATGGAGGAAAACAATGACCAGCAGACCTAGATTTGACAATACTTTCTATCAAACACCTAAACTGGTTGATGATTATAAAAGACCAGAAGAGAACCAAAGGCTATGAAAAACAGAACGGAAAAAGAAGAGTGCTACAGCAAGATACCTAAAGAAGAGTGAGGTAAGAAACACCAACAAAATAAAAGATTTTGTATTTTTAAGAAATCTCAGCAAAATCTACCTATGTGAGGCTTGGGGGGCATGGGGGGGAAGAGGTGGGGAGATGAGGGGGTGGGAATCTTACTCCATCTAAAAACACAGTACTTTGCGTTTCTGAGAACGATGCTATGATCTCTCGAAGAAGAAAATGTTGTAAGGATAACATCAGATCATTTGAGTGTCAGATTTACAACACATCTTTCAAAAGAAAAGATAAAAAAAAAAAACAATCGTCTCTAAAAATCTCACTCTGTTTCTTCACACTAAATGTTTTCATTTAACTGGAACAGATGAAGCAGACTTCTCAAGGTTGTTTTTTCCACAGTTTTCCAGGTTCAGTCATGCAGTTATGTAAAATCTGTACCGATTATAGAATAAGCTTAACTGAGATACAAATGTTGTATTTTTTTTTTTTTATCCTTATTTGCTGATTTATTAACTCCAAATTCTATGGATGATTGTTGGTGCTTAGGTTTCTATTCTCCTTTATCTCCATGTCACAAACAAAATCAATCTATGTTCCGTATTACCTCGGTATAATGCCATTTATATGGACTACAAAACAGGACTACAGCAATCCATTGGAAGAAATCAGGTATGTCCAACAGACCTCTTTTTTTTTTTTATTATAGGAGTTAAACATAACTGACTTTTACAAAGTGTTTCATTGGCCTACTACTGGGCAATAACTGAGAAAATATATAGAGCCCTATACAATAAATGGTACTCTCCACGCATTGGGTAGCTGGAGCAACTTTTTCTGTTCATTTGCTGATGGCCTTTTTTAAGACACAGAATGGTCAAAAGCAATCCCTTCTTTTAACAGGAGAAACGTGCCATGGTTATGCTGAACATGGGCGCCTGTAACCCAATCAAGTGCCCCATGCTCTAGAAGCTTCCTCTGAACTTCTGTTTGAAGCTTATCAACTGCCTCCTAGCATGGTCAGATAAGAGAAGTTTACCTCAGGGAAGCAGCTATGCAGTGAGAACGGGACATTCCCTCTTAACTAGTTCTGGAACCAAAAATAGCACCATGAAAAATGTAAAGCTACTGTGATGATTAATATAGAAGTCATGACAAAGAGAGATTGTGAAGAAATCTAGTCGAAATCAGTCCTACGCAAGATCCAGAGAGCTGTCGAAGTGGGAAATATCACCAAACATAGGAATAACAGAGAGAAATCTCAGTTTATTCTCTTATTCTTCAACTACTTAATTTGTTCTCCCTCTAAAACAGAACATCATTTTAATTCTAGCTAAGAAATCTTAGACAAGGTATGCGTAGACAAGCAAAAAAAAAAAATCAATTTCTATTCCTTCTTGTCTATCATGTGATCTTAGACATGCAACTTTAGAAGGTTGTTTCCTATTCCCTACGAAATTCTGAGTAGCTGAAGTTCCTGCATATATAGTTCTTCTTACGTACAGACAAAAAATTCTACAGTAAGGGCTAGCTATACCTTCAAAAAATGCATGAGTAGCTTCAACTACATAAGAGAGCAAGAAAATTTAAGGAACTAAGGTATGTGTTCAAAAAAATCACAATATTTGTAACTTTGAAAAGATTGCCTATTCCAATGACCTTTAACTTGTTCTTGTCACAACAAGAAACACTTTGTTCCTCAAAGTGTTCATCCTGGAAATGAAGAGAGTACTTGAGACTTTCATGAAGTCTATACTACACATAATAAATCTTTGAAAGTCAGTCAAAACCAGACACAAGCCCTACAGGTTGTGAGTGTTGTTTTTTTTTTTTTTTTTTTTCCTGGATCCATATTTCTTCTTGAATTTAGTATAATCAAGTGAGAACAAGCATTGGTTTGTTAAGCATAAATTTTGACACTGAGAATTAAGATGTGGCTTACTTTGGTTCATTAGTGTACAAGGTACACAAAGTATAGGGATGTACATCACGTGTCTTAGTTATCCAAGGAGAAAGAAAATCGTATTTCCTTCCTGAAACAGGTTTCAAAGTTTATTTTATTTATTATGCTGTGCCTTAGGATATTGGCCTTTTTAATTTACAACTGATTTGACAAGGACAGAGTTCAAGTGATAATTAGATTCTCTGTTATTGATTTTTGGCTGGTAAGTAACCAACCTAATCTTGTTACATTCTGCCCTAACTTTGAGCCCTTTCATGATTAACTACTCTGGACACATATTTGAATTGCATAGTGGCAGAAGTAAATGTGACTCATATTCTGGCATGTGAATTACTATAACAATTTAGCCAGTCCAATATGTATGCTGAAACAGTTGCTTTTAGCGTGCATACCTTTTGCCTGTACACAAGGAAGGGGACCTGTACTGAAGAGCACTCAGAACGCCTTTGGGACAAAACCATTCTTGCTTTCCACTGCCTTCTAGTATGTTCTATTTAAGAGAAGATTCGGATTACACACGAACTCTTAGGATACCCACATACTCCAAAAGCAGAAAGAAAAAGTTATCTGGATTATTGGTTGAAATATTTGGTAATATACACAGCTGAGACAGTAAAGATTGGCCTCTTTCTACTTTAGACATGCAATTGTACTCTGTAGATGTTGGGTAGAAGGAGAGGAGAGGTAAACCACTGACAGCTACTGAGCTCTGTTGCATGGGATCCAAACTGATATATTAAAGGAACAAAAAAAAATGTATCTGTTTTCTGTATTGGCATCCTGCATGGAAGGATGTAGCTTCAGTTTACACGAGGGGATGGGTGCACAGACATGTGACTCTGCCATATGATGCAAAAGCATCTGCTGTACTAACCAGTGTTACTCAAACCCAGGACAAATAACAGCAACAAATCCCACGACAGACAAAACTAGGAGAATTAAGAAAGACACTCCTATGTAAATTCCCAAAGTTAAGAGAGTTGCATCTTTTCTAACCTAGGGCATTGAGAAATCATGTCTAACGTAAGTGAACAAAGCAATGGAAATTACTTTTTCAGTCAAGCTTCAAAACTATTTGCATTACAGCTTCCTGACAGAAATACTGAATCTTTAGAAAAACAGTAAGGATAGGAATTTAACTAGGGAGAACTGATCAAAACAATTGCTGATCATTCCAAGATGTACAAATAATTTAAATATCATTCCTAGGCAGCAAAAAAAAAAAAAAAAAAAACATAAATGTTCAGCTGCATAAACCTTACATAGTTAGATACTTTGAGGCCAGAACATGATATAACATCAACTCTAGTGTGGTCTTAAATACAGCATTTACTAACATCAGTTGATAAAACTAAATCTAAAGAATATTGAGTGGGTATAGAGGGTAGCTTCTAAACAAATTCATTAGCAAAGCAACAAGATTACAAGACTAACCAAAATAAAAAGAAGACAATATTGATACATGATTTCACTTCCAGAGTCTGTTAAGTGCATGGCCAAAAATATAAAAAATCCTAAACAACCCTGGTGTTTTCATTACATCCAAGATGCATATAAAAACTTAAGGAAAGCAGATAATATGAAACTATTTCAAATCCCAACACAAAACATGGTGTTCTGGGTTGAGTGAGTGGTGGAGTTTTTTGGTGGCAGGGGAGGGGGCTATCGGGGCGGCCCCCTGGGAGAAGCTTCTCGAAGCTCCCCCAGCTCCAAGCCAGCTCCACTTCTGTTTGGGAAATTGAGCCAATCGGCTGTGCCTCTGCGATAACATATTTAAGAAGGGACGTGGTGATGGGCAGTCAGACTTGTGAGGAGAAGTTGGGGCAGCTGCGTGAACACCAAGGTCAGTGGAGGAACGGAGGAAGGAAGGAGGGGGGAGGTGTGCCGGAGCAGAGACCCCCCTGTATCCTGTGGGGAGACGGCAGGGCGGCCCCCCCTGCCACCCATGAAGATCTACGGTGGAGCAGACATTGATTTATGGACTGTGGCTCCTGCTCAGCTGATCAAGGTTCTGTGCCCAAAGAAGGCCGGGGTCTCGTGGGAAAAGGCAGCCCCACTGCTGTAATTCAGCGCTGGGAGGATTGCAGCATGCGGGGGAGTCCCACGCCGGAGCAGCTCGGGAAGGGCTGCAGCCGTGGGAGGGAATCCAGTCGGAGGAAGTTAGTGACCCATGATGGAGCAGTGTGGGGAACGCTGCGGCCCGTGGGAGGGACTCATGTCGGAGACAGTTTGTGAAGGACTGTCTGCTGTGAGAGGGGGACCACAATGGAGCAGGAGGAACAAGTTCCGGACACTCCCCTCACCGAAGATGAAGGAAGTGGCAGTGCTGCCTGCACCCCCCATTCCCTGCCCCTGCGCCACTGGGGGAGGAGGTAGAGATATCGGGAGCAGAGCTGAGCCCGGGAAGAAGGGAGGGGTGGGGGGAAGGTGTTCTCAAGGTGTGGCAATGCTTCTCACTGCTCTACTCTGTTAAGGGTTGTTGTTAGTGTCTGTAATAAATGTATGTGTTTTTTTTTTTCTTCCCCTAACGAGTCTGCCTTTTGCTTGTGACCATAAAGGGGGATTTTTCCCCATCCCAGTCCTATCTCAGACCCCAAGCCTGGCTCTCTGTCCCTTCTCATTGCCGGAGGGGAAGGGAGAGAGAGCTGTTGCATTGTGGTTGGCTGCCAACCAGGCCCAAACCACGACACATGGGTAAAACAACTCTCTTAAAAATACCCCCTACAAAAATATCTAGTACCTTCACCACTACTACTATATCTACACATATACTATATCCACTGTTTACTTCATATAACCTCCATTTTGAAGCTCTTAATACGAAGGAAATTTATCATATGCAAACAAAGGAAGACAACATGTATTCTACCTCTCAGCACCCTTAGGAACTGATGTCTCAGCCTTTAAAGACAGTATATGTTTTAGGAGTAACACGGAGGCAATAGCCATTTAAACCTTCCAGCAGAGAATACAAATCTCCATTTTTGGCCACAAAACTGAGTCTTGTTTGGTGGAAGGAGTTAAGTAATGAGCTAAATAAATCCATATTAAAATAAAAAAATCAAAAATCTTGACCACTGAGTTAAAACACAGTATTGGAGAATAACACTTTCTCTTCATTACCCTTTATCTTGTTTCCCTGCACTATGAAGTCTGTCAGTCAGTGCTACAGAGATAGGATTTACTCTCTAATCCCATTTTACTCCAAACAGTTACTCAGCGCCACTCTGTGACACATATTTTATACCCTCTCTTCCCACAAAGAATTGAGAAATAGTTCCTAAGATCCAAGATCCAGCCATCATCCACAATAAGGCAACAGAAGCATTTACTTAATATACTCCATGAACAACTATATTACATTCTTTACAGAGGGGCACAGACAGCGTTCCTCGCCAGCTTTAAATGACTGGATCGAGACATGAAATTTAACACTTTCTACACAAAATTTTACGCTATATATTTTTAACAACAAATTAAACTACTCTGTGAATACTTTCAAAAATGTCTGCTCGTTTTATGTAACACAATGCTAGTCTAATTTGTAATGTACTGCTGACGGAGATACTTTGATAACTGGAATCTGTATGTAATTACTGTCAAAATAACAAATCGCATGGGTGGGTTTTTTTACATCAATTACATGTTTTTGTTAGTTTTTAGCACTCTTCAGTATGTACAACAGAAAATCAATATACAAAATATAGTTGTAGCCCCTTTCAGTAACAGCTGATTTACTTTCTCAGAAGACTCAATGACAGGGCAGGGAACCAGAAACTAGAAGAGGAGCTGGGAAATATCCTACAAGAGGTATTAATTTGTCTAGTGAATCTGAAAGAAGCAGAGGCCTGTGTGGGATTTTATGGGTATGTTTTATCAGAGCATGCCTGTAGCTACACAACAAGCACAACATATGGAAAGAATCAATATTACCTTCATCCAGAATTTTCAGAGTTTGATGCCTTAATTTAGGCTTGTAGGTCTTTACTCATTCACCAAGTATATAGGTTGATTTTAAAGTATGGAGCGCTCACAGCATCCAGTGACACAAATACTACCAGAGGGCTCACTAACCAAAACCAATTCCCTTTTCTTGATGCAAATATTTCAGTGCCTACACAGCAGCTCAGGACCTTAGAAACTAATTTTGAAAAATTCCATGTTTTCCTTCAGTTTTTGAAGAACAGTATGTTCTCAGTTACATGAGTATTTCATCTTGTTTTTATTCACGTAGTTACATTATTTTGAATATCAAAGCTATCTCTGACTATTATGGATAACAGTTGTGTTTCCTCATTAGCAAAGCATATGAAGAAAACTTACAAAATAAAAGCAAATAAACTCTCATCCAAGCCTCGCCTATATGTAGACTAAACAGCAACTTTTAGCAGAAATATGTAAAACCAAATCTGAAATATGAATGTGGGTGTGTTAAGAGAGAAATGCCAAATTTACAAGCCAACATTATACTTCATGTATTGGGAATTTAAAAGGGAAAGTTGTGAGGTCAGACCTACAGTCTGCATTCTCACAATCTAACGATTACTAATAACCACGAATAAACTTGAAAATCCATCAGGAAAATAAATCTGGCATCTTTCTGGACTTCAAAAATAGGAATAGTTTCCTCAGCCTTTTTAATGGCACAGAGCTTGACAGCACAGAACTGAAGCTGTCTCGTTTCTCCACTATATGACAGAGTTCCGATGAATCAATTATCAACCAAATTTAGGGTATTCTTCAGCTGACACATAGCTGATACTTGCGCTTCAAGAGTATTGGCATATGCACTGCAGCTCTAATATTAATACGAGTAAATCCTAAGGGAATATCAATACCGAGGATCTACCTACACAACTCCTTGCTTTTAAGCCTACTCCCCCAAGTCATCTCCCTGTAAAACACTTACTATGTGTTTGTACCTGCTCGCCCATACTGGTCTGTGGATGAGCTTTCATTTATAAAAATAGACTCTGACATCCACTCAGCTGCTCAGCAGTGTAGCTGCTCTGGGGTACCAGCAGTGACGCTCAGGATTTTGGAACCATTTGGTACCACACTGCCACCCTGCAGGTCTTCCTTTTACTTGAATTAACACCTGTGTGACACTCAAGAGACACTTCTGGACAAGCTCTCTGGTCATGTGTCCTAAACAGTGCTGGAAGGCCTCCCCCCATCACACTGCTGTCCAGACAAAGCGTGGCATCAGAGCTTCCAGTCAATGCATAGGGTGATTTTGGCACAAATGTGCCTTTCACGTTTTAAGCTAAATTTTTAACTAACTTTCTCTGAGCTAAGCTTGATTTAGCACACAGAGCTGGTGCTTTGATATCCAAATACCAGTAACTGCATTCTCAAATACCTATCCATGCTATCTGCATATTAAAAACCACTCTCAGATTTCAAAATCTGTCTTTAAAAGCCTAAATGAGAATACCTTTTAAGATCTATGGACGACAGTGACTTACTGAAATGTTTTCAGATATGTAACAACCAACTTCTAAGTCTGTGATAAGCTTTGCTACACAAACCCAGAATTATTCCTGCATTCAAACACACTCTGCCTTGAAGATTTCAGCAAAATGGAAGCATGCATTCAGAAAGCAGCTATAAAGCAGTGAAGGTTGTGCGGGCATTGGTGATAGGGCTCTTGAGGTTACACGGGTGCCCTAAGTGTACATTTTCATATCACAATACGGCTGACCTAATTTTAGAAAAGACAGAAATAGCTGAAACTTCATGTATCTAAATGAGGCATATATCTTGCCATATGCGATGGACTTGATTTGATTCACTGAGTAACCCTTCTAAATTACCACATTTCTACATAGCTCCCCTAAAACCATGAATTCTGGAATATTCAGTATCACTTATTGTCATCTATATTTCATAACAAATAGACAACATACTGGTTTTATTGTGAGTGGGTAGTAACAAAACACTATTAAAACATTTGACCATCATGTGGATTATAATTATAATCATATTGTTTACCACAAAATAATAATTAAACATCACTTAGATTATTATAATAAATATTTGGAACAGACTAACTGGTGATTCTTTAAGGTAAATGTGTTATTACAATGGTAGGTAGGTAGAGCCACACAAGATATGAGAAGTTACTATACAAAACAACTACAAATAAACATAACTGATTTTTTCAGTGCATTTTCCTTTTTACTGTAGTCTACATTTAAGATTCAGTGATCATACAATATATAAAAGACTTGTGAGGCAGTTGCAAATGGTAAAAAAAAAAAAAGAAATCTTTCAATATTTTCTATATAGATTTTCCAGCTTCCTAATGTAGCTCTCCTTCTGAAATACCTTTGGTTTATGTAAAATTTCCAAATCTATGTCAGTATGTAAAGCATTTTAGTCCATGAGATTTTTAACTTAAGAAATCATATTTAAAAACTACATTTGCCCTCAAGTCCCCAACTTCTCTGTCCATCAATACAAAACACATATATAGGACTTTTGAAAACAGAATCCAAAGAAAGACATATTTTTCTCCAAGATAATTATAATTAGTAAGTTCTAAAAAGAACAACACTATGATTCTGAATAATTTTATTACTGATTAGAATGCTAAAAGCACTAGTCAAATGCAGCTTTATTGTTCTGCATTTATAAATAAACTGGACTAAATTACAGTCACGTAATTTATCCAGTGAGGCTGAGGGTTAAAGATAGCAGAAAGCAAACATTTCACTTTGCGCATACCGCATCTTTCATATAGAAACATTTAGTACTGTTTTTTCACATGGTAACTGTTACATAGAAACCAGAGAGAAAGCCTGTCTAAAAGTCTCTTTTGCACGTGTAAAAACTCAGGCTGTAACTGCTTCTAATTTATATGCACTTTCCCAATTTTCGCACACGTGTAGTGAGCATTCGCGTTACTAAAGCTAAATATTTGTGGAATAAAACTCCCTCCTCCGTCAGGAGATGGAAGCAGAGACAAGCTACAAAGGAGGAGTTTGAAAACATTGCTTGGGCCTGCAGGGATGCTATTAGGAAAGGCCAAAGCTACACTAGAGATAAGATTTGCAACAGAAACTGAATGCAACTAAAAGACCGCTACATTAATAGGAAGTGGAACAAGGAAAACGCGGAACCGTGGCGAATAGGGTGGGCGATTTAATGACAGCAGATATAGATACACATTGAGGTAGGTGATGCCTTCTCCGCCTCGGCTGAAGGTGAACCAGCAAGGTCTCCCAGGCCCCTGTGCCCAGGGGCAGGGTTTGGAAACGAGGGGAAATACTGGATCGAGTCAATGATTACATGAGAGAGATCTCAACCCGCATGTGGGACGTGATGGGCTTCACCCAAGCATGCTGAAAGCTGCCCAGTGTCCAGATCCAGAAGGATAGCTGGATAGTAGATTGCAAGTTAATGGGAAAGATAAAAGGTGGGTGCAATGCTCGGTTTTGCACTCATCAGAGGGTGGGGGAAAAGGAGTGTCTCAGACCCAGCAGCACGTTTGAGCCCTTTTCATTGTTGCTTCATGGGACATGGATCCAATAGCCCTGTTCTCCAAAGGCAGAGGGTCCTTGTCAGTGTGCTGGAAGGACAAGCGCCTCCCCCCTTGTCCTTACACATTTGAGGGAACACAGCCCAGCCCCACTGCGGATGTGAGAGGTCCCGAGATCCACCCCTGCTCCTCCGAGCAGAGCACGAGAGGCCGAGGGAGGGACACTGCGTGGAGACTGGGATGAAGTGTGGAACACGGGCATGACCGGTACCCGGGGCAGGTGTCCCCAGCACTGGGAGAGAGAGATGTACAATCACAGAGCTCAATAACCCCTTGCACTTTCTAGATCTCTAGATAAAGCATTCTCACCCCCCTGAGAGCCCTTTGTGCCTCTGTCCTCAGTAGAATCGAGGTTAAATTTAAGAATTTATAAGCCTACTGAAATTTGCATGCTTGCTGATATTCAAAGGGATTATGTCAGTGATCCAAATTTGGGAGGGGGATAGTGAGGGGAAGGAAGGAAGGAGGTGAGAAAAGAGGAAGAGAGACTGTTAAGAAATGATCAATTTTCTATTGTTGGGGTTTTTTTTTACTTGTTTATTGGGTTTGGAGCATTGTGTTGTTTTGTTTTGCTTGATGGCTTAATCAAAGGGTCTCATCACATTCTAATTACTAGGTACATACCTTAGACACTAACATGATACACGTACTATATGGAATGATCATTCAGCAAAGAAATACAGACTACAGGCCAGTGGGATGTAACTCTATTTGTGTTTACGCTCTACTCCCTGTTTTCCTACGTGATTAAGACTTCAGGGTCTCCTGTTTGCTTTTTTTACTTTGTTGCCATATGACAACCCTAATCCTCTGTGGATTTACTAAAGTAGAAGAAATGGTCAGAGAGATTAATAAATCCTAAACTTTGGCTACGAGTGAATAGCTGAAAACATGGTAAATGGGAGAGTATAACTTAAAATATAAACTGAGCTAAATGACTAACTACTTTTTGCTGTCCACGTAACACACTGTTGTGCTATACACTCACAGCGAAAAGGCGGCACAAAAGAGAAAAAGGACAATGTTTCGAGTATGATGAGCTTCTAAGATGACTTTAAAATGTTGTGGGTGAGGGAGAAGTTAAAAGTGATGGTCTATATGTTGAAAGGGATGAGAGATTAGGGAGTAGAGAAGGGTAGTTAATCATTTTAAACTGAAATTATATGCTTAAAATTACTCTTCCCCACAGATGTCTAAACTGTTAAGGATGAAATCAAAACTGTCATTTCATTCACCAGCCTCATTAAGTAATTAGGCTGAAAAATTCCAGCTTCAGCCACTCCCACAGCAGCGCAGAGTGCTTTGTAATTGTTTATTATCCTTGATTAAATCATGGTGAGAGCACTGCCAGAACCCCTGGCTGCAATCCTCACACCTGCCCCCAGTGTGCTCATGGCCTCCTGAAAGAAATACTTGCAGTACACTTTATATTAATGACAAGACACATGGTTAAAGCATACCTGAATTTGGCCAATGCTATCTATTGTCCTTGCAAACCAAATTCTATTGCTTGTATACTCAAAAATGTGGCATTCAAGTTATCTGATAGACAGCACTGTTCCCCTTCTCCAAAGCCTGCTTCCAAACCTACACATTTTTACCAGAAAGCTGTACTGAATTATCAACCAAAATGCCCGCTTACTCTTTATAAAGAAAATAATCTGCTTACGTTTACACTGTTTTCAGCCTACACAATCCCTCCTATTGTATACATGATCCCATCCACCCGGTATTTGTACTTATCTAGTACTACACTGAAGGACCTCATTTAACTTTCACCTCGCTGCTAATGATCTCTACGGAAAAGGCCACATATGTCTGAAGTGTAAAAAAAGAATTTGAGAGAAAACTCATTTGTTTGTTGTGATTTTGCTTTATTCTGACTTCAACAAAAATAGAGGTTCAATCAACATTCTCCCAGGGAAAAAAAAAAAAAAGTAATGAAATATTGTTTAAAGTGAAATAAACCTGAGTAAGGGAAAGAGCCCGACTCTTCTAGATTTAACCCAAAATGTGAGAGTCTATGGGTTGTCTTTTAAATCCTTGAAAGAGATAAGTGCTGAGATGTCTTTAATTCATTCAGAAAACCTTCTAATATGTAGGATGCTATATAACTACGATGAGGTGGTTTTATATAGCAAACTTTCAACAGCCTAGAAGAAACAACTTTGGAAATATTCAATTAATATAATTTTACTAATAATCATAACTTTGGCCTTTCGACCATGCATTTCTAGAAACCTGAGTATCAATCAGTAAAATAAATTTGTATTCATTACAAGTCTAACTACTTGAGTGCAACTTCTTTTACAACAAAGTACTTATGAATTAAACAGGTCAAACTTTATGGAACCACAACTCATACTTCAATTTTTTTACTGGGATTTTATGTTCGTCTGCTTTTCACAAAAACTCTTTCAGCAATCTTTCCTTTACATACAAATCAATGTAACAGTTACAGAGTTAATAGCTCATAAAATACAGTGTTTTACAAGGAAAAGCCCAGAGTTACTGCACCAGTTTTCTTTATGTGATGATTACCGTTCAAAGGTCTAAACAGTCTATGAAACAAGGATGGTTTAAACAAAAGCTTTATCTTTTTAGTGCTGTAGTTAAAAAAAAAAAAATGCATCTCTTCTGTAATTTGAAATAAAGAGGCTTGGTGTTCGTTTTGGTTTTTGTTTGTTTTTTTTTTTTTTTTTTCCCCCCCCCCTTTCTTTTAAAAAAGCTTTAAAATTAATGACCTCAAGTTTAAACAGAGCCTGGAATAATTCAAGCCCCCTGAAAATCACTTCAAGAAGTTATAAGCATTTAAAAATCTATGAGCTATGTAATGAAAACTGCATTTCAACGTGACATTTCCTTATTAGCACTGTCTTCCATAGTCTTTCAGAAACTGTTTAAGCACCATCTGAGCTTTGTATATATAAGCTACAGACATGCAAATCTTCCTCTGCTTCCCCGTGATACATCATAAACAACTAGACGCACAGGTGAGATTTGCAGCTTCCTTCTTCCTGCAGATATGAACATGCTCAATTCTTAAAACAGCGAAGAGAGTAAGCATCCTCCTGACTAATCTCAGTTTTCTATAGGCAGGTTTAACAGTCCATCAGCACACAACGTTAACAGAAGTAGCTGAGAACCAGGAATAAGGTGTCTGCTTTCTGGAGGGCCCCTCTACAAAGCCCAGCTCTGCTCCAGGCTGGTCAACACTGAAACGGGAGCCTTAATTAACAAGTCATGTAAATGAATCGTGAGACAGAAGTTTGTTCCCAGAGCTCTGTAGAGCTTAACGTGCGGAAGTTATGTAGGAGTCACCCCAGGATCAGCCAACCCATTCACGCAGTTCTGTGCAAAACACAGCCCATGCTATACGTGGGCTGTCCTATGCCCGTGCAGTCACCGGGACGTGCGTGTAGGCTTAGGTCTCCTGGTGTCTATTTGTACAGGTGTCCCAGGGGACAGCTGCATTTCCGAGGGTACCCTGACATGGGATAGCCCCATCACATCTCAGCTAACAGGAAGCTGACTGTAGCAGGGAAAAACGCACGCTTCAAAATGAGTTTACTGAAGAGGGGGGTGCAAAAGCAGAAAAAGCAAAGAATGTCCGTAGGTTAAAATACACAGGTCTTTACTGCCACAGGAAAGAACTATTTTTTTTTTTTTTTTCATGACTTACAGTAACAGAGAACAATTACAGGTGTTGGGAGACACTGATTGGGCTTTTGCATCTGCAAGTGGCTATTTCCTTGAGTTAAGATGGTAAATTTAAAAAGATTCTCATGAATAAAAGCAACTGAAAAATGTAATTTATACTAAGTAGACTACACAGTGAAGATCCAGCTTATATAATGTACTGTCATGGTTTTACTTTAAATATAGTATGTCATGGATTTTCAGATAGGAATGATTTAAGCTGAAAACTGCATTAAACATCTGTTGTGAACTTTTAGTGTTTACTCTGCAGGGGTTAGTACTCACAGGATGAACACATTAATTAAGAATGAGGTGATGGTGAGTATTTCACATTCTCTGAGCCTCAGTTACCTGCAGAGCTGGCTGTGGCTGGGGGAACCAAAATTGTAAACTGAATCATCCATCAAATCAAAATATCAACTTGTCTGTATAATATAAGTTGTATTACAAGAAAACTACTCTTTATAATCAGTTTTAAGTATGACATGACTGTAGACTTCAGCTGGAAGTAGTTTTCGCTTCACTCCTTATCCTCTCATCAGAAATAGTATGTAGCAAAACTACAGTATTAAATTGTTTATTCTTACACTCCCAGTGTTTTTATCAGACATGGCTTTTTTGCTTAAAGGAACTTAAGACAGATTCCTATACAGCTTGATGCATTTTCCTAACTCTCAGAAGGAGCTAACAGTAATCCTCAGAATTTCAGAACTACTGCATGGAGGACCAAAAAAAAAACAAAAAACAAACAAACAAAAAAATCACAATACAAAACCCAAAACCCAACCAACCAAAGAAAACAACACTATCACAAAACAAAAAAAAAAAAAAAAAAAAAAAAAAAACCCAAACACACTACACCATAAAAACATATTATGACATTTTTTACAAAGTGAGGAAGACTAGATTTTCCATCCCCATTTTCACAAATTTGTCTCTCCTCTCTCCCAGAAATTTTGCATTCAGTTCTTTTTGCAATGAGTCCTTTAAGCAAAGGAAGTCTTTATGCCTCAGTGTAAGTTTTACTGACTGAGATGACAAGATGGATCAAATCCTGAATGATTCTCCTGCATTGTCAAGGCTCCTTGATGTTTTCACACATTTTGATATGCGTCAGGTCAGATAAATGTGAGTATCCAGTCAGCTTTCAATGTAACTTAATGCTGCACTAGGGTCTCTCAAAGTCATTTGTGTACGCCCCTTCAGAGGGAGTACTGCACCACAGGGTGTATTTCTGGTGAGAGCTCCTGTATTCATTTACTAACGCAGAGCTGGAATGTGTTTAAAAAAACCTGGAGTATTCAGCACCACTTCGACACGACCCTACCACAGCAAGAATCCTGTACTACCTGCCAATACTACCAAGTACCACCCTTCCAGGTGGTTCAGTCCCCAGGGTGAAACACCATCAACACAACACAAATTGCTTTTAAGATGAATCAAGTTGTCTTTGATTTGAACAACAATTCAAATACTTTCATTTTAGTGACATTCAAAAAGCCTCCCACTGTTTACTGTGCTTCTTAAAGTTAAGGCAGGTTGAGGTCTATAATTTCCACATAAAACAGCAAAATGGCACTGGCAAAAATTACTGGTATCCATTTTCAGCTTGCTTAATTATTTTCTAGCCTATGCTGACCAGGTATCACGATATTTTTATTTTCTGCCCAGGTAAAATTCTGCCATTTATGCCACCGTGTTCAGGTTTTGAGATTTCTGCACAAGCACAGCAGCATCCAGAAAAGTAGATTGAAAACTGTACCTGTGCTGGCCTGCCAGCATTTCTAATAAGACTGTTATTTGAATTTAGCTTTGACAGCAAGTCAAATATTAGTTTAATTGCAAATTACATTCTAAATCAAATTTTCTAGTAGTGGCAATGAATGTTTACTATTGAGTGATGGTTTAATTTATTTCTAACAGGGGCTTAAAAGACTTTTTTTGTAGTTGTATCCCGAAACAAAGTGGAATAGACTGAATGAAAAAAGAACACCTCTGTAGATGTAAGTTTAAAGGGAATTTGGGGCATTATAAAAGCACCAGCTTAAAATCTTACAGAGACTCTTAGGTTGTGAAATGCAAAGAACATAAGTACTTTTTTGAACTTTTTAAACCACTAAATGAAAGAAAACAAAGTGACTGAGCAAAAACAACATTCGGGAGATTGACCTTATATTTTCTTTTAAATAACTCCCGGACTCTTGTAAAAAACTTCTGAGCCACTCAAGAATTTGAGACCAATCCTCCCTGTTGCCACATACTGCTAACTACTACTATTAAAAAAGACTGGATTCCCCCAAACATTAAAGTATGAATTACTGACTTTTAGTGATTACTAGATGCTTAATATGGCTAGTTTCAAGATGTTCTACCATTCATTTATTTACACACCCAAACATGAATTTGGTCGGCCAATATGAAGTTTAAAAAACAACAACAAAAAACAACCCCAGCACACATACAATTTGCCCACCCCACCCCAAAACAAAACAAAACAAAACCAAAAGAAAGGACTACTTCTGAAATGAATAGAGTCTATAATGAAGGGAGTGGAAGCAATAATGCCTGATCCTTACGCTTCCCAAAAGCCAGACATCTTTCATGCACACACCATTGCTCACTGCTTCTGGGTGCAACATTCTGCATCACGGATTCTCACTTAAAGAATTTACAAGACTGGGATATCGATTTGACTACCTGGCATAAGGACTATTATTTACTGTCTTTTTTAAGCAGTGGTGCCACTGCCAGTGTTCTGATGATACAAAGGTTTAGTTTAATAACAAAAATGGGGGGCCGGGGGGGAAGTTCTCTTTTGCCCACTACACTAAAGAGCATGTTTATTAAAAGCACCAGGAGCACCAGAAAGTAACGAAGAGACTTGAAAACAACTTAAAATACCAGTGGCTCCACTGGCTGTTTTATCTTTCTTTCTCTTAACGTTCTGAGAAAACTTGCATAAGCAATCACAGTAATTTTGCCTTATTTGATGTTGCCATTGAAATATGCAGAATTTTAAAAAGTAGTAGTATCCATAGAAATGCTTAATTCTTTAACTGACAAGGGCTTGGTTAGACTTATTTGAAACTAAATAAGGAATTATTTCTCATTCTGAGCTTAATCATTTTATTGTGAAATTATTTCACAAACAGGAAAAAAATAAGTGTTATTTCTGATAAAGAATTAATAATGCTTTGTCATTTACTACTCATACTGTTAACTGAAATAAATGCTAATTTTATCCTTAATGTTTAATCTAGAGAAATTGAAGTTTTTACTGTATTTACATTTGTAGATTCTATCTGTGTCGTGGTTATTAAATGAACCCAATAGTGGTTTACTCCTACCTCGACAATACTCAAGCTCTACTTCAAGGAAATAATTTTAATAAAGTTAAACACACACATTAACAAACTGAATATATAGTATGTGCTTATTTGGTATACAAATCATCATAAATACGGACAATTATTCTAGGAATTCTAATACTTGAGAAAAATTAGCTAAGCTCAGACAGCATTATAGGCTGTTTCTTAGTTTAAGATTCTGTAATGAACCCTGAAGAGTTATTTCCCCTGTAAATCTGAATTCTCTCTGAAGAATTTCTCAGGAATATTAAGAAACCCTACTGTTATTGTCCCTAAAGGGATGCAGCAAATTTTTCACATACTTTGTCCCTACCTACTACAAAAGGTAGGTAAAAATGGAAGACTTCAGTCGTTTTGTATCCACTTTCCTGACAGCTCTGCCTTCTTTGCTCTCTGGTAGTTGCAAGAAAACATCATTTTTCATAAAAAAAAAAAAGACATGCCTATGTTTATGTGGAAGCATAAAGTGGGAATTCTTCATTTTAAAATCTGAAAGATTAAAATAAAAGCAATCCAAAATAAAATACAAGGATTTTTGTTGGCATATCTAGGAATAGTCACATGCTTGGTACTGAAAATCCTATCTGGGGGAAGCTGACTCTCTCCTCCACAATACAGAAAAAGAAAACCTTCAAGTCTTGTTTCTGTAGGTACCACTACGGTGACACAAATCAAGAGGCCGTCTTGCTGCCTCTTCCTACACCGAACAGCCTTGTAGGACTCAGAAGCAGAGGTTTCTCTCTTTACAAGCTACTACATAACCTATCAGTGCCCCTGAAAACACTGTCACTTTTCCAATTAAGTTTAAAGAAATACTGTCGAGTTCCAATTTTCCCATTCTTTCTACAGCATTCTGCTTGACAAAGTGTAAGTGGTATAAAAGTCCTTCTTGCAACAAAAGATTAAATCTGCTGTTCCCCTTTGTGAACCATGAGAGAAAATACACAAGTTTCAGCGTAAGCACAAAACTAGTATGTGTGAACTGTGAAACAAACCGTGCAGACCCCTTAGGTATCCAAAGGCGTGTTTTAA
The DNA here is from genome assembly GCF_018691265.1 of Tyto alba. NCBI lineage: Eukaryota > Metazoa > Chordata > Aves > Strigiformes > Tytonidae > Tyto > Tyto alba. The sequence goes on along the minus strand of NW_024881324.1, from coordinate 26,168,081 downwards.
CACTCACTAATACCAAGAAGTTTAAGTCAAAACATTTCAGTGCTCCTTATCCTCCAGAGACCCAGCTGCATACTGACCCCTCCAGATGTATAGTGGTTGTTCCTTACAGCTGAGCCAAGAAGAGATGGTGTTATACGTTATATTGCAAAACGAGGAGGCACACCTCTTAGTGTAACACCAAGTCAGCAGCAGCACACGTACTGTCTTGCTTCATCTTCCCAGGCAGCTTGTAAGAGGCAGTCAGCACGTGCCCTTCTCAGTGCTAAACCATTTACTGTCATACAGCGTATCAGCAACGGCCAGAGACAATGGGATCAGCTACCCGAGTTGGGGACTGTACCAGGTAGTCACACAGGAACTGAAGCATCAAGTGGAGCTCACTCAAAGACTGGAAACAAAGATTAAAATTCCAAATCAAAAAGAAAAAAGGGGACAGAGATAGGTTTTCCCCTATTGAGACAAAAGCACATTATCTGTGAAAACTTGCATTTTTACTGATATATCCATGTAGGAGTAAATCTACCTTACTCTCCCAGCAAGGTAATACAACAACCTTTTTCCTACAGTGAAGTAATTTCTTATTCTAACAAAACAAACAAACAAGGATTGATTTTAGCAATCAAAAACTTTCACCCAAATAAAATCTGACAGGTAGGAGGAAAGCATTTTTAAAAACTGTTGATAGGTTTACTTGGAGGGTACATAGGCATAAAAGGCAAGAACATAGAAAAAAAAAAAAGGCAACCAAATCAGGAAACTATAATTTGCATTCTCATGTTTTACTAAGAGCAAAGATAAAATATTTAGATGTTATTTCAAAATGCCTCTTTTTTTTTTTTTTCTTTTTATTACTGTGTTTGTTTGTTTTACTGAAACTGATACTAGGCAGATGAAGTATAAATACATACAAAACCAAAATAACCCGCAACAAAACACTGAAAACATTTGGATGGCAGACACTATTCCTTCAATCCTTCTCTTTAGTTTCAAAAATTGCCACGAACAGAAGCAAGAGGGGGAAAAAATAAACATCTGTTTTGAGGTTTTAATTACTAAAGAAACAAAATATTAATTTCATTACCTTGGGAATTAAAGACCAAAAAGCAAAGAATAAATTGCTACAGATTCTTTTCTTAACAAATCATAAATGATCACATCAGTTTTGATCCTTAGTAGTATTCTGGGGAGTCTAAAGCAAAAATACAAAATATACATTCAAAAACTGTATTATAGCTCTGCTTTGTCCAAAATCTATGTAAATGCTGTTGAAAGAAGGAAGCCACAGGAACTGAACTCAATTCTGCTTGCTAATGCCTGTTCCTGGTACTATTACCATGGTTCACATGATAACTTCATGTGTATGACTATAAATTGTTTTTCTGATTTTTAGTTTTATCGGCTTAAAACCAGTACATTTTTTTTTTTAATGAGCGCAAGACTAGAGAAGAGGCCTATTCGGTAGAAGTGCAACCCGTGCATTATTGTATTATTTTACTGTCCTTAAAGTTGTGTTACACTGTCATAGCCTAAAAAGAGTGGTTTAAAGAGTTATAAACTTGCAGTACAAGAAAATCCATAGCTAACAAAGAAAATTCTTAAATTTACAAACAAAATTGAAATACTTTGAAGACTAAATATTAATACCCTGTGGACACAACACCCCAGGAAACGTTGAAAGTATTAATTTTATCTTTTAAAGACTTCACGGTGTCTTTCTGACAGAGAAAAAAACTCTTTATAAAACTTTAAAACTTTTTTGGAATTAAGGCGAAATACGAGGGATGGTTGTGAAGAGTGCATCCCTTCAGCTGTTCTACTGCTAAACAGTCTTCCGTTGCCTTCAACCTGGGATGGCTCTGCACTAAAAGTGCCTGATGTCCTCTCATGCCCACACAGACTATCCAGTCCTTCCTGGCTGTACAAGCTGAAGGCAAGCGCACCTAACAGCAGATACCCAGTCCCCCCGACTTCCTCTAATACACTCACTGTTTCACGTCCCTATCAGCCACCTGCAAAGCCTAACCTACAGTGCCATTCTGTGACCCGACTGGATTAAAAAGACTGGTACCCAACTCAGTACAGCTCTGCTGCGTGTGTAGAAGCATCCGCTGTCCTGTGCTCCCTCGCAATTAGCTCCGTTCTCAAAAGACATCCCGCTGCCACCTGTTTACCTTCATCTCTGCTGCTTGACCTGCACCACTGCTAAAGATCTCGGGGCAAGTCAGCTTGAAGTCTTTAGGCATAGCTTTTGTGAACCTGTGAAGTAGGAACCCCGGAAAAATTATTTATTAAACAAACACACAGAAGAATCGCAGATGGACAGGTTTCTTCTTCTAAAAGAAAAGAGTAGTTGCCTGCACTAGATATGAACTACAAGCAGCAGTTGAACAGGTACAACCCCATTGGAGAGATGCCCCTTCACTCCAGCCTTTATATCTGCTGTAATACTTTGGAATTATTCAACTGCAGAGCACAAAAGGGCTCATTCTGGAAGCTTAAATTATATACTTCCATGTACACACAAATAAATGGGTTTATTGTGATAGCCAGTATCAATTTTCAGCCACAGCTATTTCTGCCATAATTACACAAGCTCAACTAAAGTGCATTAAGATACACTTCTGTTACAGTAAGATAACTTAAATATCAACAAAGCTTTCTGCATACTGGTCCAATTTTTGAAAGACTGTGGAAGCCTACACTTCTCGTTGACTTCACAGGAGAAGCAATACTCAGCATCTGTGAAAAAAAAGCGACTATCTTTTCTGGATTTTTTTCAGGTTTTGTTTTTAAGAGTCCTAGTGCAAAATGGTTCGGTTCTGAGGAAATCACTTGTATATTGTTTCTGGCAAAGTTCCTCAGATCTATAATGAAGCCAATTTTTTCCTCTTTGCATGTTACTGCAAGTAAGGATGATGATGCAGTTCAGACTCTTATCACTGCAGCTGTGTAACTCCTTTTACTTTGTTTGGCTTGCAGTGATAACTAATAAAATTCAATGAGCTTGTAAAGGAGAAAGTGAAGACAGAATGCAAACATTCAGAACTCAGAGGAAAATCAGACAGCAGATGCATGAGAACAAAAGGGATTTTACTCACTCTTCCACAACACTACCATGCTAGCAGGGATAAAATAACCTTGACGTTTTCACTAAATGAATCAAATTTTGAAATGCATTTAATGAGAAAACAATTTAATCTTCATGTTAAATAAACAACCGTAACTTCTTTTATATCAGCAGGTTGGTAATATTTATAAGCTTCACTGTGTATACTACACTTGCTTATCATATTGGAACTGGGTTGTGTAAGTGGTCTAGAATTGCTTTTGCAAAGTGATTAGATAACATTCATATCTTAGCTGTATTCATCACTAACCTCACTTTAAAATATTCCACTAAAATATTTTCTTGTTGAAAAATGCTGATTATTCAGGAGCAAGATGTTACCTTGAACGGAGGAGTATTTCAAGAAGGCCAAAACATTTCATCTTGATCATTTTTGGAAAATAATAGTACTACTTTGTTTTTGGAAAAAACAAGCAAGTGAGGAAGCAGTTTTTTGCACAATTCTATTTGGAACCTCGCGTTATAGAGCACAAGACTGCACAGAGTTTAATTCTATTTCACCGTATCATAAGACAGGAAAACTAACCTTGTTACTCAGTGACAAGTAATCCTCAAAACACTAGCTGAGCCTACACATCACACCACATTAAGTCATCAACTGTACCTAACTTTCTATGATATACAGCTATTTTAATGATAACCTCCTAAAGGAGAATAAATTTATAACATATTTCCATTTTTAAATTATTAATCTGGATGCATAACTAATCATTTGCTTTCAGATATTTCTCTCTAACTTTCAGATATTTCTTTCCATCCGTTAAAACAAAACAAAACAAAACAAAAAACAGAAACCAAAAAATCACATTGAAAAAAAAATCCCACAACCCTATAAAGACACAAAAACAAAAATACTTTTTACCAAGAGATATATAAGTGCTCATTCTTAAAATTCCATCGAGGCATTAATTTAATTTCTCATTTAGGTTTTTTTTCAGCAGCAAACCAGCTTTTTCATATTCTACAGGCTTTTTTAGTCCTTTCAAATATATAAAGGATAGTTCTAAATTCTCTGCAAGCCTAACAGATATAAATGTCTTAACCTTGTAACCCATCTTATGTATGAAATATGTGAAAAACTAGACAAAACCCCACTGAAAGTCAAACAACATACTACATACCTAAAGGTATATAACCTGAGTTATCAGTATATAGTATTTACAAACGGGTTCTTTGCAGTATTTCAAATTATGTTAATACAATGGCCCACTTCCTTTTCATACAGGAAAGTAAGTTCCAGCAGTAGAAAAAAAAGCAAGAAGTTGCAGGATTTGGATATTACATCGTTTATATTTGGAAATTTATATGTTAAAATTGCTTTTATGCTTTCATACAAGGACTCATTTTTTATAATTAACTTTAATGTCATTTGAATTCCAGTCTTCAAAGCTGACTCTTCAGAAATAAAATCAGGATTCAACTCAAATCTTTAAGCCCTCTGACCTGCAAATAACTCTGATGAATGACTTCATTAGTTGTAATATGATACTCACATGAGTACTGTCATGCTCAAGGATCTGCAGGATTAGACCCCTCTTCCGATTATATCTACACAAAAACAGGTTGAAAATTTAACTTCTAGCTATTCAAATGAATACAGCTACTTATTCAACTGCTACATTAGTCTGACTATTCTCCACATCCTCTGTGGTAAGCAAGTACATGAGAAAGGTCTTCCCAGATACCCAAGAGCAGCAAGGGTATGACAGGGAGCTCAGATGAAGAACAGATAACTCCTTCCTGCCCAAGAGGTGAGATCATATCATATTTGCCGTATGATATTTGCCAGACAACTAGACATGTTTTACGACCTCCTTTCGTATCGTTTCCTTTTGTCCCATTTTGTTTTCTAACATCCCTGTAGCTAGAAACCTTTAGTACCTTTCACAGCTCAGAAGGCTGAATATAGCTTGGTCCAACAAAGGCACCGTAGCAACCCTGGAGCACGGAGAAAAGGTAGGTTTTAGGGAATTGAATTCCAGGAGATAGAAATATAACAAGACAAAGTCTTGCACCTAAGGAACTGTGGAAAGATGAGAGGTCAAGAAGAGACAGTTCAGACCTACTGGATTTTATTCATTCAGGTGAAGCACCAAGCTTCTGTTGACCGTTCAACACCTGCTGTGATCTAGAAGCAATTAATTCATTTTCTTTTATTTCTTTACTTTTGAAACTGCAAGTGCTCAAAACTGTGGTGAATTCATCTGATCACAGGAAGCCAGCTCAGGTCTTACTTGGCATATTAACACAAGCTCAATACTATTCTTACGAGACACTGGCTGTCTGGCAAGCCACTGAGAGAGAGGTACACTTGTATTATCTACATTGTTCCATTACACAAAGTAGGCAGATAAGAAGTCTTGTTTAGAACAACTTACTTCTAGAGATTGTGTTAACTTACTATGAAAGTATCAAAGATACTGAAGGTTAAATTATTCTAATTCAAAAATTGCATGACAGCTTCCAGAGGTCCCAGCAATAGGAAAGCATTTTAATGTGTTGGGCAAAAAAAAATGCTCATGAAAAAAGCGAGCTTTTTCTACAATAAAATAAATGTCACTGAAGAAACAAAATTAAGACACAAACATGGTAACTGGGTGGCAATTCTTGCACTGCAGAACCATGGCATCATTAGGGCTAAAATTAACAAGTGCAGCAATAACTAATATATCGTAACTAACAAGATTTAAAAACTTAACCCTGATACAAAATTCTTCTTTCAACAAGCTCCAAGTCTTTATTCAACTATTTTGAAATGTGCTGAAAATAGCACAACCTACTGGAAAAATAACACATACAAACTGAGGCAGTATCTGAGATGAAAGCATATTAATTTGTGTGGTAACCAAGAAAACTATTGCAAAACAACTTTGAACAGCCAAAATTACAAGAACTCACTGAAGACAATCTGGATTTACGAACATGTGAAAGTGCAGAACATACCGTAGTTTTACTGACAGTGGTGCAACAGAAGAAATTGGAGGAAGAGAACTTAAACTGTAAACAGACTGCTGCAGAAACGCTTGTACATAGTACCTTTGACAATATAAGCTGCAGCAGGTTTTGCATAAACCTTCATTCTGGGCGCTGCTTAAATACATTGGAGACAATAGGATACAGCACAGAATTGAAAGAACATGTTAATTAAAAGTAGCGCAAAAGTTAAAATACTGTTGTAGTTTAATAAGACGTTACTCAAGATGCCCCCCTAAAAGCTGTTAAAAGTATGTATTTTCTTTAAAACACCAAGGATTTCTTAGGATGTAACCTGGAAGGAAGGAGGGAGGGTACAGGTATATGGCTACTCTATAAATAGTCAGATAAGGCAGACAGAAACAGGCCCCAATCCTACCTGTGTTGATCAAAATCCTCATCTGGTATTTTGACACTGGAATTTCTTCTAAACAACCCCTAAAAGAACAAAAACTGTCTCTGACTTGAACAATCATTTATTTTCACGGCAACCACTTCAGTATTATAGAGATACAATCAACTTACTATATCCTAAAATCCATCATTACAACTATTACACTGTACTTCTACCTTAGCTCTACAGAGAGCTGAACAAACACCAGGAAACACCTTGCTGAATCCGAGGATTAACCCAAAGAATAGTCTCCTGCAGACCCGATCATGCATTCAAAAAGTGTTGACTGTTCTCTGTGCCACTGAGATCAAGCAGTCCAAGACAGCCAGCTCACCGCAGCAGCATGAAGAGTCACTCAGTTTCCTTTACTGGGAATATCTTGCCCTAATTTCCAGTCTATTTATTTTATGCTATACACAGACTATGAGGTGATTAATTATCCTGCTGAAGGCATAATTGACTTGCCTGGCCTTATTTTATGTGACCTGAGGTCCAAGTAACATGGGGAGATGCAAAGCATCAATGAATTGGTTCTGAATCCTCTGAAGGGAAGGTTCAGTCCTCATGAGATGGGTATCTTCACCATATTGAAGTGTGTTATATAGTTTTAGTATCTATTTTGCTCTTATCCAGGTATTCAGTCTGACACAACGAACTGACAGAACAAAAAAAAAAAAAAGTACCCTACCTCCCCTTAAGGGACCTGTACTGGCTCTTTTCATGCAACCTGTCTGAAATGTAGGTAAATGTTACTATTCCCAATTCAAAAAAAAAAAAAAAAAAAAAAAAAAAAAAAAAAGGAAGCTAAGGGATCACAAAGAGAATGGATCAGCCTGTGCTGGTTTAAGCCCAAACAGTAACTGAGCACCATGCAGCCATTCACTCAGCCCTTCCCCCTATCAGGAATAGAGATAAGGAGAGGGAGGGATGGCTCACCCATTACAGTCATAGGGAACAGAGACTTGTTGGAAGAAGAAAAGAGGGAACAACGCTTCAATTCAACCACCCTGGGGGGGGGGACACTCCTTGCAATTCTTTCCCCTGCTCCATGCAGCTCCCCTCTCACCGCAGACAGTCCTCCATGAACTTTCTCTGGCATGAGTCCCTCCCGCGGGATGCAGTCATTCCCATGCTGATCAGGCATGGGTCACCCCCCACGTGTGGGGGAGGATCACTCCAGGGGGAACAAGAAATAAATCCTATCAAAATCTTCCAATCTCCCATTCTGCGTTAGCTAGATTTCCCCTTTATCCACCAGTCCTATTGGTTGATCTATTATTTCAGTCCTTACTACTTGATACAAACATTGAAAAGTAATGAGATTATTCTCCAATAAACAACTATCCTCAGTTTCTAATCTTATATTTTAAATCATTAAAAGCCAAGTAATTAAAATGGGGAGATTTTTAAGCCACACTATCCTCACTCAAAATAGTTTCCTCACTACATACAAAGGTATAAATTATAATTTAAGCAAAGTTGAGCATTAGCATTGAATTACTATAGAATTATCATAGAACCACAGAAAATTTGTCTGGAAGTCTCACCTCCCACTAAAAATATGTTCAGTTCCAACACCAGATGAGGATTTGTTGAGTTGGCTGGAAAAGATCAAATGCACAGCCTTTCTGGTCACCTCTTCCATTACTACAGTATCCTCCTCATGAAAACGTTTTCCTGTGACCAGACTGAACTCCCCAAGATGCAATTTATGGCTACTGCCCCCTGCCAAACTGTACGTCACTACTGCAAAAAGTTTGATGCCAGCATCTTTGCCACTCCCTTTGTAGTTACCGTGGGGTAACCTAAGATCACCCCCCTTAGCCACCCCTTCACCAAACCCAGCTCCCTAAAAAACTCTGCTCCTATCCCATCACGTGGTCTAGGCCTCTGACCAGTTTAGTATCCCCCACTGGACTACTTCCAGTTTCTCAACATCCCCTCTACACTGGGGGGTTACCAAAAAGACACGCAGTTGTCCAAGAAGCAGCTTTACCAGTTCTGAGTAAGGGTGGGAACAGCTTCCTTCAGTCTGTTAGTCATGTTCTGCCCTCCTCCTAACGGAGCCCGCACACAGTTAGTTTTGTCTGCAGTGAAAGCACACCACTGGCTCATATTCAGCTTCACATTCTTAATGACGGCAGGTCCTTTTCAGCAGAGCTGTGACTCAGCTAGGTGCTTCCTGACCTGGACTGATGTACGGTGTTACTCCACCTCAGATGCAGAATTTCAGTCTGTTCTTTTTTAAATACACGAGTTTCCTGTTGGCTCAGTCCTTAGTTTGTTCAAGGTCTCAAGATGCTTTAAGACTGGCACTCTGGCTTTCCAAGCATCACCCTAATTTAGTATCACTCACAAATTTGCTGAGGGTGTCTTCTGTTCAATCCTGTCATCCAAGTCACTGAAGAATTGAACAGCATACCGGAATCAGCCCTTGAGGTATTCTACCTCTTTTTGTCTGCTAACTGGTCAAGCTACTGATTACTACCCTTTCAGCACACTAGTCCAGCCAATTTTCAGCCCACTCAATACCTGGCCCATGCTTCCTCAGCTTGCTGTTGACACCAGTGTGGGAGAAGCTATCAGAAGTCTTAATAAAGCTACAGTTACACCACATCACGTGTGCTCCTCATTCACATTGTCAGATGTTTCATCCTAGAAGGCAACCAGATCAGCAAAACAGCAACTGCACTTCAGAAATCTGTGTTGATTCTTCCTAGTTACCCTCTTGCCCTTCACTGTGTCTAGAAGCAAGTGTTCCGTGATCTTTCTGGGGACTGACACTGCTCTAACACAGCCTGTAGATCCCTGGACTGTTCTCCTTACCTTTTGTAGAGACTGGTATAAGGTTGGCCTCCTTATAGTTCTCAGGACTTTACTCACTTACCACGTGTCTTCTTGGACAACAGCTGCCTTGCAATCCTACCACCTGAATGAGCTCGTCAGTCTTGGCATAGAGCCCCAAGAAGCTGAACACATCCACTTTTTCTAAACAGTCCTCAACCTGTGGCTCCTTCATGTTACTGTCCCTTGTCTGGGAACAGTTAAAAAAGATATGGGGAGTTTCTCCCTTTTCTGTGTTGTCCACCATTAGATTGCCTCCAGCATTCATCCATGGACCCACGTGTCCTCAAGTTCCTGATTTCAATTTTCCTTCTCCAGAAATAATGAAGGAGAAATTAAAGTTACTATATGAAGCACTACAGCAGAATTACATTCAACTTCTAGATCGGTATATGCATAAGGTTAAAAATCAAATTCTATATTCCTTGAAGAAATGGTGTAGGTTTTTTCTTCACTGTCATAAGTTGAAACTTTCATCCAGCAGGGAATGCAGACAACACATTTCTGAAAAGTCTCAGGAAGCTTTGCAGAAAAAGAAACGCAAACAGATGAGTTCTTCCTTATTATAAAGTAACTAGTACGCCATAAAAAAAGAACACGGCTGCTGGTGATCTGTTCAATTCACTTCAATAATTGAATAGAATTGAAGTAAGCTTTATCATACTATGCTTTTCAGTAATGAATAGAAACATTTTGAAATTTGCATGGTATTGTATTATCTAAACCAATTAATCTTGAACTCCAGGGAAAAAAGGCAGTTATTAGACCACAACTGCAAGGACACACCGACTCCATAATTTGATGACTCTTTCAAGCACATGCTGAGAAAACAAATACTAAGAATAAACACACTCAACTAGGCAGGAATATGTCAAGAACATCAAAATTAAAATCAGAATTATTTTAAGTAACTTGTGCATCTTTGTCAATGTTAATACAATCCTTTTTAATGTTAACTTGAAGATTCACACTTAAGAAAAGTCATTCCATTGATCCCTCACCACAGTCACTGATGAGAGGAAGAACCTCTATGCCTCTTTCTCCCTTTTCAAGTAATGCTGACTATTAATGAAGATTAGGGATCAAAAAAAGACAACTGCAAAAAACACTCAAGTTTAAGTCTGACAAAATAGAAATCTTCACAAATATCTAAAATACTGAACAGATATTGTAAGAAACCATAAAGTAGCTCTTTGCATGACCGCAGATAAACTGAGAGGGAGTAGGTGCAGTTGTCAATATAAGAAAATCAGAAGCTAAACTGCATGTGGTAGGGAAAACTGAGAAGAGTAAGCTTCATACGAATATCATCATAAATGAAAAGCACAGGGAACGCATTGGTTTGTGTTCAGACTAAACTGACAACCACCAGACAGATTTATTTCAATCCTTTTATTCCCAATGAAAAAGACACACCATTAGGTATGGTCTTTGCAAAGCAGGGTGCACTAGAACTACCTGACAGTGGCAATGCCTTCTCTCACACACAGACACCACCTAGCAAGGTTCTAAGTATTGGACGATTTCCCATGCTAAGGGAATACAGCTGCATATCACCCACACATCACTCGTGCAGAAAGTACTTTTTCATTTGTATACATTTTTTTACACATTCATGGGATAAACTTTCTAAACTTAAACTACTTACTAAAAGTAGTTCATTTTCTAAACTTAAATGAAAAGCGCTAGAGGACTTATCAGCCTTTCCATATTCACCTATTACTAAATAAATATTTGAGTCATTAGCTTAGCTCTTCTGCATTTAGGTAGGCTTCACTATGGCATATGCTATCAATGAACTTCTATTTCTGTGTCCGACAGTGAATCTGGCATGTGAGAATATAGCACTGGTAGCAATGCTGATTCAATAACAGCAAGCAGGCACTGTGTCAAACCTCAGTTTGAGCGGCTATCAAATTTATTACGGACAATTGTTCATTTTCTACAGCCCATCATCCAGCCTTAGCATGAAAAACCTCTAAAGGGGATGCATATGAACTGTGGGGGTACTTACAAATCTTTATAGACTGCAGTGGGGAGAAGTCACTTTTATGTACACCTTTCACAATGCTTTTCAATCCCAATGTGCATCACAGTGGTACATCCAGTCTTACTTCAGAGACAGAGGCACTTACTTGTTATACCTGGCTTTATAATATGCTTGTGCACACAGAAAGAACATAGGGTGAAACTGCACTGTTAATTTAATCTCAAGAATTTATTCACAATTAAAATAAGGCTTTAAAGCCTACTAGAGAACGTGAAAGCAGGAATAAAATGTTGCTTATTTCACAGGTGCAGCAGCATACAAAGTGATCAAAGGTTTCAGAAACGTGCCCATGTACATGTTTGCAGCCAGAGCTGCACCTAACTCCCTTCCTGCAGTTGTAGCCATACAGAAAACACAATATACCACAGGTTTTTCCATGCCTGGAAATCTTTAGCCAGTCGTGCTGTGTTTCTGTGGCACCATTGTTTGGTTTTTGTATTTTTTTTTTTTTTTCGGTAGCAGGGGTGGTGGCTGCACCTCTGGCCCCTGGGAGAAGCTTCTCGAAGCTCCCCCGGCTCCAAGTCGAACCCACCTCTGGGCAGGGCCGAGCCCATCGGCTGCGCCTCTGCGATAATGTAATTAAGAAGGGGAACCCGGGAGGGGGCTGGGGACTTGTGAGGAGGGTGGACGATGAGGGAAGTGGAAGGAAGGAGGAGGAAGGGGAGGAGGTGCGCCGGAGCAGAGACCTCTGTGTCCTGTGGGGAGATGGTAAGGCTACCCATGGAGGTCCACAGTGGAGCAGGGGCCGAGCTGAAGCCTGAGGAGAAAGGCCCATCAGGACCAGCGGCTGCGGTTAAAGGAGGCCGGGACTCTGAGGGAAGAAGCGGCCCCCGCTGCTGTGGTTCAGCGCTGGGAGGGCTGGGACACGCGGGGGGGACCCACGGCGGAGCAGCTCGGGAGCGGCTGCGGCCCGTGGGGAGGACTCACGCCGGAGAAGTTCACGGAGGGCTGTCTGCAGTGAGAGGGGGGGAATGTGCAGTGTCCCCCCCAGCTCCCGAGCAGGAGGGAGCGGCGAGTTGGCTGTAACCCCCATCCCCTGCCCCTGCGCTGCTGGGGGAGGAGGGAGAGAGGTGGGAGCAGAGCTGAGCCTGGGGAGAAGGGAGGGGTGGGGGGGTGTGTTTGGATGTGGTGGCTCTTCTCACTGTCCCACCTGGTCTGTTAAGTGTTGGTTTTATTAGCGTTTGAATTAAAGCGATGTTTACTTCCCATAACGAGGCTGTCTTTTGAGTCTGTCTTTTGTCCATGATCCCTGAGCTACCCCTCCTGTCCTTAGATGGATTCTTTTAACCATTTCTTTCCTTTTCTCCTTCCCATTCCTGAGGGGGAAGGGGGAGTGAACAGCTGCATGGTGCTCAGTTGCTCTCTGGCCTCAAACCCTGACACCAGCAGAAAAGCATCTTGGACCCGTACCAGAAGGCTGCCTTACACTGTAGCAAGAATGCAAGAAAGCATGCTCTTTGGTTGGTCCCTGCCACAATTTGTGGTAAACCAACAAACAAAAAGCTAATCCAAAGAATCATCTATTTTCACAGCACAGGTTACTGAAAACATATAGTAAGAGGAACCGTATCCTATATTATCTGTGACCTGGAACAAACAGAACAGCATTACCTGTGTTGGGACAGGTTTTCATGTGCAAACAGTGCTTTGTGAAATAAAAATAGAAATAAATAAAAAAAAAACCCTCTACATATCTTAAAGGGTCCATTTTTCCTCTTCAGACAAAATTAGTAATCCTCTGTTAATTCAAAATTATTAAATTCTGGAATGTCAAAGTTTTGAAGTTGCCAATTCAATAAAAATTGTTTTGCTACCGGTTGACAGAAGAATGCAGTAAATCTTCCTTTTCATCAAATCTAGTACAAAACAGAGAATTTTCAAGTGAATCTGCTGACTTACTATGAAGAATCAAGCCTATTTATAGTATCAGATGCACTTACCCTCAAGTGCTCTGTCAACAAAAGCTTCAAATAATGACCTATATTGACAGTGAAGCAAACAAAGATGGGTGTAACCATGTATAAAAAAGATAGTATTAAGAAGAAAAAAAAAAATCCTCAACTTCTTTGAAAAAAAGGAAAATAATATTTTCCAGGAGTACCAGTTATAACTCCTGAAGCACAGATGTACTTCAGTAAACAACCATACACCAAAAATACAAACAGGATTTCAGACAAGGGGCGAAAAAAACATTTACCAGTTTCAAGTCAGCATACAATATAATTCTTAAATATACTTAACTGCATCAAGACTCTGAAGTCTATGAAATACATAGAAGTGAACAGTGTTAGAAAATTTTTCCATTCTGCTTCGTTTTGTTTTGTTTTGTTTTTTTTCCTTTACCTGTCACTGAAAAATTGCTTAGCAATGTGAACATACACTTAAAGACTTCCTAGATGAAGAGACTGGTAATAGTATACAAAAGGCTCAATTTAAATCTTAATTACAAAGCCAGGCACATAATTGCACTGTGTAACTGTTGGGGTAGATGGGTAATAGTGACCATGGGATAACATTGCAAAATGAATTGCAGGTTAGAGTGATAGAATACCACACCAACCAGCAAAAAGTCATTCTAGATTAATCAGAACACTATATTGGAGGGCACTAGATACCCAAGGAAGGAAAGCTCAACACAGACAGGTACTAGTTATGCTTAAGAGATGGGACTGTCTGAAAAATGGGAAGACTAATGCCTTATGAGGACTCAAGGAAAAACAAATGTAGCAACTGAAGGAACAGAGATGAAATGTGAGAAGTAGGGCTCACATTTTGAAACAACCAAGGAAACAGACTACAAGCAGCTATTTGCTGTATGACACTCCACACTGAGGAAATCGAGGGAAAACGAATAGAAATAGAAATATTACTTTGGATGCTGTCAAGTAGGTAACCAGTGGCAGTTTTTCACTTACAAAAGCTAGCATCACAAGATATTATTACCCAAAAAGGTGAATTTCTGCACATGAGAAAAAATTGATCAGAGACACCCCTGTCCCATGCAGCTTCCCCCACATGCACACTTACAATGCAGAAATGCTGTGAAGAGAGAAATAGAGCCTGCGTGGCCGGAAGGCTCAGGGGAGAATAATTACATGATTGAACACAAAGCCAAACTCATCTCAATGCCAAAGGAAACTCAAGGGTGCCTTTACTTTAGACAAACTGACTATATCAGCAAAGTATTTCAACCGTTTGCATGTCTGCCTGTCCCTGAATGAAAGGAATGCAGACCCAGAGCAAAACAAAACTCTTTTTAGGGGGTGCTTCAGGTTAAAATAACATAGCTTCTATACAGATTGGACCTACTTAGAAATTGCAATCCTGTAGCTCTAACCAAGAGTATCTTTTACTCATGTAACTGTAATAGGTATTTAGCTTATTGTTTTATGCTTTTCTGCAGAGCCCGGTCATTCCCTCAGCAAGTGACCTAGCCTGCTCTCATTCCACCTACAATTAGCGACTGATGAAGTCGCAGTGCAACAGCACCGACTCCAGGCAGGCGGGCTGAGCCAGGATCCACCTCCTGCGAGACCAGCCTCGCTCCTCGGTGGCTGCCAGCCCCGAGGTCCAGGCATGGAGGACAGCTCGCTCGGTTGGACTAAGAGGGCGAGGGAGGAAGGAATACGCTCCCCTCCCCACGGGGCTTGCTGAATAACTTTAAATGAATGGTACGGAGCACTTAGCGAACCAAGTAATGGCTCGGCTTTGCACCAAGTTTGCAAGAACTCAGAAGTGACCCTTGCCAGGCTTCCGCTCTTTGAACTTTTCTTGATCTGCCTGCCGATTTGTTTCGCTATAACAGCAATAGTTGTAATCAAGCAGGTGCCTATGGCTAATTTGTTACAACCGTAGTTTATACAGATAGAAGCGTCAAGCATTCCTTCAGTGTAGAGCCAAGTATTTAATGCCACTAACATGATGAGATACAGGCCTGGCATGATAGCAGTGGCCTTCAGAAGTGAGGCTGGAGTAGCACAGTACAGGCACGAAGGGGAAAGAGATGGACCACCAACTTGGCACTGTGGAGCCCAAGGCTATAAACAACTCAGAGCAGCATAGGGAGTGCATATGTGAGTAAACGCAATAAAAAAAGCAAACAACAAACGGAAGAGCTCTGAAGAGACACGTGGCTTCAGCTGACTTCAACTAACACATTCCTTTCTGGTGACTGGGGGATGCTCAGAGTCATGATGATGAGCATATTCTACATCATGAGATTCACATTTATATTGTGTCATTTGTATGGTGTAATTGCTATACTCCACTAACTGCAATTTCTAATTATATTGTGATTTGAGTGCATTGTTGTGCCACTGTGCTAAATCAAAATCCCCTGTAACTGCAAGTAACTTCAAATTAATTAAACTTTGTACTCTATGTTAAGTCCTCCACATGTGAAATATCTAAAAGAACATGGTCAAAGAGTATTGTACTATGACAAGTTCCCAAAAACAAAAAAGGTAAAATCCTAGGAAAGATATTTCACAGTTTAAGCCACTATCATCTCATCATATCTACCCCCTAAATTAAAAAAAAAAACAAAAAAACAAAAAAACAAAACAACAACAAACAAACAAACAAAAAAACAAAAAAAAAAAACAGAACACCCACACAAAACCAACCAACCAACCAAAAAAACCCAACCATACCAAACCAACCAACCAACAAAAAGTACAAAAAAAAGAAACTTCCAATTAAACCTTTAAAAAAATAAAAAGGAGAAAGAACCCTTTGGGCAACAGGACTTGGATTTTCTGTTTGCATAAAAACGGCAAATGTATGTATGAAGAATAGCAGGGAACATATGCAAAAAGTCTGGCTCCATTATGAAACGTGTTACAGGTTGTACATGCAAAACCTCCCTTCAAAACAAAACGAATGCTATGCTACTGAAAAATGCAATGTTAACCCTGAGGGGAAGAATTATGAATAAAGCAATTAATTTGTCTAGAACTTTACTAGGAAATCTTCAAATCTTTTGTAAAGATTAATATCTTTTGCTGACCTTTTATTCCTTCACACTGGAAAGGCTCCAATCAGAGGCAACTATAGAGTAAGTTTCTGTCACAGAAAGTTCAGCAATAAATATTTAATTTTCACCACAGAGAAGGAAAAAAAGCAGTATGTGCTACACATTGCTAAAATCAATTTATTGTGAGATTCTAAACTAGTTTAGTGTTATGACATAACTCACAGACAAATTTAAGCTTATTTGGGTAGTAATGTACCTTAACTCTCAGGTGTAGACTTAAGTTTAAACTTGGTGTTTCCTGGGTTGTAGTGTTCTTGTTTGGTAACAGAATTGTAATTTCTGTATACCAAAGTGTAGCATGCATTGCATTCAACTACCTGTTAAGTAGGTTTTTCTAGGAACATGGAAGATTTAAATTACCCACAGAAAGATACAGTTCCATTTAGCAGTAAATGCTTCTGGAGTAGAAAATGCCATCATGTGAGAAGACACAAAAACAGATGGGAAAACACAAGACAAGTATTCAAGTTTTCAAAATTACATACAAGGAACAAAAATTGCTGAAACAATGACAAAAATTAAATCTCCTTCAAAAATCCCTTTCAAAACTGAAGTTATACTAGCAAGCTGCATGAAAAGTACTGTCAAGACAAGTTGAAGGAGAAGGGTCACTCTGGAATCTGAAGAGTCCTTTTCATGACTTTCTTTAATTTCCAGAGAAAAAAACAGAAGAAATAAAAACAATCACTAACTGAAGTGTTCACAGTTCAGTCTTTTAACAGCACTTTATTTTCTCTGTAGAAGAGGTATGCTGGTTTTGAAAGCCATGGGCCTCACAGCCTCATATATTTTCTATGCAAATCAAAATTACTATTGATGGATCTTTCTTAATTCAAGCATAGAAAGTGAAAAATACTGAAAACAGCTAAGATAGCTAAGTCTCAGGAATATAAAGTAGAGAGAAACGTGACTGTGACTTCCTTTTAGACAAGGAAGTGGGGCAGAGCTGGGGGAGACAGACCCAAAGCCTCTGCTCCTCTCTCCATTTAAATCGAGATGTTATGTTGGACCTTCTGATTCATTTCCAATACTACAAAAAAAAAAAAAAAAAAAGTTGAATAACCCTACAGCTTGAAGTATATTTTTACAGCAGCTGTGCTAAAAAGCTCAAACCTTCAAAACAAGTCAGCAGATTGATCCAACTGCCCCTCACCAAAAAAGAGACCACCACATTCAACACTGCGTAACACAAAGCTGCCCTCCCATCTTTTCGGATGGTCGTTTTCAAGGCACTTGCTCAGCTTTCCAGCAGCATCATTCCCCACGTGGCTGCCAAAGCCCACCTCTCTCAGTACAGCAGAGGGAGCTGCATCAGTACAGGAAAAAACACACCTTGACTAGGCACTTCTAACTGTTTTAAGTTCATTTAGGTCTCCCTCTCAAGTGACTTTAGGGTGAGATTGAGAATCTATTCCACTGTGCTCGTCAAAAGACCTGGGTTTAGGTGTGAAAATATTTTACCATTTAAAAAGCCCCAATATCAGAGAAAAATAAATCAACAACGATTTATTTTATTTTGGTGACAATATTTTACCTTTTAAAAAGCCCCAATATCGGAGAAAAATAAATCAACAACGATTTATTTTATTTGGTGACAATATTTTACCTTTTAAAAAGCCCCAACACCAGAGAAAAATAAATCAACAACATTAAAATGTTACAAATGCAGTATGTCAAAATGTCAGAAATATAATATACTAAAATATACATTCTGTTGAACTTGAGATCAGTGTTTCTACTTTCTCAGGGTATCTCTGTTCCAAGTTTTAAATTCTTCCACTACTGGCAAAAAAAAAAAAAAAAAAAAAAGCAAAAATGTGTTCATATTCCAGCTGCATGATAAGAAAGGGTATTTTGTCTTTCTTTCTGATGGCATTTAATAGTGCTTTAAATCAGCAACAGACTGAGCTGTCGCTAAGTGGCAGAGAGGCATTTCAGCCTCTCTGAAATTCTTAGCTTTGAATTACTAAATTTTCAATATCACCAAGTCAAAATAGCATCAAATTTAACTCTAATTTCATTCCCATAATTGGCTTTGTCTTCTCTCTTTTCAAATATGGTTTTGCTTGGAGGATATATTCTCTCAATACCCTTGTATCAGAGTGAATCTTCACAGAAGCCTTTCCACTCCCAGCTCATTTCAAACAATCCCCAAAATACAATCTTTTGGATTATCACCACATCCTTTTATCAGTAAAGTAATTTTTCGTTTCTTCATATGACATCTACTATGGCTACCGCGTCTTTGTCATGACTTAAAGGATGTGGGGTTCTGAATAGGAATTACTTGTCCAAGTCTACCTTCTTGTAAACTGCCATTTCCTGAGAAGTATAACATGAACACAGCCATGGCTGCCCTAAAGAGCCATGTGAAACCAGTCCCAGGCTAAATCAAGAACTTGAGAATCCTACAGAGCAGAGCATATGGTAAGTATATTAAATAATTTCCTTTTTCACCTGCCACTGTGATGACACTAAAACTTTTCCACTCAACACCCTATTTCCAGAAGTGGAATCATACATCTCTAAAGCAATCCCCATCAACTTGAGGATGTACCTGGGAAGCACTAACTGTGCTCACAAAGCTTTATATTTCAGTAATATGTTGGTGCACCCAGCAATTTAGAAGTACGGTATCCCCTGTATAAAGTTTTGCTACTCAAAACATATCACACAGCCAAGGCTAGTTCTCATCCAAAATCAATATATTAATGAAAATAAAAGATGGCAAAAAGGAAGATATCTGAATATTTTAAAACCTCATTGGAAACAAAGGAGTTCTTTAACTAAGGAAGTTAATATATTGACATGTCACTTAGAGAGATGATGAAAGAAATATATATTGATTGAGTATAATTAACATGGGTCTGAAATAGAGCTGCTAAAACTTTTTAAAAAACCTGATGTTTGAGGGGAAACAAGGCATTAATATATCATCACTGAACCTATTTAGAAAACTTACAGAATACTTTGGGTTAATAGAGTAATTACTGGTTCCTATAAGGCAAGAATTAGATTTATTTTGGTGAATATCATGTATTACAATATGGCATGCATTACACTAGGGAAAACATCTGCAAAAGTCATTCTGTGATCAGACTTGGGGCCCAATACTTGGATGGCTGTATGAAATGTTGTGACCTGCTGGTCAGACTAGATGACTTCACAAGCCTCTTCTGGCCTTAAAACCTTAAATAATAGTCTGAATTGAAGCATTCATCTAGATATGTGATTTTGTTCTAAAACTTCAATGATATAAAGACATGGGGAAAACAATCTGGCCGAGCCAAGACAAATCAAATCTTTCCACTTCTACAGCTATTTCTATCTGAAGTTTTATTTATATATGCACATATAAGATGTGCATGACATACATAACCCTGTTTCTAAAGAGTACTAACACCTAACATTCAAGTTAATTTAAGTCATGCATATTATCCTTATTTAATACTGACATGCATTACAACACTTAGTCATTATTACTCTGAATGTGTTTTTTTAGTCCAGTTTTAACCACAATTTCTTGACACAGAAGTACCTTTCTAATGGGAAAACTGGTAAATAGTCAAAATTAACAGAAGCTATTTTAGAAAAAATGTAAGTCTTATAAAGCTGGGATATCTTTAACCCTAATGATGACACTCATTCTTGTTTTAACAAAAAAAAAAAAAAAAAAAAGCAGCTATCAGCAACCATCTCAAAGCCAAACATTTATGCTTTCTCTGGAATCAGCACTATTATTTAAAGAACACATTAATCAATCATTCAATCATTTATTTAAACAGTGTGAGAAATATTCCAAAAGTCTTGGAGCCTAAGCTTCTTCTGGAGAGGGGGAAATGAAGACAAGGCATCCGGAAAAAAGTATCATTATGTGAAATAGGTAGATTTAAAAAGGTTTCAAAAGAAATATTAAACATTACACAACTTGTTCTTTGCATAAGTTTTCGGAAAGGGAAAGAGTTGTTCTCTGAAACATACTACTACTAAAATGGCAAAAGAAACTAGAGTCACAAAGAAACTAAAATAAATGTATGATACCATTTCTGAGTTGAAATAACTGTCAGTGCTTCAAGACGGATCTCACTCTTAGGAAATTATTTTATCTCATGTTATCCAAGTCTTTTTATTAAAAAAATCTGCCAAAACAAGCCTCTGTTAGGTCATTGTCACTACATTCCTCCTCAGCTTCCAAGGGAGCAGTTTTTGCATGCCAAGAACTAAAGTACTATGAACTACACACGTCTGGAGTCTTCCAGGAAAAGCATCAGCTGTACTACATATTTACTCAAAAGGTTCTCTAGCAGCTATTTCTACCTTCAAAACTGCATCATCAATAGCTCTCTTCCCAGGAATCTTTTAACACCAAGTAGTATCAGAATTCTCATGCACAGGTAGAAATTCTCAACCAGAAACATGTCATGGTTTTTGCAGAAGAAGTAGTTGTATCTATCACCCATGTTCTCACAAAGCATAGTGTCCTGGTATCTCACTTTGTTGAAGAGTTTTTCCCATATTTATCGATAAAAAAGCAGATGACAAAGCAGAAACAGAAATGGCCTTATGGTTTCTTGAACTGATGAAGCATTGGGACAAATATGTTTGCCAGTATTTCGTAAGAAAGAAAAAATCCTTTTTCATATGCAGATGCTTAACCACATTTTATACAGCACAGAAAACTGAAACTATTTGTCTAGTGGTTTAACATTACTTGATCATTTCTCTTAAAAAACTTATTCTGTCTAAAAATAAACAAACAAAAAACCACACACAAAAAAAAAAAAAAAAAAAAAAAAAAAAAACAGAAAACAAGAGCTTTCACTTTCACAGAAGTTATTAACCCTTCCTCTTCATGCGGGTAGTTTGAAAACACCTAAGCCAAAGTTTACTGACTGGCATCTCACAATTCCTTAGGCATACAGTGGATGATTCTGGTCCCTCCTCCAGCAGTGCCTGCTGACCTTAAGAAAGTTAGCAGCAGGGGGAAAATATGGATTCATCTTCTTTATCCATCACTTTGCAATTGTATCTCAGAAGTCTGAAACCCCTAATGTATTCAATTCACTGATTTATGGGGGTGGGAGGTTCAGTTGCAAAACACATGACCAGGTGTATACTAGCAGTGTTATCACAAAACCCACCAACAGAGAAAAATGACTCACTACCAAATACTGTGTTTCACATTCTAACAGGTAGATGCAGAGTATCTTCTACCTAGGTAACCACCCTGTACATTTTTTCAACATCAGGAAGCACAAAGCTAAGGCAGGTATTTCTCTTCAAAATACAGTAACCCAGGCTGAAACACAAGTACATGCCCAAATAATGCTATTGTCCTGGAAAATAATATGCATATAAACATCTAAACCGTGGGCAATTCCAATACAAGAACATGCCATAAATCTGAAGCCAAAACTCCATGTTAGAACCTTTCTTTCTTGCACTCCTCTTTTCAGAGACAGAAAATACGACTTAACCTTTAACATTCAAAACAGAGAACTGGTACATATCAAAAAGAAAAAATGAAGAGCAAGGTCACAATTTTTATGAAAGCTCAATGACTCAACAGCTATTACCTCAATGGTGTTAGATATCATAAGCTGAATCCATGCATTAATTTTAGTAAAGCAGCAGTGAATGTCTTAGGCAGGGAAAGATCACTGCTTTATAATTGGAGAACCAATTTAGACCAATTTCAGCAAGGAGGAAGCTGACTGAAAGCAGCTATCTTTTAAAGTCTCTCTTTGAGATACCTGTTGCTGCTGTTAAGCACAATGATGTACCAACAGAGATCAGGTGTTCTCACGAACTGGGTTGTTAACCATCTCCTGACATGCAAAGAGGCACAAAGCTAAACTGTAGATGCTCAGCCCACAAAAATTTACATTAAACCATTCAAACGTGTATTATCAGAATTAAGGAGAAAATCACACTAAAGACCTTTCTTTCAAAAATTTCTAATACTTTTGGTTTACCCATCCAAGGCTGAAAGCCTCTCTCCATACCCAATTTTGCTCTAAAACATCAAGTTTTACACAAAAAAAATAAAAACCGTGTATATGTTAAATTTTAAAATCCTAGGATTCTTATAAATCC
The DNA here is from genome assembly GCF_018691265.1 of Tyto alba. Lineage (NCBI taxonomy): Eukaryota > Metazoa > Chordata > Aves > Strigiformes > Tytonidae > Tyto > Tyto alba. The sequence continues at coordinate 26,145,562 of NW_024881324.1, read as the reverse complement.
TTTTAACTAAACATCTTGTCCACAACTACTTATTTGTTTACAGCTCTTATATGCCACACCTATATGCTGGCAACTCCACATGCAGACTGCCAACAGGGAAAGGAGAGATCTCTGAAAACCAGCATTAACAGTAAAGAGTGAAAGTGGAGAATAAAACGAACAATTCAGTTAAATTATAATAAATTTTAGTGTAGGACAGCACATGGAAGTATAATAAGACATGAAGAAATATTTAGCATTCTTTGCAATATGCATTTGTGAATGAAATTGTTCAGATATCACCTATGAAACCTTTTTTTTTTTTAAAAAAAAAAAAACAAAAAAACAACCAACCATTCAATCATATTCTTGTTTTCTAGCCCACAGATGCAGCATTTGCATACCTGTTCTTTAACTGAAGCTAGAATGGCAGAGGTTGTCTCGGTTTCAGAGCCATCGCCGTTAGATGTGTTCAACACAGGACTAAGGGAACTTGTCTTGTCAGAAGACGAGGGCTGGTCTGGAACAGGCATAGTTTCTGCAGTTTATGGAAAAACAGAACAATGATTTTGTTATTAGAAACACGATTCATATCATAAATCATATGCATATAAAAATAACAACACTAAGGAAAAAAATACAGAATATGCTTCTATACTATAATATTGAATATATCAGCTATTTAAAACAAAAACTAGTTTTAAGTTAATTATAAAACAAAGTATTAAATGATCTCCCAGTCTTACTCCAAAATATTTACCACAGTACATTTGAAGAGGATTCAAATCATTTACAGCTGTGATTTTTGCCTAGTATTCCAGTGGCAGCATCCAACATGAAATTACAATATCATGAAAGTAATGAATCACAAAATGCTTTGCAAACAGAAAACCAACAAATGATACATGAGAGAAATATAAAACATCTCGTGCTGACTTTCCAACGTGCATGACTATTTCATATGGGTTCTATTTTAAGCCTAGGTAACTAACTTTGCCTTTCTTCTAGTCTAGAAGGTGTTTCTGAAAACATTTTATCGGAGTATTTTTGAGAAAAGCAGCACACACGTTTTTAAGCCATTTTTGACCTGTTATGGATTAGAAAAAAAAAAAAATATTCTTAGCACCTGAAAGAATTTCTAGTACTCTTTTTTAGAGAACAAAATGGTGATGGTGACTCTGGAAAGATTTATCTTTCTGAAGGCTAAGCTATCGTGTAGCATCTCTGTTTAAATGTCACTATAGGCAACGTCACTCTGCAGGCAAGTTGTGTCACGTTCCAGAAGTAAAGGAGCAGAGAGGCAGCTTGCACGGTTAATGTGCAGGCGAGTTAGGATAAGATCATGTTCACGTGGGAGCTGGCCAGAATCACTCGGTGGAAGAGAGGTGGCCCGCAGGCTGCCAGCCGGCCAGGCCTCCTGAGGAGCAGTGGGGATATTCGGGGGGATGTCAGCGGAGGGGTCGCATGTGCACAGCGCTTGCCATTCCCATCAGTGGCAAAACCCCTGCCTTGGCTCCATTCTGCTTTTCAAAGCCCATGTTTTTATAAAATGCAACTTTTTCAGAGAGAAAGAAGAAGTCTGAAAAGAGTGGGAAAGGGCAGTTGGTAAAAGCAAATATAAAATTCAATACCCAGAGCAAGCAGCCCAACTACAGTTTGTCATGGAAATTAGGGCTCTAAAAGAAGGGGAGATGACATTCTTATAAAGCTTTGGCTCTGAGGCCCCAGTACTGCCCAAGAACACTCATTCATCCCGGCTGGGTAGCCTTTTCCAAAAGCTTCCTGAAGCTCAGGACACAGGCAAAAGGCATACACAAAACAAAAACATGAAAATACAGATTATTTATTATGAAGTCAATTATTTCTCCTAAGAGAAATCTCCCTAAATCTCAGGCTACATTATTTCAATAAAACATTGAAACATGGGGTTATATATCATTTTAATTAAAGAAGCTACATATTTTCATACCTCTCACCTTTTGTAAATCACTGAAAGTGGTAAACACTGAATTCTTGGCTCTGGTAACGTCCTTGCTCCAAATACGTACATTACTTGAAATTAATCTTTAAAAACTCAGATTATATACCTGTCTTCTTCTGTCACAAGTATACCGTACAAAACTTCTATATTATTCCAATACATCGACCTAAATGGACTTTTGATTTATATTTTCTCATTTTGTACGAAGGAAACAGCTTCTATTATAACAAGTTACCTAGTTTGTGGCATACAATTAAAGTTGCTACCCTCTTGTAAAGTACCACAGAGAAGACATGTACACACATACACGCTTATTCTATTACCTTACTTTCAAACAATCTAATTATTTTATTCTTTTACTAAATTATTAATTGTAGTATCATAATAGAGATCAAAGTCACTTTCTTTTCAGTATTGCAGTTTACCTGAAAAGAATACAATCTAATTATTTTATTCTTTTACTAAATTATTAATTGTGGTATCATAATAGAAAGCAAAGTCACTTTCTTTTCAGTATTGCAGTTTACCTGAAAAGAATACAATCTAATTATTTTATTCTTTTACTAAATTATTAATTGTGGTATCATAATAGAAAGCAAAGTCACTTTCTTTTCAGTATTGCAGTTTACCTGAAAAGAATACAAACAATCTAATTATTTTATTCTTTTACTAAATTATTAATTGTAGTATCATAATAGAAAGCAAAGTCCCTTTTTTTTCAGTATTGCAGTTTACCTGAAAAGAATACAAATGGCCAAATAGTTCATTTTGTAGTCTAACAGTTCACTTTGTAGAACTATATTTGCAGAAAACCCCAGAGCGCAATGCTCCTTGTTACCAACTCCATAACCTGTAAAGTCCAGCTGAAAATTGTGCACAGCAACGAGAGGGATCACAGGGTTCAGGAACACGAGTACGGACACACGCAGTGGTCCTACCGCCCGTGCAGACACTCGCTCTGGGCCGGGGCAGCTCACCGGGGAGACACGTGGAACTACAACAGCAAGAGGCACAGAGAACTGCCTCCCCGGGACTGCACTGGGGCAGGAAGAAACAACAGAGCTGTGAATGAGGCACCTGCAAAATCATTTTCAGACACAGTAGCTCCCCTGCTGCAGGACTGCTTTCCCTGCAGTTGCAAAGAAGCTTCCTGGAAAAAAAAACCTTTTTGTCCCTTAGCTCACCCTCACGCTCTGCCAGGGCTGCCTGACCCCCGGCAGGGAGACTCTGCTGAAGCAGCTGTTTTATAAACGAGGCCCAAGGCTGTAAAACCAGCAAACTAAACCAGCCTAGGAGTCAGGAAGTCCCCAGTCCTGCTCCCAGCTCTGCAAGGAACTGTCATTGGAGGTCCATTTAAATTCTACTTTTCACATGCCAATATTAAGAGGATTTACCTGCTCCGGTCATCCCCAGCTCCCTACCACAGCACACAGTTACTGGGCCTGACTGGGAAGACACAAAGACCACCCAGAAGGTCTCTGGCTGAAGTCAAGGAGACGCTCATTTCCATAATGCACCTTTCCATATCATCAGGCAAAACTGGCAGGGTTTTGGTAAGTGTGAATGTTTTTTTTTTTTTTGGGGGGGGGGGATGTTGCTGCAGGGCTGACCTGTGTTGGAGGACCTCACTCATCACCTCACCAAAGGGAGCAAATCTTACACACAGCGAGGGGATGGGACACCAGGATGGGTCAAGGTGTCTTCTCTGCATGTCCATTTAACTGGGTGTCTTATTTATCTCTCAGTGCCAAAATCAGTAATTTAAAGCTTAAGTAATTGGCAATACGGCTAATCAAGAGAAATTCCCTGACTCAAAGACTGGTTTTGACCTGTGACACTCCCTAAGAGCCAGCCCAAGCGCAGCCCACTGCAGCATGGTGGTTTTCTGTCGCTGTTAGGTTTTCAGGAAGATGAGGGGAAATGAGGCTGCCTGAGTTGCTGGAATAAAGTTATCTGCTACACAAAATGCTTGCCCTAGCACAAACACTCCAAAATATTTAAAGTGTATTTGAGATGGGACAGCAAGGCTGCACGGTCAGTGGGGAAGCCGCTCTGTGACCAAAAAAACACTGCCGGTAAAACAAGAAGTTTCTGTGTGTTCAGAGCAATTACATCCGTGAGATACAGGCAGCAACTTCCTGCTGGCACTATAAACTTGCTTTGGGACTGTATTCAACTTCAGTAAATTTTCATTTGTAGGCTGAAAGTTTTTGTAAACACTTTGTTTCCATCAAAGAGCACTTCAAAAACTGCCTTAGTAATCTACAATTTCACAAGTATCAGTTTACATGGGGAAAAAAAAAAATCCTTTTATACAACCAACTGCTGCAATGAACTCTACTTGTTTCAAATAGGCTAATATTCTACAATTGCTGCATGTTTCTAACATTTGGGTTTTTTTTTAAAATATAGACCTTGAAAGAGGAAAAAAAAAATAAGGTTGTAAAAAAGGCACACTGCATGTCCTCTTAATCTAGAAACACAGAAATCACAAGAAATGTCTCTGATGTTAAAAGTAATGTTTTGTGTACCTATTAAAATTTTTTTTCTGGACAGAGAAGAAAATTTCTAACATCTATCTCATTAGCTGAGTTTATTACTACAGTTGTGTGCGGGAGAAACATTTCAGGCAACTGCACTTGGTAAACTAGTATCACCGAATCTACAGCACAACGTTAACCAGCTGAGCTAGTTTATAACATTATGTATTTTATATCATTATACATTTTAACATTTTTTCATTACACAAATTCATAGGAGAAATACCACATGGAAACACAGAATGAGTTTGCAAAAGCAAGAGGGAAGCTACTGTACCAAAGGTAGTTGTATCAAAAAAAATCATATGTGAATCAGCAATAGTGCGTTAGCAGCAAACACCAACATAGCAATGGCCCATATTTTCACTAGTCCACCTGCGCAGAGATGGACTTCTGATTTATCTTGGTCTTCAGTATAAGAAATCGGACGTTCTCAGATTTCAGTGGGACTTAAAACTGCCAGTATTGTAGAATTACAGAAAATAAGGCTGAAATGGGCCTCCAAGCCCCTAGACCACTGCAAAATCTTTAGGCAAGGCAGGTTTTTTCCCGAAGTCATTATAAATATTTAATACACATAACCAAATGTTTACATCTTCCCTCACTGCAGCCTCCCTTGGGAACCTCCCTCTGTTCAGGGCTCCAATGCCTTATGAAAAAGAGAAAACTTGTTTTAGTGTTTAAGGGATCACATTTAAGCTTAGTGTTTCCTATACCATCCAACATGGACACAAAAACCTAATTATTCCAACAATCCTCTTCAAAAAAGCGTTATCCCATGTGATCATCACCACCGTACCTTCCTTTCTGCTCTGGCTTCTCTTCTCTAGAAAAGCTATCCCACTTCTTTTCATTTTTCCTCAATAAAGTAAGATGGCTGATAGCCTCTTAACCCACATTCCTGGGAGCTTAACACTAAAAAGGAAAATTAGAGCAAGTATGAGAAGAAAAATAAAGATTTCAGCAGTTTACCACAGTACACCGTAGCTGAATAACTGCAACACAAAAGTAAATCGGCTGCATTTAATTTCCACAGCAGTAGCAGTATCTCCTATCGGTGTCACAAAAATACAAATGAGATTCTGTAAGTCGGAGCATATACATGCTCCTGAGAGAATCAAATTAAAATCTTAGAAGATCATTGATAGATGGACAGGAAGAATACTGCCAGCCTTTTGGGAACGTACTGGGAAGTCAGACATTAATAATTCATGGATTCCTGTACTCCACAGCACTGGAATAATTATTTTTGGAATTTGACCCTTTTATTTTCTTCGGTTGCCTTTCTAAGAGCATCTGAAAACTTCACCTCACTTTAATGAAAAATAAATAAATAAATAAATAAATAATCCATCTGAGAAATCCAAACAAAGCCATCCTCTCCCCACTCTCTGTGGCGCAGGCGCCCAGGCACTGGCGGCAGGGCCGGCCCCTGCGAGGAGCGGCCGGGGCTGCCCCGCGCCGGTTCCAGCCGGTTCCAGCCGGTTCCAACGGCCCCACCGCAGGGCATGGCTGAGCCCCTCAGCTGAGATGGCGGCGCCTCGGGGAAAGCCTGGGTAAGGATGGGCAAAACGCTGCCCGGCAGCCAGGGCTGAGGGGAACGGGGGGAGAAACAGCCCTGCGAGCCCCGAGGGGAGAGCGGGAGGAGGGCAGGAGGTGCTCCAGGAGCCCCGGCAGAGAGAGACCCCCTGGGGCAGGTGTTTCCCTGCGGCCCCGGGAGAGGCCCCGGGCTGGGGCCTGGAGCCGGGTGAGGGGACAGGAGCGGCAGAGAGGGGCTGTTATGGGCTGACCGCAGCCCCCCATTCCCCCCGTGCTGCTTGGGGCAGGGAGGGTAGAAGACATCAGGTGTGAAGTGGTGAAGCTGAGTCTCGGGGAAAAAAAGAGGAAGTGTAGGGAAGCTGTTTCAGGTGTTCTCTTTGCTTTTCACAGTCCCACTCTCTATTAACTGTCAGCAAATTAAGTGAATTTTCCCCAAGTTGAGTCCGTTTTGCCCAAGACGGTAATTGGTCAGGGATCTCCCTGTCTTTATCTCAACCCACGAGCTTTTCCATCTTCCTTTCTCCCTTGTCCTGTTGAGGAGGGGTAGTGACAGATCAGCTGGGTGGGATCTGGCAGTCAGAGCAGGCCAACCCACCCCACCCCAAAAAAGCTGGTTTTGACTTTAACAGGAAAGGCAGACAGAAATAGCTTGGGGTTTGGTTTGTTTTTTCATCTTGTGGATTCCTGGAAAGGTAGATACAGTCTACAGTTGTTTACACTATACAACTGTTATCCACAGCTGACAACTACCATGGTCACCATCTCATCAACCAGTGAAAGCCATATAAAACCTCATCAGATGAAGGTTCCTGTGAAATCAGTATTAAGTACAGTGGTGGAAGAATTTTAAAAAATTGATTGGACAAATTAAGAAATAAGAAAAAAACAACAATCTATATAGCTTTGGGAAACCACTATCATAAACATCACAAAAATAAAGTCAAACTATGTAATTGAATCCCAGTTTATTGTCTGGAATACAGATGGGCAAACACTGCTCAGCGAGGAACTGAATCAGAAGAAACTCAGCAGTTTATGTGGGTACACTGGTTACTTTAACTCCCCATCAAAACAACTTCCACAACACTTCTTTACCGTTATCTATCTACTATAGTTCCATAATCAACTGCCAGGCATCCACCTCATTCTGTGTAGCAACTGGTTTCAATGAAAATCATTTTTCTTGTTTCACTTTTTGTTGTTGGTTTTGTTTTTAAACTTTTTGGCCTTTATCAGGATATAAAATCAGTCAACAGAATGACAACTTTTAACACCATTAAGAAAGCCACTATAGAAACATTTGGAAGAGCTGGTTAAAAATCACTTTTGTTATGTAACTAGTTATCAAAAATTTAAAATCTGACCTGAATCCTACTGGAAGCATTACTCTTAAGATAGACAAGACAGAGAGGATCCGTGGGTTGGTTCTTGAATCAGAAGGTAAGTAAATAATAAGCTACTTCTGAGACTGCTAAACCCCCCTTCTCCGTGAACTCAAGATATGGCTCTTGCAGTTCAAATACAGATATTTGTACCTCTTCTTGTTAAGGCACCTTTTTGGTGGAAAGGCATACATTTCCGTTCCAGCACAAAAGGTTTCCTGTATTAGTACTTAAAAAAGCCCCAAAACTATCACTATGAAAAATTCACAGAATTCCAATTAAAAAGTTGTTTCTAAACAAACATTTTTGTGGTGTCTGGAACCTTAACATAATAAGGTTGTAAGTCTCAGAGAGACTGACCATCACTAAAGACTACATTGTTTTCATTTTTCTAGCTAAAGAGCTAAAAAACAACGCAGAAAAAAACAAACAAAAAAAAAAAAAAAAAAAAAAACCAAACAAACAATAAAAAGGATAGATTATTTCAAGATGATCTTTTTGCAGAGCTGAAATGGAAATACCACACGTTCAAAGTAATTGCACTTTTTCAAATGACTTGCCAATTTTCACTGTTAAATTACATCTATGGCATCTGCTCATAAAAGTTAAGGGGGAAAAGAAGAAAAGGGAACAGGAGCACAACCTCTTTTTTTAAAGCTACCTTAGAATCACAGAATATCTCAAGTTGGAAGGGACTCATAAGGGTCATGGAGTCCAACTCGCGGCTCCTTGCAGGACTGCCTAAACCTACACCATATGACTAAGATCACCGTCCAGACAGTCCTTGCTCTCTGACAGGCTTGGTGGTGTGACCACTTCCCTGGGGAGCCTCTTCCAGTGACCGAACACCTCAGTGAAGAACCTTTTCCTAATGTCCAATCCGAATTTCCCCTGATGCAGCTTCATGCCCTTTCCTCGTGTCCTATGGCTGGTCCCCAGAGAGAGGAGATCAGCACCTCCCCCTCTGCTGCCCCCCTTGAGGAAGTTGTAGACTGCAATGAGCCCACCCCTCAGCCTCCTCTTCTCCAAGCTGAACAAACCAAGAGACCTCACACACACTAAAAAAAATAAGGCGCTTTGCTAACTTTTGAATGTTTACTTAAACTAAGCATTCCTTATAAATTTGAAATTATTTTTTAATTTCTCCTGCATTTGTTTTGAATATCTGCAACTTTACTTTTTCCATTGAGTTCATGGGACTCTTCCAGGACACGGCGCTTGGGCTGGTAGCTCTTTCTTGGTCCCACGAAATTATATTAAAAGATAAATGAATGATGAAGTGGTTTATATACCTGATAGATGCATCGTGGACATTTTAGCAACATGACAAAAAAAATGGATACAAATTTTTATGACTAGATCCCACAGAAGTCTAGTGATAGTAGGAACATGACATTCAGAACTGGGAAATAAAAGACTGCAAGACCACATTCCTTCTGTGTCCCTTGGGATGGCAGCGGATACAGGATGGGAGGCACCCTTGTAGCAGGATTTCATGCCTTCTCTGAGGTAATACAACCAACTTAGCTAGTTCCAAGGTTAAATTGCAAAAGTCTGTTCAGGATGAACTCAGGCACAGAGGTACATACATATTACACAGAGGTAGGTTCTATGCCATACATAAATCCTTAGGTGAAAGAAAATATTTACACAATTTATAAATGCTCATGGAAATGGCAATGTCAGATGCTGTGGTTTCATACTCTGAAGTTACATTTTCCACACACACTTTTATATGGATTTTAATCATACTGGGCAGGGGTTTACTAAGTAGGGAAGTAGTGAAGCATAGCCATGAAGATGTCACTGGTAAAAGCACTTTGGTGGCATAGTTCACAAACTACATGCTGCACTCTCTCAGATGGGGTGGCTGTATCTGCCTTCCAGTGATCTTGCTGGCCTCCTCCTCCACATCAGGAATACTATTCACTTCATTCACTGCATCCATGTAGAACACTGAAAAAAACCCTAGTACTGAAAAAAGCAGCAGCTATAAACTGAGCATTTAATTCCTTTTCCAACTCCAACTGCATTGTTTTAATAGGTCCTTTTATAACCTATGCTTAATGAAAAAGAGAATATTGCTTAAAAAGGCAGTCTTACAGTTTTAAATATTAGACTGATATTCTTTTAAAAGTCACTTAGTTAACGCTGTTTACATAGTTGTCGTGGTTTGGGCCTGGTTGGCAGCCAACCGCAACGCAGCCGCTCTCTCTCCCTCCCCCTCTGGCAATGAGAAGGGACAGAGAGCCAGGATTGGGGTCCGAGATAGGACTGGGATGGGGAAAAAATTCCCCTTTATTGTCACGAGCAAAAGGCAGACTCGTTAGGGGAAGAAAAAAAGAACATCCATTTATTACAGACACTAACAACACGTAACAGAGTAGGACAGTGAGAAGCATTGCCACATCTTGAGAACACCTTCCCCCCACCCCTCCCTCCTTCCCGGGCTCAGCTCTGCTCCCGATATCTCTACCTCCTCCCCCAGGGGCGCAGGGGCAGGGAATGGGGGGTGCAGTCAGAGCTGCCACTTCCTTCATCTTCGGTGAGGGGAGTGTCCGGAACTTGTTCCTCCTGCTCCATTGTGGTCCCCCTCTCACAGGAGACAGTCCTCCACAAACTTTCTCTGACATTAATTCCTCCCACGGGCCGCAGCGTTCCCCACACTGCTCCGTCATGGGTCACTAACTTCCTCCGACTGGATTCTCTCCCACAGCTGCAGCCCTTCCCGAGCTGCTCCGGCGTGGGACTCCCCCGCATGCTGCAATCCTCCCAGCGCTGAATTACAGCAGTGGGGCTGCCTTTTCCCATGAGACCCCGGCCTTGTTTGGGCACAGAACCTTGATCAGCTGAGCAGGAGCCACAGGCCACAAATCAATGTCTGCTCCACCGTAGATCTCCATGGGTGGCAGGGGGGGCCGCCCTGCTGTCTCACCACAGGATACAGGGGGGTCTCTTCTCCGGCACACCTCCCCCCTCCTTTCTTCCTCCGTTCCTCCACTGACCTTGGTGTTCACGCAGCTGCCCCAACTCCTCCTCACCAGTCCCACTGCTCCTCACCACGTCCCTTCTTAAATATGTTATCCCAGAGGTGCAGCTGATTGGCTCAATTTCCCAAACAGAAGTGGAGCTGACTTGGAGCTGAGGGAGCTTCCAGAAGCTTCTCACAGGGGGCCGCCCTGATAGCCCCCTCCCCTGCCACTAAAAAAACTCCACAATTCACTCAACCCAGGACAATAGTCTAACAATACATCACCCTTTCATGTGTATAAAGTGTAGATAGGTTAAAAAAAAAAAAAAAAACAAAACAAACAAACAAACAAACAAAAAAAAACACAACCAAAAACCCAAAAAACTAAAACAGCTCCACAATGTTTGGAAATCTGTGGTAAATCCAAGCTACCCACTACACCGGCAACTGCATCAGATCAGTGCAATCAGAAAATCCAAGTATGTTTCTTTAATAAAAAGATATTGCAGTTAGGAATATTTATTCCCCAGTGGGTTTTCCCTGTACAATGAACCATTAATCAGTGAGAGCATTCATTATGAAAGTGTTAGTCATTCTGTCTTGCTGCACAGCAATCAAATTTGGCTTGTTACTGAGCTAATCTGGAGAACATGAATGACACTGAAGTAGCCTTGGATAAGAACCAATCACTTAAAATAATCCAATATGCAATTATGCATCTAGAAATAGTTTTTGCTTCCTTTCCCCTACCTTAGATATGAGGTACAGAGATTACAGTATGACTACCGTTTAATAATACGCATTTCTATTGTTCCTATTAAAGTTGTTCTTACTTTTTTTCCTACGGTTTCAAAATTATGGGGGCTTACCGTAAAGTGAAAATACTTGAATACATTTTTGGTTTTCAACCTACAACTTCATGTGTATGGCTACACTTAAATTTACTGTTTATGATTTCAGTAACTCATATCAAGATTTCAGAAGCAAGGACTAATGGCTGATCCTGTTTCTAGCTGTTTTTAATTAAAAATATAAATGCATAAAATACTCCCATTTTCTTCATTATAATTGCATACTTATCACAGAGAACCTCTATCTCTCCCTGCATATGTGGACAGTTATTTGAAAGCCTACAGTTGTGAAAAGCTCCAACACACTAGCTTCTAACAACTGTGGTAAGCAGTAAGTTTGGCATTGTATCGATGACCATGAAAACCACTAGATTTCAGGCTGTTCACTGAGTCGTTCTGGTAAGCTAAGAATTCAGAGCGTGTATGCTAGGAGCCAGAACAGTACAGAATACAATAGCCATGGACATTCTTGCAAATTATTACCTATATCCCAAGTCACATTTGATGCAGATATGGAGGGAAAAAATACCCAAAATAATAATTCCATTATTACATATTGTAAAGCCAATTCAAACACTATGACGTACATATGACTATTAGACTAACCAAGATGTTTACAGGAGGTTTTTGGAATAAAATCCCAACTGGAAGAAGTAGAAATTGGCACTGCTTGAGAATTCAGACATGCAAGGAATCAGACTCAGCAGGAAGATGACCTACTGTATCCCTTCACTAATATTGAACTATGGAGGTGATTGAAGGCAGAGACAGCATTGGCTCTAGGCAGCAGGATACACATCTACTAATGCTGCATTAGACTTTTCTCCAGTGACGTTAAATCTTTCAGCTGTGCAACTGCGAAACAGAGTAGGAAGTCTGTAAAGATGAGCCTTCCCTTCCGCACACAAAACTGTTAAAATTGTAGATGTCCTTTACTGTCTTATCTTTGCTGACAGTTTAATACAATTTGTGGCTAAGTATTCTTAAAAATAAGTTGATAATCTCCTGAGTCAACGGGAAGATAAGAAAATCTGCCAGACCCTGCCAGATACCTCAGAGAGGAACTTTTCTTCTGATTGCCTAAGTAGTTATCACAACATCCTAAAGCATCTATCTCCAATGTTGAAATTACTAGGTGGGAAAACAGATTAATTAAAGGAGACATGATATCTTAAAGACCTTTGCAAAGGCTTAAGCTCAATTAGGGATCAGGGATATAAGGGATCAAGTCAGCACTCTTCTCCTTCTAGCTAACCCATCACGGGGGCTTTCTAAAGAGCAAGGGCTCAGTTTTCTTTCTGGGTTTGTTCTTTGTCTCCAGACCCATCACTAAGGCAGGTGAGCTCGTCTCTTGTCTTCTTTTGTGATGTCCACTGTTGCATCTTCAGTTATTTCAACCATACTATTTAAGTATTTAGGGCCTCTAAGTGGATGAAAAAGAATCCTCTCCTTTTAATTTGTAGGCAAAGTTCAGGTTCAGGTTGCCATAAAATTTCCCTTCTTTTTCTCCTGGTCTTTGCAGAAGTGTGGTAGAAAATACAAAAGGTCCCAGCTGTCACAGTAAAGGATGAAGATAACCGTATGCTAAAACCTGACTGAAGAGAGGCTGTATCGGCAAACTTTCTCCAATGCTTTCTTTGACTTATCCTACCCTAAAGTCCTACAGATAGATATGTAATACCTAAAATAGAAACCACAATTGTTGGCATATACACAGCCAGTATATACGAAACTTCCTATTCCCTTTTCTTCCACAGATGCCTGAGTCAAAAAGGCATTTCCTGAAACAATCCAAAGACTACAGCTCAACAAGAAAAAGGATTTCTTCTTCAGGGACTCTCTACTTCTGCACTGAGTCTGATTAAAACATCTCTAGTTTCCTACTCTCCTGTTTTGCTCAAGTAATAGGTCACAAAACAAGGCAGTTCTGCTTTTTTTTTTTTTTCTATAATATTTAAATCTGCAAGTACTTTGAATTACTTCCTCCTCAAAATCAAACCAAAAAATTCCTAAAACATTTCCAATGATTTTAGCAGTTCAACTCAGAAGAAGTGCTTATGAGAGAAAACCTCCAGCATTTGGCCCAAAGGGCTTTGAAAAAAAAAAAAAAAAGGCAAGGAAAAGATGGCCCAAATGTGTGTCCCTTTTTTTTTTTTTTTTTTCTTTCTTTCAAACTTGAGTCAGCACCACTGCTGGTGCACAAAGATCTAAAGATCAGACCCAAACCACAAAGACAGCACTGTGTCATTTAACTGCCCCCAGCCCCCTTCTCTGTCAATATAGTATTGCAACTGAATAATTGATTAACCAGGACAGATAAACCACATGCTGGCTTGAAACATGCTCCTACTTCATTGCTACTAGAAGCACCTACGTAATCTGTAACAATTTGCCCTAACCAGCTCGCATGCACCATCTGAAAAGTGAGCAACCTCCTAAAATTCTTATGAGCATATTTCACAGTTGGAATCAGCAACACAAACACAGAGAAACCAGCATTAAAAAAAAAAAAAAAAATCATACTCCTGTCAATATTTTAGAGATCTCAGCATGAGGATTTACAATAACTGTTTTCAGTTTTGGTGAAAAGTCTATTTATAAATCAAGCAAAATTGTTCCATTCATGGAATCCAATAAGAGAATAACGTTTGCTGGTGTTACCAAGGGAACGAGAGTTCTTATTTCAGTGACAATGCCAATATCCTCAAGCATACAGAGCAAAATGCACATCTACCAACAAAAGCCAGAAACACTCCTCCAGTGGGTTTTTAAAATCTCGTATGACCTAGATACCACAGCAGTAGGTGATACTAACATAATATGGGGTGTTGCTCTGTATTTGTTTTTTTTATTCCTTGGTCATTTATTGACTGGGAGTGATCTGAAAATTTGAGTGACGTCACGTTCTGAGTCTGGTTGGGATGGAGTTCATTTTCTTTATAGGAGCTCATATGGTGGTGCTGTGGTTTCCAGTTGTGATCAAAATAGTGTTTCAGCTACTGCATAACAGTGCTTGCACAGCATCAAGCCCTCCCCTGTCTCTCACTCTGCCCAACTCTGCGTGGTTGGGAGGGACACAGCCAGGAGAGCTGACCCCAGGGGCACACGGTGCGTGGCCTCATGCTCAGCAATAAAACAGGGGGGGATGAAAGGGAGGGTGCAGTTTCTCCAAAGTAGCTGTTGCTTGGGGACAGGCTGGGCACCAGTCTGCTGGTGGTGAGTGAGTACTTTTGCCTCACTTGTTATCTTTTTTTTTTTTTTTTTTTTTTTTTTCTTTCTTTCACTTACTCTTTTTATCTTGACTTAGAGTTTTTTTCCCCTCACTTTTGCCTGTCCAATTCTCTCCCCCATCCTGCTGTGGGGGCTTAACAAGCAAGCGGGTGGGGGACTTAGCTGCTGGCCGGGGTCAACCTGCCACACACCATGACTAAGTAATTCCACCCCCAACAGTAATGAGAAAAAAAAAAGCCTTTGTAATGCAAGAGATGGGGTCAATAGCAGCAACACCTGAGGACACGTTTATTATGAAGAACTGAAATAACAAGGCAAAAGCACAGCCCTTTGTGTCTGAGGCAAGTAATCCACTAATATTCTGCGCCAAAACAGACTGCTTATTACTACTACTTTAAATTTAAATTGCAGGCTGATGCATGCTGACTAGTCTTAATGTTTCCCATGGCTCTGAACCTGAAGTAGGATAGACAGTTCTGGTATTGGTGTAATCTCTGGACTAATCTACTTCCTCACTAATTCCTACAGTTAAGGAGTTTACTTATATGCATCATACTGAACTGCACAGATCCTCTTTGCCTCACGTCTCACTCTTTTATTAAAGCCAGACAGCAGAACGCATACTTCCAAGCCCCATACAACACTGTGCAATGTACCTCCAGACTAACCTTCAGAGACCCAACCAATGTCTAGCTGTTAGGGCTGCACTAGGGAACCAAGACAGCAGTCCCTCTGGGACTCCTCTCATGGCTGTATCCCTTAAACAGAGAGCTGGCAGAAGAGCAAAAGCTCTCCTCACTTGTTCATGACACGCTGAAGTAGGGACCTGATGGGGTAAGCGCGTCTTCTCTTTTAAATGTCTGGATCTACCTTCCCCAGCCCAAGATAAGCATGACAATCAAACATTTCCTTAGAATTTTCCTGAAGAGCCAAGGTGTGTCGGCAGACAGAGTGACTGCCGTGCTTTTCTCTCTCCACATACAGTATCCTGCCGGTGTGACATTGGCAGAGCTGTCTGGTGGACAGAGTACTGAGCAGTACTCCTAATGGGAGCTGTGAGTGCTTGTCTCCTAACTCCTTTTGATATGGGCTTGCATATACTACAGCCCAAGCCCCACAAAAAGCACCAAATCCTGAATCAGATTCCTGTGTGGTAAGATGAGCTCAGAGTCCATCACTTTATAGGTGAAGTTGGGATGTTGTGCTCTAAGTTCATCATTTTACATTCATCCACATGAATTTTTATCATCCATGATCTTCTTGTTTTGGCTTCATAAACTCTTTACAATATGTTGAGGCCCTAAGGCATTCCCACAAAGAATGTTGCAGCATGGGAAGCTCCAGGAACACACTTCATGGCCAAGAAAGATGAGAAAAACCCCTTAGTTTTCCCTCACTCTCTGTAGCAGTTAGCATGAGTTATGTCTAGACATGAGAGCTGTTAGCATAAGCCAGTAAACATTAACCATCTCTTTACTGTGGCAAAAGCAGATGATATCCAGTCAACCACCTGTCCTGACAAACAGAATGGGCTTTGTGTGCTGAATAAAACAGATAGCCAAACTATGCAAACAGGCTGTTGACGACCAAAAAGTGCAAACGTCTCCAGAAGTATCTGGAACAAGTAGATTGTGAGCAGCAACAGCAGCAACCACAATCAGAAAACATCCTTATCTGAAAGAACTCATCACCAACGTGGTATTCCCTGCCCAGTCCTGGAACTAAGGGTACTTAATATTGTGGGAAACTGGAGTACAAAGGAGAGGTGAGAGGCTCATGACCCTGCACCAGAATTAGGGCCCATCTCCCCAACACTGTAGAGGACCTGAGAGCACCCAGGGGACCCCTTGACCCCACACCAGGAGTGCACACAGCCCGGCTGGACGCACTGTGCTGACCCACCTAACTTGTCTCCTAGACTTTGGTTTCTCCCCCATGGAAAAGGGAAGGTGTGCGAGGAACCACTACACCAACCTGCCCAGCTGGACCAAGTCATCTCTCCCATGGAACAGTGAAATCACGTAAATTCTTAAAACTGCATATATGTGTGAAGAAAGTGTTCTGGCATCCAAAGGCATTTAGCCTCCATATTGTCATTTGACCTTAAATGGCAACAGTCTCTAACCATCCCTGTTCACTGCTAGCCAATACAGACTCACTGCCAAGCTTCTTGCTCCACATATTTAAAAGTTTTCATTAATTTTTTATGCCTTTTCTTGTTTTTTAAGCTTTTTCTGATCTGCCTATTATGTTTTTGTGTTTATCTTGCCAAAGTGCAAAATCCTTTCTATTTCTTACTTGGGAACAGCACCTCAGCACTTGATTCTGGTGGATATCCACACCAGGTTTCTTCTGCTTTCTTGCGGCACTCAGTCGTTCACCACTCCAGAGTCATGTCCTTCAAGTAAAGTCTGTGCCTCCCTCAAAGAATTAGTCTTGTTAGTGACCACTTTTAGCTTCCTCTGAGAAATGCTCTTTCCACATGACTCTAGAGTTGAGCTAAGTATGGTAGATACTTTCACCCTGCCAATTTCATCTTCAGTGGAAAAATTAGCCTACAAGAGGTAGACTAGTACCTGCTTCCCTGGGGATCAGTTTTGATCATACAGACTTATAAAACCGAGGGATTTACTGCTCCCAATATACTGCTTCTAAAGTAATATCTGCATAGCTCCGTATTTTCTCTGCTTGGTATAAGTCATCCAGTTCACTCCTTCTCTCACCTAATCAGCAGATTAATAGTCATACCCGAGCAGTGGTGAGTAAAGATGTTTTAGTTAATGTCTATAAGAAAAATAAATTTTCATTTAATATAAATAAATATAAATGTATATAAATTTTCTTTTCCTATAAATAAAATAAACTTCTATTAAAAATATACTGCTTTTAGATCAGAAGACGCATGAAATGTTCATATGAAAGCAATGGTAATTTTAATGCTGTGAAGTCTGAGAGAGGACAAAGTAACATGTTATCCACACAGTTCTGCTTTATACATGAACTTAGTACCAATGCCGTGGTTTTCTTACTTTTATAAGCAATAATGCACCCAAAATCCTAAAATAGTGACAATGGAAATGTATAGTTGAATTTGCAAGTTTACAGAAGCACAAAGGATAAAATAAAAACTTATTGTCTAAGTAAGCATGAAAAAAAACCCTATTTCTATTACCAAAACAAACAAAAAACCCCATTCATAGGAGAAGGCACATCTATAAGGACCTGCATAGTTTTTTCCACAAAATTCAATAGCATTCCTGACCCTGTGCGCATCAGAGATGCCGGAAAACTTTCTGTAAGTAATTTATATGTCCTACCTCCTTATCTTAAAGTGGGGGTATAAGGAATGCTACTGTATCGGCCATCCCAGCACTCTTGAGAAAATAAATGATACTGTTCCCTTTTACAGAGTGCAGAGGCACAGCTGCAAAGTGTAGCACCTAAGATACAACAGAAATCTAAAGCAGATCAGAGTTGAACCCAGCTCTCCTGAATCAAACTTTTTTGATCTGTGTGACAGTCTGTACTATTTAATGAAGAAAACAAAACAGAACTTCCATGGGTACAATCCTAGCTATTTTTCTAAGTTGCATACAGAATAATATTTTATGTGCTCCAGAGCATGGAAACTGGATTTTCATAGAAATAAATGCTGAAAGAAATTTCTGCTGACATATCAACTAATAAAGTGCATTAGAAACACAATCATAAAAAAAGCCAGCAGAGTAGAAAACTGCCTCTGGAACTCTGCCTACCAGAAAGCAGAGGCAGAAATCCTTGCATTAAAGCATAATTTTTTGCAAACTACGCTTTACATACACTAACCAAGTTTGAAAGTTTGGATTTAAATGGAATATACTTAAATCGACAGTGACAATCGTTACAAGAATGTGCTGAAAACTTTTCTAAATTTGTTTGGTTGAGAACCTACAGCCAGATGTTGTGGAATTAACTGAGCAATTTACAGTCAAGTACACAAAATAAGAAGTTACATGTCTGCTTGTATGTTATGTCTTGTGATTTAGAGAGAACAGTCATTTACATTTTCTTTTCAGTTAGTCTGTCTGAAACTTTGAAAATTACTAATCCCTTCACATAGTTTTCAGCTGAACCCAGTGTCCCTACACAGTACCTATCTTCTATTTTACTTTCTTTCTGGCCAAAATTATTTTATCTAGGAGATAAGTAATTGACATAATAGAATAAAAATATGTATGTTTAAGTTGTGTAAGACTAAGTAGTCTAATTGTTTCAGTCTTCATTCTGTCACACTAGGAGGGTATCAATTTACAGTGTTATCTTTGCACACATATGTTGAGCACATTCTTAAAATATATTGGATAGGAACACATCACTTGCAAGACTTATAATAGACTGGCTATATTAAGTCTTTCTTCTTCTTCCTGTTCTCAATACAGCAAGTTGGATAATCTGTTGAATGATAGCAAAAAATGATGGGGGGAAAAATACAGACGAAGCTAAACCTTTGCATAACTCCCTCAAAGCCAGCTGTTTTAAGGGGCATTTGCAAATTCCTGTCCACCTTCACCACCAGCCTGGAACTTCTCATCCTTTGACCCTTCCAGATAAGGGACTTCAAAACTTTGTTTCAGGAAACTAATCGATCTGGAATGTATAAAATAAACTCTAATGAACGTGCTAATACTTAAGACTACAAAGAGTACATAAGACCAAAGAGTAAAACAGAGCATATAGCATCTTAAATATTGACAGGAACACTCAGATTGGCAAATAGACGTAGCAGAAAGAAGTTAGTGACTATAAGCAAGGGGCAGTCACAATGTGCACATAACACGTAGGAAACACATAAAACGTTCATTTAAATATTTTTGCTGCTAAGTGATAATGCTAAGTGAGAAAAGATGGGAAGCAGTCTAACATGGAGATTCTGCTGTTGCTCAAGAAGAAAGCACACACCACTTCTCCGGACACAAGCTGAAGAGGCTTAAGTGCAAGGGAGACTCAGACTAATGGTTTGAGCTGCATTTGCGAAGAACGTACATCATGTATTGCTTATCTACAGCCATTTTGCCTACAAGACCTCAAGTGAAAAGTAACCTCACCTACCATCAATTGACCTGTCAACGTATTCTTAAAACAGTGAGGAGCCATAGTGACTTACTGAAAGGAAGAGTCCCACAGCACTATCTGAAGCTCAATCAGATTTTTCACTTCCATGTCAGGGATGTGACGCCTGAAGAACCACAGACTTTCCTAGAAAGAAGGTACTAGACCCTTTTTTCAGTGAGGATAAACAGCTGAACTATCATAGCAACGTCACATTGGTCTTCAATGATGACTACTTTTTTATTATACCTACAAGTATTCCAGGCAAGTGAACTTGCAATGGTTTTCTTAAAAAGCCTAGAAGTAGGGCCTTCTTTTACAATACTATAATACCATTGTTTTTTCTTAGGGGCCTGTTTACTTTGACAGGACTTATCAAGAATATATGACAAAACACAATTTGGTTCCTAAACAACAGGTCCATTATTAAAAGGTATGTTAAGATATCAGAAACAATAATGAAGGCATAGGAAGCAGGCCAGCTCTCCCCCTCAGTAACTTGGGTTTACACCAGCTGGTTGCATAGAACTGAAAATTACCTGTGACTTCTCTGAATTAGAGTTTTATTATACACTGTGTAACTCTATTTTCCTAAATCAAAGTTATGAGCAGTAACCGAAAGAAATCAATATATTAAATTCAATATATTTCCTCCAGCATCTACTTCTTCCATTTATTGTGGCCCTACAAAGATACACTACTTGCTGCTTATCTTTTTAAAACATTCTCTCATGGATTGACTACTTCTGTAGCATTCTATCCCAGTCTTCATGCAGATCAACTTTTAACCATTCCTTCTTTTCAGATTATTTTCAAACAAGAACTATCGTCCAAGTCTTCAATACAGTTAATGCCAAATTACTGCAGTGTGTAAATCCTTCAAATTACCTAGCTGGGTAAACTGGAGCAGTGTAATTGCTGTCTCCCATTTTCATTGTGAGGTTCATTTAAGATGCCGCTGAATTCCTCTGCATTCTCAAGGGGCTGGAACAACAGTAACATCCACTCAAAGCAGATACATTTCACTGCACATGCAAAGACATGCACACAGTTGTTTAAAATTATACATGTTTTCCAGTGTTTATTTTGGCTGTCAACCTAGTTTTAACTACCTACATCCACACTATATGAATGTATTTACAGGATGCTCTAATCTACTTACATCTACATAATCTAAATAGTATTTATGATTTTATTTATGAGCTCATCCTTTCCAATTACACATCATGCCAGGAAAAAACAGTTTCTTTATCCTAAAAAAGTTTGAAAAAGTTAAGCAAATGTTGCATTCAGGGATGTACTGCCGGAGATACAGCCAGCAATACTGGGAAGGAGGTCAAGGACGTGGGCAGAAGCCAAGAAGGGAAGTCACCGCTCCCCCCCGTGCCTCCTCTGCCCTCTCCCACCCCCGACCAAGGTGAGGGGCACAGCCTCCCGAAACGGAGCTGGGGCGGAGGGGGACGGCGCACAGTGCAGACCTGAGACATCACAGCTTCTAGAAAGCACCCAGCAACAGCAGGGACTCGAGTTTGCTGGAAGCAGTTTTCAAAAACCGCTCTGGTGGAATTCACTGATTTCAGAATGTAAAGCTGGTGAGGAAGTTTCACAATTTACTTTCTAGCTTTTTCTTTTAGTTACAGGCAGAGCTTAGCACTTCTCATTTTAAGATCCTATTTTGAGCCACTTACACTTTTCACATGCTCACTGTTTGGGCTGAAATACTCCATCCAAGCAGCTGTTTCATAATTAAGCACACACACACCCCCCAGTCTAAAACAGTTCAGGCATTTCTAAGAAACGTATTTCTGGAAAGTATCTTTTTTCTGTTTGCATTATAAAAAAGTCACTCAAAAGAGTGGAAGCTTGGAATTGTTTATGTTTTATGAGGTAGAACAGAAAAATTCTTATCTGTAGTACAGCAGCACCTAGACCCTTCAACTGCAACTGAGGATCCACTGGCCTAAGGACTGTACAAATTCAGAGAGGAGGCAAAACTATCATCAAAATATAATACACAGATCCGTAGTGAAATCCGTACGCTCAATCAAACAAGCACAGACTTTAACGTATGCAATTATTTTCTGACTACAAAATAAATTATTCAAAGGCATTATTCATAAGCTATTCGATACTGTTATTTGACAAGAGACTTGGGTCTTGTTAGTCCAAACATGCACAGGAAAAAAATTCAACTGGAAGTTTACTGGCCTGCAAGAAAACCAGCTAGGAGGAGCAGCAGATATTCATGGTTCTGAAGCCCTCTCATACACTTCACAGCGACTTAAAGCCGAAGCAGTTCGGACTTCATGATCTTTGTGACCACTTATTGTTTTTCACCTCGCCCTTCAATTAAAAACAAAAACAAAAACAACAACAACAAAAAAAAAGAGACAAACAAACAAAAACCAAACAAAACCCCAAACAAACAAAAAACAATATAAAACCTCCTCCAAACCCTCCACAACTCCTTAAAATCATTAAAGTAGCATTTAAAATAATATAAAGTAGGTAGCAAATCATTAATTGCTTCATGATCTGCAAACATCTGCAAAATTTACCGAATTAAAATACTAGAGACAAAGACTGTACGAGGCTAGAAATAGCTATTAATTCACTGTATTAATGATTATCCATTTCCTTTAGTAATGCTGCTAGAATTTGCTAAAGATGTTTGAATATACAACCCCAACAGAACAGTTACTGTAATGAACCCTCTTGACTTAACATTTATTATGTTGTTGCCCACCAAAGATAAATCTTAACACAGACAGCTGTTTCCTGTCCTATGCCTTAAATCATCAGATACATTCTATATATTGAGCTGATCCGGTATTGTTTTCATTGTTCAGGTACAGGCAGTCTTTGAACACTAGGCACTGTTACTATCACCTTTAGCTCAGGAGTTCAAGTTGGGCTTTTAATGGTACTTATGAATTACAGGAGTTTTCTTTGAAGTACACCCAATTCCGCTGGTCGAAGAAAGAACTTGCTTTCAATTACTTTCTGAAAGAAAAGAAGTAGTACTTCAGATTCCATCTGATTTAATCTGAAGTGGATACAAACACCTATATCTGACCTGTCCTGAAGAGGACTCGCATATTGCCGAGGGAGAAGAGAAGAGGCACGTGTCCAACATCAATCTGGTGGGTCTAGATAGTAATCCAAGAGAAAGCGGCAGAAGAAAAGGGAATTCCTGAACACTTTTGGAGACTTACCGCACACACATCCCTTCTACAGTTTTCACAGTCTCCCAGTGATACCTACCCTGCTTAAATATATCTCTGGCCCATGAAGTAGAGATGCTGCATGCAGATGAGCCTACATTTTTTTTACCACTGGTTAGGAAAACAAAAGACACAAGTAAGCTTAATAGAAGCGTGAGCACTTCCTGACTGAATTTAGCCCCTAGTATATTGGAATAATCCTGTGGCCCAAGATGAAATGTTGCTTCACTGTCTTTTGTTGACAACTCTGAGGTCGCCACTAGACTCCAGTAGTGAAGTAAGAAGAGAAGTAACATCTGCTGTGAGATATCCTGACAAGGGAGAAATTAAAAAAAAAAAAAAAAAAAAAAACAACAACAACAAAAAAAAACACAAAACCAAATAAATAACTAAATGAATAAAAAACCCAAAACACACACACACACACACACAGAAACAACCCTAAAACCAAGCACCACCACTCCACTACTCCCTGTGGCGTATCCCCCTCTGTGTATCTAGAAAAAGAGGGAGACCTATGTCATTGACTTCATCTCTCCATCGCGCCAGGTACGTATCTGTGCTTCAAGCTCTAGCTGGGACACACTCCAGAATGCTATGCAGAAATAGTCATTTGCATCAGCTACCAACAGCCCGAAGACAGATTTATGGAATTTAATTTCTTTTCAGTTGGGCTCGTTTCTATTCCCTCAAGGTGTTTCCGTGATGTGTGGGAAGGGAAAGACAATATAGAAGGAGTCTGGATGTAGAGATTTGCAAAATAAGCATAAAAAACTAGTTATATAGTAAGAACTAGCTACGTATAGCCTCCTCCTACTTACGAGGGTGAAACAGGTGCTTCTGCAGAGTGATTTAATTCTATCACAAGAAAAGCCTCTAAGGCAAACAAGATGACTCATGTTTGGGGAGAGGAAGAATCATCTCTATTACCTGTAGCGAGTGCCTAGGCAACTATTTTAAACTCAGTGACTACTTTTTCAGATAGCTAAATTAGGGAAGATGAATTGCAGCTGAGATGCAGAATAAATATACCAACAAACAAGCTCATCAGGGTAATGCTATATAATCAAAAGGTTATTCAAAACTTCTTCTGGAAAGATGAGTATAAATATCCAGTACTAGAAACTGTCCCTGACATGAAAACATCCAAGCTTTTCCTATACCTGTTCTGTTCCATACATATAATTAAGTATCATTGGAGATTTTTTCATACATTATTTTCAGCAAAAATATATGTGCATGCAAAATCAGTACAAAAATAATTATGCAAAGTATGCAGCATTTATATAGAGTTGATCTTTTTTTTTTTTTTTTTTTTTTCCTCCTTTTGAAAAGATGATACAATACTCCTCCAGTGCAGGGGAGGAGGATTTATTCCAAACTAGAATCTCTTACAAAAATTATGTTATTTTCACCTGTTTTTTAGTTATGTCTGTGTATTAAAATATAAGAACTCAATCAAGTGAGTCGTGAATGACAATACGAACAAATCTACTCTCCATAGTTTAAAAAATTAAAACCCCCATAATTTTGCTTTTAGCTAAACATGCAAGTAAGAACATGGATATTAATAAATAGATTAATAAATGTACATGTAGAAAATTAACAATGATCATGCAGAATTCATTATTCAGATCGGAAGGGACCGCACCAGGTTTTCTTATCCAACATCTTGTTGCCAGGTCTTCAGTCAGATGATCAACATTCAAGACCAGGTTCTTCAAGGCTTCGTCCAGTTGGCTCTTTAAACATCCAAGAACGAAGACCCTGCAGCCTCTCCAGGCAATCTCTTCCACTGCTTGCTTACATTTAGAACGAACTATTTTTTTTTTTTTTTTTTTTTTTGTTTCCCCTTTAAGTCAAGTCAAAATACCCCCTCTCAATTAACGTGTCGATCTCCAGCCATCCACCTCAGCAGAAGAGCCTGCCCCGGTCTTCTCGGTGACCTCCTCACCGATACAAGAAGGTGGTCGCTAGGTCCCCCTAAACCATCGCTTCTCCAGGCTGGACAAGCTCCGTTCCTCAGCCTCTCCCCCCAGAGCAAGTGCTCCTGCCACTGCTCAGCCGGGCGGGGGGGCCCTCTGCTGAATTTGCCCCAGTTTATCGATGCCTTTCCTGTATTGGGGTGTCCCCCCACACCCGTGCAGGGTAATCTAGGCATAGCCTAATGAGCGCTGAGTCAAAGCGAAGAAACATTTCCCTCGATCTACTAGCAGTGCTCCTATCCATGCAGCCCAGCACGCTGCTGGCTGCCCAGCCATCCCGCCAGCCCCTGCTCAGGTTCCTGCCTACTGTGACCTTCCGATCTGTTTCAGCAGAGCTGCTCCCCAGCCAGTGAGTGCCCGGGATGTACCGTCGGCAGGAGTTTGTCCATCCCAGGCTCCAGGCTAAGTTATTTGCCCGGTTTCACAAGGTCGCGGTCAGCCCTCTCCTCCAGCTTGCGTAGGCTCTTCTGAATGACAGCCGGGCCCCCCGAGTGCTTCAGAACTGCACCTCGCAATTTGCTGGCATCCACAAAATAGACCAGAGAGCCTTGCACCTCCTCTGTGGCACCGATGAAGAATTCAACAAGACAAGGGCACCAAATACATCGCTGGTCTGACGACCCAGCCAGTTTTTCATCCACCTAGTAGACCGCTCCTCTGGGATGTAATGTCCCAACTTGGATCCAAGGATGCTGTGGCAGCCTGTGTCAAAACCTTTCCAAAGTTCTTCATTGAAAAATTTGGGGTAAACTAGAGAGATATTAGATAGTATGGAAGGTCCCTCTGTAAGTGACTAATTATGTAAGAGAGAACAAAGGCAGAGGGAGACTAAGCTCCTTCTGTAGAGACCACTGACAGATTCCTGGAGATAGCTGGGTTGCAAGCTGGGGTGTTTAACACAGTCATACTGCTCATTCCTTTTTCTGGATCACAGGAGGTGATCAAAGTTGCTAATGATACTAAATTGAAAGTGTAACAGAAAATGGTCAGTTAGGGAAAACTGCAGAGGACCTTACAAGACTGAATGATGAGGCAATAAACAGCACTAATTCACCTGCATCCTGAATGGTGTGAGCAGCTCTGGCTCCCCTTCATTAAAAGGAAACAGCAGAATTGGGAAGGCAGAGAAGGGCAACAGAGACAACCAGATGCCGAGAATGGCCCCCACATAGGGAACAAGGACATGTGCCAGAACTCTTTGCTCCAGAAAAGGCAGGGCTCAGGGCAAGAATAAGAAAACTCTGTAAAATCATGGGTAGCACAGGCAGGATGAATTAGAACAAACAGAGGCAGCAGATGACGTGAGCAAGCGGTAATTCCACACAGGCAAAAGGAAGGGGCTCTTTGTCCATCACTGAGCTGTTGAAGTCCTTGTGAAATGATCCTGCAGTTGCTCAACACGTACATGGTTTCAGCTGAGGAAACTGCACCGAGATCACTAAACACACGCACAGAACCACACTTGTTTCTGAAAAGTCCCTGCGGCAGGTACTGTGCTAAAAAGATAGGAGATCTGCACATGCCTTGTTCAGATCATTTGTCTTTGGCAACTGTTAGGGGCAAGACAGTCAGAGCCAATGTTGCAGTTCTCTTTCCTATCTTGCACTTCTCTTTTTCTATGTTGCACTTCTCTTTTTCTATGTTGCACTTCTCTTTTTCTATGTTGCACTTCTCTTTTTCTATGTTGCACTTCTCTTTTTCTATGTTGCACTTCTCTTTTTCTATGTTGCACTTCTCTTTTTACTATGTTGCACTTCTCTCTTTCTATGTTGCACTTCTCTTTTCCTATGTTGCACTTCTCTTTTCCTATGTTGCACTTCTCTTTTTTTCTATGTTGCACATCTCTTTTTCTATGTTGCACTTCTCTTTTTACTATGTTGCACTTCCCTTTTCACATGTTGCTGTTCTCTATTTCTATGTTGCAGTTCTTTTTTTCTATTTTGCAGTTCTCTTTTCCCTATCTTGCAGTTCTCCTTTCCTATGTTGCAGTTCTCTACCTTGAAGTTCTCTTTTTCCTATGTTGCACTTCTCTTTTCCTATGTTGCACTTCTCTTTTCCTATGTTGCACTTCTCTTTTCCTATGTTGCACTTCTCTTTTCCTATGTTGCACTTCTCTTTTCCTATGTTGCACTTCTCTTTTCCTATGTTGCACTTCTCTTTTCCTATGTTGCACTTCTCTTTTTTCTATGTTGCACTTCTCTTTTTCTATGTTGCACTTCTCTTTTTACTATGTTGCACTTCCCTTTTCATATGTTGTTGTTCTCTATTTCTATGTTGCAGTTCTTTTTCTGTCTTGCAGTTCTCTTTTCCCTATCTTGCAGTTCTCCTTTCCTATGTTGCAGTTCTCTTTTTCCTATGTTGCAGTTCTCTACCTTGCAGTTCTCTTTTTCCATGTTGTACTTCTCTTTTCCTATGTTGCACTTCTCACAATTACAGAATAGCTACACTACAGAGGCCTCTGGGTAATCCTTTCTGGACTCCAGGTGGCACTCCAGGAGGAATCTCTTGTAGGTTCAGAACCACAAAAACTAGAGCATTAAGTCTCTATGTTGAGGTAACTGAATTGAGCCCTCCATTTCGCGAGCACAGTGAAGCGAGAGAAAAATGCCATATAGAGAGATTAATAAGGGGAAACTACACGTTTTTCATGGAAAACCATTGTTTTAATGGAAAACCACTGTTCACAGTACACGGCTCAATCAGAGGAAATCTATGACTCCCGAGCTGGCTATGGAAACAGTAAATGTAATTTCACTCCATGCTGTGGAGATTTGGAATGGACTTGGTGCATAACAGCTAAAGGAGCACTGCAACCCCTCAGTAGCAGCAAGTTATGTGAGACTGAAGCAATGAACTACAGAAAGCTGCAAAGGCTCAAACCCAAATCTTATTAACCAAATGGACAAACGCCACGTGAGCTCATGAACAGAACTCCAGTGGAGCGACATGAATATGAAAAAAATAGAAAAAATAACCTTGACACTGGCAAGCATGTGACTTAACTTCAGGACCAGGCCATTGATAAACTGATCTACTGTAAGCAAGGAGATAAAACAATTTCTACAAAAGTAAATTCAGTATTCTATCCCTCCTTTTTTAAAGGGTCTGACAGGGAATTTAAATACAATTTTGGAAAGATCCCACACAGTTTTACAGTTTGCTAGTTTACTAATTTAGAATTTTTTTTATACAAACCATGTTGCATAAATAAAGCAAGAACCTCTGTAAATTCAATACTTGAAAAAAAAAAAAAAAAAAAAAAAAACTATTTCAAAATTGTACTTGATTTCTTAAGTTATTTTAGTAAACTTCCATAAATTAAAAAGAACCACTCAAGACTTTCACTCTAACACTGTGTTAAAACAAAATTGTTTTTTCCCTTTCTTATTTAGGTGTGAAATATAGCCAGCATATAGGAGCAGATCCATGATCTACTAGCAGATGCTAGGTGTTGCAAGTACACAAAAAGGAAGAAAAAAAGATTACTCAACATTCCATGTCCCGAGAATTTCAGAAGTGGCCAGCAAAATACATAGAATTATTGGTGAGAAGCAATGGAGTGTGGCCAGAGCACACACTGAGTGAATCAGAGTTTTCTTCAGAAGAGCTGGTGTTCAGGAGTTAAAAAGCAGAACACCATTAGTCTGTCACATTAGACAAGCTCACCAACCGGAACAATCACGCATTATTAAGCTCTGTTTGAGCTGGTGGATGTGAACTGAGCTCTCTACAACAAATCCTTGACATAACTTTCTGCTCAGTATTTTTGTGTTGAAGTGAGATTGTTTCTGAGACATATACTGTAGGATGGTGTACATAGTTTTAAAAAAAAAAAAAAAAAAATCAGAATAATTTTTGATGCTAGGACTGGATACCTTGAAACTAAGGTCCAAAACAAGAAATCTGCAGCAAATAAAAATGTAAATATTATTCATAATACTTCAAATGCTATTTTTATATTGCACATTCAGGGTAAAGTTATACGTACACAGAGTACAAATAGCAAACTGATTATACCATGTTATTGAGAATACAGATGTAAATTGGTAGTTGTAATGCCAAAGGTTTCCTCAGAACTGAGGTTTTGCTTGACTATTTACACGAAGAATTTTTATACTAAAATTAATAATTCCCTGAGCATGAAGGTAATTGAGCACACATAACTTACACAACAGATTGTAGAAACCCATGTTCCTCCTCATTTCTCTTTAAAACTCTCGCTGCATTACACAGCTCCTGCCCCAGCTAGCCCATACCAACGCTACAAAGGAAGGCGCTGGGTTCACCGAGCAAGAAAACAGTTCTGCCTACAGCCAGTGAACCTGTGGCCTCCTGAACAAGATTGTAAGAGACGTGCATCGGGATCAACAGTGGCGTGCAGTCTGCTGCCTGCTCTGTACTGTCCCGGGCACACATTCATCAACACCTGCCAACCCGTAAACGACGGTCGGCTGGATCCAAACTGCTGGACTGAAAATAAAAGACCACTCCATTGTCAGTGCTTTGAGTTATTCCATTTAATGTGAGATTCTCCTCCTGCCCCCATGTCAGACATCTCTGCCCAAGGAAAAGAAAAAAAAATATACCGAAGAGAGGTGACACTGCCATGATTTACAGAGCCATGGAATTGGTACTCTATCAATTCTCTCTTCGGGAACTAAATATCTCACTCATGAACAGTTTGAAGGCTGCAAACAGGTACACCAAAAGATGCATAGCAAAGATGCTACGTAACAAAAACGCGTAGATGCAATGAAGCCTTACTAGAAAGCTAAGCTTTACAAACGCCTATGTAAATGTTTTGCAATGCACTTACAGGTATGCAGTATTATTATTTTTCTTATCTGAATACAATTTGCAATGCAACACCATAATGTTCTGCCTCAAACACTTTTTTTTTTTTTTTTTTCTTTTGGTGACTTCGTTAAGGAAAAGAAAAAAAAAAAAATCAGTCATTTTATTTTAACAAGCTGCTTATTTGCTTATTGACATTGACAGTGCCTCCTTATCCTCTACAACTACAAATCTTGAGATCAGCTGGCTGGGCAGGCTACACCGAATAGAAAAGAGAATTGCAGCGAAGCACACATGAAAATTGGTATACTTGAAAAAAAGATGAGCAATTTTGGAATGTCTTCCTTAATACTGACCTCCAAAAGCAAGAGAAAGCAGTTATCTTGGAAAAATACAAACAACACAAAGGACTGCAAATTGTGCAAAAGTTTTCTAAAGAAAGATTCTTCCACAAATATCAGATTTTACTGTAAAAATTATTATACACTTTTATTTTAAATAGTGAATTCTGTGCCTTTGTGAACTGACAAAGCACCACACGAGTTTAGAAGCCTTCCATACACAATTTTTTAAAATGCCTTTTGTCAGTCAATGTGTACCTGTGTGGAGCAGCATTTTTTGCAGGCAAGGTAGAGAAAGGGCTCTGTTAGGTGCAGAGCTAAGATCTGTACAAATGTTAACTGAACTTCAAACCTTCCATTTCTGCACTGATTCTAAGCTGTGCTTTATATTTAATAGCACATAATGATCCAGAAAACATTAGTTTTCACAGTCATAAGAATAGAGTTTATCTCCAGCATGAATAACAGCAACTAGATCTGAGGGAAACACGTCAGTAAATAAGTGTTATTAGGGATCAAGAAAAACAGTACATACTCACTTGAAAACAACTAACTAATATGTAATTAGCAAAGATCAGGAAAATAGCTAATGAAGTCTAGGATGTCAACACTTACAATCTAATTTCTTCATCAGATATTAAGACATAAACGTTATTGGACAGAAATCCATAACCTCCTGTATGCTGAAAACCGTGCTTCGGGAACCTAACGGAAGTGCTTACAAAGTCAATTTTTGGTGAAAATCAATCAGTCCAGAGACTGTGGAACTGTAGAGCAGTCCACCTGGGAAGTCTGTCAAGTCTGCTTGGAAACCATACACCCAATAAACCATTTACTGAAGTAACGCAGCACTTATTACTGCCATGAGGTGACTTGCGCTTAGTGTGGCCAAGAGACCGTCGAGAGAGAGAGAGAAATAACGCAATTACTAGTGACAGCAGCCAGTCATTTTGAAAATTGCTAATGAGACCAGGCAGAGAACAGGACTGATTAGACAAATAAACGGCGAGAGCTGACACACTGAGGCCCAGAAGAGTGTCTTCCTACTGAAGACAGAGCCGAAGCAGGATGCTGTTGAAGAATACAGCATCTGAAAACCATTTCTAGACGGTTAACCAAGAGTCTGAAAGACAAATCGGAGAAGGAACAGGAAGGCAGAGAAGATGACCTTGGCACATTGGCTCAGATCCTTTCACTGCAAGGGACCCACAGACATTAAAGTTGGAGAAAACCACTGAAGAACAGGGATTTGTCCGTGTCCCTCCTACAGTCCATTAATAGACACTTTTACAAAAGCTTTGGGGTCTACTGTGATTCCAAAACGTTCGCTATGCTGAGTATTTTTGTGAGCAAATGCTGAGCTGTGGTGGGATGGGCAGACATCCACCATTATCACGCACTATGCAGCGAGAGCCTTGTTTACCTTTACTAAAAGCATGCTAGTTTTCATGCATCCACCTTCAAGGAATATTTAATCTCTAAGTATCTTCCCAGTGAAAATAATTAAACCCTGAAAACTCTAATGCTTCGATTTAGCCTTTTTGAAGCATTTCACACAGTTGTGAGGCAGATCTGGTGAAATACAGTATATAACAATGCTATTTCAGCTATCTACACAAAGTCACTTTTCTGGCTTCTTTAGTGCAATGCTAGTATTTCCCTTTCCTGTATCACTGATATAAAGAAATAATTTCTTTTTCCACCCTCTTTCACACCCTGGGGACACAGATGAGTCATACAACTTGCACAGAAATACATTTTCCAAGGTACCTTGTCCATACCTTACTAGTGAAGAAGTTTGGCTGGGAAAGATATATTTTCTGTTGTTTGGTTTCTAATTGCCACAAAATTATACTTCTGTCCTATAGCTGGAATGAACTGAGATTCACTGATTATTTATTTTACGCTCTGCAAAAAATAATTTCCTCTTTTTAGAAAGATTTTTCTATTATTAATTCATGGTTTGTATTTATACAGCTTGTTTGGCTTTTGTTTGTTTTGTTTCTCCTTCCTCCTTTTCTTGGTGTGAATGCAATCCTTTCTGCTCTTGCTCTTCAACTGGCAATTCCTTATTCCAAGGTGATCCCACATTCTGTCTGTTACAAACCTGTGTTTGTGAATGGCAGCCACATTTTTACTTTCTCATGATTTAGCTGCACCAATGTCAACATGCAATTTGTTTCATGAAGAGGTCCGTTACTGCCTTGTAGGCTAATAGTCCCTAATTAACTGCATGATGACCTTTTATGATCTTTCTTGCTTTGGCTGTCAAATGGTGCATTGTGCCTTGCCCTCAAATCTCAAATTTCCCTCCTGAGCTAAGATTACTCAAACATTTCAAGTACGGAGTTGTCCTTAACACAAAGAGTTAATTTGATTTGGTTTAATTAGTCATTTGTCAGATGCTTCACAGCCCTTACCCAGAGACCAAGGAAGATCCTCAAAGACTTGCAGCTAAGACTTCCTTTTAAGTTTTTCACGGATGGGCATGTCCAAGGCTATTTATACCTTCATCACAGCAAGTTCAACTACACCGTCACAAATCCCCGCAAGCGCAGGGAGTTGGGGCTGCATTTTAGATCTCCCCTTCACAGGATCACTATAAAACTGTCATTTGCTTTTCATTCCAACAAGAGAGCTTAAACACAGACCTGCCTATCGCATCTTCCTTTTTCCAGATCTGATGTTTTACCTTCCTCATCCTCCTTTATTTATTTCAGAATAATTCTGAAGTATTGAGGACATGCACCCCCTTCCTAAATGCCTGAAGTTACTTCATTATGCCTCTCTCATATTTATAGTTTTCATTTACCTTAGTCAAAGGCCCATATACATTTGCCCTTCCTATGTACCTTCCCATAGAATTCTCATCATTTTTACTTCAGCAAGTAATGCCACTCCCTTCACCTTTGTACCTTCTTCTACATTGTGGCTCCTCATGGATAAGCTCGTGTAACATCTGTAAGATCATCTAACATCCATAAGCAAGTCACATCCAGTGCCAGCAAGACATAAAAATGTTTTCTAAAAAAAGAAAGACTCACACATTTTGTACTTATCCCAAGAAATAAGTTTCAGCATGATTAAAATTAACTCAGAGAGCCTGTCTCATTTTTCTCCTGTGAAACGCAAAGGCAAGTATCACACTGTTCATTTGGCTAGGAATGCTACAAGCAAAGATACAAAATCATTTCTAGCTTGACTTCAGTACTTTTTTTCCAAAATAATTCACTGGTGTTATATGTAATACTACGATGGTTCTTTACCTGTGGGTGGTGTTAAAATTTCTTTGGCACTACTCTCTTATGCTTTGTCTATAAGTGGTTAAGAGAATACATGCTATCCGTGCTTGATATAATTATGGA
Organism: Tyto alba; assembly: GCF_018691265.1. NCBI lineage: Eukaryota > Metazoa > Chordata > Aves > Strigiformes > Tytonidae > Tyto > Tyto alba. Next base: position 26,112,291 of record NW_024881324.1, on the reverse strand, counting down.
CACTTTTTATAGGCTAACAGTTTTCTTACTTTCCTTAGCATAAACTTTATCCACGAGCTGTGTTTCAAGAAAAATAAAGATGGAGTCCTCCTTGTCTTCAAATCCACTTGAACATCGCTTTTATGTGCAATCATAAACAAACATTTCAGGAAGGTAAAAAAATACATTAAAAACAACCCTCAAAAATTGATCAGTGATGTGGATTTCAAGATACCCAGTACTATCACTGGGGTTGAAAGGGCAATGTCTCACACTCAATGGATAGCAATGCTCCCTTCCAGAGGCGTACGCGTGTTGTGGTTTAGGCCTGAAAGGGTGGAGGGGAGGGAAAGAAAAAAAAGTAAAAATCTTAAAAATAATTATCTCAATAGAAGTAGAGTAAGTCAGAGATTTTGCCTTCATTTTCTACTCTGTATAACTCCAAGTTTCTTTACCGCCCTTGTCCAAACTCCAATGATCATTATGTTTTGATTTCTGCATAATTTCTTATTTCTATGCAAATTCTCAAATAATCAGATACATAATTTGGTTCTCTAGTGTACAAGATGTTCTGTTTCCAGCAAAACCCCAAAATTTGCTTCACTAAGCTAGTTTGAATAGATTTGTTATTTCAGCTTTTACAAAACTGTCTATGAAATTTTCCATGAGATTAGAAATCCTGTAATCAGTGCATAACGGCCTATATCGGTTCTGCTAGAGGATAAAACTGCTATGAAATTACATGTAAAAGATAAAATATTAGCACATGATAATTCTACATACGGAATTCCTTTCTTAATAATGCTGAATTTAAGACCCTGCCCAAGTAATTTGAACTGCATGTTTGAAGTACGCATACACTCCCAATTCACTTTTTTTTTTTTTTTACAAACTAAAATCCCTAGCCTCTGCTGAAGGGTACACAACCTTCTCTCCTTTTTTCCTTTCGCATCTCTGCTTCCTCCACACACCCACGAGGAAGAGGTACCGACAGCATTTCCTTCTCTCTTTTTCAACTCCCCCGCTCTCCCCTCCTGCCCCCAGCCCTGCGCCTGTTGCGAGGGACCAGCCACCACGCCAGCGCGGAGCTGAGACCATGCACTGCAGGCAGCCCGCCTCGCTCGCAACGGAGCGGGTACCTATCAGCCTCCATTCCTAAGGGTGTGTCGTGGTTTGAGCCTGGTCGGCAGCCAACCACCACATCTGGTCACCCTCCCTTCCCCCTCCCCTCCTGGGAACGGGGGGAGGGAATTGGAGGGGTGAAGGGAGGCTCGCAGGCTGAGATAGGAACAGTTTAATAATGGCGATAAAACGAGAACAATGACGATGATAGGGAGGAAAAAAAAAAATAAAAAATATATATATATATATATATAAACAGGTAATGCACAGTGTAATTGCTCCCCACCCGCTGACCAATGCCCAGCCCGTTCCCGGCCAGCGACCCCAAGATACCAAGATCCCGCAATCACAATCCTAGAAACGAGAGAGAAGGAGAGAGCCCCTTCCCGCCCACCCCTCCTCTATACAGTAACCATGACTATGGAATATTTCCATATTTTCCTCTATACAGTTCCATGCTATGGAATATTTCACTGGCCAGTTTGGGGCTGGTGCTGTGGCCGTGCTCCCTCCCTGCTCCCTGTGCCCTTGCACACGGGCAGGACACGGGCAGTCGGAGAGTCCTTGGAGTCTCAGCAGCAGCTGAAAACATCGGTGTGCTATCAGCATTCTTCTCATACCAACCCCAAAGCTAAATCCAAAACACGGCACTCTTCTAGTTCCCAAAAAGGAATATTAACTCTATTTCAGCCCAAACCAGGACAGGGTGGCTTAGGCTGCTGGTTGAACCCAGCAGTGATTACAGTGCTGTAACTCAAAGCACAGTGAGGCAGGCACCCGCCTAGCTCAAGTACGCCGATGTCGGGAGAATTACTTGAACGCTGGTTAAGCTTTTATGTCTACAAAGCCATGGTGGGGATCACCTCCAAACAACACGAGATTATGACACTTCAGGCAGAGAGAGTAATAGTTTTCTTAAACTGATGTGAAAACAGCACTTAAGCTGCGCACTGATTTTGACCATCCGCTTGCAGAATAAGCTTTACCACAGTTTTTCTCCAACAACTTTGGGTAGATGGAATTGTAGTTGTAGAAATCTTAAAAAAAGAATGCTGAAATCTACACCATGAAACACAAATAAAGGAAAATATTCTTGAATGCTCCTTGCCTAAGCTCAAAAGAAGCCATTGAAAATCCAACACCCAAACAGAATACATCTCAAGTGAAAACTGGCAGGGGTCAGAGCGAAAAAAAGCCCCCAAACCCCCCCCAACATTTGGAACTTCAAAAGATTGGTCATATCTATTGCATCCAAATGAGGGAAATGATGAGCCCAAAACTTACACATGAATTAGCTCAGTGTCTGCTTTCTGCAAATCAAAAATATACCTTAAGGTCTTGCACGGAATTCTAACAAAAAAGCAAATATCATCAGATTTTAGTGTATCTTAAGAATAATTGGATTTATGTAAATTTCTGCATTTGTGTGAAAAGAGATGTAGTTACAAATGCTGGACAAAAATCGTTGCTACCACAAGAATAGCTAAACGGGGTTCTTTCGGCCGTCTGTCACTTGGATACTACACAAACGTGCAAGACAAACACATTTTTCTCCAGGGAAATTTACAACAGAAACTAGCACCAAAGAAGTCTTCGAAAATAAAACAAAAAAATCCCCCAGCAATTAGGTTTCCTTTCTCATGAAAGAAATTTGAAGGCTCTGTACCGCCGTGCCAACTGGTAACGACTTCCATCAGAGCCCATCCAAGGTACGCAGTCCGCTGGCTGTTAAAATATAGTTATGCACTGCACCAGAGAGACGGGGTTCCAAAGGCGCCTTATTCCAGTAATATTAAAACATCAGTGGGTATACTGGAAGTTTACATCCAGCTAACCTTTGTCCAGTCTGTCTTCTTTCATTAGATGGGCTCAGCACAAATGGAGAAGCTAATCTCCACGCTGACATAAAGCAGAAGGAAGGGCGATGTAGATGTTCCAGGAGGATGGTTATCAGTAACTGAAGAGGGGGGAAAACACACCTATAATCTAAATAAAGTGATTAATGAAAGGTATTGCTAGCAACATTTTTAAAACTAACTCTACATAGGTGAGCCAATAAGGACAGTATTTTGCATCAATTCCTGACTGGTACCATAACAAAAGCAGTACTCTGTGACAGAGGAGGTCAAGTTCAAATCGACGGTTTGATGAAGGAGCTCCAGATTTACAATGGCACTACCAAAGGCAGCAGAACAGAATTTAAAAATCCAGATTTTTAATTCAAAAACTCAATCCTGAACCACAAGTGTGTACAGAAGGGCACGTTCACATTCATCCCTTCTGAAATTGGGGGGGGGGGGGGGGGGGGGGGGGAGAGGGAGAACGGGGGGGGAAGAAGAGAGGAAAAAAAGAAGTATAAATAATACTAAGAGTAACATCATTTCAATTTCATATATTCTATTGGTTTAAGTGCCATCATGTCTTTTTCAAGCTTGCATAAAAAGAGTAACTGTCATAGGACATGCACCTTTTGAATGAGAACCCCGATTTCGTGTTTTCACCCAGCATATATTTATAAACCATAAGAACATAAACAAACCGGGCAGATGCAGATTCTTTTGTCTCCCTTTAGACAGGGTACAGTGGCATAAAGCAGTGAATCAAAACATACAGTTCCCCTGGCTTGTCCACATAAGGTGGCATTTAAAGCATGCATATGCAGTACTAATGAGATAAAAGAATCATGCATGCATCATTAATTCATAAAAGCATCACTGTAAGAAAAAAAAAAAAAAAAGTGGAAAAGGAGGGAAATGGTTTCAAAGCAGTTTATGATCCCAGTCTGATCAGAATTTGGCAGTGACCCTGCCCCCCCTTCCTCCACTCTACTTCAGTTCTACAGTAGATCTGCAGTATTTCAACCAGCCAAGTCAGTCTGACAAGGCACAGGCATCACTTTTTGTAATTACTTCCCCAGAGTTTGAATAACTTTGGGGAAAAAAAAAAAAAAAATTATGGAAGTTGGGGCACCTACTGTTAACAACTGTTTGGGGAGAAAAAGAAAATCTCAAAACCACTTTTTCCTTCTGTTTTGACCAGAGGGAAAAGTTCTCAGCTATGTAAGTGCTGGTACAGCAAGAGCTGAGGGCCAAGCCCAGCATGGCCACCATTCACAATACGCATCAGATTTCACTTAATGTTGAGGCTTCGCTTGGCTTTCTCTTATTTTCTTACATCATTTTGTCTGCTAACATTCATTCTTCAACTACCAAACTCCATGGTGACATTCAGCAATACCACCAGGATGGCTTGCTAAGAGGAAGAGATTTTATTATGACTTGGAGCATAATGTTTTGACCCCGTTTCACTTTTCCACCAGAAAAAATAATTCCCATAATCAGATTCCATTCTGATCACGGCCATAGTTACTATGCTTAATATCATCAATAAATTAGAAGCAAATCATTGCCTTATATACTTTAAAAAAAATATTTACAGCACACTATCAAGTATCTGTTTTCTCCTCCCAGGCTTTTCTTTTAACAATATAAATTACAAAGTTAAATTAGCTCTGCAGTTCTTTACAATATGTACTTACTTCAAATAATTAGTTTTTTAAAAAAAGACCTCCCACTGGTATTACTCCAACTCATCATTTGGCAAATATACAGTTATTTAAATTAAATTATTTTATATATTTTTAAAAATAAAAAAAAATACATTTAAATTATGTGTGATTGTAGATTTTGTAGCTATGATTGTTTTAAAAAGGGAATTAAACTTGGTACAGTCGATCAGCCTATTTCCTTCACTGTTTGAGGGGAAAAAAAGCATTCTCCAAAATCACTGTCATGCAAAATTTGTCAAACATTGCTATAATGAACACATCCCCTACGAAGAAAGGCTGAGAGAACTGGTGTGGTTCAACCTGGAGAAGAGGCGGCTCCAGGAAAACCTTACTGCAGCCTTTCGATATACAAAGGGGCTTTATAAGAAAGAGGGAGAGAGACTTTTTACCAGAGCCTGCAGTGACCGGACAAGGGGTGATGGTTTTAAACTGAAAGAGGGCAGATTTAGATGAGCTCTAAGGCAGAAATTGTTCCCTGTGTGGGGGGTGAGGCGCTGGCCCAGGGTGCCCAGAGCAGCTGTGGGTGCCCCCTCCCTGGAAGGGTTCAAGGCCAGGTTGGACGGGGCTGGGAGCCCCCTGGGCTGGGGGAAGGGGGCCCTGCCCGGGGCAGGGGGGGTGGGACTGGGTGATCTTGAAGGTCCTTTCCAACCCAAACCATTCTGTGACAACATGACCCTGTTCCTTTTCCAAGCTGTGACCTTGGCAGTGCAAGAAAATCAGATTATGGACTTGTAGCTTTTCACAAAGGCTGTTTTTTTCCCTAGTTTTGTATTTCAAATATATATATATATGTGAATTAATGTAAAACACTCAAGTCCAGAGTAATTCTGACAACCTAGTTAATTCTGACTTTAGCTCTCCAGCTGTTGGTTCAGAGAGCCCTAAGAGAAGACACCTCCAAGTCTTGCCTCATTTTTTTTTTTTTTTTCCCCGCCCTCTGGCGGGAAACTAGGAAAAAGAAGTTACAAAATCATGAACGTATACCCCTCAACCCACAACAGCTTCTGGATAAGCACTCAAACTTTTCCCCCCTCTAATCATTTTTTCTTAAAATTGGAAATTAAACAATCCACGCTTTGGAAACAGAGACTTTATGAAATTCTGTCTCATTCCTGCTCCCGTGTTTCAGTTGAGACAAGGTATGGAAAGAAGGCAGATGTTGCTGCGCTTCTTGCCATCTATGTAGCAGATAAATAAGATTTTCATCACCTTACAGAGCTAATGATTGCTGGTGATGGCTCTCTGCCACCTCCCATTATTCGGTCTTTCCAGTGCTTCAATGGAAGTACTTTATATTCTGAATAAGCTGAATCTAGAATGCAGACTTTTACGACTACCAACAACTATCTCGAACCAAATGCAAAATGAATGCCATACTAAGCTGGATGGTCACAGAACAGTAGTAAGAAAGCATCAACAGAAGAACATAATTTTCTAATTTGATCCATATACAAATGCTTGAATTGACAAGGAAAAAGAAAAAAAAATATATATATATATATATAGGTTAAAAAAAAAGGAAAGGAAACAAAAGAAGGTGTATTGCTTTCTAAAACACAAAGGAGACAAAAGGATGCAGTATATCTAGAGGGACTACTTAGGATCTGTGGGTTTGTTATGCTGCTGGTACTAAGTCTGGGCACATATATTTCAGATTTAAAAAGAAAGGAAGATAGTGGGTTTTTTCAGCCTTTAAAGAAAACCAAACAAACAATAAAAACACACACACACACACAAAAAAAAAAAAAAAAAAAACAAAACACCACCACCAACAAAAAACAACAAAACAAAACGCCCAAACAAACAAACAAAAAAACACAAACAAACAAAAAAAAACAAACCAAACCAAACCACACTTCCCCCCCTCCCCCCCAACCCCTGTTGGTTTCTTTCTGGGATAAAAGGGAGAAAAAGCAGAAAGGGTGCGTGGTTCAAGAACTGTGATTTCCAAGCTAAATGGCATTGGTGAGTTTTATTTGCTTTTCCAGGAACCAGGTCTCTCACAAGACCTAGTGTTTCTCCCGTGGATAGCCTGAAACACAGTCAGCTTAGAGACATGGGATTCTACGGGACAACTCTTCATGCTACCACCTAGGAAACACGTACAGATGATGATAGCAACAGCACTTCAAACTTCATTCTCCCTGCATCAGAGGGAATGCAACGGCAATGAAAAAGTAACTGTCAAGTATGAGGCAACTACTAATGATAGGAAGATAAACAAAACCCACCGACAATGGACTGAAGAAATGCTCCTCACCAACCCAGCGCATCACGTTGTGCCACCTGTAGAACACTACCGTCTGCAGCACAAGAACTTTGAGACATCAGTGATGGAAAAGACAAGCAAATAAAATTTTACAAAAGTAATCAACCCCTAGCAGTAAGCAACATATGTGAGTTGTTTCAAAGAACTGTCTGGACAGTCAGAAAAATTATAGAGAATAAGGATAGAGAAAGGAGTATGTAATATCACCCCTAAAAAATACCAGACAGCAAGAATGGTTTTCCTTCTGAGATGCCTTACATGAGGGTTAAGCAAATGAAAATGCAGAAGAGAAACAGGAAGGCGTGTTAGCAGCAGCTCACTGGTCAGCACATCACAAAATTATGCTTGGAAATATACTATAATACATAACTTCAAGCTATATATGGGAGGAAAAGGAGGCATTCGGAGCTGAATCACATGCAGCACAACACTGAATCTTGCCAGCCTTTTTCAAGACAATCAATTAAGAAAACAGAAGGAATTTTTCCCCTTAGGAAAAGCATCATTCTCTTCCCAGTCTGGAAACAAGCAGTTCTCCATAAATGAGACTGCCGAATGCTTTAGATGTGTATTACATATATTCTTATATATCTATATATAAAGACATTAAATGAAAAGCTAAAATACAGGATTGCCAGTTGATCATGCTCAAAATTTTAATATCTTACCAAAGAAGAAAATTCTCACAAGTAGTTTTGTCAGTGATGCTCTTAAAAGTAAACTCAGAAATAAACTTATTTATCATCCTCATGCAAATGTAGCAGGTGTAAAAACGTCTTTGAGCAGTTGACCTTCTCTCTAAAAACACATTTTCCCAAAGAAAAACGTGCAAACAGAGACCCTTATTCAAGAATTACAGAAATTGGTACTGCAATTCCAAAAACGGAGTGAGGAGTCTCACTTTTACTTCTGTCTAAAGGTCAAACTTCTGGCTCCAACAGAATTTTCCCTTGTTTAAGGGGAAGCCTTTCCCCAGGCTTAAGGCACATGGAAAATACCACTGCAGATGCCTTTCTCAGCTTGCCACTCGTCTACTCAAGAGTCCTTTACTATTCTCATAGAGTTAATACTACACAAGCCATTCTGATTGCTGTTTTATACTACACTACTTCTTTCAAGAGAGGTAACAGTACTGGGGGGGGCAGGGCTGACCATGAGGCTACGTATGTTTTAAATCTAACATCCATGTCATTCAGACTTCAGTTATGATCCTGAAAACAACGTCCAGCACAAATGAACTGCCTATTATATAATCCTTACTCAAGATCAGTTAATTTTTTTTTCTACTGTTTCTTCTCAATTCTCACGATTTGTTCATCATTTCTTTTATATGTAAGTTTAAGGCTATTTTAACATTTGAATGGAAAATAATACTGGGCATGGATACATACTGAAGCACTTCATTGCAAACTATTCCATGCGCACATTAATCGCAGGCAAAGGATGTGCAGATCTATTCTTTGTTCTGTGACTACCCTTGTCCCAAAAGTGAATGATCAATAAAAAGGAAGTCAAGACCTTGACCACAAAAAATCCACACTGTAACAATAAATCAACAGTCATCCAACCCACCTTGCATACATTAATTTATTCAAAAATCATCCCTGCAAAACTTTGACTTATATTTTTGATACCTTCCTCTACACTTGCTCAGGAGAACGTCAGTCAGTATTACAGCTGCCCTGCCAAACTAAACACTGAGGTTCTGCACTAGACCATGACTTAGAAAAAGCGGAACACAAGGAAAGATGATTTTGAAGGCATAAGCAAGGAGAGAAAAATCAAGGCATAGGGTTTTGGAGAGCAGAGTCTAAGCTTAGGCAGGCCAGGAGTTGCAAGAAGTGCCTTGATGAGGACCCTTCTGCCATGCAATCTTGAGAAGCAAAGAAAGCAAGCAGACAAGGCAAAAGAAAGCAACTTACTGTCTTGTCTGAGGCAAACCTCAAAGCAAGAAAATACACATTGTACCTGATTTTTCTTACGAGGCCTAGGGCTCTTTTCTACTTACCAGCTAGGCTACACACTGCAAAGGGGCTTCCCCGTTTCTGCGGGACCAAATCTTACAGGCACTGCAGAAAAACTTTTCCTCTCTCAGCAGCACTAATATCTTCCACCAAGGATGTAACTCTTTTACCTAGGTAAGACCTACCCAGAGCTGCACAGAAGTGCTAATCATCAACAGAGGGAAGTCTGCGACTTCTCCCAAATGAAGGGTAGGGCACTGTATAACAACAACCAAAAAAATTTACAAGTCAGTCTAAGCTGAACAGAGGATAAAGTTCAGATACAAAATTCAAATGTGTCCTGTTTACTGAAAGAGCACAGCACTGATAACAATCTTTGATATTTTTTATCTTAATGTCAAGGAATTTAAATTCTGCTTATCCTGCACTATTTGCTGCCTCCGTAAGTACAAGAAGACCAGATATGTTGTTTTTAAATCTAAATGATACCTGCTGCTTAAGAAATAACTCAGGTGCTATTCAGGAAGATAACATTTCTATGACAAATGAAGAAATAGGAATACTATTTAAAGTCAACTTAGCAAAGCAGTTATCACTGCCAAATAGACTACCAGTTTTGTTACTACACAGAGCATTTAAGGAAAACCAGTCCAAACTCATATCCACATATTATATTAACATAAAACCTTTCTAAACTTAAAATTTTAGATAAAGCATTTTGAATATTGATAAAACATAGCCACATTTGCAATAAAAAACATTGCCCAGATGTGAGAAAGGCTTAGGAAATATGAAGATATCCCTTCACTGCTTTTGAAGGCTTCCATGTACTGCTTTTACACCTGCCATTTTTTGTTCTTCTCACTAAAGCCAAATCTATCTCCTCCACTTTGGGAAGGAAGGCAGTAGATGAAAAAAAAATCAAGCATCACACTCCATCCTTGGCAAGTACTCTTTGAGGGCACGGAATTTCACAGCATTCATGATTTATAAGAATGTCTGACAGAGGTTTGTTGTTTGGAGTGATAAAATGTTGTCAGGAAAATGAATTTGTTCAGCCTAGATCTATACATATTTTTTAAAAATGACAAAATGTTAAAAGACTGCATGATATCTGTAAGTCTAGGATGGGGGTTTTTTTTGTTTGGTTGTTTTCTTGGTACACACAAAAGTTGGTGAAATGTGATTTCTGATGTTCTAGCCTATGACTTTGCTGTAAAAACTGTATCATGCTATCTATAACACCGTATGAGTGGGAGATAAAACACAACACGTGTTTTATGCTGTGCTGCTGCTCTGTGACAGCTGGCAATACATGTGCTGTGTGAGATACCCAGTGCTGGGCTGTCAATACCATTGCAAATCACCTGGATGCAACGTCTTTTCAAAGACCAACTGTCTACCCTTGTCTAAACCCAGACACACAAAGCATTTGACGGGTTCCAAGAACTGCATTTTCTGCAGCCAGGAAGAGGGAATTCTTGGCAGATGATACGTATCCCTGGAATTCGCTACTGGCAGAAATGAACTCAAGAGCAAACTTGGCTATAATCAGAATTAATTACAAGGCTTCTCTTCACCGGGTTTCCTTCTGACTACAGGCTGTGACACCCTGCAGCTACGTTCACTGGCCAAATGCGATTCATGTCCTGATCTTTCAAGTTGTAGGCAATGTGGACACTGTGCCGATTTTCTCTTTTAACAGGAAGCATCTCAAATCTATCCTGCTGAGAGGTATACACAGATAGGGTAGTGATTGTAATTTGCTAAACATATCCAATACACATCACCTCAGGAAATATTAACTCTTACAAAATGTCTCCCAAAGATCCAATTATCTGCTTACATTTTACATCATAAATTGAAAGGGTTAGAAGTGTGGCCACTTCCAGAAAACTAGTTTGCCTAAATTAAATATTGCTTCCAAGGAAGAACATATTTTTTTTTTTTGTAAGAATACAATGCCACTATTTAACCAATAAATGAAGTAAGACAAAAAGAACACTACCAAAAAAACCCCAACCAAACCTAACAAACAAAAAACCAAAACCAAACACTCCCCTCTCCCCATCTCCACCAAACCACACCAAACACAAAACCAGCTACACTGAATGCTAAACTAGTTTTATCTTTTTCTTGTTTTGAATAAGCCAAGATGATTAATGCAATTATTTTTTGACTTTTGAGTAAAAGGAGACAAAGAGGTTTAAAAAACGAGCTCGGGGTACTCTTCAAAACAGTCTTCCATAGCAATACCATCCAACAAAACCTCATGGAAATCAAACATCTATTGCACCTTGTCAGTCATAATTCTTTTGAAACAGAAATCAATAATGCTGCAAACTAGGGTCTTGTAAAATAATTTGTACATACATCATTCTTACATAGTGGCCTGGAAAACTTGTAAGATTTTGTTTTTTTGAAGTTTACTTGAAACTGTGTGAAGGGTATCTCTGAAAACACTTAAGCGAACTAATAGGAAATAAAGTTGTTTTGCTACGAAGTCAATCCTTACATAAAAATGTCTTACGTATAACACAGACAGGGCCTTAAAGGTATTTAAATTACACAATGAAGGAAGCTTTTTCCTCCCCTTAATTCATATTTAACAGATTATGAAGTTACCAGAACTAATCCAATATATATATATATTTAAATAGACTGTCAGTTCTATACCACTGTTATTTCAAGCAGTACTTTGTAATGCATATGAATCATGAAATATCACCACAGAGGTATATAAACCACAAGCTACTAGCTTTTAATCAGACCTCTGACCTTCACAAAAAACTGCTGTTCTTGAACCACCATTCCATTTTCTTCCTGGCCCAGCTGCCAGCAGAGGATATTACTTCTTATGGAAGACACACATTTTTATGATAGCCAAGTCTTTTGCTACATTATCACTGCATTTTGAGCATGACTCTCAGCCTTTATACATGTCCACATTCTCCCACCATGTATGCACTGTCAACACGAGGTTGCACTGCACAGAGATATGAATGGGCACTCCTGGGTCTGGCAACCACACAACTTTAGTCCATGTTCTTTAATCATGAAGGCAAAAAGAGAAATTAACTTTCCTAAGTAACCATCATCTTAACGTGCTTACCCTTACTGCAAAAATAAGCACCATCCACACTCATGAAGAAATGATTTATTGGATCAACATGAACATCAGCTGAGGCCTGACATTCATTTTTGAAAAACGTCTCATACTCTAATGATATTTATCTGCCAGCAGTCATTATCTATAGTAGTATCTTTATCAAACAGAAATCATTATGTTGTTACAACTTTCTATTTCACCGGTCAGCATTTTAATGAAAGAAAATTAGTTATTTATTTTATATCCTCGAAATTTAAATGTTTATTAAGGGGTTGTTTTAATTTAGATGGAGATGGATATAAGACTGCAGTAGCTAAAACAACATCAGAACTTAGCTGAGAGAATCCGCAAAGGAAAAAGAATGGGAGAACACAAGTCAGACAACCCCAGATTTTTCTGTTTTCACAGGACTCTCTGTAACGTCATCACAAAGAGAAGTCTGCCAAAAGAAGATGGCAGAGACATAACCCATAAGGTAAAGAATGTTAAACCAATCCCCAAATTGGTATCCATTTTATTTATTTAACCAGGGACCACTATATGGATTATACCAATTCTACTTCACAAAACTGAAGTATGCATTTCTTTACTACTCCTAAACGATGGAGGAACAGGAAAAGGATGAGAAGAAGATGATCTGTGAGAAGTCAGTAAGTACCTACTTTTATACTTTGTAGAAAACAAAACAAAGTCAAATTAAACATAGTGCTTCAACATGACCAGCTTAAAATATCTAACTACTCCAATAATCAGAATATTTTTAATTTAGCAAAAGGCTTTAAGTGTTAGGAATGCTCTGGCTGATCTTCTCAAAATTCAGCAAGTAAAAGCAGTGCAGCAAACAGTCAGCACAGCTTGGGAACTCATTGCCAAACCCACCCCAAAGTTTAACTTTTGCAGAATCTATTCCCTTAGACACATGTTTATTACTATCATCAATGTTTCCTCCTCAGTTTCACACCCATTAATAAAATCTGAATCCAATTCTAACAGTAACAGAGATTGAATTCTTATTTTTCTATTCTTGGAAAACTCTTTCTTGCCTCTACTATTACTGGTATCTGTAGTCACTCCACCCCAAACATAAAAGCTGTTAAAGACTCCATGAGTAACACTTGTCTTACCTGGGCAAAGTATAAATGGGAACGTTCACCACATCATCTAGTAAGAAACATTGTTCAGAAAGCATTTTCATTTGTCCTTACAAGGAGTTGCAGGACTTGCAAGATTTCACATTTAGTTAGCTATACATTTAATTACAACTCCCGAGTGTGAAAATCGCTTTATCATAAACCATCTTTGAATAAAAAAAAATAGAAGGCTGAGGTTTGGTTTTTTTTTTCCCTCCTCCATAAAACCTAATCTCTCCAGGATGCCTCCAAGAACTGCCTACCTGGCATCCATGGTGATGTCAGGAGCTTAAAAACTTCCCAATTAAATTAAAAGATAAAAAGTAGAATAAATGCAAAACCACAATAAAACCATGATTAGTTCCATTAAGAAAAGCTTGTGTTATTTAATGCTCTGCCATAAAAACAACAAATATTTTTTGTTCTTTATGCTGGTCTCAGAGGAAATGCAGCTAATTAATGTATTAAAACCACTATTGTTGAAAATACCAGCAGACTTCATAACTTCATTTTCCTCATTCACATATATTACAATAAGGTGTCATATCCACAGATTTAGAGATCACAAATGTGCTACAAGCTGCAATTACTGTTTTTCAACATTATGACACGCACTTAAACTGCATCTGCAGTAAGATGTCATTATAGTACATATGAAAAGGTAGGACTTTTAAAATTTACCTTAAGAAACCTAAACAGGTTCAAATACCAACAAACACAGAAAGACTCAGCAACTCAAGAGAACTTCTGAGTGATCAGACTTTGAATTAAGTATCAAATTACCATCAAGTGACTTTTTCTTCGGGGCCTGTTTCAAACTACATTAGTTTTTACTTAGTACATTTTAAAGATAGATCAGATTTATTACAGGAACAAAACAAAAAAAAAATAAAAGTGAAGTGATGTAAAAAAAAAAAAAAAATTGGAAAAGCTACTGAAAGAAAATCAAAGGTAACTGCTGCCAGATTTCAAATGAACATTTTGAGGAAGTCTGGGCAGGGGAGAGGAAGAGCTTGGCAGGTAGACAAAGGCCATTTTTCCCTCCAGCTTTCAAATGAGCAATAAACTAAAAGCTATTCACTTCCATCTCTCATTTAACATAGCCACAGTCAAAGCAATGATTTCTTCGCTCAGATGAAGTGCCCCTTAAGCATGCCCTAGATTTGCAATGAATTCAGTGTGATTTTAGCTATACAACTTCCACTGACTTAAATGGAAAATGCATGACAAAAAGACCAAGCAATTTTATATAGAACTTCTTGAAATGATCACTACACTCAGAAGTCAGGTTTTGGAAACCTTAAGGCACCTTGTTTTTCCAGTTCATACCACCAGCAAATTATAACACATGGCATTTTAATTTAAGTACATGCATATAAAGAATTACAGTAACTGTACTTCAACTACAATTAAATATACCCATTTAGTGATTAAATATGATAGGAAAGTTCCATTCTTCAGGCAATTAGTTTGCTCAATTTATTACATATTATTAGACCTGGAACTAAGTTAGCATCCCCTTCTATATTTAATGATATAGGAATATACAATAAACATAAAGTACACGTAACATAGCAGTTGTTTCCTGCATAGATCCCAAGAGGGAAGCTTTCAAATCCAGCTTGAATAGCTAACACCATATTGATGAAATGCTTCTATATTAGTTCCTTTATCTGTTTATGCTTTTCAGAAAAAGGGACTGCGATAACTTCAGAAAAAAAATATGGAAGTTTTAAAAGAAGGTAATGGGGAAAAAAGTTTTTTAAAAAAAAAAAACAAACAAAAAAAAAACCACAAAAAACAAAACCCACAGGTAAGGAAAATATTTAGAATACCACCATCAGTTTGGCACTATTCAGCTAAAATTGCAGAGGACTTAGATGAGAAGCACCAATGAAGTCAAACTACAGTAATAAATTAGGGCAGATATAATCAGTCAGCTAACGTAGATCCTTTATTATAATTTTTATATTTTTGCATAAGGTCGAATACTTATAATATTTAATATTTTAAGAACTTTCAGATGAAATACTGAATTTATTTTCAGAGTTAGTGTAACGGTAGAAGACGTTTGATAACAAGTTTGTTCACCGTTGAAGCCTTAAGAAATCTTAAACTACTCCTAAATTGCTTATTTTTAATAGTGTTTCCCCATCAGAAATGGAAATACTTTAAAACAGAGAACAAAACCTTAACCAGAGATATAATTCTTCATAAATACTACATATACTTATCCATCCAGTATTATTTTGTCTAGTTTTTCTTAAGAGAATTAGACTGAAAACAACTACAGGCAAAATCAATAGAAAGTGAAACAACAGAAAACTAAGATACCACATGTCTGAGGTCAACGCTTCGGTCTTGCTGGTATGGCTATTGCTCTTACCCTTGAATTTTTGATGGTATAAAATCCTAAGGAAAATGTACATCTAATCTATAAGAAGGAAGCAATGGGAATGTTACTTTCATCTCTTAGAAGATGGAACGATGTAATGAGAAATATTCCTTCTTTTTCATTCCTTCCGTTTTGCGGTTGCAATATACAGCTTGTTCCTGGAAATATGAGCAGGTGTTAAAATGCAATCACTGAGAGAGAAAATGGATGACTAAAGAAGGGGAAGCACGTGTATTCGCCATGCAAGAGGGGTTTATGTCTAAACAAACCTCACATATATATGTAAATAAACCCTACATGTTACAAATGTTTATAGACACATATGTACACACACATGTGAGCATATTTACTTTAAAACCCTCATTACACCGTAATTCCTATCCTGTGACCCTTACATGACATTGACTTATGGGAGTCCTTTGTTGCAAGCTGCTTCTTTCTGCCAACAAATTCAGACAGGTATATATTAGTAAGTGCAAAGATCTTTGAATTTCAGCATCCCACAGCAAGGAGAAGGCTGCAAGGAAGGACTCCCAGGAGCCTCCCTCACTTAGAGATCAGTGACCCGTCTCATCTGAGCAACTACGGGATAAGATAATCGTTTGGGAAACCACAGTACTGGCATCCCAGATCTCCCAGGCACCTTGACAGGAGGCAGTTTGCTCTGGAGAAGCTGCAGGACCGTATAACACCTCCGTAAGAAAAGCAGGTCCCAGGGACCCAGCTGTGAGGGAATGGTTATTGGCGGCTACGCCTCTCCTTGAATCAGCACGCTAGCAGGTTTGCTCTCTTCTTGCATCTGCTTTCAGGATCAAAACTCTATGAAAACCTTAGAGATACTGGTCTTAAAAAAACAGGAGCTGTGAAAGTTTTCAAAAGGCAGTGGGGCACAGGTTCACTGCTAGAACCAAAAATATAGGGAGAATACTGCAAGCGTGCTTTTCTCAGCACAATAGAAAAGAAATGGATTTCAGTAGGAAAATATCAGTGAATTAGAAAGTTAAAACCCATGCCTATTAAGTCCTTCCCCCTGTGGCACACCTCTTTTCTGGATGCTAAAACCATCTCGATGAATAAATTGCATGTGAAACTTTTTAGACAAAAGAGAGCTGGCATCCCAGGCTTTCATGTGATGAATATCCTACGGTAAACCGGGTCATTCTAAGTTTCCACCTCATTCTCTAAACATACCATAGCCTAGATTTCAGCCTACAACTAAAGCTTCACATTTATTCCTAGAGAGCAGCGAAGCCGATGAAATCTTCCTAAAGGCATCAGCTCAAGTGAAACTAAATGGAAGAATAAGAGCTCACCTTTCACCTGCATTAATAACTCCCTATAGTCAGAGTGACTCAGTTAATGTGAACCTGCTTCATGCAGAATACTGAATCCAGATGAGCCTAAATTCAGAAAAAAAAAAAAAAAAAAAACCAGACACAGTCCAAAATGATTTTTGCACTTTTTTAAACTACACAGCTTTCTAATTTTTGCACATTTTCTGACCAGAACGAGAGAGCCCTGTGGCTCCATCCAGGAGCACAGTTTGCATTTTAAACACAGCTGAAGACTGCTCAAAACACGGCCGGTGCTCGCGACTCAGAGGATACTTTGTGTGGAGGTGTCATTGTCGGGGAGGGTGAAATTGCTGCATCCAGTGTTTCGTATCGCTTCGTTAGGTTTTACCGTATACGTAACGAATGCATATCCTATCTTTAGAGTGAATAATGAAATGAGGAGGGGTAAGATACTGCTTAAATACAGCCAGCTCGTACATTCAGAAAGCAGAGAGGGAAAACGTCAAGACAACAAAGAAAAGTGAAGGGGAATAAAAGATGCAGTTCCTTGAGTCATCTCTTCCTAAAGCACAGTGCTGAAGCAAATGTTAGAAAACGCGTTTGGGTTTTGTTTTGGTTTTTCTTTTTTAAATCAATGTACAGTTTATCACAGCCATGCTTGGATTTGAACTGCTAGCCCTTCCTTAGTCCGTGGCTCAATTTAGCAGCGCTGAAAACGAACAAGGCCAATTGCTTAGACCCCAGATTACCAAGGACATAAAAGAAATGCCTCAGAACAAGAGCTCTGTAGATAGCGCAAGCGGTGAGAAGAAGTGGATGAAAGCTGTTTTATCCCCTCTAGGAACAGGGAAGGAACTAGCCAGGGATAAGGCATATCGGTGAGACTGCCTAACAAAGATAACACTGGCTGTGCTCTGTCTCCGGAGAAAAACAAACCAAACAAACCAATGCACTTCCAGGACACCTCCTCTGTCCTCCACCTCTCAAATGATTGAAGTCAGCTGGAGAAGTAATTTCAAAGGAAATTAAGGAGACAGCTTTAACTTTAGTTCCTTTATAAATTTCACAGGGACTGCAGGCAATTTGAAATACACGAACTTAGGGCAACATGCCGGCTTAGTGCCCAACTTGCCATTACCTCCTAGCAGTTGTAGTTTTCCATTACCATTACTTTAAAATAAAAATAGAAGAGTCAATGATGGAGCACAGCTCCTGCTCCTGCGAGCATTGTGAAAACCTAGTGGACATCAATTAGTCATCCCAACACACAAGCATATCCTGCAAATTTTAAAACAATGTGTAATTAAAAAAGACTACTTTAAAATGCTCACATATGGTGCTGCAGATTCACTTCAAAGCAAAAGTCAATAGTTTTTAACCGCTTGGTTTTAAACTGCCTCCCAACATTACATTTTCTCCTCCTCTTCCTTTAAAAGATGCACCCCACCACTGTCTTCAGACCTCTGCTTGTGGATGAAAGCTTGAAACGAGAAACTTTACACTGTTCAAAAAAAATTTAAAAACAAAAAGAACCCAAACCAAAATATCACATAAAGCCAAATCTGTAACTTGAGTATTTCAGGATGATAATAACAAAATGTTAGCATCAAAAGAAAGCCTCTGAAAACTTACTAGTTACTAATTGTCCCAAATGATACCTTCCATCTAGCTACACTTCAGTCACTTGTTTTATTTTTCCAAGCTATTGAGTACTGTACATAAGCAATTTTTCCCCAAAAATTAACTGTTTTGTTGTTTTCATACCCAAAAAAAATGCTTAAGAGGAGAGGAGTCATTCAACTGATTTTTCTATTTTTTTTTTTTTTTATTATTTTTTTTTTTTAATTTGGAAAGCTCCTTTAGAGCACAACTAGCATTTTCATATTTCAGAAGGGTTCAAAAGAAACCAGTGTCTTAACAATTAAATAAACTGGAATACAAAATTACATTATGGTTCATAAACAGAATTTAAGGTCCTGCTGAAGGAACTCTCGACATCCTTTTCCCATCTCCCTAGTTTCTTAATAACACCTTAATGAAGCTTAGAGATAGGACTAGTTCTATTTAATTAAAACTAACATTGCTTGAAAGGGAATTTGATTAAGGAAGGTCGTATGACTGGGACTACAGAGACCTGGGTCCTATCACTGCCCTTCTTGATTCACCTTGAGTGAATAATTTTTTTCTCTTCGCCTCTACATTTCCCTATCTGTAAACCTGGGCATTAAAGAGAAGGAAGAAAAAAAGATACTGACCTCTCTCAAAAAGTGTCTGAATGCTAAAAATACATTTTTTTTTTTTTAATGATAAAGTCATAGACATTTCTGACAACAGGGGTCAGAATGGATTTCAGATACATCAATTTGCACATCCAACTACTTAGATATGCATTAGCCTGTGAACATTTAAATCAATGTTAGCAGCAAGCACAGTGCAAGGTTGAGTTCACAGTAAGTCTGAAGTTCTAAGAATTTTAAAGGAGCTCCCCTCATTTCTAGCAGAGACTGTATTCTGTGCCACAACCTGCACTATGCATACCAGTCACATGCAACTTCTTTCCTCTGCAAAGAATTGTTCTTCAATAAATACTTATTTAATTGGAAGTGCACATGACATTTTCCAGAACCTGGGGGATAAAAAAAAAAAAATAGCTTTCCATTCTCTTTTTAATGGATAGACTGAAGTCCCCTGAAAATAGTGCTTTGTTTACAATGACAACATTAAACATAGCAAGAAAATAGACAGATAAATGCAATAATATATATCAACTTTATTGTCATGTAAAAAATCCTCTAATTAGAAAGTAAGCTGCATTAAAAGAGTCAGTAGACTATTCTACTGAAGTCATCTAGTAAGGAGGGTCTAAATCCCCAATTTCTTTTTTTAATAAAAAGAAGATACAGGAGAGAATTTAAATTGTAAATATCATAAACAATCTTGAGTTTCTTAAATATGTGCATTCTTTATCTTATATATATATATATTCTTAATGAGGAAGACAAAAGAGACTGGAGAGTTAAACCCAATCATTAAAACCACTACAGCACTGCAAATTATCATCCTGCAGACAACGTATGCTGCTGTCATTGATGTATACAACTGCAAATCCTGATTCAGATGTGAAAGCAATGCTTTTGGCAAAAACCTAAGCTTTGCACCATGTGAAATCTGACAAACAAAGTTTGTTTTTAGGCTCTGGAAATCCTACCAGCTGTTTTACCATTCTAATTTGAATATCAGACTTTAAAATAGCACTTCGCTGCCCACTAAGATCTACTAAGTCCACTGAAATCTTCATAGTACTGAATCACGGTATAGGCAAAATATTTACGTTATCAAGTCCTGTAAACCATAGAATCACAGAATGGTTTGGGTTGGAAGGGACCTTCAAGATCACCCAGTCCCACCCCCCCCTGCCCCGGGCAGGGCCCCCTTCCCCCAGCCCAGGGGGCTCCCAGCCCCGTCCAACCTGGCCTTGAACCCTTCCAGGGAGGGGGCAACCACAGCTGCTCTGGGCACCCTGGGCCAGCGCCTCACCCCCCCCACAGGGAACAATTTCTGCCTTAGAGCTCATCTAAATCTGCCCTCTTTCAGTTTAAAACCGTCACCCCTTGTCCTATTGCTACACTCCCTGATGAAGAGTCCCTCCCCACTCTTCCTGTCCCCCTTTAAGCACTGTGAGGCAGCTCGATGGTCTCCCCGGAGCCTTCTCTTCTGCAGGTTGAACCCCCCCAACTATCTCAGCCTGGCCGCCCAGGGGAGTTGCTCCAGCCCCCCGAGCATCTTCGTGGCCTCCCTTGGACTACCTGACCAGGTCCGCGTCCTCCGAATGTTGGGGGGATGCACGTGGGATCTCATGAGAGTGGAGTAGAGGAGAAGAGTCACCTCCCTCGACCTGCTGGCCACACTTCTCTTGATGCAGCCCAGGACACAGCTGGCTTTCTGGACTGCAAGCACACATTGCTGGCTCATAGTCAGTTTTCCATCCAGCAATGCCCCCAAGTCCTTCTCCGCAGGGCTGCTCTCAACCCACCCATCACCCAGCCTGTATCTGTGCTTGGGATTGCCTCGACCCATGGACAGGACCTTGCACTTGGCCTTACTGAACTTCATGAGGTTTGTCCAGGCCCACCTCAAAAGCCTGTCAAAGTCCCTCTGGATGACATCTCTTTCCTCCAGTGTGCCAACTACACCACACAGCCTGGTGTCATCAGCAAACCTGCTGAGGGTACACTCAACCCCACTGTCCATGTCACCAAAGATGTTAAACAGCGCCAGTCCCAACACCCGCCCCTGTGGAGTGCCACTCATCACTGCTCCCCGTATAGATATCGACCACAACTCTGAGTGCGACCATCCAGCCAACTCCTCATCCACCGAGTGGTTCCATCTGTCAAATCTGTGTTTCCAATTTAGAAACAAGGATATCATGCAGGACAGCATCAGATGCTTTGCACAAGTCCAGGTAGATGACACCAGTCACTCTTCCCTTACCCACCAAAGCTGTAACCCCACAGTAGAAGACCACCAAATTTGTCAGGCACGATTTTCCCTTAATGAAGACATGTTGGCTGGCACCAATCACTTCCTTATTTTCCATGTGCCCTAACATAGTTTCCAGGAGGATCTGCTCCATGATCTTGCTGGGCACAGAGGTGAGACTGACTGGTCTGTAGTTCCCTGGGTCTTCCTTTCTCCCCTTCTTAAAAATGGGAGTTAAGTTTCCCCTTTTTCACTCAGTGGGAACTTCACTAGACTGCCATGACTTTTCAAATATGACGGATTGTGGCATAGCCACTTCATCCACCAGTTCCCTCAGGACCCATGGATGCATCTCATCAGGTCCCATGGACTTGTGCATCTTCAGGTTCCTTTTTTTGCGTCCCTTGACGTCCCTGGCCAGATTTAATTCTATCAAGGCTTTGGCCTTTCTAACGTGATCCCTGGTGACCTGGACAGTTTCTCTGCATTCCTCCCAGGCTACCTGTCCTTGCTTCCACCCTCTGTAGGTTTTCTTTTTGTGTTTGAGCTTGTCCAGGAGTTCCTTATTCATCCATGCAGGCCTTCTGGCATTCTTACCTGACTTCCTCTTCGTTGGGATGCATCGCTTCCGAGGTTGGAAGAAGTGATCCTTGAATATTAACCAGCTTTCTTGGGCCCCTCTTCCCTCCAGGACTTTATACCATGCTACTCTTCCAAGTAGATCCTCAAAGAGGCCAAAGTCTGCTCTCCTGCAGTCCAGGGTAGGGAGATTGCTGTGTGCCCTCCTTGCTGCCCTTTAGGATCTTGAACTCCACCATTTCATGGACATGCAGACAAGACTGCCCTTGAGCTTCACATTCCCAACCAGCCCCTCCTCGCTGGTGAGAACAAGGTTCAGCATAGCACCTCTCCTCGTTCGCTTCTCCATCCCTTGGAGAAGGCAGTTATTATCAACAACATTCCAGTAATCTCCTGAATTCTTTATGCCCTGCTGTGTTGTCCCTCCAACAGATATCAGGGTGGTTAATGTCCCCCATGAGGACCAGGGCTTGTGAACATAAGGCTGCTCCTATCTGTCTACAAATGGCCTCATCTTCTCAGTCTTCCTGGGCGGGTGGCCTGTAGCAGACCCCCGCTATAACGTCTCCTGTCCCTGCCCTCCCTTTAATCCCGACCCATAAACTCTCAGTCAGTTCCTCATCCATCCCCTGGCAGAGCTCCACTCAGTCCAGCTGGCCACTGACACAGGGCAACACCCTCTCCTCACCTCCCCTTCCTGTCCTTCCATTCCAACATTTCAGTCATAGGAGTCATCCCACCATGTCTCTGTGATGCAAATAAGATCATAGCCCTGTCTAGCTCCTCTTGTTTATTCCCCCTGTGACCTGCGTGTGCGTAGAGGCATTTAAATTGGGGCCCCAGTGAAGCTGATTTACTGGCTGGAATTCCTTTGTGCAGCTCCTCAGGTGCTCTCCTGCTGACCTGTGACCTCTCTTCAGGCACTGAGCATCTATTACTGGCACTGACATCAAACTGGTAGGAGCAGGATGGATTGAAGTTCCCCTCCTCTGGGCAACTTTAGATGAAAGCCCTCTTCACCAGCTTGGCAAGCCTATGGCTCAAGTTGCTCTTCCCCTTCCCTGACAGATGGACCACATCAGCCCCCAGCAGACCAGGTTTCTTCAAAGCAAGTCCCATGGTCTAATTAGCCTAACTTCTGGCCGTGGCACCAGTCCTATAACCAGTCATTGAGTTGCCAAATTTGACTGGCCCTTTTAAACCCCTTCCCTTTGACCAAGAGGACCGATAAAAAAATAAACTACTTGCACTCCAAAGTCCCTTACTGCTGCTCCCAGGGCTCTGTAGCCCGATATTATATAACTTTATTGTATTTATACACTCATTCAAAACCCTTGTCTGAGTGTACACAATGCATCTTTGCCACTAATTCAGACGAAGAAGCCTATTTCATTTAAGTGAGATGTTACGCAGGCAATTCTGAGCTTCGTGTCATAAGAATTACAGCAGAAGAGTATTGAAATTTGAAACTTAAAAGCCTTTACACTTACTCTTTAAGGTCACCTTCACAAAAATAGCACAAGGGACTTGGTTCAATCCATATAATTTTTCTGTTAAGATTCTGAATTGATTCCATAATCGTATAAAAACAAGCTCAATACACAATTAGAGCTAACTGGTGCCCTTGCCACTGAAATGCACAAAGCAATTTGTGAAGAAAAAGAAAAAATAATTTTTCTTTTCTGAGGTTCACTGCTTAAAAAGGTATTTTCCATAGTAAGTGACACTTCTCAGCATAATTCTGAGAACTAATCAGATCTGTTTCAAGAAAATGTCAAACCATCGCCCCAGGCAATGTTCTGAAAATTAAACTTACATTGCATTCAATTCAAAAGAAATTAATTACTTTTTCCTAATGAATGCTTTTCTGTATATTAAAAATGAGCATATTTGCCATTTAATATAAATATGCTTTCAATTACAATCAGCTTTACTGTCTTGAATATCTTCAGTGTGATAACCAGTAACTTTGATTCTAATGTTCCGCATAACAGGCAAGCAAAAAATATATTTCTGATATCGTTGCATTTAAAAAAAAAAAAAAAAAAAAAAAGGGACTTTTAGTTGACAGACAGTTTGCCTGAACTAGTTTTCATATGAATATGTATCTTTTCTGCAAATTCTGCACTACACTTCTGAAGGACAGGACTAGGAACAAAACCATGTATTTCAAAAGCTCACTAAATGAGCTAGGGACCTCAAGCGGCAATATTTTGGAGCAGAGAAGATAAAGCAACCCAAACAGATTTTTGACTTTCCCTTTTGAATCACCATGGATGTAACTGCAGTGAAAGAGGCCCCTGCATTATCCAAACAGAATCAAAGTGATCCCTCTACCACCTCACATCACCATAAAATAAGCTAGAGAAACACGGTCTAGATTAATTTAAAAAAAAAAATATATATAAATTTGTTCAGAAAACAATACTGAGAATAGTTGTCAATGGTAACTATCACAAGAGAAGGATATTTTGAGTGCAATTCCCATCAATCTGATCTGCTATTAGTCCCAACGTCTAGATGACTGACTGTGGTTATTAAACTTCCAGCTTGTGAGAGTGCAAGCACAACAAAAATAGAGTTAGTATCCAACATGTTGTGGGGAGAAAAAAGGGATGGGACCAGATCCCATACAGACAACTGCCAGATTCCGGATTGAGAGAGAACTAATTACACAATAATGAAAAAGCAACATCAGAAGAGAAAGGATCCCTGTAGAGAAAGGTCAAGTAGCTACCAGGTGAACCGGCACCCAATTCCTGTGGTTGTGAAAACGCCAGGCTGACGTTTACAGACAGCAGCATGGCTACCTCACTTTCCTCTCAGCCTTGAAAACTGTCAGCTGGAAACATCAGTACTGCCAACAGCCTCACCTTGTTCCACTCTCCAGCAGATCAGGATGAAGGTCCACGGGTGGGAAACACGCTGTGCGTTCCTCCACTAACCGCCCTGAGATATTTAGTCTGCGCAGGAACTTGCCCCCGAGTCCTCTTCTCTCCCGTGGCCTCATGCATAGAAGCCCCCAGCCCTGCTGTCTCTGGCAGTTTTTCTGGTCACTCCAGGAGCTGACTCCCTTCAAGACCTGGCTGCAAAGGCGCTTAACCTACTTGCCAACTAAAGCAATCTTGAAATGTTTTTCCCTTGCAGCCCGTAACGCGCCCCTGGGCAGTGACCCCCCCCCACACACACACACTCCCACCGGGGCTCCAGAGATCTGCTCCCATTGACTCACGGCGATGGGAGTCAACCCTAAGCCACGGAGCTGATGGGACAGCTCTGGGATGGGCTAGGGCAGGGGACCCTTTCTCTGGGATATTGGCATTCCCCGCCTGCCATCGCGCCTCTCTGTTCCTTTATGCATGGGGAAATGTGTCCTTTTTCATACAACTTCATATTTTGAAAGGCAGAGTTGTCATTAAAAAAAAAAAAAATGAAAACAAAAAAAAAACGTAAACAACGCATATGAAAAAGCACAGAATAACAAAAGAACTTAAAAAACCTGGAGTAAGTAACACGTAAATAATTCAGTTAGAAACCCAAGAGAGCAGAGAATTTAGTGACAAAATCCACTAACTCATACTTTGAAAGATACTCTAAAGTTTTGTAATGCACTAGTACCAAGTATTCAACATTTAGAACAAAGTAGGTGGCAAAAAAAAAGAAAAAAAGCAGATACACTGTTCTGTATTTTACTGTTTGTAAATATCTAATCTGTTGTTTTTTCCAGCAAGTCAGTCTACTGATCTAGGATCAAAATGCTTTCAAGATTTCCAAGTTCATACTTGTAAGATACCGAAGGTATTTCATCCACCCCTCAATTCCCAGACCACCCCATTCCAGACTAAGTTACTGGTTGCTCCCATCTACTCGATTTCTGTCTAGGCTTTTTGTCTAATTCTTTGTTTGGTTTCTTTTTTATTTTTTGTTTGTTTGCCTTTTTTTTTTTTTTTAACAGAAAAAAAAAAAAAAAAAAAAAGATAGAGAGTATGTTTCCCAAAGGGATGTTTTAGGAGGCATCCTCCAACAGCATCTTCAGCTGCTTGCTTTTCCAGGGGCTCTAAAGCACGGGTCTATCATATTTCAGACAAATGAGAAGAGAGAAAAGAAGGATGAGCTGGCTGACTAAGCCGCAGCTTCTTACCTTTGCATGACAGGGTCACATTCACTGCCCACAAGGAATTGTTGTAATGGAATGAAGATGGCTTCAGGTATTTTTACGCCACTATCCAACACTTACTCTCAGAAGTAGCCAATTAATTTCCAGCCACAGACTTTACCCATTCACCCTCCTTGAGAACCTGGACTCAAGGATTCTGACCATTCAGTTTTAAACACCTTAAGTGTTTAAAAAGTTAAAATACTTCTCAACTCAAAGATAATACTCACTATATGACTTGCAATTCCACCAACTGAAAGTCAATCTCATTAATGTGCTTTAAAAAAAAAAAAAAAATTGAAAATCATTGTCTTGTTTTGCAAGAAACTTGAAAGTCGTTGCTCACAACTGCTACAGAAGTCCAGCCAAGGCTTCTGAAAAGTACAGTACTGTATTGAAAGATTCAGCTTTTAGAACAAATGTAAGCATGGGTTTGTTTGGGTTTGTTTTTCAAACCAGTGCCATTTTAACTCTTTTTAATATGCAATAGAAAGCTCTCAAACATCAATTATTTTCCTCATCTGATCAACGAAAGCACACTACTCAAATTGCAAATTTTAAGACATTTTCTCTTGCAAAGGACAGCATGTTAGAGATCATAACAGACATTTCTAACAAATAGACAAGACAGCTCATTACCTTGCGAAGCAAAGTGTAACACACAGCTCCTAAAGTATCTTAGCCTACTTGATTGATCTCGCTGATTCAGGTCACAAAAGAGTCTGAAAAGCCTCTGGCAGGTATATATTGGGCTAAAAATATGAAGGCCCGTAAGAAGTACAGACACAGACTAAGACTAAGTGGCAAAAGCAAAGTCTGCACAAAGACTCAAAATAGATGTCAAGATGTCTATAACACATTTCACTTATCCTCTAGTAACTAAGAACTCCTATGGCATTTTCATCTGTTCAGAAATGCAGAACAGTCTGTTGGCAGACACAGAAGGACGTTTACGTTCACAAAGCTTATAAGCACACCAGAGTTATGGGATGGAGCAAGTCAGGGCTACGTGCCACACCATCCACAGTAGCAGCCGGCATCTCCCCTACCATCAGGAGACAAGAAAACAGGACAGCTCTTTTTAGTTACGGGGACTCCTTCCAAGGCCACCCCTCCTACTCAAAAAATTCTCCCAGTGCCCCTAACAGCTATCAGGTGGGGGGAAATAAATAAAATTATTGTGTTCTTTTTCCCTCCTGTCACTCTTTATATCCTACTAGACCGGGGCTACCACAGACACTATACTAATAGTAACAACTGCACTAAAAATAAAGCAACAGTGATCAACAAAAACAAATAGTAAAAACCGACAAGCAAAGCCCTGAGAACTCTTTGTTGCCTGTGGAGATGGCCTGAGACATTTAAATAAAAGAATGTGGAAAACGTGTGTTTTAAAGAACCCTTACGCATATTGCCATTCTTGCCAAGGGAAATTAAATTTTACACTATTCTAAATATTCTATTGCCTGGGCTCCAACTGCTCTTCTGTTTACAGGAGAAATGCTTAGTGTTAGAGCAGGTGTCTAATAAAAGTAAACTGTGAACATTGCACACAACCAAAACTAAACGAGAATTGCTAAAAATGGTATTTAAAGATCTCAGAAAGTAACTCTATGCATATCGAGTAAAAAATGAGTTTATTGATTTTCCAGGTCTTTCTTCCTCTCTTGGTTTTCTGGACAGCACGCTTGGTACATCTCTTCTATCACCTTCCTCCAGCCACATCTCAATTCCTGTTTGTTTTATGTACAGCACACACTTTTTCACCAGAGGACTGTAAAGACACACCTTGACCTCTGATCAGCTAACCCATATCCTTTCAAACTGGGAATCAATAAACTCCCTAATATTTACCCGATGAACAGCAACATCTTGGGGCTACAAAACTTTACTGACATGAGAAGGCAACTGGAAAAAAATATAAACATTCAGGGATGAAAAGTTTCCTGCACTAAGCACCATGTCTTGTTTCTCTCGCTTTCCCATGTTCCTCTGTCTCGTGTCCTGATCCTGCCTCGGCAATCTTTGTAGAAGGTACAACTGATTAAAAGAGAGCTGTGTGTGCTACTACAGTTACTTCATTTGCAGTACCAGCAGGTGATCTCACCTGAATTTCACAGAACCAAAGGCTAAATGAGGTTGGAAGGGGCCTCAGAAAGCCATCCAAGCCAATCTCCTGCTCAAAGCAGGGTCAGCTATGAAATCAAGAGCAGGTTGCTCAGGGCTTTATCCACCTGGGTCTTGAAAATTCCCAAGGGTGGAGGCTGCCCAACCTCTCTGGGTAACCCCATCGACTGCCCAACTGTCCTCGTGGTAAATTTCTTTTTCACCAGAAATAAAATTTTCCTAAACTTTGTAAATTATGCTGGATTCATTATTTGTGGTGACACTTGTATGATAATAGTTATCCTTCTCAGACGAGAAAGTGAATCTGTAAGTTTTCTATATAAATGTTCTTCAGAACGGCTTATTTTAGTTGGTTTAAACAGTATTTGTTTTAAGCTTTGGTATTTAAGCCGCTCATCTTTCAGTGACCAAAACTAATGTTATGTTTAGAAGCTCTTGTTGAAAAAACTGATCTATCACTACCACAGGATGATTTTATGGAAAGTTTTAAAAATGTAAAATATAGTGGAATTTGGAAAGGAGAGATACATTTTAATAATGCTTTAACATATGGATTCCACTGTGCCAGCTACCATCATACTAACAAGCCTGAAAAACAGTGTTTAATGTACAGCTCACCAGGAACCTCCAACAGCAGCCTAAACCAACCAAAGGCTGGAAAGTTAATCAGTCAAAGCTGAAATTGCTACAGCTGCGGAGACGGGGGGAACACTTGGTTTTAAAAAGCTCTCTCGCACTTGGAACCATCTGGACTGATAATATCCAACAGCAAAAATCTCTTACAGAAGAAAGGAAGCGCTGCGCAACGATGCGTGCCATTTGAGGACAGCCCCTTAACCAACACAGGCCTGTTACTCTGTGAGTTATCTGAATGCTTCAGTGCTGCCAGCCATATACGAAAACAGAATCACACAAAAATCACGTTTCAAACAGGATCTGAAAAATCCAAAATACGCCAGCTCATTGACTTTGCTAAAAATACATCACTTCCGTGGCTACCTACTAAATTGTGCACCTAAACGAAAATTAAACAAATAAAAAATTAAGAACACACACGAAGAGCTAAATCTTCCTTTTTTAAAAAAGGTTTTCATTATGTTATATATTGCAACTAGTAAAAAATAAAAATCTGAAATTATTAGATCATTTACTTTGAGTTCACAAGGACAAAGGAAACCACTTGTCTACAAAAAGACTAGAATAAAAATTTTAAACAATCCCATCAGCATGAAAAAGTTTGTTATGGCATTTATTACTCTCTCTCCTTATTTACTTGTAACAAGGTCAAATGTCACTATCAAGCTGTGGTAGCAATATCCTCACATGAACTAAATGCTGGGAATGTTTCTACTGACATAAGGAAAAAATGTCAGTGAATGATCAAGGCCTGAGAAAAATTACACATTCATTAGGGGAGAAAAAAAAAAAAAGTGAAATAAAAAGGGCACTCCTGGTTTGTTTGGAATGTGCAGAGAATTCAGTGTAGACTACAAATTAGTAACAACATGATTAAAGTAATCTCTGATTTCAAACACAAAATTTAAGGAACTAAGGTTAAGGGAACATACACTGTAACCATTTTCTCCATAAAGTTTATGGGAAAATATATGCTCCAAATACATGCTTCATGAAACACAAACAAACAAACTACACACACAGTAGTTCAGGATATAGATTGAGACCCAGGTTTGGAGCTCTGTCAATTTAAATTACTGGAGTAAATTTTACACCCAGAATTTGATTTCAGTGTCATCTAGTATTTGAATGTCCTCCAGACTACTGATACACGGATTTTTTAAAACAATTTTATTATACATGGACTTAAACCCCTTACAAAAAGTACATTGCTTTTCAAATTTATACAACGTGAATAGTGGTAACTTCTATCTGTGTAGCGGTCGCAGTTTACAAATGAAACATGATACTAAATTCAGGTGATATTACTTTTACTAAAAACTATAAATTTAAACCCTACAGATGCAAGCAGTCAAATACGTGCAGGACTAAGCTACATTAAAGTCAGGGGGGAGCGTGCCAGGTTTACAGAAGCATTTATATACCTAAAATTACTGGCATGGGAAGAATACTGTATATAACTCCAATCCTCTCAAAAACAGGACAGATATTCTAGTCAAGGCTGCCTGCCTTCACACCCTGAGGTAACCGCGGATGTAGATCTAAATCCCTACCTGCACTTGTAATGTAAAGCAATCTCTGTGCAGCATACCTGCTCTATATAATAGATCAATCAATAAAAAACAAAACCAGCTGTATAAATTGATATTCACAGGTTAAAATGCCAGTTAGACTTTTGCCCTGACTAGCAGATTTAATTTTACTGTGCAAGTGAAATTACTGAGAACTGTTCTTAAGATACTAAGTAGTCTGAATAAAAAGAATACCCCCTGTAAATGCTCTATTGATAAAATAATTAGAGTAATTATGTGTCTATCAAGATAACATTTTATATTAAATAAGGAACAGAATATAGAATGACAATTTTCCTCAGCTGAAAGCAGTAGTAATGATGTTTTTCTTTAAGGGCACATGCCTCTGTCTATTGAAATGTCATGATCTAGAAAGTCACCACGGTACACACTAAATGGGTGTAAACTGCCAGGTATACACAGATGTGAAATTTTCTGTTTCATGGGGAAGAACACAGATAACACCTATGAATCGAAATGACAGTGAAAAGACAGTTAATAAACCCAATGCCAAACACAAGGAGAACGTGTTAAAGTCTGATACCCGTTGAACAAAGAAGGTGCAGTAAGAGAGCCACAGGAACACTTTTAGACTGAAAAAAAAAAAAAAAAAGTGCCTTTTTAAATCAATTATCAATAACCTAGTAGGTTACAGAACATCTTGATCTCCATATGGGAACAGCTAAAACAGAAATACTGTCTTTATCTGCTAGATTAAGAGGTAGATCTCAAGAATAGCTGGATTGGTATTCTGAATCCATTTCAAGTTTTTAACAAGGAGGCTAATCATCCGCAGCAGCAGTTTAACACGAATGTTTATACAGGAGTAGACGTCTTGCCTTAAAGATATAACAGTGTCTAAATCAGAATTTTTCTGAATGTTTCAGGAAAAGACAACTATGTGAACTAGGTTGAACTCCCCGTTTCCTGAAACTGTCTCCTGAAAAAGATTTTTCCAGTTTTCTTACTCTATTGCTGCACTTCAAAAATGAAGGGTAGTTTAAAAAAAAAAAAAAAAAAAAAAAAAAAAAAAAAGAAGTGGGGAGGGGGGAAAATCTAGGCTACAAAATGCCCCAGACTTTCTGCTTCACTTACACATTTTTAGAGTAATTTACATTCTGGCAAAACCCCCCAAATGAGGACCAAGTGAGTCTTTGCCCAAAGCTAGAAGAATTTGGGTGTCTGCAGTAACCTTAGAGGAATTAGAATATGAGTATCCGACTCTTCTTGAGCAGGACTCTCAACTGTTGGTCAAAATAAATGCATCTTAGTAAAGTAAATTACTCAAGCTCAAGCTATTTTCCCCCAAGACATATCATCTAAAACCGAAAATATCGTTTCACATAGCTTTAAAACACATCAGCAAGACAAAATAAAGTTAAATGATTACATTTAAGTCTGTTTTATTCTACCTCTACATGTGCAATATGCTGTGCAATCCCATGAAGGCACAATCTTGGAAGAGATCCGAACTGCTGATTAGATGAGATTAAGGATAAACAAGAGGCTAAAACGTAGGCATTTTGGAGGTTTTTTGTTGCTGCTTTTGAGCTTGTTTGTTTGATTTTTAAATCAAACATACATCGTATAACTAAATCTGCACTTGTTTCATCCTTACCTACCATTTGAATTAACAGAACAATCCATTACCCTAAGAACAAGTATTTGGGGATTATTTACCCCTGCAAACATACATTAAAATAATTTGTGCACCAGAGAAAGCAGATTATGGAAAAGCATTATATTCTCTTATCAAACAGAAGGAAATTTGTGCAACCAGTATTTGGTCTTTTTTAAGTAGCGATCCTTGATTCAGTGCAGGTGTTTCAGATATTTACTGATTTAGAATGCACTCTTTGAATAATAATGCAATTCACATTTTATTTCTTCTGAGAAACAGCTGGATTCAAGTTCACCCTGTTTATCTGGATTCAAGTTCACCAAGTGCAACAACAAACAAGAAATGTGTCTCAGAGAGACTGGGGAAACAATTTGGTTGGTTGGTTGTTAAGGAAACACAGGCTATCTAGTAACAATTTTGTTTCTTTCAATCATAAATTCTAAGTAACACCATCTGCAAGGTGCCAGGCAACATCCCAAGGAATTCTCTGAAATACAAATTATTGTATCTGTCTTGCACCTGTTGAGCCATGGCCAATTCTCAACATTTAGAACAAATCACATCCAGATTAAGATATCTGTGCCTGTGGTCTACTCTGTTCCTTAATTTTAACCATTAAGTAGAAGAGTCCTAGGTCATCCCCATGAGCATTTAACTTCTGAGATTCTATCAGAGCATGGGTAGATGGCTGAAGCCAACCCACATGTCAGCTGGGATCTTTCATAAACCATTCAACATGCAAAAAGACAAACAAGAATCCCCAACATCCCACATGCTTCTCAAAGGACCTCATCCTAGGAAGGCTGCAACGACATCCAAAAATCAGGTTTGCCTGCTCCACTTCCCCCACCCTTTACCTCAACCCAGACTCCCTCCTGGGTGAACCCTGACACAATTGATGGTCTTTATACTTTTTTTTTCCTCCCTGCAAATGCCAGCTAATTACAACTGTGAGATTTTCATATTGTGTTAAATCTCAGATAAGGATAAGAAGGTTCCAGACACCTTGTTCTGATGTTTATTGCCCTCTGTATCATCCTTTCACTGCTAATGTTACACTTTCGTTTTTCACATTCAGTGCACCCAGTTTTAAAAAAAAAGAAAACAAAAAAAACAAATACCCCTACTATTTGGAATAAAGAATGCCTTGTTTTATAGATCATTATGCTGCTGACACAGTGAAACCACAGATACTCCCTAAAATATAAGTATGTAAACACAGATGTTGAATTTGTAACAGTTAAGAATGAGTAATTTTTCTAACTTAAAATTCTTCTGTGTTTTTAGAGTTGAAAACACAACTGGTTTCAGCTGAGGGGTGAAGTAGTGGAAAAGGGGAAAAAAAAAATCCACCTCCTTTCCTATTAATGTTTGAGAACATCATCCTGGAATTAAAACTGGACTAATCATGAATAGTATTTATCTCACTACGGCAAAGAACTGATGGAAGCACTGATTCAAGACATGAAATACAGCATTTTGCCCTCATAAACAGGTGTCTGATTTCACATTCATTTTATTGGAACTTGTCAGCAATGGAGATGGGGAGTAAAGTTTTGCAACAGTGCACTGCAACGGGAGGAGAATTAACAAAGGAAGAAAACTGTACAAGATGATGTTCGCTATATCAGCAACTTACACTTCAAATTTGAATCTTCCTCACATAAAAGCAAAGTCTGGAAAGTTTTATCTTTAATAAGATTCATTCCTGTCATCTTGCAATCATCCTCCAAGCTGCCTTTATGCTTCCAAGTTCCTTGAATTTACATTAGATAGAAATAAAGAATGACATTATCTCCATCATCCCCATCCTCAATTCTTTTAACATCCCTCACTCCCATTTTTAATGAGAGTTCTGAAAACATTAAAGCACTGTCCTGAAAACAGTCATAAGGAAAGATTTGAAAAGTCATTCTTCTAAAAAACGGGAGTCCCTATTCCTTTTTTTCCAGAGCTAGAAAGCCTTCAACACTGCATTGTCCAACATTGTCTTCTTTCCCTTTTGTTATTCATTACTGATTTGACTGATACTGCAACATCTTGCCCCCTTTGCTCTTGGTTTGTTCAGTCTGGTCCTTCCTTTTCATAAAGAAATGTGCATTTCTGTTCCGTCATGAAAATGGTGCAATAGAACACGGTTTTATTCTGGTACTATCATGTGAAAATTGTATTGTTTTTGTTACCATAGTAAGGTTCTGAAGTGACAAATTTAAAGAAAACTAATAAAGTAGTTGTGCCACTAATTCAGTCAGCTCTTTTCAAAAAAAGAAAAAACACCCCCCAAAAAACAACCAACCAAAAAAAAAAAAAAAACCAAACCACAACACAAAAAACCCACAATGAAATAGTGTTCAGGTCAACTTTTAGTTGCTCAGAAGTATGACCAGCAGGGACACAGAATCACAGCAGGGCTGAGGTTCGCAGGGACCTCTGGAGACCATCTGGTGTCCAACCCTCTTGCTCAAGCAGGGCCACTCTGAGCAGGCTGCCGAGATCTGAGTCCAGCCAGCTTTTCTATGTGTCCAAGGAGGGCGACTCTACAACCTCTCTGGGCTCAGTCACCCTCCCAGTAAAAACGTATCTTCTGATGTTGAAAGCACCTCATGTGTTTCGGTTCGTGCCCATTGCCTCTGGTCCTGTCACTGGGCACCACTTGCAGAGCCTGGCTCCATCCTTCTTTGTACCCTCCTTTCAGGTTTTTATATATTGGGAAGATCCTCCCTGAGCCTTCTCTTCTACAGGCTGCACAGTCCCAGCTCTCTCAGCCTTTTCTTATAGGAGAGGTGCTCCAGTCCCTTCACGTTCATGGCCCTTCACTGGACTCTCCCCAGTACGTCCCTGTACCTCTTGTACTGGGGAGCCCAGAACTGG
This sequence comes from Tyto alba, assembly GCF_018691265.1. NCBI lineage: Eukaryota > Metazoa > Chordata > Aves > Strigiformes > Tytonidae > Tyto > Tyto alba. The sequence goes on along the minus strand of NW_024881324.1, from coordinate 26,077,417 downwards.
ACACAGCTCTCCAGGTGTGGCCTCACCAGTGCTGAGCAGAGGAAAAGCATCATCTCCCTTGAGCTGCTGGCAGCATTCTTAATGCAGCCCAGGATACCACTCACTGCCTTTGCAACACAGGCACATTATTGGGTCACATTCATCTTGGTGTCCACTAAAACCCCAGGTCCTTTTCTCCAAAGCTCCTGTCATGCTAGGTGGCCTTCAACATGTTCCAGTGCCTGGGGTCACCTTTTCCTCTTGTGGGTTATGTATCCAGGAGACATTCCTTATAACACACGAGAGCCTTTCCAAAGCATGACACAAGTTAACTAGAGCAGTTTTCAGGCAATAACTGGGGAGTGGTGAAGCAGAGCTTAAATTCATTGTACCTGCTTAACTTCTCAGCTTCTGTTATAGTTCATTTTCACCTCACAAATATACTGCCTATAGGCAGGCAAAATTGGTAGCCCTGCCTATGCATTCCTCATTGGTTTGTACCTCTTGTTGCTCCTTGCCCTTGCTGCTTTCCTTCTAAGTTCTTACATCCTTCTAACCCCTCTCATGCTGACACGTAAGGTAACGTTAAACTGGAATAATTTTTCTAGACCAGCAGTTGGAGAGGGAAATGTTACTACTGTGAAACAGGATGTAGAAAAATAGACATGCCACCGAGACCACAAACACAATCTGTGGAGAATGCATCACTGTTCAAAGTAGAGCAGCTTTCCGCTTCCCCAAACGAACTTGCAGGATTTGTCACAGCAGATCACACTGCTGCTCTGTGAAATCTGGCATGCAGCCTCCAGCACCGGCCAATACCTGATGCTACACAGAAAAGTGAAGAGAAGCATATTGCACCTGGCTAATCTTGAGAGACTTGCTCTTTAATTGCTAAGTGGAATGGAAACGAAACACACTGAAGTTCCTCTTGGGCTATGTAAGTCATTTTGCTTATGTTTAAATTTAGCAATATAGACAGCTTCAGGTGGCACTGCATTAAATGCAGTCAATTAGAATTAGCTTCTTGCATTTAGTTGATAGAGCCAACTTAGATAAATGTTCGAGTAGCTACAAATAATACAGCCATGTCTCCCATAAAAGCTAACAGTTACTAATCCGACATCCCCAGTCACTACATAAGCAGGTAATGCCATGGGGTTTGTTTCATTTTTTTCCTCCATAGGCACACAGGACTGCTAAAATTGTCACCTGAGCTTCTATAAAATTACTGTCCTTAATAATAAGGAGGTTAGTCTCCTTCCAAAACTCTGGAATACCCACATGGAACAGAGTGCGGCAAACAACAACAAAAATTATTAAGGGTTATCACATCTGGTTCTGCAAAATTTTTCTCACCTGTTTATTGTTGTCCCCCACACACACACACCCGCACCTTGCCCCCAGTCCTTATCTCCTGTTTCTGGCTCTCTCAGAGAGAACTCACATCAGAAATTCCCACAGAAAGTATCATTTGTTGTAACCTGAAATAACACTCAAGCAGTGATAAGAAACAATGAGGACAGAGGACCCACATTTTTGTAGTGAATGGTTACAACAACTATCTTTGACAACACGATATGAAAGTCATTTATTCAACCCAACACCAACATAATGATTTTGTGGAAAAAAATGGGAACCCTTCATAAATTACTTCTTATGACTAAATTATGCCACATTCAGCTCACATTTTTCTCAAGTTATCTCATTTGCTTTACAGATTGATGATGGTCCTTATGCCCAAGCCTCCATATTCTACAGGATAAACACTTTCAAACTACTCATCAATCTGTCACATTGCTCCCATTTTATGACCCTCTTCAATTTAGTCAAACTACTTTTGTTGGCAGAGCAGGATACAGTGCAATTGGATTTCTCCCCCTCTGAGATAAACAAGATGGACTTCATCCTTTCTCAATTATTTCAAGCACTTTTGTATAGATACAACACTGTATATGGTCTTGGTAGACTGTTTTGGGGTTTTTTTAAGACTAATTTTGGTAATTTCCAAATGGACAAAGATTGAATTTGAAACCAGAAGGAAGCAATTAAGATTTAACATATTTTGAGGTCACTTACTTCAAGTCATCCACTAAGTATTTCCTGTTAAAATTGGCCTTTCACTATAAAGAAATCCACGGTGGACCACTTCAGCTTACTATCCCTTAGACTGAGGAAAACAGAATTCAAAGGTCTTCTAACTGACTTTAGTTTTCAGAAATTGGCATCAGAAGAGGTTCCTAGCAAGGAAAAGACTGAATGTCTACCAGTTTAGGGCAGTGTTATCTCACTATAATTTTCCCCAGCAAGGTACTGGCAGATAACATGTGCCCAAATAAAGAGGGATTACCATTTAGCATTGGCGGGTTTATTTTCATTCCTGCCAACATTTTCTTAGTTGTCAAACTACTGCCTACTTTTCCCATCATATGTTTTGGAAAAAGGCATTTATTACTTGCTGTATTAGTCATGTAGTAAACACAGCCAAACCCTTTTGGAGGTTTGTAATCAACAGAGAACTTGATATCCAGTGCACTACAGAAATAAGAGCTATTTCCAGCTCACTGCTTCTCCCTTCCCATCTCTACTACCTATTTTGTTTATAAAAGCTCTCATTTGTAAATTATTTTATCTACTAAATGTTGCACTAAGAGATAACAAGCTACTTGACTGCACAGATTAAAACTTAAGAAGTTGCCAGGAACCTCTCACTCATCCTCTCCAATATGGGAAATTTGAAAGTAGGATACGGTCCTTGTCAAATCAAAACATTTTCAATAATCTGGAACATCTTTAGCTAGGCTGTAAGCATGGCTCATCTTTAGCTAGGCCGTAAGTATGGCTCTGGGGTTTTTTAACATTTAAGTGAAGAAGTTGAGAAGTTTCATATTCCGTACATCTAGTGAAATATGAACTACGTGTAAAAATCAAGCCAAACTAAATTGAAAATTACAATGCTGTCAGCAAAACCTAAACATCACACCTTCACAAACATTAAGGTTTCTTCACAGAAATTATACACTTTGTATTTTTCACCTTGATAAATTAGTCAGTAGCAATGCCATGCAAGCAAAGATAACTAACTGGCCTTTCCAAGTTCATGTCCACCCAACTTAATCTGAATATGTTTAAATGTACAGGACTAGAAACTCAGTAGAATAGCCTAATGTCTAAATGTCTACCTGTGTTTGCAATACCTTTTTTATTGGCTGATGCAAATCATAGAGTATCTTGAATCGGAAGGGATCCATAAGGATTGTTGAGTCCAACTCCCCGCAGGACTGCCTAACACTAAATCATATGACTAAGAGCATCTTCCAGACACTTCCTGAACTCTGACAGGTTTGGTATCGTGACCACTTCCTTGGGGAGCCTGTTCCAGTGACCAACCACCCTCTCAGTGAAGAGCCTTTTCCTAATGTCCCATCTGAACTTCCCCTGCTGCAGCTCAGATATTGCAAGCTGATATGAGTAGACAAATTCTTACACCTGTATAAAATCCACAAGCCTGGTCTGAAAGCTCAGTCCTACACAGTCTTGTGTCATCAGGTAGAAATGTACAGGCTTTATCTGTCAGGAGTCTATAAAACACCATAGTTGTTATACTAACAATTAAAAATTCCAAAACACTAAACGTTTCAATACAGTGCTCAACGTGGCTTAGTGTGTCTTTACCAGGATCTGAAAAATTACAGCTATATACTGCTGAATTTCCCCTTCATTCCTCCTGACCCCCGAAAGACAGCCCCATTTCGACATTTCCAGCAAACTCCACTCCCCAACACTACTGCTCTGCTTCCCATTTTCTTTTACGGCCATCCCCATCTGAAACTGCTGTTGTCAGTTTGGCTGTCAGTGCTGATCATGTCAGGTACCCTAGAAATGGGCGCGTTCAAAAAGGATGAAAAAAAATGCTACAAGGTGAGATACTGAAAGGTAAGGACTGTATTACGTTTCTCTTCTAGGAAACAGAATCCTGAGGATAAACATTCAAAAATTGCCTCTGGAGCTGTAGTAACTCAGACCTCAAGTAACCCTCGTTTGGAAGTGTGAGGGGATCACATTTTGTGTGGCATCACTTGATCACAAGTAGAATCAGCACTGATACCTAGATGGGAAGTGATAGCTATCTTGTCTCTGCAGTGGAAAGCCTCTAAAGCATAGCATTTTTCAAAAGATGTTCACTTTCCAGATTAAAAAGTTAATTGAGGCCTGAGGCTAATTTCTCTAACACTTGGAGGGTGGTGGAGAGAATCAAACAGAGGCAGCGGTGTTGTTTACAGGCTTCATGCCAGCAGCCAGGTTTCCTGTTGGAGACAGGTGACTGATCCAAAACTTACACCTCTTTTACAGAGCAAACCGGTGCTAGTCTCAGTGGGACTATGCTATTTATACTTTAAGACCATAGCACAGACACGAAAGCTCTACGTTTTGCAGCAAAGTGTAATTCATCATGACATACTCCAAGAAAAATTTAGAAACAGAAAATCCAATGAAAAATCTCATGTTGTATTTATTTCTTAACCAAACCTGAAGACAAAGAAAAATCTGATCATAGTTATACAAAAGAAGATGGGAAGATAATTTCTATATATAACATTTATTTTCCACATTCTACTAAACGACCTATTGAAAATTGTATAGACTCTTACACAGCTTTCAGGAAGTTTATTTACTTTCTGGTTGCATACTTACTCATATTCATTTCTTAGTCTATAAGGACAAAAGTATACTGACAGAGATCCAAAAAATAACGGTCTCCATCCGAACTGCTCCTGCCATCAGGAGAGATGGATATGCCATACTCGAGCAGCTCTGCAATTGCACAGCTATCAAGGAACTGTCACTGCCACATAAGCAGCAGCAGCTGCAAGGCCGCTCGAAATTGAGCCAAGGACTGAAAAAGTCTGTGATACAGCTGAGTAACAAAAACCATGCTGTAGTTCCCGTATCGCTCCTCATCACCCTTCTGGAGTCCTCAACCTTGGAGGCACTCGTGTTCAGGGTGACAGCCAGCCTTCCTCTCCTCCCAGCAGGCTGCAGAAGGAACTATGGGCTACGTTTTGAGTGAGCGGGATTCAACGCCCGTGCACGGTCAGGCTTCTCAGACAATTGCTTCTTAATTTTGCTACCTAGTTCAAACCATCAGTCTTGACCTTCACCTTTCACTTCCAAGCTCTCACCCTGGTTCATTCCTCTTGCATCTTTTCCCGTTATAGAAGAATTTATAATTTTCCGTGTCAGTGTTCTTCATCAATTCAACAGCTCCTTAAAAAGCTAATTTAGGATTAAATACCCCTTCTGTCAAATGTTATATAACTTCTCCTATTTAAAGGCAGTATCAGTGCAAAGTAATTTATTATTTCAGATTATCAACACTTCAAAATAACGTCTTCATCATTAAATTCCACACTCATAAGCTTTCTTGATCTCCTTAATAAACTTGCTACAGATAAATTGGGAGTTCTCCTCTGGGTGGTAGTGGAAGAGTATCAGTTTTCCTCATTCTTTTATGAACTGCCTTACATAACTTTTTAGAGGTGGTCCCCATGTCAGTACTGATCGCACCAAAACACTGGGAATTTTACCCTAGAGGGTCTAACAACAGTGCTGCTATTCATGGAGCGGAGTCCAGGGGCCAAACTGTAACAGTGAAAACATAATCATTATTATTATTTTGGGGGAGTAAACAAAACTTAAAGTGCTCAAGTGAGGTCTCCATGGAAGCATGCATGAGCGAGTCAACACTCTGCCACCAGCTTCCACGCTAACCTCCGTTGAGTAACTTGTGAGATACACATCGTGGTAGCAGACCATATGCATCGAGGTCTTTACCCCAAACGAAATCCTATTTCACGACCATGACATATGCGGACAGTTCTTAAATCAAATCAGGGCATGTTCATGCTAACGTCTCTTACCACCGCAGTTATTTCCACCGTCTGACGGAACCAAAACAAGAAACTCCCCCACGCCACAGCAGCTGTTGTACAGGCAGAATTGCCCATTTGACAGCATAACTCATTCCACAAAGGAATTCAGAATTAGACTACAGTAGACTCGCCAGCAATATTCCACTGCTACAGTCACATCATAAAGCTTCTTCAGTTTAGGCAGATCCATATGAGCCTTTTTAGCTCAGAAGTCACAACGTAGGCCTTAGAAAGACATGTCCATAGTTACACACAAGCCCCTTAGAAGCTCTGTACTAAAAAGAACTATCTTCTAAAGGTAGCACTACAAACATCTTGTTCATTGTCTCTCTGTAAAAGCCATTTCAGTAGAAATAGCATGTTGACCCTTGCAATATAAATATGCAAAGCAATCCATCTACCTGCTGAGAAGTCTTAAGGAAGGTTGGTAAGAGCTACTAATTTCAATAAGCTCCCCCTGAAAGGAAGGTCATGCCTAAGGCTGTGCTATCTTCTGATACCTATGCTCAAACTTAATAGCATTTTTCACAAATGTTTGTGCTGCAAGACTACACCGAAATATCTTGAGTTTGTCTCATGCCAAAAATAAATCACTTTCTATTCCCTGTGAAAATAAATGAATAAATAATTACATACAGAATATCTATTGCACCAGGAATATGTTTGTCCCTGTCTTCTCTTTCTCTTTTCTTCTTCCTTGGATCAGGGCACTAACTTTTGAAACTTGGTGGGTTTTTTGGTGGTTTTTTTTTGGTTTTTTTTTTTTTTGGGGGGGGGGGGGGGGCTTTTTTGTTTGTTTGTTTGTTTTTGTAGTTGGATGGTTGGTTGGGGGCTTTATTTTTAATAGTGTTTCATTTAAATGACTTTTGCAAATAGCAGAGACAATCCATTGTCACACAGCAGAAATGTTTTACGTGATGGTAGATAACTCGTTCCGGCCTCGTGCTTAGGGTGTGGTGGGGAGATTCAGGGAAAGAAGAAAGGAAAGGAAGAGGATTGAGAAGTGGACTGAAAAGTAGGCTGTACCAAGGCTGTACCAATAACACCAATAATTGAGGAATAAGCACTATCACATGTTTTGATAAAACAATGTTTACATACAGTTATAGTTTTGGAATTCTGAGTTTCTGATACTGTAGGGAAACAATCTGAAAAAAGTTATTCCCATAAGATTAACCTCTCAAGTGCAAGTCTTATGCATAATAAAGGTATATGAAAAGTGGGCAAAGACTCTGAGTTTCTTAAAATACTATATTTTAAAAGGCATTTAAAAGAGTCCTTCTAGTAAGAAGTGTGAGGATCTGACTGGGAAAAGTTTCCAACTCATTTCCAGATGTTCATTAACTCTCACAATTAATGCATCATTTCATTTAAAAGTTTTGGTTACTTCGTGTTGTTTTTCTTTTAATTGAAGCATTTAAGCCCCCGTCCCTCTGAGCACCCCCGATACTATCCATTACCTTAATCAGTTCTGGGTTTTAACCTCTGAAAAATAGTTATAATTTCTAGCCTTCTATTACTGACCCTTAATTTTTCTTCTCTTGACTAAGCGACTGGTTGCAAATATGTGTTCCATAGCTACACTTGTATACGCAGCCAAAAAAACTCCCAAGATACAGCAAGATTTTTTTTTACGTGATGTTTACAAGCTTTACAAAGGTATGGTATTAGAACAAACTGACTGGGAGGACACAGACCCTGTTGGAAGAGTTAGGGTAATTTCAGTTTTTCAAGATTCTTTGCAAAGAAGGGGGGAAAATGGACTTGATTCTGTCTTCATGCTACATACGGCCATTTTTACATACGTTGGGGGCAGGGAGTAGATGTAAAAAATTTTGAAGATTTCAAATAAGACCGTGAGATATTAATTCTGAGATTTAAAGAATATTTAAGATTTTCTTACTCTACTTTTTCTGTTTGTCTAAACAGATTTGTCTGAACTGAAAAATCTGTGGAGTGCTAGTTGGCTGAGCTAATTATTCTACCTGCATAGAGTAATGCAAATACTCCTTAGGTAAGTCTAATTTGGAACATAAACTTGAAAGTTATTAATTTACAAATTTACTGGCTAATTTGTATTTAAATGGTGAACGAATTAAATAAAGATATTCTCTTTTCAAAGAGAAGTACTTCCAAGTCAGAATGATAAAGCAATCTGGGATGGGAGCTAATTAGGTTCAGCATCTGAATAACACTCGAGTTGCTTCTGAAGGAGAAAGTCCAGCTGTTCTCTTGGTCAGAAAATAGGTTGGAAATCTATAGCCCATGTGTAGTAAATGTCCCGCTGTAACATATTTGAGATTTTTACACTTTAATAACTGCAAAATCGCATGGGAAAAAGATACCCAGGTATTGGTTGTCAAACCTGTTCCCTAGCCCAAACAAACAGCTGAAAACAAGCCAAACTCCATGCAGGGATTTCTGTATTTAAGCTTCAACTACACATAAATCTTTCCAACAACGCAGAAGGCATGGCCCGAGCTTGCATTGCTCACTCACGACTAACAACTCCATAGCTGCTGCACCACGTAGTCAGATAAGCAAGCCTCGGGAGATCTTGCTGCTGGCTGGTACAGGTAACTGGCAGTCTAGCTATTATCGACATAGGCTTAAATGATCTACTTCTCTACTTCCTGACTGTGTCAACAGCCACTGACTACGATGTCCTGAGATGTATCCCAGCTCACAGACAAAAAACCACCACTGAAAACTATGCGACTGCTGGGCTCACCAAGTGACACATCAATAGAAGGAACGGTTCATTACCAATAAAATGCTGTATTTCCTCAAGAAATGTCACCTCAGCTATATGTCCACCTCTGAATTGAGCATAACTTCCAAAAGGATTTGTAAAGGCTGCCCAAATGGATTAAAAATGGCAATAGCACTTTACGGGGCTCAAAGGCAGAACCAGTAGTCCAGTCTGATCCCTATTTGTAAGCTCAACAGCCCCCAAAATGAGCCCTGGACTTACAGCTGAGAAAGATAACCCCTACCCCTATGCCAAAGAAATAACATGGTCACTCACTTGAAAACTCTGAAATTAAGAAACTATATAGTTTTGCAGGGAGGATGGAGGCATAAGAGCAATAGCAACACAACCACCCCATTATACAAGGATTAGCGATTATACAGCACTGAGTAGTGCTTATATTAATCAACCAGAGTTATATCACTGTATCAGGCAGCTCTGCAGCAACAAACCACAACACATCCCAATCTCCCGTCTTCACAGGCTTGTTGAAAGGGAGTAGGGAAATGTCTCCAACACGGCCTTTTCCAAATAAAACCTGAAAATGAACAGCGTATAGCTGATACAGAGACGCAGGATTTTTAAAGACCGCTTGTGTAAGAGTTACCAGGCAAAAACTGTTTCAGGTATTTCAATGAGATATAGAGGCTGAAAGATCACCATAGTACGGGGAGGGGAGGGAGAGATACAACGCAGTCTACTTAAATAAAGGTTACTTTAAGACATGTTTGATTAAGGACACTGTCTCATTTTCATACTTCATCTAGGCAGACTTTTTCCCTTCTCAGCAGTGGAACTGAAGGGGAAAGAGGGAGCAGAAAGCTTTAACGGGGTTTTCACAAGGCTTGAATATTTCTTGAAGTAGACTATTCTAACAATTTAAAGCTTTAAACTGCTGAATCAAGTTTGCTACACAGGTTGACAGACAAAAAAAAAAAAAAAAAGCTCTGTTAATGCCTGAACTACACTTGGTTAGGGAAATGAAGCTTAGATCCAGATTTGACTGGACTCTATGTCCTTTAAAAAATTTAGAATAAAGTCCTTCATCTGTTTCTCTCAAAGAAGAAACAGTAGTCAATATTAAGTCATAGCACTAAGAAACCAGCAAGATTTTTCCTCTATCACATTTGTACAGAGCTGCAATTAAAGACTTACTTAAGCAAAAGATCTTATTAATGGGTTGTTACTGTCTATAAAAATCTATTTCAATTCAGTAGCCCTGATTAAGTCCCAATTTATAAGACTGGAAAGAGGCCAAAATAGGAAATCGGTATAGCTCCTTAACAACATAGATTTTTTTTTTTTTTTAAAAAGAGAGCAGTTGTGAAATAGATTACAAAGCCTTCTAATGAAAATCAATGGCATTTTAAAGCTAAAGGCTTCAAGCACAATCAAAGATTTACAATTTCAGAAATGGCAACACGTGCTTTCGAGTTTGATTTTCTCTTGCGTGCCCAAATTGGCACGGATGGTTCATGAGCTTAAGGCAAAAAAACCGCGTCTTTCTGAACCGCTACAACCTGGCTTGGGCTAACAAAGGGTCTTCAGGCGCTCCCATGTGGAATGCCAGGTAACATCCTCCGACGGTCCATCCGTGAGGTTTGGTTCCCCCTCTGCGCCCGCCGCCGGCACCCTCTCCCCGGCTCGCAGGGTGCCAGCGCCGTGCCCCACCGGGACTGTCCTCCCCGCCGCTCCAGCCCGGCACTGGGCATCCCCACCCAGCCCATCTCCGGCCCCGGGGGCTTCGCCAGGGAATGCTTTAAATAGTCATGGCTCTACCTCAGCTGTAGCTGCAAACATCGGTAAGGGTCAGGAGGGTTATTCCCTGTAGCTGGGCACCGACTCTGCAGTGACCTATTTTCTCCAGCTTAACAGGAGCTTCCTTTGCTACAGCTTAATGCTGACTCTGCCGTGATGCCCTTTAACCATATTGTGATAAAGGTCTAAGTGAAATAAGCAGTCCTTGTGCAATCACCCTGCGAGGCATTTAGAAAAGAAGAAGTGCCTGCACAGACTGCAGATACATAAAACCAGCCCCAAACTGACCCGAGACCAAGGGGGAAGCCTCCCCCTCACGCGGACAGTAGCACCCCACCCCCAGAGAAAAGCCAAGGATGCTGACTCCCCTGCTCCACCGTCCTCAAGGAGCAGCAACACCACTGACCCCTGGACCCCGGGGGATGCTTCACGGTTGAGCATGACACAAAAGGTGTCGATGCAAAGATGTTTATGAACACCTTAAAGCATACTGTTAATGAGGTGGCTTTTTTTTGTTTGTTTTTTTTTTGTTTGTTTGTTTGTTTGTTTTTGGTTTTGTTTTTTTTTTTTGTTTGTTTGGTTTGGTTTTTTTGTTTATTTGGTTTTTTGTTTGTTTGGTTGGGTTTTTTTGTTTTTTTGAGTCCAAGATAACCTGGTATTATTAGTTCAATTTAAATGACACTACTTGATTAGCCTGCTACAATTTCAATTAAACTAACAATAAATTCTTGGCTCCACACGTAAGGTGTGCTGCTTTGACCTACAATCTCTGAGGTGTCGCGCAACACTGTGTGCTTCTAACCACGATTGCTTAGCTTCTGCTTTCCGTATCAATAAAGACCACACAGCCCTGTACTTTCCCAGCAGTGCTCCCTTTTCTCGCTCTCCCTTCAAAGGAGAAATTGTCGCAGTGGCACCGGTGTCCTCCCTGTGCCTCCTCTCTGCCTGGCGGCCAGAAAAAAACCATCACCACCAAAACCAAAAATCACGCATGAAACAAAAAGGGGCCCAAACAATAGGCCTCAAACCAAAGTTGACTTCTGAGTGAATTCCCCGACCAGCAATCAGCATCTTATCAGCAGACTGAAGCAACCAGTATCTTATCAGCATGAAAATGTAACCCTGGGAACAATCCTTGGGAACTATAAGTAAACAATAGGAAGTAACTATAAATCCCAAATGTAAAGAAAAACAGAAACTCCTCAGACATGCCCAGATCCTGGCCAGATCCGGACATGCCTGAGTGAGGCATATCAATCTACCAGATATCTCCTGTGCGTTTTGTTTAGACTTGTTTGTTAAACTGTATAAAAGCTGGACCCTCTCACAGCAAAGACGGAGACCTCACCTACAAGTGGACGCCCTGCGTAGGACTTCCCAATTGCCAGGAAAGGCTCTCCGACCCTTCGCTGTGACGGGGCTCCCCAGCTGATGCACGGGTCTGGATGATGGTAATGTATGAGGGCAATTGGTGATGTATCTTTCTTAATCACTATAGCTAGCTTTAAACAGTAATGTCTAGGTGCATTACCTTGCTTATTCTTTCTGCTATTTCTACTATAGTAAAATTTCTATTTCTACTAAAGTAAAATAAGCTTATTTCTTTAGCTTGGTGTCTGTGTCCTTTGTGTTAACCCCGTCAATTGGCAAAACAACGCACCACCACCAGCCATTTCTCCACCCGCAGTTGGCCTGAGCACTGAGCCCAGGGTGCTGCCCAACAGAACTTTACCAGGGAAACAAGGGATGCACGCTGCATTGACGCAGCCAGATGTAATACAGGGCGACAGTGCGTGTAAACAGGATTGATACTTTTTTCATGCATTCATTGTGCTGAAAATGTACGTGCTTGCCCGCTCTGGTTAAAAATCTTAACTTCGTGACATGAGTTCGCGTGATTCTGAATGCATAAAAACCGAAATGAACACCAAATATTCAGAGCATACAGAAAATTAACTTCCAGGAAACACTTTTACCTCAATATCAGGAACTTCATGCAGAGTGCGGTATCTAGCATGTTTTGGAGTTTCCTTTACAAAATTACAAACTTAAGAGATCAAGTAAACTGTGTTAGCTCAGGAACACTATTCCTTCCTGCATCGTAGGAAATCAGTGACTTTGTGTATCTGCCTGACATGTAAGTAGTTTTAAATCTCTATCAAATCAACCATCTGCAGAAACATTTCTGAACTTTGTATCACAGATTGAATTAAGATGAATTCAAAGTGACCCTTCTCTGTATGAACTAGTAATTTCCTTATACTCTTAACTATTTAATGTATTAAAATAGTATTTAATACACAATGTATGTATCCATTATCAAACAACTCCACTGAAGTAAGTTAAATTTACACTTCTGCTTATTCAACCTCTTCATGCACACACTTAAAACTACTCTGGCCTTAACAACAAACAGAAAACGAGTGGCAAATATTAACATTCCTAGGCCTTCCTTGCTCTACTGAATACTAGTCCAAATACAACTATAAAGAGAGGTTTTCATAACTTTTCTCTAGTAAAAGTGTTTTTTTCTGATTGATTGTGAAGGTAGAGGGCTATTCTACAAAACATGCACAATGTCAGGTAATTTACACCACTGTGTCATTAATGAGAAAGTTCCATTTTCAACTGTGAAAGACAAGTTCATTGCCTTTTTTTTTTTTTCCAATTCTATACACGGTAACAGCACATAGACAAATTCAAATATAGTTTTTGTCTAGGGAAATATTTGCACAGTGTCAAGTAGCACAATAAAAATTGAGTCACTTGTCACAGAATTTTAGAAATAATCTGAATTTTAATTTATTTTAACCCATCAAAGAACTGTCCCCCCTACACACTTCCAGATCTTATTATTTGTAATTGGAGTTGTACCTGTCGTTTTCACTCCCTGTGACAGAAGGCCCACTGAGAACAGGGAGTTCTTGAAACTCACTAGAAATACAGATGTCAACCTATAAATACCTATATATACTCTTCAATCAAATCATATCAATGCCAGAGAGTATACTACATGAAATTTCACTGTCCTGAGACAATCATTTGTATGTCCATGAAATACTGTAAGTAGGAACTTACAGAAGAGGTGACAAATAAAATCCCGGAGCATTTTCAAAATCAAGACCACAAACACCCTCACGAGAAGTTCAAACAGCCGAGACAATCCCCAGGAGAGACAGAAGCGGCAGCAGGAGCTGGAGGACGAACTCCACCCAGAAGAGGGACGTTTGCATCAGCACCAGCGGTATCCTGAGCACCTTCTCCACTAAAAGGAGCGGAGAAGGAAGGAAATAAACGGAACAAGACGCTATCAATGGACTCCTAGATACGGGTCATGTGTTTCAACCCTAGTTCTTCTCATTTCACACACGTCGCCCCCCCCCCCCCCCCCCCCCCCCAGCTTTTTTACCCCCCCAAGCACAGCTGATGAGCCGGACACAGCATCTTGTTCATTATGGGCGACTCGGGTTTCCAGCTCAGGTTTTTTTCACCTGAGATCTCAGTTTTGGAAATCACACTGACATCATAAAACTAAATTCATTTGAATGAGGAGGATTTTATTCCCAGTAGAAGCTTATTTCAGAATAAACACCAGAAGTACTATCAAACAGTAAATAGTCACACAACGGTTGAGGAAATTGCTATACTGCTTTCCCTCCTCCTCAGTCTCCTAAACAATACTGTCTAAAACCTGCAGTTTCTCCCCTTTTGATTAACAAGATTTATCCCACACTATTCTTGCAACTGATGAAAAAGCCTGCGTGAAAGAACAAGAAAATAATATGAAGGTAATTGTATACTATTGCATATAATGAAACTAACTGAAGCCCAGGCTGCTTAGATTTCTGTTTTAATACTTTTTTTTTTTTTTTTTCCCCCTTAAGGAGCAATGAATATATTTTTCCTTAAACATAATTTGAGCCAAGCTGGAACCTCATTGTTTTTAAGATGACACTCTAAATACAAATTACCATTCTTTAACATAAATCCATCACTACAGTGTGGATCTAGCAGCCTTCTCGACGCCACTGCTGCACAAATGGCTATAGGAGAAAAGTCTCTGCATCAGCTGTCCCCTGGGCTGCTCTCACTCCCCAGATTGCTAGGAGAGAGCAGTAGTGACAGCCCTCTCTGTTGATATCATTCTTGGTAAAAAGGGTTGAGGGAATAACATAAATAGTAACAACAGTTGTATTATGGCCATGCTGCTGAATCTCCTAGGGGAAAGGGCAAGCTCTAAAATTTAAGGACGGTTTGCATTTGTATTTTTATTTCTGGCAATAGAACGCCACAATACAATAATATATTTAATGAAGGAGTAGCATGAAAAATGGTGATAAATATTGTGGCGACCTTAAAAAGTTGTGAAGTTCAGAAAAGTTTGTTTTCCTCTTCTCATCCCCAGTTCTGTCTGTTTCCTAATCCCAGCTGTAAAAAGGTAAGAATTCTTACTCTCAAATTTACCCAGGCAATAATTACCAGGGATGATACAGTGAATAATTTAATGGAAGGAAGTCTTCTAAAAATAATAAAGTAACGTATATTTCACAAAACAGAGTAATGAGGGGAAAAAAAAAAACCTGATACTACTAAAAATCATCCAGAGAATATCTAACCATTTAAAGCAAGCAGAAAATATAATGAGGTCTTCAGCGTATTATAGCTTCATCCTGCTCAAAATACTTCCGCAGATTTCTCTCCTCAGGGCACACAGTTAGGGACAGCCTTACCAAAGTGCTGGCACTCTGGCACCCCTTGACTGTTCTCAGCCCTGAATCTCTCCATTAAAAGATTTTGCTTCAATTGTTTGAGTGTTTTCTTCCTTACAGCAGGAAAAGAAGTGGATACTTAAACTAAGTAGCAGAAGACAGACAGAAATTTTGTATTTTTGTCTCAGTAATGAGAGTTGAAGTAATATCTTATTAAAAAAATAAATTGAATGCACGTATACAAAAATGGTGTATTCACATAGAAGATAAACCTTCATTCTTCCTACAGAGAAAGTAAATACATTTATCTAAAGCTCTGGAGCTCACTTTTCATAAGATACAGTCTTAACCATAAAGCTGAGCAATTTCTGTGTTGTATATCTGTTTTCATAATAGGTAAGTGTACAGAAGTACAATCTGTTTACTTCTCATGACAGAGCAGCTTATCGTTTCTTAGTCCTGATGTCCCTTCATGCATAAACCCAACATTTACAGAAATTATTCTAAAAACCAAATGGCTGCCCCTTTAGCTCCCCACTTCTTTCCCCTAGCATGTGCCAACTCCTACCCACACCTCAAGCGCATATTGCCAGCCAGAAGAAAGGTGCCAAGCACCACTTCAATGGTCCAACTCATAAAAAAAAATGCACAGGCAGCCTCTGCCTGCGGAACTCTTTCTGGAGAAGATTATTTCTCAAAACCAAGGAACACAGAAGAATGGGAAGCTCCTGAGGCATTTTTCCAAAACAATTTCTCCACCAGTCAGAATGACAGGGAACCACCGTGCATATTTGCGTTTTCTCAAAAATGTAAACTACTTCAGGCTGGGGAAAAAGCAAAACATTCAGGAAACTCAATTCTACTGGACTGAAGTATTTGATATTTGATAGTATGGGATTTTTTTTTCCTGAGTATCTCCTTATTAGCAATATCCCTCTTGTCCACCAAATCGGTTCCTAAATTAAATGGAAATTTCTCATAAATTTCCAACCTGCCAGTTCTGCAGCACTGCTTTTTCTCTACAATTATATTTCACAGAGAAAATGCTTTGTTTTACCATTTAGTTTCTGTTATAGTGGCAATGGGAAAATATTAATTATATATTCACATTGCAGCTATGGAATTTAAGGTCTTCCATTATTTCACAGACAAATGAACTCTTTTCCAGGTGGAGAAAACACTGTTGAACTATTTTACAAACTGTCATTACTAAAACAAATGACTCTATATAAAGCTAAAAGGAAAAATAGAACATTTCCACAGTCATTTTGCATCTTTCCTTTGGCACTGGGAAGTTTGAATCAGCTCAGGGAAGAGCAAAAACAAAACAAAAACAAACAAAAAAAAAGAGGTAATTACTGGCGGCTTCGTGAAACTAGGTGTTTGCTTGGAAAGGTGTAACTTTTTTGCTAACTATACAATCTCTTTCCCCTGCTTATTGTCTCACCATTCCACCTGTCAAACAGACTAAAAAAAAAACCCTTAAACCACAGAACAGTTTTTGTCATGCCTGTGCCGTAACTGGCAGCTCAGACTAGCAATTTCTGATTAAGGCAGAAGTCCCATGCAGTATATGTTCCATATATAAAAATGCAAGACATAAGGAAATACCTCATGATCATTATCCAGGTACTAGAAACAACTGAAGAACAGAAGTAATTGCTGATAAAAGAACAGAATTTTGCCAAATATTTAGCAAGGGAAAGCAGACAAGAAGTGAATGAGGTTCTGAATATGAATTTCCAATATTTTTCTCAACAGTACTATTTCAATAGTAGAGAGCTATACTGATGCCACTGCTTAGT
Source organism: Tyto alba (assembly GCF_018691265.1). Classification (NCBI taxonomy): domain Eukaryota; kingdom Metazoa; phylum Chordata; class Aves; order Strigiformes; family Tytonidae; genus Tyto; species Tyto alba. Next base: position 26,060,481 of record NW_024881324.1, on the reverse strand, counting down.
AGTGGTTAGTCCTATAAGGATATATCTCATTACTATAAAAGAAAAGTTGCCATCAAGATCAAGAAAAGAGTTACAGAAAAAGGGATTAATTTCCAGTTCCCCTGTTACAACAAGTTGAGAATTGCGCAGTCTTGAAGCATGCCTTTAATGATGTTTCTGCACTAGCCTCTGTAAGTCACTGTTTTTCAGTCCTATTTGACATCAAGGAGGAAGCTGAAAAATAAATTGAAGCCCTGATATGACAGCAACTTCTGTGGGAGGTCAACCATGAATATTCTCATATGCACGGCTTTGAAGTGTCAGAAAGCTACAGAATGAGATATGACCGTGTTTAGCACCGGGGTTTATTTCTTTTTAATAATTTTTTTGCAGCTGATGCTTGTACATGACTAAATCACATTTGAAGGGGCAAAAGAAGTCAAAGAATCTGAGCTAGGAAGGATGTTCCACTTCCACCACCTTCATTTGCAAATCTTTTCGGGTACCTTTTCCAAAACACCACTAAACACACCCAGCAACCCGCAGAAGTTCTGATGGAGGCATGCGAGTAGCACGCAGGGTCCTTCTCTCCTTGTGACTGACATATTCACTACGTTACAAAAATCCAATCCACAACACCAAAGGACTTCTAAACATCTCATCTTTGCTTTGCCTTGCACAAAGTCTCAGAGAACCAGTTGTCAGAATCGTACAATTATAATCGTAGATACCTGTAAAATGGACAACACAACCAGTCAGCTGCAAGTATTATGATCATCTTGCAAATCTGTAAATTATTTTTGAAAAAAAAGTGGATTTTCTCATAGTCCTCTAGCAACTAATTCCTAACTGCAAAGCAAAAAGTATTTCATGAGTGCCGCAGTACCTACTATTTATCTTGTCTCATTGACACTTTTTCAGAAATCGGTGTTAAAAAAAAAATTCTCTTCCAGCATAACTGTGACTTTGGCTGTGTTATGGAAACTTGGCATATTTTTGACAATCGGCACAGACAGAATTATTACACTGACTTAACATCTTCCGTAAGCAATTGCTTCACTGTGCCTTTCCCCGCCTTCTAGAGCGGCACCTGTGTTATTTAAGGCTACTTTAACATAATTTAATAGACACTGACAACACAACCACATCTGCTTCAGTTAGAAACCATCTTCCTGCGCACGGTGATGCCATTTTTGATCCTCACTAATGAATTATAGTGAAGATATTTTAGTGACAGGTACGTTCAAACGTTCCCTGTTGTCTAAATCAATCTGTTAACGTACCAACACCATTCAAGAGCACGGGAGCTATTTCACCATTTTACACATGTACATAATACGAACTGGTTCATAAGAATTAGTCACTAAGCACACCTTCACCTGACATTAGCTGTCTGTCATAAATATCCCATCAAATCCATGGCTGAGACTATTTCATTATCCCCAGAAATATTTTAGAACAGCCATTTGATCATTCACCAGAAACAGATTTCCTGTGTGAAAGATTACATTGTTCAGAACACTTAATTTTTTTTCATTAAATGGTTTCAGAGTATTCCCACAAATCCCCATTACAGCATTTCAGGCTATTTACTAAATTCTTATTTTTGCTGTTTGGGTTTGGGGATTTTTTTTTCTGTGTGTTTTGTTTTTTGTGTTTTTTTTTTTTTTTTGTTTTGTTTTAATGCTGGCTTTGTTTTGTTTTTTTAAATAAAAGCAATTATAATTAATGCATACACATAAAATACTGACCATTTGAGTTGAACCATGTAGCATTACGTGTGGATGTTAGGGACCACCAAGAATGATTCAGTGCACAGAAACTGACACTAAAACAGAAAATGATATATTGTATGAAGACCTTCGATACAGAGACAAATAAAAGTCATCTGAAGCCTTTAACACATTTTCTATATAATGTAGTTGCATAAAGGATGCTAAAATTAGAAATGAGTATTTGCCAACTGATTATTCACAGCTGAACATAAACCTCTGAGCTTACAGCTTTGGGAAATAACATGGTTATAGAAATTTCCTTTTTTTTTTTTTTAAAAAAAAAAAAAAAAAAACACACACACACAACCAACCTAGTACAATGTACCTTATACATTTCAACCTTTCTTTTCACTGCAAGTGTTCTCAAGTAGAAAACATGAAGTGAGTTGTATTTAGGGGCTCTTTAGGTATATATAAAATTTCATTAGTTAGGAACCTCTGCGATCCATTAAAAGACATAATCCTTTGCCATTGACTAGATTTGTTTTGTTTTGTTTTGTTTTTTTTGTTTGTTTGTTTTTTTGTTTGTTTGTTTTTTAATGGATGACTAAGTATATAAGACCAAAACCAGCTGAATAAAGGAGTGCATTTGTTTAACTGCGTCACATCTTTGATTTTACAGTACACACACATAGGCACTTGTTTCTTCCAAGTGTTACCTCTCTCACTTAAAATACAATTTAATGTTGCTTTCTGTCATGCCATGCAAAGACTGTACCAACAGCAGCTTTGAGGATAGTTTAAAACTTCTGTATTTATTTGTCAGCCAATACCAGTGCTGAAATCTGGAAATCCTTTTGATTAAGTATGTTTTCTAGGGAGAGCAATCTTGGCAAGACTTCCAAGCTTTCTAAAGCATGGTCTCTGAGCATTTAAGTGGTCAAAAACCACCAACAAGTAAAGTAAAGCCAAGAAATAAATAGTAAGTATAGACGCATTTGCTTTCTGACTTCCCCACATACCGATCAATGCAAAGGATGCAGAATGTGAGAGACAACCATCTTCCAGGCACAGGCATAATATGGTGACTACTGACATTTGTTTCGGCACTGAAGGGAAGATGAGAACCCTGTACCAAGCACCAACAAAGAACATGCCAAAACACAGCCTTCGGAAACTTCTTATGGTATACAGTTCCCATTTCAAGTGTTCCTTTTATAAAAAATGTTCCTGGCAGATGCAGTCAGGCCCATACTTCCCTTTCACTGTCCTCTGCGTCCCACCTACACACTTCCCAAAGGTGGCTGATGGGTGCTATACACACAGAGCAGATTTAATATAAATCGAATCACAAGTAGAAAAAAAGTGCATAAAACTCTGGAAGTTCATTAGTATTTCTGGAATTCAGCTCCTACATCTCAGGCAGTCATCACACATTTGCTATTAGCATAAATGTATTCAAATATGAATAAGCTGTTATAGCAGTTCTCTATCCACAGTTCTTGAAACATGTTGTGATGATTAAAAATCCCACACGCATTGAGGAAAAAGTTGCAGTGAATAAATTTGTTACAATACCCTCATACCCTATGCTCACGTGCAGCGTTCAAAGTGCATTATGTTAAATCACATCCCCTTGATTCTGTACTGGATATTTTCTACAGACTATTACATACTGCCACCAACCACATCAGGCAAAAGTTTGTTAATTTAAAAAGCTCACCTTCTTGGCATTTGGACTTCAGTTGCCTACTCAGAGTGTCCAGTAAGAGACTGGATCTTGAACATTACTGATTGTGATTAAAAACCGAACACTTTGTTTGCAGATATTTGCTGGTGCTTGATGTGTTGTCCAAAGCATAAAGTAGTCCAAGTCTAATTTATATGCAGTCTGAAATAAAGACATTTCCTTCTGACGTTATTACGTCAAAGTATCATAAAGTTACTGAGCTAAGTACCTCTACATATACAATATAACCACTGACATCTTCAAAGGACTTTTTTTTTTCTTAACCAGAGAAAAAGCAGCTTACAACAGGATGCAAATTCTGTGGAAAATATTTAATGATAAACCACTTCTTTGTCAGAAGGGATGCTGAACTACTGTTGTACGTTAACAAAAAAAACAAGGTGGAAACTGCCTCTGTGCCTTCTTCCAGTAAAAGATGTCCTTTTGATTTCCTTCTTTTATGATCATTCCAGGCTCTCAGATCAACAGTATTAATCAGTCATTGATCAGTTGTCAAACTGTGACAGCATGTAAATTTAAGGTTTGCAAGTTTGGCAAATTCCAAGCTGATACAATTCACATTTAGGTAATAGACGATTCCTTGAACCAGGACATGGCAGTTCTAATAGTCAGGTAGGGTGTCCTCTCCTGTCTCCAGTACAAGTCAAAAACAGGTGTTTTCTCTGATATACTCTTCCCAAGTCTATAATAGAATCATGTTTAACAGCTCTTGATTTTTTTTTTTTTTCCCCCTTCCATTCCTTTTCCTTTTTTTTTTAAAAAAAAAAAAAAACAAAACAAAACAAAACAAAAAAAAAAAAAAAACCAAAACAAAAAACACACTAGGGTTATTTATTTATTTTTAAATTGACAGGTGCAGCAAGTAGCTCCACCCAACTACCATTATTAAGGGAGAAACATTTTCTTGTATTTTCAACCTGTTTCTTGGTTACTGCATTTGATGACTGCATTTGTCTGCCAGCAGAAGAAAGAAGAGCTCCCAGTTCATATTCTCCATGCTCCCTGGGATCTACCTCACGCTCATTCAGCTACCCCTTCTCTAAGCTGTAGATCCCAACCACCCACCACCCCTCACAAGGAAGCTGTCCCATACTCTGATAATTATTTCCATTTTCTGTATTTTCTTCATCACTGGCATACTTTTGGATCACTGCATAATTCTGTGGTCAGGGGGATGAATATCTCAAACCTGAAATGTGGCCTCTTGAAAACTGTTTGACATGTTTTCTTGATCAGTTCCAAGGAAGTAGGCCTACTATCTTCTATAAACCATGATCTTTGACTGTAAACATTCCGCTTTCCGGGATCTCCCTTGCTTCACAGAATCATTGCAGAAATCATGTTGGAAAGGACTTAGGTGGTCATCTACTCCAACCTGCAGAAAGCAGTCAACTCTGAATTCAGACCAGGTTGCTCATTGCTTTGCCAGGCTGGACTTGAAAACCTTGAGGACAGAAATTCCACGACCTTGCTAGTCAATCTCTTCCAATGCTTAATTATCCTCACAGTGAATGAGTATTTCTCCTTAAGTCTCAGCCTCTTTATCTTGATTTGAGTATATTGTTTCTTATCTTCCAGCCAAGCAGCTCAGTGAAGAGCCTCTACCTCTGGTTTCTTGATTGCATCCCTGTCTGACTTGGAAGGCTGTCCTTAGGTTCTCCCCGCACTTGAAGCATCTTCTCCAGGTTAAACAAGTTCCAATTCCTCAGCTTCTCCTCAAAGGCCATACGCTTCAGCCTTCAGCTGTTTTGGTGGCCCTCCACTGAATATATTCCAGTCAATCAATGTCCATCTTGGACTGGGCTGGGGGGAGGAGGGGGGGATGGTGTCCAAACCTCGACACAATACGCCAGGTGTGCTCTGATGAGCACCAACAAAAAGGGGAATTAAACATTTCCATCAGTGTACTGTCTAACACAGCCCAGGATGCTGTTAGCTTTCGGGGGGATGCTGCCAGAGAACACTGCAAGACCCTGTTCCAGCCTACTGAACTTGAAACAAGTTTGCTCATCTCTTGCCCACCTCTAGTAAGAAGTTTGACACAGTTCCATGGGTAGAAGCTGCACTTTTTATGTACGTGTTTGTAATACTGTCCTTGACTAGCTTTTCTAGTTGCTTCTACCGCAAAATCTATTGCTATTGCAAAAAATAAAAATGAAAAATTTCTCCTTATCTATATGGCTTAACAACATTTAAATATCAGCAGGTCAACATGTAAGTCACTTGCTCAGTTCAGCTTCCATAACCATGCCTGAAGCAGTGGAGAATGGATCAACTTGATCATTAGGGACAGAAAGAGAAATCACAGGCATAAAAAAAAAATACTCTGCCTCACCACAGAGCAACCCTCCTTGTTTTTCTTACAGTGATTCAGGAGTAATTCTACTGTTCATGAGACTCAGGAAAATGAGATTGTAGAAATTTGATTCTGGCTCTGACAGGTATTTGATTGGGGAGATTACAGGCTCTAAAATGTTTGGAATAGAGATTGTACTTGAGCATTGCCTATGTTTAGGGAATACATTTGCCAGACAGATAGTAAACAGTGCAGAAGAAGAAAATCTCAGCTAAATAGAATAATAATTCAAACAGCAGAGATGCTTGTCTTAAATTTTGTCAAAAATGCAATTGCTCACTGTAGTCTGACACGTTAGAGGCTAAGGTCTTTTACTTGAACTGTTCTTGACAGATTTTAATGTTAATTGGTCTGGGGAAGATGCCAGACAACCTAAAGCATTTGCTGCGAAACAAATGAAGGAAATATGGCTCAGGGTGGGGAGTCTCACAATTCACTTACAACTGCAGAGAACAAGCACCATTCTCTACAGAGAATGACAGAGGGAACTGAAGAAAAAAAAGTAATTTTAAGAAGTGGCAAGTAACAAGCAACTCTGCCACAGGATTTACTTCCTGTACATTAAGCAGCCATAAAACATTAATTTCACTATAGTAAAAATGCTGACTATAAACTCCAGCAAGGTCTCAGAAGAAATACAAAGCAGCTGCAGTCAGCAGGATCTTTTCTATACACAAATTACCACTTATGGTTAGCCGAACAAAAATACTCAAGAAGGCAAAAGCAATGGAAACCAAGTTATGAAGGAGTCCCTCAGAGAAAAGGCAGCAAAGGTCATCTCACCACACATCCTTACAGCACTCGTCCCAACTGCACATTCCCCACACCACGGCTGCAAATACTAAGCTAGAATTTAAACGCAGATCATCAGCTTTCATGTTGGGACCTAGCCATGTCTTTGTACCCTGACACATTTAACGGACCTACGGTAACTACAGTATTTTTGACCAAGTCAGGGCCACCATTCCTGAAGGAAGGGACCTTTAAACAATATTGGCATGCTGCACAGCTTGTGCTTGTTGCAAAGCCAGCAGCATTTCAGACTTCTCGGGGCATGCTCAACCAACAGCTCTACAAGTGCAGCAAAACCCCGTCTCACGTGAGACAAGCATGTCTCAGGCTTAGTGAAAGGACTCAGTATCACAATATGAAATGGAGGATGGGACTTTGAATCACTGAGCATTCTAGGTGCCCAACTCCCATTAATTTTCATTGCAAGCGTGTGCGCTTGTCTATTTAACAGATTCACAAACTGATGGAAAGTTGAAAAAACATCTTTGAGTAAAGCTGCACAGACATGGAGGTTAGTCAAGGAAATCTTTCTGCCTGAATAGAGACTTGCCTCCCGTACCTGTTAAGGACACATGAGCTCATGCAGTCTGCTGTGCATTCTTTGTATAAGGCAAAATTAGTTTTGCACAGTCTTTCCATTTGCTTTTCTGTTTGAAACTAAAGACCAGCAAGAACGCACCCTTCTCTTACTTCCAAAATGAAGGAGTAAAATGCTTCTGTAGCTGTAACAGGTACCCAAAAAGAAAAAAAAAAAAAATGGAGCAGAGGAGAATGAGAGCCTTCAAGTTGTAATTTTGAGTAACAGCTAAACTAAATCTGTTTCTCTGATGAGGAATCAATATATTGACATTAAAAGGATTCTGGCCAAAAAGAGAATCTCATTTGTGCCATGTGCAGGAGCATGGAGAAAAAACTGGCCCAAGTGATTTAACCCTTCAGAAAGCAGCAGTGAAACACAGACAACCAACTGCAAATTGTCTTCCTTCAAGAACAGCAAATAAGCTACACAGTCTCTCTACCATTTACAAAATAAACCAGCTATTTATCCAAACACAAAGGCTCAAATGTCAACACAACCCACTGTTTAGCAGAGGAAATACAAATGACCAAAAAGGAACAAGAATTTTGTAACAGCAGAGAATGAAAACAGACACGAAAGGCATTATTTCTCTTAAATACAATTTAGCACTCACAGATAAACAAGGAAATTCTTTCACATGCCTCAAAGTAAAAAAAAAAAAAAAAAAAAACAAAAAACAAACAAACAAAAAAAAAAAACCAAAAAAACTTAAGTCTAAATTTTCCAGTATAAATAGCTTATAGTAATACATTGCTCAATTAATTATGTGTATACAATTCTTATACTTCTTCGAAAGCTAAAATCCATCATTAAAGTGTTACTCATTTTGTATCCTCTGAAGTTATTCCCATCTTTTAAATCTGGATAATTTTTAAACCATGGGATTGAACTTAAAAATAAGTATTAAGTCTTAAAAAAAAATAAATTAGCAATTAAAGAGTTTGACATCATGTCACTAGTATTTAAATTTATGAAATTGTACTGATGATTTTTAGAAGTCTGCTACAGGACATTCTTTTGTAATTTATTCTTTATATAGTACCAATTAAGCATTAATACTTGCTATTGCAATGAAATTGTGTCTAAGCATTGTAAGAGGATCATCTTTATCATGGAAAAAAGTTTAAAATACAGCTTACTTTATAAGACTGCTACTAATTAACTATTATGAACTTCTGTGCATTCATTAGTGATATTAATTTCCCCTGCCCCTCAACACAGTAGCAGAGACACACCTGACCTTCCTTCCAGACCCATGTCCTCAGAAAAGGAGTCTTCCCTTCTACAGGGAACTACTCCAATGGCCAAATCAAGGAAACACCTGCTCACTCAGCCAACGCATTCTTCCAAAAAAACCCCTCCACTCCACTACCACCCATTCCAGGCAGGTTTGCAGGAATTGCTTTGAAACATTATGTAAGCTTACCTGTGTGTCCAGGTACTAAATGTAATGGTTATTTAGCAATACATTTTATTTTTAAAAGTATTTTAAAAAAACAGCGTCAAACCAGTCGCTTCCTCTAGTGGAGATGTAAACACTACCCATTCTGCTCTTGATTTGACAATAGAGAGACTGGACAATTCAGACATTGGTTTCATGATTTTCTCTTTCCTGGATGCAGTTGTTACACAGCTGCTACCAATGCTTGTAAAAGGGTTAATAAGTCTCATATACTTGAAGACATGCACAGGTATTGTATTACGACAACATACACGACTTCATGCTCTGCCAAGTGAGACTGAACAACCGAACCGGGCTTGCCCGTGTGTTGCCAAGATTGAGGATGTTTTACAAAATCATACTCCAAAAACATGGGGCAGCATTTCTGGAATTACAGGCAGACAGCTGCTCCACAGAGGTGTCTCTGACCACGTTGGGAACTTGACCTATTGACCACGACATTCTTAATGTGCTGGTTAGCATGCAAGCCATGACAAACCAGTCATTCTTTAACCTATGCAGGAGTACCTGGGAACTAGAGACACAAGCCTAAAAGGAACAACAGGTGGGCAGCTGAAGTTTCATCATCACATATGGAAACTGCAGGCGAGGAGAGACTTATTCCCCCCACTCAAGGAGACCTGATACCTTTCAGGATTTTTTAAGGAGCCATTGTAAGAAATAGAGCACCGTAGTTGAGACTACTATAGGAAATCTGACAAAACAAACATTAATACAACTAGCACCCTAAAGAGAAAAGCTCTATCCCTTTTACAGAAATATTCATTGAACAATTTGTAAACCCACGTTTCAGCAGGTAAAATCTGATTATGGTACTGAAATTCACAGAAATCTCTGAAGATAGGAGAAATATAAACCCAACATTTTATCTTAAGTATTGACAAACACAATTTTATGAAACAAAGATTTTACATTGTCAGTTCAATGCAGGCTTTTTTCTTTGGTCACTTTTTTATGGTGACTGACTTCCAAAGAAATTAGAAAACACCATACTAAGCTCTGTGTCCTCTCCCACCCAAATTAGCAGCACAAGAAACCTCTTAGTTTTTGTGTACTTCCACAGTGGAACTATGAGCATAATATTTCTATCCAAGATTCAGTCCAGAGATGCTCTTCTCAGCAGTCTTAGTCGGCCAAGACTAAGCAATTTCTGTCAGCCTTGGTTTTCACTAAGGAAAATTATAATTGCAAGTACAGAGAATGGCATGGACCAACTATGATTGAATTTGACTGCCACATGGGGACAGGCATGCCCGATGCGACAGTGGTATTATACAGCCTTCTAAACAGTCTGTACTTGAAGCAACAGAACACTGGTACAGTGACAACTGCAATTAATAGCATGCATAGTACATCTTTTTTACTCCATCCTAAATTCTGGCACTTACCAGGAAGAGTAACATTTTTTTAGCAGCCTCAGTGTGGTAACAGCAGACTCCCTCCCACTTAGCATCCACAAAGCTCAAGGAGATATTGGGCTTTTAAGACAGAACAGCTCCTAGCACGTCCCTTGTATAGGGCAAATCGATGCTTCCCCCAGCATTGGTTTTGGTTGTGGGGGTTTTCTTGTTGTTTTGGGGCATTGGTGATTTTGTTGCTTATTTTGGAGGTTTGTTTGTTGGGGTTTTTGTTTTTTGTTTTTTTTTTTTTTTTTTTTTTTTTTTTTTTTTTTGGGGGGGGGGGGGATGGGAGGGGGTGGTTGTTGGTTTTTGTTCTTTTAAGTTGTTGTCTTGATTTAACCCCAGCCAGCAACTAAGCACCACAACACAGCCACTTTCTCACTCCTCCACCCTCCCAGTTGGATGGGGAGAAGAATAAAAAAAAAATCTCATGGTTTGAGACAAGAACAATTTAATAACCAAAATAAAATAACATTATTATAATAATAATTGTAATGAAAAGGAATATAATAAAGAGAAAGAGAAACAAAAGCCAAGAAAAGCGATGCAATTGCTCACCAGCTGCTGACCGATGCCCAAGCAGCGATCTGCCCCTCCTGGCCAACTCCCCCCCGTCTGTGTACCGAGCATGACATCCCACCGTATGGAACATCCCTTGGGCTGGTCGGGGTCAGCTGTCCTGGCCGTGCTCCCTCCCAGCTTCTTGTGCATCTCCTCACTGACAGAGCATGGGAAACTGAAAACTCCTTAACTTAGTTGTTGCTAAGTAGCGCTTATACTAAAATACCAGTGTGTTATCAGCATTATTCCCACACTGAATCCAAAACACAGCACTGTACCAGCTACCAGGCAGAAAATTAACTCTCCCAGCCAAAAGGAAGACAGTTGTTCAAGGAGGAACCTAACAGAGCTGTAGTAACCATTTCTCCATCTCCACTAGTGCTGAATGGCCCATGGATTTAAATCCTGTTATCTGGGATATTACCAAGTCTGCATAAATGTCTTGTGCCTTGATCTCCCAGATTCCCCATCTTGGATAGAGGCTCACTAATTGATCACTGGGGAATTCAAGAGCAGAGTAAGTTTCAAACAATTGCCTCACAAGAAATATTACTGTAATAGGACTACTATGTAGGACAGATTTTTGATAGGGTTTTAAAGTTTCTTCAGCACTAGGCAAGTACATTATTCAATGAACCACGTTGATATACCATACATTGAGCATCTCAGTAACTGGGACACACTGCCCAGTTAAAACCAGTCCAAAGCCCCATTGAAGCCAAGCTCAATGACTCTAATTAGCCTGCACGAAATAAGTCCGCAATGCTGACTAGCAGGAAAGCTATACCGCTTCAAGTAACATGTACCATTCACAGAGACAACCATGACTTTCCATCCAAGGTATCACACCATTTCTAGATATAAGAATTTCGTATCATTAAGACTTTGATAAATTACATTTCATCAATTATTTCAAAACAGCCAAATGGGGGCATTAGAATAAGAAGATTCTTAGCATTTGCTGTTTATTTTGGACAGTAAAAGGAAAACATAATTGCCTTCTTTTCCTTTAAATACCAACTGTGTTTCAAGCAATTTACAAACATTTGGATTGTTTTAAAATGAAATTACTTAAAATTTGCCAGATTTCCAGTGTCAGAAAAAAAAAGATTATGTGTAAAAAGGTTTGATAGTTTATTAAAGCCCGTGACATCCATAGCATTAAAAGAGCCCAAACAGAGCTCAATGTTTTGCAACACAGCATTAAAGAACAAATGGAAAAAACCTGATACCACATAGTAACAAAGACAGTACTACAGCTTTCCACCTCTACAGACACATCAAATATTCAGGGTTTTATAACACCACTCAACAAAACAGGTAGTTTACAAGAAAGGTAAAACACTATCAAAGAAAAACTGAAGTTTCACATAAACTGTGAGAACAATTCAACTCCCACAGCCACCTTGCACACCCAAACTCAGCACCCAACAAATGAATAAAAGCTCCAGATCCATAAAACAGCATTAGCAAGGCAGTATCTGTGCAACGTGCAGCTACTGCTCAGTCTTCAGCAGTAATTCCCTAGAGCATACAAAATAAAGAAGTTAACCTGTGGAAGAATCACAAGCAAGAGCAAGAGTTCAAGATATCAATGCATATGTCCACAAACACACAAGTGTCATGAACAGATAGGATTTATACATTCTAAACATCAAAAAGACAGGATTTATTTTAAGTAGCATTAGACATACAACTCTGCCCCAGTTAAAAAAGGTCAAAGCTGTTCTTGTCTGGCCAAAGTAAGGCCAAGAATGACACTCCTGCTTGTGAAAAAACAGTCTTCAAAGTCCAGAATTATTTTATGATTGTCAACGTTTAGATGTAACTGGGTTTAAATGTTACACTTCCAGCAAAAGTAATTACAATAAAGAAAAAAAATGTTTAACTGAACTAGATTAATAAAATTCAAAACTTAACACACTGTCAGCCATATTGAGTAGGAAGCTGAAGTCTGGCTGCACTGGATGTTTCCCACAAGATTTAGAACTCATTTTGCACATAATTTGTTAAGCATCACCACACAGTAAGCGATTTTTCTCATCCTCAGGTTTTACTTCAGTACCATCCAGCACACAGAGCCAGACATTTGCTTATGGAAAACTTGCCCCATTCTGGATTGAATACAGCTTCACATCCTCCTCAGAACTTCTTTCAGGATCTAAGGCCATTTGTGTCTACCATACCTCCTCTCCCGCAGATAAAATTATGTTATGCCATCTATACCAACTTAGAGCTCAAAGTTAGTCAAGTTTAGCTGCATTAAATGAACCACAGTCTGAAGGCATACATACTTCTTTTGAGGGGGAGCAAGCAGACTTGTGAAACTCTTGAGTCAGTAACTTCATTAACAAAGTTCTATAATACATAATAGTTTTCTAAAGGAAATTAAAGTACTTCTAAAAGCATCTACTTGGACAGTGCCTTCTCCTACCTAAACTGTAAAGTTTCTGAACTGCTGAAAGTTAAAAAGCTTTTCGTTTTGCTTTCAAAGTAAAAACTAGACATTTTTCTAAACCTGTGAGGAAGGAAGCCTTTGTCACTGCTAAAACGTGGGGAAAAGATAACATTTCATCAGTAGCTGTAGATTATAAAGCATAAATCAATATTCTTTCAATACCATATGCATGGTAAATGTTTTTTCTATTGACAGCCATATGTTATAATTATTTGATGGCCGTATTTTATTATTTGTATACTTATTTCAGGACTAGCTTGCGAATTTATAATTTCTGCTATGTAAGCATTTCAGGAGAAAAACTGTGCCAATGAAACAACATAGGACCCCTTATTCTTTGTACTAGTATCCTAGTCACTACTTTGAATCTTTATTGTCAAATTCATTTATTTATATTACAAAACGATTGATTTTTTCAGATATAAAAAGATGAAAAAGCTTAGCATCTTTATCCTGCAATGGAGTGTCCAAAGAAAAACAGAAACAGGATTCACAAACAACAAAATCTTGATCTTAAATCTTGATGTAAATGTTTTTGCAGTAATTGCATCAAAAGAATAGTCCAGTCCTTCGAGGTGCAAAATATTTATTCATGCTAAAGAAAGCTCACTTTTCAGCAATAGATACTGAAGATGAAGGAACAACAAAAAAAAATCCAGTATTTTCATCATGCAAAAAGGAGTTAGGAAGAGCACTGGTCTTACTTGACTTAGGAGTAACAAGTACATCATTAGTATGATCAGCAACAAAAATTACTCAGTCAATGGCATTAAGCTTTTCTCTTATATTTTAAAATAAATGTATTTCAGACTTTACAACAACGAAGAAATAGATTGGTAATTCTATGCCACCTGTGAATGTCACAAGCAGCCTGGCCAGTCTCCTAGAAAAACCTGCGGTGAATCAAAGCAGGCCAAAGAGACAAACCAAGAAACAGCAGTAAATGCAACCAATACAGAGGATATGTGCTTTGTTTCTAGAGTATGGTTTTAAATATGATCTCATTTATTAATACTCTTATAGGTTTGCCAGAGCTCACTAGCCATTCACTTTATTTAAAGTTAGTTTAACTCAACAGCGTGAGTCCTCTTAGCATAGGAACAACTGGCAGGTAACCAGCTGAACAGAAAACTTCTCTGGTCAAATGAAAAATGATAGATGGACTTAACATTAGCTTTGCTTTGTCTCCCCCCATCCTCCTTCAGAATCTAACCAAAATAACACACAGCTTCTTTCAGAATCCTGGTAGAATAATTAATAGTTATCCTGATAGAGTAACTTCCTTCAACGTTGTAAGAAATGGGATTTTTAAACAATTTAAAGAAAATACGATGCTAATTTCCGACAAGAAAATAGGAATACCTGAAAAGAACAAACAATGAATGTAAGTAAAAGCTTAGACCTCTTGAGGTTGCCAGTATGCTAATTACTCATTTGCCTTGTAATCTTTATATTTTCACAAAAAATGTATTATTGGATGGATTATCCACAGTTTTCTTCAGACAAATGATTTTGTTTGGCATTGTTAAGATATTTTTACAATAGAATCACTTAAAGATCTCTTTCCTACTTAAGAAAATTTCAAGTCTACACCCCTGCAGCTAAAAGAACAGATGACTAGACACAGACTAATAAATGATCAGTTTATTGCTGGTGGAAATACATTTAACACTTAGGGAATTATCTGGAATCAAATTTTCAAGTTAATTTCCTTATATTGGATCAACATCAATTCATATAAACAACAGAAATTTTTTCCACTATTTGCTTCAGTAAATTATACTCATCCAGACTGATACATGATGCCAAACAATATTCTGCCTAGGTACAGCAAGGCTTGCACAGGCATCCCAGGGGATCAACTCTTCTAATATTACCACCGCGTTGCAGGGTCCAATCTCTCAGATTTCCTCACTGTGCCAACGTGTACATCTACAAGTACACACTTCAGCATATTCCACCCCTTTCACCTCTGAGCTGCACGATAGAAAGGAATATGTGTAATTCCTCACACTAGGGCTGCGAAGTCTGTACAAGGAAAACAAACTCAGGCAGAACCGTGGCATTATCACAGCCCCTGCGCAGACATAGGAAACTTCTGCTACCACGTGTCCATGGTATAAACAAATCAACTACATCTTGTTTTGGCGGAACAAAGCATCTTCACCTGTGCTGGAGCAGGGAGCTGAGAGAACCCGATGAGAGCCTAAGTTAAAGAATAACTAATAAAGTTAAAAAGACTTCCCAGAGCCCAAAGCAAGCAGTGACAGAGGCAAGGATTCTCCACGCATGAAAAGCAGCTTGTTTTACAGAGAATCGCATGGAAGGGGATGCAAGTCAAACCACTGATTTCTTTTTTACCCTATTAATTCACCCAACACGTGACATGAGACAGGAAAAAAAAAAAAAAAAAAAAAAAGAGCAAGAAATTAAGTTACACACTCAGTAGACCACAGATACCTGTGAAATACACAAGATTGTTTATCATTTAAATCCAGCCTTGAGTTTTGAAGCAGCATGTAGCTATGCAAACAAAAAGAAACACAGTCCTGTAAACCCCACAAGCCATCCAAAGCTTTTCTTCAAAACATACAAGGAAGATGGAGCAAAACCTTCTCCTTTCTTCACTTAAAACAAAACGATGAGCAAGTTCTGTTATTGCTTTGACCTGATACCTATTGCATAAGGGTCTCCTGCAGGCAGAAACACACCGGTAAGATCCCCTCCCCCTGGCATCCCACCCAAACCCACCAAGCAACACCACCCACACAAGCAGTGCTCCAGGAGCAAAGCACTGAAGAAGCCTAACGTCCTGGTGATTGATTTCTGTTTGTTTTTTTTTTTTTTTTTTTTTTTTTTTTTTTGTTTGTTTGTTTGGGTTTTTTTTGTTTGTTTTTTTTTTTTGTTTGTTTGTTTGTTTTTTTTTTTGGATGGGGAGGGATTTGGTTTAAGTTTTTTTTCTAGTACTTAACTGCTCACAGGTGGGATATTTGCAGAGAACGTATGCAACGCTCCACAGAGATGCCGTCAGACTCCCATCAGCTTTAGTTATGTCGGGAGAAATGCATGCAGCGGTCCACTGGTGAGCAGATGCTGATTGCTGTCTGTATGCAGGAAACGTCGTTACAGTAATGCTGTGATAATGCAGCAAATCTTCAAGGAGAAGGTGGTTTCGTTTTAAAACAAAGCTACCGTCATTCACTCAAACTCTCACTCTCGTACCCAAAATATTCACCAACGCCAAAACACAGGTCTGGGCAGCCTGCCCAGCAGTGAGAGGCTGCAGGGTCGGTGTGTCACTGCCATCGATCCGGGGCCCCCCCTGATGATTTGGGAGCCAAAGGGCTCCCAGGATGAGCGCTCCTCCTGTCAGGATGCCAGCCACAGGCAGCTCTCGATGGGCTTTTTGAAACCTTCGGGAGCTGCCGGTGACGGCTTTCCACCCCGAGGGTCTACAGGGTTTAATCACTGTCCTTTGCCTCTTGACCTGCGTCTCAGGAAAAACTGCATTTAAACCTGTTCGTTCCAATAGCTCCTTTCCCACAATTTATTCCCCCTGGTGCTTCCACACCCGTACTTTCTCAACCAGATCATCTTTAAGACTGCTACTGCAATCCTTTACACACGCAACAGGAGGGAATAGACCTCACTGATTTACTCCAGCTACATCTCAGTCCACGGCTAGTACAGGAGACTATAGGAAGATACTTTCTGAAAAATAAAACACATTCCAGGTGAACATGCAACAAATAGCCTTCTACATCATTTTCTTCCTGGTCCCTTTGTATTTAGCAGGCACCCTAAGGTATAAGGACATATTTTCTGTTTTAATCCCATCTAATGAAACATTTTCTTATACTTACAATTTTTAAGGTCTGGTAACCTTTTTAACCTCCAAATCTAATTTTTTATAGAAGTTTATCACCAGTTACCGATACCTTATTTAAATAAGTTAATCATCCTTTTTTTATAAGAAGAGATAGGACCTAACAACGTTTTAATGTCCATTATTTTGTAACAGAAAGGTATCAGCCAGGCACAAGAGTAGAGACTGCCACAATCCCAAACTCACAAAACTGATTCCTGCTTGCAGCCTGCTTGCTTCGCTGCTTTTGCTTCTCATCTCACATTATGGGAGTAAAGGGCCAAATTCAGGATGGTGCATTACACTGGAAGAAGCAGCAACTTCACATTAAAAGTTTTATCACTCTCTGCAAATTCATAATTCCTAGCTATGGAGGTATTTTGGTTTGCTTGATTCTTTTCCAAGTATTCCTTGATATAATTCAGAATCAGCCTTCCAGCTGAACTGGCTGCTGGTGCAGCTACTTGATGCATTTATTCATTAGCTTTAGTGAAGCCCTAGGCACAGTGACAGCATGAATAATATACAAAGTAAAGCCCAACATGCTCAAGAAATACTGCAGTTTATTAAGGAAAGTAAATAAGAGGGGTGGGGTGGTGGGTTCTCCCCCCCCCTTTCTTTTTTTAAGGACGATGTACAATTTTGAGAGACAGGATAAACAAGCTCTTTATTTTTCCCTAGATGTGTGCATATTTGGCCATAAATCAGCTAAAATATGCATGGCATGTTCTATTCAAACACTCCCATAAAACTGCATACACTTCTATTATTTCAGATTTAGAGAAATAAACTACCCGAATTTTAGTTTTAACGTTTATTCATTGCCTGTGATCTCTAATAATTTTGCTCATAACTCATAATGGGGAGAGGAGGTCACACAAATCCTGTCACAAGATAATTGGAAGCAACAGCCTGAATTCATTAGTCCTATAAACTTCGAATTTAATACTACAGTACAACATAAGCAGTAAAAAGTATTCTTATCAAGTTTAAACATCTCTAAATTTTTCAGCCAAATCTCTTTTATGTGTAGCGTGGCTTATCCTCCACACAAGATAAAAAGAATTCTGACCTATAATACTTTCACTACTTCCTCTGCCTCATAAAGAACAGTTTATCTAATATTTTTCAGCAAAGTTCATCTTGTACGGTCATTCCAGTAGCAGTCATTCAGTGAGTTCAGGAGTAGGTTTTTTTGGGGGGGCGGGACAAGGGCTTTCTAGTGTACTACCACTTAACATTCATTTAAGGAAAAAAAAAAAAAAAATCTGTCAGACTGTTCTATCTTCTCACTAATGTCTCACTAATAAAAATCAACAGACACAATCCTTCACTATAAACTGAAAACGTATAGGAAAAGTTCTGAACAGCTGTAAAGAAATATACAAGTTCTTTTTTTCTTTTTAATGAATAAAGAGAAAGAAGAAAACATTTTGTACACAAATCATGTAACACGCTAACTAATTCACAGGATTTCATATTTGCTTTATGACTTATGTTCATTGTAAAATTACAAGTACAATACCACCACATAATTTTCATTAATTATACTGCGGTATTCCTTGAGTCAGGATTGTGTACATTTTAAATTAAGAAGTGCACAGTGGGGTTCAGTAAACAGCAAGAAAGTTAAAGAGTCTTGATGACCTCCATATCACTGTTTCACAGGTTTACTTACCACAAAAACCCACCAGACACAGAAATCATTGGCAAATAAGCAATATTTTTTTCTAAAGTTTACAATGGAAACAGCATACAATCAGTGCACATAGTAGCCGTTGAAGGTGGTTACTGAATCAGCCATTTCAAAAGACACTGTAGTATTTTTATGCTGTTTTTTTAAAACACCTGAACATATATGACCATCTCAATATATGACCACTTGTCCCCCATAATGTATAATGTAATTCTTCTGATTTTTTTAAAAACATTTGCAGAGCAAATAGCAACACCCACAATTCAACTGAAGTGCCTAAGATCATTAGGCAGTATATACCCAGTCACTCCTCTATTAGCTCCCTCTGCCATTCGAACAATGGAAGATTATTTACAGATGTGAAGTATCAGCAGCAGCCACTCTTTACTTACTATAAACCAGTGCCATAAAAAGAAATGGACAACTGCCAACAGATAAAAAAAAAAAAAAGAGGGAAAGGCAGACAAAAAAAACCTGAAGAAACTAGGAAGAATGCAGCAAAGAAAAAAACACACACACAACTAAAACACCCAGCAAGAACAGAATTCTATATATAAGAGTAGATAAAAGTTTGTTCCTTACTTAGCCTCCTAATATCTCATCTAAACTATTAGTGCTGTATTCACTAACATCTACTAATGACCCATCTGTCTTTACTATCCTATACTGAAGAACTTACGACAAACAGCATCACTTCTAGGATTATAAAATGGAAAAAAATTCCCTCAAAATCAGATGAGTCCATGCATTTTCCTGCCACAACAGCTAAGCCCAGCAATAAGGGCTCTCTCTGCCAGGACACAGTTGGACAAAAACATAACACACAGTCCCTCTCTTTTACTCTTATGCCCATCACTTAGCTTTTTTTTTTTTTTTTTTTAACCAAGAAAGTGCCTTTCCCCCTAGTAAAACCTGATGGCGTTTTAATATAAAAGTCATCCGGGCTTCTCTGGGGACTTCCTGAGAGGGGAAGGTCTAGGGAGATGTACGTCAAAAGCTCTGATCACCTCAGAGCTGCATGGTCAGAGCAGTCACATTCCTTGAACTCCACGTGTTTTCCTTTCTACTTTCATCCTACATACATAGAGTCAAACGTGCCTCGGTTTACTGTAGGTAGCAGCATCCTCACAGCAGGTGTGATTCACTTTGGGCGTGCCAGAATTGCAGGATTACATGCAGAGGTGTCTTCCACTATCAGTTAGAGCCTGGTGTTCACCAGCAAGCAAGATGCTTCCATCTTACACTGAGCACCACTTGCAGTGGAACAGGATGTGCGAGGGGAAAGCCAGAGTACTTCCAAAACCTGGCAGTAATCTGCTACACCAGAAGGGTAATTCACAGATGAGACCACCAGCTCAAAGCTCACTTTAGCACATCCTGAAGGGAGCACAGACCACTGGGACTTACCAGGGGAGGAAGACGAAAGGCAGATTCTCTTCAGTTAAAACACAGTGCTATTTTGTTTGCGATGCGATAAAACCACAAAGAAACCAGTTTACACCATTATCAATATCCTTCAACACAACATTAAAAAACCTGTTCATTTAAGACACCTTCCATACTTACAGTAACAAATACCTCAGCCAACAGGCCCAGCAGAGAGACTGAGCCCCATGTAAGTCCTTGTAAAGCCTTCCTAAATATGAGCGCGTTAGGATTCATATGATCCACGGACTTTCTGCTGAACGCATGAAAAGGGCATATTTCACACCTACAGCAGAAACCCAAGCTCCTCACATCAGCAAACAGCCCAGCAAAACACAGAAATGCAGAGCTGGCCTTTGCTTGCTGACTCCAGCTAAGGTGCCTAACTGCATTGATGGACCATGTAATAGGTTTGCTGCTTTGATGAATATCCATCCTTACAGCCCTTTGCTTCACCTTCCCCGAAAGTTCCCAAAAATACTGTAAGTTATTTGCAGCACACCTCCTCTGCTTGACCAAAAATTATTTGTTACAACACTGAAGTGGGATTTGATTTATAGGGTGTGAAAAAATCTGGATCTCAATGAAATGTCACATTGAAAAGAGAAGCACAGAATAGGAATAGAACAATGTTTCAAAAGGTATTCTTCCCCCATATAAAAAAATCACATAATATATGAAATGCAATGCCTCTGCTATTGAAACAAAATGTTTCATTTAACTTCTCTATTTTATTGAAATTGCAGAAAACCCACATCTCAAAAGTCTGCCCCTAAAACAGTTTTCCATTATTTTTCAGCACTTGTGATACTTAAGCTTAGTAAAATATAAGTTAATATCTGGTAAAGTTCATTTCAATTTAGGAAAGGTTGACAACTGAGAATGAGTGAATTTAAAGGCATACTTGAAAATTTATATTGACATTTGAACATGACTTTACTCTGTGCACATCAAAATAGCTTGGCTCTGTCACCTAGACACCTGAGAAATCACACACTTCTAAATAACAGCAACCAGATGGACTAATTTCTGTTTTCTAAAAATTAGCTGCAGAAGCTTATTAATGCTCTGTAGTAACGTGCAACTTCATGTTCCTCCTCAAACTTAAATATGACATTAAATGAAAGGACACATTTTAATTTAACATTTAGGAACTAATTTTGACTAATTTTAACTGACTTCTGAACAGTGTCTGAACTGGATGCAAATGACAAATAGTTGGCGTTTATCTGCAAGTGTTGTTCCTGCATCACAGATACACTCATCTGAGACTGAAAAAATACACTCCATTTCTTCATAAAGTGGAAGCAGCTGCAATGACAACTCATTTTTGGCAACCTGAGTCCCTATCTACTTGTAGGTACCAGAAGCAGCCTCAATCACATATTAAAACTAATTAACAAACCCAATAAACTACACCACAGCAAATACAAATGCCAGCTTCATCAGCGAGAACAAATATCTAACTCTTACACTGCATTTCCACAGCAATTTTGAAAGCATTTTGTAAAAGGAGATGAGCAGAACTGTCCGCACGTCTCAAACCCACACATGGATCTTTCACTCCACCTACCCCAGGGCAATATTCGTTCCCTTGCAAAGGCAGGTGACCTGGGCTCTGGACATTAGTGGAGTTCAAGCAGGAACATCACAGCTCTGCAGACCTCACAGTATTGAAAAGTAAGGTTCTATCTTTATGTAGTACTGCAGAATGGGAGACCTTTGCATTTTCTTCCATAACTTCAAGCCAAACACAAGAATTTTCAGCTTCCATGACAGGAGAGCTCACTGTGATCGAGTCCCCAGAATGGGGGTAGGAAGAGTGAAATGCTATAAAAGCAGCATTACCAGTACAACCCAGGCCACGGTGGGAAACAAAATCCTTTTCATGAGACTGTCTTGCCCTCTATAGTTGAGGTACTTGAGAAGAACAGGGTTGAATACAGTCTGACTCACGAGGGATAAAAAAGTAAGTATCTTCTTCAGAGGATTTGAAATGGACCAGATCTTGGAATATCTGAGGATGATGATTTTTGGTCAATCAGCACAGAGCACTTCAAAAGCACATTAAAAACGAGGAAGCCACTGTACAGTGAGGCATCCATTAACAGCAGCAAAAATCCTGCTGAGACTTTTTCTTTTGTACCCTTTCTCCCACTGAGGAGGGAAATACGCTGCAAGAAGAAGCCATGAGATCGGGACAGGGGTGCAACAAGTCTTGAAACCTTAGAAAAAGTGGGGGAAGCTGTGAAAGGAAGACTTTTTCTAAACCAGCAGCAGCAGTTCTGGTGACCCCGCACAGAAGAGACCAGAGCCCATCGTGCTGCCCAGGGTGGAAAGCCAACAGCTGGAGGTTCTACAAGGAGAGAAAAAAGGCTGCACCTTTTCTCACTAGTGAACTAGAGAAGGACAGCAACTAGTGTTCCTTTCCTGTGGACCAGCAACAGCACACGTACCCTCACTACTTTAAAAAGCAACACCTATAGGAAAGTTTAAGTTAAGCAAATGTTGCTTATTTGCAGGACTAGCTTTTTCCTGACTGAATGCCTCCTCAGTCTGGGATTATCACTAGCACCACCACCATAAGCAATCATTCTCCTGGTAGGAATCAGACAAAACACTTACACTGATCAAACTACATAGCACAAAGAGACTCCCAAATTTACATTTTACATTGCTAATTACCAATAGGCAGAGCTTCCCAAAGCAAGCCAAGCAGCCTAACGGCTTTCCCATGCCACATTATTCCTGAAGAATAATAATAATAAATCCTCCTACATCATACAATAGTCAACCTAAGCTTCCTAATGCAAAGTGCTGTAATGCTGTCCCAAGTCAGCAGACTCAAAGCTGAATTAATCTCCACTGTTACACACGGGCTTGTTAAACCACAGCAGAGTGAAAACAAAAAGACCGTGTTATTATCACTCAGCGCTGCCACTGAGAGCCCAGTGGGGAGTCACGACACCTCGCATGAACCACGCTTATTTCACAGCGCTGCTGTTGGCAAGACCCTGTGAAGAGCATCCGAAAAAAAAGTGGTGCAGTTATTCATGAGCTAAATGGATGCCAGAAATGCCATGTAGCGGATAAAGGGATAGCAAAAGAAATTTGCACCTCTCTTCCTCTGACAGGAGTGTAAAATCGGGCTTGAAAACACAGAAGAGCCCTCTTGCTACCAGAAGAGAGAGAAGGGAGCTCAGGACTTATCCTGCACTTCCACCAATCAATACATATATCCTCTAACTGCCAAAAAACAGAAGCGGCATAAAATGGAGCAAAGCCATTTTACAGGAGATATCCTTATGGCATACACATAACGAAGAGACTTTTTATAACAATGACCTAGACAGATATTAAGCTAGCAGGTGTTTAGCATACATCTGGGAGACAGACAAAGCACTATTAATCTCAAAGAAAAATAATGCAGCACGATAACGTGACATCTGGCCACGCACAATAAAAACACTGTAAAGCATTTATTCTTCCTTATTTGCTAAGTAAGCAATGAATCTTTTAATTATCCACATCAAAACCAGGTTCAAAAGATGACAAGGAAAACATTTGAAACATCTGGGAGAGACTGTATTTTATGCTTAGTGAAAAAGAATGTTAGTGCTTGTGGACCTGATTCTGTCCATATTTATTAAGTTTCCCCCTTAACGTCAATGGCTATCTGTGCACAGGAGAGAGCACATTTGTGTAAGCAGGATTCTAAAAGTGAAAATAAAGTTCTACCAATGTCATTCCAAATCATGTTTGAATCTGGCTTTGTTGTTTTGCTCTCCTCTTGAGCATTTCTATAGTCTTTTTTGTGAGTTATTTCCTTGTTCTTAGTCTGTTCAAAGAAGAGATGGACTTAACATGTCTTAAAAAAAAAAAAAAAAAAAGCTTAAGATGTGATGATTCTTTGCAACAGCACACAGCAACTGCATATGTGGAATTAGGTGTCTTTGGTCACCAAGAACATAAGTATTAATTATTCTGAAGACAGAAGCAGTTTCTTAGACTAAGCTAAAAAAAAACAACCATAACCGAATAGGCACTCCAAAAATCCCCACCCAAGTAAAGCAAAAATGCCTTTCTGAACTCGTGAGAACTCCGACAGCCAAATATGTTATATTAATGCACATTTACTTAGGACTAACAATTGGGTTATTTAAACAGCCTTGAACAGAATTCAGATTCTTTTTATAGTGTCTATTGTGGTTCTTGCTGAACTTCCTACTATATTTCTGAATGCTGACAAAGTATCGCTTAATGTTTTTCAAAAGTCAACATATTTCACCAGTTAAAAAAAAACAAAACAAACAAAAAAAAACAAACAAACAAAAAAAAAACAAACAAACAAAAAAACAAACAAAAAAAAAAACAAACAAAAAAAAAAAAAAACAAACAAACCAACCAAACAAAAACAAAAAAAAAAAAAAAACCCACCTCACAGGATATTTTTGGAAGATTTATATTATATTTGTATGAAATTGTTAGACATACCATTTCACTCTGAGGTAAAGCTAGTCTTACAACACTAGCAGTTAATCATTAAGTCCACTCTCTATTAAAGTCAGAGTGATTTTTAATAGTTACCATAAGGAAGAATGAAGAAAGCAAACTATCAGCAAACTGGACTGAATCTTGTCCTGATTACTTCAGTTTGGGGATGTTTCAAGACCCCTTACATAATGATCTTCTATTTCACCTGACATTGCAATTGCTCTTTCAGGCATGATTTGTATAAATTGAGAAAGCATCTTCAGTTCCCCTTTCTAAAAGCCTTATCTTAAATACAGCAGTGTGTCGTTCCCCCCCCCCCAGTGACAACTCTAGACCCAGACCACGGTGAAAAGCTGTCCCTTCTGAAAGGTGCAAGGACCAACTCATCCAGACCACACAGCCCAACAGCAGCATAAAAAAATCACACCCCTCTTAAAGCCCAAATTGGCTCCTGAAAAGCTACACACCATTGAAATGGCTTCATGATTTATCCACTGCTGAAGAGAGAAGCTTTGGTGCTTTAGGCAAAGCCCCCAGATAACAGTGCAAGAGGCAATAGAGAGAACAAGAGCTTGACTTTTTGACTAGCATATAGGTGCTCAAGGTCCACCAGCACAGAGCCCTTCAGAAAACAGTGGCAATTACTTTATGACATTGAGACTTCACTTCTGCCTGGAACAAACAGGAGAGCATAATCACAGATTCTTTCAAATGCTCTGAAACAAATATTTAGGTTTATATATTACTATCAATAAAATAAAATAAAATAAAACCCCACAGATAAAGCCTCTATCTTTAAGAGGCCAACAACTCAACAATCCAAACTGAGTGATCACAGGATCATGTTAGCATCCCCTGAAAAAAATGATCCTATGAAATAAGCACTTAAGTAACAAAAATACAACTGAAGGCAATGCCACATCTCTCCAGGCAAATATGGAACGCTCACGCACCTAAACGGTTTGCTAAATGGAAGAAGTCCAGAGTAAAAATTGACTCAGAACTTTATCCTTGTGATAAATAGCCCAGTGTACTTTTTAAAAGCCCAGAAGCAGTACTGCCTTTAAGCCAGGCTTCTAATTAGCCACACATAATTGAAATATGCAGCTGTTAAAACACTGAGTATAAAAATAAGCACAAGAATCATTTTCTACTTGCACGTGCATTTCTCTCAATTAGTTATGAGATGCTCTATTTTGGAGCTCCTAGTTCACTAAAGAGCTGTTGCCACTATAATTGAGGGAAAAATACTGAAGCCTCTATTGTCTGATCCATTTCAATTTACAAGTGTAAAGGATCAAAACCCACAAAAAAGTGACAGTTTTGGTCATCATGCTCCTACAAGAATTACCTTGTTCTAAACTATGTATCATCGTATAACAAATAATTTCTGCATCATTTAAAGGTGCTTAGGTTACATCTGTCATTACTCTTCAGTGAGGACTTAATCATGAATTGCCATTATATTTTGTGGGAAAACGGGATTTAAAAGACTAATGCTTGATGTCTTGGAATGAGCTGGATACAGACATTCAAAAGGCCTTTATTTCGGAAGCAATACAATGCAACACCACAAGTTACAAAATTATGTTGCTTGACAAGCTCCCCATTATTCACAACCGGCACTATAATTACCAAAGAAACATTTCTAACCACTGAAATTGTATTAAACTCCCACAAATGTTTCCTCTGACAAGGTATTTACTAGACTAAATCACAAGAAGTTAGCTTGTTAGAGGAAACATTTGTGGGCGTTTAGTAAATTTAAAGTATCTCTACCTTAAGTGTGATAGGACACTATAAACACTGTATATATATATTTTATTCTATTATATGCATCTTACTGACATATCACTAATTAAATACTATAAAATACTAAAAAATATATATATATATAAAAAATTGGTAAAAACTGAGTTCACTACTACAGTCATAATTCAAGTTCTTTGATTTCAATCGCACTATCAAAACTCTTACCGAAAGAAACACAAAAGCTCCCCAACAAAAATACCCACAAAAGCCTCAAGTATTTCTCACGCACACACCAGTTAGAGTTTATAACTCCAGGACCTTCTTCACTACCTTGGAGATTTAGATTGTTCTTCCTCACACGCAGGTAAGTAATACTGTGATGCAGTTGCCTGATAGCAGGACTAGGCATTTAAGTACCTCCTTCCTTGCCAATAAAAAAAAATTTAAAAAGTAACAAGACTCACTCCTGACAAACAAC
Source organism: Tyto alba (assembly GCF_018691265.1). Taxonomy (NCBI): domain Eukaryota; kingdom Metazoa; phylum Chordata; class Aves; order Strigiformes; family Tytonidae; genus Tyto; species Tyto alba. The sequence continues at coordinate 26,033,718 of NW_024881324.1, read as the reverse complement.
AAAATAATCACAGCTGGATACAAACACTGGGAAATAGACTAGAAGGTAGATACAAAATATCACCTAGTAACCAGCACTAGCAAGAGTAGCATGCCAGGATATAAGGATTTAACACTACCCTGATATGGCAGAAATTAATGATAGAGAGCGCTATCACTTTCTATTGTTAATAACTCTATCTCTGTATATCAAAATTGATACAAATTACCCTAAATATAATTCTCTATCCTCAAGAAATAAAAGTCCAGTGGTATACCATGAGAGACACATCAAGGCTTGGAAAAGAGGAACCTTAAAACCCAAGAATGAAAGTTTAACTCGTAGGCATCTGTGTTGTTAAAAACCAAAAGATACTCACTAGTCTGAAACAGCCGGATTTTATAAAAGTTGTCTATAGTTTTTACTGCAATCTCAGGAAGTGATCTTTATTTCTTAAGCAATGGATCTGGAGAAGAGCAAACTCGAAATATAATCCCACACATCCCCCTTTTTTTTAACCCTCTTTAAAGCATGAACAAATGCTGACTGCCTCTTTGTAACATGGTTAAGACATTTAAAATTAATATAGTTTAATTAGCACACCTGAGAAGCCTAAATTATGTTTCAGAAGTGCCAGTCAAATTAGTAATTGTAGCTGCAGAAGAGACATGCTTATTCTTAAATTACAAAAGTAAGTATCACACTTCAAGGCTCTTCAAAACCCGTGTGCTACACGGTTGTCCGAGCCTGTACCCTAGTGATGCATGGAAGAGCTTAAGACCATTAACACCAGTTGTTTATACTATCATTAAGAAACTAAGTGGCACGTAACATTTTAAGTATCTAATTATTCAGGTATTGCCACGTACTAAAATACTTACTAAGCCTGCATTGATTGTAGAGTCAGGTTTAGGAAAAAGTTCTAAAGTTATCATGACAGGAAAGCATTATATGGAGTAATCCTTATGCTAAGGCGCAGAGGTGCTTGTGCCAGTATCTGAACAAAATGGCATCACTTTTAAGGCTACCTCACCAAAATTGCTGAATTATTTTAGAAAGTCATCACAAACGTTCATTACAAAAAGAAAAAAAAAAAAAAAAAAAAACCAACACATAATTTGACACCAAGCTCTGTCTTCCTGTTACTCGGTCTTAATCAGTGACATCATACACACACTGTGAAGAAATTCACCTCTGTGGCTTCGCAAACAGCTATAGCAGAGACAAAATGAACTCCAGCTTCAGCACATTTTGTTACCAGCTACTCTTCTTTCATTTACTTCTAGTAAAAAACAAATCTCACCACATTCGTTATGCCATGAAGTCAGCCAAAATTTTAAGCAGATGCTTATTTGTCATGGTTTGAGCCCAGAGGTCAACTGAGCACCAGGAAGCTGCTCGCTCACTCCTTCCCCCTCAGAAATGAGAAGGGGAAAATAAAGCAAAAGGGTCCAGAATCAAAATAAGGACAGATCATCAAAATTTACCCATTACAATCATGAGCAAAAGAGATGCTTGTTAGGGGAAAGAAAAAGAACATAAACTTAATGCAAACAGCACCACCACCACTCAGTAAACAGAGTAGAACAGTGAGAAGAGTTACCACGTCTGAAAAACACCTTCCTCCCAGGCTTATCTTTGCTCCTAATAGCTCCTCCTCCTCCTCCCAAGTGGCACAAGGTGCAGGGAATGGGCATCACCGTCAGTCAGTCCCACAGCTCTTTCTTCCTCAGGGGGAGGAGTCCTCACACTCTTCCTCTGCTCCAGGGTGGGATCTACACTCACACCATACAATCTTCCATGAACTTCCTCCGACAGGAGTCCTTCCCAGGTGCTGCAGCTCTTCCCGAGCTGCTCCAGCGTGGGTCCCTCCCACGGGCTGCAGTCTTCCCAGCAACCAGCCACACCAACACAGACTTCCCTTAGAGTCCCGGCCTGCTTGGGGCACAGCCACCTGCTCTGCTGTGGGGTCCTCCACGGGCCGCAGGTGGGCATCCGCTCCACCATGGACCTCCACGGGTTGCAGGTGGGCATCTGTTCCACTGTGGGGTCCTCCACAGGCTGCAGGTGGGCCTCTGCCCCACCGTTAACCTCCACGGGCCGCAGGTGGGCACCTGCCCCACCGTTAACCCCCCCGGGCTGCAGGTGGGCACCTGCCCCACCGTTAACCTCCACAGGCCGCAGGTGGGCACCTGCCCCACCGTTAACCTCCACGGGCCGCAGGTGGGCATCCGCCCCACCGTTAACCCCCACGGGCCGCAGGGGCACAGCCTGCCCTCTCACCATGGGCTGGGGGGGGGCGTCTCTGCTCCAGCACATTTCCCTCTTTCCTTCTTCTGACCTTGGTGTTTGCACAAGTGCCCTCCTCACAACTCCAATTCCTTCTCCCCGGTTCCCCTTTTTAAATACGTTAGCACAGAGGCACGGCCACCGTCGCTGAGGGGCTTGGCTCTGGCCAGAGGTGGGTCCGATTTGGAGAAGCTTCTCACAGGGGGCTGCCACTGCAGCCCCTCCCCTGCTACCAAAAAACACACCCGAACCCAACACAGTATTCTAAGATTTCAAAACAAACTGATAAAGAGCAAAACAGGGCATTATCAGACGCACAGTTTCAGTACCTTTTACTGTATATTAGCAAGGATTCTATTTAAACCAAACTCTCCCTTGTACTCTTAAGAAGTGAACAGAAGTAAAAACTTAGAAGCAACCAGAAAAAGGCAATCAAATGCCACAATTTGCCTTCTGGTGCTAGTTTTGAGGAATATTTAAACAGCATGATGGAATTACAATAGTTCATGAATTTCACATGGATGAAGAACCAGGTCCTTAGGGCTGCACATGAGATTTTGTTCATTATTTTAAGTTTGTCAAGATTCTTATATTCTACCATCAAGAAATGAAAAAAAAAAAAAAAAAAAAAAAAAAGCTAACCAGGGTTTATTGTACCTATAAATATAAGATTTTCTTGGAATCATCCCAGAATCAGTGGTAAGATAAGCAATAACATCAGTAATATAACCACTGGTAATGTAAATAGAAATAAATGAGCTTCAAGTGTTTTTTTCAGAAGGATGGACAGAATATACTACCAGTACACTCACTATTAGTGAGCAATTGAGAACAATAACATCTGAAATGCATTAGTTCAGTAATGACTTCATCAGTGAAGCCAGAAAATACTATCATTTGATCTGATACCTACAATATCAATCTGACTATTCATGTAATGTATTTTAAATATATATATAGCCTTCAATAAATATATTAAGACTACTGCCATTTGATAGTTTTACTTCCGTGTTGAACTACCACCAGTATTGAAAGTTTAAACTCATTTCTAAAATCAATTTAATATTAGCCTCCAACTCTCATTGTTTTATTTGCTACAATATTAAAAAGCCCTCCTACAGAAATCACTTCACTGTGAGGTACTAGCAGACTGCAATCAATTTACTCCTTTCAGCTGGCAAAAGAAGATAGCTTAAGCTTCTTTATCATCTTCTGCAGGTGTGTTTTCTAGGTCGTGACTCACTCCAGTAAGACCCTTCTCAGTACACTTGCAGTGTCTCAGCTGATTGCACTGAAGGGTAAGTATAGGGTAAGTATCCTTAAACCCTTTTTTTTTTTTTTTTTTTTTTTTTTTTTTTTTTGAGATCATTTAACTATTTTTAATCCAATGCATACCACGTGATTTTGTTTGGGACTGATTCATCCCTCCTCCCTCAAATTTTGTTCTTTCCTACAAATGACATCAGATTTTCTCTGCACTCTTATGACTAGCTTAACTATAAAACTATCTTAACTTTTTGGTAAAAACAATTGATTCCATCAGTTGTATCCCTTAGTCTTGTCATTATAACAAGTCCTTATTTTATTGGGACAACCTTTTCTTTTTAGATAGCCTTCTTTCACCATGATTCCCCAGCACTATTCAAAATAAGCATCTCCAGTTAACAATATATGCTGTATTTTTTTTTTTTTTGAGACAAGTTTTTTTTTTAGGTGCTTAATTTTGCAATGTTCTTAAAGTCGTCTTTAGGCAGGTCATGCAATTAATTTATATGCAGTACATTTTTTGTACACTAAATATTGATCTTGATCATGAACAACTATGCTTTGCTAATACATATAAATTATCAAATTCATTAGTAGATTATACAATTTGCAGCAAATCCCCCTGGTTTCACACATGTAAATAGTCCCTCTCACATCAACAGAATTTTGAGAGTAAGTACGAACAGGATTCTGATTGTGTTGACCACAATACAAAGATTTCCCATACAGTGAGGTGTGGGGGAAATGGTCCTAGGTCATATACAAAACCCCCAAGCAACCATATCTTACAGCAGAAGCGTCCAAATACCTATAAAACTCCCAAGAACCTTCTTCCCCAATTTTTGATGTGTGTTGTTGACTCTAATTTTGACATACCACCTTATTTTTAAAGACACACATCATTACTGTCTACAACCACTTTAAGTCTGTTGAGGTTTATGCAAGGCTGCAGTTGAGAAGAATTCCTAGGAGTATTTTGAACTAAAAATACATGAACATATCCAGGTATTTTTGGCACGCCTATACAGAGAGAGACAAGAAACAAAGCTAATTTCATGTCTCTGAGAAGGTGCAGCAGGAGCAATTACTAGCCTACTGTTTCTGACAGCGTCCTCTTCACCGTCTGCAGCTGATCGACAGTGACTCTTGATACATAGTCCAGCTGGCAATATTTTGTCATGTCGTAGATGTTTAACTGTTATCAAGCAGTGATTCTTAAAACAATTTGGTCTAGTTTTTCTTAAAATGTGGTTACATGTCAAGTCAGTTAGAAGTAACTACTTGGAGAACCTGTTCCTAGAGCTTCTACCCTGTACCTGTCTCCACTATTGAACACCTCTCCCCTGCCTCCTTGTTTTCTCCTTTTAATTGCAGTCTGTGCCTAAAGCTAGCTGGGCTTTTGAAAACCTAGCAACAGCAGAGGGCACAGTGTTGGGCAAGATGAAGAATTGCAAAGGAACGGGAAAATCTATAATGTGTGGACATTTTGACACTGCTGTTATAGGAAGCCTTGGACAAAGAAACAGTATTTATCTTAGTGTGTGCTCTGTGTGATACTAGAAACTCCATGTATTCTTCCCATTTGGAGAAATTATGAATAAAGATTAAATATGTTTAAAAAAAAAAAAAAAAAAAATAATCTAAAACCAGTCCTGTCAATCATATGGTTAGTGCCCAGTATATATAAAAAACCACCCTACAAAAAACCATCATCACAGAGTAGAAAGACTTGCAGAACCAAAATCAAAGGAGCAGGCATTTTTAAGGCACTGGAATTATTGAGAGCAGAAAGAGCTTTCAAGAACTGAACTTTGACCTGCACCTCCCTACCTCTGACATTAGTAGTACAGGACTTAACAGCTTCTTTAACCAAAACCAGTTTTTTGGCACCCTCTAGAGGTTTTGCTCCCACAGAGAAACAACTCAGAAGATCGATAATTATCATTATCATAAAATTTGGGAGAGTTTACGATCCAAAACTCAAGCCTGTAACCAGCACAGACTGGTACAAAAAGGTTTATGTGAACATGTAAAACCAGTATATGTTAGAGCATCAATTCTGGTTTTGTTCTGTGTGATCAGATTGCCCGCCTCGTTCAATTAGCCCAGGACTTCTGGGTCTGTAAGAACAAAAACTAGAAAAACACATCACAATTAATACTTCCCTATTAAAAAACAGGGAAATCTAGTTTCCATCAGGTAACTCTGGAGCTTTATAAAATTTAGCGTTTCACTTAGTTTATGAGACAATAAAACAAACCCAAAGACAGCTAGCAAAATAATCAATCATCCATCTATGCAACACTGTAAAACAATATTACAAACCTTTAGTGTCACACAGATTTTTTTTATAAAGTGAAATTTAAATTTTATTCACGTTCTCTGAATAAAAGCAGTATTAATCATCCAATCTGCCATCATTTTCCCAGCCATTTCTCCCTTCCCACCAAACCCTGTTGATAGAAAATATGCAGGGAAAAGAACTTGCTATTACAAAACTGCCTTATGACTTTTTGATCAAGTTGGTGTTAGGATGCAACCTCCTATACTATACAACGAGGAACTACCTGTTCAGATTCCAGTAGATCATCCTCTCCAGGTCCAGGACAAATGTCCTCAAACATTAAAGCATGCATTTTCTGCTGTCATCACCCCGTAAGTCTGAAAGTGCAGGGCGTGTCACACAGTTGCACAGTTTTAAGCAACTTCCTCAAAAACAAAGCAGAAAACGATAACTCATTTTAGATGCTTCATTATGAAAGCAAAAAATTGAAAAAACATTCTCCAATCTGAAAATTAAAGAGGCATTTCCTATCATCAGTGATATCACAGAAATCATCATCAAGTAAATTCCAACTGTGAACTGTTTATTTTTAGGATAGTTTGAAATTGCAAACCAGTAATCCACATCTTTCCAACTCAGACACCACTGGTCTTTTGCTGCAAACATCTCTCCTCGGTTTTGTTGAGAAGGCAAATAAATAAAAAAAAAAAAAACAAACCATGCGTCAGGGTGTCCAGGGTATCCCAGGAGCAACAGAAAAAAGGGAGCACGCTACATATACTTCTCCAGTTTCAGTATCATAGTAATTTGAGGCATACACATCACCGTACTCGAAGTAGACTGCCATATCTGTGACTGGTGAAATGAAACGAAGACCAATCACACAGCATCTGCTTCAGAGAAAACTTGAATGCATGCCGGACAAGCCACGGTAATCTGCCGGGCTGGGCGAGCCGAGGACCCAGGCCAAGGAGGAAGAACGTAGCCGACTCAGTATGAGTGATAAAGTGTGCTTCAATTTATTGATTTTCATTACAGCCTATTATAATCTTTCTACTAATTATGCCTACTAGTCACTAGCTGATTGGCTTAAGCTCTAAAGGTCGTATTCGCACGGTCCACCTACTTGCAGTTAGCTTACAGCACAAGCTTCTCATAACACTAAGTTTCTCATGCTACTATTTCTGATTCCTGTTGACTTGTTTTCGATACACAACAGTACCGTAACACAATGTTTCTCAGACCACCGTTACCATAATACTAGGTTTCTCAGACCACTATTCCTAATTCCCCTTAGCCTGATTTCGACACACCACGGTACACAGGGCTGAAGTGTCCTTGACATTCCTCAGGTATCAGCAGCTGCGAGCAGCTGCAGGCAAACCCTAGTGAGGCCCAGCATCAGCCCCTAGAGCAGGCTCTGGTCATACAACTGCTCGGTGGGCTCAGGACCCTTGTCTCTGAGCCATTCTCCAACAATTCCCCCTTTTCCTTTTTGTATGAGTAGAGCCTGCGCCAACGTTCATTCAAAGATTTTCTTAATACATGACAAGGCACAACTTAAACATGCAAGCTTACAATCTACTGGATAAAGGCACAGGACCCTTGTCTCTGAGCCATTCTCCAACAATTCCCCCTTTTCCTTTTTGTATGAGTAGAGCCTGCGCCAACGTTCATTCAAAGATTTTCTTAATACATGACAAGGCACAACTTAAACATGCAAGCTTACAATCTACTGGATAAAGGCACAGGACCCTTGTCTCTGAGCCATTCTCCAACAATTCCCCCTTTTCCTTTTTGTATGAGTAGAGCCTGCGCCAACGTTCATTCAAAGATTTTCTTAATACATGACAAGGCACAACTTAAACATGCAAGCTTACAATCTACTGGATAAAGGCACAGGACCCTTGTCTCTGAGCCATTCTCCAATAATTCCCCCTTTTCCTTTTTGTATGAGTAGAGCCTGCGCCAACGTTCATTCAAAGATTTTCTTAATACATGACAAGGCACAACTTAAACATGCAAGCTTACAATCTACTGGATAAAGGCACAGGACCCTTGTCTCTGAGCCGTTCTCCAACAGTAATCAATGCAACTAACATCCTTGGGATGATGAGCACATCTGACGTTCAATCTGAAGGCCACATACAGCCTCTCATCTGCAGAGAAACCAGCTGCCCACTGCTTTAAAAACCAGCGTCGGTGGGAACGCATCTGGCCCATACCCAAGACTCTTCCCTGGTCCCAAACAGCTTCCAGCCCCAGTCTGAAGCTTTGCTCCTCATTTGATGTTAAGTAACAGTTAAACCGATACTACAGCCCACTAATATCTGAATTTCTTTGAGACAACGCAGATGCCAAAGCAGAAGTCAAAGAACAGCTGTGAATTATCTAGAGATGCAGAACCATGCACAGCTCTCTAGATGCGGCCTCATCAGTGCTGCATAGAAGCGAAGCGTCACTTCCCTTCACCTCATGGTGATGCTTTTCCTAACGCAGCCCAGGAAGTTCTTGGATCTTCTCTGCCACGAGAGCACGCTGCTGGCTCACGTTCAACTTGTTCACCGGGAATCCCAGATCCTCCTCCACAAGGCTGCTTTCGGGCCAGTTGGCACCAGCATGTACTGGTGCAAGAGGTTATTCCAACCCAGGTGCAGAACTTGCCATTTTGACTTCATTGAACTTCACAAGGTTTCTGTCATCTCTTTTCTCCGACCTGTTAACGCATCTCTCAACAGCAGCACGCTCCTCTGGCATTTCAGACACTCCTCCCAGTTTTGGATCATCTGCAAACTTGCTGAGTGTAACTCTGTCCCCTCACCCAGATCACGAACAAAGATGTTAAACAATATCGGACACAGGATCGACCCCTGGGGTACACCAGTAGTGCCTGGTCTCCAGATGGACTTCATGCTGCTGACCACAACCCTTTGAGCCCAGCAGTTCACCCAGTTTTCAGCCACACCACTGTGCATTTATCTAATCCACCCTTCAAGACCTTGTCTAGGAGTATGTTATGGGAGACTGTCAAAAGTCTCCCACAAAGTCGATAAATGACAACTCACTGCTCTCACTTCATCCACCATAGTCATCTCATCATACAAGGCTATCAGGTTGGTAAAGCATGTCTTCTCCTTCATAAATCAATGCTGTTTACTCCCGACCACCTTCTTGTCCTTCATACGTTTGGAAATTATTTCTAGGAGGATTTGTTCCATCATCTTCCCAGGGACTGAATTGAGGCTGACTGACCTGTAGTTCCCCAGATCATCCTTCTTGAAGGCAGGAATGATGTTTGCTCTCCTCCACTCCTCAGGAACCTCCCCTGATCACCATGATCTTTCAAAGAGAATTAATAGAGACCTTAAGTCTCCTACAAATAATACAAAAATAGAATTTTGAATACAGGCGATGGGCAGATGCCATGATCAAGTGGATCAATACGAACTCCTCCACTCTTCAGGGTGCAAATATTCTGCCGCCTACAAGCTAACCCTGAAGCCCAAGTTAGCTGTTTGTTAGCAACGGATGAGATATCTGTAACAGAGTCCACACAAGCATAAAAGGAAAGGCCCTACTGGAACCATCCTGGGACAGCTTGATAGTCACAGACCACAATGAGATGCCACAGTATTTCACGTTACCACGGTGATGAGGAGTGAGCTCTGGTTCTGTGTCACTAATACCAGCCTGTGCCCTAACTCAGCAATAAGCAGTATCCAAAACAAGCCAGCTAGCAGCTGAAAACACAAGTAATGAAGCCTACAGCAAAGTTCATGAGAGGAGGATGCTGAGTGCTGCCAGGGAAGGGTGCTCAACTGTGGAACAGTCTATTGGAAGAAGAAAAAGAAAAAAAAAAAAAGATTCAAAGTCTAACCACCCTCTGATCACAAAAAAAAAAAAAAAAAAGAAAAAAAAAAATTATCTCTACCACGGATAAGGGGGATAATGTACTCTGCTATATCCACACATACCAGTAAACAAACTTATCTCCTAGAAACTATGGTTTTTAAACCGAAATTTCTCTTCAGATTATATCTGTAGGAAATACCATTGTCATTCACATTGTATTTACCCTCTTGAGGTGTAAGTGGTTTGTTAACTACACAAGTCTTGCTGATTGCAATCTGACAACCTAGAGGAACAATGGAGAAGAAAAACAAAGACATGCTTTGAGCAGCTCCTAGAATGGAAATGTAGAAAACCGTAAGGAGCAGTCGCCTTATGTGCATGCATTTAGGATAGTAATACTTCAAATAACTAAAGGGCAGATGTTTTAAAATTCACTGCACATTTCAATAGACCATACTACGAAGGCTGACTACAAGTATATAAACAAATCAGAGTTATGAAAATTAGATTTCTCCAATAAATTCATTTTGCTCAGCAAACCTTTTTACAATTGTTTTAACGAATAGCAGCTACAAAAGCTACAACTAATGTTTCATGGAATTTGTTAAGTTTAACAAATTTTATTTTTCAAATTAACATTGCATTAAATGTATTTTTGAATGTGCATTATATTACTACCTATAAATTATTCCAGAACAATAAATACAATCCATAACATAGCCAAAAACATAGTTATGCAATCTTGCCACCAAAGTCATTACCTATATTTGTTGAGATATTTAATTTTAACTTCATGAAGTGATAAAGGCACATTTTACTAATCTACAAAGTGCAAAGAAAAGTCTGTAGTTACCTTCTGATCCACTGTGCCAAAGGTGCTCATTCACCTTGCCCCTTTCCACTTTTGTTTCCTTTTTGTTTCTTTTGTGTTTTGTTTGTTTGTCTCTCCTCACAAAATAAATGTCAAGAAAAAATGTCAGAAAAGACCACTTTTGAAAGAGACTCTTAAAAGCTCTGAGACATGTTTAAGGCAAACAAAAATTTGAATAATATTTAATGTTTTGTGAAAGTGAGAGAGAATTGCTGAGAGATTATCCAAATATTCTAGGGCTTACCTATGCTAATTATTTTGCTGAAAGAATCTTTAATTACTTCATCATCAACTTGACCCCTACTTGAAGAAGGCAACCTATGGATATAGGAAATTCAAACATTTGTCTCTCATCTTCCTGCTCTAACTGAGAATGTTTGCTTCTTTTTGCTTGAAACAAATAAGGAAATGATTGGAAAGAAATTGTTACTGGTACCACAACAAGGCTTGAACAGCAGCTGTCTGTCCAGTTCTCTCTCTTAGTACATGATGAAACAACAGCAACAGACTCTTGATCACAAATGAGTTTAATACCATTCCTTATACACTGTGTTAATACAGTAATATTAATGCTGTACTAAAGGACCAGCAGCAGAGGATTCGCTGATACTTTGCACAGCTTCATTATTCTTGCAAAAGAAACTTCTGGTTTTGTTCTTTAAAGTTCTCATGGAGAAAGGACCTAGAACAGTTTATCTTTTCTACCCTTCTTTTTTTCCCCTCCAAATAACCCCTTTTATTTATTTTCATTTTTTTAAAGAGGGGACAAGAGCTCAGTGATGACATTTTCTGTTTGGGAAAAAAAAAGCCTCTTGCATCCCATAAAACATATGTTGTTACCTGCCTGGGAAAATGTCATATGAAGTCAAGCAAAAGTTAGTTTTACGCCACCCATGCACTGAGAGCAGTATAACAAGAGACAAGAATTTGCTTAATCAGCATGGAAAGGGCTATGTGTCTGAGGGGACAAGAGGACATCAGCAACCAGGATCTTATTTCCATGCTTGTACCTGACCCCTTTTCAACCTCTCCAGACTTGTTTTCCCTTCAGCAGTTGTGTTAGCTAGGTTTTTGAACTTTTCAGCACAAGGACCATATGTGAGTATGTTTTGGACAGCACCGGTTCAACAGGGTTGTGATCTAAGTTCAGTTGCCAAAACACTGATGTAGTACAAAAGAAAGAGCCAACACTGAGTTTGATTGTTTAGATGATTGATGAATTAACATTACAGTCTGTTACTCCATCTGCATTCTTGCATGTGGTCTTTCGTACATGGTACAGTTAATAAATCTACAGCACACGATTTTCTAAGCACGCCCTGGGAGTAGTCCTGACTGTGGTTCTTGCGTTTGTTATCGCTTGTCATGGATTAACTCAGAGCTGCTGAGCTCACCCTGTATTGCAAGGTGGGAACCACTGGGCTATTTACAGCTACCTTCAGGGTCTTGTTGTAATGTCAGTCTGAGGTCCAGTTTCATAACAGAATTAGCCTACTGAAATTCAGTATCAGTAAGAAGTGAATACACTTCCACTCAAACACTGAGAAGCTTGGTTTCACTTAAGTAGAACGATATGAAAGTTTGAAACAAGAGCTGAAAATAGGACAGCTGAAGGAGTTTCCTGGGGCTTCCACCACAAGCCAGCCTGCATCTAGAGGTAGCAGCTTCAGCCCCTTGACAACACCTCTTTGCACCAGAAAATTATTTCATCTACAAAGCAGTATCATAAACTGTAGAGGGATGTAATATATAATGCATGCATGCTTGTTATCAAGTGATAGCACTCACATCCCATCAGAAAGCAAGAGAGATCCCAGATGTTTAAAACAATTTTTAAAAAAAGCAGTAACAGAATTCATGAGGCCACAGAAGCTTCCATGGTATTCTATTAAAGCCACTAATGACTGTTTCAAGACAACTGAACAAAAAGTCTTTACAAAAGAGGAAGCCTGTCTGACAGAAATAAATAATTAAGAGAGAGGCAGTACTGCTTTATATGTGTGTTTGGGGTAATATTTGGACGTCATATTTAGGTATTATTAAAAGCTCTGCATATGTATCTTCAAGCCTCAAAAGTTTTGGCTGTATAAATGCTCAGACTTTAAATTGCAAGTCCCTTTTTATTCTTCTCTTCTACATGTATATGAGAAAGGTGAAGATTAAAACATCAGAAATATTACACAATATTCTATGAATTCATTCAGCAGGGTAAATCACCTTTTCGAAGAAGCTCTAAAATGATTCATGTGCAAAGAAGAAAAACCTTTGTCCTGGGCTTCCTTTCTCTGACTGTTCCTGTGAAATGCAGATGTATAGCTGTGCTTCAGAAATACACTTCATATCTAAAACCTAGTATTGTGAAATAAATCACAGGTCTCTAACCCTTTCGCATAAACCACTGTAAGTAACACATTGAAGGGAATGGAATACAAAGCCAGAATTATTTTAGCTATCCTCAAACTCCATTGAAGTCGTAGAGGATTTATCGCCCTGATGTTGCCTCCTTTAGCTGATTCAAAACCAAACATACTTCTCAACTCATACCATTCCAACAGGCAAAGTTCTTGATGAATTGCTCAGGCAATCTGAGGTGCTGTAGCTACCACTTACTGCTGAGGTTGATTTTCCTTTTGAATGGGAGCTGCCTCTGAAAGCCCGTACCACACTTCTACACAGACATTTCTACCTTTATGTATGTTCCCTGACCTTGATACAGATCCTGAAGTACACCTGTCTCTCTTACACCATCTACTTAATTTAGTTGTACCATAACTGTTATTAAGTACTGTAGTCGTCTTGTTTCACTGTAAGAAAACAAATATTTTTGCTTAAAAAAAAGAACTTCATCTAACCTAAGTTTCAGGAAGCTATCATACTTCCTAGCAATAAGAAGGAAAATTTACAGAGTTCAAATGTTCTCTCATTTTTATTTTACAACTTTTATTCAAATAACAAAATCCCACATATTAATTTATGTGCATTCAACAAACTTATAGAAGAATGGGCATTTCTAAATGTGTTCGCAGTATCCAAAGCTTGCGCTTCTATCCTCAGATGAATAGAAACAGTCGAACCTAAAGTCCAGTAGCTTATTCCAGACCTGAAGACTAAATCGCATCATTAAAATGTCAAGTGAACTCATTAAAGCTCTTTTCAGCATAAACACCAGTAGTTTCTTTTCAGGGTGACACTATCCTCATGTGTACAGCACATTTACCAACACAGGGTTTTGCTGGATAGGTAGATAAGCATGAAAGAAGAGCGGAACCAAAAGGGGCACAAACTAGTGTCACCTTGAATGTGCACAGGGGAGAAAACCTGGCACCTACTTCTCTAGAGGCAAACAGTTCAAGAGAATATATATATAGTAAGGATTCACCTGGATCCTTCTAGTCCACTGTGTAGGACTAACGTATTTCAGAAAGTGGATCAACAGGTCGAACAGTTAGGGAAATACTTTTAACTTTGTAACCTCAAGAGCAATCGCTCTTTTCCTTCCCATTCTCCCTCTGATTTCAGTTTTAGGTACTGCTTCACTTCTCCACTAGTCCCATTCCTCCTGGCCAACTCAGTTTTTTCATACCAACTACTCCTTGTCTTTTGTTAAGCAAAAATATGACTGTATGACACTACAAATCAGACACTCCTAAATAAAACCATGTAACAAACCCCCTTAATTTCTGGCCACCTGACTATACTGTGTAGTTAGCAAGTCCAAAGCAGAACCAAAAGACCATATTTAAATAAAGATTTACTGGAAAAATATTTGAAAAACACGGACACTTAAATGTTATAATGAGAATATTAAGCCCTTCAAAAATCATGATTCCTTGTTTCTCCATTACAGTCCTGGTATTTTACTGGAGACATGTTAAATGAATTATGACTAAGTGAATTTAAAAACAAGTGAATATAAAAACAGCGGAAGGGGAAGAAATAATTGTTTCATTCCCAAGAACGCATATTTCCATAAACTCAGTTTCTTGTTTTAGAGGTCTGTACGACTTTCTAGAGGGTAACACCATTTATTGACAAGCATACTACAGCATCAGGTAAACAAACCTTATACTTCCAGAACTATTCTGTTCTACAGGTCAGGAAGGATATGTCTTTAAGGTAAGTTGGCTAAACAAACTAGCATTCTGATTTTTTCCTTCTCTTTCCCACTCCTCCACCATTTTTTCCCCCCACCTGGAATCTTGACCAAATCTGGAAAATAACCATTTCACCCAGTACAGCAAAACTTGTCTATTCTAAAGTATAAAAATTACAAACTATTACTGAGATTACTCATCCTGCCTGTTTTATGACAACACTGTAATACCTGAATTTTCTTTAAAAAACAAAACCAAAACAAAACAAAAAAGAAACCCACAACTGTGTCATGACAAACATTAGATTGTGGGATTATTGAAAAGTCAAGCGAAAGAAGGTTGAATAAAGAGAAAAAAAGTATTTTTACTAAGGTAGGTCTTGTAAAGCACAGGTGTCCTATTCAATCAGTTGGATTTCTGCTACCAATTCAACAAGAATCCATTTGGGTTTTGCCTGGGGGAAAATACAGAATTACACTGCTTTTGAGGAAAAATATACAAGTTATATAACATATATTCAAGAGAGGAATTTTAACATTTGACACAGGTGCAACTAATTCCATGCCTTTTTATAGCATACGAGTAGAATATATGCATGCATGCATTTCTTAAACATGCTCAAACCGTGCTTTGCTTATTGTAACTGTGCAAGATGCCCTGTTAGAAGTGATACACTTTTGTAAACAAAACACTCCCGAAAATGTATTTCTAAAGGTATTTGCTAGAAATCATCAGACTGGCTCAACTACCTATGTTAAAAGACTGAATTAGGAACTTTCCTATTTGTAGACAGTACAGCAATTGTGCCTTCCAGCCTATCGTCCTGTTTCCCACCTTCCCCTCCCAACAATTTTTTGGTTTCCTATTAACAGTATTTCAGATCTCTTTCTCTGCTTTGGACACAGTTAAAAAAACAAAACACAAAAAAAAAAACAAAAAAAAAACAAACAAAAAAAAACACAAAAAAAAAAACAAACAAACAAAAAAAAACCACCAACCACTAGAGCAATTTATATTGCAGGGTCTTTGGCTCCTTGACAAACATCATTGCTCCAAGTCTTTTTTGTCAATAGATCACCAGCAATCTGTCATTTGGGGACCTAAAATATTGTCATCACCACTGATCAAAAGCCAAGTAGCTCCTCAGTGGATATTTTTAGAGGGGAGGCCATGCCGAGAGAGTCTCGGAGTGATCAGTCAGCAGTGTCAGCCTGAGGACTCCGGTGGACAGAGCAGTGTTGTGGAGGAAACCTCTGCTCTCCCTCACCAGACAGTTCTGGTTTGCGCAAATATATATCGGGATTTCACACACAAACGGGAAAAATCAGGTTCTACGAAGTGCCCTTGTCCAGCAGGCTTTCCAACTAAATGACACCGGCATGTTCAGGAGGTCAGACAGAGATGCCAGATCTCAAAAATGCAAAATGTCCCAAAGTCCTAAAAGTAGGTCAAGTTTATGTGGTGCTTAGCTGGCATTAAGCATCAGGTATAACCTATTCTTCAAATACTAATGTTGCATTTGCTCAAAAATAAATAAATAAATCTTCCTTTGGAAATCAAACTGATTTGCTTTACTTCATATACCTGTGCAAAGTTTTAGCCATTCTAAGCTAAACTGAAGGCATAATACATGATCAAAGTCTAAAATTTTGTTCTTACCACTCAAAACCAGGTGTCTTCCCTGTTCAGTTTAAGACTTTTTATACTAATACACATGAAATAGTGTATTAGCATATAATACACATGAAATATGTATTATATACTATTACACATGAAATAGAATAAACATTTATTACCAAAAATTCACATCTTCAAAAGATCTGGGGGATAAAAAAAAAAGACAGCAAGACCTATACATGCACTGTACCTCCTAGACTTAGAGGCAGACAAGGAAAAAATGCAAAGCTGATGAATCTTGGTTACTTTTAATTAAAAGGTATTTACAGAGATATTTACAGAGAAAGAACATTTAAGACAACTGATCAAAACTCAACCTCAAAATGCAGAGAAGAGATGTAAAGGTTAGGGTTTACGCCATACCTTTGCATTTCATCCACATAAAGTAATTGCTGCACAGATCAGTGCTCCGTAAGGTGACACAGAAGACAAGGAAATGTTTGTTCCTTTTTGAAATTAGGAGTAATACCCATCCTTTGAGTGCTCATTATGACAGTCAGCGTTGAGAATTAAGTGTGCAGGATCCCAGTGGAAACACTCAGAGGCTAACGAACTTCCCTAATTTGATCAGAAATGCATGCTTTGGAATTTGTTTTTATTGAAAAAACATGCAATGACAAGTACTAAAGAGCCCTATTTACCTGAGAGTACTAAACAGTTGTTTAACAGAATAGCGCATTATGCTTCTCAGATATGCTACGGCCTCTGTTCGGTGGTCCCATTTATATGAACAAGATTTCTTGGTATCATGACTCTGCTTCTAATGACAGCTCTTAAAACTTGCAATTCTAAATTTACCCTTTGATTAGATATGCGTGTTTCTAATTAAGCTCAACCTGTCCATCCTTCTTCAAACAGATTAAAGTCAGAGTCCTCCAAGACCCCTGAGGCTTCGTGCAATGCTTTACTTGTTCTTGGTAAAAACAATGGAACTCAGAAGTGGAAAATAAGTGCAATAACCTGCCAAGCTTGTCAGAAACACTTTTAACCAAAAATACATACCTGTGAACCTATAAAATCTTTAAGGGACCATCTTATTTATACAGGAGAAAAAGAAGAACTGGTGTTGCGTATCTTCTATGCATTCAATTATAGGATGCCGTATGCCATCGGTAAAATAAAAGCACGTGTAATAGTTAATCTTTAATAAGGCCTGTGCAAGATTACAAATGCTTTATTTCCCCTCAGTGAACCAGACTCTACCTTCTGAAAATCATGTAGACATAGCTGAGAGGCAGTTGGGAATTAACTTGGCGATCCCTAAGCAGGACTTCCAACCCTGTTACTCAAAATCCTTCTGTTGGGTGTTAGTGCTATGGACGTGGTTCAGTGACAGAAATAAAGAAAACAGTAGCCAACCGTCTTCTGTTGTTTTAATTGTAATGATAATTTTGAGAGTGCGTTTGGCCATCTATATTACTGACACTTGTAAGGAAGGGATGTACTGTCACGCTTCCAAATTTTCCCCTGTACCTCCAGATGACATATACTGCAATGACAATCCACATATAAAGTCACATTATTCTTGCAACTCGAGCTTCAAAACCATTTGCAGTAAGAAGAGCGATAATTATGCAATTCATCCGCTACTGTCAACCTCCTTCATTAAAGCACATACTTTTTTTCAAAATACCCAAGGCTATTTTGTTCTATTCACTGCATTTCTAAGCACACTAGGCCAGACCTGAAAGTTCAGGTTACTATCATGTGGTGATCAAGGATACAGGCATTTCATCAGAAATATTTAGAAAGTGTCAAATATGACTAACTATTTTGTTAAAATTTGTCAAAATCCTCACAGACTGACCTAGATTTTGATTTGTAGGAATTCACTAACTATCCATTCTGTACTTAGCATCTACACCATTTAGGAGCCCACCTCCCACTTTCCATGAGACTTCAGCTTCTAGTTCACACAGAATCTCACTTTCAGAGGTATCACACCATTCAGAAACGAGATGATGCCATTAGGCATGTTCAAAAGCTGTCCTGCAGTTGAGTTGTTGTAAGAAATGTGAGAAAGAGATGGTGTTAAAATTGCCTTCAGGTATCTGCTTATGTAAAGAACGCCATTTCTCTAAAAATTCTGGCATACAAGACAACAAGGTTCGCCCAGACAGGCCTTCCATGTCTAACCTTGAGCCATTTCCACTGCTGAAAACCTTTGAGCTATTGTTTCCTTAGATAACCGTTCTCTGACACAGCCTTCTGCCTCCTCTCCCCTTTTCACTGAATATGAACATCCATAGCCAATGCCATGACATTTTTCATGCCAATAAATAAGAGTGAAAATGCTTTTGCCTTCCCATATGCCAAGTGGGTAAAGCAACAGTCAACCTCTTGTCAAGAAGAATGCTTATTTTTAAGCAAGCAAATTTGACTGGGACAGCAACAACCTGATTTCAATGAAACCCGATTACTACTCAGACATCTACAACATTAGGAGAAAATACCAGCATGCTGAGACTTGATTCATATAATCATGTATGTCACCTTCAGAGAAGTTAGACTCTTCACTCGGATAAATCTAAAATACACACACTCACGAGTTTCAGTATTTTGGTGGAAAACTATAAACAAAAGAAGGGAAGGTTCGCATGTTCTGTTTTCAACATCCAGTGCACATTTTCTTGCTTTTCAGACATCCAGCTTCAAAAATTGTAGAAGTATTCTCTTGGGAAGCAGGAATTAAAATACAATATATTCCCTGAAATTCATTATCTGGAGCTTTGAGTTGCCTCCGAGACCCCTGCCAGTCACCTTTCCAAACTGCTTGCTGGTTGTGGCGGAAGGCATACACCTTTACAGGATGCAGATTGCAAATTTTAGTAATCCTAGTGGTGCTAAAAGGTACAGCAATTTTCTACCACCACACTGAAACTTATTTCTAATCATTTCCCCAAATTTCTTACTAATTTAGAAGAAATTAATCTGATATAAATGAATATAAGAGTTAAGCCTCATCCAGTGGGTTTAAAACAATTAAGAAGCCCGTCAGAATCTCTGTTTACCCTAACTGCTAAATTTCATTTGGTCCTTTCAAAAATTCAGCCTTAAAGGGATATTTTGGTGTTACTTAATTGAACAATATTTGACTGCATTAGGACAGAAGAATGTACCTATGGCTGAAAAAAGAATATGACACACTAAGTGAACAAATTTAAGTTTTACTATCAGTTTCCAAAAGTAATTTTCTTGACCAAAAGGAAATTGCTGTATTGCGAAGACTTTGGGGAGATGAAGAAATCAATTGCAAACTTGGCAAGAAAAAAGAAAGAGGTGGAGGGGAGAAGGATGAAGAAACCAGAGGAGGGAAACGCAAAATCTTTTCCTAGAGAACCTTTTGTGAAAAGCCCCTTTGGCTCTCAGAGGTTCCTGATTTGGGATGTTACTACTCAAAGTGGATTCTGCGTACGTGTGGCTTCTCGAGTGAAAACAAGATGATAACAATGGTTTGTCATACAGTAGAACTACTATGGCTAGTGTAATAAACCATAATAAAACATAACATCAAACATGGTTATTTTATATATGAATTTTTAAAAGTTACCACCTTTTCGGTAGGTCTGAGAAGTATGAAATTTTAAAGTTTCATTAGAAGCCTGGGTTTGTTTGGTTGGTTTTTTTTGTTTGTTTGTTTGTTTTTTTTCAGAAACTTCAATAAAATAGGCAGTGGCCAAAAGGACAAGATAACACATACTTTTTAATGCTTTATGTCTCTTCAAGTTATTGCTTATTACTATAATTGAATTTTGTAAAGTACAACAGGCAGATTAAGAGCCAGGAGGATGCACTAGAAATTAGCATGCCAAGAGCAATTTAAACAACTATTAAATACTTGCTCTCATAGATAATGAGATGTTTCTCTGTTTCTTAGGTTTACACTAAACCGGCAACTAATACAAGAAGAAAAAAATATATTAACATGGCTATCAGTTTACATATAAACAGATATCATATTTTCTTTTTGATTTTATTGAACTTAAATTTTGTCCAGCATACTGCCAGAGAATCTGGTCAGACAATCTGCTTTCACAACCCATCCGTGACACCAAATTAGCACATCTCAAGGGAACAGAAGAAATTGTTTCAGTGTGTCATGCTGCATTTAGACTTCTTTCCAACTGAGCCTCACTACAGAAGAACGATTAGCCAAAGGGTCCTGTGGTTGTGCAGTCTGTGAGCAGAGGGTTGCATACCTGCCCTTCACAGAGACTTCCTACTGACATAAGAGAAGTAACTTTTCCTATCATGCCCACATAACAAAATATATTAAAAAAAAAAAGATGGAGAAAGAAAAAAGGTCAGAAAAATACCATTTTTGCAGGTGTAATGACTTTTGTCAGAAAAAAAATCAATCTCTTTTTTAAAAGCAAATGTGGTTTAATTCTATTTTAGAGTCATTCTCTCATTTAAAAAATAAATGCACCATAATTGAAAATGCTGCCTCCATTAAGGTTTATTGTTTACTTGTATGTTATTAATAATTAGACTACTAAATTTAATGTTGTGCAGTTAAATAAGCATCCAAAACTCATCCTGTAATAAGATCTTGCTGAGACCTTCAAAGGAGAGAAACAATCAATTTCATTTTTGTCAGACCTCAGCTGTAACTTGAAATATCAAACTCTTCATGACTTACAAGCACAATCAATAAGCATCAAAACCACAAGTCTTTATTTAAGTAAGGAGTGCTGTAATAATGTATTTTCCTTATCTTGCTGATACTCCTAAAAACAGTTGCTTCTAGGAATTGTTGAAATGTATGTTTGAAATTCTAACAAAGATATGCTGGAATTTCCAGGAGTGATAGGCTCTAAAAATAATATCACACTGAACCCTGAAACAGAAAATGTATCTGAAATTTAGTGAAAAATTTAACACTCATGAGTTCTGCTCATTCTGTTATCTGCTCCATTTACATGCCAGTCTACAGCCCTACCCAAAAATGTGTTTAAGACCCTTAAAATAAGCTGCTCTGCCACCTCCTTTGTAGCAGAAGTTGATTTTACACGTGTCTTGAGAAACAAATACTTAACACTGAACCACAGCCATTAAATTGATACCATTCATCAGCAAAGGTAAATTATGTAAATCAGAATTATGCAAACACCTTTTTTTTTTTTTTTTAGTTGCTACTATTTCTATTCTGTGCAGCCGTCTGTCAGAGTTCATTACGTGAGGATGAAATTATTTCAGTAGCGCTATTAAAAAAAAAAAAAAAAAAAAAACACAGCAAAAGTCACAGGCTTGTGTCACTGATGAGCTATTTACCACTTTTAACGCCCACTAAGGTACCTGACAAACAGAACTCCAGCACCGTAGCTGGAGTTCCCTCCCAAAAGCATCTTGAAATCCACAGGAAGTCATGCAACCGGCATTCAGAAAGAAATACTTTGCTTCCTAGCAGCAGCTCTGAGGGGTATTTCCTTTGGTACGTATACACAGCACAGCTCGCTACTCCTTTTTTTCTTCCAAGCCTCTCTTACATAACAGACTGCAAAAAACCATCTCTGAACAACGTGATCAAGATGCGATCTCCTGTTCCGGTACAACAACGTTCAACATAAGCACGTTCAACACGGTCCTGAGCCATTAATCAACTTCTTACTAATGAGGACGATCTATCGCAAGTCCTCTGCCGTTTTGCAGGACGCAGGCTGATAGTCAGTCAAGGCTCCCAAAGGGTCAAGCCATTCCCAGACTGAAAAGAGACAGCTTCACCAACTCGGCTCCGAGTTAGTCCTAGCAGGGTATTCGATCATCACAGAATGTCTGAGTTTTGCTTATATATCACAGTCTTCCTCGGCGGGTTGGGGCTCCTCCCCGGACCACCTGCGTTAACGAGGCTCGTGGAAGCCCTAAAGCCACTTGAGTCTCAGAGGCCCATGAGTAGGATACGCAGCAGCTTTCTCTGGAGACCTGCACCCAACTCCCTCGCGCCACGTCATTTATACACTGCCCAGCTAACCAGGCTGCTTGAAAAACATCAGCCCAGCCTGCACGAGTTAGATAATCCGTTCATTTTTTAAGACGGGATGAACACATCCTTAAATACAGGAGGACAAAGATATTTTCCCCTCTCTCGATTCTGCAAAAGCCCACAACAGACTTACATAAACTCCATATAATTCTGGGTGGTCCCCTCACTATCTCGAGGTACGTAAGCCTTGACGTACCCTACGGAAAGGTTTTCTACTGCTCAGGCTGATTCAGTTTTCACTTTACATGCAGACTACCTACACAGACTGTGAAAATAAGCATGCAATGTGAAGTTTTTACTTTATCTTGTCATTGCCGATAAAAAGGCATACATGTTCTAAGGGGCATGAATATCAGTTACTACACCCGATAAAGTTAACGCCTGGGTGTTTAATCAAGGGGTCTATTCATTTCTAAATATTTTCTGCAAGTTTTGGATATTCCTCTATAGTGCATACACCCAGAATCTGAACAAAGCACACCCTAAATCTTAAAGTATGAGAAAGAAAATGTCTCTGCTCAAGATGCTATATTCCAGTCTTCCGTGTATTCATGCCTCCAATCCCTCCAGGGGAAATTTAACATGGTTTCTAAAATGTTCCCTCTTCAGGTTTTTTTTTTTTTTTTTTTATTATAATTTTTCTCCACGATCCCAGGCCAAATGAATTTGTGTATGACATGCACTGCCTGTGCTGCTGCACCTCCTCTGTAGTGACTTGATTCAGCTGAAGCTAACGCTTTGACCGATCGATACAAGCACATTACACACCAGAATAAGAGTAAGATAAGGGTAAAGGAAAAGAAAAGCATCTTTCCTTTCAGCCATTAAATATAGATCAACGAAACATCACAGCGCACATCGCGGTTCCCCTCCCCGCCCGCTCCTGGAGCGCAGGATTTCGCAGGCGGTGGCTTCAAAGGAAGAAGCACCCCCCCCACAACCCCCACACCCCCCCAGCACACACACACCCGCACACAGACAGACAGACAGACAGACACCCGCCGCTCGGAGCCGCCCCAGGGCCCGGGCCCCCGCGCAGGGCCGGGCGCTGCCCCCGCCCGCGGGTCCCCGCGGCCCTTCTTCTTCCTCCTCCTCCTCCTCCTCCTCCTCCTCCTCCCCGGCCCATGACTTCACTGCCGTAACGAGCACATTAGTGCAGAGCGTCGGGAGACACGGAGCCGCGGCTGCCCTACATAAAGCAGCGACTAACGTAGAAAGAAAGGGAGGAAAGAGATGGAGGGGGGGGGGGGGGGAGGCGCGGGAGGAAGAAACAAGGGGAAATAACGCACTTTGTTACCTCTCCGCTGAAGGCACAAACACAGCTCCCAGCAGCCCAACCCAGCCCGGCTGCCTCGCCGAGGGGGAGCGGTGCAGGAGCCCGCACCAAGAACAGAGATCACGCAAGCGGGAAGGGTGTGGGGAGAGGCTGGGGGGGGAGGGGGGGGTGGGGGGAAACCTGGCACCATTACGGTGCCTGTCGTACTCACCGATCGGCGCCGATTCAGCCTGTTTTCTCCCAAACATACACCAAAACCCAACAGCAAATCCTCAGTCCGCTAGGCAAGGATGAAGGGGGAGGTGGAGTGGTTGGGGGGGGGGGGGGGAGGAGCGACGGCCCCGGGCTTCACCGCAAGGTCCTGACCTTGCCCAGCTGCAGCATCTTCGGTTTGTCCGTCTCCCCCCCCCCCCCCCCCCCCCCCCCTCCCCCCTCCTTCTCCCCCTCCCCGGGCGTGCGTGTGGTGGTCCCGCGTGTCCGTGCGAGGGCGCCGAGCCGGGTGCGAGGGGCTGAGCCGCAGGACAGCTGCCCGCCGGGGCTCGGCATCCACCGCCCCGCCGAGCTGCTGCGGGGCCGCTGCTGCGGCCGGGACCGGGGCCGGGGCCGGGGCCGCGGAGGGCTGCGCGGCGGCGGCGGCAGGCTGCGCGGCGGCGTAGCGCTGCGCGCCTGGCGGGCGCAACCGGCCGCGGGATGTGGCCGAAGGAGACCCAACCGCCGCCGCCGCAGCATCTGCTGCCGCCGCGTTCCCCGCCCGCCTGCCTCCGCCCCTCCCTCCCCCCTCCCCGTCCCCTCCCCAGCCCGCAGCCGGCGCTGGGGGGGGGGGAAGGAGGGAGGCCCCGCTCCCCGGGAGGCGGCCGGGCGGGGTCCCCCGGCCTCGCCGCAGAGGGGTGACTCCCCGGCCCCCCCCAAGCCCCCCGAGGCCGGGTGGGGCTCAGGTTAACCGGGGAAAGGGGAGGCAGGGCGGCGGCGGGGAGCAGCCCCTCGGCGGGGGCAGCGGCTCCCGCCGCCTTGGTTGGGGTGACTGAAACTTGAGGTCTAGCCAGCCAAAACGGTAAAAGCAAGGGGGAGGCAAGGGCTCGGTTCTCTCTCCCCAGCCTTGGGAACCCCAGGTGTGAAATCTACCATGTTTTGAGAAGTCTTCTTGCGAGCGAAGCGGGTAGGGAATATGGAAGTCATGGTGACTCCTGTGCACGCTTAACCCTTTCCTGAGAAACTTATGTAAAACGCAACGACAGCACTCACCCGAAAGTTGCCATTCCATTGGTCCTCCTAACTTGCTGCGCGGAGTTTTGGTATCTGAGGAAAAATACCAATTTTTTTGCTGTTGCCGTCGCCTGGGCTAATTACCGCTAATTCACGCTCGCGGCGACCCGAGTGTCAGCGTAGCCCCCCGGAAAGCCATTCCCTCGGCCGAGGCGTCAGGGCAAACGCCTACAGCCGGTGACTCGCCCGCCCGGCCCCGCGGGCCCGACGCCCGCCCCGCCGGGGGGGAACGGCGGCGGATCCCCGGGCCCCGCGGGGCGGCTCCGCGGGGGCCGCCATCCACCCGCGGGGCCCTTCCGCGGCCGCTCCGCCACCAAAGCGCCGCGGAACCGGCCGAGTCGTCCCCCCCCCCCCCCACGGCCGCGGATTCGGGAGATGTACCTGCGGGCGGGTTCCGCCGAGCGGGCAGCGGGGAGGATCCGCCGCCGCCCGGGCTGCAGAGCGACTCGCTGCCGCCACCTTTCGCTCGCCGTTGTCGCGACTTTCCCGAGCCCCGCCGACAGCGGGACCTTCGCCTCGCCGAGGGCTGGCGAGGCGGAGAGCGGGGTGGGTTATCCCCCTCCTTTCGTGTCACGCCAAGCCCGAAGGCTCGTCTTCCCTTCCCTGCACCGCTTGCGCTGCGTCCAGCGCCAGAAAAGCTTGCTTTCTGCCCGTGCTCTCTTTGTTGGTCTGTTTGATTTCCCTAGATCATTCGCCTTCATTTTACCTTTGCTGTTTACCTGGGGAAGGATGAAATGAAGAATTTTGTTTGCGCTGCCTTGAGGCCGGCTCATTTATCAGCTACCTCTAGCTTCACAGTAAGCATGCCTGTTTTCATCTGCTCAAAGATGAACGGAAGAGAAAATCAGTGTTCAGAGGAGCCTACTTAAGCAATTCAAGAAGACATAGCAGTAAATAGTTAAATGAATATGCAATAATTAAGAGTTTGCCCATCTGAATCTTTTCCTCACCTAACAAAAGAAGAAAAGTTGATTCCCCTGTCTTTCTCCAAACCTGTAACAGCAGTATCAGGCCTGCCCTGGCTGTCTGAGGCTGGAAAAATCAGCAGCTGGAGGTATAAAAACTGCCTGCATAGAAGCCTAGCCCGCTCTTTGATGATTAGGGCCCTTTCCTGGGAAGCAGGCTGCTCTTCCAGTCTAAAACTCCTAATCAGACACGTAACTGAGCTCTCTCATTTCTTGACAAATATTCTAACTTCCAAAGTATTGCAGAGTAAGGAGAGACCCACCAGCAGCTACCCTTTCACAGGGAGGGAGGGAGAAAAGAAAGCGTCTCATCATCTGCATCTGGAGGAAGAACGTAATGTCTGTTTAGTGCAAGACATGGGGTTTGTGATTCCCAGCCTGGGATAGGCATCTAATTCTGGACTGAAAGCAGTGTTATTACCCAGTAGATACCTAGAGTCACTATCTTACTGTTAAACCTCAAGACGTACCTGATGATGACATTACTGGGTGTCATCGCATCCTAGACCCACCTTAGCATCATGTGATCCACCTTCTGCAGCCCAACCTCTTTTCTTCAGAGCTCAAAGGTCTTTCTGTCAATAAAGGGAGAGGAGACAGAAGGGCTAGAAACAGGCTGTGTCCTCCTTTCCTTCCCGCTGACATACAGCCATGTAATAGGGGCATTTCATGGCCCTGGGGGTTGTACACTTCTGACCCAATTGTAGGATGAGCAGAGTGTGCTAGGGAGGGATGCAACTAAGACACCCGACTCTCCCCGCGCTGTAAAGGTTACCCAGGTACTTGTATCACTCGTAAAATCATAGGATACCATGTTGGAAGGGACCTCAAGGGGTCATCCGCTCCCGCTTTTCTTGGCAATAGCATGGTCTAGACAAGATGGCCCAGCACCCTGCCCAGCTGAATCTTAAAAATGTCCAATGTATAAGTACCGACACAAGTACTAGTCTGGAAGCTGTTGGCCTGGAAGTTAAATACAGTAGTAATAAAGGTATATAGCAATGAGGAGCCTCTGAAGGGAAAGTGAGGGCTGGAGGCAGAAGGGTTTTGGAGGAATCTGGGAGGCGTCTGAAGACATCTGGTTTTCTCTCACAAGATTTCCTCCTTTCCCATTACTACCTTATGTGACAGGGCATTCAGTTTAGGACATCACAGGATTCACAGAGCTCCTCCTCTTGCTCATCCCCCCTGATTTTCCCTGCCTTGCCTTTTCAACGTTCCCTGACGCCAGGGGTGGTCAGAGAAGGGGGGCCAGGACTGAGCCCTGCTGATTGTATATGGGGAAGGAGTGGGACGAGAGAACTAAACCAGAGCTCCAGAAACTGTTTCTTGCTCCTGTTGTTGTTGTCATGGAGGAAAGGAAAGGGAGAGCAGTGAGGGGTGAGAAGGCAAAAAGGAGAGGGACCAACTTCTGGAAGGGGTTGCCCCCTCTGTAGTAAGTACTGTATGCCTACTCCTTTCTCAGTGACTAAGCCTCTTGGTGTGACCAGCCAAAAGCATAGAAAGGTGGAGGCTGTCCACTTTTTTGGTCAGTCCCAGCCTTCTCAGATATAGGCAGCCTGTTATCTTAGGCTGACTTGGTCTGTGCTTGAGAGTGGTGTATCATCTACCCTAATCCTCGGTTAACTTCCTCGAATGTTTGTTTGGGATTCTTTTCTTGAAAAAGATGGAAAAAAAAATAAAAGGAAATTATTATAATATCAAGCCAAATATTTTCAAGCACAGGAGCTGTAAAAACACCTTTATCATTTATACTTGGCTGTAAGATTTAAAAAGGTTCTTGAGGCCTTCAGTTTCTATCTGGTCAAAATAACGACAAGTAAAAATTTTGGAAAATAAGAAATGTAGTAACATGATCAGTTTCAAATCCAGTCATAGAATCTTCAGATATTTATTCTTCTAAATGACTGTATTATAAAGAACAATAACAACAACAAATTGTTTAAGCTTAGGCTCAGGAGTTACATATTACTATAGCTAGCTGCCAGTGATTCTTTTCCTGTCCTGTTAACTAGAAATATAACTTCTTCTTTGTGGAAACTTTCATCTGCAGGTAAAGGAGGAAGCTAGCAGTGGAGAAACACAGGGAGAAGTCCATTGGTCAGCAGTTAGACAAGGCATTTAAAATATGGGATACCTAGACACAAGTGCTAGTTGTGTCTGCATGTTCTGTATCTACATAAACCATATTTAATCTTGCTTTAATCCTTCCTGGAACAGGACCTTGGGGATTTGTTTTCCGAATATTTGGACAGAAGGGAAAGCATTTGTTGGCTGTTTTGACTTGTTTACTTTTAGATCATGTTTCAAATTAAATGTACACCTCATATGAAGATTACTGAGATCCTCTGTCATGGTCAAGGTTCAGCACCTTCCTTTGTCACGCTGAAGTCAATGGGAACAGTCCATACTAAGAATGCAACTGAAGTAAAACTAGGTCTATGAAACAGATTGATGCTTCAGACAGTCTTTAGCAAGTTTGTAGTAAAATCAGGAAAACCTGGGTTTTGCCCTTTTCAATAAACTGAAAAATCAGCTAAGCATAATTAGTTTTTCAAGTTCAGAGCAATACTTTAAGGAAGTTGTTGCAATTACTGTCTTATCGCTTTCTAAGAATTATTTAAAGGTGGAATTATTAAAAGATGTTTACAACATCCATTGAACTATATTTAAGATAAGAAAGAGCATCTTTCTTGAGACACGTACTGTGGTGTCCTAATGAAACGAAGGTGGAAATGAATTTAAATAACTGATTCAAATTTATTCTCTCTTATTTGACTATGATATTCTTTAATAAGTCAAATCAACACTGAATTATAGTAATATTATTTGTATTTTCCATTTTTCCTAAATTGCTATACAATGTGATCTACAACATTGCTTACCTAATGGCAAAGTACATGTAAATCCTGGGAGGAGGACATCTGTCTATGCAACAAAAATAAAATGGCAAAAGAAGGTCTGCACAGTTGTATTTGCATAAACTCGTGTCCTGACCTCATGGAAATATTTTTTTAGCAGTAGTCTCTTAAAGAAATATAAGGCCTTTTCTACTCTGAGGCACAGCTGGTTTTGACTGAGTCTGGTTATGAGTAAATTACTGCTGAAATGCTAAGTTTGACTGGCAATAGGAGGATACAATTGAACTTGTAGTACCTGCAGATTTTGTAAATGAATCTGTATTTGTATTAGAAGAGTTGGATTGTAGGTACTGAAGACAACTCTCAGTTCCCTAGGACCTGACTGGGATTTTCTTCTTTCCAGCTTCATCCATAGATAATCAGATGGGCAGTTATGAACAAAATCTCTGGAACAGCTGGGTTAAAACCTTTTTTGGATCTGCTTCACTTCTTTAAAAAATCATTTTAAGAATTATTATTTAGCTAATAGCTGCCATTATTTTCCAAAGCAATTTGGCATTTTCAGCATTTTGGATTTTCATATAAAATTATATGAAAAGTAAAAAATTCATTTGAATTCAACTGTCTGTCTCAGTCACAAACAATCAGTGCTCTGATTCAAGGTATAGTAAGGGGACTGCATTGTTTAATAATAAAACTTTATCTAAGTGTTCCTGATTAATGAACCAGCTGGAATTTTTCTCAACTCCAAGGAAAGACATTATGAAAATACTAAGGTGGTGAGAGAGAATGTGGGTGGTTATTCCTATCAACTAAACATCTCTGAATTAAAAAGGGTTTGCTTTTATATGTTGGGTTTGGGGTTTTTTTTAAGTTCTTGGCATATTGTCTTTCAGAAGATGGAAGGCCAAAAGTCAAAACAAAATGTGTAATGTAAAAATTGTTCTTTCTAACATCCAGTAAAAGGAAGTTTGCTGTTATATATTTATATTCTATACATGCACAGGCTATACAAAGATCTGAACATTCTAAAACATTTTCTTAACCCTAATGCCATGAAAGAAAATAATCTCAATCTATCTTCCTGTGACCCAGTCCTACAAGCAGTACGATATCAACTCAGCTGAAAATTACAATCTAGTTTTAATAGTTCAAAACATGTTTATCCCTATTAGTGTCAGCTGAAATGCCAAACCATTTTCAGAACGTATCCCTTAATATATTTAGAGCTGCAAAAGCATTTAGAATTAATGTATAACACTTACAAAACTGTATCATACCTTTCAGATTCTCTTTCCTTTCCACCATGCCTGTATACGCTGTGCATTGAATAAATCCATCTCAATGATAAAGACCATCCTGGAAAAGGCCGACAAGAAATCTTGCCACAGAATCGGAAAATTACACTATTTGAATAACAGTTAGTGAAACGTCATTATACTGATTACCCTTTAATTTAATCCAGTTCCATGTGAGTTTTACTTCGTATTTTCCACAGTGTGAAATACTGTTAAGAGCTCGAGGAACCGGTAGATTCAGCATCTAGTTAGACCTCAGTAAAAGCTGAGATACAAGTAAAGACCGAGACTGAAGGATAGAGGCTCGTTAGGAAGGAGAGGCAGGGCAGACGAGGGGGGACTGCCACCCTCCAGGCCAGAGCCCAGCTGGAGCGCGTGGAGCTCTGCCTGGGGATGGGCGAGACACTGACTGACACCTTATGGGTCAGGAATAAAAGAAGGGCAGGGACAGGAGACGTTATAGTGGGGGCCTGCGACAGGTCACCCGCCCAGGAAGACCGAGCAGGTAAGGCCCGGTATGGACAGTTAGGAGGTCACGAGGCCTGGTCCTCACGCGGGACTCCAGTCGCCTTCACTGGAGGATGAAAACAGCAGAGCGTAGGCAGTCCAGGAGGTTCCTGGAACGCATTGATGATCTAACTTAATTCTCCAAGGGGTAGAAGAGAGCGCGAGGAGAGGAGCTGGGCTGGACCTTGTCCTCGCTAACAAGAAGGGGCTGGTGGGGAGCGTGAAGCTCAAGGGCAGCCTTGGCTCCAGTGACCATGAAACGGTGGAGCACATGGGGCATTCCCTCACTTTATGTTCTGCTCCGGCTCTTTTGGTTTCAAGGTGATGACTGCTGAAGCAAAACTTGAGATTCTTACCCTATACTTTATCACCAGAAAAAGTAGCTGCTTATTTTTGCCTAATCCTCTTATTTAAATCTATGTATTACTGCACACCTGAACTTCCTTGTGTTATTTTTAACTTAGCGGAAAACAGAAAGATATGTTTTATCAGCACTAACTGCTTAAATTAAAAAGGAAAAGATAACTGAGTTTAGTATTCGCTTACGTTTCATGCAAGAAGGAAAAAAAAAAAAGGAAGTAATAAGCTGTAAAGTAGTACAAAGTACTAAGAAGGGAAATAAGAAGATGTTTCTAAACCCTAATGTAAAGATTTCCTTTTTCTTTTTTTCACCAAGGACTTATTAAAAATTATTTTATATTAAATTTACTTAGCCAGTGATTTTGGCTGGATTTTGGAATTCCCACTATTTCTTCTGTGGCTTTACACTATGAGAACAACTGTAGGTGTTCAAAAGTAGCATAGTTAGTCCCAGCATCAGTCCTTTTGAAGAGACATTAAAAGTATGCTGTGACAGCTCTGATAAACTCAACAGCAAGAATACTTTTAAAGTGGTTAAACTTCTTAACTGATTTACAACACATCTTCGACATTTTCTATGTCAACTGTGTCCCTAAAACAAGTTATTATTGTCACATACAGAGTTCAGACAGCAAATCGTTTCCTTTTTTTACTCTAGAATATCAATTTAGAAAATCATATTAGCTTCAGTGACTTTTGGTTATGTTTATGCTATTTTGTGACGCTTGGGAAATTTTTCAGCTGTTATAAAGCAGCAGAGAACTGTACTGTGCTTTTGGAAGTTTGAACATATTCTGTAGAAAAATAGTGGTGAGCATCTATCTATCTTTGGATTCTTTTTTCCTGTTGTTTATTCCAATGAGTGACTGACAAGGTGGTTGCCAATTTTACCTAAAACTGCATCAAACAATTGTGTGACACAGTGTAGACTCTGATCTTCCTATCCTAAATATGAATATTAAGTTTAGAACGGGCTTTCACTTTGTAGAGCTGGCTCTCTGTTTCTTGTAAAACAAACTATTAAGCCACAAGACCAAAATTTGACAGATCTCATCTTGCTGCCATGTCATTTTAGTAGTCCATTGTGGCTAAAAAAAAAAAAAAAAAAAAAATTTAAAAGCTACAGTTTTTGTTTTTATACACAGAACTCGAAAGAAGGAGACTTTATAGAATGCAATGTGTATTTATAAGTATTAAAATGGTGAGTATTAATTTGAACAATATGTACATTTTACCTCACAGTTCATGTGTAATGGTCAGTGTATACGGTGAAGAAAAATACTGTGATACGTAAAGGATATATCATCAATGGTTACTTAGTGACTTGTTCTTTGGGTATAATATTCCATTAGTCTATTTTAAGAAATGTGATCTGGAATTTTAACATATCTAATGACATTCTCAGGCTTGTTACAGTGATAGGGATAACAGACCGCTAGCATGTTCTGTTAAATATATATACGAGGCGGTCATTAGAACAGATAACTGAGGGTCAGGATGCCCTGTTACGGGTCTTCACTGAGTCAGGACGTGTCCGTAACTTCCATACAGTTGGTTTCTACTTTTTCACGCATAAAATGAGGATATCACACACACTAATAGACTAGGCCGAGGTCTTTGGATGAGGGACAACGTATAAGCAAGAGATACAAAAAAATCCCTGAATATAGCCAGTATACTCCACAGTGGGCCAGTGCAAACAGCCACCACAATGGGAACTGCAGTGAAAGGCAGACCGCACGGACTGTGGCTGTTATGCTGGTAGGCTTCTTTTCTTCCACTGCTGTGTTGGGTCGTCTCAACTTTCCCTCTTTTGGGTAACTGACAAAGAAACATGATGCTACTGGAAGAGGTGAGGTTGCCAACCATCTACTGCAAATTGCTGTATTTTGTCGTGGAGAATGGCCAAAATGACATACTCCTGACCATTACGTTAAGAGTCCTGACTCCCCTTTCAGACCAGCGCAGATAGTGGAGCTTCATTAACCTTCCAGAGCAATGGGGAAGGCTCTTTCACTTTCTGTATCACAAGTGCCTCCTTTGCTCTTGATTTTCTCTCCCCAAAGACCTATCATCACCTGATTTCTTTTCGTTTCTTGTCTACCACAGCCAGCTCTGTCATCCTTCACATTTCTTTCCTTTATGCCACTGAGATCTCTACAGACCTGTTGCTACTTTCAGGTCAAATTTAATTTCCAGTGCCCTGACTCTAAGCCATACTCCTCTATCCTAAGAGACTATAGGGATTTTCATGCTTATTCTTAGGGACTCTGTTTTCCTTCTCTGTCCATCATCACATTCCTATTTTCTTAAGCAGATGTAGGAAACTATGACTACTTGGTTATCAATACATTTTGACTTATCTCTCTGCTTCTCTGAAGCATTTAGTCCATTGCCTGTACCTAATCTCCAGTGGCTTAATGGAAAGATGGTGTATAATTAAAAGGAAGATTATACATCTGGCAACTCAAAACTGCTGCCTCTTCCCCCTCTTCCCCATCATTCCTGAACACAAGTTATAACACAGCTATTACCTGAGGAATTTGGGGGTATGTATGTAGGGTTGCCAAAACCAGTGGAGTTTAAAGCCCAAGAGATTTGTCCTACCCAGTCTGTTTTCTGGTGTTCCTGGGAGTAGTAGCATGGCTGAGCACACATTCCCAATAGACACAGAGGCACAGTACACACACAGCGGGCCACGCAGGTGGACAAAGTGTGCACCCACATCAACGCCAACAGCACTCACACAGAAACGAGCAACACAGCGCAGTCCCCTTCCCCCTTTCCAGACGATCAGTTTACTAGCAGACATTCATACACCTTCACTCTTCATTCACAGTCACTTCTAAATTCATGGGTCCCTAATCAGACAGGCCTGCCCAGGATCCATGTCCAAACCCCGTTTAACCCATCTCCAGGTCTCACCCTGTGTCTTTCCAGATTCTGGTCCCTTCCAACTTGCCAGCTAGTTCAGCTTGAATTGTGCGAGTGAGTCATTTTCACACACCTCCACAAAGAGAGCAAGCTCACACAGAAAAGAGTGAGGAACAAGGCTCAAGAAGATAGGACAGACTGCAGTGATCAGGCGTGGAACTCAGCTGGACAAGGTTATTGACCCCTTCTCTGCCTTTGGTTCTTTCCCCTTAGCGTCCTGTAATAAGTTTCAGTCATTCCCATAAGCCCCTTAAAGACTCTCAGAATAAGTTTGCTTTTTCCTGTGAGACTTGTAATACTCTCGTTCCCCCACTGCACCTCCTCTTATCAGTTACAAAAAAGCTGGTGGAACATCTCCACATCTCCAAGGCCTTGTGTGATTTTTTCAGTTGTGTTCCCTCACTCTGTGACCTGAGAGATCCTGTCTTTGATAATGCCTCTGTTATCTCTTGTTCCTTAGGGTCTGTGTATCTAAGTGGGGTTTATTGCTTCTTCTGTCTCTTTTTTTTTTTTTTTTCTCCAACAATATTCTCAATAAATGTGCTTATATTACAGGTATCTACATATCCTTTACATTTCATACAACTTTTACCTTCCACATACACTTACAGTACTTATTAATATTCCACCATGTTTGAGCAACTAGAGCTCATCTGTTTAAGAAAACTGATCTACAGTCAAAAAATAAAGCCAACCCTCTTTGGTAGAGTCATTTATTAACAAGATTCTATGGATAACATCACCCAGTGTTCTTCTAAGCAATACAATGTGCTTTTTGCAGTCTCTGAAGAGAGCAAGAGCTGCAGAAAATTACTTCGTTTTTTACACTATATTGTATTGGTAGAAGAAATACACTGATATTAAAAGAAAAGCACCTCTGGTAACAACAAATAACTAGCCACTTGGATTATATCATAATTTAACATGAAGACTCAAGAACAACTCCAGTCCTGTGGGCTTTTAAAATACCCAGTAATCTCCAGATCTTTTAGTGCTGCTTTGACAGCTTTTCTACATCAACCAAGAAAGTCTGCATATTCTGCACAGAACTCCTAGTATTCAGCAAAAAAATGGAAAGCCAGGATATTTTAGCTGCAACACTCTACATTTCCCAGAGTATCTTGTTGAGCTGTTTCTTGGCAATTTCACTGCTGTAGTGCCTTATGTGAGAAGAAGTTGCACATAAGACTTTATTTCACATGATGTTCTTCAGCTGTGAAATTATTGAAAAGCTCAGTTTTCAATAATTATTTTCTCCTACAGAAAGAGGATACTTGATGAACACAAACTGTTATGTGAAGGTAAAGGCCCAAAGCAACTGAACAATGTTGTCTCAATTTTGATTGATTAAAATTTTTTTACCTGCTGTAGAAAGTCTGTCAAGATATTCCATAGACCCCAACCCCTTCCCAGAGGCACTTTACCCTCCCCTGTTGTGTCACTGTGTGACACAAACCAGACCTGTTCCCTCACCTTGAGGCAATCAGAATTTTGAATGAACTGAGGATTTGAGGGACTCCTTTGATCTAGAGTTCAAAGCAGTCAAAGAGTGGGGAGGTGGGGTTTTAAGCCATTTTGTCATTTCCAATAATTAATATCAGAAAAGCAGAAATTTTCCTAGATATAGGAAAATACATGGATGAATAAAAATGCTTTCTGAATGAAATGACGTAGACTTACAACCTACAGACCTTAAAAACTCCTGTGGAAAGGACCAGTATTACTTCTTACATAGCACAAGTCAAAAGAGAACATATCTTCCTCGATGTGATGATTTTGTTCATCACAGATTCCTAAGAGTCCATCAGTTAAGGTATCTGCCCTCTAAAGGACTGTCGAGCCAGCCAGCCGATCTAGAGGTCAAGATATCCACCAGGTCTACTGCAGCTCCACATTGGAAAACTCAGGGAAGGAACGGGTGCTACTGGAGGCAATATTTTAAATGTATCTCTTGGTCAGGTTCAAAACCCTGATAAAGAAGCACTATTGTCCACATAACTATTGGTTTCAGGCATTATTTATCCAGAGAGTAGATCTCACCCTTTTCCCAAGTGTATCTAAAGCCATTAAATACCCCAACTTAGATCTTATCTTGCCTAAAATATTCAGTGTACGTAGCTGATATTAAATTTTGTTCTCCTTTCCTGGTATATGGAGAACAGGACTAGATAACAGGTGCACAATGTGGACACATGGATGGCTTAGAAGCGTGCTGTCTTTCAAAAATGATCCTCTGAGAGTAACCTTTTTATGCTCACATTGTTTATCTATTCCCACAGGACTGATTTCTAACTTGTCATCTTTCACCTTTTACTTGCACAACTTCACAATGCATTTCT
The DNA here is from genome assembly GCF_018691265.1 of Tyto alba. NCBI lineage: Eukaryota > Metazoa > Chordata > Aves > Strigiformes > Tytonidae > Tyto > Tyto alba. Next base: position 25,997,620 of record NW_024881324.1, on the reverse strand, counting down.
CACTGTTGAATTGCTTGTTTTATCGGATCATTTCTGCAATTTGTCAAAGTAATTTTGAATACTAATGTTATGCTTCAACGCACTTGCAGTGTTACCTGCTTTTCCATCGTCTGTGCATTTAATAAGCTTGCTCTTTACTTTAGTATTAAATTCATTAATGAAAACACTTAAGTAAAACCAGGTTCTGAGCAGATCTCTTCTAGTGTGGGAAGTAATTAATTGATAGCTACCCTTCTGATTACAGTTTTCCAACAAGATTTACACCCACACTGTAACAGATTTTATCCAAATCATCCAGTAATAAATTTTGTCTAGATCATGTCTCCTTAACCTGCTTATGAGAGTATCATGCAAGACATCATTGGAAGTTTTATTATTGTCATGATATGAAAAATGTTTTTATGTGTTTCCACTCTATCCACAAATCTGATTACCCCACTGCAGAATAAAATTATATTGATTTGACACATTTGTTTTTTTTTTACAAATCCACATCAGCTGCTATTAATCCTGTAATCTTTCAGTCTCTTCTCTAATTGCAAATGATTTAGTTACTTGCATTGAGGTTACTCAGCATACACAATGAAGCTGAAAAATCTGTAAAATCCCCAAGAAATCCTCCATCAAACTTCCTTTTACCATTCTTAGGGTTAGCTGGGATTTAGGCTGCCTCTTGCCCCTATGAATTTTCAAAAATAACTGCTAGTGAATGTGTTTATTTCAGCCAGTTCCATAAATATTTTAGAATTAAATTATCAGGGCCAGCAGATCTCCAAACAGTTATCTTACTTAAATGTATGCATACCTGGTTTTCCCTTGCTCCAGGCTGAGATCTTATCCCATTGGTGTGGAGTAATCAATTGTGGAAGCCAATGTTGCCAAACAGGGGGTTTCTGGGAAGCAAGATTCAAAAAGGTCAGGAAATACATCGGGTTTTTTTTTAGCTGTTAGTAGTTTCCTTCTCTGTTGGGTAACGAGCCAGGATTTTTTTCTACTCCTCTGCTAGAATGCTGTGCATTTGTTATTGTGATACATCTTGTTGGTTTCATGGGGTTTATGCTTTGGTCTTTGTTTCCACATGCTTGCCTATGTTATTTTGTATTAATCTTTAGTAATCTGATTTAGTCTTCACTTCCTGAATTCTTCTTTTAGTTGAAGTAACTGAAGAATTAATTAGTTAAATCAATTGCTTCTTATCCTTCCTGTTCACTGCACTATAATATTGTGTGAAAATATGACTCTGGCTTAAAAGTCATGTGTAATATGACATTCTTTCAGAATAGGTGATGCCTACACAGAAGAAGGTGAGATGGATACAAATTTAACAGAGGGAGATACATAGCTGATAAAATAGGGTTAGTTAGCATTTATAAATCAGCCGTGCGTCTCATTTACATAGCATGCAGTCATTGGAATTGTTGGAGTTTATCAATTAAATATTTTAAGATTAATACAAAAACCTTTTCTAGCAGAGCATTAATGCCTTTTTTTGTCTATCACCTGTTTTTATAAAGTCCGTTTTATAACCTTACAACTGGTTCGTTAACTCTGTTTTGCATACAGTGCTAATACTAGTCAATTATACTATCTAGCATTTGACAAGACCTAGAAACACCTTTCAGATTACCAGCGGAGTCACTACATGAGCAGGAATTTACAGATATGGACAGTGCTGGCATTTCCATTCATAAGTGTTTCTGACTGTTTCAGTTTTGATTACTTACACACACACAAACATAAGCAGGACTCATCAGCTCATTATGGCTTGGAAGTTGACTCAGTCTGTCAATTGATGCATCTACAGAAGATCAGCTGTTCCTTTGTTAAAAGCTGTCACTATGGCCTGTAAGAATTATTATAATTAACATTGCAGAATTCAGTATTGCTGGACAAGGGTGGGTCCCCTTATGCTAAAACATTAAATAGACTCCATGTTTACATAATAAATGACATCTGGCAAGGCACAGTATCTTGATCATTTGTAATTAATCATCTTTTCTATTAGTTTTGAAGCAAAGATGACCATTCACTCTACCAAAAAAAAAAAAAAAAAACCAAAACCAAAACAGATCTAACAAATAGCATGCAAGGAAAATAAAAGGTCATAAGTTTGGGCTGTCTTAAATGCAAACAGTGAGCAACAAAGGAATGTCTGTATTGCATGCCTCAGGCTGTGAATTATTGCCACATTTTATCTGAGATGAAAGGCTTAGAGGGTCCATCTGACCTCCCATTCTTCTGTGATTTATTCAGAAGAGAGAACTCCTGAAAACTCCTTGTCCTGAGAGCCACAGTGAAACTCCCATAGTACTACAGCACTTGCTTGTAGCCAACATTTTTTTTTTACTGTGTCTTTAGTCTCATGACCTTTTATAACCTTCTTTTTTTATTGAATTCACCTCTGATGTGCCTGATTCAGAGGTGCAGTTACTCTTGTGCAGAGAAATTCCTTAGCATTCAGGAAAACATGCCATTGCACAAAACAGCTCTCTATCAAACTCCAGCCCCTATTTCATGAAGCCATCCCCATGCCAAGAAGAATATAAGGAGCCTTTATATTGCTGAAGGTTGAATATGTATTTCAAATTCACAGAGCTTAGTTTTATAGAGTGCAATGATCCGACGGGCATTGACTGAGACTAAAATGGGCCGGGTTTGGTTTCTAGCGTTTCTTACTCAAAGAATATGCAGGGGAAACTAGTCACTAACTAGTCACTGCTCTGCTTTTGGGAGGCTCGGCAGAGGTGGTGCTCCACGTTGTTTGTAGCGGCTATATTGTTTGCTGTTCTTCTCTCTGATCTGTCAGGAGCTATCGCTACCAGAAGGCAGAGGAAAAGGATAAGCAAGGGAAGGGTGGGAATTGTCCTCCAGGTGTGAGTGCATTTTAGAAACCTATTCTGTCTTATTGGTGATGGAAGTCTCTTAAAACCATGGGGGACAAAATTGCTTCTTCCCGCCACGTGCCCATGCCCACACAGGCAGGCAGACCTCTACATCTAACGGGCCAGGAAGGAAGACATAGGGAAACACGTTCACTAGTGTGGGGGATGCCATCCTCCTATTTTTTCAATGTCAAGATAGGGGCCTGGAAATCCTTTCCCCCGCACCAGTGTATGAAAGAGAAAGGAGGGAGCTGGTTCTGAAAATGCACCTCAGTTAGACGGGTTAAAAGTTTCTGAAACCCACTTCCCGCCCCCCCCCCCCCCCCCCCCCCCCCCCAAGGTCCTGGAAAGTGCATCTTCTCCTCCACTTTTGGAGCCGGGGCTCCCTGGCAGTAGCAGGAGCTAGGAAGAAAAGCGGGAGGAAATGAGCCGAGCTCAAAGGAGGGGACAGAGCACCCCAGAATGACTGCGGAGTGTCCAGCACTCTAAGCAGCAGGCCAGAGTCCCCCACATCTCAGAGACCCGGACCACCCGTGTCGTGTGGGTGCTCTGCCTGCGACTGGAAGGAGGTAAAGGAGCTAGAAGTGGGCAGCAGAGGGGCTGGGATGGAAATACGGACCATATGTGCTCTGGACATAGACAAACAAAGGGGAGTATGCAGCCTGTACAAGAGCTGCTCTCACCTCTGCTGCGGGGGGTTTTTGCCTTTCTTGTCTGCCTGATTTTCCGTGCAGTGGCAGGACTCGCTTCTGACTGCATTAGAGCAGGCATTTTTGTGTTGTAAAATGGAGTTAGGTTTCATTTTGGACACCATTTGGCAGCTCCTAGAAAACAAATAGGGGTTTTAAATCTAGACACAAAATGAAGCGAGTGTTATTTTCAAAGGGAAAAATGCTGAAAGGTTTTTCATTTTATGTTTGAAAACTATCTTATCAGAAAGTGCCAGTGGTTAATTTTCCTAACATTTTATGTGTGTAACACAAAGGGACAATAAAAAATTGGGAAAGGTAAAAGCAATCATAGATTGTTAGATAGACCATATGGTAAGGGCAGACCTTGAAGAACAATAAAGTCATCATCTTCTGGCCTTTAATGTTCATTTGTTTTCCTGTTTGTTTGTAATGTGCCCTGTGGCAGCATTATAAATCTTCTTACTGTGTAATAACTCTTACTACTTCTTTTCTTGCAATTACAAAAGGTGTTTTATGTTTATCAGCCATTCCAGACAACACAGATCCTATCAAATGTATATCTGGAGCAGTAAAAAGATTGAGTGTATCAGTGCTTCATATAGTGTGATACATAAAATCAAACATTAATAAAGGCTTTTGACAATCTCCATCTGCTCGATCTTCACACTTCTCCCTCTGCTTTTTAAAGAGATAAAGTCTTGAAATATTTCAGCATTTCCTTGTAACTCATCCAGTCTGCCAATTTTTGTGTAGATCAGAAGATGTCAATTTATGAGTTACACTGTCCTATGACCAGAGCAGAGAACAGTGTTTTTGTTGGGGTCATGGTTCTTACTTTTCTGTCTCTGGAAAACATACCGAAAATATCTTGGAGCACTTCTGAATCTGAGGATGAGTTGCAGCAAAGAGTTGACTGTAAGGTCATGGAAAGCCGTGAAAAGTGCGATTACTTATACTGAGATGTAGGAGGAAAAAAGATTGAGAAGCTCTTGAATAGAATATCCAGTTATAAGGCTCCACTTGAGCTGAAAATAGAATTACCATTTCACTGTTACAAGCATAAAGCATCAGTGCAGGTTTTCTTGATGCAGTTTGTTGAATGTCCCTCTCAGCAGTTAAAGCACAGGAACTGCAGAACTTGATCACAAGAATACTCTCTTCACAAGTATAACCTTCTCTAACATAATTTAGATCAAGAACATTTAAAAGTAAGTAGCTAAATCAATATTTATGTCTCTATATTTAGACCCTTGACTTAGCAACTGCATTTCATAATTATGCTGTCCCCCAATTCAAAACTAAAATAAGAATTTACCAGGTTTAAAAACCCCCAGAAAATAGGAAGTATGAATCCATAGGCTGAAAATCAACAGGTTTTCCTCAGTTCTAGTTCTTGCTTGTCTTCCATACATTATTTGCTGTTTTTCTGTAAGCTCAAGCATTAATCTACAGTTTCATGCTCTCAGTGAGTTTGATGTAGAGGAAATAGATTTAAGATTCATACAGGCGAAAAAATATTAAAACTATATATATTTTGATATGTGAGGAAATGGTCTTGCAATTAAACCTATCTAAAGAATATTCATATAAAACAGTGAAATCCTTGAAACAATTCAACTCTTGCCTTATATTCTCCTTTATATAAATAATAATTTTCTTCCATTTTCTAAAATTAGTATTAATCTTATTTTTGGAAACATGAAGAAAAAATAACTGGAACTTGTTCACATCGTTATAAGTAACAATCTAGTGATATTATGAACTGCCTTAGCCTAGGTCACATTTTTAGTCTTCATGGAGATGTAATCTCATGTCCCACAGAGATGAAAAATCACTTAAGTGATTGTACTCTAGTGTGCTTTTATAGGTGATGCCATACACGTCACAAAGAAAGTTCTCTTACTGATTTTAATTTTTTATAGATCCTTAATTCTGATATATGTTAGCAAGGGGGAGTGTATTTTCAGAAGAAATAATGTAAGTCTTAGAAAGTAACTCTCTCTGTAGAACAAATGTATTATGAATTCATTTTCAGTTAATCAAATTGTTTCCGGAATTTTCAAAGCATTTCTTAAGAGCATCAAAACCAAGTAGTACCAAAACAATCATCTGTCTGCTATTTAAGAATGAAGATCAAGCAGACAATTTTATTTTTGTTAATTTCCTTAGGGAAGAACTGCCTCCCTAAAACTGTAGCCCATGGCTGTGTCAACAAAACAACTTCACAAAATACTTACCAGCAGACTATGAGTTGATGTCAGTGCGGGAAGCATGTTTTACTAAATTAGAATCTATGAGTCTTTCTGTAATTCCAAAAAGGAGCCCTGCTAAAGACCCTAGAGAGCAAAGAAGAACGATGGGTGTCTAACAGTGTTTCTACCACCCCACCATTGTGTACATCACTGGTTCATAAACAAATACAGACAGTAGGACCAGGTAACATGTTCAAAATTCCTAGGTCAGGGAAGTGTCATTGCAGCTCTGCTACAATGATATCCCCCTGGAAAATTCCTAAGGAACTTGCTGAAGTGGCTCTGAGGTAATCTTCTTCTGAATCAATCCAGTAGGAAACGTCCAAAGAGTTCTCACAGCACTTTTACTGGTGTTCGTATCTGTGATACGAACACCAGTAAATAGCTTTAAGGAGATTTTCAACAGATGGTTGGAAAAAGCCCAAAGCAGCTTGACCCTGCTTTGAGAAGGAGGTTGGGAGTAGGCGGTTTCCCAAGGTATTTCCTAACTGAATAAACCTATCACTCCGTGGCCTCTATCTGATTTTGGCCTCAATGTTTATTCACAACCTAAAACCTAAGCAAAAGTGTGATTTTGTAACTTATGAATCAAAATTCATGTTAGGAGACCACAGCATTATCTACTGTTGACATATCACCACAGTTCAAAAGTGGCTTCTGGACCAGATGGGACTTATGGGGTGCTTCTGACCGACTGCCACTCACCTAGGGAAGAGTAACAACTGGTCAGAAGAATCAGTGCCACCTAAACATCCACATACCTCCATATGTATTTGATCTCTCCTTCCTCTGTAGAGAAGTCTGTTTCTCTTTTTTATACGATCTGCTAAAATGTCTCTGTTCTCAAGTGATGCTTCTGTATATTCTGCTAGGTCAAATTTCATTTCCATGTTCTTCTACTTTATGATCATTAAAATTCTTTTATTCTTTAATGACTGAAAAAAAGGAAAACAAAAAACAAAAGGGCAATTGTCATTCTATCATAGCAACTGCATCACACTAAATTTTCTTTAAATTCTAGAGCTGCATATTTTCTCCTGTGTCTGTTAGGACAAAAATTTTCCAGTAAAATGATGGTTGGAAAAAAAGGTGGAACAATGTGTTCTCACAATCCAGACAAAAAATATTGTTCAAACTCAGATTTTTCTTCTCTTTATGCACAATTTTGATCACAATGTTTAAAAATGTAGAATCTGGGAGGAGTGGGGAGAAGGAAAGGGGAGGTCAAATTTCAAGAGTATTTAATGAGACAGTGTACTAAACGATCAGATAGTATTCTGCTGTTCAAGCTACCATCCTTTTTCCTTACATACACTGGGGTTAATCAACCTGTGATTTTTTCTTTTTGAGTAATTAATGTGTGCTAGCACCTTCATTAAGCCACAAGGAATTCTCATGGTAACAAGATAATTTCTCCAAAAGACAATGAAACCTCATATGCATTTTACTCTCCCCACTGCTTTTCTCCATTATCCACCTGGATATTGCTCAGTAGTGAAAAGACATAGAGAAAAACCTTGTCTGGGCAGGCTCTTCAGTGAGAGTAAATGCATGTGACAGCCCACCAACGGGTCACTGCTTCAGTCGTTCTTGACACTGCTACCGTCATGCTTTAGTATAGGGCTCACAAGTGGCCTTCATCTGCCCAACCCACTCATTAGTGTTATTTATTACCTCCTCATCTCCGTAGATCTTATATTCCATGATTCTTAAAAACTACCTCATACCCCTGTTCTTCCTTCCAGGCCTTTCCCAACAGATGGCACAGGACAACTCTGGTTGTTTTCCTTAGCCTCCTTTAGACTAAGCAAAGACCCTCTCCAATGCTTTCCTCTCATTTTCTTGTAATCCCTAATTCCAGTGTTTATCAGAGGGTCCCATTTGTACTACCAGTTCCAAAAGTGCTTTGAATATGAGTACTCCTGATTTATCTGAAATTATTCATAAACTGATAGGCATACATAGGGGTGTGTGTGTGTGTGTGTGTGTGTTCCTTTTAGTGCATGCATGCATATGTCTGTGTATTATAGCTATAAACAAAGGAGAGTTCTCATTCTTATGGGAACAGCAGTGCTTCAAAGTTCATGAAAATGGAGGAAACAGAAATATCAACAGTTTTTCTAAGCAAAATAAAAATGTCCTTTTTATTTATGAATGTTACTTCTTGCTTAAAAACCTTACTTGCAACAAGACAGCCCCTTTCTTGCTAACGGCAAATCTCTTCCTTGTTTTTAAAACTAAAACAAACGCTAAGAACAAAATCGGCAACTATCACAGAAGAGTTTTTCCAGGTGAATGGTTTCTGTCAGCTGCCTCTGCACCTTTTCCAGACTAAAATGGCCTTTGTCGCAACTTCCTGAAAGCATAATCTGAATTGTGTTACCAACACTGCGTAAATCCCTTTTGTGTTTAATCAGTTGGTTGCTGCTTTGCCTTTTTCCTGAACCATGACTTTTTGTCCATTATAACATTTGTTTCAGTCAGAAGGGTGAAAGTCTGAGGATCCCTATCCATGAATGAGTATATTCCTATAGCACCATCATGCGAGTGCACTGTTGGATCAAAGATCAGAATTCTTGTGGCAAATCAATGTTGTTTCATTTGAACTGAAGTATCACCTTAGCTTCCATTTATGTAAACCTCAATGCTCTACGGAGATTACTTGGCACGACCTTTTGTTCAGACTATAATGAAAAATTAATTCAAATTGGCTAAGCATAGTTAGGAACCAACATCTGGCTGAAGAAGTTTATGTATAGGAGATAATACTGCCAATAAACATCAGGTATGAGAGTCATTGGTCATACTGCAGAGAATGATTTTTCCCTATTTTCAGTCTACTTGAAACCATTTAACTCCATGATAACTTGCAAGTATTGGGTACGGAAGAACAATAGGTTGAAAATAATAAACTCAGAGCTAATATAAAACATCTAATAAGTTTAGTTCTTGCAACTAAAGAATATCATACATTTTGAACATTAGAGTCTGAAAAAAAATAGTAAAACAATTTCAGGTGAGTAACCTTCACAATGATTTAAAAACATTAAGAAATGAACCATTTGTGGCCAGTTAGTATTTGCATTTAACAGTAACACATACCTTCAGGAATGTGAAACCAAATTGCCTCATAACATTAGTTTCAGATTACAGATGTATTAGCAACTAACTATAACATAGTGTCAGCTGGTAAGGAAATACTGCGTATTCAGCTCGTTGAAGGTCCAATAATCAGTAAATATCAGTGTTATTTCACTATGATGAATGACAGCTGAAGAGCTAGCCAACTGAACCCCCTTCAACCATCAGGCAAGCTCTCATAAAGCAGATATGTTTGTTTAAATCCTCGCTAATACAGGATTTAAACAGTTGTGTCATCTAAGGAGGTGACAAGTCATATATTCATATAATAAAGAGAACCATGTTTTAATATAAACAGATATGTGATTCTATACGGGATGATGTAAAAATTACCCAGTAATGCATCTGACTCAAAACTCTTTAAATTTACCTGCTAAAATATAATTATATTCTTAAATTGAGTCATATGTCCTGGAATTAATTCTGTCTAAAATAAAACATAAGAATAAATGGTTGAATGAAGTAAGAAGTGACGGTGGCAAGACCAAGGGATGTGCATGATAATGCAAAGGGCAGCACATGATAATGCAAATGGAAGGTGAAATAACCTGAATCATGTATTCAGTAGGCAGTGGAGAACGTGCCTGAGGAACAGAGATTTGTAAATAATTCATGGAGAAATTACCTAAGCATCAACAAGACCATATGATTTCATAATAATTTCACTTTGAGTTGTATTTGTGCTGCAATCCCATGACATAAGAAAGAAGAAGGTCTTTTTCATATACCATGGTAATCTTTTACATTGAAAAATTGGTAATTTTCTTTAACCCATAGAAATTATTATCCAGACATGATCAGTAAGACTGTCACTGTTTTTAACGTTTCATAAAAAGGTAGGTATACAACGCATAGTTCTCCATAAACCCTCTACCTGTTTATCAAATTAAAATATATTTCAAGCTAGCTTAGGGCTACTTAAAGAGAACTTATATTTCAGTTACATTCTCCATCAGCAGTCATGGGGAAAACATAAGTGTTTGTGGTTCACTTCCAGCTAAATGTGGTTATTCTGAGCAACATCTATTAGTCAGCAGCAGCTGTATTCTGGCAAGGAAAGCAACAACTTTTCCAGGAATGGACAAATGTAGGTTGGACAACAGCTGCTGCAGTGTGAACAGTGTCCTTTTTCTCAGTGGTCTGATGTCCTCTTATTTCTCAGCCAAGTCTCTGCTAGCTCCTCAGACCTTCTGCCACAGCCCACGGAGGGTGATGTGTTCTGTGGCATGGTACAGCAGATCTGGAGTCACAGTGGATTTTTCAGTTCTACTTGAGCTTCTATATAATTGCCTTTATTCCAAAAGGATAAATAAGCCTAGGGAATTATCAATATTCATCTGGCTGTTCCATTGTAATGGTGTGTCAGATGGTAAATTGGTTTTAGGTAGAGATACTTGTACTTAGTTACCATTTCACAGAAACTAGGAAACGCATGTTAAAATAAGAAATAATGATTTTTTTAAAAAAGGAAAAAAAGAATTAAACCTGATTACAAAACTGAAAAGTATGACCAAAAATCATTAAAGACCTTTCTTTATGTAAGAATCTACTAGTTAAAATCTAATATGTTGTCATAGGCACGTATGTCATAAGGAAAAAAAAAAGGCTATTTCTGTTTTTCAGTTATTTGAAACATGGTAATTTTCCTATTCCTTTTAAGAAAACAAACACATATGGGGAAAGTGAAATCTAGTAACAGAGGAGAAATACGATTTTTTTTTCATGATTTTTAGCATCCAAAGCTGGAACTCAATCATAGTAGATTGTATCACCAAAGCCTTTCCCTTGGATCCTGGGAAGATAACAAAGAAGGAAGGCTTCACATCAATCAGGAAGGGGTTTTTGCAAACTTTAGAATGAGCTAATCTAGTAACACCCTTGGGGAGGGGAGTTCAGGGTTCATAAACAAAGAGAAAAGTCTCTAGAGTCAAAAAAAAATAGTTGTTGGCCTTCCTAATGGTTGGACTCTGTGTCCACCTGTTCCTTTCTAATTAAGGGCAGATGTTCAACAGACTATGTTTCCAACACACTAGTTTTAGTTCATTCATTTTCACGCTACTTTTTTTTTTTTTTTTTTTTACCAGAAGTGGCTTAAATCTTTTTATGGTATTCAGTCTTTTTATGGTATCCATAGGCTGATATAATTTCTTCTTAGATTATTTTTTCTTTCTTTTCTCTCTCTTCTGTACTTTTCCCCCTCAGTATACATTATTAACAGTTATCAGAACATTTTATAAACTTTCACTGACTTCGCAGCACTTGAGCTCACAACTGGGATAGACCTTGTGAGCCTCAGTTATTACAGTTGTCTGAAATAGATCCGTTATTTTCTCAGTGTAAAGCTGATTCAATACTACAGTTAACAAAATTGAAAAAAAACGAAAGCACTTACTGCTACATTGCTGGTCTTGACATTTCTAAATAATCTTAGATTTTCCCTTGTCATTTCTACTGTTGCTCAAAGGTCCAGTATCTGGGAAGTTTAGTCAGGAAATTACTCCATTATGCAGGAGACTACATAAATTGATTAAGGGTCAAATCTGGACCAAAAGGATCTTCTCATAAAAAGTGAAGATTGTTGGTTATCTTTGTGGTATTGCATAAATATAAAACTTAATATTATATCTCATGAACCTAAGCTACTATGTTTGCTGATGACTAAACTCTTGAGTTTATATATAAGACTTTAGTGAAACTCTGAAGTAATGCCTGAGCAAAAGTTTGCTAAGACTTATCTAGATAATGGCCTCATCTCTTTTTGAAACAGAACTGATTCAGTAATGCACTTGGCACGTTGCTTCTATAGGGAACCCCAGAGCACAAATATGTGGTTTAAAAATGCTTGTTACAGATGCTGTGGAAATCAGTCCAGATACAAAAGAGAGGGAACCCCGCTATTCTTCCTCTTGTACTTGATCTTGAAGTCTAGAAAGGAAAAACCTGGAGAAAAGTAACTTTAAAAACTCAGCAAGAGCCTCGCCTGACTAAGGTCTCCACTGTTAGAACCAGATTTGCATAAACTGTTAGTTAGATAAGACAACTAATGACAACTGACTGACAGGAGCTAAGCAGAAGTCAAGAGCAGCTGATTTTTGGGACTCTGTCACATGCAGTCTCTATCCCACTCCAGTGGCAACTTCCCATATTTCCCTCTCTTCACTGCTGAATGCAGGCTCAAACCAACAGCTCATGATTCTTCCCTGGTCTGGCTTGTTTAATTCCTGAGATAGAGAAGAACAGGTCTTTTTGTTCCCTGAGGCACAAGCCTTGCTGTGCTGGAGAAGTAAAAAAAAAAAGAGTCAGGTAGGAGATGGGGCGACAAGGACAAGAAGAAAGAAGACTCTTTCCAGCAGAGGAGAAGAAGAAGGGAACGGAGGCAGATAGGGGCAGGAATCCCTGAAAAAGGTGAATGATGTCAAAGACACCGTAAGAGAAAACTGAAAGTGAAATACCTGGGAAATACAAGGTCATGTTGCAAACATCACAGGTCAGTGTAAGTTTTTGCTAGTGGGGACTGCTGTGAAAGGACTGACAGTCCTGAAGCCAAAGCAGAATCAGAGAATGGAAAAATTAATTGCCTGCCAGATGGAATAAGAATTAAGAGCAAGAATAAGAATATGAATAAGAATGATGCATGTAAGGTGCAAAAAAAAGGGAAAAAAGGATTCTGATGGAAAGAAAGGAAAATCTACTAATTGCTATGATTGAGGACAAATATTCCCACTGAAATGGCTCAGGCATGACTGAGCTAGGTGCTAAAAGGAGCAGAGGCCCTGAATCAATACATTAGTCAAATTAATTTTGGGAAAGGATTGCAAAAAATTCATACCACTGCAACAACATAAAAATATTACATAGATTCCAAGAATTTAAATCTGTGGTTCTTCATATTATAAATACTACAAGTACTTATATTTGTGTACTTACCAGATTTTTTAATTTCCTAGATAAGGAAATCAGAAAAAAAATACTGGTAAGAATAACACTATCATTTCTGTTTGGGATAGCTGAGAGATTTTGTCATTAAAGAGGAATACAACAAAAAATAAAGCTATTCCAGAAGACTGATACATAATAAGTACACAAACTAATACCTTGAGCTTGTTCAGCTTAAATTAAAAGAAAGGATAAACAAACAGGTTGCTAAATAATGTTTTCTAGTTCACAGTCAGGGATTTGAGGTATATAAGAGAATTCAGAGAGCTCAGACTGAAAAGATTTGTGTACCAAAGGCTCTGGAATGATGTGAAGGAAACATACACAGAGTACTTGAAGTTTGTTACCAAGCACAAGGGCAATTCTGTAGGGGAGACCTCTAGATTTAGCTGAGTGACTATACAGCTGAAACAGGATATTAAGAAAAAACTGGAAACCTGTAAGGATGAAAAAAAAGAGAAAAGATTGATCATCAAGGAATCTTATCTGGAAGATCAGAAAGTTAAAAAAGAAGACAACAATTAACCAAAGTCAAGCTCATCCTGATGAGTGATGAAGGGTTCAAAATAACTACAGGTGTGGTTCCAGCCTAAATTAGCACTCTGCTTCTGTCTGCAGAAAATGGGATATTGCTCAGTACATAGCAGGAGTAAGAAGACTTATGGGAACAATGGTAGGAAATGGAAACTGAGACATACAAAATGACTGGAAAAATTGAGGTCAGTACCTCCTCATCAGGTACCTCTTCAGTGTAATGAGTGGACTACCTGGTGGATTGAATTACCTCCAGATTTTAGATTTCTAACTACAGAAACATAGGAAAGCACACAATTGAGTCTGATAGCAATGATTTTTACTAAAAGTCTGATGTTGTATGGCATCAAAAATAGTTCATGAAGCAGTAACTTTTCAGAAGGAAAAAGTCATCTAGGCAGCTGCAGATAAATTACTTTGACCTCTGCAGTGTGCAAAACTTGGAATATATTGCCAAAGAAAAAGCAATTAAGACTAGAGAGGCAAATAAAAATTGGTATAAAATGCAAGAACAAGAAGATCTTGCTAGTGAGGACTGATAAAAGAATTTTCTTCTATAAATGAAAGGTTCATGAAAAGGAAATGACAGTGGAGGAGAAAAGTTTGAGTTCATCAAGATGGGTTGTAAGTTATCAGTGTGATGTGGCCCAGAGAAAGGAAATGCAATTAAACATATCAGAAGAATTTGCAGCAGAGTAAGAAGAATTAATGCAGGGCCCTATAAAAATATCATGAAGAGTACTACATATATTGTGATCGTCCACATTCAAGAAAATGGAATTTGTATTAAAAGGAGTACAGAGACTTCTCACAGAAAGGACAGAATTTTCTGCAAACAGTGACTAACAGAATATGGTTTAATAGTCTCACTAAACAAAGACTGAATGACACACACTTGATCCCTCTGGGAGAGACCTTCACTTCTCTCTCTATTTTTCTAGAGTGAAAACTGTGGAGGAGTTTCTAAAGCTGAAAGATAATATTGGTTCAAATAAAAAAAAAAAAAAGCTGTATGCTGTGCACAAATAAGTTTAACTTGGAACTAGGAAGATATTCTTTAACAAAATTAGGCTTTGAACCATCTTTCCAGCAGGAAGTGGGGTGAGAAAACTGAACAATTTTCAGAATAGAATGTCGTTGCTTTTATAAAACTATTCAACCCAGTTGCTTGGCATAGTTGAAGACCCATGATTTTTTTCCTCTTGATACTTTTATGACCTGCTTTCATTGTACCAACAAATCATTGGTTTGGATTACTATCCAATTGAAATGGCCAAATATGGTCAGGTATTGTTTGCAATATTCATCCTTTTCATCTAACTGCTAGCATTCATTTATTTATCCCTAGAGAAGATATAAAGTTTCTATCTGAAAGATGTGATATTGTCCACTGCTAGATCTAGGGTGCTGGTTGGTCTAGGTAAATTTGAAATGATTATTCCCATGCTTCTGTACTCCTATTTGTAAAAGAAAACATTTGTTTGGACAAGGGAAGAAGAACATAAACCCTCTGATTGTTACAAATTTTAGACCCTCTGTGAATTGATTAGTAAAAAACTTCAAAAATCTATTTTTATTCTAGGTGTCAAATGTAGCGAAAATGCACTGAATTATTCATTGACCACATAAGATCAAATAGATCCTTGTTATATTTTAGTAAGTAAATTGAGAAAGTATAGAAAAAATCCTTATAGGTCATAATTTGACCTATGACAAGAAGTAAATAACAAAACCTCTCTAGCAGTTTGTGTGTATTAAACTGACTACTATATATAAATAGACTGATTGATATTTACATGTAGGTTTGTTCTTTTGCTGAAGCTTGCTGTCAGGAGTCACACATTTATCTTACAGTCATAGAAAGGTGTGTCCAAGTGATAACTAGATTCTTAATGAAGCCCTTTTACTAAGTAGCAATAAAGACTAACTTCTGTGTTAGTGGCAGCATATGAAAGATGCATTCCTTGCTCAAAAAATGGAGTTAAATATACTCTAGCTGTGCTTAGTGCCTTCCATTCCCCAGAAGACACTTTTAGCCATTTCAACAAATCCCAGTGATACTGTATCCTATCAAACAGTGAAAATGAGTCCATAAGCCAAGCTTGACATAATGCACTTCTTATTGCAGCATGTATACATGCTGGAGAGAAGTATTTTAGATGCAGTCTGTCTTTCTTTTTTTTTTTTTTCTTTTGACAGCTAATCATTTGGAGCCTCAGCATCGGATGGCTGAGCTTCTGTCTTGGCCCTCAAAGGTCATTAGAAGGAGATGGCCAGGTCTGTAAAAGACTCAAGCACTAGCAGGTTGGTGACTGTGTGCTAAGCAAGCAGGGCCCACGGACAGTAGGCACTGCTCAGTGGTAAGCATATACATACACACAGTATTCATGTGTGGCCGTATATATATGGACTGTATGCCTACATATACATATATATTGCATCTGTCATTCGGGCAGAGATGGAGGATTGTGTAAAGGTGATCCAAAACACCAGAACACCAACTGAAAAAATGCCACTCGGGGTCAGAAGCCGCCACGTCTTTACTTGGAGCAACTTCTGAGGCATCTGGATGCATTCGGGCACACGGGCTATTTTTTAAGCAAGCCCGCTTTCTATGTCACTTCTTTCTTTCCGAGTTTTTGTTCGCTCAGACCAAGGCATGAGTCATGACTCTAAAGGTTTAGCCAGTCAGGATTAGGTACATGCATTTTTGGAGAACTTTCAAATTAAAAAAAAAAAAAAAAAAGACAAACAAACAAACAAAACAAAACAAAGCAAACTAGCGAGCTTTATTGGCTCCAAGGCTATCTGGTCACCTGGGTGTCAGAATCTGCCTACTCCTGTTGCAGAGACTGACAGGGTAAATTAGAATCTGAATTACATTATGATACAGAAGAATACTGCTTTAAAAATGAGTGTAAATATATAACCCTTTTTCTTTTTTTTTTTTTTTTTTTTCTTGTTAGTAATTTAAATCCATCATAAGGACAACTTTATTACAGAAATCTTGCATGCTAGTTTTCTTCCTGATTAGTGAAACAAGCTTTAAAGAAAAATAAGCCAAAATTTATTGAAAATCAGTAGAAAGTTTAAGTAAACTTCTGAAAAGTAAATGGACCATACTGTTCTTCAAATAATTTAATAGATACTTTTTTCCTTCATACTTAGTTTATTATTTATTTAATATACTTGATTTAGTAAGGAACATCACCCGCTTCAGTAAAACAAAACAGGCCTCACGGGTGGATATATTCTTATATCTGAAAGAAGCTGAGCCAGCTGAGACACTGTGTTTTTAACACGGGACACACTGAATCTCAGCTCTGTAGCTGCTGCAGGACGTGAATTCATGTAATGACAAACTTTAGGAAAACTTGCAAGTCTTTCAAGATGACAGAAGTGTAGTAGCGTTAGAAACCTCCTCGCCTGTAGTGTGGAGATACATGGCACAACGCTCTGCTGTACACAGGCAGAAGCATTTGTAGCAGCTCTAAAACAGAGCAGCTTTCGCACTGCTCAAGCGCTAGCTTACCTTTTTGTGTGTGTTTATGGGACTGTGTCCCTATCTGACTTCGATGGGTGGCTAAGGGATGGGTGTGTTATGACTCTTTTAGGGAAAAAACTTACCTTTCAGTGCCTTCAGTAGCCTCTCTCTACCATCACCACGGATGTACCTTAATGATACAGTCTGGCCCGCAGCTTTCAAAGCCTCAATTTTGACATAATAGTTAATATTAAAATGGGCTTTTTGCTACATTAAATCCTCTTACATTCTACTGCTTTTTTTTTTTTTTTTTTTTTTTTTTTTTTTTTCCTTTTTTTTTCTTTTACTGCATGGACTATTGGGGTGGCTAATTTTAATTTAACATATTTATCCAAAACAAAGTATGGCATAAATAAAACCCAAACCAGAGAGACATATTTATAAAAAAATCAGATGTTTGCAAAGTACTTGAAACATGGCTTGATAAATCAACACTACATCTTATCAACTTGAAATAATTAAATCAGAAATAACTAGGATTTCTTGTAATTCTGCTTCACATCATGTAACTTGGCAAATTGTCAAGAACCATGACTGATTCCAGCTCTCCACCGAAGCATGGCATCTACCATTCAGCGGGAAATTAAGTTACTTCTATTTTTCACCAACAGGTGGTACTCTGAATTTCTATATTCCTTAAAATATCCATACTGCAATATGGATTTTACTTAATGTGAAACTTACTCTTAGGGAAACTACTTAGGAATTCAATGTTTTGTTAGTAACGTTAAATTAATTTGTACTTTCCAGAGGGAAAAAAAAATGCCCATCTATATATAATTGTTCTGAAAATTTTACTAGTTTGTTGGCAATTTTATGGGTCTTCCAAAATATTTTTGCATACTGTAAAGCACAGATACATCAACAGCTAGCCATGATTAGCTGTCAGTGTATAATCTTTAATGTCCCCTCTTTACCGTGGGCAATCACATTCTGTATTTTGTGCCAGATCCATTTATATTCTGAACCCTCCCTACTTTGTTCAGTTACAAAGTACCTACTGCCTGAAAATACCTGGACATTAAGAACTAAAAGATTAAATTATAGTCCAATTTGAAGCTCACAATTTACACTCATTAAGTACAACATACAGTGGGAAGTAACACATAAGAAAGTAGAAACCAGAACGTGAAGTAGAAGGTAGATGTAAGAATAAGGAGAATTTTAATTTTTATTTAAATTGATACTAGACAGTAAAACATTCTGACTGATGATGCTCTGGAAAGTGATCCAAGTTTTATGTTACAAATTCAGGAAGATTTGAAAATGCCAACTGTAGTCAAATTATGCATGTAACGATTGTTTTATACTGACAGATCACTCATGAAGAAAAATAACTTAAATGGACCTTGTCCAAAATAAAATTCCAATAATTCAGGACAGGGACTCATATTGTTCATCACACTTACATTGAGAATTTAGTATACTCCCTTGGTTCCACAGATTTCAGGGTTAGGTAGTCAGGAAGATGTGTGCATCCAGCTGGGCTTTTTACTGATCTTTGCTTCTAAAAATTTGGGGAATTTGGGTTCAGTCATTCATAGGCAGAGAAGAGTGAAGCACAGAGTAGTTTTGAAGTCCTTCAGGCCCCAGAGAAGCTTTTGGCTGAAACTACCTTACATTTTAGAAGTAAAAAGAGCAGGATGAAAATAAATTAAGGAAAAAATAAATCACGCTTCTCCTAGCATTACACTTTTGATTTATTGATACATTTAGAAACCATAGCATGTCTTGTAAGTCATCACATCACTGACTAAACTATAGAGAGTGATTCTCAATTTGAGACTTCATCTTTTACCTCAGAGCATCATGTGGTAGTTTACGGATTCTATCATTAACTTTAATGTATGAAATGTATTCGTGCAAGAATTTCCTTTTTAAGAATATAATGGTCATTACACTTTTGTTCTGCAATGCAGTAATTAACGTACATGATGAAGCTTTCATACAATCAACAGATTCACTTTTAGCTCAAGTATGAGAGCTAAAAGTGTGTGAGTCTTTGATTCTAGAGAACATGGGTTCTATTTTCAGTGTACGAGTACTCAGAAACAGTTGAACGCTTGTGCATAAGGCTACATCACAATAATTTAATTCTAATACTTCCTATCTAATTGTCTATATTTCTTGTAGGAGGAGAATCTATGTCATATTAGATCTACATGAACATTTCAGAGATTAAAACTCAGAGGTACTTGAGTGTTCTGTGTTTTGGGATTTCACTAAAGGTCATGAAAACAGATTTGCTGTACTTGTAAAAGAGCCTACCTTAAGTTTGGGGCAATCTGGGGCAACCTTTTTAACTTCTGATGCATGCATCATAAACTTAAATGTTGGACACATTCAACATCCAAAGCACCTTCCCACAATGCAGTTTAGAAAAGTACACTACCTTGAAAAAATGGGGGGCTTTAAAAAGTTGTTTTCTTGTATGCTGGAGTCAGTCTTGCTTGATTTCCTTTGGAGTGTGTTTTCCATGGGATAGCAACGTGTATCTATAAAAAACAATGAGGAAACAGTAAGATCTACACAAACATACACTACTTTTATCTGCAGCTGACCCACTATATCACACAACATGGATACCTCAGTGAGTAGAGGAAAATTAGTCCACATTATTTTTGTATCCTTTTATTTCCTCTGATCAAAATGTCTTTTTCTTAAGATATGTTATGGAGTTAAGAAAAAGATAACAGCTAGGTGTAGCCTGTCTCATTGATCTGAAGACATACAGGAAGAAAAAATTACTGTATTGTGTGCCTCTCTGATCACCACTTGTAGCTCTACAAAATGCTTAACCTGCTTCAAAATGGATGACTGCTTAGAAACCTTTGGGTTCTTTTCCGTACATCTACTAGATGCTTTCTGCGAACACATGTACATTTTTCATGCTTATACCTGCTGTATGCAGCATATCACAGACTATCTGCTTGAAAATCACATGGTTAACTGAGTTCCCACCCCATTTACAGCCTCCTGTTGCTATCTGCATTGCCAGGTTTCATGAAGATGATGTGATTTTCAAGCTATTACTTCATTTCTGATCCCTCAGTCTAATCGGTCAATCATTTGCTTTAGCTGATGTTTCATAGAGATTTTTAAAGACAAATTGTAGCTAGAACCAAGATTCCCTGCAGCAACTAAGACAGCCTATGTAGTTTCATGAGGATGGTGTGGAGGACTTCAGAAAGAAAAGGAAAAACACACTCCACTGGCATTATGGCATTTAAAGCTATCAGGTCCTGAATGTCAGTACTGGACAATGGAGGGTAAATTATCTCGGGGAAAGCACTGCTCTGATTTTCCTGTGTTAAGTCCAGTAGTCCAAGTAATTTAGGTATCTGTGTCTGTATATCCTAGAATGTGACAGCTGATAGGTACAACCAAGGAGAGCAAAGCTTTGTTGGTTTTGGTTTGTTGGTTTTTTTGTGTTTTTTTGTTGTGTGTGGGGTTTTTTCATTTGTTTTGTTTTGTTTTGTTTTGTTTTGTTTTTATTATTTTTCTGCCTAGGTTTGTCAAATGCATTAACTACCTAGGTAATGTTTTTTCGAAGGGTCTTTGAAATTCTGTTCCCTTTAGAGTAAACAGGCATTTTGCCACTGCTTCTAGTATATGCAGGTATCTGCAGCCAACTACTGATGGCTTGTGAAAATAGCAATGAACTTTTATTTTCACTTCTCTTTCTATTTCCTTGAATGTGAACTTTGCTGAAAAAGTAACAGTAAGGCTATTTTTCTCATCTGGGTTTTCTTATTTGCCCTTGTTTTCTATTCCTTGCACCTTAGGATATCCATGACAATGCAGTAATTTTTTAGCAAAATTTTAAATTTCTTGTTAAGAAAAGATTTTCTGAGAAGCTCATTTTTACTTTAGATTCAGTTGGACTCTTTTTATGCAACTGTATTCTGTACAGTCAAAACCAAGCTTACATAAATCTTGCATTCCCCGACAATACCTGTGTGAATATTAGCCTTAAAATTAGCTAATCAAAAAGTATGCAGGAACCAAGTGCTAATAAAATCTTTAAGCCCTGAACATGCAGACTGTATCAGTGTTGTTCTGTAATACATACAATTTTTATAAATTCAGCATATGACCACGTTTTCTTGAACTCTTTTTATCAAGTGGATTAAAGAATAGCAAAAACAATCCTGGTTGGGGGTTGTTTTTTTTTTTTTTTTTGTTTTTTTTTTTTTTTTTTTTTTTTGTGTTTTGTTTTGTTTTGTTTTTCCTTGGAAGAAAATCAGCCTATTTCAGAACTTGTAGCTGAAGATGCTTAGCAGCGTTTCTCAGGCAATGTAGAAAATTATCCACCACCAACCTCTCTGATAGCATACCTCAGTATTGGACATCGTCTTAGAAAAGATCATGAAGGAAAGAATGAGTAGGGATAAAGAGGGAAATGCAATTATCCCAATTAACAGCATGTTTTTAGTAAACGTAAATCATGACAGACCAATCTCTTTTCTTTCTTTTTTTTTTTTTTTTTTTTTTTGGATATCTGTGATTTCTCAGAGAAGGGATCTATACCCAGAGAATGTCACTGATCTAGATTTAGGTTGCGCATCTACTGCATGACTCCTGTACAATTATAAAGTGAGGTGTGGATGACAGAGATTGATAATGAGTTGTGAAGTAGGTAAAAAAAAACAGCAAAAGGAGGGGTTTAGCAATTGTTAGAAAGGAGGAGCATGGTTTTTTGACAGTATTGTTGGGACTGATCCTGTTTAATAGATGCAGTAGTGGCCACCAGGTAAGGAATAGTCATGGGTTCATTTATTTGGGAAAACTAGAAAGCTGGAGAGTATTGTTGCTATTGTGGAGGCATAGGAATAGAATGATGTTAAACAATGAAAAGTCATGCATTGAGGGAGACAGAAACAACTGCTGTAGTCTGGTCAGGTGTCTAAATGGAAACAACAGAGGAGAGGAGAAATCTGTATGCATGATCAACTGGAGAAGACATCTGAGCTGCCAGCATGAGCCAGGTGTGAGAAGAGTTACTGTTCTAAAACACATTCTGCAAAGCAGAGAAGTAGAGTTTGTACACAAAACTCTGTCATCTGATGAAGATGTGGAATTATCAGAACGCTTCTTTGGGACATTGGCAGGACCTCCTCTGAAATAACATATAAAGCTTAGGTTAGACTTTTTCCAGAAATAAAAATTTGATCTGAAGACAGCCTGTGGTTTACTAGATTAATTAAAGAAGAGGAGTATCTAAAGAAGTGAGATTAAAAGCAGTTGGCTTGTTTAATTTATCAGAAGAGTCTGAGGGGAATGTTAACTGTATAATAAAAAAAAAGATAAATTTCAAGAGAGGAAAATAGCCACAGAAGTACAAATTTTGACATATGAATGAATTTTAAACACTTCTATTATTATTATTATTATTATCCAAAGGTTTATACTGAAAAATAATCTTTCAAAACAGCATAATAAGAACAAAGGATCTTAACTGTTTTAAGACAGAAGATAACAAGTTTATGGAAAAGATGGCAGAGCACAAGAACTTTTGAAGTTTGAAACAGAATCTCTGCCTATCTGGTGTACTGATATCTTCAAAGAGATTTGAAAGGAGACTGTTTGTTCTTTGTATATGCTATATATGGATAGTTGTATTAGTATGCTTCAGGAACTTTGCCTGTTGCCAAATCAGGCCAGGTTGTTTTTTTTTTTTCTTTCCATGCACAATTTGGTTGTTTTCTTGTTGTTTTTCTTTTTTTTTTTTTTTTTTTTTTTTTTCCCTAAAGTTTTTTCTTAAATGAACACAGTGGCAGACTGGAGACTAGTGTTCACTAGTGCTCTCAGTAGCATGGATTTATCAGGTGCCTTGTTACTGAGCTGTGCTCACATGCTCAGGGTTAGAGTGATGGCCATGGTTGAAAGCAGGAAGACTTTTTTTCTTGCAGATCAGATCACAGGGAGCATCTCTTTCCTTGTTAGTTCTCTTGCCTTCTTTTGTACAATGCTGTGTGTTTTGTGTTTTTGATTAGTTTGTAATTTGGTTTAAATAATCATCCCCTAATACAGGAGCCTTGTCAGTTCTCAGTCTCTTTCAGTCTTTTCCTGTGGCCATTATAGCTATGGATATTGATTAGAGATCTTGAGATTATTAGAAGACTCTTCATAGGTTTCTGTGGACTACTGTTTTCTGTGAAAAATTCTGAAATTATTTAATTGCCTATCTGTTATGGTATTAGGGAGGGACTGATTACTGAGGTGGCTCTTTCCAATTCTGCTTAAAATCTCAGCCAGGGCTTAGGTAGGTGCCAAAGTTTTAGACAGGTCACAGATTTGTTGTAGTTCATGAGTCACACTTGTAAAACTACACAGCTTTATTTTATAACTGCAAAAGAACTGGTGCTCTTATAAATGTTTAATTGATAACAGTGGGGAATTATTAGAAATATTTATTTTAATTGGCTTCTCAGTATCTTGTAAGAAAAGTTATATGACTAATACTCCAAAGTTTTCCAGTACTATAGTTTTATGATATCATATGAATACGAAATGCTTTTATTGTACAATGTGCATCACTTCTCTACTATAAAGTATAAAACTAGAGAAAAATATGCAAGTCACTGAAAATTTGAGCAACAATTCCTAGAATAAATGGTCTCACAAAAAGTTGTTGTTGTTGTTGTTTAAAATTGTTTCTCCTATTCTGTAGCGTTTAGGTATTTATACCTCTGGTTTCACATCTTTCAGCTGCTCTTATTATCCTGAGCAATATAGACATATTTCTATGACATATATTGTTGTTTCCATTTTTCTCTCCTCACTTTTCTTACTTGATTCCATTATCATGTTTTAATATTTGGCTGTACTTCATTAATTTTAACCTTAATCTCATGTCAGTCTGCAGCACACTGGTTTTACCATTTCTATTCACTTCTCTGTTTACGGCTAAAGAAAACATTAGTGTCATGCTTTCATTTTCTTTGCAAGACCCAGGTCTGCAGTAGGTTGTTGGTCTTTTCTACATCTTCAAAATGCCAAAACATAGAAAAATGCTACATTCCTATTTCCATGTTCGCATGCTCTATCTTATTCTTCATCTCTGTAAGAACTGCTAATGATCCTAGGAAGTCTGTAGCCCTGTCAGGGTTTTCACTTGTGTTTTTGTTTTTTTTTTTTTTTTTTTTTTGTTTTTCTTTTTCTCTGAAATTCAAGCACCAAGTGATGCTAGCACTTTGGACACAACAGGATTCTGCATCATCTTCGAGTTCAAATTCTTGAACTCATCATTCTAGGCAACATTAATAGACAATTTCCAGTATTTCTCAAAGTTTGTTTTACTAAAATTCCAACTGAATTGAGCTCCTGACATACTCAGATGAAGTTTCTTATTACTTTTGTAAGATTCTCTCACTAAAAATAAATCTAGCATCATACGTTGTCAATATTACTTCACTATTTGATAAAGAAATATGTTGTTGCTTTTTTTTTATTATTATATCAAGTAATGTGATATTTGCTGCTACCGGTGCATTCATTTTTCTATGTCTGGATTTGTGAAATTGAAATTACTTCTTATCCCTCCATTTCACTGTTACTCATTTGTCTTATAATCTTATAAAAATTCCTACCTATCCCAAGACTCAGTGCTCTGTACCAAACCCCACATGTTAACTTTTGGGACATTTTTACCATGTCTCATCAAAAAAAAACTTTATTTCTTCAAGCCTTACATTCTATACAACCAACCATTTAAATAAAATGTCCCTTTGAGTCTACTTTCATTTATAACTTTCCATAAGTATGGTATAGGTATAGCTTTCTGTTATGCAGATTGCAGATCTGCTTCCCATCTTGGCTCATTGAAGAACTATTCTTATTTGTCATTATTATTTATTTAGGACATTGTACATGCATTTAGGACATTTATATGCTCTGTACTGCGATGTACAAGAGCATGAAATAGACTGCCCATTGTAAATTGTGATCTCAAGCTAAAAATAAGGTTTAAACAAAACATTAAAAATTACATTTTTCTTTCCTTATTTTCACTTTCATTTTTTTTTACTTAGTTGAGGCTCTATGCTTATTACAACTCAAATACTTACAAAATCCTGGTTTTACAATGGCCAGAGGTACCTAATTTTAGCTACTGAAAATCACATTAAACTAGTGAAACTCAGTGTGCACTCATCAATCCATCTAACCCGTCAGCCTTAACACTGTATTCAAGTCTCTTTCTCCCTACATTTAATTTCCTTTGCCAGTGCTTCACTCCTAAGGTTTTCCTTCAGCTGCTTTCTGATTCCTCCAACTCCTTTTTCTTCCTGTGGCTGTGTTTATACTCACATAAATCCATTGACTTATTTGTCCCACGCTTTGTTCCACTGGCTCCAATATAGTCCCAACACGTTTTACTCTTCTCTCACAAGCTCTCTGAATTCTTCAGTTTTCAGTCTGCATCCAATGTGAATCTAGTGCAACAAATATATCTGAAAGCATTAAAATGGAAGAAACACTTCATTATTTTGCCACTCTTCAAGTAAAAAAAAAACCTAGCAATGTGGTCATCACTGAAATTTTACAATTAGCTCATCTGAAGTATGAGAGGCTGAATGGTAATGTCATTCTCTGTTAGAATGCACATTCTACGGTACATTAGTCTCGTGGGTCCTCGAGAACTCCAGCCTGTACCTAAGGAGGGGTAAAAGTTAATTATCCAGCAAACTAAAAAATATGTTTAGCAGAACTGAAGGATATGAAAGGAAATTTTATGTAATTCATTATAACTGTCTTTAACAAGCAAGTTCTTACCTCTAATGGATTGTCAGAGGGAATTCAACTGATAAAAATCTACCACCATATAATAATTTATATAACTAATAAAAAGCGTATGACTAAACAAAGATACAATAGAATACAAAAGATTATAATATTTTGCAAAATTTCATATTCTATGTAAAATGTGCATGAAATCTAAAGCACATATCATGCATACAGTGAAGCCAGAGACCTAATAAAATTATTACACATAATGCTAATACAAAACAGGAATTGAAATCGATCATATGATTAAAAGGAAACTATGTCAGACAGGGAAGAAAAGAGATGAGACAGGAAATAAATTGTTCAACTTCCTTGGAATATGATAGAGGCAGAGGAATTGTGTATTTTATTTTTCAGCTTTTTCAGTCTTCAGTTGTGTTTTTCAACTTCCAAAACAAGGTGTTCAAATCAGTTCAGTTTGTCAAAGATATTTTCATATACTTAAGCTTAATGGAGTTTACATGAACAGAACAAGAATCATGCTTAAGTGGTGTATTCTATGTGTATATAGCTGCATAGTCATTGATAATATGTATTGTTAAGTGCTTTTATATAAAAAGTTTGTCAATGACTCTGTAGTTGTTCCTGGATAACTCCAGCATTTGAAAAGTAGAACGAATTAAAAATAAGCTCTACATTTGAGAAGGGAGTAAATTTTCTCTTCCTTTTCCTGTTTTAAAAATAATCTTTGGCATGAATTCTGCTACCGTTCAGCTGGGATTGCCATAAATCACGTGTATGTCACTGTGGATGTTCATCTAACAGCTTGCATAAGATAGCTGTATAAATGAGAACCCCAACTTTGCCATTTGACCTCACCTAGTTCTTGTCTAATACATCCAAATGAAAAAAATTAAAAAGCCACTGTGTACTGAAACTTGTGACTCCCGCTTACCTGTTGCGTCTGCAAGTCACCTCTTGCTTTTGCATTTCAGAATACTCTTTCCTAAAGCACTCAAGGGTAGGGCCCATTTAAAGAATTAAAGAATATTTTCTTCTGTTCTCCTCTTTCCAAAGAGAGAAGAGGGCTCCTGAAGTGGGATAAAGGCAGAAGGAAGAATGAGCAGCGCAGATAAAAATAGGTGAAAAATTAACTTAAAAAAATCAGGGTGAGGAAATGTGGAAAAAAGTGTGGTTAGTCATTAAGCACAACTGGCCGTGAATAACCTGCAAGCAGTTCAGAAAGAATCTGTTATCTTATGCAGGTGGTGTCCAACTGCCTCATGTGACAGGAGAGGCTAACCTGTTGAAATATGGAACATCTTTTCAGACACAAATGACAAGCTAGTCTCTGTCCTTTCCATGAAAGATTTTTCATTGGACCTTGAAGCCCGAATCCTCACCATCACCTTGATATACACCCCGTGGTAGGGATGACAGAGGGGAGCAGGTAGCAGAGGCCGACAAGCAGATGAACAGGTGAGAACAATGTGGGAGTGATGGAATGGAAATCACCGGCAGCCCGGTTCTCTCCAGGGAATTTGAGCAACACCTGCTCCTTTCCCTCCCTCCCCACACCCCGATGCTCACAGCCACCCCTGGCCAAACAAAAGTTTCTGCCTTTCAGGCTGGATGGCTCTGCTGTGAAGCAGGGAGGGCACTGCATATGTTTTATAATTACACTACTAGTGCCGCATTAAACCCTTAATGACTTTCTTTTTAAAGGTTCAGAATAATCTCTTGGCATGCGATCAGTGTCACTGCTCACAGCCAGAAGTTTTATATCTGGTAGTGCACGTATTTGGGTTTGCTGAACTGATTTTTTTGCTCCTGTTTTTTGATCCTATAAGCAGTAGGGGACTTGGTTATTCAGGTACCTGAAGGTAGGTTCTTGTGCCATTTGAGCACAAAGCATTTTGCTTAGCTTCCAGTCGCCACTCCAGAAGAAAACCAGGCCTTGTGCTTATCCCTGTCTGTCTCATATATTTCTCAGATACCTCAGGGCACATAAAAGGGGATAGTTCACTATGTTTAAGCACCTAAACAGCTCCTCAATACCTATGCCTAGGATTAGACAAAATCATTCGTCAAATCCCATGATCCTTTGTCAAACAAAATGTGGACTTATTCAGTGTTAATTTTGCTTATTTCAAGAATCAGAGTCCCTATGAGCAGGTTTCTCCTATCAGAATGTTTGTTACTGCAGTTCCTTCACAAAACCATATATATATATCCAAGTATGTCCATTTCACCCTGAGGTGACATCCAACATGGTTAGTCTACTGTGAAATAAGGAAGACCAATATCATTTACAGGTCATGGAAATGTCAGGCTCAGCAGTTCCTTTGTAATGAAATATGCTGGGCTAGATTTACTGCTCCAGTGGGATCCCTCTGCAATGCTCCGCTGGTGCAAAATAATCTACTACAACTGTTATATCTGCAGATAAACTGGAAGTCCCCAGCTTGGCCACCACCAGGAACTGCAGGCTGCTTTCCCAGCTTCTTGGTGTAACATTCATTTAAGAGTACTTTAGGGTTTCATTTAAGAATACTTTAGAATTAAAGAAACCTTTTGGCTGTCTCCTCTAGGGCGCTGAACCTTGTGCTTCTACCACACGGTGCAGTGTCAGGCTGGAAGTGGAGATTTGTCACCTCACCTTCCTTCCTCTGCTGGGTAAGTCTCAAGTGATGCAGAGCATGTGTCCACAGATTTTCTGACTGTTCAGGACTGGTTTACTACATTCGAAGTAAACCAGTCCTCCGATCCAGCTAAAGACACAACATGGATAAGATGAGCAACTTGGCTTACAGTTTTCTTTTGCTGCCAGCTTTCATTTCTTAATGAGGTTTTCATTTTCCAAAGAGGTTGATTTATTTTGTCGCTAAGATCTTTTCCTATTCAGAAAAATAAGCTTTTCCCTTCCAGACTTGTGGTTTTTTTTTTGTGAATCTCTCTGCTATTTTATTCTATAGGTGCTGCCAAATTTCGCTTTCAAGACATTGATCAATGAAACAATTCAACAGAATTTTGTCATGTCAGCACTTGCTTACTGACATTTCATAATTTCTTCATGCAGAAAGTCACAATCCAATCAGTGTGTTTGCTGTGCAGAAGTAATAAAAGTGTCTGTCTTTTCAATTTTATTCTTGGAAGTACTGACTCTAAGTTGTTACCTTTTCCAAGTCATAACACTTAGTTGAGTCCAACCAGTTTCAAGGCATTACCAGAGAATAATACACATCTGATGGAATTATTAGTTGGTGGTAAGTAACAGAAAAGAACAAATCTATAGGCAAATATATCCATTTATATTGTGAAATGAGAAATATCCATGAGAGGGGGCTTCTAATCTCATTACATTTGTTCAGCTCAAAAAGTGTAAGGAGCTGATTTACTGTGAAATCAGGCTCATGTACTGCAGATCATAGGATTTTAGTTTCTGAAGCTTATTAATGCTAATGCAACATTTTTCATGTACTTAGTGGGCTTTCAATGAACCCAGAAGCATCAGTTCAACAAATCACTCCAGCACGTGCTTCATTCTCATCAGACCCAAGGAATTTGGCTTTACCTGCATGGTAGGGCTATGTGGAAAAAAAGCCCATGCTTCTGTGCTTTGCTACTTGAGAGTTAAAATATATTCAGCTTGTCTTCATTTCTGGTCACCCAGCAAAGTTGCTTTTCCTTTGGGAGCTGCACAAACATAGGTTCTCCTCAGTGCTGGGCAGAAAATAGCAGAGGTTGTTAATGCTGCTCAGAGACAATGTTTGCACCCTGGGAAGTTTTCACCTGAGATGTACTACACAGCAGCTCATTTTTCAGCTTCAGGCCTTTCCTATCCTGTTGTAATTCCTGCAGACTGGCTGAAGTCTGACACAGCTGCAAGGTGGTTGTGTGGCTCTGTGGTTTCGCAGAGAATGAAACATAAAGAGTTCCTGTTTCTTCCCTTCCACATGCCTCTGCCAAGGTTACCAGCTTTAGCTTTATTTTGCAAAAAAAAAAAAAAAAAAAAAAAAAAGAAAGAAAGAAATTAATCTTCTGTTTGTAAAATAGAGCTAAATACAGCATTGGTAAAGCAACTTGAAAACATGTACTTTTTAAAATACCTTTTCTTCTCTTAAGCGATGCTCATGTCATTTAGAACACGCTTTTGACACAAGATAAGCAGGACACAGGACATGACAGAAAAGCCTGCTGCTCAGAAGAATACTGCACATAAAAGGATAATGGCCACTGGAAGGTTTGGTGAAAAGCTGAATGGCTGTTAAAGAAATTGTTTGATTTCAGAAATATGTTTGTGAAGTTCCTAAGAAGTATTATTATATGAATCAAACACTTAAAGAGGAAATCTTACCATGGTAGCACAAAGAGTGCTCACAGGGTAAAACAAACAAACAAAACTCTTCAGAGACATCTGTTCTATTCAAATTGTCACTATCTGGGTACCAGAATTAGGTACGCTCGGAAGATAATCTTCACAGAGAGGTTTCTTGAGTTTTAAGTATGACAATATATTATGGAACAGTATTTTAGATACTAGATATTAAAATAACAGTACAGGTAGAGTACAAGTGATGGTACAGGCATGGCTGACAGATTTATTGCAAGCTGACAAGCTCCTATGGACCCTGATGTAAAGTTGATTCAACCACATTTCCAAAATAAAAGTTAACGAACAAGCTGATTTTCCTCTTGAATTTGCTAATCACTAAGGCTGTGATTTACATAATTTTCTCTGTATTTCTTCAAACGCTTTTGTTTGCTGTTATTTGTAAATAATCAGTATTATAATTTTAACATGGACTGGTTTTCCATACCTTTGTCTAACTCTGTATTTCTGATTCCTGCATGAACACCTAACTCTTTTTTTTATAATTTTCTTATGGTGACACATAAGTGAAAATTTACTTTTCCAGAGTAAGCTGAGATACGCATTTAATATCAGTATTTGGAGGTATTCCTAAGAAAATAATAATTTGCTAAATGTCTGTAAAGAATGAACACAGTATGATGTGAAAGGAGTCAAAGTTATCATTAAACTAATGCCTCAAAGAACATTCAAAAAATGGGGATTAGAGAGTTATCTCTTCCTGGCCTTACTACGGGGTTACAAAATGAAGTTTTGAAAAGTGTCATCTCTAGTCACCAAAAAGAAAATCTGATATCTGAGATGTCTTTCCTAATGTTAAAGGTATAGGCTCTTCTCCATTGTCTAGAACTTTTCCTGAAAACCTATGCTCCTGGTCTTTGTCAAAATCATAATATGTTATCCATACCTACTTATTTTATGCTTAACACATTAAAGGGATGTAATTAGTGCCTTTCATTAGCCTCATTACTTGTGATTATAAATCTGAAATTAATTATATTTTATTCAGTTTGGACAAGTACAACATAATTGTGATCCTGCACATTACTTCTTATCTGTTACTGTAATTCCTTTGAGATATAACCCTTATTTGTTCTGCATACAGATAAGAGAAGGAATTTGTTAGTTGAGAAAAAACAATGAAAAGGGCTTTTATTGGAAGTGCTAATGCCCAAGAACATGCAGACCTTTTGCTCTGGAACCAGTGATGCTGTTATGTTCTAAAAAGGTCTTATTGTGCAGACAAATATAATAAGGCTGTCTACAATGTCATGTGCGTGTAGCCATTTGATTTAAGACCTCTTCCATCTGAGATTCTTCTACTTCCTCATATTAATCTGAAACTCCAGAATGTTGATCCAGGGCTAGAATTCCTACAGCTGGGTTTTAAAATGAACCAAGTACCTCATGGAGGTATAAGGAATGTAAAAATCTGTGAAAGGCCTAAATACCAAAGTTGATAAAGTTTAAAGCAGTTAAGAGTACTATGCTTGCATTTGAATGAGTAATCAATAGCATGTATTATTCAACTTGATTTTTAAATGCCTAGAATCATAAAAACTACTCAGTCTAGTCTATGAAGTTTCCTTTCTTTGATTCCAGAAGCAAAACAACACCCCTTCATTTCCAACACAGAGGAGAAAAAGCAATTTCCCATCCAATGCATTTAAAGACATGGGAATACAAAGAAGGAAAAAAAAAACCCTGGTTACTTTGGAGTAATCAGACAAAAAAAAAAGAGTCATAGACAAAGGATCGCAGGAGCTCTACTCTTATGAAAAAAAAGCAAAACTACAATAGAAAACACATAAAAGAATCTCAACTTCTATCAAATAGAAAGAAACCTAGATTACAAGCAGAAAGTAAACAGTTTGTCTCATAGCTTCTCAAATGCAAGGCTTTGAGGATTCCCTTGTTATCAGAAGATTAGATATCCGTTCAAAATTTTTCATTTACCTCTTAATTTTTGTGGGGTTCATTTTTTCTATTGTAAAAATGTGTTCTTCTTATTTCTACATTCTTCATGTCCTTGTTTTGTAAACACACAAAGGATCTACCTAAGTGGAAATACTATTCACAGTTCTGCATCTGGGCAGGGCACCTCTCCTTCTGTCCCTATTTATCTGTCCTCTTTGTGTTTTATTATTTTGTAAGGAGAATGTGGTTTGTCACATTCATGAATTGCAGATCAGTTTCTCATGAACTGGCAGGACTGATAGCAGTATTTTTTCTTCTCAGCAGTCTATAATTCCACTTCTTTCTCATTGCTTGTCTTTTATGTTTCCCCCTTATCTATTTCTTTTTCCCCATAGATGGGCAAAGCTGCCCGGAATACTAGATGGCAATTACATTCTGCAGGTGATTTCTGTAAATTGGTCTACTTTCCAAGCACTTATACGCAAAATTATTTTGGCTGAAAGGACATCAACTTAAGAAAAAGAAGAAAAGAAACCATGTTGCTGACATGGTTGAACACACAGGCTCCAGATTAGAAACTGTCAATACTATTTACATATGTTAGATAATGTTCATTGGCCTTATTCCTTAAAACTATTTTTTAACCTTCTTATTATCTCACAGCATATTTTTCTAGCTAGTGGTTTTGAGTGTTTTTTTCGTTTTTGTTTTTGTTTGTTTGTTTTTTTAATCTAGTTTTCCTTTGCATGTTTGGTATGCATTTAGCTATTTTATTTTTCTTCGTTTTTAGCTACAATAAAATATGACAAGCAGATTTTCAGAAATACTCAATGTTAATTAGTCATTGAAATATCTGAGAAAGATTATACAAAAGTGAGCATTTTGGAAAATCTCATTATTTACAATGCTACTGTGTGTTTCGTCCTGAAGAACCAAAATGCTGTTGTATTACAAACTAATATAATAATCACTTTACGGATCATGGAATCATAGACTTGTGGAATAGTTTGGGTTGGAAGGGACCATTAAAGATCATCTAGTCCAAATACTCTGCCATGGGTAGGGACATCTTCTGTTAGATGAGGTTGCTCAGAGCCCCATCCAACCTGACCTTGAACACTTCCAACGATGGGGCATCCCTAACCTCTCTGGGCAACCGCTTCCATGTCTCATCACCCTTGTCATAACGAATTTCTTCCTTATGTGCTCCTTCAACTTAAAATCACTGCCCACTGTCCTATCACTACAGGCCTTCATAAAAATTCTCTCTCAATCTTTCTTATAAGCCCCATACTGAAGGGCTGCAATAAGATCTTCGCTGAGCCTTCTGTTCTCTTGGCTGAACCACCCCAAATCTCTCAACCTCTCTTCATAGGAGAGGTGTTCCAGCCCTCTGATTATTTTCGTGACCCTGCTCTGGACCTGCTCCAACAAATCCATGTCTTTGTTCTACTAGGGACCCCAGAGCTAGACACAATACTTCAGATGGGATCTCATGAGAGCAGAGTAGAGGGGCAGAATCAGCTCCCTCAATCTGGTGCCACACTTCTCATGATGCAGCCCAGGATACGGTTGGCTTTCTGGGCTGCGAGCGCACATTGCTGGATCATATCCAATTTTTCATTCAGCAGTATCCTAAAGTCCTTCTCCTCAGGTCTGCTCTCAATCCATTCAACCTCCAGATTGTATTGATATTGGGGATTGCTCTGACTCACGTGCAGGATCTTGCACTTGACCTTATTGAACTTCATGAAGTTTGCATAGGCCCACTTCTCAAGACTGTCAAGGTCCCTCTGGGTGGCATCATGTCCCTGAACCACATCAGCTGCATCACTCAGCCTTGTGTCAGCTCCAAACTTGATGATCCCACTATCTACGTCACTGATGAAGATATTAAATAGTATTGGTCCCAATATGCATCCTTGCAAGACACCACTCATTACTGGTTTCTACTTGGATATTGAGCCGTTGACTGTGACTCTTTGGACACGGCCCTCCAGCCAATTCCTTATCCATCTGACAGTCCATTCATCAAACCCATACCTCTCCAATTTAGCAACAAGAATGTTGGGGGGGACCATATCAAAGGCCTTACAGAACTTCAGGTAGGTGACATCCATAGATCTTCCCTTGTCCACTGATGTAGTCAGTCCATCATAGAAGGCCACTAGATTAGTCAGCTAATTCCCTCAAGAACCTGGGATGCTCACATGGACTTATGGATGTTCAGGTTTTTCAGGTGGTCTCAGACCTGATCTTCTCCCATGATGGGAGGGACTTCATTCCTCTAGTACCCACCTTAAGGTTCAGGGGCTTGAGAGATGCAGGAAGAGAAATTACGACTGAAAACCGAGGCAAAAAAATTGTTGGGTACCTCAGTCTTCTCCATGTTGGTTGTCAATAGTTCTCCTGTCTTATTTATTAGGATGGGTACATTTTCTTTATTCTTACTTTTCTGGCCGATGTATGTACAGAAGTCATTATTCTTTGCATCTCTTGTTAAATTTAGCTCCAACTGTGCCATATCTTTCTTGATCCCATCATTATACAGCTGGGCAGCATCCCTATATTCTCCTCAGGAAACCTGTCCTTGATTCCAGTGCATGTGTATTTCCTTCTTATACTTTAGTTTGACCGGGAGGTTCTTACTTATCCATGCCGATCTCTTGCTTTCCTTTCCTGATTTCTTATACATGGGAATAGAGAGCTCTTGTGCTCTAGGAGAAATATGCTGGCAGATCTGCCAGCTCTGAACAGCTCCTTTATTCCTGAGGGCAGTTTCCCAGGAGGCCCCATCCACTAACTCCTTAACTGAAAGTTTTCGCTCCTAAAATTCAGACTCCTGACTCTACTCTTCAGCTGGACCGTATCCTTCAAGATTGTGAATTCCAGAAGGGTGTGATCAGTGCATCCAAGGCTGACACCAGTCTTGACCACTCTAATTAGTTCATCAATATTCAGATGTGTTTGCTACTTACAATGCCTAAAATAATCATGAGACAATTATAAGAAAATATACTTCTAGAAGCTCTGAGCAACTTAAATAAGCATGTACTCAGAAGATTTTGCCAGTAACAGTAGCCAACTAAAATAACAGTATGTACATATTAGAATAATAATGTAGTACACTGAAATTTTAAATCAGCAAAAGTACTAGGCACCCTTTATTTCTAAAGCCATTAAGTAACTTAATAATTTTCTTTAATATCTGATTAATCAAGCAGTTGTCCAATATGTACTAACTTGTTTGGAGAAAATTAAATTAGATGACTTGAAGTGAACAATATCTGAGTTCTATACTTTAAACTTATATTTTAAAGTTTCCAGTGTTTTCCCAAGTCAGGCTTTTTTTTCATTGTGTCTTCTGAATTAGAGAGATAGTCTGAGCTCAGTGAGTGTCATTCATGAAATTGACAAACTCAAACTGTAAGACATTTAAAAAAAAATGCCGATGATGTTGCAAACAATAAAGCCTGATCTCCTCTAGTATTTTTATACTAGATTTCACGAAATTCCTCCAGACTAGGTATTGGTAGTTTAATTCACGTGTTGCAAAGCTAAAACTCCTGTATTTTTAATGTGAAGAGAGAGACAGAGGGAGAGGAAGAAATAACTGACAATTATTATTTTCAGTTATTTTTGTCATCATATACTTATTTTGTTGTCTTAAGTGAACTTCACAAGTGTCGTCTTCCATAATTATAAGTTCTGTAAAGGCTGCAATTGAAATTGAAATATTCTAATAGGGTAAGGCCAATGAAACAATGAAAGTTGACAACAGCTTGGATGCTTGTCCTGGTTTGAGCCCAGAGGGCAACTGAGCACCAGGCAACTGGTTCTCTCGCTCCTTTCACCATCAGGAATGGGAATAATATGAAGTAGGAATGGCTCAAAAGAATCCACCTAAGGACAGGGCGGAGCAGCTCACCCATTACAGTCACAGGCAAAAGACAGACATTAGGGGAAGAAAACATCAGTTTAATTCAAACACTAACACAAAACCAATACTAAACAGACCAGGTGGGACAGTGAGAAGAGCCACCACATCGAAACACACCCCCTGCACCCCTCCCTTCTCCCCAGGCTCAACTCTGCTCCCACCTCTCTCCCTCCTCCCCCAGCAGCGCAGGGGCAGGGGATGGGGGTTACAGCCAGCTCGCCGCTCCCTCCTGCTCGGGAGCTGGGGGGGATGCTGCACATTCCCCCCCTCTCACTGCAGACAGCCCTCCGTGAACTTCTCCGGCGTGAGTCCTCCCCACGGGCCGCAGCCGCTCCTGAGCTGCTCCGCCGTGGGTCCCCCCCGCGTGTCCCAGCCCTCCCAGAGCCGAACCACAGCAGCGGGGGCCGCTTCTTCCCTCAGAGTCCCGGCCTCCTTTAACCGCAGCCGCTGGTCCTGATGGGCCTTTCTCCTCAGGCTTCAGCTCGGCCCCTGCTCCACCGCGGACCTCCATGGGTGGCGGGGGGGCGGCCCTGCCGTCTCCCCACAGGACACAGGGTCTCTGCTCCGGCGCACCTCCTCCCCTTCCTCCTCCTTCCTTCCTTCCTTCCACTTCCCTCATCGTCTACCCTCCTCACAAGTCCCCAGCCCCCTCCCGGGTTCCCCTTCTTAATTATGTTATCGCAGAGGCGCAGCCGATGGGCTCGGCCCTGCCCAGAGGCGGGTTCGACTTGGAGCCGGGGGAGCTTCGAGAAGCTTCTCCCAGGGGCCAGACGTGCAGCCCCCTCCCCTGCTACCGAAAACCCGCCACAGAAACCCAGCACGTTGCTGTACGTGGCCCCCCTCCTGGAGGGTCTCTGCTGGCACAGCTGCTGCTGCAGACACAGGCATTCCTGATGCCTGCATGACTTGCTCCTCACCTGTGGCTTTTTTTCAGCTGGCCTAGACAGGTAGGCATCTTTTCCCTTTTTTTCCATTTTTTCCCCACTGTTTTTTCATAAAAGAATTTACATGAGCTGTTCCCAGCTGCTTGTGTTGTCCCCACTCAGAGATTAAGCAGCGCAGATTGCTTTCTGCAAGTTCTCTGAACTAAAACCATTCAGAAAGAATTTACCGAGCTTTTTTTTTCTTTTAGACAGAAAAATCTGTGTAAACAACAGTTTCCATGAAATAATATGGACTGAAGTGCACTGTGGGAGTGAAATATGTAGAAGTTTCTCAGATTTAGGTGATATTTTTGTTTAGGTTGCATTTATTATTTTATGATACGTATTAAGTATTTTTGCTACTGGCCTGGCTTCATAAAACAGATACAATATGTTTATTTTAAAAGATCATTAAGAGCTGATGTAGCTTAAAGATGATTGAGACATTGTTTCTGGAGCTTTACTTTGGAAAGAGTTATCAAATGGTTTATCCACATGTAAAATAAAAAACTATAACACTACATCAGAAGTTCTCATGGCTAGATTTGATTTAATAGAAGATAAATCAGATGTTTCAGTATAGTACATTCTGTCCAAAACCTTAAAATCAAGGGAAGCATATCTAGACTTAAAGATGCAATTTAGAGATACTAATTTTGAAATGAAGCAGTATTTTAGAAACTTTTGTAAGGGTTACATATTGTTTCTGAAATGGGTTGATGATTTTAATTTTGTATTTCTATAAATTTCATTTATTGAAAGATTAATTAAAGCACGCAAGTTAATAAACTGCTTTCTCCTGTACATTCTTCCACCATTTTTTCACCTAGTCAGTCACTACTTTTGCATTTTTCACGGCCATTGCTCATACATATTGTCCCAAATAATTTATTAGCATTGACAGACTTTCCACCTCACTGCTCAGCTTCTTTTCAAGATCATTAATGACTAAATTAAAAATTACGGAGTCAAGTGCAAATCTCTGAGGGATTCTTGTAATAATCCTCTTCCTCTGTGAAAACTATTTCTGCTACTTTTTTTTTTTTCTGTCTCTTAGTAATTTCTTTACCCATTTTAGTCCCCTTTTCCACAGTCCTCTTCAATAGTCTTTGGTAGAAGACATTGTTCAATGCCTTTTCAAAGTCAGAGTGCACTGTATCAGCCAGTTTGCTCCCGTCTGGAGGCTGGCTGACCGCTTCAGAGAACCGTCTATTTGTGAGAAGTGCTATTCCTTTGCAAAAGCCATGTTGTTCTTCCCTAGTCATTCATATTTATTAAACATAATGGTTGTATTTATTCAGATGCATATTAATTCTAATTTTCATCCATTTTCAAATAATTAACCTTCTGGACACGTTGAACTACTGGTCAGTCCTTGGGTTCCCCTGCAGATTTACAAAATAATTGGTGTCATGCATCAGTCCTCTGCTTCCACGCTGTTTCTGAGAGGTGTTTGTGATTTACTTGTTTCATCTTCAAGTCTCCCAGGAGCCCAAAAGTAAATATCAATCAGTCTTGCAAATTTTTTACTCTTAATTTCATATATTCCTTCAGTGGTTTCTGCTGACAGTTGGGCATATCATTTAATGTGTCTATAGCTAAAAAAAGGTTTGGCTCAGAAATCTTCCTGAACTTAGACATGATAAGCAGGGATATAAACACATAATTTTTCTTCGTTGCTATGGCCTCCTTTACCTCTGTGTGGTCTTTTCAAGTTTTGATTTATTTCCTCATGCTACAGACTCCCTAGAAAGCTTCTTCCTCACCTGTTTGAAAATGGATTTATTCTTTGGTTTTGTGATATCTGTAGATTCTCAAACTGTTTTTTTGGTGCGACCATTTTGTGTTTTTACATATAACTGACCTCCTAGTAATTCTTATTCCTTCTATTATCCAAATTTCAACAGAGTTGAAGGTTTTTAAAGGATTTCCATTTCTAATAATACCCTCTAACCTGTTGGATTTTCTCAAGTCTTTGCTAGTAGATTGTATTCCTTTACTTTGAGAAGCCATATGGTGGTATTAGATAGTCACTGTGCCACTGGGAATGATTAATCTCTTTAACCTTTTTCTAACAACTTTTCTCATTTATATGTGATTTCTCTTTTTAAAATCAATCAGCAGTAGACCTTTTGATTTAGTAGCTTCAAGATTTTAGAATCCAAATGTCCTACGGTTATTCATTACACAGTGAATTCTGATGATATCACTTGAACAATTCCTGCACATCGGTCTGGGCCAAACCTAAAAAACTGTCATTGGCAGTATCTAGATATTTAATCACACAGATGTGATGGTCACCCAGGGTACCAGAGAACACTTTACTCTCTTGCCTGTTGCATTTCCTTTCAGGTTCCAAACTCTCAAACTCTCTTTTAGTGTTGTGAAGCCACTGTCAGTGTCTTTGTCAGAGCGTTTTTGTTTTAGTGTAGTTTTATATTTTTTGGTTTGGTTTGGTTTTGTGTGGTTTTTTTTTTTTTTTTTTTTTTTTTTTTCCTAATAATGTCCTGAAATATTTTACCAGGTGGATTTTGCATTCAATATGGAGAATGTGGAGTTTGACTTGTTCAATTTTGTGCAACTTTGCAAAGTACAAATACAAGAAAAATATACAATAATAAAACATATAGTCCTATGACTGCAGCTTTCTCCTCTGTATGTACTGATGCATGATAGTCTGTAGCTGGTTTTTGGCCAGTATGCTACTGTGCATACCTCTTGGTATTTTAAAATCACTCAGGTCTCTTAGAGCACTACCTGTGTGGACATTTCCAATATTCCAGTCACTTACATCTCTGAGTCACACACCAATGTGAAAAATAAGACACACAAGAAATATAACATACATGAAAGTTTGTAGCATGACAAATTTTTGAGAAAAAAACTCAAATGGTTTCCTTTAATGTGGTAATGGGGTATGTTGCAAGATATCTTACTTTCCTGATCACATAGATCTTTGTAGTAGTTTTTCTCGGCTGCATTTCAGTGAGAGTTATACTGATTTAATTCATACCAAACTCTCTCAAGTCAATATCAGTGCAATATAGAACTGAATTGGGGTTGATGTTTTAAACATATCCTAGAGTCCCCTTGAATTCTTTCAAAACAAGAGACAAAACCCCCCAAAGAAGGAAAACTGTAGAAGATTCTTGCTAAGGCTTGGACAGGTGTGGTCCAGTAAGTACTAATAAAAGTTCTTTAAAACTGTGAGATACAAAGCATAAAACCAGGTTTATTTCCAAGGTGTATAACATATAGCATTATATTTATATATATGGTATGTTGAAAGAGTTCTAGAGTAAAAAGTGAACTGATGGGCAAATCTGTGATAAATATGTGCTATTTGGAAATGCTCATATTTATACTGACCTAATATTCTGAGAGTAGTAATTTAGTAAATCCCTCTATCCTCTTCCCCTCCTGCTCTATCGTATGTCTTGAGAGCCGGAGTCGTCCAGACAGATCATCCATATAGGAAAAAGAAGATAAGGCTGACTTTCATACTGGATGCCTATAGTAACTTGACTGACCCCTTCAGCCTGACGCACACCCACAAGTGAAAACCCAAGTACACGGTGGGTCCAGAGGGGCCAGTCCCTCTGCTCTTGGTAGTCTGTGCAACACAGCTGCCACCTCACTCAGCTGCAAGTAAGATTTTCCTCTCATTAAATGCACAAGAGGATATTAATCAGAGAAAACCCTGCTCCACATTTGCTGATTTCATACGTGGACATTCTCTGTACTGGTGGGATATGGTAGATTATTTATATGGCTGCTGCAGCGTAGGTATCATTGGAGGAGACAGTGAGAGATGGGCTAGGAAGTGGCTATAGGTTTTTAAAATGCAAAGACCATGTTCAACTATAGGTTTTTAAAATGTAAAGACCATGTTCAGTAAAGCTCTAGGTTCTCTCCTTCACTAAGGCAGAGTCAGAAGATTATTTTCCAAATACTTCCCTGATTATTATGTTATGTTAAACCTAAAACCTAGCACCATGCAGTGCTCTTTTGAGAGACAATAAATATAGACAATCACACCTATCTTCCCGAGTGAGGATTCAGATGATTACTGGCTACTATTAAAATCTAGTTTAATGAAGCTGGAGTAGATTAATTTGTCTTTCTGTTGTCCTGTTTATGCAGTTTACATGAGATCTAGTTGAATGCCACTAGTCAAAAACCTTTTAAAATAGCCAGCAACAGACTAAAAAGTATTGTTTTATCTACTACTCTTCTACAACTATGAAATGGTTCAACACCTGAACAATAAACTGACTTAATAAGGATACTTAAAACCAAACCAAACCAAAAAGACCTTCCCAAACTGAAGACAGTGATCCATGAAAAAATAGAATATTTCTTTTCTCAGACAAGCACAATCCAATGACATGGAAGTGTCAGAAGTAAAAAAACAGTACCAGAATTTAAGAATGAACTGTAGAAGCACACTGCCTTTTGTCTGCTGCACTGCCCTGCTTAAGCTGACACTGAACCAGAGCAAGAGGAAAGTACCAAACATCCAGAGGGAAGAAAACAAAGTGGGATCACGTTGCTTTTGGTTGATGTGTTGTTCATCATGTATATAGTCATCTCATCCCCATCTCCATCCCTAAACTGTTGCTTCAGAGAGGATGATTAGCACTGTAAGAGACCCTGTCTTTATGCAGGAATGAGCTGCTATTTGAGCCATGATGAATGCCATTTATATCTATCATCAGAATGATGATGTCCAATGAATTTGAAAATATGATAATGGGTCCTTGTACACAGATTCTGCCTGGTTCCAGGGAGTAAAAGCCTTTAAAATAGAAATAATAAATCTTAGCATCATAGAATCATTTTGGTTGGAAAAGACCTTTAAGATCATCAAGCCAACCAATCAGTTGGTCTATATGGTTGAAGTGTAATAAAATTATGATTCCTAGTTCTGAAAATAAGCAAAGGTTTTGCAAATTTGAAATTTACTTCAGTTATGATCACTATATTGGGGTTGGTAAGTCTGAGTTTATGAGTTGAAGTAAGAACAGCTGGTGAAATAAAAGGAACTTAGATGATTATGAGCAGGTTTGTTTACTTGAAATCCAATAGTCTATTAGCATATATCAGGGTCTAAACATTCATTATAATGCCAGAATTATCCCAGTTTACTCTAGTACTTCATGACTTGAATTACAGGAACTGTACTTAGCATCTTCTAATTTTCATAGGATGCATACTCTGATACCTTTCTAAAAGGTGGGTCATGACTTTAATAAACACAGACTGATACGAGAGATAACTATTTCAAGCTCTTTTTAGTTATTCTGCTGTTATTTTATACTTTTGTAAATAAATCTGTATTTCAAGTGCCCTACTTGATTCTCACAGGTATTTGCAAAGCATTCTAATGATCCTTACACGTTTTTTTATACAGTGGAAGGTAGTGCAACCATGCATATTCTAGAAAACTCTTCCAGACACCTTGATAAAGTAAATATCATTCAGGCCTACACGTTAGTACTGGTTGTCTCTAATCCAAAGGAAGTTAGAGTCACTTCACTAATTTGAAAATATGTTCAAACACTCACTTAAGATGACACTGAAGGTTTCTGGCTTAATTAACAAAGTAATGCATAAAAACATTTTTCATACATCTGTAGGAAGAAAGGCATTGTTCGGTTACTTTAAAATATTTATCACACATGGTAAATCAGTGTTTTCCCTTGGTCTATCTTTCACATATAATTGTACTTAAATCCGAGGTTTCCTTTTGTTCAGGCAACCCCTTTTTTTTTATTTTGCTGTTACTCATGTCATTCCATCTCCTCTTTAATAACAAAAGGACTGAAGCCTAGCAAAACCAAACAGAAACAAACAATCTTGGAATAAGGAGCGTCCAGGTTTTGTACCATTTTACAGGAAATGTCGCCAGTGGCTTAAACCTCAGATTTCTGCTGTGTCAAAGCTAGTTGTGTTTACTAATTTAAGCCCCTGCAAAACTTTCAGCTGCCCCACCTCCCTTACTGTTTGTTGTGTGGTGCACAAGTACGAATACGGTATTGACAGCATCTGTTGTCTTCCTCTTCAAGAGTTAATAAATTAATTGCTCTTGCAGAGTGAACACTTCTTTTTTACTCTTCCATCTGTGTTTTTCTTCATTCACTGGTTTCAGATGAATAATCTTTCAGCTTTTATTTCTGTGAAGTTTACAGGGAATTTAAAATTCCCAAAGGATGGCTGCTAGAACAATATCAGATACCCTATTACAATCCTTTTCTCTTTCTTCCTAACTTTTAAAGTATACATTTTGTACCTGAGTTATTTTTTTCTTTTTTATTTTTTCTTTTTTTTTTTTTTTTAAGTTTGGATTTCACCACTTGATGCTGATTGTTTCAGGGCCCAGAGGGAGTCAA
Source organism: Tyto alba (assembly GCF_018691265.1). Lineage (NCBI taxonomy): Eukaryota > Metazoa > Chordata > Aves > Strigiformes > Tytonidae > Tyto > Tyto alba. Next base: position 25,954,368 of record NW_024881324.1, on the reverse strand, counting down.
GCTACTTTGTGTGAGATGAACTCCTTGGCAGTTTCTCTGACTTTGCTCTTAAAGTGAAAGAAGTGGTGGCTGAGATGGGCACTGCACCAACAGGCACAGACTCTCTGGAGCTGCATGAAGCCACAGTGCCTCAGCAGAGAGCTGCAAATTCCTTCAACAAATGCTTAAAAACATGTGTGTATACTCTGGGCTATAATTAGAAAAATAAAGTTGCAGCATTTCATGTCATCTCCATTGGCATTTCATGCAGGCAATGCTTATTTCTATTTCTTGATATTTGTTCATAACACCAGATGCTCTTGCAGGGGAATAACACAAAGATTTTGATGGGAGTGGCTATGAAAATAGAAACTGACTGCAAAGGCAAGAAATTTTTTTCTTCTTCTTTGGAATGATGTTTTATTTTCCCTCCTCTCTTCCTCTGAAGCCTCAGCTATTTTCCATCTATGAAGGCAGGGAATCCCAAAGAAGACAGCACCAGTATTCAGATGGCATTTAGCAAATCCAGTAGCTCAAAATGTCAGCTGTGCTGTGCTGTTCTTGCTCTTACTCTGCCCTGGAGGTAATCTGAATTGGATGGACATGAGAACAAACACACCACTGTGTGATACATAAAGTTAATTTTATTTAATGAGCTATAGAAGGTGAGTAATAAATTCTGTTTTAAGATTGCTGTTCCACAACTTTCACAGGCTTCTCACTCACGATAATCGAGGCTCTCCAGTCCAGCTGTGACCAGCATCACAGACCTGGGGGAGCATGACACCAGTCTAAATTCTCTACATGTCCAGGTCTGCTGGCGGCCTGACCCCTGGGCATAGTGGTTCCATCTTGGACTCAGTCTTCTTCATGGCGTTGGACATCTATGTATAGAGTTACAGAGTTCCTCTCATCTCCCCAGAGGCTATTGTTTTCATTATTTATTGCTTTCTAAAATAGATTTAATAAGCTGCTAGTCATGTAGCCCAAGCCAATTTCTTTGCGTTTTCCTGTATTGAAGGCCAGTTAGCACTTTCTACCTGGATTTCTATCACATTCTGGTCTCCTGGCCCCAAATATGTTACAAAGGTAACAGATGTGAATTTGGCAACAGCTATGTAAGAGTTTATCTGTCCTTTTTTATTATCCAGCATATACTGGAATGATACAGTCAGTCAGAGTTGTGAAGATAATCAAGATCTCATTTACCTGAGCAGTGCTTTCAAGTAAAAGTTACCTCATGAAACAGACTCTTTGGAACGACAGTTGGAATGAGGAACGACTTTTCTTCCTGGTCAGACAGGCTGAGACATTGGGTTTTTTCTCATGTTCCTCTGCAGTACTGAGCAACGGTTGTTGCCTAAACCCAGCGTCTAAGACTATGCTTCTCTAAATGTTTTCTGCTGGCGCATCAGACAAAAATGTCCTCTTGCTTTCGTTCCTCCTAACGCAACCTCTGGAAACCTCTTTGGTTTGTGACATGGTTGTTTACATTGCTTAGACTAGGGAAAGAACTGGGAATATTTCATATTTTTGAAAAATGTTTAGGTTAAAAGATTGCAGAGAGCCAGAGGATATGGGGCAGAAAGCCAGGACCCTGAGGTAGAAGAGTTTGGCTTACAGTTCAGGAAAGCATACTAATTCCTCAAGATGCTTATTTCCTTATCCAACTGAAAATAGTTAATTGGAAAAAAAAAAAAAAAAAGGCTTTTGCAGAGATGACAACTCCTCTGATGGTAAAATATGGCAAATAACCCTGGTAAAAATCAATATGGCCAAGCTATTAAACCCCAAAATATATTTCTTATTTATTTATTTATTTATTTATTTTTTTTTATTAAAGCCTTCTCCCTTGACTATATTGTCACTTAAAATACCACTGTAATACAGGAAAAATATGGGTTTTCTATACTATTGATTGTGCTCTGTATGAGTATAAATGGTGTCACCAGATGGAAGGCAGATCAATAGGGCAGAACTTACTGATGATATAAAAATTCCTCTAGGTTTCAAGATAAATACATCAAGTCTTTCAACTATGGTTATAAAAAACTGTCCATTTCCTTTTTACCAGTTGTCTTAAAGAACTAGAAAACAGTTACTTACCTTGCAGTCTATTCTGCTATGGCAGTTTTATTGTTTTCTTTCTGGCATACAATGGAAAGGGTATATATTTTCAGCATGGAATGGTTTAAGATATGAAAACACTAAGCTCTGAATAACCCTTCATCAAAAAAATCTCATATCCAAGGTCTTTTAAGAGAAAGAAACCACTGAGATGCCATTGGAGCAGAGGGATGCATACAAGCAGGAGATGAAATGTACATTAAAATAAAGGACACCCTCCATCTGCCACCCCCTGGCCCTGTCATGAAAAACATCTCTACCTCAAGTTTGGCATCTTGTCCCTTATTTGCATGTAGTAGCAAACTCATTCAAAAACTAGCTGAACTGAATTAGATGCAGGAATACATGTCATGCCTCTCTAGTCAGGAAAGCCAATGTAGTGATGAATATTAAGGACTTCCTTCAGACATAAGGTCAGCTGAGCTACGTTACATCATTTTTAGATTTTACCCAGAGAGGATCATTACGGTACCATAAGCCTTCTCCAGTGATGTAAAAAAACTTTGTTCTGTATTCCAGCTTGCTGCTTGTTATGAGAGAGACTAAAGCACCACAAGGTGTTAAGGGCAGAACATTTTAATCCTACATTATTCTAGGGCACAGTTGCAATGCTACTATATCAGATTTTTCATCAGCCGGTAGCAAATTTTCTTTTGAACTAATGGATATGCACCAGGAATAAAGAGATGACAAAAATCATAGAGAAAATGAATAAGTATGAATGGCCACTGTTATTTTAACTAAATGGAGAATTTGATTAACTAAAATATCCCTTCCCCCCCCACCCATCCTCACAGCTCAGCTGTTCTGTGCTTGACAATTACAAGACAAAACAGGTCATAAAACTCACGCATGTGCGACTTCTATTGATGACAACAGAAATCTTTCCATAAGTATAAAGAATGAGATACGACCCTTTTGTAGCTTACAGCCATGCTACTGAAAAAAATATGAGATAGAAAACTCAGATTTCATTACTCAGTATTTAATGAAAAACATTTAGTCTGAGGTTAAGCTGCAGTGATGTTGGCCCAAATTTTACCCAAATTGTAATGTTAATGCCAGTAATGGAATCTGCATCACCTCAGCTTAGCTGCAAACTTTCATCAGGGGCTTCTTTTCCCTGACAAAAACGAACACTAGGCAAATCCATATTTGGGTGAGTTGTCACAGGCCTTTTTTTACACAGAGTAAATAATTTAATTGGACCGAGCATTTGGAAATTTCCAGAAAGGTAACTTGTTTTTGTTGAATGCTGCAGACATTATAACCTTGATAATTTCATTGGAATGGGTTATTTTTACAGGCAAATGTTCTGCCTCTAGATAAGTGCCAATCTGTTTACTGAAAATAACAATTGGAATGCAGCAAAGATGAATTTTAAAATTTGAAGTCGCTGAAGTAAGCCACTTCAGAATATGAATAAATATTCATTTGATGATCACAGTTTATTTCAATGGCTTTTGTATTCTATTAAATGACCGAAAAGGCCTCAGCTTTACCTCGTATACTTCAGAATCAAGTATTTACTTGGTTCTCAAAAAGCGACATCATAAAATAATTACAGGTGAAGAGCAACAAAGCTGGTGAAGGGTCTAGAGAACAAGTCCTATGAGCAGCAGCTGGGGGAACTGGGATTGTTTAGTCTGGAGAAAAGGAGGCTGAGAGGAGACCTCATCACTCTCTACAACTACCTGAAAGGAGGTTGTACCAGGGGAGGTTTATATTAGATATTAGGAAAAAATTATTCACTGAAAGGGTTGTCAAGCATTAGAACAGGCTGCCCAGGGAAGTGGTTGATTCACCAACCCTGGAGGAATTAAAAAGACATGTAGATGTGGCGCTTAGGGACGTGGTTTAGTGGTGGACTTGGCAGTGCTAGGTTAATGGCTGGACACGATGATCTTACAGATCTTTTCCTACCTAAATGATTCTATGATTGTCCTGTGAGAGCTTTCCTGTAAGAGTTAAGTTCTTTTGGATTGAACTTTGACTATACAGTTTATAAGAGCTTACCATGCTCCCAGCTGAGGTGATATGTATTGCTTACCAACCTCAGTGAAGAGAACCCTAAATGAATACTGAGATTTTTGTTTTCTCTTGCCTTTTGTTTTTTCCAGCTACAGTCAGTTGTAGCACATATTCAACAATAACAATTGTTAAACAGCCATTAGGAATGAATGACATGCAGCAATTTTACAAGTAGTCAGACAAGAATAACAACTATAACCATTATATACCTTCAAACAGCCTTAGGAGTATAGTACTGTAATTATGGAAGCTTTCTTAGCAACTCTGAAAGTCTACTTTGTGTTATAATAATGTGAGTTTATTTTTATCCTGGTTTCCTAAGAAGAAAAGTTTTATGCAATCATATTGTCCATCTTCATTTATCTGTCTGTCAGTCAGTCAGTCTCTCCAACAACTTTTGAACCCAGTTTCCAATTTCAACCAAATTTGAAAGTGCAGCTGAGGACTCAAAGCTATTAAGTTCCTACAAGCTCCATGAAAATAAACTATTGCACAGAGTTGAAGGTTCAAATTAATGTTCCCTTGAGTGAAAGATCACATTCTGACTACAAGAGGTTTGTCTGACAACTGGCCAGTTAGCATGGACATACAAATGAGCTATAAAGCCTGTTACAGCACTTGCTGGCCAGATCAGATTATTTCAATGAGAGAAAGAGAATACAGAACCACCTGCCACCAACCCACCCTTTCCCCCTACCTACCCCCTCTAAATAAAAATAATCTGCTTCTTTTCCTTTGTTCTTGTTCTGGATTCTAACACAGAATTCCTATTGCTTTTCTTGGAAGTTTGTTTTACAGACTGATGTTGTGCTATTGATGAGCCTGCAGCAGTATTTTATCTTATTTAAAACTCCTTTTTAAAAAAATACTGTTTTTTTTGCAGTGAGCTTTTTATAAACTAATTAATTCTCACAGCATCGTTATGTGACAGCAACATGTTATTATCCATGTTTCTCAGAAATGGAATTCTAGGACAACATCAGGTTGAATCTATGTTGAAGGAGCAAAGCTACCCCAGCGTTGTTCAGATCTCTGTCAAAAAGGAAAAAAAAAAACAACAAACTTACTATCCCCCACACAGCTATGCTTGATAGTTCTAGTGTGTCATTTTTATCAGCATTTTCCATATTTTAAAATAAATGAACATTTTTTTTTTTCCCCATGAACTTGGTCAACAATTAGAAATCCTGGAATTTTTTTCTTTGCTCATTTGTTGCAGATTAATTTGTTATGTAATTACAGTATCACAGAGGTTGTTGTTATCTGAGATCATCATAGAAATAAGGGAGTTAAGAAATCAGAGAAATGGTTGCAGATCATTATTAATTAATTATACTGCTAACCATAATCTGGTAATGTTGTGTTTAATATTTGACAGTGTGAAATAATGCAGAAAAAAGCCTGGAAAAACTGTCACAAGATAGAATCACCTTCGGTTATTTGGTCCTGAGGAGCCAGTTTATAAACTTTTCTGCTTTAAAATTCTGCCTGGAATTTAACTAGAAGACTGCCCACCAAGCATGTAAGCATCAAATTCCCTTCCACTTTCAATTTAAAACTTTATCCTGGTGATACTGTGTGGCACGGAGTTATTTCAGTGAATGACACACAGCACCAGATGAGCTGCCACTTTTTGTCTCATAAAAGAAATGGCAAGAGGATTTACCATTTTCTGCCTTTTCTTCTCTCTGGTATTCATTGTTTTATTTGATACTATAATGCATTTTTATTCTTCACTAAAATAAACAGGCATATTTCAGAAAAGCTTCTTTTGTTTTTTTTCACTGCTTCTGCTGATTCACTTTGACTCTTACTAAGACTACTCCTTATGTGCTCTTTCACTTTTTAAATAAGATGACCAGAAGTGAACGCTCTCATGCAGCCGAGCTGCGGAACTGTTACCCGGTTCTTTTTCCTCAATAGCTGTGCCTGAACAATGGCATGTACCCTGCAGTGTGCACCAACAGTTCATCTTAACTCCTGCAGTATGCATTGTTTGTACTTGTTAACATTATCTTCCCATAGCAAATATTGCACAATCTCTTGTCTTTATGTAGCTGCTCTGAAAACCTTTACAATGCATTCTACTGCTGCAGGCCTAAGCCCTTTTCAAGCATTTGAGATCTGACTTTCTGCTTTTATTCTGTTCTAAATCATTAATTACTGCACTGAATTCTTCTAGTGCTGGCTTGAAAAAGTGTGCCTTCTCACAGATAGAAAATATTATAAATGTTTAACATTACTTTTTTTTTCCACACTGAATTTATGCACCTAGCTATTTGATAATTAGAGCTAATTATGGAAATTAGAACTCACAAAATTACATTAAATCAACATTACATTTCGGGGCAAGGCTGTAGATGTGAGAAGGAACAATGGATAACTCTGCAGCAGTATTCAGGCCTTCACGGCTGTCGCAAGGCTCCAGAAGCTCCATTTCCATCCTGCAGTGAGGCATAGTAGGTAAAAGAAGTTACAGCAGTACTTTACTGACAGCATGTACCAACTGAGACTCATAGCCATTGCTTTTGTAAACTTTATTCCTGTTCAGCTGCACCTTGATGAGAGCAGTGGGAGTCCCCTGAAGGTCCTGTTCCTGCATGCCTAGACTTACAACCTTGTAATTTGCTTTGAAGTATGTGGTGTAAACTTGTCCTGGTTTTGGCTGGGATAGAGTTAATTTTTATTCCTAGTAGCTGATGCAGTGCTGTGTTGGATTTAGAGTGAGAATAATGCTGATAACACACCGATGCTTTAGTTGTTGCTAAGTAGCATTTATCTTAAGTCAAGGATTTTTCAGTTTCTCATGCTCTGCCAGGTGCATAAGAAGCTGGGAGGGAGCATGGCCAGGACAGCTGACCAGCGTTAGGCAAAGGGATATTCCATGTCACAGGACACATGCCCAGTATGTAAACTGGAGTGATCTGGCCAGGAAGCTGGTTTGCTGCTTGTGAACTGACTGGGCATTGGTCAGAGGCTGGTGAGCATTGTTCTTCACTTGTTTTCCTTGGGTTTTGTTTCTCTCTTTTTTTGTTAATTTCCTTTTAATTGCTATTATTATATTATTTATTTTTTATTTTATTTCAATTATTAAATTGCTCTTAACCCATGAGTTCTAATTTTTTTTTTTCCTATCCTTTTCCACATCCCACCTCAGAGAGGGAAGGGAGCAAGCTGCTGCATGGTGCTTAGTTGCTGGCTGGGGTAAACCACAACAGAGTTCTTATTTCTCTTACTGTGCTTAATCACAATTCAATTATTTGAGTTTATATTGATAAAATGTGAGCTAAGTTTCCATAGCAACTATAATGATCAGAGCATTGTAATGTGGTGATACAAACACTGTTTGGTTAGCTAATTTAAAATGCGGTGGAGTCAAGTAAAGAGCACAGAGTCACTGGCTTACATTCACTAATTTAGTATTGGATACATCTTGCTGACCTTTACTTAAGCACCAAGTCTTCCTGATGCTTAAGACTAGCTTTACATGTCATGGGGAGAAGCAGAACCCTTCAAAGAATGATCAGTTTCTCTCTAAAAGTATCTTAGATCTGATATATGAAGTTAAGCAAGATCCATCCTCAAAAATTCTTCATCCCATTGGTATATAGCCTCAATTTTTACACTACCATATCTTTTGCCCTCTAAATGCTACCTTACATCTACCTTCTTGCATTTGGACTTCTGTTCTAAGATCCATGGCTAATAACATGCAAAAAAATATCAGTTTTCCCAGCTACGCAATTACCTACAAAGGAAAAAGCAGGAAAATAATGTGAGGAAGAGGGTAATTGCTATATTTGAGGGCAAAGCAGTGTAGGATCCCAGTGGGATCCTATATGAGAATAATCATTCCAAATGTTAAGTGGCTATATTAACGTAAATTATATAAATTTTAAAATTTACATTTTTAAGATGTGATCTTCATTAGCTTTTGCCATCTCAGTTTTCCATGCAAGTGGCTTGGCTTAGACCAGAGGAATTTGTCAAAGCCACAGTGACTTTTTCTAATTTTAGGATGCAAGCCCTTCTGCTAATTGCCCTTTTCAACCCGTGTTGGGTAAAACAGTTAGAGGAGAATGTTTATGGCTTCTTTTAGCATAAATACAGTCAAGAGAAATGACATTCACAATTTTAGGTACAATTCTGCTCCCATGTTGTTATCTCTCCATGCCCTTTGTATTCATATTTCTGAATAGATGCCCTTTTATCAACAACAAATCCTATATTTATACATAGACTTCTAATTACCAATGTTGTACTATGTCCTTAGGAGATTTTATTTACTTTAAACATAAACTTCTATAAAAAGCACCTAGCACCTCCTTCACAATGCCTGTGGATGGTCAAGTTGAAAACTTGTGAATTAAGATGAAATTAATAATAAACTTATGCCTTTCTCAAATTTCTACATTAGTTATATTTATAACTGGTGAAAGGTCTGAACTTCCTTGAATTCATTTGAAAAATGGCATATTTCATTAAAAGTAATTGACAATTTTTGAAAGAATTATTCTTCCCTTGGCTGTCCTTCCTTTCCTTAGTTTTTTTTTTTTTTTCAGGAATGCTTAATGTAAGCATTATTTCTGGTGGCAAAACAAAGGATGTTTCACGGTTATTAGCACACAACTTGTGAGTTTGAGATGTTAGCAAGTGCTATTATTCTGGAGTTTAGGCTTCATAGACATACTTGCTCAGAACTATTTTGATTTATCAAAGAGGAGAAAGAAAAATGTGGAAACTTACAGATTAACATAACTCACCATAAAACTTTATATCAGTGAATTGAGAATTCAAAAGAGATGACAAAATAATTAAAGGGATTAGAACAGATGAATTATGCAAATTTTTAATACATTAATTCGGTATATACATGGAGGAAAAAGGTTCTATTCTAGTTGTCTAATACATTTGAAATCCTAATGACAATAGGTTTGAAAAATCTATTGACAGTAGTGGAAAAGAATGGAAACGTTAATTGGCAACAGCATGCTGTGTGAAAAGGTTAAGGTATCAAGCCTTTTTAAATTTTTTTCTGAAGTAACTTTTTTTCTGATTTTTTTTTTCCATGTGATACAGAGAAAGTACTCTAGATCTTCTAATATTCCCTTGATAAATTTGATCTTTTGATTTCCTTGATTCCTAGAAAATCTTAAGGAGAGGTTCAGCTAGGATAATTTATTGACTCCAACAGAGCACATAGTTGCTTTCGATGATTCTAAATCATCCTGTTTAGGAAAGATTAACTTCTGGAGACTAATTTTAGGAAAGTACCAAACAATACAAACAATCAGCAATAAAATAAAGTATCTTGGAATTCTATACTCCTACTCACAAACAATCCTCAGTGAAGAGTTGCATCAGTTGAATGCTGTCTTATGATCACTTTAGTGAAAGGCAAATTAACACACTCTAGACTTTTACTGTGCCTCTTTATATCATATATTTCCATGTAGGAGAACATTTTTGTTATAATCCTCATTAATTCTGCTGATGGCACATCTTTACCTTGCAACAATTTTTCCTTTTGAAATGCTGATAAATGAGATAACGTATATAGGAGTGAATATGGAAGAGGAATATAAAACTGTATTTTACAGTTTGTTCACTGAGACAGCCAAAGAACAGTTGAAAAAAATCAGGTTTACACATATATGTTTTTAGTTTTCCAGCAGAAAAAGAAGAGTTGGCACATTAGTCCTGGAAGAGTGTCTGACACAAGTTTTTCATTTGAAAAGATGACATAAATATGTTTCTTAAAAAGAAGCTAAGGAAAAAAAAAAAAAAAAAAGGGCAATACATTCATCAGCAAGCAGTCAAACAAAACCAGCCAACAAATGATAAGCATAATTGAAGTTTTTATCTAGCTCTAAGGACTGATATGTGGGTATTTTGCACCTGTATTCCAAGTAAAGCAAGTCTTCACAAAGGAGAGACACAGAATTTGCATTTTACTTTCCTATAAGTCTTAAATTTTGTTGCATTATAAAAAAAGTTCTTGTTATGAGAGACTAGAAACATGAGGAATTGTTGAAGCGGATTGATTACTACTGTGAACGATTGCATTCTGATTCAGGCAGCAATACTGAAAATATATGCACCTCCCTTGGTCATGTAGTTAGAAAAACATGCATAAGTGTTTCAGCTTTTGCATATGGTAGAGGTACCACAATAGGTTTCAGCATGTTCTGCTTTATTATTTCATGCTGTTCCAAAGAAACCCTGTTGAAATCTACCAAATGCATAGGAACTTCAACCATTTTTCTAAGCATCTCATGATAAATCTTAAGTAAATGTGTAGGGGTGAAAAAGTAAATGTAAAAGAATAGGTGCAAATAAATGTATTCGTGCATTAGCTGAATCTCTGTAGTCATCTTTTCCAGTATATGCAGCAAAGGCATCAGCCAATATTTGTCAGAATTGTCTCTATATTATGTGCACTGTTTATGTTGTGTACTTGTGCACCTTCTACTGGATGTATTCTGTGAAGATAAATCCAGTATTATTTAAATTCTTGATACATGTGGGATGGGAGAGCAAAAAGCCATACAGGGTATATGCGAGTAGTCTTTGAAGTACAGCTAACTACAGGCAAACATGCACAATGTTAGCTAAAGTGAATTTGCTTGGGCATAAATTAAATAATTGCTCAGAGAATTATACCTTATTTCTGAACTTAAGTAATTGATAGTGTGTTATCCAGATCATTGTGAGACTGAATGACACTGCTGAAAACTGAATGTATTCATTTTATATGCAGGCAACCGTAAAGGACTCTGGAAAAGATATTTAGTGTCAGCATTGAAAGCGAAGGTATTATGTTTAAGTAAAAATATTCCTCACTTCAGAAATCATGTCCTGTCCCTGATGTTGCTACCCTGAGAAGAGATTATTGCATTTTACCTTCACCTGTTCACAAAATATTTTGCTGTTTTGATGTCTGGCCCTGGAGAAGGACAGCCACGCTCCACTGACCTCAGGCTAGACGCTGGCTACGTTAGTCCTGCTTATGTCTGACTAGGGTATTTATAACAGTTTCAGAGTAGTCAGATTAAAAGAAAACCAAGCTCAACTTGGTCATTATGCTGGAAAAACATACACAAGAATCTAATCTACCTGGATGTTTGCTTTCATTAGTGGACAGGTGAGACAAAAAGTTTTTTAAGTGTTTGCCTAGACTGTAGTTTAGAACCTTTTATAAATTTTAGAATCCGTAAGCTTGTATTTTCAACTCACTTCCAAAAGACTAGTTCTTGTTTGTTTTAACTTCATCTTCAAATTTCTGGTTAAGGTATTTCAATGCAATATTCCCCTCTGAAATGCTTTTTTTTTTGTGTACTATCATATATCTTCTCTAGTCACCCAGACCAGCTTGACATTTGGAAAAACCTTTAGTAGATTATCAAGGGAGCAATGCTTCATGACGTTTCTTTTTATTACTTCCAATTAGGTAGAAGAGGAGGAGACTGCATGGAATATGAAATATTAGAGTTCTTCTTGAAATCCATGGATCTGCTCAATGTGTAAACTACTGTAAAATTTACTAGTGTTTCCAAGGAGCCTTCTTGAAGGTAAGGCATCAGTGTAGATGTCCTGACAGGGCTTCTTGTGCATCTACTACTAACTGTACAGAACCAGGCCAAAAGACACCCTGATTCAGTAGCCTTTTTTGGGCAGTGGTCAGTAGAGGAGGCCTGGGAAAGAGTATACAAGTAGAGCTGTTTTAGTCATACTTCTCCGGCATATCATCCCAGACCAAACATTCTGAAACTCAGTGAAGCTGATGAGAAGGCTTTAAGAACTTCTTTGTGAAGTCTGAAAACTTTTTATTGTGCTTGAACTGTAAAGTACCAGAACAGAACTAGAAGACAGGTTTTCATGTATAATTTCATGTAATTTTCCTGTCCTTCTATTCTAGCGGCTGATTCAGTGTTAATATAGTTTTATCTACAACAGTGCATCCATCCAAAACAGCCCCAAAGCCATGGGATAGTACCCCTTGTCCATATCTTGTTCAAGGCTTTTAATCCCGTATTTCCTATAGCCAGACTGGAAGTGTGCTGGGAAGCTGTGAGGAAGATACTGGTGCCAGAAGGCCCAGAATGGGTGCTGAGAAGGTGACGTGGCGACATAAGGCTTGCCTGGACATTTCCCTGCTAGCCAGTGAAGGCATCTGGATCCCCTTGGTCCACCAAAGGGCAGAGGCAGTTTCACCACATTTTGTATGGTCAGAACAGGAGTTCTGTTTTGCTGTCCTGCCGCAGGTGTGGTAATCAAGCACCAAGACTGCCTGACTAGTCCACGTAGATAGACCCAACCACATCCTTGGCTGCTGATTTCTAGTCCCTTTTTCCTCTTCTAGGTTATTCTCTTTTACCGTTGTCCCCTGCCAAATAAACAACCTGTCCCTAATTACTTCCCACCCCATTAGTCCCTGTTCTGATACCTCTGTACCCTAATTTAGTATTTCTGATACTGTTAACCAGGTGATACCAGCCACATATGATACCAGCTGACGTGATTTCCTAGGTTTCCTAGGCCAAGTTTGTCTCTTACATATCTATTCCTGAATCACCAGTGAAATCCAGCCATACCCTCATCGCACTTCGGTAACCTTCATTAGATCCTCATCCATCCATCTGATTATATCCAGGAGTTTAACTTCTCCAGTAGTTTTCCGTGACCATTCAGCTAGCTTAACTCTGGCCAAGACCTAAGCAGTCATCCGCCTGCAGCCCTAGCAAAGTGGGGATAGCTTGAATGACAGAAAAGAGTCATCAGAAGAGGCACACGGAACATCAGACTGAGTTTCAGAAAATTTGCTCAATAAGGATGTAAATACCCGCTTTAACAACAAATATGGCAATCCATTTTAGACTGCAGTTTTGTTTAAAAGAATAAGTAAGAATCTCATTTGTACTGTGCTCATGAGAACAAACCCCACCAATGGGATAAACAGTCTGGAGAGGAAGGAATGATGCAGATGTCCTTGCTTACTGAAAGGAGAGGATAAAAGCAATGTGCTCCATTGCCTTATTCATGATGCATCACTGCCTTCACGAATAATAGCCTATGTGATTTAGTAATTAAATATCCTTTACTGCTTCTCACCTTATATAATCATATTTAGTTTCAGGACTATAGCACTCAGGAAGACCTCCTGACCCATCAAATCCACCCAGCTGTGATTACAGACAGCCATTTGATAAATATCGCATCTAGAAGGGGCCACCCTAACATGCCCTGAATCTCAAAGCACTTCAGTGCCTTAGAAATTAAGATCTTTAGTGTAAAAGATCACAAAAAAAGGAGGAGGGCAGGAACAATCAAGTATATCTGCAATCCCCATGTCATAGAAAGGCAGATAACTTTTTTTAGGTGAATATGCTCTGATGAGCCTGGGAAACAGATGACACATGATGATACAGAGGAAGATAAAAATAACTTGGTCAACACAGCAGCAAAAAATACAACCTCATCAGAATGATGAGCTTTCCCATCAATTTTGTATCCATGTAAGTGACTACTCAAAGGTATAATAATACTGTGGAAAATTATAGTATGTGCCCTAAAGTACAGAAGTAAAATTGTGTGAGGATTTTTAACTTACAATTTCTTTTCTTTTAAATTTACTACATGATATTTTTTTACTGTTTCTTTCAGGTTTTATTTTTTCTTAAAAATTATGATGTTTGGCTTTCTGTTGAAAGACATTAGACTGCTTAGTCTTCAGTAAGGGTATATTTATAAAGGTAAACATTATTTTAGAAATCCTAATTCTTATAGGGAAACTTTAAACATTGCAAGCATTATTTGACAATATATATGTTTTCAAAAGAAATTCAGCAGTTAGTTATTTGCAGTGTGTTTGAAGCACAGATACAATATGGACATCAGCTAAACTATAAAAATAATACATAATAAATTGTCTAAATTTCTCTGACCTTTTCTTAAGGACAATTTTCATCAGGAGTAATAATTATGTTGTAATTATGCTTATAGAACAGCTAGATTTGTATCAGTATACCAGGCATGTAGTGGAGGACAGTAAATGGTAACGACAAAAAGGGCATGAGAAGGCAACATAGCTTTTTAAGAAATTTGTTATTTTTGCATTTGATTTCAGTAATGTTTTGTTACATGTCAGTTCAGTTTTGTAAAGCAGTTGCTTTGCTGTCAATTGTATAATTTAAATTCAAAAAGCAACAACTCACTATTAACAATATCAATAATTAAATATAAATTTTTGGTTTAAGTAATGTTTGTTGAAATAATGAAAAACCTTTCCAAATACGTATACATATCAGATCATTTCTTATCACAAGAGAAATATGATTCCTCTAAGTGGATTGTTAGGACCAGGAACTTTTCAGTACTTCATAGAAATGCAGTTTCTTAATAATTTTGCAATACATAAGCAATAAATGTTAACCATAAGGAGCAGGATCATGGTATATTAATGTATAATGGTATTCTATGCTGTATACTGTTTAATGTTCCTTCAACTAGATCCTTGTCTGGGCATTTCAATGCCTATCTTGCCACATCTCATTTTAATTATATATTTTAATTACTTTGAAGAGTTTCATTTAAATATATTTCATGTGAAAAATTATTCAACTCATAGTTTTCTTACATAAGTAATCTGCAACTTTTTTTTACCATTGTTTATGTTTATCTTGTAAATATTTATTTAGGCATGGGACCAGCTATGCGGTATCTGAGTTTGTTGCTGAGGGTTTTTTCTGATTCATAATAGACTTACAATGCTTCTTTTTCTATTTAACTTCAGATGTTTTTAAATAACTCATTTAAGAATGACAGTTGAATATTTTATCTTTGAAATTCTGTAATGGAAAATATGAAAATATTACAGAGAATTACTTGTAGCGTTACCTGGTTGACATCACTTTAGTTTGAAATGTAGACCTATCAGCTGTCTTTAGGATGAGAAAAATTAGATGCTTGGCTTCAGTGAATTCCTAGAATTTATCCAAGCCTCCAATCACAAGTTTTTTGAAAAATATCTTAAGAAGCAAAATAAGAAACATTCTACTGTACAGGTTTCTTCTCTGCCCAAAAGGTCATGTGGGTTGAAATACATGTAAATCCATACAATCACAATGGTTAAATTTGTAAAGAAAAAATCTGAAGAATAAACTAAAGAAATCTTAGTCATGAATCTGAAGGTGAATCTTATTACATGTGATGTAGCTCTAGGAACGTGCCAAACCTACCCACCTTGTTTAATCACAGTCTTCCAAATATTTAATGATGAAAGCATGTAAAAGTCACAAAATATTATATTTGGAAGTGTTTGTGCTCTCTAAATCATAATAGTTATCCTGCAGCCCTGACAAAGTTTCTTGTAGATAGTGACACCTTAAGCATCATGCTCTGAGAATAATGACACCAGAGTGTGCCTAAGAGATTATTTCTACATAGGTCTACTGGAAACTGGTAATACAAATTTGCAGTTGTGGTAAGGAGTGACAAATTTTCACAAGGGTCAAAAATTGGATAGTGAAGCTTTCCTGCACATTGCGACTGTATCAAGTATTAGCTTATTAACTAAGCCCACGTTCTTGCATGCAGTATAAACATTTAGATTCCAGAGAACTATTTAGCTTCAATCGGTCTTTTGAGATACGTTTTTCAATAACATTACACCTTTGATGTTGCAGGAAAATTTACAGCCATATGTAGGGAAGGACTATGTAGATACAGATTCATTACTGGGTTCTTTTGAGAAATAAGATTTGTGCAAGAAAAGAAAGAAAACATTATTTGTTACCAGTCAAACTTCTACTAAAAATTCTAAAAAACTAGAATAAATCCAAGAAAAAAGTTTCAGTCACTGAATATTTGTATTTTTCTAAAAATGAGGTTAAACTATGTGAATTATGAAGGGTAAGCAAAGATGCATTTGAAATCTCATTTACTTTTACTTTTTTGGCTACCTATTTTTACTTCTAATTAATAGTTTGTTAACAATGTAAGCATAAGACATCACAGTATAAAGAAAAATTGGACAATTATACCTTGTTAAAGCACCTGTTCTCTCATCAGATGAGACAGTTTCATTTTAGTTATAGAGCTGGCCAACTCTGAATGATTATGATTAGGACATAAACAACCGAGACATCTCTGTGCCAAGCTTTATTTTTTGGCAGGTTTGATCAAACTTTAAACACAAATAGAAAGAATGTGAAAAAGTTGCAACTTATTCTTTCTAAATCCTTTTAATTCAAATTGCCAACATTTTGGAGAAGCAGGCCAGGAAGCAAGGGGTCACAGAACTGTCCTTCATCTAGTGTTAGAGAAACAAAGAAGAAATTAACTCACTACAGTCACAGTATATATTTTGTATTACTATTTTCTCTTGGTTCATGATACTTTGGGGATGTCTCTACAGACCTCTGCAACTGTGGAATCCCAGTCATAATATTCTATAGAGCAGCAATTAATTTTTAAGGTATTATGTAACTTAGATAATTCTCTGTCGCACCATGTTAGCAAGGTCTTTCTTAGTGTGAAGAAAGAAACATGAATTATTTCCCTCTCCCGTCAAACCTGTTCCTCCCTCTGCCCAGATATGAAACATTTCCAATATTTTTTTTCTTACAAAATTCTGTTTAGGTCAAAAGAAGATTTGGGAAAGTAAGAAGCTATATAAAGAGATGGTCTATTTTCTCTTTTGATATAGAAAGTTGTTTCTTAACAGCAGTGAGCAAAACGAAATGATGAGAGAGTAGTGGTGAAGTAAAGATGAGTATGAATGAGAAAGCCCATACAGAAAAGACTATATTGACTTCCCTTTTTTTAACAAAAGGAATTCTCTCAGAGGTGTATTGGAACTCAACTATACAATGCCTTGAGAGCCAGAAAGCAGCAAACCAACACATACAATTCAGGCCTCAACTGACACTGAACTGGCAACAGGAAGGTGTAATTTAGAATACAAAGTACGATGAGTGCTGTCTCACTTAGTGAATCTGTTTTAGGTCCAAAATAGTATGTGTGCGCATAGCTTTTTCGCTTACAGTCTGTAAAAAGTCGGGAACTTTGACTTCACTACAAACGTAAAGTTGTAATCCATACTTGGTTATATTATCAAGTACAGAGTGAGGCACAAGGAAAACCATCCTAGCTAATGCTATGAAAAGCTGCTGGTCATATGACCAGAGGATAACTCAGGTTAGAAAGGACCTCAGAAGGTGTCTAGTCCAACCCCCTGCTCAAAGCAAGGTCAGCTGTAATATCAGACCAGGCTACTCACAGCTCTTCCACTTAGTTGTTGAAAGCATTCAACAGTGGAGACTGTATAACATCTCTGAGCAACCTGTTTCAGTCCTTGATTTTTTTTTTTTTTTTTTTTTTTCCTGTATTAGGCTGACCCCTCTCTAGATTCTGGCTGTGTCTGTGGTCTTATGTTCTCCCATCATGCACCACTGTAAAGTGCCTGACTCTAGGAGAATGAGCAGAAAATGGTACATTGCCAAAAAAGATCTGTGATACTTTCATGTTAAGTCTTGAGAAACAACTGAAAGACATTTCGTATTTCTTGGTATTCTACACTTACTTTGAAACTGTCTGTTCAGGACTGAGCAGAGAAGCCATTATTCACACATACACTCAAAATAAAACTTCTGCACAAAACCAGTTATTTTAAGGTGTCTATATACCCTTTCTGTGCATCTCAGAAGAGGAATTGTAGGTTTTCCAGGGCTAGAAAGGTGAAAACTAAGTTATTTTCCTTCATAAAATGCACTAACTTTATTAAGCAGTATAATAAAGCTATATTCATTTTAATTTTTTATTAGAAAAGACTTGATTAATAGGCACAAATAGCGTTCTAAAATGCTTCAAGCTGATGCTCTGCAGTGACGTCAGCTTTTTATTTTTTTTCCACTGAGGTTTATAAGTTTGCAAGAAATGTTGTGCCAAGCAACACGTGATGGAGAGTAAGCTAATTCTTTAATTTGGAAGGAGAGGACCACCATTCATTGGATCCAGCAAGGAACTTGTTTTCTTGACCCTACCCAGTAGATCAGACCCTGACTTAATTATTCTTTTTGGATTTCACTCTCCTGTCCAACTTGGATCTCCCAGGTATTCATAATTTCTACCGCAACTAGGTCTGGCATGTTTTCAGTGCTGTGGAGAGGGGACAGATTCCACTTGAGATGATCCCTGCACTGATCACCAGGGAGAAGCCAGCGTGAGGTTGCTCTACAAGGAGAGGCGAAGGTGATAGCAGGGCAGGCAGATACCTCATGAACAAGGGGTACAGCCCCTGAGCAGGGTCAGCAGAGCGGGTTTGGGGATAGCAACCGGCATCAGCCCCAGCTCAGCGACCAGCAGACACATCTGTAGTGACCAGAGAGGTTCAAAGTCAAGCCAGACCATCAAGAAGGCGGGCGGCGCAGCACGATACTCACACCCTGGAGATCAGGCAGGGATCAAGGCAGGGCGTCGGGCGTTATATGCAGCTCTCACACCACTCGGTGAGAGTGTACCTGGATGGAGTCCCCAGATGAGGCTCATCTCAGTACTCAGAGCCTGTGGGTATACTTACAGCCCAGTCATTGGCAATGAATGTTTGATAACTGCTTTGCGATTTTTGTTACTAGTAGTTCATCTACTTCATAACAGATGCTTCTAAAATGTATTTTCCTAGTTTGCTTATAGGAATTTCATGCCATATGGTCCCATCAAAATATTACTGAAGTGAAGTTATATCATATTTGCCATTCCTTCCATTCAGTAAGCCAGTTATTCTGGCAAAAAAAGGACATTGAATCTCAACAAATTCGTGCCTGACATTTCTTATGCTCTCATTTTTTACATATGCACACCCCCAATTACTTAATTAGTGCTAATGTCTTTCAAAGTTTGAAGCTAAATACTCTCATATTTCCATTTTCATTTCCCCTGTTTGAAATACAGCTGCTGTGTTGCAGCCCTCTTGCCTCCAAGATCAGGCATATCTTCCCGTAACTCCTGAATTTAAACAGTAAAACATTTCTTTGGCTGACTCTAAAACACCTTACAGTAAACCCTGAAATCTGACTGATTTATCTAACTGCTTATTAACCTATTCTTTCCTTGTTCTGTCACTGTTTCTATTCCCTTGTCACTACTGACTGTTTAAAATATTGGGTTGTTAATATCCTTCTTTATGTGAACATTGAAGCAAAAAAAAGGCATTAAATTTTTAAGAAAAAAAGCATTGGCCCATATCATTGGAGGAAAACCCCAATACCTCATTGCTCTAACGAAAAGCTATGTATAATTCTGATTGATAGCTTCTGACAAAGGTTCTTTAATTAGGAACAATTCCCTCCTGGTCCAGAATAACACCGCATGAAGCACTAAAAAATGAGCTTTTAGCTTACTGCATTAATGAATTCAACAGGTATATCAAATTTTAAATAGGTAAATTATACTCGTTTAAAGATGTATGGGTATAATACAGATGAATCAAAAATAGCATCTGATATATTTTCAATATACTGTTCATTTTTTCAACATTTTCAGTAAGACACAATTGCTTCTGCTCTTTTTTTTTTCTTTTTTTTTTTCCTAATATATAAATCAGATTCAGGGACCTGATCTTTTAAAGAACTTCAAAGTGATCGAAACAAAATGTCTTTGTAATGAGCTCTGAATTAAAACTAAAAATGGGTCCTCATCCTTGGGAAGCGTGAATGAAAGAAAGTAGAAATCGAAACATTAACTGGGACTAAAGGATAGCGTGTGTACAATCTTCATGCAAGTTAACATGAACAAATGGAAAATGCAACATAGAATGAAATTTCTCTATAACAATGTTGAAGAGTTTGCAGACAACCCTACATAGATGTACTAAAATCACATCTTGTCTCACTATAATATTAAGCATCAGTTGACTTAGTTAACAGTAATCCACTGTAGACAGCTTGTATTAAAACAGAAGACTAATGTTTCATGTACAACAAACTATCAAAATTGTACATAAAGCTAATTTTTTTACTTTTCACATATTTCTATGTATCAACTAGCTAAATATAAAGGAAAATGGTATAGGTAATAAGACAACTACAGGAAACAAACAAAATATATT
This sequence comes from Tyto alba, assembly GCF_018691265.1. NCBI lineage: Eukaryota > Metazoa > Chordata > Aves > Strigiformes > Tytonidae > Tyto > Tyto alba. The sequence continues at coordinate 25,934,126 of NW_024881324.1, read as the reverse complement.
CTACTCTGTGAATAATGTTTAAAAGAATATCAGTTTCATAATATGATCATTAAAAGCATAAGGGTCAAAAAGCAACAGTTTGATGATACTGGGATCTTCATGGCTTAGACCGCCCAAAGTTATCTTTTAGTGGTTGCTTCAGTAGAAACATGCACTGCAAATTAATTTTCAGACTTTTGAAAAAGGGCAGAAACAGAAAAAGAAGGGAAGGAAACCACTCTATTCTGAAACAGACTCTGCAAATACATCCTGTTTTTTGACTGTACTGCTGTACACCAATAAGGGTGTGGCAAAATTTAGATGCTCTGGAGCCACTCTCCTCCACATCTTTCATGGCTGGTATAAAAATGGATAGTCACCAAGATAATGTAAATTTCATAGAGATTTCTAGTCTGACTTCCTTCTTTCTTTTTCATCATAGGAAAATGTAATCTGGGCCACAGAAAGAATATGAAGCAGACTTTATTTTAGAGTCAATCCTATTATCTAAGAATATATGATATTTAAAAAAAAAAAAAGTATGTAAAACAAGCACACTTTCAATTTATAAGAGAATATTTTCCTTTCTCTTAGTGGAAGACAGCACATCCAATCCACCCTCTTACATATGACAATTTTTATTCCTTTTATTTTTCTAGTCAAGACCTAATTTACTGGGCCCTGGAGCTATAGATGCCTCTGAAGCCCTCTCTATTTTGTTGGGTAGGCTGTGAACAAAGAATTCTCTTGTATGTGATTCTTTAATATAATTTGAACTAAAATAGCTTCAAGACTCAGCAAGCAAGCAAACTGAATAGAAAACCAAGTCCCTAATTCTAACATAAACAATTGCAGAGTTGAATAAATAGACATGTAAGTAGTTATCAGAGCACTCCCAATAATGCATTTTTAATACTCTAAGAAATGAATGCAGAAAGGAATCAACATAGACCCTCAGGCTATAAAGAGTTTCAAGTGGCTTTTATCTTACATCCTGTTAGATCATTAAAAGTTTGTAATTATAACTACATTAATATTTCAAGGTTTCTCACCTTGCACAAACCCTCAAACAAGTTGAAATATAAGGAAAACACATAGCAATCGTAAAGAAGAATGAAAATATTAAATACTATTTATGACTTTCTGATTATACATTTTTGTGTTCTATTTTTAAATGGGGGAATAGTTATGATTTTACAGTTTTATTTCAGTGTTTAAGTATGGAAGACAAAATGTAAAATCTGTCGCTGTGAATTTAGTGCAAGCATTAACAAGATAGGCATTTAAAAATTACCAGCATTGCTTGGATGGTTTTATGTTTATGAAATAATTTCAGAAGTATCAATGGAAGTATGAGGTAATATGACAAATACACTGCTCTTAATTCTGTGCAAGGTTTGTGACAGATTGGGTAACAAGATGAGGCACACTTAAAACCTGATATTCTGTGTGTGACATCAATAATTTTCAAGTCTTGTACATATCAAGCCATCATTGTCACTGCTCAGTTTCTTGCATGTAGTGAATGCTGCAGTACACAACATGCTACGCAGACAAGTAATTCTTCATTGTCACTAATGTCTTAACACTCTCCTAAAATGTCAGAAATTAATAGAAATCCAATGCCAGCTAAAATTAGTGTCTCTTGATAGCTCAGAGAACAGGGAACTGAAAAAGATTAGTCCTGTCTCTGCGAATGGAATGAAAATCTGATGTTAAGTCTCAAGCATGGGAGCCAAATTCCCTTGATTCAGAAAAAACTTAGGTTCTGTTTGACTAGCGAAATTCAAAGTCAGGCCTGTCTTTAGTTCTGAACCCCAAGAGAAAGGACTTGCACATATGAAGGGGCAGACTTTTTAAATGGTTGAGGTTTTATTTATGTATCCAAATGAATGGTCAGGTTGTAGAATAGACTAGTACGTCAGGTGCTACGTTATTCTGAAAAATCAGACATGGTGGTCTTAGTGAGTGCTGAGGACTAGAAAAATGGATTGTATTTAATACCTGAAAGTTTTGCTAAGCTTTTCAAAAATCTGCTTCAGCTGTCAGTCTTCAACACTGCAGAAACAAAGCACTTCTTGATCCCTACTGCACTTTGTCCCAGAATTAAAAATGTAACAAATGTGAGTATATAAAAGCATATGCTGTTCACACCCACTTCTTCCTAAGAAAAAACACTTGCATATATCAAGAGTTAAGCACTGGAGAGATGAGCCATTCTTTCTTTATGTTATGTCTCTTTTGCCCCAAGAGTTAGCTGAGTATGCTGTCTATAATCTGACATGCAGTGTGCTATATGTAGTAATTAGATTAAATATTTTTGCTGCAGCTTCTGGAGATAGAGTCCTGCTGATTTCTGATGAACACCACTTTAATGGGAAAGTAGATAAAGTATTGAATTACATGTAGCTGGTACATTTTCTGGCAAAAAAAATACATTATTTATCCCCTTTTTAAGGATGTTTTAAAATACAGATGAGGTTCTAAGTGCTGTTTAGTAACTTGTGTGGAGCAAATAGACATTCCTAAAGAAAACAGCTTACTGCAAAATAAATGCGAAACCCAAATAAATGCAAAATAAATATGAAAATCAAACATTTTAAAATCCTGCAAGAACTTACCACATTGAATTCAGAGTCCACCTCAGGATAAAAGAGAATTTCATTCAGTGTTAATCATGTGGAAGATGTGAGAAGTACAGTGTAAGGTATGGCTAGAATGACTCTGTAATTTTTAAAAAATGAAGTGAAAATTTAATAAATTGGGAGTCATGATCAAAACTCAAGGCAAATCAGAAGAGTGACACTGTTATTAGTATCATCAAAACACTAAGATAAACTAGAATATGCCTTGGCAACACTGAATTCTAGTAATTCTCATAGTTCTTAGATATCTAAACCTCATACTGGTTTCATTGAGAATTTTAAGTTTGTAAAGATCATCAGTGTTCATCCAGTTTTTAATCTTGTTAAATTTTTATTCTGCTGGAATACCAAAGAGAAAATATGGTAGCATATTGATATTTACTGTGAAAATATGTTAGAAAATAAGCTTTTTATTGAAAGTGTATACAAAACAAGCCATACATTTTTCTTGTATGTTTATTAACACATTAATTGTTTATTATGCAAAAGTGGCATAAACTTAATTGCATGAGTAAAAATCTGTATAAAAAAATGAAATTAAAGATAAGAGAATTTCTTCACATAGCATTTTCCAGAATTAATGACGTTAAGAAGAACATTTTGTAATGTGTAACTCTGTATATAATCTCTGAGTAAAAGGAGAAACAAGGTGGCCCTCTTTTCTTCCTGCTGAGTGAATTTAAAGTGCTAAACTCTTTATAATGGTGGTGTTGCTGCTGCAATGACAATGTAAGGATACAGTCAAGACAAATTTTACAAGCGGCAGTAAAGCTTTTTTTATTACATCCACTATCATAGCTAGAGAAAATCAGACAAGGTTTCAGGCAAACAAATCCTTCTTCAGGTCAGTGAACAGAAAAAATAAACTTAAAAACTAAAAGCAAATTTGGAAGAAGTGATTGAATTTAATTGGATATGTATCCGTTAGACTATTTCTGAAAGATAAGGCAGCTGGGACCTGTGACGTGGAAAAGATTTTGTGGGGGGTGACCTCTATTTCTCAAAAAATCTATTTCTGAGAGCTGATAAGTTATCAATCTCCTAAGGGAAGGAGAGAGACAAGTAGTTTATGGTCTTTACAGTGTGGAGAAGTGAGGGGAGGAGGGAAAGATTGTAACATGCCATAAAACTAATATCTATAATAAATCTGTAGTTTTAGACATTAAGTAAAACTATGAAACTTAGAACTTGAGGGACAAGTTTGTAACGCAGGAGACTGCCAATTATATGTTCCTCATTATTGATATTTTTAAGTGACTTGTTGCTGCTGCTCTTAAATCCTGGTCTACTTTCTCATTTCGTAATGTAACTACAAACTGTAGAACATTCCATATTAGGTGACTATAATCCAGATACTCCTTGAGTCTTAATTCAAAGGACTTTCAGAAAAAATCGACAAAATCCCTCATAAAAGACTTCTAAAGAAACTAAATATGTGAAAGGAGTAAGAGTAAAAAGTACCAGCATGTCCAACAATGATTTGTAGAGTAGAAAACGGGAAATTAAATGAAATATTCAGTCCTCAAAATGGAGGGTGGTCAGCAGTTGGGTTCTACAGGGAACTGTGCTAGTTAGTATAATACCAAATACCCATGAGTTAAGCAAGCAGTGAGGCGCGAAATCTGTTAATGATATCAGGTTATTCAGGACATGAAATGCGAGGGTTGCTTGTAAAATTGTAGGAGGGAATTTGACAGGTAATACAGTGTCACCTTAAATTCAGTGTAGATGCATATAAAGGAAAGAACATGAGGAAAGTGGTGTGAAAGCATAACTGGAAAGCCGAAATGCTGGTCCGCATGCTGATGACTCCCTGAATGGCTGTATGCCTCCTTCCCAAGGCAGAAGCATATCCTCAGTGAAATTTTGGCATTGGGAGCCCTGGTGAATGACCTTGGAAAGTCTCTTCTCTGAGAGGGAGATGGACCTCGGCTTTGCCATAATGGCCATGCAGGGGAGTCAGTGGGGTGATTGTTTTGGAGGAAGTGTCCCCATAGTGTCAGATGCATGTCTATTTATTAGTAATTGTATGGGTTCATTCAGGTGCATATTGGTTGCCCAGTTTCACTAGCTACTATGATGGCACCTACCTTGATGAAGCATATGTGACTTCTTTTACTCCTAAATTGCCCAGAAATATCACTTGAGGTGGGGAGAAAAGCATAGTAGAAAAAGGCAAATAATAAAGTGCCATTAAACGTTACTAAGGCCCTGATTTTAAAGTTCCTGTGGGGTAAAAACCTAGACAGAAAGTCTCGTGATTGGCAAGATATCTTCTGAGATGTATTGTCAGTGTGGTGGGTCAACCCTAGCCAGCAGCTGAGCACCAACGCAGTTGTTGGATCACAACCTGCTCAGTAGGATGGGGAAAGCGAATTGGAAGATCAAAAGCAAGAAAAATTGTGGATCAAGATAAAACCAGTTTAATAGGTGGAACAAAGCTCACACACGAGCAAAACAAAATAAGGAATTTATTCATTACTTCCCATTGGCAGGCAGATGTTCAGCCATCTCCAAGAAAGCAGGGCTCCATCACACGTAACAGTTACTTGGGAAGACAAATACCATAACTCCAAAGTCCCTTGCTTCTCCTTCTTTCTCCCAGCTATTATTACTAAGCATGATCTCATGAGGTATGGAGTATCCCTTTGGTAAGTTTTGGTCAGCTGAGACAGCCAAGTCCCCTCACAGTTTTTCTGCACACCCCCAGCCCACATGCTAGCAGGGCAGAGTGAGAAAAAGATGAAGCTTCAATGCTGTGTAAGCACTTCTCAGCAATGGGCAAAACACTGCTGCGTTATCAACACTGGTTCAATCACAAATCCAAAACACAGCACCATACGGGCTGTGAATGAATAAAATTAATTCCGTCACAACCAGACCCATTAGAGTCAGTAAAAACAGTGAGCACAAAATCATCAATAATAACCAGCAGTCTATTTTTAAAGATACTTTTGCTAAAGATATTATAAAGCAAACAGAATTAATGTACCAAGAAAATGTTTCTTGAATGAGAATTTTTAAAAATGACTTGAGTAGAAAAGTACCATGCAATAAACCTCTTTGTGGTACAGTTTGGAAGGTAACAAAGGGGACCTAAGATGGAAATTTTAATCTTCATGAACCTTCCACTTTCTTTTAGGGTTCTGCACACAGTGATGGTTTTAGAATGTTCTTTGTTGCCACACAGAAGGAGGAAATACACTGTCCCCCAGATTCACTGTAAAGAAAATGTAGAAAATGGTATGGACCTTTAATTGCAGGATGAAATAGGATTTCTATTAGACATAAAGAAATCTCTAAAGTTAAGTGTACCTAGACATTGGTAAATTGTCTGAGAAAGGTGTGGAATGACTGTCATTGGGAGTTTTTAAGAAAGGTATTGACAAGCATCTGTTAAGAGATGGGTATGACTGGGCTGGAACTAGGTCATTTGCTCTTTCTTCTACCCTCTTAGTTTCACTTCTTTTGCTGTTGTTCATGGTTTCACTACTAGTGCTCTCAGGACTGCTTCCCCCCATAGTTCAGATGAAAGAACTGTCATTGTCAGGAGGCAAAAACCAAGACACACACAAAAAAGGCTTTCCACTATCTTCGAAGTACCCACTTAAAAAGTAGAATAACTAATCCAAACACAAAGCTTAATATGTTTGACACGTGTTCATACACTGTATTTCATGCTGTTTACTTTTGGTTTTTTGTTCCTACATTTTATGTTCCACATTACTTCAAATAGCTGTAATTTCCCTTTTGTGCCTTATTTCCAAGGTCTGCCAATGGTTTGCTTTATCCATTGAGAGGATAACAGGTATGCTTTGTCAGATTGCAACAGTAATGTAAACATGCTTTCTTGATTTTCAAATAAATGTTTGATGTGCAGGTGTCAGGAAAAAGGTAAAAAGATCGCAAACAGTGTAATCCTTGCAATGAGAGTTCATGAACAATGTGTTCAATAAATCAATACAAATACATTACCAAGTAATTAAGGTCTGGAACCTTGGTTTCCTTAGTCTGTTTTCCAGTGCCATGTTGTCAGATGTAAAGTTGAGCATAAGAATGAGATGGCTATGTAAATTGGTCAGTTCTGCTAAGGTTCATAAAGAATTTCAAAGGCGACTTTTCACATCAAAACACAAACTGCTAAAATAATAAAATCAGCTGTGATACTTAGTGCAATATATGATATATTTTTTTAGGTACAAGGTTAAGACCTTCGATGAAATGACTGAGAAGTGTTAATAGATTATTACTTCACTTATCACCTTTTTAATTTATCTTCTCCTGTGTTGAAAGCCTGTTTTTCTAACCCATGCTCTTGACATATGTTTCCTTTTTGCTGCCAGGTCCAGATACTGTCTCTACATCAAAGAAGCAAGGGCATAACAGAATACAGAGCATCGGAGAGGAGGAAACAATTACTACTGTTCAGGCTTTTTGAGCATACCAGAGGTATAGCAGTTGTCATGGCACAGCAGGGGTGAAGAAAGACACAGAAAATCCTCTCAAGACAGTGTGAGACTGCTTGAAAACTGACCAACAATGGCTTCAGCCTGCTGAGGGTACACTCTCTGGTACCTGCTGGTACAAATGCCATCGATGCTTTGGAGGCCTCTTTCCAAACGGAGCTCCATGGGAAGGATACCACTGTCCAGGTGTGGGGAATGCTTGGTGCTGGTGACCTCTCATGTGGGAGATGTGCTTTGGTTTGAGGCACCGAGTCACCTGGTGAAGGAGCTGAAGGAAGAGGTGAGCAGGCTGTGTGTCATCAAAGAAGGATGAAGAGGAGATTGACTGGGTCTTTACAGAAAATTGGCGGGGATGACAGCTGAGCCATACAGAGCAACAAAGGAGGGACATCCAGAGGCCATGGTCAAACAAGCAGTGGAGGGACGCTCTCAAGATGGAGAGAGCTGGAAGTTTATGACTTCTGGTTCCTGCTTCACCTGCAGATCTGCAACTTAAAAACAGGTACTGGTGAGGACAAATAAAACCCATCAGCAGATGCATCAGAGCCAGATGAACCAGCCTAGCGTCCATATGAAGAGGAAAAGGTGAATGGTCATTATAGGAGACTCCCTGCTGTGGTGTATGAAAGGAACTATCTGCTGGCCTGACCTGTGAGCTCAGGAAGCTTGTTGCTTGCTGAAGCCAGGATTTGGAATGGTCAGCCTTTGGACTTTTTCCATTTTCTTCTCTTTCATGTGGGCAACAATGTTGTTGCAAGGAATAACTTGGAGCATACCAAGAGTGATTACAGAGCTCTTGAGTGGTGAAGGGGAGCTGGATGGTGTCTTCTCAGTCCTGCCAGTGAGGACAAAAGGCTTGAGAAGAAGTGGGGTCATCAGATCATGACCTCTCTGAATGGCTTGTGTTGCAGGTAGGACTTTGTCTTGTTGTGACATTGAGACGCTGTTTGAAGAGCAAGGACTACTGAGCTGGGATGGGGTAGATCTGATCAGGGCAAGCAAGAGTATTTTTGTAAACAGGCTTGCTAACCTAATGAGGAGTGCTTTAATGTAGATTTGTTGGGGGTGGGTTACCATAACTTGAAAATAAGTGAGGACACAGGGACAGAGCAGATATGTCCAGGGGACAGCATGACGGAGGAGGCTCTCACAATCCCACTGTGAGAGAAGCATGACTTGACACTCATCAAAAATGCCTCAACACAGCATGGAGAACAAACAAGAGGAAGTAGAAGTCTGTGCACAGTTGCAGAGTTTGACTTCATTGGGATTATGGAGGCAAGCTCAGATAGTTGTCATTAATTAAGTGATACTATGGGAGAACACAGGTTCTTCAGGCAAGATAAGGTGGTAGAAATCTCCTGAAGCTCAGTGAAAGCAAATGGCGTCTTGCATCCAGCACGGAATAATCCTGTGCAACAGTACAATCTGGAGACAAGACAATCAAGCAGCTGTGCAGAAAAGGATCTGGGGGTTGTGATGGATAACAAGTTGAACATGAGTCGGCAGAGTACCCTTGCAGCAAAAAGACCAGCTGCATCCTGGCCTGTATTACTAAGAGTGTAGCCAGCAGGTCTGGGTAAGTGATCCCTCCACTGTATTCAGCTTTTATCAGACTATATCTGGAGTTCCGTGTCCAGTTTTGGGCTCATCAGTACAAGGAAGATGCATCTTAGAGTGAATCCAGTGGGGCTCACCAAAATGGTTAGGGGTTGGAGCACCTGAGGCATGACGGCAGGCTGAGAGAAGAGTTCAGACTGGAGAAGAGAAGGCTAAGGGGAGACCTTCTTGCTGTCTAAAGCTACTTGTGAGAATACAGAGAAAATGAAACCAGACTCTTCTCAGACAGTGACAGGGCAGGAAAAAAACAGGCAGAAGTTGTAACACGGACAATTCTGATTAGATGCAAGGCTTGGTTTTTATTTTCTGCAAGGTGGGGTAGAGTGAAGGAACAGGTTGTCTAGGGAGATTGCAGAAACTGTTTGTGGAGTTGTTCAAGACAAGACGCGGCCCTGAGCAACATTATCTAATAAGACTTGCTTTGAGCAGTGAGTTGGATGAGACTGCCCTCTGGGGCTCCCTTCCAGCCTAGATAATTGCATGGTTTTACAATTCTACAGTCCTATGAGAAGCAGATGCAAGCAAGAAACGCTTCAGTTGCCTTTCAGAGGGGAGGAAGTAGCATATAACAAAAGCACAAAGAAAAGAGAATGGGACAGGGTAAGTGAAATAGGCAGTAAGGTTAGTACCAGGTGGGATTTGTTAACTGATGGTCTTCCTGTGCTTTGCAGTTGCAATGTATGCATGTGATGGAAATAATTTAAGGTACTTGGAGCTACAGGAAAATAGTTAAGCAGCAGGCGGGTTTCTTGCAAAATGACAATATAAAGCAGGATTTAACATGCCAGATGACTGGGAGGTGATAACATGCTCCTTAAATACAACTGCACTGCAGAAAGAGCTCTGTGGGAAAATGAGAGAAGGTAAATACCTGTCAGGTATCACAATTCTAATTTTTCATCCTTCTTTATGCTTAAATGCTGTCCTGATTTGGCTTTCAGCTTCAAGCAATTTTTGTTGCCTCATTGTTTTTGCTTTGCTTGTATTTTTTTCTCATGCCTCTGTATTTTAAAGAAGGAATAAATATAAAATCCAATTACAAAACTGGCATCCTGAGTCTTCAGTTCCAATCAACTGGAGTCAGAACTCCTTTTTTAGTAAGAAATAACATTTTTCCTTAGCTTCTGCTCTGCAAGTTGATTCTGGAACCTCAAAATCAAGTCCCACCTGTCCTTGAATCTTAAACCTTCTTGGTGATTTAAAGAAGCTGTTCTTCCATTTACTCTGACCACTGAATGCATTTTCAGAATAAGTGATTGAGTCCGTTGTTGGGTTTACTAAGACACTGCCTTGATGCAATGAGGGAGCTGAATTCATCGCACAACCTCTCAGCCTCAAGGGCTAAGAAGAGTCAACAGATAGAGCTACGTAGAGGTAAATCTGTCAGTCGGGCTAGCCATTCATTTTACACATAATTTTTCACACTGTGGTACTGATGCAAACAAACAGCCATCAGTGAGAATCTTAAAAGTAGGTAAGAGCAGTCATCCCAGGTCAGACGAAGCAGTTTTCTAAGCAAATAATCTGTCTCCATCAGTCATCAAGAACAGAGGGCAAGGGAAAACACCTAAATGCAAAATAAGCACATAGTACGACTTCCATCAGAGCAGAAATTGCTGAAGATTGAGTGTGTGAGTCAGGGACTTCCTGAGCTAAAGCTAGTATTTTAGTAGGTAAGCTCTAGCAAGGAATAAACAATATTAAAAACCTATCCTGTTTTGATCACAGGACTTAGAGAGACCTTGTGCAGTGATCCTTTACATCACAGCGTGTTTAACCAGACCAAAAACTACACTGTAATTAAGAAAAATTAGAACTGCTGTAAAAGTCATCACTGAAAAAAAGGAAACTTTCTGAGATGTTTTTGTTGAATTATTAGTGAAATACGGATGAAGCTGAACACCTGACTGATTTGTTCAGTGCTAAAACTTTGGTGAAACTTGTCTGCGTATGAGTCTAAATAGACAACCCTTCATTTAATTACAGAAAAATACGACTTTTCTACCATTAAGGTTTCTACATTATGAAGGCCTCTTTCTCATTTGCTTTCTTCCTTTAAAGGTTGTTCTGCCTCAGTTTTGCTTTGACTTTTCTTCCTTTCTCATATATTGTGTTTATCTAGAAGCAGAATAAAAATAGATTTTGTAACAGAATAAAAATACTTTCTGTAGGGTATTTACAAACACAGAGCAAATCTGAGCAACTTGTTACAAGTTGGCAAATGCAATCTGAGAGCCAGCCAAGGAAAATTACAAACACTTTCACAGTGCGAGTGAAATTGCTCAGATTGTTCTGATAACGCTGCCAGTTGTTTTTCTTTTGCATTTTAAGTCTGGCTGTAGCTGCTACTTCGTGGTACCTTCTACTGGATGATTGCAGGTTACTACAAGGCTCTTGTTTTTGTCTTTATGTGAAGTTTTTGTTCTAGAAAGCTGCGCTACTGAAAATCTTATATTGCTCACACTATCGTTACAGGTTATTTTGCCCATCTGGAAGATTAAATCAGCTGTTTAGGCTTAAATGGATCAGTTGCTCACCAAGCCAGTTTTCCCTTGTGCTAGGAATTAAGGGGAAGGAAAAAAAGGGAAGAGTTCCCAAAGTTACTGTGGGTGGCAGGTTTGTTTTCAGACTAGTAGTGTAACTTCCCTGTTGTTTCTAGTCACTGCTCTGTCACCAGAATTGTCTATTCTAATTGGCTTAGCCAAAATGATGTATGCACACTTCCCTGGCTTTATCCACTTCCCCGCACCATCGTGTATGTGACCACCAAATACATTGTTTTGGACTGCTGCTTTGTTCCAGACGGACAGGATTCTAAAAGTTGAAACCAGTTTTGGAAAGTCTTTGTTTCGTTATTACCCCTTCTTCTTTCTCCCATACATTGGTAAAATGTACTCCATATTGACTTCATTCTATAAATTGCATGCGTTATATTCCTTTTTTAGACTTTGTATCAACTTGTCTTATATTGCCACTAGGTTAAAAAAAATAAAAATTTACTCAGTTTTGATTTAGACATTATTAATTTAAACATATGGTTTAGCTAACATATGTAATAGCTTTAGAAGCCTGGAAATACATTTATATAAATACAATAGATTTACTAATCCTACATCATACTTTATAATCCTCCCCTAGGCTTATAAATCCTACCTTCTATATGCAATTCCTATGATTAATTTACAAATCATCCCAATAAATCCTAAATTAAAATGAGTAGATTTGTAAATCCTTTCTTTGTGTTTGAAGTATGGAACAAGTAGATGATTTGTAAGTGAGGTCTTCAAAGTTTGACAGTTACAATTAAATCTATATCCAGTCTTATTCCTCTTTCTTCTCTGCCTTCCCAACTTTGCCTGTAAATCCTGATCATCTGATTCTTTCATGAAATTAATCTTTATTTAAACAAGACAGAAATTCTGTAAACTTTCATATGCTTCAATTGACTTAACCACATCACTGTAATCACACCAGCTCCAAGCCCTCCCAACCTGAACTGTACTGGGATAAAATAGATTGAATCAGAGACCCAAGGGAGCATGCAGGATGTGTCAGGAGGTGGTGTTGGAAATTCAGCTGAAAGCGTTTTCTTCTGAAAAACAGCAACTGCAGTATGCTCCCTCATGATGTTTGATTATTCTATGACATTCCAGGATTCTTTTTAATGGCTCCCCAGAGTGTTATTCTTCAAAAACTTAACAGCTTTTGTGCCAGCAATTTGGGTTTTACAGACAGTTAAAACTCACTTCATTTATAAACTCAAAAGCAAGCATGTCTTACTTTTGCTCTAAGTTACAGAGTAGTTGAGAAACAGGGAATACAGTCTCTGTTCATGTCTCTGAAAGCCTCAGATGTGTTATCCAAATTACTTTCATAGGTTCTTCAGGTCCACACATTTGTATAATATTGCCTGCGTACTTATACAGTCACCCAGTATGCAACTAACAGACCTGCACAGCTCCAAACTGAATGAATGAAACAACTTTATTTGAAAATCCCACCTGTTTTTTAAAATACGTGTTAACTGGCAAAGACCCTTTTGTTATTTTGTCAGCATTTTTTAAATCAAGGTTGTCTTTAAGTCTTTCAGCTTGTCATGAATTTCAATGGTCCTGTGAAATTCTCCCTCCAACCAATACAACCAATGTAGTCACTAAACATCTTCTCCCAAGTAGAAGGGTTGTCCATTACCTTTTTCTCTACAAGTGCATAGCTTTATTAAGCATTTTAAGCATTTCATTCAGGCCTTATTCCCTTCAAAATTCAAACAACACCCTGCCCATCCTACATCCACATCTCACTTTCACTTTTTGTAACCAGCTCGCTGTGGTACCACTGCCTGACTGCAGGGAGCGGGGCAAGATTCCACTTTTATTTCTTGCAAGGCCACATACTCCTATAGCCTGCCCTGCACAGATCCCTATGTATCTCTCCACAGGGTTTTCTTACCTGCATCCGTGATTTCCAAGACTCTGTGAGAAGCTGTGCGGGAAGGTAAGGAGGCAGGGTATTGGCTAGCAGGCTCAGGAAGAAGATCTTAGTGGATTAAGGACTTCCCTAAAAGAAATGAGAGACTGTGAGAAAAGTGTAACTCCTGTTTTTAAACTTTTTTTTTTTTTTTTTTTTTTGTGAGGGGCAATTTTCAATTCAGAAATGCCTATATTTGTAGGGGGTGTGGCAGGGAACCTTGTAGAGTACCTTCACTTGAAGAACCTCCCCAGTCTGAAGTCCATTGCCTATTCCAGACAAATTAAATATTTGTCAATAATCTTTTGACTAAAAACTGCTCTAGATACTTCAACTGGCTGTGGAAGGATGAGTAAGTCTAAATATCAGTCTTGAACATTAAGCATACAAAAGAATTATTTCATTCCTGCTTTAACTAGCAGGTAACATTGGCTATGAAGTCTCCAGGGTGTCGCCGTAATTCCTAAATTCTGAAAAATTAGCAGTAGAAACCTTAATTTTCAGGCTGAGAAATCAGTCAAAGCAAATGGAGATCTTCAGACTGGTACTGCAAGGACTGTCTGGCACTCAGGGAAAAGGAACAGTTGAAGGTTGCTCCCTTCTTCTTCTCCTTCTACATTTAAATTTAGTCACTTCTGTCTCAGCAACAAGCTGCTGGTGTACCAGAGGCAGATCATGTACAAAGTTTCAGTCAGAAGAGGCTTTCAGACAGGTGATGTCCTCAACCATTCTGATACCTGGCAATTCAAAATAACTCTGTCGCTAGCTGTATTTTCAAAGGCAAAAATGTGTGTATTTCCTTACATCTATGAAAACACATGTTACAAGTAGACATATATTATATATTTATGTCAGTATAGGGCTTTGCATGTGTGTATATATATACACACTTTGTATGTTTGTACATATGCGTGTATATATACACACATACTAACATATGTACTATACTAATAGTATAGATTATATTATGCTTTACTTGTATATATACTAATACCTGCATTTATATGAATAAATATACACTCATACATATACATACTATCGTATACTGAAACTTAATTCTCCCCCAGCATTAGAGGGAAGCTATTATCTATTCCTTGGTAATACTGGCTAGTGTTAACAGCTCATCAGGGAGAGAGTATTATCTCTGGGTCTTCATATGTTGAATACAAATAAGGAGAGGAATGGCTAGACAATATGTTCTACCTAAATTGTACTGCTCTGTATTCTCCCTTGCCTTTCCTAATCAGTTTCTAATCTCCTATATGACTTAATTATACAGTTACACATTTATATCCTCTCTCACACCTTCTCTTCCTCTTCTTGCTAAGCTGTCTTCAAAGACACTTGTGATGGGGGTGTTCTCTGTAAGTCTGTCTCTGCAATCTCTAAGTAGGGATGGAATGAAGCTTTAGCAGTAAACCAGCTTCTCTGCAAAGGGGTTGGCAAAACCATATCCAAAAAAAAAGTAAATAAGAAATGAAATCCTAGAGCTACAAACATAAGATTAAATCCATTTAAATAGTTCTGAATGTTAGAAAAAGTAGCTAAAATGGCATCCAAGAACTAGGTTTAAGAGCTTGCTTGGAATTTCAGTAAAAAAACCTGTATTGGCCACGAGGAAAGTGTTTCAATGGTCACTGAAGAGTAATGAAGAGTAAGAAGAGTACACTGAAGAATAGGAAGAGTAATGGGTTCAAAAAAAAGAACAATTTGTTTCTTTTTACATAAAACAGAGAGGAAATCATTTTATAGTCTAGTTTTCCTGACAAAGCCAAAAGACTACATATAAATGGAAGCATCATGTACAAATACATATAAACTTTTCAATAGTTAATTACTTATATAACATAGACTATCATCCATTGATGGCTACCTTATCATCTTGGTCACAGATAAAGGACAATGTTTGTATTACGGTATAATTATAGCTCCAGAATAAATACAAGAAATACTGGATTTCTTATAGCACAATTCTCACATCTCTTTTTTCTATAGTTCTGGTTGACACATTTCCAACTAGAAAAACCTAAAAGCCCGATTTTGGCCTGAACAAGGATGGCATCTTTATCGTTGTGTCTGAAATTCTCTAGTAATAGTTCACCATATCTTTTCGGTGCCATTACATTTACAAATGAAACCCTAATTGAATGCTGAAAAGATAAATTTATTTGAACCCAGTGAAGTACCCTATTCATAATACTGCATGGCTTGCACCAAAAGCATCCCAACCTAAGGAAGAAATGTCTGTCCCCAGAGCTGCTACAGCCACAGTGATTGGCCCAGCTCAATTCTGTAATGAAATTGCTGTTACTATGATCATAAGTCATAGGTATATTCAGGCTGTATGTCCCTGTCCTTGTTACTGAACTTCATAATTGTTATAATTGTTTCAATTCACCCTGTAGTATTAATGGTGAAGTGGGAGAGCCTAATTCCTCATATTCTAGTGATTTTGTATCTGCTTTGACAGGGGACAGATACTTTGCTAAGAGAAAAGGTAATACATAAAAAACCCAGTCCATTATGGGAAAGAACACCTCTGACAGATAAAAGAGGATTTTTATAAGACAGCTGGAAATCTGGCCCTCTTTCTCCACCTTTTACCTGTCAATATTATTCTTTCATAAAAAAAATCAGGATTTGACGATTCTAGAAGCAATAAAAATATTATATCAACAATCCTAAATATTTTTTTGTTTTCAGTCAAGCAAATATTAACGTAGCAGAAGTAAGCTCAGCATTAAGGATTACAGAAAATAATATTTGAAAAAATTCAAAAGAAATGAAAGACATTCATTAGCCTATATAATTTATGGACACAAGTTCAAAAGTTCATTGGAAACAGTAGCAAACAAAAAGAAGTAGTTAAATAAGCACTCACAAAAAAAATATTTTTAAATTATAATGGGCAAAAAATAGACAGAAAATTTGTTAGAAGCAGAAAGCACACTAGAATTCTGCAATTTTTCTAAAGGAGAGTGGCAGCACTGTCAGCGGCCATAGGAGTTTGCTGACATTTTGATACAGTGAGGAACTGGACCAGGGTCCTGTTGCCTTTTTCATAATGTTGTGTAGAACTGAGGCAAATACCAGGGCCCTGGGCTTGTCCCCCCTCCTGTGGGTTTGGCTGCTGGATCTCGGGGCCAGTTCAGAGGGAGTGTAGCTGAGGGCTGCCCCCTTCCCAATCATCTCCCTGGGGAGTGTTGTTATGGTTAAAACCCAGCCGGCGGCCAAATGCCACACAGCCAGTCCCTGATCCACCCCCCCACCCAGGGGAGGAGGAAGGGAATTGAAGGGGTAAAGGGAGACTCATAGGTTGAGATAAAAACAGCTTAATAATTGTAATAAAATAAAACAATAATAGAAAGTACAAACGGGTATTACACTATGTGATTGATTGCTCACCACCCACAGACTCATACCCAGCCCACTCCCAGCTAGTGATCCCAAAATACCAAGATCCTACAACCACAGTCCTGGAAGCAAGAGAGAGCTCCCTCTCCTTCCCAGCCATCCCTCCGTTATATACCAAGCATGACGTTACATAATATGGAATATTTCACTGGCCAGTTTGGGCCCGGTGCTCTGGCCGTGCTCCCTCTAAGCTCTGGCACACCTGCAGGACATGGGCAGTTGGAGAGTCCTTGATCTCTCAGCAACAACTGAAACCACCAGTGTATTATCAGCGTTCTTCCCATACCAAATCCCATACTGAATCCAAAGCACAGCACTGTTCTAGATACTAAGACGAAAAATGAACTTTATCCCAGCCAAAACCAGGACAGTGTCCACCCCTTATTCCATACCATTTATGTTATGCTCAAGTTCCAAGTTTCCCAATACATTCTAATTATTCACTATCCCTTTCTTTGGTCTTAGACATATGCACACAGGTATCATTCCCTTAATCTATGGGCCATCCTTCCAGAATGTATAGTGAGTTCATTTAGTCCATAATTTCAGGTTTCACCTGTCATGAATGTCTTTTAAGTCAGGAGGGATGAGGCAGATTTGGCTCAGCCAGTGGAGCGTGGGTGACCTTGGGCACGGCAGGAGGATGACGTGTAGTCCCTGCTACAATCGGGGCTGGTAGCTGATGTATTTGGCGCCATCCATGCTCATAGTCTGTGGGCTGAAGGTGTCAATCTTGTGGAAGTTTCCAGACACTGACTGCTGAAGTCAGTCTTGACTCTGTCAAAGCTCATTTTTTTTTGTTAATCTGATGCCATTAGTATACGATGAATCAACTATAGCGATGATGTTATGCAATAACAGGGTTATTTGGTAATTAACACCGTACAGTTCAATTTATCAGCTGTTTTCACCTGAAATTAAATCCTTTTGAGGCACACATCGGACTTCCCTGTCCTATTGCATTACCCACCAAAAGCACCCAGGACCTTGGGCAAAAGTAATTCTACTCATGGGTTTAACTTTAGCTGAAGTAGGGATAACCCAGTCTTCCCCAGTATGTTTTTAATGTGCACTACAGGGACTTTATCACCATCTACGGTAGATGTAGAAGGTTTGACTGGGCAGGGCCAGCCTGGTTGGCAGATCCTCTAGTACTGACTAACCAACTGAGGGCTCCCCCTTCCCAATCATCTCCTGAGGGAGAGCATTTCCAGCCCCGTCTCACTTCCCACATGCTCCTGACCTGTCCCCAGGGCAGGGCCCGATGTGTGGGGCTGGGGCTGCCTGTGGTGCCCCCCTGCCTGCCCCGCTCCCTGACTGGGGTTGTGGGAACGGCGGTTGTGAGGGGAGCCCTTGGGCCATACGACACTCTGACATGTTCCTGTTCTGGTGTACCGTCATTTCATGACCTTTACTTTGGTAAAGCTACCTCACAATTTAAAGGGGAGAGGGGTTAAAGCTAAAAATGAAGAAAGGTTACATCTTAATACCAGTCACTGGTGCGTGTGAAGGGTTTTCCATCATTTTCATCTATCATTTGAACCAGCTTCCCTCAATTTAATGTATGTCTACATTAGAGTGTCAGACATTAGTTTCCCCGAAATTAATAAACTGCTTAATATCTCTATATAGGCAAAATTCAGATCTTGGTAAAAAAAAAAAAAAAAAAAAAAAAAAAAAAAAGAGCCACTTGCAGATAGTACTTCACTTTCCTGGGATGCTTGATCAGAAATGTACTGGAGGAACCGAGAGTGAGATCTATCCGCCTAGAGAGGAACAACATAACCAGAAACAAAGCACTGAAGTCTTCCCTGAAACTTGGAATGAGGCCATGATGTTCCTGAGCCATGCAGTTTCTCCCCCACTCTTTTTAACAGCCTCTTTCTGAATACTTGTATGAAGAAAGGGAAAGTGCACTGGGAACCATATGGAGCCTACATTTCCCCAGCCATTTTCAGCTCAGTTAGGCCCTTTATCTGCTTAGTCATTTCGTATTTCATTAATCTCCATCCATTCCTAAATTAGCTTCCACTCTGCTCACTTGTAGAGCAGTCTTTCCACTTTTATGCTGACTACTTTGGATACCCTCTGTAAATACTTCTGTATTTTGTATTCTTCACCTTGATTGTTGGTTTCTTTTCCATGTGTACCAGTGTCAGTGGAGCAAAGGAAAGGTGTTTAAAGCAGCAAGCTGAGGTGGTAGTTCCCTATTTCTTTCCTAAGAAACCGAAATATTCTTCTTGTCTTACTGAGCAGCAGGGGAGACTGGACATATTTTCAGATGGCAAACCTTTGACAGCAAAGCAAAGGTGTCACACTATATTTATAGCAATTTACATACACAGAAGTGAAAGCTGCCATTTCACGTGCCACAAAACACTAACATTGTCTTTATGAATCCTTCTGTCACAGGCAAGAGTTTGCCTTACTTCAGAATATCATTAATAAATTCAAATATGATCTGTCCAGTAATAAATCACAATTCTTAAAAGTCTCAGGAGTATTTGCAATTATATTTCAAATCAAGCAGACCTTCAGACCAATTTACACTACTGCTCAGCTTACAAAATTGAGTGCCACATAAAAAATACAGCACTTTAGCATTTCATTCAACTGTGAATCCATGAGACACAATTGTAGTGTGTATTTATATTCTCATATAAAAAGAAAATTAAGAACCTATTCAGTGTTTTAATGCCCCAGCCATGAATGAATAAAAGAGAAATAGAAGCAACTAGAGAGCAGAACACTAAATTCACCTAATTTTCTCAGGAAGGCAAATAGTTTCCAGAAAATGGAAATATATAGATAAATGAAAATGATCACTCTCACACCCACAGCTATGTTGAACATCATGTACCAGTCTCTTCCTATCTAGGGATTTAAGAAGTCCTGGCCAAGGAATTGTGGTTGGAATTACTTGGCAAGTATTAAACCACAAAAAACAAATAAATGGAAAGACTTAATTTGATTCCATTCTTACTGCTGAGCTGGCAGCAAGACATGAAGCATCCTGACTGTCTCAGCATAAGTTTTTGTTATTGTAAATAGAAAGGTACTTGGGTCATGTCCTGATTGTCTCCTTTTAGTATAGCTAGAGACGGTCCTGTCCTTTCCTTTCTTATGATGATAATAGAATGTAATTCAAATTTTTGAAACCTGAAACCTTATCTTTTACTTTACCAATCTGAAACATTTTAAGGACTAATGGTTAAGCTCTTCTGGTGAGTGAGATATGTTCAGATTTACTAAGAGAGAGGTTTAGTTTGTATCAGGGTTAAAACTGCAGTATTGGGTTTCAAAACTGTGGAAACCATGATTCTGCTCAAGCTGCTTACCCTGAAACTGAAGGAATATCTCTATGAGCTGGGTCTTATGCCTCGGACAACATGGAAATAACACAACTGGGACTTTGCCATTCACTTCTGTCAGTAGGTGGCAACTCTAGGTATATCCAGCATCAAGAATTTAGGTATGGAATTCATGAGTGGAGGAAACACAGACTTTAATGTTTAGAACCAACACAAATGGCTCAAAACAGTCCAGGGTCAGTTCTATGGCTCTGGCATCAAAAAGCAGGTCCACATGCTGCACCCTTTGGGAAAACATACACAAGATGCCAGCTGGGGAGAGTTCTTGGCCCATACCATCCCTTGAACGGTGCATTGGTGTCGACAATACTATCTGGCACAGGCCAAAATTTTACCAAGGAATGCGCTAGGAATTAAATGGTAAAGTTTATTTCATGCTATTCTTTTACTTTTGCCCTGCCCTCCTGGAGATTACTGGTATAAATATAGATGGGCAACTATAGGTGGGATTCTGAAAGATCTAGAGGTGCCCCAGTTTAGAAAGCCAGAGACAAGGACTTCTTACCAGGTTAGACCTGTCCATTCTTTCAAAGAGCAAAGCAGGTCTCCTGTTTCACGTTACTAGTTACTAATGCCACTCAGGTGGCTGTAGATGACTTAGTCAATTCTTTCCCTTAAATGAGTGAACACAAGCCCACATGTTCTGTTTCCTACAAGAGAACATTGTATTCTAGTTGTCTGGTTCTGGAGACATTTTCCAGCAATCTTATGGGACGTGTGCCATTGTGTAGATAAATCAAGGTCTGTTTGGTCAGACACCAATCACAGATGAGTTGTTAACCCAAGTGTTATGCTCTTACTTGGAAAAGGGAATCTTTGACACTGTTTTCTGCTTCAAGAACTACATTTCTTTAACATATTTACCCTTTTGCACTTAGTCATCCATTCATACTTAAATGTAATATAGATCCTGAGGTGTTTCATTACACATGCAGTGAAGTTTATAAACTATGGAATCTACTGTGAGAAAAGGTTTCAGAACTATCAAATGAACCTGGGAATTATGAATTCAGGTAGATATCCAGGAAGGATTTTCTTGTTCCCATAATTTTCAACAATTCAACAGGGGCTTGAAAAAAAAATCTAAATTTTGGATTTTCATATTAACAACACTGGATACCCAAATTATTTTTTGATGTCAATAACCATAGAGTCTTATTTGTGCTAATATTCTCAGCTAGAGACGTTCCTCAGGTACCTACCAAGACCTGTTGGACTGCCACTGTCTAATTTCTGTTATTTCTTAAAAACCGAGGAAACTGGTCTATTTGTCACAAAAAAACCCCAACACAGATTCATCCCTGTTCCTAGTGTTTCTGACAATGATGTGGACAAAACAGAGATCTGTACAATGAACTGGGCTGTGGCTTGTCATTATAGTAATAAACGTGACATATGTGAGAGCACTTTATCCTTCAATTTCATTTGTAATAAAAACACTTCTAAAAATGGTTAAGGGAGAAATAAATTAACATGATTCTAAACTAGGCCTATTACAAAAATTCTAATGAACTTAAAAAAACCCCAGTATCCTTATTAGCCAACCTATTTATTAAATAAATTTGTTAGGTTGTGTACCTTGGTGATTTACCTATAGATTCCCCAGACAAGCTCTGTTTATTCTTCTGTTTTATCTCATCCAGAACTATTAAAAGAAGGAAAAAAACCACCCAGCAAACAGAGAACTTACGACAAGTTCAGAGATCTTTGACAGCAAAGATGCTAGACAGCTGTTGTAGTTGAGAGTCTTGTTAACTAGCAGACCTAAATGTTCACTTGAACTTTTGCTTTATATAGCCAACACTGTTAGAAAAATAAACTTTAAGACTATCTTAATCATGTCACATACAGTTACTTGGTTTGTATTTGGTTTTGTTTCTATTTGAACATTAATTACTCCAGGGAAACATTGTTTCCAGCATAAGTTCAATTATTTAATTGCATTGCTGTTACTGACACAGGGACCAGCAGATATAATAGTTTTTTATTTCTTTAAATTATTACCTAACCTTGATAGAACTGTGTGTATAAGAGTTCAAACTGGGAATAAATTTTGATTGACAAGTGTGTCTGATTTGAATCTTGGTTTGAAGCTCAGATTTATTTTTTTTCTTGTATTTTCTGTGAGTACAGAAGAGAAGGTTGTTGTGATAGAGAGAGGGAAGGAGGGGTTTTCAATTTATTTTTAAAGTTTGGTTATATATTTTCAGGGATCTAGTAAGACATTTCCACAATTATCATGAATAATGCCTTACTACGACTAAACCAAATGTTGCTTTTAAAAAGTAATTCTACTAAAGCCAATGAAACTCATGAATACTTAGCATCCCCGTTTTCACCAAAATTTATGCAACTAGTTGTCAAGTAATTAAAAATAACTATGTAATTAAACTTTCATATTTTATAAAATGGACAGAAACAATCACTAAATTGGATACTGTTGACATTTGGGTCATTTATAGTTGTAACCATGACAAAAAAGAGAAACTCACAGGATTAATTTGTATTGTCAACACAGTACCAGGATGATTTTTTAACATAACATGTATTGCAGAATCATAGAAGGCTTGAAGTTGGCAGGGACCTCTGGAGTTCACCTGGTCTAACCCCCTCTGCTCAAGCAGGGCCACCTAGACCAGGTTGCCCATAACCACGTCCAGGCAGCTTTGGAATATCTCCAAGGATGGAGACTCTACAGCCTCTCTGGGCAACCTGTGCTGGTGCTCGGTCATCCTCACAGTGAAAAAATGTTTCCTGATGTTCAGAGGGAACCTCATATGTCTCAGTTTGTGCCCATCACCTCTGGTCCTGTCACTAGGTACCACTGAAAAGAGCCCGGCTCTCTCTTTTTTGCATCTTCCCTTTAGGTATTTATATACATGGATGACACCCTCCTTGAGTCTTCTCTTCTCCAGGCTGAACAGTCCCAGATTTCTCAGACTTTCTTCATAGAAGAGATGCTCCAGTCCCTTCATCATCTTTGTGGCCCTTCACTGATCTCTCTCCAGTGGCTCCTTATCTCTCATGTACTGGGGAGCCCAGAACTGGCCAAATTATTTTTCAGGGCATACTTCATAAAAATCACAGAAAAAAAATAATTTGGAAGCGATCACCCAAGTTTGTAATGCAGGATTAACTTCAAAGCTAGATTAGTTTGATCAGGACCTTGTCCAATCTAGTTTTGAAAATCCCTATGGATAGAGATTTCACAGTCTCTGTTGTCCATCCACCACCAGTGCTTGACCACTATATTTTTTTGTTAAGAAATTTTTCCTTATGTCCAACTTGAATTTCTTTGTTGCAGCCTATGATTATGGCCTCCCATCCTTTCGTTGTGCAGTTCTGAGATTATTTTGGGTCCTTCTTTTGCATAATCCCTGCTTAATGCAATGGACGGCTACAGTTAGATCCCCCTAAAGTTTTTCTCATCCATGTTAAATAAACCCAATTCCCTGTCTCTTTATGTATATCTGATGTAAGTCATTTCAGTGATACTTCAGTGGAATCTTTCCAGTCCATTATTTAATACTTTAATTAGTTCAGTATGGCATTATGTTGCCTTAGGTCTGAGCTTGAATTTACTTTGGATAAATGTTATCAGTGCTTTCTTCTTGAGATTTTCACCAGACTGAGCAATGTCAGCCTCCAAGAAAGGAAAAATTTGGCAGAGGTTGAAGTCTGGTCTGAATTCAAAACTTGAACCTTGCAATCAGTGTGGATGTAACCAGGTCACATTGTCTGGCCTAGAACCCGCATCTGTGCCGAGCTAACAAATCACTGCAGGCTCAGTATGATCAGCTGTGGGAACTTTCCTTTGAGATTCCGGGTGTAAAGTGAAAACTAAATATAGTTCAAGATCACTTCTGCCACATTATTTCAAAAGATAGTTGGACAGCAGGTCATTAATTGTTCGGCTAAGAAAAATACATTCACAAGGGTATCTGCTAGGTTTTTTTCACTTAGAGTTCTATAAATGTCTGATATATGAGGATGCTTATCATAAGTGTAGGTGATAACACCACCTACATAAAAGATAGCATAATCCTTTTCCTGATAAGAAACTGTTTAGAGTGGGTTACAATATGGCTGAACTCAAAGTTTTAGGGTCAACATTTTTATTTAATGTGCTTCCTTCTACCTTTTATGTATTTGCTTTCATTAAATTGCTGAAATTTCTGCAGCTGAGACAAGCAAGGAAATATGCCTTTCTATAGCAGTTATTTCTGAGAAGAAATGTATGCTATCTTCAGCTGTTCTACTAATAAACTGAACCTTGGTCTCATGTCTTATGGTGCTCCATTAAATGTTATGAAGTTGTAGGACTCTTGAAAGACAGTTTCCTCTCACTTAGAATAGCTGCTTTAGTTTTTGGCAGCTAAAGTTTTCTGCAACCCTATCTGCAATGAGAATGTGCTCTATACCTTTTTAATTAGTATTGATGACAAGATGTTATTTAAGCTCCCTGGATTTCACTGAAAAAAGTTAATATATATTAAAAAAAGATTCACTTATTAGGACAAAAAGACTGAACAAGTGATTCAGTCTTTTGATATGTTTTGATATCTGTAAATACAGCACAAAGTTTTCATTCTGATAAAAAAAAAATGTGATATTTCCTGCAGGGTCTACTGAGACTTAAATCTTTCCATGGGTATTTGCTTAGCAGTTGTAGTTATCCTTTATGAAAGAAATGACTCACCATGTTTACCACATTTTGCATAGTTACAGTACAGTCGGAAACTTCTATCAGATGATTATCTTCCTCAGATAAAGTAGGTATAGCATTTACCTTGAATGGAAAAAAAAGAAAACCTCGATAAATAACATTGGAGCTTCTACTTCATTTTTAAAGAAACTTATAACATATTCACCTCACGTTTGGGAGTAATCACTGGACAGAAACAGACTGCTAAAAGGTAGTCTAGAAGTAAAATCTCAGATGCTCTAAAATGATAATAAAATGTTGCTTAAAGATAAGAAGTAGGCATTTTTTTTCTGTGATAAACTCAAGGAAAAGTCATTACCATAGCAGCTACTACTGCTGGTTTTCAGGTGTCACATGGCCTAGTCAAAGCTTCACTAGGTTGTAGCACTGTGCTCCTTAACCCAGAAAAAACTAAGCCCACAAAACTAAATAAAATAAAATTAATCACAATTTAAAAAATGAAGATTTAGGTCCATCTCTCAATAAGGATAATCCCCCAAATGAAATCAGATCCAATATTTCCTAGACTGAAAGAAACAGCTTGAGAAGCACACCTCTGTAGCATACCTCCTTCAACTTCCACAGCACATAGTATTTCTGTAAACTGAGACGATAACGTCTAGGGGCTTGACAAGGTTTTTCTTCCTCACTATCTGAAAAACCTTTTCATTATTCCTTTATGTAAAGTAACAGCCTGAAAAACGATGGATACTACCTAGTTAAATGGAGATGGAATCACACCGTTCTATGGTTTGATAGAAAAATTAATAGTCTGATCAACTATTAAGGTTCAAATAAGTATGTGATCCTGTTTGTGCTATCATTATTCACAGCAGTGATATCAGAAAAAAAACAAACAAATCATTTTTCATACTTACCTTGAGTTATGAAAGCACAATCAAGTGAAAATTACTTTCTACAGTGAAAGAAAGCATATTCCTTAGCCACAAAATAATAATTCTCTTTGGATCTGGCTCCAATTTTCCATATGACATGGTGAATTTGTCTCCTGTTAAAGTGTATAATACCTTACAGGATTCTTGCATCTGAATTCATAGTAATTTTTAGATCTTTTATGTATCCTCAGTAGGATGCAATATGTGTTATTATTAATTTTAATTTGCTATTACAGTACTGAAATAATTTAGAATAAATATTTGACAGCATGATTTTTTAGTTTTAGCTGAGAATTACATTCACTGCATATATAAAACTCCAATCCCCATATACTGAACAGAAACCAACTGCTAGTTGAGAAATGACTGTTACAAGAAATGCTGTTTTTTCTGTTAAGTTTCAAGGGGTGACTTCACTTACAAATAGAGGAATTCAGAAAGTTAACATTAACAAAAGCTAACAAAATGAAATTTGTAAGCGGAGGTGGATGGTATACTCTAATACAGAAGCTGCATTTAATTGTGAATTATTTAAATGCAGAATAAATGAATTGGTAGAGCTTACAGAAAACCTGAATGAATTCCTGTTTTTCAATATTGCTTGATTTGAGTGATCAATACCCAATGTGAAAAACACTGTAGGATCATAGAATAGCAAAAGGCTCCTGTGTTAGGGCTATAAATGATATACAGGGAGCCAGGAATTCAGTCACCAGCAAGCCCAAGACGAAGCTGGTGAACTAAAGGATGCTCCTTAAGAGTCTGGAAAATGTTAGGAGTCAGTAAGACCACATCCTTATGGTGAAACCATGCAAGTGAAAAGTCTTTTAAAGTGTCGCTGTCCAAATCTTCTCCCCGCTAGAATGAATATTTGAAACAATTAGACCTAGTCAGAGAGGCAGAAATGACTTGAAACTTACAAAATTGGCAATCCTGGCCTGAAAAAAATAGGTACTGTTTGCAAATGACCAGCCTGGGAGTGTAGCAGATATAACAGGCACAAGGGACAGTGTCATAGTCCATTTGAATCTCTCAAATTTACGGGACAGTATCCTCTGTAAATGAATCTTAACTTTTTGAACTCATTAAGAAGAAAAGCAAACACATCAAACATGGGCTTAATCTCCTTTGTACAGTCTACTCTAACATGAATTCACTCATTCATCACTTCAGTAATTCACGGCTCACAAGTTCTCTAACTTGTAACTCATGTGCCAACAAGTAAAACCCTGAACTTGCCAGGGGTGGGAGTGCTCATTCTGCCTCCTCCCTCACAACCTGGGTGTCCCCATGTCACACAGGAAGCTCGAAAACCTCAGCAGTCCAGCTGCTGTTGGATCCACTTCAAAATCTTCTGGGGTAAAGCGATGTATTTATACATCCCAGCTTAGAAGTTTGGTCTATGCCATTTCCATAAATTCATGGATACTGAAGAAGTTTGGGGCATTTAATATGCAAGGATGCAAGAGACAGTGGCCGCAGGAGACATCAAGCAGCAGGTGATAACAGCTGCATAATGACCCTTATCTCTCCCTGTCCATCCTGTCCTGCCTACATGATGCTCTTGCGTTGACCTAACGGCGCTGCTCCCAGCATGCATCAGGCCTTAGCGTGAGCTGTGTGTTAGGCCAAAACCTGGGCAGGAGTTGAGTGAACAGTCACAGGGAAAACATTTAGATTTATATTTCCTTTGGGAAATGGATATACCACTCCTATGCAAGACAGGCATTTACATCTCATTTTCACTGTAATGCCGCTGTCCTGAGTAAACAGTGCCTTTCTTGGTGAGGGCTCACTCATCATTAATTGAACTTAGCACTCTTCTCACACAAAAAAGAGTGCAAATACCAGTCTGAAGTCACATTTCTTGAGATGATTACAGCATACTGCAAGAGAAAATAAATCATGCAATTCCTCCTCTTCTCTGTCTAAGGCTGACCCCAGCTATGCAGCAAAATATAACTCCAGCTCAGAATCAGAAAGCTCATTATAACCTTATTTATTCATATTTCTATGATATCTCATCATAATGCTCTGAGCCTTTCTGCCCTCTCACAAGGGCAGCACATGCTGTCATCAACCTTTCTGACTGTCAGACTCCATTGAGTTGCCCAGGGCATCCTTGTTCTGCACCTGCACCCCAGAAACTGTGTTTTAATGGGTGGAGCTTGACTTGAAGAAATGAGACAAGTTTGTTTTGTTTTGTGTTTTTTATAAGTCAGGCTTTGAATTTGTGCACTTTGATCACAGCTTTAAAACTGAGAAAACATTTGACTAATTACAAAAGCAAACAGGTATTCCTGCCATGAGAAAGTGTCCTGGTTTGGGCTGGAATAGAGTTAATGTTCCTTTTTGGTAACTAGAATAGTGCTGTGTTTTGGATTTAGCTTTGGGTTTGGTATGGGAAGAATGCTGATAGCACACTGATGTTTTCAGCGGCTGCTGAGATTTCAAGGACTCTCCGACTGCCCGTGTCCTGCCCGTGCACAAGGGCACAGGGAGCAGGGAGGGAGCACGGCCAGAGCACCTGACCCTAACTGGCCAGTGAAATATTCCATAGCATGGAAGGTCATGGTCACTGTATAGAGGAGGGGTGGGCAGGAAGGGGCTCTCTCTCTCTCTCTCTCACTCACTTCCAGGATTGCAATTGCGGGATTTTGGTATTTCGGGGTCGCTGGCTGGGCACTCGTCAGCGGGTGGTGAGCAGTTACATTGTGCATTGCCCGTTTATATTTTCTATTGCTGTCATTGTTTTAATTTATTACCATTATTAAACTGTTTCTATCTCAACCTGCGAGTCTCCCTTCATCCCTCCAATTCCCTCCCCCATTCCCAGGCAGGTGGGGAGGGTGGGTGAGCGGCTGCCAGGTTGGCTGCCGACCAGGCTCAAACCACGACAGAAAGATCCTGCAGGCAGGTAAGGTATCTATGGCCAAACAGGCCCAACTGTGCTGACACAACGAGTCTAAGCAACAACATCTTAAGGGAGACCTCATCCAGTAAACATTAATTGCTATATTATCTTCTATATTTTACTATTGTGATTGTTTTTGTTATATTAGAGACTATGTTATAATCCCAACAATGCCTGTCCTTAATTCTGAGTCTTGATCACGTGACAAATGAGATCTCAACACTGTCTCTCTGCTGGTTGAATAATGGAGCATTAACTCCTAATATGACTTTAAGCCACATTCTAGTTCTTCCATCCAAACTTCAATGAAATGCTTTCTCTGGGCAGTCCCATTTTTTTCTGTAACCAATTGTCCATAATGTATAAAATTTTCCTTACTTTCATTAATTAATTTTAAAGCTGTTCAGTCATAGCGATAGTAATACTTTGCAGTATTGGTACTCCATAGTACTCTTCATCAACCATGCTTGGTACTTCTTGAATTTTCAGTTTTTTCAATACGATTACATTTTAAGTGTGCATACCCTGTGGGCACTAGGGACTTACAGTATATATGTCTTTCTAAAAATTTCCTCTCCTGTTATAATAAATCTTTAAGTATATACATTACACTCTGTTGATTTTTGTCATATTAACAAGTCCTACAAGTCAGTTCACCTAGGCTAGGTCCAAAATGAATACAATTCTATTAACTGAAGATGTTCTAAGAAAATACCAGACACAAATAATTCATTCTGTTTTCCTTATTCTAACTGAATGACTGTGCTGGTGATCTTTTGCCTGCTAAAAGGCCTTCTAAAAAGCTACCTACACACATTCATAAGTTATACCTACATGTTGTCTAGCAACTGATTTTAGCATTTATATGAAATTAGATGGTGGTAGGGGTTTGAGGAAAAAAATATGGAACGCTGTAGAAAGAATAGTCCTGTATATTAGAAATCCCAAAGGTTTCCCACAAAGTACCATAATAGCCCACCCTCTCCTGAGCCTAGTAATGATGCCAAAATGTGATTATATGACTAAAGAAAAAATGAGGAAAAAAGTCACAAAGCTACATTCACAAAGAAAATAGCTTATACTGGACTGGGGGGGAAAGGGAGGCAGGGAGAATTTGTTATGTTCTTGTCTGATTTTATTATAATAAAAAAGTGGTTTAAAACAGGCTTTTGTAGACAAAGCCTAAAAAATAACTCAGTCCATGCAATCCACTCAACAGTATGACTACCAGTGGAACTTTAGCAAATCAGACACACCAAAATTAAAGCTTCACATTTTTGGCAGGACATGTTAGTTGTGGGTAGCAAAGTTTATTTTGGTGTCTGATGCGGTAAGGAAACCAGCTGACTCAAAGATATTTGAATTTGGGAGCAAGAACTAAATATTTGGGTAGTAAAGGAAATGAGATAGGACAGGACACAAGAAGGGGCTAAGAAGAATTTTGAGAAGAAACTGAGGAGAAAATGATAAATTTTGGAGGAAGACATAGACATGCAAAAGATGTGGAAGAAAAGTGTTACTCTGCAGAGTGGTGCTGAAGATAAGACAAGAGTCTGGGATTTGTGCGGCCTGATCTTGTTCATTCCTGTTCCATAGTTGAGTGTTTATTCATTCAGGCTCTGAATTCAATCTATATAAGTATGATAGGCCTCATACATAACTCATCTACTTGTTGATAAAACCACTAACTACGTGCCCTTCTGCAGTAATCTTCTGTGGTGCAGTTTGAGAAAGGGGAAGGGATGCTTTTGAATAAAGGAATTGATGAAAGAAATCAAAACAGAAGCAGAAAAGAGTGCTAAGAAGAAAAAGAACACTAACAAGCAAAGATATTAAAAAGAGATATTAAAGATATGAAATACTAGGTACTCCTCCAAGCAATGATTGGCTTCCAGGAAGTCAACAAGAGGTGTTGATCATTGTGAAGTTAGAAGCTCTTATAAAACATTGGCATTTGTGAAGGTGAAGGAGGTGTCATTTCCAAAGCAGTGCTTTTGTCATCTACCAATATACAGAGCACTCCTCTAGGTAGAAAAGCCAGACCAAGAAAAAGTTTGGATTTTGCGTGCGGGCAGGATTTACACATAACCCCTGAGTCTCCTTTGCTTTGGCATAAGCACAGGATTTGTGCCAGCTTACTCTAAGCTTTTTGTTGTGCCAATTAAATACACATCTGTCTTAATTGTTGAGTTTAGTTATTAGAGAATTTAAACACGATAGCTGAAAGAAAGATAAGCTAACTGCATCTAGCTTGTCTCACAGGGATAGCAGCTACTTTATTCAGAAATTGATGTATATGGTGGGTATATAGGTAACATTACTGTTATATCTATTTATTTAAGTCTCTCGCTAAGCCTTGTGAAATAAGCATTTTGACTAGATCCTCTGTTGGTAGGAAATTAATGTTTTTCATAAAAATACCTTGATTTTTATGAACTAAGCACAGAGTTCATTCTTTTCCTTTATGAATCCTAGAGAACAGTAGTCATACAATACCACAACATATATTTGTATAGAACTAACCAAATTAACCTTATCCTTTCAGCTTCTGGAAGACAAAACAACTAGTTCTCATTTAAAGAAATATTATAAAGCTTTAAAATATTTGTAAAATATATACGCACGCACAGATCTCACACAAATTTTACTTATAAAGACCGTTGCATAAAGACTCAGAAACTGTCACAGCTGGTCAGTTTAAAGAGAGAAGCCACCATGTGATGACCCTAACCTCCTGTCCCCACTTTTTCTCTGCCCATGTCCTCCCTAAAGGGGCTGAAGGTAAACTGTGGCGGTAACAAGGGTGGGAGGAGAAGAATCAAGAGTGCAGGAGTGAAGCTGAGTCTGGGAAAAGGGAAAAGAAAGGTGTTGTTTAACTGCTTGTTTTTAAGTGTCTCGGTGCTGAAATTAGTAGTTAAATATCTACTTTATTTGGCATTAAATTAATCTGATTTTCCCTGAGTCTGTTTTGTCCACAATGACAACTGGTAAGCAATTTTCCAGTCTTTAGATCGACCCGCAAGCTTTCTCATTCCTGTTCTTCCTATTTTCTCTCCCTGTCCCACTGGGAATGAACAAGCAGCTGGGTGGGTGTTTGGCTGTCAGCTGGGCCAAATCCACCACACCAGTAAATCTCAAGAAGGAGAACCTTTATTCTTGTAGAATAAATAATGAAACTCCCAGCAGCTTTCATGGCACCCATCTTTCACACAAAACATGTATCAAAATCATTCTACCTAATTCTGTTAATTTCTTTTGCGTAAAATGGTCTCAATCTCGGATGCTTTAAAGAGAGATTTTAAGATGTGTGTTTGACAAAAAGAGTGGGAGAGTTCTAGCTAGACTGAGGCAGGAATGAGAAAGTTAAACTTCCTGTCTGGTATTTTTAAATGGGTAACAATATGCTCTTCCTCACCCTGGTCACTGAATTATGGGACACTTATTATGATGTAGGGTTTCATGTCTTTTTGTCTAGAGAAATCTATCTTTTTTTAAGGGGCACCATGAAGGGCAATGCTTTGACAAGCACACTCGGGCCAGTGATTTTTTCTGAATTAAAATTGAAGTTGCACGGCAGATCTCTCTGTGTTACCCTACCCTGGCCCCTGCCCAAATAACAGAGCACTAGCCTCACGGCTGGCTGCTGGGGCTATGTGACAGCAACACAACAAACCTGACCAGTCAACACCTGCAGGACCCGGCCCCGCTCCCCTGGGTGCACGAGCATAGCTGACACTTTGAAGAGGAGGAGGCCGGAGGTACTCACAATCGATTTAGCTCGCCACTCTCATGGTAACAAAAAGCTTCCATCTGCAATAATCCTAACGGGCTGCTCACTTTATTCCTGGAAGGGTTTAACTCTTGTGTTTTGTGTATTGTACAAGAAACTTCAAACAGCACAACTGAAAAACAGTTTTTGTTTCAATATTCTTACAGGTTGCTTTTAGCAAGCTATTAAGAACCCTTGGTAGCTCTCAGTTATACAGAATTCACAGTTACTCAAGCAGGAAAGGAAAGAAAAATGTATTCCATACCTATTTTTCCTCTTCACTTCGATCTGCAAAAGACTTAACGGGTGCAGGAAATCCCAGTTGTTGCAGTAACAGGGAGATACAGCTTCTAGACTGGTTCACAAATGTTTTGGGTATGAGGCTTTTAAGTTTGGGTGCCCACTATTCTACACTGCATTGTATCTTTCCTGCCTCTACAAAACAGGTTTCAAATGCCAAAATAAAGATCAGCTTTTCCATATAACTTACGTGCATTTGCGGGGACAGACATTTGCCTCCACACCCAGACTGGTTCCTTCACTTTTAACTGGGTACATAACTTCCAAGCTAGTGGCTTCACAGCCCAGCCAGCCACTGAAGCTGTGTTATCCAGGGAGTTTTAACTGTTAGCAGACCAAACAGGGTTTGTCGAATTTACCTTCTGATTTTAGAGTTCATTTTTATGTATTAAATACGGGCATTGTGAAAGTATACCATATCTGAGAGGAGGTATGGCTTTGTCCCTTTTCTCTCAGATGTGGATCTGAAGCTCATTTTCTACATGGGATATAATTAAAGGCTGACTTCAAGCATCCAAATATCTAAGAAGCAGAGGAATTCCTTTGGAATTTTCTTGCAAAGCATATTAAAGTTGTTGATTGGCTTCATGCTATGAAAAAATGTCTCATTATAAAAAATGGAAGCACAAGGGTCTATGGAACCCATGAATGTGTAGAATCCTAATAAGATATATGAGTAAGGTGTAAGAAAATATAAAATTTGATCATCAGATACTCATCATATACTTCAACAAAAAATTCACAGTTTTTGTTTTGACCACAGACAGCTAAAGAAGTCAGAAATTAGAGTAATAATCTATTAATTCAGAGAATTCAGAGATGAATGTGAAATTTATGAAGAGTAAGCTTTTGGTATGGGACAATAAAAACCTAATGTATGAATACAGGTAAAATATAGATGTATGCTATTGTAAAAATGAAATTTGATGGAAAGCAATAATGCGTTTACAGCAGCTGGGAAAACAGAAGAACATCCTCTCATCTTTAGAAAAAAAAATGTGAAACACTGAGGATTTTCAAGGTGTCAGAATGATTAATTTCACTGCAAATGAAGTCAATTGAAAAAAAAAAAAAAGAAGGAAATTTTACAAGAAATGGGGAAGTATTCAACTCACTGAGTGAATAAAAACAGACAGAAAAATAGCAAAATTAAATTAAATATCCTACAGTTAAGCTGTAAACAATTTGGAAAAAAAAAGTTTAAATTAGATTTAACTATTTAAATATAAGAGAACATCAAGACTAATGCTAAAACTTGCTTCTCCCACATTTTGACTTCTCCATCAGTGCTTGCTGAAAGTAGAGTTTATGACTCTGTCCTGTTCTTTTTAGAGAAGAAATGAAGAACTGTACCAATAAAAATCACATTCTGATGGATGTATTATGTGCTGAGAGAATGTGATGACTTATGCTTGTATCTGTCATTATCTTGATGTACTGCATCTTTAGTAGTGAGAAAACTGTTCTTTATTATGAAATCAAATATATTCCTAGGAAAATAATGAAGTCAGAGAGGCAGAAATTGAAAATAGAGTTTAACTTGCACATATTATGTAAAACATGAACTAGTAGCTAAGATATACCAAAATACGAATGTTTTCAGCAGCTGTGATTTTCAGGTCTTTAAGGGGCACGCTCAGAATGGGGTTTAGTCTTCAGCTTTTGTCCTAGGCCAACAGAATTAAGTTTCTGATTTGAAACACATCCTAAGTTCTACCCACAAATTCTAATATTGTCTTCACATGCATCTTCATAAAATATTAAGGTTTAAAAAACTGTCATTATATTAAAAAAACCCACACATTACGTAGCACTGTCTCTCATTATCATTACGTTCCTTTTTGTAGGAGTTCATTACAGAATAAAACTGTCCCTGTCACAGTAAATCTTGAGGAGTTCAAAGCTATGCTGCTCTATAATTATTATGATTAAGCCTCTAACTGCAGCCTGACCTCAGCATTTAGGAATTGATAGCTAAAAGTCAAGACTTCTTCTTGCCTTACATTTAACATATAGTGGATCCTAATAATTAATAAACCCTCGAGGTCACTGAATGGAACAAAAAAAATTAGCTGCTCTGTGTATTATTAAAGACAGTCCCCTTTTCTTAAGTGTCTGGAAGTGGCTATAAACACACTGACGATAAGACACCTCACTGTCACTCAGAACATATATCCAGATACCTTGTATTTTGTCCAACTCTGCACAAAGGCCTTCTGTCACCACTGAAGTGAAAACTTATTTCCAGAATAGGTCTGTTCTCCCACAATATCATTGTATATATTCAATATTTTCCTATTTAGACATTGTTCATTTCCTACAGGGTGGAGCAAATACTAGTTTACTCCATGGTGGAGCAAATATTGGTTTTACAGGACACTGAGTCTAGTCTCCCTTGTCCCAAAACACAAGTGATCAGAGAGAGTAACTGATCTTGTAAGGGTGAACTGAGATTTATGAATTTATAGAGGTAATTTCTACAGTAAGACTACCATTTATACAGAGGAGGCTTCTCCATTACTTGTGGTTAGTTGTCAGAATGCCAGTAAATTATATCACTAAGTCAGCTACAAAACAGCTTCTAAGGACTCTAGGGCTCTTTTCCCCCCGCTATTTGTAGGAGTACCAGCTAAAACTGAGTGACAGAAGCAACAAAAGTGGATCAAGTCAATCAAGATAAATCAAAGGACTGCTAATAAAACAGTAAATTAAATTATCATTGAAGATTTTCCTAAAGCTAAACTACATCTTGGTAGAACAACATATTAACTTCTCTTTAATTTGAGAAGAACAAAGACTTAAACAAAAAGGGCATGTTTTTCTCCATGGCAACTGTTGCCACAACGGAAATATTGGAAACTTTGTATTTCTGACAGTTGCTCATTATTACACTGTTGGGAAAAGGAATGAACTATTTCATTTTTGATTGTTTTATAGACAGAAATTAAACTCCTTTAAGAATATTTTACAATAAAAGATATGCCACAGTCAAGTTATTTGAAGCCTGACACTCTGTCTTTATGTGCTAATAATTCAAAGTTAACTTTCAGAGGTGTCTGTAATGAATGACTGAAAAGTAAAAATAACCATTTCTTTCCAACTATCTTTTTGTGCAAAACAGGTAAATAAATTCCAGACAAGTCATCCTTCAGGGGTTAATTTAATGATCACTAGAAAGAGCTGGCAGTTGAGAGAGCTTTTCTGTTATTTCTCTCTTCCACAAAACTCTAAATATATTTTCAAAAATTCTGGAGATACTGTATTTGTCTGCCTGATCACAATGGCATCTTGAAGAGCATCCCCTACCAGAGTGTTATCTCAATACCCTGAGATGTAGAGGCCTTTGAAATAGTTTCCAACCTCTTGAAGCTAGCAGGTAAGCTCTGCTGCCCAGGACAGGAGAGCTTGCAAGAATCTCTGCTAATGGCATCTTCTAAGCCTGGCTCAGCTTTCCCACTTTCTCAGACTCTCTGCTTATTGCAGCAGAAAAGGGTGATCATATCCGAAACAATTCTTCCTAAATTAAGTACTTCTAAGTAACTAAACAATCACTAGAAAATTACAAGGAATAATATATGTATCAGTAGTTAAAATGTATTTTGGGAGTTTAAACAGTTTCTGGTTGCTTGAAATTCTCATCAGTTCAGATCCTGTATAGAGAAATATTTTAATCCAGACAATAGAAATGTTTACATAGATATGATGTTTTAGGAGACCGGGAGAATAATAACAAAGAACAGAAATGATTGTCCTTGCTATTGACTCTCCATTTAAAAACAAGGATTAGAAAGGTCTACAAGAAACAAGAATTAACTTCAAAGGTTACTTGTTTGAAATAGATGTCTGATATAGTGTGATACCTTATGTAGAAAAAGAAATAAAATCTATCTATTCAGAGGATATAACATGCTGAGTCTATTGAAAATGAACAAAGCCAGTCTTAAAAAAGGGGAAATGAAAAGAATCTAGCTTCCACATATTAAAAGGCAGAAAGACAGAATCTCTACTACTGTTGATTTGAGGATAGCAAAATCAGGGAATGACTGCAAGAAACTGTTAAAACCTGATCTGTTTGAGCATATTTTTTGACCTTGAAGACAATCTTAAAACATCTCTAAGTCTAGATTATCAGTGTTACAATCTGAATGCTCCTGCAATACTAGAGAGTTCCAAGAATTAACTTTAAAGCAAGTTATTTCATGACAATCCGTCTGTAGCACAACATAGGGTTTTCACACAGGTTGAGAAGAAAGAAGAAATCTAAAAGAATTCTAAACACACTTGCCTCAAAGAGAGGACCTCAGGAGGTCTGTTCAGTCTGTCCAATATGAAGAAAAATAAATATACCTGAACCCACATACTGAAAGCTGTTTGGCTACCTCTTTTTTACAAAAATCTGTAGTGAAAAGATTTTATAAACTTTCCAAGAAAACTTCTTTCCTGTTTATTACTAGCCTTGCAGGTGGAAAACTTCTCTTAATAACTGACCACCTATGGTTATATTTTACCAGTCCTCTCTCTAAACCAACTAACAAACATAGAGAACAACTGACTCACCATTTTTAGTAAGCTTGTCTTCTAGTGAAACTTGTGTCCTCTTTTAGTGTCGCCTTTTCTGGACTTAGTAAAACTTGATCTTTTGATTCAGTCCTTTTGGTCAGTATACCACATAGCTTACATTGCTTGCTACGCTCTTTTTAATTCCCTCTGCTGTTAGACTCTACATGCTTACCAAATTAAACACAGTATTTTGGCAAAGTTTCAGTATTGGCAAGTAGAGCAAACCAATTATTGCACACTCTAACACCGATTCTGTTAATATTTTCTAGAAGTCCAGGTGTAATTTTTTCCCCAGCTTTTCTTCTCATATTAATCTAACACTTGGGTATATGGATCAGTGCAGTCTACACATTCCTCAGTTTCATCTCAGCAGAGTCCCAAGCGTCTAACAAGATCCTGAAGATGATGTGAAGGAGGATAAATAATTAATGTGGTTTTGGATAAAATATATTTAAAATTTCCAGTTACTTTTCTCCTTTGAATGCTTGTTCATGTATGAATTCACAGTGTGGGTGATTATTTTTTTTCCTTTTTTTTTTTTTTTTTTTTTTTTTCCCATTCTTTATTTTAAGGAGCATTCTTTGGAAAAGATGTTAATGGAGATATAACTCATCAAGGCACCAGCAATAATATTGGCTCTGATGGAATATACTTTGATCAATGAAGGAAGATTCATTTGGGCATAAGATATTTTAATACAGTCCCTGATCCAATTTCTCTTTGTGTAGAGATCTCTAATTATTGATCCAAACTGAGATTTTCAGAACAGTCAGCTCCTTCGTAGTAGGAGGTGTTTCCTGCTATTTAATACCTGTAATCAGACATAAACCCTTTGCTGACATAGGAAGAGTAGACTACAGACTGTTTGCCAAAACAGAAGTTTATATACCTATATATATAAAATCCAGATGTTTGCAGTTGACAGGCTGTAGCTTGTTGCTCAGTTGTTGCCAACATCAGATGGCTAACCCATCTTTGGATGGTTGGGCTTTATGGGATTCTTTTCCTACAGCTTCTTCTTGTTGCATTTCAGGCAAATCTCAAGAATTTTGCTTGTGCTCCTTAATCAAAAAACTTTCCTGCATGCACTACACTCTTTAACAAGCTATGCTCTGCCCTATTGACCTTATCTGCTAGATTAATGGAATATACTATTGGACATAAATTGTAATGTAATCAGTCAGCCCAAACAGCGTGGAAAAAAACTCAGTGTCTTATTTCTGTTCTGAAAAAAACCCAATGTCTATGTTGCTTTCTCACTTTACACAAGTGCAATTTTGGTACAAGCCTTTTCAGTACCAGACATTCAAAAAATTAGTTAGAAATTTATTGCAATGAAACTGAGGATTAAGCCTCTGCAGAAAAAAACCCAATGATTTAAGCTCAGGAATGCAAAACTAGGAACATTAAAAAAAAAAAAAAAAAGTCTGGATTCCATCAGACTTGGATTAGTACCAAGTCAGTTATCTCACCTAAAGTAGAACCTAGAGTAAATTGTGACAAAGATCTTATTCATAAAGGAAACAACGTAACAGGGATTGATTACCACCATGTGAATCTCCTACTTCCTAGCAGAAGAAATAGCCTCCAGAAAAAGAGTCTTCAAGGACAGAAAGGGTAATGAAAAATTTCCAACTGTGTAGGGCATCAAGTTTAATTCTGTGGAGAAATAAGGTTTCTTGGTAGGAGGGATAGCTTCACAAATTTCTAATAATTCTGTGAGAATAGCAATGAAATGAAATGAGGAGGAAATAAAGGAAAAGGAAATGGCTGACACAGGAAAGAGTAGTTAAGCCTGCTACCCTTAACTTAATGGTAGCACCTGAAAATAGAGGTCTGTGGCAATCAGCAGCCTGTACCAGCTAATAGATATTAATAAAATCAGTGGTGATGATCTTCACCCTAACTGGTCCAGGGGCCAGCTACTGCAATTGGCATTTAGAGGAACTAAATTGGTATCGTGTCCTATTTTATGGTATCAAGGGCAGAACCTCTGGAAACCGTGGTGGTGCGTAATCATTAACAGAGTGAAGAACTGAATCAAACCTGCAGCTACACAGCTCTACTCCTGAGCCAAACTGATCATTTTCTCTGGAAGCCAAGATCCTTGCAACAGAAAACCCTGCACTCTGTGACAGTCATTGCAATTGCAAGAAACTGCACTTGCTACATTTATTGTCTTTTCATAAGGATACAGACGACTAAATACTATGCTATGGTGTTCTCTCTTTAGTGCAGAACAGACACTAAAATCAAACAGGAGCATACATACGATTGATCTCATTACAATACTTCTAGCTAACCACTAATTCGGATCTTACTTTGCAGTGGCTAAGGTAAGAAGGATTTCCTACCCAGAAAACTCCATTATTCTGGGGCCTTTCTCCAGCCCCTGCTGCCCCGTGGCCATTTTATTTACCCATGCCATTCTGAAAGCCGCAAAGGCCCGGCATAAAAAGAAACATACATTGTACCTGCAGAAGGTGTAATACTTCCTGCTTACTCTTCCTGCTATTCCGGGAGTCTGAGTTTCTTAGATGCTGAATGCTAGATTCTTAACCACTTTGTTAATGAAGAGGATTATTTTATCTCCAGCAAAAAATGGAGTTGGCTATGTAACTTATTCTCATTCCTAAGGCTGAAGTTATCTTTGAGTCATTTTACGAAGCTTGGAACTCTTTCTTTCCAGATAAGGGGCACTGAAATTTTCAACCCTGAGAAACCTTGTATGGTAGTGTTAAACAACGAAGTAGACCCTTTCTAGGTGAAAAGTATGAAAGCTGGAAACTTATCAAATGGTATCCATGGGTTTCTGGTTTCTGTTCAACAGTTATACTTGGAGTTAGAGGCCAGAGCCTAAATGTGACTCTACTGTAACAATGGAATTTTATTTGTTGAAATTAATCTCTCAGACAAATAGCATTTTGCATTGAAATCTTCCTTCTTCAAGGTCTTAAACAATAAGAACAAAGTGATTTTGCAGAGGAAGAGGAACTTTAATAGAATATAAAGCCTTACTTGCTAGAGCCAGCCATGGAAAATGAGAGTGATATTTTACAACTCAGAAAGGCTTAGCAGGAACCAATGAACTTAATAGTCTTGTATTGGAGGGGTGAGCTTTTGATAGATCAGAATCAAGAACAAAGGAAGAAGATTTTCATTTAGACTTCCTGCCTTTGACTTTTCTAAGGGAGTCACCATCACTGCAGTTGGGGTTGGATCTGGAATCACTGGCAGGGTCATCTCCAACATTTTCAGGGATGTGTTCTTGCTGTTTGCATTCATGA
Organism: Tyto alba; assembly: GCF_018691265.1. Classification (NCBI taxonomy): domain Eukaryota; kingdom Metazoa; phylum Chordata; class Aves; order Strigiformes; family Tytonidae; genus Tyto; species Tyto alba. The sequence goes on along the minus strand of NW_024881324.1, from coordinate 25,893,733 downwards.
CAGTCTCCAACTGCAGAAATGCAGAGTTCATTGCCTGCTGCAGTTCTTTCTGCAGACTGTTCTCTCCCTGACAGATTGTTTGATGTCTCCATTCTAGCAAAGTACTTGTTGCTTTTTATTTAATTTGATCTTGTGAATATTAGGTGCGTTTTGAATTCCCATCTTGTTCTTTGAGCTAGCAACTCCTCTTAGACTGGCATTTTCTGCAAACGTTACAAATATAGTCTTGATTCTTTCTTTCAAGTTGTTAATGGAACTATCTATTAGAACTTGGCCCAAGCCAGATCCCTACAGCTGTCTATCTGCAATATCTTCTCATCTCATCAGTGAACCATTACTATATACTCTAAAAGTACACACTGAGTTGGGAATTTGGCTTATGGTTGTAGTACCTAACCTGATCTTCCTAATGTTACAAATGTCAGGTGGGCTAGTGACAGAAAGTTTACTGAGGCCAAAATATATCACAAGTATTGCTTCATCTTTATCTTCTAGGCCAGTTATATTGTCAAAAAGGAATTGCAACCATCAGAGACAGTATACGTTCTTTACTGTTGTTATCACTCAGTTGCTTATAAATTGATTACTCAATGATTTGAGAAGGGAATTTGAAGCAATAAATCTATAATTCATTATTTATGCTTTTTTCCATTCATACAGTTTCCTTTGGGAGGGTAATCATCAGGAATAATTGTGAGATGGTCTCAATTAGTTATGAGATACTCCGGGATGAATTTTATCATTCTCTGCACGTTTGAACCTCTTTGACTTACCCTATCCAAAGTCAGCCTCCATACATTTTGTAGGACTGTGTCCTACATATTGTTTTCCAATAATTAGGTACTTAGTCCCGCATTGCTGTCATCCTTTGGTGGCTGCTGTTGCCTGATCAAAAATTTCATCTACAGCTTCTTCTTGATAAGGACATTTCTTTTGTTCTTTCTCCTTTTATCTTCACCCAGAGAGATGCAACAAATTTGCCTCTCACCTCTTTCTCAACTTCAGAGAGTGACTTCAAAGCATTCTTGATCTACAGTGTAATATTGGTTTCCTTTTTTCTTGTTTGTGCTTCCTGAATAAACTATTTCTATTTTACCAGCCTGCCAATTCTACTGATTTGTTTCACCAGCTTTTTGTGATGCTGATTAACCAAGTTTTTTGGTTGCAAAGCAAGATTTCAGATACTTTCTCTTCAGTTCCTGTGCTGTTCTGAGTTAACGTGTAAGTTGTGTTCAAACCGACACTTCATGGTTTAAAGAAGGCAAAAGAAAATATCTTTATACCTTGATACAAGATCCATGACACCATGGAATAATCCATGACATCCATATGGAATAATCCATATCTCCTCCATGAGGCTACATGTTCACTAATATTGAGATGCAACATTAGGAAACTTGGCATGACCAAGCTACCTTTCTTGAAGGTTCACACTAAGAAGGCAGCTGCCTTCTCCTCAGGAATGACATTTCAAGCTGGAAGATGGTTGTCGTCTTCTAGCAGGGTGATTATAAATCTATTGTTGTCTTTAGACAGAGATTATGGATACCTTTAGTGCAGTGGGTTGACCCTCTCTGGGTGTCATGTACCCACCAAAAGCCACTCTATCACTCTCCCTCCTCAACTGGACAGGGTAGAAAAAAATATAATGAAAGGCTTGTGGGTTGAGATAAGGACAAGGAGAGATCACTCATCAGTTACCATCATGGGCAAAACAGACATGGCTTGGGAAAATTAGTTTTATGTATTACTAATCAAATCAGAGTAGGATAATGAGAAATAAAACTAAATCTTAGAAACACCTTCCCCCCAACCCTCCCTTCTTCCTGGGCTTAACTTTACTCCAAATATTCTTTACCTTCTCCCCCTGATAGGCACAGAGGGGCAGGGGATGGTGGTCAGCTCATCACATGTTGTTTCTGCTGCTCCTTCCTCCTCAGGAGTAGGACTCCTCACACTCCTCTCTTGGGGTCCCTCCCACAGGAGACAATCCTCCATGAACTTCTCCAACATGAGTCCTTCCCATGGGCTGCAGTTCTTCATGAGCTGCTCCAAGGTGGGTCCCTTTCACAGGGTGCAGTCCTTCAGGAACAGGCTGCTCCAGCATGGATCTCCCATGGGGTCACAGTTCCTGGAGCAAATCTGCTCCAGCTTGGGCTCCTCTCTCCACTGCTCCACAAGTCCTGCCAGGAGCCTGCACCAGTGTGGGCTTCACACAGGGTCACAGCCTCCTTCAGGCATCCAACTGCTCTGGTGTGGGGTCTTCCATGGGCTGCAGCTGGGCACCTGCCCCACCATTAACCTCCACGGGCCGCAGCTGGGTACCTGCCACACCGTTAACCTCCACGGGCTGCAGGTGGACATCTGCCCCACCGTTAACCCCCCCCGGGCCGCAGGTGGGCACCTGCCCCACCGTTAACCTCCACGGGCCGCAGGTGGGCATCTGCCCCACCGTTAACCTCCACGGGCCGCAGGTGGGCATCTGCCCCACCGTTAACCTCCACGGGCCGCAGGTGGGCATCTGCCCCACCGTTAACCTCCACGGGCCGCAGGTGGGCATCTGCCCCACCGTTAACCTCCACGGGCCGCAGGTGGGCATCTGCCCCACCGTTAACCCCCACGGGCCGCAGGTGGGCATCTGCCCCACCGTTAACCTCCACGGGCCGCAGGTGGGCACCTGCTCCCCCCTGGACCTCCCTGGCTGCAGGGCCCAGCCTGCCTCACCACGGTCTTCCCCAGGGGCTGCAGGGGAATCTCTGCTCTGGCACCTGGAGCTCCTCCTGCCCCTCTCCTTCTTCATTGGCCTTGGTGTGTGCAGAGTTGTTCCTCTCACATATTCTCATTCCTTTCTCGGGCTGCTATTGTGCAGAAGCCACCCTTGTAACTACCAAAACCTTGCCACATAAACTCCTGGCTTTAGGGAAATTGTCATTATTAGGTGCTCCTTCATTTTGTAGGCCAAGAAAGGTGTGATAATTTCTGTGCAGGGAGAGGAGGTTATGAGGCAAGTTCTTGTACATAGTTTCACTGTAGTACCTTCAGGTGTGCTGATCTCCATCATCTTGTTTGCTCATTTGTGCCCATTTATTGTGTCCTGTCATTCTCAGTGAAATGATCTACACCAAAAGTTCAGTCTAGCTTCCTGAGAGAAACATAGTTCAAATGTTTTTTAAACATCTAATATGTCCTACCTGAATTCCTCCTGTTGGTTAGTTCACTAAAATCTGATGAAGTTCAACATTAGTGTGCCTGAGCATGGTATTCACTCAGCCAATAACAATGCTGGAAATAATTTCATCATACTCAAACTCCTGTTACAGTCAAAAGGGAACGTGCCATACATATGAGACCATGGATTCACTGATAGACTAATTGAAATCTCAATAGTCTAATCAAAATGTACCAAACATTTATCATTACACCAGTGAACTGCACTGCTACCATGTATCGCCCAAATTAATATAGCAAAGCCTCATTAAGACTCATATTCCTAAAACAGTTACACAAGAAAATCTCCAAATACCTACGGATTTTCTTTGCTATTGTGCTTATCCTTGCAATGTCCTAGTGGGTACTAACATCAACAGTGACCACCTTCCTCTAAGAGAGAGACCATGGGGGTGACCACAGTGAGTAGTTGTCATCCCAAATTCTTCACCATGGGACACACAATATTTATAGGCGATACCCCTTCCTCCTCAGCCTCAAAGTCAACTAGGATCTATTTTTATATAGCATCCCTCCTTCTCTCTGCTTCCCAGACAAAGTTAGTGAGCCAGATGCTACGTTTTACCCAGTGCAGTTGCCCCAGAGGAACTGTTTGTTCCCTGGTGAGTACCTGTGGCTACTCTTCCCCCACCCCTCAGCCCCAGACACCCCAAGAGTGAAGCCAGTGCAGGGGAGGCCACAGGCATGTGGTGACCAGGCAATTGCTGCCATGGCTAAAACCAAATCCTGCCATGGCAGGCAGACAAGTCTTGAGACCCTGCACTGCCTGCTCTGAACTAAGCTTGTGCTTACTAGTAATGATAAAGACTTATTTATTAAGCTTTTTATTATTTATTACAGCTTGCCAATAGAGATTCTGATCAGAGCACAGGAACTCTGCTTTCCTGATTTTAATCTGATAAAAGTTATCCAGGCAACTCCTACTTCAGCACGTCAGGGAGGATTGTGCTTCAACCTAATAGCCACGTTTAATATGTTCTGTCTTTAAAGTAGTTTTAGTTCTGTCTTTAAAGTAGTTCTGTACTTTAAAGTAGTTTTCACTGGGTATTGCTGTTTATAATGATGGATCCCAATCTGCTCTCCTTACCTATATGTCTAAGTCAAACCTTAAAGTTACAAATGAAATCCAAACCAATGGTGAATCTAAGGAAAGATTTGTAAGATGTTTGTAAGATCAGGATCAATTTTTTCCAAGGAGCTAATAACTCCAGATTTAGGGATATAATCTTATGGTCATCTAAAAATGATACAATGATTGTCTGAAGTTTTTAGTCCAATATCACGAATCAGTGAGTGCCCTTAACCCTCTCACTAGAATAATGAGTGCTAAAGATGATAACTATTATACTATAGCAGGTCTTTAGTCCTTTGTTTCAATGATTTGACAGGCTGTGTTTTTTGTGAGAGGTTTTACTACATCTTTTAACTTTTATAAAATGAGTTTGAAAGTTTTATTTGTAATTTGAAGTGAAGAGTCAAGATACAGAGGTATGTGCACAACTCAATAGAAACTAAAAATTTATAAGTCCCTAATTTCTGAAGGCTTGGCAGCAGAATACAACTATCACAGGTAAAACTCTGTTTCTAAATGTCCACGTCTGCAACTGTGATGCTAGTATTCTACTTGTTTTAAGTATATTATACATCAGGGCATTGTGCCATCATTGTGAAAACCTGGATCCCAATTTGAAATTCTCTGTACTGTACATAATTTTAAGAACTGATTTGACCTCTCAAATTCTTGCAACATACTTAATGTCCTAAGTCTAAACGAAGTGATATAATTTTTTTTTTTTTTTTTTAGGCCTAAATGCAACACAGCTTAAAAACATTTAAGTGGCAATCTTTAGTGCTGGAACATAAACAGAAAACATAATGTGACTCAACCAGATGGAGATATCCATCAAATGGTTTAAATATTTATACTGAAATACATGTATAATCTATGTATATTTTAGAAAACAGTAGTTAGGCAATATAGTTTCATTTAAGAGCTGTGTAAGGCAGAGGTTCAGCTTTATAATTGCTCTTTAATGAGTTTTTTTCATATCATGCTGCTTTTCTAGGTTGCATACTCTTAAAAAAAAAGATGAATTTTTAAATAATCTCATTCTCTTCAAGCTGATTCTTTTCAGATCTCACTTTCAAGAAGTTTTACTCAGGTAGATAAGCCGCATATCTTGCATAAGCATCTGCAAGATCAAGAGTTGATAAAATTGTGTGTAAATTCTATCCTACCCTGTGGCAAAGGCATACATCCATTTTTCTTTATAGCAAAAGGAATTTTAAAAAAGCCATCTTAGAGAGAGTTAAGAAATGCATATATAATACATGGTTTAGATATGATGCCCAAAGCCACCAATACCCAGGTGTGCTTCTGCTTGTCTTGGAAGTTTGCTGTATTGGTTTATCTCATGCTGCATGCTGCCTCCTTAGGATGCTTTGCCACCTCCTCTCCTTTCTCAACCACACGGGAAAGGAGATGAAGGTCCAGCAAGGCCATGGACCATGAGTAGAACCAGAGCAGATGTGGTATAACCCCACATGCTGATTTCCTACTAAATGTCATTGCAACAACTCCTTTTAAAAATGCTGGAAGAAAATGCAATCATGTCTGTAGGACTTGACCAAAGGCTTATGCTCAGCCGAGTTGGAATGACTTTGGGCTCACACTTCCTAAGACAAGTTCCTGTGGTTCTGGAGAGCTCTGAATAATCAGACTGCTTCACAATTACAGCCGTGCTGCTACTGGGGAAAGAGCACGAAAGACTTTTCAAGATTCATGGCATCAGGCAGAATAATGGTCATGAGAGCTTGCATCCGTAAACTAGTAATGAAGCAACTTGCTTTTGCAATTTGCATTAAATAGTTTCAGAATAAAAATTAAAGTAAATTAGGGAACGCTCTTAAGACACATGAGATATCTGGTTTGAATCACGGGTGACTCAAAAGGGAGGAGTGTTCTAACAGTGACATGAAGGATAGGCAGAGATAATCAGGCCTTCTTTGGATGCTCTTTTAGAAAAAAATAGTTAATATGTTCAGTTATATTTTCCAGGTTACGAGCTGTAACACCATTGTGGTTTAAATTTCACACTACAATTTAAGCATAAGGTGTTGCAACTCCTAGCTTGCAAGAATGTGGAAGTGCTTCTTTGCAAATGGTGCGATGTTTATACCAAATATTACCAAACAGCTCTGTATCTTACATATAAATCATCTTCTTATAGAAAAATGTCACAATACCTTATCGATACTGAACATATGTGTATGTAAGTATTATAAATATGTGTATGTATATGATATATATATAAATATCTGCTAGAGAAACGTAATGATATAACCGTTTAGAAGAGTGGTAAATCATGCTAGCTTTATACTGTAAAAATAAACTTTTACTCAATTTGTTCATTAGTAACACATTTGTTAATTGTCAGATTTTAATATTAATCATCACCAATACATATGCAAAACTCTTTGTCTTATAACAGTCACATTCTAAATCGACTGTGAATATGTAATGCCATGGAGCAGACATCATATAGTTAGTACTGATGGGTACAGTCCTTGGTGGCTCTTAGTTGCAGGAGTCCCACTGATCAGGTTTGAGAGTTAGTCAGCAGGAGAAGTCAGAACTGAATTGAGCTTGCCTTCCTTCAGTTCCTCCAGTTCTCCAGTTCTCCTCACTTTTGCTTGATATATTTCCATCCCCTTACTCCCATACTGTTTATCTCATTCTCTTTGTCTTGCTAGTCATCCTTGTGTATTTGGAAGGATGTCCTTTGGGCTTATCTTGCTCTCTGGAAGCTTTAGTTGTCTGGATGCCTTTTATGTGCAAGTAGACCTGGTTTTGTTTACCTCTTTGGTGATTATGTTACTCACACATTTAAGTAAAATTGTGTCTGGCTATGCCATCCCAGTGTTATAAATACATACTACTGTTAATTATAGTATTTAATAGTTTAATAGTCACAGTACAGCTACTGTTAACTATATCCTGATTAGTCTGTTTATAATTTATCAGTGTCACAGGCCTCTGCATTGGCTACAATCTCTTTATTTGTCTTGAGTTAATTATTTTCACTTAATCATTTTCAGTCTGCTGTGAAAAAACATGGCACAATTTTTTTTTGAATGATAGAGTTCTTACGTAGGGAGACTTCTACTTGCTGACTGTCTGCAGAGATGACTCAGCCTCTTTTACCCAGTGAGCTGGCCATGGCAAAGCAACTTTGCTTTTGCTGTTATTACAGTGTGATACCCAAAGACAAAGATGCCATTTCCCATCTACTAAGTGATCGTATCAGTGTTTGTATGGAAGGAAATATTAAGTTCCCACCAGGATCAGCATGTTGGATATTAGTGACTCTAATGCTGAAGTGGTTTATTTCTTTCTTTGATCAAACAGCCAAGAGAAAACATAATTATATAGTACAAGTCTGAATGGCAAATTAATCAAACCTTTTTAAAGTTCTTATTTTGAAGGTGGAACATTGCCTGCTCTAGCTTAAAAACATTTTGACAAGTACTTAAGGTGCTCAAAATTTACAAACCAGGAAGGATGTGCATTTACTTGGCACGTGTCCTTTAGTTCTACTTCAGCTATGCTTCTCTTAACTGTCACCATTCCAGAGTAACAGTGCTTTGATTGTTCTCAAAGTACATATTTTGTGATCAGAGTTATCCAGTCAGTTATTTATCACTCCAGATGTATTTCCTATTGATGTGTTCTGAGCTGTTAAACTGTAGTGAATAGTGAAGCTTATTCTAATCAAGCACTTGGTGTAAACTGAGAAGTAAATCAAAGTTTGCTTCAGTTTTATAAATGGTTACTCAGTGAGAACCAGGAAAGAAAATCTTTTCATAAATATTACCCAGTTGTTCAAGTGCAGTTTTCTCACACCCCCCTGTGATCATGGCACACAGACTGCCTAAAGAGCAAGCTGTTGTGGAGCCTAAAGCATTTATTTGTGCTCTACCTAGTTTACTTCAACAGAAATTCTCTCTTGAGAAAGAATGAGTGGCTCTGAGGAGACTCTTTTGAACACCAGCCCCGACTGACATTTTTATCAAAGCAAACCAAATGAATTTTAATGAAGTAATTCAGTCTGGGAGCAATCCACCATCGAGTTCTTCCCTGACCCGCCTCCTGTGTTAAGGTGGGAAAGTGAGCTTGTCTGCCCAAGAGAGGGGAATTAGGCTCTGCTGATAATGTTGTGGCCACAGTTTTAATTTCTCAAGAGTTAAAAGCTGGTTTGGACATCTATCCATTGCTGCTTGCAGAGTGAGACAGCAGGTGTCTACTCTCCCTCTCCTTCTGCTCCTCATTACATTCAGTGTTCAGGCTAAAAGAGAGAATCTATTGACTACAAAATTTTTCATATGCCTTGTTACAATCAGCCCATTCTTCACGTTGGTATTACTCTTTTTCTCGATTTGTCTGTCTGTATGCAAGAACAGACAGAAGAAATTAATATCAAATCCAACATAAAATAACATTAATTTGAATGAAATAAATGTTATTCCTGTTTTCACTATATATAAGAAAATAATATAAATTGAGAATTTGAAATCTGTTATGTAAGGCAGTTTTTGTAGTCAGGCATTGCACAGCCACCTCAGATTTTTTTCTGCTTAAAGCGCTCTGTGCAGGTAACGTGAGAAAATGCATGGAAAGGATGCATTAGTCATTTTATTTGATTAAAAACATATATCATTTAGCAGGAGCCAGCAACTTGCAAAGGTTAACACCAAAGTACTGAAAAATCAGAACGATTAGTAGGCTAATACTACTAAAGTGAAAATTTGGATGAAAAATATCTTTAACATTAATCTGTAAAATAAGATTTGGACAACATCATTTCTATTAGTCTCAAGCAAAAAGTTTCTTGAAATGAATATTTCAGATAAATGAGCTTCATACAAATGCATGAGGTCAGACGGAACTCAATGGTACCCTATTGCATTACAAATCTCATATCTCATGATGGTTTGACAAGAAAAGATGGGACATGGACAACACATTAACTTTTTCCAGAAAAAAACAGAACCTTTCCCAGTTATTTCAAGGGAAAAATGTCAACAAGGAGAGACATCCATAGAATTCCCAAATAACCAGATGCTCCATGGTTACTCACCGTAGATCTTGAGGGCAAAATGGGGAGAGAGAGGTGTGAATGGAATTGTCACCTGCAGATAAATATTCTCAAGTATTCTTCAATATTCAAACCTCAGACATGAGTTTTTCACGGCTAATGTTCAGCACACATGCACAGCCAGTCACACACTACGAGGGATCTTTTGAACTGAGGTAGATACAAAACATTTCATTAATATGATGTTGAGAATATAATGACCAGCACAGACTCAGACTATCTGGAAACTCATGGAAACACAACAGTTACAGAAATAATTAAATAGTATAACATTCTAGGAAGTGGTCAGAAACTCAATCAAAGAGAAAACCAGAGGTAATTATTTCAAAACAGTGTTGGCCCTTTTGAAAGAAAGCGGCACACTGGAAGAAATCAAGAAATTATACTTTATCATGCTTTAGCAACAAAGCCTAAACCAACTCAGATATGAACTGGAATCAACTCCTATCACTGGTGTCCAGCTTCACAAAAATTTGCATTATGTGCTATGGAAAATGACTTGCATCAGAGACAGTATCTTTGGTCATTAAGAGAAAGCTGAACTCAGAAGGGTTAATAGATGGCAAAAATTCAGATTCTATTTTTCAGATGGGTTGTGACATATCCTACTGACATGGTTGTAGTAAAAGACAAGATCAAGAAGTGAAAAGAGTACTGTAAAGAAAACATGTCTTGTCCTTTCTTCATTTTGTGATCCCCTTTCAGGACATCTCAATGGGAAATGGCAATACAGACCCAGTATACTCTCTCTGCTAGCCCGCTTAATTGTATACTCATTTCAGTGAGACTGCTATGCTTCACAGACTTGCTACAACAGAGAAAAGAAGTCACTTTAAACTTCGCACTTTAACCTCCATTTTTTTTTTTTTTTTTTTTTTTTTTTTTTTTTTTCTACTCAACTATAACATACAATGTTTGGCAAAAATAATTTTGCCTAGAGTGAAAACTGATGGAGCAGGACAACAAACCTTTTGTGCAGTGTTTGCAAATCTGGCACAATGCCTAGCCTTGCTTTCTGCATTACATTTGTCACTGCAAAGATGTATTCTACTACTGAGGTGAAAAAACCCTAGCTCTCCATATCACCTTTTGCAATCTCATTGAAATAAACACAATGCCTTCTTCCACAAAAATTAGATTAATTCTTTTAGTCAGGCAATACAATGTAATGAAAACTATCTTAGTCTACTCATCAAAAATATAACTATGGTAGGGAATTAAACTTTTAATTATTTACATAACACCAAAGACATTAATTTATGTCTTTCATTTACCTATTATACTCTACTAATGAATAAACAACTAAATTGAATACCTCATTCTCTAATTGCAATTAAAAAAAAAGAAGTCATCACTCAGGGATACTACCAGAATTAACCTTCTTCTGTAGTTAATTTAAACATATGCAGTACAAATAATCTTACTTGAAGCAGCTGGACACTCAGAAACATTCATGCTGTTTACCAGAAAAGCTTTTGAGTTGCAAATATGCAAATGTACATATTTATCTCAGGTTCTGCTGCAGTAAAATTGGGAACTTGTAGGTCTCTCGCATTTTAGTATTACATTTATTTTCTAATTCTTCAATCAACAACAAAGGGTAATAAATGCACTGACCTCACACACTCACATATAGACACAGAATTGGCTTTAACCTAAAACACTTTTTTTTTTTTTTTTAATTAAAACAACTCTGTGGGCTCAAACATTATTAAAATACCAGAAGCAAAAGTAGTTGTTTTTTTTTTTTTTTTTCCTGGAGACATGATGTTTCAGATCACATTCCAACCTCTAGACAGTTCACCTTGTTCTTAGTCTAGTTCATTATACAGTAAAGGTACAGGGCTTCATGGTTTGGATTTATATTCAGAGCAAAAGCTCTAATGGCTCAAATTATGACTAAACCAAGGGACTTCTATGAGCCTTCTAGATCAAATCAGTTTATGAAGAGAAATTTATTAGTCCCGAGGAAGGTCACAGGAAAGCCCATGGCAAGCGCTAGTTTAAAGCACTCACCGGATCAATCACAAAAGGTGCGTGGGTGTAAGAAGCAAGGCTGAGACGCTCTCTCCAAGTAAACACTTCAGTAAGTAAAATACAGTCAGGTAGGGGTTTAGCTTTCCTGATCGTGAACTCCTTCCTCTCTGTCCGGCCTGATGAGTGAGGTTCTCCACCGAGGAAGAGCAGAGCTCGAGCAGAAGCAGAGGAATTCTGTGATGCAGGCTGCCGACCATGCACCCCCTTCCCCAGCAAAAGGGAGAGGGGAGGCAGGTTGCTGAAATGACATGAAAGGGCAGGGAGGAGGGGTGGCAGTGAGACCCCTTCTGTCAGCTCAGCGCTGACATATGCTGACTTCAAGCGCTCACAGAACTGTTGTGCGGTGTGTCAAAGTGGTTTTATAGAGCTTGGGTTTTTGTCATCCACTCAACTAAGAGTTTGGGACTCCTGTTCTAGTCAAAACACAGTTTCCCAAGTAACACATGTTCCTTGTTGTTTTTTTCAAGTGATCTGCTTTGTTTTATTTGGTTGTTTTTCAGTGTTGACATATTTTTTATTGTCAATGCATCAGTAGACTATTGTTTAATGTAAAACACTTGATAATATACTTATCAAATTGAACCTAGTTGGCAATGTATCTCCCTTTATCCACTACGGGACCTTTCAAATTCAAAGATGAACCATGAGTGGGGTTTAAATCCCATAGAAATCACTTGGTTTATCGTCAGGCATAATGCAAATGAGACTGATGCAGCAAGAAGTCTTCTCAAAATTTCATTTTCTCTATTAGCAAATATCTTCAATTCTGTCATTTTTTTCTCTATACCATAACACTGTATATATTGAATTTGCATTCAGGACATGTTTCATATTGGAATATGGACTGGCATCAAGTTAGTATAAACAAATTACAGTTTCAGTGGACTCATAATTTCTCCAAACAAATGCAAAGATTGATGCTGATATACAGCAACCTAATATTTGCCTCCACATCTTACAGGTTAGATCTTTATTCTGACAAAAATGTAGTATAATGTCCACTGATCTCCAGATGAACACGTTTTCTAACTCTCAGTGAAGCTTTTAAGCTTTCATTCAAGATAAAAAACAAGTATTTTTTAGTTCTGAACACTAATTCTTGAGTTTTTGGCTGCAAACATCTTAAGAACAATTTGAAATTAACAAATTGCATAACACTCCTTTAGTAGTCCTTACAGACAGTAAGGAAAACAAAGGTATTTATGATCCACCAAAGATAGAGCACAAGCCAGCACTTAATGATGCCAGCAAGACCTTTAATATTTCCATTTTGTGTTTCCCTATCACCTACTGTCTGCTGGAGCACAAAATTACATACATGACATATAACAATAACAGGAATAGGTGACAAAAGTAATTTGAAAGAAAAGAAATTGCTGTGACGATAATGTCAATTTTGGCATTTTAATACTGGATTGTTTAAAAGATATAGCTAAACCAGTACTGTAACCTACTTTTCACCAATGGGTTTCATCATATTTGAACAAACACTCTTATTCTGATGCTAAAATCTAAGATAATATCTCTAACCTGCAAAGAGTGCATTCTCTATCAACAAAATTATGACAGAATTTTTGCAGGTGTGTAACTTACACACATGTTATAGTTTGAAGGATATATGTTATATGATGGGAGAACAATTTCTCTGAACAAAGATTTCCCACTCGTTCTCCCAGAGTCTATAGTTATTGTCTGGAAAATACTTAATTTTTATTTCATTTTTTAGTATCTCTGGATTTTCCATGGTCTTTTTAAATTACTCTTTAAACAGGAAATATAGAATAAATCTGCAACATCTGAAGCTGTGCAGGAGAATGAAGACTGTTGTGGACTGAATACTGAAATGAGACTTACTATGTGGTCATAATTCAGACCCAGCTCTGTTTCTCATCACACCTTTATATTGTGACATAATCTGTATTTTAGAATAAGAGCATTCCTTTGTTTTGAGGAATGGGAATGTTAGCGAGCACACAAGAATGAGATCCATCAAACCAAAATTACTCTTTCTAAACTAAAGCGGTGGATTTAGTTTCTCTACAGATATTCAGTGACTATGTCTCTTCTTACAGAAGATGAGAGCTGTGTGTCTTAAGACGCAATACTAAGAACTAATATGTCTGAGACTAGAAATTTCTTTCCTCAGTTTATATATATATATGTATATATAGAATTAAATATATATATTTAATTGTTTGTTTATTCTTTAATAATCTAAGTATTCAGGAAACCTTGGGAAGGGGGTAATGGTGGCAGGGAAGGAAGATAATTGTAGTTCTAAACAACTAGAGCATCAGAAGTGCAACAGGACTGATTTGGGTAATTAGCATATACAGACTTTACATCCCATGGACCAAAGAAGGTACTGGAAACTAAGTCTGCACTGGTAGACCTTGGACTTAAAGAGTAGTGAACGTCCTTGCACCCTAACATAGGAAGACTGGAGTCAGGAATGAACAACAAGGGCTGTATGCACAGGACAGGTGCCCCATCCAGGCACAAAGGCAGGCTGTAACAAACTATTTGTTGTGCTTCCCAGCTTTCAGAAACTCCCAGAACAACAAAAGATAAACTGTGTATTTCCAATTTAATTTTGTAAGAGCAGGGACTGCTATAGCATCCTCTGTTAGGCCGCAAAATCATCTGAAATGCATGCACAATCTCCTAAGCAAAAACCTGAGACAGAGACCTTTCCAGTTCTGTTTTAAGTGTTCCAAGCTAAGTCTTCCAGTAGGCGATTATTGCATGTTTAAAAGAAGTCCTTTGGTTCAAAAGTATCCCTAATATATACCATTTAGAGGGGCTTGATAGGGCTTGCTGAGACTGAAAACACATCTGAAGGTAAAAGATGCCTTTAGAGATACTCAGTTTTTCTCTCTGTCTACATACATTGTCGAGTAAGTAATACAAAGCATCACAAATAATCAATATGTCCTGGAAAGACATTGTTGCTAGTCTGTTGTCAAAGCTGAAGTTTACATTTCATCTTGGAATTCAATCACAGAATATCCTCTCTAAAATTAAATCTCTTACAGTGAATATATATAATACATATATTAAGATTAATTTTATTTTCTCAGTGATGATCAGCAGTATTTTAATTAGACCCTATACGAAATACAGGGCCTGTTGCTGGAACACTTTTTTGTGAATAATAACCAAAAGCTAGAGACGTGTCAAACTTGTTACACAAAAAAGTGTAATTAAGCAATTACAAAAAAAATTTAAATGAAAAGAGGAAAGAGAACAAATAATTTATTTGGATATATTAAATTTATTATTTTTTGTTTTAATACTTTTTTTTTTTCTGGTAAGAAAGAATTCTGAAAGTAGTTGCTGTTGTTTTTTTTTTTTTCCTTTTTTTTTAAAACTATTCCGAATAACTATAACAACTCTGAATAGTGGTGTATGTTAATACACATACATATGCTAACATGCAGTAAAAGTTTCTGTTAGTGAGTACTACTGTAAATAATTTAGCTAATTAAGATGGCATAATAAACAGTTCAAGATAAATTTTTAAATTTTAAAACATTTCCAAATGGATTTTACTTATTTCTGTTGCACTTTCCTGTTAAATCCATTCAAAAAGGATATATAAAATGTTTGGCTGACCTGAATCTGTATCTTTCAGTGACAATTTTTTGACTAAAAGAAATCTTTTCACTCTTATCCATATAAATTTCATTCACTTCTTGTGTGTTAGCTACAGCTGACAGCTTGCCTTTTCTGAGGTTTCTTGTTTGTTTGTTTGTCTTATCTGTTTGTTTGTTTGTTTTTGTTTTTTTTTTTTTTTTTTGGAAAAGGAGTAGTGGGTATATAGGTTTATTTTTTAAAAACAGAGAACAGTAATTTTTAAATACATGATAAGGGATTATTCTTGGTTCCTTTGTTTTAGCTTATATTTTACAATTTCATTTTAATGTAGAAAATGTCATAGAGACAAGAAAAATCTCCTCAAAAGTTGTTGTATAGTCTCAAGGAAAAATGGCCTGGCAGTTTACAGCAATTTGAGTTGGGACTAGTGTAGTATTGGTCTCAAATCTTTCCTCTTTCCTCCCCGTAAATTGCCATTCCCTCCCCTTTACCTTACATTATACAAATTTTTGTACTTGTAACATAAAAGTATTTTTGGGATTTTATTTTATGACTTTTTTTTTTTCCCCAGATAGTTTTGGCTGGATGGCTTGAACCAGTTCATCTCCTGAACATGGCAGAGAGGACAGGATTTTATTCCACATTTCTGAGAATACCACTTTATCCGCTGTGAAACAACATCCTAAATTTAGTCAGCTGCAACAATTTTTTGAGCACAGTATGTTGAATTTCTCTCAGTAGTGCACAAATACCAACTCAAAATTACACAGGAAGCTTGCTGCACATAAACTTTGGGTGATAAATATAGTACAGTGTAAATTCCATTCAGTGTTCATGCACTTACAAGAGCCATGGATGATATCACCAGGGTGTGTGACAACTGTCACACAAAACTATGAGAAGCTTTTAAACTTGATTCATATTTAAAACTTCCACAGCAATATTGAGTTTTCTGTAAATGATTCTTAAAACTAGATTCAGGTAGTAATTTTTCTAAGCTGTTTTACCAAAACAGTTTTAATCCTCTTTCTTTTGTATAATGAACATTTAGGATTTAATATTAGCTAAATGTACATTTAATAATCAATACATATTTGTGTTCAATTTGTAGATGTATATGTGTAAGATTAATATATCTATTAAAATTCAAATTATCCCGACTTATGTCTCACCTCAACATGTATTTACATTGTTTCAAATAAGCAGTTCGAATTTCAAGTCCCTTTAAAAAAATTGTCCTGCTAGCACAAAATTATTTCTTTTGGAAATTTTAGACTTTGTGTATTGATAATTGCTTTAATTTCAGAAAATCCTTTAGCATTCTCAACCACAAATATTTAGATCTGGAGAGATTCAATAAAAGTACAAACCTTATTCTTATGGAATATTTTACCAGCTAAAACATTTACAATTTTTTCTTAGCTATTCCTCATGAAGCTAAGTTTGCGTTTTTTCTTATAACAGGTATACCTAAACAATACTTGTTAAGGAAGACTGTAAAAGACACTCATGGATAAAAACATATCATGTTATGAAAATCTGCTATTTTTTTTTTTTTTGTCTAGTGCAGACAAAGTAGTGCCAATATTTTTATATTTTGTTGTTTGATTTGACACTCAAAATTTTTCATTAAATAATAAAATAGAAAATCCAACAAATAACTTTATTATATATATCACTGGTAAAAAAAAATATGAAATAGTTAGAAATATAAAAAAAATTAAAAATTAAATTTAATGTTTCAACACTGTTTGAACTTGTTCCTCATTTTTCTTTTGAAATTCAATTACAAGAAAAATAATCTGAAGGCAGGAAAGTAGGATAAATTGAGCAATCTCCATCAGGTCTTTATTGGGGTATCATCTTCACCCATCTTTTGTACTTCTTTTAGCACATCTCGACTGAATTACTCACCTCCTTCTGAATTACTGATATAAAGAAACAAGTTAATTCTCGGTTAACCTTCTTGCTTGGAAAATTTAGTAGGTTTTTCATGTTTTTCACTTTGCTGTCTTTTCCCAGCCCATTTCTATCAGAATAACATGTGCTGCCATTGTACTGTCTTTCCCAGTAACATCAGTTGAGCTAATGAAAAGTACTATTATTCTCCACAAATTTTGTTGTGTTCAGCTGTAATCATTAAAACACATAGCTGCAGAAGAAGAAACACTTGTACTGATTTTTTTTTTTTTTAACATATGTATAAATATTTACAACATTCTCCTGGTTACTATACTTAAAATTAAATGTTCTGTGTGGTAACAGTTACATAATTCAAATGCTCAGGTGAGTCTGTTTCTTAACAACCACCATCTGTGGTCTGTAATATTATGGAAATCCATGCAATTAGTGTTTTTAAAGGTGCACTGGATTTCAAATAATTTTCATTAACAGCCCAGTTTCATTCCAACTGCCTTTTATGTTTTTCAAGTATGATTAATATTTCTGCCCACTAGAAAGACTTCTCATAACCATTCATTGAAATAAATTTGAAATGCAAAGATTCAGTCATACAGGAAGACAGGATGAAGAATTTCACCCTATTGGTAAATACTCTCAGATAATGGATTTCGAATTTTGGAGTTTCTATACTGCATATAGATCAGTTTGGACTATGGAACATGTCATGTTGTTTCCCTGCAGAACTGGTTATTCAATTACAACACTTGCTTCTTGCAACCAAACCACACAGGAAAAATATGTCAGTGATGATAGTGCATAAAGCCATCTATTAGAACATCAGCTGCTATAAGGAGAAACCTGAGGCCTGTGCAGCCTACGACATGTATTGTTGTGAGTAGCTTTACTGGGTTCCAGAGCTTTAAAATATACTAAAAACCCCTCTTTCACTGAATAGAAGGTCTTGTGGCTGTTCTGACAAAGCCATATTAATTCGGGAGGAGGAAGCTTGAATAAAAGCAAATAAGGCCTGTGGTAAATCCTGCATATCTGGCACTTAAGGAATCTTACTTTCCTTCTTCAAAATTTAAAAAAGAAAACCAAACCAAAACAGTATAAGATATTTTATTTTCCTTTTACATAGGTGTATATTCTAGAATTTCTCTCACTCTTGTCCTACACTTACCTATTTTGTGGTGTGAAGAGAACACAGATTTTAGATTAATTTGCCTCAAACATTTCCACTTAAGTGTTAAGATAATTCTAATTTTATGGTAATTTTACTATTAATTATGTTAGATCAGTTTTCCGAAGTCTACAGTCATCCCTTCAATGAAAAACATCTACCATGTCACTGAAACTAGAAATTGCAATCCTCTTAGTCTTAACTGCAGGTATTATGAGATAAGACATCCACTTGCCAACCATTGTCAGACTAAGTCTCTATTTTTACAGAAACTTCAAAGCAGATATTTGCTACTGGCAAAGTACTGGGTTTGTCTCTCAGCAAATATTCAGGGCCTTACATCAAGTACAGCAGAGGACTATAAAAGGTAATTCTGTCGCTGTGTTTTACTGATAACCCAGCTGCCATGGTTTCTGGATGAGTATCAAAACTCTTCGAAATTCTGCATTGTTTTGTCATTGTTTTGGCTTGACAGCTGGGATAGTGTCTGTACCAGGTTGAAACAGCCCCCTTTCCAGAATTTCAAATATATTCTGGGCTCTTATCTGAAAGAAAGCTGCTCCTCTGCCGTATGGATATGAAACAGTTCAGATGGGAACACTCGGGGAATGTGGGAGACTCAGGGGAGTCGTGACTCCTTAAAGAGGTACTTCTCCGCACACATTCATGCATACATTAAGCATGCAGAAGGCTGAATGTCGTCAAAACAGGTAGTGCCAAATCTGCTTGGTGACACTGCCAGAGCCTCCTGCCAGCACTGGCATTTTCAGTACATCTTTGTGCTCTGGCCTGTTTAGAACAAGGTTTGAAAATAGCTGCAGTATTTCCTTGTTCTGAACAGTTTTGAAACACTTCAGTTTAAAAGGCGTGATAGCTTCAAATAACTTCTTGATTTTTTTTTAGTATCTGGCCCCTTGTAACTACTGTGGGTGCAGAGGGCTCTGTTCAGCTAAATCAAAATAGCACAATAAAAACCACTGAGGTATTTTTTTTTTTTTTTTTTTTTTTTAAGCCATTTCAGTCCTATCACTCTCATATGTTGTAGAAGCCCCAAGAACACACTCAGCTTGCAACTCATTTGAGGAGCATTGTTCTGTATTCCACCATTAGACATTTGCTCAGAGTTTGATTTCATGGAGACATCACAGATCACCTCGCCAAACTTAAACCCATTGGCAGCCACACATCAACCTCTCCACTGTGCTGTCCAATTGTTTTTGTAATTGAAGAGTTGTAGTGACCTTTATCTTCCAGCAGAAAGGCTACCGCCCATACTGTATCCACAGGCTACTACATGAACCGTTCTTTGAAACAGACAGTTAAATATCAGTGATTCTGCCTAAATCCTTTAAGTGCAAACATCAGTGAAAGCTGTTCTTCACGAAATACAATTCTGTTTAGACAATCCTCTTAGCCAATTGCATTTCATCGTTTTGTTATTTTATAAAAATTCCAGTAATATTTTAACGATAGGATAGTTAAAGGAAGTATATATATATAACTATAAGAGTGTTTATATATATATACTTACAGATAGTTATATATATAAGTGTACATATACTTAAATATATATACACTTATAAGTATATATATACTGATATATCCTTATATATATAAGCATATATACTTATATATACTTATCTATATATACTTTTATATATATACTGATATATACTTACATGTAAGTATATATGAGTGTATATATTTATATGCTTATAAGTATATATATATATATATATATAAGTATAGGAAATCTGTGATTCATCATAAATTGCAGTACAAATGAACTCATTCTGCACCAGTGAAGTTTCAATTTTTATTGTAATAAATCTGTAAAATTTTTGAGAAATCTGTCCTGAGTTTGAGTGGTGGGGTTTTTTGGTGGCAGGGGAGGGGGCTACTGGGGCGGCCCCTGTGAGAAGCTTCTCGAAGCTCCCCCAGCTCCAAGTCAGCTCCACCTCTGCACCAAAACTGAGCCAATCAGCTGCACCTCTGCCAGAACGTATTTAAGAAGGGACGTGGTGAGGAGCAGTGGGACTGGTGAGGGGGAGTTGGGGCAGCTGCGTGAACACCAAGGTCAGTGGGGGAACGGAAGAAGGAAGGAGGGGGGAGGTGTGCCGGAGCAGAGACCCCCCTGTATCCTGTGGGGAGATGGCAGGGCGGCCCCCCCTGCCACCCATGGAGATCTACGGTGGAGCAGACACTGATTTATGTCCTGGAAGGGGCCTCCAATGGACATTTAAGGTGGCTGCACCCAAAGGAGGCCAGTGCCTTGTGGGAAGAAGCAGCCCCCGCTGCTGTAATTCAGCGCTGGGAGGATTGCAGCGTGCGGGGGTGTCCCACGCCAGAGCAGCTCAGGAAGGGCTGCAGCTATGGGAGGGAATCCAGTTGGAAAGTGTTGTGAACAACACCAGAGCAGTGTAAGGAAACACTGCAGCCTGTGGGAGGGACTCATGTCGGAGAAAGTTTGTGGAGGACTGTCTGCTGTGAGTGGGGGACCATGATGGAGCAGGAGGAACAAGTTCCAGAATCTCCCCCCACCGAAGGTGGACGAAGAGGCAGCACTGACTGCACCCCCCATTACCTGCCCCTGCACCCCTGGGGGAGGAGGTAGAGATATCGGGAGCAGAGCTGAGCCCGGGAAGAAGGGAGGGGTGGGGGGAAGGTGTTCTCAAGATGTGGCAATGCTTCTCACTGTCCTACTCTGTTAAGGGTTGTTAGTGTCTGCAATAAATGTATCTTCTTTTTGCCTTCCCCTAATGAGTCGGCCTTGTGCCCATGACCATAATGGGTGATTTTCCCCTCCTGGTCCTATCTTCAACCCCAAGCCTGGCTCATTTTTCCCTTCTCATCACTGGAAGAGAAGGGAGGAGTGAGCGGCTGCATGGTGTTTGGCTGTCATCCAGGCTCAAACCACGACATCTTATCACCTGATGACCCATATTGCATGTGTCACATGCTAGGGAACAAAGTTGCACAGAACCCTACTTTATGGTCACATTAGGAAAAAAAAAATTATGAGAGGATACTCTAATTTATGTATCACTCTTCACAGAATATAATAGACAAACAGCCTGCAAACTCCAGCCTTCCTTTGCTATCTGAGCTCTGCAATGTTTTCTTCCAAAATGGCTTTAACCTAGCAAGCCCAAGGCTTCAAAAAATTATAAAAACTCAGATCTTGCATGCTGAGAAACAGCTGCTTCAGTATTTGGTCATGCAGTGCATTTTGTTACTCCTTACAGTTGCTACTCAGGATAAAGATGTTGTAATCCCAGTCCTAAGAGCACAGAAGGATAACCTGGGGACTGGAATAAATTGAATTTTTGGTCTGATTATGCTGGAAGAAGAGTTGCTGCTTGGAGAATTTCTCAGTAGACAAGCATGGTTGAGTAACACCTGACAGAAACAGAATAGTGCTGTTTCAGGAAGAAGAAATTGAAATGAAGGTCAAGGACAACAACCAGTGGCCAGGAAAAGTTTGTCTAATGTATTCATATTGTGATGAGGTCGCCCAAAGCTTCATCTGAAAGACATCAGTGTACAACACGTAGTCCACAAATACACTAGATATTGTGAGGCAAATAAAGACAGTCTGCTGTCACCACTGCACCACCGGCGGAGATCTTACTTAGTTTCTCCAGGCCTTGCCTTGCCAAGGACCTGCTGTCCTTGTGTCAACCTCCCTACACCTCTTACCTTCCATGAGTCTAGACATATAGCTAGAACAGAAGCAAGGACTCCTTGGGAAGCAAGAACATTATAGATCTGGAGGAAGAGTAGAAGCACACAACTGTTCCCTGTGGCTTACTAACAATCTTTAAAAGGTAAACCACCTTTAAATTTTGCCATCCACTGGAGGACTACTGGATTCTTCAGGACAGTAATTGATAGAAGAAAATAACCTTCTATCTTAAAAACACATTGTAAGTCATGTGGTAGGGTCAAGAACAGTCACCATCAAGGAACCAGCTGATCTTTCAGTTGATGTCTAAATCACTACTTCTCTATAGTACACTCAGAAATGTAACTGTTTAGTGGAATAATAAAGCATAAAGAATATCTTAACTGCTAATTGCTGTCATCTCTGGAACTGGGTAGTGGGGGCTTGGGGGAAAGAATGGGAAAAAAATCTTGATATCAAACATCTACCTCATTTACTTATGATTGCAAGAACAGATGTTTACTCCGAGAATTGTTTACTCAATATAAGAAGTTTACCTCATAACTTGTACTAATTATCACAGGGAAATGAAATGATCTGGTAATGTACACAATGCTAAAAACAGTGTTTGGATCAGGAGAAATTGTTTCCATGTATGTGATTTAAACAAAATTATTATAATGTAAAGTAGTGAAGCAGTGTCATCTGCAAACTTGCTGAAAGCACTCTCTGTCCCATCATCCATATCATTAGTGAAGATGTTGAACAGGATTGGACCCAGTGTTGACACCTGGGTAACACCACTAGTTACTGGCCTCCAACTAGACTTTGTTCCACTGATTATCCCCTTCTGGACACAGCAATGCAGCCAGTCTTCAGTCCACCTCACTATCTACTCACACGGCCCATACTTCTTCAGCTTCTTTATGGGGATCTTAAGGCAGACAGCTTTGAAAGTCTTACTGAAGTCTAGGTAGACAATATCCACTGCTTTTCTATCAAGCCAGTCATTTTATCACAGAAGGTTATCAAGGTGGCAAAACATGGCTTCCCCTTGGTAAATCCATGTTCACTTCTCTTGATCACCTTCTTGGCTTTCATGTGGCTGGAAATGGTTTTCAAGGTTAGTTGCTCCATCACCTTCCTGGGTATCAAGGTGAGATTGACCAACCTGTATTTCCCTGGGTCCTCCTTCCCCTTCT
This sequence comes from Tyto alba, assembly GCF_018691265.1. NCBI lineage: Eukaryota > Metazoa > Chordata > Aves > Strigiformes > Tytonidae > Tyto > Tyto alba. The sequence continues at coordinate 25,870,765 of NW_024881324.1, read as the reverse complement.
TGAAGATAGGAATGACATTTGCTTTCCTCCAGTTCTCAGGCATGTCTCCCAGTTATGACAATCATTCAAAGATTAGGGGGAGTGGTCTTGTAATGACTTTAGCCAACACCCTCAGCACTCATGGGTGCCTCCCATCAGGGCCTATGGATTTATATATGTTCAGTTTGCTCAAGTATTCTCTGACCTGATCTTACACCAAGGGTATGTCCTCTTTGCTTCAGTCTTTCCCTTGTCTCCAGGGGAAAGTCCTCTACTTCTCTTTCTTAATTAGAAAATATATACAGGAAAAGAGAGAACTGCCCTGTGTTTTGAACTCAAAGGTTTGTGTGGCTGTGGTTTTATGCATTTCAGATTAAGCGACGCACGTATCACTCCTTTGGTAACACACGATGCAAATGTTAATAATCAGGTGGATGTAATTAGGAGTGTTACAGTTATTCTGGTAAAACAGATTGAAATAATGTCTCATTTTAATAAATAAGCAAGGACTGTGTGAATTAATCAGATTATTTCACAAGAATGTATACATGTTCTGAACATATATATACATCAGGCAAAGACATTCTGTACTGGGTTAGTAATGCACATATAAACCAGGAAAAGTTAAAAATAGCATGTGATTTACTGTTAAGATATTATAAGCTTAAGGGTCATTATTTCAGCAAAGTGAGACAGAGCTTATAGAGGGCTCAAACAATTCAAAACGAAGTGAAAATAGCTATTGATGAGTACTGTCTCAGTTTGCAAACTGCTTCTGAGTACCCGAGGGAAGAGTAGCAGTGCAAAGCTTTACTGGCTTGCAACATCTCTGCTATGTCAGTGCATCACTGAGCTCTGAGACAAAATGTGTTGCTGCCAGATATCCTCACTGCAAAATACTGCGCTTTGCAGAGAGCTTCCATGTGGCTAAACTCATCGGGAGCTTAGTGACATACGAGAGCACTGTTTGGTGCACTAATATTCTCATAGCTCAAGGCTCCATTTCCACAATCCCTCTTTACCCATCCTGTAATTTAATCCTAAAATAATTCCCCATATTTCATCAAAACCTTCTTTTTTTTTTCTTGCTGTCATTTTGCTGTCAAAACCCTATGGATCCTACACAGACACATCAAATGCTTATCTCAGCCTTTGCAGTGGTGCTCCACAGAGACCATAATAGAAGATGTAAGGAAATAGATTCACTCTGAGATTTTTAATGATCTTCTCTTCTCCTATCCTTTCAATCCCTGCTTTGGCTAAATTCTTGCATTGTTCCCACTGTCTTCCTCCAGAAGCTTTCCTGTATTTAACCTGCCAATGTAGCTTGCACTACCCATTCTCACAAGAATTTGAAGAGGTCTTTAACTTCTTTCATAGTCCAGGCATTATGATGAAATTTAGTTGTTGTTGTTTTTTTTTTTTTTTTTTTTTTTTTTTTCCCAGAAGCTCCTAGTGACCCTGCTGAACTTTGAAGGTGAATGGAAAGGGAAGGGAAGGAGCAAGCCCGTGAAAGAAGTCAGAGAAGCTCCAGAAATTACTTAGCAACTGTACCTCACCCATTTGAAGACTATACAGTGTATTTACAAATGAGAAGCTGTGTAATGTGATTATTAAGTGAATATTTTAAAAAAATATTAATTTCAGTTGCACAATATTATTTATATGCATCTCAATGTAGTTTTCATTAAGCTTTAAAATTTTTGACTGTGCTTTAAGAAGGTATGTATGCAGACATGTATGCAGCAGACAAATTATTTTCTGTGTTACTCTAATCTCATTTATTTTTGATGTGGATAATTTCTTTTTTTTTTTTTTTTTTTCTGAGTACATTTTTCATATTATTTGTAGGAATTAAAAAGCACCACATAGTTCAAAATAAATTCTTCCTTTATCTAAAGAAAATATTAATGAATCTCTAAAAATGAGTTAGGAGAATTTTCAAATATTGTAGAACAATGGGCACAAAACTGGAGGTATATAGTAATATTCTTATTTTCCATCTAGTGAATAAATGTTAGGTTTCATCAAGCAAAAACCTAGATAGCCAAGAAACTTCACAAAAGACAGGAATTTTTAAACATCCTTTGGCTTTCTTCAGCATGAAATAACCAACTGATTCTACACTTTAAAAAGATGCTATTAAATATGACAATAGTCCAGATTATATTAAAGAAAATAAATTAAACAACTGTAATTTGTGAGGTTTCCTGAAATCGGTGTAGAACTCTCCAAATATCAAGAACAAGACTGAAACCCTAACACAGAATTTAGGTCAAACAGTCCTCAGAATACAGGAAGCTTGGTTTGCAGCCTTACTCTATGACTTTCATGACCAGAAGGTAGGAATAGAGAAAGACTTCCCGAAATCCCTTCCAGCAGGAATTATTCTGTTTTTTCAGTCTTTATCTTTGAGAAGAAGATGCTGATTCAGAAAAAGCTGGTTACTCCAGCTCCAGTGAGAGATCCCATATGCTAAGGAATAAGCACATACTTATAATTTCACAGAATCACGAAACAATTTTAGAAAAAATTTAAACATTGGTGATTTCTCTGAACTGATACAGAATTCAGAATTAAGTTAAAGAGGATTGGTACTTGTAGTGACATAGTTCATAGCTGCATATTTGTTAAACTTGTGCAAAAGTATCAGAAAATAGTAGCACTTCCACAGAACTTGAGGGTGAAGCAGGCACAGGAATCTCAAAATGCTTTTTTCCCCAAAGTATTCAAAAGCCACAAAAGTTATAACAGTGAAAAAGAGAAAACTATTCATTTTTTTGTTACCTCTCCAAGGAAAGGTTGGAGAAAATCAAGCATGGTCACAGATGAAAAATTCAGTCTTTGCTGTGTAACAAATGTTGGTATCTGTGAGCTTGATAAAAGCTGTTCTTACCTTATGATGTGTTCTTTTCAGGTAGAGAATCTGTGTCCTGACCGGGCAACTTCTGTGCACGTTACTTTCTTGCCATGTAGGGGTAATAACAGTTTCTTAGTTGTTCTTCTCTTTATTTACCAGATGTTTCTTTGTGCCTCTAAATTGTCATGGTTCTAGCACGTAATGCATATAAAATATTCCTTTCATTTTGGCAGGAAATGCACTGAAATTAAAACTGTCAATAAAAGAAACTAGAAGCAACAAAGGGGCCATATGTTACACATTATGGTAAACCACAAAATCACAGCACGTATTTTTCAGGTTGCTCTTTCCTGAGCTATGGTATATGAGGCTCACATAGTACTGGCAAGAACGATTCTGCAGTGAGCAGTTCCTGATTATCCAAAAGCCACCGAAGACTCTGAGAAAGAAAACACAAAAAGTAAAATATAAGAAATCTCTGATTGTACACCAGTGCTGGAGTCCAACCTTATATTCAGTTAGTGTTTTTCTTTAACTCAGTGTTGCACAGCATGAAGAAGAAGTTGAATATCCATCAGATGTCCCTTGATCAGGCTGTTCACTGTTGTAATTTACTAGCTCTGGCTGTTATTGAAGATCTTCATGTAACCGATGGTGATATTTGATCTAAAAACTTACTGATGTATAATAACTGATCTTTTAAAAAGATCTTTGACTGGAGCAAGTACGCTCTTCAAAGACAGTAATGTTTTCTATTTTCCTTCTCATACATTATTCATTAATAATCTGAGCGTATTAGTTGGTTTATTACTTGAAATAATCAGAGACTTTATATGGAATTGTAGGCCACTGAGATCTTCGTATCACTGATATTTATAATTAGGGAAAGGACTTAGTTTTTCTTCTGACTTGTGATCAGTCCTTGAGCATTTAGACAGTATTTAGACACATCTGCTCTGAAAGAATGAATGATATGTTGGAGGGTGGAAGTTAGAAGTTCTAGGGGAACTATCTGTGTGAATATGAATTTTTAGAAATTTTTTTCAAGTTCTGAAAAAAATTGAATACCATTTGTCACCAAGAAGTAAAGACAGAGATGGCTATATCTCTGAAGAACACATAGAGATTAAAATTGTGGTTTAAGAGAAAACTGTAGAAAAAGGATCGTGACTTCAGCAGAAGTCAGGACTCCAACATATTTAAACAATTGTAAAGATTTGCCATATTGTACCATGTCAGCTAAAGAGCATAATACAGTCAATACTAAGAAGAAAGGTTGAAAAATGATATCTGAATATCTTTTAGCTACTTTATTCTGTGCTATTATTGCTTAATTGACATAATTGCTCAATAAAACATGAGATTAGACGACATAATAGAGATGGGAGGAAATATTTTAAATGAATGTTCCGTGTTGCTGGAAAGCTAAAAAGTTTGCACCAAAAAAGTAACAAACACAGTTAAAGAAGGTGGGTACAGTAAAAAGGTGGTGGTGGTAGGAAGACCTGTAAAGTAATATGTAGTATTTTTTAAGAGGTATGGATTATTCATGACTTGTAAAAAGTAATCTAGGAGATTTCTATATTGAGTTACAAAGTTTCTATTATTTAAAAATTGTAAGATATGAACTTTTCAGTCACATGATCCAATGCCAATGATATAAGGAATGTTTTTTAAAAATTCTGATGTCAGGTACTTGGAAAGTAAATCATTGTATTGAGCACGGGTGTCAAGGTTTTGGTAGCAGTGGGGGACTGCAGGGGCGGCATCAGTGAGGAGGGGCAGTGAGGGCTGAGGGGAACAGGGGGAGAAACAGCCCTGCGAGCCCCGAGGGGAGAGCGGGAGGAGGGCAGGAGGTGCTCCAGGAGCCCCGGCAGAGAGAGACCCCCTGGGGCAGGTGTTTCCCTGCGGCCCCGGGAGAGGCCCCGGGCTGGGGTGGGTGTCCACACTGCAGCCCCTGGAGAGCCCCACTGCACAGGGGGATATTCCCTGAGAGAACTTGGCTGGCGGACGGCCCATGCTGGAGCAGGTTTACCCTAAGACTGCAGCTGGTGAGAAGCATCGTGATTTTCACATCAAAGGCCTAAGTAGCACATCCTGGTTTTATCAGAGTTTAAGAAAAGGAGAAAAACCTATCTCAGTCATCCTTTTGGTATGACTTAATAGCTTCTGTTATTCGATTGTTTAAGGACCACGTAAGGAGAAAGTGAATAATTACTGCTTACTCACTTTCTCTATATTGTTCATGATTTTATGGTAGCCCTCATCTTTCTGCTGTTTAGACAGAAGCATTGCAATTGGTTTCCTCTCTTCCACGGAAAGCACTGTATACTTCTGACCCACCTTGTTATCTTCTCTGCAGTCCTGGACGATGGGGAAGTTGGGCAGTGAAGAACTGCAAGCAGTACACAAGATGGGGTAGCAATGAGTTATAGAGTGGGGTACCGCTATTTTCTGTTTTGTTCTCTGTAAGGTTTCTGAACCTGCTTTCTGTTTTGTTCTCTGTAATGATTTTGGACCCTGTGGGCAGTGAGGTGACAGCCACAGTGATTAAGATCTCCTTCTTAAGCAGTGATAGCTGCTTTTGAATCAGAATGGTCTGTGTAGAGTGGTGACTGTGCTCCCATGTTTTACTTTTCTTATGTGGATATAGAATTTCATTTGCAAATTTTATTCAGCATCATAAGATCCTGATGCAGTTCTTCAGAGTCGGTTTTAGTTTGGACTGTCATGAGAGTCATTTTTTCACTGCAAAGTTCATAACCTTGCTACCCACTCTCTTTATCAAGCACTTAGGAGTATCTTAACCGCAGCATTTCCTCCCGCTCCCTCAATATTATTGTCACTCCATGAAGCAACTTTTTCTGTTTAGCCAGTGCAACGTAGTTTCTAAAGAGAAAAGTAAATATTTACTGCACTGCTGAAGGCTCATGGGATTATTCCTTGAAAACTGTGAATTACTTGCTCAGAGGCACTCTGATAAGGCAGTGAAATAGGTACCTTATCAAGGCTACAGCTTTTGGCCTGCACTTCTTTAAGAATGTAAGAAATTCTACACACATCAGTATTCCAAATATGCAAGGTATAACATTTTTTGAAGCAATTTATTTTTTTTCAGAACCTGTTCTTTAATAATTCTCAGAAAAGTATAGGTGATATTACACTTCTCAGATATGTTGGTGATATAGACAGTCATCAAGAGAAATACAACAGTATTTTTTTACTCATATCTTAGAGGGATCCCTAACACAATTACCATCAGAATTTGAAAACAAACTAATAGAATTAAATTATAGAATTTAAGCACATGTGGAAACGAAGTGAAATGCTCTTCTGGTACGAACTGGCTACCTAAACCTGCCAGACTAACTGTGGTTGCAGTATATGAAACATCTAAAGTAAAAGCGTTCAATTATTCATCTATTGGACTATGATCTGTGCAGGGAAAGAATGTGAATTAACAGTTCCCCTTTTTACAAGATTGTCTCTGTCAGTTTAAACCCTACACTCTGAAATTCACTGAATACCAGACAGTCCTCAGGAATCCCCCTTCAAAGGAAACCTTAGGGCTTTCTTTAAATCCAAATAAAATCCCATGATATTGCTACATTTCTTTTCCAGGTAGAACCAAAGAATTGCAAGAAGAATCTGTTTATACTGCAGAATCTCTTTATACAGCAGAAAAAGCTCCACATTTATTTGAAAGAATAAATATTAAAAGTAGCATATTCTGAGCTACTTAATAAGGTCATTACTGTATCATGCTATTACAAATAAAGCTGTGCTGTATCCCTAGGTTCCGCTGAGTAGCACTCAGTGGAGGGCTAAAAAAATCTTTCCCTCTTTCTTTCCCTCCTCTCCTAATCCCAGGGATGAACTTGACCACAAAATGAAGTGCTTGTCCTATGGTCAGGCAGAATTATTTTGAAGAAAATTGAGGTTTTCCACAGATTCAGGAATCTTTCACATCCAAGACAATTCTGGATCAAGACATTTTCCTGACTATGTTGCACATAATTTACATCAGTTTTTTAGCAAAGAAAAGATTTCCATTTCCATTGCCAATTCCCAAAGCCACATAGTCTTTTTATCTTCCCTGGCATGCCCTTTGTCTGAATTTCCATAGCAAAATTACTCTATTAATAATTAATGTAGAGTAACTCAATAACTAAAAAATTAAATAGATGGAGGGAACACCTAGCAAGAATGATTAATTCAAAAGATAATATGAAATACAGCAAACTGAAGTTCAGATATTTCAAATTTGAATGCCTGACAGAATAATTTGGACTCCACATGAATGGCACATGCTTTGGTGACTCATGCAGTAAGGGGATAATACAGTTATGGTAATTTGGCTCATAGTGAGAATTCATGGGTTTGAGCTGTTAATCAAAAAAAGTACACTTCAGTAATCCTAAAGAACAAGTACTTACTAAGAACAAGTACTTACTAGTGAATTTCTAAAGACAAGCTACCAAATTAACTGAAGAATATTACATGGAGCTGTTCAGGTACCTAAAAAATAAAAAGTCTGGTCAGTTACTATGACTTTAAACCCGGTTATTGAAGGAGCAAAAGAAACACAAAGACTCATAGTGATATTTTACAGTAGATAATTAATCTCAGGGGTCTTTCTGTGTGTCAGAGCAACGATGCCAAACATAAGAGCTCAGCATTCTAATTGTAATTTATTTTCCCTCATTGATGTTTTGGGAAATTGCTGTCAGAGTAAATTTTATTTTCCCAAATAAATTTTATAACATCATTTCTAGCTTTAAAGATATTTTTTCTATCAAAATATATTCATTCATATCTAACAGATGACTAGAACAAACAGGCATAACTGAACACGTATATGTTTTAGTGAAATATGTTCAGGAATATTTTTAGAGCTTTATTGAATCACAGTCTGCAAAGTCCAAACTGTTGAATTAGTTGAAAATAATAATAATAATAAAAAAAAAAACCAATAAACAAAAACATGTTAGTAACAGGTTAAAAGCCCAGTGTATATCCTGTTCTTGGGACAGAATGGTAGTAGGAAAGATAAAAACAAGCTTCTGAATTGTTCATCTAAAAGCATGCATTTTCAAGTGCTTATGTAGATAAAAAATGACATCATGTAGTACATATTGTCTTTGACTGAATCTCCAGAAATGGTGAAATTCCATTCCACTTGTAAATCACCTGAGTTAATCACCCCTAAAAGTCAATGGGGGATGTTAAAACTCCTTTTCGTTATCTACATTCTGAACAGGCAGCTACTCATATAATCTCAGGTGCTGCAGCACTTTCATATGATTTAACAATAAAATTAGTCAATTTGCCCTCTTTGCCAAGAAGTAAATATGCTCACTGTGCAAGTAACTTTCAGTTCTAATTGTCAGCATTAATGAGGAAAGATTTACAGACATGTTCATCTGTACACTAAGAGAGTAAGAAGGAAAAGCTTAGACTTAAAAACTGGAGTGTTTTTTTTTTTTTTTTTTTTTTTTAATCATGAAAAATAAGCATTTTTTGTTTTGTTTTGTTTTAACCAGTATTGAAAGTATTGCATGAAGATCTCATGTTATTTCTATCATCTCATCTGAAGTTAGAAGACATTGAAAATTTCTGAGAAAAGTTTGATCGAGAGTGATTGGCAGGCTAAATGCTTCAAAAGAAATCTGAATATTTTCTGATTTTCTCCTTATTCTACAGTAATGCCTGACTAAACATTTAACCTTCTTGTTTTCTCAAGCCTACCATGCTCCAAGAAGAAATTTTCTTTTCCTTCCTGTAAACAGGACTTCTGATTCCTAGATGTGTCAGAATCACCTCAGAAACACCAGTCCTGGTCACCAACAAATCACATCCAAAATTTGTCTAGAATCAACAGCAATGATATTTCGGTGGAAACAAAAATGACCATAATATTCAATGAAATTTGTACATGGGGTCCTGATAACAATAGTTGAAAACTACTGGTGATAAAATATATCCATTAATTCATCTACCTGCATCCTTAGACACTCTCCTAAACAGCAAATTTGGGGAATAGCACCTATGACAACATTCAGATGGGATGATGCCTCTAGTTGGTGACCAGGACTGCTCTCAGTAAAATTAAACTTTCATCCTTAAGAAGTCTGGATTGATTGAGCCGAGGTCAATGCTTAATAAATTAATTCAGTCAGTGCATAAGGAATTTGCAGTGTCCATGATTTCTGATGGAGCAATTCACAGCTCTGATTTCAACAGGAATAGACGCTTCAGGACAACATTTGTCAACAGAATGCTCTCCTGCTTGTACTGGTCACCTGAGTGCTAAGTTTCTAAAATTTTGTCAGGTCTTTTTATCTTTACAGGTTAACTATTTCCTACTAACTCTATTTTTTTTTTTTCTCCCCCACTGGAATGGCAATAGGTATGCTTTTTCCAAGACATTTGCTGTCCTTACAGACAAGCACTCCAAACACAACCAGTAGCCATTCACAAATTTGCTTATCTCAAGAAATAAAGATGTAAGTTTATTTAACATTTAATTTAGCATCTTAAATAATTAGGGCAATAAAAGTTTCTATTTAAGAAAAAGTTGCTATTTAAGAACTTGACACATTTTCTTAGTACCCATGAAAGCACAAACTGAAAATAATAGTGATAGAGCTTAATAGAAGGGAAGTGTTAACACAGTTCCTTAAAAAACCCAAAGAAACAAGAAACATTGAACATAGCCATTTACTGTACCAATGTTTGTGCTGGATTGCACATGTGTAACATGCCCAGAGAAATATTCAATTTCAGCTGCTTATGTCTCTAAGATTTGTGATCAGTTAATCACAAATCCTGGCAAAAAATACAGCAGCCAAAACTGAAATGTCAAAACAAATCTAATAATTTTTTAAATTCAATAAATTTGTTCCTTGATGTTTTCCTTCTGGCTCCAAAATAAACAAAATGTAGCTTTTCATAAACTGTTTTCATTCATTTCCACATCACTGAAGCCTGAGTAACTGCTCCCACAATTAGTGTGGAATGAATTTACAACAGAAATTACTTGTTCTAATTGTAGAGAATGACTGCTAGACTTCCACTCTTCAATGCTCACAGCAATCACTTGTAATTCCTGTTTACCACTTTGAGTCCTAAATCAGCGTGCATTTAAACAAAGGTTAATAATTTTCTCACAGGGGCTAACCCTGGTGGGTTTATTTTATGCTGATCATACTGAGTCAGAAAATCTTGTTGATTAAATCCTGAAGTACCACAAAATACGGTTGAGTCTTATTCAAGGTAACTTCTTTGACTTTTAAATTATTTGTAATTCTGTTAATGGCTTCATTTTGAACACACAGGTGTCATGTGGGTGGGGTCAAGAAATGGAACACTGCCAGTGAAAGCTTGAAAGTTTTGCAGAGATTTAGTAGTTTCGTAGATCAACTACATTTTCAATCCCCAGTTTTAGCTGACCAGAAACTTCTGAGCTGACTGGCATTTGTCCATTGCACTGGTAACACCTCTGCAATGCGCGTTAGCCATTTGCAGGCTTCTTGGGAAGTATTCCCTTGTGAGCACAGAGCATTAATCAAGAACCAGTCCTACTCCCAGTAATAGAAATATCTGGAGGCTCATAAGCCTCAGCCAAGAGATGGTAAAGGGACAAAGAAAATGACAAAAAGGAAGAGAGTTACACCTCTATGACAATCTAGCAAAACAAGTACAAACCCACTGAAATTTTACATATGGGAGCTAGAAGCTCATCCCATTATAAATGAATCATTCCTACTTACATACGTGAGCGTGTAGGGGAGTGGGAGGTGAAAGAGAGAGAGAAGAGGGAGGAAGCTCTCTAGTAAACCTAATGAGTTAGGTTCCTAACTCCCAACTTTTGGATAAGTCTAAGTATGCCCTGTGAGAATTGATGACAAACTTGTGGCTGAAGGAAAATCCCAGCTCTCTGGCAGTGTCACAGTCACAAGTGTCGTAAGTTTTATTGTCTATGTAAAAACTGAAGAGAAGGGAAGGGAGAGTGGGAAGTGTGGGCATGATATGAAATGCCAGATTACTGTAGACCTAGCTCAGTTCAGCTTTTTTGTTTTGATCTCTCTCTTTTTTTTTTTTTTTTTTTTTTTTTAATTCTCCAAAGCAGAATGCGTATTTCTTTCCAAGATAATCCATTTGTTTCACACACATTCATAGCCTTTCTCAAAGGTTCATAATCAAGAAACAAATCATAAATTGAGTGAAGCAAAATATCAGCTTACTGGCATACAAAATTGAAAAACGGGTAACTTATGTTCAGCTTTATCCCTCAAGGAACAAAAGTCATGGTGATTTACATACTTAATTTTTGACCAATTACCATTAAAGAGCTTTCTGTTCTACTGATTCTCACCTGCTGCAGCCATATTCTCTGTGCAAAATGATGAAGTGATGTTAATGGTGAAAAATGTGGCTGAAGTGGCAAAAATAGAGAAGGTACATCATATTAATGGCTCAGTAAAACTGCATGCATTCTGAAACTGCCTCGTAGTGCATGTTCTCTCTCCCTGGCCATTGTCTTGCAATCCTGACTTGGTTAAAGTTTTTGTCAGTATGTGTATCTCTTGTTAATGCATTCTCTGACTTTATTTCTTGAAAATCTCATAATTTTTCTCTGATTTTCTTATGAAGGGCAGAGATTTAGCTACTGTAATCTAAATTTCATTTATTCTGAAATACAGAGTCCAAATAAGAAACAAAATGGAAGGAAATTACACTGTGAACTTCAGCTGTTTGTTTTTGTTTGTTTTTTTTTTTTTTTTTTTGTGCTGCAAGCATCATGATCCTGAAGTTCTGTTCAGTCTGACTGCTTTTGTTGCCACTTTCTGAATGGCTATATTCTAAAAAACAAACACACAAACAAACTTCTCATCATATTTCCTCTATTAATCATTTATTTTAATTACTTGATGTCAGCTGGTGATTTGAAGAGATTCAACTACATGCCCTAATTTTTTGGGGGGCCCAAAGACCATTATCAGAGCATGTCACATAAAAACTTAGATTATGATTTTTTAAATATATATGTGTTAGATATTCAAGACAATATCTGTGTCTCCAGTCCTATGTGGATACGATATTACTTCAGCGATTGTTGTGATAATAAATTTCTGATAAAACTGGGAAGACACTTTCATTTCAATCCAAAGTGCCACGACTAACACTGATTTACCAGAAATAAACTTTCTTTCAGAGGGGTGACAACAAAAATGCACAATAATGACTTAAAATTTGCTAATTATATAAGATTTTTAAAATTACAGAAGTTTAAAATGTGTACTCTGCAGGACTCTGATATTTAAACATAAACACATATGTTCTATCACACAAGACTTGTCCATAGCATATGTAAGTTATACACTATACCTGTATACACAGATATCACATATTATATCATAATATCAGTAATATATCACATAGTATATCAAACATATATAATACATATGATCTATATAAAGTAAATACTATTTGTAAAAATGTTTTTCTTCTGATTTAAAAAAAAGAATCAGGATTTCAAGTTTTTTTATAAAATAACAAAATACATGCAAAAATTTTTATCTATTTTATGTTTTTTCCAATCTTGTTTGTGTTTTTTTTTTTTTTTTTCCCTAAGCACTCAATATATGATTGTGGTATGGGGTTTTTTTGTTTTTTTTTTTTTTTTCATCTACAATTATTTATGACAAGAACTCAAGAACTTGAGTTTATAACTGGTAGTTATTTTAGTAATGACAATAATAGATATTATGACAAATTTAAATATTTGAAAGTTAATATTGCGACTGATATTCTCATTGCTTTGTTATCCTGTAGCTTGTCTTCTCATTAGTTATTCTAACTGATCATTTATGATAACTACTGTAAAAGAATAGCAATTAAAAAAAAAAAACAAAAAACAAAAAACAAGTAAAAGAACAATTCAAAACAGTTTTCCATGCTAACAAATATTATAGATATGAATCTATATTACATATAGAAAATATATAGAGAGATATTTAGCATTATTTTCTTTCCTTATATGCAGAATAAGTGCTTTACTTCTCCTGGGAATATCCAGAGAAAACAATTTCAAAAAACATGCGGAGCAAAAAAGTCTTAGAGAAAATAATATTTACACATAATTATTTTTTTTTATTCCTGTACATTTTGGAAGACTTATTAGCATGTTCTAAGTTAGAGATTCTGGATTTAATAAAATATTTTTTATACTGAAAGATCAATGACATTTTTCTCTAATTGACCAGCTGGCTCTTCTCAAAGTTTTCAGTAAATATAGTGATGTACTGAATATTCAATAAATAACTATTTTCATGTAACATGATTACTATGAAGCAAGTACTGGAAAGTTGTTAAGAATATTTGCATTCAGTAATAGCTAAAATAGGACTTTCTTTGCTATTATAATAAAAACACAGGTAAAGTTCCAGTGTATTATTGCAGAAGGGGCTTATTTTTAATTTATTATGACGCAGTTTATTCTTAGACTGTAATACAGTGCACTTTCTTGGAGATAAGTTGAAGAACCAGAAAGTTATGCAGAAAAGATACATCTTTGTTAAGGTGAGAGCAGATGATACAGATAATTTTCAGAATTAGCGATTCTGAGGAAATTGTGTCAGAAAAAAATATACCAATATTGAATGAATTAAAGATGTACTAACATCTGTGCTACTTCATACATAAAAAGCATGTAATTATACCTCAACCTTATTTCACAGAAATATCCCCGGACACAAGATACTACCAGAGAAAAATCAAGTTATAAGGAAAATGAGCTTCCATATGGGAAGCAGTAAATAGAGATTAAACATCTCAATGAAACATAATTATCAGATGTTTATAAAAAAAGCTCTGAATGAACTTGTAATACTGACCACATTAAAGTGAATAGAACTTTGCCCTTGTCCTTCGAATATGTTATTTTTTCCCTAAAAGTGAGTCACAAGAATTATTTAGGAACCTCATATAAAAGTCTGTTGAGGAAAAAAGTTTATAATTTGCTAGTAGACCATTTAAAAAAAATTTATTTATTAAGAAAATAATTTATTGCATCTCACATTTCAAATTAAGGTTGTCTTTTTAAAACCTTCACCTTTGTTAGCTGAAATTTTCTTTCAAAGTTCTCCTTCCTTTCATGCTGCCTGTCATCAAGGTACTTGCTACATATTTCAGTTCTCAAGAATCCTGTAGACACAGAATTGTTTTTAGGGCCCAGATCTCATTTCCATATTACATTGCATCTGTACAACATGCTGAGAGGAGGTAAGTGACATTTTCATGTAGCTTAAAGGAAAACTGCTCTCATTTCATGAAGACCATCTTCCTGGAAGTTCACACATTAAGAAGCATTTGTTATCTGAGATATAGGATGATATTAAAAAAAAAAAAAAAAAAGTGTTTAATATCAGTTGGCATTGCTGAATGGCCATTTTGTAGGGAAGTAATCCATGCAATACATTGCAGTGAATTTTTTCATTGCAATACAGTGCAAGAAACTGCACAAAATTTTCCAGCGTTATTTTCCTTATGGCTTTAACAGAAGAAAAAGCAGTAGTCCCCCTAAACATTTTTTTCCTATGAAAGTTTAGTGCATAATAATTGACTGTGAAGTGTCTACATGTTCCTATGAAATTTTAGTGCATAATAATTGACTGGGAAGTTTCTACGTGTTCCTCTGAAGCTGTGCTGTAGACAGTGTGCTGGGCTGGACAGGTGCCTGATGCCATTTGGACTCACCTCATACGTCTGTATGCAAACAGTGAACAGCCCTCGCTAAACTTTCTTAGGAAAAGGTCAAGAGCAAACCCACAACATAATACACACAGACACCATTTTTATGCTGCACAAAGAAGTGAGTTAACACTATAGAAAATCTGTGGCAAATATTTTTTAGTGGGGGTGATGCAATTAAGTTTTCGGAAAAGTTAAGCTTTGAGTGATTTATCTACAATTTAATTTAGAGGCAGATTAATTTCAGCTATCCTCAGAGGAAGCATGAATTGTGAAGTATTCTGAAGTCTGATTTTATATGATCTTTAGATGTGGCTTCACACCATATTTGTAATTGCATGCTCTTTTCAGTTCTGATACATGAGTCTTACAAGCATTTTGATTCATCTGATTTCAAGCAAGAGGTAAAAACAATACATAAAAACAAAAAAGACATCCCACTCAATAGGTATAATTTCCCCCCCCCCCCCCCCAAATCTATGATATTGAGAGTACTGAAGATAGATTAGCTGAAAAAAATAAAGTGATTTCACAGGGGTATGTACAGATTTATGGCTCTCTAATCTGTCTGGTGAACAAATATAGTGCTTAAAATATGCATTTAGATACACATTAAAGTTTTGTGATTTAAAAACTTTGACCTTAATTAATTTATTTTTGTCTGGGAACATAAATTCAGGAGATATAAGAAGGAATTCTAGAAAGAAGGATTAACAAGATAGTGTCTTTGAGAGGAAAAGAAAGGTTATTAAAAGGATGAAGATGCTGGGAAAGGAACTGGCTTAATATAATGGGAATCTGTGAAAGAGAAGTGGAGTGTTAGATAGAAGTGTGAGCTGTAGTAGGTTGATGTGGGTGAAAGAAGCAAAACCATCAGCACTGAATAGCAAGATGTGGATAGAAGAAATACCAGATTAGGAATTAGGTAGGAAACAGGACCTGTAAGAATTTTTGCCTGGAACACAAAGAAATAACAGAGGAGTGATTCTGGCATATTATAATTTATCCCTGAACTCAGTATCCCCAAGTCTACCCTGCTCATTGAAGACTGATGTCCTTCTTATATTTCTGTGAACAAATAAATATCTGACAAAATAGCTGTAGATATCTGACAAAACAATTTTTAAATTTCATTCAGTGATAATGCTTTTTTCCCTCTTCTCAAATAACTCATGAACTTCCTTCCACATTTTTATGAAAGGCTGCACTATGTTAGAACGTATAACTGGTTTGAACACTACTCTATCAGCCATGGTCAGCATTTTCAGAAATTAGTATCTCCGTAACATATCCTAAGTTGATACTTAGCCTGAAAAATTAAAAAAAAAATACTGAATCCCTGACAACTGCCTTCAATGACAAGTCCTCTGCAAAGCAAAAATTAGGCAGTGGCACAATTTTGAAAGATATAAGATTAATTTAGATATCAGGAACTAGAACACTATTTTTAGAACTGCTGTTTCAAAATAACATTTGATATGCATATATAGACACACACACACAAATATGCATATATTCATGTTAACACATTTTCGGTTAGTGTGTTTGATAATTATTACAAAGGTTTACATTCTACTTGAATACTTCTATCTCACCTGTGATATATGAGAAACAAGCACTAACAATCTGATGATCTGATTTTTCTTGTTAATAGGAACAATACTTAAACTGAAAATTAATATAATTTTTTTCACCCATGTTTTGGGCATTTCCATTCATCTCAAGTGCTGCTATCACATCTGTGTGAGTGTTGCACGTAAAGTTAATGAACTGGTTTCAAGTCATGGTGCTTTATAGATGCGAATTGGAAATGTTTAAGTAGGTCAGACAGAAATCATTCTGTTCTGACAAATAAACTGCCTGACAGAAGCCTGCAGATTGAGGGGTAACCCTAAGGGCCCAGGCTGCAGATGAATCAGCCAAGACTGTCAAGTGACATGGCACTGCTGGTAGATCAGAAATTCATAGTGGCTCAGAGATAGGAATTAATATTTTAGAGGTACTATTTTTAATTAAAATATAATTGAATGGAATTTAAATGGCAATGGAAAGATATAATGGTAGCTGGTGAAGCTGAGAGCAACTAATTTCTGTTGTGTGACATATGTTCACCGTGTCTTCTGTCCACTTGGAATTGAGTGACCTGTACCAGGCAAAATGCAAATTTACGTTGTATATATGCAGTTTTGGTAGGGGAGCTTTAAATGGGCTTTTACCTATCTTGTGTCTTTGCACTTCTCAGAAACTATTAAATGTATTATATTTCAGTCAGTTATCTGTATTCTCTTTGCTAAAGTTTCAGAACATGCTTTAACTGTTTTACAAAAGCAAGGTTTTGAGGGATGAAGCGTTCCTATGATATTTGACTGAGCTCAGGCACTGAGCTTTATGGAGAAGCTGAAAATACATCTGACAGATTTCATCTTCGTATCTGGTATCTACATCAACAGTATATTTGGTCTCTGGAAACTCTGTTTCCTTGGTATTTTGCAGCATGCTGAACAGAAAGACACAACAGAAGGCTGACCTCTCCCTACTCCTGTTCTGGTGATGGGTCTGTGAAAGGCCTAGGACACTCAATTTAAACCAGATACATTCAGTGTATTTGCTAATGCAAGTCTCTAAACAATTCCGAAGTTAATTGTTGTGTGGATTATGATATTCAGTTCAAAATTGAGCTAATTCATCTACATTTCTCTTCCAAAAGTGTTTTTGATTAGTTGATGAACAAAGTCCACTGGAAATTATTCAAAATCAAAACCTTAACAATATTTGTTAAACATATGGATCCCTCCTACTCATTTACTTACCACTTTACTGACAATTTGATTATGCAATGCAAAATTTTTGGCAGTAGAGGTAAACTTGGAAGAACGTCTCAAACCTCACATGATTTGTCTTTTAATATATAGATTTGAACCAACAGCTACTCACTACAATATGACAGTATGCAAAATATAATCCTGATCTCAGTGTAAAATGATGGATACTTGTCACTATTGACAAGTGCAATATTTTTTTCAGGAACTTGCTCTTTGACTGCTTCTTTGTTATGCACCATCTGGATTTCTATATGAAATGAGTTTGAGATTAAAACTGAGCATAACGTTGTTCTTCAAAAATGTTAAACTGTCTGTCCACTTGCGAAAATTCCACACCTCCAGAAATTTGTATTCTTTCCCTCAGTTCAGCTTATGAGCAGAAGGGAACAAAAACCTGCAGGGACATGTGGTGGTAAACTAACACATCTTATAAGGTACAACTATAATGAGAGTTTAAAAAAAATGATGATCATTAAAAGCAAGCGAGAGGTATTTTTAGGTTTCTTCAGAGTCAAGACAAGCAAAAAATACACCAATTGTAAGTGAAAGAGAATAATTCAAAATCAGAATAGCTCAAAGAGAATCATTCAAAAATTATGTTGCAACTGACAGTTATTTTAGCATTTTGTTTTGTTTTGGTTTGGTTTTTATATGATGCAATCATGATACAAGCAAGCACATTTAGCAGTCAGGCACCTTACTGAGACCCTATAATCACATATATCCAGCTAAGTCCCTTCATAATACTAATTAAACATCCTCTTAAAAATAGATTATTGACTCTTTTTCTCAGACCCGAGAGCTTTTTGAGAACTTCTTTATTCTGATGGTCAAGAATCTTGCAGTATCTGTTCTACATTTCATTATAACCAGTCCATTCCCATTTGTGTTTGTGCCAACACTGATATTTATCTTTAACAGCTCCTCTCTTTTCTAAGAGCTTCCCTTATGATGTATTGCAAGACAGTAATCATATCCCTTTTCAACCTTTATTTTGCTCATGCAAACAAGCTATGCTCTTTTATCAGAATCCTCTCCAAATACAGGCTCTCCATTCCCCTGATGTTCTTCACTGCCCTTCTGTGTACATTTTCCCATTTTGGTAATTTTTTCTTGAATACGGATGACTAGAACATTACAGTTTTCCAGATGAGCTCAGAGTGGGACCTTATACAATGGTACTAATACTTCCTTACTTCTCTTGGAAATGTTTTGCCTGGAGCATCTTAGGATTGGATTTGCCTTCTTCACAGATGTATCTCATTATTTCAGGAATTTGATTCCACTGAAAGGAACAGTTAAATTAAAATGATATTGAAATAAACTCATTCCTACCCAGCCACTATATTGACTCAGTAAACAGAGTACATTTCCTAAAGAACTTTTCTTTCCTTCATTAAGTATCAGATTCCATCTTTTTGTCATAAAAATAGACTTTTCAGTTTAACAGTTTTATTTTCCCCAATAGATCTAACATGATGATCCTCCATATGTGTAATTCAAATGTGGTTTAAACAAAAATGTTTAGAAAGCATGGAGTAAATTTTTATGTAGCCAGTTCAGTCTGTCCCAAAGCAGCATGTAGGATATGTCATCTCTGTATAATACAGTTTTCAGAAACATACTGCAAATTCCTTTAGGTAGGCAAGAACATATTGAAAAGCCAACAGAGTTTTCAACTGACCAATACTATTATAAGAAATAATAATCATAGAAGGTGAGTACCTCCTTTGCAAGTACATAAATAATAGCTTACATATATTTTTAAGTTATATTAAAAATATGAAAATAAATATTGACTGTATTAACATTTCAAAGCACATACTTATCTATCAAAATCCAGTAAAACTCCCCTAATTGTGGAAGAGAAACAACACTGGACTGACTCCTCTAAATGAAACTGAAGGCAAAAAAACATTTAAGTTCAAACTACATGATGAAAGACAACCATAGCTACATGCTGAAAGGCCAATGTTTCTTGTCCATGTTCATTGTAAAAAACACCCAAAACAGAAGAATAAAAACCTCACTTTTTTCCACAGACTGTAGAAGGAAATCCTAGAAAGTAAAACAATTAAAGTTGGCCAAGGGGTATGATTTTATTAAAATGCCAAACAAATATGTTGGTTTTATAAAAATATTGATGACAGAACTATCTGAAAGAATACAAGGACTGGAGACTAAATAAGAGGAGAAAGTAAGTGCTGCAGAAGTCTACCAAAAGCAGGACTATTTTTCGTGGTTAGTGTTTCCTCCTCCCAAAATACTCTGGTTTCTGCTAATTTTATTATGACATATTATGACTAAAAGACTTCTTATGAAAAATGATCATAGTAATAAAATTAAGTACAATTGATTTGATAGAATCAGGACAGAGGGAAGAAATTAAATCTAAGTAAATAAATGCACAGTTTTATTAATTAATCGACGGGTATATAATTTCTCCTTCAACAGATTACAAACGACAGCACCGAATGAATGCGATGCATCAGACTATTCAAATTTTATTGAAATATTACTGAATATCACCTCACCAATTTGGCAGAGACCAATTTGTGTCATTACATCATTTTATTATTATATCATGATGGTACAGAAATCTTGTTGACAGTTCAATACAAAGTGTAATGATATAGAACAGTGGACAGAGATAGAAGACGCTCTAACAGAGGCTGACTGAATTATTTTTTCATTCTGGGTTTATCAAATAAATAAAATACATTAGGAGCCAGAAATGTTTGAATTATGGTTAAAATTAATGAAACAAGAAAAGTAGTCATAAGGAGAAGGAAAAGGAAAAGAAACATGCTTGGAGGGAGATAGTAATACTGAAATAAACGAGCGAGAGGCAATGGCCAGGGAGTAAAGTATGTCATATATTTAAACTGAAATCTCTCTCAGCAACATACTCTGATTGAATGATAGGAGGAATGTAGAAAATGGAAAAACGAAACTGGAAATCAACAGGTGATATTTGAATTTGTGTTTATGTATGGTCATTGTGGGACGCCTCAACTCATAGTAACTGGTGTGAAACCTTTAAGCACCATAAAAGACTTATTAAAATCTGCAGCAGAAAGGAAGTTCACCCTTCCTATACATAGTAAGAAGAAATTACAGCCCCTAAAAAATCTACATGGGTTGTGGTGCAGTTTGATTACATATGCAGACAGTGTTTTAGATTTAGTACATTAAGTGCCATTTAATTCTACTTTTAAATTCTACTTTAAATTCTTCCAGCAACTCTCTCTACATTCTGCTTCTTGACAGTAAATATAAATCTGGTGCTTGATCCAAAGCCAAATGCTCAGTGGTTCGAACAGTGCAAAATCAAGCTCCCAGGTCTCTCATCTGTAATTGTTACTTTCAGCCCTACTTATGAACTTGTTCAAGTGAGTTGATTGTACCTTATCTGCAGTTCCTTTCCATGTAGAGACTAATAAAAATAGAATACAAGGTAGAACTGTATTTTAAACTATCATTGTACACTAATTAAAATAAAAAATAATATGATTATAAATTATATAATTCCTAGAGGAAGTGACTAGTCCAAATGTTAACTATTATTAGCTAGATTTTGAGATTAAAGATATCCTTACCACATCTATTTCTGTCAGACTGTAGAATAATGGAAGGTCTATTACTTGAAGAAACTCAAGTAAGACCAATGCATTAGGAAATATTGTATGGAATAATCCTACAGTGGGGAAAAAGAACAAGCTAAAGTTATTGCTGGATGAAATCCCAGCTGCCAGGAGCCAGGGGAAAAGTTCTTTCATTGCCATCTTCACGAACACCTTTCAGAAAAATACCATTATTCCATAAACAAGGGCTAAGCCTATCAAAAAAGAAAAACAAAACAAACAACCCAACCAAAGCAACTTACACTTGCTAGGTGCGCACAGAAGCTGGGCCAATAACAGAGTTCTACAAGAATGTTTTAATACAAATTTGAAATTAAAGTTGTTGAATATTTCCAGACAAAATTTCTGGCATGGCTATTAACTCCGATTTTTTTGAATAAGCATGTTAGTTGAGTTTTTATTCTGTATACTTTATTATTGTGCAGGAGTTTATTTCAGTTTAGTTCTTTATTAATCCTTTTGATTCTTCAGTCTCAGGTCCATTTGATCTCAATGTCATATTAATTAACTAGATAACCTATTTCACCTGAATCATGGAAGAATAATATTTAGACCCTGCTCCTGAACTAGATATTATATGTTTAGCATTTGAACCTCCATTGTATGCAACAGCATGTGCTTGTGTAACTGAAAGTAGCTTTTTTTTTTGTGTGTGTCTGACAATACAAGAAACAGAGATGAAGAAAGTGAATAGAATGACTACTGAAAATAAATTAAGACTGAAGATTTTGTACTGCAAAGCCTCTTTACCCTACTAATAAAGTAACTAAGCTTGCAATGCTTTCTATCCTGAGTGTCTCATTATTATAGTCCCTTGCAATTATATAAGCTTTCTGGTATTGAATAAAGACTCATTGTAGAAAAAAAAAAAAATGAATAGGAGAAATCAAGAAAAGTAATGTTGAAAAAAATGTACCTAATTTATGCTAAATTGACCTCCTTACTGCACGTGTGTTCAGCAAATGAAATAAATCCATATCTTTACTGTTTGAGTGGTTTAAGATAAAAAAGTGTCAGTTTGTAGCTACCTAATAATATTGTAAGATCAAATATCTCAATGGTGTAAATTGAAGTCAGGCTTATTAACACCAATGGAAAACTGTCTCCATCTTTTTTTTCACTATCTTGGATATTTCACACATTCTTCACAGAAGTAAGTTAAAATGAGCTGACCTCCCCGAGTCATTGAAAAACTTCACTTACTCTTCTGTGAAAAACCCAAACAACCAAAAAAATCTCAAAGCTATGTGGCTAGGCATATCAACCAACCACTTGTACCAGGTACCTGGATAACCAAGGAAAACATCTTCATGTCTACCTTACCTTCCGAGGTCTGTATGCCATTAATCTCTTTTTTAAGAGGGAAGATCCTGTTCTGGCGCAGAAAACCAAAATCACCTTTTTCGTCACAGCCCATTCAGCCTGCAGCCCCACTGCTGATTCTGTCAACACACACGCTTTGTCTTTGTCAGTGTAAGTACTCTCCCACTGGGAACTATTTTGAGTTACACACAGATAACAGACAGTGCTGAACAATATAAACTCATAACACACTTCAGCAGGCTACACAGAAGTGGGTCAGACCAACGATTCATTCACCTCAGAATCTTCCTTCCAGCTGTGCCCATCAGCCAACTCCTTCGACGTTTTCCAGGGAGCATGGGGCGCTGCTGAGGGTGTGTCTGTTTTTCAGGTTATCTTTTGGGTTCCTTATTCTTCCACTTCTGAACCTTTGACCTTCAGTTCATTATGTGTCTGCCATTTCCCCCCTACCCTCCCCCCCCGCCCCCCATTTTGTTGTCTTGAACACTTTTCCCCCTCCCCCCTTGATAGATTTTATATAATCTCATTCACCCACCACTCACTCAAACCCAGGACGTCAGGAAGGTCTCTGATGATATATTAGGGACGTATCTTCTTTCCATATGCAAGAAAAAACAAGTAAGCAGCGTAGGCATGTATTAGTGGTTAGGAAAGAGTAAAAACAGGACAAGAATATAAGATATTTCCTCTTAATATCTTCCAACTTTTTAAGTGTCATGAACTTGGGGCCCTGATAGGATTTCTATTCCCATGAACCAGTCTTCAGAACTAATGTAATCTTATTTTCACAACAGCCTCTGGAAAGGTTGCTAAATGTTGCATGGAGACTCACCTCTTTGCTTGTTTTAAGTTGACTCCTAATAGCTTCATTAATTGGGTCTGAAAGGATAAGTAACAGCAGAAAGCCTCTTTATGCCATTACTTTCAGCTCTTCTTTTTAAAAGTGAAATCATTACCACATCTTTCTCTCCCAACAAGATCAGTTTTAGTTAGCACCAATAACAATCACAAAATAAGTCAAATGCAGCATCTTGCCTCATCTCTCAAACTTCATTCTTCCTTTTGTATAAATGTTTCAGTTCTGAGTAATACGGCAGATTGCCTGGTTACACCTCTGTTTTATGATTCTAGACTGGCATAAAAGAAAAGTCAATTTAAAGTTAATCAGAAATAGTAAAGATCAACCAAGGAAAAGCTGTATTTGCTCTGTTCAACATTATTTCTAGATTGATTATCATTAGAGGCAATACAGGCTGATATACTGATTTTTTCAGTTATAATTGTCTCGGACATTTACCTGTATAATGTTAGTCTATTATACACTTTCATATTTAAATATTCAAAAGTTATCTTTTTCTTCAACCAGAAAAGAAAGTACGGAATACTTCTCTATTGAAAGGTACTACTGGTACTGTTAGATGTGTGTACTATTAAAACATAATAGTAATGACAATTTTATTTAAATTGATTACAAAACTTCCATCTTAAATCCTTCCTATCTAGATTTGGTTATTGTGGAAGTTGTGGTACTACTATTTAAAGTGTACTTTGTAATATAGAGTGTAAATAATTACTATTGAAGAAATAGTAGAGTTAGTACCTTTCTGTTTAAGGAAGGAACAGCAATGGACATTTTCTGACTGGAAAAAGCTCATCTTATGAACATATTGCAGGAACTACAGTGTGAGAAATTTCCTGGTGCTTTCAGCTGGATCAGGTGAGACTCCCTGAACTGCTGTGCTGCTTAATTCTTCTCCATCTGGCTCACAATTCTGTGAGACTTCTCCACATGCATGATCTATTGCTAATAATTTACTTAATGTACAAAACATCTAACTACTTCACTGCACAAAGACTTCTTTACATAACCATTTTTGCACTTGTAGAGCAATTTTCACCAGCTATTTAGAAATTTCTTACCTATGTGCAACGGTAATTACTGTATCAGCTACTCTCTGGGAGTCTCTGGATGGGATGTGTCCCTCTGGGATGGGCAGATTCTCCACCCAGGATCTTAATCTACACACTGAAACATTGTGGTTGGGTTGTGTACAGCAGGAGCTGCATGGGGCGGATCTTCAGGGCCATCAAAGGGGCTTCAACAACTACTCAAATACTTAGTTATGAAGGCAGATATGAGTTCGATCGGTGTCTTGGTCCACTGTCCCAAATTAGTCCGTTGCCTCATGTATGCAGATGAATAATTGGGACATTATTAGCTGAAGAGTTAAGGACTTAAGTGCAGTAGATGTGGATGTGAGCACAGCCCTGACACAACTATGCCATGATTATAACTATAGGACAAATTTTAACTTCCTCCTTCATTTGCAACTTAAATTCCACATGACTAAACCAAAATGTATGACTGCATCATTGTATGCATATGTGTTTACTGTATATGGCACTTGGTCTCCTGGCTTTATTACAGTCATAAACTACATAGATCATTATGAAACTTCACACACCTGCCACACGTTACAAGAATGCAGATACATCTGTTGAAGTAACATGTCTTTTGAGTCCTACAACTAATGACCTATAAAAATATGAAAATAGAGAAATATAAAATGTCAGAATATTTAGAGTATTTTCTCCACAGTTAAAAGCTCCTGATAGTCCAGCTGAGTTTAATCCAGCATTTATACCATAAACAGGTAGGAACATTAGGACAGACATTTATTTGCACCATTAGTTTCTATCAAAATAATTTTAAAAGAGTAATGAAAATTAGGCAACTCAACATGACTGGCGGTTCTTCAACCTTCTTCATTTCCCAACAAAATGTCTTGAAACTGCATATTGAGTCAAGCAGTTTAGCAAAGAACTTGGCTGAAATTAATGCTTAAGAAATAAGGTTTAATCATAGTAAGAGTCCACTGTCTTGAAAACTGTTCTGTTGTACCAATCACTGAGTTTTTCCATACTAGATGGACTATTAACTTCCATAAATTTCAATCAAAAGTGGAAACTGGAAAATGCTTGGCATATATTAAATATTTTCTATTACCCCACTCGGATATCCTCATGAACACACACCTAATGGTCTACTTTGACTGATACTTCCATTCATGTTGTCTTTTGACAACAGCCAACAAAAAGATACACCAAATAGATCCAGAACAGATATCTGACTGTGGATCTCATGAAACTTAATAATAGCACAAAACAAACATGCAGGTGAAAGCAGTTCTGACCAAGGACTGTATTTTTAAATCTTTACTGATATATTTGTATCTAAGGAATCTCTTTGATTTTAAACTTAAGAAGAGAAAAGGTCATGTCAGAGCATAGATGAGTATTTGACACTGTAGTCATTTTGAATAAATGCATGGCAGCTAGAATAAAATACTTAGGTTGGTGTAATGTTTTCACCTGAGCAGTGTATTTGGTGTCGATGACTTATACCGTGAGTTTCTATGTTGCTTTAAAGGTAGGTATGGAAAGTTAACCCTAAAGTAATTTATTTCACAAATTGCACAGTCAATGCATAATGTTCTCACTCTAATTTTATACCTGATGGTAATTCCTGCCTCCTTCTCCCCCATGGCATTTTACTTCTGCAGCTTTTTCACAGTTTGAGTTACAATCAATAAAGCAAAATGATTTGACAGTGTATTCTCTTTTAGCCACATCACACAGCAATTAAGAGCTTCCATATATGAAAAGCAAGTAATTTAGTCCTGTCTGACATTTTACACTCCACTGAGATGTAAAGAGGAAAAAAAAACAAAAAATCTTTCAGAGATTTGCAATTTGACCATCACAAAAATATATGGATCATGGTTGGATCCTAGCACAGTCACAACAAACTGAGTCATGTTTGCAACTGCCATGAGTGAAGGATTGGGAGAAAAAGACCAAATCATCCACACATTTTCACAGATAGGCTTTGGTTTAAATGCCTTTTCCCCCTTTAAGGCTTCAGGTTTTTTCTACTGTGTGAATAGGGACCAGGTACAGTACGTTTATGTTACAGCTGTTTTAAGATAGCTGCAGTACATATATGGAGTATGAATTTTGAGAATCTGGGAGGTGGATAATCAAGTAGGCGATTTTGTAACCTATGCTGCCTTCTTCTTGCTGCAGGAAAGGATTTGGATCTTGGAAGAAAAGTAGTTCAGGCAGGGATTTTGACTCAACTTACAGTTGTCTACACTACTCTTCAGCTGTCAGTTCAGCTCCCAATCATTCACTTTCCGCAGTTTTTCACAGCCGGACATCATCTTTATTACCGTGAATAGCTTAACAGAATCAGCAACTTCTGTCATTTCAGTATTCATCTCCCTTTTCCAGAATGCATGTGAGTATGCTGAGCCCCAAAGAATCCAGCGTAGATATTTGTGGAGCTTCTGTAGTGAACTGTGCTCTAATGCAAAGACAGTTGTTCATTTACTCCTGTCTTCTGTTTCCTATTCTTTGATTAGCCTTTACCCTTAGAATTACTTTCCCTGCTCAATTTTCTTAAAAAGTCTTGGTGAGGTACACGAGTGAAAGCACTCTGTAAATCCAGAGGAACGGTAGTCAGATCTCCTTTATCTAAAAGCATGTAAATCTTTTCAAAGAACTCCAGTAGGTTTGTGACATCTCATATTTATCCATATGTCCCTTAATTCCAGTCTTTATTCATCCGTAGTTCCCCTGGAGCTCTTTTTTAAAAATTGGCATTGTTTTTACCACTTTCCCGTCCTCTGACACTGAGACAGTTTTCTACACACCACAGTTTGTAGTTTGGCTATTTCACACTCGAGTTCCCTCAGAACTCTAGGGCAGAAGTCATCTGTTCCTGGTGATTTGTTATTGCTCACATTGTCTCCTTGATCCATAACCTCTTCTGCCAATACTTCAATTTTTAGATAAAGCCTCTGACACACACTCTAAAAAGAAGGGTCCCTGCTTCTACACTTCAAACTCCTACATAGTTAACATGGATGGAAAAAAAAAAAAAAAAAAAAAGAAAGAAAGAAAAAAAATAAATCAATGTTATAACCTTTATCTACTTAGGACATTCTTTCTATATTTCAGTTGTTCTATTATTTCTGTAGATTGTCTGGAAAGCTTCTTCTTTCTGATGTATATGAAAGAATGTGTAGTAACAGTTTTTGAACCTTTCAAAGTTGTTCATCAGATAATTTTGTGATCTATTTTACTGTGTTTTGACACTGTGCCTGTTGGAGTTTATGACATTTTCTTGGACTCAAATTAGAGTTGTTTTTTTTTTTTTTTTTTTTTGGTTTTTTTTTTTGGCATCTTAATTTATTATCTTTCTTTACATTGCTGTTTAACTATTTCTCTTTCTCATTTCTCAAGTCTTTATTGACAGGTGCTCCTGCTAGTTTCCTCACTTTCTTATGCTTCTCCTTTTGAAAACTGCGTACAACTATGCTGGATTTCTCTTTTAGCTAACTTCATGAAGGAATCATGATGCGTATCTAAAACCTCAGTCTTAGCATCTTGCTTCAGTGTCACCTTTCCCCAGTCTGTAGCAAGGTAAGCTGAATCCTCTACTGATACTGTGCTTCCCAATCTCATTGCCTCTTTGACTTCCTCTGCACGCTATTGGCAGTGCTACCATGCTAGAAAGAAATGACACATATTCCTTTTCTATAGATTTTTGGATGTCTCTGGGGTAGCAAATGATAGAACTGAAAAATCAAGAAACAGAAGTCTTGGAATAGTCTGTTCAGTTCAGCTGCACCTCTTTGCACATACTTTATGTTGTTTCTTAATGACACTTATATTTTTGCATGTGGACTTCATACTAAAAAAAAAACAGGCCAAATTAATGTCTCTTCTCTCCTTATACAGCAAATGTAAGCTCTCTCTTCCTGTCTTCTTATCCAACCATATGCTCCTGCATCAGCATCCACCCCTTTCCCTATTCCACCCTCTTCCACATACTGTTCCCTCTTCCTCTGCCTCAGGCTCATTTTCTTTCCAGCTTTATTGCAGGTGTTGTGCAACTATAAATTCAACATAAAGGCATAATTAGATGCTATGGTTGTAATTTGCTGTTGTTCAAACCAATGTGCAGAGATGTAAATGATTAAATAAGTGCAAAGCCCTTGTCCTGAAATAAATCAGAACTCTTCATAGTCCTGAGGCAATGAGTTAATATTTATCACTGCAATATTATACTGATAGGTCATACTGCACAGTTGCCTTCCATTTTTCATGCTCTTATTCAGTGTTCAGAGACTTTCATATAATCTCTTAGTGAAAATCTAAGTAGCTACGAATATATGATTCTTTATAACTGCATGGCATAATGTGAAGAAACCCCCAATTTATCACACAAATATATCCCCCTCACGTTTTTCCAAAATAAATACATGGTCCAAATTAAAGCAATTTGAACCTTTTCTTCTCCTCATTTACTTATATTTACCCCATACTCAACAGACTTCTTACGCATTGTTTCCAAATATGTCCTTTCGAGTTGATAGTATTGTACACAATATAGACCTGCAGTCTGTAGTGCCTAGGCAAATATTAACTATGAACAAGAATGATACCCTGCACTCCAGACCCAAACCAGCTCCTACTATAAGTGGCAGATGTTGTCAATCTGTCCTGGGAAGTCTGCCACCTGCAAACCTCGGTTATATTCATTCAACTTCAGAAATGGAATGGAGTGGATTGTCAAATCCACTCTCAACTGTTGCAAGCAGCAATGGTGTGGAAGTTTAGTTCATGAGAACACACATAAAGCCAGCTACATGCAACACAGGCTACCAAAGGCTTCTTATTACCTTACAACACATTTAAGAACTATTGCAGTAGGTCATAATCCACAACTATACTGGCCACAAGAAATGAGAAGTACAGATCAAGAGCCTCATCAATATCCTACATTCCTCTGACTTGCTAAATTAGGTTGCAATTTCATTTATTTTCAACATAAAAAGCACAAAAAAAATTCAGCTGGATCTGTCCTTACAGTTCTAAGAGTATGAAGGAGATGCAAATCTACGAAGAGGTGAAGGCTGAGGACAGTTTTAGTAAGGGCTGTTAGACAATACTGAAAAGCGACTACTTACTACAGTGATTAACAGAATCCTTTCTGGTCATCCTGTCAGTCTGACCTAGGCCAAAAATCCCTTCCTTAACTCTAATCAGGATTCATAGAATGGCAGCTATATCATAAAATCACAGCATCAAAATCGTAGGGAATCATCGTTTCCCACGTTACAGCAAACACTGAAAATTATCTTTGCAAACTTCACCATTCCAGACCTACCATCTTTCAAAGGCCATGGCATCTGTTCTGTCCAGCCTCAAACACCAAAGGCCAGGAAAAACTGGAGATGGTGTCAGGTGTTGGGGAATAACTGGCTGGAGAAGGTTATGGGAGTTGGGTGGTGTGCTCCTGGAAGAAATATGATAGGAAACTGTAGTCTCTGTCAGCAGAGGAAGACAGTGAAGGGTTTTACTGGTGGTTGGAGTATGCTGTGATGGTGAAACACCAAATTTAAGTAGGACCTCTGAAGGACCCTGAGAAGAAGCAGAAATAGTTTGTAAAACCAACACTCTTCAGCAGTGAATGCTGTTATCTGATGTGCACAGCCTGCAGTACCAGGCATTTGTGAAAAGAAAATCCCTGTGAATCAAGAAAAAGACATTCTAAACATAATTTTGGCTTAAAGTAATAACCTTTTTTTTTTTTTTTTTACCTCACTTTTAATGCATAATTCTAAATTTGATGATTATTTTGAATGTGATAAATTAATATCTTCATTTATATTTTACATTATCTCACTTGATTTAAGGATGATTTTAAACATTGCTGGTTAATATCAATGCATTTGTCATGCAGAGGCATGTTAGGCAAAGCTGGGGTATTTGAACACCCCTACAAGTGCCGCCCTCCTCAGCATGCTTTTCTCATGAATCCGAAAAAATCCTATGATCTAGGATGATTTGATATCATAGGAATCAGAAGAAGTATCTTCTGGTGACCACTAACACCTGTGTAGGAAGATAACATGCAGTAGATTTGATGAGACATCAATTGGTTTAGCAAGAGACATTAAAAACATACTTGAAGGATATTAAGTTATCTAGGGTCCTAGGTCATCACCTAACTGCCCAATATTCTATCACATTTCTAGTACTTCCAAATCAAGAAATAAAAATGCAAAAATCAAGTTATGCATCAAGGGAGAGAAATAATTCCTGTCTGGTCTCAAAAGACAACTCATTGCCTGTGGTTGCAATATTTATTAATTTTTTAATTAATTTTATGACTTCTGTGCTTTTTTTCCACAAATCTTCAATCCGCTTTGCCCGTCTGAATCCTTAAAGCCCTGGGAGCTTGAGTTTTTTTCAGAATAACTGAAATCCTTAGAGATCGTGCAGTACTAACACACAATACAATTTTTCTTCTTTTTTCCTTCATTTTTTAATAAGAAGGAGGTGTTATTCTTTCTTCTGACAGATGGAAAATGATTAGCATGCTGTGGATAAGTCTCCAGAATGGCCACATTAACTGTCTCTCCTAATAGAATAAGGCACAACTTCTTTTATTTTCTACTCTTTCAGTCTAAGGACTGAGTTCATACTGAGCTTCCATTAGTTCATACAATTTTCTTCCTGCAAGCAATATTTTCATTAAAAAAGATCCTTTAACTTAGACTTCTTTTCATTATGAAAGCATCTTAATAGTTGGATTTCTGAATTCACTTGCACTTTATTATTGCTTTCTAAACACCCCAAGGTCTCTCTCTTTTCAGTATATCAACCTGATCACTGCTATTGAATTTCAAATGTAACCTGATCTAGTGGAAGGTGTCCCTGCCCATGGCAGGGGGGTTGGGACTAGATGACTTTTAAGGTCCCTTCCGACCCAAACCATTCTATGATTTCCCCAAGATCTGGCCTTCAGCTCATGCATTTACAGCTTCTAGCTTTTGATAGCAAAAGGCAGGAGGTAAGTGGGAATAGAAATTGCTGTAGCAGAATTGACCTATTCCCCAACTCTTCTATAGGCTTGTCTATTGTTGTGGGCACTAGGTACAAGTGTACAACTTGAGACAAACAGTTAACAGTCCAGCAATTTAGTACAAGAAAACTTTTCTTTATCTGACTTAGTGATCACTTCTTCATGTAATATGACTGAATGTTTGAACGTAGACTTACAAGAGTGGTGCAACTAGCACCAAATATTAAAAACAAAAGTCTATTTATTGCTGTGTTTCTGTATATTAATAGGCAACTGATATTTGTTTTAAACACTACCCTTTTAGGCGAAAGCATCTCCAAAAGGATTTGTCACCTAGAAAAGCTACAGAGTTTTACCTTATGTCTAATGTAAGTTACTTTCTGTTCACGTGAACAAGAAAATCTGCATTTCTGTGGGAAGTGTCAACAAATCTTCAATAATTACTGGGAAGGAGGAAGGCAACTCCTTGGGCTAACTTTCAGTCCCAGTTTACTGCCTCTCAAGGTATCTGATTAGAACTGTTTGGAAAGCAGAATGAACTCTGGTTTAGCAGCCTAGTGGTGCTCTTACAAGTTGAGAAAAGGGGACTGTGATGAGTCCAGCAGCTCTCCCATTCTCTCCACTCACTTTCACTACAAGAAGATGCTTCCCCTGCTCTCCCTGCAGAGCAGAGGCTTGGGGGAAGGGGAGGGCGACATTGCTTCTCTGTCCTTCAGGTCCCTCCAGAGTGGGTGGAGAATATTAGGAGGAGAGGAAAAAGGTCAGGAGAGGCAGAACATATCACCTCAGGACTCTGCGACAAAAGTGGAATCAATCTCACTAAAGGACTGAGGTGAGTATGAGGCAGCAGACCCAATTCTTCAGCAGAGAATATCTGGATGTGGGAATGTGAGCTGTTGCAGAACCAGTGTTTCAAATCTTCTTAGGTAAGATGGAAATAATAACGATAACCAAACACATTAATGTCTGGGTGAGAACAGAGTACTAAAAGAAAAATGAAGAGGACTGAAACACAGAACATAAACCATCCAAGTATTTTCAATATTTCAATCCAGTGATCAGGAGACTGATTCATCTTTCATCTCTTAATAAGGGGTTTCTACAGTCATACCTACCTGCATTATTGAAGCTTACAAACCAGTAACCAATGAAAATAATTTATGAAGTTTTAATGGAAAGAGTAAGGATTTGCAAATGAAAGACACCAATACTAAAATAAACATTGTTCTAAAACAGACTTGTAAAAGACTGAAAGAACGCAACATAACCCTTTCCCAGCATAACTAGATCTTCAGAGAGAAGTACCAACATGAACACAGCAAATGCAAAATACAAGCCATACACACACTTTAGGTATGCAATAATTGTTCACCTCTTTTCTCTTCTGTAAATTTGTGGTGGGTTAGCTTTGGCTGTCTGCCAGGTGCCCACCAAGCTGCTCTCTCAACCCCGTCCTCAACAGGACAGGGAGAGAAAATAAATGAAAAATCTCATGGTTTAAGATAAGGATGAAGAACTCTCTCACCAGTTACTGTCATGGGCAAAACAGACTCGACTTGGGGAAGACTAATTTATTGCCAGTTAACAAAAAAGTGGGATAGTGATAAACAAAAGCAAAACTAAAAGTACCTTCCTCCCAAACTCATCTTCCCAAGCTCAGCTCCACTCCTGACTCTTCTCCCCCTTCCTGAGGTGGTTCCTATGCTCTGACATGGGGTCCCTCCCAATGGATACAGTCTTTCATGAACTTCTTCAATAGGGGTCCTTCCCGTGGGCTGCACTTCATGAACTGCTTCTGTATGAGTCCTTTCCATGGGATGTAGTCCTCCCAGAACAGTCTGCTGCAGCGTGGATCCCCCACAGGTCACAGTTCCCACCACTTCTAATTTGGTCTTTTTCTCAATCAAATTCAAGAACAAAATGTTTTAAGAAAACCCGGAACACTTCTGTTTACTCACTTTACTCAGTGTAGCATAATACAATTCTGTAGAAGCCTGTGTACACAAAAATGGAAGGTACAAGAGCTAAGTGGGAGACCCTTTAAAAAAACTCAACCAAAAAAACAGAAAAGTTGAAACCAAAGAATCCTGCATCTTCCGGCAATCATTCACTGGATTCCAGTGAGTGGATGTTGAGGAATCCACTCTTTATCTATAACAGCTGGATTGTTAAAAAGGAGCTTAAGAAAGTTTGCATTTATTGGAATTTCTCTGTCTCTTGTTCTCAAGTCTCATTGGAAAAAAAAAAAAAAAAGAAGTAATAAAATCATAGAATCATAGAATGGTAAAGGGATCTTTAAAGATCATCTAGTCCAACCCCCCTGTCATGGTTTGGGTTGGCCTCTGTACAGGTTGCTCAAAGCCCCATCCAACCTGACCTTGAACACTTTTAGGGAGGGGGAATTTACAACCTGTTCCAGTGTCTCACCACCCTCATCATAGAGGATTTCTTCCTTATGTCCAATCTAAATCTACACTCTTCCAGTCTAAAACCACTGTCCCTTGTCCTGTCACTACAGGCCCTGGTAAAAAGTCTCTCTATACCTTTCTTATAAGCCCCCTTTATATATTGAAAGGCCTATAAGGGCTCCCTGGAGCCTTCTTTTCTCCAGACTGAAGAACCCCAACTCTCTCAGCCTTTCTTGGTAGGAGAGGTATTCCAGCCCTCTGATAATTTTTGTGGCCATTTGTCAAGTCCTAATGAAGGTAACAAATACAATAAAGTATGTTTAGCTTGTGGATTAAAAATGTAATTATAATAAGTTCTCAAACATATTAAACAGGTTTTGTTTTGTTTTTTTTTCCCTGAAACTAAAATTCTGATCTTCTTTATGTATTACTAAAAGTCTTTAAAAACATCTAATGTAGTCTTACTATTCTGAATTTACACAATGTTAGAATGCAAATGCCTGGACACCTTTACAGCTCGGACTTTTATCTCTTTACTTTTGCTTAACTGTTGAATTATCTATTACTACTCTTTGCCTTCTAAATTATTATAACTAGGCTTCTAAACTCACTTTTTGAATTCATTTTATATTTATAGTCCACCCTAAAAAAGAAGCTAGTGGTAACTGTCACATATCAGAATGCAGAAAGCTCTTTCACCGTACCATTTCTTGGTCCTGTCTGCTATACCTCTTACACTGATTTGTTCTATTTGTTAATGGGAGACCTTAAGCCAAATAAGTCTGAAGCAGTTTTCATTTTGCTTTGCAGCGAGTACTTTAATAAGATTGATTCTACCATGTATTGACAGTTTTGGTTTGAAGTGATATTCACTAAAGAGAGACTTTTAATATTGTAACAAGAGTGTAGAGCTGAAAAAGGTAACAGCCAAATTCAACTCTTCTGCTTAGATAAGTACAAGTTTTGCCTTCCCTGGGGTACTTTACTGTTAGGACAAAAAAATCATTAATCTTGTCTTGTTTTTGAAAATAAGTCTAACAGGACTGGAAATAAGTAATACTGAACAAAATTACAAATTGTTATTCTGATGAGAATCAGGGAAGAAATGTTAAAATTTTATATGTATTTTAGGAATAAGCCTCCAAAAAGGTGTGCAGAAAAATCCTTTCCATATAAACGAAATATTCCAACATTTTCATTATCAAAAGAAAATGTTTCTGAACAAACAGTTTTCTGAACTGGCACAAAATTCTTCAAATAAACTTAATTTTTCTGTCCTGGCATGGATTTCAAGAACCCTCATAGCTCAAGGAAATGTAGCTAACATAACATAATACAGCATGAGGACCCAAGCATAGAATTCATTTGAGTGCTAATACCTTCCATGTAGAAAGAAATTAAATAAATCAGTAGAATCAAACTATATTGAACTAACTTGAGCTGAAGTATTCAAGATCATCTCAATGAAATATTTTATTTCATGCATGTTTAACTTAAAACATTTTAAAAAAATTTTTATCTTTCTAAAGTAAAGGCTTTATATCACCAAATTTAAAATATCTATATAAAATCATGCTAGAAAAAAATTTTCAGTCAATGTGAATTTTAAGTGGTTGCTTTTTTGTTTTTTTTTAAGGTTCTTTTTTTGGGTCTGTTTTTTTATTTGTTTGTTTGTTTTCCTTGATAAAAAAAAATAGAAGAAAAAAGATTTATGCAAATTCCAGCTAGTGAAAATATCATAGGTGCTTAGATTCATGTTTCTGTCTTACCCCATAAAGCTGATTGCCTCATTTCCTAGACAGAGGAAAATGGTCTAGTTTCTAACTTACATCTTAAGTTTTATTTGCATTAGGATCTAAGACTGCTTAATACCTGGTGGAAAACCCACATAAAGCATTCAAAATAAAAATATGCATTCTACAGATAAAAAACCGCACAGATCCTTGCAGAATGAGATTATAATAAAGAAAAAAGAATGATCTTTTTCTTGATGCTTTCCCAGCAGAGAGGAAATTAGTGAACAGGTTTCAAAAGGAAGAGAGACAGCTAGAATGGCTTACTATCTGCTTACTGGTGTAACCTGCAGTATGGCTCTATTTTTTGATAAACTCAGTGGAATTGCTCTGACTAGTGTGAGAAATAAGAAGTTGAAAGGGATCCTGAAGTCAAAGTGTAGATAGAAGATCCTGCTTTTGCAATCAGATTTATTTATGATGCATCATAATTACAGTTTTGCATGAGATGTGTTTGCTGTATGTCTTCAGGATATACTACTTCTGTAACTGTGGACTACTACCTGGAAGTTCTAGGAAATAAAAGTAAAAGGCAAAATATTGGAAAGTAGAAATTTATAAGTATTTTTATTTATTTTATCTCTGTCATTTTAGCCAAAATTAGAGGTTGTTTCATTATTTGTTTGTAAGGGGAATGTTTATTAGCTGCTATTAGGTACTTGAGTTGTATGAGAAAAACAGACAGATTTTGTAAACAGAACAAAAAATCTATAAAGAAGGAAATGCAACATGCAAACTAAAAAATCCATGCAAAAATTTTTTGTTGCAATGACGAACTTGACAAATTAAATACAAAAAACCCCCAGTGAAATATACAAATCTGCTGAAATGATAGTCTTTATTCTTGAGGAGAAGATTTCAATGCTTTCGTCAAAAAGTTAACATCACCTGAGGCACTCAGTTATAGTACACGGGTCTGCGGAAATCCCAAGTGTGCCATGTAATAGTATTTTTCATGTGACAACCATTTGCATTAAACATTTTTCCTTATTTGAAAGACATAATGCATCATTATTAGAGGAACAGATGATACATTTCAAGTCTCTCTCCTGTGGATTCAGCTATCTCTGACATGGGAAGAAAAATATTTTAAACCATTGGCACAATCCCTCCTCCTCC
This sequence comes from Tyto alba, assembly GCF_018691265.1. Taxonomy (NCBI): domain Eukaryota; kingdom Metazoa; phylum Chordata; class Aves; order Strigiformes; family Tytonidae; genus Tyto; species Tyto alba. The sequence continues at coordinate 25,834,125 of NW_024881324.1, read as the reverse complement.
CCAAAACAAGTAGCTGATATACTAATAATGCCTAGATACTTCAATGTTGCTACCGTATAGGTCAACAGACCTTCAGCAAATCTTAAGTGGCATTTAGTAGGGACTAGGAGCACTGTGATATATACGTAATAAAAAAATTGGTCTATGACAAGAAAGAGCAGTATTATTTCTTAACTAGAATACAAACAGCAAAACTGTCTTGCCACAACTATTACTGAGACAGCCGTGATTTTAACAAAAGATATGTATTGGTTCATTTATCCTATTTGACAAAATGCCTGCTAAAATGCAAAATATTTAGTATTGTTTGTGCATTAATTATGCTAATAGGCTACAGTAATTTGCTCCTCACTTAGAACCCCAGCTAATCGCAGTCACAACACACATGGAGAATTTCCTGGATGCTCTTTTCCCAGTGGATGATCAATTACTCAAAATGATATTAAGAGAATGAAGAGGAAGAGCACAGGCATAATGCCTTCTCTGCTCTCTTGTGAGCATGTGCAGAAGTACAGGTGCCTGAAGGTCATCGGGTATTGACCCGAATAAAGAGACATTACCCAGTGTTTGGAAGGTACCTATTCGTCCTTGATCCATTTCCTATCAGCTTATGCTCAGTTAGTGTTTCGAACAGGTATTTTTCATTCCTTGGAGGCAAGGGGCTGATGCAGAAATAACCAGAGTTGCCACCGAGACGTGGCCAGAACAGCAGCGGTTTATTGCCGTGGCGGTGGGCGCAGGGCAGCAGACCCAGACTCTGCCACCACCAGCTCTGCCTCCCTGGGGCAGTTACAGAGCTTAGGCACCCTTAGGTTACGGAGCATGTTCTCCACCAAAACTGTGTCAGATACACATTTTATGTGTATCTGATATTTAGATACTGATGCTCCAGTCAGCGCATCCTTTTACGAATAATCTACTCCGTTGTTAGTTAAACTGTGCTATTAGCTGCAAATGTTTAGCCATTAGTGAGGCCTGCAAAGATCTAACTAACTAACAACTAACTAACTAACTAACTAACACTGATAACTTTGCTTCCACAGGACATGTGCTGGAAATAACAAGGAGAAGCACAACCCAAAAATGTGTATTCAGTGGAAAGAACCAGGTTAATTTACATCAGTACCTTGGTTTTGGTATAGTCTTGTTTCATTGATTAAATGCCAAACATTTAGACAGGGAAATAATCAGTGATGGTTCTGCGATTTCATTCTATTGTATAATTAATTGATGTGTTAGGGCATCAACATTCTTAGATACATGACTAGTTACAATTTTATGTCAAAATCTCAAATGAATTCATGACTAACACTCATGCACAAATACTGTTGCGCTCTCTCTCTCTCTCTGCAAGCACACGATTTGCATGGATACACTGTTGAGACTCAGGAAGAACAGAAATTTAGAAGAAAGAGGATAGTTTACCATAAGATATGTAAGGATGTTCTTTATGCTTCCTTTTTTTTTTTTTTTTTTTTTTTTTTTCCTAGCCTTAGAAAACCAACAGATAAAGAAAATAGAAATAAATGACAGAAAGCAGCCTTCACCTGCAGTCCAGGAGCAGACATTTGTCCATGCCTAGGAACATAAGGAGTTAGTGGAAATAAACAGCCCATTACACCTTCCTTACCAAACTAAAATAAAACCAGCACTTGAAAAGTTCATGTTCTTTGGACATTAAAAAGTTATTTCTAAACTTCTAATTTTCATAACATTTCATCTCTGTAGCGTCAAGGAACAAAAGACTGGAGAAAAAAATGAGAGCCAGTGGTTAAATCGGGAATAATTTAGGTACATATATAAACCCCATTATATAATTTAAAATGTACAGTGATATCAACATAAGCTGTTTTCTCAGAGAGATAAAGACTACTGCTTATGGAAGAGTATCTTTTATTCCAGCAGAGGAGCAGTGAATCCTTCCTTTTGTCACTGATTTTTAAAACAGTAATATAAACTGGCCAAATTAATTGACAGATTTCATCACATATTTATGACCACTTCCTTTAGGTTTTATGAAGGGGAACAAACATATAGAGAAATTGTTTGTCTGACTTGCTTTTAAAAAGACTGGTTTCTTTCCCTAAGGCCCCCATTTTGAGAGTGAAGGGTGAATTAAGAAATGAATGCTAAACATTTTCTTCAATTAGTATTTTAAGATACTATGCTAGGAATGTTTATGCAGCATTAAATATATTATTTCATGATATTTTTTCAAATATATTTAAAGTTTCTGTTTGCGGACAAAAAAAATCCCTGAAATATTTTAAGTACCCTAGATAGCTGTAATCTAAATATGGGAGCAAAACATAAGATGAAGCGCCGTTCAGGGCTGTTCAAGTGTTATCCAAAGAATGTGAGCACATAAAACCTTTTTTATTTTTTAATAATAAAATAACAAACAAAATGTCTTTCCTTTAAAGAAAGGCACTAACAACAAGGTTTGTAACATCCCTGGGCAGCTTTTAATTTAGGGCCAAATTTCAATTCAGATGAGAAAAACATTTCTGAAGTAAATCTCATGGTCCACATTTGCTGTGCTTTGGTTTCAAGTGAGCAAAATCTTACTTTTTGCAACCTTTGGGTTACAACAAAAATTGGAAGGTGTGCTCCTGGAGCAACAAAACAACTCTTTTGCTGTATGCAACCACTCTTTTGCCCTACATGATTTACTAAACTAAACATAACTGAAAGTCCCACAGCTCTGAAAACAGGAAGGATTTATACAAAGTCATGCACGGATCTTTTCCTTGACAGTGATACCAAGGCACAGGAGTAACATTGCTGCACCATGTAACAGAACACTTCCTCCCACTTGTCTTATTTCTCACCTCTGCAGTTTTTTTTCAATAGTTTTCATGAGGATTTTGGATGAGTTGAGGATGGAAAGGGAAATTCAGTTACGCACTTAACAGAGGACAGGGAATGGATAGAAAATTTGTATTCTTTTTCCCCCCTAACTTTCCAAAAGATATTACATACAATAACATAGTCGTAAAGTTTGGAGAGGGAGATTTAGGTAAATACTTTCAAGCAGAAAACTTTATGTTTTTTTACTGTGCTTGGCAAGCATTTGGGAACAATTTGACAGAAGAATTTGCTAACCCAATGCAAAAGTGCAGATAAATGCTAGCTGAGTTTATTTCACATTAATAAATTGTGCATAAGAGCTCACAGCTACATCTTGGTATGAGGCATTGATGACCCCAAAGTTAAGCAGAATGGGCTTTCCTGTCCACCTTCCCTCCAGATGCAAACTGTAACTAAATAAGCTTAAAAAGAAATGCTTGCTACATGCCATGTGAGAAAGGCTGAGCGGCAGCTGTGTCTCTGACCGCCGAATCAGAGTTCTTCCACAGGCAGACATGTCATCGGGAAATTCTCTCTTTTCAGAACACAGATGTGCATTGTAAATCACAGCTCAACCTTTGTTCTTGAAAAGAAAAGAAAAAGGGGATTTCTGTGACAGTGTTTGCTAAGGGAAAGCCCCCTGCACAGCACTCTCCCCCTCATTTAATAACTGCTTACAACTTGCCCCATTCTTTCTGCTTGGGCCTGTTTGCCTCTAGGCCTAGGAAGAATTGACTGAAGTGTTATTTCACACCAGAAATTAACCCTTCTGTAGGCCCTTCCCCACACATACAAGGTAATGCCACTCAAATGCATACATGCTGGCTAGAGTAGTGCGTCTGCACCTACACAAAAGTGTATGGGAAGCCCCTTGGGGAATATATTTTCTACAGTGATGGGCATTTATGCAGGCACAAAATTGGTTAAGCGTGTTAACAACACAACTTGGAATATCTTGTGAAACAAAAGATGTCTCTCTGAACTGACTGGAAAAAAACAGTGGAGCAGTGCAGACCTGTAATCACTGCAGCTCACGCCACACACCGCTGCTCGTCGCCATGGCAACGGACGGTGTTTCATGACATCACCGAAACCAAGAGGGGATAAGCAACAAGGGCAAACAGATACCGAACAATTTCTGGAAGGAAGAGATTTGTCTAAATATGTACATTGAGCTATCTAGAATGTCATGCAAACCAAAGGGTAAAGGAAGCAGGAAAAAGAGCACAAGATGTGTGTACAGAAATTTCCAGTTAATGTATCTGCTTCATTGTAACCTTACAATTTTCCCATGGAAATTGCATTTGTGTTGAACATCTTTAGTCTTCTCTGATATTTTTCAGAAGCGTGATATGGGACAATCTGTAAAACAAGCTATCTGGGACAGCTTAAAAAAAAAAAAAAAAAAAGAGCAAGGCCTTTTATGATTTTGCCCCAGGACTATGCTATTTACTTACTTGTTTCACATTAGGAATGTCTACAGCATTAGCAAAGGGATGAAAAAAAAAAAAAAAAAAAGTGTGAGTTATGCTTTTACAGTGGGAGACATATCTTCTGTGAATAGAGAACAAGAAAAGAATTAGTGTGGGGAAATGGAGCCAAAATACTGATAATGAGACTGTGAGAGTCAGCTGGCATGACAGCTCACTTCAATCCAAGTGATGAGCACGACGCTCTTCCAGAACTTAGCTTCACTGAAGTCTAAGTCTTTTCACTGATTTCCTATGGTTTTGTAGCTTCTTTAGGGAGTGAGTACTCTGACCTCCAAGATATGTGAGAAACAAGACTTAGGAACTGATCCAAAACTCAGATTTCACATGTCACTGGTATCTGTCTGCTGTGCTGTAAGCCTAAAACACATGAGTGAGCCTAGATATCTAATTTAAGGGGATTCTTGTTTTCAAGTTTATTTCCCAAACAAACTTTCTTATTGCAGATTGCTTTTTGGTAGCTTTTTCCATTTACTGAGAGATTTTTAGTTTGCTGTTTGCTGCCACATTTTTACACAGTCTTGCACAAATTATATAAAGGCAGTGATCGATTATCAATAAAAAGAGTCAAAAAGAAAAAGAACAAGTCCTTGCAACAACAGTGAAACATACCATAGGATGTTGAGTATGAAAGGATTACCTTCAGTCACCGATATGCCCTTGGAGGATGAAGTAATGTTAGTTCAGACGTAAAGGTGAATACCACCTCACAAAGGTTTACCTGAATTTGGCCAGGTATTATTTTCCATATCATGATTACTTCTACACCTTGCCCCATAATACAGAAACTAGGGGTGCAATTAAGCCATGGCAAAAAATAATCAAATAGAAAGAAATATAAACGAAAACAGGTAATTAAGAGGTTTAAAAATGTGCTTGAATATTTATATGAATAACAAAAATTATTCACTAGTTATGGGTACATAAACATTTCAAAATGTGTCAGATGCAGCATTTATTGAAGAAAAATGTACACTTTTTTAACAAGTACTCGGGTTCCTAAGCTTTTTTTTTAACACCTACTTGGATTTATATGATCTAAATTTAATTTTTATCACTTGTACAGGAAGACTGCTAACTATATGCAGAAAAATCACAGAATATATGATCTCCAAGCTGTAAGAACACAAAACTAATGGTCAGCATTTTAAATTAAGCTTCCTTCGGAAAGCAGGATTGGCATTACAGAGGAAGGAGATTTGAGATAACATTAGTATGTGGTGACATGTTAATATGACAACATTCTTCTTCTCATAGCTAGCTGAAGTAATAATTTTTCCTTGACATAATAGTGATTTAAAAAAAAAAAAAAAGTTATTGATTTTACTGTTTCATATTTTAAAAAGAAATTAAACTGTGGCAGTAGAGATGAAGTAATTTGATCTGCTCTTACAAAAAAAAAAAAAAAAAAAACAGAAGTTCTGGTTATGCTTAAAATAGTTGCGATATACATTTGCTTATGACTATAAGTCAAACTTGAAAAGGTTTACTTAATATAAATATTCACAAATCATGTAATAGAAAGATCATCTATTTTCATATTAACATTTAAGACTGATATTGTGCTTTCACTTCAGAGCACTTACTAAATTAATCAATTAAATATAGTTTAATTCATGCATTAGACATTTTTGTTACAGAATTGACAATGCCTTTTTAATTCAATTGACATGTGCAAATCTTTTCTCTGTGTGTCCTAACTTTACTTGTAGAGACCTGTTCTTCACAGACAGAAAAAGCCATAGTGCTGAAAATACAAAAAATATGTTATAAATGGTATTCCAGTATCAACTTAATTAATGTCATTACAACAGACACTCAGGGAGCCTTATTTGCTTTATTTTAAGAAAGAAAAAAATCAAAGGTTGTGCAATTTCACTCTAAAGTCTGTTCAAGTAAAATAATTTATTTCCTTGGTGTCCGTTCTGATTACTCCATTACAGTATGCCAGCAGGAAGTGTTTTGTTGTTGCTCCTTTACAGCAGTTTCTGACTCTATGCATGTGTCAGCAAGCTATAGGCAACATTTCTAAGAAACCTTAAAAAGCAAAATTAATTTGCTTAATTATGTACAAATACACAAATACAAAGTAGACAACAGCAGAAACCATAACAATAGGCTTTAATTAGGATTTCAGTAATAGCAAGCTGTTTATTGAGAAGAAATTATTAGAGGAGAGATGAGGTAAACCACAGGTACTGTTTTACTGGTATATTGGTAGACACTAGAAGAGTGTAGAGCTTTCTCAGAGTGCTGCGCACATACTAATCTTGCAACAGATAGACCGGAGTGTCACAGTACACATGGTTAACACCTAGTCAGAAGGAATTAACCTCAACTCTGGGAAAACCTCATAGGAGAAGCTCCTGAGCGTTCAGTCCATATCTCTACAGTGCTCATAGTGATGTCTACACAGCGCTGAACTTCACCGAAATGTATGTAAACAAAGTTGTTTAGCAGCTTGCAGTAGTGAGCTATTAATTTGATGTAGTCTTTATACGCCTTGACTTCTAAAGAAAATTAAAAATCAACTGAAAAGATGTTAAAGTTATATGTTTGGAATGAGTCCCTTAAAGTATAATGAAATTTCATTTTATTAGCTTTTTTTTTTTTTTTTTTTTTTTGCCGCTGACAGGGTTTCCCTAGTGGTGTGGATGCTTTGATTATTTAGGTTAATTTAGAGCAGTTTAAACATTTTAAAGAGCCAAAACTGAATCTAATGTAAAACAGAATTCCTACTATTTTAAGTCACAAAAAACCCCAGACAGAAACAAACAAAAAAAAACCCTGCCCACCCTGCAGAAGCTAAACTTCCTATTTTCCTGTTGTGCTTATGCTAAAACTAAAGTTTTCATCCTTCTGAAAAGAGTTGAAAAGTCTTTTGTTTATTCCCATTATGCATAGGAGTGATATCTGTATTTACAAATTTCTCTGTCTAGTAGCACACAGCGAGCACATAGTGCATGACAGACTGACAATGTCTAAGCAGAATAAGTCAAGACTTCAGTAATAACGTAGTAATTTTCTTGCTTTTACTACTACCTCATTCTTGCCAACCCATGCTGTGTTTTCACATTTTATACACACTTGTTCTAAAAGAGACTGTCTCTTATGTTATGTCTGCATAGTGGCCAAGAAAATGAGTTTCTGACAGGTACCTCTGGATACAATCCCCATTCAAGTTATAAAGAATCATGTCCACCAATCTGAAAGCACAGGTTTATTTGATCAAGGTACTAGAAACATTTCTAAATGGTAATTTCCCTATTGGAAGGGTCAGGCAATAAACATACAATAGCCATATCAAAGATTTTGGCATGGCATAAAAAGATTTTGCAGGTTTTGCATGTGTAAAATGATGCCACAAAAAGAGATTGCCTTATGAGGAGAGAGCTGCCGAGGACATTCCAGGGGATGATTGCAGTTTTATAGGACAAATTCTGACAGGATATCTCTGTCTTTAAGAACCCTGAAGGGCTTGGATTCCTGGAGAAGTCCATATGAAGATGAGAACTTTTGCCTTTTTCCCTCCCTTTCCACAGAACAAAATGAAGGAAGCAGAAGGACCACAGACCAGCAAGACTCCTTCTTTGATGGATGAAACACCGTGACACTGATATCCACTGCAGTGTTCACCCACCGGTCGAGTTAAGCACAGTGTACAGGATTAGATGCATCTAATGAACCAACATTGCCGTTTTTGTAAAACAGCAAACAGTTAGGAACTACGCCTTCAGGGCTGAAAGGTTTTCGTTTTAAAGAGAGAAAAGCAAGCCCTAGGGAAACAGAAATTAGTTTCCTACATAAGATGTGTTGTGTTTGAACCTATTCTGTGTCTCATACCAGCTCATGACTAATTTATCCTACATTCTGTTGGGAGCATATTTTAATTGTATTGAAATGCACTTGGCAAATGGGACCATTAATATATCTAATGAAGTGTCCATATCCACATCTGCAAGTGCAAGCTACCTTCATTTTTGTTGCAGGGTAAGAATGTAAAAAAGCTTAACAATATGTAGAAGCTTGTGTTTCACTAGATGAAGAATGGCCTCTCAGGCTTATGAAATCTATCAAAAACTATTTAAGCATAAGAAAAGCATAGCTGTTCTTGAACATGCCTAACAGAATCAGTACCAAGTATTTAATTGTTAACTCCAAAATCCTGTGTTTGATGAGCTATCAGACAGAAAGCTGAGTCAATTTTTACCAGTCTGTATATTAATGGCATCCCTCCTGTTTTTTCGTTTAATGATTCCACATCTTTCTGCCTAAACATAAATTCATTGAAATACACATTGATTTCTTTGTAAAAATAAGTAGCTGCATGAGCTGTTAATCCACCTTCTGCATCTTTTCCTGCCTTGTTTAAGAACTGTATGTTCCATAGAACCCAATGCAAAGCAGGCATAAAAATACATCCCCCTCTCCAAAAGCGTGAGTTGTTTTATGTTTGGTGACAATAACCTACTTTTGAACCAGTGTTTCACTGGAAGTCCTAGCTAAGTTTAACTATGTAAGCATACGAACATATCCCCCAAAGGTATTATTAGTACATAGAATAGCTCTGTAAGTGTAACACAACTATGTTTAAGTATGTCTGGTATTCCTCTTTCCCTCCAACAAGAGGATATCAATTTAAACACTACTTTATGAAATCATAAGCTTTTTGTCTCCTCTATATCTGTCTGGAAATCCCAGAACATGACATCAGGTAGGTGAAGCTAAAGAACATAGAAAATATGGGTCTAGGACTGGACCCTAAAATTCCCACTCATCTACCATGTTATTTTTGCTGCAGGCAAAAACACAGGTAAATCCTTACTCGGTTCAGGATTTAGGCTTTAGTAAAAATATATATAGAGAGAGAGATATATGTAATGCCATGGGTTACATTATCTTGGTGTGTTTATGTCTGAGTCCATTTGCTTAACTTAGAAGAAGTGTACCTCTACTATATGGGTGAAACAGTCTCATGCTTTGGTTACAGAACACAGTCGTAAATACATAACTTTCCAAATCACTGTATTATAACAATAAAGTAATATTGGACAAAAAAAAAAAAAGTTTTTTTTTTAATCTTGAATGTGTGAACTTGGGAAAAAAATCACACACAAATACATAATGACAGCTACAATATGAGCTACCTGAAAACTTACCTAACTGCTAAAAATGTACTTGGTCAACAGACATTCTGTTATTTCTTTCTAGATTGGGAAATATAGTTTATTATCTTTATTTTTATTTTATTGAACTTGGAGTTTTAATTCAATGGTTATGTAAAAACTAATATCAGGACATGTAATTTATTTAGGAAACTAAAAGTTAAGACTAATATTTACTGACTTGGTAAAAAAAAATAAGCCTTTAACAAATTATGCCTTATTTTGGAAGCTAAAGGTGGTTTTAGGTACATAATTTTTAGGCACTGGTATCTGAAACATGTAAACTTCAAAAACATTTTATTTTATTTTAATGCAGGTTGCTAGATTACAGTGCAAACTCAAGGGGTATTCAGAGTATGTGATTGGTCTATCAGTCCCTTAACAGCATAGGAACTCCTCCTTGCTTTCACTCTCACTTAATTTAATGAGAAGAATTAGCAAAGCAATGGCTAAAAGGGTGGGAAATGTGCAGATCACCTCGGGAGATGGCATCTTCTCTTGCAGGTTGCAGTTGAGCATGTTCACACAAAAGACAAAATATACCACCTTGAGTGCAGGGTAGGGGAGTCCAGGAATGAGTGTTCAGCAAGCTGTGCATCTGAAGTGCAAGAGAGATCGCTGGGAGAAGCAGGCCCAGAAATATAGCCAAATTATAGAGGTGATGAAAAAAAAAGACAAACAAAAATCCAACTTTATCTGGAGATGTAGAGGAGACTTTAAAGAGTCTGTTACAATCCAAAAATAATTGCAGATGTTCTTGACTAAGATTAAGCCTGAAAGAACTGGCCTTATTCCTGTTCCGATTCATTCTGGTTAGTCTATTTGCAAAACTTTGTGGGTTTTAGCTTATGTTCAAATACAAATTGATTTTACAGCTTTCGGTCTAAAGATAAGAGTCTACTCAGACCCATCGAAAACTTAGGCCAACCCAGGGTCTTGTCACACAGAGACAGCAGTGAAAGTCACAGTGAAACAGAGCCAAGTTCGATCAGTCTGTTTGGGTGGCTGCAAATAAATAAAATCAAATAAGTGACCTCTTCCCTTTCCCTCTTCCAAAACAAATGTCAAAACACAAAATCAGTATTCCCACTAAAATCTGTTTTGGCATCCAGTGAGCATGACAAATGCTCATGACAAATATGACCTATAAATTGCCAGACATTCTGGAGGTTTAACAAAACCTTCTCAATCTAGTTACTAACATGACAATATGTACAATTAATTTTAAATTTCCTAGACAGACTTTAACACTCAAAGTGTTCATTGTGATCCAGATTAATCTAGTCTCCTGCAGCCTTCAGGAAGCAGAACTTCATCTGTTAACTTCATTATCAAATCCTTAGTTTCTGGTTTAGTTCTAACAAATGTTTTAGAAAAATACCTTGACTGAAAATAAGGAAACATCTATTACATTGCTAGGTCATTTATTTCCATGTTTAATCTCTCTCACTGTTACACTTTACAGTTTTAGAATTCAGTGAGGCAGGAGTTAGTGTGTTAGCAGAAGGAAAATTCACATAGCTCTTTTCATCCTTCATTACATACAAATGTATCGCTTCATCATGTGTGGTCTATAACTTGCATAAGTCTGATAATAAGAAGAAAAGTATGTAGCTGAAGTCCAAAACATTAAAAAAAAACAAACAAACAAACAAACAAAAAAAAAAAAAACCAAAAAAACAACAACCCTGTTAGGGAAAGTTCATAGAATTCATAGTCATGATATAGTGTCATTAGCTGGAGAGCACCCTAATTATTATTAGTCACCTCACTGATGAAGGGCTTTGCAAAGAAACACCCAGAAGTAATTTCTATCCATAAGCTGACGTGGGACCTAGTAGAGCTAACTTCCAAGGGTGAAGAGATTTAAATATTACTAAATTTATACTGAAAGGAGATGAAATTATGGGCAATTATGGGTGGTTGGTAAGTTGTTTACACTGTTTGAAAAATCTTGCCTTATTCTTATGTAATGTCAGAAAAAAACATAGACTTGCATAGACTCACAAAATCCATCTGTATCAATGAAATATGCTGCTAATTAAAAGTGTACGTGTGACTGGAAGTGCCATGGCCCTGAGGGCACTGTCAGCCCTGCCTGTCCCATCCCGTTAGGAGCAGCCAGCATCACTGCTGCCTGGCAGAGAGCTCCCGATGCTCCAGTCACCGTGTGGCACTTGGTGGGAGAGAGAAATGGCAGAAGAGAACCCACCGTGGGTGAGAAGCGGCTGACCTCCCTTTCCTCATTATGTCCCTCTTCTTTCACCAAGTAGGAAAGCCTTCAGGCTTGGAGAGCGTGACCGTTGTCACGGTCCTGATCATTCCGCCACATTTCAAAGTTAATGGTCTGTCTTGGAACATTTTAGCCCATGTTATTTTCCTCTACCTTTGGCCTTGCCACAGCTGAAAAAGGCAAAATATTGGCACTTGCATTACTGATACACAAGGAGACTCAGCTGTCGCTTCATCTTCCCAAATATTTCTGTCTTCCCCCGCATCTTCCTCCAGAAGTGAAAATTATACTTGTCATTTTTCAAAAATTACTAACTATCCCTCTTGGTCCCTTCATCTCACACCAACAAAAAAAAAAAAAACAAACAAAAAAAAAACAAACAAACCCCAAAACAACAACAACAAAACAACAAACACAAAAGCAGCAAAACAAAACTGCAACACAGAGAAGGAATGGCTTCACGCCCTGCTAACTGCAGCTCAGGCCACATCCCCAGAGAAGCACTTGCTGTCCCTGGGCCATTCTCACAGCAACACCTTGTCCTCGTTTGGGCTGAAATAGAGTTAATATTCCTTTTTGGGAACTAGAAGAGTGCTGTGTTTTGGATTTAGCTTTGGGGTTGGTATGAGAAGAATGCTGATAGCACACTGATATTTTCAGCTGCTGCTGAGACTTCAAGGACTCTCCGAATCCCCACGTCCTGCCTGTGCGCAAGGGCACAGGGAGCAGGGAGGGAGCACGGCCAGAGCACCAGCCCCAAACTGGCCAGTGAAATATTCCATAGCATGGAACGTCATGGTCACTGTATAGAGGAGGGGTGGTCGGGAAGGGGCTCTCTCTCTCTCTCTCTCTCGCTCGCTTCCAGTATTGCAATTGCGGGATTTTGGTATTTCGGGGTCGCTGGCCGGGAATGGGCTGGGCACTGGTCAGCAGGTGGTGAGCAATTACATTGTGCATTGCCCATTTATATTTTTTTTCCCTATTATTGTCATTGTTCTCATTTTATCACCATTATTAAACTGTTCCTATCTCAGCCTACAAGTCTCCCTTCACCCCTCTGATTCTCTCTCCCATTCCCAGGTGGGGAGGTGGAAGGGTGAGTGTCCAGCTGTGGTGGTTGGCTGCCAAACAGGCTCAAACCACGACACACCTATTGCTGGCCAGGACACTACCCTTGCTCTTAAGTGTTCACTGTTGTGTTAATCAACTGCATTGTAGAACTTGTAAATACAGGCAAATGCTAAAGGGAATATGATTCAGCTCTTTTCATAGTAACAACAGCAAAGTAATGTTGATACTCTAATAAAATACTTTGTTAATAGTACAGATGCACAGATCCTCACCACATGGAACAAGACACTCGGTACTTGCCTGTTAGACAAATATACACAGCCTTCAAATTTCTGCATGGATACATGGTGAGCAAGAGACTACTGAAAATTTCTTGGTATGTGGGTAGAAAATGCTGTATTTGAATTAAAACAAAATGCACCTCTTCAGAATTAACTATGTTATTATTCCTTTGCCAGCAAGCAACCTTCCCATTTATTTGCCAGATAAATTCTGAAAGATATTCTGCCCTTCTTTTCAAAGACTTTGTTGGGAGTTAAAATTCCGTGGAAGTTATAACTCACCCATGGGAGAGGAGGGGGTCCTGCAAGCCAAGATAAACAGGTCTTCTCCAAGTCACGTGTACAATATTTCTGAATTTCTTTTTCATGTCATCCAAACACAGGATTAGGGATGAAACAAGAATAAACAGCTAAAATGGTGCAGGAAATACATTTACCATCACTGGGCCAGACTCTTTTTATGTGTAAATCGGGTTAGTGCCAAACAGTGAAAGAAGATGTACCAATTCGGAAGAAATGAATGTCTCACTTTATTCTAGGTTAGGAGCAAGGTCATTAATATCTCTTCAGGTTTATATTTGAAATCAGACAGATATTTTAAAAAGCTTATTATCCGTGAAAACCCTGGTGACATCTTTCTGTGCATGCTGTACTATTAATGCACAATTCCAACAGGTTATCTGTGCATTGGGATGAGTGATAATCAAAGGCAAATGTCAGTAAGGGACAACTCACCATTTCTAAATGTAAAAGACAGAATATAAAACCAAAATGTTCTTTTCTTTCCTAAAAATGTACAATACTTGTATGATCACAAGTCTTGCATAGCCATTAAATAACAAAAGCAAATCAAACTTTTACAGCTGCATTTCTGAAAGCAAGAGCAGGAGAGATGATACGGTTCCTTTTGATCCTGAGTATCATAGGAGGGAGGGGTACAGAACTTCTGCATCTTCAGTTAGCACAGTGTCTTTCCTTGAAGTCTTTCTTTTATACGTATCTAGCAATCTGACTCAGACAGCACACCTTTCTTCACAGAAGAAGCCTGCACTGTAAAATCCCAAACTGAGAAAGACTGTATTTAATATCTGTTACAATGGTATTTCACAGATCTTCCACAGCAATTAAGCACCTAACTACCCTTAAACATTTGAGGTTGAAAATCTTGAGAAAAATGTAATCAGAAAAAGACCCTGAAGTAATCAGATAATAGCAGGAACAAAACACAGACTGAAGGTTTTCACATATTCATGAATATGAATAGATGACTCCAGCACAATCCAGCGCATATAGCACATAATGGCGCTCACCTTCACAGCGGAAGGTTGGCAAGAAATAAACAGCTTCACTAATTGATGTCCTTCAGACACCTTCATTGTACTAGGTGAATTCAACACAGTACAATCTCTTGAAACACAGAACTAAAACATACAAAAGTCATATGCATCTAGTTGTAAACTAGCTAGTAAAGTGTTAGTAGTACTCATCTTGTAGAGGCACTCTGCCCATATATACAGTTCCTCCACAGGTCTAGGATGCCTTTTTAGGAGGTAAATAAAACATGTCGATACTGTATGCTGTATCACTCAAGTGCTAGGTAATACCCTTGTAAGAATAAAACTCTTGATCTGTGCAGTTGGAATGCTGCACCTCAACCCTCTAACATCATCTGAACAACTCTTCATGGTCTTCTCTTCAGCCATACAGTACAACAGACAGTATTTAATGGTAATCTGCACTGCTCCTGTGGCTTCGTCTCATGCTGTGCTCACTTTTAGCAATTACCACCAGAACTTACTCACTTTTCCATAGCTATATACTGGTTTTGTTTTTTTCTATACCTTAATGATGCAATGCTTTGTTCCAGTGAATTTCCACTCTGCTTTTCAGGACCATCTGTTACACTCTAGATCTTCCTGTTTTTCCATCATCCAAAAAAAATTTTTTTTTTCAAGTAGAATCATTTGTTCTATTCTCACTTAACCTATTGATCTGCTACACTTTCCTGTTGTTATAAAAATTTGTACTTACATTTAAATTATAATTATTCTTTAGCTTTGTTTTACTCTGACCCAGCAATTTGGAGCACATGGGGTCTTAAAAGAACTTAAACTTTTTTACAAGGAAATAATATAAAGTTGTCAACAGGACAATTTGTGCTCGTGTAATTCTCAGTAATATTTTGGGGGGGTGTCAAAATTAAAATGGGGCAGACAGGAATACAGCATTTTTATTTTATGATGATAGAACAAAGTATATGGTGTGTCTTCTTTCCTTTGAATCTACCATTTTCATTGAGAAGAACACACAGGATAGCATGCATGAGTTTCAGAAATACCTATTCTGCCTTGTAGAAGAGGGTATTCTCATTTTAGTGAGGTAAACTGATGGCTGTAGTTTCCAATTCAAGTTTCAGCAAGTTGCATACAAAATTCTCAATGCACTGTTTTGACAGCACACATCAATGCCCTATATTAAGGCTCATACCTCTGTTGCCAAAGAGCAGATGGGTAGTAAACTGAAGCACAAACATCTGTGCTCTGGGCAGCATATTCAGTTCTAAATAAAGTTTTTGTTTTATCATAATGTTAGAAAATAAATATGAAAATATTAACCTGTATGCTACTGTTATATCAGTAGCTGTGTCTTATAGCATTCCAATAAAACGATTACTAAAGCTGAAACTCAAGACAACATATTTAATGTAGTTAACATTGGAATACTTAAGACAACTATATGATTGAAACAGAAAAGATGTAATTTTATCTCAAACAGTACTAAATTAATGCCTGTTAACATTGTATATCCTAATAGCAATGAAGTAAGTGCATTGAGTCTTATCACAATAACAAAAGTTAGTAATTCATGACGTTTTTGTGTTGGACAAGTGCATTATTATTTAGAATGTGAGAAAATAATTTAATAGAGGAGAGAACAGCAGTAACTTTCTATTTCTCTGTTAAATCATGTTAGCAGTTATTTACAATAAAATAAATCCTGGAATACTGTACCAAGAGATTTGCAACTTGCCTATTAGACACAATAAAATAACATAATTTCTCCTTCAAGCTAGAAAATAAATCTCATAACAGGAGACACCGCAATCTGAACTGTAGTCACTTCTTTTCATCATCAACTTCCTTTTCTGAATAAATAAATAGTAAACAAATTTATATATATATATATATTTGTAATACTAGTACTTAAGTTAGTTCCCTGCCAGAATCTTTCAGAAATCATTTGAGAATAGAGTATTAGAAGGAATAAAATCTGATTTAAGGTAAATTATCTGAATCTTTTGCTGATTGAACCAACTGAGATCTTATTTGGGCTGGGAGTAGAGATGTTACCATGCTCCCCTAAATTTCCTGGAGAACATAAAAATGAACTGGGCACAGTCCAAACTCTGTAAATCAAGGGAGATGAGGTGTGTATATGGTGATATATAAAAAATGATGCAACCTTTAGAAGTTAACTGATTCCTAAGGAATCCAGTATGTTTCTAGCCTGAAAAGTGCCCAAGAGTTAATGCTGTTAGGGTTGTTGTAACACTGCAGAGTGGCAGTACTGACGGTGTTACATGAGATTTTGTTGATGTTACCTCATGTTCTTAGAATGAAAATAATGTTTCTGGTTATTGAAATTAAAATTCTATTAATTCTGTAATTAAGCATACAGATTAGCATGGGCACTTTTCTTTCTGGATTAGATGAAACATTCAAACATTAAACACTGCAAGTAACAATGATGGACTTCCACTTCTTCCCTATCCCCAAGTGTTGACCGTATAATGCTGGCATCAAAGGGAAACAAACCAACCAACCAACAAACCAGCTTTAGGTACAAATGTAAATGGCAGTGTTATAATAGCAAAGAACAGATGGGATGCATTTTCAGGGCTGCAGCAGGAGCAAGATGGAGAAGGAGAGAAAAAGATATAGGCTGAAGGGGTAAATTGATATTACTGGAACTGATTCAAGAGATAATTCAAATAAAAGCAACTTCATGTACTTCTGTACCTAAACTGTTAATTGTACATATATTGATTAGGTCAAGCAACACAAATTTAGACTTAGTAGAAGGAAATTTCACTTAGGCTGCCAAGAAAGTCATCTGAAATAATATATGGCATCAAGGTGAAAGTCTGAACTGAGTTAAAATGAAGATTTCAGAGTCCTAGTTGGTTATGGAGAAATAAAAATATAAACAATACTGGCTTGACTTCCACCCATGTTGGAGCTGAACGCATTGTTCTGACTTATGCGGAGTGACAGAAAATGATGCAGATTACGTATCTTTTCCTGTCCACTGAACACTATATGTTGCCTAAACCAGACCTCCGAGTTGCTTAAGCTGCTTAGACTAGAAGTGGTGACTTCTTCGGTATTATTGCTTAACTTCACAGGGAGTGCTCAAGTAAAATACCATGGGGCTGGACATAAAGTACAGCACAGTCCAGCATATGAAGTCCTTGGCAGCAGTTAAGTGACAGTTACTTGGTGCCATTGAGGCAGGTATGACTGTGTCCAGTTATACATATGCATAGCATCATCTAAAGGATCTTTTCCAATGATGTTTCAAGTATGCTTCTGCAGTGCAGTCCAATATCATAAAACAGATCCATATTTACTCACACAATGCAGAGCTGCATAGAGAAAGGAGTTTAAGTCCAAATGTAGAATAGTTAAATCGGTTCTGTCCAAGCTGATGAAACTGTATTTCTTCTAACCCCAGAGCTGGCTTTTTGGTGCTTGCTTCAGGATCTCTGGTCTCTATCATGCTATAACATATAAGCATGCTCTTGTCTGTCTAGGAAGTTAGCTGGCTGGGAGGAAGAGGGCTTGAGAAATCATGTTTTCAATTTGGTGCTCACCTCTATTTGTGGATCTAGTCAAATGAACAGATTTTTCCCTGACATGACATGTATTGTCCCAAAGTACTCACGAATTAGAAAATCTCTCAATATTTCATGTACTCTTTCCATTTCTTCAGGTGACAGAAAATGTAAAGGCTGATTGCTACTCTTGTTTTGACAGTATTTTCACTATCATTAAAAATAAAGATGATTTCTCTACTGAAATATACTCTTTGAGCAGCCAGCACCAAAAAGAATAGGGCCCAGGAATACTATTCCCTCTGAGACTGTCTATTGCACACCCACCTATCTGGGACACTTTCCACTGCTGTCATCAACTATAGAGAAAGGCTTGTTCAAAGTCTGTAGCATGAACATGATTGATTTAAAGCAGTGTATCTGGACCTGGTGCCTCAGTGGGAATCCTTATTTATGGGTTTCTGATAAAATTATGGAAATAGTAGCTTATTCAGAAAATCAGAAACAAGCCTCATTTGAGGTCATAAGAGTTCCCATTTCCACGTGAACTGAACTATATGATAAACACATAGAAGCTAATATGTTTAAAAACTCTGAACAAAACTCTGAAGTTAAGGTCCAGTGTACGTGACAGGAGATCATCACGCATTTATTCACATTTTGATTCACTAGAGGCAGTTAAGAAACAATACTTAGGAACAGTAAGAAATGGCAAACACACAGTTAACTAATATGGTTGATTTTAAGGATAAACAAAAATGACATATATCTGACTAGTTCTTTTCTTCCTAGGCTCCCTACCATTCTTGATCTCAATGGGATTATTTCAAAGGTCATTCTTTAAAGGTCTTTCTTTAAAGGTAAAGATACATGCATATTTTTATAGGATATGGGTATAAAATAATAAGCTCCTAAAGGAAAGAATTAGCTTACCACTGTTGTCTAGAGTATGGACATTTGCTAAGCTCAACATAAATCCATATTGATTAAATGCTTTTATATTTTCTTAAGCATACAAAATGTAAGAAGTTTAGGATTAAATAGAAGACAGTTCACAGGGTATGTAACATCATACTGATAATTTTTGTAAGTATCCATCAAATGAGTCAAAAGGTGTGTTTCATTAATTAGCTAGCCAGACTTAACCAGAGAAAGCTTACTACACCTAGCAACAAGTGTGGCAACAATCATTTCCAATGGCAGCTTCCTGTGCAAAGGCCTATAATTTCTAAGTCCATTAAAACAAATAGATCGGACGTGATGACTCTGCAGTTTGTGAATAGACAAGAATTTCTAGAGAATGATCTGAATCTTTGAATTATGTTATATTACAGCTCAAGAGTTGCTTGCTTTCTAAACTTAATCACAGTATTTTTATTTTGTGAAGTTTTCATTTCTTGCTTTGCCTAGCAAAGTTTTATTGTTTGATTATAAAACAAAGGAGAGTATTTGTTAAACTTAAAACTTCCAAACTTCTGCTAAATGCTTCAGGCATTTTGCTGATCAAAAGAATACAACAGTAAAAAAGCCCTTTCAAAAAATAGGAGGCTTTTTTTTTTTTTTTTTTTTTTTTTCTTTTGTTTGTTTGTTTTGTTTTGTTTTTTAATTTTAAATTTTCTGACATTTCTAACAACACAGAAACCAAGCAATCTCAAACAGTAGAGTGACAGAAAATAATAAGAGATAAGTTAGCAATTCTTACCCTTGATATAGACCTTACTATGTACTAGGACATTCTCATACTCTTCAACAATTTCTTTAAGTGACAGTCTAGCAAGTCTTCCAAGTTTATGCACAATTTAAGTCTTCTGAATAGGCCAGTGGATGTCAGTATGACCAGTTACCTGCTTAAATCTACAGATCTAATTTTACATATTGTTGGGATTATTGGAATAATTGTTTTGTAATCAGTGCTACACCTCTTCTCAAAACTGTCAAAACTGTCAAAGCCATGCTTACCAAAATATTAAAACTTTGAGGAAAAACTAGAAAAACATTTCTAAAAATTCACAGCAGTGAATGTCTGCTTTTTATGGAACAGAGCTCTGCAGGAAAATTGTGAAAAGATCCAAATAGTTATCAAAGTGTTATGATTGAAGGACAAAGTACTGCAGGCAGATTGCGTCACACTTTATGGAAAGATCTTTGTCACAGTTAGTTTGATGTGAAGTAAAGAAAAGCTTTCCATTGAAGCTCCACTGAGGTTTTCATTAAAGTAAGGGTTTCTCATCAGGCAGTAACTGAGTCCTAATGTTGAAAGCACCCATACAAGTTCCTCTGCAGTAACTCGAAATTTTATATAATAAATCAACTGTAAAACATTTTACCCTATAAATATTTGAAACAGTGTCACTACTTTTTAAAATTTTCTAGTATGGCAAAAAGATGAGAAAACACAAAGACCTGAAATGTTGACTTCAGGATTTATTTATTTTTTTTTTTTTCATTGCTAGGAAGCTTACTGCACCCTCATAAAATCTTAAAATTTTATATGGAAATTATTTATATCAATCCAAGGAATGCACCCCATTTTTATTTTTTGTAATGTGCAGTGAATTTATTTAAATTTCATACATCAGTTTTAATGGTTATATTCCCCCTTGCTAAAAAAATTAAATAAACATTTCTTGAAAATCACAGAAAAAGCAAAACCCAAACCAATATAACAGAACAATAGATTACACTAATGAAGAATGTCTTGAAGCACAAAGGTTTAAAAAAGTATTGAAACTTTGACTTCAAACAGATGAAACATATCATCAGAAAAACTGTCTACCCTACAAACAACTCACATAACTGCTTCCTATGCATAGATCAGGAAATAGCCAGGAAAGCTGCTCAGCCTACCTAGAAATCATGGTAAGAGATTTCAGCCTTCGCGCATGAGATGGGGAAGCTGCTCTTCACAGAAAGCATATTTAATGATTCTCCACTAAATGAACAAAACTGAACAGAATGGCCCATGCCCACTCCTTCCTTACATTAAGGCAGGCATGACAGGCTACAGAGGGATAAGATGCTTTGTCAATAGCATGAGATATAATAGCGCAATTTTAAAAATATGTATCAACTTAAAACCAAAATTATATTGTGGCGGTAATAAGGCCATTGCAGAGAATACATTTCAGAAAGAACAGCCAGTTAAGTGAAAATTTATGAGACAGCAATAACTGCCTCAACAGCAAAGCTGTACTTTTATGACGATGCTTGAACTGTTCTGCTTTAAATGCTAAGTGAGGCTGATTAGTGTAGATAAACAAAAATGAGTGTGTTCAACACAACTGATCCACAGCACAGTAAAATATTTGAGAGGGCATTGCTGTGACAGCATGAACATTGCTAAAACTGACAGAACTTTAACTGTTTTCTGGAAGCTGAGCTTCCCCAACTATGACAAGGATATATACAGTAGCAGCACTTATTTTATCCCACACTTCCGATTGTACTGCTTTTATTCCTACTCAAAAAAAAAACATAAGTCTGTGGATTGATTGCTCTGGACTTCTGATGAGTACAATCAGGTAGCCTGTAACTGTTTCAGTTTCCTACTAAAAACGAGTCTGTGCAAACTGCGAATCACCTATGCTGCATAACCAAAAAATATTAGTGGAGATAATGGCATTTTTATCTTCATTTGGTAACTGTTTTCCACATCTAACCAACATCACCTTGGGTTGTTCAGGAATTAGTTTTGCTCCCTTTCAACTTATCTAAACCCTACATACGCATTACAATAAGGGTGGCAGCTTTGGTAGATTGCTATAAATAGAGATCGATGAAGGACTATATTGTCATCCTTTTAGAAACTTATTAGCCCATGTCCCTTTCTAATTTTTTATATGTCAGTACTTATTATGACATGAATTAAAGTCCCACCCTGAGGAATAGAAAACAAGAAAGTCTTCCAGTACTATCAAGTGCACGATATTTGTCCTCTGGCACCTCTGTGGAGTACTCCGTGAGGAAGGCACATAGTCTGTTTGTTCTGTTTGTTCAGCTTCAGATCCTCCAGGTTAGGATTGTGATCTTCCTACTCACATTAGCTATCGATAGCAAAGCAAAATTACTTCGGGACATTTACCTAGATTTAACTCATAATTAAGCAGATTTAACTTAAAACTGTAGACTTCAGAAAACATGCATAGGCTTTCCTTCTTGGTTAACCTACTGTTTTGAAAGATAGGGATGAGGCAATGGCTCAGGTACTTCAACCCCAGAGTAGACAGCCAGCTGAATATGAGCCGTCAGTGTGCCCAGTGGCCAAGGCGGCCAATGGCATCCTGGTTTATATCAGAAATAGTGTGGCCAGTAGGTCTAGGGAAGTGATTGTCCCCCTGTACTCAACACTACTGATGCTGGCACCTCGAATCCTGTGTTCAGTTTTGGGCCCTTCACTACAAGAGAAATATTGAGGTGCTGGAGTGAGTCCAAAGACGGGCCATGAAGCTGGTGAAGGGTCTAGAGAACAAGTCTTACCAGGGAACTGGGGTTGTTTAGTCTGGAGAAAAGGAGGCTGAGGAGAAACCTTATCATCTTCTACAATTACCTAAAAGGAGGTTGTAGCAAGGTAACCAGAAGGGTTATCAAGCATTGGAACAGGCTGCTCAGGGAAGTGGTTGAATCACCATCCCTGAAGGTATATAAAAGATGTGTAGATGTGGCGCTTAGGGACATGGTTTAGTGGTGGACTTGGCAGTGTGAGGTTAATGGCTGGACACGATGATCTTAAAGATCTTTTCCAACCTAAATGATTCTATGATTCTTAATGTAGCGCGTTCCTAAAGGAAACACTCTGACCTGACTATGCCAGACTCCTCTAGAGAACGCACAAATCTAGGGCAGTCTTTGGCCTTTCCCAGCTCATGTGTACTTACAAAAAGCCTGACAGCTGATGGAGAATATTTTTCACTCAAGAACACATCGATGGCAGAGTTTTCACAGAAGTGTTTGTGTCATTAAGTACTTTCTTTGTTCACTCCTCAATGTTTTGTTAACACTGCAGTCCTGACCCTGCAACCCTTGCTCACTCAAAACTCCCACTAGCTTTAAAGAGTAGTGACTAGAAGATAGGCCTGTATACCAGTAAAATCTGCTCACAGTTGTGCCATTTTTAAACATCTTTGAAGAACGGCCAGCTCACTTGAACTTGGTATGTGAAAAAGCAGTATCTGATAAATGTCAAGGATCTCACTACGGTCAATTTTTTTTTTTTTTCCCAAGGTAAAGAAAGTCATGTGATATGACCTGTAGTATTTTAATACTCTGCCTTAGGAAATCCTCAGCTTTTCCAAGAGGCACCTAGAATATACATTTAATATATCGCAAGACAAACAGATACAAACCCAGCAGTTAGCGGAACGGTAACATTTGCCATGATTGTTGCTACTAAATATTCAAAAGATAATTGCTTATTGACAGTTTTTAACTCAGAGTACCACATGACACTGAAGAGAATTTTACTAAGGTTTCTAAGTGAGTTCTAAGTGATTTTGGGACAGTTTTTATCATAAGGATACCAAGAAAGAATAGTAAAAAAAACAGTAGACTAATGAAAAAAAAAATCTCCCAAAGAAATTAGCTGAATTTATAAGAAAAACCCCACATATTCTGTAGAAATTTAGCTGAGGCACTAGTAGGGGAAAATAATCTTGTTCTTAATTAATATGACATTTAAAAAAATTTAGTTATTAAAATGAAAAGTATGAGTGCAGATTAAAGGATGGATATAGCCTTTGTGGGAAAAAATAAAAATAAAACCTCAACCCATGATATCTAAGAAAAACAGATGAGCCTGAAACAACTTTTCAAACATCTCAAACAGAAGGTTGGAGGAAACAGAACAAATATCCTCTGAAACTGATGTCAAAACCACCGTTTTCATTTTATTTTATGAAGTGGGATTATACAACTAGATTTGTAATCCCAAATCAGATTTTCCAAGATAGTCTAAATGAGTATGGTCATTATTTCCAGATATATATACACTATCTGCTACCTGTGTTGCCACTTTAGGCAGAGGGTTAAGGGCACCTATATGGAAATATGCTAGATTTTATTTCTTACACTCAGTGTGATGACAAAATCAACTGAAGTCAACAGGAATTCTTTCATTCATCCTAGACAAAGCCTATTTTAGCTAAAACGGATCTTTAGAAGAGAATCAAAGTCACTGCTCCTGTAATTAAAAATAAAAAGACACAAAAACTGTCAGCAGAGTAAATCCTACTGATTAGGCAACATTTCTCCTTGTTTCTGTAAGGCTGGAATAACAGCAATACCTTTTCCCACAAAAGTGATGATAATTATCAATTGACTCTCTGAAAATGTGAATATAGGTAAGTAAACGGTGAAAGAAACAGATGATTTTACTCCATTGCCCAGAGAATTACCACCTCCTCCTGAAAAATTCAAAACGCAAAATACAACTTGGATCCTTTTCACTAGACGGTTGCACATGCATTCAGCATCTACTAAGCAAATGTGGAGATGGAGGGAGAAGAATAATTTGAGAAATTTTGGGAAGCTGAGAAAATAAAGTATTCTACAAATATTGTTCTTTTATTTTTTTTCTGCATGACTGAGAGCAGAGCTGTTTTACACAATAAAAATGGTTCTTTCCTGTAGTCAAGTTTCCTATTTCCCAGAACACAATCAAGATTGAGATCTTACAGACCAAAAAAGTAATAAGAAATTTATTGGGGGGCATAAACTGAAAGTTATGGAGAAAGATAAAATATGTAGGGTAGATCCTGCACAAGAACAGATTAAATAAATAATCAGATGCATGGCTCAGGGAAAAAAAAAAAAAAAAAAAATGGCATTTTGAAATGGATCTAAAGTCCAAGGTTACTGAAACACTACAGTGAAATTATGCACCCCGAGAATGAGATATCTGACGGAACCTGTTCCTTCCCTTAAAATGTATTTAAAATTCAAACTTGATTCTTTATTCCAATAATGATTTTATGAAGACTGTTTTCATCAGTTCATGGTTTCTGTACTGCCATCTTCCTTTTCTGTTCTCAAGAAATTCTCTTTTATATACAATGAAAATTATTCTCTTCAAGCAGAAATAATAAGGACTGGTACTGCCAAATGTGTCAAACAAACTTAACTGGTTTTCTTCTCACAACATATTCTACCCAGCATTTCTTGCACACTATTGGGATGTTGATGCTTTCCTCCACTTCAGCAATGCAGAACCTTTACTATCAATTTAACAATTTTATTCTAAAAAATACCCTTGCTTTTGCTTGACATTCTGTTCATGGGATTGTGGCAAGCTCTTTGTAAACGCATAAATAAGTGGACAACCAATTTGGTATCCACAGTGAAAACTCTTCTTAAAACCCACTTTTGTTGCAGAAATATTCCACAGCGGTACACAGCTGGTGTCTCATGATTGCTCATTCTTAGAGCATTCATGAAAGTCTTTGTTGCTTTATGTTTTCATTTTTTTTTTTTTTAAGCTATATGTGTTTTAAAGTAAAGAAAGAAACATCTCTTTTATGTCTAGTGTAGCTGCAGACAGCTTGTGATGAGGACTCCTACAGCAATAACAAATACTAAATAATATCTTTAAATCCAAACATCAATATACAAACAGGATTTATTTATTTAGTGCCTGTAAGGTAGATACTTTCAGTTCTATGGACAGCTCATGTTGGAAGATTCTAAAATAATAATAACTTGAAAAAAAATGTTGAACAGCATGTGGTTTAACTTGCATGTAGTTGCTTTTTCTAACCTTGCCACAGGCCAATTCAGAAGAAACTCCTTTCCAATGATGCACTGAATAGTGTGCAAAGTGCTCTGAGATGAAAGGTGCTACATGAATTCAAAAGCATTATGAAGGATTAATGCCACACTACTTTTTAAAAGCCAAATGCTGTTACCTCTCACCACTTGGGACACGTCATTCAAATTCACCCAGCTTTTTAGCTGTTCATGTGGCTTCTTGTCTGCTGTTGAAAAATCCCGAGAGGTGACTGTTGAAACACTGTAAATGAGGTCTTGTATTTCATTCCCTCACCCTAAAGTAGGGCCAACTGTACCTACAAAATTCCTGACAGATACTGTTATGCGACCACTTCCCAAAGGTCTTCAGTGATAGAGAATTTTCAGTCCCTGCAGACATGGTTTTATTTTCTATTCCATTCTATTTCTTCTGTTTCTTATTATGGAAACTGAACTGTGCTTGATGTAGTGGAAAGCTATTATTTGTGCTCCTACTGAAGTCTATTAAGTAGCCACAAATACTAAGTGGACAACTTGAATGATACCACTGTATTACTTTCTCTTGCAGCTATTAAGAATACCTGAAAGTGTTCGGCAAAGGAACTAAATACTCTGGGGTCCTATCTTCTAAATTAAGGTCCATTTTAAAGGTTATCAATCCCCTGAATAAATAATAACACAGGATTTTCAAACTCTGGAGACCATTCTCTATGTGATTCTTGTTTGCCAGAGGTGAAGACTGCCTTTTTATTGCTTGTTGGAACAAGTGGTAACATTTGTTGGAGTACACAGTTGCTGCACTCAAGAGAAATATCATATTGTTCTCAAATTACCTTAAAACACAAACCGGCATTCCTCAGTGAAGAATATATATGGATGCTACATGCTTTGCTAATGCATGAAGAACATACACAGTGAAAAGAACTCCAAACTGGTGGAGGTTATGGCTGATTCCTGATGAGCCCAGGGCTACCTATGACAACTAGCAACGCTGGCGCTTGGGGTGAATGACCACCAGTTGCTTCTTCCCACAGGATTCTATTGCCTGGTACCGCCCAGCCGTGATCCCAGCTTCCTTCAGTGTGCCCAGGCAGCCAAGAAGCAGAAATCACAGCCAGCTCCTGCTCTGCCCTGAGCAGCAGCCCAGAGGTGCCAGACAGGGGCCACGGGGAGCTTGCCAGGACTGTCTTCTCCTTGCACGCCTACAGGGTTGTCGGGGTCTTGTCCCCAGCTCCATTCCAATCCAGAACTGATTGCCCTGCAGTAATAGCAAGCCAAAGGCTTTAGAAAACAGTAGGGTAGGAGATGGGAAGGGGAGGAAAGAGGCCACACATCTTTTGCTGATAAATTTGTGAATGTCTGAAGATTTTAGAAAGATTTACAAGCTTCACATGGTACTTTAGGGACAAATAATTTTCTGCTTTTCTATTTTTATTCAGAAGAATGCTTATTTGTAATATGATAATATGTGTTGCAGAAAATGCTGGACAGTTAACTGTAAAGAATCTTCTTCCCTTCTAGTTATTTTTAATATCAATAAATATTTTATGTCCTGTGTAAGTTAGTCAGTAGTGCTTTCCAAACCACTTTGAAATTAATGGACATTTAAGTTATTCAGTTGCATTTTTTTTTTTTTTTTTTACTCCAGTTTAATTTAATCTTTTCTTTTGGCAGTAGATAAGACCCTTGAATTAAGATTCAGGTTGGGAAGGTTACATTGTCTTTAATCAGTAAGGCTAAAAAAAAAAATTAATATCCCAAAATTTTCTATTTCTATCAAAGACATTAAACATCAAGAAGGAAAAATAATGATCCAGGTGACAACATTGAAAAGTTCCCCGATTTTATGTTGTAGATGGGCAGCTTGTGAAGATCAATGTAGACAATGAGAAAGCAGAAAAAAAGTAATTCTGACAGAAGTGCTTTGATTCCTTAAAAAAGTGATCTTGAGAGATCATGAAGAAAAATACTACAGTATGTGGCTTATGTTTAATTAGCATTTTTAATTAATAGAGTTAGCAATATAGCACATATATATGTGTGTGTGCGCGCATGCATAAAGAATATGCAGTTATGTTATTACTACTTATGCTATTACCAATGTAACTAAAATGTAAATATTTACAAATGGAACATCATCAGAGAGAAATCAAATGCTTAATAATCAGGATCAGCGTGTCAGAGTCCAGTACTCTCTGACCAGGTTCATTTAGATGTTCTGTGAGTGGAGCGTGTCATGTTTAATATCACATTTACTTGTTTGAAGACAGTTGTTACATTTCTGATTTATCAGTGATACAAAATATACTGAAAACATAATACAAATAGAAGTTACACTTAGCAAAAAAGACCAATTGCAGTACACAGTTCAATCACAACATCAACGTGGACCCAACTGTTAGAATTTAGAAATACCCCAATGAAATAACTTGAATTTTAGAATATGATTTTGATTTTTGATTATATGGGTGATACAGGGTTATAGTAGCTATGAGAACATAGGATATGTTAAGATCTTAGGAATGAGAAACTAGCATTGTCTTTGCCTCTATTACTATGGAAAGACTTATGGACTCTGAATTAAAACAATTGCATACGATAATGATTTCCAGGATATAACATGAATATGCTAATCACTACCCTCTCCTCTTTGATTTTGATATCAAGGATTACAATCAGTAAGGTTAACCACTGATTACTTAGAATAGAAGTACGGATAAGGTGAGGTAATTAATAAAGCCAATCATTAAAAAAGGTCAAATTAAGAAGTGAGCATTCTATGCATTTTTGTGTAAAGAATCTCATGTAAACGTGACTCTGATAAAAAAGTGTGTAAATATGTTGTGCTTTGTACCTGTTGGTGAACATGTATTTGGTGGAGCTATCCCTTGTGTTCCCCAGTGCTGGAATAAAGAAGTGCCTGCTTATCTACTTTGTGTAGATGAGTTTTCTTCACGATTGCAACTGCTAACACAATTACCAGTCTCTATAATACGCTCACCACCATGATGCTGGATGTCCCCAGCTGCTGGGAAGGAAAACACCGTTTGAAGCCAGCTCATGTCCGTTTGTCTCTTTGAAATAGTTTTGTTAATTGTTTAGTTCTTATACTCTGTGTTGGTCTGAACCACTTATTCGCTTCCCTCATGCTGATCTGGCTAACTCAAGGAGACATTCACAGTCTTTTAACAAACACAGGGAGAAACATTTACACCACCGGTCGATCCACTGAGCTGTTGGTAACTGTTTATCAAAAACAAAGTCCTCCCTCTGGTCCCCTGTGTTGAGATACAGTCACTTTCTGAGCAACAGCTGTGGTCAATCACACCCAGCATTATTCCCTGAGCTCCTTGTGCAGGTCCTCCTTGCCCATCTCCTCTGATCCTTCTTCCATTGTAAGGTTTTATTGTTCAGTGACACAGTGATATAAAGAATCCTATTTACAAATAATACTAATAGTATTTTTGACTTTGCAAATCAAACATCTCAAGTCTCTCGACATGTATTCATGTATTCTTGCTTCTGAACTTAGTATTTTTGGCTTATAGAAAAGGAAGATGTTGATCAAATGGTTCAGAGTAAAAATTAGGAAGACTTTGAGGAAAGAAGATCAACATCACATTAACTATCTTTTCAAGTTTTCATTAAAATTTTATTTAAATGATGAGCTGGTCAAGAACTTTATCAGTTACAGAAAATATTTTTTTCAACTACTGTTTACATTATAGTCATGTTTCTAAGAGCCTAATGCTAAGGTTTTCATCTACTTTTTGAAAAGGATTGGCTAAGAAATCTCTGTAAAAACTGTGAGACACATCTTGCTTTCTGTGAATGGTAATTTATCCATTAGAAATATCAACAGTACTGTTAAAAATACATTGAACATTCACAAAGGGTGGATTTTACCCTTGTAGAGAAAGCCAGTATTAGAATCAGTGTGCTACTGCAAGCCTATTTAATTCCAAGGCTCTGAGGATAATGTCTAGATGACTGTTGTAGAATACCAAAGGTCAACTCAATCTAGTATTCACTCTATGAAAAAGAGGTTTCCCTCTCTTGTTCACCACCCATGGATTTTTCAAACAATGTTTTGTCTTTTTTTATTCCTTAGCCTACCTTATGTATTCATCCCATAAATCCTAACAGTCAGAAATCAATGGTCATGTCTCAGTTTCTAAACTGGAGGCTTCATGTTCACGACATGGACAAATAATATGTTGCATTGTTTACATGATCCAAAACTGGACTAAATACAGATGTGCATAAACAGAAGTGCATAAAATACATGTAAGTATTGATTAGAAGTACAATGAGAGTGGAAAACTTATAGAGAAGTTCAGTCTGGAGAGTGCAATTTCTCAACAATTAAGTAGTTCCAGAACTGACCTATGCTTAAATATCTTTTTACCTGTAATTCTTCTTCTGTATTCTTGCACTTCACAAATATCTAGTCAACGTGTGAAGAAGTTCTGTCCAGATATAATTAAACCATACTTAAAATACCTTAAAGAAATTAATTTTATTTCTTTTATTTCCACAGTTCTGCAGTTGTTTTGGCTGCACAGATCTCTCCTTACCCCCACCCCCAAATCCATGTCACTGTGTCAGATCTGAGACAAAGAAATTGAGAAACATATCTAAATACGTGGATGTCAAGGGAGTGATTTACCTAGCAACAGTAACTATGGGAAAGTTTTTCAGAAATGTCTCCCTGTGCATGTGATGGTACCTTAATGGCTTGGATTTTAGAGGACTGAAGAAATGCCTGGGAGGATTCTAGCCAAGGAAAGCACCAAATGACATGCAATGCACATACACGCTGGGAAAGATAATGCTATCAGTGCACAAGGGAATTTATGCACATCCTTTCCATTAATACTATAAGGAATTTTGCTCATAAATCCATAGTTAGAAAAACATTATTTTACTCTGTGCTACATTAGATATAACAAATATGTAACAGAGGAAACATGTGAGGATAAATGTTTCTGAGTTGTAATAGCCATCATTTTTTAAAAGCAAACCACCACATAAAGAATTATCTGAAGTGTTACAATAACCCTGAGACCAAGGAGAGACAAAAAGCTGAGATGGCACTGTGGTATATAACTATCTACTGCTGTGTCAGTAATGGATACTGCTGACAGATGACCCATGAGATCAAACCCTGATGTACACAGTGAACAGCTTTGTCTTAGGCAACTACATCTGACAGATCCTTCTGAATGAAAATTGTGTTCACATCAATTCAGCATAGTAAGAGGTGAGCATAGGTTAAAATAATGTAAATCCAGAATAATCCAACTGAGGACTTAATCAGAGTCACTATATAGAAGTATCCACACTATCTGAATTCAATGTATGATCTACAGCAGTATCTCCAGGTGAGATCATAGCTTTTCAAAAAACATAACTTTCCTATTCCACCCTATCTCACCTCTTCCCACAGACATTTGCACTCTATTCCTGTAAATTCAGTGTCTTTCAGAAAGATATTGTAACTTGAGTCATCAGAGATTTGACAGATACCCTGTAGTGAGCCCCCAATGAAGACTAGAAAGGTTAATCTAAGAAAAATCTGCTTTTATTATAGAAAAGTAATTAACTATTTAAATAAAGTTCAAATTTTATCAGGCTGAACAGAAAAAAAGAAGGGTTTACAGCTAACCCTGCCCACAATGTCTTTGTTTCCAGGTGTTGTTCTAGGCAACTTAATAATTTTCCAAACTGTAACAAACTCAGCATGTTCCAGGCTGGTCCTTCAGTCATCTCTGAAGGTTATCAGGCTACTTGCTGCTCCCCTGAGGAGTATCCTCCTTCTCTCCTTTCCCTACTGTACACTGCAGGCCCTAAAATTTTGCTCCCAATGAACAAACAAAATTGCTGCCCAGGGACTGTGCTTGTCTTTCAGGAGCCTTCCTCTGACCCAGACTTCCAGAAACTCACTGCTGAGAACAAACACCACAAAACTAGAGTTCATCACGAACGATCATAACAGTATTTTCTTTCCTTTCTTATAAGACACCATTTCTTCTTTTCTCAGTATTTCTTGTCTTTTCCTCTTCTACAGCTCTGAGGTCTTCTTCAACCTGGTTTATCAAAACCATTCGTACATCTCTGCCCCTTTCCCACACTGCATTCTTCAATTTTAAGACTTGCACACAGTTTAACTTCCCCTCTTTCTTAACAATAATTCTGACTACTCATCTCTCCTCTTCCCAATTCTTCATGTCTGAAATGGTATTGCCAATTCAGTTCCTCTACCTTTACATCAATTTTCTTCTTTTAGACTGTCTCATCTCCACTGATTCCTTCTTTCTCCTTCAGCTCATCTTCCCACATCAGCAGTGTGCTGGGCTTGTGTGTGTGGTGGGGTTCTTGGTAGTGGTGGAGGGGGCTACAGTGGTGACCCCTGTGAGAAGCTTCTTGAAGCTCCCCCAGCTCCAAGTCAGACCCGCCTCTGGCCAGGGCCAAGCCAATTAGTGATGGTGGCTGCGCCCCTGTGATAACGTATTTAAGAAGGGGAACTTGGGAGGAGGAGTTGGAGTTGTGAGGATGACACCTATGTGAACACTGAGGTCAGTGAAAGAAAGGAGGAGACTTCCCTGCAGCCTGTAGTGAGAGGGCAAGCTGTTCCCCTGAAGTCCATGGTAGAACCTGCAGCCCATGGAGGGCTCCAAGCAAGAGCAGGTGGTTGCACCTGAAGAATACCAGGACTCTCTGGGAAGAAGCTCCCACTGTTGCATTTCATTTCTGGGATGATTGCAACACATGAGATGGATCCATGTTGGAGCAGCTCAGGAACAGCCATGGCCCGTGGGAAGGACTCATGTTGGAGAAATTTCATGGTGGACTGTTTCCTTGGACAGGGACCCCATGCTGGAGTAGGGGAAGAATGCAAAGAGTCCTGCCCTTGAGGAAGGAGGGGTGGGAGTGTCTACACCTCTCATTCCCTTCCCCCTGGGCCACTGATGGGGTAAGAAGGTAGAGAAATATGAAGCAAAGCTGAGCCTATGAAGAAGGGAGGGATAGTGGGAAAGTGTTTTCAAGATGTGGTAATGCTTCTCACTGTTTTACTCTGTCTGTTAAATGTTGTTGTTAACATCTGAATTAAACGGATGCTCTTTTTTAGTTCCCCTAATGAGTCTGTAATTTGTTTGTGATCATAAAGTGTGAGTCATTCCTCCCTATCCTTATCCGGATTTCCAAGACTTTTGTTCTATTTTTGACTCCCATTCCTGGGGGAGGGAAGTGGTGAGTGAGCATGCAGTTGCCCTCTGTGCTCAAACCACAAAAAGGGGTCACTACCTATTTCTTTTCAGATTCTTCAAATGATCTTCAAAAGGACAGAGCATTGTAACATTAAAAAGATGGTATCAGGATGGACAGATATGACTCCACTCAACGATTTTACAAGTGTGAGAGAATGTGGCTTTCTCACAGTTTTCAAATGTATTCACTACAGATTAAGAGAATCTCAGGGAAATAAATCAACTCCATATAGTAGGAAGCACTAACAACTAAATAAATCCTGAACACCAAAACAAAAGCATTTTACCTATATTAAGCTGAACTCATGCAGTCAGCAAAATTCTACTGACAGATCTAGTAGCCTTGCTATTCTGTTCAACTCTTGCTGAAGAAACATTTGCAACTATGTTTATTAAAGCACTCCAGGTTTTTACTTTCCAGAGAATTGGTAACTTCTAAAATTCTACTTTACAAACTGTAGCTAAGGTGCTGTGATTTCTGCTATTTGGACATTGACTTCTCTTCTTTCCTCTTCCCTTCCCAAGCATTTTTCTTATTTAGTTCCAGTATACATGTGGCCAATTCTAGCCACGTACTTGTCACCATCATTTGTTTCATCGGTAAGAAAACATAAATGGGCATAAATGAGGTCCATGTTATATGATAAGAGATCTGTGGTTGAATAGTCTCAATGTAGTCTAGCCTTAGCACTCTCAAGATGTACTCTCTTACATCCTTTCCTGCTGTCATAATCTGTACTAAGACATTTAGGTACATGGATTTTATTCTATAGCACACAGACCATATGCACCCATTTTGTTTGCCTGGATAGTTCATCTCATCTGACTACCTGCAGAGATTAAGTACTAGTTTGACATGGGTGTCAGGCTCATATCTGAATAACACCTTCTTCTTTTCTGTTTCTCAAACCAAACTAATTTAATCCCTGCTTTTGTCTGTATCTAAGACAAGAAAACTACAACTAATCGCCACTGTTGTTCCTTTAACTGGCAAGTGCCTTGACTAGAGGTCAATGAGGTCCCATAATGTTCTAGATAAAAGGGTAGAAACAAAAAAGTCCATGAAAAAAAATTCCAAAATGTACTACACTTAGAGTTAGCTAGTACTGTTTTCCTTGCTAGTAAAGGATTCACTTGTTAGCAAATACTGATCTTTTGGGAAAGTGCACACACACAAGGCCTGCTTTCCTTACAGTGAGGAAGACAGGAGAGGCACCACTGTTCCTATGTGCTTGGTTCTTCCACTGTTTAGACAAGATTCTTGCCAGAACAGAGAATTACCTGCTTTAGGTGAGAAAGAGTCCAATTCCAAACTGCTACCAGTGCAGAAAGTAATAGCAACCGATGACATGCATCTCCACTGAACTGTGTGTTCATGGGCAGCATGAAGAGTCAGTTTTCATGAAGTCCCAGATCTTGAAAGGCATGGTACATGAGTTTTGCAAAGGCTAATGGGAAAACCATTTTTGCAATACTATTCCTGGACTATGGTTTAGAGACAGTGAATAAAGGTATGCTGTATTCTCTCTGGACCTGCTTATAATGGTATGAATGTTAGTTAAAAAAAATATAAATTGCAGAAGTTGTTAGTTAAAAAAGCAACTACAGCACTGTAATTCTTCAAAGATTTTTCTTCATTATCAGTGTATGATAGCTGTGCATTTCATTTTACTTTAATTTTTTTTGACAGATATTGGAAAGAACTATAGACTGTTATATTCCCTTTCATGTATTCATCACTCAATTTATAATAAAAATTCCACTGCACATCAAAAAATACAACCTGTTATAGAAATCTGTTGTGACAGATTTAAACTGTATGAACTTTTACAGTATTTGTAAAACTCTTAAAGTCTTGTATTTCATTCCAGTAAAATGACTTCTTTCTGAAGCACAGTGAGCATACCACACATCCCATCAATACTACAGGGAATGTTTACAAAAGTATCTGGGCAAACAACAGAGCATACACGCTTATAAAAATGACATTTTTTTAAACTGGCATAGTATTTATGACACAAATTTGTTGCATTGCCAAATGTCTCTTTTCATGATCGGCTACCAATTTTATATATGCAATTGAATGATTTAGTAGGGTTTAGTGTTTGTTAGTAGCTTTTAGTGGTTATACTTTTCAAGAGAAATTATTTTGGTTTAGTGATTAAAATGAGGCCTACATACATTTTTTATTATGCAAGCTTATCTTTTTGGAAGTATATTACAGACATGCTCCCTGGTTGAGATTGACTTCATATTGCCAGGTTAAAAAACACAAAACCCAGTAGAGGAGGTTAAGATCTGCCCACTACTACACAGAAAAAAATGACTGTTGCTAAGATATAATTGCTGTAATAGGAGTCAGCATCAGTAATTGATGTAGTTTGAGAAGCTGTCCCCTCCTGTGAGAGGAATTGTGGTAAGGGTATTTTGCTTCTAGTGGGTTACTGCGTTGCAATGTGAGTAACAACATAGTTCTTTTATACAGGTGCCAATCCTTCTTATTAGCATGATACAGCTGGTTTGATAAGCTGTTGTATATTACTTATAAGAATGCGGTTTACTGCTATACATACGGAAAAAATTGAATGGCAACATTTGACCTCATTCTTACATGGATTGGTAAACCTAATTACAAGAAATTCTCTCTTATCATGGTGTATGCATTCCTCTATGGGGCTTAAAATTCTCCAACAGTCCTATTTATATTGAAGCTTTCATATAGTCAGCCTCATTACAGAACATTCTTTTAACATCTAAATACTTTGGATGATACTTATAGGTATTATTCTGGAAATTCATCTAATAAAAACAATTGTCTGCGGATATAACTTCGGGACACTCTGACAAATACTTAATTGGAGCAACTTTTTTTCCCGACATGATGTGCCATTTAAATGATTTTACTGAATTAAATTGTGAATAACCAGGGAGTGGGAAGGGTACCTTCTGTACTTTCATTTTCAAATTTCTGAATGAGAAGCAATAATGTTCAAACCTGCATGAAATGTATTGCACAGTATGTGAAACTGACAGATACATTTTTCTATCTTCCCTAATGGATTGTGAAGTAGTTGACTTTTTGCCAGAATATTTCCTCATTACTTATTCAGCTCAGAAAAAACCCTCATCATCCACCCAGTGGCTCTGCATGAAATGCCAATAGAGAAATCATCAATTAAGCTGAATATGAGGCATGGAAGTTGGAGTTCTGTAAAGTCTACAAAACACTAACTAACCAAGTAGCTAAAAAGTCCTACTCTTTTTGCCAAAATCAAAGGAAAAAGCACATTTTCTTTGATAATATGGGACTGATATTCCTTTTGTTTCAACGAGATGACAGTTTCATCATGTGAAGGGTTAATAAGCCTAATTGACAATGCAGCAGAGAGAAGCCCTTGAAACTGGCACAGACAACTATTGGAAGATTGGTGTTGGAGCATGACTTGGATAAATGGAGTTGAAGAACAAAAAAAAAAAAAAAATCATTTTGTTTATCATCATTGCCAGTCTGACTTGCTGCAAGCGGCACAAAAACAAATCTATGAAAGGTTGCTTCCTGTAAGAAGATCAGACATTGCAGCTGCTCTGGCCATTAATAAGAAAAGTGTTTCTCTCCAAAAATACTCCCATTTTACATGATTTGTTGTAATACTTGGGAAAGTAGTGCACCTAAGATATACAGAGACAAAAATAATTTCCAGATTACAAAGTAAGAATCTAACTAAGAAAACTAAAAGTATTGAGAGTTTTAGCTGCAAAGCAAGAAAGTATTGTTTTCTGCTTATGTATTTCAGGTAAGAGACAGTGCAGTCTAATGTGTGCAACATTAGACATTTGTGTGTTAACACACAACTGAATATTCTTAAGTGTCATGTTCTTTCAGAAAAGTCTGATATCTAAAGCCAAAGCAAGCTAGGAAAGTCTGGACCTTCAGGAGGTGCTCAGTACTCAGAATGACTATGGTTGATGTGGTCAGAAGAGAAAGTGGTAGCTACATTCAAAATACCTTAAATTTGCTGTGTATGTAGTATTAAAGCACAAATAACTCAGCTGAATTCTTGTGTCTGTTGACACTCTGGCAATTATCACCTGCAATGATTATTGTCAAAATCTGTAAAACAATTTGACAATTAAAACCAAACCAACCAAAAATGGAATTTCACACATACTTGCTGTTTAAATGATCACTATACTGTGGGCTATTTTCAGTTAAGAAAGAGCATCTTGAAGCATCTTAAACACTTTTGGTTTCTTGTGCTATGACCATTTATCAAGTGAGCTACAAATTTAAGGTACTTTGCATTCGCATGGAGCCCTTTAAATTATGCCCTTAAGATCCTATGTCTTTGCAGCGAGTTAATCAGTATAGTAAAAAGATTCTTTACCACATTCTACAGGAAGCTTGCAGAAATTGGCAGCTCCTGCTGTGTCTTCAGGGCAGTGCTGGAGTAAGGGACAATATAAAGACTATGCTATGAACAGCATTATTCTTCATTGTCCTGGTTGGGGCTGGACTCGAGCCCCTGTTGGTTTGGCAGCGGGAGGAGTGCTGCAGCACACTGAGACCTCAGGGGCTCCCCAGGCCCCAGTGCTCTTGCCTGGGGGCGGGGGTGGGAGGAGCACAGCTGGAGGGCTGGGCCCGGATTGGCCGATAGTCCATGTCATGTGACACTGTGCTCACTATATAAAGTCAGGAGTGGGCCAGGAGGGGCTCTCACTTCCAGGGGTGTGGCTGTGGGGCCTTTGTGTTTGGGATCGCCAGCTGGGAGGTGAGCAGCTGTATTGTCCATTACCCATTGATACTGCTGTCAGAGTATTGTTCTGTTACTGTTATTAAACTGTTTTTATCTCAACCTGCGAGTCTCCCTTTGCCCCTCCAATTTCGCCCCCATCCCCGTTCCCAAGTTGGGGGAGGGTGGGTGAGCGGCTGTATGGTGTTTAGCTGCCAACCAGGCTCAAAAGACAACATTCATGCAGTTTAACTGGTGAGGGTTTTGATTAAAAAAAAAAAAAAAAAACTTAAGATGTTTAATGGTTGAGCTACACTGAGCTATAAACTTTCTAGGAAATATGTAATAGTAATAATGGACTGTCATTGAGATCAAGTTAAGTCACAGCTAGTGTGTTTACATAAGAGCTAGCAAGCACGAACACTGGCTATAGTTACTGCTTGTGGTCGCTCCTTCAAAGAATATGCAAAATTTCATTTGTATCAATATTATAATCTGTTTTGATCTGGTGAGCTTCCTATCACTCAAGAAAGGAATATGTTTCTTAATACACATTAATGTTACCTTGCTGGTATTGCCAGTAGAAGGATCTTCAAAGCAATCCATCTTTAGGCTGCAGTACATGCAGGCACCTGAAGCAAAGCAGAGATATGAGTTGGTGTTCGGTCTTTAAAATTTTGTCTTGGTCTTCTGCTGTCCCTGTGAATTTCAGAGGAAGATGTCTCAGGTCCAGTTCATATACAAAGCACTTCGTTATTATGAGGAAGAAAACTATCATGTGCTTATGCTTGTTGAATGATGAATGTGTAAATTTGTTTTCAACTACTTACTCTCTTCTGGTAACAGTCTGGGTCGCACCTGTATGCAATATTACTCTTGAATTTTATTACTTCTTAAAGTACTATCTCCTTCCAAACCAATGAGTACAGAATTATATTTCTACTGGGCATTTCTGGAAAACAGGCTTCCACCTATATAGTCCCCAAAGAAAACAATATAGCAAAAAGTCTTGTATGGACGTTACAAGATTTGGGCCTCTTAATGTCATGGATATATCTTATAATACACTGACATTGGTTACTCTTGCATGATCCACAAAGTTGCAGAACTCCTAGCAAATAGAGTCTGTATGAAGAAGTTTCTAAAAATTCACAGAAAGCATTAGCAAAGATGTTTCTCTTTGTCCTTCATCTGTTCTGGTCCATCTGGTCAAGTCCTTATGCTTCCATCTCCACCCATGTAATATAACATCTTGATAGATAACTTGCTAGTATTTCAGAGTGCTAAATTCTCTTTAACTCTTGTAGAGTCTTTCTCTCCATCTCATTGACTAAGCAAATGACACAAAAAAAAACTTAATTACAGCCACAGTATTAATTGGTGTATTGCAGTGCAGCAAGATAGTTTGGACGATCACTTATTTTTTAAAAAAATAAGTTTAACTTATTGAAGTTCAGTGGAAGTACCTCTTGCTCACTGTAGTTATGAAACTACTAACACTTTTTAAAAAACAAGAGCAGGGTGGAGTCACAAGTGTTCACTAAGTTCATGACTCCTTGGATGTCAGGGTTGGTTTAAGCTTCTGGCTTCCAAAGCACTCAAAACGAAACACAGTAAGATATTATTAGGGTTCTGTCAATAACCTGGACAATGCAAAGATAGAGTTGCTATGGAGCTGCAATCTTTTTATTTCTGTATATGCAATAAAATTCCATTTCTCAAGAACAAGAAAGGGGGTAATTTCTGTAATGACTATCTTGAGATTTTTTTTTTCCCTCCTTGCTCCAGACTTTGCAACAACCTGGTGGATATATTTTTAGAAAAAACCCAAGGTATTATTATTAGATTCCCCACATTAGACTGTCTTTTATTACCACCTATGATGACTATGTGTTTATTTTCAGAGGTGGGGATAAGCAGTCTGTGGTATGTGCTATGCTTTTGCAGGTAGTCAGAGAGCAGCAGGAGCCAGGTACTCCAGAAGAGAACGCAAGCCAGTAGCTGGGTGACAGCAGGGCAGGAGGGGCAGCACCCTTGGAGATAAAGGGCACAGTCCCACAGTACTGAAGAAAAAAGAACAGGTCAAGTGGTTGGGTTCAGCTGACAGTTCAGATCACCAGGATAACACATAAAACCACAAGGTGGGTCCAAGGTCAAGCTAGAAAGTCAAGTTCTCAGTTCAGGAGCAACAAGACATACAGGTGACCGCAGGCAAAGCTGTAAGACAGCTCTGGCAAAGACAAGGCTAAGCATCTTGGTTTAAAAGCACCTCTTGTGCAAAGAGGAGCAGAATGCCAAAAAGACTTCTTACAGCCCTTTCTCTCCCAGCTCTTTTCCTAGCACTCCAACTCTGGGTCCCACAGCTGCACCAGATCAGAGTTAGCCTTGAGCACAGGCAGACAAAGCCCAGCAGGGAAGGGGGAGAAAACTCAGGGCCCTGAAACATAATTATCAATATTAATTTTTGCAACTGTGTGCTATACCTGGTGTGAACAGTTATTACTGGCTTTCATAAATTGAATAAATTAATAACAACTCTACAGTATTTATCTGAAGACCTCAAAGCAATTTAGAACAATTAATGAATTAAGTATCTTACCATCCCTTTGATGTGTTGAATTAGTTTTATCTCCAGTATGCAGATGCAGAAGCTGGACACTGCAAAAGTAATCCTAAACTCAACAGCAGTTTGACCTCCATGGTTGAGTCCAGAATTTCACCCACAGAAGTCAAATGAATTTTCTAAGATCACAAAAGGGTCTCCAAGTCCCTCTTTTTTGTATGGAAATTCTCAAGACAGTTAATAGACTTGCATTACCCTTTTTTTTCGTTTTTTTTTTTTTTTTTTTTTTTTTTTTAAGAGCTCAGTTTACATTTGTAACAGAAACAATGATAAAAACTACAACCTCTTTATGTGAAGCTGACAATTTGATTCTAAAACTGTATTTGCTTCTAAAATGCTTTCTTTATAACACAGTATGTTTCTACCTTCCTGCACCTGATTGGACTGCAGCCTCAGAATGTCATACGTGCTGCTTGTGTGTATGTGCTGGTTTTGGCTGGGATAGAGTTTATTTTCTTCATAATAGTTAATATGGGGCTGTTTTGGCTTTGTGCTGGAAACAGCGTTGATAATTCAGGGATGTTTTCCTTATTGCTGAGCAGTGCTCACAGAAAGTCTGTTCCTCACCCCACCCCAGCAGCGAATGGGCTGGGGGGGGGCACAAGGAGTTGGGAGGGGACCCAGCCGGGACACATGACCCCAACTGACCCCAGGGATATCTCATACCATATGACATCATGCTCAGCACATAAAGCTGGAGGAAGAAGGAGTAAGGGGGAGATGTTGGGAGTGACGGCGTTTCCCTTTCCCGCTCACCGTTACGCGTGACGGAGCCCGGCTGTCCTGGAGGGGGCTGAGCCT
Source organism: Tyto alba (assembly GCF_018691265.1). Lineage (NCBI taxonomy): Eukaryota > Metazoa > Chordata > Aves > Strigiformes > Tytonidae > Tyto > Tyto alba. Next base: position 25,793,039 of record NW_024881324.1, on the reverse strand, counting down.
CGGCCTGCCCCTGGCCCCCGCGGGATGAATCCCCTGCTTTGCTTTGCTATTTCAACTCTATTCAGTGTCTATTTCGACTCATGGGTTTTCTCACTTTTTACTGTTCTATTCTCTCCCCCCATCCTACCAGGGATAAGTGAGCAAATGGCTATGTGGGGCTTAGCTGCTGTCTGGGATTAAGCCACAACATCATAAAAAACAATGATTTCACAATTTCTTAATTCTTGACAGAAACAATGACTCATATACTTTCTCGTGCTTTGCCACATTCCAGTATTTTCTTGTTAATAAACGAGCAATACAATATTTTAAGATCATTTTATAATGTGCAATTAATTACAAAGCCTTTGTATTTTATTAAATATGTATTTGTTCAATTTTATAGGTTCTTCCAATGTTACTTTCCTTTTTGTCTTTCTGTTCTGAAATACCGATTTTTTTCCTGTTACAGACATGTGAAAGCAGATTTGAAATCTCCAGAAAGAGTAGACTATGGACTGCTTCCCTTCTAAGTAAAAACAAGTAAGATACAGAATTCAAGATTTTTCATAAAAGTGCATTTTGGATTTCATTTGCTGTTTGCCTTTTTGTCTTGTTTTGTATTCATATATGCATACACCCATGTGCATATAAATCCAAACACATGTAAAATACTGATCTTTTCACAAGGACTGATATCTGTCTTGACTTCTGTCCATTAAAAAAACTCAAAGCATGTAAAAAAAATTAAGATCAAGAATCCTCATTTAACCCTGTTGAAACTCCAGTTTCACAGGACTAAATCTAAATAATCCTTTGTTTAAGCTAACCTTCATTTTAACTGTAGTTTTAGTTTAGTTAAGACCCAAAGCATTTTTTTTTTCCAAAAGTGTAAGAGTTTTTGACAATTTTTTCCTACGTATTTTCTCAACAGATTTACTCTTGATTGTCTTTTCTGTTTACTCATTTATTCCCACAATTTCTCTAGAATTTGCCTATTGTTTGCTTCCATTTCTTTCATAGAATCATAGAATAGTTTGGGTTGGCAGGGATATCTTTTTCCATCTTTGTGGCCCACCCCTGGACCTGAACTAACAGGTCCATGTCTTTCCTGCGCTGAGGACTCCAGAGCTGGATGCAGTACTCCAGTTTTATGAGAGTAGAGGGGCAGAATCACCACTCTCAACCTGCTGTCCATGTTTCTTTTTAAGCAGAGCAGGATGCAATTTGCTTTCTGGGCTATGAGTGCACTTTGTTGGCTCATTTCCAGTTTTTCATCCACTATCCCTTAGTCCTTCTCTGGGGGGGGCTGCTCTCAATCCATTCATCCCTCGGACTGTGTGATGTTGGGGATTGCCCTGACCCAGTTGCTGCAGGATCTTGCACTTTGTACCGTTGAACTCCATGAAGTTTGCATGGCCCCAGTCCTCAAGCCTACCAAGGTGCCTCTGGGTGGCATCCCTTCCTTCAAGTTTATCAGCTGCATCACTCAGCTTGGTGTCATCTGCAGACTTGTGGAGGTTGTACTCAATTCCACTATCTATGTAACTGATAAAGATATTATTTGGCCCAGTACGGACCCTTGAGTGACACCACTCATGAGGGACTTTAGATGGTGAACCCTCAAAGTAAGCTGTTAACAAGCTGTTCTGTAAAATTCCCACAATTTCTAGGTGTCTGGGCTCGATGTGCCATTACCATAAACAGATATAAACACATGATGTCAAGGTTTGTGAGTATAGCCACCAGAATTACTGTGTTAATCAGAGACAGTGATTTGCTGTAAATACTCCCTATCTTTATGGGTATCCATATTCACAGCAGGCCAGAAACTGAGCCTGCTTATATATTTATTAGTTATTTAGGATAGAAACAAAAATGCTGGTTTTAATGTTTTGCTTTTTAAATCCGTAAGTGTCATATAATTTTGAGTTGTTTGAGATATAAAACACTTTCTTGTTTCCATAGGGTCTGTTGTTCTGCTTATTTTTTCCTGGAAGTAAATAAGGCAAAATGTTATTTTGAAATGAAGTACCTTAAGATCAGGAAAATGAAAACAGAGATGAGCATATCTGGTAAGGGACTTCACAGAAATCACAGAGACACAACTGAAACAACTGAATTTGCTAGCATGCAGATCAAACAGGGTAAGAAACCTTAAAAAGAAGAGAAAAAACCTTGTATTAAACTAGCTTATTATCTGACCATGTAGTGTAACATTACGCATTAAAATTGAGTGTCAAAAATGAAATTTACTGTACTACTTTCTTCTTGATTTTTGGGGGGTCATGTGACAGGAATTCAACAGCCCTCTATGGTGCACACCTCCAACCTCTTCACCAAAACAAAATGGAAAGAATCAGATCTCATTATCATTAAAGGACTGGAGAAGGTTACAAAGGGAAAAAGATAAAAGGTGGCCAACTGTTTCCACTGCAAATTAGAATCACCTCACAGCCAGGTCAGGACACAGCATCACTTTAATCAAATTCTGTACAGTTTGTGTTTGTAGTATTGACAAATCCTAATTATAATGAAACACTGTTTGTTCCCTGGTGTTGAATGTTTCTGTTATAATGACTACAGTGATTTGAGCCAACTGAGGTTATAATTCACTTTTTTAGCTAAGACTGAAGTTAAAAGTGAAAGCGACAGAAGAGAGGTGGAAAAGAGGTAAAGTATAGGTGGGGTGCAAAGATGTTAAAAAGTCCTTTAAATCTTTTATCTAATTCTAGCAGAGCCTGCCAGTTCAGCATCAGTTTGTTATCCAAAGGCACTTTTAAAACTGCAATGCAAACTAAAAATAACACATTGCTGATCACATTACTATCTCTTGAAAATCATTAATATTCATTAATTTTAATATCATTAATATTCACAGTTTTTAGTTATGTAGTCACTGCAAACTTACTTGGATCACTGCAAAAATGTGTATCTTGTCTATTTCTTTGTCTTGGAGACTAATGTAAACTCTGGTTATTTGAACTGGGGAGATGATTTTAATAGTCACTTAATCATCACTACGATGCTTCAGCAGCAACGATGGAAAAACTAGTCAGTAGCATCATTTTATGTCTTTTTAAAGCTGGTTACATTATAAAAAGGAAAAAAAAATGTAATAATGTTGTTGAGCACAACAGAACAAAATCTTTCCTGAACTTTCATAAAGATGCTTTCCTATGCACAGAAATATAATTTTCTATTTTATGCTTGACTTTCAAGAGGAATTTTTTTCTCAATTTCATGTAATTTCTCAAGAACCCTCTCTTAGATTTTTGTTGCTTTAGGGATTGTTATCTGAATCAAAAGAGCTAGTAAACTAAACAATTTTATAAGATTACAGTGTCAGTTTCTACATGTTCAGAGCTTCAGCAGCCTCCTGAAAAAAAAAAAAAAAAGGTTTTCCCTACATAATGGCAGTCAGGTTAATGGCAAAGGTATTGGGGGTTAAAAAAATTATTTTTTCATATCGTGCCACCACCATATCTAGAACAAGAATGTCCTGTTTGGTCTATATACCTCCAAATTACCTGCCTAAAATTAATATATTTTTGTCAGTTGATGTTAAGTGCAATCATCAAATACCTTACAATCTGATTGGATCTTCATGATGTCAGTAACGATTTGCATTGCATTGTACCAAGTTTTTCAATCAAATAAAGCTGAAATAATGTGGACATCTACTGTTTTAAAACTGCTATAATTACTCTCCAATTTTACATCAGTAATTTTTCCAGTATGTTTGAAATCTATTATTCCTTTAAGACAATTTGAATATTTTTAGATTATGTAATTCAGCATATGACACTTATAACAAAGGAAAAGTCAGATTACAATCAATGCATATTTAGCTGTTCTTAGATCAGATGCTACAATTTTCCATTGATGAGCTGTGTGTGAGATCAGCAGTGACAATAAACAACAGTCAAAACTTTATGATTGTATGAAAATATCTTTGTGTTTCCTGATCCTGTGAAATGCCAAAACAAATATAGAAAATAATACCACTCACAACTTTTTTTTTTTTTTCTCATTTTGGCCTCTGTTGTAAATCTTATTGTGAATTGCAAAAACATTACAACTGTCTCTATCCAGAAAATTTCCTTGGTAAAATTGAATTGTATATCTTGGTGAGGAAGCCAATTATTTATGAAAATATAATCCTTCTTGGTTCAAAAAGTCACCAGTCAATAGTTTTAAATTTTAAAATTTTGTTTCATACTCAAACATGCTGCATTTAGATTAGTTCACATGTAAAAGTTGAAAAAAAAATGTGGTTTGGTGTTTGTGCTTTATTTTCCCTCTTTTCCTTTTTAAAATTTTATCTTTCTATATTTCCTATTTGTAAAGGAGGAAGCTGGGGAAGAGATCTGGAAAACAAGGGAAAACTCAAAACTGGAAAAGAACTCTTCTTTTGTGCTCAATTACATTCTTAGTGACATTCATATTTTAAGTGAAATAGAAAGGAAGAAGTGAAAAAAAAAATACAATAGAAAAAACATTCAAAATCAAACAAAGGGCAAGAGGACGCAATCTTAATCACTGAACTCTAAGTTACTTGACCACTACTGATTATTTCTTCTGAAGTTCAACCTCAGCAAACTATTTTAAAACAATAAAAAAAGAAAAATTAGGTGTTTACTATATGGCAATGATAAAGGATCAAGGAAGAATTACTTGCTTCTAAAAGCGAACAAGTTTAATCACAATAAACGTAACAGTCATGCCCCCTTTGTTTCACTATAACATTTCTAATAAAATCTATTTTCAGTTCCTTCTTACTTGACTTTTTGCCACAGTTCTAGAACATGAAGGTACATTTTCAAGAAGAAAAAAAACTCAGGAAAACAATATATTGTCAAGCCACAGTAAAGATTAAAGAAAAAAAGATTAATTAAAAAAAAAAGTTTTCAGAGAAAAATTTCAACTGTGTTCTCTGAGTTTTGGATATAAATTGAAAGGTATCCAAGGAGTTTGCATTATCCTTGTTTAGGGCAGAGATCATTTGAGAAAACAAAAATCACTATACAATGAAACAAATATTAAAAAGCATAACTAAGCATAAATAAGTAATTTATTATAAATTTCAGTAAAATCATTATAAATACAGGAGACAATGAATAAAAGAAAGAATCAAGGAGAGAAGAATAGGAAGTCTGAGGCAGGGGGAAATAAAAACAACAAAATTACATAAGAATTAAAGAAAAAAAAAAAGCTTCCAAGATTAAAGAAATGAGGATATGTCCTGTAAAAGAATAAGGCCAACCTTGATTCATAGCTGTAGAACTTTTCTTTATATTTTGCAAATACAATAGTACTAAAATTCAAACTATCTCCCTGTAATAGGATTTGGACCTAAAGTGTATAGATAGTCTCTAGACAATATCCATGGCTTTCACTACACTCAAGAGCTTGGACAAGTTTTCTCATGCAATTAATTCATGAAAGCGTTCTTTGGAATGTATATTTGCTATCAGAAAGAAATCACCTTCAGGAACATTAACTTATGACACCAGTCTCGGTTCTTACAGTCAGGTATAAAGTCCCAACAGAGACAGCCATTTAAATTTTCCTCTGAAGACAGGTTATTATCTGCATACCTTCTAGCACTACTTTGTCTAAATTTAGAGATTTGCTATGTACTTCTGTGAAACTTATTGGATTTACACCTGTGTGGCTGACTAAAAAGTAAATATCAAGGTTTCCTTTATTAATAATTTTCACACTTATTATTTTCACACATAAAAAAGTTTCAGGTTATCGTGTTAAGAACAGACTTTGCTTATTATTCCTCCTCCCCCCATATTGTCTCTGAAAGACCAGGGTACTCATTCATGATATCTTGTAGGCGTAAATCCAAGGAAAGAACTATCCTGTCACGTAAACAGGGACAGAAGTATGTTGTCATGTAGTTCAGGGAGGTCCACAGCTGACAGAGCAGTAGTGGCTTGCATTCTCTGGAGATTTTCTGTATGAATATACAGAAACTCTTTGTTTCTAACTACCTTGTTCTCATGGTATGATCACAGTCTTAACCCTTGAACCTGTGAAGGCATCAGAGCAAACAACAGCTACAAGAGCAGTTACTCCTCAGAGAAAAATATGACAAAAGCAGCTGGATTTTGTGTAGCGGTCAACATTTGGAACATTTTATTACAGTCTGGGCTCGAGTGTAAGATGAATCTTTTTATACTGTTTTTGCTCTTTAACCTGAACAAACATTGAAAAAAACATAAATGAGTAATACTGAGTGACAACTATTCACAAAGGAGATGGAGAACAAGCTGACATTATATTCTCACTTTGGGTCATGACTCTAAAATTCTCCTGTGATCTGTAAAACAACATTTATGTTCTCAACTTGCGTATTACATCCCATGACATGATTTTATTTTTTAATGATGAATTGTTCTGAACTAAAAGCAAGACAAGTTTCAGAGTCACAGAAGAGTTACTTGAGAGTAGGAATTCTGAAGGCTCAAAACCAAGAAAGATTTTGAATCCAACTTTATTATATTGAAAATTCTTTACTTATTTTTAACTGATGTTATGAGTTGACGTGTGGGACAACTAGCATGATTTCTGGATGCATGATACTAGCGCTGCTGTATTATGTCTCACATGCCATTGCTTGTCTAACTGTGCAGATCTTCAGGTGCAGACAGGCCTGGCACAAAGCTAAGTCTCCGCTCTCTTCATATATTTTAGTCTGATGTATGCCTTCTTTCCAGCTTCCATAGGGAAATTTGTATGATGGTTAAGCAGAATCCAATTCTAAATCTATACTTTATACTAGCACTTATTATTGATAAGATCTGTTTCAGGGACACTCACATTTCCCCCCTAATTAGGAATAGTCCGTGTATGATTCATACAGCTGGATTTTACACTGCTGATTTAATAGCTCACTGTGTGGGCAGAAGTGAATGAAAAGTTACATAAAAGAAAGCAAGAACGGAATTCTGTCTGAAATTTGTTCTAGGCACCCCAAGTGGCCAACTGGGCACAGCAGACTGGGCGGTCACTGACTCACAGAGTACCTTGTTCAAACAATTACTGTTGTGTTGAAGCTGGGAATTGGCCGTTATCTTCACTCAGCATCCTCACAAATTTGCATTAAGTTTTCACTTTAAGGTACTTTAAAAAGTTTCAGAATAACTGTTTTTCTTTCCTACCCTGTTTCTCTGCCCTGCCTCTTCTATGCTTATTTCATTCTCCTGGTTTCTAGATCAGGCAATCTTACAACGTCATGGATCCCATTTGAAATAATCAAATGTATTTCAGCTGTAGCCGCAGCACAGAACAGAATATATGGCTGCTGACTTGTCACAGAATTGACCTGAAAAAGTAGAGCTGTGATGAAATAGTTAAGAATCTGCTGTCCACACACTATCAGTACCTCTGTGAAGCACATTTCTGTTGCATTTACGTTTTCATTATTACTATATGAGTTCTCCAGATAGGTGGGAGTGAATAGGTAGGTGGAAACCAAGGCTCTTCACTGCTCACATACCATCTCCTCATCTCTTCTGAGAAGTTATCCAACATAACACAACTGGAGCAATGCCCAGGAAAGGGACATGTATTTGTTTCAAACCTTTACTACTATAAAATGGGAAAGATAGTTTCTTCCTGCCTTACACAATACATAATCTTAGCGTAGCCTTAAAAGTTAAATATTTGCCCACTGTTTTGTGGTTTAGGTGGTTTGTGAATGGTAAAAATTAAGAATACAATCTTGACTTTATGACAGAAATGTAATCTGGATCAAAATTAGGACTTTTGTAGGCTTATTTTTCAACAGGATCAGGAGCAAGATCTATCTCCAATATGAGGTCACAGCTATTATGTAAATAAATGGGAGATATTTTAATTCCCTTTTTTTTTTTTCAAAGAGGAAAGTAGATGTCACTGAAAATTGAAAGCAGAGTTATGCTAGGATGTAACAGCTTGAACACCTCTGTAACTTTAGCATGGCTGAAAAGTTAATTTGTCAGCTTCAGCAGTAAGTTAAAGTGTCCCTGAATGGTAAAAGCAATGAGTCTGCAACACGCATCACTTAAATATTTTATTATATGTTCTCCAATCTTTGACAGCACCATGATGTTGGTGAGCTGTTACTACAGAAACAGGTACAGAAATGCTTTTGGATTGATGTTTTTTCTTTAGTTCCTTTTGCAAACCGTGTGGTGCTGCGGTAGCCAGCTCATGTGAACTTCTGGTGGACTTAGTTTGATTTAGTAGTCACAAAAACCTGCAAGCTGTAGATCAGTCTTTACAAACCCATAGTATATGGGCTGAGTTTAGTGAGTTTTTCTCACTAAAGTTGTATCCTGAAAAACTTTGCTAGTATCAAGTTTGTAGAGGGGTAGAAAGGTATCAGTGGTGAAGTTCAGGCATTTTTTTTGTGCTTCCCTAATCACACATTCCTGATCTGTAATGGGCTGATTGTCAGCAGCCATCAGCTAGACTCAGCCACCACAGCATGCAATGTGTGTCCATTTCTCCCTGCAGAACTATTTTTTTTTTTTTTTTTTTTTTTTACAGACTTTTCTGGGCTCCACTCTTTTAACAGAACTCAGTGTGTGTAGCACATACTCGTGGACCCTATTGTGCTGCATCTGAACTTTTGTGATTTTGATCCTGTGTGTTGAAAAGAAACAGACTGATCACTATCTAGCTTCAGAGGCTTCCAAATCTTAATAGACAAAACACTCCTCCCCTTCCCTCTACACTTAAATTGAATGTGCTTAAAACATTGATGTTAAGTCGTTCTTACTCTTATGGGAGTTCATTGAAACAATAAAGTTGTTCTACTGTTGTCCTATAAGATATATAGTTGTCTTTCACAAGAAGACAGAGGCCAAGGCCATGAAAAAGCTTCAGACTGATGAATGAAACCAGGAGAAGCATGCTGTCAGTCTTCCAGGCTGAGATAATATGCTTCTGGAATAAAAGTGATACTATCAGAGAAATGCATCTTTGTCAGAGAAATAAAAAATAAGTCTCTCAGCTTTCTCTATACTTCATCTAATGGATGACAGTGTATCATCATGACGTACAGAGGAAAGTATATATAATTAAATGGAGTCTGGACAGTGTTGATTTGCTGAACATTCTTTTGTGATGTTTCTTATCAAAGCAAATGGGTTTTAGAGTTGGCAACAATAAGATAAAATGACAAAAATATGCTTTCTTAGACTGATATAACCACATGTTAAGTCAATGCCCTTAACAAAAAAATACCATAGACTGTCAAAGTAAATGTCTTTGAACAAGGAGTATACTGTAAGAAAACAAGATTGTAGATTTATTATTTCATAAACAGAACTATTCTGTAGATACTTCTGAATTTGTGGCTCACTATACACTGAACTATGTAGTAGAAAAACCCCATACAGTCTTTTTTTTTCAAGGTGGATGAAGTTTGAATCAGTTTTTGTTTTAGCTCCCATCCTGCACTACATACAACACTGGGAGACAGAACTGAAGTTTTTAATGTGTAAAACCTAGGGAATCCAGGATTGTTTTTCAACTCCAGTATCCAAGTATAGCCACTGAAGTTTGTAATGATTATCAGTGGTTGGAACCGATGCTGTAATTTGGCTTAGTACACTGGACCATCTCAGGCGCAATCTACTGTTTATTAAGTTATTGAGAACCTTCTGACCTGCTTGGAAGACAGGGAGATAGTCATTCATCTGGGGCTAGGAACCAATGTATTTGCCAAAACAATACTTATTATTTGCAATGTTAACAATGCTAATCTCATTAACAGTTCCAAGCATACATCTAAATTCATTACATATACTGTAAACAATAATTTGATATGTAAAGTCAGAGTCTGCCCTTGTTGCCCTAGCAAAAATATTCTACTTTCTTGGGTCTGGGACAAAAGCTTTCCAAGCTCATTACTCCTATAGATTATTCATTATCATTTCAATGAAGAACTAGTACACTGTTAATGAGTTCTAACTACCAGCCACTAATGTCACCGCTTTAGTATGGACTGTGCTGCAGTAAGTTACAGTGCATGCCTATAAGTGTTTTACAACTCAATGCAGTGCTGAGATTGTTTCACTAGGAAAGAGTTAAACCTTTCTGCATTCTAGAGAATATTTTGCTTTTCCTTATATAATTTTGAAGTTTACTACTTTAAAATAAAAGGTTCGTTATTTGAGTGACATTGATTTTCCCAAGAAGGCTTGACCAATAAATAGACAAATTAATTTTAGTCTATTAATTAAGTGTTGTGAACTGGCAGGGCTTTGAGCAAATAAAATGCCACCTAGCCCCTGCTGCTCCATTATGGACAGAAAAACATACTGAATTCAAAGTCTTGAAACACGGGATGGCAAGGAAGCTGCTTGTAACAAAAAAAAGGCAAAAAGGGTAGAAAAGAACTTTTCACTCTGTTAAGAAGACAACTTGCTGAAACCGAGGGGTTTACCTCTCCAACTGCCTGCTATTTTCCAAGTGGTCATATACACCAGATGGAAGGAAGCAGTTTGTCAGTAATAACACAGACCTTTCTGCATAATAGAAGGCGGAACGATCTTTTTTCCTTAATATTTTTACTATTATCTGACCTCTCACTTCAAATTTAGTCCCTGCTGTGGTTTTGTTCCCTTAATAATATCTGTTCCCATAGCCAAATGCTGAGGTGCTCCTTTCCTTACTTTAAAAAGCTGATCCTTCTACAAAATCAATTGGTTGACATTGCTGTTTGTCTTTTTTCACCAAACTAAGGTATCTGATAACTACGTTTTCTCTTTTGCCATTAGTATAAAAAAATCCTTCTTCAGTGAGCCACTGCAGCTTCTGAGGGAAGTATTAGAATTTCTGGTAGTTCTTGGTCTGTATCATGATCAAGATTGATTTTTTTTGAGACCTGCCTGAACTTACACCTCCCTCGCAGTTGTAGACTGGTTAAATATTTGGAATCATTGTTCATCCCATACAAAGCACATCTCTTATTTAAAACTGCATTCTTGGTCTGATTCTAGGGTTGCAGAAGTGACACAACAAATATTATATGTTTGTATTGGTATACTTGTAGGCATTTATTTGTCTGGATTTAAGACTGTCAGTTTTCTCAAGCTGAGTCTCAAACCCTTTTGTGAAAGTTGCAGTAGAAGTTAACTTCTTTTAGAGCTGGTAAGCAGCTATCTAGTTTGATCTGAACTCAGTCATAGGGATCAGGTGCTCTTTGAAATTTTAAGTTTCAAAAGGTACCTTTGATCTTTCTTCGTCTTCATTTTTTGCAACACACTGCAAGATGTTGCCAGTCTATCCACACCAAGTGGAACAACTGAGATGGTTTTATTTCAAGTGATGTTAGAAATTCTCTCTCCTGGATCTCCCTTTTCCTCTCAACTTCTGTAATCAATGAAGTTTATGGAAGTTTCAAAAACAGAAACTAAGGCTTTTTTGTTTTGTTTTGTTTTGTTTTTCCATGCAACACCTGGTGTTTTTTCTAATTATTCTTCATCCTTTCAGTTACAGAGGGTAGATGAGCTATCTCAATCTCACTTAGCACCAGGAATATGTTACCATCAGGCAAGTGGGTTTGTGCCATGTGCATCCAATTCTGTTAGCCCCTCCATTGAGGTTGTGCTGATTCACAGTCAAATTTAAGCATTTTTTTTTTTTTTTTTTTTTGGAGATGTTTCCAAGGAAACCACATCATTTGCAATTCTAGATACTGAAGATAACATTGTGTGGAATATTAGTGACAGTGTGTTGACTTAGGCAACACAACCCCAATGTGAGCCTTGCAGGATCATGACAGAAGAAAGCATGTAGGCATTTGTATTGGGGTGCAAGTCAATTTTCTTGCCACTGAAGATTATCTCTGACAATAACAATTTCTTAGGATGCTTTGTAAAAGTTGAAACATAAGTAGTTCCTACTTTCTACTAGACAGTCTGCAGAATTCAGTGGCTTATGAGTGTATTTTGCAGTTAAGTCCAAATCCATCAAAGCTGATCTGTAAGTGTTGGCATTTGATTTGTTTATTCTCTAATCAGGGAGGTCAAAACTATGGTAATAGATGCATAGAATAATGTAGTAATGTCATTGAAATGATGAAGAAGGCCATCCTGGGTTTACTGTTGGTGTACTGACAAATGTAAATTTTCAACACCAAAGAAATGATTTAAAACTCTCCTGTTCATCACAAGCTGAGAATCTCCTCTTTCACACAGTTCTGCTCTCAAAGAGGTCCTTATATGAAACAATCACCAGTAAGACACTAGGAACTTTCCAGTCTAATTTTCAACAGTCTTTTGTGAGATTCTAAGTTCCACCTGGTTTTCAGATAGACCATTTATTCTTACTAATACTGAAAAAAACACATTTTAATCTTAAAGAAATTCAATGTTTAAGCCAGCTACCTCTTAATTTTTTGCCTTTTTTTTTTTTTTCTTTTTGATGGTGAATCCTTCCCTTATTTTTTCGTTTGTTTGGTATTTTTAGTCCTGTATTATTTTTTACACTCTGTTTTGCAGCCTGGAAACCCTACTTGTAGCTGTCATAGACCCTAAAAGATCCTATGGTTTCCCAGGTCTAGTAAATTTCTTATAAAATAATTTTGTCCCTGGAATTAGATTTTAGCCTTTTCTTCCTGTGAGGTAACATAGAATCTCTTGGGAGGGGGACTGTAAAGGAAGAGAGTGTTAAAGAAGAAAGGAGGGGAGTAAAAGTATTTCCTGCCAAACAGGTAGTGTCATAGTCAAAATCTCTTGATAAATCCCTTTTTTTTTTTTTTTTTTTCTTTTCTTCCCCAAAGCGGCTGAAAATAGAGACAATTCATTACACTGAAGAACAAAAAAAAAAAAAAAATCTGCCTTTTGTTCTATTCTTTTCCATTTCTCCATCAACTTCTATGAGATCAAGGCTCCTAGGATCATCTCCACCAAAGAATAAAATGTTTTATCCTATCTTCTCCTTTTACCAAAAGCTTGTTTAAATCAGAGAGCTGAGAAGTATGGCACTGGTCAGAGCCCCAGCATATGTGCCTAGTTTTCCTATGTACTCTAACAAACCATTCCTTTGGATTCTTTGAAAGAGCCCATATATTTCTTTATTTTATACATTTAGATATTTCTATCACATCATCAGTTTTTACTTTCACTATGTTGACTGATGTTCATGTACTTACTAATAATTTATATTGACTAAATGTTGATAAATGTCTCAATATAACAGTGATTTCAGAGAGTGTGAAAAAAAATGCTTAGACCTTACTGGCCTTTAGTCTAAAAAAGATGGATTGGTATCCAAACTCCCATCTCCTTTGCTCGCCTTCTGTATCTCTATTTACAAAGTTAATATTTAACTTCCCAGAAGTCATGAAGTCATGCATGGCCAGCCTTAGTAGCTATTTCCCATGTTGCATCCCTTCTTACATCCACATAACTTTTGAACTCTCTTCATTGTACAGTGATATTTTCCAATATTTTGTTTTTTTTTTTTTTTAATCCCTTATGTGGGCTTTACTCATCCTACAATGGATTCTAATTTTTTTCTGTGTTTCTTGTCTCGCTTGACAGAATTTATCAGCTGTGTGTTATGGTTATGCTTGGCAGCTTCTATCTCACTTACAAGCAGTGCTTCCATCAAAAACTAAAGGAACTTCACCACTCAAACCAAGATTAAGGCAAGCAATTAATTACCTTTGTTTACATGTTAAATGATATCAATTAGAAAAATCAATCAAAACCACATGATTGTAATTATTCTGACACCAAAACTCATAAACCAGTGGACTTTCACTGTGCCTGAGTTTTATGTTCATAACTGTGAGGCACGGGCTGTTCTCTCCTTGAAGTGACAGAGGTGAATTCCTTTAAACTGTGCTCATTTCAAGTTTCCCATCCACAGGCCTCTGAATGCTTTCGAAGAGAATTACTTCTAAAGGTAATAGAGGTTCCACAGGCTGAACAATAGCTCAAATCTGTTTTGACATGAGTGAAGGGATTATGGTCTCAGCAAGCTTTTCCTTCTCATTCACCAGCCTGACCTTCTCCAGCTGCAAGGTTCTATCTGACCTCTGATGAAAAGGCTCACTGGTCTGAGACAGGCATCGCCTGCTCTGGATTAACATCTGCACAGTGACACTCATAATCATAATGTGGAGAAAGGCGTAAAATTCACATTTGTTTTCAGCACCCTCTTTTTGTCATTTTACAGCTATTAGTTCCTACTATCAATCCTCGAAGGAAGGAAGGTACATTTGCCCCCTGAAACAGTCCATATATTGCAGTCTCTAATTTACCACACAAACTCTCTCTAAAAGGTTGGTCTTATCTTTATATAACAAAGAGCTTGACAGAAAAGGTCACAGGCTACATCTGGAGTAGGTAAAGGATTTCAATACTTGGTAAGAAGTCCTGAAAAGAAGATAGCAGGCATGAACAGGTCTTCTCTGGAAATGAATACAATATCTCAAAATTTCTTGGTGTTATATTGTGTCAGCTATGTCTATGCCTTATTAATGTCCCATTCTTACTAAGTTTCCACTAGCATAAAATAACAAGATGTTACATGCATCTAGACTATTCCCTCTACACAAAGGCACGTGTTCTAGCATATTTCATCTTAATATAGTCAAGCTTTCTGAACAGTTGCAAAATCTTCACTGACTAGCAGACATGATTACTGCAAATTACAGTTTCTTCTTTTGCCCAGCTTTTCACAATATCAGTTGTGCTATTTAGTACAGGAAGTAGTGTATAAAATAATGACAAGCAAGCAAGCCTCAAACTCAATAACCAGCAGTGTTGCTCAAGAGCCTGAGAGTCATCTAATGAGATGCAGACGGGATAGGAACCTTCCAGACTCTTTGGTTCTGCTGGGAAAATAACCATAGAATTCACTTTAAAGTTGTACCATGTATTTATTTTGTAGAGGGATGAAAGAAGGGCTAACCGGAGTTTGCTCACCTCTGCTCCTGTATTGAAGATCCTAATTTTTTCTGTAGGGCCACCTTTGTGACATTCGCAGTAAATTGATTAGTTGTGTCATTTCTTACAGTGTGTCCTCTGTGTCATGTCTCTGAGAAAAGTTGTCTTAGTCAGCACTATTTCTTATTGTCTCTACAACATGCAGCAACACCTGCCTCTTGGGAGACCAGTAATGAGCAACTAGTCCTTTTGAATAGAAGCCTAGCTGCCGAAAAATGACCTCTTGAGCAAGGGATGTTTTACTTCACTGAGTCTTTCTGGGCATCCATTACCCTCCTAGTGTCTAAGTTCATATGCATGTACTAGAGCTACCTGGAAATTTTCAAATGGAAAACATAGCTGCACTTCTAGTTTTCTTTTCAAAAAGGGATAAAATGCAAAACTTTGGCTTCTCCTGTGAAGTGGAAAATCCACTGTTCATCAGCTCTGATTGCTAGACTACCTCTCCAAATATTCCTAGAGGAGGTGCGAGTGGGTGATGTATGTATTATGCTTTTTCTCATTTTTCCACACAGAGGGAAAAGAAACTCTTTCCCCTCAGGAATTTTTGAACGCTGGACTTGCATGGAACTGTCAGTCTTTGAAAGAAAACTGTATTTTCTGTTTACTGAGCTCAGTTGCTGAAAATATATAAACAAAGCATTCTGAGGAATTAAGCAGTCTCACTACTGTATTACTTATACTGTAAAAGGATTTGTATTATACTGTGCTTATTTTCAAACAAAAATTTGGTTTACTATTTTATCTTTCAGTATAATTTTCCACTGGATCACAATGGTTTGCCATACATGTATGTCAGAATTTTGTCTCCATTGACCATAAATTTAAGAGATTGAGAAAACATGTCTTGAGCTACTTCATAGTGTGGTTGCAGGAAAAGTAAGTAGGAAAAAGAAGGCATACAGTCTACATTTACATTGGTAAGTTGAACATATTGAGGAACATCCTGTCACTGATGACACCAGCATGGAGCAGCCTCTTCTATGTGATTTTAACTTCTTGTTTCCCAAAACAAGTCAGCCTTGATCAGACTGAAAATTAGCTGACACAGATTGTGACACAGAGCATATTCTACAGGCTTTTGTGACTGTTCATAAATATAACGGTCTGGTACAACATGCCTGTCATGTTCTGCCATTATCTACTGCTATCACACCTCCCACTTTTTAAGAAATACCTTGTCCCCACCCTCCTTAGGTCTGCAGTCCCTGATGAGCTTTATTCCACCACACAGCCCACAGCTGCTGCCAGTGTGCGTTGGGATACTCCAGCTCCTGAAAGTCCTGTTGCTCCTACTTTTGCTGCTCAAGTTCAGGCTAGATGACTTCTATATCTCCTTTAGCCTTTGTAGTAACCCAACCCTTTCTTGATGTATGACTCAGACATGTACTACTCTCTGGTGTCTTATCACATTGAACAGCCATGTGAAGTTGTCATGTCTACTTTGACACTGTTGGAGAGCAATGGGAAAACAAAGACATTGAAGTGGCATAGTGCCATCTGTAGCAGGAAACGGGAGTGCTCCCCAGAATGTCAACAACAAACTTGAAAGTGCGGTCAATACACTCAAAGGCACGGCTGCCACTCAGATGGGCTTACCTAGAATAAAAGAATGAGCTGACAAGAACCTTTTGAAGTTGAAGATGGACAAATGCAGAGTCCTACACTAGGAACAGATATACTCCCTGCATTGGTACAGTGGAGTGATGGTTCGTATCCACTGAAAAGGCCCTAATTATTCTAGTGGCCAGCAAGCAAAACTTGAGTCAGCAGTGTGCACTGGAAACAAAGGCAGCCAACAGCATCCTGCATTGTATTACTGGCAAATAGTGTCACTGGGAAGTGATCACTCCCCTTTACTTAACTCTTACAAGACTGTGTTTTAAGCACTGCACCTAGTTTTGAGCCCTCCACTGCAAGAAAAACATTGCTAAACTTATGTGTGTCCATTGGATGGCCCTCAAGGTGGTCGGGGGATGGAGCATGTGCCCTGTGAGGAAAAGCTGAAGGAACTGGGCTTGTACAGCCTGGAAGAACTGACTTTGAAGGGACGCCAGTAGCCTTCCGACTCCTACAAAGAAGTTGTTGAGAAGACAGAGCCAAGCTCTTTACTGAGGTGCATGGATGAAGGACAAGAGGTAATGGTCTCTAATTATGACAGGGAAGCTTCCAAGTAGATACAAGGAAAAAAAAATGCTCAGCATACTTAAGAACTGCATTCAGTTGTCCCAAGAGGTTGTATAATCTACAGCTCTGGAGGTTTCCAAGACCCAACTGCACAAAACTCTAAGCAATCTGATCTGAGTTGCATGTTGAACCTGTTTTGAGCATGAGGTTGGACTAGATGGCTCCACAATATCTCTTCTGTGGGGTGTTTTCACAGTCTATCCTTGGCAAATGTCCTGGATAACAGCATCTATTAGGGTAAGAACATAAGGCTATTTGTGTGTGCCATGTTGAATATGCAAAACTAGAGAGCATTTGCTCATTGTAACAAATAGAAATTCAACTATCATCCCCCACTGATCATTTAGAAGGGGAAGACAGATCTTAGCTGGAAAAAGAATAACCAAGGAATTACAGACGGACTTTTGAAACGAAGCAGGAGTCAGTCTGAGAAGAAGTATAAAAGAGGCATGACATGTGGGTAGAGACCTTGGAGTGGACACAGCAGCAGTAAGAACCTGCTTTGACACTTCCAGAAGTCATTCCATTGGCAACACACCTCTGCCTTGGCCAGACAAAGCAGTCTGGTCAGATGTCATAAGCTGCCTGTTCTCTGCCCAGGGGGCAACAGTACAGGCTAACGCAAGCAGGGCCCCCCACCTCCTGGGGTGCACATCAGCTTTTGTGTGTAGCCTCATCGGCTGCAGGGAGCAGCAGGGGAGAGCACCCACAACTCCCACTGGAAGCAGGTGCAAGTAGGTTGCACCCCCAGACAGAGCAGGGGGAGCACTTTTAACACACATGCACTGTTAGGGAGGGGTTGTGTGTCTAACACTGTGTATACGCTTATGATTAGAACTCATTGGGATTAGTTATAGAGACATATTTAGAAATCTGTATGGCTTTATTAACATTTTGTAAACGTGTTCTACTTTATCTGCTGTATTAGTAATATTCATCCTGCATGTATAATTCATTGATCGCTGGCTAATTACATGTTATTAGCAAACTAATAAACCATTTCAAACCTGCTCTTGGCTTAAACTATACAAAATTAATAGTTTTTCTTTGTGACACTTTCCAAGAGGAAAGTTTCTGTGATTTTATCATGTGGTAGCATTTTAATTGTCGAAGTGTGCTTGGGAATTCTTTGGGAAGGCAGTAGTTAGTGCAGGCCAAATTCATGTCAACAGCCATTTCTATGTGTGCTTGAATCCACCAGTAGTGGTGGCTAGTCTCTTGCTCCATGCACCCAGCATCATGCCCTAACCCTAACATCCAAGTTTCAAGGGGACCAGATTTTCCAGAGCTGAGTCCTGCATACGTTTAAGAGCGCAGTACTCAGTGCATTCATTTTTTTTTTTTTTTTCGAACACAACTTATCTGCAAGCATCAAATATGGGAAACAATCTGACTTCTTAAACCTTTCTGAATACTTAACCCAGTTTGCTTAGACACTGAAATTGTGTAATCTTCTAGCTGTTTTGGGATAACCGAGGAGGCAGAAGGAAGCAAAGGCAGAATTGCAGCCTCACAGCATTCTGACCTGTCCTAAGAATTCTTAGAAATAAGCCTACCATTATTACTTAAGGAATGTTGTTGTGTTTCTCTCTCCTGTTTTTCAAGACATAATCTAGTCCTTACTGTACAGTCAAATTGAGATTATGTTATCACCCTTTCGTGAACACGTGCATATCTTTTGGTTGCAAGAGCAGATATTGTCAGTAGCTGAAGATGCCCAGTCTTGCGTAAGGGCTGCTGTTCTCACTTGTATCTACATGGGTAAAAAGACAAGTGTCATATTAAAATCTGAATTTACAAAGCTCAAACTCCACATCATGCTGTTGTTCAAACATCATTACACTTCTCATCTTTATATAGACTGCAAGAGCCTGTATTTTACACCTGTCAACAGGGCTAAAGATCATAGCCAACACAAGAAAAGGTTTAAATTCCTGACAGTATTAGATGTTGCTGGAGCCAAATTATTAATGAAGAAATGAGAGGATTAAGTAATGGACTCTTTGGAAAAAAAGAGATGAAAGTTTGGGTCAGGGCAAGGGTAAAAAAGTGAAATGAAAGAAGTATTTATGAGAGAACTTGTCCTGTATGTTATAGAGGGAACTCATCTTTGAGCAGACAGGGTCTTCACAAGCTCTTATAGCTAGTTTTTCTATTTTTCTTTTGTGTGAATTCTTTCCCTTTCTTCTTTTTGACCTTCTTTTCTCTTGTAGTACCATAAGTAAATGCTTAGAGTTAAAGTTAATCCCCATAGAAGAGATGTAAAAGTATCTAAATGAACAAGTCGATGAAAAAGAAAAAATGGTCTGAGGCAATTTACTGAGTATTATTTTAGTATCACTGGTACACTTTATCAGCTAGCACAACAGTAAAGAAGATAATCTGACTGGATCTAGTTCTTAAGAAATTGTATACATTAAAAGAAAAAATCAGTCTTGCACCAGGGACTATGGGAATCAAAAGTAAATATGGAGAGCTGAACTATAGGTCTGCACAACATTAACTCCCACATCTTTAACCCAGTGAGACTGCTGGATGGTCTTTGGACAGATTCACTGGAAGGTAAAGAACATGAAGAGGACTGATAAGCCAAAGTAAAGTGAAAAATAATGAAAACCATAGACAATTGTTTAATACTTGTTTCAGGATCCTAAGCGAATTTTGAGCTAGCCTCTATTTTTACTGCCAAAGATGGTTTGCTTTTCAGAGTCCAGTCCTGAAACTTCCTCCTCTTCTGTCTATACTAAAATATCTTTATGATTCTGAATATAGATGCTTTTAGTTCTGTCAGATATTTCTCTAATAAGGTTCATTGGGCATGGCTTGCTGTGTCCTTTGTGGACCATACTTATCTGGTTACATTTCTAAAATTTATTTTTTAAAATGACAGATTGTTCACCTGTACTGATAGATCAGCTAAATACTTTCCCTCTTGTTCTTATCAACTTGCCCATCAAAACTGAATGACTGTTCCTGGAATTAAAATCTTCGGGGAAACAGTTCTTGTGGTGAATAGACCATAAAATCTCATTCTGCTGCTGGGACTAGAAAACATTTGACTTTTACTTTCCATGCAATTAAAAAAAAAAAAAAATTACAGCAGAAGAATTTTCCCCATTAAAACACAGTTTCCATTTTAGAGAATATCGTGTTGCAAAGATGACTTCTGAGAGAGAAAAATTTAGACTATTTCCATAAAGATGCAATTTATTAATATTGGATGCTATTAGCAGCCATTATTTCACTACATCAGGCAAATCTGTAGTGATTTTGAAGAATGCTTGGATATTATCAAGTCTGATTCTTGTCCAAGAAAAAAAAAATAAATATGTGGAAGTGTTTTCTTGAACTCCTCCCACAATTGTGAAGTGGAGTTTCCAGACAGTAATTTAAAAGTTAAGATATTGAGTTTGGTTTCAGTTTTACATTCTTGAAGGAGTATTTTTTATTAACTGGAATAACCAATTTCAATTTTATTGTTTAAATATATCATAACAGGTGAGACAGAAATATTGTTTGTGACCATGCTAAGGCATTAGTCAGTCAAATGTCTTTTATTTCTACAGGAATCTGTTTATATATAAAGGATCTTCTAATTATGAGAAAAAAATTCTGGATCTGGGTCTGCAAGGCTGATTGATTTATGTAACACTAAAGACAGAGGAAAGGCTCTTGCTGCTTTATATGTGTAGGAACATCACTCATTTCAATCACCACATTGTCACCTTTAAAGAGGAATTTGTTATCCTTTCACTTTTATTGTAAAAATTACTGGCATCAGGGAAAAAAATTGTTTTATAGAGACTGCTATCTAGAATAAGTAACTACTCTAAATCTCAACTTTAGACTCACATTTCTTTATGTTTTCTGCATGGATAATTCCATACTCCTGTTATACATTATATCACAGCTTTTGACATTGACAGCTCCGAAGTATAGATTTAAAGAGAAGTTGGATGAGACTTCTAGGCAACTCCTATGCTTCTCTTTTAATTCCTCACTCACTTTTTGCTGTCATAAGAATAGAGGAATTACCCTTAAGTAATAGCAGGGTCTTTGAACAAATGCATGTAACAAGTGTAAAAGTCACAGCACATGCCATATTCTATTATAATATTGTGCACAAACTACTTTAATTTTGAATACAGGCATTGATATATTTACAATGTAAGACCAGATTAATCCTGTCTGCTCTTTATAAAAGGCAGGTAGTTAGAATATGTGTATGAAACCGAAGCAACATTTGAACCTAACTTCCGGTGTTAAAACCTTACAGTCTTTGAAGAAGTGTGCATCCAGATCCAGATCTAAGTTTTATGAATTTGCCTGTGTCCCTGGCATAGGTCTCCAGATTACAGTATTGAAGAAGAAAATTCTGCATTGGTTGGTTTTGGTTTTTTTCTAAGTGGAAATATAAACTTCAAATATCATGATCGTACCTGGAATGCTTAAATTGCATATGACTGTAGTGTTTGCCAATAATATGATCTATCTTCTGTCTTTTTATCTCTGACTAATCTTTCTCCAATAAGGACTTTTTATAAAAACAAATAGGCATATTTGTTGTTTTCCTTTGCTATATCTGAAAGAACAAAAAATAAATCAATTTGGATTGATTGTCAATATTTCCAAGTAAGACGTAGAGTATTTCATTAAGTTTACTCTATATGGTTTTCTGTCCATAACAATTTTATATGCATCTATATTTTTCTATCTGTCTGCCTCCGATAACAGCAGAGTCTATGAGGATCATTCAAACAATAAAAAATGTGTAATGTGGATCAAAATCCTGAACACCAATATACAAAATGATCTGTAAACACCTATGTGGCTCTCCAGAGTTGCTGAATTTCAGTCAGAACTCCAATTGCAGACAGCTCTTTAGTGATCTGAAAGTAAAAGAATTAATTTCTCTTTCTATCTGCTTCTTTCTTTCCTTGTCAAGCACTCTCACTGGCAGAAGACAGCTCCTTCTTAAGGCTAATTAAGTAACAGCAGCAATGTATGATTCATGTTACCTGGGGTCTTTCAGTGGTTCTGAGAGGCTATCTACATGAGCAGAGTGATTCTTTTGGGTAGAGGATGTACTGGCATATCACACATTAAGCCCATGATTGTTGGCACACAATATTCTCATATTAATAAATCCAGTAACCTTCCCCTTTCTACTACAGTAGCCTGATGGTAGTCTACTGGCAAAAGTTACTGATGGTCTTTTAAGAGCAGAAGGCATCAAACACACAGAAAGTACATGAAAAGTAATAAAATTATTGAAGAAATTAAAAATTTTGTAGTCTACATGTATAAAAGGAAGGTAAGACAAAATGTTTGATGCAAAGGATTAATGGCATATCAGACATAAATAAGGATATTTTATGAAGAAATAATGAAAGCATTTTTTCAGTGAATTTTACTGTCAGTGCCATTATAGCATGTAGGATGTTTTCTTCATCGTTAACTGTAGAATGTAAGATACTTTCTATAATATATTGTTATAAAGAGACAGTTATGTTTCCACATCTGCAACTGACTTGGAAAGCTAGAAACCGTTGGAATAGCTTCAGGAATATTGTCCTTAAGACACATTTTAGTGTGTTTTCTTAAAATTTATTTGTTTACTTTTTTTTTTAGATTCTAACATGAATCTCATCATATACACAGTATGTAAAGATAAAAGTCAAAGTACAAATGTAGAAGATCTTACCTTACCTCTAAGTTTTTTACTTGCACTTCAATGGTTTTTGAGTGAGGCATCTGTGCCTTTGAAAACTTTTTGCTGTTCAATTAACTTTACTCACAACAGAATAAGAGAGAATCTCTCTATAGAGATTAAAATGGCCTATTAATCATAAATGTATGTTGATAAATTATAGTGCTAGTGTTGAAGTAGTGGTGGTCTAACAGTACAAGGAAGTCAGAATTTATGGGCAAAGTACTATCTCATTGACTATAGCATTTCTTCTCAGGCATGGGATTTGTCTGTTTATTCACAAGTTGTCATCATGCATACATACACAAACAATCCAAGTAGCACTTAAAAGATAGTTGTCAAACACACAAATAGTGTATTAATGCTGGGAAACAGCAGGCTAGTCACAGATATTGCGGAAGCTGAGGGAAAAGCCCTGTGAATTATTCCTGAGCTCTATTTCTGGTCTGCAGTGAATCAATTTGACTACCACAGGGTGGCATTGTCAGAGGAGTTACATTAACATCTGGTTTATGACTTAAGCCAAACTGTTAAGTCAAAATTCTTCCTTCCCCAGAGGAAAGAATGATGGTAAATTTCTGATAGTTTACAACTGCAGTAAATCAGGGTAATCCTTGCATTTATTCAGTGGTACTGACCAAGAAGATGGAAAGCCAGGACATAACTATGCCCAGTGCCATCAACTTGCCAGAGATTCCATCTGAAGTGTGAGTAGCAGGCAGAAAGACAGATTTATTCACGTGTACTTGAACAACAAAAATGTAATAGGGCTTACTTAGTTACCTGACTGGTTGACAAATAAAATTCAAGACTACTCCTTACCTCCTAGTCCTTTTTGGCACTTTGTCACTGGCAAAATGAATAACAGTGCCCACCATGAGCTTGCAGTAAGATAAGCCTATTTAAAAAACAACTAAATAAAGTGTTTTGAACCTATAGCTGCCTGAGTTTTTAAGGAGTTTGTGAAAACTGAGTTGCAAATACAGCTTCATTTTCCTGTATTCAAAAGATAAATTTATGCCACCTTATTTTATACATGAGTTTTTGCAGTTAGTTTACTCTTTCGCATTTTAACCAGATGGATCCCAAAGGGATATACATGAAGAAAATGTTTCTTAAAACTGGAAGAGAAAGAACGTATTTTTTTTCTGGTCAGAGAAATTATGGTTTGATATGAACATGAAAAAAACAAGAGTCCTTTTAAGAAAATATGTACTACTATTTGCTGACATTTTGTCAGGTACATAGTAAATGTTATCTTGAGAAAATCGAATAAAATCTACGAACATGTCAAGAGAGAGCACTGTAAGTATAAAAACCAACAATAGACTAACAAAAACATAATTTTCATTATGGCAAACATACTGTATAGAAGTAAGAAGATAGCTGTCAATATCCCTAAAGCAGAAAGGTCACTTTACAATTACAATAACTTCACTTATCTTCCTTTTGTCTGAAGCTGTCAGCAGAAGATAAATGCCTACACCAACCCTCATCACAACATGAGTTTTATCATGTGATGACATGCTTGCCAAAAACAATCATTTAAGCCTTGACTAGGTAGAGATGCTGAAGAAAAATGACCTGTTTTAACTTTTATATGAGTTAAGCAACAACAAACCCTTGAACAGAAACAGTAATTTAGTACCAAAATGTCTGTAATTTTGTTTATTCTTATTTTCAGTCTAAAGGAAACTGAATCATGCTACTGAATGAAGTTATGCAAACATACACATTTAGCTAGTTTGCTTTGAAGTACACCTTGAGTCAACTTGAATTCAGTGTGCCTCTAATAATCAAGCTCTTAGTTACTTTAATTAGAGTAAATGCCACAAAGTACAATAGCTAATTCTACTCCCATGCCACTGAGTGGCAGAGCTTCAGTCAAGCGTAATAGGAATATTAGTTCCAAATATCAGTTCCATTTCCAAAGTCAAAGCGACAGATCTCTCTTGCGTTACAGAAGCAAAAGACACTAGTTGATAACCAAGGAGGGATGTATCACAAGGTTTTGTAAATGATGCTCTCAGACTTCACATTTTTTCAGCACTGCAGGCCAAGATAGATCATTAGGAATGTCATCTATGAAGTTCTCATGCACTTTGATTAGTTACAAATTAATAGATTTTTTTTTTTTTCATGGCCTATCAGGAGTCCACAATGAATGCCACCATGCTTTTTAATGTGCTGTGCTGTCTCCAAAATGATGAGAATCTAGTTGGTTTGTGTGAATCCCCAGGCTGATATGACTAAATGGCTTCCATTGGTGGAGCTGGCAGGTACCTTTGCCTGACGATGCACTGAACATTGTTCAAAAACTCCTCGAAGTCTTCAGAATGAAAGGCCCTTCTGCCATACCCTACACTTGCTTACAACGTAGCTACATAACTAGTCTATTCCACCTTTTACAATAAATTAGGAGATAAAATAGATTGACATAAGAGGATGTGGTGGGTTGACCTTGGCTGGCCACCAGGTGCCCACCAAGCTGCGTTCTTCCTCCCCCTCTCAGTGGGAGAGGGGAAGAAAATAAGATGAAAAACTCATATGCCAAGATAAAGTCTGTTTAATAAAGAAAAGCAGAGGCCAAGTGCAGAGGAAAAGATTTATTCTCTACTTTCCCTCAGCAGGCAATGTCCAGACACTTCCCAGGAAGTAGGGCCTCAGTACGTATAGTGGTTGTTTTGGAAGACAAATGCCTTAATAATGAACGTCCTCCCTCTTCCTCCTTTCTCTTAGCTTTTATTGCTGAGCATGACATCATATGGTATGGAACATCCCTTTGGTCAGGAAAGGAACCTTTGATGCTGTGTGAGCACTGCTCCGGAGTAGTCAAAACATTGGTGTGTTAACACTGTATTAACTACAAATACAAAGCACAGCATGATGAGGGCTGCTGTGGGGAGTTATCTCCATCCCATCCAGACCCAACAGAGAGGAACAGCTTGCTTTGATGAATTCTCTCACTGCCTAAAGGCTATGAAATCCTTGGCTCATGCCAAACAAAACCAGTGGTCAGTGGGAACACAAAGCTGTTAATAAGTTGTCCCTCCCCCTTCACACACCAGGAGCAGCATGGCAGTATGAAAGGAAATAAGATTCAAACTAGGGTGAATCTTAGGAAGCCATGAAATTACAAAGTGTTAAGAGAGAGGGTTGAATTCTAGTAAATACTTTTATCATAAAGAAGGCGCCCCTAAATTATGCATGAGAATAGGAAACAGAATATGGATTTCCATGTTAGGGAACTGAAAATAAAAACAAAAAAACAAACAAACAAAAAAAAAAAACCAAAAAAACCCCAAGCAGCAACTTCTAAATAAGTTTCATGCAGTTTGAAAACTCCAGAAGAAAACAAACACCCTCACCAAATCCAAATAGACCCAACTATTTTGAGGATATGGCAGTGTGGTTGGCACTGAAGGAAATCCCAAAGAAAACAAAAGTTTGCAAGGAACAACAGTTTCTCTGTAGCAACATTTCAATTTAAAAACATTTCCCTTGGGGAAAATGTATCCGTGCCACACAAAATTTAAAGAAACCTTTTTGAATAATAAGCTCCATAGATCTTATTCTACTGAATATGTGGATATCTGAGCCTGTTTGCATCTTGAAGTAAGAACAACTGCTGGCAGCATTTGTCCTCCTGGGGGTATTGTTTTCACATAAGTTGTCTCCATCTAAGGCAACTCCTACTACCAAATCAACTTCTACAAAGTACAGAATGTGTTACATTAACTCTGAGGCAGAGAGGAACCGCTACCTGCTACCACTGCAGAACATAGAAAATGTCATTTAATGACAACAAATCAGGAGCCTTTTAATTTCCATTTCTTTCACTTCTGGGTAATCTGATTGTCCTTTTGCATAGGTGAGATCTGAAGATTCCACTATTCAGTAAAAGAATATTCACATATAGATGCAGCTATATTTTCCTCTTTTTTTTTGGACACTACATGTTTTAGCAGTACCATGTTAGTGGAATTTCTAGCGTTTAGAGTAAAATTAATATCTTCCTTTATATGTCAGTCTCTATAAAAATATTAATTATTTACATTATTTCAGACATCTTTCTTATTATTTTTGCTGTATTATTTCCTCAATCATAGAATCACAGAATGGTTTGGGTTGGAAGGGACCTTAAAGATGATCCAGTCCCAACCCCTGCCCCAGGCAGGGCCCCCTTCCCCCAGCCCAGGGTGCTCCCAGCCCCGTCCAACCTGGCCTTGAACCCTTCCAGGGAGGGGGCAGCCACAGCTGTTCTGGGCACCCTGGGCCAGCCCCTCATCCCCTGCACAGGGAAGAATTCTTCCTGATATCTAGTCTAAATCTACCCTTTTTCCATTTAAAATTTTTGTCCCTCATCCTATCACTGCACTCCCTGATCCAGAGTCCCTCCCCACCTTTCCTGTCCCCCCTTTAAGCACTGGAAAGACGCTATAAGGTCTCCCTGGAGCCTTCTCTTCTCCAGCCTGAACCCCACCAACTCTCCCAGCCTGGCCTCACAAGGGAGGTGCTCCAGCCCCTGATCATTTTCGTGGCCTCCTCTGGACCAGCCCAAGCAGATCTAGGTTCTTCTTATGTTGGGGGTTGCAGAGCTGAACACAGCACTGCAGGTGAGGTCTCATGAGAGCAGAGTACAGGGGAAGAATCACCTCCACCTTTGGATTTTGAAGTAGGCAGAAAACATCTGCCAGAAAAAGAGCAATGTCTCTTCTTAAAATTAGTTGATAAACATTTCATTTAAAAACCAAAGGATTACCTAGTAGATTTTCTATGTGATAGCCACAGCTACACTGTCATCATTCGTCAGATTTTTGTGTTTTCTTTCTTGATAAAGGAATTCTTTCTTATTTTTCAAATAACTGTGAGAATTATGTGCTAACATTGGAAGTTCCAAAGAACAAATAAATAAAGATTATCCCTCTTTCAAGTGAAGATTCACCTGATTATATTTACATTTCCAAGACTTGTTTTAGCTACAGGTACCATAAGGAAACTTTTAATATGCTACATCTCTCCCTTACTATTCTGAGAATTCTACTATTGAGATTTACTTTCTTTCCCCCTAGACTGTAATTTACATACCTGTAAAAAGCATACTGTGGAAGAATTCGAAGCATGTTTCACCCATTTGACAAGGTATTTAAATTCCAGACATTCTATTAGCTTACAAAGTAAGCTTATTTGCTCTTTTGGGACTCTGAAAACAATAATTGCTTCATTTAGGTTTTTGTTTCAAATCCAGGTGGAGGACTGATTGTTTAATGTGAATGGTTAAAGAAATATCCAAAGCTACCATGAGAGCTACAGTTTTCTACTCAGAAAGTCTTATGCAGTAATCAAACTTCTGTTTCACATCTACTTTTTCAGTGGTCATGAAAAGACGTTAAAATATATTGCATGGGAAAGAAGTTATACAGACTCCATTTGGCTTATTCTGCTTTTCTGTCCATACACTGTGGGATTCAAGACCACATGTACTTCAAATTCTTTATCAAAAAAAGAGAAGGAAAGATGGAGAAGTCACAGGCAGGACTACCTGAAAGGTGTTGAAAATATGCTCCTGTGAAAGAGTAAGATCTATATCAACAACTTTTTGCTTGTTTGTTTATTTCAAATAGAATGTTTTTGTTTCTTTGTTTGTTTTTATTTAAATAGCAGTTGGTTTTGCTCTTAAACTTTAACCAAAATTTTGAGTTCCACATTTTATTTCAGCTAGGAGAAAAATTCAATAATGAAATCAATTATCTCAGATGTGATCACAATTATTTATAAACAATGGAGAGTGTGATCTGAATAACAGAGAAATCAAAAGAGGTGGTTTTATGTTTGCATTTTTCTTTTTTTTTTTTTTTTTTTTCTCTTGTTTATCAGGACTGCACAAAGTAGGTCCTCAAACCCTTTCACCAGTCCAAAGGCACTGTGAAGCATATCTGGTTGAAGGCTTTTGACAAAAGCTGTACATTCACTTTTTTGTCCATAAGCAGAAGCAATTTGGTCCAGACTGATGAGTATATGTAACAAGGGAGTATATGGGTAGAAAACAAGAGCTTAATTTACACACAGTATTTTGGGAGTCCTTTAGACACCAAGTTACTGAATCTGTGCTCATTCCTCAATGCAGCTGTTCTCTATCAGGAATTTGTCATCTGACAGATGCAGAGAAATTACAGTAGTATTTCTGATTCTTGTTTTCAGAGGCAAATAGCCTTAAAATACTGGTGTCCTGGCTTTAAATACTGTTCTTTTTCATTCTTAATTGGCTCTTCTTTCCTTGTAGAAGGAGCTCTTGACTGCCCTGTCTCCATTGGAGGGAACAGAAGGGATTGCAGATGTGGTAAAGCTTCTAATGCGGACAAGCTTACAGCTGGTGGAAGTCTATGGGGCAAATACAGAGAACACGATACAACCATTCGACTGTAACTGAATCTTTCAGGGCACAACCTGACACAATTGCATCAGAATGAGTGTCTCAGTTGGACAGACTCCTCCAAAACTAAACACATCTTTTAGAACATAGCTGGAAGTTAAATGGGCCCGTTTAAGGTCCTCAGAAAACCTTGCCAGAAGGAAACCACCTGCTGCTGAGGGAAATGTAATTCCCTCCGTTTTTTTTTTTCTGTATCCTTGCTGGCTGCCGGAAACTGATAAATCTGGATCTGTGCACAAAATACAGGGAAACTGAAGCAGACATGGAAGTGTATCTACGGACCTCAGCAGGGAGAGGTGTGGCCTTTTTCCAGCCACACTTTACCACAAGCTGTATTTAATTTGCCATTCACAGTCACCCTTGAAGTAGGTTTTGGAAGTTAGCTTTTCTTCCTTTCCTCTGAGTGTTTAACACTCAGATTGATATTTCTCCCTTCAATGCCCAGTATGGTCAGTCATTTTTTTCAGACAAAATCTTAACCTTTAATTCCTGGTGATGTGAAAAGAGGCAAGATTTTATTTTTTTATTTTTAAGATGACTAATAAAAATGTTATTTTAATAATGATTTATTATAAAATTAGCTCTTCCTTCTCCCTTTAATAAAGACAAAACAATGATGTTTCAAACAGAAAAATACAGAATCTTTGATCTTCTGTTGCACTTAGGTTCATTGCTCATAGGAACAAGCCAATAGCTCACCAATGTTAGCTATCTAGTCTAGACAGCACTCTAAATAAAAACAAGAACTATAAATACTGTATCTCAAAATCTGTCCTTCCATAGCAAGACACAGTTGAACTAAGCTGATGCTTGTTCTTTAGAAGACAAAAGATGAACAACATATTATTATGTAAGACATGTATTTAAAGTGATTAGTTAAAAATATGGCATAATGTTAATACAGATGCTGCTATACTTTTTCCAGCACCCCTTATATCAGAGGGAGGATGCACTATCATCTCTATCAATCCTAAAATCAATCTGTAAAAGAAGAGTTGCTTCTTGTTTTGTTTTAGCTGAGAGATTTCTAATGCAACAGATAAATGCTGAAGAAAAAATGTATGTGTGTGCATGAGAAAGATCTGAACAGAAAAAAAAGCCAGAAAAAAATATTACCAATCAGGTTGATATATATGTGTGCAGAAAGAATAAAGATTGATTGTACTAAAGCAAAGAATGTATTGGATTTTGGAAATCCTTTGTTGTCTGGTGTGCTGGCAGTGACACCAAACATTCCTGATATTCCTAAAAATAAATTAAGTGTTCTGGAAAATGCAGAGTAATAAATATTGTGCTAGTAGTATTCTTAACTCCTTAACGTACAGCAATGAACACAGCAATGTACCACTGTACTCTATCTCACATATAAAGTTCTCTAGATAGCTGGCTGGAACAGTAAAAAAAGAATCTGTTTCCTGTTTCAAGCACTTTGACCTATCATGAATGGAATAAAACTTTGCAAAGAAAATATGTTGGTTAAAAAACTATTATGGTGCACTTCTTTTGTAATAGACAGAATAACCTTTACAGCATCCTATGATTCATTAGTGAATATGTCAAGAACCTGTAAATAACACTTGAAGCTTGTTTTTTGGTCTCTTAATTAAACTAACAGTGAAAGTCTTATCTCTTGTGGCATATGCTGCTGCCCTGAATATTTTAAGCAACATTTAATTTCTTGAAGTTGTTTTCACTTTAAACACGAAAGTGAGTTATACTAACAATAATGTTCTGTTCAAGCTCAAAATTACCAGATTAAACATCTTCAGTATAACTAATTTCCTTGATCTACACCCAAGGATCAGGGCTTTCTGATTTTACAGAGCATAGGTTGTTTTATAGTAATGGATACACACAGTCCCATCTACAGTTGTTTAGTAGCTCCAGTTATACAGTAAAATGAACTTTTGGCCCTTTTTGAAACAATGAAGCTGCAGCTACATTTTGATCTAAATTTCAACATCTTTTTTCCCCTGAAGAGAGGTTTATATGACTCTTAATGATTGAAGAGAGGTCATTAGTTTTCTGTGTCTCTTACACCCAAATAGAGACCCCTATTTCACTACATGCTGAAAGGTGGTGAACCTCCTTCAACATTGTATAAACCAAAATTTGTCTTGTAAACTTCTTCTGTATTTCAGAAACATATCCATCCATCAAGGCTTCAAGAGCAGTAACAAGAGTTTTCACTGCCTTCAGGCTCTGTTCCCTGTTTTGATTTTATAATGTAGTCAGGAGATGCCAAAAGCAAGGCATAAGTGGAAAAAGAGTGCTTTGCTTCAAACACGTGACAAATACATCAACAGTATTTTCCACCAGAAGGTACCTTTGGCAACAACTGGACCATTCTTCCAGAAGCTTCCAGCAGCTACTATTTACCTACTTTCAGTTGGAAAATAATCTTCTGTCTAGGATGAAGTACCACTCTACTTTTCTGTCTCAGCCTGTCCTCATAAAGGAGGTGCTCCAGCACCTTGATCATCTTCGTGGCCCTGCTCTGGACCTGCTCAAGCAGATCTAAGTCCTTCTTATGTTGGGGATTGCAGAGCTGAACACAGTACTCCAGGTGGAGTCTCATGAGAGCAGAGTACAGGCTGAGAATCCCCTCCCTCAAACTGCTGGCCACACTTCTCTTTATGCAGCCCAGGATATGGTTGGTTTTCTGGATTGCAAGTGCACTGGGATTGCCTCGAACCATGTGTAGGACCTTGCACTTGGCCTCATTGAACTTCATGAGGTTTGCATAGGCCCACCTCTCAAGCCCGTCAGGGTCCTTCTGGATGACATCCCTTCCCTCCAGTGTGTCAACCACAGCAAACAGCTTGGTGTCAACAGCAAACATGCTGAAGGTGAATTCAATACGACTGTCCACGCTGCCAACAAAGATGTTAAACAACACTGGTCCCAATCCTGACCCCTGCGGAATGCCACTCATAACTGCTCTCCACTTGGACATTGAACTGTTGCCCACAATTCTCTGAGTGTGACCATCTGGCCAATTCCTT
The DNA here is from genome assembly GCF_018691265.1 of Tyto alba. Classification (NCBI taxonomy): domain Eukaryota; kingdom Metazoa; phylum Chordata; class Aves; order Strigiformes; family Tytonidae; genus Tyto; species Tyto alba. The sequence goes on along the minus strand of NW_024881324.1, from coordinate 25,760,759 downwards.
ATCTACTGAGTAGTCCATCCATCAGATCTGTGTCTCTCCGATTTAGAGACAAGGATGTCATGAAGGACAGCGTCAAAAGCTTTGCACAAGTTCAGGTAGATGATGGCATTTGCTCTTTCCTTATCCACCAGTGTGGTAACCCTGTCATAGAAGGCCTCCAAAGTCATTAGGCATGATTTTCCCTTAGTGAAACCATGTTGGCTGTCACTAATCATCTCCTTATTTTCCATGTGCCCTAGCTTCACCTTCCTCATCAACTTCTCCTTGGTGATGAGAACAAGGTCCAGCATGGTACCTCTCCTTGTCTCCTCTAGCACTTGGAGAAGGTAGTTATCACCAACACATTCTAGGAATCTTCTGAATTGTTTATTTCCTGCTGTGTTGTCCCTTTAAGTATAGACTTAAAGGAAAGATTAAAGCAATAAAAAAAATTAAAAGGCACACAAGAGTCTATAACGTGAAAATTTTAAAGTCCCTTCCAAGTTCTGAAACAGTTCTCCACCAGTGAAGTTTCTAGATGCTGGAGACCTGTGAAATGCTGCATGTAGAATAATTTTCTGCATGTCAGATGTATATGGGAGTAATACTTGGGACTCCAAGTATTGTTGAACAGTTTTTCTGCAGGACAGTATGCAAGCAGAATTCAGGAAGCTGAAGTTCTAGAGTCTCAGTCAGTGAATTTACTTTGGAGATTTCAACAAGTCATCTATTAAATCAGTCTGTATTTCCTTATCATTAAGGATAAGTAGGTACTCTGTAAAAACAAAAGAAAACAAAACCAAACGAAAAAAAACTATCTGATAAAAACCAATTAATATAGAAAGCCTATGTAGTGTAGTCTATATGCACAACTACAGGCAAAGGGCAACCAAGAAAGCACATCCTCATTTACCTAAATATAGAAGATAAGCCAAAGCATCCCATGTACCAAAGACCCTTAAAAAATCCAAACCCAATACAAAAAAACCCAGCCAAACAAAAAAACCCCACCTGATCTCAGAAAAAAGATTCCTGTTCACCAGTAAGTTCCTCTAGCTTTTTCTAACTTATTTATAAAAAAGGTACAATTCACAATTGTATTTACATACTACAAGAACAGACTGAAAATTAAGTGCCATAGGAGTAGAGGGACTTTTCCTGATTTCTAGATGTATGTAGTAAAAGGGTAAGAAAGTTAAATCTGAAATGGATTCAGATTAAACCCCACTGTCATTTAATTTCCCGTCTGTGTTCACCATGACAAGACCTTCAGAAGCTTGTGTGGGCATCAGTACCAAAAATGACAACACAAATTTGTTTTATAATATACATTAGTACATTATAATTTTTATTTATATTCTGATTTTTGATGACTTAAGTGAAGCCTAGTATTATCGTTTTGACTTCTATGCATCTATTTTACATCTAAAAATGTTATTTAGGTTTTCATTGCCTTTAATTCATTAACCTCGTGTGTCTTGTCTCTCTGAAATCATACTCATTGGAACTATGTCTCTTTTTTTTTTCCGTTTTCAATACTGCCATCAGTGAATAACAATAGCAAAAAAAAATATCTACAAATAGATGTGTGTATCTTTCGATCTATGTGTAGAATGATAGATAAGTACATTGCTGTCTCTGAAATGGGAAATGTGATGTTTTCCCTGTTGTCATTAGCCTTCTTGTGACAGCTGTTAAACAGTGGAAAGCTTTTAGAGTGGCAGAAAAGATTTGGATGCTTCTGAAACCCTGGTTATCCCACAGTAGGTAACCATTCATCCTTTGCTGATGATACTGACCCCCTGCCTGGTAAAGATGAAGCCCGTTGTTTTTTTGGGAAATGTTTAGACTTCTCCTTAGCACTGAGCAACTGTCTCATGCTGTTTCTCTTGCTGCCTGGCTGATCTTGAGCCTGGGGTAATTGGTAGAGAGGTCACAGACTTGCAGAGGAAAATAAACCCTCTAACTTCATGGTCCTAGATAAGCATTATTTGATGGCAAAGGAGTTACTAAGCTGATGTATTTATTACATGCTGTACCTAAACAGATATTACTGTTACTGTGTCATTTTAATACAGCAGTATGTACAGCAGAGGAGGCAAAGAATGAGCTATAAAACACTTAAAGAACTTTCACTTAATGAAAGCAGGAGCATATCTGGCAATGAACATATTTTGTCTCTAGACACCTACATCTATCAAGGACAAGACAAGTTACAGGACAAGAATGCAAAAGAAAGTGAAGCAAGTGAAGCAAACCTAATCAGCAGTAATAGGGTATGAAATACGTGCTGTATCACTGACTCCTTGTATCCATCTAAAGGTGATGACCAGGGATTACTCCAGTTGTATCATGTAATGTCTAGCCTACAGAAACTTTCTAAATCTGCAGGACAATTAAGTACTTTTTATTAATATTAATTAGGTATTAAATGCATCACCTGATGCAACAATTGCTGCAGAGTTACTTTGAAAAGAGGAAATACAGGCAAACATTTAGATAAAAACGGTTTAGTCCTTCTTGTTTCCTTAAATGACAGAAGTCAAAGGACTATTTCCTGTGGTTTATCCATGAAGGTTTATGATACCTTCAGACAATACAGCTGCAAATCTGTATTACCTCTAAAACATGCTGCAAATTGTGATTAAACTACACATTTTTAAAAAACAGTAGTGATTTTTTTTCCTAGCTGCATTATTCTAGTAGCCAAAAACCATTATTAACTGAGTATTTATGAGTACAACTAAGAGTACAGCTAGAAAGGCAAAGCACATGACATGAAATTCAAATGGGGTGGCTGTGATTCTCTGTAATTTTTCACTTTCTGAAAATTAGAAAGCCATAACAAACTGTTGAATTTAAAATGAAAAATAACAGTAGGTACACTTCTCAGCGCTGTGGTAAGTTGAAATCCTATGGCATCTATCAGCAGAAATACATAGGGTGTCACAATACAGAGAGGCAAAACAAACAAAGCAAGCCTGCAAGCACTAGAATTTATACATTAAATATCAGAAAATAGACATACTTCAAGAACTACTTTTGTGCAAGAATGGTTCCCAGAATATAGTGAAATTAATTTTTACAGAATTTTTTAAACCTTTAAGGAAACAGGAACATATGAAAAAGTGAAATGATCTAAAAAGTAGAGTGTGGTCTGGGGAAAACCAGCTTATTTTGTAATAGCTCAGTAGAAAAATGTAGACCAAGTTAGTGTTCTTGGAATAAACTCATGGCTTTTTTTTTTTTTTTTCAATTTATTTTCGCATCTGAAAGGGGGAGAAACTTGTTTGTCATGGCCATGATGACAGTTAAGCACTCGAACCAGTTACCCAGAGAGGCTGTGCAGTCTCCAGGAGGTTTTTAAGACCTGACTGGATAAATCTCTGAGCAACTTGGCCTGACCTCATAGCTGACCCTGCTTTGAGTAAGAGATCAGGCTGGATGGCCTCCTGAGATCCCTTCCAAGCCTGAGCTACCCTGTGATTGTACGAATCATGGTATGCATCTGTGATCTCTACCATGACAATCTTCCCTATCTGTGGCAGCTGACAATTGTCACTATTATTTACTGCGTAAAGCAGTTGTAAAAGGAATGTCTCTGCCCTTCTCATATCCAGACTGCTTCTGCTTAGTGCAGGATCACGGAAGAGAAGGCAGCAAGTGTTTTTTGTAATCACTGTGAAAGACATGGAAGAGAGAATCTCCTGTTAGAGCTAGGAGTTAAATTTCTGGAAAACCAGTATGAGCATAGCAGTAGTGTCCCCAAGCACAGACTGCTGAAACCAAAAGCACCAGCCACATTCTAACTCCTTTTCCTCTTTCCTTATGGAGGTACATGCTTCAAAAAATCCATACTCAATGTAACTTCTTATTTGAACTTTAACCACCTCATATTTTAGAGGAACTTTACTTACGCACCTGTTCCAATTCACATTGTGACTACCTTCTGAGTGTTATCACAGATAACGTTCAAAAGGAAAAAGAACTGGATCATCTGTAATATTTGGTTGTTGTTTTTGGCTAACAATGTAAAATCAAAGATTCCCCTATGTCATGTATATGGACAAAGCATCTCAAAGAGCTACAGTATTGTCAAGTAAGCAATTTTCTTTTACTTAGTCATATAAAATTCCACCTTTGGTGACTCAGAGGAAGTGACCTGCCTGACAGGATGCTATGCACATATCTGCAGAAGAGCTTCAAATCAGGTTAAAGATCTTGTAGTTTGACACCTTAAGTAAAAACAAGTAACATTACTTCTCTGCAAATAAAGCACGTTAGCACTATGAGAAGATAATAACTTAATTATCAAGAAGCAGAAAAGAACTATGAATTCCTGATTCCATAGAATCTCTTGATGTCTGTGTAACACTGTTTGTAAAGCTTAGAATATGATTTCTAAACAAAAATGTTAGATTCTTAATATTTTATGAGATCAATCTTAACGGTAAATGTAACAGAAAAAATATTGCTATGATTTTTCAACAGAAAATGTATTAGGTGTGTTGCAATGAGAAAACAGAATTTTTATTTATCAAAATACAGTGTTTAATATATAAAATTAAATATAAACAGTAAATATAAACTCTATTTCTTCCAGGTACCATTAGCTCATATAGTATATTGCTTTTCTCTTTTTGGCTACATAGTCTTCTATAATACATTGCTTTACCTTGTTCTTAGTAGATTATGGAGGACACCATTCTCAAATAAGAAAGATAATATTAGCTGATTGAACTATAACTGCCTGCATCACTCTAGGCAGATGCAATTCAGTGTCAAACTCTCTATAAAAAACCAGTCTCCACATTTCAAAATGAGTATTTAAAACTTTGTTCCACAAAAACCCCTCAGCTTTTCAATCAATTGGTTTGTACAGATTAGGTGGGCATTTAGAATTTTATTCAATTATGTTTAAAGCATGCAGTAATTCCAAACAATTCCACATGTATCTACCAGGCAGGGAAAACAAAACAAAACAAAACAAACAGACAAAAAAAAAAAAAAAAAAAAAAAAAAAACAAAAACAAAAAAAAAACCAAAAATAAAGCAAAACAAAACAAAAACCTGTGCCATCGTTTTACACCATAGATCAGCATGGCGTCTCTCCTCTCCTTTCTGTCCTCACCCTTCTGTCCACTTAAGAAAGAGTGTTTCATTCTTCAGATGGTACCAGCCTGTTGTTTCACAGTTCCTTAGGTGCCTTAGCCTTTTGTATTGATAAGAGCCTTCCCTTTTCTGACTCTGCAATCTGCCAGGTCTGTACCTCTTCACCTAAGCTGCTGTGACAGTATTTTCTACAGTTTCTGTGACAGTATTTTCCCCATATTTTTCTCATGCTGTTGTTTTGGTGCTGTTATTCCCATGACCTTGCCCCCCACAAACTCGATAGTGCTGCTACTTCAGCTTCTCATGGGAAGCAGTTGCCATCACTGTAAGAATTACTCTTCTTTTCCCCTGTTCTCCCTGCCACCCCAAGATACCCCGTGGTTATATTAATGGGGACAATAATATGCATCCAGAGAGGTTAACGGCCAGACTGTGTGCAGTACCTGCCCCCGATCTAGTCAGCTCTGTCAGCCTCATAGCAGGAACAACCAGCTGGGAGGCTGAGCAGGTCCTGATGGAAACTTTATAGTCACTATAGGAAAAGTATTACAAGCGGATTCACCAGCTGTATCAGAGAAGACACACAAGGAAGGATGTTTGTCTGGGGATCCCTGTTGCTTCTTTTCATGACTGGCCACTGGGAAGCTTTTCCTTTCCTTTCTCTCTCTTTTTCTCTCTCTTTTTTTTTCTTTTTTTTTTTATGCCCCAAAGCAACTTTCACCATTAGAATGGCTATTTGCCATCAGCAACAGACCGCCCTAATAAATCTTTGTGCATTTGAACCTGTCCCAACATCCTCTGTGCATCACTCTGTATCTCTGGAGCAGGTGCACTAACTAACTTCTGTGACAGTTTTACTTCAATGTTATAAGAACATAAAAACCAGCTTGTACTGCATCTGGTTTTCATGTAGTAAATTTTCTTTATAGTACCTTATATGGTGCTGTGTTTTGGATTTTGAGTGTCTGTGTGGGGCATAGCTGCCTACTTGGGTTAGATCACAACACTGATAAAAATTTTAGGTGGTCATCATGTTATACTTGAAAATAAGTCCTGATATACACACTTATAACTTCAACCATCACAGTGAGAAGACTGAGAAAGAACTGAGGCATGGACTTTTAGAGATGCTAAATACATATATATATATAGACACACACCTATTTATGTAAAAGACAGAAGGATTGAACTGAGAAGAAATGAAAGAAAAACATGCTGCGTTCTTCAAATCCACTATGAGCTCCAGGCAAAATAAAACATTCTTACAATACTAGTACTAGAAAGCTTTACAGTAAACTCATACAATCTATGAAGTTCCTATGCATAATATAATGGCAATACTTCAAACTTTGTTAAACAATTTTCCAGAAAAAAAACCCTTCTTCAAATAAGTATCAACTCCAAAGCAAAATTGCAATATGTTTTCATATAAAATTAAGGGCAGTAAATAAGAAAGCACTATCTCTTTGAAAACTTTTCAGAGAATATTAAATTGGAAAAAGAACAATAATTAATACACTCCTGTTAACCTTAAGAATTCTTCTTTAGCAGAGGAATAGTTTCTGTTTAGTTAATCTAAGAAAATATATTTACATGAAACAAGGTATTGGTTTTGTTATACAGAATAGCAGAGCTAATTTTAAAAAAGCAATTGAACTGGAAGAATACCCTAGAAAAAAGATATTTGGAAATCAATACAAAACAATCCTAAATCCTGTTAGAGCACAGCAGAAACTGTGTTTATTCATGTCTTTTATGTATCTGAAATGACTCCAGAAATACTTCAAGGCTAATAAAATAACACCATACTTTATTAATATCAAATACTTGGCAACTCAGATCCCCCACTCTCATTTTGGTTTTGTAAGGCCAGACCAAAACTTCATTAATGTGACCACACAAAATAGGAAGGGAAAGCAAAGGGCTCTCTTACTGTCCCATGTGATGTGCCTTACTGTTGTTACAGGTGCTGTAAATAGGAAAGGACATTGTTGTGGAGGAGAGGGGAGAAAGTTCCTTCTTTATGGCAGTACACAGATTTATGTGATATATATATATATTTTTCTCTAATCTTTGGTGCCTTTGTTTCATATAAATAAGGATTTTTGTATCTTAAGTGTTACTAACTCTGTAATAAATAGACTGAAGGAGTTTTTCTGGAGCAAAATATAACCTGAGTGAAAAAATTCTCTAAAAAGAGGGAAAGTAAAACTTTTACTGTTGCCATTTAATATATAATCTCAGTTGAGATGTTCAAAATAAAGGAAGACTTCATTTGTTATTCTTGTTTGAGCTTCCTTTTAAGTCAGAGCAATACAGGTCAAGTAATTCTGTGTCTAAAAGATCATTTTTCTAAATAATTTTGCTTGGTTTAAGAATAATTTCTAAATATCTATCCATAGTTGCAACAGTTCTGCATCAGTCTGTACAAGATCTGGTCTGTTCAGCTTGGACTGGATTACTTTAAACTACCCTTGATCTGCTGCCAAGTAGGTAGGAAAAAAGAAAAAAAAAGACTAGAAGTTTGTATTAACTGCCTGAAAATACCATCTCTGTACAAATCTAATTATGGATTAGATTTTATTCCTCTATAGTCACAGATCAGCAGGATTGATACATATCTACTGCATTTATTGTATTTTGGACATAACTTGGAACACTTATAACAGTTTTATACGGATAACATCTCCATGTACTGCAATATCTAAATGTATCACCCTTCACAGTGTAGGTTTAGTCTTTCTATTGTAAGTGGCAATCATTCAGAGAGTGAGCTATATCAGCAGCAAACTCAGGCAGGAAATTTCTAGTGCAATTCCCACACCCAATGGTTTGAGAACTGCAAAGCAAAAAGAAAAATCCCACAAAACCTTCAGCTGTTGAAATATATTACGTGCATGAATATAAACTCTTGTCACTCACATATTTAAGAACAATAACCCGAAAGATTGATTCAATGTGTAAAAACAAGGGGTATGTGTATGTGAATATATCATGAACAGATATTTCTGGCTTTGTTAGGAGGATGAGAAATTATTTTTCTTTCAAAGTATGTGATATATTTTAATATAATTTTCACAATTCTCAACAGTTTTGTCCATATTCCAAAACCTCCTGCTGCTGTGCAAGATAAAGGAAAGCTTCCAGCTATCTTTTTCCTTTATTTAAATAAAACACAAAACAAAACCAGCCTCCTCTGGGAGGAAGGACAAAAAATGAATTCCTCCTTTCTAGTCAGCTGCCTTCTGCTATAATTTGGCATTCTAATTCAAATTAATTGAATTTGCTTGTTTTCCATAAGCCAAGGACATATTTTTATGTACATTTCATAATGTGTGACATAGAATTTTGTTCTCTCTTATAATTGTACAAATAAATTCAGAGAAGTTATATTCCACTATTTTTATTATGTTGCATTGCATTTGCTCCTATAAGAGTTCATGAAACTTCTGTTGTGATTTACAAGTTCCTCAGTGTTTGTTTATATTTGTGCCTAGGTGAAAACTTAGCTGTGGTGTTCGAGTTTCTTAGAACCTTGAAACTTGACTGTTTTTAGAAAGTGTTTTCTAACTTGCATTATGAAGTCTCTGAACACATATTATGTTAAAAAAGGCTCTGTCGAAGCATTCCAGGTTCTTTTCCTGAAGTAGCCTTCAAATTCTTATTTTACTTCAGAAGCTTACCTTCAGTTTCTGTCAGTTGCTGCCAAGTTACTGAGATAAGATGAATACTGAATTAGTATCATTTTTGTATATCGATAAAAGAATAGAAAGTGGCTAAGATGACAGATCATGGGATACAACCATTAGAAATTAGGCTACAGAATCATCTGTCTGATATTCTACTTCAGGATAAATGACTGAACATGAGCAACTGAGACATGAATCAAGCCAACAGATTTCCAGGCTATACAGACCATAAAGAAGCTCATATTTCTTTTCAGGTGCTTAAATAAACAATGTAGTATTCAGATATGATCAGAATAATTCTGCTTTTTTAGAAGAATTTGGGAAACTAACTGTATGTAGGCCATATACCAGAAATGTGAAATGCCATCAGGTAAACAACAATCTGCTGAGTGCTACAATTTGAAAAAAACATCTGAAATGAGACTTCAATTTCTTTTTACAGGAAAACCTGCTTTTGGTGGGTCTTAACCTGGAAATTGGTATTGGTACTGGTAGGAACAGTGGTCTGACTATTCTGAACTTGTGAAGGTGCTTACCTCTATCAGAAACAAAACTTCTCTGAGTAAAGGCTATTGATAACAGAACAAAGCAAAAAACCAAAACCCCACACCAGAATGAACTCAATTTGATTTTGGGGGATATAATGATAAGGACTTTTAAAATAATACAATCACAGTTGTGATATAGAAAATGAAAAAGCTAAGAATTTATGCTACCAGCTGTGATCAGTAGTTTATTTTTTAAGAGTTTCCTCTCATCTCACTTAAACAGCAAGCAACTGCTAACTTGGAGAAATAAAACAAACAAACAAACAACCCTAAAATTATTGTATGCTTTTTTCACTGTCAAAGCAAGAATGTCAACTGTTTTTATTTTTCATGACAATCCATCTTTCTCCTCCCGAAAGGGCAAAAAATGAAATAATCAACCAGTCTCATCTCTATTTAAAAGTAAGATTTGAAATTATGTACAAGCCAGCCACGTATTCACACCTGTGACACTGAAAGTACACGGAAGAAAAATGAAATCTAACAAAAAATGATCTTTTTTTTTTTTTTTGAGGTTACCCCTTTGTGTCTCGTGGACTGCTGTTTATCTAATTGCTTTATCTCTGTGGGCTATATCTTTGAGTATTAACTAAGCCTTGGGCTCAAAAAACCTCATAATCTGTATTCATTTCTGTGTAACTAGGTGTACCTTTCTGGATTAATCTTGTTCAACTCCAGATGTAGCTCAAAAAGAAGAAATTCTTATGCAGCTATAATATTCATGTCCTGCAAGAAAGCAGGGATGTTTTTCTATTAACATTACCAATAAAACAAAATTTACTGCCTATTGGACTTTGCATTGAAATAGAGTGGTTACACTTTCCATCAGTCTCTGTCATCTCTAACTAGTGGCATGTGTACTCCCTTTTCATCACAAACTCAAATGAGTGTGTTTTGTCAATAATCTGATTTTGTACTGGAAGGGAAGTGGTAGCTTGATATGATCACTTACAGTCACTAGGAATTCCATTTGTTCCTCATCACCTCTCAGTTAGTAAATTGAGATTGATAGCTGATATCTTGGTTGTGCTCATGACCATTCCCATCCAGAAATCTATACTGCATTTTAAAAAAGGTTTCAGTTTGGCTTCTGGGGAACATTCCAGACTTGATTAGAAGATATAGTGTAGATACATCCAGGACAACTGGCACTTTGTTTGATTCTTGAATTAGGGTTCAGTGATGGAAAGAAGAATCATCTCTGTGAATAACGATGGAAATTTGGGAAGAACAGCAACAGCAAGTGAAGTTATTTTTAACTTTGTAGTATAAAGTGTTATCCAGGCATATGCTTGCATTCATATATACTATAAAATCACATTTTAATGGAGCCTACTTTGCTAGTAAAAGAAAATATTCAATAGTTATTTCTTTAGAGTCTTTTCATGTGAAAAGAATATATCTTTTCTAAGTTTCTTTTATTTTTCCTTTCACTGAACATTTCACAGTAGAGTAGAATGTCAGATTTCTCTGTCTTTTTACTACTTCTTGCCATAAGGCTTCATTAAATCATTCTAAGAGAGTCTAGAATCTACAAATTCCTTTATTTTACTCCAAATAAATTTTACTGGTAAGCAATAGCCAGGTTGGTGTTTTAATATGTTCACCTTGTTAGAGGCTTTCTTCTAGTCATAACACAGTCTTCCTTGAGAGCTAAAAAATCACATTAAAAAGTCAACTAATCATAATAGGCATAGGTTGTCACTTGTTTGCCTTCTGAAAGTTCTCTTTAATACTTTTAAATTACATATTTAAGTTAATATTTGTATGATTTAACGCAAAGCTAATCTGGTGGTGATTTGCATCCATTGCAGGAAAATATTTTTCTGTCGACTGATTTTACCATTTATTATTTCTCAAGAATTGACCTTGACAAGGAGGCTTGGATAGTCCTGATATCATATTGAATGAAAATTGATGCCAGTCAACCCATCATTCCTCTCCAGGGTGAATGAGATGCTACGATATTATGAGTGTTCTGCTGACTGCTGTGAACAAGCTAGGACTAAATGTATCAACTGGATAATGATAGATAGCATTTGGGAGCCTTCAAGGAATAAAAACAAAGCATGGAGAGACGGGATAGAAAGGTCCAACCTGGCCTTGAACATTTCCAGGAATGGGGCAAATTATTTGCAAGTCACATTCATTGTAAACAAATAATGGACTATGTGATCGGTGCATACCAAATATATTGATTAGTATGAATTAATGTGTTAAGTGCACAATCGATGTAATTAGATTTATAATTTCAATTTGAAAATGTATAATATAATGTATTAGTGTACCCTAAATGATAACCAGAGGGTAGCTTATGATCTACTATATGCCAGTATGCAAACTCCTTCAGACACAAAATCAAATATAAAATGCCCCTGTTTTCTCTACTCTGAAAGAAGAAATGGAGAAAGAACTTCAGCAAAAAAAGCAGAGATTAATAATTTTATTGCCAAGACCTCCTTCCGAAAAGATAGTGTACGTATATGCATAATAAAGAACACTCATAGTGCTCAGAGGACATTCTAGCTCTTGAGAGCAGAGTAGGTGAACTGGAGAGGTTCACCTACAGTAAATTTAAGAACACCCTTAAGCACATTATTTTCAAAGCAGACAAACCCCTGTGCTGAGAAAGACAACAGAGTTTCCTAGAGATTTTCATGAACATGGTATGTTCTTTCCTCATTAAAAGATGGCTATTTAACCTCTTTCACTGATAACATCCCTTTGGAATCAGAAACCCAAGCTGGAAAGAACTACTTTAATGGTAGAAGATGATACTTCAACCAAATTGACAGCCTCTCTTCCCAGACAATACTGTATAGTGATTTGTCTGTTGATTATAGAAGTGTCTGATCTCATAAGGAATCTGGATCCACCCTAGAAGGTTCTGGAGAGAAGCCAGCAATCACAGTTTACATTGGTACTGCTGTCAGAGAAGAGCAAGATAAAGAATCTGAAGGCAAATTCAAACACTTCAAAATAAAGATGACAGCCATTACACCTATGTTAATGAAATGTTCTTAATCTGCAGGACTGAAGGAGATGAAGGATCTTAGTGTTTGGCTGAGAAGATGGAAGGAGTAAGAATTTGAATTCACCAGAAACCAGGGACACAGTGGATCAAAAAGCACCTATATGAAAGAAATGGATTTTAGCTCAGTGATAGAACCAGGTTTCTCATGCTGGAAATAAATAACAAAAATTTGAGTTAAGGAGGAAGACATGCACACTCAGTAATCAGGCAGAGGAATTAGGAATGGCAGAGTGCTTTTCATAGAGGATGCAAAGACAAGATCAGAAGCAGCAGTACTTACGCTTCTGCATCAAAGTTGGAAGTTTAAGAAATTATGTGGATGATCTACTTAGTCTAGCACTAAATAAAGACAGGTGTAATAGGATGCTGAATATTTGTCTGATCAGTGGAAGACTGCAATTAGGTTACAAAATAAACATGAATAATGCTGAAGTTCAGTGTATATGAAAAACTACTTACCTTGGAGGGTAACAGAATCTGAATAGGTTGAAATTTCAGGTCTCGGATAGGAAGAGTATAATTTTTGACCTATTTTCCTGATACCACAGGATGGGGACATTGATTGTGATCTGCTTACAGAGATTAGAGGCAGGAAATACAGCAGTCAGGGGAGACTTGACTCTATCTAGAGTAGACAAATGTCATATCAGACTTTAAGGCCGAGATCACATTTTTGTGCATTATCAATGACTAGCAACTGACTGGAGGCTTCATAAGAAAACATGCAGTCTTTCAATTGGTCCCAAGTAGAATGCAGGATGTACTTCGATATGTTAGAGTGCCTCCTCAACCGTAACAGCAATTGTAATGTATGCAAATGAGCTCTGTCTCAAAAAAGGGACACTGCATAAAAATGAGGAAATTATCAAAGAGTTGCAAGGGCCAGCTAAGACACTTAAATGTCTGCAGGTGGAAAGGCTTAAGACAGGATGAAAGGAACATAAAAAGGCTAAGCAGTAGGGTAAGGTAAGTTACTGGAAGCAAGAAGACATCCTTCAAAAACCTGAAATTGCTTTCAAATGAAGGAAGTAGAAAAGCTCAAATCTTGCAGAAAGGGCATAATAAACAAATAAATGAAGGTTAAAAGTTTGGGGAATGTCTAAACAAAAGGAAAAAAAAAAAAAAAATAATAGACCCTCCTCCAAAGACATCAAAGATCAGAAAAGATTCCAGAGTCTGCAGGAAGAATGGATAATCAGGGCACAAAAAAGTACTGCAGAGAAGCTAAATCTGCTCTTAGCAATGATGTCCTCTGTGGAAAAATGGAGATTCTACTGCCAAAATCAGTTCATAGGATCTATCTTGAAATGATTGCTTGGAGGAAGTTAGAGTAAAGAGACAAAAAAAGTAAGAAATACATGGCCAGTACTGAGTGGTATTCACCCATGTGTTTAAAGGAACAATTTTAGTGAAATAACCGAATTGCTAATGAAGAATGTAAAAACCTACTTAAAATTGCCTTGGAGTGTGATAGATATGATGCTATCTTTTGAATTTATTCCAAGGGAAATCTTGGCAAGTACATGCTTCAGGCCTGTGTTGGACCAGAAAACATAAGAAAAAGAAATAATGGACACTGTGTGAGCTGGCAAGGCAGGACACAGGAACAACCACAAAACCGTGCATGAAATGCAAAAAGTAAAGTTATTTTCATTACTTCATCAAACAGGGGATCCCTGAAGCAGCATCCGGGGAGAGGCACACAGGTGGGGACATAGGCATCGAGGTGCTCAGTCCGTACATTCTAGAGGATAACCAAACTTGCTGTTTTCTCTTGTATTTCAGGGATTTGAACGGATGTAATATACCACTGTGCTTTGATCTTTCCCACAGCAGGGCAGGAATCTCAAACATGTTCCAGAGCGTGCCTCTAAGTCTATCACAGGCCTATGTTATTTAAACACAGATGTTCTACTTGTCCAACACACAAGGTGAAAAAACAATTGGTATGATATCTGTGATTTTCAACACCCCAGCTGCCAGTCACTTGAACGTGTTCACACTCCTCCTCACCAGTCTTCTGTTATTTTCCCACAGACACCTAGATAAAAATAACCTACCAGGAGGGAGGCATTAGGAAAAAGAAGTTCTGCTCCACAAACCTATAGGACTTGTCTGAAGGGGACAAGAAGTCCATGACAAGGGGTGATCTGGCCATTATAGTCTTGTATTTCTAATCCAAAGAGAAATCCAAGGCTCTTTGGAGACAAAAGCTTTTATGCAATCTCAGTAACTACAGAATAAAGAGGAAGACCTTTTACAGATTTTAAAAACTGACTAAATTGTAAGATGTTGAATAATAATAAAGAATCAGTACTTAGCAGAGGGAAGTCATGAGTGGAGTCCTGAAAGGAGTTTTCCTAATTTTCCTTGAAATCTTCATGAATTTTTCAGAAAGCAAATCAAGTCACCCCTGTATGTTCCTAACTGAGCAAGTGGAACCATTTCAAGAATAGTAAGAACATTTCTGGTCTCTATTTATCGCATGCAACTAAGACCTGTGATAGGTGATTTAAGTAAGCATTTAGATAATCAGCTGGCTTTGGATCTGTCTGTTTCGGCATGATCGCCATCAGCACTGATTGTATTTTTGCTTGGCAAACAAAAAGTATGCATCACATGTATTGATTAAAGGAATATAGCTGACATGAAAACTTGCTGTTTATTTTGTCAAAGACCAAGGTAATATCCCCAAATCACTATTTCTGTATTGCAAATTGTGATTTGAGGGATGTTTTTATCCTATTCAATTTCATATTAGTTTGATATATGTGTGTTGTGGTTTAACCCCAGCCAGCAATTAAGCACCACACAGCCACCCACTTGCTCATTCTCTCCCCGGCATTGGGATGGATGAAAGAATCAGAAAATAAATGTAAAACTCATTGGTTGAGACAACAACAGTCTAATAGGAAAGAAAAGGGATGGAAAATAATAATAATGATAATAAAAATCATAGAATATACAAGACAAGCGATGCACAATACAGTTGCTCACCACCTGCTGACCAATGCCCAGCCGATCCCCAAGCCACAGTGCCCCCTGGCTAACTCCCCCCCAGTTTATATACTGGGCATGATGTCATATGATATGGAACACCTCCTTGGCTCGCTGGGGTCATCTGTCCTTGCTGTGTCCCCTCCCAGCTTCTTGTGCCCCCCAGCCTCCGCTGGCAGAGAAGCATGAAAAGCTGAAAAACCCCTGACTTAGTATAAACACTGCTTAGCAACAACTAAAACATCAGTGTGTTATCAACATTATTCTCATCCTAAATCCAAAACACAGCACTATAGCAGCTACTAGGAAGAAAATTAACTTTATTCCAGCACAATGTGGTAAACCTCACTTACCTTTCTGAATGCAAATCACCTAGCATGTGCCAGCTGATGTTTTTGATACAGCTTTACCTGCTTTAACTGAAAAAGTACTGCTTTGATAGTGTCAGTAGAATACTGATGCATCTCCTCATACCACTAGAGAATTACAGATACAGAAAATGATATACAGTTCTTTATAAAGCTGAGTTATTAAAGAGGCCTATTATGTTGCTGAAGAATAACTGTAACTGTAACTTCATGCAGAAATTTTCCCATTTTATTGGAATCACTAATGTAGTAAGGAGGAAAATAACAGGTTTTTCTGCACAGGGGTATCACAAACACACTTGGTTTCATGTTTTCATTTAACCAATGGGAGAATTTGTCTTAAACTGTGGGACACTCTTTGCCCTGTCCCATTTCCACACTTCCCAGGTGAAGATGTAAATACAGTATTCATCTCATTGTACTGCCAGAGATCTCATTTTCATCAGCTTTCCCCTACATTCCATTTCACCTCTTTAGGTAAATCTTGCAGGTTCTGGCTCTTACAAGGTCTTTCATGCAATATAGACGCTGTTGTCCATCACAGAAAAAAGTTACTGTTAATGATTTAGTTTTTGTGTCTGTGCAGACAGTATCGGAATACTTATATTAGAAGTACTTCTTAGAGCATCAGAAATATCATAAAGTCAAATATTTTAATGGGTAAATCAATATGTTAATAAAAGTAAATAAATATCTTTGAACACATAGTTCAGGTAGGTATTTTTCATTTGTGCAATGTGTACAGGTGTTATGAAATGCTTATTATATAGCCAATGTCTGCTTTTATTTGAGAAAAAAATATTACCCCTTATTAAAATACAACATATTTATTATGGAAAAAAGTTTCTGTTTTACTTTGCCTACTTTATCCCAGTACTCTTGATATTCCTTTGTCGTCTTAAACTAATTACATAAAAACTCACCTCATTTTGGGAATGCTAGAACGATGATGTTCTTCTGTCTACAATAAGCTTTATGTCTCCTGGCAGGGACATAAGGATTTGAGTGAGTGATATGTGTATTTGTTTTGTTTCATATCTAGATTTTGCTAGACTTATTTATGCAACACACTGACTTGCACACATCAAGACAAAAGCTTTTTCCATTATTCCCTGCTCTTAAATAGCTTGATCTCATTCACTTGCAGGGTATAAAGATTTGACCAGTTTTACCTTTCCTCATCATTGATACCCAATTTTCAGTTCTGTCAAAATTTGTTATCTTTTAAACACTCTGTTTCTAAATCAACATGGAAATCATGGTGCTCAGTGTCCTCAATTTACAAAATGCTCTTTGCAATGTAAATTGCAATGCATATACCTCAAGGAGCTGATCACAGGGGAAACTCTGGGCTTAGTTACCAGTCATGAGAGACTAAGATAATGCTATGTGTGGATGATCCCACACTACTCCAAGGGTGCAACTGATTTCCAGGTTGGCTCACTCATATTGGTTTACTCTATAATCCCGGGACAAATACAGTTCTACTACTGGTGGTGTAGCATCATTTTGACAGTTGATCGCAAACCAACTGGGCTGCATGCACCTCTGACCAGTTTTTCTGTTCCCTAGTGTACGGCTATTGTCTTGCTCTAGTTACATGCAGTGTGTAATAACTATTCAAGATATTCCTCTTGTCAAATTGTGGACATATCTTTATAGTAGTATATGATACACTTTTTTTTCGTTTGTGTTTGTTTGTTTGTTTAGATAACTGCATCTTCTTTTGGAAACTCTCATTTATGGAAATAAAATTGTAGTTTACAGTCATCCAAACATTTCCTATCACAGAAACACATAATAGTAAATGTAAATTTAGTTAATGGATACTAATCCAGATGAAAATAAGGAATGTAACTTCCACCTTAGTTTAATTTGTTGTATAACCACCAAGACATACTTCATACAATGTATAAGAGAAGCCAGTAGGTTTCATAACTAAAGCTAGTTGCCTAAGCTATCCAATGATAAATACTTATTTGATTATTAAAATGCTCTGTTGGATAAGAAAGTGAATTCAAATATTTTTGAGCAATGTCACTAATTTTGTACTAATTTTCAATCCTGTTTCACATAAATCTGATTGTTCCTTGATTTTGTATGAAATCTGTGTACAACAACAATAAAAAGGAATGTAGCTGAATAATTACAGATGTGATGGCAGACTGGACTCCCATGATTAACTAATGAGAACGTATGCTTAGTATAGATAGAATTACATGGAAGACATAGTCTCATGTGAAATTTTTTCCATTTCTTTTTTTTACATAATATTTACTCCTTTCCATATTCCACAACACATTGTCAAACATCTAAGTTCTCCTTCATTTTAGAAATAAAATAGACCAGGCATTAACTGTTAAGTTTATGAAGGACTAGTACCTCAGCCTTATACAAATCTTTTAAAAACATACTTCCAGCAGATGTTTTTTCACTTTTTTTCATTTTTTACAAGAGGTTTATATGTGCCTGCTACTAGAAGCAGCTTCTACTTGTACAATTTTCCACACTATGAAAAATACAAGTCTTGGTTCCTTGTTTTCTTATAATTTTGTGTGAATAAGATAGTTTATGTTATTTTCTTGTCATGATGGCTTTGTGCCTTGTTTTGTTTCTACAGCTGAAGAAATGTAGGGTTGAAAATTACTGAGGTTATTTGTGAAGTTGCAATAATCTGGCATAATGTTAAACTTCATAAATTTGAGAAAGATTTGTTTTCTGTTAATAGCATTTTTTTTTCCCAAATGTGCTGGATTAGATTCAACTAAGTTTCTAAGTAAGCAGCATATTAAGAGAAAGATTTCTTCAGAAGATTGAGTATCTCATTTAGGTTAAAATTCATTCATGACCACCCTGGGTTATGTAGTATTTACCTAGCTAACTAGTCCTTACTGACTAAACAGGAAGACAGATTCTTCATACTTATTTATTTGCATTATCATATAAGTATAATTTACTTTGAAGTAAATAGCTGCTATTAAAAATGATAGATCACTTTAATAAGCTAATGGATGAATATTAAAAAAAAGTTGTCTCATTTTTATTTTCTAAACTTAGCATGAAATCTGGTATATGTTAAAGCTTATCTGGGACACTGTTTTTCTGTAAAAGGCAGGTGCTTCTGTTTACATGCTACAAACAAACTGCAGAAAGCTCTCCAGCTGCTTTTTAAATGTTTATGCCAGGTATTACTGTCATGGCCATTAATCCTGATATATCTTTTTAATTTGAATTTAAAACATCACTCCATAATGATGTGACAAGAATGACTTGATTTACTTGCATTCTACTATAAATATTTTGAAGGAACTTCATTCTTGATCAAAGCTGATCTTTTCAACAAACAATTGGAAAATCTATTCTGGACAATATTAATTTCCTAACTGAGGTTCAGAGAAACTCAAATCGTGGTTTTATGTGAGATATACATGTTTTATAGAATTTATAAGTATTAGACTGTTTGAATGCTTTTTGCCACATTCCAATGACATTTAATAATGCTTTCGGAATTAATTCTGTTATTAAGAAACGGGAATTTATAATTTTAGCATAACTAGACTAGGCCTACATATTCATAGAATCATATACATTTTTTTAAAAGTGTGTTTGTGCATACTGCATTGATGACTGAACATGTAGGTCCCTTTTTATGTCCCACTTGTAGTCTTAATTCTCTATAAGACTATAACTTGTTATATGCATATAGAAATTTACTTCTCCCATAGCGATTCGATGACAGAAGAGCCAAATATCATAATGTTAATAGTATTGTTTTACATTCATTTAGCAATTTGAGGTCACAGTGCTATTTAACATATGGAGAAGTGATTAGTAGAGCAAAACTTACACACTTGTTAAATTAATTGTACAGGGGGAAAAAAATGTTTTCCACTTTAATGTCGTCTACTACTAGTATTAATATAAAAAATCATATTTTAGTAAAAATTTAAGACTGAGTAGGATGTTAGTAAGTGAATTCATCCACGAGGCTTTAAAAATTCTTTATTAAAATGAATAGCTCTCACTCTCTCTATTCATGTCACATCCAAAATCCCCATCCAATTTGTGGAAGTCACAATCTGAAGTATGCCACTTGAGAACTGAGCTTAATGACTAGCATTCTTTAGTTGCATAAAATGGGAAGAAAAATGTGAACAATCACACTGACAAGTGCCCTTTGTAGAACATTTAAGAAAAAGTCCAAGCACAAAAAAGGCCGAGAACGAAGAGAGTTTGCATAATATTGGTTTGTTCAGTTTTCTCAGTTTGAAAGTAAGTACAAACACACAGTGACGAAATCTCAGTCATACACACACACACTCTCCCCTCCTTAGCTTTCAAGAGAATGCTGAACAACTTTAATACAGTGACAAATTATTTATCATTATTATATCCTTAATTACTATTTTATGAACTTTGTTCAAAGGCATAGATGCAAATATCTTAAAAGTAATAACCTTTAACCTTTATGGCTATACCATATTGAAGACACTGAATAACTAAATTAAAAAAAAAAAAAATCTACTACAACTCTAAATATCTAAATAGTGGTGATAATCCTTAGAAATAACTCATACTTAATTCATAAAAAGAAATTCTACTTCCTGTTTAGTCTTCAAGGTCATCCAAATCAAAACCCTATGATGAGCTAGTATACACTACATAGATATTTGACCCATCTGTTTTGAAAAATCCTCCAGAGGCAACTCAACGTGGTATTTTCCTTTCCCCAGAGCTTTCCGTAATATCTTAGTATGTGCATATATACAGGGATATGCACAAATGGGAGTAAACTACTACCATTTTCTTTAAAACAATTTTTCACATATTGATAGACATGCTTAATCTGTTGTAGATCATATTTGCTAAATCTCTGATCCCTCTTCTTTGGACTCTTTTCTATTATTTTATCCTTAATGAACATACTTTAAAAGAAGATAAAAGGCTTATAAATTCTATTCTGTTACTTTCACACAAGGAAAAGTTATCAATGACAAGTTAGCAACATTCCATAATTTCATAATAGATAATTATGACATCTCCCTCCTTTCTTTTTAGTGGCTTTTATTTTCTATTTCAGTACATTTCTATCTATTTAATTGTCTCTATGCTCTGTTGTACTCTGTTAGAGAATCTGATATTCTATATTTCCATTCCTTTTTTTATATTCTTCATGCCCCAAAAAGAACAATTGCTTACAGTGCTCATGATCTGAAGTTGTTAAATTTCACTAACAGACGATAAAGACTGTAGATATTGTACATATCCCAATTAAACATTCTGCAATAATTAAAGATAAATAGCTAATACTTTGTATGAGGAAAATTATATAATGCTGAGCTACTAGAAAAAATTTGCTGAATTCCAACCCTAAGCTTGAATTCTTTGTATCAAATATCTGTACAAAAGGATGAAGACATAATCAGTCTAGATTAGTGACTTTGTGATGAGATCTTAGTTTATAAAGTACTCAAATATTTATTTAAAATGTCAACTTAAGAATATTTAAACACATTCTTTAAGATTCCCTAAACATATTGTCCCCCCAAAATGTTTCACAAATATTTGTAAAAAATATCAGCATCTCTTGAATTAAATTCAGAGTAGAATTAATCTTCCAAAAGAATTTTGGCTAATTCTATTTATTTCTCTAAATTAACATTTATTAGGCAATCCCAATGTTATTACTACCCATATAAAAACATAAAAAAGTTATAATGTTGATTAATTGTAGATGTTTGGACTCCAGTGCTTCCAGGAGTACCACATAATTGCTTTTATTTTTGACCTATTAATAGCAGATTAGTACTATTTTTCATTTAGTTTAATGTTTCGCTGAATACAGAATACTTTACAATGGACAAACCCCGGGCATTTTCCAATACTGCTCTTGCAAACCGTTTTCTGTCTGACTGGTTGAGAGTGTTTGTCCCCTCACACCCAAGAGTAGTGAACACTACTGTGTTTATTTTCCTCCACAAGAAGAGACACTGTATCGGTCCAACCCTGATGTAAGGGGAATGTTAAATAAGAGTTAAAGGCTTTCCAAACAGAAGTCTTTGCTATAAACCCCAGCCCTATGACAAATAGAAGCTGTTGCCTAGGCATATTCCTGTTGTTATATTGCACACTTAAACATCTGGTGGGATTGAAACGATATAAATTCATCTACCCAATAATATTTTATGTACTTAAGCATTTTTTATTCCTGAATATGTTTTTGCCATTCTTAGTCCATTTGTTAAATGAATTTTCTAATGAGTTTGAAAGCTTAATTCTAGCGCTACAGGAGTGCTGTTATCTGCTTTTATCAGTTGTGAAAAAGAGCTAAAGGATTTTAGCCATGTGTAGAATCAGGTCAATTTTATTTTGGTGAAGGGTTAAGGAATGAGAAGGTAAATCTTCCATCTCTGGTGTACCCTACCAATCTTACCATTTCTTTTTCTTTTTTTTTTTTTTTCTTTTTTTTTTTTTCTTTTTTCCACATTATTTTATCATTCAATCCCCTCCAGCTCTTACTATTATCTGCAATCTTTTCAAATAATCCACATTCTTATTTTTTCATAAAGTCACAGAAGCAGAAGTTTGAAAGAAACTTTGAAGGTCATTAAGTCCTTTCTGCAACTCAAAAAGGGACTATTCCAACACTGTATCAGGTCAGACATGATTTTGTCTGGCTAAATCTTAAAAACCACCAAGGATAAAGAATCTGCAGACACTCTGGGTAACCTGTTTTGGTACTGCATTACCCTTCTGGTGAAAAAAGATTTCCCGCTGGCTAAACTGAAGGTCTTTTTAAGCTTTCATTATTCTTTACGTGATTTTCTTTTGCCAGACAGCAATTCATCCTTCTTAGACTCTACTTTCTTTCACCTATGACAAGATCATCTTTCCATCTCAGAACTATCTCTGTTATGCCTCACTGTATTCATTTATGGCTGTGGATGTGAAAGTTTTCCACTACTGTTCTGGCATATTTCAGTGATTCTTTTATGATCTAGCCTGAAAGACAAAAAGAAAAATTCTATCTCTAATTCTGAAGATAAAAGTAAGTTCTATGATTTTTCTCTAGTGATGCAGGTCTATGAGAAGCTCTCTAATTATCCCAATAAAAGAAAATCCTTAATTTCCCTATCACTAAATAAATTTCACTGTTCTAGAAATCTCTATTACCATATCTTCTGGCAAAGACATTTCCTGTTATAGTATGACAAAGAATGAAATTTTCAAAAAAATTTGTGACCTTCTAAAGGCTACTGCTTCATACCTCCAAGTACAAGGTACATTTCTGGAAGTGTTTTTCCTCTATAGTAGATGTATATGAATAGACACTTTAATACATTTGAGATAACTTATTGCATTTATTTCTCATAGGGAACAAGGAAGAATATTTCCATGTTTGTAGATTTCTTATTTTTCATGACTCAAGAATGCTATTACGACTTCTCCAGAACTTTCTTGGCCCTGTTGCTTGTACTATTCACAGTTGCAGGCTTCATTTTTTATGTTAGACATTACATGATCAAGTCTTGATCTCTAAGTTAAACTTATCATTTCACTACACAGATGAGCAGACTCTTTTTTAGCTCAGAACTACACTGTATTCCTTCATCTACTCAGAGTTTTTGCCATAAAGAGAACCACATTGTCTATGAATTTGAATCTTTCAGTATCAAGCTGAAAGAGTCAGGAGCTCCAGCTTTAGGGCTGACAGTATTTTCCTTTAATGAAGATACTCCTGCATTAGCCTCAGAAGGACATCTATTTCCATTCCCCAGCTTCTACTGTTCCTTTACTTGTCATTGAAAAAATTCCTGGCTTATTATAAAAAGCATACCTACTAAAAAACAGAAGGGCCACGGGACAACCTTAACCACAATATTAGTGAAATGTTGTTCAGAAAGAATCTGCAGACTTAAGAAAAAGCCTGAATTGGTGATACCTAGGAGGTGGATGAGCCATTGGTGATTGCAGTAAAGTAGTGGTCTTTGACATCAAACATGCTATGTTGTTACTGAGACTATATCTATAATGCTAAGTATGCATGAGTGCATAACTTTTAATGAATGCATATGTTAAAATAAAGCTCAGTTTCACAAACATTTTTAAAAGCATACTATGGTTAAAACATATTAATATAAGCTGTAACCATAAAACTGCTGAAATGAAAGTGTGTCAGAAAAAAATATTTAAAGACATTTGTATTCATAAAATGTACATATTAATCTCAAGCACAATCATAGCATTTGAATCTGGAATGTGAACAACTGGAACAACTGTGAGGTCAATACTCTTCCAAGTGCATTGAATTCACAGTATGAATACAAACACTTTGGAGAGACAAAGAAGATTTAGAAACAAAACCTAAGAGAAATATTTAGGGTCATACACTCCTCCAGTTCAACAGGGTTTTTAACTTCTCTGGAAATTTTCTCACGCAAATAGACAAAATATGCTCCCTTAATTTTATTAGAGATTTATTCTGAAGGCTCTGAAAATATGAAACAGTATTTGATTAAGAATCAGACTTCTTTATTTAAATTGGAGACTGCCTCTATCACTGCAGATTTTTGCTTTCTTTTCTGTTAACTGTTATCCTGAGATGTGGAATTCTTTCAAACACTAAATTACTAAAAATATGTATTTCTTAATAAAGTAAAAAAATTCTGTTCACAAGAAATTACTGTCAATGAAACTATAAAAATAAACTGTCTTTGTAGTAGTTTTTCTAGAATCGGTCTGATTTATCAGTTGTAGCAAGAACTGTGGTTTATTTTTCAAAATAAGTTAATTTTTTAATAAAAGTAAAATACTCTCAAAACACATTAGTCAGAGGGAATTCAAAGTTTTCATGTCATCATCAACCTTGCACTTAATTTTTTCAATAAAAAAAGAATTCACACAAAGTTTATAGAAGCATATAAAGAGCAAGTCTGGAAAAGACTCCTGATGATCATGTAGTTGAAACTCCTGCTCTAAGCATGGCTAACTTTAAAGTTGATCAGGTTGCCCACAACCTTGTCTTATTTAGTTTTAAGTATGTTGAAAGATGGAGATTTCACAAGGCCATTGGTCCCTTCCAACATCAAAAATCCTGTGATTCGGTAAAATTCAAGTAAACTCAAATATTTTTAATGAAAGTCAAGAGACTGAGTCTATTTTAGTCAAAGAGTCTGTGCATTTTAGAGAGTGCTCTTCTGTTCCTTTCAAGCTGTTGGTGTTACAGACTTGTGAAGGGCTCTTATATTTAGCTATCTAATCTCCTCATAACTTTAAAAATGAATAGATATTACCTAATGGGAGTTTGTTCTTAACTCATTAATATTATTCAGCCCTTATCTCTCCACACTGGATAGATGATACAGAAAGATGCCGAGTATCAGTTGTCAATAGCCATGACTCATACTGTTTAGAGCATCATCAAAGAGCCAGGCAGAAGAAGGGTCTGAGAATATCAAATCCTTCTACATGGCTTTATGTTTGAAAGCAAAGTAGCCTCCTCAAGTCTTAGAAATGATGAGAAACACACAATTACTTGATAATATATAAGCAGAAAATTCTGAGCACTCAGTTGTTTTTCACTGTATTATTTTAGAAAATTATGCCATTCAGCTACTGAAATTTCTTCTACATTTTTTTTTAATTAGAAAGTTTCCTGAGTTGCCTAGTTAGTGACATTATCTTAAAATATCAGATCAAGTTTTCCAATAATTAAAGCCTATAGGATGATGACAGCTACCAGCACTTAAAAATCAAAACCTATAGTCTAATGTAACTTCTGTTCTGTGTATGTACCACACACACAGACACACATTTTGAAACCATGTGGAAATGATACTTGCATATTTTGTTAGCCTGTAGGGAGAATTGTTCTAGCTTTTATCACTGAGGATACAAAAAATCCAACATTAAATCATTTCAAATTAATGGGATTTTTTCTTTTAAGGCAGAAATAATTCTGTGAGGTACCTCCCAGAAGCCAAATACGATGATTTCAGCCCCTTGGGAGGTGATACAACAGCTTCACAGAAGAAGTCTTTCTACTGAGTTTCATTTAATTCCCAGTAGGTGTTTCATTTTATCATAAAGACTTCATCATTATTTTTCCTTTTTATTCAGAGCAAAAATCTTTCCCTTCAGCTGCAATAAAAAGGATCTGAACTCAAAGAGCTTACTTTTTCATAAAACATGACATGCGTTTTTCCTTTCTAGGAGCAGACTTCTGATTCATCTGAATGATGAACTAACACTGATGAATGAATGGGAAAAATTAAATGTATGTTTCTGCAGGACCCAATGAAAAAAGGAAATGTTGAAAGATAAATATATGGATAAGAAAAAATTCAATTTACAACTTAGCTTATCTGCTGTGACACTTAACACTCCACAGATTAGAATACCACCTGAAAAAAAAATCAAATCTAAAATGAAAGCAGAATAGTTACAGCTTTATCTTTTCAGAATTCAGAAGAATGTAAAGTGCTTCATAGACACATTAATGACATTATGAAGGAAGCAGGAGAGGGAAGGGAAAAAAAAACATCCATGAACTCTGACAGAGATTCAAGAAGAAGTTTGCAGGAAGAAAGGCAGAACATGGATCTCACAAGTAGAGATATTGAAGGAAGATAAAATAAAGACAGATACATTAAGACATGTCTTTTTTTTTTTTTTTTTTTAATTTGGAAAGATGTTTTTAGTCAGAAAATTGAGTTTTACTCAAAATGAAACAGTGTACAAGTCAAGTCTTTACTTTTGAAATAAAAAAAAAAGAGTATCAAAGTGGCTACAGCATATTATTGACCACTTAGGGAGAAAATTGAGAGAAAACTTCATTTTGATGATTATTTTGTATTCAAAATGTCAAGTGTTTTAAGTGTTTTTTTTTTGTTGTTGTTGTTGTTGTTGTTTTTTTTTTTTTTTTTTTTTTTTTTAAACATTCAATTAAGCAAGGACTACGACAGTGACTGCAAAATGACTATAGCATTACATTTTGGTCCCAATTTTCTTTTTGGCCATTCTAAAGTTTTTCATAACCAGTGCTGATTTGAAACTGTTAAGGAATGTGGCAAACTTGGAAAAACCTATATATTGTTATTTTCCAGAATTTTACCTCTCAGAAATGTAAAGTATTAACTACAGATGGGTCCTATTCCATCTAGTGATTGAAATAAAAAGAAAGATGAGAATCTTCAGCAGAATATTTAGAAGAACTGGAACTTACTGGGTGCTACAAAGGGTCTCCCTAACCAGTATTTTCCATTACTTTGCTAAATGAGCAAACATAAGCATGGACTAATGAAAAATCAATAATGGTTTGCATCGAAGAATTCTAAAGAGAAAATTTTAATAGGCAGAAGATTTCTTAAGTACCTTACAAGTTTTAAGTGCAAAAGCTGCTGCATTCAGAAGTCTGCTGTTTTTAAGGACAAGGATGTCAATGTGGTGAGAAATACTTTGAGTGCTTATAATGTGTAAATAGTTTCTGGTACAGCTTGATACTTAGTCAACTCAATAAAAGACACATGGTTTAACTTATCATTGATGCTGTGGTTAAAAAGGAAAAGATTTTAAAATTATTTTGCAAATCTCATTTTACAATCCATTAAAGACTCCGTAGTGGAGAGAAGTCCCACATACATAGACTGTATCATATCAGAAAATCTCTACCAGATAGTTCCTGTGAAATTCTTTCTTCAGGTATGTAGATAACCGCTCTCTTCATCTGGTCACTTATCAAAAACTATCTTGAGAGAGGTAGACTGAACACTGCAGGTGTTCTGGGGCTGATTATTTGAGGATTATAGGGGAGAGATTTTGTGGGTGTAGAATAGGGAAAATAAATCCCTGAGGCTGGCCATTTAAAGATCACAAGGCTAATGGTAGGAACTACAAGTTGTGTGATAGTACTTAGAGGGAAGGACATAGGCAGAAAAGAAAATACTAATCTATTAATGACAGGTGGTGGGAAATAGTGGCAAGACAGCAGAACACTGAAGATGTACTCACTTAAAGGCACATTTTACAGATATAACTTCTGGTTTCAAAGCTCAGTAATAAATGCTGAAACACAGTCCAAATGATAGGTCTTGCACTAGACACTATGGACCTGACTAAGTGAAGCATTTTATT
This sequence comes from Tyto alba, assembly GCF_018691265.1. NCBI lineage: Eukaryota > Metazoa > Chordata > Aves > Strigiformes > Tytonidae > Tyto > Tyto alba. The sequence goes on along the minus strand of NW_024881324.1, from coordinate 25,732,900 downwards.
GTACAAGACATTAAAATGATCTCTTTGTAATCATTGAATGACTAAAACTAGGTTTTGATACAACAAAACCAGAAAAAAAGGAGGGGAGAGGAGGAACAAAGAGTGAAGAATGTGAAATTTACCATATAAATAAGCACATTCAATATTATTTTATCTTTAAAATCATATAGACAATCTCATCCTAACAACTGTTGACTTCAATAAAACAGGAACAGAATTAAACTGGATAAATTGATCTGTATTTGATGTTCACCCTTTTCAAGATGGGCAACTTTATATGCAGTAGTAATAATTAGCAGAAAAATTTCTACCACAGAAGTCATAAAAATGTTTTCCAGGATTTTCAATAGCAGGACATGTAAAAGCATAAATATTTTAATAAAAATAAACTGACATAGAACGATACATGTACTTCAGTAAAGACTTTGAATATTTGCAGACAATATTGCTGTGGAGGAAAAAATTATATTTTAAGAAAATACTTTATCATTCAAAGAAACAAATTTAAGTTTGGTTTTAAAACAATAGTTTACTTAAATAACTAACTCAGAAACTCCATTTTTTCCAAATTGTAAACATGTAAAGTTTCATTCTTTTTCTATTAGTGGCCCTGTTCATCAGAAGTCTTCATTTTTATCTTCTTTCTTGGTTGATATTTTGAGATTTCCTGTTTTTAGAAGTTTATCACAGGTGATCTGAATCTCAAGTTAAGTATTCCATCCTTTCAAATATGTCTGCAAGTATTTATTGACTACATGTTCAAGTTGATTAAGCACAAATGTTCACTCGGTTGCTGCACCTACCTCCTTTCCAGGAGCTATGTTTTATACAGCCTGTAAACACTTTCTTCTTCTACAATTTGTCTCTTTTAGCATCATTACCCTATTGCCATTGGAAACTAGAAAGATATATTAATACACATAAACAAAGAGATACTTAATTATTCAAATATTTATATCCTGTTATTTCTAGTGGAAAAATCAATTAATTTCAATCACATCTTATTTTCATGCTGTGTTAAATGCATGTTTCTTTTCTTATTGTCGTTTTTTTTCTGTCTTCTGTCTTAGAACTTTAACTCAATGGTTGTGAAATACAGTGGTTCTGTTATTATTTAAGCAATGTTTTGGTCATATCACAGGCTTCAGATTTTGAAAATACCTCACTTCAAATAAATATGAGCTCGGTCAGAAGAAAGACAAACAGAAAAATGCATTTAAAAATGGAGGGAGAGAAAATAATGGGACGGTATGTTGTGGACAAAAGAATTGGGGAATATAATTTTACTTAATTTTTTTGCCAGCCACCACAAACCTCCAGTCAGAAGAAGCACACCAGCACTTAGACAGACATGTCTACCCTACCATTTCCACAGGCTCAAATATCTTAGCTAGAGGTCCCAGTTGGAGAGTCAGGACTCCCCTGGTAAGGTGGAAGCCAACACGGGAGGTTGAGGTGGCCTACCTTGTGGTTTCTTTCTGCCTCCTGACACTCCATGGTCTCTTGCTGTCTCATTCTATGAGTGGGTTGATTAGGGGTTAAGGTGCCTTTGGGAGGGTATATACCCCAGTCCAGTATGGAATGCCTTTTATCTGTTCACCTCCTGGATCGTGACTCCAGCTCCACCAACTGCCAGGGTCTTTCTGAAATTTGTTGGCGCAGGGGTGCTGTGCTATAGAAGTGAGGGCTTCTCTTACTGGAGAAAGTTCAGGTGTGAGATGGCTTTTCTCATGATGATAGACCTTAACAATCTGACATATATCCAATAGACCCCATAAGGGTTGGCCCAACAGCAATCTGATCTGCAGATTTGTCAGCTACCCAGGTGTGAACCAGAAATTACTGAAATCAGTAGGAACATGAGCTGATGATGCAAAGTGCTTAACATGCAGCCACTCTACAAGGATAAACTGAACTTATGGCCATCTGGTCAGTACTCTAAAATCCTGGGAAAATATAGCAACAATTTATTGGAGGACCTCTAAAACAGAAATTCACCTTCTCTACATCACCAATAAAAGTACATTAGTGACATTACCAAATTTCAGATCACCTCATTACAAAGTTAAGTTTTTGAAAAGGTGTCAATTATTTACTCATAGGAGCCCCCAAATCTGGAATTTTCTGTGTAAACATGTAGAGTTATCTTTCATGCCTTCCTCCATCAGCAAAAATCTACATGAGCTACCCTTCTACACCAACTTGTCATACCAAATTTATATCCCTTTCTGCATTTCTCAAGAAATAATGTTAACATGTTTTAGGTTCTCTTGTATTGTGAAAATAGTAACCTATACAGAAAAGTATTTTTGCATTCTCTGTTTTTTATTTCCAGGTAGAAGACAAGCAAAAATAATGCAGCTAAGCTGAAGAATAAGAGTGCATGTACTCTAGAACTGCTGTCAAGGTTTTCTAGTGAGAACACCTGAGCTAAGCAAAATGCATCCAGATGGAGAAAGGTGCATGCAGGTGTGCAACCAGCAACCAGTTCAGGCTCATAAAAAGTTGTGAAGCAGAACCACAGAGACGTCAGGGGCTGCTAGACAGTCTGAGCTAAATGGTTAATTATGATGTTCATGATAAATATGGCTTAAGAGAGACTGCAAGATTAATTCTCATTATAGATTTAAGCATTTTTTGAGATCTTCTCCTGAATCACAAGCTGCCTTTGTTTCTTAAGCAAATGGCTGGTCTTGACCTATGGAAAATATCTGCAGAGAGCTAATGACAAGCCATACAAGATCATATTGCAAACAGGTATCAGACTGTAGAGAGTTTGGTATGAAACAAATGTACTGCAGAATATCTATTCAACTTATACTGACTCTTCAGAAGAATAAAATGAAAAAAAGGGGGAAAAAAAAAAAGAAAAAAAATGGGAAAAAAAAAAAAAAAAAAAAAAAAGAAAGATAAGATATGGGTTTTGAAAAAATAACTGAAAGACTTACCAAGTAAAAATATCCTAAGCTTCAGAATGATCGTATAGTTTGTGATCAGCTCTGGAAATTATGATCCCGGCTGCTACCACTGATAATAGTATTTTGCTGCATCATTGATATTTAACCAAATCTAGCTATTAACCAACTCAGGAAACACTGCTATTTGATTTTTTTTCATGTACATGCTTAAGAAAAACAATATAAATTGAAACTAAAATAAATAATGGTTTTGATGTAGGGTTTTTTTTTTTTTTTTTTTTTAATTGTGTTTCTGCTTAACATTTGGATGTTAGAGAACTTAAGAAGGCATGGAGAATATTGCAACTCAACTTTCTACAATCTGATAATCTGTTTTCTAAATCAAGAATGCTAGTTTCCATTATTTTATTGCCTTTAATAGATTCTAGCATCAGTAATAAGTGGATGTCTGCACACAGAATTGTACAACTGTTAGACAGTAATTGTCATCAAATTTTAAGAGACAATTTTTCACTAAAAGAGGAAGTATTTCCAATCCATATTTATGTCATGCCCACGATTTCTTATTAAAGAAAGTCCTAACAACAGTTTTGCTTCTTATGCCTTAGTTTATTTTGAAATTAGTCTAGCCTTTGAAGTCAGAAGGAAATGAAAGCAAAAACATGTTGGTAGAAGTCATAAATTCTTATTAAAAACTAACAAAGGTATCTCTCTCTTCACTTAGAGAAAAGTTTTTGAGGAAAACATAATCAGTTATTCTAACCTGGGGAATATGAAATTCCAGAGTTATCTGTGCCATCATATATCAGTTAAACTGCTGGTGTTGAGCAAGGATAATCTGCCAAACTTCGCACTTCTACCTGGTAGTTAACTGAAGATCTACTTTTCTTCAAAGAGAAGTTCAGCAAAGAAAAGCCCGGCAACTCCATTTAACTGAATTGCATTTCAAGATACTTAATGTTTGGAATAAATATTTTTCATTTTTGCCTATTAAATTATTGCCAACTTCTTGTTATTTGAGAAATACTTGACTTCTTTATAAATTCCCAAAATACAGTAATTAACATTTGCATAGAAGCAGCATACTCTTATATAATAATGAACTACTGTCTTTTCCCTTTCTTCGATATAGATACCATAATGTGACAGCATCTGGTTTTAACATGAGCCCTAAATAAACCTTTCATTGTTTCCTTCATCCATTCTCATTTTCCTGTACTGAAAATATTTTTTTGTCAACAGTGCAGCCATCTTCCATAACTTTCTTCTTCCACTGGAAGTTCTATCCACAATAATTACTTATAAATCCGTCAAAATGCAGAAACCTTGTTCTGTCTAAAAAAGTAATGCAAAAGATTTTTCAAAAAACAGGCTCTAATTGTAACTCATTAGTGAGGAGAGAAAGTCTATATCTGCTGGTTTGTGTTTTAGAATCTTACTATGTAAATCTGTTTCCAGGAAGGATTTAAAAATGCACATTAAGCATGGCTAATTTTTTGATTTTAACCAACATATAAGATATTAATTAAATAAAAACATTGCTTCTAAATTCTGAAAATAGATACATATATTCATCTGCATATAGTCTCTCTTTTGCAAGAAACAATTTCAGAAAATCTGCAAGAAGTTTCTAAGCAAGATAGAGAGACAAAATAATAACCACATATCCCTACTTGCATTAAGAGTCATATATCCCTACTAGCTACTAGTAACAGTTGATTTTATTAGGAAGAAAAAACTGTTGGGACACCTTCTTTGTCTAGAAGAAAATGAATGGATTTTGACTTCAGTGTCACTGAACTGATAAATAACTGAAAGCCTAGCCTATTAATTCATACACAAAACCCCGAAATTTCAAAGCGTAACTACGACATGAACAGGCTATATCATTGGGTGCTCATTAGAGAGATACAAGCTAGAATCACTCTACGTTTAAGCTAGAGAAGTCTACTGATTTATGATTTTTCTAGACACATCAAGGAAAATAAATTTTACTTAAATGTTAATTACTGAAAAATTAATTGTTCAATATGTAGGATAATAAATTGCCTTTTTAACAAAATCTCTATGGATTAATATAGTTTAGACAAATTCATTCTCCCTAGACAAATAGTAGATACAATAACCCATAAAATGTATTTCTGAGAAATAAGCCCAAGAAAGAAGAAACTAATTATTTTCCAATAATTATCACACAATATACACTGAACTTACATTACATTTCAAACTATAAGCACTGAGTTTTAAAAGGAAATATTTAAAGTTGCTAAGCAACAGTGTCTTTGTTTATCATACTGTTTTTGAAATGAAAACACTGGAAGGGGAAAACAGAACAAGCATAGAGGAATATAATCTATTTCACAGTCAACATAAGAAAACAACTTTTCTTTACAGAATATAAATTAATAAATATTCTTGACATGAACTTGATCTATGGTTCAATGGACTTTTCCTCTATGCATTGCTGCTATTTTGACTTTGCTTTCTAAACATGTCAGTAAAGGGATATAGATAAGTAAGAAGTAAGAAACTACAGACGAGGGTTATTAATGAACAGAATTTCTGAAAAATCTTCAAATTAAAAGATCACTCTATATCTGAATTTGGACACAGGCTAATAAAAACATATAATTTTCATTTATAGTAAATATACCTGAACATATAGACTAGATTTTCCAAGTGTGTCTTTTTCATCTGTCTTTAAAACACGTTTATTTCTTCTTATAAAACAAGTGAAATGGGGATTAATTCTTCAATGGCTCCAAACTGCTCAGGTTGCAAAAAGCCAGGTTAGTGACTGTGTATTGAGGGACTGCACAGAGCTCTCCAGTTCTGGAGTAGTGTAGCCTCAATTAAGGTGTAGTTGCTTTCCCAAACATGTCTAGACAATTGCTGAAACTTAACTGTTCTTCCTCTGAAACACTTTCTTCTTCTTGTGCCAAATCCCTTGCAGTGGGTGGCGAGAAGGGAAGTTTGTGCAAAGGAGTGTCCCATCATCATGAGGATTCCCAGCTGGAGACGTGCCACCAGAGCCTGTCTTTCTCAGTGGTTGAAAGCTGAACAGGAACAGCTAGTATGTTTGTCCTACCACTAACTGCAATTTTCCTGCTTATGTAATTTTGTCTCATAAAAAGACACGTGGTTCTCTTTCACAGCTTTCACTTTTTTTCTACTCTGTAAGTAAATGAGGTCAAGATGTTTTGTATTCTGGAAAATAAGACAGATCATCAGCCAGGAAAGGTGATGCTGGACATCTTCTAATGTTCCTGACCAGAGTAACTGGGGCCAGCATTTTGTAATTCTCATTGGATGTGCTACTGAAGTGATTAAGGCCTCAATCCCCCTGAAAAAAGCACTTCAACATCAATATATGATCCAGTGTGTCTATGTTTGACCTTTCATTGCTCACTGAAATGGTTATGTCAGCTTTTTTCAGGATAAATTAATGAGTCCTCTTACTAAGTGGCAAAATACTTGGTGTTTTATGAAGAATTTCAGATCTTTGAGAAGAGATTTCTTTGTTTTTATCTTTTCTTCTTTTTTTCAAATAAAGATGAATTTTACCTTGGTTGCTACAAATGTTACCATATGTATATAAAAATAGACATATGCATGGGCAGTGGAAATGCTGGTACATCTCACATTCCCCATACACTTTCAACCCAGATGGCTTTGTTCAGTCCTTCAAATTAAGCTTCTAAAATCATCCCAAGTTTTGGGGGTTTATATGTTGCATGGTTTAGGCCCAGCTGCCACCTAAGCATCATGTGGCTGCATGCTCACTCCCCGGTGGGATGGGGAGGAGAATTGGAGGAAAAAGGTAAAAAACTAATGGGTTGAGATGTAGACAACTTACTAGGACAACACAAGAAGAGAAATAATAACAATAATACTAATAATAGAGTTTTCAAAGCAAGTGATGAACAATGTAATTGCTCAGCACCCGGAACCTGATGTCCAGCATGTTTCTGAGGTGTGATGCCCCATCCCCTAGCCAGCTCCCCCAGGTTATATCCCGAGCATGATATCATGTGGTGTTGAATATACCCTTGGGTAGTTTGGGTCAGCTGTCTTGGCTGTGTCACCTCCCAGCTTCCTGTGAAAATTAACTCTATCCCAGCCAAACCCAGCACAATAGGTGATGTAAAAAAGGTAAACATTATGATGAGATTTTTTTCCCTTAAGCAAACAAACAAAAAACATTTTTCCATTATAATGTTCTATATAATTTTAAGAATAAAAAAGAAATCCAAAGAAAAATTAAAGCTGACATTCCAGTTATCTATAGGTATCCACAACTACTGATTTTTTTTTTCCTGTTGTTATTTTTGTTTGTTTGTTTGTTTTGTTGTTTTTTAGGATTTTAAAAATTTCTTTGTCTCTATGTTAGTATAACGGATTAAAACAGATTTTTTATCAGATGACTGAACTGACAAATTTACGATTTTTGAGGTATTAATGAGGTATTTTTAAAGTTAACTCTTATTCTGCTAAGATAACAAAAACATGCATCTGACTTTAAGATTTTTTTTTTTTTTCCCATAAGAATTTCTCTCTGAATATTTTTTGAAGAAAATGGGGCTTACTTAACTCATACACTTTTGGCCTTCTGGAAGAAATAGTCAATTTTGATATCATGGCTGGGTACTGGGAGCAGACTTTTGCTAGCCCAGTGGATATTTCTGAAGATAATCAGTGACTATCAGAAGAAAATTCAATATTCATGCTAAATAAAAGCAAAACAATTTATAAATGTTTCCCTTAAAATGGGAAAATGCATTTACAATCTTTGGTTTTGGCTTTCTTATAAAAAAAGATCTAAGTATTTGGCAATGGTTTTGAAAATACAGAATAGAAAGGAATAATTTTAGATTAATGTCCTCTGGGAAGATGTACAGTATAAAATACACAAGAACTAAAAACTCTGATTCTGTAGTACAGTACGGATCTGTACCTTTAGAGACACAGAGACTATCCTGGACTTTGATGATTGTTGATGGATATCAAGAGGAGATGGCTTTGTAGAAGCAGGTCCTTAATTTAGATCTTGGCTGTGTGGAAGATGTATTGAGAAGTTTTAAATCCTTGTCTCATAGAATATTAAGACAATATTATGTAAACCCACATTTTGAGACCAATAAATATGATGAGATCCTATAGAGTGCCAGGAGAAACTGTAGGTTTGACTGCTTACAGCTCCCGCTGGCATTTGACAACAATTCCTAAAGCTTTAAAGGCACAGCTCAGCAAGCACCATCAGGAAAACAAATATTAAAAGTTCCTTATATTAATAATGATGTTGCAAATCACCACTAAAAGAGAGCTAAAAAATTATCCACCTGAACTCTAAAAATATGAGAACCAGAAAGAAGAGTCTGATAGTTTATTTTGCAGAACATTTATATTGGGTTATTAATCAATGAGTTAGGTCATTAACCTAAGTCAAGTACAAATCTGGGGACAGGCAAGCTCTAGGAAACAATAAATGGAAAGTGGATTCAAGGCAATCCTGTTTATGGATTAAGGATGTACCAAGATCTCTTTCAATGAACACAGTAGGAAGTAGTCAGAAAGGGCACCCATCTTTACTTAGAATTAGAAACATGTTTCCAATTAATATAGAGCCACAGGTACTATCAGTTAATTTCCCTTTTGTTCTTATATCTGCATTCTTGACTTTTTGTTTCTTTTCTATGTGTGTTTTTCTGGCATTAAAAAAACTATCTCCCTCCTCGTCCTCCTTTTTAAAACCCATGATTGGCAAATCACCTCAACCACTCTGTGCAAATTTTTATTAATTCTTGAGCAGTCTGACGTATTACCTGGGTTGGGAAATAATATACAGATTTGTTCCTTTTTCAGGCCCATTTCATTTCTACTGCACAAGGCTTTAAAAGTAATAGCAATACCTGCCACTTAATACCACTTAAAAATTACAGAAAATATTTTATTGAAGGAAAATGTTTAAGCCTATAGTTGCTATTCAAAATACTTCCTAAATTTTACTGAAAGGACACAACACAGGTGAACTCAAGGAATGTATCTGTTCTCACCCAGCACTTGAATTTTCAAACTGTTATGTTGGCATTTTGACTTGAATAAATTCGGACTTAAACAGAAATCACATTTGTTGGTTTTGAAGAGTACCACATGAGGGAATAAACAGATGTCTGTATACTTCCTATTCCCTTAGATGGGAATCTAATCATAGAATCACACAATAGTAGAATGGTTTGGGTTGGAAGCGACCTTAAAGATCATCTAGTTTCAACCCCCCTGCCATGGGCAGGGACACCTTCCCCTAGACCAGGTTGCTCAAAGCCCCGTCCAACCTGGCCTGGAACCCTTCCAGGGAGGGGGCAGCCACAGATTCTCCGGGCAACCTTTTCCAGGGTCTCACCACCCTCACAATAAAGAATTTCTTCCTCATATCTAATCTAAATTTACCCTCTTCCAGTTTAAAGCCATTACCCCTTGTTCTATCACTACAAGCCCTTGTAAAAAGTCCTTCTCCAGTTTTCTTGTAGGCCCCCTTTAGGTACTAAAAAGCTGCTATAAGGTCTCCTTAGAACCTTCTCTTCTCGAGGCTGAACAGCCCCAACTCTCCCAGCCTGGCCTCATAAGGGAGGTGCTCCAGCCTCCTGATCATCTTCATGGGTCTCCTATGGACCCGCTTGAGCGAGTCCGTGTCCTTTTTATGTTTGGGGCCCCAAAGCTGAACACAGCACTGCAGGTGGGGGTCTCACAAGAGTGGAGTAGAGGGGGATAATCACGTCCTTCAACCTGCTGGCACTTCTCTTGATGCAGCCCAGGACAGTTGGCTTTCTGGCTCCCTCCAAGTTAGATACAAACATGGGGTAGTATTTTTCTAGGTGTGTATGTACAAGTGGGTGGGACTGTGGTCAAGCCATTGTTTCTTGAGTAATGACACAGCACGTTCCTTGGTGAAATGTTCCAGTGGGCAGTGAAAAGAGGAAGAAAACATTCTTTGAGCAAAAAGGATGAACCAGAGAGAATGTCCACATAGTTATGCAAAACATTTATTGAGAAAAGTAGAACAGAACGAGTGGCCTCCACCTGGATTCACATTCCTCCTTGGTGCTGTGGCAACACAAATCACCAGATCTTCACCCTGTCCTGTGTTTTGTTCTGGGCACCAGGTGTTAAGGAAATGTGTATTTTGGAGGTATTTTACTGTTTTACATTTCCCACACTTCACAGCTGCCCTGAACTTCACATTTCCCCACTAGCTCCTCTTTGTTGGTGAGAACAAGGTCCAGCATAACATCTCTCCTTGTTGGCTCCTCTAACACTTGTACAACAAAGTTATCATCAACACATTCCAGGAACCTCCTGAATTGATTATGTCCTGCTGTGTTGTCCCTCCAACAGATATTGGTGTGGATGAAGTCCTCCATGAGGACCAGGCTTTGTTAACATGAGTCTGCTCTTACATGTTTATAGAGGGCCTCATCCTCTTGGTCTTCTTGGTCGGGTGGCCTGTAGCAGACCCCCACTATAACATCACTTGTCCCTTCCCTCCCTTTAATCCTGACCCACAAGCTCTCAGTCAGCTCCTCATCCATCCCCAGGCAGAGCTCCATGCACTCCAGCTGGTCAGTGACACAGAGAGTGACACCCCATCCTCGTCTCCCCTGCCTGTCCTTCCTAATGAGTCTGCATCCTTCCATTCCAACACTCCAGTCATAGGAGCCATCCCACTACGTCACTGTGATGCCAGTGAGATCTAATTTTGAGACCACTTGAATTCCACATTATCTGATGTTTCAGAGTACTTAAGCTACATCTTTTTTAAAAATTTCTGTTCCATTTAGAATCCTGAAGAAGTAACCACAGATTCTAGTATGCACTGGTGCTTATAAAAGGATAGTAGATTGCAACTTGCTCAAACTTTGTAAACTACAGACATATGCCAGTAATTTGTCTGCTATAATGTGTTGCTCCTCAAAGGCCAGATAAAACACACAAGTCTTAAAACATCTCTTGAAAGTTGCTAGCTTACAACAGTGTGTATGAAGAGAAAAGAGATTCCTGAACACTAGGAATCATCATTCTGATATATCAAAGAATTTATTATCAGTGTTTAGCTAACTGGTGTAGCAGTGCAATACGTGTACACAATTAGCTTCCAAATGCATAAATTATTTGCATTTAAATTAATAGTTTACTATGAATTTAGTATGATATTGTAAAATTACCATACACTTACTGGATAAAAATGACTACATTTTCAACTGTAATCAATCATTCTTGGTATTTTGGTTATAATTTTCATTTACATTTGTTTCAAGACTTTGAAACGTATAATTTAAATCAGTTTAGACATAAGAGGAAAATCAAAGCTGTAGGAACTGTTTCTAAATCTTGAGGAAGAAATTTTAAAAACAGTTTAAAGATAATCATTTACACAATAAAATGGAGACTGGTAACCTTTCAGCACGGTGGGAACATGGAATATTTACCATCTAGAAATACAGAGAGAAGATTACCATCTTACAAAAGGAGGAAGTTATTTTTCTGTTTTCGTACACTTAGATGTACACTGATCCACAACTAGGACTCTTAGACATAAAAATAATTACACTAATTATATAATCTATTTTATTAGTTATAATAATTAATAAAGCATGAGAGCAGACATTTTATATTTTCCTCCTTCTAGATTATTTGATATCCCTTTCATTCTTTCATGGTGACACCAGATAAGTGATCCATGCTGTTTACCTCGCTCATGATTTTCTAGACCCTTTATTAGGGAATGAATAGACCCTTCTCAATTAAGCTGAATGGGTTTATTTAATTCTTCTTTACACACACACCTTCAGTCATGACTCTGAACTCAACCTAAACCTCCAGTTCTAATATATCAATTTTGAGATGAGTGGACTAGTTAAGAAACTGCATACAGCACCGAAAAAATGCAGGTGGATTATGGAATTGAACAATAATGCATTGTTCTTAGTTTTCTTCTCTTTCTTTCATACTAGTTTTTAGAATTTGATTTTCTTTTATGACTGTGACTAATTCTTGAGTGACCACAAGTGACATCACTGAGCTCAATTTTCAAGAAACTGTCTGTCAAAACCTGTCCTTTACAGAAAGAACTGTTAAGTTAGTACCCATTGTTTTATATGCAAGGCTGGGATTGGTTTTGCCCACTGTAAGGTCTTTCGCATTTATATGCAGTAAATTTCACCTGCCACTTTCATGTTCAGTCTTGTAAAATTCTTTCTGCCGTTCTTGGCAGTCAGCATTTCTTTACTATCCTGAATAACTTGGTATTGTCAAAAAACCTTATCATCTCACCATTCAGTGCTTTTTTATTTGCTTTACTGTTTAATGGCAGGTCCCTTACAGATCCTTTTGGGACTTCTGTCATGATGGGAACTGACCTTTGCTTCTTCCTTGTATTTCTAATCACTTAACCAAATTGTTAGATTAATATAATTCTGGTTTTTAATTTTCCCTCTTTTGTTCCAGCTGTCAAGTTTCCTTGAAAGCCTTTGGTGAGAGACATTGTTAAAAAAAAACGTTGGCAAATTCAAGTAGAATATTTTTAAAATGTTTTTCTTATCCACATGCCTGTTCACTTCTCCAAAGAATTTCAATGTAAGTGAAGTTTGAAAAAACATAAAATGTTTAGGGAAGCTATCGAGAGTACCACTTTTATATTAAATCACAATTTATAGAGAATTATACAGTATTTTCAACAGTACCTTTTACTTGTAGTTGCTAAAACATAAATTATGGTCAGATAAAAAGTAAAGAAGCTTCATTTCATTTGAATTTTGGATTTATTTTTAAAAATTATTTAATTTTTGTTTGTTTCTGAAGGTCTGAGACATTACTGAGACTACCAGGCTTTTCTGAAATAGGAAGAATATTGAAAGCTATCCAATCAAAATTTAAAATCAAAAGAGGAACCAGGAAAATGAATCATGTATCCAAGACCCTTGGAAAAAATACAGCTAACAAAAGTGAAGAACAAGTATATGCATTTCAACTAGGTGATAAAGAAAGAAATTCAAATCAGACACTTGAATAATACTGTTGTGAGTATGAAGCATGAAGTCTTATAGACAAAATTACTATGTGTTTCCAATATTTTACCCAAGAAAATTCACCTCACATCTTCAGAATTGCTACCTGTGTAATAAAGAGTACAAGGAACAAATGCTATCTATGTAATAAAGAATAGAAGGAACAAGAAAACATTCTCTCACTGTTAGTAACAAAATTTTTTAATAAACTGAGTCTTAGGTATATTCTGCCTTACAAATGGATATGAGAAGACTAAGTTTTTAGTACATGTTCCATAGATGATTTTTTGTCTGTTTCTTTAGAAACATGTAGTAGTACACTAAAAATTATGTTAGCTTTTTAGTAAATGAGAACTGTAGTCTTAGGCAGTCAAAGCCACACATACCAAATATATCAGACTTTGTATTGTAGAATTTTACATTATAACAAATATACAACTTTAAAACCATTAAGAAATGAAAGGGGAAATGTGGAAAACTATGGAAATATGGGATTCTTCACTAGAACTAATTAGTAAAGATTTTTTCCACACTGCTAATAAATTTGACAAAATAAGTATTCAATAACTTATATAGTATTGGGTGCTTTGCTTCAATGTTAACAGGAGAGGTAGATGAAAGGCAAAGTATTTTTCACTTATGTTTTGATGCAGAAAGTGTTATCTTTTTTTTTTTTTTTTTTTTTTCCTGAGGTTTCAGGTATAAAAAGTTTGCTTTTTTATGTAATTTGAAGGCAAGATTCTTTGATTTATAAGGTTTTGACAAAACAGAAGAGACTTTATGAAGAGAATCATGTTCACAGTTTTTTAAGGTAGAGCTAACTCTGGAGGAAGATGGTTGATATGTCTGCTAGAAATTATAGGTGGGTAAGCAGCTAGTAGTATATAGAAACTTGTGATAAGCCTGTACAATTAATTACATAGTTGTGTGCACAGAGTAGATATTCAGAGTTTTAAGGAGTGGAGACAAAATTGTCTTTCTCTTTCTCCTATCTTTTCCTTGTCATAAGTTGGGAGAGTAAAGCAAAGCAGCTTAAAATAAAGCAGTCTTGATGATGAATGAAATATTTTAAAGAGTATCTTAGCAGGCTGATGAAAGAGGATGAATCTAAAATTTCAGAAAAGCATCCAAATATCTCTATTATTACATTAAAAGATTCACTGAATATTCTCTGCTTTATGCAGCACCAGTCCAAATGTAGTCAAATTAAATTAACCCTATATGATAATTGCACAATCACTGTTCTTCAGAGCATTCAGCCCACTTCACCATTTTTTTTTCTTCAAAAAACCATTACAAATTTCCTAAGTATATGTTAAAAGAGTCAAAACTTTATTTCTTCTTAATCTGATTAAAGCAAGAAGGTGGATCACTTAGCATACTATTTATGGATGATATTTTTTTTTTCCCAAGGATTATTTCAAGGTATCTCCAGGAGAAACATTAGTAACAAGCAGTTACCCATAAAGAACTGTGTGCCAGTTTATGATTCCTTGCCTTACTCCCAAAGCCTGAGAGAAAAATGTTGACACTAGATTCCTATCACAAATATCACTTAAAAAAGTATGTTACCATTATTTTCCCTACACTGAGTTTAGCCAGCATATGGAACTGTATGATCTATACTTTATATTAATGCATTTTGTGCCTCTTTAACAAGCAGTAGTTTTGATGCCCAGTACAATTTATCCCTCATTACCAGGTTGAATATAATATAAAACAAACAAACTTTTCTACTTTATAATATTTGTTGGCAGCATGTAACATTTACATATATGGAATATTAGCACAAGGGATACAAAGTCATTATATACTAATGCTTTGCAAAGTGGAAAGACAATATCCTCAGCATCACTCTGCACTGCATTTCAAATGGCACATTTCAGGCAATTTATGCTAATTTCCATCATTTACAGAACATAATGATACAAATCAGTTAAAATTCAGTACAACAGCCTTTAAGTGTTTGGAACTATGGAGAACACGATAATGGTCTCATTAACTGTAAGTTGAGAATTGAATTTCCATTTCTAGGCAAAACTGTTATTGCTCTACTCATGATCCACAAGAGTTTTCCTGTTTCGTAGGTTATAACAGCTACTGGTCAGCTGCTTTTCTTTCCCTTAGTGACCTCACCAAGCCTACCCAAAGCAATAAAGAAAGGTCAACTGTACTGATCTTACCTGAAGTGACCTTATTGTCTGCTTTCTGGCTGGTATTAACTTGACAAAGAACAGTGATATCCACCTTCACCTCATATGCTTAGGAGCCTTAAGTATATACAGACTTCGTAGTTTAAGCTTTTGATATATTGAAAGGAGATGGCAATAGCACAGCAAATGTTTGCCTTTCAATTTGACATTACAGTGAGAAGGATAATAAACACTGTGTTCATAGAGTAAGTATAGCTAAAGCAAGCAAAAAGCCATCATTTCTGAAGTACATGAATGCTGGAAGGTATTAGGAGAAAAAGGTCAAGTGACTGTCCAAAGCCTATCAGAAAGGCTAGTTACATCAAACACTACAGCTAATATATGTCCTGCATCGACAGCAAAAATTTTGGGTTTTTTCTTTCCTTCTCCTCAAAAATTTTTATCAGTAGTTTTGACTAGAAAATTGAAAAGGACAATGATGAGTTGAATAGACCCAAATTTGTTCCTGGTTGTACCTAAGCATATTAGTCTCATCCCATCACACTGACAGGGTGCTATTCAGTTACTGATCCATAACCACAGATATATTTCAATTATGTAAATCCCTAAACATTTTTTTTGCTATGGGAAGTAATTTCCCTTAGTAAGCATGACTTCACTGCTAGCTGCTTTCAACATGAAGACTATTTATTTTCAACAAATTTCCTGTATTTTGTCTAATATGCTGTATACATCCACTAACTCTAAAGTTTATTTTCATTTTTATCAATTTACTCAGTAAATACATTAGCCTTATTGAGGCTTTCACTGTCTGGATAGCACCAGAAATGTGTTGAAAATCAAATCAGACTGCCAATACCTCTTTCTACCTTCTTTATCTTAGTTATTAGATTATTTTTCTTTGTCTAGTAGAAGTGGAGATCAATCTACCTATGTATGGCAATAGAGAGAAATTTACGATTATTTCTCATTCATTATCTGTACAAATATATTTCAGAATCATCTTTTTAACGCATAAGAGAAACAGAAATATTAAGTCAATTTTACCAATGATGTAATGAAAGCAGAAAATATTTATGTCTTAATAAGGTCACAAATTAAATTAATTATGTGAAAAGGATGACATATTAGGAAGTCAGGAATGGAAGATTCTATAAGTAAATATTTATTCTATATCTGGGGGCCTTCCAGTTGACAGTTTTAGAGTCAATCTGCTATGACTTCTTTGAAAATGTTTAGTTAAATCCTTCCAAATGACTGTTTATGTACCAGGATATCTTGGCTGGCTTTATTTTGTATACTAATTGTTATTTTAGACTATTACCAATCTAGGAAAAGTGCTGTTATTAATTGTTTAACCTAGTCCACTATGAATTTTGTGCCACATTTGATTTACCAGATTCAAATGTACTAAATTAAAAGACAGGAAGAGCTATGAAATAGAAATTAAAATATATTTTTATGATGGAAGGATGCAAAATAAAGATTCAATTTCAAAAGATGACTGTTAATCAAAGCCTTCTTAGTGTATTTATGACTTGCTAGATTTCTAGACACCATCCATGGTATCTAGAATATTTATTGTTTTTTAAATCTTTAGCAGGATCCAAACACTGAGATAAATGCAAATGTAAATTTTGTAGTAAAATCTTATTTACGAAGTAACCAATACAGTATCAGAACTGACAATACAAAACCAGTATCGTCTGCTGTGTAACAGTTTATAGAAACCAAAAACTTCTCACTCTTTCTTGTCTTATTTGACTTTTATGGGTGGGCAAATAATCTATCAGAAAATGAAGGCTGAATGAATAGCAAAGAAGAAATACTGTAGTGGGCATGTTTAAAATTTTCATCTTGCCTCAGTTTAGAAATGTAAGAAGATTAAGCCATACTCTCAATAATACAATGAAGGACAAAATGCTAATAAGCTTCATTAACCCTTTTTTTTTTTTTTTTTTTTTTTTTGTAAACAGTTAAAAAACATGTTAAGAGAACCACACGATAATCAAAGACTTATGTGAACAAACAGGAATGACATATTTGGAGAGACAGACTTTGGCTGTTATGGTCATCTCATTTTGGATACGAGTTGCCACCAGCTGAAGCATTTTGGGGTAATAAATTAATTTATATTTACATTTTCAATTTAAACTGAAAAACTGGAAACTTACATTCAAATGCCAAAGTATTATCTGCAAAGCTTGGTGCCTGCACTTCACGTCCAAACAGATGGAAATAGAAAGCACAAGGCAAAAAACTGCAAACAAGTATCTCTTTAGAAAGACTAGTATCATTCCTATGCAGTCTAGATGTTCTGAAGTTGCTCACAGGGCAAAACACTAGTCTGGGGGAGGAAGAAAAATGCCATCTTTTTTCTTACATCTTTTCTTATTCTTCCAATTTGCACCCCAGATCACTAGGCAAAGAGCAAGCATATTAAAAGTAGGAAAAACATAGTGGTAAAAATTTTTGGCATACTTCACTCATTAAGATTGGAAGCAGGAGCAAATATGACTGACAGTCACAAAACTCCAGAAAGAAAGACTTCCCAATTTTAATGATATTACTTTGTGAAATAATTTTGTAAATTAATACATCAATATGAATCCAACAGATATCTTTTTCTAGTTTCAGTTAGAGCTAGGTATAATTGCCTATAGAATCAATGTCTTGTTCTTAACATTATCAAAATTATGTCCTAGAACATTCCCTTAATCTGTGTCTAATGGAACAAGTTGATTTATTATGACCTGAAGTAGTAGCCAATATAAAGCTCATAAGAGAAAAAAAAAAAAAAAAAAAAAATCCCTTGCTTTCTAAGTCAGTAAAAAAACCCAACATCAACAGAATGTCTTTCTAATTTGTCTATAAATCATTGCTAAATGTTTCAACTTTATTTTAAGTCAATATTTGGTATTAGTTCTAGGCACTTCTAGTGTCACCTAGCATTGTGAACAATCATACTACTCTATTTAAAAAAAAAAATGTTTGCTCTTAGAGCATGACCTCTCCCTCTGATCATGTTCATTGATGAGTTTCTTGCAAGCTGGCTCATTTAATAGCTTGTATTAATGTTATAGTTGTGGCTGCAAAAAGATAAGTCAATATGAAAGGCAGAGTTCCTTAAGTTGGTGTTGGCGGTGGGGAATCAGTATCAGTTACAGCACCAAGATTTGAGGTTTTCTGCCTTCTTCTGAAGCATCTGATCTGATGAAGGGAATGGGGCATATGTGGAACTGTGAAATTGGACTTTGGGAGTGTGCACCTCTTCTGAGGTCATGAGGGGCAGAAAAGGAAGGACAGAGGGGAGATGGATAGCTGATGTAAAAAGTGCTCCATCTTAAAAAGATTCCCCTTACAGCTTTAAAACAAAAATTCAAAAATGTCTTCTGCCTTACAGAAACAAAATAATAAAACTCTGTTGAAAACAAACCTAAATAAATGTGAAATTTTAGGTGAGAAAGGCCACACCATCTGTTACTATGTACAAACAACAACATTATTAGATTACAAATAATTTATTGACACAGAAGATATGGCTGCCTTCAGATTATTAGGTTAGGAGGCCTACAGAAAGACTCTATAAGTAGGAAAAAAGAATCACTCCTGCAAGTTAAAGTACAATCAGAGAACAACCTTATTGAGATGCGAATGGGAGTAAGAGAGGTCCATGCCATAGAAAGTCATGAGCAGCAAGGGAATGAAATACTTAGTTATGATTGAAGGAAAATATGTACGGAAAGCAAAACTGTGGAGCTGGTGACTTCAGTCCCCAGTGCATTAGTTAGTGCCCCCTGAGATACCTACAGTGATTCAGACGTAAATGATGGATGTAGTAAATAATTGTCCCTGGAATCACTCTGTCACAGATTCTCTTAAGAACAGTTCATCTTTGGACGTGGTTTTATAAAACAGAGCAAGGAGATTAAACCTAATTGATGCAGCAGGCTTAAAGGATTTAATTATGATTAAATACAAATAAATCTGGCAACCTAAAAATCAGAAAAAATCATGTACCAACCAAGAGAATATATCATTTGATAAATGATAAATGAAAAGTCAATTTATTTTCTGCCACCATGAGAAAAAAAAAATCTTAAAAAATATGGTAGAGGAGTAGCAGTGTTGTGTTTGTAGAAAAAAGGCTTCCTGAACGTGAGTGTGTAGTAGCAGAAAATATCAGTACAGTAGGCTGTTACTAGTTTGTGTGTGTGTGAATGTGTGCATGAAAAAGCTCATTACTGAGTTATTCTAAGCCACATCAGATCTGGCACAGATAAGAATTCAGGCATTTAGGTAACAAAGAGAAGTTCGCCCCATGTTTTCTGCCCCTTGTGTGTGTTTTATATACTTAGATGATATGACATATTCAGTTTTGTCTAATACTGTATAATGTGTCATTTGAACAGAGATATCCCTCCTCATGAGCTATGTCTGCAGTCACAGGTAGTATTTAATTCACATCGTACTGCTGCACAACTGCGAGATGGCTGTACGCCTTCTGTAAGGGCAAGGCTACATATTGTTGGTAAGTGAGCAAAAAGTAGCCCAGCTTCAAAGCTCCCAAACTTGCCGTTTTTGACAAAGCACAGCTGTTAGCACAAAACTTGTCCTACTTTAACTCTTAAAGGAGACGGACTGACATTTTCAGGGGGATCATGGAGATTACCAAAGAAATTACCTCAGTGTATTCAGCTATTCCTGAAACCATGAACATTCACCTGGTGTTTAGCATGTCTTTTTTGAAACGATTTTGTACCAACTAGTTTCAAGTGTAATTAGCTTTGGTGCCATCAGCTACACTTTGAGAGTGTGAAATATCTGCAACATTTTAAATTATATACATATATTGGTCTGAGAATAAACTGCTAGACTGATAAACTTGCATAGCTACAATTTAAGAAAGACATTTTGTATCTGAAATTAGTAAGAGTCAAGTTTCCAATAAGAACAGCATGACATGTCACTATATATATAGAGAACTTGAAGAATTTTCCCCTCCTACAAAAAAAAATTATAATTAACAACTCAGTGTGATAGGCTCATTTAACACCAGTCTTCCTTGGAAGACACAATGAGCTTCAGAGTAGTTTATGCTGTCTCCTTGTTGTTACATCAATCCAAGAGCTTTATTAGTAGAGAAAAGATCATTATTTTGCCATTGTATATACCTATGTCTGTCTCCCACCTTGAAGACCTAGTGGCATTCTTGTCTTTTCTCCTCAGAAAGTCGATAATACTAGAAATGGTTCAGAGAAGGGTGTCAAGGTTGATCAATGGTCTAGAATGAATTCCATATCAAACGCTTCTATACACAGGTGTTGGGGGTTTGTTCATTTGTTTGTTTCTAAATCTTGAAAGAGAGAAAAACAAGAGTGGAAAGAGCAAGAGCATAGAGATTTGTAAAGTCAGGAGCAGCATGGAAAACGCAATTAGGAAATATGTTTCACTCTCCTCCAGTACAGATAATGACAATATCAATTAAAGCTAGGAGGTGACAGGTTCAAAACAATCAGACAGAGGTGGTTTTCCTGGCACGTTGTAATTAAGCTGAGGAATTCTTTGCTGCAAGTTGCTATGGGTTCATTAATCAATTAGACAGTTCATGTAACAAGAGTGCATTGTAAAAGCCACAAATATTTATAGGAGTAAAACCAAAGATATAATTTATAATGCATAAAATCTTCAAATCTTTAATCTTTTCAGCCTGGAAGATTCCGAGGGTACATCAATGTATGTTTATACTCTTTCATCATCTTCTCTAGGCTTCTAGTTTTGTTCACAAAACAGTGGGCTAGGCAGACTTCCTGCTTTCATACAGTACACCTGTCCTTATACCCTTACTTTCTCCCTTCTCTACAGGCTATGAATGTCCCCTGACTTCCTTCAAGAAGAAAAGTAGTTAAAAAGTGAAAATAGAAGGGAGTTTTCTTTTACACTACGTAGTTGAAACTGCTCTTGTTTCTTCCAGCTGATACTTGGAAATCCAGGTGTGTCATCACTTCCAATACTTACAGGGAATGGCTAGCATCACTCTTAAGAATTTACAAGATTTATTTTTCTAAAATGGATTGCAATGCAATCCAATTATCTCTGTTTTACGTTACATAGCTTACTTCCATTCAGTTTATTTGAAAAAGGATTTATTTTTATACTGGACAATTTCCATATTGTTGATTTATTGTGCTCAGTAGTGTGTATAATTCCCATTTCTTCTGAAGCTTTCAACTTTTATATTGTGCCTTCAGTATATTTACTGAATTTTCAATGAATTTTATATATAGATGTAGATACTGCATGTCAAGATTAACAGGTTCATTTTGTAAGACTGTTTCTTACAGAATGAGAAACCTTTTTGCACATAATGACATAAAAGAAAATATTCCACATTTATACATTCTTGCAATACCTTGCTTTAAAACATTAAAAATAAGAAACCTAAAGGCTCTTTTACCTTTAACAAATTTCTAGATAATGATGCTTTTCTATCAACTTCAAAAGAAAACAGGGACATGATTAGGATGTGTTATACCATCATTCTTAAACAAGTCAGGTTCATTTATGGCATTACACATACAAATGTATTTCATTGAACAAAAAGAAAAGAAAGCTGTTAAGAAGAGTTTATCCTGGGGGATGCTCGTTGTCTTCAGTGAAAGTCCCAATGTGGAATGCACACTCGTAATTTGGAATTCTTACAGAGCAGAGCTTTTCATGAAACATACAAGAGCATACCTATTCAAATATACTCCAAGTTGTGAACATTTTCAAAACTGAATCCTTTCCAATGCTTATAAATTATTTATACATAGATCTTCTTTCTCTTTGCAATTTTAAGTACACTTCTACAGCAAGTTTCAAACCCTGGTTTATTTTAAGCTATAGAATATTTGTTATTTGCTATTTTAGACTGCTATTAACTATTTGTTATTCCACTGATCACATTAATTTAGTAAAAATTTGTGCTTTAAAAGATTTCTCATCCTCATAATTTTTAATTATATTATGTAGATAATAAAAGACTTGCTAAAAATATTTCTAACACAGTAAAAAATGTCTCCAATTTGCAAGTAATGTCTTCTTTTTTACCCCCTCAAATACTTTTGTAAATAAGTGACTTAGCCAAATATTTATAAACTGAGATTTAAAAAAAATGATAGGTATCAGTAAAACATAGTGGTTTCTTTTTTCACTGAACTATTTATGAATGTATTTTATTATTTTTTTCTTCTTTTTTTTTTTTTTTAACTTGCTTTTTCTATTTTTGCAATATAGTTACTGCAAAACACATTTTCCAATAATTTTTGTTTGATAAAGCAAATCTTTTGTTAAGGTTATTACTGTTTTTCTTTTATATCTGAACCTCACCTTGGCAAATTAAAAACAAAATCAGCCCTACAACTTAACATTTCTGGGGGAAATAGCCACTTTTCCTTGTAATTTCCCACATGCATGAGTTCAATTGTCCCTTCTAGCCATTACTTTTCAGGTAATCCTTTTATTTTTCCTGCAACCCTGTTTGCTAATGAAAAACCAATAAATAGAAAAAAATAAGAAATCATGTTAGACAATTCTATATCATTACCCATAAAAAAACATAGCATGTAAAATTACTAGAAGGAATAGAATTTGGTGAAGATGCCCTACTTGAATGGCTCTTTCTGCCAGTTTCACAGAAAATAAAAGTTCCACAGAAAGCCAACAATATGTAACTCATAGGGTAGTGTAACCAACAAGAGGTATCTGAGCAACAATAATCATGTAATCCTCATGTTTCACAAAAAGTTAATATATCCTGCTCAGGAATACTACATTTATTTTAATATAAATTAATGCACAGGGTCAGCAAATGTAAGAAAAATGGATTACACAACAAGAATACAGGATTCTTTTCAGGGATATACCTAACAGCTACAGAGAGTAGAGAGCAACTAGCACTCATGTTGTTTCAAGTATTTAGTGGCCTAGAGTGAAATCAGATTTCATGAGAAACTGCTGAAACATCATTCTCTTTTGGCTACATCCAGATGAGTTAGCTTCTCAATAAAAAATATGAACAAAAGGGAAAGTTTTTTGATTCATTAAGAAAAGGAAATTTGGAAACAAATAAAAAACCAGCAATTTCTTACAAGTTCAAGATTACTCCTAGAGTTAAGTTACTTAGCACCTTTGGTATTATTCCCCAAGTAACATGGCATAAGTCAGACATCTCCATTGCCTCATTAGATTTAACATTTTTAATATCCAGTTGTACCCCGAATAGCCTGTTTGACTGAACCCAGACTGTTTGGCAGTACTACTTCAGTTTAGAAAATTAATTCCATGGGTGTGTTTCAGGACTTCTGTATCTATTTGCAAGTACAAAAGCAGAAGCAGAAGTCTGACCTCATGCTGAAGACAAAGGAGAACTGCTTGAACTGTAAGTTCAGAGGGGAAAAAAATATTGCGTTCACAGGTCACATAATGAGTCCTTTCTTCAACATCAAAGGAAAATATTTTCAAACCATACATTTATATATCATTCATATCATCCCTAAGGTGTTTGGAAAAGTGATGTATAGTGGATAGAAACAGTAAAAAATCATGCAGGATTCAGCATTTTTACTTAATGTTGAAT
Source organism: Tyto alba (assembly GCF_018691265.1). Classification (NCBI taxonomy): domain Eukaryota; kingdom Metazoa; phylum Chordata; class Aves; order Strigiformes; family Tytonidae; genus Tyto; species Tyto alba. The sequence continues at coordinate 25,709,148 of NW_024881324.1, read as the reverse complement.
CAGTAAAACCACGTAGCAGCCAAACTGAAAATCATTCAGCACAACAGTACAGATTCTCATTTGCAAAATTCTTTCTGTAAATAAAGGAAGAAAAATGTCTCTAGCATCATATAAAGAACAGAAAAACTGGTTAGTCTGAGCTGAACTTTTCCCTATGCAATTGCAAACCCTAATGCAATTGCACACCTAGTCAACAGTGATGTTTGTAATTCCTGCTATTTGCAGTACAGTTAAAAGAATGGTATAATAACACTATTTTTCTGGTAGAGAAAACAAAGTTTTCTTAGTGTGCTATTTAAGATGTTAATAATATTAATCACTTCTATTTACATTAACAACTATAATATGGCATACGCACAAACTGCTGCGTTTTCCTGAAAAAAAGCCATTTTCAGGAGAGAGATTGGTGATGCCAGGGGAACTGCGTACACAAATCTGGATGTTTGTGGTCTGATTACTTTGTGTGCAATAAACAGAGAACACCACTAGACATGACTCAGCAATCTTTTATTACAGCACATGCAAACAAAAAACCAGAACATGACTGCATAAGCCTTTGTTTTAAACAGAAAACTGCAAAATCAAATATAAAACCAGGAATGGTGGCAAATCAGGTAAAAATATAAGACTTTGAAAACTACCAGAAATGGAAATAGAGCTCCAGAGCAACAGGGTTTTTTGTGAGGTTTTTGCTTTAAGAGGGATCTGTAAACAGATCCTGACACGGTTCATGTAAGAAATGCTGCAAAAATCTGTTTTACTTTACATCGGGGAGGAACTAAGGCCCCTGAAGATTAAGGAATAAAGAAGGGGTGGGAGGGGAGCTCATGCAGGCACTAGCTGTTCAAAAATATCCACTAACCTGGGACATAAAAGTAGTACACAGATGACTGCAGAAGAAGATGAGGGCTCTGAGCAACTTTTTATTCCATCTTTGGACTGCTAGAAACATCCTCCTTAGTTCTGCATTACAATGAAGCCTTCAGGAGGCTGTCTCACATACTGAGTGACCAAGCCCCCAGACAGTAAATTTATGTGTGGTGAGAAATCAGAACCCAGGACAAATCACATAACTGTCCTTCAGGTCCCCCCCAACTCACTGCAAATGTCTTTTTGAGCAGGTGACACTAACTAACTGTCTTAAGTGTTGAACCCTCCCATCCTTAAGCAAAAATCAATTGAAGCTCAGTATCCTAAGGAAGTAGAATACCTTTCCTTCATGACAGTCACTTTTGAGTTGCTTAACACAGAGTGACAATGCAAAACAGATTTACCTCCTGCTGTTTGTGGTTTTTTTTTTTTGTTGTTGTTTTTTTGTTTTCTGTTTTTTTTTGGTTGGTTGGTTGGATTTTTTTGTTTGTTTGGTTGGTTGGGTTTTTTAAATTTTATTTTTGTTTTTTTGGTGAATCATTCATAGCAGCTTGCTCATTTTTCTTTTTATTCACATGAAATATAATTGTTATAGATATAGAAAAATCACCTGCATGTATATCTCTCTGCATCCTTTACATTTTCTCACAGACATAGAGGGTAGTCTGTGCTTTTACATGTATCATTGAGTACTTTAAAGACAGTCTAATGTGACAGATGAAGCAGAACCACAGACCTATACCTCCAGCTCCCTTTTCCAGTTGTATGAAATACTCTTCGATGCAAAGAAGCAAAATGACTGCTGACAAAATTTATTTCATGCTGTGGTTAGCAATATGATGAGAAATATCCCTATGAGGAGACAAACTTTTGTGCCTCCAGATTTCCTGTGTTTGAAGAAATACTGGTGGCTTATTCTATCTCCACTTGCATGACAATGAAGAATAAAAGACTAGCTTTCTTCATGTCTGTAAATACAAGACATCCCTGGATGATCCAAGAGGCATAACAAAGTGCTATAGCCTACTTTATTGAAAAGTGAAAACTAGGTATGACAGTAGAGTACTACCACAGACTCTTTCCTCTTGCTCAGTCCAGGAATATCAGCAAAATATTTTCTTACATTAAAATCCTTAGTTCATGCAGTGTTTTAAAGAAGTAATCTTGTAAGACAGGGATGGATGCAGTTCTGATGGGAATATCAGGATATGACTTGAGTTCTGCTGGGCATCAGATCACATGATGGGGCAAAGTAAGAGGCCTGGATTTACTGATGTAATAACATACCTCTGAGTCTTCTCAGTAAATCAACACTATTATCTATGCTAGCTCAATTAGACCAGCACAGGTATCCCAAGTTCTACTATAACACCACTGTTTTCTTTGCAGATATTTTCTATGTATGTATATGATAAACAGGATATATTTACCCTATTGACTTTGGCTGGTGTTAAAATTTTTCTATGTTCTCTTTAAATCTGTAAGGTAAATTTCCATGTGCACTTATGTCTTCACAGATTGAGGCACATATTTATAAATCTATCATAAATCCATCAAAAATATATAAATTTTTACTGTTATTTTTACTATTAATGACATGAATTGCACTCATCACAGCTGTGATCTAAATAGATTTATCAGAAGATCAGTGATGCTACCTGACATACTGAAGCAATCTGTACTGTTTATCCTTTACCAAAACCCCAGCTGTGTTAGATTCAAACCGATGTTAAATACTTTGTGTAAGATTAACAACTCTGCCTCTCAGTGTTCTCAGGAAGTTTATATTCCTTCATTTTTGGTACAGTTAAAAACAGACAGCAAGTAAGAAACAATAACATCACTCATTCTTTCTCCCTCTACCCTTTCTTTATTCTGAGTGAACTCCCCAGATGTTTTGGCTGCATGCAGATGCACAGTACAACAGTTGTGTCAGTGCCCTATAGGAATCTATACTTAATAACTGAAAAAAAAAAAAAAAAAAAAAAAAAAAAGTTATTTAAACTTTTGAGACTGAGCTGTTTTGTGACCTCAGAAAAACATCAATATAACTGGCCAATCAAGCCGAGAATGTTAAAGCTTAGAGAACAAGACTTTAGATTGATTCCTAAATTCTGAGAACAACATACTTTATTATCTATGGAGCTGTCTGGACTGCTCTGCACAACTACAATAAAAACCTAATTCATCACTATGTCACTACAGTGTTATACCTGTTTAACTTCAGTGGTTTCAATGAGTTACTCAAATCAGGACCCCAAAGAGCACAAGTATAAGATACCATAAATATCCATCTGTTGGACCGAGTCACACACTCTGCAAAGCAAGAACAGCTGTTGTCTACAGAAAATGATCTTAAAATCTTTTAACACTGTGCTGAGTTGACTCTTGTTAAGCCGTATAGCAAAGCAAAGCAAGGACTTGCAAAGAAGTCTTTTGTCACTACCATATAATTCTGGAATAATGGAACCTAGCAAGAATCTGCAAGTAGCAGAGCTGTGAAGAAATGAAAAGGCTTGAGGACCCTGTTCTAGGGCACTAACTAGCACTGAAACAATGTGAGAGAGAAGAACATTTAAAAAATAAAATACTTTAAGCAGAATAAATCCATTATGGATCATAATTTTGTTTCTTGAAAGTATTAAACAAGCTACAGAATAAATTTAAAAGAACTTAGAAGTGTCACTAACAAGTGAAAAATTATCTTTTTACAGATGTACAGCGGACACTAATAAAAAGAGAGCATATGAAATAGAGCATACGAATCTTCAAAACAAATTCAAGGCATTATAAGAAATGGTTGTTTAAAGAGTACTCAAATCATTCACAGGTAGAAACATGTCAGTTTTCCTTTTAAAAATTCTGGTACTAAGCAAGTCAAACACAATCACTTAAAAGGGCAAAAGCCTTTTAGAACACTGACTTTCACTAAAACTTTAAAAACTAACAGGCAGTATACAAAACAGAAACACGAATATTTCCTTGTGTCTTCATGTGATGCCAATTTTTAAGTGTGGCACATAACAATTTTTAACAGACACAAGCTTCACGAAGAAATAGTTATTAAACTTCTGTATTTGCAATTTTAATAACACATACAAGTAAACAAAATCTTATAGTAGGTAAGTATGTCACAAACCATAGACCAACATAACTTGTTAGGTATTAACAGGAATTCTGTAATAAACATTTGCTCTTTATTACTATGAGGCAAAACAAGTACAATTTAGTGAGCTTTCCATTAAATTAAGGGTGCTACTTGTACCTCTAGAGTAAAATCCCTAAAAAAGTTAAAATGACCTTAAAAAGAAAATTGAGCATAACATCCGGATGTTTTCCATATCCCTTCTTCTGCACATAGACACACAGAAAAAAAATAATGAACTGTGATATCTTAGTTTGTCTCAGCATTTTCATCTCAGTTCCCTCTGACATTTCACACCAATGTAGTAAAGGAGGAATGTAAAAAAACCCACTTCTACCAGAGGCTCCTATTAAAGGTCTGGAGCAAAGAACTATGGATAGGTTGAATACTAGAAAATGTAGACCACTGATCAGATCTGTAACAGAAACACTGTTAGGAACTAGCAGAACTTACATGATCTGTCTAGGGCATAAGACACCCATAGAAAACCTAAGCCAGTCTTTTCGACTGACAACAGAGTTCAAAAGTCAAGATAAATGCAAGTCCTGCAAACAATAATTTACAGCAAAAGTTAATGAGATCAGAAGTATTTCGGTCACGACCTATAATATTAAGCACTCATTCTTCAAGCTTTTTAAGACTTTTACTAATCTGCACCCTGTAATTTACCAGAAAGAAGTGTGAGAAAAAAATAGATCAACTCAGAAGTCCACACATTTAATAGCTAGAGCAATACATTCCCAATGGTGCCGTCACAAACACAGCCTTTGAGCAACCAAAGGTCAGGCTGACAGTTGGTAGGAAAAGAATTGCATGGCTGGAGATTCATGGCAGGAGTGTCTACAGGGCTGGAAAACAGAAGGCTACATCATTTCTTCCTTAATCCCCCTATTTATTGTTCAGTCTTCAGACAAAAAATATCTTCAGGTTTTGCCTTGCTTTTCAGGGATTTATCACAATCTTTCATGGACCACAGGAGGACTGTTAGTCTATCATTCTGGAGGATCAGAAAATGCCAAGGTTGGTCAGATTCCTAAATTCGTCCTCCAGAGTACAAATTCTGTGTGTACAAAGGAAGACCTTTGCATTTTAGTTTTTAAAAGTCCATGATAATAAGAGGTGATCAAATAAGTTCTAATTATTCTTATGAGATGCTTTTAGACGGAATTTTGCAATGTGATTGATGTTTGTTTTTTTGGTTTGTTTTTTTTTTTTTTTTTTTTTTTTTTTTAATATACCTTTCTAGATTAAGGGGTATACTATCTCTGATTTACAAAACTAACATTCTTCTCCATCTCTTATCAGATTACACTTAGCATTAAAAATGAAGAGATATTTTTATTAAGAAAAAAAATGAATTGATTCCAAGCAGAAAAACAAATACATTTTAAAAGACTATTCAAGACAATGTTTTACTTAAAAAAACAGCCATGTCCTTGGGTAAGAAAATCAATACTTGAAATTAGAAATAACATCCAAGAATAAATGTATTTGTTTCTTGAATCTAAATAAATCAAACAGACAAAGTAGTGTCAAGACCTATTATTAGTTATCTGATCCTTAAAAATTACCACTACTGTTCTGGAAAGCTGTAAGTTTTCACAAAATTATTTGTTTCCTGTGATCAACATGGAATATTTGGGTTAACACATTCTTTCAAATCACCTAGAATAAATAAAAATTTATCAGTCTTGCATGTTTTCCTGTTACTCTGTCAGACAGCCTTTGGCTGCATAGTGGAGATAGCTACAAGAGCCACTTTGAATGACAGGGAATGAATAAACTTGCAGAAGTCAAATGGTGATAAAAGATACTTTTCCTTTTTTTTCCAGTAAGTAACACCATGCATTCATACTTATCTGTGAGCAGTCTCTTTTTCAATAAGTATTGTGGACTTGGCCTGTAAGTTTTAGAATCTTACACAGATTTGTCAACCACTGCCCCCCGTATTTACCAAAAAAATCCAACTTCTGAACTACATTTTTTGAAGCTCTTAAATAGCTTTCCCAAGCCTTCATTAGTCTACATAGTGCCCAAAATCACTGTTGTGGTTTAAACCCAACCAGCAGCCAAACACCATTCAGCTGCTCACTTCCTCCTCACCCCCTCCACCTCCCACCCACGCAGGGGATGTGGGAGAGAATTGGAGAGGTAAAAGGAGTCTCATAGGCTGAGATAAAAACAATTTAATAATTTAATTGAAATAAAATAAATCAATAACAATAAAAGAAAGCATAAATGGGTAATGTAAAATGTGATTGTTCACCACCTGCTAGCTGATACCCAGTCTGTTCCCAGCTGGCAATCCTAAAATACCAAGATCCTGAAATCTTAGTCCTGGAAGCAAGAGAGAGCCCTCTCCTTCCCAGCCATCCCTCTGTTATATACTGAGCATGATGTTACACGATACGGAATATTTCATTGGCTAATTTGGGCCTGGTGCTCTGGCCATCCTCTCTCCCAGCTTCTGGCACACCTGCATATGGGCCTGACATGGGGAGTTAGAGAGTTCTTGATCTCTCAACAACAATTGAAACCACCAGTGTATTATCAGCATTCTTCTTGTACCAAATCCCACACTGAATCCAAAGCACAACACTATTCTAGATACTGATTAAAAAAAAAAAAAAACTTTATCCGACCCAAAACCAGGACAGTCATGTAACTCTCCTTTGTTGCATCATATTTGTTGTGCAACTTCTATTGTTCATAGAGGCTCATGCACTTAAGTAATACATAACTTAAATGCAGAATGACTGAGAAGCTGCTAGAGAGAAAGGAAACTTTGAAGAAGGAAAAGAAACACTTTCAGAAGTTTGTGTGTGTGTCTTTGTTTTTGACAAAGTTTCTTTCTTGAGATGACTTTTGTTTCTTCAGACAGGACACCTGCACTGACGTTTAGATAAGGAACAAAAAGGATGAGGGAACTAATTGTTGTTTGCTTGACCATCACTCTCAGAATTCTTGTATGTGAAATAAAATATTTTGACATTTTACATGAGTGATTTTCCTCATGAGAAAGCTGTTCTGTTAAGACTCAGCAGTCTGCTATTGCTCAGTGGAAAGGTAATCCTGTCACCAAAAAAAAAAATACAGCAACAGAACCCCAATAAAACACAAACAAAACAAACCCAAAGAAAACTAAACAAAAAGTATATAAGCTGTATTACAAATAAAGTTTTAGCAACAGATTCATACTCTTCACATCAATCTCTCCTTTAACATTTAATTCTGGGAGGAACAACAAAAATTAGAAGGAAAGAATAAGGCAAAAGTTGCACCTACTGTGACAATCAATGCTCTCTTAATCATGCAAGATCCTTAGTTTTTATATCAAAATCAAAGTATTGCCATTGTCACTACTAATATTCTGTGATTTCCTTTCTTTTGTGAAAGCTTAAACCCTATATAGTAGAGTATTTCCTTTGCATTTCTTCTGGTTTGCGCAGGTGATCTTCATAGATTCCTGAAAAGTGACTGTAAATCTACTGAAATTGTGAGGAGAAGCAATTCATAGATTTGTGCGTGAAAAATACGAAAAAAGACAACAGAAAGGCTTCTTTCAGTAGCATGGAGAAAAGAAAAGCCTGTATGCATGAGGGATGGCAGAAGGGAGGAAAAAAAAAGGTATTATCTTCCACTTGAGTTGAAAATTTGACTTTTTAAAAGAACATCCATAAATAAAGCCTTATTTATCCAAATGAATGTGGGTTACAGGAGTATTTTCAGACCTAAATATTGTTTTTCGAGATGTAAGCCTATTTACAAAAGACTGTTTAAGTGAAGTTATTCTGTTAATAATTATCTATTGAAGGGGTAAATACCATCTACAATTACCTTGACTATATATTGGCATAGCTGTTTCCATTACATACATAGGTATGGCTTTGTTCCACTTGAAACAGTATAGCACCTTTTGTTTTGCTGAGGATTATTTAATGTTTTTTTAAGAAACAAAATATTATTTAGTGATTTCCTCTTAGTTATATTGTTGATCTACAAGACAAAGTATACAATACTTGGCTATTGAAAAATATGTTTCTTTTTACTTTTAAAGATGCTACAATTTTCCTTATCTCTGTAACTAAAAAATTACATTGAAATAAATCATTTCACATGTTAGATGGGTATTTCTTTCTGTCATGACACTACAGCAGTCTTAGGCACAAGGTAAAGTTGCTAGTCTCCAGAGGTATTGCATCAAAGATAACTAGCTGTAATATTTGACCACCAGACATATGACATTTTCAGAGTTGGAATTATGTTATGGGTAGGCAATTACCCTCAACAAAGTCTGTCATAAGCAAACTTTGATCAATGAAATGGCTACACGTGGAAAATAAGAGAGAGAAAAGGGTTTCACAGGAATACAAGAAAATGTTCACATCAAGGCTTTTTTGCTTGTCATATGTCATTTTAGAAACTGGTATGATTTCAGTGTTTCTCATCATATATATATAAACATATATGCAAACTCAAACAATTCAGATTTATCAACAAGGAAATTTCAAATACCAATAAGCTATATAACTGAAAATCCAGATTGCTTAAAACTTAAATTCTGCAGTAACTTCAAGATAGCTACCAAAACCCGTCTTTCATTGGATTTGATGTTGAATGTTTTATGTTAGATTCTTATTTTCCCCTCTTTGTTTTATACTTAAATTTTTTATCTAGTTCCACAGCCACTTAAATGTAACATTAATATCTACATTAAATCTGAGAGAATACCCTAAAAAGTGTCCCTGTGTATCAGGCACTACTGATGTATTTGACATGAGTTTATTCACAGCATAATGTAGATGGAATTTTAATGCTATGAAAAAATACTTCACTTCTATAGTCAGGAACTGCGGGACCACAAGTGGTAATGATAATTACAGTGGGTGTCTGTAAGTCACCATTAATTACTTTGCTGCTTACCTACATAATTTAACCTTGATGTGACAAGGCAACCATTCTCCAAGTACAGATAGCACAGGAGGAAGTGACAATTTTTATTACATTATATGATTGAGACATTTGTCAAATGGGAATTCAGCTGAAATCTTCCCAGTCATTTTTCTTAGGTAATCCATTAACCAACCGGAGCTTGCTGCAGTGCCGTTGTACAACTTGTGAGCATAATACATTCTAAACAAAGATGCTACACAGACATCATTACTATTCAGCCACAGGCTGTAAATACATGACATTCAGCCACACAGATTGTTCACAGTAGGTTCATCATAGGAAACCTCAGGGCTATTTCAAGAATTTAAGCCCAAGACAGGGCATGAGTCGAAGCTGACCAGACTTTTCAACACGATCTCATTCAAATTCAGGTGATCTCTTAGCAATGGAAGGCTCTTTGTCATATCTCTGATTTATTCTGTAGGGGGCTGCTCCTTCCTCCCACATTTCAAACTTTCTAATAAACAAGTATGAACAGATGTTCCCAAGAGGACAAGGCAGAAGGTGACTCTGTAAGGCTGCATTTGGGTATGTCTTCATCAAACAGATCACAGCTTTCCTAAAACAGGGGTCCTGTTTGATCTTTCCCACCTCTTCTCCCCTTAGAAGAGACAGCCCTGTTCTGTGATACTTTTTAAAAAATCAACCAAGCAACCAAACAAACAAACTGAAGATACAATTTCCAGAATGTATTTCTACCCTCCATTATACCACCTCGCACAACACCGAATCTTTAGTGCCCAGAACTGCAAGCTTAAGCAAATCTAGTCAGTCTTCCTGAAAGTAGTTGGAATATAGCAGACAACGTGAATCAAAGAAAATATTCATCATTAAGAACATTTATATAGCAGTAAGTCTTAAGGGCAATATAAAAAAATTCATACAGTCAGTTTATCTCCTTTGGTACTTTAAGCAGCTTTATGTTCTGCCAAACCAAAAGACATAAACCTTGCTTTGCATTCCCATGAAAACCCAAGTATTCTAAGCTCCCTCCTCCTCAATGACAATTCTTCATTGTAATGGGTCTGAGATTGTTTTTTCTATTTTGTTCTTCCAAAACATTTAAAGAGGTTTACCTTCACTACTCTGTCCATGTAGCTAAAATAGTCACTGAGCAATTTCTGATCAGTGTAACCTCTTTCATTTCTTTCTAAACCAGAACCATTGACTAGAAGGTCTAGTTTCAGGGGGAAAAAAAAAAAAAAAAAAAAAAAAAAAGGCAAAATTCTCTAAAAAAAAAACCCACTACCACTGAAGAATCTCCTGCTTCTTTTCCAAATGGGTTGATAAATATCATGGTTTGCTTGGCTGTTCCAAGAAACTGAACGTTGCTTCACCTAAATGTCAGTCCCTGCAACTGTATTTAATTAGTTAATTTGTTAAATAGTAGGTAAAAAACAGAGTATATATGTTCTCTTCTACTGAGCCACTCATATGAAAATGAGTATGTTTTATAATATTAATGCTATCCTTATCTATTAGGCAAGAGAAATGAAACTACAGTACTAACAGAGGTCGTGGAAAGAAAGTGAACACAGATACTTCATTACTTTCAAGATATGGTTTCAGTTTGTTTATTTTTGAATAGGACTAATAAATTCTAATAACCTCTCTGAAATCCTAGTGCAGTCTAAGTAGTTGTAGTATGTACTATAAGACAGTTAGGAAGAGCAGTATCACACAGTGTGGACAAGCTTGACATGCTCCTTAATCTGTGGCATAACTAATAGACTTGAACTATGTTCTTTTTATGGAGAAGCTACAGAACTTGCTATGGCAATAGACTTCTGATTCACAGTGTTATAACTTCAGTTTCTCTCCTTCTCAAGAGTACACCTGAAATGTTACTATGTTTCCAGTCCTTCCCATGATTTGTGTGTTATAACTGACGTCCCTCTATCAACACATTCTATATGAATTTTGTTAAGAAAATACACATTATGTACCACAAGATGTGAAATCCCTGTGTTATGCAATTATGGCAAATATGGAAGAAACTAGGGGCAGCAGAGCTTTCAAATGATTGTTATGCTGAAAGACATTGATCTGTATGACATGATAGATACTAGTTTAGGAAGAGGTAGGAAACATGGCTATTAAACAACTTTAAATTTTTAAAATTTGTGCATAACAGCCTGCCATAGTTTGCAAACTGCACGTTGTAAAGAATTAGAACATAACAACAAATATTTGCTAAACACAAAGAAGTTACTAGGATACAACTGGTTATTTAACAGGATTTCTATAGGGTGAAGAAGGAAGAGCTGTGATATGAAGTGATCATTCTGAGGCACCGAGCAATTTGATATCAGTTCTGTTGGTACTTAAAGAAAGGAGCAGAGGGTGAACAATTGCATGAGAAATTACATTCTTTTATTCTGCATCTAGTGCAGAATTTCAGAGTTTAAGGGCTTTCCAAGCATGATTGACTGATAACTGCATTCCAAATCTTTATTACAGTCCTGGTCTGTGTATACTTGACAGTTGTCATCCAAGCTCTCAATTCACATTCTTCACTCTAATTCTCTATAATGTCAGGGAAAATAAGTAATCTGTTGTTTTCTTCTGAACTATTTTCTTAGAGTTTAGTAATAAACTGGGGCTGGCTATATCCACAGATTTCCTCTCTGCTCTCCTCCCACTTTGATCACTGAAGTGTTTTCAAACATTGTAAATTATTTATGGCTTATCTATTGCTTCCTTGGGCTTTCATGGTTTTGTGCTCCAGTGATTTTCCTGTTACTTCAGTCTTACTTCGGTAGCTCTTGCCATATTCTTCCAGCAAGACCCCAAAATTTCATTTACATTTTCTCTCTCCATTCCACTCATGCAGAGTGCACTCATGTGCTGCCATGTCTTAGAGGCCTTGGGTCACATTCCCATGTAAGCCTCACCCTTGATATATCCAGTTTCTTTCCCTGATAAATTTGCAGTCATTTCTGCCTTCTCTTAGATATTTCAAACAGTATGTTTTAATACAACTTTGTTATACCGTTAGTTGGCTGATTTTCCAGTTAATTAAACTGTGAAACAGCCATTTTTGCAAATGATGCTTATGTGCAAGTTAGTCTTAGATGTTGATGTTCTTCCTCAATGTGTTCAGCATCCATCATTTTCTGTTTATATCTACTGATAACATTTTGGGATCTTATCTAGACATTTCAGCACAGATTATTTAATTCAGCTGTTGAACACCTGTGCCACCTGTTATGAACTGTGTGTACGTACTTCATGAACTTTGTGTCTCTACAGACTCCTGGAAACACTGTGCTACACTTGGTTGCATTTGTTTCTTTAGTCACTTCCTGAATTCACTACCTACTTTCCTGAATATACATATATATATCATTCATATATTTATGTATATATCACAGCTTTGTAAGCAGAACAAGTTTTCTCTCTTTTGTATTTATCCACAGAATGCTTTCTTTTTTTTTCATTTACCATGTATGTCTGCTCTCTCATTAGTTACTATAGCTTTTCCCTCTCAGAAACAAACAAGATATATATCAGCTACAATGATAAAAAAAGAATCTGAATAGATAACTAAGATTAGGTATAAGATGGAATCTTTTCTGTGCGATAAAATTCACTTTTCTTGACGGCTGTCCTACTTATCTTTATAGTCAGGTTGCATGTGCTATCTAGTTCCAAAATGAAAACAAAATAAAATTAAAATAAAACCCAATAACACAATTTAAGAACATGAATATAAACTCCCATCATGCTATATGTATGAGGAGGATGTTTTTCCTGTTACTGGAGTTCTAACCTTCCCACTGATGAAGTAAATTGGATTATTGCCATTGATTCATCTGAAATAAACTCTGAGTCACTTTAAGGCAATGGCTGAGATAAAAGAGATGTGCAGTCTGTCAGATGAATTCTCTTTAAAATACATAAACCGCAGTACACATTTTAGTAATAGCTATTATTAGAAGCCGATGTTAAGGTGATAATGTAATTAGTAGAGTTGGGATATGTGAAACTTCACAAACTGCATATTGATGTTTCTTCTCAGGAAACTCTTGATGCTTACTGTTTCTGTCAGACAAGGTAACGTGCCTATATATTTCATCTGACAGAAAGAGCAACTCTGCATAAGCAGCCCTGGAAAACAACCAAACTGTGAAAAAGGGGCAGCCAAATATTTTTAACGGAGCTCATACACTAAATCCATTCTGTCAAGGAGCTGTAAGACTCGATATGAAGGCAGTCTATACTCACTTGAGACAAACCCAAAGTATGAATATAGTGAAACAGATAATATGCTGAAAGGGTTCACACTTGTTTCCAAAGACTATTGAGCTTCAAACTTCTCTGCGGAAAACACAGAAATTATTTAATGATGCTGTTGCTAAATAAATGTACAAAATACAAATTATATTGTTATCTAAGAGTTGTAAAATGGGATTATGAATGTGTTTTTCAGTGCAGCATTTATGCGTTATATTGTGTTAAGCTCTTTACCATGGGAAAATTCAAATGTCTTCACCAATTTCCACTAGGTAGATTATGTGTTGTCTCAGTCAGTCTGTACAGCTACAAACGTCCACCAGTCTTCAGAGTGCTGGGAAGACTTAGGTGTGATGCAGAATCAGGTTATACCTAACAGAAACAAAAGCTTGCCTCATTGCAACAAACATACTTTTTGACATAATGTTTATGCATAAAGCAACTGGGCAACTATTTTCCAACCAACTTCCCACTGACTGTAGAGGCCAAGATTTAAGAGGATGTTGATGGCCAGAAATTGCATATTACTAAAATAATGGGGAGATTACATACATTCTCATATAGGCATATATAATTGACCAAGACAAATCTATTGAACCCCTAAGAGAAGTCTGTCTGCAATAAAATTTTAGATTTTGCAGGAACTCCGACATTTTCTTTTTACTGTGAATCCATTTAAGCTTCCTTCAGGAACTCAATACCACTCACTAGAGATCCAAGAGAGCATGGTCACAGAAAGGATAATGTTATTCTTATGTTACCCCAGAGAGACAGAGGGAGGAAACAGAATCCCTAAGGAGATGGAACAACAGGCATAGTTGCAGAGTCTTGAAAGTATTCAAGAAAGGCTCTGACACATACATAGGAGCAAAGGGACTCTGACAAAAATAATTTCAGCATATAGCAACATTCAGAAAGTCGCGTGACATTAAAAATGATAATACATTTGTTAGGATGAGGGAGTTATGAAGTTGTATCTAGTAAGGTTAAAGATTATAACATCTCAACAGAAATATGAGGCTATTATAAAACACATGCTTAATAGATATTGTATATGACAGCAGAGTCCTTTGATTAATTTATTAAATATATTGAATTAATGACTCAGACAACTGTGGAATTTTGACAGAACCCATTATAGGATATCATACAATGATCAAAACTGGAGATGTAAAACCACAGAAGAGATGTCAAGCTGCAAAATGAAAAAGAAAACTGTCCATGTCTAGAAAGCAAGCAATTTATAGCTACTCAGGAGACTGACCATCAGGAAATTGGAAGCTAATAACACAAACAAAGGAATGAGGAATAGACTCCCTAAAGCAAGCATTTGTTGAAGGAGTTTGAGAGGCCTCTGGTAGGCATTTCTTTCTTCTCCTGCAGATAGCATCCAGAACTTCACCAGGAAAGGAGTATCTGCAGTTAGCTAAATCCTTCCTCTACCAATATAAATTTAGTCAGATATTTGAAATCCAGCTATGCTAAAGTGGTACACAGAAAGCAGAGCAGCAGAGAGGCAAATAGGCAGTTGAACATTTTATATAGAAGAATTACTCCAGACTAGGTAAGCAAAGAACAGAACTATGTGGAGAAACACAGACGATTGCTGGTTTGCCCTTTTCCATATTTGTTAATTTATTTATTTATTTATTTTTACTGGTGAGTAGTATCTTGTATGCTGCCTTTTCCTCTCCTAATGCAGAAAGTTGTACTGAACAGGTCAGAACTTGTTTTTATAGATGTGGTAATCTCAAGCAGATGCAGGAATAAGTAGACTTAATACATATGTATTTTAAACAGGATGAGTTCTATTTTTTTATTTGCTCACCCAATAGAATATGTAAAGGACCTATTTTTGTGCTGATTAGTTAGAGATAAAACAGCAGGTATTATAAATTCTACTGTGGGTGAATAATCCAAGTTGTTGGAAGTGACATTAAATTATAAAGTACTTATTACAGAGATAATTATTAGCAATGAATTCTTTAAAAGAAAAACTCAAGGGATGTTTTACTTTTCCTTTCTTATTTTCAAATAGAAATATATCTATGCCACTATCATGCTAAATCAGCATCTTCTAATTGGAGTAATTTCTAAAACCAGTAACAGAACATATCTTATTGATAATTCACAAACTTTCTCTCGGGGTCATCTAGTAAAGAGTCTATGCTTTGTTTTAAGGAGTGGGTTTGCATATTTGTGGTTTATTATGAAATCCTAGTTTGCTGTTAATATCTTTAATTTGAATACTGGACATTCTTATGCTCAGGACACCTTTTAAAGCTATGAACTAGTAATCCTAGATAAGACAATCAAGAAGCCTTCTCAACATTAGAGTAGATATCATCTTATCAGTTTGTTACACACCTAGACAAACCTTATGGGTGCAAAACCATAACTTTTCTCAGTTAGAGAATGCCTTATCTAGTTTGATAGTTCTAGTAACTGGGCTGGGATGCCCTGAGGGGAAAGATGCCAGGCTGTGTGGGCCTAACAATCAGGTTCTGTTGCAACTAACCTTAGGTTTGAATGTTAGTACAGCACAAAATACTGATGCATGAAGTTTAACACACAGTGAAGAATGCTTAGAGCTCTAAAAAAAACAACATGCTTAGGTCAGAGATTTAGAATATGCTAGCTTCATATGCATTCAGAATTTGTTAGACATCCATATCACTATCTAGCCTTTGCCATGGAAACAGTTAAAGTGACAATATAACCACAAAGTTTTACTTTTTCTGAAAATTTCCTTTGCTTGTGTCCTTTTCTCTTTTCAGTCTGTTTTCTCGTGACTTTTGTACTGATGTCTAAAGCTCATAACCTTTGTTCACATTATCATGAAACATTTATTAAATGAAATTCCTATAGTGTTATCATCAATAGGAATATAATCTACTACATCCGATTTTATTATAGGATTATTTAACTTTTCACCATCCCTACCTTGTCTCAAGGTACCACGATGAGTGTCACGTAAAACATCTAAGCAGAGGTATCTGCCAGCGCCCTTCCTTCCCAGCCATGACTGCAATTAACAGCAGCCCCAAGTGAGGGTGGGAGACATTGCTTCCTGTGCCCAAGAGGATGCTCTTCACAGCACATCAACACACTGTCTTACGAACCATATGCCTCACTGCTCTGTGACAACTGGTATTCTCAAACCCTGACAGATGCTTCCTAAGTTATCCTGAGAACAGAAATTGCATCTTCTTACTGGAAATACTGAAAATGATGCAGATTTCTCACCCCTCCCCAGCTGACAAAGTCAAAAGAAGTTTCTGTGTAACTTCTTTCACCATGGTTCTACTAAAAAGTCAGAATTGGACTCAATAGAGAAGAACTTAACTTAGGTACGCTGTCATGATGGTCTAGCTGTGTCTGATACCTGATGAAGTAGTATAAGCATATGCCACTATACATTATCACAGAGTAATTTTTAATCAGGTTAAGAATATCTTAAAAGCTTGTCTCGCAGCTTTAGTAGCACTTCCAAAGTCCCTGCAACTGCAGTTTCTTTGTTGTTCTCAGGCACACCAAAACAGTACAAGAGGGGAGGTAACGTAAAGCTTCAACAGTACACTTTGACAGCAGGAAGACAGGTATTTGAAATCAGCCCTTCTGACAACAGTCATCGAGACAGAAACAGTAGTCTCTAAAAATATTACTGTGTATTAATGACAGTAATTATTCGAAGGCAGAATAATAATTTGAGGGTCATGACTGATCAAAGGTGATGTTTTTATACTTAATAATGCTTTATGTATTCCTCTTCTTTATATCATCTGTCCAGCTGATTTTAGTATCTGCAATAGCTCATTGACAAAATTCTACTCTTTAAACATCCCATTTTAGGAAAAGAAACCTCTAGCTTGTTTTGTACCTGTTGTCTCCATCCTGGTATTAGCTGGGATAGGGTTAATTTTTCTTCTTAGTATCTAGAATAGTGCTGTGCTTTGGATTCAGTGTGGGATTTGGTATGGGAAGAACGCTGATAATACACTGGTGGTTACACTTGTTGCTGAGAGATCAAGGACTCTCCAACTGCCCATGTCCTGCCCATGTGCAGGTGTGCCAGAAGCTGGGAGGGAGCACGGTCAGAGCACCGGGCCCAAACTGGCCAGTGAAATATTCCATATCATGTAATGTCATGCTTGGTATATAACGGAGGGATGGCTTGGAAGGAGAGGGAGCTCTCTCTTGCTTCCAGGACTGTGGTTGTAGGATCTTGGTATATAAAGGAGGGGCAGCCAGGAAGGAGAGGGCTCTCACCCACATCTGGGGTTGAGACTGAGATCTTGGTATTTCAGGATCACTAGCTGGGAATGAGGTGGGTATCAGTTGGCAGGTGGTGAGCAATTGCATTGTGCGTTATCCTTTTGTACTTTCTCTTATTGTTATTGTTTTATTTTATTTCAATTACTAAACTGTTTTTGTCTCAACCCATGAGTCTCCTTTTACCGCTTCAATTCCCTCCCCCGTCCCCCAGGCAGGGAACGGTGAGTGAATGGCTGCACAGTGCTTGGCTGATGTTGGATTTAAACCACAACAGCCTGTTATCTTAATTTGATACACTCTGTTTATTGGATCAGAAGACATATTGGACAGTCTTACTAAACAATTACTTTACTTTGTGCAGATCCTTTAAAATCACTGTGTGATAAGAAGCATGATTTCCAAAGTCCTATGTACAGGTAAGTACTTTGTCTTAGGGATATATAAGATTTTTTGCCTTGGAGGATACAGTTAGTTTGATCAAAAAAACATTCAAATTCTAAATGTCAAAGCTGATGTTACCCTGGACTTTGTACCATGTAATACGCTACTTTTTGTAGTTTCTCACAATAGAAATATCTGCATTTTCTCTTATAAGTGACAGCCAGAGAAATCAACATTGTCCATTTTTAAACAAGAATTTACACACTAATAAACATATTTAATTTATAAGAAATAAACTTTTTGATATGAAATGATGGTGAATTCTACCAGACAGGCTTTAAGAGCAAATAGGATTTACGGTACGCTGACGATAGTTCCAATATAGGTAACAATTTTTCCTCCCTTTCAAAACCAAACCAAACAAAATCAAACCAAACCTTAGTTCATATATTTGGACATAAAGGTTAAAGAGCAGATTCAACCCTGAAAGCAACAGATTTGGCTATTCCGAGGCATGGGTTAGGGCAGTGTGCTATCTATTAGACAGCTTAAAACTTTGCAGGGACAAAGGATGTAAGTGAAAACCTAATTCAACAAGGTGGGATCCTCAGCAACTGATTTACTGATTGTTACTGCCTATTGCCCTGAAATATGTTCACAAACACTGTTAGATGTCGTAACCTTGTATTTGTGTTCTACCTGGTTGGAGCATGGACATCACTTGAGTTTCCTCCCAAGCATTTTATGTTTGTAGAGTAACAGTTTTCAGAGCGTGATCCCTGGACACCAGAAGTCTGTTGTGGGTGACAAGGACCTCTGTCTTGTCCATCAGAATTCTCATTTTGAGACAACAGGAAATACTTTTAAGAGCGGAGAAAATGAGCAGCCTTAGTGGATACTCCTTTTGCTGGAGAAGGGAGGGTGTTTGATGACATTAGATGAGAGTTTGCAGAGGACCAACAGGAAGTAAGATTGCTCAGACTTCTCATTCATATGTTGGAAAACTGTGTCTCCTAGAAATATATTTAAATAATAACAAGTTTCTTGGTCTAACAACAACAAAAAACTCCTCCTGGGAATTACTGATACAAAAGGACTACAAGAAACTTGAATAAAATTCAGATTTTGTCTGCTGGTCATATTTCATTGCCCTTGGAAACAAGATTGCAGACTGAGATGGCTGTATTATATAAAAAGCTAATATCCTCATGCTTGATAAATTATCTTTCATCATAATCCAAAACACTTTATTACTGTCTAGCAAAATTTTCTTTTGTCACGACAGCATTATTTACTTCTCCTACATGCTTTTTTCCAGACATCCTAGATTTAATTGGACTGAAGAATTCCCAAACCTCTAAGGGAGCAGTATCTCATCTGCATTAATTTTTGATCTTTTTCTTGATGTTTTAACTAAGTGTGATGCAGTGGGAGATAAGATGTAATTGGAGAAACCAACGAACTGTTTCAGAGCCTACAGATGATTTCTCTATATCACTTCCTTTCACTCCTGTGTTTTTTGTATTAAATGTTCAAAGTTAGCATAAGACTTTGCAAGTGCAGTTTTACTATGACAATAACAAATACAACAGTTAAGGATTATGCAAACTATTTGAAATCCTTTAATTGTAAGGGTGTCTCAAGGAGTTAGGCGTCCAATTTACACACTAAAAATGAGCACGTTACTCCTTTAAGTACACTTTGAGAATCATAAGACTACCACTATATTTAGGCATTGTATGATGGACCTAATCTTTTTTACAGGAAAACTCAACATTTCACTCTTACCAAAGAATTCCAACTTTCAGATAAGAAAGTCTTTTAAGCAGCCAGTTGTGTGGGCATGTGAAAAGCCTTAATGCAAATTTCTATGTTTTAATTTCTGACTTACTCAATTGACCAGTTTAGCTCTGCATATCTAAGCCCTTATCAGTAAGGCCAGTTTATACTTAATGGCAGTTTGCTGTGTGTATTAAAAAGGAAGTCACATTAACAAGTCCTTTTTAATTGAAATAGCAACATGTGAGGTAATGACAACTTAATGGCAGATGTAGCTCAATGAAGCACAGAAGAGAAAGATATACCTGGAAATTCAGATATAGATGACTTTGTGTGAGGTGATGTGAGACTGAACAACAAATACTGTGTGATACCCCCCTTAAATTTGATGATAAGAAAATAAAAACATATAAAAGATATCTGCAGAGTATGTTGTGCTCTCAATTAATCTGATGTTGTGATGGTTGGTGTGCAGAAAAAGTGAAGGTCCCAAACTGCTTGAAAGAGTGACATTTAAGTTGGGCTAGAACAAATCTATTGGACTGATTGCATACGTGCACACATGTAGCAGAAAGACAGGTGGATTCAGCCCCTTGGAAGACTACTATGGTCTGGTAGCAGGTAACTGCTGAAAAAATGATCAGATGGACTAAAAATATAAAAAATCCCCAACAAACAAAACTCAGAACAAGGAAGCTCTGTAGTTAAACTTCTTGGGAAACTGTTAAGACAAAACATACTGGACTGAGCAGTCTCAAATCACTATTTAGTATCAAATAAAATAATTTCTAGAAAAAAAACTCATTGGATTTTGTGAATCCAAATATTTTCTTTTAATTTGAATTTATGTCTAAACCAAGAACTATTTTCATATCATCGTCCTAAATACTTTTTTTATAGTATGACCAAATGAAAGCAGTAAAATCTAACAAGAGTGAAAAAACCCAGCAGAATCTTCTTTGCTGCTTGAAAGCAAGAGTAGATTTAACACACTAAGCTACCTTCCAACTATTGCTCTTGGTAATGTAGAATTAATACCTGTTGGTTTTGACAGAAATTGTACATACAAAATAAAAATCCACTTTCAGTTAGCTGTGCCATTCAGGATGTATTTAACTGCCTTTAGGACAGAGAGAAGGGTTATCTCTCTCATCTCATACACCAGCTGTAGTGCTGCTTCCAGCAATGAAACATTTCAACCTTTGGGAGAGAAATGTTTCAGTAAAAGAGCACTGTTAAATGCACTCGGTAATATTTTGAACAGGATTGTCACTAAGTGCCCTGTATGACATTGGGATTCCATCACTGAAGTATAATTTATCATGAAATAAATTACTTTTACTCCTACCCAGGATATCAGAAAGATCTGTAGTAGTTGCCCTTGAGCAAAAGGGCAAAAAAGAAAAAGGGCATTTGATCTTAATAATGCCTTGTTAATTCTCATTAATGAGTGGGCTATCCTTTGTGAATTATAACAGGAATAATGAAGTGAAAGAAAAATGTATTGATAGAAAGCAATTAGAATAAATCCCAAAGAAGACCAGCTCATGAGAATATGGAGCTTGGTTTAAACTTCAGTTGTTAAAGCAATCATACACACATTTTAAATTTTTTTTTTTTTTTCCCTAGGTTCTAGATTTGCAGATGGCTATGGGGCAGTTAATGAGGTCATATTTTATTATTTTTTTTAATTCTTATTTGAAATTTCCATAGCTGTAACAGTGTTTCAAATGCTTTGAGAAAGTATTATATCTTCTTTTTAAAAAATCTGATACTGAAAGAATTAAAGAATTTTCAGGAAGCTGTTTGGAATTACTTCTGAAGGAATAATATAGTGGGCAAATAGAACAAGTAATTTTTAGCCACATTCTAAGCTATTGGGGTTTGTGCCTGCAGTCGCAGATACACGCACATTTGCAAGCCTTTAGAGTAATAATTTTACAGTTCACATTTCTGTAAAATTTCTTTAAACATTTTAGTACCCTGATAATTTTATATTTCCTAATAATCATGCATAAATATTAAACTACATAAAACATCACCCAAATATTAGAACATTCCAAAAAATGTTATCTGATAACAAGTGAGAGATGGCCAACTCCACAAGGATCAGGAATAGCTAAAACTGTGATGCAAATAGCTCTGCCAAAATCATTTGTAAGAGCCTGAAGTACTACTAATTTTATATTCTCTGGAATTGAATTGGACCATTGTTGTGGTTTAGCCCTGTCAGCCAGCTGAGCCCCTCACAACAGTTTGCTCACTCCCCCCTGGTGGGATGTTGAAGAGAATTGGAAGGGTAAAAGCAAGAAATCTCATGGGTTGAGATAAAGATAGTCCAATAAGTAAAGCTAAAGCTGCATTTGCAAGCAAAATAGAATAAGGAATTAATTCACTACTTCCCATTGACAGGCAGGTGTTCAGCCATTTTCAGGAAAGCAGGGCTCCATCACACATATTTGTTACTCGGGAAGAAAACTGCCATAACTCCAAATGTCCCTCTGCTTCATCCTTCTTTCCCAAACTTTTATTTCTGAGCATGACATCACATGGTATGGGATATCCCTTTGGTCAGTTGGGAGCAGTTGTCCTGGCTGTGTCCCCGCCTAGACACTTACCCACTGCCAGTCTACTTGCCTGGAGGAGCAGAGTGAGAAAGAGAGAAGGTCTTGGTGCTATAAAGTATGGTATAACAAAATGTAAGAAATAGCAAATATAAAAATTATAAAAATTCTGAAAAAAATGTATATGGATGAAACTATATTACTCAAAAAAAGTCCTATATTCTTAACCTTACTATTTTTGTATCATAGCTTTTAGTTTTAATCTCTTCTCTTGTTATTACAAGTCTATTATAAAATCAATAATGTTCTAGTCATACTAAAAATAAACCCTTGTAAATGTTTAATTTAATATTGCTGAAAAATTATGTTCATTTTTTTAAAAGTTCTAATTTAAAACCAAGGTAAAAATATTTCAGAGTTGGACTAAAGTGGGAAATAATTCGCATTAGACTTTTGTCTGATGAAGCCAGTGAGTTGGGTTTTGAGAAGCCACAAATTTCAGTTATTCACTTAGGCACATCTCAATCAAAGGGGCTCCACGAAATAGTGGATGTCACCTGTGATATTGTACTCTTGGTAAATATCCATGTATATCATATTATCTTGCCCTTCTTGGAAAGGCGCATGTAAGATACACACAAATGACTTAGTTGGCAGGGACTTATTTATCAAGAAATGCTAATATAATGTCTTTAAGTCATTCCAGAATAGCAATTCAATTCTGAAAGATTATTCTGATGACTGTCTGATCACAGTCTGTAATGTAGAAAATCAGAGAATCACAAGACTAGTTCCAGATCACACCTGGATAGAGAAATATTGTATTTGATGGTTATGAAGGACTAAATCTATTCTAATGGTAAATGTTGTATTTGTAAAGTGCTGCTCATCTATTTCAAGGAAGCTTTGAAAATATTGTAAATTATAAAGAAGGTAGAAAATAAAAGCTTCATGGTTTTAGGCTTTGCAAATAAACAAATCACATTTCATTTGATTTTAAAGGTAGCTAGTTTAGGAGCTCTTCAGTGGTAGAATTCAGTAGTACCTCTTAGGTATAAATTATTTGAAAACTTTTAATTGAATTGTTGTATTTAGACTATTTTTCTTGTTTATAACAGAATTATTTTAGGTAAGATAGATTTCAAGTCGCATTTATCTGGCTAGGCAAATAAAGACTGTAGGTTTTCTTTAGATTATCTTAATAATGAATTGAGCCCATAGAGAAAAAAAGAAGATTCAGAATAGTTGATGAAAGGCTGCAAATTTCAAATCTTAGCAGAGTTATGTGGTAGCTGTATTATCTCAGGGTAGATTTATGTGCTATTTATTTTTAACTCAGAACACATTCATAACATCCTGGTTGATATTTTAAAGAGATTTAAAGATTTAATCACATTTCAAATTTGACAATACTGTTATTTAGCTTATCACAATGTTAGGTTAAAATCCTCTTACTGCTGCTTACATTATAATTATAACCATACCAAAAAAAAAAAAAAAAAAAAAAAAAAACAACCAATCCAAACTAAACAAACTGTGAGGAAACATATTGCTGGGCTTATTATTATTAGAATGTTGAGTAGATTATTCCAAAAAGATCCAGTCAGAACCACTGTTTCAGCTACTGATGCAGAGGTGTAGAATGTTAGTTTGTTCGTCTGCTCTTTGAAAGTGAAGGCTAATATTTTTTTTACAAAGACCAAATAATTTGAGGGGAAGAGACAGAAGTAATGTGTATGGAGCAGGACTTCATGTGAGTACAGAGTGTTGATGCTAGTAGAGGATGAGATTTGAACTGCCATGTCATGCAGATTCTATCGTAAATCTACCAATCTCTTCCCCACTCAACAAGTCCCTGCACTGAGGGCACCTCATTGAAACCCTCTGATTTTTTCTAGCAAAAAGACATTCCAAGCAAGTGTCCCCAGTTCTTCATCTCATTTGTATCTGATATGGCAATGACAAGTCTAGCGAGCTCTTGATTTACTACTGATTCTTCCCTGGATTGCTATAGCTTAATAATTTTACTGCCAGGCAATCTGCTTTTCAGAAGCTCACACTAATACTTCTCAAGTACCCCTTGAAGCTACTTTCCCTGAAAAATTGGTCCTACAGTACCAGGTTTGACATTCAGTGCTATAATTCCTTACTGCTTGCCAAGTCACTTCCTGCTAAGTTATATAAATTGACCGTCTGCCCAAAGTCTTTATGACAGTCCCAAGTCTAAGTAAAACCATCCTAGCTCCCTGCTTAATTACTTGCTGAAGGAGTGGTGAGTGCTTGCTTACAAGGGCCTTTCTCTATAATGCAATGCTTTTAACCAAGGTCTCAATCATTTCTTATGATCTCAGCCAAACATGTCTGCTTTCTAACAGCCCCAAATTACAGAATATTTTTTATGTCAAAACCAGAAATGTGGTCAGCACTGAGAGTCTGTCTGGAAGCCAACAGCACATCAGTTTTCTTTTCTGCAGAGAAACACCATTAATAGTAGCTGGATTCTGACAGCAGCACTTACCTGTTAAATTTTCATTAACTGAATGCAGCAGTGAATAGCCACATCAGTGTGTTTGATAACATAAACACAGAGTTTCGAAAGGCTTCTCAAGGTCTACGTAAGCATGGTTTATTGAAGAAAGTATGTTTTTGCTCAAAATTTATAGTCAAAAAAGGGTTCCCCCATGTTTCGTTTCATGCAAAATCTTAAGTAAATTTGTATTGTAGGTTGCCTATGAGTCATCTTAGACACCATGAGTGACTTATCAACCATGGATTTTGCTTCTGTCATCCATTCTATTACACTCTGTTAAATCTAGAATGTAAATAATAATTTTGGTTGCAGTACTTCAAAAAACTGTTAAAACAACCAGTTTCATTTCCTTTCTTAGATTTCCTTGCAGCCAAATAATATTAATGCTTGAAAATCAAAGTCCCCACATAGGTTACTGCCTGAAGGTGCTTTCTGAGGGCTTGCTATGTTGGTTTGGGGGAATAGTGGAAGAGTTTTAATATATATAATTTCCAAGAGTTTCTCCAAATATATTAGTTAAGTTGCTTAAATTCAGTGAAAAAGCTTATTCTAGGCCTAGAAACGTGTTCTAAAGAAAGCCTAAACCTTTATATTTTTGTGATAATTTTTTTTTCTCCCTTCACATTTCAACTGCTGTATAATTCTACTGTGAAGATGATCTGGTTAGATGGTGTGCTGACAGTGAGAAAGTACTTAGCAACCACCATGTAGCTGCCACCATGAGAAGACTCCCTGAAAAAAAAAGCCCAAACCGACATACCAGCCCATGCCACACCTTTCTCAGCAGACTTCTGAGAATTATGACTTTTAGATTTTGAGATTATTTGAAGGGTGATTTTTATATAATGATAGTCCACATTGCAGTACAGAGATTACATTGTTTTGTGAATCTGTAAAATAACTATTACTGTCATTGCGTTGAATTTTCAAGATCTACAACATATTCATTCATATATATATATATATATATACAAACATATATAAACATGTAAAAGCAAAAATTAACCTACCTGTTAAGATGCCCAGTGACTTGCTATAGCTGGTCTCTTGTAAACAGATAAGCATGATGCCATATGGTGTGGGATATTCCTTGGGTCAGCTGGGGTCAACTGTTCCAGCTGTGTGTCCCCTCCCAACTTCTTATGCACTCCCAACCTGCTCGCTGGTGGGGTGGGGTGAGTAGCAGAAAAGACCTTGACTCTCTGTAAACCCTGCACAGCAATATGGAAAACATCCCTGAGTTATCAACGCTGTTTCCATCACAAATCCAAAACATAACCCCACACTAACTACTATGAAGAAAATTAACTCTATTGTAGTCGAAACCAGCACAGTGATACACCAGAGGGTTGTACTGTCATCCAGAGGGATTTTGGCATGTTGTAAAATTAGGCAGGGAGGAATCTCATGAAGTTCAATGCAGGAAAATGCATGTGGGCAGGAATAACACCAGGCACCAACATACAATGGGAGTTACTCAGCTGAGATCTTAAATTCAGTATATCCCTATTCACAACCATCCAGCAAAGGCTTTGTTGTATTTTTCTGTAAGTAATAAGTTGTAACAAACAAGTCACTAAATTTAGGAATGATTTTAAGGGCCAAGTTGAACTTTCAAAAGTGAAAATCCATTTGTGTACAGCAGAGATAGAAGTTAGGTTTAGAGATCAAAAAAAAAAAAAAAAAAAAAAAAAAAGAGACACTCAATTTTCATTGAAGCAGCATCACCAATACTAGAATTATTTAGAAGACTGTCAGTGTTCAAATTAAAATTTTTTTTAAAAAGACCGGTCCTAGTCAAATTCTTAGAAGTTACTTCTTACAACACTTCGGAATAAACTGTTTCACTACTCTAATTTTGACACACATTTTCTCTAAAAAGCTGGGGATGCATGAAGGAGGCTGTGACCCCGTGGGAAACCCACACTAGAGCAGGCTCCTGGCAGGATCTGTGAGCCCATGGAGAGAGGAGCCCAGGCTGGAGCAGGTTTAATGGCAGGGCTTGTGCCCCCATAGGGGATCCACGCTGGAGCAGTCTGTTCCTGAAGGACTGCACCCCCTGGGAGGGACCCACCCTGGAGCAGCTTGTGAAGAGCTGCAGCCTGTGGGAAGGACTCATGTTGGAAAAGTTCATGGAGGATTGTCTCCCGTGGGAGGGTCCCCATGCTGAAGCAGGGGAAGAGTGTGAGGAGTCCTCCCTCTGGGGAGGAAGGAGAGACAGAGACAATGTGTGATGAACTGACCGCAACCACCATCCACTGCCCGCTGTGTCACTGGCAGGGAGGAGGTGGATAAATTGGGAGTGAAGTTGAGCCCAGGAAGAAGGAACGGGTGGAGGGAAGGTGTTTTAAGAGTTGGTTTTATTTCTCATTAGCCTACTCTGATTTCATTGGTAATAAAATAAACTAATTTCCCCAAGTTGAATCCATTTTGTCTGTAACAGTAATTACTGAGTGATCTCTCCCTGTCCTTATCTCAACCCATGAGCCTTTCATTTTCTCTCCCCTGTCCTGCTGAGGAGGGGAGTGAGAGTGGCTTTGGGGGGTACCTGGTATTCACCCAGGGTCAACCACCAAACCAAGTTTCATATATGATCATACCATGTTTTTATACCATGTATCAGGCAGCAGAGGAGTTGGGTGAGGCAATTAGTTTAAAGAGCTTTTAACACTCACCAGTAGTATCTCCATTGAGTACATGTTACCATAAGTTCCTTTTACATCCTATTGCAGCATCTCAGCCAAAATAGTTGGACTCAAGGCCTTTGCCTAGAATCCCTTTCACAGAATGTAAGCTAGAGTTTTCACACAGTTTCAGTGGCGGTTTTGGGGCTACCAGCTTTCTAGTGGAGCTCCTGTTTGGAGGTCTGGTAAGACAAAAGTAAAATAGCCACCAAATATTGCCCAAGTATTCCTAATGATTGTAGTGGTCCTGTCAGGAAGACTATTGTATACTGAGAAGTTAGTGTTCCATTAACAATTGGCCTGAGTATGTGCTGGCCTGTGCTGTGCTGTACTGTACATATATTACTTGGCCTCAAGGACAGTGTGTCATTCCCTGACCAGAGAAGTCTGTGTGATGTGGTATCATCCCAGGTTTCTATCATCAGGGATGTAATATTTTATAACTTAGTATCACCTGTTCTGGAATATTAATGTGTGGTTTCCTTTGGGGGATTGAAAAGGAACCAGCACCTCCTGGTTGAAAACAATAAATGTAACTCTTAAGCCTATGATAAAAATCAATATCAAGCTCTCCTCTTCCTTTATTCTATACCCAGCATTGCTGTCCCTGCAGGACCCAACCCCAGGATGCTACATTATTAATGTCTTCCAACATGAGCTTTGCTACATCACTGCAAGATGATAACTTTAGTCATGACCTGATGCTGAAAGACAAAATTTCTAATGCTACATGACCTTGTTATGACAGGAAGCTCAGAATTGCAACTGATAATATTATACAGGAATAGGTCCCAGTATGCATGTTTTAAGAGCAATAAATTCCTCACAGCATCCTGCTATCTCTTTATGTACATATCTTGTACCTTTTTGGATTCACACAAAACCACCTATATCTACATGAGTAATAATTTCATGATTTGAATTCTTAGTTCTCCGTTTTATTGACACCAAGAGCTTCTCTAGACATGCATTTAGTTTCTGACATTTCATGGAGATTGTCATCGCTAATGTGATGTCTGATATTTTTTCAAATAATTTCCAAATATTTAGTTAAATCAGTCTTAGCAGAGTGTAGCACTTCCAAAGAGAAAAAACAAAGAAAGAAACAAACAATCCACAAATAATCTCATTTTTTTTCCCAAATAATTAGAGAGTAAACAGCTCAACAAATTTACAGATAGCTTAATCTTAAACATACCTATAATACTATAAGAATAACACAGATTGAATGAGTCATACAACAAGGGAATTGAAGTATGGGAACCAATAAAAATCTCAAGAAAAACACTCATACACACACACACACACACACACCAGACATTTTTGTATTTGTTTTTGAAAGGGAAATCTTCAAGCATGGAGCATTGCTTGTAGATAAATAGCTTCCAGGCAGACTATGAAAGTTACAGTAGAGAACACTTTTAGCATTTTTGTTTGGGTTTTTTTTTGTTGTTTGTTTGTTTTCGTACAGTCTAGAAAGATCCCCTTTACCTATTTCTACTGATTCAAAGATTGTGACAGGAGAGAGCTAGAAACACATGAGCAGTAGGATGGCTCACAAGGATAGAATTCCAACTCTGATTATGTTATTTTATTCTCACAGATATTGTGAGACCCTGTAAGTCATATTTAATGTTTATTGCTCTGTTGTTTGTTTTTTAATCTAGAGATCTTTATCTCATTCTGGACTGTGCAGCTTTCTTTTACTACACAATCCAAATTTTTGGTTGGCACTGAAAAGATTACACAGAATGAGAGGGTTTCTCTACCTTTCTGTTCATTTTTTTCTTTATTAGTTCCTGTTTCATATAGATTAATTACACTGCTATTGTCAATTTCTTTTGGCTTAAGAGTTAGGGTATGCTGCTATTAAGAGAATCTACACTAATTATGGAACATTTCAGCAAATAGAAAGCAGGATAAGGATGTTTAGGTTCATAATGTTATTAGTGGCACTGATAGTAGAAGTAATGAATGGTTTATGGATTCAGACAATCCAATAAAACTCATGAGTCTAACATTTAACTACAGCATTGTAAAGCAAATGTTTTCTCATCTTTCAATGTCTGTGTTGAAAATATTTTAAACTAACAGATACAATACTGTTATGAAACCTATCAGATATCTGTAAGAAAATAAATTGATCATGACATATGACGCTTGAGATCATACCAGTAAAATCAATTTTGTAATTTTTTTCTGAACCAAAGTTTTCAAGTATCAGCTGCAAAAAAAATAGAGGTTTGTTAAAAGTGCATGTACATAAAAAAGACCCTAAGTCCGGTATTAAAATATATTAATGTATCCAGTTGGTATCATCTCAGTTTTTCTTTGAGGTTTGTTGGCTTTTTTTGTTCCCTTCCTTTTTAGCTTCCAGTAAATCGGTCTTATTCAGAGCCCACACTGTTCCCACTCATGAAAAGGATTGCTAAGGTCTGCCTCTTGAATCATATATGATTTATTATATCATATGATATTCCTGTAGTGGAAACAAATTGACATTATTGTCCCGTGCTTTATATTTAAACAACAGAAAGTTTTTAAATGGCTCCTGCAAGCTTTTATCAGTACAAGTAACACAATACAGAGGTTCCCTGAAGTTTGTGCTGTTAGTCTGTGAATATTTCCTCTGTTTTTTTTTGTTGTTCTGTAGTTATTATAAACCCCAAAGCCTTCCAGTTCTTTTTTTTTTTTTTTTTTTTCTCTCCTTCTGTCTGAAGATTCTTAATGTAAAAAGGTGAAACCACAGTGAAGTATTGATATTACCAGAAGAGATACTTTCCTGGACTGCAATATTTTATTAGAAAACAAATGTCTAAACAATTTTATGCAACTGAAAAAATACAGGAGTCAACAACTAGGTCCTGATAGCTGTAGCACTGTAAACTAAACAGCTGCGTACTTAGCTATGTTGGATGTACTACATCTCATTGTTTTAATTTGGGGAGGTCAGATTTCGCTAGGGAAAGGAAAATTCTCTTACATTTAATAATATGGATTAGTAAAGTATAATCACTTCCAAAAGGATTTGGCTGGAAATTCCCAAGGTTACTAGTTAAGAACCAGGAAGAATTAATCTCCAAACATTCTTTCCTTTAATTGAAAATTTCAGCTTCTTGAAAATTACACTAAGCTGTAATTTCATGATTGTTTGCAGTTGAGACATTCATTCTGATTGACTGAACTTTCTTTACACATCTACCATATCATTGAATATTAACTTCAAATACTTCACCATGGACAAATCATTTACTTTTCAATATTAGTGCAATACTTCAGAGGAAAATCGTGGAACATTTATAAACTGTTATCCTGTTTCCATTACATGTTGTAATAACACAGAATTATTTAATTTTCAGTGGTATCTAAAGCTATTCCCGTTCATGTGTGTTTTATGGTATGATATTTGGGACTTGTATAAATCCTGCATGATACCAAATTTAATAAATTTAACTAAGTATTTCTCATTTTTCTTACAAAGAATTCTAGTAATTTCTTTTCAGTTGTGAAATAATTTGTCTTTGCACATTCTGAAGATACGTTTTTGTTTTAAATACTGAGGTGTTGCCATGACAACCACAATATTAACGTCCAGCTTGTGCATCAAGATGGCTGACTACTGACTACATTTTGCTTTGTAAGACACTGTCTCTGGGAGGCTATAGAAGGCTAATTTACTCTGTTAAAACTGAACAAACACAGAAGTTTTATCATGTACTGTACACTGTACATCACATCGCTCTGGGACACAGTACTCAGATGCTGTGTCCTTCCTTCCCATTAAATGACTAGGGGTGGAAATACTGAGAACCCGCCACCACGAGCTAGCATCTTTCAGAGTGAAAGGCAAGGCCTGTGTGTAAAACACCTGTGTGCCACTAGAGAGAAGGATCAGTCAGAATTCAGGGCATTGCTACACATCCTGACACAGCCCCAGCCTGCCTAAATGCTTTTTAGTTTGCAGGATCTGAGCCTGCTACTTCTCTCTTTGCTTGTTCTGTAATCCAGGATTGAGGCTCTGCATTGTTCACTGTGTAAATTTACCCTCTTTACAATATACTGACGGGGGTGGTGGCCCCCCACATCCTCTAGAAAGTGAACCTTGAGACACTTTTTGATGCTTGACGGACCTTGTCTATACTTGCAGGATTTCCTGTGTCTGTGCAGTGTCACCTACAGGTTGTATCAAGCAGCTGCACTGGCTAGAGGGCAGATGGAAGATACTGCACATCACTAAGACCTGTTATTTTATACTTTTCAATGAAAAAGAACCAAAGTGGTTTTGTTTTTTGACTTTGGTCTTCTTTTTTTTGTTGTTGTTTTTTTTTTTGTTTTGGTTTGTTTTTTTTTTCTGCAGGAGTCTCAAATAGAAATTTGCTCTACTATATATGTCTATTAGCCTACATTCTCCATACAGTGAAAAATAATTTTCCATTAAAAAAATAAATAAAATAATGACTGCATCTGGAGCCGCTACTTTGTCCCAGGACTGAGAATTAATATGTTCCCTTTCTCCCAGTTCCTTCGATTATGCACTTCTGTTTCTCATGAATAGTCAGAGTTATTGTTAGCAGGTTCAATTAAACAGCCTTCCTTCTACTTCATCACTGCCTTAGGCAGCAGGTCTCCAATATTTCTCCATTCTGAATAATAACATTTCAATGACGACATCTCAGATGGAACAGAGAGAGCTACAGGCCAACAACCAAATATATATACATATATTAAAAATAGGGAGTCACATTAACAAAGTGCTCATGTTTTTGATATTTACAAATTATTTCCAGGAATAAATTGCATTAGAAACAAATTTTTTTGAATCCTTCACAGGACCTGATACCAAAATACATGTCTCTTTTTAATAAAAATTAGTACTTTATAGTTTTGAGTTCCAGTGTTTGCTCATAATCTCATTTAGCTTCTTAAATTGCCACCTAAGTTGTGTGTAGACATAGAACATAAAACATCTATTCAAAGCTGGGCAGTGTAATATTTTTATTAGAAATTTTAATCAAAACCTACAGAGCTATTGCTAAGGAGGAAAGGCCCACACCTCACCTCTACATCAGGCTGCACTTTGATAGAAATAAATACAGTGGTTACTCAGAAGGTGTACAGACACACTGTCTGTAAAGGATGTTTGCAGTTTCTGTTTCTATCAGTTGCAGAACAGGTGATTCAGAGGTCTGCCCATAAAACAGACAACAGTGGGAATAGACTCATGCACAACAGTTTCTTCTTCATGCTGACCTTGTGTAAAGAATGCTTCATCAGCATCTGGACTGCCCATAAATTTTGACGGCAATATTCCTACAGTGTATGACTCTTAATTACCTAATACTTTAAACTGACTGTTTTTACTCTAGTACTATCTCAAAAGTTGCCCCCTTTCTCCTCTTCTTCAACATCTTGTCATTTGTAATCTTTAGAAAAATAGGATTTTCCCTTGTGCATGAAGAAGCTATAGTCAAATGGGAAAGGATTACTGTGGAAACTATGCTTTCCTAGTATGTGTGAACTTGTCTTTTCAGGTATCCTGCATCTTTGTCATAAAAATGAAAGGAACAGTCCTGTGACTTTTCCCAGTCAACATGCAAGGAATTTGGGGTCAGAAAGTCTGTAGCAGGCAGGATTATGACAGATGATACACAGACCCTCATATAGACCACCTGCCCATGACTGGTACGTGTCCACAATGTCAGCAAGACCAAGCATACCTAGTGTGAAGACATTGCACAACCCCAGCTGCACAAGGATTTTTCAGATGGGCACGCTGGTAAACCCACTGAAAATACATACTCCTTCCCTCCCTCTCTGAAGTCACAGGCCTCTGCAGAATTCCTACAACAGCTGAAGGGTCTTCCGGTCCCACACATACCGTAGTTGGTTTTGCCTGAGACTTGCAGCCATTCAAACAACTACATGACCTGTGTTTGGGATCAGGACCTGTGGTCCTGTAGCAACTCATTGCAGTGTTTGACTTGCCAATTTTGAAATTGAAAACTCAAAGGAACAGTCTGGACATCAGCATACTTAGTTCAGCACAAAACATCTTTTACCTGGTGCATCTTATACATCATAGAATAGAATATATCATAGAATGCAGGCAAACTTTTTCAAAAGGAGGATTCACAGCAGGATCGGGTCCTTTAGCTCACATATATCTTGCCTAACTTCACTGCCCCCATCTAGTTCAGGCCTTTTCCATCAAAATATTCATGAGCTTTGCAGCAGCGTTCCATCAGCCATACCCCAAGGCAGGTTTTAAAAATAAATCCTGGCTTCTCTCCCACGCTCTACATGGCACCAACACACTCTCTTGCTGTACCTCAGTTCCTTTGACTGAGGAAAAAAGAACACCAAAACCCACCGAAAGAAACAGACAAACTAACTAACCTGAAAATCTATAATGGACACTCTCCCTAGCCCCCGTTGTATAATACGGACCATTTGCTCCTAACCACCCCTCTGTCTCCATTGCCACACCATCTGCTTGTAACACAGACCATCTGATAAGTAGCAATGAGGTGCAACATTCATCCTGCTAAATCAGAGCTGCCTCCCAGCTGTTCTAGCCCTTTCCTGCAGCTGATCTTCACCTGCCTCCACAGTATTCTCACACACAGGCTTTCTGGATGAGCCCTGGGCACCCACCACCCACACTCAACTGAATAGTTTCTAGACCCTGCTGTTTTGAGCTGTCTGTACTGTACGCTTGCAGCTTGTAGATGCTGAGTAAGACTTTGCTTGCAGCTCTATCTTAAGTGTCTTAAGTGCTGTTTTTCCTCTACCTATATGACACAGACAGGCATTCTTATGAAATGTTTGCTTCCCTATCAGGGTGTTACAAGGGCTTTAGGAAGCTTTCTCCTCTCCCGGGTTAATTACATTGACCTCTACTGCATCCCACTGCTACCCAATATATCCCTTCCTCCATTTAAATGAATGCAACTATATGCTCCACTTTATTTTCCAGGCAAAGGAATCATAACAGAAATGGGAATATTCCATGATTACACTTCAAGTGTTGTCATGGACTTTGGGAAGAGACAGGAAGGAAGCAGAAAGCTGGAAGAGACTAGAGTATAAACTGCCTATCCCTTTCTCTTACCACTGATCTTCTCAGCAGCGTGGCTGCTCTCCAGGTGAAGGAGAAGGGCATCCCACCCCCATGTACAGAGTAATCTCGGTACAGATGAGGAAAAAGATCCATCCAGAGCTGCATCCGGTCTACTCATGGCCAGTCTCCTCATAAACTGCAACTGCAGTGTGTTTTCCTTGAACTGTGGATTGCTTTCCCTTGCAACTTCATCCTGCTGTGAGACCAAGAGGCTGCTTTGCACCCGTAATGGTAGAAATATATAGTATGATCCTCTAAGTGCCTGTCCAGTCCAACCACAGAGCAGCACAACAGCATGAAGAAGTGTATGGAGTTACAAGGTCAGCTTGGATGCTGTTGGGGGGCAAAAACAGGTCCCAGAGACATTTTAACTGCTGACCTGTAGCTGGGAATTGTTTGGGAAGATTGATTAGCATGGGCCAAGCTGATGCAAGCAGGTTTACTGACAACCTACTTTCATAGATAAACTTGTTCTACTTATGGGGAATGCTCTCAGGCAGTGTAATTTACTAATATAGCTATAGCCCTTAAGTAGATGAAGGGACAGTGATGAGTAAACTAGGACTTTTTTTTTTTTTTTTTTTTTTTTTTTTTCCAGCTGTGCTAGTTTTATTCTGGTAAATCACAACCTCTGTGTCTTTGTGAAATGGGTACAGAAATTATGTGCTGCATCAAAGCATCCAGAAAGGAGCTCTATGGAAAAAAAAAAAAAATACTAATGTCACCATACCACTGTATTTATAGCTCCCTCTCGTGGTACATATTCTAAAATAAGCATCTAGAGGGAGAATGAGAGTAATGTAATTATAGCAGTAAAACTACGCCAGTTGATTTTCCATGTAGACAAACCCTAAAGGATTCATATTCCAATATAAATGTGTAAAGGTTGCAATATTCTCATGACCTAGGATACTTGAGAAACTGCATCTCTGATCATGAGTGTAACCACATTTCTGTTGGTTTTCAGTATGATTGTACCATTCAGTTTGTTAATTCAAAACACATGATGTTCTCAAAGATGTTTTTATGCAGTATGACCCTTAATTTTTAACTTATGGATTAAAAAACAAAAGCAAATACATGCTTTGTTCAAGTCAGATCTTTTTTTTTTGTTTTCTGAGAGGTTCAAAGTAAAATTTCTTAAGGTTGTTTGGAATGGGTAAGGGAGATAAGGGAAGAATTTAGAACAGGAGGGGAAAAAAAAGTGACAGTTTTATAGATACATTTCCACGTTGAAAGATGTGTGCATAATGATATTTAAGTTACTTCATTACCAGTATTTTACAACGTGAAAAGAAATAGAAGTTGGTTGAGGAGAAAGGTGAATCTTAAGTGGTCATAAAAGCTCTTTTCTGAAGTCTCATATCTTGCCAATACTTACTTGGGTTCTCATATACAGCATTTGTATTTATCACAAACATGCTTGCAAATAAATTTAATTCAACCAAATGTTCATCTATAAGCAAACAAAAGAGGTCATGTATACAAATGAAATGATATGGTAGAATCTATTTATAACTATAGTTACCAGACAGCTTTAGCTGCAATATACTTAGTAATTAAGTGGATGTTTACTCCTATTATCTGTAATCAGACAGCAGGCTATGAAAAGAAATCTAGATAATGAAGGTCTTCATTCTGCCACCCTACTGATTCCAAAGGGAAGCAGTCAAAGAGAGCTCTAATACATCTATCCGTAAGTACAGGATAAACAGTATTTTGAAGGAAAAGGTAAGATTCCAAAGCAAATAATGGTTCCAAATGGTATTTTGCGAAAGATTTACATTACTCTACATTGGTTAATAGTAGAACAAAGAAAGAATTCCATATTTGCAGGTGAACATAATTTTCCACATCACTTAGAAAAAAAGAAGCCATTTAGATACTGAACAGAACACACAAGTTCAAAATGTCTACATTTGATCACAAGAAACTACAATTCAAAGATGCAGGTGATGAAGTACGAGGTGCAAGGATTTTTTGCAGTAAGATCGAGATGTTTAAGCACTGTACAAATATTTCACAATAATAATCTTCATGGGAAATCACAACAGGAAAAGGACTGAAGTTCTGTCAGATAAAAGAGGATTGTGAGGAATGCATTCAGAGATACCGGTGCTGATTGAAAAAGACCAGCTGCTGCCTTCTAGATTAGTCATCTATACAACTCTTTCAATATGTTGTTTCTGAGATTGCCAAGTTACAACTCTAGTGAACTAAACTTTTTTCCTTTGCAAGAGAGGCACATAGTTGGAGATAAAAATAATATGTGTGCACTATGCCATTCAATTTGAACCTTATGAACAATTATTCTGTTGCCAGAGCATTTCAGATCATTTTGTATGATTATTGAAGACACCGAAATACAACTTAAAGCACCTGTAGTCACACACAAGAATAGATCTAGAAACTCTTGTGTGATTGCAGTTATGTCTTAGTTTAGATACTTACACAAACTCAATCTGGAAAGCAAATGAAATCCCTTTAAATTAAAAAGAAAAAAAACAAAAAAAAAAAACCAAACCACAAAAACCCCCAAACCACAACCAAACACCACCACCCCTCTCACACCCCACCCCTGACCCACATTTCGTTTTAGCCTTATATACAGAGCAGTAATTCAGATTATACAGCAGACCTCCAAGAAGAAAGTATTGTTGACATAAAAGCAAGGAACACCATTTTCCTTAGCAGTAGGAATCACTCTTTAAGTTACATATGCAAAACTAGTGAGTTTTCACAATCCCTTTCAGCAGAATTTCCCTCTGACAATCACAGGTGGGAGAAGAAGTTACTGCAGCTGACTCCCTGCAAGTAAAGGCAGCAGCAGGCTATCAGGGCTGGCTCCTGAATCTGCTGGGTAAAGGGTACTCAAAAGAGACCAGAAAAGGCAGAGGGAAAGGGAATCATGCATAATGGAGAGTTGAAAAAAAAGTGTTTAAGGTAAATTATAAACATGTGTTGGTATAAATAGTGAAAATGTATGTTTGGTACGATAATTTACAAGAGCATTTTGCACTGGAAGAGAAATTCAGGAAGTGAAAATAGAAATATTTTAACTCTATATTGGATAGTGAAAGAGACTTCAAAGTTTTCTACTCACTCTTTGTTCACTATTGTGCAATTAACAAGAAATTAACCTTTTACTCCTGCTAAAACAAGGCTTCCATACACTCTCAGATTAATAAATAGGGATTTATTTCTGAAGACAGCTTATTTGTAAATTATAGAATAATAGAATGGTTTAGCTTGGAAGGACCCTTAAAGATCACCTAGTCCAACCCCCTGCCATGGGCAGGGACGTCTTCCACTAGACCAGGTTTCTCAAAGCCCCATCCAACCTGGCCTTGAACCCTTCCAGGGAGGGGGCAGCCACAGCTGCTCTGGGCAACCTGTACCAGTGCCTCACCACCCGCACAGCGAAGAATTTCTTCCTTGTATCAAATGTAAATCTACCCTCTCTCAATTTAAAACCATTGCTTCTTGTCCCTTCACTACAGGCCTTGGTAAAATGTCCCTTTCCACCTTTCCTGTAAGCTACAATAAGGTATCCCTGGAGCCTTCTCTTCTCTAGGCTAAACAACCCCAACTGTCTCAGCCTGGCCTCATAAGGAGGTGCTCCAGCCCCCTGACAATCCTACTCTGGACCCTCTCAAGCAGGTCCATGTCTCTCTTATACTGGGGGTCCTAGATCTGGACACAGGACTGCAGATGGCATCTCATGAGAGTGGAGTAGAGGGGGAGAATCCCCTCCCTTGACCTGCTGGCCACGCTGCTCTTGATGCAGCCCAGGATACGGTTGGCCTTCTAGGCTGTGAGTGCACGTTGCTGAGTCACAGTGAGTTTCCCATCCACTAATACCCCCAAGTACTTCTCCACAGGGCTGCTCTCAGCCCACTCATCACCCAGCCTGTATCTGTGCTTGGGATTGCCTCAACCCATGGGCAGGACCTTGCACTTGGCCCTGTTGAATTTCATCAGGTTTTCACAGGCCCACCTTTCCAGACAGTCAAGGTCCCTCTGGGTGGCATCCCCTCCCTACAGAATGTTGACCACACCACACAGCTTGGTGTCATCAGCAAACTTGTTGAGGGTGCACTCAATGCCACTGCCCATGTCACCAACAAAGATGTTAAAGAGCACTCATCCCAACACCAACCCCTCAGAAATGCCACTCACTCATCACTGCTCTCCACATATCAACTGACTTATGGCTGAGTTTCACAGATCACAGATTGGACACAGTAATTTCCCATCTTACAAGCTTTCATGACAATGAAACAATGGCCTTTTTCCTTTGTTAATGAGTCTTCACATGAATCTCTTGATACTATTTTTGCTATAATGTCTATCATTTAAATATGCTGGTTTAATTTGTACTATTAATGGGACATCAGTAAAATCACAAGATAAAACAATGCTCCAGATGTCTAGCATTCTGCAGACATTAACACCTGTATGCAATGGATAAACACCTTGTATCTTATTAGATTCAGCTTTTAGCTGCAAAATTATAATTACTTTCGTATGACATACCAGAATATGTCAGTGATAACATACTGTGAGAAGTGACATTATGCAGATGGATACTAAGTGATGTCCCAGCTAGATACCACTTGAAAGTCATAACAGCTCTTTTCTCAGAAAAAAATACAATTGTTTTTCAAAACTTAGAAAACTGAGTTTTGTTGTAGGACTAATACACATAGTTGCAATGCAGCTCAAAGATAAAAAAAATTATGAGCTCAGCTGAAAGTGATCTTATTTACTACTTTGAAACAAATATGTCAATGCTTTTTTCCATTGTTGTTAAATCTAGCTCCTATCCTTAATCATTACTAAGATGGGAAAAGCCTTCTTATCAAAGTCTGCAGTGTCCCAGATTTTATTTCAGATTGCTAATAAATCCTTCAAATTAAACCAGCATTATAGACTTCCCTTTTCACATTCTTTCATTACTCTGTTCTGCTCCAGTTAATATCATCACAGCATCCCCCCTCCTGAGAGTGGTCTCATCCAGAGGAGGAAAAAGGTAGAAAGACTGGGGTTTTCTTCACAGTTTTCAATTCAACTGTTTCTACATACGATTTATTCTCTAGTAATGCCTTGATAACAGTAATGCTTTGATAACAGAGAATGGGAAGGTGAATAATATAATGCC
The DNA here is from genome assembly GCF_018691265.1 of Tyto alba. Lineage (NCBI taxonomy): Eukaryota > Metazoa > Chordata > Aves > Strigiformes > Tytonidae > Tyto > Tyto alba. The sequence goes on along the minus strand of NW_024881324.1, from coordinate 25,669,450 downwards.
TTTATTCTTTTTAAAGAAGACCATATAGTATCCAGGAAGTCATAGGCTATTTAAACCTGGTATTATCACTTTATAGAAAACGCACTGGAAAATGAAATTATTTGCCCCATAAAGATAATAGTGTGGGAAGGAGACAACATAGTTTTTTTGAGAGGAAAATATTGCCTCAGGTCCCACTGGAATTTTCTAACAAAATCAAGAATCATATAAGGAAATGTGGCCAGGTTGACACTGCCTATTTAGATATAAAATGAAGTAAATAGTTTATCTGTCTTTTTGTAAAAGAGTGAAATATATAAAAAATCATGAGTATCTGGATAATTTTTTATATTGAAAAATAAAACAGTGGGGTTTGAGAACATAAGAAATAAAGATTTCTAATTTTTTTGTGTCTTTTTCTTTCTGTTTCTCTTTTTTTTTTTTTTTTTTTTTTTTTTTTTAATTTGAATGCAAGTCAGAAGGAAAACAAAGGTGTGAAGAATAACAGACACATTTCTCAACCTTCAAGTTGAACGTTAGAAAGAAACTGCTGAGATTTCACTATAACACAACTGACTCTAGTTTCTCAAAAGTGTCCTTTTATGCATGGACCAACATATTACAATGTGACATTTCTGATAGAAAAAAAAAAAAAAAGGGCAAAATATTTTTGAAGATTAAATGTTACATCTTTGAGGTCATCTCCGACAACATTAGGAAACAAAGGGTACAGTTCCCATTTTGCTTCTATTTCAAAGGTCAGAAAAGTAAAACATTTTTTGCTAACTTGGAAACAATGAAATAAAAGTTCACAAGACGTGCATAACACCTTTGGAGACCTCTACAAATTGATGGTAAGCACTGCTGTCCGGCTCTACTTTCATAAAAGAATGAGTGGCATTGTTTTGCAATTATGTCATGGTTTAACCCAAGCTGGCAGCTAAGCACCACACAGCCTCTCACTCACTCCCCCAAGTAGGATGAGGGAGAGAATCAGAGGAGTAGAAGTGAGAAAACTCATGGATTGAGATAAAGACAGTTTAATAGGGAAAGCAAAAGCTGAGCACACAAGCAAAACAAAACAAGGGGTTCATTCCCCACTCCCCACGGGCAGGCAGGGGGTCAGCCATCCCCAGGGCAGCTGGGCTCCATCACATGTAACCGTGCCTTGGGAAGACAAACACCATTGCTCCAAACATCCCCCCACACTTCGTTCTTCTTCCCCCAGCTTTATATGATGAGCATGACGCCGTACGGTGTGGGACATCCCTTGGGTCAGTTGGGGTCATGTGTCCTGGCTGTGTCCCCTCCCAACTCCTTGTGCCCCCCCAGCCTGCTCACTGCTGGGGTGGGGTGAGGAGCAGAAAACATCTCTTGAAGCTGTGTGAGTGCTGCTCAGCAGTAACTAAAACATCCCTGAATTATCAACACTGATTCCAGCACAAATCCAAAACATAACCCATACTAACTACTATGAAGAAAATTAACTATCCCAGACAAAACCAACACAAAGACATATCAAATGCTGCAGAATTAAAAAGAGTAAAGGTATACCATGCCCTTGGAAAGTGCTCTAAATTATATTCTAAAGAAATATATTTTTGTGAAATCAGCAGTATGTTTAAAGAGAATCATTATCAGAAGAAACAGGGAAAAATTGCTTTATTCCAAAAAGCAGTGGAATTATCAGTAGCATTACAAACAGTAGAAAATCTAGAAAACACAAAGATTCAGTTAGAAAAAACTTAGATGAAAACAGCTTATGCTCTTGCAGAGCATTTTCTGACATAAAGGTTGAATTTACAATTTAGTTGTAAACTTAAACTGGCAACATCCCAGTAAGTAAAAGCAGATAAGGAAACAAAGCTTTAAATAGGAGATTCCAGATCAGCCACTCAGAAATGTTTGTCAAGCACTGAAGCAAAACAAGACCTTTTATCCTAATGATGAAGAAATAGTTAATAAACTAAGTCCAGCTTTTCATCTGTACAGAGAACACAAAGTAACCAAATGTAGTGTTTTTAAGCTTGGAAAAAGAAGTAACTCTCATATTTAGAACCTTTGTAGGAATACAAATGTTGAAATCATGGAATCAAATCTGGAAAGCAAAATTTTTAGGGTCAAAATGTCTATCAAGGACTTTATTGGTTTGTTTAAGGGAAAGTTTCAAAATAAATTTACAGTTGTTACCAGGAGTGGTACCTATATATCATAGATATTTGTATCAAAACAGTCTTTCTCAATTGCAATTTTTGTAACACTCAGAAAAAGCTGAATAGTCATTTATAATACAGTGATCCAATTATTACTGCAGAATGTCACTACATATTTCATCAAAAGGGAAAGATTTTTTTGGTTGCAAGATACTTTTCAGTCTTGGCCTCATAGATCATCTGTTTTTCAATCAGTGGAAAATCAAAGGTATGGCTGTCTTCATAAAAGTTGTGGTGTTAAGCAGTCTGGTTTAAAACAGGTACATTTTGAAAAGGATTGCTTGTTCATTTTCAGAGAAAAACAGATAAATACTTCTAGTCAGAGTAGTTTTGAACAGATCAGCATAGTCATCAACATTTCTGGAGTGGTGTACAAGATATTTCCTAAAGAATTAAGTACTGCCAAAAAGCTAACCAGGGTGGCAGAGTAAAAGCTACTAGCTTTATCACTTTTCAATAATTGTCAGTATTATAGATGTTATAATATACAAGCCATAGCAAATAAAATCCCAACTCTGAAGAGCTTACTACCTTGAAGCAAGCCACCCTGCTGCAAACAAGAAATAAATTAATATAAAAATAGGTATTAAGACTAAATATATATTTATTTAGGATAGAAGGCCCTCATGTTCTTAGTGTTTCTTTCTACTTGCTGTATCTCTTCTCTGAGGCTTCTGAAATACAGCATGCACATACTCTGAAAGATAGATTCTGTCTTCAACAAGTTAACAATCAAAATGTATTTTCTGTAGTTCCTCAACATCTTTCAGCATGAAGCTAAATATGACAGACTATTTTGTAAAGGACTAAACAGTATGGATGCTAACTTCATTTTCATTTCATGTGACAAGGTTGACAGCATACTGTAGAAATAAGATGATGCACAAGTATAAACACACATAAAAATTCTGTAGCTAGAAGATACAAAGCATGCTGCATCATCAAGTTTCTGCTGGGATATGAGAGCATCTTTATCTGTCCACTTCCCATTTGCTCACTGCTTCTACTGATGAGTCATGGTTAATCCTTACCATGGGAAAAAAAAAAAAAAAAAAAAAAAAAAAAAAAAAAAAAAAAAAAAAGAGAGGAATTACTTTGAGAGAGTTCAATTTTATCCAGGCTTATTTTGTTAAGCATGACCACAGTCACACTCAGCTTTGCTGACTTAAGGAAAATAGGAAAAAGTTTCTTCTTAATTCCACAGCTAAATCCCTTTATATCTCATTCTATTCCCAAACACATTAAGAAACAAAAACTAAACATGAAACTGGAAAATTAAGAAGAAAGGTAAATATGAAACTGGAGAGTCCACAAACAAGGACACTTCTACTTTTACTGTAGTGTAAGCATTTCAAATTTTATTATCCACTCAATGATTTTAGAGGCAGTAAGGACCACAGACATCACATCTTCATAAAAAATCACGAACTGTCAGTCCATAACCATGTTCTGTTGTCTTGAAAATAGGGAAACTGTAGGAAAAAAAAAATATATATACTTTCTGATATTGGATGTGTGATATATTGCAAGAGTGTGAAGTTGCAACTGCATACGTTAATTTTGGTCTTCCAATACTATAAGAAGTATGTACTACATAAAAAATTTATTAATCTAAGCAATCTGAAGCCTCATGCTGTTGGAAGGAACAGGTAGAAAACTGGAGAGCAGGGATGATTCATCATTAACCTTCAATTATATTTCCAGTCAACAACATGATACTAATTTCACTTGCTAACAGTGAGAGCTGAATAGAGGATGGAAGGACAGTTTTTCTATTTTTTCTATTTCTATTAATTTTTCTATTTCTATTAATTTTTCTAAGTCCCTATGGCCTTAAATATGAGAAAGTGTGTAGACAAAGAAAGCTTGTCTCAGAAGTTACCACTGATAAGTCAAAAGAACTCTTCATCTTCATGATTATCTGCAATGTTAGGCTATTTTATATGAACTGTGCAAAGTGGGAAAGAACTGGAAGAGAATGGAGGAAGGAAAAAATAGTTGTCTTCTGGTAAAATTCAGTAAGAAAAAATCTGATAGGAAAGACTGGTACTTGTATGAGATTTTGTGATCACAACTCAATGTTAGTTACACTGAAAACTTAAAAGGGAATAAATGTGAACAGAAGAAAAAATGAGAAAAAAATTTTCTACTTAAACTCTTTAAGCATCGCTGATGCTTTTTTTTTTTTTTTTCTCCTGTTAGATTTGTGAGTATATATTACTGTCTCAAAATTATCTCACTGATCAAAATCAAAATGCTGCATTGAAAGATGTCTACAGAACTCTGCTAACATGTAGAGGAGGTCTGATAGGTTTGCACTTATTAACTTGGTCCAGGGATCCCAGTGCACTGAGAGCTAGTTTTGTATAACATGTATTACAGGTTAACTGTACTTCATAGGTCTTATTTAACTTCTTTAGCATTAGTTAGCATTATTTTCATAGAAACCATCTATGTTTATGCCCAAGGTAGAATCTTAACAAGGGTGAATAGGGTAGAATTTTTCAATAGTCTGAAAAAAAATACAATATGATGATGTATTTTCTATGAAATCATGGATATAACATCAATAAAAACTTTATTTGTTCACCACTTATCTGAAAATGCATATGACCAAAGCTTCTGATATCTAAAAGAAATATTAAGCCATAAGTTAAATTTGCTAAGCACACATATTCAAGAAAATACAAACAAAAAATCTATGGGGAATGTCCTCAGTAAAATTGTCAGAAAGTATTGAAATACTGTTCAAAAAGTTCTTGAATCCACATGAAGTCTAAGAATTAATTAGAAGAGAGACAGACATTTATATGTTGGGAAGTACAGGTACCCATTTCCTTTTATCCACATGAAAATAATATTTACACTAATTTACCAAGAACAATATTTTCTCTTAATTATCAAAGTGAAAAAATATGAAAGGACATTTCTCACATCAGTAATTATGGTCAGATTTCTTCATTAATAACATCCCAGGACAAGCTATAAAATTTTCTTGTAAAAAATAGGTATATTTTTTCCTCTGTTGTTAGGTGTTCAGATAATTCTGTGCATATAATTGTCAATAAAAAACATATCTCTGGGATCGAGTACTTTGAATACACTCTTACCAGACTGATTTAAAATTGAATTATTTTCTTTATGATTTTGTTCAGGTTAAATTTACATTACTATTTATTTGAATTAAAATTAAGCTTGTAGAATGAATGTTTGGAAACTGAACACTTGCAAACAAAATGCACAAATTCAGGATGTAGTTTATAGAAAATGATGTTAGACTGAATGGAAAGAAATTTAAGTTCCATTTCAAACAGATTAAATTGCACAGTTTATAACAATTTAATATTAAAACATACAATTTTTAACATGTACAGACACAAGAGCTTGAATTTAATTTCAAAATAGTGTTTTTCTTAATTCAGATTTCATGTCATGGACTTCTCATAGCCAATAAAAAACATCTTCATTTATGTCAATCAGCATAAACTTTAGTATTTGTGTAGCCCCAGAAAAAGACTACAGTAGCTGAACAAGAACAGATAGCGGATCCCAAACCCTTCAGCATAACATGTCACAATTTCTCAAAGTGGCTTCTACTCATATGACCTCAATTACCAAGAATAAAAATCCTACTCTTCTGAATTAAACTAACTTAATTGTCTGAATCTGTAACTTCAATCTTGTTGTCCCCGTAACTACAAAAACAGCCTTGCCATTTAAGTGCTCCATTTAATTGGTCATTGTTTATCCCAGTGTATGGAAAATGGCCCATTTCCTCCCATTAGTACTTCTTACAATGACTGGAATTAACTGTATTTTAGTTTTAATCCCAAACTTTGACTTCTAGGAATAATTTGCACACACTTAAGTGATTTTATCAGAAAAAACTTCATAAATTTACTTAGCACAAGTTAAAGCATTCAAATCACATGGTATTCAACTGAATGCATATTTCAAAGCTAACTGTCACTACATGACTGATCCGATATCCTACATATTTCACTGGACACATCATTTATGCGATTTTGTTTTTATTTCTGAGTTGTGATAGCTCTCTTAGAGGTGAATTAAGTTGATCCAGGATGAATCCAGAGATGAACTAGCAGGAAATAAATTTGTGTCATGAGGAATTAGTTGATTTTTGCTATGTATTTGACTTGTCATTGATTACTAAATTTTCCCTATTGAGTCCCATCTTCTCTTCTCACATACTATATGGATTGACATGACAATTTCTTGCCAGGATATTACTTGAAGTCTAATGCTAGCTTGTTGTTAGGAAAAAGAATGTCAACATTTCCATCATTCTTCAATGAAGAAACTTAAAATATCTTTGCAAAATTATTATTTCAAAAGAGATTAACTAAATGAGACATTTTTGATGTTCCTATTGTGCCATATATTTGTAAATGTCTAAATGTGGATCTTGAGCTACATAAGCCTTTAAAAAAATCCTTCTTAGTCAGTATTGGATTTTTAATCTTGCTTGTTTTGTTTCTTGAAGTGTACCCTTCATGTGACATCACAATGGTACTCTGCACTGTTCCTAGTCAAAATCAATTCTTCTTCCATCAGAAAAAGAAAACAGATTGTAGGGGGAATACCTGCAGTTTGTATCTTATTTGTTAAATTAAGATTAAACTTCATTCTTGTCCTAAATGTCTCCCCTTTCAAAACAAGGGTGCACATTTGCCTTGCTGTAAGGTCTGTTATACATGTATCTTACAACACTTCATAGTTATTCCATCATAAAGGATTTGTTGTATTCCTTTGAGAGAGGCACAGGGGAAAACCAAAATTGTTAAAATTGCTCCAGTCTGATACTGAATGATAGCTGAATAAGAGCCTGGGTTTCTGTTCCACTGTTACAGAGCTCTGATCAAAGATAACTGCTAGAAAGAGAAAGAAGTTAAATTTCATATATAGTTTTTGGAATCAGACCCTTACCAAGCCCATATCTCTTCTCCATATCAAATGTCAGAATGCTCAGGCTGAAGTAGTAACACTGACAATCAAAAACTGGTTGCTGTCAGAGACATTATCTACAATATGATGCTGGACATTTATCCAAATTGAGACATTTAAGATATAGAAAAGAAATACCTTTCAATAAATATGTGAAAATTGCAAAACTCTTTACATTAAACTGCTACTTAATTCATGGCCACTCCAGTTGAACTGTGTTCTCTTGTGTGTCTACAGTGGGTTACATCAGCAGGACTCAGAAAAACAAGCAGAAAGGCCTGTGATGAGCTACACAGCAGCAAGTACTTAAGGAAATGCCACTGGCAGTGACTCCATAATATCTGTTTTGGCATCCTTTGGAGCTAGCAGAAGTGGTTTTGACAGTGCCATATGCTCAGGAATGAAGGAACTCTCAGGGGATAGCAGGTGACACTCACTCTTTCTCTGGAGAAGTTAATTCTTGAGAACTATTCAGTAAGACAGTTGCCAAAAGGCTTTTCTGGAGTATCTGAAAAAAGTTAATTTGTGCAGGCAAACATTACAGAGTGGGGAACTTTAGGTAAGATAGATACGAGATTTTAGAATTCTTCTTGAAGATCTTTTAATTCATTATACCTGTGTTTCAGAAAGACTGTGGGGCTGCTATAGAATATTTGGTCAGAGTTCCTAAACAAGGAACTTTGATTTGCTAAACTTAAGTACAGTAAATACCCTGCGGCCCAGTATAAGGAATGAATAATGTTGACTCTAATGCCTTAATTATTAAGAGAAATGGATGATTTAGTAATTATCCAGATGAAGAACAGCACCAGGAATTATTTTATATTATCCTAATATACTGGTGTCTTGTAAAATCCAGTCATAATAACATCCAAAAAAAACTTTAGAATCATTTTCACCAACATTTCATCAACACTTGAGTAACTCCAGTCAGAGCTGTAAACGAACCACATTTAAGTCTGCCATGGCTTCCTTTTACATAGTTCTATATTGATTATGTGATGTGATTTTGTAAAGTAAGCTCAGAACTGCACATTTAATATTTGCTGGTTTGCTTGTACGAGCAGACTTAGAACATGTTCATATGCATTCATGTAAGAACATCCTTTTGCATCACTCTGTTTGCACATACAGTTCAGAAACTGTTATCTCAATTATATATCTTTTTTGGCAGCCCAGTCTATTGTAAATATATATACTGATATACTGATAAATTTATCTTCAAGATTTTTTAAACTAATATTTATTGTAAAGATTATAGTATCCCAGCATATAATCATGAACAAATGAAAAAGCTTGATAGTACTTCTGAAAAGTTCAAAGGAAGTTAAGAAGCCATTCGAGTCCATGTGTTTGCACAACGAATAGTTTAAGCCTGTTGAATCATTCTTAGGCACCATTACATGAAAAAGACTGATTTTTCTTCTTTCATATTCAAATACGTCTAGTTCTTTTGGAACTTGATAATCAAGAACTGAACACATCACATCTAAACGTGCTGTCTGCAGGGGTTTCTGTAGGTTAATCATAGTGTCCACATAGGGATGTTTACAATAATGAAATACATACTGCATTAAAATCCAAGTAGAAAAATAATGCAGTCTCCAGAGTGAGAATAACACATTATTTAGAAAATATCAGTGTCTTCATCTGTATTTTTGGATGCCTACAGCTCACTTAGATAATTTTAAGAGGAGATGCAGAATCATTTGCACTAAATCCATAAAGATTTAGGAGTATTTCACCTCCTTTTGTCCATGATACTGGATAGTTAGGACACCATCCAGGTAGAACTGCATTCTTTAGCAGACAGACCCAGTCCATTCCCAAGAGCCAGACTCAGCAGTGGCAGGACAGAGGATCTTTGGTGAAAGAAATATACATTCCTGACTCTTCTTGAGATCAGAAATCTTGACCCTGGCACTTCTCCGTCAGGTGATTGCCCACTGAAATGACATCTCAGTCCCTGCAGGGACTGGCTGTGGGGAACAATGGACTGAGATTTTACTTTGTATGTTGTCAGTAAGTTGAAGAAATAGGATAAGGTTAGCATAGGACTAGATCAACATTCAAATGCTCTTCAGCATGTTAGTCATCTCAGATATATCACATTAGACATCTCAGATACATCACAGCCCACAGTCTGGCTATTTGGTTCTAATTTCCTTCCTACTGAAAACTTTACTACTGCTTCATTGAATTTAAGATTTCAGAAGAAGGAAGTGTTTCTTTAAAAGACACATGAGAAATGTGCAAGTCCATATGTTTGGTGATGAAGTGGCAGACAGAAGCAGTGCATGAAACCCAGAATCAACAAAGAAAAAAAAAAAAAAAAAAAAAAAAGATACAAACTGAATGGAGTAAAAAAAGAGTGAACAACAGAAATCTCACACAGAGTTTCTCCTGTTTTCTGTCCATAAGTCTAGAATATTACAGCCTCTCTGGAAAAGAAAAAAAAATCAGAAAAATATCTGCCATAAGGCAGTTTGCTGTGCAGTGGCATTGAAAAGGCCAAGATATCCAAACAGGAAGCATCGTGAAATTTATTGGCAATATCTCAATGAGAACACACACCAGCAAAAACACTTGAGCAACAGCACTGGCTGCTGCCTGCTGAGACAATTCTGCTAACAGAACAGTTGGCTTGGAAAGAGAGAAAGAGGAAAAATAACTTCAGGACCTGGAAGCCAACCATCTCTCTCTTTCTCAGAATCAATCTCACAGAGAGTCACAGTAAGTCATCGTACTGGGAGACAACACAGAAAATGAAATAACTTAAGCAGCAACAGCAAGACTTTGGAAATCACTCTTCAATAGTCATGCTAAAAGAGCAACAAAGTGTAGTGAAATATGGACAGATTTTCACTCCTGGAACTGCAGCCCATATAAGCCAAAGCCAAAAGAATATTTTCATAGTTATTGAAGAATTTAACCACTAAGGCTTTATGGTTTCAACTGGAATCACAGTATCATAGAATCATTTAGATCAGAAAGGAACTTTAAGATCATCAAGTACAACCATTAAATTTTACTTAATTAGCATTAACAATAGTTAATTCTGTCTATTTTCACTATAAATTGTTAGTTTCTTTCTTCATTATGTATGTGAAGTAAGATAATTGAAGTTAAGCTTAGCCATCAGTAAATAAATAAAGTTAACAGTAAATTATTAACCAAATCAAGTATCTGGGGAAGATGGGAAGTTTACCTGTACTAGGACATAGATGAGAAAGAAGTTGGGGTTCAGTATCCAAAACCAACTAATGAGTATTGTGTCTGTTGTCAGTCCAATATGAGAAACTAATACGTATATTTGTCCTGTTTAGGAGTATTCTGTATGTTTATAATGTACAGGTTCTAGACTGTAAGACCATATTTTGCAGTGAAACATCCTGATGAGTTACCAAGAACAGATTAGTTTAACCTTCAGTGAGACTAGATGCCTACCAGATGTTCATATACGGGGATGATCCTTGCTCTAGAAAAGAGATATGTTTAAAGAAGTGAAACATTTTTGCTTTTAGCTGTGTCTGTTAAAAAAACATCAGTAAGTGTGAAGACTTCTTAGGATGTTATGAACAAATATTTCATTGAATTTTAGTTCATCCTGGCTCAAGGCAAAGTGAGACAACTAACTGGTAACAACAAAGCTCATGACATGACCAATCAACCAACTGGAATATTTTACTGCGAATTTTAGATCCTGAGCACATTGTCTACTGTATCAAGAGAGAGACACAATGGTCTCTTGTTTGAGCTGTATAGCCCGGGAAGTTACCAGTAGAGGTTGAATTTCCCTCACATTCTGATACGCACTCTGGGCTGCAAGTTGGAAATCTAAAGCTCACAGGAAACGTGCCATTGTGCGAGAAAAGTGATAAATTAATGCTCACATCATTCTGAAAAAAAGAAAAAATGCTGTGCTTACAAAACACATTTCTTTTCTGTGGCAACAGTCCATGGACAAAGCTTCTCCTGGACCTACTAGAAAGTTACAAAAACCAATACACCATGGATATTGTCCCTGAAAAGAACATGTAGTCATGCTGGAATAAAGTCAGGCATCTCTCTTCTATTAGTTCTAAGAGGACACTTGAAAGATTCCACTCTAATTATTTCTGGATAGTGAAAATGGAATATTTTCATACGGAGCTTTCCCTGGTCCTATCATCTCTCCTTAGATATAATAAGGTTAGAATATCAATCTTCCTATTTTAAACCACAAGGAAAAATTATGACAGAATGAATCACTACCACTGTGTATATCATAATAGTTAATGACATTTTTTTCCTGTTCTATGATTTGCAAATTAATACATTTCCTCCTGGTTTGACCTCTGCTAGATGCATGTCACTTGGGCTTGGAAAAAATTTGAGATGTTTCCAAATTGTGGCATGGATAAAGGGAAGAGGAAGAAAAAATAGTCAAAGAGAGAGGCAAATTATTAAATAAGACAATATGCCTATAGGTAAATTTAAAGAGCAAGTCTAGTTTAATTAGTTTTAGTAACTTATTAAAATAATAAATGCCTCTCTTAAGTGAATACTACACAGGCACAAATCATTTTTTGTTAACTTAGATGCTGTTAGCATTCAATGGATAGTACCAGTTTATGCTACTCATACCCCCAGGATTATATTTCATTAGGCTTATTCATAGCAGCTAGTGAGTTACTATGCATGAAGATTGAATTATTCTAATGAGACCACTCATAAAGTAAGGAGCAGCCAATATGAGTGAATGTGACAGAATCTGACTTTTGATAATCATGGTGATACTTTAATCCAGTACTTTAAAATATTCCTCCACCTGCATTCCATCCCCTTGTAAGTTTAGATATCCACTACCATCTTTCAATAGCAGTTTACTTTCTACTTTCTTTAACAGGAAAGGTTCAAGCCACTGTAAGACATTCTGAAAACAGACTAGAACTTACGTGGGAAAGAAAAGTGTATGAACATTGTAAGAAAGGACAGGCAACACGGAAGGACTAGAGAGATACTGTTTGCATCTGTAGGGAGAAAATTCATTAGTCCAAAGTTCGAGTAGAGTTCAAGCTGACCAGTACTAAGAAGGACAAGAAAAAGGGCTTTTTAAAATATGTTAATGGCAAAAGGAGGATCAGAGATAACATTGTTTCATTACTTGATGAGGTTGGTCACCTCACAAATAGGGACAAAGACAAAGCAGAGACATTTAATGCATTCTTTGCCTCCGTCTTCACTGACAATGGACCCTGGGACCCTTGGAGCCCTGTGTTGGAAGACTATGACTGGGTGGAATGATAAACTTCCAGCCAACTGAGGTTGTTAGAAACTTGTTGCTCCAGCTAGATATACATAAGTCTATGGGGCCTGACAGGATTCATCCCAGGGTACTGAAAGAGCTGACCAATATTATCACTAGAACTCTCTCTATTGTTTTTCATCAGTCTTGGAAATCTGGAGAGGTCCCAGTGGACTGGAAGCTGGCAAATGCTGTCCCAATTTTCAAGAAGGGTAAGGAGGAAGACCCTGGTAATTACAGTCCTGTCAGTTTCACTTCAGTGCCTGGTAAAATTATGGAGAAGGTTATTCTGGAACTTATTGAAAAACACTTGAGAGACAATGCAGTCACTGGTCATAGCCATCAGGGGTTCACGAGGGGAAAGTCTTGTTTCACTAACTTAATTTTCTTTTATGACAAGGTCGCCCACCTAGCTGACCAAGGGAAGGCAGTAGATGTGTGCGTTTTTTAATTTTAACAAAGCTTTTGCTACTGTCTCTCACAGTATCCTGGACAAAATGTCCAGCATACAGCTAGACAAGTCCATAATATGTAGGGTGAACAGTTGGCTGATGGGTCAAGCTCAAAGAACAATAGTAAATGGGGTTACACCAGGCTGACAGCCAGTCACCAGTGGGGTTCCCCAGGGCTCAATTTTAGGGCCAGTGTTCTTTAATGTTTTTATAATAGATCTAGATGCAGCAGTTGAATGTACATTAAATAAATTTGCCAATGATACTAAATTAGGAGGAGCTGTGGACTCCCTCAAGGGTAGAGAGGTCTTACAGAAGCATTTGGACAGACGAGAGAGCTGGGCAGTCACCAGTTGTAAGAAATTTAACACTAGAAAGTCCCAGATTCTGCACCTAGGATGGGATAATCCTAGTTATAGGTACAAAGTGGAGGACAGAAGTCTGGAGAACAGCCCCAGGGAAAGAGATCTGGGGGTTTGGATTGATGGCAAGTTGAATATGAGTCAACAGTGTGACCTGGCAGCCAAGAGGGTCAACTTCATCCTGAGGTGCATCAAGCACAGCATAGCTAGCTGGTCGAGGGAGATGATTGTCCCACTCTACACTGCACTGGTGCAGCCCCACCTCAAGTATCGTGTGCAGTTTTGGGTACCTCTATATCAAGACATCAAACTAATTTTTAGAGTGTGTCCAGAGGAGGGTGACCAAAATAGTGAAAAGTCTCAAGGACAAGACTTACAAAGAGCAACCGAGGTCACTTGTTTTGTTTGGCTTGGAGAAGTGGAGGCTGAGGGGTGATCCCATTGCAGTCTACAACTTCCTCAGAGGGGGCAGTGGAAGGGCTGGTGCTGATCTCCTCTCTCTGGTGACCAGTGATAAGACATGAGGAAATGGCATGAAGCTGCACCATGGGAATCTCGTATTGAACATTAGGAAAAGGTTCTTTACTGAGAGGGTGGTTGTTCATTGGAACAGGCTCCCCAGGCAAGTGGTCATGGCACCAAGACTGTCAGAGTTCAAGGATTGTGTGGATGACTCTCTTAGCCATATACTTTAGTTTTAGGTAGCTGGACTCGATCCTTCAATGCTTTCCAACTTGAGATATTCTATGATTCACCTAAAACAACTATGGTAGACAGATACTGAAAAGTACAGGCAAAAAATAGTCAGGATAAAAGACCAGTACAGCTCTCACATGAATACAGGATTAATTATTCTAGTATGACAGCTATTTCCACAGTAAAGGAACTTTTAGAATTATGCTAGCAAAACAGTGATCTGCTTTAGATAACAGTTAACTATATTTCAAACTTAAATGGGTTTCCTCAGTGTATGTCTGAAACCTTTGACTCGTGCAATAATTTCTTTAGTCCCCATACACATGAAAGGCTCTCACTCATACCAGCTCAGATATTTACACAGGTACCAGATCTACTTGTATAAGAGATGGACAGTGGCAAAGTTGGTCTTGCTTGTTCAGTTCTCCCAGTGGCTCTAACTGCTCTTTCTTATAGTTTCTTACATTTAGCTCCCACTAGCTGCGACACTGTGAACATCAGAACATTTTTACTGTTGCTTTCCCCCTTTTTCCTTTTGTAGATACAGAAAATGGGGCTGCTATATGTTTATTCCTTTTTAGTTCACTTGTTATTTATGCAGTGCTTTCTTCTTGATAGGGAGTAACTCAGTTTATAGTAGGTAAGGCTGTGACTTCAGGCAGTATATTCTGGGATTTTTGTTGCAGATGATGTTTTACTTTCTTTCTACTTGATCTTTCTGTCTTTTTTCATGTCCAGTGTTACCTCTTTCCAGATGCATAATAGCATCCATGTCCTGAAATAGCTAGTTTTTAAGCTTACAGTATTCTGCTACTAAACTGGTTCACAATTTTATTGTTAACATCATCCTTTTTTTATTAAGATGTATTGATACATTGAATTATGTTTCACTTTAGTACCTATGCTAGTTGACAAAAGGTTTGAAGGGCAACCTATTTTCACCTATACTCTTTCTCATAGATACTAAGCTATTTTACTGCAGCACCTTTGTGTGTTTCATCTTAAAGTCAAGTATTTCTTCAGCTATAGAACAGTACACTCAGATTTCAAGCATACTGGAATGAGTGGGATGTTATACCTAAGTCACACTGCTAATACAGTAGCATAACTAAGATATTTTTTTTTTTTTTGGGGGGGGGGGGGGGGGAGGGGGGGAAGTAGAGATGGCCTAATAGCTCACAGCTGTCAAAATAAAGAAGTATTCCTCACACTTCTCCTTCCTCCCCCTCATCTTGAACCATACTCGGTGTATTTCTGGCACTTCTGTAAACAGCTTTAACATTATTTCAACAGAGAATAGCCCCAAGTTTTTCCTTTGAATAACAGTATAATAAAGCAGCCATGAAAGAGTAAGATATGAAGGAGCTGGCACAAAATACAGTAAGAATGCAGGTGTGTTGATAGAAAAAGGCTAACTGAAAAAACTCATTTAGCAGCAGTGAATTAGTAGATTACCTGTCTATAGTTAATGGAAGTGTATTCTCTGTAAAGTGTGGGTTTTGTTTTGTTTTGTTTTTTTTCAATCAAGGAAATATGCCTAAGATAGTGTTGCCATAGAAAGATGGCAGACAGAATCTGTTCCATAAATTACACATTATGTCACTGGTTGTGTGACAGGGATGATCCACCCACATGGCCTCGAAACCCATAGAAACCTTCACAGGACCAAGAACAACAAAACAGCTTTTTTTCTTCCACAAACTAGAGTTGATATATATATCATCAACCTTTGCCTCAACAGAAGTCACTGTTATATCAAGGGAAGCTACTATACTAGGGGAACAAACCTGAATTATACAGGTAGGTACACAGTTAGATTGGCTGCCTTAATGGATACCAGACACTATGAATTCAATCTATCTTTTCTTATATGCGGCTGGGTACATTGTTTTTCTGTGTTTCTATTCTATTACATGTCTATTTTTACAAATACTTTATCAGTAACAGTGAGAATATTTCTTCAAATAACAAAATTTTAACAAATCTTTTAGTCTGAATATGCAACATGTCTGTGTCTGTGCATGTGTGTATATACATGCATACTTATGAATGCTCAGTTTCATGGCACAGTCTTAGCAAACCCTCCATTATGTTTCATTTTCAAGGAAATGCTCCTGAGATTTTTTGACATTTAGGCAACCTCTTGTTCTATTTTCTGGGTACCTCATTCTATTAAGTTCATGCACATCATGTGTTTTACAATAGTTGTTTTAATTTCAATAATTTTCCTACTGTGAAAACTGAATCTGTAAGTTGAGAAAGCACTTAAACGGTCTGATACTATTCTAACATTAAAATAAGGGCAAAAAGGAGTGTTATTTCTTGACAATTGTCAATGACATTAATAGAATTGAAAGTTGAATAGCAAGGTAACCTCTATGTTTAACTCCAAAGATAAACCCTTGTTAAAAACCTCTGTTCTTCTTATAATATTTCTAGTTTTTTTTTTTTTCCCGAGTATGAAGATGGTTTTGATTTTCCCACCTGTAGAGTTGTGTCACAGAAAAATCAGACATCCAACATGAATTAAAGGTTAAGTTTCAAGATATCAATCAGCTTAATTAGTACCTATGTTTGATATTGTTTAATTAGCTGATCATTTTTCCAGTTTGATCCTTCCTCTTTTTCAGTCAGCAAGTACCTGGTATCAACTTGGACTTACTCCTACAGTGAACTACTCCACCATGTAATTGAAAAGTCCATTGTTTCTTTTTGCTTTGAATACTTAACAAATGGAGAGAAATGTTTCCCTTCACAATATTTTTCCTGTATCACTCTTAGAAGAAACTTAAAAATTGCTTAAGATTTTTGAAAAAAAGTATATTTAATACAATAGAGATAATGTTTCACCTCATAAAATCCAACAGCCTAACAGTTAAGGAATAATCCACTTGCAAGCTGTGGTAGACTAGATTCAGCTGTCAGTGTAGAAATCTGAAACCAGCTTTCTAAATTTCTCAGCATGAATTATTATATATCCATTTTATATTGTGCTTATATGAGAAAAAGCTGAGGCCCTTTCAAAAAGAGATTGTAGAAATTAATCCATGAAGTTCTGGTACTGAAAAATTAACAATATCCAGCAAAAACTATCATGAAAATGACAGACTGGAACAAAACAGAACTTCTTCCTTGTTTTTCTTTTCTATATACAAAAGTTGTGAATGAAAGAGTGTTATACTTGAAGAGAATTTGATCCCTGTGAAGTTAACTTATGCTTAACATAAGAACATGTAAGAGTGTTATGAATAAAAGTACAATAAAAATGTTTGCAATTAACCATTAAGATGTGATTGTTTCTATTTCCACATTTATTGATTTGAACAAAGACTTTGTTCCCAGCTTCTTACCCTTCAAGAAAACAAATTATGACCTTTCAATATAATTTTTTTTTTCCTCTGAACATTGACAGATGTACAAATCACATATTACCATTAGAACCCCCTTTATCTTCCCTGTAACTTGATCTCTGTGTACAGTGTCATTAAATTAACACTGTTTAGAGAATTTTGACAAAAATCTTTATCATAGAAGTAAAGTTCTGGCTTTTATTATCTTTCTGTTATTATCTTCTAGTTCTTTCAGTCAAAAGTCTAAAACAGAGCAGAGGCATTTTTCTGATCTCACCTCTCTGTTCAGTTAATTGGCTATGTTATTTTTTTTTAGCATTTCATTCAAAAGCATAAGATGTTTTGTTTTATGATATGGTATGATATGATAAAAAGGCATAAAAATCCACATTTACGCATATTGTCTAATGACGTTTTCTTTTCTCTCTGTCTTTCAAAATGTATGAAGAAGACAAAGCTGTTGCTGACTGTCTCCATAGAGACACCATGACAGTATCATGAAAAAACACTTTTATTTCAGTACCTAATAGATTTGCTTCCTGAGCAAAACCACTCAATAAGGAAAGTGCCAGGAATAGAAAAGCCATTCATTACAGTCTGTAGCTCATTGTGATCTCCATTGGCTTGGTCTGTGATAAGTGATTTAGCACAGTGTTTAGAAATGTTGGAGAAATAGATTTTTTTCAGATTTGTTTACTTTGCCGGATTCAGGACTTATTTAAGTTCACATTCTGGTTTAAATGACACAAAAGAGTAGCCTATTTCTTTCAATATAGAAAAATTAATATTTTGCTTGGCCTTGGAACAAAGCTTGGTTAAAAAAAAAAAAAAAAAAAGGAAGCTATTTATTTGAGGAGGCATTCTGTATAATTTAATTGATAACTGTCAGAAGGCTTTTTTGATTCAGAAAGTAGAACTGGAAATATGTGATTGCTTGCAAGACTAGCACTCTAAACTGAAGTTTGCATGTGAAGTGAAGGCTACCCACAAGCTAATATGTCAGAGCTGCAATTTTATACTTTGAAAGACAGAGGCAATACAGAGTCTTAATATTTTTCACTACTTTAAACACACAACTGTTTAAAAGAAGTTCATCATCTTTCAATGACTTTCCTGGTAAATATTTCTAATTCCCCTTCAAAGAACAGTGTGAAGTTATATAGCACAAATTAATATACAGTGGAGTTTTATAGTACATGTTAAACAAGTCAATTCATCCTGTGAACAGAAAAAAAAGACCAAAATAAATAATATATATGCCCCTCCAGATAATTTAGACATCTTAAATCAAAACTGATTAAAAAAAAAATATATGTGGTCTGGAAATTTTTAATTTCTTATCATGTTCTTAGTTATGTATTTTTTTTTTTTAAGTATGTAAAATGAATTTTAACTCACTGGAAAAATTCTACATCTTCTGAGATATTAATTCATTGTTGCAAGGAATTTCAGGTAGAAAGATATTTCAGACTGATATTTCTGTAGTTATAATGGTATCAAACAACAATGTCACCTGAATGATCTGCAGCTCTTCTGTTTTTAACTAAATATACAGTGATTTTGAAAGAGAATATTAACTTTAATTCTACTGTTGCCACTGAGCTTACATACCACTCTTTTCAATCCCATTCCCTCTTGTGGATATGAACAGACTTCCAGAAACCTCTTGCTAGAAGAACCCCAACCCATACACCATCATCAATTTAGAAGCATTGAGATGACTTACCTACCTCAAGTTCCACTCCTGTTTATAATATTGTAAAATAAATCAGGTTTGGTCAAGACACCTCAGCTAGCAGCTCAAGGACAAAGAAAAAAATCCTCTCCCCACTTTCCCAATTGTTTTAGAATAAAGCTGGCTTACAACATTTACAAAAAATTAAACTAGAGCACTGAACATCTCAATCAGATTTCCAGTATCATTGAACTATTCTTAAGTCATCTAAAACCAAAAAGCACTATTACTCATCATTGTGTTATGGTAACAATGGTAGACCCTACAGATTGCAGCACAATTTTAAGTAGTTCCATTTATTTTAATAGGGTAAAGCTTCACAGTTTGATGTGAGGTGTCAGTAAAATAAGTATTTAGATTTGAAACACTGAGCAGAAACTGCAGTTTGCTCTGGGAGAAGGGAAGAAGTAAATTAAATATGCTCCTGTTTCTTGTGGTATAAGATAAGGTGTTTATTACAGAATACTTTAGTTAGCTGAACAGGAGAAGAATAACACTGTTAAATTATTTTAAACCTGTTTGAGCAAATTATAATAAACTAACAATCCTACTTTTTTTGTGTGTTTTGAACTAAGTGCTTGGATTCTGAAATTTCCAAAGGACTGTAGGAAGTGAGTTTGGTAAGAGTCTTGGGAGTGGACAAGAAAAAAGAATAAGCTAAGACGACATACTAGTACACTTAAAAGAGGAAAAAGAACCAAAACAGATTGGGCAGAAACATGATAAATACTAGACACTTAAATAACAAATTCAACTTCATTTCATTACATTAACTTAATACTTTAGTCATATGACAAGTTAAAAGGTAAATAAGTGAAACAAAAATACTAATCACTGACTGAAAAAAACCCCAACATTGTGACAGTTCCATGTTTATCTTAAGTAAGGGAAAAAATGCAGAAGCTTTGAAGAACTACTTAAGAGGCAGTGAGCAGTTTGTTTATGCTCACTTTTATTGTGCTGTAATCTGAAGCAGAGAAAGGAGAACACTTCAATAAATCAAGACTGAGCTTGTTATAATGGCAAAAAGATTAATTGACCTTGCATTTTGCTTAATTAAAAACTAACAAACAAAACAAAACATACCCTAAAATGTTTTTTATAAAGCCACCAGAACAGTGGACATTAATATATGAATAAATAACCTCCTTCTCTATTTCTTTCCAGAAGTTGCTCATCAGCATAGAAGCATCAGGAAGACACTCAGATTGCCTTCTTACTGGTCATTAGTAAGCTTTTTAGACATTAATGGCTGGTAAGGAGAGAATCTGAGTTTCCAAAAGTATCCAAAAATATTATGCAAGATAGAGAGAGTTTACTTCTTTTATCCACACATAAATGCAGAGTTGTGAGCTACAGTTTGGACCCAGAAGATTTAAGAGACCTAAAAGTGTTTTGTTTTGTTTTGTTTTTTTTTTGCAATGCTAATGGCTGTCTTATAAAAAATGTTCCATATTGGAAAGTGGAACTTCATCAACCTCATCTCCATCTGGATGCTGGATTTGACCCTTTCTAACATTCATTAAGGATTTGTCTGCATATCATAAAATATTTGCTTGCAAAATTTTTTCCTTTGGTCTGAACTGAGAAAAAGGCTATTAGAAGTGATACTACTACTTAGAATTACATGTGCAGTTGCCAAGATACCTATAGTCTGTATTCTTATGCCATCTATGGATACTCATCCCTTCATCGACCAAAAGTGGAATTTTAAGTTTCCATTGATTAACTCCAGCAAATACATGAGTTATACTAAAGCAGTCCACTATTCTATCTAGTGTAAACTACTTTATTAAATTTTTCCAGCTTATATATATATTACTTTGTCTCTCTCATTAGACCTATCACACCTGTAACATTACAGAACATATCTTTAAAATACAAGTGGTAGAGTTGGACAATAACATTACCATTTTAAGCTAAAAATAACAAGAACCTATTACTGTTATCTCCCACAGCTATCTGTGATATTTTCTGCTAAATGAAAAGCCCCCAACAAGTTGCACTTCAAGTCTGTCAGACGAGTGTCATCCCTATCAATTTATGTCAAAGACCAAATAGGCATACTCATCGGAGAAATACAAAACAAAATGTAGTACTTCACTGCATTAAAGAGAATTTTGTTGTTTGAGGTTCACTTAGAAATGAAACTATTTTATTTTCTCGCAAAGTAGCTCAGATCATGTGCTCCTTTGTTATGTCTATTTTCCATTAAGTTGTCAAGTTAATGACAGAGTATTTAATTAAAATTTTTTATTTCATAATACAAACTTTAAAAATAATTTGCCTATTCAGGGACTTACCTTCAGGAACTGACACTTTTTGCCTTTGTTTTCTACATTCTTTTGTCTATATGTATTTAGTTTAAAAATATCTTTGATTTAGCCTGTGGTGAGGAAATTTGCAATTCTGAGGTGATGGTACCACAGAAAATTATGTAATTTAGTGGTAAGACATAGATTTTATAATACTTTAAAATATTTAGGAGATAAACCCACTTCAGAATAGTACTGGAAGCAAGAACACCTAACTTTAACCCTTTGCATCAGTTAAGTGATGCACAGTTACATTTTAAAAATACAATCTCCAATTTTATAACATGTGTTGACCTATATTCCATACTATGTAGTTAAAATATAAATAAAATATGAGGAAAATGTCTATATCAGACAAGAGAATAATTTTGTATAATTCATTAAGGAAGATGTTTGACATTCACCAGAACAAACTCATATTTTATATCTAGAGCCTTGTGATTATATTCTAGAGTAAAAAGTATGAGTATTCCTCTATCCCTCACCAAAACCAAATTTAATGAAATTCAGTTTAACATCTGTTCCAACATTCAAGTTTTTAATAGTAAGTCTGCTTTATAAATGTTATCTCAAAGTTTTCAAGGAAGAAAGGACCAAAGAATGAAAGAACTATTTCCCATTATAAAGTACAGGTTTCCTTTTAAGAGAGTCAGATTATGTTTGAATAGTGTTATTAGTTTGGAAAGTTCAGTGGCAAAGACTCAGACAGATTTATTGCCTACATGGCATAATCCTAATAGGTGCATTACAACAAAGTGTTAACGGAGGTATTCCAGTGGCAATGCACCGGCATAACACTATGAGGCCTCTAACATTATAATAACAGAATGTTTACATTTTTTTTTTTTAATTCCTTTTGAACAGTAATCTACCTCTTAAATGGTGCTTGCATCCTTATCTGGATGTTTATATTGCATACATATCATATGACACCAGGTCATTTTGTGATGAATAAATATCTCCCTTAATAATTCTACCTCTATATCTTCCTTGGAAGGATCATTAATTTTCTACCACGCTCTTAACTTTGTTAATATATTTTTGTGTAGATAGTATATCTATTGGCCAGAGTTTTAAATAGGACCTATTCTGACTAATGCATTAGCAAAGCTTATACCAGCATACATAGCAATCACTCTTCCTGCCAAGGCCTACAGTACTTAATTAATTTACGAGGAGTTTAAACTGTCATAACTGTATTTGAACTAGTTGGTTTTCCAGATCTTGTGGAACTTGTGGTGCTTACAAGTACTTACTTGACATTTTGGCTCTGACTAAATCCATAAGACTAAATTTGGGTCCTCAGTCAGTGGCAGTGACCATTCTTTACCTTTATATTTTTGGTTTTCAGTGGACAGGTGAACCTGGTTATGTACACTTCTTTTAATGTAAAGTACAGAAAGAGTTCTGATCCAACTATGTCAAAAACTCACTCTAAAAAACCAAATCTTTAACCACTTTTTAATCTATCAGTCTGTAAACATTTGCCCATGGCTATCTGATTAGAAAAGAAGGTAACAGACATTAATTCCCTCTGCTATCTTCGTGAAGGCCAAAGTGGAGGTCTTTATGCATTTAGTCAGCGTCAGGTTTACTATCATGTTCCATTGTACAAGCTATCCAGAAGTATAATCCTCCTTCCACCCAATTTAACAGTTACTTATTGCTTTCAGATGGAAAACAGTAAAAACATTTTTCCTCAGTAATATGTTTTCTGAAAGATGATTTGAGAAACTTGAAATTAGTGAATCAGGCTGTTCAGACATTTCCTGTCAAATAAGTTAGATTTTTATGTTCTCTTGAAAAAAACTAAGAGCTGAGAAAGAAGAGAACTGTGGTCTGGAAAACCTATAATAGAGTATAGAAGGCGATTGGTCACTGTACCATTCATAATTTCCACTAGTAATGATAATACATAAGGTTAATAGTAAGTCCAGAAAAGTTATCTGGGAAACTGAGAAAATATTTTTCCTAACACTTTACTCGTCTAGAAAACTATGCTTTATGTTTTTAAAAGTGCTAGTCAAACTTTTTTGTAGATTATTTTCCAAAGAAATTACTCTTCCATATAAATAAAACATTAAATCTTACCAGGATGAGATAACATTTGATTTCTTTTTTTAATAAATAAAATAAAACTATTAAGCACAACTATAAGAAGAATCTATACTATATGCCAAGAATATACTTTCCTTATATTAAATGAAATAGAAAATTAAACCAAGATGAAAAATTTAAGTAAACCCAAACTCTAAGGGACAGTAGTATTTTCTTTCCCTTGGAAGCAAAAAAAATGTTTTCAAATAAATGCCAAATTTTATTTCTCTTCCAGTTCATACTCAAATTTTTGAAAACTCTTCACACAGCACCTATTAGTTTTCAAGTAAAAAACTGATTGCAGTAGGATTGAAAATCCAAAAATAAGCAAGAAAAAAATATAGCTTATAACAGTAAAATACTTTTTCAATAAAAAGAAAGGTAACTGTCCTATCAGTTTAACAATTAGACGATTGAATTTTTATACTTTTTTTGTAGATTATTTCATTATTTCACCTGCTTTCCTTGCCCTGCACACACAGATAACTCAACAGATGCAGTCTTTTAGTCTAAAAACTATAGTTATTTGATGTACAGCTGCTTTTCTAAAATTTGACCTTGTTTACATGACTATCCCCTCTTATCCCCTTGATCCTCTATTTTCTCACATACGTTACTCTCCAAAGCACCTTGATGCCTCCCCCTTGCCTTGACTTTGGTTCCTCCCCTAAACATCCCATAGTAAGTCTTTTGCAATCCTGAAATGTTCTTTCCCTCCATCCCGCCACGTGTCTGATCTAGGCAATGACTCCCCTCAGTCTGTCAGGCAACCGCGACAGCCTCTCCCCTTGGCTCATGGTGATGAGCGTGGTGCTGTGGTTATGGGATTGACACCCTGCTGGGCTAGCCCTTGGAGCAGCCAGTACAGCATGTCCATTGCTCTGTCTGGGGTAATGGGGTCCCCTCGCCTGCCATTACACTTCTGTGCTACCTCGTGTGTCTGGAGACGGGGCTGGTGCTTCCTGTGATGGGCCAGGGAGGAGCTGGAGCAGAGGATTATTTGCGTTCCCCACCAGCCACTACTCCTCTCTGCTCCTCTGTGTGTATGGAAACAAGCTTTTTATCATTTCAGCTAACACCCTTCACCAGGCTTCTTTCTGATATTTGGTAAAAAGGCTTATGTTAACATATCTCTGCATACATTTCATCCTACAATCACCATGAAGCAAATTATTCTCAGAACTATTTTGCTTTATTATGGTTAAATGCTTAAAAATATGAGGAAGATTTTATATTCTTGATGTAAATTGTTACCTTTTGGGGCTCTTTTAAAATAATAATTAAGATTATTTTCTACAGAAATTATCTTTATTTTGAAAATATAGTATTAGAATACAAAAGTATACTATGTAACTATTTATATGTCCTCAGTGTAAACTGCTTACTTCTTAGGTCATAAAGTTATGCATATACAGCAGTGGCTGAAGTGATAATGTTGAAATCATCATTTTTACGCTCTAGATTAAAGCGGTTAAATACCTTTTCTCAATGCTTGTGGTGTGTTTGCAGGAATTATAACAATGACAAAGAAATTAATTATTAACGAAACAAATGTTGAGTAATCTTGCCCAAACTTTGGATGTCCATAGAGGACCTGTATGTATCATTTTGTTGTTCTGTGTTGAGGAAAACTATGTATAGAGTGAGAATGTTTTGAAAAACACTATGTATACTACTAACAGAAGCCCTAATAGTAAAGTATATTATGTTTTTGTCCATGTGGAAAATAGTCATCCCAGTATATTGAATTACAGACTGATTTTCACTAGCAATTAGACTGTACGCTGTTATGTTTAAAACCTGGCGGTATTGAGGACATCAACAAAAAAAGCCAGAACTACACACCTAAATAAATGAAACATTTTGTCAGGAACATGGAATGGTTCCCACACACTTCAAGGAGATTGCTGGAATATCATTTCTGTTATATCTATCTGTATTTTTTACGTGCTCAGCCTAGATGTGGTTCTTTAACTTTTGTTGTGGTTTGAACCCAGAGGGAAAGTGAGCACCACACAGCCATTCCCTCACTCCTTCTCCCTCCGGGATGGGGAGGAGAAAATAAAACAAAAAGCTGAGGAATAGACAGGGAGAGATGACTTACACATTATGGTCAAAGGCAAAATATGGACTTATTAGGGGAAGAAAAAGAACATCAACTTAACTTGGACAGCAGCAGCACCACCACTTAATTTTCCAATCAAAGTAGGGCAGTGAGAAATACAATTATATCTTAAAAATACCTTCTGCCGCACTCCTCCCTTCTTCCTGAGCTCAGCTTTGCTCCCCATTTCTCTACGTCCTCCCCCGCCACGTCACAGTGGGGCAGGGGATAGGGATCGTGGTCAGTTCATCACCTGTTGTCTCTGCTGCTCCTTCCTCTTCAGGGGGAGGACTCCTCACACTCTTCCCCTGCTCCAGCGTGGGGTCCGCTCTCATGGGAGATATTTCTCCATGAACTTCCTCTGATTTGAGTATTTCCCATGGGCTGCAGCTCTTCACAAATGGCTCCAGCGTGGGTCCTCCCACTAACAAATTGCTCCACCATGAGCTTCCCTCAGAGTCTCAGCCTTCTTCTGGCACAGCCACCTGCTCTGCTGCGGGGTCCTCCATGGGCCGCAGGTGGGCCTCCGCCCCACCGTTAACCTCCACGGGCCGCAGGTGGGCCTCCTCCCCACCGTTAACCTCCACGGGCCGCAGGTGGGCCTCCTCCCCACCGTTAACCTCCACGGGCCGCAGCTGGGCATCTGCCCCGCCATTAACCCCCACAGGCCGCAGGTGGGCATCTGCCCCACCGTTAACCCCCACGGGCCGCAGGTGGGCACCTGCCCCGCCGTTAACCCCCACGGGCCGCAGGTGGGCATCTGCCCCGCCGTTAACCTCCACGGGCCGCAGGTGGGCCTCCATGGGCTATGGGGGGACAACCTGCCCTCTCACCAGAGGCTGCAGAGGGGAGGGTGTCTCTGCTCCAGGGCACCTGCCCTGCTCTCCCACTCCCTCCCTCCCTTTTCTTCCATTGACCTCACTGTTTGCAAAGGTGCTTCCCTCAAAACTCCAGCTCCTCCTCCCCGGTTCCGCTTCTTAAATACATTGTCTCAGAGGCACAGCTGTTATTACTAATTGGCTCGGCCTTGGCCAGAGGCGGGTCTGACTTGGAGCCGGGGGAGCTTCAAGAAGCTTCTCACAGGAGCCACCTCCATGGCCCCCTCCCCTGCTACAAAATCCCAGCCACACACACAAACCCATCATACTTTAGACATCAATATTCGGAAAAAAAAAATCATATTGTGTTTTGAAATAAAGTTACCAGTCAGAAGCTGAATCATTGAAAAGAATGGTTTGGTTCAACAGAAAGAATTAATTCTAGGAAAAGCTCATGTTAGCTTGAAGATTTCTGTAAAGAAAAACTGCCCAGTACCTATAATGAGACTGAAGCTCGTTCTCTCTAGATAACCAGATGGGGGATTTGAACTGTGGAGCTGTAAGTGTAGCTTACTGATTAGGATTCAAGCAGGTCTCTCAACAATTCTGTCACTTCAGCTCTTCTTGTCCTTGGACTGTACTACAGGTGTCAAAAAAATAAATGTTCTGAGTAGGAATAAAAATGTTCACTGAATCAACACAAACTTTGTTTTTCTTCCAAGAATTTTTCTATCCCTCAGAACCTATTGTTTTACAGTTTTTATGATAAATCAGTCTATCACCTGAGAACATTTCTACAGTGGTAGCCTATATGGATTTTTAAATTTAGAAATATGGGAAGAAATTAAAGATGTTTAATTGATTTTTTTTTTTTTATTTTTTAGGTTGGATTGGCTTAACACCACATACCACTTCTGAAATGTATCTATAAATAACACAGTAGTAAAACCCCTCATCATTTAATCTAGAGATTTCACCATTTCGTCAGTAACTAGTAACATCCAATTGAACTGTTAATACGCTTTTCCAGAACACTTTCAGAATAGTTTTATTTACCCAAAACAGTTTGTATGTGAAGAAGAGAGAATTGGGCGGGGTGGGGGGAGGGATGGTGGACAGAGAAAGCATACGCATTTGTATAGAAATTCACATTTCCATATAAATTCAACCCAAGTTAAAAAGTAATCAATAGCCTCCTGGCTTTCCAAGAGGGAGGGAAAAAAAAAAAAAAAAAAAAACAAAACAAAAAAAAAAAAACAACCCAAAACCAAAACAACAACCTGACACTCAAATATTTATTGTGGTTGTATAGTAATTTAGTAACACTATCAGTCCAAAACAACAAGCTTCTGACTTTTAAATACAGTAATTCAGTTCTGTTCTAAGACTTTTCTGCATGTGTATGTGTGTGCATGCATGAGACGGAGTTTGTGTGCATATACAAAGAGAGGGAGAGAGATATCTGACAGGATATGTTTTTAAAATATGTTCTTTAGCTACTCCAGATGCTAGGAAATGAGTACCCTGTAACTATTTTTAGAAGTTAGCAAAACCTCAATAATTTTTTTTTTTTTTAAGGATGCTTTTGTCAAATTAGACTCCATCTTGGATGGAGGAGCAATAGTCATAGTTTATCAGCCACTGCTGTATTAACGTGTAGGGGAGGATATAGATGTTATCACTTTGTCAAGCAATACTTGACAAACAGTTATTCCTATAACAGAAAGAGTGGATGACCTTGATAATACATATTTCAGTCACTCCATTATCTCTCCAACTGAGATAAAGAATGAGGTCAGTAAATCAGACCATCACTGTTTACCAGTCAAAGAACAGGATTCTGCACAATTTTCTTTCTCCTGTCTTTACGAGTGGAAATGTCAATAACTGTATAAGCTTAAGGTGCTTTTTAAAAGATCATTTTTTTTAAAGCTAATTATGATATGTTTTTAAAAGTATCTTGTGCTCATTCTAAAGCATAATGTTAACTTCTTCACTATGCAAGCAAACAAAAAAAACCAAATGCACGAGTACCCGAAAGACACGTTTACAGAACTGATAAAAAGAACCCAAACTTTTCAGGGCTTTTCAGCACCCAGAAGTGTACTTTTGGAGATACATTAGTAGTCAGACTTGTACCACCCAAATAATAGATGGATGTGTCATTAAACTAGATGTTTAGTCTGAATCATATCGTATTTTCTCTTCAGTATACATACTGTAAACAGAAAGAGTATTACTGATTTGAATTAAGCTAAGTAAAAGTTTGCATTCAATATGAATAAAGAGGACGGAAGCCATAATTGTACAAGGTCAGATTTTGCCATGCTTAGTCAGTAATTTTAGCAGTGAATTATCCTTATTCAAGCCTAATTATTTCTAAAAGGTAAGAGATGGAAACACTAGCCAGAAAGTTAGTTCTTACTTTGCTTCCAGAATAATAGAATTCATCTCAGCTTCTAAATATTAAAATTATTCAGATAGATTCATGTACCTACTCTCCTGACTTTTTAGATTAAGAGCCCACATACTTTTGTATGTTTATATGTGTGGGCAATCCAAACTAAATGGATAAGCACAATGACAGCCAAGCTATCACTATGTCAATGCAGAAGAAGAAAATTTCTAGGATGGACACAGGCAATAGAGATGGAAATAGGCAATAAGGAAGATAAAATGTGCAAACAGAGTGACATATTTTTCAGATTGTTTCTGGCTTTGGTTAAATTACAGGAATTACAATTCTCAGGCATTATATTTTCAGTGATGAGTGAATTTTTTCACACACAGAATTTCCTTCTTTTCTTTTCTGTATGAAAAATTATTCATTCAAACTCTACTTTATGCTGAAAAACTTTTGTTAGTAAATGTGTGACTGACTTTACGTTACTGAAAACTGAATCTGGGCAGTCATCTATTTGACTTGAAAATTCAGGACCAGAAGTAGAAATGGGACAGAGAAACCTATTTTTCTTACAGAAAAAGAAGAGCAAGAAACAATTCTTTCTTTTTTTTTTTTTTTTAATTTTTTTTTTTTATTATTGACTGATGAAGCTTCCTTTGCAGCCTTTATTTGTAATTTATCTATTATAAATCTGACTATATGAAAATTTAAATAAGAATACATCATATTTCTCTGTGTGGATGTTGCCTCAGCTCATAGAAAAGATAATAGATGAAGCAAGAAGACATCAAATGTATTGAGTGTACTAATTATGTATTATATCCCTTAAGACATGTAAGTCTGTGATAACTTTTAGGTATATCATGCTCTTTCCATGAAGTAAGAGCTAAGTCAATTCAGCTAAAAGAATGTAAATAGTAGTCAGGACACTGAAATTGAATCCTAAAATGTACAGGTTTTTTGCAAATACTGATAATGATGAAGATAATACAATCAATGAGTACTTGCACAGCCAGCTATTGGGCCATGTCACTATCACTGTGACTGGACAGTAAAACAGCAAATAAAATTTAACATATGTGCCATAGATGAATTGTGAGCTGGGCATAACTGATCAAACAGACTTATGTAGCCCGTTGTTCATCTTTTGTAAAAAAGTCCCAACACAGCCAATAAAACCCAGTATTTAATAGGAAAGGTACACAGAACAAACGAAAACTTAATTCTGCTATTGCATGAGGCCATGCAATGCTAGCTTCTGGATTTTGTGCACAGTTTGGATTGACATCACCGAAAGGATGCAGTAGAACTAATAGATATAGTAGAACTAGTAGAAACTAGGAAAAGGTCCATGAGAAATATCAAGCATATGAAATGGCTTCTGCTTTAAGAACAACAAAATAGACTGTAACCATTCAGCTTGGAAAGGTTAGCTGAGGAAGCAAGGCAAACACCTACTTGTTCTTAGGCAGCGTAGAAATGAACTGGGGTCAATTTTTCACCCTGTGCTAGGAGGCCGAGGTGCTCTTACTTCGTAGTGTGAAAGGAAAGCACCTATTGTGCAAGGAATAGCAAATATCAGTTAAACTGAAATACAAGCGAACTTTACAAAGTCAAATTTAACTTATTTTAAACTGTGAATCTGAGTAATTTTAAAATAAAATGTTTTTTACCTGAAGTCATTGATTACCCAAGATGTGCTAAAACATAACCATATCCTTTTCAATATATTTATGAACCTTAGTACTGGTTTTGGAATCTAATTATAATAAATCAGAAAAAGGAAAGGAAAGCAGAACTTTTGCCTATACCTAGCAACTCTAAAAGCACATTGTTTCATTGTAAATAAGATGTCTCTTTACTAAGTTCAATGATTTTACGAGGTCTTTTCTTTTGAAATTAACTTCCCTTCTGTTTTCTATCATGATGTTTCCCCATATTGAACTTGCCATTAAAATTAGATATGGAATAGAGAGAAAAAGTGTTCTGAAAATTTATTATTAAGTTTCAAAATGTTGGGGTTTTTTAAGATGGTATTTTCAGACCACATTAAATGGAGCAGGCTGGAAAGTATTCCTTAGGTTATTCCCATTATCAGCCACTGACATGAAATATTTGTGTTAGAAATAGCTTATTTTTCTTTTGGGTTTTCTATCAATGACAAGGGTTTTTATTTCAAAAGGGAAACAAACAACCTTCTAAGAAAATTGTTCAAAACAACTAATATTCAGAAACTAAGAAAATTCCCAAAAACAAATTATATTCAGCCTTTTCTAATAAATTTCCAGCAGTATGGAATATTCTGAATGCAGTGTTAATATTCAAACTACAAAAAATGAGGCTTTGCTATTAAAAATTTAAGGCTGTTTATAAGCTGTATGTCTGTAGTAATCCTTATTTAGTATCTCTGAAGCAGCTGCTTATTCAGCAATTTTAGTAAAGGAAAAAATCCACACTCATTTTGTAATTCAAGTGTCAAAGAAAATGTCTGGAGGTAAAAAGGTGTCTAAAGTTGATTTGGTCAAAATATAAGGTATAAAATTAGAGCTAGAAAACAAAAATATTTCCAGGTTTCATGATATAAGATAGGTAAAGTCTGTTCTTAAGTTTAATTTTTCATTTCAATATAACTTTAAGTTTTCAGATTTTTAGACAACATGGTGGTCCACAGTTACTGACAGCTATGCTGAAACTAACTTCTCAACCTTTTTCCTGTACTTCTCATGCTGAAATTATCACCTTTCATAACTTTTCCCATATTGAAGAAATAATGTTAAATTATGTAGTAGACAAAAGGAAAAATCAATTAAAAAATTAAGTGGCATAGGGGAAGGTGCTCCAAATCTTGAATAATTCTCATCATATTATTCACCAATCAGGAAAAGATAAAAGGAAAAAAGTGCAGAGTTGTTTTTGGTTTTGTTTTTGTTTTTTTTTAAGGAGTTTACACACAGAGGAAAAAGAAGACCTTTCTTGAAAAAGATTATTTTGAGAAACAGCTTTTTGCAACATAATAATACATTACTGGTTAAAAATGTAGTAACTGCTATTCATTAACTCTGCTAAGCAGGAAAAGAAACCATCTTTTAAACCATTAGTCAGAATGCCTGAAATCATATATTTATATATAATACATATTACCTATTATTATATCATTGACATTTATTTATACATTTATCTATTATATAGTTACAAATTTATTAAATATAAATATATATGTATATTTATGTATATCTATATGTATGTGTGTGAGCATGCATGCATATGCCCTTTGCAACTTGAAGCTTTCTACTACTCTTCTATGACATTTGAAAGCAGAAACCTATCTTCTTCCACTTTTCTGAAGGAAGGAGATATGGAAACACAGGACAATTTTAGGTTTCACTGAAGTTCTACATTTGAGCAGATAAACATG
This sequence comes from Tyto alba, assembly GCF_018691265.1. Lineage (NCBI taxonomy): Eukaryota > Metazoa > Chordata > Aves > Strigiformes > Tytonidae > Tyto > Tyto alba. The sequence continues at coordinate 25,637,258 of NW_024881324.1, read as the reverse complement.
ATAGCAGATTTTCAGAGATCCTGAAGCTTGGTGTCTGTTTCCCCCGTAACAGCTCCCACAGATCTGTAGCATGATGACAGACAGGCCCGGTGCTAAACAGAAAATCTGAAATGCTAAATTTGGTCAGACAACCCACCAGTGAAGATACAGATGATATAACAGAAAGCATTCGGACAAACTTGCCTCATTATACAGTCAGCTACATCTTTTGTGCTGCTCAGAAGCACCTCTACAGTAGGATAACTCTAAGAAAACTGTCCAGCATCCATTCCTTGGAGTGGAACACAAATATTATAGGACAAGAAATATCAGTATTTTCTAATAGTCTCTAAGCACAGTGAGCCTATACTGAGTTAACTGCATTTCTGAAGCAACCTATGGAGACAGTGTTGGCCTTATACTTATGGTTTAGTAACTTTACTCTGTTCTGGTCACATATGGGAAAATTGGAGAATTAGATGGTGTGCTGATAACTATTGCTTATGCACAAACAGAAAAATGTTTCCTGAGAAGGTAGATATTGCTGCTATGATAAAGGACTAATTAGAGACTTTGCCGTAATAACTTAGTTTTCATTTCTCATCACGCTAATTTTTCCTCATCTTGTCAAAAGTACTGTTATTTTTGTAAGAATATCATTGCAAGGAAGGCCATGTTGTGATGAAAATCCTGGTCTAAAAGAAAGACAAGCCAACCAAAAAAAATGTGGAAGTACTTCCAAAGGGAGGAGTAACTACAGTTGCCTTATGTCCCCTCACAGCAGAACGTGGCAAACAGCACACCCAGCTGCAGTTCAGGAAAGTCAGTTGGATAGAAGGAGACCGATATGAAAGAGGCAGATCTGGAATTCAGCAGTCATTAAATGAGGCAGGTGACTGTTCCTGTCATAAAGGATATCTCCATTTTGCCTTCATGGCAAGATCCTTAACATGTAGAGGTATCCAAAGAGAATATTTCTGTACATCTTGTCACGCTACCAGAGGGGGTTACGCAGTTCCAGACATGAGCAGGATAAAAGGTACAAAAGGACACAATACTAAACTGGTGGAGACGTGCTCAGGCATCAAGGTCAAGTACCATGAAGCACCAAACTGAAAACTCATGACACTATTAGAAGTGGAAAGGAAAGCTCAGGAGATGATCCCACATTTGACAGTGTAACATATATGTGCTATATGCAATACAGAATGCACCATGCTATCAATGAGATCAATGAAAAAGGAAAAGAAACCCAACATGTTTGCAGTTCATGCCTCAGCTACAAGCAAGTGAAACATGTCAGATGCTGCCTGGCAATGGGTGTTTGCTATAATTGCACAGATCAAGAAATTGATTCTACCTTGAAATGGAGATCGTAGAGATGATTCTTCAAGGTAATTTTCCTATAAAGATAACCACTCCCAGTGTACCTGCTGTCATAGTTGGTTTTGGTGGCTTACAGGGACTAACAACTTCTTTCAAAGACACAAAGTCTGTTGAAAAAAAGCAAAAACAAAAACAAAAAACAAAAACAAAACCCAAACCCACCAAAAATGCAAGAAAACAAAATCTAATTTATTGTGATCTTTGCACAGGGTAATGCTTGCTTGGGCTATGATATCACTCAAACAATATGATCAGTCTCTGTCCAGGTGGCAACCAGATATTCTTTGCAAGGGTCTTGGCAACAACATCTTCAGGTAAATCAGACAGGACACCTCCAAACTGCCAGTCTTCTGAATTCTAATATGCATCTGGCCCATGATCCTTTTGGACCATACTAGCACATGCACAGTCCATTGCTGTTAAATCTATTCCCCTTAAACTCCGTATAAAGCATCTCTTAGCTACGTACAAAACATATGACTGTATCTGGTTATCGCTGCATCTGGATTAACAGTCTGTCCTGACTACTTAGAAAAGTCTTATCTATGCACTATTTGGTCAATTCTACAGCAGGAATCTGCTGGTGTAGTCAGATTGTCAACCCAGGATATTGATCAACAAATTAAAACGTATAAACTATGCCTATTAATTGGTTGGGGCATAGCAGGAGCTTCCTGGGTCACCTGTGGGATTGTCTGAAATTTCAGCCTGGAGAGCTCCTGCAACAGTTAGTAACTGCTCTTCTGGGAAGCCAGTTATGTCAGTCAGTCCCCTTGTTTGAAGTCAGTCCATTATGTCAAATGAGCCCGTTACGTCATCTACCTGAAGAATAACTGGGAAATTCTTGAACCACCCAGGGAACTGAAGACTAAGTGTGCCAGGTGCTACACAGAAACTATAACTATAGGATAAACTTAATTCTTGGGTTTTTATCACACTCACAGAGTTAAATTCTATAACTCTTGCCAAAGGCTGCTGAAGTTCTTACAGTTTCCATAGCCCTTTCAAGCTGTTTTCAAGCCCTTCCCATTTTAGATTAGATAACAACAGCCAGCCCACAACACATCAAAATGAAAAACTATCAGGAAAGCTTCTCTCTCTCCAAAACATAAAGTTTTCTTGCATGCAGGTACCTGAAATGGAATTCAGTTCTTCATGTTACACACTGTGAAAAGTCACTTCAGTATACAACAGCTGAAACAGAGGTGAAGTATCAACAGAATGCTATTATTTTCAGCTGTATACTTAAGCTCAACAGAGCTGCTGAGAAAAATTAAATGGCTTTAAACTGAAAGAGGGTAGATTTAGATTAGATACTAGGAAGAAATTCTTTACTGTGAGGGTGGTGAGACACTGGCACAAGTTGCTCAGAGAAGTTGTGGATGTCGCCTCCCTAGAAATGTTCAAGGCCCAGAAGGGTTCTTAATCAACAGGTTGAGATGCTCATAAAGTTTTCACCAAGCAAGCAGTGGAATTGCCAATTAGTGGTGACAGGTATCTTGAAAACATATTCACATTGGGTAGCTTTTGCTCTCACTGCATCTTTCTTACTAATATCTCATTCTGCTGTTATAATATTCAGTGTAAGTTTTCATAAAGCGTATACAAAAACCAAACACAGAACGCAATATTTCAGAAAAGCACAGCCTAAGCATATTAAGTGAGCAAAGGATCATTTTACATTATTTTATTTCTTAATCCCAGCTACAGTGATAATACTATCATTGATTCTTTGAATCTGAACATCTATATTCTTTAAGGGTTCCCAGCTTGTAGCATAGAAGTGTAGTTTGTATTTCATTCAGTGGAGTTCAGCATATTAATATGTTGATTCTGTTTAAGAACCCACAGGGAGACACATTATTGATTATAGTCACTGTTCTTCTATTTTTCTGCTGACTTCTGTCCAAACCAAAGGATCTGGGAAGCAATTACTGGTCTGAGCATAAAGCTGAAAGTCAGTTTTATTGAATGCAGTGATGGGAGAGGGTAGTTTTCATCTTAATACTTCATCATATGCATGACTATGCAGAGAGTACACTTTTTTTCATGAAATTTCAAGATGTTTCTGGATTAGAAGTCTGAGCAATGTGAATAACAGCAGTAGAAGCATGGCCTAATTTCAGTGCTATTATGTACAAACTGGTGACAGAAATATGTCTTAATTTCATGATAGTAGATTTCTGTGTAAAACATACTTGACATCACACATTTATTCCAATCTCTGTATTTCCCTACTCCTACTTTGGCAGGTTTTAATGCAGTTCAGATTAAAATGAAAGTCATTTAAGTCTGCAGTAAGAACTTCAGTTCAGTTACTGTTAGCTGCACTCGTGATCGATTAGAAATTTAGAACTTAAATATGAAACTGTTTAAATGATACTGAGCTAAGAAACATTGAATGAATCATATAATCATAGAATGGTTTGGGTTGGAAGGGACCTTAAAGATCATCTAGTTCCAACCCCCCTGCCATGGGCAGGGACACCTTCCACTAGACCAGGTTGCTCAAAGCCCCGTCCAACCTGGCCTTGAACCCTTCCAGGGAGGGGGCAGGCTCAGCTGCTCTGGGCACCCTGGGCCAGCGCCTCACCAACCCCTTAGTAAAAAATTTCTGCCTTGTATCAAATGTAAATCTATCCTCTTTCAGTTTAAAACCATTACCCCTTGCCCTGTCATTACAGGCCTTGGTAAAATGTCCCTTTCCATCTTTCTTATCAGCCCCCTTTAAGTACTGGGAAGCTGCTATAATGTGTCCCCAGAGCCTTCTTTTCTCCAGCCTGAACAACCCCAATTCTTTCAGCCTTTTTTCATGAGAGGTGTTCCATCCCCCTGATCATCTTTGTGTCCCTCCTCTGGACCTGCTCCAACAGGTCCATGTCTTTCTCGCTCCCAGAACTGGAGTCCAGAACTGGATGCAGATCTCCTGGTGGGGTATCATAAAGGCAGAGTAGAGAGGGCAGAGTTACCTCCCATGACCTGCTGGTTATGTTTCATTTTATGCAGCCCAGGATACAACTGGATTTCTGGGCTGTGAGTGCACACTGCTGGCTCGTGGCCAAGTTTTTAATCTACCAGTATCACCAAGTCCTCTGCAGGGCTGCTCTCAAACCATTCATCCCCCAGGATATATTGATACTGGTGACTGCTGTGACCCAGGTGCAGAACCTTGCACTTGGCCTTGTTAAACTGCATGAGGTTCACAAACACTCACTCCTCAAGCCTGTCAAGGTCCCTCTGGGAGGCATCTCTTCCTTCTAGTGTATCAGTTGCGTCACTCAGTTTGGTGTCATCTGCAAACCTGCGGAGTTTGCACTCAGTCCCACTGTTTGTGTCATTGATAAGAGACGTTTTGACCTGTATACTGAACGCCTGGTGAGTTGAAAGGAACTTCTTCTCAGAAAAGGAATCAGTTAGAGTAGCCAAGTGGAAAACCAACACTTTTTTTGGCATAGCTGAAGGATTCATGTTAGCCCAGTATGTCAGCAAGATAAAGGATTTACATCATCTGCTCAACAAAAGCTTTTTTGTTGGTGGCAAAAAGGCTAAAGAAAAAAAGCAAAGGGAAGAAGTACATCTGAAAATTACATTGCAAATGGGTTTTGTATCTTCTCCCTAATATAGCTCTAAGGATAAGTTTTAGTAGTAGAAAAGGGCAATTATACTTACTGAATTTGTTCCTGTTATGATAACCAAATGCAAATTGAAATTTTTCTCTTGAATAAAAATAAAGATTATATAGTTATTGGGATTTTCTTTAAGTATTTAAGCTAATGACTAGCAAAGAATTGCCTGAAGCATTTCAAAATCATTTGCAGTAAAAGAGAAACTAGCTAGTAATTTCAACTTTGCATTGTCAGACTTGGAGAGGTTTTGGTGTAGCACATGACCTAGAACTTAAACAGTTTGAGAATTATTCAGATATTCTTGTGCCTTTCTCATAAACAAGAACAACTAATTTGGGGTCGCTTGATTATCTTGTCTCGAAGCTTATAAAAAGTCCTCATGCAACCCGAGTGTAAGTTCTGTCAGAAATCTTACGCAACCCATTTCTACATAAATGTTCTGCCTTCCCTGGGATGAAACCAGGAAGCTGCCTGTTAGTCCTATGCCTTTTCTAAACCTGCCAATTTTGTATTCCTCCACTGAGTGAGATTCTGGCATGAAAGCAAGAATAATTTTGAGTCATGCTGAGGTATGAAAATTTGTTCTCCACATCCATCCAAATAGACTGATTATGTATAGCAAAAAAAAAAATTACATCATATTTCTGCTAGCTCTCCACAAACTACAATGAATATTAAGTATACTATCATGAATATTAAAATAAACTTAAAATATACATCTTTGCACTCACTGAAATGAACAGAAACAGCTTCATCCAGCAGCATGAGCGTACACTAGGACTTAAAAGATTCAGTCTATACCTTTATCAATACATTAGAGGTTTCTAGAAAGTTGGTACATTTAATGTGTCATGTTTGTTCAGACTGAACCTTTCTGGACTATTCTATGATGTATCTGTAAGTTACAGCAAATGAGACCTGGTAAGAATTTCTCAAGTAATCAGTATTATAAAAACCCTTAAGGGCTAGATGACCTACAGAGAGCCAGTGCAAGATTTAGAATTTACTGAGGTCCTCAGTTTCCAAGCTGCTTCCTGAAAAGTCATTGATAAGTGCTGCGTAAACCTAAGAACACTTGGACACTTGCATGTTATTATAGAGTTCTTGTGGGTTGTGATGTGCAGATTGGTGCGAAAGCAAAGACAGAAGATTCCTGAGGATGGAAGTGGAGAAGTCCTTGTGCTCTTGCATGGAAAGGGAGCTTGCTAAACAGAGCAATGGGATTGAATGACAGAGTTGACTGTTTAGACTAAAATGGGAAGACATCACCAAGAAACAGCCCAAAAATGCATAGAAACAATGAGTTGTCCACCTAGAAACACGCCTGTAATCCAAATGGTTCCTATTTGTATTTGGAAAGGACCAGGGATAAAGCAAAGCAATGGTGCAGAGAGGACTCCAGTGGAGAAGATCAGAAGGAACACTGAGAGTGTCAGGACTGCACCACTCCTTCCAGACTTCCCTAGGGTCATATACACTACAGTCCATGAGTAACCTGCCATATCAAGTAAAGAGCAGCACTACAGTAGAGAAATAGGGAAAACTGTCCCTGGGGGAGGAGATGTATGCATGCATGTGTGGATGTGTTTAGGTATAAAACCTTTTATGTCATGGTCAAGAGGATTGTGGTATTTATAATGTAAGCAAACCTTGCTTTTTTTTTTTTTTTTTTTTTTTTTTTTAGTTCTGATGTACCTCTATTATCTTTATTTGTTTTTTTTTTTTTTGTTTGTTTGTTTGTTTGTTGGGTTTTTTTTTTGTTATGCTGTGAATTAAAAGTTGTATGTTTTGAAATGTTATATCTGTATCCAGACTCTGTATTTTCCTTAGAGTAACAAAGGGTTTCCTTCATCTGTCTAGCTTGTGGTTTTGAAGGATATGAAAATGTTCTGTGCGGTAGCCACAAGAAAGGATGTCATGGGCTGTCCCCAGGCTTTCAGAGGCAGTCATGTGGTAATTTGGGCTGAGCAGTAGGAGTGCAAATATATTCTTATCATTATTCATGAAGAACCTATACTGTTCTTCTGTATGATTTTGTCCTCTTAAACATGTATTTTGTATAAAGCCTGAACAAGCAAGCATGCACACAAGCATGTCAAAGCCTGCTATAGGATTTTCTGTTGAGATCCCTAGCAATTAAAAGCCAACGCAACTGATTATAACTCGTGAAAACATTAGGTTCCCTGCTAAACAAGGTATCTAGTATTCATACCTATAAGATTGTAACAGCTCAGTGGTTGAAACACTTTGTGAGCTAGGGAAATTAAATGGTTCTGGTACCTGCCAAACCAGATGAGATTCAGTCAAGATAGTTTTATGTTCTGGTCTCTGTTCTAGGTTTCTTTTTTGTGCTTAATGTCAGACAGAAGTGTATAAATTCCTAGGAATAGAAAGAAAAGTCAAAACTTTTTTCCCATCTGAGTATCCTAACAATGTCATGCTCCAGTCCTCATCAATGAGCTTTGAATTTTTTATAAATTGTGAACTGAACAACAGTTCCTTGAGAAATAGGTGTTTGAAAAAAAAAAAAGTTGCATGTTAAAATCCTTCAAAGCAGAGATACCGGTGTCATTTAATTTCTCTCAATAGTTTGACAGCATCACTTTTATTTTACTGTAGATATCTGAAACCATTCTTTACCACTAGAGCAGCTGGAAAATTTTCAGTAACCCTTAATTATATTTCCCAGTGGCTAGCTGTAGGCATCTTTCTCTGTAGTCTAGTGTTTTGTTTAGATCACTTTCTGAAATGAAGAATGATTCACAGGTAAATTTAAGTCACAAGAAAACCTGCTACTACTCCCAGCTAATCTCTAAACCACCATTCTTTCTCCGTGCACCTGCTGTTGTTACAGCAACAGTTGCTGAGCCACATATATACTTGCTGGTAAACTTAGCCTGTAGCTAAATTGCCACTATTCCCTATCTCTACTAAAGTAATCTAAAAATCCTCTATAGTTTCTTCTAATAACCAGGGATATAAAGCAAAATTGAAAGTGGTAATTAATATAGAGTTTATCTATCTATTCAACCTCTGAAAGAGTCAATTTAAAGAAAGGCTGGATTAACAGTTCAGGATAATATTGCATGCTTCAGTTGCCTGACTTGCATGTGCTTGTATATGTGTTCTCAAAGTATTTTGTTTGTAATGCACTTCTCAGGCAGTCAGGTCACCCAGACTGTAGTTCTGGTCTCCAGGCTGTGCAAAAAACATTCAAGTTGAGCAATGCACATTCAGTTCTTCCACCAACTATACCTATTCATAGACATATATCTACGATAAATTCTTGCACAGTTAATCCAGAGAAAAAAGAAAAATCCCCAACCTCCATAAACCATTCTAAACTGCTTAGAGCATACCAGCATGATAAAGGAATATGTCTAAAGAAATTTTGCTAATTGAATTTGGTTTAGCTAACGTGTGAAAGAAGACAGTTAACTTAAAAAAAGATTTTGAAGTTAGCTTATATTTCTTTTTCTATTACTGTCATGGACAGAACAGTCGACTTGGGGGATTCCATTTCATTTGATTTATTGCTGTTTAACAAAACCTGTTAATTACTAATTCAGGTATTGAGGAAAAAAAACACTTACAATTAAACAGACACCTAGGGTAACAGCTTTTCTCCTGGCTTCACAGGCTCAACTTCAGTTCAGCACATCTCCTTCACCATTTCTAGTCTCCACTCCCATAGTTTTCAGCAGTTGGCTCTACCATGGGCTGCAGTACCTCAGGGTTCTCCCTGCTCTGCAGTCTCTCAGAACTCCTTCAGTCCCTCAGACCTCCTCCAGCATGGCCTTCCAAGAGCGTGTCTCCAGATACATCCCCAGTGATGTCTCTTTCCACGTCTTTCCTGCACTTCCTTCTCTGGTTTCTGCAAAATGTACCTGTCCACCTCTTGCGCATCTCTTTTTTTTGTTTCCTGTGCCTACTCGCATCTTCCTTTTTATGTCTCTTACCCTCCACAGCTACTGCCCTTTCTTACTGATGTCTGAGCAGTGTGGTGTGCTCCTGAGAACGAGTTTTGGTGCACAGTGGGCTGTTTCTCTCTGTTGACAAATCATCTGGACCTGGCTTGACTGGCACAGGGTAGCTCCTGGCCTCCTCCCACACAGGGCATCCTGCAGCCCCTGATACCCAAACCTTGTCAATTATGCCCAACAGTTGCCTGCTTTGGAAGAAATGAGAAAAAAACTATCATGTTTTTAAATAACTGGAGAAAAGTATTAATCCGTTCTGGAATTATCAAGAAATTAAATATTCTCCAATTACAGGTGCAGGTCTCTCCTGGAACACAAATTCTTCTGACATCATTGAAAAGGTGGTTTATTAATGAACCCTTGTTAAATCATTTTCTCTTCCTAGAGTTTTCTATTAACCTCTGAGGAAGGTTAAAAAAGAAAGAAGAGACCAAAACATTTTGTACCATAGTATCCTTGCATCTTTCAGCAGCTTTTTGAATACATTTCAAGCCAAACCTTCCCAAAGGCTTTTCTACTGGTATATTTATCACCAGGCCTTAAACAGTTGATATTATGCATAATTTTTATTAAACATGAAAGACTTTCAAATTAATTAAACAGCTGATTAGTTGGTAAGCCTGTTTGCCATTGCTATCACCCTCAACATTTTTCACTGAAAAACTGATAAGTTAAATACCTGATTACACTGAAAGTTAATTGGTTTTTAATAAAGCATCTACAGAAAAGAAGTTGTAAGCCCTGAGGTACATGCCAATCAAAATGTAATACAGTCTTTAACTGGAGAATATTAACACATGACACTTCATAAGGTTTGAACCTGCATTCCTCCTCCCTGAGAGTTACTTGAAGAGACAAAATTCTTGGCCAAGGGTACACAGTGTGAATAAGATGCATTACTTCTTTCTGCCAGTACAGTTGCTTTAACTTCAGTAAAATTTTAAATTAGGGTAATGCAGTTAAGGCAATTTATTACACACAGATTGTTTACTTTGGTACACCTTTAGAAAAATTCCTCAATTCAACAAGAAAATGGAGAAACAGGGAAAATTAACTGCTTATAACTTGAAAGAGAAGAACAAAAATCTATGCTAAAGCTGTATTTCTAGTTTCTGCTAAAATTAAGAAAACAACAATAATAAGGCTTTTTTTTTTTTTTTTTCAGGGATGAGTAAAATGTAGACAGATTAACCTTATTCTCTAAGATTTTTTTTTCAAAAAATTTTCAAAATTATTACAGATCTTTGGAGCTGATAGAAGGAAATCTATGCACTTAAAATACTCTTAACCATTAAATTTGCAATTCTTATAAAATTATAAGTTTATGATATAATTATTATAATAACTTTTTGGTAAGTATAGGTTTTTAAAAGCACGCTTTCTTATGCTGAATATCATTCCATTGAAATGTGGAATATAATTCCATGATACAATAAGAGCATTAGGATTAAAGAACTGCATATTGAGAATACAAATCTGAACATCAAATACCCTGTAGGAGGCTTCCTTCATTCCATTTCTGGATCCACACTCCTACACACACTTTCTAAATCTACTGCATGCTCTATCCATACTTCTATGCATAGTACAGGAGTTTAAAAATTCTGCATGCTTATATAGAAATTCTGTTCTACTCCTGTATTACCAGTTTTAAACTTTTTCTTTAAGCTTCTGGCAAGATTACTGCTTTGCTCTTTTCTCTCTTCTTTTACATTCCAGAGCCCTACTTTTTCAGTTTCCTTAACTACTGCTGTTCATAGATTTAAAAAATGTCTTTTTATCCTGATCAGTCTTCAGAAAACCAAAATGTTAACTATATGCATTACAACACGCTCTCCTATCTAATGCCATCTTGGTATTTTTGATGTTATCTTGTTAAAATTCTTAGTAGAAAAAATATATATTTCCTGAAATCTTTCATCTGACCTCAAATATTCCAAATCAGTCAGTTAATTGAGCCTTTAATTATTTTTATATGCTTATTCTTTATTTTCAGATACATAATATTATTAGTTATCCAAATGATCCATTCTTCTACTCAGAAAAAAAAAAAAAAAAAAAATGAGTGCAGTCTTAAGACTATCCAAACCTTTTCACTGAGGTATTTTTTCATAGCATGATGGATCTCTCTACTAAGAAAGTTTCATCACCTTAGTGGAACAGATATAACAGTGCTAAGATGGATGTTCAAATTCATTTCAGCGTTATCATAATAGTCAAATTAATAGAAATCTGTTACTGTGTTTTTTATCAGTTTCGTAGAATCTCCTGAGCTCTACTAACACTACTGATGTTCTTGTCAGATCAAATTGTCTTAATTACCAAGTTAAGATTCTGATATTCTGAAAAGGCTGATAGTTTTGTGAGCGTATTTCAATGTGTGTGGATAAAAACCTTATATCATAACAGATATCCTTTCAGAAAAAAAAACATAAGAGAACAACCTGTTTCTTACAAACCCTTTCTTCTCTAGTGGTTGACAGGATAGTCACTGTTGTTATGTAACAATGGCTTCCACGAGTACAAGCACAAGATGATAGAGAGGGCTTGGGAATTCAAGTAATAGCAGAGATCCCCAAGGCTATAAACATCAACCACTAAAAAATCAGTTTTTATTGAAGGAATGAAATCTTGAAATCTGGGATGACCAATTTTAGGGCAATATGAAAAGAATAAAACCCATGTATCCAATATGCATAAACATTCTTATACAGTGAAAACACAAAGGACATAAGCAGAAACAGAGGTAGCTCTAATTTAGGGACAATGGTGTCCATGTCCAGCAAAACTTTTTAATGTTTGTTAAAATCTTTTTTTTTTCTTTCATGTGCTAAGTGTGGATGATGTCGGACATGCTGGCAGTAAGCCCAACACCAGAACAGAAAGTGTACAACAGACCTGGAATTATCCTTTGAGATCCTCATCATCTTAGAGGAATTAGAACCACCACTGAGAAGATACAGAAGATCATGAAAACCCCTGCAAGAAGCAGATGAAACAAAGAACAGAGAGAAAAATATTTCTGCAGCACTATGTCACTCAATTGTACCTGATCAGTGTCACTACTTAAGCATCATCAGGTCCCTCTTCCCTTTTTGATAGAGAAAACACCACTTTTTGTTTTGCCATTCGCTATATTTTGCTTCTGCAACCCAGTAATTACTTTCTATTATATGACTGGGATTAGTAGATTAGAAGTTTAAAATACAGAGTGTTTTTTTCTGTTGTGTTTATATGTGTTCACATGTGTGAACATGTGTGTGTAACGCGTGTATTTCCTGCACTAGCCTTGCCACACAGTGTCTGATACTGCCGCACCAAGTCAGAGCAAACTCAGGTATAACATAGCTATTTAGTAAAATGATCAGTTAATACATAAAGCTGCAAATTATCTGATGAATACCACTACAAATTCTCTGGTTACCTCAGAGCCAGCATTTATGTAATTATTCATTCTAACTCATAATCTTTACCAAAAGAATACAGCACCTATTTTTTAAATATATGCTATTCAGATCTTAAAGGACAGTGTAGAAAGTCAAAACTAGATGGTACTAGTCAGTTTGTAGTCAGTCACTACCTAGAAGTTGTTGATAGGAATTTTTCCAGCAGCTTCTGAAATCCATGTGTTTTCTGGAATTTACACATTTTCAAACTGCAAGAAGGCATTTCCAAAGCCTTGATGAACATAAGAGCTAGTATCTAATCCTGTTAAAATTGCTGAAAAGCAAGTATCATTTTCTTCTTCATTATATCTAGAGGACAATAGGTTGGCTGATTCTTTGTTTAGCCTCTGAATAGTTCAGAAATTCTTCCATTAAACTTTTGGAACTGTGGACAGACTCAGAAACACAGTTAATGGAGACTACAGAACCAAAGAAACAGGCAGCTATGGGGAGGAGGAGGAGTGGGGGGAGAATTTTTTCATTGAATGTAACAAAAGCATAATGATATTTTTTGATTCCATTTGCAGACTTGGGGACATGACTTCTATATCCAGTCCTGTGCTAGGTAGCCTAATTCTTTTTATGGTTTTAGTCTTAATAATCCAGTCCTAAAGAGGATACACAAGCACTTCACTTTATACCTCACTATGATATGCGTGTGGTGAAGTACCAACATAACTTGTTGCGGGCTCAAATTTGTTTGTGTAAAAAGCTTCTTTATGGTGAGGGTGACCAAACACTGGAAAGGATTGTCCATATAGGCTGTGGAGTCTTCATCTTCAGTGACATTCAAAACCCAGCTGGACACATACCAGAGCAACCTGCTGTAGTTGATCCTACTTCAGTAAGACTATTGGTCTATATAACCTTCAGATGTCCCTACCAACCTGACCTGATTTTTTGTGTGATTAACAGGGCCTGATTTAATATGAATTGAAATACAGTGGTCCAAATAGAGAAAGCATTATACTTAGTGCAACTAGAAATATCTACAGAATGTCAATGAAACCTCAGCTACTAGTGGATTTGTGATTTTTTTTCCCATTTGAAAAGCTGCAGTCTGATTTATATAGCGATATGAACTTCACCACATAAACCTTGTCAAAGCTTTGTCGTGATGTTACCGCACAGGGTTCTTATGAAGACTTCAGGCTGCAATCAGAAGAGAAAGCTACAGCTGTTGACTCAGTAATTCTCAAATAAGCGTATTCATTGACTTCAGTCCAGTGATCAAGAATGAAACAATGCATCCAATAAATCAGTGTTTAGATAACATTCTAACAAGTCAGAGGCAGCAAGCTGACAACTTCAGAAACAGCAGAGTAAACCTTTGAGAAGCTCCTGGCTTAAAACCAAACATAACTAATCACAACAGCTGTGCAAATAAACCCAGAAGTCTTATTTTTCTTGACATCACCCAGCAATCAAGAAATGTGGCAAAATGAGCTGTCAGAACTGGGACGTGCTCACCGATATCAAACCATCATTTCAGAATGACTGTCAGCTCCCTTATGCCGATCAGGCTAGAAAGGAAGCTGACATAAGGACAGTTTTGTGCTTTCCTGTAGCAAGACAGATTTTAGACAATAAACCAATTAATGGATAAAAAAATAAAAGTATAAAGTTGTAGAGTGTTTTATAGTTTATTTATTTATTTATTTATTTTGGTTTTGGTTTTTATTTTACCCCTCAAAATTATAAAGATCAGCCTCCCTCACCACAGGGAACACTACTCTGTTTTTACATTTTGAGCCATGATGTTTCTTTCCGCCTTAAAATTAGAATGTCTCTCTCACTTCCAAATTTTAGAAACAGGTATTGACTTTTTTTTCTATTATTTTTCTTTTTTCTCTCTTTCTGCATAGTGAAATTTAATCTTCTAATTGGGATAAGAGGACTAGTTGCAGAAGGAGGTACAAGTGCCTGATGGTAATTCATAAGGCTCCAAACCTTCTTACCAGTAGGTGGAGCAAAAATGTCATTAATGTAGAGAGAAGATTTGAACTAGGACACTGTAGTCACCCACATGGGTGTTCCTTCTCCATTCTGTTTTTTAACTGCTCAGGCCAAGGAAGACAGCCTAATGGCTTTTTTTTTTTTTTTCAGCTCACTTTAAGAGTAAAGGAGGGATTCTGTCTGATACAGCATTCAGAGGCACAACAAAGAAAAAAATTCTTTGCCAGTTCCTGCCCTTCTGCTCATTTGTCTTGTCTGAGTATGTGGGCGGAAGGACTGGGGACATGGTTCAGCACAGCACTGCTGTGTATGTATATTCATTGACTTCTGTTTAGCTGGCGGTTTCCTTGCTTGTAGCCCTGAGTTCAGTACAACAGATAATCTCTTCGTCCTTTAGGTCTTCCATGTATGTTGCTTTATTTCCCAGAACAAAGTTGTTTCATGCCACATCAGAGATAATAGGCACTCACTGAAAATAAACTTCTCTTGCACTGGTTTTATTTTGTCAGGGATGTGCTAATGCTCATGACAAAAACATGCTACAAAATCATACATCTGTCAAATACACAGCCTTAAACCTGAAGTACCTCAAGTGTGCTAAAATGCTGATAGATTTTTCACTCAGGCAGTACTCAAGAAGCTATTAGACAGAACACCTTACACATTAAAAGATCCTGAAAGCACCTTTCAACTTTGTTATGCTTCTGCAAGCTATGGATTAATGGGAATCAGCATGGGACTTGTTGCACAGAGAGGAATACCTACAAGAATTAACATTAAAACTGAAAACCTCACAATGAAAAGACTTGTCATCTCCTGACAGATTCATGCCTGCTGTTTCCATCTTCATAACAAAGCACAACTTTACCTTAAATCACATCTGATCACCAGGATGCAAATATTCAAGATGGCCTTTGAAAAGGACTTTGCAGCTAATCATCAGAGTCTTGAACAAAAACACAGTTAGAATTGTATTACCCATAGTTAGGAACTTCCCATTCCTAAATCCAGGTACCTCTAAACACAAACATTTCCTGACCAACTTTAACTCTTTTACATTAGGAACTTTAGAAAATAACATTATTGTGGCATTTTGTGTCAATTTGGGGTCATTTTAGAAAGTGTTAATTGGGGCAAATTCGTTAAATTTAATAGTACGTTAGTTACTTCATCAGCTAATGTTTATTTCATCTTACAACATGAACGAGATTAGCTTAATTTTGATTTAATTTATTTGGACTACTAACAAAAACGTATCTTTTCACATGGTAGTATTTAGAGGCTTTCTAATTGAAAGGAATGATACTGAGAGAAATTCTTTCAGAATTTTAATTAAATGGTAAAAGTTAAATTATAGTACTTCTCATTAAAAGAGAAAGAAAGCTGGTGAAGGGTCTAGAGCACAAGTCCTGTGAGGAACAGCTGAGGGAACGGGGATTGTTTAGTCTGGAGAAAAGGAGGCTCAGGGGAGACCTTATTGTTCTCTACAACTACTTGAAAAGAGGCTGTGGTGAGGTGGGTGTTGGTCTCTTTTCCTAAGAAACAAGTGTTAGTACAAGAGAAAAATGACCTCAAGTTGCACCAGGGGAGGTTTAGGTTGGATACTGGGAAAAAATTTTTCACAGAAAGAGTTGTCAAGCATTGGAATAGGCTGCCTGGGGAAGTGGTTGAGCCACCATCCCTGGAAGTATTTAAAAGATGTGTAGATGTGGTGCTTAGGGGCATGGTTTAGTGGTGGCCTTGGCAGTGTGAGGTTTACAGTTGGACTTGATGATCTTGAAGATCTTTCCCAACCTCAATGATTCTATGATTAGGAAATCTAGGGCTTCTAAGATTAAAAGTCTGAGCTCCAGTGAAGTACTATCCCATCAAGACACTAGAAATTTATACCATTGAGACAACCTTCAGCTTTTTTAATTTATTATTTGGAAGTAGTACAGAAGCTACTAGATTTTAAATTATGAACAAGTTGCAAAATGTTTAATACATTATATATGTTAATACCATATAGAAAAAAGGTGGTCAACACTAACAGATGCACCTAGACAGGAAATATATGTTCTGCAGCCTTTGACAAAGCACTTACTACTTGCTATTGAGATGGATGAAATTTAACTGCACTTTTACATAGAAGATGACAATTGCAATTCAAGAGTTTATGGTTTAGTACACAAAGAAAACAGGACATATTCAGATCAAGGTTCCTTCCCCTTACCACATCTTGGTTATGTAAATTTATGCACAGAACAAATGTCCCAAATCAGTGTTTTACTGGCACAACAACAACAACAAAAAAAATATCACTGAGAACTTTACAAGCTCTCTCCTGTCAAGCTACATGTTTAAGATTCTAAACTTACATGCACAGATTTCAAAAGCCGCTTCTATAAAGGTTTGTGATAGCTTCCAGAGCTATAAAAGAGGATAATAAGGCCCCCCAGGCACACTGACTTGAAATAAATTGTTAATGTAAGCATTTTGACTTGCGGTGAAGGGGAATGATGCTTCCATAATTTTAATAGCAATTTCATTCCTTATTTTATTTTCCTGTTTCTATGTCTGGGAAATTTATATCTTGCCAGTCTATTGCTCCCACTGGCTCAAAGCAGCCACTGACCATATACAACATTACTTACCTATATTTGACATTTAGCTTTCCCTGTTCATATGCAAATAGAAAGACTTTAAGGGATTATCTAAGTACATCCTATACTCAAACTAAAAGAAGCCTCATTTCAAGAGGTTAACAAATGAAAAAGGAAAATAATAAATACTGATAAATTTGGTCGGAATAGAATAACAAAAGGCATATTTCTTGCAAATGGCACTTTCAATTTTTCTTTGAAACCCGACCTGTAGTAAGTCAGGGATGTAAGTATGTTATAGTAAAGGGATACTTATAAGAATTCTTATAAGAATTCTTATATTTTCAATAGTTTTCAGAAGCAAAAATGACCAAAATTTCTCTTCAAATACAGCCACAAAAATGTAAATCATCAGTTTACTAAATATAATATTAATAAAACAGCTAGTTAATATGTTTTACTATAGTTAAAACAGTAAATATATTCTATTAAATTTTACCTACAAAGGGATCTTGTTATGAAGTTAGAGAATTCAAGAACTCCAGATACCTTCTATGCCAAAATTAATAATCTTATTAATCCCTTCATATATGCCAAAAAAAACCTGAGGATAATACAAAGCCCTGAAAGCTCAACATCTGAAAGTGTAATTACTCCTTGAACTATAAAAGAAAGAACAGGTGTTTGTGGAAGCACATGAAGGACAAGAAAGTCAGTGGAAAAAGCCAACATCAATTTATCAGAGGTAAATCCACTTGATCAATCTGGCTGCTTTCTATGAGGAAACTATTTGTTTGGAGCAGAGGACGTCATCTGCCTTAAATTTAGCAAGGCTTCTGACATTCTTCCATGATTTCCTCCTCACTGACAACCTGGTAAGATCCGGACAGATGGACAAGATGGGTGAGTATCTGGTTGAATTGTTAAACTCAGGGAGTGGTGGTTAATGACTCAAAATCAAATTGGCAGCTGGTCAGGAGTTGAGTTCATCAGGACCTGATAATTGATCTGATACTGCCCAGGGCTACAGAATGTCAGATGAGGAGGATACTTTAAATCATCTTTTCACACCCTTCTCCTTGGACTGTTTATGTCTGTTCTCCCTCTTAAGTTTTCAGCTAAAGAACTTCTGTAGGAATGAAAGTATAACTGTGGCAACATCGAGATTACCGCGATCTAGTAGTCCTATTTTGTTTTAGTTTGGTTTTCTCTGGAAACTTCTAAAGGCATAGCAAGCTCCAAATCTGTTTGTTAACCCAAGCTTGACTAAATCCACACAAATGGCAGAACAGGCATAGCATACAGTCATGCTAAAATAATTTCTAAAAAACATTTGGAGATCACAATTCCTTATTATCACCTTCACAGATTATTGATTTAGCAAATTACTAGATCTGATCAGCAGGACAGGAAATTATGCTCATCTATAATTTTAAAACAGTCCACGCACGCTGTTTACATAAAAGCAGTAGAGTGAATGCTTAGAACTATTCAGTTTTATGCCATATTTTAGGGAATTGCCATAGAACAGTAAGACTGATTTCTAAAAAAAACAAAAACAAAAACAAAAACAAAAACAAAAACAAAAATAAAACCAAACCAGAACAAACCAAACCAAACCAAACCCACCCAAAATTGTGTAAGACTCTAACTTGGCGAACCACACAACCTCATATCGCTGGAGCTTACAGAATATTTAGGAAGGTTACCTTGTTATTTCTTTGGAATTGTGACTCCCTGGTTGTGGAGGGAAAAAAACCTCAACAGTTTCTACTCTGAAACAACTGGACTGTTTGTAGTGATTAGTATCATTTTTCTGTAATTCAGTATAATTCCTTCAACATACAACCACAGTAACAAATCAATCAATACATCCTAAAATATGAAAATGTAAATGAACACTTCAGCCATTCTACTGACAACAGTGTTTTGGCTCTGATATTAAGTAGAGTCTGTGAGGGGGCACATCTATGAGAGATGTTTGTCAAGATGCTGTTATAAAATATAAATTATCATATTACCTTACACTGCTTAACGTGTTGAAAATAATTTATCTGACCCTAATTGTTAAGAGTGGCTGCATGTTTGGCCTTGCTTAGATGGTAAAAGCTTAGTTCAACTTTTACATCTAAAAAAAATCCTTATACTGTGGTGTATATTTATATCCCAAACACTTGGAAACCTGTCAGTATATTGAAGCACAATTTGTTGTATAAACATTTTATATATTTCCTTTTAGCATTATAGCAATTCTGAACCAATTACCTCAAGTATGGAACACGTCAATGGAACATGAACCTTCATTTCACTGGGACAGAGGCTATGGCATTACTGTGCCAGGGTGAAGTAGCCATAGACAACATTCTAAAAATATATGCCAGGATTTATTAACATATCACTCAAAAAATACTTCAGTATATTTTATTTAATTTATTTCAAATAGGAACCTATTGGAAATGGTAAAGTTGTTTTTTGTAAAACCCTGACAGCAAATAAGAGTGCTGATTTATAAACCAAATAATATTAACCAAAAATATAACAAGTGTAACTAATACTTTTTTTTCTAGAACCATGAGCTGCTTATTCTTTCTCAAGTTTCCCAAACAGATGAATTTAAAACTCAGTATTTAATACTTTGCTTTGTAAAAGCCAATACATTTTTAGAAAGCTATGAAGCATGAATAAATTAATTTAGAACAGATACAAGAAAGTATTTCTTTATATAGTAAGTAGTGAGCTTCTGGAAAGTGTTGCTGTAGGAAGCTGTGGAGGCAAATGTTATCGGCAGCTTCAAAAAGAATTTGTAGGCAATGGCTCTATGATCAGATACTAAAGGGAAGAGGCAAACAGGACTCCTCTAAAATCCCTTCATGCTCTTTCAGCATCCACAAAGTTCTGCTAGGGAAGAGGAGATAGAAAACAGACCCACAACCACCTTTGAAAATGTCAGTTAAAATAGAATGAAAAAAAAATTCCAATACAGGAGTGTAGTAAAACCTATACAGAACAATCTATTTTCCACTTGCTTTCTAACCATAACATTCACTCATTTTTCTTCATCTACCTTAGCTTACATCTCTGTCTCCTTCCACATGTGTTCAAAATTCTTCTACAGCTTTGTTATACAGGGAGCTATTTAGCCTTACTATGGCCCCAATCCTGTCCGTCCAATTCATTTATGTTTCTGGACAGCTTTTTAGTGTCATAAATTTGAAATATCTTACTCATGCTAAAAGTTAACATTAAAACTCTGGAATGTAAAATTATTTTTTCTATGAATTACTATTGTCAGCTAATTAACTCTGAAACCAAAAAATAATTTACCTCTAAGTATTGGATCAAATATATACACTCAATAACTGAATATTCTAACATCATTGCAAAGAAAAGAAACATTGTTGATAAAAAAATACCAATTTTCCAAATAATTTAGGATAAGGTATCCATGGATTTCAGTAAATCCTTGTATTTCTGGGTAGGCCTGCTAGCAACAGGAGGAGAGCTGGTGTAGTTCTGGTCCTGAATACCTGGACCCAGGCAAAAAATACTGAGTCCTTAAATGAAACTTGGTTTCCAGCCCATGTATTCATATACTCAAGAACTCTGATTAATCTGATATCAGAAGGAAAACCAATCTTTTCAAGGTTTATAATTTGGCACGTCAACATCACACAACAAAGTGGAAGGGACTGGAATATTATAGTATTTTTCCCAAACACTATGCATACATAAAGGACTTTCCCTGCCTTCTCCCCCCGGTCCCCCTTGTTTGGGAGGTTGAAAACAAACCCTCTGTAGGAAGCCTGCTGCTCCCTTACTCACTGTTTAATAAGTTCTTTCATTTCTTTAAGCAAATATTTTCAGAGGTGCCAACTGTCTTAAAAATTAAAAAAAAAAAAAAATATCCAAAAAGTATTTCTCCATCATACAGAGAAGAATGTCACTTTTGGATTAGTTTTATTGCTCTTTGGAAAAACACACATCATCATCAACAACAAAATACATCATGAGAAAGGAGCATGACAACTAGAAATTATTTGGAAAACAATGCCAAAGATAGATACTTACTGAAGGCTTCCCTGGGGAGTTTCTTTATATTAGCTGGATGCAAATTTATACAGCCACTGAAAGAAAATTGGCCCTACTAAGACAAGGTAAGAAATATAAGGCAGGTAAGTCCCTCTGAAATCATGTGCAACTATATGGAACAGATCCCGCCTCCATCCTTTACAGTTAATCTAGATGATGAACATTTCCCTTACTCCCCAAAAGGTGAATCTGGGAATTCCAAGAGGAGCATAGGTATAGTTTCAAGCTATTAGAGAATCCATTGAGACAGGCCAGTTCAGGTTGTCCTATTTAAATCAGTTATAAACTACTGTTAAATAAAGCAAGAATAGCTAGATTGATGGAGCATATTATGCAGTTTCTAGAAATGAACAAGTTAGACTTAATGCTTGATAGTTCCCAAGGCAGCCATCCTTACACTCAGCAGAGAACTCCAAGAAATGACTGCTCATCAAGGGGTAGAGAAATGGAGATATTCCTCATGCACGGAAGGGCAAACTTGGAAGCCTTAATGGTACCACTGCCATAGCTCCAGGCTGACAGACAATTATTCCCAACATTCCCTCAAAACAATATTCATCAATCTGGCTTCACCAATTGTGTTATCCTCCCCTGTCATAAAGGAGAAGGGCTGTTTTTAATATGCACACAGGAAAGATTGGAAACATAAGAATATCCAAATACTTCTGCTTTTTTTTTTTTTTTTTTTTTCCTCTGGACAGTAGCAGATACAGGGATTGATGAAAGCAGTTAAACCTGCTTTATAAATGACAACAAAATTCCTGACTGGGAGATAATGTTTAAGACACAAGAGCTTCAAAGACCTTTGCCATTTTTGAGAAGCAAAAACTAGGAAATATTCCACCAATCTAACACCACTATGAGAAGTCCTCATTGAAGAAACCCTGAATAGCAACAGAATTATTTTAAAACAGAAGCTTTGAAGATATGGCAGGGAATTTTCCAAACTTCCTGAAGATAAAACAGGGGTGATGTGTCAGAGGTCATCTGATCAAGTCATCATTTAACCTTAACATCCCATCCCAGGCCTGCAAAAAGTGTAAATCTGGGATTACCAAGACCTGTTTTTCTAGACACATACTCTAGTTTGACAATGCCCCAGCTTTCCCAGTAATAACTTATTTCTCTTACCTGTCTGACTGAAACTGCCAGTGAAACTTCAATTTCTACGTAAGTTCAGCATTTAGAGACAGCTATCCTTGTTTGTGATTTAGCAGAAATGGCCAAAGAGCTTTGACAGAGAGACGCATGAAGAAATTTGTTTCTCTAGGGAAGTAGCTGAGAATTCAGGAGAGACGTAAAGTTATTCAATGTTGTATAGAAAATAATTTAACAAGTCATTACAGAAAAAGTGCTCTTGATAATAACCTACTCCACATATTTTAATGCTTATGGTGTCTGATATAATCAGAAAATGTGACACCTGACGACCAGTGACTGACTGCCCTTCTCTAGATTATTTTTTTTTTTCTGTTGAATCTGTCAGATTCTTGGACTTGCCAGGATGGTTCAGAGTATAATATATTAATTTAATCCAAGAAACTCATACATCTGTGGCTACATTTGGTACCACTAAATAAGCCAAATATCTGTAGGAGTAGATACAGCTTATTGCTACTTTGAGAATTGTAACACCCACCAGTTTGTGAGGAGTGGTACCACCTGCCTGGCAAATGATCAGGAAGGACAGATGCGAACTTCACTGAGAATCTGTCCTGGCTGTGATCTAGTATTTTCTAAATTTAAGGGAAAAGAGAATCACGAACACTGAGAATTATGGCATTATACAGTGGTTGTACATCTGAAGGATCACTTAATTTTAACTCACAGTTAAGGGTCTTACTGGGGGGAAAAAAAGGTATGAATACACTATAACTGCTAAGTCTCTTCTTGATGTAAACTAAATTGACGTGAACAGAGCCTCTGTAAATATTGAGGGCTGGGAACATCAGGTAATAAAAATGGAAAGACTGGTAACAAGCCTATAATAAGATTAATTTAATGTAATTACCCCCCATTTCTTACCCTCTGTCACAAGAAAGGACTAATGCTCAGCCATTTTCTCCCCTCATTAGAATATTTGTCAAGAAAATGAGATATCACAATTTTAAATAACTCATCTGTTGAAAAAGTCCTGAGCTGTTCTACTTTGACCTCTTCATGTTGAGTATTTAATTGGCCAGCAATTCCATGTCTTCTTTTGTTTATAGCTCTACGAACCTACCGAGAATATCTGTCATTTATGAAAACACAGCATCGCCAGGTCAAAGAGAAAATATGTTCTGAATTTTAATTCTATGTTAATCTTGTAAATATGATATAGTTTTAATAAGTATCTATGTTTATAGTAAAATATTGTCTGCTAGACTAACAAAAACAATTTATTGGACTAAAATTACATAAATCTTTAGGAAATTAGAATAAATAAACATCTGAAAAATATATCGGTGTCCAGAAGTATTCAGACCAATAAAGAGTTTTTAAAACCAAAGCAGAAATATATGCCACTAGGTGTACAAGTGTCTTATATGACAAGGTTAGACATTTTCCAGATGGGAAAGGAAAGCAACATCTGAAGTTCTGCATACTGACCTTTTATCTTAGAATGGGTAAGTGAAAAATAGAGAAATAAGCTTAACCAAGAGTATTGCAGAACATAAAATTGTGGGATGGAAAGTGCACCAGTCCAAGCAAATATATAGATTTGTTTGATTAAATACATGCTCAAGTTGCTTACTCTAGATTTATTCATCACTTAGAAAGTATCAGAATTAATATTAGGTTAACTTGGCCTGCTTCCCCACCCCCATCTGTTACACTATTCTATTTCCCAGTGTACGTATGCATAACTAGTCTGAGATGTGTCAGAGCTCATTTAATTTCAGTATTCAATTTTCCGTTGTTTATTGTAGGATATATAGCTTTGTATAAGTTTTGTGAAGTCCAGTTTCAAAAGTTGCTTTCTTTAGTGATATTTCTGTACATTGAGTCATTAAATACCAGGAAAAAAAAATCATTAAATAGTATCATGAAGACAGAAAAAGCAAAAATAGTCCATTTTGGATGCCCAGCCTGAGACCAATATGCTTTTTAATTCCAGGATCATAACTATTAGCAAAGTAGACACTTCCTTGATGAAGTTTCCATTGACTT
This sequence comes from Tyto alba, assembly GCF_018691265.1. Lineage (NCBI taxonomy): Eukaryota > Metazoa > Chordata > Aves > Strigiformes > Tytonidae > Tyto > Tyto alba. The sequence goes on along the minus strand of NW_024881324.1, from coordinate 25,613,058 downwards.
CATTTACAGCTGCATTGTTCATATTGTTGCCAAAGAGATTTAATGAACTGAGGAACACAGCAATAGCCTTCAAAAATCTTTACATGAGGTGCTATATAAAAGGAAGAACCCAGATCTCCATAGCAGCCTTTTACTAATAAAACCCCCAAGCCCCCAAACAAAAATAACCAACCACAAAAAAGCCCCCCAAGCCCCCCAAAATCAACTACCCCCTCAAAATCCCTAAGCCTCCTCCCTCCAAACCTAAACAAAAAAATAAAAACAAAAACAAACAAAAAAAAACCACACCGAAACCAAACAAAACAACCCACCATAGGACATTTTTTCCATCAGTCTTCAAACATGATCCCTAAACACCTTCTAGCTTCTCAGAGGATCCTGTCTCAGCTGTTTAGAGTTCTTCATTAGAAACCTGATGTGAGTCAAGAGTGACAGCTACATAAATTACACTGATTAAGACTGCCCAAAAGTAACAACACATAAAATCATGCAACTTGAGTATATTCATTGCACCTGAAGTAAAAGAGAAAATAAGATACCTGCATTTTGACTTTTTTTTTTTTTTCCTCTTCCTGAGAACACAGGGCTCTTTTTTTAAGGAGCTTTATGGTTCTGAAAGATTATAAGGAAATCAGACTTGTGCAGAGACTGCAAAAGGTTGTCAGAGTTTCAAGACCCACACTGTTCGGGAAGTTGGCCTGGAAATCTGCCCGGATTGGCAGCGTACTTGCTACACCCCAAATCTAGATTTGTTACATGTTTCTTTTTAATCTGCAATCACTATGCTGCTGTAAGCAAGTAGGGTTTACTTTTTCATTCGTCATTACAGGTTTAGTAAGAATAATAAGTATTCAGGTAGTTGAAGGAACAAGTTCTTTTACCTCAGAAGACACCCTCAGACACTCATCCAAAACCATTTAATCCCAAAGTACCTCTTGGCGTTTACTTTTATCTTCATGAAAGTACATCAGCTATGAATTAAGATTTCAATAGTACTTGCAAACACAGTATCAATGATACAAGGAAATATAGGTGATGTTTAATTGTGAGACTTCTTGTCATGTTTCTGATTTGGTTAAAGAAAGAATAGCAGTAAAGCAGGCTATTCACCTAAATTAACCTCTGATGCCCTATGGACAAGACAATCTCTCCCCTAATGATATCCTGATTATTTTACTTTTTATGTACAGCTGTATGCTCCCAATCAGCTGCAAGCAGCACTTGTTACTTGATATTGCTCTAGATATTTTACAGAGAATTCCTTCCTTTATTATGGCTGCTATAAATGAAATATCAATTTTAAATAGCGTGTCATATTTTACATGCATCTAAACTTCAGCAGTGAAGAGAAACAATATGATTGTGAGAGGGTGCTTGTGCACAGGAGGCTATGAAAACATTTCTTGCATAAGTTCGACCTGATACCTCTCTCCTAAGTTATGCAGTAGTCCTGGTCTCTGTTTACAGCTTCGGGAGCAGGCATTCATGTTTGTAGCTGACAGAAAATGAAACCTTTTTACCAAACATTCACACCTGCTTTTAATTCCAGTTGCTGTATGTATATATTTTAAATATGAGATTCATAAATTATAAACTTGTGCTTTCAGGATCTGTGCTCCACTCATAGAAGAAGCTCTGAAGTGAAGTGTGTTCATTCAGCATGGGTTGAATAAAGTCAACATTCTTTTTTTTTACTGAATGCTTGTTAAAGGTGATCTGATTAACAGAAAAACTAGATTTCTGCTCTGATGTCTTAAAAGTCTCTGAACTTGATGCAAGTTACACAGTATTCCTCTTCTGCAGTGATTCTCATATGTAGAATCCCTTGGGAGAAAACAAAACAAAACAAAACAAAACAAAACAAAACAAAACAAAACAAAACAAAACAAGCAAAGATCTCAGCAAAATAAGGAGTTTGCAAAAGTACAATGCCGTCACTGTTCTTCACTCCTGTAGAAAAATGAAGGGTAATTATGTATTTTCAAAAATAGGTATTTTTCCAGCTGACTTCTCATTTTAGGTAATTTCTCATGCAGTTAGGAAGAATAAAATTTGATAATAAATTAATGTTCAAATGTTGAGGTAAGTAATGCTATTTTTTTTTATTTATATCTGTGCATCAGATTTAACTTTAAAACCTTGCCTCAGGCTTTGTTCCTTGCCTTCAGTACTGTTAATAAGAAAAAGAAGACAAAGTAAGCAGTTTGTCACTTGCAAAAGGGAATGAAAATAGAGGACCACGTTTTCCCAAATATTTATAAATCCTTATATTGGGGTTGATAGATTGGAAAGGTCATATGATTGACAATGTAGAATAACTAATTTCAATTTTTCCCAAAAAAGGTATCCGGAGTTTACTATGTAATAGCTAAGTAAACTTTTTTTCTGGTTACTGAGTACAGATAGAAATACATTTGTATTTTTACTAAGGAACAAGTTATCCTGCAGAAATCAATGATGATAGAGTTCTTCATGAACAAGAAAACTAATCGTTTAGCTGTTGTGGTTTCTCTTCCATTATCATTTACAGGTGTGTAGTACCAATATTTCATTCTGAGTATTACCACCATTAAGAATATTTGAAAAAAATAAACATGACAGAATTGTTAATTCATTTGAAGAACGCACTTTTTGGGTGTGAAATACTCTATTGCTAGAAATTTTCCTGTCACACCTACTAAATGAATGAGATAAACAGGCAGGGATTAGCCTAGCCTAGCAGTTTATTATACTAGATAAGACAATGCTACATTCTGAACCAGATATACTAGTAAAATAACCTTAGTTACCTCCCTTTCACTGTGCCAAGGAGTAATCTGAATTTGTGACTCCAGGCATAACGGTTTTCAATATACTGAAAAAAAAAAAAAAAAAAAAGAGCCCCAAATATGACAAAGGAGATAATTGTTTTTCTAGAAGTTTAAGGCTTCGTAGGGTGTTTAGTCGGGTAGGGTAGTTGTTTATTGAGAAAATTAAATTGACTGTAAAGTCTACTTGAACACTAACTTTTAGTTCCTGTATACTATAGTCCTGCCTAAGAAGGCATGGGCCTTGCCATCCCACAACACTTGACAATCTATGGAGAAGTGGGACTGTGGGGCGGACAGTGAGGGAAGAAGTGGAGGAAAAAGAAACCCCCAAAGGCAAAAAAATCCATCACCTAGTCCTGAGTTGCTTTCTGAAGAGTAGAGGCACTAAAGTAACTGAGTAATCAGGTATTATCTTCTATCCTTTATGCTATATATTTTGTCTTTTTTATTTTTTTTCGCCCCCGTTTAATAAAATACTGTTTGTCAAGCTAGTTCATTACCATTTATGAGTAAGAAGAACTGAGAACCAGGTTTAATACAGGGAATGTTCTTTCGAATTTGCTAGTTTCCCACTGCACTTCGCCATTGCGCACAGGAGTTTTGCCACATAAACCTTTTCCTTGAGTCCTCCAATTCCACAGCAGGTTGCAAAGAAACTGCTGTGCTCTATATGCAATCACATAACCTATAGATTTTCTCTACATTTAGAATTCCTAAGGCTTGAGTCTTTTCATAGGAGAGAGTGTGTCTGACTTAAGAACCCAGCTCTAAGAAGGAGACATTGCCCTTTTGTTGTTATTACTTAAAGGTCTTTTGTGATTTGAGAGATCTTTATTTCAGTTCCAATTTTGACTGATCTGAATCTTTATCTCCAGTCTGAATTCCCAGGCCACAAAGATACAGAATAAATTTATGCAGAGCTTTAATTTGCCCCAGGTGAAACTGTATTACTTCTTTGCTTAACACCCCAAAAAACCAACAGCTGTGTCAGGAAAAACATCACTATAGAAAGTAACAAACCAAAGAATCAAATATATTGGATAAAAAAACAACAAAGAACTTTGAACTGAAGAAAGTGAGTTCCATCTTAAAATTGGATATGGAGCTCCACTGAGATATCTGGGTTCAGTTTTCTTGTCTACATTAAGTATGTAAAGATCTGAACCCAGATCTTGCATTGCAAGTTAGCCATCTGTTCACATGGGTAGATGTAGGAAAACAATTTCTAAATGTTGTCAGTGGATTTGTTGAATCCAAGATCTATTGACTAATATGGGTTTCATAGAGAAAATAATCTGGAAAGTGTCTGTTATTGCTCAAATTGGATTAAGGTATTATGCAGTTTAGCAAATGCTTACACGGGACCTTTCAATACAAAGACATAAACTATGTAATTATGTATTTATATGATTATACAAAATAGTTATGATGAATAGCTATCCGTAATGGGCTAGCTGACCTGGCAAAGGCAAGACTTCCACTACTGGTTCAGTTGAACTGGTGTGCCTTGCAAAGTTCCGGTTCAATAGGATCAAGGTAGCTCTTATTTTATTACATGGAAATAGATTAAGTAATAATTAGTGGATTAAGAAATCTGAGAATTGATTTGGCACCATGCAAGAACTGGCTGATTTTTAAAGCTGTGAGTTTTATTTCAAATTCTCTGAAGAAAAGACATCAGACTTTTTTTAATTAGGGCTTTTTTTTCTTTTTCTTTTTTTTTTTTGTTTGTTTTTACAATAACCTGTGAATTATTTATATAAGGATTTTGGTAATCTTTTCAATAATCTGATATAATCAAATATTAAGAACACAAGAAATTTAACATAAAATTCTACAAATATTATGTGTCTGTTTACAAGAGTAACCTTGCACATTTTGCTAAATGACTGAGAAACAATGCTTTCACTCAAGTGTCAAGATATTTGCTAAAAATGATCAATAAGCAATATCTTCCATGGTCATATCTAGACTAGCCTGAAAAATTAACCAGACTCATTGACATATAATGATCTCTATCAGGTAATTTAACATACAAAGAGGCTTTCTGACAGAATAACTGAGTCTCACCAGACTTTTCCTGGATAAATAAGTTAAAACACAGAGTGTCCAAGATGTAGATGCCTCTCCCTTCTCCCGTCCTTTTCTTTTTTCTTTTTTTTTCCCCTTTTTTTTCTTTTTAATAAACCCAGTTGTTCAAGTTGTTGTCTTGCATGAGAGATCATACATGAAAATGAGGATGCAGTACATACACAACTGAATTTTATAAAAGGCTGTAAAGCAAGACATTAATCATACTGTTATAACATTGACTAGGAACAAAGGAGGTGACTTTTTCATACAGTTACTAAGATTTTTTCTGAAGTGTTTCAGTGGCTCAGTCTTCTCAGAGGAAACTTGACAGTGCCAATTGTAAACTCTTTCAGATGACAACTGTTTTGTTATGCCTGCAGGAACAGAGCCTTGATCAACATTTCAGCTTTTGTATGACAGTGTTTATTGTCTATATTATCTGATGTGCTAGGCTTTGTTAGTTCCCTTAGAAGTTTTACAATATGCAAGGTAAATTCTATTCCTCAATGAAGGAAGGATACTTTTACATGTTATTTCATAACTCCTTATTACCTGGCTTCACAACCATCCAAGGCAGTCAGAAGCCAGACAGAAAACCAAAGCAGTTCCTTATTTATATCATTGAAAATCCAGCTTCCAACAGCAACAAGCAACTGGGGATAGCAACAACTTCAATGAGATCTGCTGTCAGCTGTCATTCAAACAATTGTGCTTTGATGATATTTTGTCTTTGTGCTTCCTCCTACAAGAGATCCTTTGAAGTCTTGCTCAAGTCAACTTTTACTCATGTATGCAACATATCCCATTTTTATTCAAGCAAATCCTTAAGCAGCTGGGTATAATCAAGGCAAGTAGTCAGAGAAACACGTTGGAACTACAATACTGTCTGAGATGAAGTCTCATGTCATAATGCGTGACAACTACTTTTAAATGAGTGCTCTTGAAACATTTGAGGCATTACCTGAAATTAGAATGTTACTGTGGAACTGCCAATTGAATAAATAAAATATATTGTAAAACATTAGGTTTTTCTGGTTTGCTTTGTGTTTTTTTGTTTTGTTTTGTTTTGTTTTGTTTGGGGTTCTTTTGTTTGTTTGTTTGTTTGTTTTTGTCTGATTGTTTGTTGTTTGTTTTTTGGGTTTTGGGTTTTTTAAGTACTTCAAAGAAGGCTGATAAAGGTATGATTTAGATTTGTAATTTGTATGGAGGCCTTTGCTCTTCTTGTAAATGCAGAGACTTAAATTTTCCATCTCAAAGCTAAAAATATAAACCTGCTCACCACAGTCCCCAGCAAAAAAATAGACCCTGAAGTAGGTCACCACATGCAATTTGAAACGTGCCAGAGAAAGCTGTCTAGAGATAAAAATACAAACATTTCTGCCTTCTTTTGTTTTCCCATATTTGAAGAAGTTTCATGAAATGTAGACAAGCTCAGAAAATGACAGAATCTACATAACACACTTTCTCTGAGGAAGAAAAAAGCTAAGAATACAACTGAAAGTGGGTACCACTAGTTTAATACTGTGCAATATCTTGAAATATAACAAAGCACTGTAATTAAACTAGATTACAAAGAACGTTCTCTTGCCCTGGAACATATCGACGATCCTCTGACTCACAGGTGACAGGTAGACAAAACTGTGAAGATTTAGGTTGGACTAGTTGACAGAGGAGGAGTAAACAATATCATATATAAGTGAACAGAGCTAGTTTGAACTACAGTGTTGAACGTAAAGATTCTGATACTATAATAGAGTAGCACACAACCATGTAGTGGGCTGTGCAAGGGACAAGAGAGGGATAAATGGTTTTAAGATCAAACTCATGAAATTGTTAGGTAGAACACTTTTGAGTTTAGTATGAAGTTCATATCTTGAAAATAAAATATACTTTATCATCTATATACATATTTTCTTTTTTTTAGATTATGTATTTAGCTCAATTGCCTCTTAAAAAAAGAAAGCCCATTAAAAATAACCTCACTAAACTGAAATAAATGCTGAACATTAAACTGAAACAAAGATCACTAACAAAGGAAAGAAAATATTTATACAGATAGCGTGTAATTCTATCATCTACTTAAAACACAAAAGTACCATAAAGATGATACAAGTATTAAACTTAATTGCACATTGAAAAACTTCAGGTACATCTGTAAGGTAGCAGCAATACATCTTCTTCATCTCAATATCTTGTGGAAATGGTCTTCAATATTTCAAGAACAGCAAAGAACCAATAAAAAAGACCAAATAGGAATCAAAGATTTTAAAGAAAAACTATATTTCTTCTACAAGAGGAGAAGGGTGTGATATTGCCTAAGAATGGTCTTGTTTAGACCTTATTTAAAGTAGGAACTGTGATCTATATTTCGATTTGTCAGCGTGAAGTTCAGAATTCAGTTACATTCAACACTTACTATACTACTTGTATTACATAAATAAATTATTTAAACAGCTTGCATTTCTGTGGATTACAAAAACCACAAATAAGCACATCATACAAAGGAAGCCAGGAATATAGAAACAGATGTGTAAAATAACAGTAACATCCCGTTAATGGATGTTGGGTCTTTATGTGTTCCAGGAATTTTTTGCCTCTTCTGGTTCTTGATTGAGAAACTCTGCTAAATCTGCTGCTGCAACTTCCAGGAAGCAAGACAAAATCACTTTCTGAATCACTTTTGGAACTGTACTAAGGAAAATCATAACACTGGGTGTTCCACCTTATAAAAATGGTGTAGCTTCTTATGTGTTTCAATTTAAACAGTCAACATCCTAAAATATTAGTTTTACAGAGTCACAGAACTGGAAATGTTAAAAATAACTAGCAGAGAGAAAATACTACAGAAACAAGTAAAGAGTATTTTAAAAATTTTAATTTTTCAAAACATGATGCCTAAACAAAGTGATCTAAGTGTAGTCATTAAAGGGTTTTTAAAGACTCAGATATTATAAAAATACAAAACTAAGTGCATAATAAATAATAAGAAATAAAATTAATCATTAAAAAAGCATACTACAAGTAAAAGCAGAGTTCAAGCTGAAACAGCTGTCAACTGTGTTAGTCTAATGGAAACACTTAGCAATTTCTTAAACGAAATTAAAAATTAAAGCAGAAATTAATAATCCTGATATGACCCTGATATTCTATTAAAATATAATGCTACTAAACAACACTACTAGACAGAGGCAATTCATTCCACTATTCAAACAAAATAGCCTATATTGGTAGCTTAAAATGTCAAATTCCATAGAGACTAAAATATTTCAGTAACATTTTAAATGACTAAAAGAACTCTGTAATGATATGTGGCTCAGCAGTATATCCAAGTTTGAAATTATATGAATCTGTGAATAACCAGCTCTTAATACAATTGTTAAGAACCCCCACAAAAAAAAAAGGACAAATGCATCCTTATAAAGGGATGATAAACCTTTTAAAGCAGATAAAAGTTATTGCAGAAAGTAAGGGATATCACACTCCTAAATAATTTTGCCAACTATACTACCTATGGTAGGAGTGGCTCTGCCTCCACCTTGATGTATGTGTGTTTTGCCAATTGACGGGGTTAACACAAAGGACACAGACACCAAGCTAAAGAAATAGGCTTATTTTACTTTAGTTTAAAGCAGCAGAAAGAATAAGCAAGGTAATGCACCTAGTCATTACTACATAAAGCTAGCTATAGTGATTAAGAAAGATCCATCACCAATTGCCCTCCTACTTTACCATCACCCCGACCCGTGCACCAGCTGGGGAGCCCCGTCACAGCGAAGGGTCAGAGAGCCCTTCCCAGAAATTGGTAAGTCCTACGCAGGGCGTCCGCTCGTAGGTGAGGTCTCCGTCTGTGCTGTGAGAGGGCCCGGCTTTTATACAGTTTAACAAACAAATCTATACAAAATGCAGGGGAGATATCTGGTAGATTGACATGCTTCACTCAGGTGTGTCAGATCTGGCCAGGATCCGGACATGTCTGAGGAGTTCATGCTTTTCTTTACATTTGGAATTTATAGTTACTTCCTACTGTTTACTTATAGTTTTCAGGGATTGTTCCCAGTGTTGCATTTCATGCTGATAAGGTGCTGGTTGATTCATGCTGATAAGATGCTGGTTGCTGGTCGGGGGATTCACTCAGAAGTCAACTTTGGTTTGAGGCCTATCGTCTGGGCCTTTTTTGTTTCAATGTGCTGAAGTGAATCAACTTGCAAACGGAAAAGATCTAGAAAAAGTTTTGAATTTTAATTTCACTGGCAGATGAACTGCTGCTGTTGCTTCAGTTTCAAGTTCAGTTTTGTATCAGAGACAGATTGATGCTTCACTGTGCAAGCTCAAGTTTTCATCGCATAAAAACTTCAGCAAAAATCTGAACTCACAGAAACAGTTGCCATTAGATAAACTACTCAAATAGAGATATATCTTTTTCCATGTCAACAAGATAAAGTCTTGCATCATTACTCCTGCCATATTTATCTTTAGATCTTCTCCTGTGTGCCTTCTGTAACCATGACAGGATATGTTTGAAAGACTGTCACTTGCTCCATTGAAATGACTAACATTCTTTTGTCAGACAAGTATTTCACAGACTGCTGTGTTTTCCCTCTGTTTGTACCACAAATATATGCTTGATTTGTTCTAATGTAAAATATTAGATGTGATTTTTTTTTTCTTGTGCAGTACAATAGGAAACTGTGGAAAAATACTTCTGAGAGCTGGACACGTCCCAACCAAATAGTTTGCTAAGTGATTTGAGTATTTCTAACAAATAATTAAATGTACTTACATTCCACAGGATGATTATGACTCTTGTTTGTTTGTTTGTTTGTTTGTTTTCTTTCTTTTATATGCTTAGCACAACCATAACAGTAGGAAAAAAGGGGAAAAATCTGCAAACCCTCTGTTTTGACAGCAGAGTCTGGAAGAGTGATTTTTATTTTTACCTTTGGACAGTGGAAAAAATGCCTAAGTTACCATAAGATTTTTGAGGATCATGGCAGATACAAAACCAGAACTACTTGTTTGTAAAAATTTTGTTTTCTTTCATTTAAACTCTGAATAGATGTCGTGGGTTTCAGGGAGTGGTGGGGGTTTTGGGTAGCAGGGGAGGGGGCTACAGTGGTGGCCCCTCTGAGAAGCTTCATGAAGCTCCCCCAGCTCGAGTCAGACCTGCCTCTGGGCAGGGCTGAGCCAATCAGTGACAGTGGCTGTGCCTCTGCGAGAATGTGTTTAAAAAGGGGAACCTGGGAGGGGGTTAGGACATGTGAGGAAGAGTTGGAACATCTATGTGAGCACCAAGTTCAGTGGAGGAATGGAAGAGGAGAAGGGAGGGGAGGTGTGCTGGAGCAGAGACCCCCTTGTATCCTTTGGTGAGAGAGCAGGGTAGCCCCATCCCCCCTCACCCATGGAAGTCCACAGTGGAGCAGATGCTGACATACGTCTCAGGTGACTGCACCCGCAGGAGGCCAGGATCTTGTGGGAAGAAGCAGCCCCCGCTGTTGTGGTTCAGCGCTGGGATTACTGCAACATGCAAGGTTGACCCACACTGGAGCAACTTGGGAAGGACTGCATCCTGTGGGAGGGACTCAAATTGGAGAAAAATTGTGGAGGGCTGTCTCATGTGAAAGGGGAATCACAATGGAGCAGGGAGAGAATGCCAGAAGCTCCTCCCCTCTAAAGATGGAAAAAGCAGCAGCACTGACTGCACCCTCCATTCCCTGCCCCTGCGCTGCTGGGGGGAGGAGTTAGAGATATTGGGAGCAAAGTTGAACCTGGGAAGAAGGGAGAGGTGGAGGGAGGTGTTTTCAAGGTGTGGTAATGTTTCTCACTGTCTTTCTCTGTCTGTAATATGTTGTTGTTCTTAGTGTCTGTGTTCTTCCCCTAACGAGTTTGTCTTTTGCCCGTGACCATAACGGGTGATTTCTCCCTCCGTGTCCTTATCTCGAATCCTGAGCCTGTGTTTATTTTCTCCTTCTCAGCACTGGGGAGGAAAGGGGAGTAAGCAGCTGTGTGGTGCTCAGTTGCCCTCTGAGCTCAATCCACAATAGAAAATAAATTATTTTTGTACATTTCACAATACTCCTAAACTTCAGATTATCAACAGAGTAGCTTTATGCTGCCTTGTCATGTCATCATTACTTACTCTACTTTTTTTTACATCTTAAGCTGTAATATCTCACAACATAACTCTAAGTGAGAGACAGACATGCCACAGTTTATTCTCTTTTCCCCTGGCAAGTGACATTAAAATCGAGGAAACAAAGTTTCAGACCTATTCTTAGCATTGTCATGGTCCTGACTATACAAGTGTATTCATTCCTTTTTGGTTTTAAGATTTAACATTCACATATCAGAAATCTGTCAAAATCTGTTAATGTAGCACACAAGATTTCAGGCAAGAAACCTAACATTTTTCTGAAATAAGTGTGTATATATATTTGCATGTATGTATGTTTGTCAGACAGCATAATAAAGTGAAATAAAGCTGATTTAAGAGTTATGCGCCAATTTACTTACTTTGGACTAATTTATGAGGTCTAGTTACTGTAGAAAGTATTTAAAGGACCTGTTTCCATTGAAGCACTGGATGTTCATCTAGGTACAGAGTCAAGGGAGACAACCATTTGTCCTTGAACCAGATTCCTATATGCATTTCATATATTTCCCTATTGGAAGGTTTAGTCATTGAAATCCAATAATGGGAACAAGTGTCATAAAAGACAGTCAAAGTTGAAGAAAACAACTAGTAGGGTAAGAATAACAATGCACAATAACAGTGGCACTCAGAAGCAAACACAAAAAAAAATCAGTAACAAGATACAATTGTTAGGATGAATAGCTAAAATTCCTATTTATAGCCTTAGGGCAAGTACAAGAAGGGTTTCAAAATAGTTTTTCACATATATACCTCTAAACTAGTTGCATAGAGCTATTAGACTGTTTGTATAGAGCTATCAAACTGTGAAATAGATTACTTAAGTAGCAACTATTATTTGAACATTGGAAAAGCAGTATGTCTGTTAAAAATGACTCAATTTTCTTACTTAGGTACCTAAATTGGTGTGCTTTAATAAAGGAGTATCCAAACACTTCCAGGGAAACAGGTGATTCCTAGAAATGATCATGCAAAGTGAATGAGAATGTACTTTCACACTTACTCCTCAAGTTACGGAGGCTGAACTGATCCGAGTTTATGTAACTACTGAACTTCCAGAAAGTCCAATATAAGTCATGACATAAGTTCATATCAACCATCTGTACAGTGAGGAAAGCAAACATCTGGAAAATGACTGTGTGTCTTATCTTTTCATCCAATTTCCTAAAACTAAGAGCCTGGCAATTGCACTTAGTCTTCCGGGTAAAGACAAATGGGTACATCATGCTACTTTTTGCTAGGCAGATTATTTAGCAAGGAAAGTGAAAAAAAAAAAAAAAAAAAAGAAGGGACAACTTCCACTAGACCAGGTTACACAAAGTCCCATTCAATCTGGCTTTGAACACTTTCAGGGATGGGGCAGCCACAGCTTCTCTCAGCAACCTCTTCCAGTGTCTCACCATTCTCACAGTGAAGAATTTTTTCTTAGATCTAATACAAATCTTCCCTCTTTCATTTTAAAACCATTGTCCCTTTCCCTTGCAAAAAGTCCCCCTCCAGCTTTCTTGTAGACCCTGTTTAGGTATTGGAAGGCTGCTAAGAGGTCTCCCTGGAGCCTTCTCTTCTCCAGGCTGAACAACCCCAACTCTGTCTTCATAGCAGAATTGTTCCAGACCCCTGATCACCTTTGTGGCCCTCCTCCAGCTGTGGCCCCACTGTCTATTGGACAAACTTAACAAGACATAGCTGGCTGAAGAGTGAGGAGATTGTACACTGATGACCTATATGTCTTTTTAAATGTCTTTTAAATGTGAGAAACCACAACCTGCTTTGAAATATGTAAGCAACAACATTGTTTACCAACAGTCTTAGTGTATTTGACAAACTGGTTTATCCTAGCTCTGTACAACCTAGAAATTGTTATGTGTGGATACACTGAAGCAGATCTACTTGTGAGACACCCTGCTCTAAAGGGAAGCATAGCCATTGAGGCTGGAATAAAAATCAGTATTACTTATTTTCTATATTGAGGACACTCAAAATCCCCATTTTCCTCAAAATAAAATTGTGCTATTGAACCAAAGCTTATACAAAACTGTCTTCTAATACTATAGTAGATTTAAACAGCAAAAGTATAAGTGCTAATATTCAATATATTGAACAGAATAAAGACTAGTTATTGTTAGAGATTCCACATGCTTAAAAAATGTCTGCAGAAGGGACATGTGAGCAACAAGCACTTGTCATTGAAAGATGCTCAATTTTCTTAGCATGGAGGTTTTTCCAGTTCAGAGAAGAACATCTATTTCCTTTCAAGGACATACCATCTATCTTTTTTTCCTTCTTTCAGATGTAAAATTACAAATCATTCTAACTGCCAATTCACTTGCATGGTTTTCCCATAAATGCAAAGAAAGCTCTCTAGAACAGCAGGATTTCAGACATTATTTGGACCCACTTGCATAAAATAGACTAAAGATATCTTGATCTATAAAAACTGAATTATATTGAAATTTGTCATAAGAATATAAAATTTATAATAGTTGAGGATAGTTAAACTCAATCTAAGAAATATTGTTTGTGGTCTGTGCCTCCCCTCCATTTATTCTCCTACCAGGGAAAGGAGAAAAGGGGAATTTACAGCACCTCTCCCCAAACCCCATGCTATAAAGGGTTAAAAAAGAGAATACAGTAGTGATAGCTTCCAAGATATATGTTAGGAGATAATATCACAAGAATGGTGAAACACTTCAGAACTTTTCAACTCATTTCTTACACTATACAACATTCAGTTTTACCCAGGAATTAGTAGAGAATGATCTGTGTATTAAATTTAATTTCTTACCTTTCACTGAGGCAACCACTTCATTTTTGGTAAAGTACTTCTTTAAGAAAAACTAGCATTAATATCTTAAATAACTGAATACCAAGTTTATACTATTTTTCTACTGTAGTCTTAAGCAGCACTGAGGGTTGCTCAGGCTGTTCCACCAGGGTTTATTGAAGATTTCTCTCACCACACACACAGCACTTTGTGTTGTCTACAGCTCTTACTTTCAATTCTTAACTTGAATTCAGTTTAAAGCACATCCTTAGGCACATGCCAGAAGATACCCTACTTACTATAACATGAAAGAGTATGTCAAGTTCTAATGAAGATTACAGGACAAATAAGCCAGTGGCCCATGATTCAGAGTTTATGTTCCTCCCTTTCAAAAGGAAAACAGCTGCTGAGATTATTCAATTGCAAAATTACAAACAATCCTTTTAATATTCAGCCTAGGATTTCATGGGTGAAGTTTTATCAAGGGAAAAGAGTTACAGAAGCAACAGACTTTCAAGTCTTATAAACATGTCAACAGTATATAATCAGAAGTATAATAGTTCATGTCTTCTTAATATGTTCAGTGCTTTGCACTTCTCTAGTTTAAAAAAAAAAAAAAAAAATCTGATCTGTCAGTTGGTGCAGACAGTCTTGTATCTGGAGACAAGCACGTCACGCAGTCTTCCACTCATGCAACTCGAGTACAAGAAAGTAGATAACTGATTAGAAGTAAAATCTCCCTTGCTCTCCTTTCCAAGAACTGAAAGAATTATTAACCTGTGATTTCCAGCACTGAGTTTTCACACACAAAGTGCCTGCAACAGGGGAACATGAATGAACTTTAACTATTAGTATTCACTGATCAAGAGCTATACTACCGATAATTTTGTATTTTCACTTGATGTAACCATAGAGGCAAGTATCAGTTTCTTTAATTGGCTTTAACTGGCTAAGATGACTATGATTCCCTGGAAAAGATACAAGGCTGGTTTTGTGGTTAGAACAGATATTTCAAACACTGTCTACACTGTGACAGCACACGACTACTTTTGTAGAACATTTTAGTTTTTGTTACAGAACAAGAAAACAATTTAAGGAGTGACCAAAGGCTATCTTGAGAAGGCAACAGTGCTTTAAACAGGGTGTTGTAGGCAAGATACTGTATTAAAATGCAGTAACTCTGAGATTTTAGATTGCCAGATGAGAGCGACTTCTTAAACTTTTAACTACAGTTTTGTGGAATGATTTCAGTTAACTCATCATGTGCTGAAATACCTACTGGCACACT
The DNA here is from genome assembly GCF_018691265.1 of Tyto alba. NCBI lineage: Eukaryota > Metazoa > Chordata > Aves > Strigiformes > Tytonidae > Tyto > Tyto alba. The sequence goes on along the minus strand of NW_024881324.1, from coordinate 25,597,975 downwards.
TCTGAAGATGCATTTTTACCATCTAAAAGGAACATTATGATCCAGATATATTAATTTCAGAATAATGTACTCAACTATAATAAATAGTTGGATTTGAATAGTCTGACAAGCAAGCTTACTTGGTTTATAAAAAGTTGGGGAAATCCTACACTAGTAATTAAGATCTATTATTTCACCACTGGAATTCTAGACAGAGATACTGTCACAGGTGAGTTTTACAGAAATGATATCACTGTTGCACCTCCCACCCCCTTTTACTTGTAATTTTTATTAGTGAGAAGGATAAACAAGATTTTTAAGAGATGTTCAGAAATTTCAAAGAAAATAGAAACGTTGTTTTCCTTGAATTTTTATTACCTTGTCCATAAAGTAAGATAAAAATTTTCTTGCTTTAACTGCTATTTTAAGCCACAGAAATTGCCGGTTTATGATAATTATCACCTCGGTGTCATTTTTCAAAAGTGAATCTACTATGTCTTATTCTTCTGGGCTCATTGATTGCTTAGATAGGAAAGGCTAAAACAAAAGAAAATACCAACTGCTTACACCTTTTGTTTTAAATTACTTCCTATTCTGCAGATGCAGCTAAGGGATTATCTCACTTGAATTATAGTAGGATCAGTGAACCAGTAGATCAGTAGTGCAATGCCACCTTTCACCAAATATTTGAATAAGAAAAACAAAGAGGTAGTTGTGTGTGGAAAGTAAAGTAGCAGCAGGCCAAAAACTGCCTATTTCTGTATTTCATAATAATAAATGGAAAATATTATGAAAAATTTAAGAAATTAAAAATAATTAATGAAAATGTGTAGGTATCAGGGTCGACTGTTACACAGTACACAGAACAAAAAAAAATGTCTGATGACTGAAGGATAAGAAAAAGAAGTAGTTCACATACTACATTTTAGGGAAAATATCCCAGCATTTTGAATATAACCAGCAAGTTCTGTGAAAAATTTCTCATTTGGATATTTTGGACAATATTTCAGCTCTTACCAGCATATCCTTTTTAGTTCTTTAAGAAACGTTTGAAACTTGGAGTGGTTTGTCTTAAGCTTGTTTTCTGGTGACTGTTTTTAGGTAGTTTACTTACTGAAATAGAGTGAACAAGTGTTTTCTATTTAATATGTTTTCACACAGTGTGTAGTAGACCTATGAAACTCCTTGTGGAGGACGTAGTGAATGGAAGAAGTTTAGAAGTGTTCAAGGAGAAACTAGACAAATATTTGCAATCAGAATCAGAGAGTGACTGAATAGAGAAAGCTTTGCCAGGCATAGAAAAAATCCTGAAAATAGTTGAGAATCCAGGAAAGTATGAAGGAGAGGTGTGTTGTACGTGTTGAACCTGTCCCTTGCTGTCTGTTTATGCACTCACTCGTATAAGAGGACAAGCAAAACTACAAAGATCTTTAGTATGAGCAAACCCACACATCCACAGAGCTAATACAATGAAATCTTGAGCTTGTCTTAATTTCTTGTATTGCAGTATGAGAAATCTCAATTTTTTTCAATTAATAGTGTTCCCACTCCATATTGCTGGTGGAAAATATCCCTGGAAATGACCCTAGAAGTCTACAAGCAGTGTCAGCACATGCGGAAAACAGAATTACGTTCTGGGTTAAATGCTGAAAGACATGTCATTCAGTAATTGAATATTCCTAACTGGCTGAATCTGCTTCTAAAAAATGTTGTACTGGGTAGACTGACTGACGCGTTTGAGAGCAATTTCTTTTCCAATCCTTGATTGGAAAGTACCTAAGAAATACTCCAAACTACTGTCAAGATTTAGTATTTTCTGTAGAAACACATAATAGTATGATGTATCATGCTGACACAAGTAATCATAGACTTAATAATGTTGGTTCTAGATGACAGAAAATACTAAGATGTTCTGTTATCCAAAAAAAAAAAAAAAAAGAAAGTATATAAAAATTACAAAAAATTTCCAATGATAAAAGAAATAAACCTTAGTAACTTACTGTTATTCTGTTATTAAAGCTGAAGTAGTTGTTTAACCCAGAAATTTATTTTGCCATTCTTGCTAAAAATTCAGGGGCTGGCAGCAGTGCTGGGTCTCAGGATGTGTCTGGCCCAGACTAGTTGGGAGCTGGTTTCAACCATGGCAGCAATTGCCTGGTGGCCACGTGCCTGTGTCCTCCCTGCGCTGGCTTTGCTCTGGGGGTGCCTTGGACAGGGGGACAGGGGGTGCCACCTCTATATCACTCTGCATTACAAACAGCTCTTCTGGGTAACGGGGCTGTGTTATGGCAGCATGTGGATCCCAAACATTGCCTGGGAAGCAGGGAGAAGGAGGCAAGCTGCAATAGGAAAACATGAAAAAAAGGCCCCAAGCAAATCCCAGGATTGAGGAGTATCACCGGGAGTGTCACAGTACTCCAAAGATCTCACATCACTAATGCCTTATGATAACCCTCCCTATCCGAGACTTCATCAACTAGGACTTAGAAGATTTAGGCATTACACTAAATGAGAATTATAATTAGATAGGTTAGTCTTTCAAAGAGCAAGAAGAAATTACAGATTCATCTGATTAAATTACAAGGTAGTATAAAATTTACTGTTCTAACTGTAGCTAAAATATATCTAATATTTATTATAAAATAGATATTAAAATATTTATAAAACATATAAAAATATTTTTAAAATAGGAATTTTGTTAGGTTAGAGTTTCAATGGTCCTAATCTATAGCAACCAAGAACAAACAGTTTTCTGTTTAGTCAAGAGAGGAAAGTTTTTAAATTACAGAACGCAGTACTTTAATTCCTAACTAGAGACTTAAGCATAATATAGGGTAGAAAATGGTAGTGTTTTCAGAGAATCTCTCTTCCCTACACCCCTTCCCTGTGGTTGGTGTTGGTCTGGTTTTCAGTATAGGTCTGTTCTGCTTGGTACCCACAATAAAATGATTAAGCTATAGGAATTAATGCAAGTCAGAGGTAAGCAATGCTTTAGTTCTGTATTTTGTTCAGGTTGGTTATAAAAAAACATAAGCATTATGAGCTCTCATTGGCATGACTCAAGAGTTTTCTGTGTTAATTAGGTAAAACCTCATTTGAGGACCGAAGTTTACTGAAGTAGAGTACGTCAAATTAATAAGTACTTTAGAGTAAGCTGTGAATCACATCTTCATAATTTGTTTTCTGTAGTTTGTGAGCACTATATGTTTTCTAGAGTACCGAAAATTTAAAGAAAATAGCATACTCTACAGGCTAAATGAATACAGAGTAATAAAAGCACTAATCATTGATGTATAGCATAATTCTTGTTTAATACAAAAGATTGCATGGAATTATACTCTTAAGAACAATGAAGATGTAATAAAATATTGTACACGGATCATAAGATGTGACTTGTTTGTTTTATACTATAAATTTAAACCAGGTAGATAACACTGGTTCAAGTATGTATTCACACAGTAAATAAAGAGCTGCATGTTTAAAATTGTCATAACTCCTTATTTGGATGAGTTTATGAGGCTGTATTGGGCGGCTAAAAGGATCTCACATCTTATTCATGATGCATGTTACTAGTGGTCTAATCTTGGAGGTACTGAACACAAACTGAATTGCAACCCTATTTTGTTCACTGGTCTTTGAAATCTCCTTGCAAGTGAATTAGCATTTCTGTGGTCTTGTAATCAACAAATGAATTTATGATTGTCTATGTATCCACACTTATAACTATAATTATCTCTGGAAGCTGACTCAGCATTCCTAAATAAAGATATTCACAAAAGATACCTAGTTAAATCCCTGATAAGTACCATATACATGAACTTTGCTTCATTTTATAGCTCAATACTTCCACCATTTGAATCATTAATGAACTCCCAAGCCCCAGTAACAAACTGTAGGAAAGAATCTTTCTGCAGGCCTAGTCTTAAGACTAAACTCTAAATGAGGACTCAACATCACATTTAGAGAGAATATGGGCAAAAAAACGAAGTTGTTTGAAACATGGGTGATGAATTCCTCCTCCCAGTAAGGTGAGCCCTAAGCAAAGGACTATCAGATGACAAACTTCTTTTTCTGCTCAGCAAAGAGTCCTACAGAAAATGGAGACCTCTACTCATTTTGAGAGCACCTACTAAATTTGCTGGATACTAATAAGAGAATTTACCAAAGACTAAGAAAGAAAAGACGGAACAACAAATTTCTGTCTTCAGGCTCACTCTTAAGTGAAAAGGAGTTGTTGTGAAGATTTGTATAAGAATTAGCTTTGGTATCCTACCATAACATACCTTGAATTAGCTCTATGTCCTTGTCTCTTTTGCCATTTCCAGTTCAGACAAAAACAATACTCACTGCACTGTTAAACTTGGCTGCCTTCCAGGGAAAGGCTTAACCTTTTCTTTCAGTAAATTATTGGAATACTATCAAGAGCAGAAGATACGTTAGTTTAGAATTTATTTATCCTTAAATATTAATATCTGCTACTTGTAGCTGAGTATCTTGCACTACAGATATTTAACATGACTTGACTTATCCAACTTCTTCCATGGAACTGTCAGCACCCACCCTGGTTCTACATAATTCCTTTGGGAAATAAATTTTAAACCAAGCTACCTATGACTACTGTTTCCTTTAATCAGATCCTTGATTAACTAATAAATAAAATCAAAACAGAAGATTGTATTGTTTCCTTAATTACTACCTTTTCTCCTTCCCTTCTCAGAAGAAGTTTGAGCACATGTTGTTCAGTTAACACTGATATCTGTGGCTAAATGCTGTGGAAAACAGATGAAAGCAGTTTAGCTAAAAACAAGAGAAATGAAATATAGAGGGCACTGGTGATCCCGTCTAAACTGACGACTTTGTTGGAGCAAGGAAGAGCCTGGCTCCATCTTAATGATTTCCATGTGGATACTGGTAGCTGCTGTTGGTCCTCCCGAAAGCCTTCTCTCCCTCAGGCTGAACAAGCCTCAGACCCTCGACCTCTCCTCATAGACCAAATGCTCCAGCCCCCAAACATTTGCTCCAGCCCTGACCCCCCCCCCAACTCTTTCCAGTTTATTAGTATTAATAAAATAATAATTCATAATATTATCCTTATAATGGTTATGATGTGGTGCAAAAACTGGACACAATGTTCTGGATGGGGTCTACTGAGTGCTGAGTAGAGGGGAATAATCACTTCCCCCATCTACCAGCTGTGCTCATTTTAATACAGCCCAGCATACCTTTGCCCACCTTTGCTGCCAGGGAACACCTCTGGCACACCACAGGGCACACTTGCGTCTGCCAAGACACCAAAGTCCTTTGCACTAGAAATGCTGCACAGCCATTCAGTTCCCAGCCTGTACCATTTCAAAGAGCTCTTCCTCCTCACTGGCTGCACTTTGCATTTGCCATGTTGAAATTCATGAGGGTCTTCTTAAAACTTACTCTACCTATGAGCAGAACAATATCATTAGCACACTCTTTCATAAGAGCACACTCTTCCACTCCTGAATGCAGGTTTCTTACCCTTATCTTTAAGATAAACAAAGCATTTCAGATATTTACTGTTGTTGTTAGCACTTACCCTTTCAGAAGCAGTCATCTCTCAAATACTGCTAGAAGACATAGATTGAAGTGATAAAGTCTCAGTAGCAAGATAGAGAACAGGTAAATAGAAAGTTATTTCTGGCAATGTCTGCCAAATGTTTGACTAGTTAATTCACTAGCTTTACAGAGGATTTGCAGACTGTTTCAAACACCACATTCTAGCTACCCAGAAGATTTCAGAAGTAACCCTTAAATATTATTAGGAATTACTCTTACCCTCAACTCCTCACAAGCCACACAGTTCCACTACATTCACAAAAATGGCCAGTTATGTGGGGCGGCATTTCAATGGAGAACTTTTGAATACACAGAGGTCAATATCAAACAGCAAAAAATATGCCATGATTAAAAAAAAAAAAATAATCTATTTCTAGGACATCAACCAAGTCGTGAAACTTGGTGAGGCAGAGTGCCGTGGTTTGAGCCTGGTCGGCAGCCAACCATGGCAGCTGGACACCCACCCTTCCCCCCTCCCCACCTCGGAATGGGGGAGGGAATTGGAGGGGTGAAAGGAGACTCGCAGGCTGAGATAAGAACAGTTTAATAATGGTAATAAAATGAGAACAATGACAATAATAGAAAAAAAATATAAACGGGCAATGCACAATGTAATTGCTCACCACCTGCTAACCAACACCCAGCCTGTTCCTGGCCAGCGATCCCAAAATACCAAGATCTCGCAATTGCAATCCCAGAAGCAAGAGAGTTCCTTCCCACCCACCCCTCCTCTATACAGTGACCATGACGTTCCATGCTATGGAATATTTCACTGGCCAGTTAGGGTCAGGTGCTGTGGCCGTGCTCCCTCCCTGCTCCCTGTGCCCTTGCGCACAAGCAGGACACGGGCAGTCGGAGAGTCCTTGAAGTCTCAGCAGCAGCTGAAAACATCAGTGTGCTATCAGCATTCTTCTCATACTAAACCCAATGCTGAATCCAAAACAGCACTCTTCTAGTTCCCGAAAAGGAATATTAACTCTATTTCAGCCCAAATCAGGACACAGGGGTGGAAATGAGAGCCTTGGGTGGTGGGTTGGTACGTGCATCCTGCCTGGCTTTGCATTCCCAAGCAATCACCAGATTAGTTCTTTATTCCATCTTGAGTGGAATCAAAGACGGCAATTATTCACTATGCAGTGAGATCCAGAACTGCATATCTCTAGCAACTAAGCTGTATTTCTTCAGCATTATTTGCCAAACAAAGCTAATTGTGTAAAACCTGTCTCAAAGGAATGGATACATGAACATCTGCATCTGTCACACTGATGGTGTTTATTTCAGATGGTTTGTTTTTTAAAGAAATACAGAATATTTCAAAGAAAACAGAATGTTTCCATAGAAACAAGCTTATTTGTTATCAGAAGTTTCTTTTACACATTGCTTTTCTTTGAAGACATAAAGATATTGACAAAGGATGTTTAGGAATAAGACTCAGTTCTAAAATGGTAAAAGGTTAAATTCTTACCAGGGCTTTATAAAAACTATATGCCATCATAGGCTATGTATTTCGGAGCTGAAAATTTGTATGTAATTTTGAAAACAAGTCATCCTAAACTTTTTTATTCACAGGAATAAGCTTAAAATAGAGAACGGAAAGAAGAAGATTTGATTCAGGATTGAAGGTCACTTGCAATGAGTTATATCTGTCACCAAAGAACACTGTAACTGGATCTTGCAACTGGCCAGCCTGACTATCATCTTAATAGCCTTCTACAAAGTACACCAGAAAAAAAAACCTTTGTAAACTAAGTTGTGCTTGAACATAGCAATATTAATAGTTCATGGTTTATTAGTTTGTTTCATTATTTGAGGAACTGGTTCAGTGTGGTGATTCACCAGTTTTCTTTTTTTTTCAAAGGTTTATTGAGTTAGAGAAACCTCCAACTAAACAAAACTAAATGTCATGAACATTGTCACGCTGATAAGTCTGAGCAAAATAAGGTAATTAAGGACTTGAATATACTATGATCAGGTGCTACATTTACAGATGATCCAAGATACTAGCATAAAGTTCTATTAATCAGTCAGCATACATGTATACCAAAGACCATCATTTCTGAGCTTCATCATTTCTGACATGTCTTTATCTGTGACAGCTGAGAGTTGTACAGTGAAAAGCAAACCTGATGGTGTTCCAGTCTCTTCTGTAATTTCAGGATATATCATCAAGGTGCAATTACAGAAGCTGAGATGCTCTGTCTAAATTTAACAATTGACTTCCTGCTCCTTTTGTAATCCTGCATTATGAGAGACTCCTGAGCCATAGAGATCTTGCCAACCAGTGGCCTGAAGGCAGTTTTGTTCCTGTGTTAGGATCAAATTACCTCCATCAGCAAGAGTTGCACTGCCTAGAAGGCTGCTACATGATCCATGTTCTTAATTAAGGTGCTGCTAAAGCTAGCGTTGTACAAAATCCACTTGTCACCCAGTGCTCATACTCTAAGGGAACAGGTCAGATACTGTAACTTGTCTATGGCCTAATTTTAGCTCTTGTCCGGAGCCTTATCAGTCGAAAAGGAGATAATCCTGAGAATTTATGAATGGCAAAACATGTAAAAAGAGGGAGTCATGTTGCATATCACATTTCTCTGTTCTTTATTATGAAGCTTGCAAGTCTTTATTTTGTAAATGCACTGTTTTCCAAATAAAAAGTTTCACAATGCTAATCCTTTCACAAAGGATTCTTCTTATCTTGATCTATAAACAATGTTTTTCACTTTCGAAGACACACAAAACATTTCCAGGAACTCTATTAAAAAAAGATGTCCATTTTAACTGCACGACCTCCATGGCCTTTGCAATGTTGACTCTTAGACTACTATCCATAGGAATACTGGCCACTATTATTCTTACTTGTATACTGGCAGAGCTCTACTGTAAATTTTTAAAGTATTTTTTACACACAAGAGCAAGACTCCCAGCAATTTCCTTCCAGATAAAATAAGATATTAGAATATACAAATTTGTAAACCTACACCAGCTAAGTTCTAGTGTGCTTTCTTCATTTTCATTTGTACGAGATAAAGTTATCTACTCAGGCCAAGCTTGCAGCACAATAGAAAGTTTAGCTTATTTCCTGTCTTTGGCATGCATAGTCTCCAACCTGAAAGTGGCCTTAACAAGTTGTGAATCATATTCTTTTATTTTGGATCTCATGAAGAGATTTTGCTTGTGCATGGTATGTAGGAAGTCCCAGCTAGGTTTCTTACTTTAAATTTCACTGAAGTTCTTAAAACAAAGAGTTAAAACAAGATTTAAGCAATCTTAAAGACCAGTTCTTACAAGGCTTTATCTGCTTCAGGACACTGTACCTTAGGACTTGTTATATCATTGAGTTACACTCCCATTTAATATATATTTTAGAGGATTAACTTCTTTCTCAAGACCTTTTGCCAGTTGTCTCACTAGAAAAAAAATTGTCTCATAAGTTAATTTACAGTCAAACATTCATACCTTAGTTTATACAGTTTCATTTAGCCACGGCCACATTTTCAAACAGCCCTGATGGCTTCAGTGGCATAGGAGTCAGGCATTAACATCCAAATATCTTTCAGTTGGATCTGGGGAAATTTTTCCATGAACACGGTGACACACTATTCTTCAGCTTCACTTTGAAAACTTGAATGACACCCTGAAGGAATAATAACCACCAGGTTCAAATTCAGGTTTCTTCCATACATCCTCTGCTCAGGAAATGACAAACTAAGAAACAAGAGTTCCTTTCTCTTATGTGAGCAGGTAAAATTGTTTATGCCTGCTACTTTCATTTCTATGTGTTCCTTAATTGATTTACCAAGGAGAAGAAAAACACCAGCTAATTAATTTTCATGCTGCTTTCTCTCCTGCAACAGACCTTTTTTCCTCCATTGTTCCTCCAGTGTTTTGTCTTTCCAGTTACCCTTTCCTTCCTAAAGTAATAGGTAGCAAACTATACTTTCAGATATTCATGGGGCTGATCACCTCTGCATCTAGATCAGATATAATTTTTTTAATACTGTGTGAAAGTGATTAATCTCATCCAAATTTCTTTCCACAAGATTTTTGAAATGGTATAGAAATATGTTGTAGATATCACTGAAGACAAAAACTGCCTAGCTGAACAGATTTCTAAACTTTATTAGAAGGCCTTAGTTTACGTGGTGTCTCTGATTACATGAAGTTTGACTTCATCAGTGCTTTTCATACTGTAAAATTGTGCCCTACCTAACTTCTATACATTTAATGCATGCATTTAATGTGCTCATGTTTCTCAAGGTATCAGAATGAATTTTGCTCTTAGGCTTTAAGAGAGAAGACCTGTTTAATGGTCACCACACATGTAGCTTTACTTATGACAGGTACTTCCAGAGCAGTAGCCCAAAAAGGTTCTATTCAGAGGAAGAGAATCAAAGCTATTTGGTTAAGTTTGTCCTTTCTATCCATGTCATTTCTCTGCCTTTCATATCACCAGACAACTCATGTGGGAGGGCTCTCAAAATATCTCATAAGAGATCTTTCAATAATGAAAGTCTTTCACTGTATGCAAATGGAGTTGATCTTCAAACCCTACCATCTCAACAGTGGGAGATTTGCTACTGATTGTAAACAAGACTTGAACTGGGCAATTTTTCTTCTAGTGGATTTTGTAGTATAGACTTTTGGGAAATTTCAGTAGTCCATACCTGTCAAGCATAACAGATTCTAGGAGTCTGCATGTATAAACTTTAAACTAGATAACTGGTGAGTATCTCCTACATCCCAATACTCTAGGTCCTTTTTACCAAAATTCTGAAAACTTGTGCAGGTTATGCTAGTCAAAAATTAAAGCTACAGGTGAGATACTCAGTAAATATATAATATGGCTAGTTTCTAGAGGATATTTTCTACCTATATATAGCTATAAAGCTCATTTTCACCATCCTTCTTTTCTTAATATATATATTTAAAAGGATTGCTTGTCAAAACCACAAGTTTTCTGAAACCTGAGCAGTTTCTTGGCAGAATTATGCTGCCAGTACATTTGCTGCCGTTGAAGCTGGCATGCAAATTTAAGTATCAGTACCACTAGTCTCATCTGTCTTGAAAGTAAACCTTACATACACAAGGAGTTCCCCCCACCCACTCTGGAGGCACTAGAGGGAGATACAAAGTTACTGTAGATGTTTTTCCTCAGTAAGAGAATATTTGGTTCACTTCTATTGGCAGTTACAGCAAAGACCTTATAATAAAGTGATTAAATTCAGATATGAGCTTCATTTTTGCCAGTGTAGTGTTCTAGTCAAAAAGAACAAGAAGAGAGTATGGAATTTTCTTTTTTTTTTTTTTTTTTTTTGTGGGATGCAACTGGCAGTAAAACTCATTGATTTAAAGATCAAACTAGCAATATTAATTTCTCTGAATAGACTATCTTTTTATACGGTCTTCATAAGTTATTTCTTTCACATTATACTCCATTTTGGAAACCCATTAATGAGCGTTATATACTATTTCACATCATAAGTGATTCTCTATTGGAACAACTGCTAATAAGAAACCAACAATAATGTCTGTTTTTTAACTTTCAGTGTTGAAAAAATGTTCTTCTTGTGGTTTACTTTCAGAATTTTTTTCCCCTAAGTAATATTTTTTGATAACTGTTGTTCTATGTAGCTAAGGCACCATGCTGCTGTGTGCACAAAATTATGTTTTTATATCAGCACGTGTGTATGGAAAAGTACACATTAGACAAACAGAGCTGCGGACACCTGGAATTTCAAGATACATAATTTGAAGATCTTTAATAACACATTTAACTGATGAAGCTTCAAGAATATACAATAATTATGATTTAAAAAAAAAACAAAGGAAAAAAAAAAAAAAAATAAAACTCAACAATTTGCCGGGGGAAGGTTGAAATAGTTGTACTGAGATTTATACTTTTGTCAAAATACACTATCTTCAGAATTGCATTTATCTGCAGGTCTCAGTGCACTAAATTTGAGTAATGTGTGTAGTAAGAAATTCAACAATTTTGATTATCACTTAGACACTTAGACACGCTACCCAAAGGTTAAATCCAATAACAAAAAAAGTTAATATAGACAAAATGCTGTATATTTTATGTTCACTAAAACAACAAGATGGGTACTATATTCACAATCCCAAGTTATAATGAATTAAGTGATATCAGAAAGTCTGAATCCAGTGAATCCCATGCCTGAATAAATATTCTTGTCCATTGACAGATTCCATCTTGATGTGAATAAAGTTGATTTATTTCTGTCCCATGCATCAGCTTCAACAGGACTTTAATATGTTAATTTATTACCCAAATCAGCCTTCTACAAGCCCATTAATCAAGTTTCTTCCCCTTTCTTTGGTATCAATGAAACAAAGATTAATTTAGAAGTCACTATAAATCAGGTACCTTGTCCTACCAAATATCATGCCACAGTTCACTAAGATACTTCTTTTTCCCCACCAAAACTTTCTTATTAACTAGCAGTTTTATTGAGCAATTTTTCATATTAGAAAATGCTTTCCTGAAGAAAACAAAACAACTATACTAGGGATTCCTTTCTCAAGTCTGTAGCATTTCTTGTATTTACCTGACATTAACATTGTGTATGCTTTCTTAGCATCTGTGCGTGGGATTTCTTCATCACTATCTTCTACTGTAAAAGTATCAACTTACTTAGGTAAAAGTTAAGAGTGATGAAGTTTCCTCTCTAAGATACTTTGTCTTTCATGCAGCTGCACTGAAGCCTCAGTTTAATCATTAGCAAACTAATTAGTCTGAACTTTACTGGGACTTAACATTTACAAAATGATCGTTAACTTACAAAGTTGTTAATAAAAATAAAAGATACATACACAAACATAAGCCCCTGACTTTGAACCTATGAGCATCTCCCTGTTGCTTTAGAACAAATGTTTAGATGTTAAGAAGATAAAGCAAAATCATTTTTCAGACACAGATGCTATAAAAATTAATTACAAAGTAGTTTAATTATTTTAATATTAAAGTTAGATGAATAAAAACACCAAAGAACTAAAAATGCATATGGACCAATCTAAAAAGAAAAAAAGTTATAGCCATAACAAGTGTTTTCTGAACACATTAAAAAAAAAAAAAAAACATTCTACTAAAGTGCCTCCAGTTGCTTCTATCTTTATACTTACAAATATTATTTTAAAAGTTCAAAAACCCAAAATCCTGAGACAGAAAAATGGTAAAATTATTGCTACATATAAAACACTGAGTCTGTAACTTTCACAACTTTGATCCTAATGTTATAGAGTATCCTCAGAATCCACTGAATGTGGACCTTGCTTTCACTACCATAATTTGCTTGTGACTGTTTCACAGCTTCTATGACAGTTTTAGCATTTTGTTGGAATGGAAAACATCTTAGCTAGGAAAAAGTATTCCTAGCAATACATGTTACAGATTACCTTATTCATATCTCAATCATTGTCTAATCAGTTTTCTGTATTGTATTAAACAGCAGATTGAAGAATGTAGTTTCCTTTGTACTTTCACTCCTTCTTTTTGTTATTCTAAGTTTATTGAAGTTAAGTCTATCGTTATACCATCTAATACTGCTAGAAATACTCTTTTATTAATTATAAAGGTATAAAATATAGCTGCTTCTCTATCTAATGAGGGAGTTTGATCTTGAAAGAGATAGTTGTGATTTACCAGCAGTCCGAGGTAAATGAGAAAGTTGAAAAAACAGACGGTGGTTACAACAGCAACAGTAAACATGTCACAGAAATCTTCTTACTACACATTACTTCACACATTTTCCTTTTCAGAAATGCATCACTGTTGCCCTTGCTACATTTTTTCTTGAACTATTGTCATCCTGTTTTTTTCCTCCCCTCCATACCTCCACAGTTTTCAAAATTAAAAGCAATCATCACAGTGCTATCCTGCTATGGAATTGGTAAAGTTTTTAAACATAAATTGGGATTGGACAGAAACCAGAAACGCAACACTTTAAAGGCAGGTCCTGGAGAAAGCCCTCTATTCACTTCAACACGTCATTGACAAGTTCTTCAGAAGAAAATACTTAAAGTTTTGGAATAAGTCAAACAGTAAAATGAAAGATATGTTTGTTGCTATTGAAGTTTTGATTATTCACCTCATGAGGAGATAAACAGAGTTTAGGAGTTAACTATATGAGAGGAGCCATTCTCCTGATTATTTTTTTCTCCCCCATAATTTTTCACAATATTTATCCAGCCTGGGGAAAGACCCCTAAGACCTGCTTCCCCAAGCCTGTTCAAGATGCCAGAGATGTATTGCACAGAAATCCCGTAACTTTGTAAGAGTTATTGTTTCCCAAAAGCCTCTTCTGCTGCCTTTCAACAGCCAAAGCCATCCTAAGGCAGGTTTTTCTGAGACTGTTGCAAATGGGCAGAAAGATAACATTCATCCATTATTTTCTTCCCCTCCCCAACTTTGCCCCAAATCAGAAGCTTATCTTGTCAGGAAAGGGAGCCCTTGGGAGCACACAGGGAAAAAAAAAAAAAAATCTAAACCAAAACATACAAACAAGCAAAACCAAACAAACAATCAAACAGAGAATGATTCAATAAAGTCTCTATTCTTCTCTGTGGGTTGCACAACACTGCTTTCATATGTAGACAATCTAAAGCACTTCAGCTATTTATGTGTACAGTCACATACTTTAGTGAGTTAAAGACTCACTAAAAGCAGACCTTCCCACCATTTTGCATTTCTTATCTATCACAATTAAAACACATTTGAACTAGAAGTGTATTAGGACCAGAGGACAACAGAACAGATGCATTTATCACAAAGACAGAAACACACCAGACTGGACACATTAAAAGGCTATATGAAAGTCTCAAAATACTTTATAAGACATCAGACAAAATGCCAATTCATACTTAGAAAGTTATCTTTGTTTTGTCACTAATTCATCAGACATATCTTGTACGTCTTACATTAAAACAAACATCCAATGCCACACTTCCCCTTTCAGGTGTCTACACTCCCTGCTAGCCTGGCCAACTCCCTGAAGACTACGTTGTTTAGAGAAAGGAGGTGAAAATACTTTAGAACACGAAGTGATTTTGTTTAATAGCCACACATCCCATGTCCCCTGTAGCAAAACATCATCTTCAAAACAGAAAAGCAAAGGGGAAAAAACCCCTCTCTAGATAATTTTGAAATACCGTTGCAATATCTGTTACATCTACTCTATTTTAGCTATTATAGCAACTTTCCCTCTTTTCCAACATCAAAACGCAACCCACCAAAACCACACTCAATTCTTATCAGTCTTGCTTCTCAATACCATCTGTCATAAGAGGAACCCACAGCTTCTGCTTTTTGAGCTCTTCATACACCTTTGAAAGCCTGAAATAACCACAAGCTTCAAAGTTTTCCAGATGCTTCCTGAAACTCACATCTAACCATGTGGATCTGCTTCACCAGCTGAAGGCTGATTGCCCTCACTGCCAGCCAGGGAGTGCATTCTGTGTGCTACATCACATTTTCCTTTCAGGATCAGCTCAATCCTAATGAATTAGACTGCAATTATCATTAATTAGAGTTAGCTCAAAATCTATTTTAAGCACCACATCCATTTTTACTTGGGTGTTTTTGGCATTCTGTTTATTTAAAATTCAAATTATGCTGTTCAGAATGTTTTCTTGTGTTGATGAATTGGAATTGTCCAGCCTTGAAATGTGCCCTTTACATAGCTATAAATTGACTGTATTCCACAACAGGTTCAGAGGCTTCCCAGGCAGTAGTCAACATTTAAAAAAAAAAAAAAAAAAAAAGAACCACTCCTGTACTCTGTAGTCAAAAATCATGCCTTGTATTTGCTGTTTCCACTTACGCACATTTGTTTTATTTTAGGCTTAAATCCAGCCAAGTGACAGGTATGCTTACCAGAGGTATTTACAGTAGCACTGGCAGCAGACTTCACAGTGAGGCTGACAAGAAAAACAAAAGCATTTCAGGGACAGTGGAGGCATTAATACTCAGGACTCAGTTTTGTGAGCTCCAAGAGCAAGCCTTCAAAAGCTTAAAAGACCTCCAGCAGGAGGTCAGCTAATCGTGAAAACAGTAGGAGAGCCAACTATTACCTTCTGTTCTGGCCCAAAGGCTCTGAAGAGATTCACATTTCATTGTTCCAGAGCAGGAAAAAAGAACTGGTGACGATAAGGAAGAGCAAACTGGGAACTGCTTTCTTTGATGCTTCTCATCTCAGAGAAATACCAAAGACATGAAAAGCAAAATCCAATTATATATGGCTAGCGTGTGATGATTGTGGCACAATAAACAGAGCAGGGAAAACAAGAACAAAAACTTTGATGTGAACAATAAAAATGACATGAATCAAATACAGCTTGTTTCTTTTTGTTTCACATAGATACAGTTCCACTACTATTTATATGAATGTATATAACACCTACAATGCACACTAGTACGTCTATAGATGAAGGATGCACTTCTGGCTTAGAGAGTAATTCTTGCATGTTTATTTCAAGATACATTAAAAATGTATACTTCGTTTATTCCATTAAAATTTGTTTCTTTACTGAACATTCGCATTCAGAGAATGCAGTTTAAGACTATATATATCGCCGGAAAAAGTTCACTAAATGGATCAAAGAAAAACTGGCCCTTGGATTAATAAGTTATTCAAAATCTGGTCATTAATTCAATTACTAACAAAAAGGAAGGTCACTCTGTCTTTGGGAAATGTGTATGTTAGTAAAGAATTTCACTGAAGAGCTTGGATCACTGGTAATCAGGTGGTGGATTATTCCTGAACAATTTTAATAAAATTTTGGCTATTTTTTATTTATTAGGTATGTAATTTTTCTTGTAAGTCACATAACACTGTTTCTGTTTCCTGAAGAGAAATGATTTAAATGTGAAATTAAGAGCTAAAAAACGCACAATAGAAAACATATGCACCAAAGCTTACTAATCTCTCTTTTCCACTTATATTTTCACGTCATGCAAATTTATTTTAAAGCATATGAGATTTGAATCCGCTATTTCTTTGCCGTAATCATTCAACACTTTTGGCTATTTTATTTTTTTATAAATATAAATTCCAAAATAAGTATGATGCTTGCTATTTTTAAGTCTACCTGTCCATTTTCCCAGAAAGCCTTCAGGTTTGAGCTTTCAGAATTTTTTATTTCTCACCAGTACTGTTATTTTCTGGAAACAGCTGAAATTATATGGAATGGGACACCTTCTTCTACTTGCAACACAATTTTGAAAATCTTGAGTGTCATGAGCTATTGTTTACCTACAGAACCAATTTTTTTTTTCATAGTGATAAGGGACAGATTGTAAAGATATTCAGACAGCTAAGCTTGAAAGTAAGACACATTGTGAGATTTTTCAAATGCATCTAGGCTCATAACGTTTTGGAAGTTAATTAGAAAACTCCATTTTTGCCTATTCCTCTTTATATGCATGACCTTGAGCATATAATTCTGTGTCTCACGTTCCCCCCTCTCTAAAGTGGATACAATAATATAATAGTCCCATCTCAGTTGGTAATGTCAGGACAAAATCATTCATTGTGAAGTTGTCAGGGGCTATTTCATTAGGGCTCACTTCATCAGGCATATCTGTTGTTGTGGAATGAGTGAGTCTGAACACTGTTCACAGAACAATAATTTTACTATTTAATTACATAAAATACTAATGGGAAAACTAGAAAATTGAAGATGTGTTCACAGGACATCTTTGTGTCCTTGTCATGTATGAATAGTACATTTCTGTGTATTCCTTCATGAGGATGTTACAGGAAGTCAAATATCTTTTAGGTTTACATGTTTCAAAACATTAACTTTGCTCTCATTTAAGAAGATGTAGTTGCATATAAAGAACAAACTTCACTTAGTTTGTGCTTCAATTTAACTACAGAAATAGCACAGCTGATCTAGCACAATGACAAGGTTATATTTTTTATTTCCCCCTAAACCACAATAGCTCTTACATTCTGTTATAAAACGTCAGAAATTTTCAGTCACGAACACACTATTTCTAGGGGAGCAGTATACACCAGTTTAATTCATTTTCACACTATTCAGGTATGCATCAGAAGAAAACCTATAATAAAAGCCAATAGTTCCCACTTCTGCAGAAATAATTGCGTCTGTGATCACAGGTGTATATTAATCTGTAAGTACAGTGAATATATTCAGTTATTTGTAATTTTTATCTACTTGAGAAACAGAGAAGTGACACTGCAATGCTGCGTTTAAAATCAAGGTGGCATGAAGAGCTTTTTTACCTCCTCTCATCACAAGATATCTTTTAAGATTGACTAGTTTCGAACCAGTTGCAAAAGACATAACCAGTTGGCTTACAGAACATAAAAAGGTCAATAAACTCTTTTTTTATTCCCTTCTGCATGTTCTGCAACTCAGACCTATCATTCCCTACAAAGAACTTATTCCTGCAACTGTTTTGCAAAAATTATAAAAAGAAGGAACACATTTAGAAGAACGTTAAAATGCAATGTGGATAGTAGAAATTTCAGTCCAAAGAACAGAAGGATTTACTTGGAGTGGTTATAAGATACATCAAACTACAATCCTCCAAACTGTTATTGATTTAAAAATGACAAGCACAAAATCAATAAAATCCATAAAATTATAGTATATTCCTCAGTAAAGGTAGAAATATATGTCATAAAATAGGCTGTAGCATGTCTATCAGAGTTTTGACACCACATTTATTAAATTAATGAATGCTAATTGCAAAAGGATTTTGAGGATCCAAGCTCTTCTTCTGAAAACTGAAAACAGCCCAAATTTTCAAAATAAAACTGATTAAAAATATTCTTCTCTTTTAGCACACATCATAAACAATTACCAGTGAATTTATACTTTTAGATATTTCCAAACGTTGGCTTTTCTGAAGGATTCACTTGCATAATCTTTCTCTAAAAAAAAAATTTCATCCTTGCATGACCTAATGAATTGCATGAACAAAGTCTGGTTCCTGAGAAAGTTCTGTGAGAAAGCTTGCCACCCCCAGGCCACAGAGCCAATACTGTAGTGGGACGTGACTGCTGTGGGAGACCCTAGACCCCAAGATCAGCAGGTCACATTTAAGAGTATGAGCAGAAATACTTGAAATACTCTGAAAAATGTCTGCTTAAAATTTTCTTTCATTGGAAGCCTACTTATTTCACTGCTTGCTACTTCTCCTTTATCTCCAGTATCATAGTACATCCCTTTAGAAGATCAGAGTAGAAGGGATCCAGAGCAGCAAGAAAGCAGATTCAGTATTGAGGTTGTAGTCTTGTATATGACCATAGACTCATACCCATTTTTCTCTCTGAGCAAATGCTTCCAAATTACTTAATCATCTCAACATAAGGCTGATTTCTAAATGTTTTTGTCCTCACTATTGTAATCATGCTCAGATGTCAAGTTTGGCAAAAACCAGCCCCATTCTCATTGCATAGTAAATGCTTTTTCCTATATCCATTATTTTAGAAATAAACTCATCAGACAAAATACATGACTATAAGTTAAATCAAGTCTCCATTTTACTCATAAAGTTACTAGTAAGTAAAACTAAAGAATATTATTCAATTTCATTAAACTAACTGGAAAACCAGAACACATAATTGATATGTTGATACAGTTGTCTGACTCCTGTCAAACCAGCCTGCATGTCAGACATTTTCATCTTGCAACTACAGGAAAGATGCTGATTGCATTTACGCTTACATTTAAACTTTGTTATTTTCCCAGACTAATAGTATTATTAGACTCTTTGAATGATTTATTATTTTCAAAGAAAATGTTGTAGGCAAATAAAGTTATTTGTTAAACAGAGAAAGGTAATTGGAAGCTTACTTTGTCCTGTCATTGTAAAGCCCTGGTTATCCTTTGAAAAGAACAGAAACACATATTTTGTTTTAATTAAAATTAAGAAGATAACTATTCTTAACTAAATAACGGAAATTGAATTTGTATGCAATTGTATCCATTTCTATGCTTCAAAGTATGTAATTTTGTGTTAAAATGAAAGAAAATTAATTTCAAGAAAAAATTCTTGACAACATCCCTCCACTAGAAAGAGCAATTGGCAGGTATTTCATCTCATTTAACTTTGAGAAAATAAAGTATAGGGTTTCTTATATTGAAAAAAGGTTAAAGTTAAAATGACAATAATTCAGTGTTTGATAGATAAAGATCTGGTACCAATACTCCATATTATACTTTTAAGAAATTGATTTGTTTGAAGATGGATGCAAATGTTAGGTATACGAATAATATTGAGAGGTGGAGAGAATTCAAACAATTTCCTTACTGAGATTCTGCTTTCATTTACTGTGAATTAAAATATTCTTCTTGACAGGAAAACAACAATGAACAAGAATTTTACCATTTTCTTTATCTTATACAAGAAGTGGGCACTAGTTTTGGGGATTAGTTTTGAAAAGAGATGAAAATTCTTCCCACCTTTCAACAAAACGCGTAGTTGTGGTAGGCATGGACACACAGCCAACATTTTGCCGTGGGATGTCTGGTACGGTGTGGCCCGAGGCACTCGGACTGCAGGGGACGGCAGCGCCAGCCTGCTCTGGGGAGTCACACGTTCCCTCTGACTCCACTCGTGACTTCTTCATCGCCACCACACAGCTGCTGCGAAAGCACCGCCGGACTGGCCGCATTGCCCGTCTCAGCGCTGGATTCAGCAGGTTTTTCCTAACATCCTAAAGCAGTGTTGGATTTACAGGGAGAAAATGGCACAAGACCGGGAGGGAAAAAAGGGTTAATGTGACTGAACTGACCAAAATTTATAGAGACCTTCTGGTCAATTATTAGGGTGACACTTCAAGCATTTATTATTCCATAAAGAGTAGTTCACCACTGCCTTAACTTAGAGTCTTCTTTAAGCTCCTCACAGACATCAAATACAGTTCGTGTGTCAAATCCCTATGTACAAAAAACTGCTCCTATATTAGACCTAAAAGTGAGAGTGTGCTAAGCTCTCTAAATCCTGTTAGAAAGATAAACCCCTAAATCTTCTCCACTGTCTCTAGCGTCAAGCAACAGCATTTGTTATTCTCTTTGTGCTGCTACTTTCAAGCCTTGACTTGAATAAGATAAAACTTCCTAATAAATACTTTGTTATATATCCATTTCATCTAAAAACGCCGTCTTTCCTGACTTTGGCATCCTTAATGAAAAATCATAAATACTGCTATATGTTAGTACTTCTTACTTAGTTCATTTTTCTTTAATGTGGAAATCCACCTCTGCGTAGAACATGTTCCCCATCAAAATCTGAAACTAACATTTATATCAGTGTACAATATTTCTTACATACACTTACATAAGTATATATTTATATATACTATATATATCTATATGCTTATATCTACACTTATATCATTCTTATATATACTGATTTCCCATTTCATACATATCACTGGTACATTCTTTGAGGATTTTAGCCTAGAGTGGCCATATAAACTACAAATCAACACCTGGACATACTAAAACAGTGGCAAGAGGGCAAATAAAGTACCAGCAACTGAACTACTGGTCTGTTGTGTTGATCTAAACTAACTTGTTTTGAAAGTATAGTCAAAAGTGAACAGACGCACCAGATTTTTCTAACTTTCTGCGCGGTACTAAGAGTACGTGCACAGCTTCATAGCTTGTGCACTATCAGCTCATTTGGAATCCTTTCCACCTCCATACTAGAACCATCAGACTAAACCCATGTTTTTACTGAAATGTAGGTGTGTCCTTCTGGGAGCAAGGTTTTTTTTCCCTCTTTTGTTACGTTTCAAGAACAGTCCAGACTGGTTCACAAGTGGGATTTCTGAACTAGAAACATCTGACCTGGCTGGGTGCTTCCGAAGCAAGTGGATTTTCTACCCACTCTACAGTCTCTGCTAAGAAATCTAACCAGCATTTTCTACAATGTGAGAAAAGGACCAAGAAATCTACAAGGAAAAACAATCTGCAGAAAAAATTTTATCAATAAAAAAATGTAGCAAGGTTTGTGAGAAGAAACTGTATTGTGAACTTTTATATCCTTATAATGCTACAACACTATTACTACTTTAAACTGTACTATTTTTCAAACTGCTATAAGGAAGGAAAGGTATGAGAACTGCAGAATAAGATTTTCTTTTTCCTTGTGGCAAAACCAGTGTTGTTGAGGTCAAATAGCAATGTCACTTGGAGGAATGGTACAAGTATACTAATAAAAAAGTTTAACAGCGGTTATTTCAGTACAGGGGTTCTCTATTGATATAACTGTCAACCAGTGCTAATCTTCTCCCTACCTTTCCTCACCAAAACGATGTTGTTTTTGAAGGCATGTTATTGAAGGCATGTTATTGATTTGTAAACAAAACAGACAGGATTTTGCTTGTAACTAAATGTTAAATACTTGTCAAAAATAAAGGATATGTTATTGTAATATGATAATATAGTTAGATAGACTACTTTGGCCACAACCTTATAGATTCCTTAATATTTCAAAAATTACTAGTGATGCTTTTGTTTAAGTAGCATTTTCATGCTTTCTATGACTTGGTTTGAAATAGATAGTTCTTCTTTAGCTTAAAGGTATTTTGCAGTCTTAATTCAATTTAGCAGCCAGAAACAGACAAGCAACAATTTAAAACTTGACCAGGAGTAAATCCTCCAGACTATGGGTTGAGAATTTCTGCCCTGGGGGTCTGCCACTGCCAGTGTTTATAATTTATCAAAAGCCATTTTGAAGTTCTAGGACAGTTTACAAATTGTGAGCTCTGCCTTCTTTAGAACTCTTAGTTCCTGTGCTGTTATTAACCACCATTAACAGTGCTTTGCCAGAATCTAAATTTCACTATATAGCAGTACTGTGATGTCTGAATGATCATGAACTTTGCATTGTGCTGTGTACAAGGAAAGGTAACTATAAACTAAAATATTGTTCATTATTAAGACCTTTTCCTTTTTGTTTATCTTCTTTCTCTCTGCACTAAACAATAAGATTTTGAAGACAAAAGCACAAGAAAATTTTATTAACTCGCCCAACTTGCAACTTCTAACTGCTAGTAATGGACCTAATGTTCCATTCAAAATAAATTTAAAGGAGAAACAAAAAAGAGGTTCATAGTATTTCAGACTGAAGGTGAAGTAGCAACCTCAGTTCTACATTATGACTGTTATGTTACAAAATGAGATATAAAATCTACTTTTCAAAGTGGTTGAAACACTGGTCTTGTAGTGCAAAAAAGTAAAAAGAAAAGGTTTTAAGTGATATGTTTGGATTAAGCAACCAACTTTAAAATGAAAATCATACAAGTACTGTGAGAATTTGAAGCCAAACTGCTTATACACTAGATTAATACTGGCATTATAAATCATGTAGACAGACTTGAAGTTTTGGAAAATTTTTCTAGATATGAAATTCAGTATTTTCATAAAAGACTACTGACTTCTGTATTTCCTATCTGAGTTCTCATCTGGGTGCATGATGTTTAAATAAGTGTGGTTATCCCTTCCTGAAAAACATCTCTTTTTGCCTGCCACAAACTAACACCATTAGACATTTCTGAGCATTTTAGTTAAGAAATACTGTAACCTTGTTCTGCTTATATTGACAGTTATGGATTGTTGATGGACAAAACACGATTTAAAACTATGACATGGCTTTGCAAAATCCAAACAACTAACAATCATTATGAAAGATTTCCTGAAAATTAATTGTTCCAGGTAAGTATTTAAAAATAAAAATCCTGTATCTAGCAATTACTGAAAAATGAGACTGTGACCCAACCTTCTCTGTGATTTAAGAACTGTAGTAAAATTGATGCCATATTCATGTACAATACACATAAAATAGCTTCCAGAATTTTGTAAACTTCCAAATGCTGTACCAGTGGTCTATGGGTAACAATACAAATTCTCATTGAAGACAATTTAGTCCTCTAATTGTTCATGAAAGTGAAAGTAATGAAGATAACATAGACAGTAATAAAAGGCAAGGTGTTTTGATTGACTAATATGTGCCCATCTAAGACTTAATGGCCAGAATAGGGACTCGATTTGGAAATTAAGCCACTCTCTATTGCAAAACCCTACACTGAAGTGCATCCTGGAAGGTACCAGTTTCCAATGGATGCACTATTTTTTGATCTTTTTAATGAGGGTATAAATATGTAAAGTTGAGATCATTAATATCCTGAAGGAGGTGTATGCTTATAATTTGGAGGTATTGTTGATGCTGTGAAGAAAGATAATACTACAAGAATAATTAGACCCTGCTTCCTAGTAGAAAAAGAAATAAAATTCTTAGTGCAAAATTTCAAAGTCACGAACAAATCGAATAATAATGAGGAGTTCTACTATATAGAAATACATCGTTAGTTGAAGTAGATAGAAATAAGAGAGATCTGAGTATATTTTTTTATTCATAGGATCATTATAAGCAACAATGTAGGTAAAAAATAAGGGAAAAGTGATGCTAAGATGTTCTGTCAGACAAAGTATCTGCAGTAGAGAAAGGCAACAGGTAAATACACAAGACACAGAACATCTTAATTAGAATATTCTCTGTGGTTCTGATTATCTGTGTTCAAAACCAGGTTAACTTGCAGCAAGGGTAGTAATTGGCTGTTAGGATGATCAGGGAAGGAGCATCTACTGTTTTAAAAAATTAAAAATCTTATCTAGTTCAGCACAAAAATGACTGAGAAAGATGTTGAGTCTCTTTAAGTGTGTTTGGAAGTATCAAGAAGGTGGGGGCAGGAATCATGTAAGTGTTCAAATGTGATAGGATGTGTTTTAAGAGTCTGGTAAAAATTATTAGAAATAGATTGTCAGAGCCCAATACACACTGTCTGGGTTCTTTAAGATATTCCACATGTGAAGTATATAATGTTTAATACCAAATTTGCTTATTTGAGCAGAATGATACACTAATGTACTTAAATCACAATATGAGTCCAAATTTCACATAGCAGAGCTATAACAGTGTTTTTATTGGTAAAATAAGTTTTGACAGAAAATAAGAACAATTTTTTTTTTTTTTTTAACTTATGAGTGAGTGGAGAGCTGAATGAAATAATAAAAGGAAAGAGCTTAAGTTGTTTTAAGATGCAGTTTGCTTATTAGGGACGGAATTTTATAACAGGACAGGAATCATCTTGGAGGTGGAATATTAAGTCTGGGACAAGAGTATCTGAGAGGACAATTTACTCTAATCTCAAGGGAGTCACATGAAAACTTATTACTGTTTCCTGATTATTTATTTTCACCATTTTACTGTAATAATTCTGTGTATTAGGATTCTAGCTGATCAGCTGCTGAAGACAAGGGCTCCCCCACCAGTGCATAAGCTAAGAGTTTTTCTCGGTTGATATTTTTTGCTTATCTGTGTGATTTGCAACTGCAGTTCTGGACTCTGTAACTCTCGGACTAAGAGTTTGTTACTAGGGCTAATGCACTCTGCAGTCTTCAGTGAGGCTGGTGCACGTGAGTTAACTATTCTACAGGCTGTTGGGACTACAAGTCTAGCTGCCTGCAGCTGTGAGCCAGGGGGCTTACGAAACCTGCCTAAAACCCCTTTGGAATATTAGAACAGTATCCCAGTAGAGGTGAATGTTTCTTATGTATTGAAACATTAAATTTTATGTAGAAAAAAAAAAAATGGAAGAACTCTTTGTATTATCTAAGATAATATTTACAGAAATAGAATTTTTCCTGTCATGTAGTGTACTGGAAAGAATTTTAGTTGCCTTTTATTTATTTATCTTAACAAATGGATTTGAACTCAAGACAGTGTCTCACAACAATGATACAAGCAATTGAAAAAGATAACTGTGTGTGCCTAGATGGGAGGAAAGAAGGGAATTTTCCCACCAAATATTTGCATGTGGCTGATGACACAGAGTCACAGAAGAGGAGGGGTAAGAAAGAGTGCGAGTCAGCTTGCAGTGCTATCTTCAGTATCCTGAGTCTACCTAGTCATTCTTTCTGATCTATATTCAAGGGTTTTTCAGACACCTAGCAGTTACATGTCAGAATGACGGGTCTCAACCTCGTTTCAGGATAAAGCATCAATCTGCTTGTGAGCACCATAGCCTGACCTGACAGACTTCCAGCAATCCTAGAGGCTCAGTGATTCCTGTGCAGAGGGTAATTCTGAGCTGGGAGTGTAGTGATGGACAAGATATTTTATCAAAGTTGCTTCTCAGATTGCAAGCAAGAGCTGTCCCAGGAGTATCTGTTGAAGGTGATGCTGATCTATGTTTTTTTTGAACGTTATCAGCACTTTTACAACTGATTTTATTTTTTTTTCCTTTTTTCTCCTGCCAAGTATATAACCTCTTGCCATTTATTCTATTTGCTTTTCTGAAGGTAGCAACATAAGACAGGGTAGGTGTATTCTCCTCCTCAACATGAACCTAAAAATACCATTTTTTCTGTATAACATAAAGATTGCTTTCTGGTAGCAAGGACTTAAACATTTTGGTGTTTGTGTCTCAGGGCGGGGGAAGTAGGCAAGAACTAGTTGAATATTTCATGTTCATTTTTAACTGTTGTATGAAACCAGCCATACTTTTTCCAAGTAACTATTGGAAAATAATTCTTTGCTGCTTGTCCAAAAATACAGTAATATTTCCTGCAACTGTTAAACATTTTTCTGTATGTACTGGAACATTTAGATGATAGAAAACTAATAATATATAAATATATTTCAGAGATGTAATTATCTAACAGCTTCCTAGATGTATTACTTGTTCACCCTTAATAGCTTTTCCCTCAGCATTCAGCTTTCGAATGATCTCAGAAAAATCAATAATTATTCTCTTTAATAATTTAATTAATTGGATCAAGACTTAGATTTTTTAATAAAAGGTTTGATTTAAATATAAAGAAAAATGTTAGCAATGCAACTATTGTTTCAGGAAATATAAATAATTTTTCATCTCTAATATGTCTCATGTCAGTTTTTACATATTTAACTATTTTGGAGGGGAAAGGGGAATAACAGGTGGTTCTGCATTCTGAAAGACTCCCAAGAGATATGAATGATAAGATCATAATGAGAAATTTTCCCTAGGACACAATAAAGCTCTCTTTCTTTTAACGCTTTCCAGGTACGACTGATGTGAATTAGGATAGATGCCTTAACCATGGAGTTGAGAAATCATGAATGATATCCGGGAATTTTATCCAAAATTACCAAAGATCCATTGAAGTGCCAAAGCATTGAATTTCTTCAGAGCTTCCCAAAATATTAATATTGATCTGTGACTGTTCTGAAGTATTTAGAAAGTTCTGAAGGTGGATAATAAGCAATCTGCTTAGATTCATGCATAACCAAATCAGTCAAAAATTTTTAGAGCTAGTGTTTTCAGAAACTAATGCTAACAAAAGCTGACAGTTAATATTTATGTATTATGTCTTATTATTCTGTGCTAGGAAAAAAAAACAAACCAAACCAAACCAAAACAAAGCAAAACAACCCCAAAAAACATTAAAACTCCATTCTTATTCACTAAGAATAAAATAGCTTTTGTACTACTACTGAACAGTAGTATCTGAGATGCCTAAATACTTCTGTGGATCTGAATCTATGCACCTAACTCCAAGCTCAGGAACACTTGATTAGATTATTCATAAATATTCTAAATCAGATAAGGCTGACTGTCACACCAATGGGATCAAATCCATTTCACTTTTAGGTATGCTTTTATATTATTTTAAAAGAAAAAATTTCAGTCAGAAACAATGTCTTAATGTTCCAAATACCACCCAGTGCATGGTTCAGAACAATGAAAGTCCAGCACTTGTACTGTTCATGGAAAAACAATGGCAATCTTAAATACTCTCTTTAATCTGCTATGGCACTATCAGCTGTTAAGACCACCAACAGTTTAGTGTGGCTTTAGAAGCTGGCTGCCAGTCATGGATCATTTCTTCCCGTTCTTGGCACAACCTTGTGATAAGGAAGTAAGGAGTCAGTATTTCCTACAATAAAGAATGATTCAAAGGGTTGTGAAATCATTCTCTAACCACTTAGTGCTTCTTTAAATTAATTTTTATTCCATTTTTAAACTGCCAACACCATGTCAGGGTGAAGAATGATAACCACATTAAGTTGTGCATTATCTTAGACTTCCAGGAATCATTGCACCAATCAGCTTCTTAACAAATAAAAGATCCCCAATCTAGTTATCATCTTCACTAGTGGTAGATGTTTAACATGTCCAAAGCAAGAGATGAAAAGGCAATGATCATGCTCAAAGTGTTGAGTCAGCTTTTCAGTCCCTCGGTTCTTACCCTGTCCATACCTGCAGGATAACATTCCCTATTATCCTCAAAAAACTTGTGTTCAGACCGAGAGCCTGAACCTAGTACAGTTCACAAATGTAGGGTGCTGATCAGAAGAATGTTTCAAAATACTTGAATTTTTCATGTGCATTTCCTATTGTAGTACCTGTTCGATGATTCAACTCCCTCATTGTTGCATATCACTTTGACATCCTTTACCTCACCCCCTTAGCATAATGTTGTATAGAAACATAGTTTTTAAAACACTGCATATAAGTTGTGGTTTTCTGTCAGGAAAATGGAGTTTGGTTGGATCCTCTGCCTTCTCTTATCAATGGGTTGCACTGCCACTCTTATCTTCATGTAAGACCTAGACAAAACTAGCACAAAAAAATGGAAGCTATAACTAGAATTGTCACACACTTAAGTAACTTTAGAAACATTTTAAAAAGAATCCTCAGGATCATCATTATAATCCAAGCTGTTTATATAAAG
Source organism: Tyto alba (assembly GCF_018691265.1). NCBI lineage: Eukaryota > Metazoa > Chordata > Aves > Strigiformes > Tytonidae > Tyto > Tyto alba. The sequence goes on along the minus strand of NW_024881324.1, from coordinate 25,569,637 downwards.
ATGAACAATAGTATTGAGCGGCACAAATGTCTGTTTCAGATGCTTTGTTGTTAAACCAGATGTCCTTTAAGCATGTCTGCCTTGCATTTTCATCTAGTTATAATGCTGTTCTTTACTCCCTATTTATACATTACTTCCATCAATCTTCTAAATTGAAAAATTCCTCAAAATATTTACGAAGATGAAAATTTTATAAATGCTAATATCAACTGCTCTACAATTGCTGTGGATTTGCCTTCTTAATAGCAACTTAAATTGAGAAGAAGCAATTACTCAACCAAAAATCCCCACTTTTATCTTTTTTCTCTGCAATGTTATTTGATCGTCTTTTGATAGTAGGACCATCAGATATACCATTCTGAGAAAAGAGATAGAGACAAATATGGGCTCTATACTTGTAACCATTGTGCTAAATGAAAGAAGACTAATGAGTTGTTTAAGAAACTCCTTAAAGCTCTAGGATCTTTAAATAAAGATAATTATTTATATCTTTATAATATAATAACAGTACCTTCAATAATTTTATTACATTTTCCTAAATTATTAAATTGGCAAAGTTATTCAATTTTAGAAAAATTAATTTGTTAAATTGGAGACGGCTCCACATTTGTACAGATATTACTTATAATGGCTACAGAGCTTTCTTTTCCCCTAGACTTTACAAGCACATGCTGCATATATGTAGTAAATCTGTTGAACATGGTAGCACTAAAAAACCTACCGAAGTCCAGAATAATGCTACAATCTAAGACTCTTGTTTTACTTAATATCTAGTTGCAGATAGTGCCCTCTAATTTAATACAAAGATTAGTGCTCAGAGATTTTCACATATTTATTTTCTCAGAAGCACTAACTCAATAGAACAATGTATGTGTGAGTGTGTATGTGCACATACATGTGCATTAGCACATGTGTGTTTGTATGTTGGGTAGGTTTTCAGAATGGAACTAAAAAAAGTTTGCAAGCAAGAGTAAGGCTATCGCTTAGTTTGCTAGTGAGGGAAAAGAAAATAAATAATTAGCTCCAAGTCTACAGGCCATTCAAATGTCATTGAAGCAATCCATTTATACTTGTCTCCTGAGAAGATTAAATTCTGTAGGAATTTTTCTGGCATATTCATTCCATTTGTAAATTATGCTTAGGCAGTATTACACAGAAAAGTATATTTCAAATATCCTACTTACTGTCCTCTTTTTTCCTTCTCTTCTAGTTGCTACATGGATTCAACAACAAATATTGTTGAACATTAATGCCAGAGTACTAATTTAAAATGATGGAACTCAAAGTAAGCGTTTTTATATTTCAGACTTCCATGAAAGATGACAAGTATTATATAAGTAACTCTTTAAGACTCTTTAAATAACAGTCTTACAATTATTTCCGATACCTTACTGCAATGTAAACCCAATGTCTAATTTGAGATTTAGTTAATCTTTCCCTATTGAAGGATTCTTTTGCTTGTTTGTACAGGTGAATAGTTGTCACAAAGTGAGTCTGAACTGAAAATTATGAGGAAGTTGTCTGTAATTTCTTTTTTTTTTTTTTTTTTTTTAATACAGTTTTCCTGGTGGGGTACAGTTAGTATAGATTTTGTATACTGCTGTATATCTAAATATCTCTCTATTGCAAAGCTTTGACATGCTGTCCATAGCATTATAGGGTAAAACCTAGCACTTATTTTCTGTAAACAAATAGATATCTCAGTGGTCTGGCCTTTTTGTTTGTTTAGTTGACAATGAGTTTAACTTTCATGCAGTAGTAGTGCTGTTTTCAACCTAGTTGATAGAGTTTGGAGGAAGAAGGAGAGGCTTAGTAACTTACAAAACTACTTTGAAGACTGAACAAGGTGTTGAATTATGCAGACTGTATGGATCAAGCCATAAGAACTGATATGGAGAAGGTGTCAGCCTGTTCCCATCCAGTGTCGGGGGTGGTTTCCATATGATCCCAAGAATGAGATTAAGATCCAAACGAGGTCAAATACTGGACATCCAAAGTGGCTTTTTATTATCAAAAGTGAAAAATAGTAGCGATAGGACAGAGAGGAAGAAGAAAGACAGAAATCAATCAAGAATTGAAGGAACAGCCACCACCATGGATCCATGGCGTCCCGCGGGGCGGGCGTGGGAGGGTGGTGGTCCAAATCCCTCGGTGTTTCGGTGGGGGTGGTCACGACTGCGGCCCCGCGTGTGCCGGCCTTGTCTGGACGGCCCTTTTTATACCCGTTCCGGGCTGCGGTTTCCATGACAACAGCAGGTACCTGCAGCCCCCTCACACTCCTGCACACGCGCACTCGCTCCAGACCCGTCCCGCCCTTCACGTGACGTCACACGGTGACATGTTGGCGGGCTTCTCTGTGACGGGGCAGTCGTCCTCGTAAGGCGGCCAGTCCCTGAGCTGGGCAGCTCGAGGCGAACAGTCCGTAGTTCAACTGCTCGCAAGCTTTGAGCTTCATAGCTCAGTCCCTCACAGAGTCTTACTGACAGACTATAGAAATAAGTGAACTATGTACCTTGGTAAATACACCGCTGTTTGTTTAGTTTAGGTTTTTGTTTGGAGAAAACTTAACAGGACTTTGAAGTGTTAAAGCTACTGAGATGCCTCAAAATTTCATGCAGCCCCCATGTGTCTTACTCCATGCCAGACAGCTTGTGAATGCTGGTCACAAGAGGCTTCTTCCATATTACCTGTGTTTCCATTCAGAATGAAAATCTAGCAACAGGAGTTTTCAGACAGGATATTAAATGCATGGGGTGGAGGTTTTTTTGGTTTTGTTTGTTTGTTCTTTTTTTTTTGTTGTTGTTCCCTAAGTGTTGTCTCCTATTCCTACTACTACTAAAGAATGCTCATACATTTTTGGGATGCCCAGATGTAATTGTCATCTACTCAGAAAGCAACTAACACCTGCTTGTGACCATTTTAATACTTAAATTAACAATTTGTTTATGACTTCTTCTGTGAGGAAAACATTATTCCATCTAGTAGGTATGGTTTGTCTTTCTTTTTATGTTTCAATTTACTTTTTTTTTAATGTCAGCCCACAAGTACATAAATATATATATGTACTTTGTGTAAACAGAGATGACTATAGTAGATAGGGTTTATACTTAGCTCTGGTTTACAGATTTACTAATCTGAAAGCACTTTGCAGTGGCAGGACATTTGAAGAGCATGATTCTAACTTGGCCTTAGAAGAATGCCAGAAGATGTGCCAATGTGTTTTAATATCTCGAGTAGCTGCAGCCAAGATGCTCTTTATCAGAAGGTGCTGTAGGTATCATTTTCACTGCTTTTTTTTTTTTTTTTCCTCCAAACTGAAAGAATTTCAAGGTGGGTTTTTTAATTACCTCACCCTGGGATGTAGTTGGACTGAAAGTGTTGGAATCAGTGACTATAGTCCCCTACTATTACTAGACATCATGTCACAATTTTGATAAATGCAATTTAGGATGAACTACAGTGCTACTGGTCACATAATCTCAAAGAAACCTGCGTCCTGGAAACATCATCAGTAATAAATCTAAAAGTGTTAAATGCACAACTGTAGAGAAGAAAAATTAATTGGGAGAAACAAACCCCACTTCAGTCAAAAGGTGCCATGAGACATGACCATTTTCTTAAATGTAACCACATTTTCTGCTATGTCTTCTGTTCTTCCCCATTCTTGAAGAGAAGAGAAACAAAGACCTGCCGCTAATACACTTACTCTAATTCCACAGTTTACAGGTTTAAATATGTTCTTTCCTATATCTAGCACTCTTGCCTACTTTGTGAAATGAATAATCCCATCAAGTAACCTTCTACCATTTCATAAAAAAAATTAAAAGCAGTGACTCTTCTAAGGTTCAGACACCTCTCTGGTTGAGACATTAAAAAAACACACAGCCACGGAGCTGCTCAGGAAAGACAGTGGCTGTGGTGCCAACTTACCTTTTCATGATACACTTCTAACTAGGTGTTTTTCCTGTTGTTTCAAATGATTTGGAATCACAAGCAGCTATAATTTTTTTAGAGACAGAAAAAGGAAGTGAAGTGTTTGCTTTCCTAATACCCAGTTCACTATTAAAAAAGAAGAATCTGAGCTTTGAAAAATTTGGTTCGTAATCCTTCAAACCTTAAATTTCCTTACAAAAATAGCTAAATAATCAATGAACTACAACATTGCTGTTAACCAGTTACGCTAAAGTTTGAGAAAATTTCTTTCTACACGTATTCCATTTATTGTTTTCACTTTCAGTAATACTAGTTTAAGATAAAGCATACCTTTTGTTTTCTTGAAGCCTGTGGAGAAACATTGTAGAAAACCTTTTGTGTAAGAATAACAGCTGCTGGCATCCAGCTGCAATAAAATTAGTATTCTAGTTGAAATCTGGCAACTGGGAGTCCCTTGACAGTGTTTTCCAACTACAGACTTCATAGCTTGTCCTCCCATGCATCGTGAGAGAAGAAACATTACACTTGCTTTCAAACAGCTGCTGTATGAAAAGCCAGAAGTATTTCACCCAGCTCTGAAATGTAGCAGAATCCATTGTTCTTACTGAAGTGCCTCTTGCTGAACCTCCATGAAAGTACCTGGGATTATGCAGGCTGCAGCACCTGGCATGGATAAGTCACCTGGAAGTATGAAGGTCACTGCACTTAAATCAGTGTTACAGATACTACTGGATGTATATAACTAATTAAAAACAAAGAAAAACAAAACCACTGAGAATTGTAAAGCACTTGAAAAGCCTTTTGAATTTAGTAATTTGATTGCTAAATCTATGAAGCAGAGTTCTATACAATTGCTGTGAAACGTTCTATGCAGATCTAATTAATTCTTCAAAGTGAACTATTATTTGGTGGGAAAAAAATCATAAGAATCTCACTAAAGTAAGTGGCAGCATTATTTTATTACCCACTCACTTACTCTCACTTGAAGTGTACATAGTATCTTGTGAAGGGCTAAGGTTTTTAATATGTTTTTCTGATTTGATTTTAAAAAATGACATATATATGCAATTTTTTTTTTTTTGCCCCTTTAGAATATTTATTTTACTTTGGCAAAGTGACATCAGGTCGGGGGCTAGGTGACGACTTCCATCCATTGGTTTGCTTTCAGGAGAGTGATTTGGTCCGATTTCGTTTATGATAAGAGCTCATCTTCCAGTATTCTAAAAATACACTTGTTAATTACTTTACCTACACTGATGGATGGTAGTTGGCTATGTCAGTTGGTGGTATAAATTAATCTGGCAATTGTCTTCAAATCCATACTGTTTTTGAAAAGTAGTTCATTTTGGACACTATGCAGGGTCAACTCCAATATAATACAAACCTCTTCCCATGACTAAAGCCAATTACCAAAACTTAAATATGACAAAATAACAAATAGTAAGCCATGATTTTGAGTATCTGCCATTTTTCTGAAGGAAAGATGATGAAAATACAGGATGAAAACAGGCAGAGGGAAAAACTTGATTTTTAAGAGAGAGAAAACCACTGTGTTTGGTGTATGCTGGAAGGTACATCAGATGCTTTACATTTTCCATGTAGATTTAGACTCCTGGAGGAGAACAGAGTGTATGTGTTGTGCTCCTGGGTATTCAGAAGTCTTTGACACATAGATAAATACTTTCTGCCTTGACAAAATTTGGGCTTGGAAAAGACAGCATGAGAAACTCAATTGTTAAGTATGCAAAAATTCAAGCCTTGTATGTTCCCTGAGTACAGAGGCTCCCTATGAATAAGTATAGAACTCGTGCTCAGATTTCAGCATGTTCTCAAGTACTAATAAGGGAAAAAGCCTGCAGTACAGTTATTTAATGTTGAAGGAAATATATCAACTCAGGTTTCTTAAACAATATTTTGTGTGCTGTTAAGTGTTTTTTCTGTTCTAAATTCTTGAGAAATGATCAAACCTGCTATAATTTCTTACAAAACTTTGAAGTATAACAGCAAAAGAATTCCTGGAATAACTGAAAATTTGAAATATAAATAATGCAATTTAGATTTAAAATTTGGCTTTATAGTTCTGTTCAGTATAGTTAAGGCTGTACAAAATGTCAGGAGTTTTTTTCCGCATCATTCTGTAGAATATCTAAAAGGTTAAAGGGATTGCAAAATAAGTTACCAAATTAAGTAGTCAAATGAACACATAGCAGGAAAAGTCCTAATGACTTAAGCTTAGCAATTATATGAAATCCAGTAAAGACAATAGATCAGTTGTTATTAAATGTAATGTTATAATGTTAAATACTTTATTCCAGTGGGAAACTATTTGGGTAACTCTGAAACTATGATTACTAAAGAAGGCAGCGATATCCTTGGCACCTTCTGAATTCTTTCAGTGCTGGTAAACTGTATATATAAAGCACATGTAAACAAAGTCATGGTGCCAGCACAAAGTACATTAAACTTCCTTAACCCCAAATCTCACACTGATGATTGCTGGCATGACTAGAAATGACCAATCAGTCAGGAGTATTCCGGCACTCAAATAGGATAGTTAATAATGATGTTAGAAATTACTAAAATGAATTGTGTCTTACAAAACAAATTCTTGAAAATTCAGTCAATTTCAACTGGGGTTGATTTCTGACTAAGGGGATCACTTATGAGTTTTTTTATCAGGCCCAGAGATTGTTAGCTTAATTTTACATTTTGTAACATAATTTGTCTGCTGGTTAGAAACCCACACAGGAATCAGTACTCTCTCCGGGTCTTTGAGTATGTCTGGTTTAAGAATAAATTTTACTTGGCTGTATATCTCCTCTGTCAAGCTCAGGGATCCCCATGTAATTTTTCAAGGTTCGTTGAAGTTGCTTATCCCTCATAGATGATTTTACTGTTTCTCTTAAATTGTTTAACCCTGTCTGTAACAAGCAAGTAACATTTTCTCTCTCTAACATAGTGTAGTTATATATTTTTTTATATATATTATATGTATACACACACGCACGTGCACACACATACACACACACGTGTATATACCATCTCTGTAAAAGCTATATATACAATGACCTGAATGTCAGTAAGACAGAAATAAAGAGGTATGATAGCTGAGCCTAGAGGGTCTGAAAAAAGTGGTATTTTATATATATATATATATATATATATATATACATACACACACATATGTGGGGTTTTTTTTGCATATATATAAATACACACACACATATACACTTCAGCAACCCTGATATCTGTTGGAGGGACAACATCACAGGGCATAAGCAATCCAGGAGGTTCCTGGAATGCACTCATGACAGCTTCCTTCTCCAAGTGATAGAGGAGCCAACAAGGAAAGGTGCTATGCTGGACCTCGTTCTCATCAACAAGAAGGTACTGGTGAGAAGTGTGAAGCTCAAGGGCAGCCTTGACCACAGTGACCAGGAAATGGTGGAGTTCAAGATCCTTAGGGCATCAAGGAGGCCGCACAGCAAGCTTGCTTCCCTAGACTGCAGGAGAGGAGACTTTGGCCTCTTCAGGGATCTGCTTGCTAGAGTGAAATGGGATAAAGAATTTGAGGGAAGAGAGGCCTAAGAAAGGTGGTTAATAATCAAAGATCACCTCCTCCAAGCTCAGGAGTGATGCATCCCAACAAAGAAGAAGTCAGGCAAAAATGCCAAGAAGCCTGTGTGAATAAACAAGGAGCTCCTGGACAAGCTTGAACATAAAAAGGAAGCCTATGGAGGGTGGAAACAAGGACAGGTAGCCTGTGTGGAGTATAGAGAAATTGCAGCCAAGGATCAGGTTAGGAAGGTCAAAGCCCTCATAGAATTAAGTCTTCCCAGGGACATCAGGGGCTTTTACAGGTATGTTGCTGATAAAAGGAAGACTAGGGAAAATGTGGACCCTCTCTGGAAGGAAACAAGAGACATGGTTGCCCAGGATATGGAGAAGGCTGAGGTACTCATTGACATTTTTGCCTCAGTCTTCACTGGCAAGTGCTCCAGCCACACCACCCAATTTGCAGAAGGCAAAGGTGGGGACTGGGAGAATGAAGAACCAACCACCATGGGAGAATATCAGGTTCAAAAACATCTAAGGAACCTGAAGGTACACAAGTTCTGATGAGATGCATCCATGGGTCCTGAGGAAACTGCTGGAAGAAGTGGCTAAGAAACTATCCATCATATTGAAGAAGACATGGCAGTCTGGTGAAGTTCCCACTGACTGGAAAAGAGGAAGCATAACTCCCATTTTTAAAAAGGGAAAGAAGGAAGACCAGGGGAATTACAGACCAGTCAGTCTCAACTCTGTGACCAGCAATATCATGGAGCAGATCGTCCTGGAAAATATGTTAGGGCACATGGAAAATATGGAGCTGTTTGGTGACAGCCAACAGGGCTTCGCTAAGGGCAAATCATGCCTGACAAATTTGGTGGCCTTCTACTACGGGGTTATAATACTGGTGGATAAGGGAAGAGCAAGTGGTGTCACCTAACTGGATTGTGCAAAGCTTTTAACGCTGTCCTGCACAACATCCTTGTCTCTAAGTTGGAGAAACATGGATTTGATGGATGGAGCAGTCAGTGCATAATTGGCTGAATGGTTGCACTCAAAAAGTTGTGACCAACAGCTTGATGTACAAGTGGAGAGGAGTGACGAGTGGTGTTCCTCATGGGTCATTATTGGGACAGGTGGTGTTTAACAATTTTGTTGGCAACATGGACAGTGGGACTGAGTGCACCCTCAGCAAATTTGCTGGTGACACCCAGCTGTGTGGTGTGGTCGACACACTGGAGGGAAGGGATGCCATGCAGAGGGACCATGACAGGCTTGAGAGATGGGTCCATGCAAATCTCATGAAGTTCAACAAGGCCAAGTGCAAGGTCCTGCACATGAGTTGGGTCAATCCCAAGCACAAATACAGGCTGGGTGATCAGTGAGAGCAGCCCTGCAGAGAAGGACTGATGGGTAGTAGTGGATGAAAAACTCACATGAGCTAGCAATATGTGCTCACAGCCCAGAAAGCCAGTTGTGTCTTGGGATGCATCAAGAGAAGTGTGGCCAGCAGGTCAAGGGAGGGGATTCTCCCCCTCTACTCTGCTTTTGTGAGAACCCCACCTGCAGTGTTGTGTCCAGCTCTGAAGGACCCAACATAAGAAATACATGGACCTGCTTGAACAGGTCCAGAGGAGGCCACAAATATGATCAGGGGACTGGAGCACCTCCCTTATGAGGCCAGGCTGGGAGAGTTGGGGTTGTTCAGCCTGGAGAAGAGAAGGCTCTGGGGAGACCTTAAAGCAGCCTTCCAGTACTGAAAGGGGGCTACAGGAAAGGTGAGGAGGGACTCTTTATCAGGGAGTGTAGGGATAGGACACAGGGTAACAGTTTTAAACAGAAAGAGGGTAGATTTAGGTTAGATCTAAGGGAGAAATCCTTCCCTGTGCAGGGGGTGAGGCGCTGGCCCAGGGTGCCCAGAGCAGCTGTGGCTGCCCCCTCCCTGGAAGGGTTCAAGGCCAGGTTGGACGGGGCTGGGAGCACCCTGGGCTGGGGGAAGGGGGCCCTGCCCGGGGCAGGGGGGTTGGAACTGGATGATCTTTAAGGTCCCTTCCAACCCAAACCAGCCTGTGATTCTATGATTTATATATAGGCCTGTTGAGCTTGTGCTACTGAAAGAGCACATACTGAAAAAAAAGTGAAAGGGACATGAAAGTTAACTCAAGGAACCATCTTTTATGAAGTCATTCAAGAAAAAGCAAAATATAACTAAGAACAGATACAAAGATCTATTGTATTATCAGTTATAAGTTAAGAGAAAGGAAGAGAATATTAAAATAAAATATTTTTATATCAACGTGAAAGCAAAATAACGTATTACAAAATTTCACAATAAATCACTCCATTTAAAATTTTTTGGGCGAATATTAGACCTCATACAGGCATGGATAGACTTTAGAAAAATAATGTTAGAGAAGAAAATCCTGGTTTGAGGGCTGTTATGGAAGGCTGCTTTATGTTATTTCAGTTTTCACTGAGGCTTATAATAAACTACACAGTTTCGTAGCATTTCTTAGTATCTCCATCATTCTTTAGCTATAAAGATCTAGATTAAAATTAATTTAACAATCTCTACAAGAATTACTTTATGCTAAGAATATTTCTTATACACAAAGAAGAATATGGTTAATTCCATCCCTTCCTTGCCCCCATATCTTTAAATCAATTCAAGTAATGTGTACTTTTAAAATCAAACATCTCTTACTGAACCACATGTTGTTCCATTGCTTTGGTGCCAGTGGAAGGTGGCCAGCTCTTTATAAAGCACTGTATCTGTAATACAGTTGTGTTATTCACACAATTGCTTTTAATGAGCTGGCTCTGAGCCAATGGTATCTATGTCTCTGTGTTAGCTCTGTGGTGTACACGATGACATAATTGTTTCTTGACTAATAAGCTATAATGTGAACCACATGGACTGTGGAAATCTAATTTACAAGCTAAGTGGTTGTTTTGACCATGGATTGAAGATGCTGCCACACAGAAACCAAAGATCTGAACTACACAGTAGTGGCATGCTCTCTGCCTTGAACAGTAAAAAGCATGTGCTGCTGACAAATGCAAGTGCTTCTGGGACCCCGTTACAGAAGAGCAATATAGGTTTAATACTGTGTGTCTCCTTAGCACAGAAGCATTTTATCGGTGACTTTGACAAAATAAACTCAAATTTTATAACTGCACGACGTTAAGGCCTGATGAATAAGTTAAGCAAAATAAAGAAAAACTGCTGTTTTAAAATGGGAAACAGTTATCATGAAATATTGAATTGCTTTCAGTGTTACACTTAAGTATATGCAATTTAAGCCTGCTAATTTACTGGAGACTCTTGGATTGTGTGAGATTTTTCCAGCTTCATGAATAATATAAAAGTAAAGATGCAGTTGGATATTTAAGATACACTTTTTTAAAAAAAAAAAAACACTTAGAACTTTTTTTTCACTTAACAGCATAGAAGAACTACCATTTTTGGTACCTCCTTTCAAAATATGTCTAAGCATGTAAGAGTACATATTTCTAGGCACCACCAGGCAAAATGGGAAGTATAACAGCTCATTTTTACACACTGAATGTCATCACTGCTCAAGTGAGTCAAAAGTCAAGTAATTTTTTTTTTTAACTAAGCAACATGGTGTTTTACAAGAGATTAGCACTGACTATTAGAAGATGTGTGCTAATTGCCTTTCTTGCAATTTGTTAACTCCAGAAGAAATATTAACAATGTTTAACTAAAACACTGATAATGTCGTTTTTTCAGTTTTGTTTTGTTTTGTTTTTTTAAAGAAGACAGTGCAGTCAAAGCTATTATGTCGCTTTCACAGCTAGTTCTTTTGCTTGAAAAACAGAAAAAAATCAGGTTGCCTACCTGCTGTAGAAGTCCAAGCTGAAAGTAAAGAACAAACACTGGAGACTTTGTGACTTTCTGAACTTAAAATTCTGACAAATCTTAACCAGTGAGTATGCTGCCTGCACAGAATCTTTCTGCAGTTTCTAACAAGGGAGACAGAGGAGAGATTATAGCTCCTGGTAGTGTCCAGTTTCATGCCAAATTAACTGCACTTGTAGGGAAAATACTCTACAGAGTTGACCTATGAGGCTGCACAAAAAGGAGAAGCCTTTTCTTGGTTTTGATGTCTCCAGAGAGGTGTGATAGATAGAAACTGAGTTTCCTATCACAGGAGAACTTCAGTAAGTCTTCATTTCTATTTCCAAATGAAAAATTCTGTTTGTTTTATTTTGAAGGAAGAAGGAGAAAAATACAGTGAGTGAACTGTCTGGGGCATCATTTATGTGTGTCACGCTGTTTGAGAATAATAGCTTCCTCAGTGGCTAGGGACCTTACAATACTTTACTGCTTCTTCTGCAGTAGAGTATCTTTGATAGTGACATTATTCCACAGGATTTTGCTACACATAGAAAAATGGAAGCATAAGGAATGTCATCAGAATTCTTATTTTGACATTTTTAACAAATCTTGGTTGGAAATTTTTTTTAGTGATGTTGACTTTTTTTTTTTTTTTTTTTTTTTTTTAATACATTTAATTATGTGGAAACTCTGGTTTGTTCTGTAAGTTGCTATAGTTCTCCTAGCACTAATAAGTGCCATATTGGAGAGTCAGCATTGTAAAACTCCTTACCCGCACTGTAAATCTCTGACCTAACTCTGCTTCTTGTTAGTTTCTTGATACAGATTTGATATGGTAGATTTTTTGTTTTAAACACTTTATCACCATCAGATCATTTTGCTTTTGTAGCAATTATTCTGCTATAACAACGATTAAGCCAGAATAAATATTTAATTACAAACACACACAACATGAGTCCTTAATGTAGTTTCATCAGGAACTTATGGTATGGCAAAAGATTGTTGTATACTTTAGTTAAAACATGGGCTTACGGGTCAGTAAAGAAAGCATTTGACAATAGAAATTACAAAAGCATCCTAAGGAATACGTCTTTAAAAGCTGGGGTTTTTTTTTTTAGTGGTGGATTTTGGGAACAGATTGATGTTCTGAAAGGTCTCAGCTTCTTTATCTAGGAGTCCAAACAGACAGCTGCTGCCCTGTTTTTTCTGGTTTTCACTCTAGTAACTTGATAGCTTTTGATTCATCTGAAAAAGATTATGATAATGAAAAGGAGCAACAATAATGCTCACAACAGAAGACAGATCAGATCTTCAGCTTGTCATGTCAAGCAGCTCACAGAATACAGGATGGTTAAGATGGCAGGGACCTCTGGAGGTCATCTGGTCAAAGCCCCCTGATCAAGCAGAGTCACCTAGAGCAGCCCGCCCAGGACTATGTCCAGGCTGCTCTTCCCCATAGGGCCTTATCCCACAGAACACTTTCAAGCACATCCCTGGTGAGCCCAGAGGCTGCTCTCGTCAAGTCCAGCATTGCGATCTTGCTTTTTCACCCTCCTTCCTCTTATCAGGATCATGAACTCTACTATCTCATGGTCATTGCAGCCAAGGCTACTTTCAACCTTCACATCCCCAACCAGGCTTTCTTTGTTTATAAGCTGAGATCTTTCAGAATAGAGATCTGCTCCAAAAAAGTCAGCATCTCCTCTGGCTGCCAAACCAAAATGTGCTGGTTTTGCCTTTCTGCCCTCTAAACTTTGTATAGTGTTGATGTATATAACTATGTGTATGGTTTGAGCGCTGGCACACATTTCACTTCTATGATATCAAGTCCTACATAAAAATTGTTTTGTTACCTGCCAGACTTAGTGGCTTACTTCTCACTATGGATTTGTTTTTTTTTTAATATGAATTTTACAGGGTGATGTGCATGAGGCACAAGAGAAAGTGAAGGGAGAGTGGAAGCAACATAAAATTATAATGGTTGCTCTACCTGCAGAGGTAACAAAGTACCAAAAAAGTAATAAAGAACCAAAAAAGTAACAAAGTACCAAATCCAAGGATATGGAAAATCTGCTCTATTTTTGGTTTATACTTTTCTCTCTAGTGAGTAGTGTTATTGGTATGATAGAGATGCCTAAAACATGATCCTTTGGATTTTACATCTTTCATTTTGTTTGTGTTTGTTGCTGGTGTTGGGTTTTTTGTGTTTGTGGTATTTTTTTCTTTTTCCTAAAGAGTATTAATCAGAAATCTTCTCTATTTGTACAGAATTAAATGTATATCAAGGTGCATCTGTGGTGACTTTAGTATTCTCCACACACTGTTTGATACTTGGCAATTTTATCCTCCTGTCACCCCATTTCCCGAATGTTTTTTGAAGTGTTGCACTTTCTTGCACATTGGCCCAAATTATTGAGTATTCATGTGTAGCTGTGAAGCATTTTGTTTTATCTTGTGTTTGATATGATTAAGAAGTAAGAAAAGTGTAGAATTCTTGCACTTCTCCAGATTTCCTGTGCCTTAAGACTGTGTGTTCAGGAAGTTTTCCATTTACTTCCTCTCTTTCATCCTCATATAGAATGGAAACCAGCCTCAATTGCTTTTCAATCTACTTCCAGAATAGGTAACATGATAAATCTAAAATGTTTACCAGTTAAACAAAAATAAAGAGCCAATAAATTAAATAAACCATCAGAGGTCAGTTTCCACTATTTTGTAGCTTAAAAAAACCCAAAGAAACAACAAAACCCCCCAAACCCCATCTTCATTTTAATGTAACACTTCTGATGACTAGACATTAAATAATCAGCTTGCAAACTATAAAGACGCATCTGCCTGAATGACTGAAAAGATCTTTTATAAGTCCATGAAGGGAGGAGGAGGTTTCCTCATGAAAGGTGCCAAGAGAGCTATCCAAGCAAGTCACCTGAATGAACTACCTGAAAGAACCTACTAAGCATATGAGTTCTTTAAATCCAGTCTTGATTTGAAGACATCAAGACAAAACAACAACATACTTAGGAATAGTGTTGAGTGTTTTTGTTTGCTGAACTTGTAAGACTCACTGAATGAATCCCAGTATAACATTTTGATATAAATAGTTAATTTATTTACTGGATTTATTTTTGTGCAGGTTAAAAAATAAAGGGTTATGATTAAATGAGGGTTTTTTTTTTTTTATTTTGATTTATCTCAATTTCTTCATGTAAGGAGTTTGTGAGTTTACTGTATAGAGAAAACTTGCTGTTGGTGTGCTACTCCTTTTCACTTAAATTTATTGCTTATGCTGCATCATAACTTTGTACATTTCATTCTAGTATAGAAGTTCAGTCCCATGAACAGTGACTCTGTTCGGTTACTTAAACATCTTATAAACAAATCATATCTGGTGTTTTCCTAATGTGCACTATTAAAGCTAGAGGTGGATGTCTATATATGGTACAATGGAATGGATACACAAGAATTCACAGGACCAATATATTACTGTTATTCAGTTGGAAATTGCCAAATTTAACAAAGCATTACAGAGACCCCTTTGCTGTAAAAAAATAAAAGCTCTTCAAAATACTGAAGACATTTTATTTCACAATAAGTTTCCTATTCAACAATGATTGTGGTTGTTATTAAAATCTGTTATAACAGTTATTAGTATGTAACATATTTATAAATTGATCTATCAAAGGTAAAATTTCCACTGATAAATCACCAATGGGTATTTTAATGGATGATAAATGAAGGTTTTTACATATGAAAGAAAAACCTTCAAATATTTAAATCTTAAATGATGAAATCTAGGCTTAATATGTCTGTTTATATTTCATTTCTCTCATCCTGCTTAATATCTTAGTATGCTTTCAGTACACAGTAAGACAGATGCTCTTAGAAGGTGGTTCTCTTTGTGATCAATAAAAAGAAATTATAAGCATGCAAGTTCTTGTAAATGAAAACTGTTTCAAGTTTCATGCTACATGTTCTAAGTAATATATTACTTCCTGAAGAACCCAATAGGATAAATTAGTCTGTAAAGGGACCCTACAGAGAAACTCTATGAAAGCGGCAGTTCTCACAAGGCTAAGAGAAATGCCGATGTGGAGTTTTTGCATGTATATTCTACCATTAAAGCAGCTGGACATGACCCTAGACATCTCCAAGAGACCAACAGTTCAATATGGTGTTTTTTTCCAAGTCACAGAAGAGCTATTTCTAGTTTGAAGATCATTAAATGCCTCAGTTGCCTTCTAGATTAGTTATTCCTTAGTTTAGTCTTAAACCTAACTGTGTTCTAATTTTACACATAATTAGTTTGCAATAATGTGAAACATTGTTGATTTTACTTTCTTCAAGGATCAAGGACTGAAACATCTGCCGAACAGAAGTTTATTCTTTTTAATGCCATAACTGATGGAGAAAAAACTTCTATCCATCCTGGAAGTACTAGAAATAAACTTTCAAGTACTTGCCCCCTGGAGTGTTTTTAATAGCCCAATATTGCACATCTGTCAGCCTCATAGCTCTGTCTCTGATTCTTGTTCCTACACTACTCTTGTTGCAGTGGGAGCTTCTTCTTTCTTTCTCTCTTCCTATTTATCTTTCTCCTTCTTTAGTCACTGCTTTCTAGAAACTTCTCCCCAATGTACTTGCTTAATGCCTCATATAGAAATTGCTATCCCTTCCCTGTAGAGGAGTCTGTATGATCCAAGGAATCAGACAGATAGCTCTTCTCTCTGTTGGTTAACCATAAATTTTTAACAGAACAGAACATACAATAGAAATACTGTAAGTGATAAACAGACAAACAAGAGTGCATCAGCATTAATATCTGATAAGGATGTCTTTAAGAAGCAAGAGAAACACTAATGAGAAAAAACTTGTCCACTAGAAAGAAGACTACTCAGCTTTGTAGGAAATGCGACTTACACAGTCCTTGTTATAGAATTTCTACATGGATCAATATACTATTTCTGCATCAATCATATTGGTTTGACAGCTCAGGCTAAAACAAATTATGTTGTCTGTGTCATCGTTAATTCTTAGAACAAAATAATCTATGTGCAAACCCCCATATAATATGGCTATTTCTCAGTTAAATATGGACTATATTTATTCTTAAATTATGTTTAGTATGAAATTCTTGGGATTATTAGCTGACTCCTCTGTTAACAGATCAGAAGTCTGTGTAATCAATTTTTTCTTTATATGGGTCAGGATTTTTAAACCTGATTTTATTCCTACAAGGATAAAAATTATGTGGACTATGTAATTGTATAGGGTCTCAAACATCTCATCACAGTTAATGGGATGTGACTTATTACACTAACAATCAGGTTGTTTGTCTCATTGTATTCTGCAAACTCACCCATCACTTTTCTTTCTAGTTAACATTTCAGCTGTTAGGAGTAGCACAGTTGAGGCTTTTCCATGTGTGCTCTCACTCAAATGTACAGATTCTCCCTTGAAAATATCTATTGGATGTCTTTATGTTTTGTCCTCCCTAACTCCATTTCAGTTCTTGTATTTGAATTTGTGTTTCTTTGGACCCGATGAGAGGGCCATGTACTCGCAGACTGGCAATTCCTCTTTGGTGTTCCTATCTGAATTTTTATTTTACCACCTTCTTTCTCTTAAGATGCTTGATTAACGACAACTTCTGAGAATCCTCTTTGGCACATGCTTGTTTTTTCACTTTCTAAAATTAATTATTTTCATAGACAATGAAGGCCCAAGTTTACTCCTCCTTTTCTGTAATTCTTGTTTGCCCTTTGCCCCTTGCCTATCCATTCCCTAATACTTCCTTCTCTGAGGCAGCATACACCTCCTGTTATTTGTTATCAGTAGCTCTTGAAAATAATTTTGCCCAAAAGCCTGAGTTTCAAGATCTGTTTCTTTGGGAGTTTGAGGGGTGTGTGTTTGTTTGTTGTTTGTTTTTAAATCATATTACATCCTTGGATTGAATTTATATAGCTTCAGAGAATTGCTTCCTTGTTGCACACTCTGTAAGTCAGTTATTTAAGCTAAAAGCTGTAATAGCTGCCATAAAATACTTAACATGTGATTAAAAAAAAAAAAAAAAAAAAAAAAGGTATCTAAATTATACCTTTAACTCCTGTCCCTGGTATCAATGTGAGAATATCAAACTCCGGTCAGGCTGTTACTTCGGGATCTGATCCCATGTACTTATAGGAATAACCAAAACAAAAGGCTGAAACACATTTTTCCCAAAACAGGCACCTTGAGAAATCTTTTTTTACCTAAGATGTGCAGCTGTCAGATTTCAGAATGTGGTAAGAATAGCTGAAACCTTTTTTTCTCTTAAATCTTTTGCACCAATTATTACTATGATAGCTGTGCTCCACATGGACAAAAGGAAAAAAATCTAACAAGTATACATTATATTGCTTTATGCCTGCCCTTACTAGTACCACAGAAGCAGAAAGTTGTCACAGTGCTTTTCTCATTCTGCCATGGCACAGAGTTCCCTTGTAAAAGTCCTGTCCAGTGAAATCTTGTCTGAAGATTTAAGAGATTTGATCTAGAGAACATCTAGAATTGCCTCAGTTTTCTTGTTAAGATGGAATCACGAAGAAATGTATGTTCTACTTCAAGATTTCACATTGTCACCAACCTGTATTTTGTTCCTCAGAACTTCTAGATAATCTGAAAGAGTCCTGCCGTGGAAAGACATCCATAGACAGTGTTTTCATTCTTCAACTCTTATGCCAGCTGTATCTCTCTTGCTTCCAATTATCTAAAAGAGATAAATTCAAGTAGCAGTTGATTTGTCTTTGGGACTCACAAGGTTTGTGTAGACATAATATTATCAATAGCAAGAATGATGAATGTGTCTATTAGGCTTCTTCAGCCTTAGTTTCTAGCACTGATACTCTAATTCTGAGTGAATGTTAAAGAAAGAGGTTTTCATATAGTTTGCCAAACTTACATTTCACTGGCCTGAATAGATGCATCTTTACTGCTGGACTGAAAGTATATTTGTACTGCATTATAATCAGCTGAAAACTGAAGAATAAGGATCTTGATATGTATGCCCTCACTTAAAGTTCAGGGCCAGATGTATTGAAAAATATACAAAAGGATGAACTTTTTTGATGGTCTGAGTAAAAAAAGAGTTCTTTAAAATCTGTGCTTTGATCTCCGATTAAAGTGAATCCACTTTAAAAAACATAACACTATATGTTCCTTTATATATATATATATATACACACACACAAATATATACAAATATATATATAGATAAAAAAACTTACTCTCCTCGTTTATTATGCATGTCCTGGTTGGGGCTGGAATAGAGTTCCTGTTGGTTTTAGTAGCTGGAGGAGTGCTGCAGCACACTGAGACCCCAGGGGCTCCCCAGGCCTGAGTGCCCTCACCTGTGTGCGGGGGCGGGGGGAGCACAGCTGGAGGGCTGGGCCTGGATTGGCCGATATGCCATGTCATGTGACACTGTGCTCACTATATAAAGGCAGGAGTGGGCCAGGAGGGGCTCTCCCTTCTGGGAGTGTGGCTGTGGGGCCTTTGTGTTTGGGATTGCCAGGTGGGAGGTGAGCAGCTGTATTGTCTGTTACCCATTGATACTGCTGTCAGAGTATTGTTCTGTCACTGTTATTAAACTGTTTTTATCTCAACCCTTCGTCCCTCTGGTTCCCTCCCCATTCCAAAGTGGGCGGAGGGCGCGTGAGCGGCTGCGTGGCCTTTAGTTGCTGACCAGGCTCAAACGATGACAATGCAGGAAGCCATTGTGGGATAAGGAACTGTTTATAATAAAGTGTAACCCTTGGGTGTATTTCCCCTACCTGGGTCAGCACCGCAGGCTTTCTGTGGGAATGCAAACCTAACTGCCTGGGGTTTCATTTTTTGTTTTCAACCAGAAGTTGTTTTACACTCAGGTGGAAGTACTGTGATGCCACCTGTAGTTGTTAGTTTCTTTTCATGTTTTTATGGTAGAGATTCTAGCTAGGTTTGAATGTCTAGCCTATTATGTCAAACTGAACTTTGCTATATGGACTTGACCTTTTTTAGATTTCTGCTGTTACTCACGGGTTCATGCAACTGTAGAGAAGAACAGGGATGCTTGTCCAAATCACAGAATACTGAAAAGGTCAAAGGAGCAATGCAGGCTTCACTGTTTCTCCAGGTATGAGGTGCTGAAACTGTGTCCACATGGTTATTATAACTAGACTTGAAATAAGCCTGGAAAAGGGTCTATGCAAAGTCTTAGTTTTGATGGATAAGAGTGTTGAAAATGCTGAATGATAAGAATGTTGTTATTCTGAAGTGTGCCTTAAGATTTTGATCAAAATTTTTAACTCCTGCAATGCCAAATTAAAGTTATAATCAATGTTTTACTATAGGTATTTTGGTCTTTCATGTAAATTTCCCACAGTGGAACCATGCATTACATTTTTCCAAGGTGACAGTTACGTCTTGCAGTCTGTATTGTGTAAGACCTGTCAAAATAATTTTATTCTTTTTCAGTCTACCATGCTACAATAAAACTAGAATGTATGGGTTTGGATTTTGATTTTTTTCTTTCATATTACAACAAGCTTTCTTATCCTAAAGAAACTTTATTAAAAATATTCAATACTCCTGCAGCCTTATGTCTGTCTACTGACTAGTATATATCAAGTAGAATCATTATTTTATGTATTTGGCACTCCATGATCTTCTATAAAATGACATATAAACCCAAATCAACAGATGAATTGTATCGGATTAATTACATGATATTTTTTATTTTTCACTGTGGGATAAATGGATTATTTCAATTTTTACAAATGTAAATTCCATTATATTACACCCAAAATCCTGTTATGGGCAAAGAAATCCCACACCTTACAAATGGAACAAATAATTTAGTTCAAATAAGTTTTAGCAGGCTTATAATACAGCAGTTGCTACAAGTCTAGGTACAATAATGCTAACACAGTCCAAATGAATATAAAAATGGTACAGTTGTTTTAAGTAAAGTTCTTAGTATCTATCTCTTTTTTCCAGTGTTGTTTACCTTTCCAATATCGCTCTGGGTCCTAAATTTGATAGCATCAGTCTTTCTCAGGAGGCATAATGATGATTGGGGGGTTACAGTAACTCATTATTGTCCCAAGTCCTTCACCTGAAGGCGCGTGAAGTTCACAGTGAGACTTTCTTTCAGTTTTGCATTTGCTTGGGTTTATTTTTTACATCGTCTAATATATTATTCTTCCTTCTCTTTGAGTTCCAGCTAGAGTTCAAAAGCTCTTCAATAGCCTGTACTGATTAATACAACTTCTCACCATTTTCTATGCAACATCTTTAAAGCAGACCTTACCATATGTGGTATTCACAGACCTAAGCTGAGGCAGGCAAGGCAAAAATCCCCCAATTGATACACAATTTTTACCTCTTTAAATGCAAGCCAAAACTGGCTCTGGTCAAGATAGACCTCATCAAATCCTACAACTTTGCACTCTCAGGTCAGTATAAAGTTTGTGACCTTTTACTAGGAATGGCAAAAGTTGTACCTGTGAACTACAGTAAATATTAAGTGTTTGCAGGTTTTTTTAAGAAACAAAAGATGCATAATTCTATCTGAAATTTCACCAGAGGAAAAATAAGGATTTATCTATTGTAAAATTAAACTTAATAAGTAGGAAGATAGTTCCCCTTTCAAGCCCCAAGACAGTGTCTCTCTTTACACAATATATATGTGTGGCTACAATGTGAATCTCCTCTGATGTTCTAATTTGGTGACAAGAGAGCCATAGTTAATCACAAAACTGGGTGATAGTTTTTCTGCACCTGGTAGAGGGACAGAAACATGAAAGAAAGTTTTGGCTTCAGATATCTCAAAATTGCCTTTAGGACTATTCTAAGGTTTTCCTTTCTACTGTCAGTCAGAGCCAGATTCATGAAGTGAATTGTTAACACCCACCACTTTTTTCCAGCAGACAGGCTTTTAAGGAACTATCTCTGGGTATAACTCAAAGAAGTTAATTTTTTTCTTTGCCCTTGTTCCTGCCTTATTTTTAGTTATATAGTAGGTACTAACTGTCATTCATTTAATCTGAGGTTAAAACTTTTATTTGACCAAGGAAGACTGTAGAGTTTTATGATTCTACATAATTTTAGGGGTTTTTCTGGTCAGTAGTCAAACCACAACATTTTACATCTGTAGTCAATCAAAACTTGCTAGAACAGGTGACTTGCACTGTGAGGGAAAAGCAAGTGGTTGAGAAATTATTTTTCAACATTTGTTCTTTTGGAAAGGATGATGACTTCCTGTACTTCAGCAGTGGTTGGAATTTTTAAGGATAGGGAATTATTATCAAGTAAATCCTTGATCTACAGGAAAACATCCTCTTCTTTAAGCCCCTCTTGGAAGTCCTCCACAGGAAACATATCTTGTTTCTTCTGCTGTAATATTTCCTGGTTTGTTTCTTCTGTTACAATATCTCCTGATTCTCTGTTAAGTGACATGTTGCTTTTTCGGTATATAATTTATTTTTTACATGAAATCTTTTAGTTATAGAATATGTCCCTAGTTGTAAAACACTGTACAAATTTATGATGCTCTATAAATGATTAATAGCAATAATACAGCTGAGTAAATAGAGATGACTTTTGAGGTTGGAAAATGCTGCATCTTTATTAGAGAATAAAATTAAAAATAAACATTCTGGTGTAACTGCACTGACTTTGGAGACAGTTTGCATGAAGGTCACTAATGTTTGTCTGTCTTGCCATTTTGAAGAACACTTCACATCATTCTCATTCTCTTTATGCTTGTTTCAACATGGTCATCTGTTCTGTTATCCTCTTTCCAAACCTTGTGTAAATAGAACTTCTGTTCCTGGCAGACCATTTCAAAATCTAGATTTAAAGTAAAGTATGGAGAAATATGAGTAAAAGAGAAGGGAAAAAAATATTGAAAACAAAGTTGGAATGAAGTCCCTGTTTTATAGAAGTCATTACTAAGTCATAAAGTGGTTTTTTTTTTTTCTTTTACAGCAACCCTCCTTTTCACTGTAAGCATCCAGCACTCATGCTTACAAGTTTCTGCCTCTTTAAGCCTCTGTGGTGATAACTCTCAGAGGGATCTAAGGTTACAAGATAGCTGGCTGCAAAAGCCAAATCATAGAATCATAGAACCATTTACATTGGAAAAGACCCTTAAGATCGACTGCAATGATTAACCTAACACTGCCAAGTCGACCACTGAATCATGTTCCCAAGTGCCACATCAAGTCTTTCAAATACTTTCAGGGATGATGACTCAACTACTTCTTCCCTGGACAGTCTGCCACAATGCTTGGCAACTAGTTTGGTGAAGGACTTTTTCCTAAAACCTCCTTTGGTGCAACTTGAGGCCCTTGTCTCTTGTCCTGTCACTTTTTGCTTGGGAAAAGAGATGGACATCTACTTTGTTATAACCTCCTTTCAGGTAGTTGTAGAGAGCAATAAGATTTTCCCTGAGCTTCCTTTTCTCCAGACTAAACAGCCCCAGTTCCCTCAGCCACTCCTCATAAGACTTGTTCTTTAGACCCTTCACCAGCTTTGTTGGCCTTTTTTGGACACACTGCAGCACCTCAATGTCTTTCTTGTAGTGAAGGGCCCAAAACTGAACACAATACTCAAGATGCATATGCATCAGTGTTGAGTACAGGAGGAAAATCCCTTCCCTAGCCCTGTTGGCCACACCATTTTTGATACAAGCAAGGATGTTATTGGCTGCCTTGGCCACCTGGGCACACTGCCAGCTCATGTTCAGCTGGTTGTCACCCCTAGGTCTTTTTCCACCAGGCAGCTTTCCAGCCACTCTTCCCCAAGCCTGTAGTGTTGTGTGGGATTTTTGTGACCCAAGTGCAGGACTGGGTACTTAGCTTTGTTTAACCTCATACAGTTGTCCTAGGCGCAGCAATCCAGCCCATCCAAATCCTTCTGTAGAGCCTTCCTTCCCTCAGTCACATCATCACTCCCACCCAACTTGGTGTTGTCTGCAGACTTTCTGAGGGTGCACTTGATCCCCTTGTCCAGATCATTGATAAAGATATTAAACAGAATTAGCCCCAATAATGAGCTCTGGGTAACACCACTTGTGACCCGCTGGCAGCTGGACTTAGCTCTGTTCACCACCACTCTTTGGGCTCAGCCTTTCAGCCTGTTTTTTACCCAGCAGAGTACACCCATCCAAGTCATGAACAGCCAGTTCATCTAGGTGACAATGTAAAAAATAGCAATTATTGGAAATTGCATTGTGAAAGAAGTTAACGTGAAGGAACAGGAACACATTTTGGGTTTGTTTTTCTTCCAAGCATGTTATTAAAAGATTTGTGAGTGTTATTCCAAGGTCTGTGAAGACAGGAGAGAAGATTGATGTATTCCATACTGTACTGGGAAAGTCAAATGATCATGGACCAATGGTCAAACTAAATGACAACGTAGGCAGAAATGTGTGAGCAGATGAGTGATGATAGTTCTCATATCCTTGTAATTAAGCAATCTGATACTATACGTGGTTATTTCAATAATAATTGCCAGAATTTCATTCATGTAAGCCTCGTTGTAAAGAAGAAAACTGTTCCTGCATTCACTCAGGTCAGAACCTCTTGAAAACATAGTGTGCTGCTTTTGCTTTTTTTTTTTTTGTTTGTTTCCCAGCTAAACGTAACCACTCAAAATTAACAGAAATTTTGAATATCTGAAACCAAGCTATTCGCTTCATTTGCTATATCAATTCAGTTATTCTCTCAGCTGCTTTGTGCTGCTACAGGGACCTGCAGATCTCCTTTGATAACACTCTTATTCTGACTTTCAACAAATATAGCTGTGGATATGGTCTGTCCCCAAACCAGCTGGATACTTTACCTAGCTAAGTCTTTGCAAAATAAATAAGTCTGTCTTTATCTCCTTTGCCTTAAGAGCAGCCATTTGGGTAAGATTATACTATATGACTACATTTAACAGAACATTGAAATCAAAGATTTATGAAATTGCTTCCAAAACTTTCTTATTGAGTGTTTTTGGATCTGTCCTGTAACTTAAGGGTTTACAATGATGATTTTATTGTATAAAATGCTCTCCGTGATATCACTGTTTTTGTGTGTGCTGAGCTACCAGCTGAGGTAACAAGGCTGCATACCAATATCTCAAATATGTTTTCTTACGAGGGTCTTCACAGAACTAGATTATCACCTATGCTATAAAAAAGTTCCTCACAGTAGGGAATCCTGTTTTCACAAAATTGGTGGAGAAACAGTTGACTTACTCAGTGCATGGGGTATATAATCAAGTGTATGCTTTTTCTCCAACCTGTAAATGTTCTCATCTTCAAATTGAACAGATCTTTGAACTGATGAGACAGTGGAATTAATTTATTCTTCTGATAGCTTCAGTTACTAGTTGGGTATTACATGAAACCAGATGAACTTTGTGCTTGCAGATACTGTGAAAATTCCTGGTTGGGGAGTTTAATATTGCCTCTAAATTTTCTCTTTTGATTTAATTTAGTCACTCTTAATTTCATTCTGCTTTGATATCTTATGTTGTTACTGACTTGTGTCAGAAAGATATTTGAAATATGAGACAATACTATTCTTTTTTTCTTTCTTATAACCTCTGTAAATATATTCTTGATCTATTTGCTCACTTTAGTCTTGGATAACTTGATTAGTCCATGTAAGTGCTCTGTGACTAATGATACTAGAAGCAAATGGGAAGCATTTTGCCACTTTATTGAAATAAGTGCTTCTTGACTGTCATACAAAAAGCTAGTTAAAAATGGTTGACTGAACAGTTTTTAAACTAATTAAAGGCCAAGAAGGTTGCTTAATGATGCTTAAAAAAAGAACATTCGGGGAGCAAGATACCAGAATGCTCAGCAATCAGAAAACAACAGAAGATATGGTAAAAAATAGAACTGCTAGACATAAGTAAACATTATTCCTGGGGAAATGTCAGCATTGCTTGGATGAAGAAAAGTCCTGTCTTACAAAGGTATTAAAACTCTCAGAAGAACTCAATAAACACATGGAAAATGATTAATATATTAATCTATTTACCTGAATTTCCCCAAACCAGATTTTTTTTGTCAGATTCCACTACTAAGGCACCTAAAGAATATATATAAATCATTCTTTAAGAGAGAAAATATTACCATAAATAAAAAATAACTTAAAACAGAGAACAGGGATAGATGTCCTTAAAGTAAAAGGATAACATCTTAAGCATTGCACAGGAACTTTGGCTGGGAGCTGCAATGTTCAACATATTAAGACATTAGAAAAAGGAGAGAATACCGAGGTGATTTTATTAACAACATTATGTTAATTAAAGTGGTGAAGACAAGGGTTCATGGTTAAGAATTACAAAAGGCCCTTAAGAGACCATGTGACTGGACAGTTAAACGGCAAGTGATGTTTTGTGTAGATAAATACCAAGTAGTACACATAAGGGAAAAGCATTCCTAATTCATGTATAAAATTACTTTCTCTGAGTTGATCATTACCACTCAAGAGTGAGATCTTGGGCTATAGTAGAAAGGCCTGTTATCATACATCATGCTGTAATAATCAACAGCATTTTAAAAAACAAAATGCATGTTTGAAATTATTTGGAAATGAATATAGAATAAACCTAAATAACTTTGCTATATTGGTGTAGAAATCTAAATTTTGAATGTATCTTAAACACAGTGGATAGTTTTCTTTGCTCGAGTCAAAACGGATCTATAGGACTGGAGACAATATAGGAATTCAACAAAGATGGTCAAAGATATAGAACAGTTCCCACAGTAGGAATATTGGAGTAAGCAAGGACATCTGACTACATTTCTCAAATAGAATTTCTGTCCATAGTGATGCAGAGATAAATCAGGTTGAATATATAAATTGTTTATAATTGTTGCAAGTGAATGTATATGTATATGGGTCTAGCTGGGGTGGAGTTTATTTTCTTCATAGAAAGCCTCTGTGCTGCTGTGTTTTATTTTTGTGACTAAACCAACATTGATAACACACTAGCTTTTTGGCTATTGCCAAACAATGCTTTCACAGCATCAAGGCCTTTTCTGTTTCTCATGATGCCTCCCAGAGAGTAGGCTGGGGGTGGGCAAGAGGTTAGAAGGGGGCACAGCAGAGATAGCTGACCCCAACTGACCAAATAGATATTCCGTACCATATTACATCCTGCTCATCAATAAAACTGGGGTAGAGTCTTTCCAAAGTAGCCATTTCTCAGAGACTGTCTAGGCATCAATCTGCTGGTGAAAGGTGGTGAGTGATTATTTTGAATCACTTGTTGGGGTTTGTTTTGTTTGTTTGTTTGTTTGTTTTTTTCCCATCCCTTCACTTAATCTGTCTTTATCTTGACCCACAAGTTTTTCTTGCTTTTGCTCTTCCAATTCTCTCCCTTACCCTGATGTGGGGGAAGATGAGTGAGCAGCTTGTGGCTTCTTTGTTGCTGGCTGGAGTCAAAGCATAAATATATGCATATATATATATAGGTACATATATATTTACATATATAATTATCAATTGTGGAATTAGAGTTCTATGTGATGGGAGTGTTAAACAATAAATCAATCACCAAGGTTTGTTTCAAACTCCAAAACGCATTTAAATTGACTTTGATCAGTGATTGTACCAGCCTATAGTTAGTTCTTGTTCATTACAAGTCATTATCATTGCCTTTTCAAATAATTGGTCCTTTCCAATTATACCCCACATCAGCTATGAATGTACAGTACCTTAGAGCTGGTGCCATGTAGTTTAGCACTGATGTCTGTGGTCCTTGATGGTCCTAGTGATCAGGCTTGAGAACTCTTCAGAGAGGGAAGCCTGAAACAAAGAGGACATCTTTCTTCACCATCTTTCTCATTCATTGTTAATTTGTTTCAGTCTTCTCCTTTTCCACAAAAATGAGAGATGGTCTCATCTGCTTCACACACAGACTACCTTAATGTTAAGACAAGGACTTGTGTGTCCATCAGACATATTTCCTACAACTTCTACAGGATTATTCCTGTTTCACAAGGTGTTTTTCCTGATGATAATACCTCTTTTGTTCTTACCTTGCAAATTTTACTACTCACATGTGTTTTGCTGTACCCTGTTTGTGAACTTATATCACAAAACTCTATTCATCCCTTTGTGATTATGTATTATTTGTTATGTATAAACTTCTGCTTAACTTTTTTTTACAAAATGTTTTATATTGTCCCTGGCTAATCTATTTCAGTGTGTTTATTTATGTCTCCAAAGGAAGCAAATATTAGTTATATCTTGCTTTGTAGTATACTTTGAATTTATGGGTGCAACAAACCTCTGCAATGGTTATACAACTATCTCCTGGATTCCTGAACTAATGTTGTCCTGTACAAGCAATAAGGCTGTTAAACCTTCTGACTTAATTACTCATACAAGGTGGAAAGCTAATCCACAAGTAAGACAGAAGGAGTCACAGAGGGGAATAACAGAGAATTGATGCAATTCTTACCACCTATGAAGGCTCAGGATATTCAGCAGTGAGATGACTGAGAACAAAATTTTCCTCTTTCATTTTTCGTAGTTCTGGATGGAAACTACAGCTTATGATGAAAAATTAAATTGCAATTATTTTGTAATTTGAAAGTAGAAGAGGCACAATAAGTTTTGAGAGAATTAGCTCATAGCCACTGTGAGTTTCAGGCCCTATTCTGCTATCCTTTATTCACTTTGTTTATGATTTGAAAGGCTGAAGGAATTATATGTTTTACTGTACAAGATCCTGTATTGCATCTCAATTTGGGCAATCCTTGTATTGTCAGCAAAATTTGATGTCAAACTTAATGTGACACAGTAATAGGATCAGGAATTCAATCTACTTCTAAATGCTTGTCTACAAGCTGAGTAAACTGATGCGCTTCCCAAGACCTTTGCTAAAAAAAAAATAGATACCTTCTTCAAAAGAAGTAAACTGCATCTATTGGTAGAAGAATTCCTGGAGGAAAAAAGCACATTTGTCATGAAGTTACATAATAACAAGTTTCAGTTTTCTCAGTTGCCAGGTGTGAGTCAATAGCTTATGTTTCTCCCCATACTCTTGATGAGCAGGCTATGGAGAACAATTACCATCTCATGTAATTTAATGAAGAAACACTCTTTTTTTTGTGTCAGACTTCTTATGGAAAAGAAAAAAAATATTATTGCCATGACTGTCCTCCAAGAAAATGGATTTTAAATTAGGTGAGTAAAATAAAACAGCCCTTACTTGTCAAGGAAAGAGGACTGACACTGTTAGCGGTCGCAATTGCGAATAGAACTTATCTACATAAAGCAGATAAGCCGGCACTTCTTTATTCCAGTGCTGGGGAACACAGGGGAGAGCTCCACCAAAAAAATGTGTTCCCTGACAGGTACAAAGCACAACATATTTATACACTTTTTCAGTAGAATCGTGGTTACATAAGGTCAACAAAATTCATAAAGTTTAGTTAGACCTTAATTGGCTTTCAGTTACCTCACCTTACCTATATTCCTATTCTACAGAAATCACTGGTCATCTTTACTGATTGATTTGAGTAGAATGAGGGGAGGATAATGATCAGCATATTCATGTTATTTCCTGGAAATCATTATCATATGCAAATGTCTCTAACGCATGCATGGTTATGTTAGACGAGGGTCCTCTGGTGGTCATTAATAGTCTTCTGCACTGTGTCTGCTGATTGAACTCCATCCTTGAGCTTGCTCAGTTCATCTTTGGCTGATGATCATTTCTTCTTTGGCTGATCTTCCAAATCAAACCCAGTATTTTATGGTACCTATTGTTTTGACTCAAGATCCATAACCAGTACCCATAGTTTTAATTCAGAGTCCATAACGATTTGTACAGTGTTCAAGGCACACATCATACTAGCTACCTATTCCTAAGGGCCTTAGTGTGCTTTTTATTCTCATAGCTGCTATAACTCCATTTTAAAATCAAAATCATATTCTAGGATTCAAGCTATTTTGTTAAGATAACTGCAACAACACTTCAATCAAGCTGCAAAACTCATATAATTGAGTTACCTGATCTATCATGAAATAAGCCATGAGTTAAACTGTATCTAATGTTTACATTAATAATTTTCAATGAAATTGTTAACTGACCACATTTCCTCCAGTTTCTTGAGGAGTTCTCTCATACAAAATTTTTGCAGTTTAGAAGCATGATAAAGACAATCTACATTATCTCAAACATGAATGATTATGTTTGTTTAAATTGTTCACACAAGTCACTGAGCTGGTGTTTGGAGCTGTGAATAAGTCATGCAGTGAAACAGTGAATTGATATTGGGATTTTTATGTTTGGAACGGAAATGCTTATGGAATGTACATAATAATTACCTAAATACATTAGGGATTATTTTACTTGTACTGTTGGGCTTTTGTTAACTTTTCTAAGTGTGTATTTAAATGTCAGATCTCTTAAGAACTTCTACTGCGATAACAAGGGCTAGAAGAGTTGTGGTAAAAGGTGCTGGATGCAACATGTTCATAATAAAATGATTTTAAATTCAAGGATGTTCTCTGAATTGAGATCAAAACCAGATTGAATTATAATGTAATGATTAAAAAGCCAAAATAACAGATCCCCTGTTATTAAGTTCGATCATTTCAAAACAGCTAATATGTTGCAGCTGAGACAACTTACTGATTAATTATTATTCATCCGTCAAGTAAATAAATTTTGCTTATTTTGATTGTTGTCTAATCAGAATTACTATAAAATGGTAAAAGATTTCCTTTATATTTCACATCAGCTCGTGCCAGATAGTTTTCTGTGCAACTGTGAATAATTGCATGCTTAATTGTTCAAGGGGGTTGGCTTTACACATAAGCCCAGAGTGGATTTCAGGTTAAGAGTTACAAACTGGGGTTAAATGTAAGATACACCTACAGAGCTGATGATCAGTTTCTTTAATCACCATTTAATTTTTCTTTGGATGGTTTATTGACTCTGGGTTATGGAGACAGAGCTCTCTGTACATCTTTAATGGATGGAGCAGGGGAAAATGGACAGACTATATTGAGTGTCTTCTAAGATAGACCTGTAGCAAACAGAGAGTTAATTAATGTTTAACTTGATTTAGTGGGTTACTCACATCTTCTGAAAATAACATGTCAACAGAGTTCCAGAGATACTCTGTTCCTTACCTCAACTACCATATCCAAAACTGGGAATTTTGTGAAGCAATAGGATGTCATTCCTCAAGATATCTACCTGTGTCCTAAATCAGGAGTATAACTTGTCTGAGTACAAGAGAGTAGATTTAGTAGTCTTGGTTAACCAAAAAGAACTTAAGATGTTTCCACTCTTGATGATTCTATTGAATAATTTATGACTCTCATGCTGGGTAAGATTACTTACTAGACAACAGGAATTCTTGTGGTTGTGTTAATTCTCCATTCATCACCTCAACTGAATCAAAAAATCACTGTCTCCCCTTTTTCAAGATTGTAGGGAAAAGACAAACAGTCTTAGGAACTGCTAGGAATTAAGAGAGACTGAAACAGACAGAACTATCATGTTGCTGTATCAACCCAGTCTGCCCACACAGAATAGGATGTGCAGTCTGGTTGCTGTGCCTAAAAACTTTAAATCGAATTCATAAAGGCTCCCAAAAGGGCAGCAAGGGTGATTAAATGCAAGAAATTGTTTACTATATTAATACATTTATAAATAAACTTGAATTTTTTTAGCCCAGAAGTCATTAAACGGAGATGAAGGGGACTTATTTAAGAAGAAATGGTATTAGTTCTTCACTCACTATTCCAGTAAAAGAATTAGCTAAAATCAAATGAACCTATCAAGTAACAGATACAAACCAAGTAAAATAAGTTAACCTGCAACTAAGCAGATTAATTCCTTGTCACCAGTGTTGTGGATATTAAGTTTACTTACATGGGCTTGAAAAGATTTTGGACAAATTAATGGAAAAGAAATCCATGGAGACTTTTTTACCTAGAAACTCATGGTCACTGTTAAATACCTGAAGCTAAGCTGCAGGTTGTTGGAGACAATAAGTATAATGCACAGAGTATATTCGAGTGCTTCCTTTGTTTTACTCTCTCATAAGAATCTGCTTTTGTCACAGCTCAAAATGGATGCAAACCGTGCTGGCCTGTGGTATAATGAAATATGACAGTTTTTAGGTTCAGAAGATAGTTCAGAAAATAGATAGATTTGAATTATAATGACAGGTTCCTCTTTAGAAATAAGCAAGTATTCTTTTCCAGGCCAGAAGCATATCTGAACAACAAATTTTACTTATACAGTGCTCAAGAGGACAGGAATATAGGAAATACTTATTAATAATTACTTTGCTGAACAAATTTCACCTTCTGTTTCCTTAACAATGACTAACCAATTGAATTACATATACATACACCAAGAAAATCTGTCTCAGATTACCAACTAATGTGTCTTCAAAACAGAAGAGTTAACATTTTTTGATTTATAGCCCTTCCTTGTCTGGGGCGAATCTTCTACATAAATATTGAAACTGACCTTCTAAAATGCTTTGCAAACAAGAATCATCTAAATTATTTATGAGATAAGTAATTAAGAACCAAGAAATGTTTTTCTGAAGAATAAACCAGCTTAATCTCTAAAGGCAATTCTGACTTAAAGAAACACACATTTCAGTGTCTGACAGAACAATTTGCAAGTGATCTCCAGTGCCACATCCAGATTTTCATCTTGAGATTTTAAAAAATAGCAATGGGGTTTGTTTAATATTTTAAATTTAAATAGAATTTGTTTAATATCTTAAATTTACAAAGACCAGCTCTCCCCTCAAAAAATCACATTTTAAAATATGACTTTAAATTCTCATTTGAAGGCAACTCATAATTCCACTGATGAAAACACTGGAGTATAGTCTAATTGGACAACAAAACATTGGAAGACAGTAGTAAGGCCAAGCGAGCAACTCTAACTCAAAATTGCAATCAATCACAAAACCTTATCTCTATTTTCATTAACACAGAGAATCACTTGGTAACACACTGTTTTTTCTTGTGCTTACTTTTTGTAAGACAAATTAAAATGGTGTAAGTAGAAGAGAATGTAGGATTGTATTATTTAAAATATTTTGCTAAAAGCATATACTGCTTATGTATTTAGGTTATATTTGACTTATCAGTGTTACATTCACCTTGATACCTCACAGGCAGCAACCCTCATGCTAGAAAAACATGACACATTACTCCAGATTTATTGGAACAAAAGTAGACATGGAGGAATGGAACACTAAGGGAAGGAGGAGAAAGTATGGATTTCTGAGTACCAATGTACTTTTTCCTATCTTTATGCAAGTGTTAGAAATTTCAACACACAAGTTAGTAACTGAATTCAGTATTATGAAATGTATTAACTTACTCTCAAGAGTAAGTTAATTGATTATGAATGCCATCCAAATGACGAGAGAAAAATAAGCTCTCAGATGTGTGTGTTCAGCTTTGAGCTCTGAGAATTGCAATATTCCTGCATTCTTGCAAGGATGGACTTCCATAGTCTTGGGGCAGGTAAGACCACTTGTTTTCTAAAAAATTGAGATCCTGATTCCTGAGTAAACACATTTAGACACTGATCAAATGCATTTTAGGTAATATTTCTGTATGTTACTTCTATGCATGAAAGTTGTTTAAAATTTTTTTCCTTCATTGACAGAAGTTGCAGTAATAAATCCTTTAAAGCTGTGTCACAATACAGAGTTTTAAATTTCTGATAAAATCTTCCTCTCTCATGAACAAAAAATTACAGTTCCTTCATGTTAAAATTAAACAATAAGAAAAGAAAGAAACCAATGGAAAATAAGAGTTATGTTGGAAATTTGGGGAATAGGAAAGAAAATTTCCTTGGCATACCAATTTAGAAGTGCAGAATAAGAAGGTACATCTGCTTTATTTATTATTCAGGTTCATACAGTTTCTTTCCATTCTTTCCTTTTGTGTTGGTAACTTTAAAGAGTTATTGGTGTATATAAATAAAAATATATTAAATGTCAAATATTCTCATAATTAAACTCATAAGATGACTGAATTTCAAATATGTGCTGAGGAGAAAAAATAAGTGATTCTTGAAACCAGTAGCAGTGAATATGAAATCAAATAGAATAAGAATTCATTACCAGTTTACCATAATTGCTGTTGACATTTACAGTCAAAATTAACTGAAACTCGTTAAATGAACTCTTCATTCAACCCTGTTTTGGTCTATCTTTCAAACCACATTTGTGAAAGAGGAAGTCAGTTTTCTTTTATTGTGGGATTGGATGCAATAGTTAATATTGTATCCTTAAGCGATTTTTCTTACAGTTGATTTTCTCTTTTTGACGTTTGTGTGTGCCTTGCTAAAAGACATTTTCCATTCTCCTGTGTTTTTTTCTTTAATTATTTTTTTTTCTTTTTATCTCTACAACGTAAATACATGGATCCCTACATCTTTTGGGATGTAGTGTATCTGTGTTTCTTTGCTTTATGTTCAATACGTTCATATCTTAATTCATTTTACTTTGTTTTTAAACTGTGATTGAGTTAAAAATTATGCATATTCATGATTCGATTTACAGTGGTTAGCTACCAGCCAAAAGCTGGTATTGTATTACATTTATATCTTTTAATCACTTTTTTTTCTTTTTTATTTGTAAAAAAATCTGCCTTTTTCCACCTTTATTAAATTTCCAGAATGAAGTAATTACATCCTGGGGAGAAATGAAGAACACATCTGTATAGTTTAGTAATATAGGTCAACAGCTGAGATTTTTGTAATGTGACTAAGAAAAAAAATATTGAATCAAAAGCAAAAGTCACCGAGTAACTCTGTTCTAGAAGACTAGGCGGGACCCAGGAAAAGTAGGGACTGAAAAAATTCCAATACACTCATTAAGCATAGACTAACGGTAAAAGACTTGAAAATATTTGTTGTCCTTTCATAAACTAGATAGAAAACTAGGTGAAAATGTATACATTAACTTTAGAACAATCTTTTTGTTGCTTTTGTTGACTCTCCAGTATTACTTTCATTCTTCATTAGACTTCTGACTTTCATACTTCACAATAATATGTGCTTAAAGCTTTGTTTATTTTCACTGAATTTGATGTATACAAAAAAGAACAGTCTTGTGTTGTTATAAAATGATATAATTGTGATAACCAGAAGGTATGCACCACCTTTCTTTCATCAAGTACATCTTTTTAACAAGTAATCTCTGATTAGTAAATACTCCTAGCTTAAATACCCCACTCAAACACGTTTAACTACGAAACTGGGAATTGCTTTATCAATGCAGAAGCCGCTGTGTTGCAAACCTGTTGCAACTCAAATCTAGAGTACTTTCAAGAGATTAAAATGGTAAGTAAAAGTTTGCAAAATAAATCCATGAGGTATAGAGCAGAAAATTATTACATTTAGTTCATGCACTGAATCCACATCTTCAGCATTCTGAGCTTCTGCCAGTTGCTTTGGAGAGTGGTTCTGCGTACAACAAGGGCAACACAGAAAAATCTGCAGGACAACAAATCCACTCTTGCTTCCTTTCAGTAGAGAATTAGGAATCAAGCACATTTTCTCAGTCTCAGCATGAATGACAACAGTTGGCATAATAGCTAAGTTTGAAATTGCCCAGTAAATTATCCATAATTTGATTACATAATCCATGAACGCTGGGTGTACCTATGGATTATGCCTTTCCATATGTCAAAAGAACAGAAAATCTGTGAACTCAGTCTCTTGATAAAGATTATATAGCGAGTGTTTTGTTAAGTGAATACCAGTAATATTTTGTTTCTGAGGTGAGTGTTTGTGCATATATAATGGTTCTATTAGCCTCCTGGGGAGAAAAACTATTGACACAGCAATGAGAGTGTTCAAAGCAACCTGTTTCATTTATACATGTGTATCAGTCTTGGATTATAGGCAATCAAACAACAGATATTTTATGTGTACCTCAATCCAATGGAATTCAGGCATCCTAGAAACATTACTCCCAGAATTCAATGTGGAGCATAAAGTCCCCTGCTCTTCTGTTAAGTCACTTATTTCCAACTGCATTCCAAATTGAAAAGAAACATAAGTTTGTGACAAAGTGTTTTCATTCCCACACATCCTACTTACTGAGTGTCTGCAATTCTTCAAGTTGCATTTGGAATGCAAGGTATTTATATATAGAACTACTACCAAAAAAGGGTGTAGAAGGAATAACATAATACCAAAATCTTTCTTGGATTTTCATTCCTGAAATTTGTGTGTGTGTGTGTTTGTGTTAACATTCTTATATGACTTGTCCCTCTGTACTATGTGGTGCTTCAAAATCTGTTATTATGACTAGATGCTGAAACTTGGGAATCATAGGAATGAAGATTCCCACAGAACCAAAACAGATTTGATTCTATTTGCTATCTTTCTTTGAAGTGATAATTTAAAAATTTAGCTTATTCTTCCCCTTCTCTTTTAAGAAAAAATATTTTGACTCCACATATATGTCAATTAATTGGTCTGGAAGTTAAAATGGAAGCCTGTTGAGTTACAGGATATAAGATGTTCCAAGTAACTGCAAGCAAGTATTTAAATTCGTCTCGGAATATCAGAGTGTGTTGCAGTACTCCAGAATTGCTCTGTCGCTAGTACTTTCAACGGGTCCAGAATACTGCAGAAAGATATCTCAGTGAATTTCTTGAGGCAACTTAGAGCAAGTTTGCAATTGTCTGAACAATTACTTGGCAACAGCTATGAGCAAAATGCGTAAGCAACCCTGAAACTGCTTGCAGACTCCCAAGGGACCAACCATGTTTTGAACCAACTTCAGTGTAAAGAATTACACTATGTGAGGATAATAACCTACAGTTATACACTGTGATTAATAAGTAAGTTATTAAGTAAGTTATGTGGACAAAAATTTAATATGACAAAATAGAAGACATCCATACCAAAAAAAAACCCAAGCAATTTTTATTCTGTGAGGAAAAATTAAACATTTTCCCCCAAACTAAAACATAAACCAGGGTTATTTTAAGTATGCAGAAATATTTTTGTATTTGTTTGCTGTCAAGAAAATTCAATGAAAATACAGAAAATTTAAATGAAATATAAAAATAACTCCAAATACATTTGGCAAATTAATTCACAGAGTAGATAACCATGTGTTGGTAGGAGAAAAATAATCTCAACAGCTACATACAGACATAATTTCTTATGTTGTCAGATTTTAAGCAGACTTCTCAGAAAAGTGTGTTTTCATGCTGTTTGGTTCCCACAGAGCATTACTTACCACTTGTACCACTTTATCTTTTAGTTTGGTATATTTAAGTTTTGAGTACTTGGGCTCTTTGAATATCTGTCGTTTGTTTTCAGTTTCAGTGGCTGCAGGAATATATTCAGAGCAACTCCTCACTCTATTATGTGCTGAACTTACACCACATTAAGGTAGATCAAAGGGCTCTTTCTTGCAGAATTGTCTGAACTGAGTTTAGGGAAAGATTCATAACAGTTTGCACTTTAACGAAGATAAAACCTTCCACTTTTTTATTTTATTTTATTTTCCTCGTCACTCCCCAAGTTAGGTTTCCTATAATGTAACATTGAAATTTTCTTGCTTGTCATTTTGTTTCTTTAAAAGTAGCTATGAAGAAAACTGTAACGAATGGTATCTACGTTTATATTGTTCCTGACGGGTATAAAAGCATGTTAAGTGACTTACTTCTCATAGCGAGGGGCTTTTCCTTAACTTCCTTTACCAATTTCACATGCTTGTTTCCCAACATTAAAAAAACAAGCAAAGAAAAATGCTATTTATTTTGCCTGAATATTGGAATATAAATTAATTTCTACCACTATTAGATAGGTGCTATAGACCAAAATTATGATATAGATTTGACCAATGATTTTCAGACAAGAACAAAAATAAAGACGAAAATAACATGAACTAGATAGGAAGCTTATGAGAATTTAGTTTTATTGAAAGACCATTTATTTGTTTTTTTAGGCTGGGATTTAATTGTGATTTTGTCTGCAGACAGGTTCAACACTGCAGTAGTCCTAAAGACAAAAACAATTACAGTGCAGGTACTCGGATGTTCTTTCCTGCTATGTGAAAAAGCAGAAGTGTCTCTTTCAGTTCTATAAAGGATCATTATCTTTGAACAGATTGCATTGATGCTCTGCCATGTCCTTTATAGGATTAGTTCTGTTCACTCTATCTTTCAGTAGGATTGTTTTTAAATGATTTTATCTTTCCATGTTACAAGATTTTACAGTTTCTAGAATCCATGTGTTTGTCCTAGTCAGTACTGTTATCAACCTACAATGAAAAAAGACATGTCTGTTAAAACATATTGTAAAAAAAGACATGAAAATTATATGACCTTTCTGTAAAATTTAATCTATTGCATTATTTTCACCTCTTAATCCTTGGAGTATTATCACAAGAGTTCAGTATAACTGAAACTGGAACAGATCAACTGTAAAAGGAAAGAAGTGAAAATCAAAATAATCACTAGCTAAGATGATGAATGTCTGATTTAGACATTAAAGAAAGCTTAATTGTTGCTTTTAGTGGTGTTTGAAGCAACTCAGTACTGGATGATAGTATCTCCAGGCAGTATTTCTTATGGAAATTAGGAGTAGTCATTTAGGCCAGCAATGTTCCAGGATGCTTAAAGGATTCAGCCACCAGTACTGAGTACAATCTCGTAGGAGCTGGGAAGCAAGCTGCAATAGATTCCTCAGAAGTGTTCCACCATGAAAATCCAAATATTTATTAGAATAATAAAATTGCAGTCATTACTGTCTTCCAATGAGGACATTTTGCATTGGAAGTGAAAACAGATGGTACTTTGAATGGAGCAGATTTTTCTCTCTCTTAAAGTGTCAGACAGGCGAAAGAACTCTCCACAACCAATCTCACAGATATAAAATGTATGTCACAGTCTACAAGAATCAGAGCTCCTCTTAATCCTTACTGCCTATAGAATCCTAGCTTCAGAGCATTTCTCATTTACAGGTGTGTCTCCAATATAAAGTCTTTTTTGATTAAACATATACGTATTTTTAAAAAAAAAAACACTGAGTAGGTTATTTGTTTGTTTTTGGTGATGATGGAGTGAGCAATGCATCAGAAAGTCCTCTGTTATCTCTTTTTCTTCCTTTGTGACCTTAGTAAAAAGAAAATGTGATTTTGAAAAATTTTTCCTGTCAGAAATTGGGAAAATAAAAGGTTTGATTCTCACCTAATTAGAAAGCTCTTTCTCTTGAAGTCAGAAACCATCTCCAAAACAAAACAAAACAAAAAAAAAAAAATCAAAGTCCAAACAAAAAAATAACCCACAAAAAATATAAAAAAAAACCAAAATATATATTTATATAAACTATATATAATATACATGGAAATATAAACTGGATAGGAATGTGGATCAGTGGTTTTACTGCAGATTTTGAAGTAGCAAATTTACACTGCAGAGTGTAATCCTGAAATACAGTCATCAGCATTCTAGATTCTATGAAAACAAATCAGTCAAAATATGGACTTTTCTGTCCATGAAAATTAAAATGTTCACTTACAAACACTAAAATTTTGGTTGTTAATAGTGATCTAAGGAAGAACAAATTTACATCGGTGAAGCATATACAATTGCAAAAGCTCGCATGCTTTCTTCTGCTCATTTTCTACAGTGTGATTACATCCACCTGCAGACCATCTAATCTTCATGACATAAGTCTATTCAAGCAATACGCTAATGTTTATGGGTTAGCCATATTACTGTGTGATTCCCAACACACGGTAATTATGGAGGAAAATATTAAGAATTAGATAGCTACTTGTAAGATGCTCTTTGGTTTGATTTATTTTAAGTTAAGACATAAGAGAAATACCCCTGAGAATAAGATAAAGGTTTAAATCAGTAGATCTGAAGGAATTGGGTAAGACACATATATGAGATATGTGTGTAATAGATTTTTTAATTCATGCCCATTATTAGTTACTCCATTAAGGAAATTGAAATTCAGTGAAGTAAAAATGGTATGAGAAAGATTGTCCTTTCCGTCTTTTGGACCACACTGTTTAAATAAATTAATATTAAGTTAAAAACTTGTATTCTCAACCCTGTTTCTAACTTGAATTTTCAGCCATAAAGACTTTCTGTCTTCATTAAATACAAATAGCAAAATACAAAATGTAATATACGATGAATTGCTTGAGCAAATATTTTTGTTCTGAGCAGAAAGTGTTTTGATATTTATAAATAAAAGTTTGTTGCTTGCGAATTTTTCAGACTTACTCATGACGATAGATTTTTTATCTCTGAACTCATTTCTGTCTTTTAAAGTGGGACAGCTTTTCAGCCATTTGAGTGTTACCGAGACATATGACCTACAGCAAGTGCCAATCCAGCTTGGGTTACTGCGACAGCTA
The DNA here is from genome assembly GCF_018691265.1 of Tyto alba. Lineage (NCBI taxonomy): Eukaryota > Metazoa > Chordata > Aves > Strigiformes > Tytonidae > Tyto > Tyto alba. The sequence goes on along the minus strand of NW_024881324.1, from coordinate 25,529,861 downwards.
CAGCCTTTTTAGTTGTTTGGTTCCTATTCAGATAATTTGACATCTATAGCTAAGACTTTTAGGTGAAACAGAATTGGTGGGGGGAAACCTTGGTAGCTTTTGTTAAGGATAAAATAAATCGGAATAAACCAGGAGAATCTTGGTAGCTTTTCTGAAGGATAAAATAAAACAGACTCAAAAGATATTTGTAATGTTGGGAAAAGTCTGGGTTCTTAAAGCACCTTATTGCAATTCTGGATAGTAATTCAGGATTCCTAATTTTAAATTTCCAGTCTATAAGAGGAAAATGTTACTTGCCTGATATCTGCTTTAATATTTCTTGTGTTTAATGAAATGTTGCAGTAGAATATTAGAGATGTGTTAAAGTGATGGAGCTGGTAACATAAGAAGATAATTCAATTATTCCATGACTACTGTTTGCAATATGTGTGTTAGGATACTGTGGTATACTGTCTGCAAATAATGAATTTTCCTAGAATTGAACTGTCTGTATTAAAGCCAACAATAGATGAAAATTAAGAAGTTATATCTTGCTATAACACCTCAAATTTCATTAATAACTTCATCCTCCGTTAGGAGCAGATACAGAATGGTACTTGGAAGGAAAATATTGCATCATTGTTTTATAAAAGCAGCGTAGAAACATAAAAATAAGTGGGGAAAAAGTTCAGAGGACATATCAGACTGCATTCTGAAGCTGACCTTTGTTAAAGAACAGTTAAGGTGTTAAAGACTGGAACGATCTTCATTGGAAGACCACTGTACATGGAGGAGCTGGTGACCCACAGAGCTGTCAGCCTGTGTAGGATCAGGCCTGTGCTGTGCTGCATGTGCAGCTTGGGTATTCAGGCCTGTGCATGTGACAGTAAGAACGATGAGTGGATTTGTTTCATTTGAAGAAAAATCCTGTCATAAATTGAATGACCAAAACAGGGTAATCCTTCACGTCTAGGATCTTCATAAGTGTGATGCACCATGACTGGAGGTTCATTTGATGCTGTACAACTTAGTTCTCATCATCTGAAAGGACATAATATTACTTTTACTATACCATGTTTCTTTATAGTATTAATAATAAATAATAAATGCTAATAAATGGTATTTTGAGTGATACATTATAGAGTCTCAGTGCCTTTCCTACTGGGATCATAATAAATCAGCACGTCGTGGTGCAAAACGATGACCCACTACACTTAACATGAAGTACTAAAGTAGAAAGCAATAAGGTTCATAATTACATATTTTTGGCAGCTACTTGGTATTTTGGATAGAAAAATTCTGGTAGAATACACCAAAGACACATCTTTTTTCTAAGGGAGTAAAACATTACTACAGAAAACCCTGATTAGTTATACATGTGCACTGGCTAAATAACTGTAGAAATTAATACATTCCTATAAATTCGATTGGGCAACTTTCAATGTGTCAATTCACAAAAAAAAAAAAACTTGTTTTGGCTGTTTTATTAATCTTTTATTTAGTTTATCTATAGGGCTTTTGTTTTGTTTTGTTTTATCGTTCTAGTGAGATGGCCAGTGTTGGCAAAATTATTTTTTTTCTTTGACAACTCACACAAAACTATTATTTATAGTTTTTATATATAAAGGTGTGTGCATACTTGCACATTATAGACATTATTTAGCTAAATGTGTGAGACATCTGACAGTTCCTGGAAAGCCATAAACATTTTGTTATAATTATTTTATAATTATATATCTTTGCATGCTATGTTGTTCCAGCACCTGTAAGTAAACAAGGTTGAATTTTCAATTAAATTTTAAACTGGTCGTGTATTTTCCTAATAATCACAGTCAGAATGGACCGTAACGGAGCAGGCTGCTGTACTAAAAATAAGACAGAGACTTATGCTTAGGTTTTGGTGGATGATTTTTTAAATGTTTTTTGTTGATTTTTCTGAGAAGACACTAGTATCTACAATAAAACATTAATTTATTTTTTACATTAGAACAATCAAAACTTACCCATTAACTTCTTTATTTTTCTTTTTTTAAGAAATAAGATTGGTTATTAAAGCTAATAACTTTTTGAGAGTGAATTAAAAACCTTTTGCTAAATAGAGGCAGATAACTTAATCTAAATTAATTGCATTTCAGGAATACTTTTCACAGTATGAAGACTTACTAGTGTTATGAGAAACCATTCTTTCACCTCAGTTCATGTATCTATTGGCAGCTTTGAAATTAAACTCATTTAAAATAACCAGATTAGAGACTCAGATTTTCATAGTCAATGTTTTAAAGTCAAACTTTATAACTTTGAAAACAACAGAGTTCACTGGGGATAACTGTAAACTTCACTCAAAATTTGTTTGCTGGTGAACACATGCAATGCATGTTTGTCCTGTTTTGGGGTTTGAGGCATAGCTGCTGTCATGAAAGACTCCGACATCTTCTATTAACTTTGTGATAACAATGGTTAATTCTTGATTTCATCCTTCTTGTAAACGTCAGACAAACATTGTTTACCAGTTAGAAAAGATTGTTTACTGCATGCATCTATTTTCTATACTTTCTCCTCTCCCTCATACTTCTCTGAAGCTGACGCACTTGCAGAAGACCAGTGTTGCAGGAGCAGAAATCTGTTTTCTCTAATTCTTATGTGTATATTTGAAGGACTCATTTTCTTCTAGAACCAAGACAGAGGACAACATTTGTGTTCTGAACACCAAAGATTTCTTGATATGCACCAGGTCACTAGGAAATATGTACAGGATGAAGGAATTGGTGCATATCTGAGTATGTGCATAATGTCAGGATCTTTTTGACTCATACATAATCTCTGCTCAAGCTATGATGATATTATTCAGTAACTTCACTGTAGGAAATCCATATGGAGTATTTTCTTTCTGTTATGGCAAATCCCAATATTTGTAGCAATCGTTGAAATCTATTGCTGTTGGACATCTAACCTGATTTTGTAGACCCAGATGATTCTAAATTCTTTTCTGGGTATTTATATATTCAGAACTGCTTAGACTGCATACTTTTTCTTGTCATTTATTATTTTATAATGGAATACTACAAGTTTTTCTTCTTGTTTCCCACTGAACAAAAAATTAACTGTCTTGTTTATTGAATTTATTCTGGTTATAGATAGGATTGAAACTATCTCTTTTTTTTTTTTTTAATCTAAAAATGTCAGTGCTACTAAAGATGTGTCCTTTAAGAACTTTGTTTCATGCTTTTACTCTGAGACTGAGAGGTTTTAAAAATATTATTATTCATATAGGTTTTGAGACTCTCCAGGGTGCAAGTAGATTTGAGCCTGAAGTTTGACATGTATTTGTACTAAATGAAGTCTACAGCTTATATCAAGTTGTAGTTTTTCTTTAAAAATAAAATCTATACTTCAGGGGTTAAGGCTAATGCGACAGTTTCCAGCATTTATTTTGTCATATTAGAAATTCAATGAGAACACTAGAAGATCTCTAGAAATCTAATTCAGTTTGGTTCATTTATTGCTTTGAAGGCTCAAATAGGTCATTCAAAATCAACATAGATTCTGCGTACTTTTTCATATATACAAACATTTCCCGTTGTACAATAAGTGTACTTCAAGGGCCTCTCCATATTCTAGTAAAAGTACTTTTTGACAAATCCACTCAAATTGCCTCTATGAGTTGGATGTCTCTGGTCTTGCCTTCATCAGCAAAAGCAGTGTAGTATTTAATTACTGCTTCTGCTGCTGCTAACATCAGCATTCACAGAGGAGGAGAAAGAGAGTTTTTATGAGAGAAGAGTAGATTTCTGAAGTCAGTTAAGGCCATTAGAAAGTGCTCTGAAGTTCAGTTGAATTCACTGGAAGGGGATTCCTGTATTATTTGCAGTCACAGTTGATCCCTGAGGAACCAATGATTAGCACGTCTTTGAAAGTTGAATTATTCAGAATTACACGTGGTAAAGATATATATACTAAAAGCAGGACTGGAGTAATCATTCCCTGAAAATAGCAATAATCTGAATTCATCTCATGATCCCATTAAATAATGGGAAGATGATGATGTTGAGAACATTATCAAACTCAGTGAGTGTTAGTTTAGTTTGCTGATTCCCTGAAATGGTTCTACTCTTTCTCAACTTGATAGTGAAATTGTTGGAATCAGAATTACCTCTGTTTTTTGACATGAGTATTTGCCTAGAATGCCACTGTTTTTTTTTTTCTTCATTGTAGCTGCAGAATACATGAATCATACAGTATTAGAAAAATATAAATTATACTGCAGCCAATTAAACTAATGCCCTTGTTAAAAATGAGAAACAAATGGAACTCAATCATGTATGTATGATTCTGTGTACAGATGAGAGATTTAAGGGAAAAATGCACTTTCTAATAGGGAAAAAAAAAATTAGACCTGACACATCCAAGGACGAATATTATCAAGCTGCTTACTTGGCCTGTTTGAAAAGGGGCCATTCTTTGTAATTGGAACGTTCAAGCTGTATTTTATCAAATAACTGAAAACTCAGACGTTATTTCTAAAGAACAATCTAAATCTATCTTTGAAAATATGAAACCTTAACATAATTTCTGATTTAGACTGCCAAGTCTTTCTTCTCTCTTGGTTAGCCATTTGTTTTGATCTTATTTTTTTAAGTTTGTGCTGTTGCAAAGCTTTATGCCAACACTAAGTGGTGTGTGTAGTGTTGGCAGTTGAAAGGTCAAAAAAAACAAAACTCCATAGATTTTTTTTTTTTTTTTAATGGTATTAGTCCTGGCAACTGCCTCATTGTTGCATGGCAGATGGTTATAAACCCAGCCAACAGTTTACGACAGATCACCTTGTCTGAAACTGCAAAGCAAGCATTATTTTTACGTAAAAGGCATGGTTTCAATTTTAGACTCATGTTTGATGCCTACAGAAATGTGAGAAAAATTATGAAGAAAATTATAATGCCCAGCCTGCCGGATTTCTGTGGCATCTTCATTCTTTTGTTCTCTCCTTATAAGCAGATTCTCACACCTGTTAACAGACTTGTCAAAAACAATAAAAGCAAATGTCTTTAATTGTTAAGAACAGTCCTCAAGGCAGGACCATTAGGGAATCTGACTCATCATCCAGCTGGTCATGCAAAATCTATTTACTGTTGCAGTCTGTGAGCAAGAGGTTCTTTTGCATCCAGTGTCTGAAAACTGCTTTTTGATTTTGGCCTTGCTTTTGGACCACAAATGTCTGTCATACTTCAAGTGTTAAATTTATTACCTGACATTGAGAAGCTGTTTATTTTAATGATATTACAACATTACTGAAAAGAAATGAAGCTCATGCAATGTCAGTTTGCTCTTGTAGTTTCTCTGCATTCATAATTTTGACTGGCATGTTGAATAAAAAATTTTCCTCAAAAGCATAAAACAAAATTGTCATATCTTTTGACAAAAGTATGAACATCTCTAAGTACATTTGGTGAAACCAAAATAATTTCAAGATGATGAATGTGGTTTTTAAAACATTTTAAACCCCGGTAAATATCAATAAAGTCAGTCAGTCATTGGTACTACATAAAAATATATTTTAAAGTTGAATACTGTAGTATTCCTACCTATTTTAAAATAATGGCAAGTACACAGTTTTCTTATTTACACGTAAGGGAAAGCTAGTAGGTGAGGAAAGGATTGCTGATATATCTATATACATATATATATATATAGAGAGAGAGAGATAGATTAGATAGATTAGATAGATAGATAGATAGATGATAGATAGATAGATAGATAGATAGATAGATAGATAGATAGATAGATAGATAGATAGATAGATAGATAGATAGATGAAAAAAATACCTCATACAATCTAAGTAGCTAAATGTTCATATTGTATTTTAAAATTTTGCCTAAAATACTTCTGAAATAAAATACTTTTAAATAGTTTATCATTAGTTTGGAGGAAACATTTATAATTTTCTCTTCTTCCTATCCCTCCTTTTAATAATGTCTTGTCTAGTATTTTCCAAAAGTTAAAAACAGAGTGTGTGGAAGTTCCTAAATGAGTCATTCGTGTATGTAGCAGAGAGGTAACTTATGCACTATTTTTTTTTCACAGTGAGAAAAACTAAGCACCCACAGATATATAAAGTTCTGTTAGATGCACTGGCCATCTTCCACCGAGTGATTGCATTAGATATATTTAACACTCCATGTGGAAGTGCTATGTACTAGAGAATGCTCCAGACAACATCTGGTATGATGTCTGTGCTAAGTAACTAGCATTTCTGCAGAGTACTCTAAAACCCTGGAGAGAGCTGATGTTGCTTATCAATTTCTGCTACTTCAGAACCAAAGAATATGCATGAGAGACCAAAAAGGCTTCTTAATACAGTAAAACCTATGCTGCTTCAGCGGGATCATAGCGAGTTCCACTCCCAATTGACTTAATAACATTTGTTGCTTTACCGTGTTTTCATGACAGAGAATTCTACTTATGAGATATGTGGAAAGGTATGACTTTTTGGGCAGATGCTTAAGCGATTGCTTAAATACTGTATCTAGTAGAGGAATTAAATTGTGATGCTGTTTTCAGGGACCTGTATAGGCTGGAGGAATGGGCCAAGAGGAACTTTAAGAAGTTCAAGTGGGACAAAGACTAAGTCCTGCCATGGGAGGAAGGGACCTGGGGGCCTAGGTAGATACACTCTGAGCATAAACCAGCAGTGTGCCCTAGCTGCAGAGACAGCCAACGGTTCCCTGGGAGGTATTCACAGGGGCACAGCCAGGACATCGAGGGGAGGTTTTATGCCCTTATGCCCAGAACGTCTAGCATGCCACATCCAATTCTGAGCCTCCAAATACAGGAAAAGCATCAAGAGGTCCCTGATCTGGTCCCTGACATCAACAGTCCTTAATCATCATTGGCCTGTAGGGTGGTCAGGGACAGGGGCTTGTACCTTATGAGGACAAGCTGAGGGACTAGGGCTTGTCTGACCTGGAGAAGACATGACTTTAAGGGGATGTAACAGCAGTGCACCAGGACCTACAAAGGGCTTTCAAGAAGACAGTCAGGCACTTCATAGCAATGTATGGGAAGAAGAGAGACATTCAACACAATATGGTGTGACTGGATGTAAGGAGAAATTTTCACCACTAGGACAGTCAAGTATTGACCAGGGACAGGCTGCCCAGCAGCGTTGTGTTGTCTCTTGCCCTGAAAGTTTTTAAGCCCTGATTGATTAAAGCCCTCTGTAACCTAATCAGGCCCGATCTCCTTTGAGTAAGAGTAAGCTTTCCTGAGATGACTTCCATCCAGAATTATCCTATGAAAATTCAGTCTTTTGCAAAGCATTGAATGTTCCACATTCCTAGAATATCTAAAGTGAGAAGCTCTGGATGCCAGGAAATTCTCTGTTACAAATGTCACCTCTCCAACAGAAGCTAGTGATTCTGCTCCTGTTACTCATGCTGTCTACTTGTAAGTGTTCTGAGTACTTCAACTGAAATTATTATGGTTACTGTTAGAATAAGACATAGCTAGTGAGAAAGAACAACAGAGCTAAGCTGTCAACGTTAGCTAAGCCCTAAGAGGCTTATTACTTCCTCTTCAGTTGTGAATTAAATGGCAAAGACTTAAAAAACAATAGCACGTTTTAAAGCAAACTAATTTGCCTACTTTAAATTTTAATAATACCTAATATTTGCCAGGATCTTTGGCCAAAAAAAAAAAAAAAAAGAAGAATTTTGATTCTAGTGTTTTTTCCTTATTCAGAAACTAATCTGCAGTACAGAATCGCTGCTAAACTGAACAATATCTAAACTGTAATTATGATGCCAAGTAGACCTTTTCTTATTTAACAACTGTTTTCTATCATACGATTTGATACATGGTTAATAAAGTTAAATTATGTTAGAGACATACAGAATTCACCAAGCGACTCTCCCATATTAATATGCACCATAATTTAACTTACAATAAACATTCACCAGCATAGAATTCTACTGATTAATATTTGCCATGTAAACTGCAATATGTTAGTGAAGAATGGGTCTTTCTGGTTGACTGTATGAATGGAGTCAATAAGAGTCCCACCTAATAACTTATCAAACTGATAAGTAATCATGTAGAGAATTTACAAGTGAAAATTGATGTCTGCTACAATAAAAATGTGACCAACAAGAAAGAGAAAAAACTGTTCAGTGTTCAGTCATTCTTCTGGCTTTTTCATTTTTTTTTTTTTTTACTAGGGGTAAGGATTTCTGTTTCTTTGTTTAATTCTCACATTATACAATAAACTGGTGGGGTTTTTGTATGGCCTGTGTTACAATGGGCTGAATTCAAGTTATAGTAAAACCCTGTGGGAGAATTTTAAATTCCAAATGTTGCTTTCATGAAATATTATGTTCAAAATACAGTTGATTTATGTGATAAAATCCACACAGACAGTGTAAAAATTTAAATTCAATCTGCAACTGCTTAGAAGGATAGGATCACAGCCTTACAATACTAGCCTTAGCTGTTGTGATTCCATCACGTTAGAACTATTCGTGAGACTATGTAGAACTACTCAGTTAATTCATGATGTCTGGTATTCAGTATTGTGCTACAAGTAAAAGAGATGAGTGTAAATGTTCCTTAAAAAAAAATATAATTTGTTTCCACTGTTTTTGCTGTAGTATGTAGTGCTGTGGATGTAGCCGTGAAGATGGTGGTGCAGACTCTCTCTTCCTCTGTGTGACAGGGTCTATGCTCTGTTCGGTTTTAGTAAGTGAGGATATGAGATTTTCCATCCCCCTGCTGCCTCTTCACTAGTAAATTTATACCTGTCTGTATATAGGAACTAAGATTAGTACTGTCTTATCTGAATTCTGAAAATGAGTTTTAAAAAATTGCTTATTTCTTAGATTATCTTAGGCTAACCTAAATATTAAAGTGTATTTACTACAGTTAAAACAGTAGTTTGATCATATGTCTTCCAAAAGATTAATCTTGTTATTCCTGTGAAATATAGAAATGCTTCAAGCAGAGGAAGAATATTGTCAGCAATGTTCACTGCATTATCTTTTTGAATGGATTGTATACTCCTTTTGATACAGCCATCTGGACTGGGAGGGCTGTTTATCCCTATGCACTACACAAAGAACACTGATGCTGTCTCTGCAATTAATATCTCCTTAAAATCCACAAAGGGTTGTCCCCTCTGCCCAAGAGAAAAAACAGATTACCCATTCACATTTTTCACTCTTTCAAATGTAGGATCCCAAGTGCTTATAACTTGCTTCTATATCAGAAAGGGAACTGATTTCATGTCATAATATCACTAAACTGTCACTCTTTATGATCTCACATAGTTTATTGTTGAGTAGTTCAGCATCTGGAGCAGGTGATTCCACAGGGGAAAGTTGTTCAATTCACATAGTTTAAGTTGAATGAAGACTGAAGAGGTTTATTGCCACGTAATTAATTGGTAATCAGTGAACTTTACATTAAGGGTCAGTATCATAATTGCAACAGATAAACCACTGTCCAAGACACTTATAAAATGCCTGCATATACGTACAAATTTCTAAACAACCTTCTCTAACTAATCCTTAAGAGTTCTGTAAACACACACACACACACACACATGATTACATGCACACCGACCTGCTCTCAGAGGATGTGTGGGTCAAAAGTGCACACTAGCTCCCCACACCATCTTCTGCATCCCTCCAATGCACACATAAAATGAGAGCACTCCACGAGGTGACATACAACCGAGTTGTGGGTCCCTCTCTGTTGCCCTCTGGCATGCTCATGCCCCCGACAGGAAGCAACTCCATTAGACATGAGCAGATGCCAGCAGGGTGGCTTCTGGCAATGTCAAAACAGATTTTCATCACTGCTCTGTTACCCTCTCCTTTATGTTTACCATTGCAACTTTTAATGCTCCTTTTATACTTCTCAAGTTGTGTCTTTCTTTGTTTCAAAAGGCTTTTGATATTCCCCTGGTTACTGTTTAATCTAACTAATGTTTGTTGCTTTTTTCTTCTTTAATGTCAGTAGGTTTGGGGAAAATGCCTTCCTAGACAGTTTTGCATGGTCCACTCAACCACACACTTGGCACAGCTTGCCATAAGTTCTCAATATAAGTCTTTAATTTTGTGCTCTGTTATCAATGGCATCACAATCTTACTTTTGATAGTTTTGCAAAAGTGTAAGAATGACGACATTGGTTCAGACCAGTGGTCTATGTGATTGGCAGCAGTTGCCAATGGCAGATCCTTAAGAAAGAATATTAGAACAGGGCAAATGTAGTGATTCTTCTTGAAAATCCTCTCCAAGCCTCCAACATTTGTGGCTCAGAGACTTCCTAAGTGATAAATAACATCTTTTAATCTGACATACCTCAGTTGATTTCTCTTTCATAACAGTGTTTAGCACCCCATGAACCCCCATTGACTTTTATCATGTAGAGTTTCCTGTGGCAAGGAGCTCCACAGTTTAATAACATGTTAAGTATCGTCTCCTTTCGTTACATCCTTGTATTGTATAGGATAATGAATGGCTGATTGATATACATCCCTGTCCAAGCAAATCAATAGACATCCTCAGGCAGATCTTTTCCAGGCTGAAGAATCCTAGTCCATTTATCACTTTTAAAATTTTTCTTATTGTCCTGCTCTAACCCTTTTCAGTTCTGTTGTATTCTTTTTGAGGTGGGGCACCAGAAAATCACGAAGTATGCATAAGGCATGACTCGTGTGGAAGAAATTCCCAGGTGCCGACTCCGGGTTTCAGATTCCTAGTTGTTCTACACAGCAAGCTAAGCACATGCTTGCTCTTGGTAGAATGCAATATATCTTGGCTATTGATCTTGTTTTCCTTATGATTACTTGTTCTGTTATTTGCAATGCACCAAAGAGTTCCTGTAGCTAGGAGACTCCTTGTGATGGAAAAATCATAATCTAGCATGAACCACATGATCTGTATCCTTTCTTGGATAAAATACATTGCCTACCTCAACAGTATATCTTATTTGCATATGTTTAATAATGCTATCCTAAAAAAAATGTAATTAATAAGAAATTTAGTGGATTATCTGATTAATTGAATATTGGGGGAAATATAAATCTTAAAATGTTAGCTTCAGTGTGGTTTTTTTTTTAAATAAATACAGGTAGAATTCTGTTGAGCAAAGGGTGTTGCAGAAATATTGCAGATCTATGTAAAAAAATCATGTGGTCAGCTCAGCAAACATGAATCTGATGCTAGAAAATTCAGGAAGTGGATTTTCAGTATTAACTTTTGCATGAGTTTTCAGACAAACAATTTTGGATTATGAGTTCAAATGATCATTTTGATCACATTCTATCGTTTGGAATGTATGTGAATGAACAGATATGTTTCAGAAGAGTGCTTTTATCTGGAGTGGTTCTTACATGCTATCATGGTTTTTTTTTCCTTTTTTCCATGAAACTGAAGCTATTAAAGCTTTGAATACTAATGAATGATGAATAGAGGTCTGCCTTCTTCAAATACAGTAGTAACTAAATTGTTAGTAAACACAATTCATTCTTTGTCACTGTCAAACTTTTGGCTTTTGGATTAATTTAGCAATTTTCCTTGTACTTTTTTCATGTGGAATATTGGGAAATCAGACTCAATCTTTACAAGTGGCCACAGAATTCTCTCTCTCTAAGCAGTCTTTTCAGGACTGATGCATCACTACTAGAAGACACTAAGATTCTATCTGGATATCAGTATTTTGGGGGGTGTATTCAGTAGAAGTTTTCAATTATAAATGGAGACCAAACATATCTTTCCCACATCTATATATTTTTTCAGTTAAGTTCCTTTCCTTTTTTCTTTCTCCATTGTAAATGGAAAACAAATACTTCTTTCACACACACCCAAACATATATTTTTTTCCAGTTCAGTTACTTCCCTTGTTTCTCTCTCCAGAATCTCTACACATTTTTTAAATTATTTCACTCACATCACCTCTAAGTGTTAAAATTATCCAGTTTTAGAAGATACATTTTTCATTTTAAAAGTGTTTATGTATCAAGAAATGCAAGCTGCCTGACAAAAACTTTTATTGCTCATGGAACCTTTACTTAGTGTTACATCCATCCTATAAGCCAAAGAATTCATTTGAGCAAATTAATAAGCCGGGAAGTATTGCTACATATAATCTGTTATTTTCTCTGGCACTTTAGGATTCATTGTCACGGGTCTTCGAAATATTCTGGTATTTGGTAAGCTTTAGGGAGCTTACCCAAAAAATAGCTAAACCATCTGGGTTTTTTATTGTTTTTAAACAAAACCCCAAGGTTTTCTGGTGGACATATGGACAAATGTACAAAGAATAGGACAGAGCATCCAAATTTTCATGACAGGGATAAAGGCAATACTAACTCGAGAGAGACTGGCCTTAGGAAATCATTGCTACCTTCAGTTCCATAGCAGCAGCTCCACAGGCTACTGAGTGGAGGCTAAGGGAATTTTTAGACTCCTGCAGTCCTTGTCGTGATCCATCTGCAGGTATCCCACATGAATGCCAATGGCTGGCAGGTATCTTGGCCTAGACCTGTCAATGCAGTGTTACCAAAGCCATACAATCACAAAGATAGGTTACAGGGGTAAAATTGGTAGAAACACTGCTGCTCGTGAGTCACGGAGAGATTTTGCAGAACTGCTCTGGCTTTGACTGTGGCAATAAATCTGTATTTGTGATTATCCTTGCAAAGCCTTTTCCCATAAAATGCTTTCTTAGACAGTGTTTTGGAAAGTTCCCCGTGTTAGTTTTCTAGTGCTATTATTGAAATGGCAATAAATGCTCTACAATTCTGTATGTCAAAATGAAACATAGATCCAGCCTAAGTTGATGATCTGATTCCAATTAGTATTTCGGTGTCTGTTTCCTGTGAATTCCTTTCACAGCTGGGATTGCTGGGAGGAAGACCTTTCTACTCATTTTTAATGCTGCCTATATTACGGATTCATACAGTCTAGATCTCATTATGACTTTTCAGCCTTTTAATTTGTAGTAGATCTTTCCTAAAATTATTTACAATAAAGCAATGATCCTATTTATCCTATCATTCTAAATTATATAAAGATATCAATGCATGTGTATTGCTGTGATCTTATGTCTATGGATGTTTGTTCTTGTTTAATCTTATCTGAATATTGTCATTTTTATAGGGTCCTCAGAAGGATATAATAAATTTAAAATTTGTTGGTATGTGATGCTAATTTGGAGGAGAGCATGCAGGTTTGAAAGGGACATGAAACTGGTGCTGTTTGACTGTTTTTTCCCCTGAAAATCTTGAGCATCTGCTGACTTTGTGAAGAGCACTATTTTCATTCTCTAACCAATTGACCTAAACTCACCACCAGAAAAACATTGAGGTGCTTGAGTGTATCCAAAGAAGACCAACAAATCTAGTAAAAGGTCTAGAGAACAAGACCTATGAGGAGCATCTGAGGGAACTGGGGTGGTTTAGTCTGGAGAAAATGAGGTTTGGGGAAAACCTCATTGATCTCTACAACTACAGGAAAGGAGGTTGTAGTGAGGTTGGGTGTTGGGCTCTTTTTCCAAGTCATAGGACAAGAGGAAATGGCCTCAGGTTGCATGGGGGGAGGTTTAGATTGGATATTAGGAAAAATTTCTTCACTTCAAGGGTTGTCAAGCATTGGAACAGGCTGCCCAGGGAAGTGGTTGGCTCACCATCTCTGGAGGCATTTAAAAGACTTGTTAATGTGGCACTTAGGGACATTGTTTAGTGGTGGACTTGGCAGTGCTAGGTTAATGGTTGGACTTGATTATCTGAAAGGTCTTTTCCAACTTAAAAGATTCTGTGAAGTGGAGGAAACTGAATGAATACTTTAGAGCTTCAGCTTGTCATTTTATCATACCCTCATGATCCATAAATAAACTATCAAAACCCATTCCTAGGCAGGACTGAGCAGTGTGAAATAAACACCATGGAAAGGGCTAGACATTCTAGATCAAACTACCTTTATTTGTGTGATCCAAGTAATATTGCTCTACATATGTCTTGATTCATGAAGTGTGTATTCTGTATGTGTGAAGAGGCCTTTAGAAGAATCATTTAAACCTTTTAGCCAGATGTTCTTTGGTCCTTGTGTTCCATGGTTTTACATTTTTTTCTAGAACATTGGTTTTTTTAATAGACAATTTCTTCTCAGGGTGAATTGTGCTGCAGTTTAGTAATGTTACATGCAAGTGCTGGCTTTTCTTCTTGTAGTTCCTGGTACATGGCTCAGGATGTGGAAGGTTGTTTGCAATGGATCTCCTGTTACAGTCTATCCTCTTTTCTGGTGTCATGGAGAGAAGACATGCAGGGATAGGAAACCTAGACATTCCCATCAGACATCAAAGAGCAAACAAAGTCTTCTTTATTTCTAGGTCTTATAATAATAGTAGTAGTAATACTAATAATAGAAATAATAATATTAGTAATAATAATAATACACCTTCTTTAGATTAATTCTTTCTGTGACTTACACTATATTACAGTTGGTATTATAGTATTGTTGTAATTCTTTAAATCCAAAAAGATTCTGTATCCACTAGGATGAGTTTGCTCATGAATCTGAGTTTGTTTTCACTATAAACCAATTGAAATTACAAACGATACTTTTAGCTGATTATTTTTTGGTTAGGTGAGCACATCAGAATTGCAACATGTATATATGTATATATTCTATCAAATAGAGAGATTCTTGATGTCCGAATTGTCTCGGAGGGCTTAAGCTAAATCTGGTAAACCACTTACAGTAAAAAGTTAGAAAATAGAACTGAAATTTGAGACTAGATCCAGTTATTTCCTACCTGAGATTTTAATCCTAATTAGTGTCTAATAGTTACAATTTAACCCTGTGTGGGGATTAAGAAATATACCTCTACATTTAATATTTGAATGTAGGTTAAAAAAAAATATTTTTAGAAGAAAAGTTTATCATTCTAAAAATGCAAATACCTTCAGCTACTTGTTAGCAACACCTTATAGAGCAAACAAATAAAGAAACAAACTCAACGTGTTTGTTTTGGTTTTAGCTGGGATAGAGTTAATTTTCTTCATAGTGGATAGTATGGGGTTATGTTTTGGATTTGTGATGGAATCCATGTTGATAATTCAGGGATGTTTTAGTTACTGCTGAGCAGCACTCACACAGCTTCAAGAGATGTTTTCTGCTCCTCACCCCACCCCAGCAGCGAGCGGGCTGGGGGGGCACAAGGAGTTGGGAGGGGACACAGCCAGGACACATGACCCCAACTGACCCCAGGGATGTCCCACACTGTTTGGTGTCCTGCTCAGCATATAAAGCTGGGGGAAGAAGAAGTAAGGGGGAGATGTTCAGAGTGATGGAGTTTGTCTTTCCAAGTCACCATGATGGAGCCAGGCTGATCTGGGGATGGCTGAGCCCCTGCTCTGCCCATGGGGGGAGTGGGGTATGAATTCCTTGTTTTGCTTTGCTTGTGCAGGCAACTTTTGCTTTCCCCATTAAACTGTCTTTATCTCAACCCACAAGTTTTCTCACTTTTACTCTTCTGATTCTCTCCCCCATCCCACTGGAAGAGGAGTGAGCAAGTGGCTGGGTGGGGCTTAGTTGCTGGCTGGGGTTAAACCACAACGTTATATAGAGAATATTAATAATTTTGTCTACAGACGTTACAAATTAGGATAGAAATTTCTCTGGGGAAAATAGCTTAAAGAGTACAATAGACTTGGAAGTTTCAACAGTGTGACTAATGATTTATCCAGTTTTACCCCAAACTGAAACACACATCTTCACTGCTAAAAACTAATCAGGGAACACTAATTCCCTTTCTCATGATGGACAGTAATGAATGGGGAATTTAAAATATGAAATGAGGATTAGACAGGATAGAAATATTACTCTTAAAACCTGTTGCACAGTAATATCTGCGTGGTTTGTGCCAAATGGTGATTTAGTTTTACATTACATAATTTTACAACATGTTAATTTTGTCCTGGGTGAAGTGGGATAGGGAAGGAATGCTGTTCAGCCCACTTAGACAAAGCTAATATCATGGCACATTGCCTCTGTTCAATGGCTGTGCTGGAGTGTGGTAAGATCTCCAAGTATAACAGTATAAGTGCACAGACAGTTCATGTGTTACCCAGTTTAATGTACATACATGTTTTTGAAAATGTTGTTTATTAAATATGGCTTATTTATTTATTTAAAAGTATATTGCATTTATTTAAACTTAAAGTACTTTCAAGAGTTACTTCGATATGGTTTCTAAAATACAAGGGATTTTGGTAAAAGAATTATGTTTTTGGAAAGACGATTTCTCAGCATGATATTACAAAGAAATATGAATGGCTCATTTATAAATAAGATTATTTTTAATGTCTTTGGTAAGTTTATTCTCGTGTACATCCACAAAATTGATTTCCTGCATCTACAAATCCTGTTAATAGGATATTGATTATATATTTTGCCTTCTAAATTTTGTATTTCTTAGTTGTAAGTAATAACATTGTTCTGAATCATGTCTCCAAATGAAGGGTGGAGAAAACAAAACAACATCTTACAAAACCAAACAAAAATTTTATCCAGTCAAGTGCGTCTGGCTTAAGTAACAAAACAAGAAAACAGTTGGCTAAAATATCCGATCTTGTGTGTTTGCAATTTCTATTAATTATATTACAACAAAAAAACATGTCTCAGTCCTTCCTTCATTTTCTATGTAATATTACAAGTCAATGACAGCAGTGATACCTATAGCAAGAATATTTTAGGCGAAAAATAGTACATTTATATTTGGTTCTGTGGGTTGGTATTTAACTTACATAATACTGGAACATGTGTGTTAGGCTCTGCTAATGATTCACTGATAAAACTGAGAATTTGGCTATTCCATTCTATAATTAGATACACATGTGGATGCACTGTTGGCCGCCACAAATCACAAACCTGTGTAGCTGCCAAACACTCATTTGCTTGCCATCAGTTTTGAGCCTTTAAGAGAGAATACACAGTGCTAAATACAGCCCATTGGCATCTGGTTCACAAGGAATACAGTGTGAACAGGCCTGGGAAATTTATATTTTTCAATAACAATGGGCCTCATACTGTCAGTTGTCTTGGTGAGTTGAAGATTCAAAATTGTAACTCTAGGGAAGCAGAACAGCCTCAGTTACTGTCTGCTTCCAAAGAAGACAAACTTCATTAATGTTGCCTGTGAGGAAAATGCATCATAACCAGTAGGCTACAGATGTATATCATTTGTTCTTTTCTATATGGAGGATAGAAGCTGAAAATAGAAGCCTCAGTATATGCAGTGTCTCTCAAGAATACGCTTATTTCAAGAAATTAATGTTAAACTTAATTTGAAGAGAGATTATTGGCTCCACCACTTTCTTCAAAATTGTTATATATTGATACCGGGTGTTTAATTAATCTTATCTGTAATAAATTTCTAATTTTACATAACTACAAACAGTTTCAGTAACTAATCAGGGTCACCTATGGAATATAGCAGGATGTGGAGCTACTTTTTTTTTTTTCAGCCCAACAACATTTAGTCTTCCTGCAAAATTACTCAGAACAAATCCTGACTTACTGTGGTGCATGGTGAGGAGTGGGATGAAGGGGTTCCACCTGACTGTTAGTTTGGAGGAGCTCTGTAAATTCTGTGTCCTGGAAATCTATAGTCCCCAATATACATATATGTTCATCCTGTGATCTGCTTAAATGCATTGGTTGGTCATATCTCTGGCTACAATTTAGACTGAGCTTAGACTGAAGAACAGAGCGGATTGGTCCTGGGTCCCATCTCATAAAAGTGGTTTATATACATGTTTAATGATAGCTTGTTATTAATTTATTTTATAGTAGCATACTTTTCTGATCAACAAAGCTGACTCTTACTATACAAATGTAAGAATTCTGATTTAGATGCTCCTCACAAAGCCCCTGTTCCCTGTTGATGAGAACCTTATTCCTTCCTTCAGTCAGCATAACAAGTACTTAGTTATTGTCATTTAAAGTCTAGGAAACTTCTCACATGTACAAATTAATGATGCAATTTCTGCTTGGACATGCATTGTGTTTAGGTCTTATGGTACTACAGTGGCAAAAATGGAGGTCTGCATGAAATGAATTCCTGACATATTTAAATGCTTTTATAGACACTGTGTAAACTAACATCTGTTCCTTCCACACTGCCCTCTCCACATTTTATAAGACAGATCAGAAAAAGTAACTACATCAGTATGCCTATCACAGAACTGCAGATGAATTAAAAAAAAAAAAAAAAAAAAAAAAAAGAAAAAAAGAGAGAAAAGAGAGAGAGAAGATGAGAAAGATGTTTTCTTTTCTACTATATAAGAAGCAATGGTGAGAAAGGTTAGAACCCAGAACAATATCACCAGAGCTCCACAGCTAACAGCTTTGCTGAGTATAACAAATGATGTCCATTTGGTCCTTGAGCAAGACTAAGAGAATTTCAGGGACTAGGACTAAGATTTTACTGCAAACATCAAAAGCCCATGTTCTGAATGGACTGACAGCTGCAAACACTATGTTTAATAGTGATTTATAAACTTCTGTTCTAATTATTTTTTTCATAAAAATATTTATAGCTTGTTTTCTCCACAAACTGAAAAAAAAAAAAGCTGTGAATTCCTGTTAAACATTTCTGTTCAGAAAGCCACTTGTTGCTGTTGGTAACTCATTAGAGGAAGGGAGCTAATCTGTTACCATCAGTTGGTGGACCCAAGGGAATGGCATCCATACATTATCTCTACATTTGTTTCCCCTGCCTCCTCATTTCCAAAAGTATGAATATTTAGCTATTTAAGTGAAAGTAAGATTTATGGAAGGTAAATTTGGTGTCAATATCTTGCAGTATTGGGAAACATTGGCAAGAAATAAAGACATGAAATCTTTCAATTCAGACAGCAATTCCATTTTCTGCAACAAAAACTGCTTCTTGCTTTTCTTTTTCCTTTTATTAGTACAGTTATTATATATTAAATATGGAAATTGTTTTTCCCAGAAAAAAGACTCAGGCCCCAATTTTCATTTTACCTTGTGAAAAACCTGAAGGCATGTTAGGGACTTATGCTCTTTCTTTCTCCCGATCTGTTCCACAGTATTTAGTCTGGTCTTTTACAAACCCAGATGGCCAGAAGTAGATGGATTGAATAGGCAGCTACCAAGGAAGGAAGGGTGTTTTTCAAGAGGGAAGATACTGTCCTGGTTTCGGCTGGGATAGAGTTAATTTTTCTTCTCAGTATCTAGAATAGTGCTGTGCGTTGGATTCAGTGTGGGATTTCATATTAGAAGAATGATGGTAATACACGGATGGTTACAGTTGTTGCTGAGAAATCAAGGACTCTCCAACCCCCCATGCCCTGTCTGTGTGCAGGTGTGCCAGAAGCTGGGAGGGAGCACGGCCAGAGCACTGGACCCAAATTGGCCAATGAAATATTCCATATCATGTAACATCATGTTTAGTGCATAAAGGAGAGGCGGCTGGGAAGGACGGGGTTCTCTCTCTCTTCCAGGGTTGTGACATTGATACAGGGCCTAGATAGGAACAGGGGATGTAAGGGTTAATATGGGAATAGCAAGAAGGGGATGACAAGAGAAATAGTCGAGATAAGGGTTTGCCTAGCTTGTAGGAGGTGTTTGTGTTGCTCGACCACTATCTCCTGTTTAAGTAAAAAACCTCCTCCACCCCTGAGTAAGTGAAGATGTTTGTGTTGATCGACCACTATCTCCTGTTTAAGTAAAAAGCCTCCTCCACCCCTGAGTAAGTGAAGATTACCCCACAACCGGCACAAACCTGCTCTGCGGGTCCAGGGGGTGACAGAGACTGCGCAGGAATTCGGGGTGAAAAGTTCAGCACTGAGGAAGAGGAGATACTTCCTCCCACGACCACCGCCCAGTCCTTCACGACCCCTGCCCAGGACCAAAGGAACTCACTGCGCAGACTCAACTGGGAGGAGACCATGGAAATGCTAATTTTAATACGAAGCGGGGATAGGTGATGCATATGTATAGGCGTATTGCGAAATATTATGAATATGTAATCATTTGCTCTATAAATCTAAGGCAATGGTGCCACATGGTAGCACATATTTGGAGGAGTGATCCCCTGTGTGCCCAGCGCTGAATAAACATACCTACTTTACAATCTATCAGATTGTGGAGTCTGTTTTCCGCACGTCAACTGTGGGATGCCATGATGCAATTTCTTGGGACGGTGACTCAAATTCACTGTTTCCCAGGTCAGGATTAAAGTGATACATCACCAGGGATACTTCAGCTCAAAAACTTACATTTTTTTTATTCACAACAGATATTGGCATGAAACTTTGTCAGTAAGCCTTGCTACATCTGCAAGAAGTGGTAAAACCCCACAACTTACAGCAAGAAACTGAAAAGTAAACATGCCCAGACAAGCCTTGCTGGATATGCAGGGATACAGGGAAAATGAATGGGAGAGAAAAGGAGAGAGAAAGAGGAAAAGAGAGCAAAAGAAGAAAGATGAGAGACAAAAATGAAAGATTTCACCAGTTCTGGCTCCAGCATGGCCCAGCCAGGCTAAAGGTCCAGTTCCAGAGGGGCACCACCACTCATTCACATCCTTTTATAATCCCTTGCCTCTCCTTCAGGCAGGTACTTGAACTCATTAGGGTAATTAAGTAGTCTATGTTTCTAGATTTCTCTTGGCTTTAGTGCATATGTAGTTTGTACCCTCAGAGTCTTCTGGAAATCAGTTAGTGGGCTTTAGGGTCATTGGGGAGTTACTCCCCCCTCACTGCAGATGTGACCGGTGTCTGACCTTTCTTCTTGACACATCTGTTGTGGAAACAGCTTCTCTATAGGCTCTTTAAGGATTCACTCAAGATAGGGGAGTCCAGCCTCACAAAAGTGCAGTCCCACCTCTGTAGGACCTCTCTTCTTACTGCATCTTCACCCCATTGCCTCAGTGTTTCCGTTGAGATCATTCCCTTTACCAAAGTCATTTACTGGATGTTTGAGACATTAACTGTGATTCTGTCAGACTGCCACATGGAATCTTGATATTTTGGGATTGTTAGCCAGGAGCGGGCTGGATATCAGTCAGTGGGTGGTCAGTGATCACATTGTGCATTACCCATTTGTACTTTCTATTATTGTTACTGTTTTATTTTATTTCAATTATTAAACTGTTTTTATCTCAACCTACAAGTTTCCCATTACCCTTCCAGTTCTTTCCCCCATCCCCTGGGCAGAGAGTGGTGAGCAAATGGTTGCATGGTGTTTGGCTACCAGCGGGGTTTAAACCATGACAGATACTTGAAGGGAAAGGAAGTAAACCCAGTCATCACCAGTCTTATAAGAAAACTCTTATGGGATGGAACACTGGGTTGGTCAAAACTTTGAGTTTAGTCTGTCTAGAGAGTTCATAAGGCTAGTACCCTTAATAGACTGGAAAACCTTTTAAAGTAAAAAGCCAGGACTTTTTCTGGAACAGAAACAGAAGCAGGTAACATTTTAGAAATGGAACTCAAAATGACTAGCTAGAAGTACAGAAATAATAAATTATTTGTAAATAAAACTTCCCCTATCACTGTGTACTTGTGAGATAGGTCTTTTCTTTCAAGTTTGCACTCTTGGTAGACCAGACTTTCCAGTTGCTTCAAATGCTGCAGTCTTTTCTATGTCTCCGAGGAAAGCCTCTCCCTACCATCACCCTTAAGGCCTGGCTGTGTGTCTATCATGTATTGCACTTTAATTTCTAGGCTTTCATCTGTGCTGCAGGCTCAGTGTTTGATGGCTGCTCGTGCATCCTCTGCTGTGTATCTCCTCTGCACTTTTAAAATGTCTATTCCCTGTGCACATTAGATTCATTGCAGTACGCATTGCACTCTCCAGACCTAAACTCATTGCTTAAAGAATTATCATGTAGTTACATAAACAAATAAAACACACGCCATCTTTAACATATCATCACTGATCTGTTAAATACTGTTGGATAGAAGGGAAGAGAACAGGAAAGAAGGGGAAATAAAGGACCATGACAGTAACATAGCCACACAGTCCTTTTCTGAAGGGAATCTGACATGCAACTGCCTCACGCTATCATGGCCCATGATAGCTCTTGGTTTTGGAGGGGTTTTCTGGGTAGGGCGGGAAGCATGCTTTAAGACCTTCTTAGAAACCTCTTCTCAAGGCTACAGATCTTATGTGGAAGGGGGAAAATCTTTAAAGATATAAGGGCCTAAATCTTGTCCCACTTTAGGACATATGTTTCCCAGGAGGTACACCAGAAATGGCACAAGGTCTGAATATATTTTTTACATGACTTTTTCTTCTTTGAGATACTCACTTGTATATGGGTATAACTACAGTAGACCGCTAAAATTAGTTCAATTCTTAATTATTTTGACACACTGATAGACATGATAAAATGTTCCCTGGAGCTTCAAGCAGATTCTTGACAGAAGATATTAGGGAGATCTGACTGTGCCTTTCACAACTAGGAGTCACATTATGTCCTCACAAAATTGTTTGTGACAGACTGAATTGAATGGTTTAGGTGTCAGAAGATTAGATGTGCAAAACCTGAGTGAATGTAGCTAGTAACATAAAATGCAAGAAAGAGCTGGAGGTGTTTCCTTAAGGTTTTCTGTAAATTGCCTTTAGAGGTCTAGATTTTAATACCTTGTAAATATTTGTTTCCCAAAATGCTATCACTTCAATTAAAAATAATTTCTCTACAGCTATCATATATTTTATCTCTGAAAACTAAATATATGTGAAGAAGAAAGTGAGAAAAAATTGCAACAATTTATATTTTTTTTTCCCAAGGATCTTCACATTCGGAGACACATCTTCAACTCTAGAGAAAAAAACTGAAATTTATCCGAGGTCATCCTGTTAGTAATTCAGGTTCTGGTTTCATATTTGACTGTGAAAAATTATACTTACTGATATTTGTTACTCTGACAAATTTTATGTTCACTCTACTTCTACTTATCATGTCCTAGCTCATCATGTGCAGAATGAGCTAGTTTTATCCTGAGATCATTTCTTTCAGTAGAACCATCTGTGTTACTGGCTTGTAAATGAGAAAGTTAATTCCTTCTAAAAATCTGAAAGCAGACTGGAGGACTAAAGTGGCTTCAGGCAAAATATTATGTGCAATACTTGTGCTTTAAATGAAGAAAAGCCTCCAAAATAAGTGCTGGGGAAATGCTATCCCAATAAATATTATTCTCTCCACCTCTTTACCATTTGGGGATTTGGAATCTCCTTTTATATGATGGAAGAGGTTTTCTGTAACTTTGCAGAGGTATTATGAAAGCAATTTTTTATGAGAAATTCTGATACAGTGATGAGAAATATCTTATTTGTTTGGATTTTTAAAAATTTAACTGTAATTTTAAAAAATCTGCATATTGCTTATGGTTTTGTGTTTACTATAGCTGTAAGTTTTGTAGAAGTCAGGTTTAAGCCTTCGGATGAGTACATTTAACCTGAATAATAATTGATGATTCTGTAACCTTGAATGTTATTATTTGGTTTTGCTTTAATACAATGGTTGCATAAAATTTGAATCACTCCAAGAGACTGAAAAAGAAAAGTTTTTTTAAAAAAACATTTTTATGTTTTAAACCACTGATAGGCTCGTTTTCAATCTGGGATAATTTCCTCACCCTTATTAACAACCAGAACTTTGTTCTCCATCCTCCCTTTACAGTTATGTACAAGATATGCTTAAGAAAGTAAACCATGTGAACATATTTTTGAATCTTAGAACAACAGTCTTTGCAAATAAATGCAAAAATGTATATGCTGTTAAATTATTAACTTAAAAAAAGGATTTCAGTGTGCTACTTTAAAAGAAAGAACATTACATATCAGTGTCATTAATACTGAAATGAGAGGGCCATGTACATGAGAAGAGGTGATTTGGACATGCATGGAAATCAGGGGTCAACCTATTTACTTACAAAGACTAGCTGTAGTGGGAAAACCATTTAATTTGCTCATCCTGCATCTGGAAATTCTTCATAGAAACAATTCTAAAAAATCCCTGTGAATCCAATCATGTTAAAGAGTTGAAACAATAAAAGGTGATATGAGAATTTGAAGGAAATATTCATCTCCTTGAAATTAGCTGTGGAAATCATTCTATGAACACCAAAATTGTGGAATATGAGTCACCACCTGGTGGAGTGAATTGCCAGCATGCCCTATGGTCACCAGGGATAAAATTTGGTTCTCTGAGGTGGCCTTCAATGCCCGCAAGAATTACAGAGTACATTTTTCAAAATCCTTCCTTGAAATAAATAATTCAGATAAATATGACATGTCACTGTACTATGAAATTTGATCTGGCACCCAGGTTTATTTGTCGGTTCTGACAGGGGATGACATAAGGCAAGAAACTTCCTCTTTTTTTTCATAGTTCAGTTTGCACAGGTATGAAATATAAAATAATAATGCTCAGTTTCCCTTACAAGCTATTTTGAAATCTCTTGGAAAGATCATTGGATAAAGGTATAACGGATAATAACGCTCTTTGTTGTGAAATCCTCTTCCATTTCTGAAAAACTTTTATTTCTTTGCATTAATCAAGATACTAATGCTCTGGAAATATGTTCAGGAATATAATTCAATTCTTTGTTTTACTGCATGAACCTGAGATGATGATTTAAGGCAGCTCAGAGGCATTTTCACTCTTCAGTCTACACATTCCTTTAATGTAAGTTCTTCCTGAGTAATTTCCATACTGTGCAGATTGTTAAACATCCTGAGAACTTGCTTGCAGTTACCTAGATTTCCATCAGAGAGTCTTGCCAATGATGCAGCTGTAGATAACTACATCAAAGTGTAAAAATAATCATATAAACTAAAATTCCTCCACAAATCATTCTGCAAATAAATGTGATCCCATAATTTTCTTGTGGAAAAAGAAACAGAAGCTAGGCCAGTTCTCATTACAACATTGTAATTCCTCAGATATTGATTAATGAAACTTATGTTTTTTATCATCTTCAGTATTCAGTAGATCAGATAATATTTTACAGTATTATATAATGGTGTTTCTTTAGCAAAACCCAGGTCATATAAATATACAAAGTTGGAACCAGTAGTTCAGTCAAGCATGCTGGTAAATGGATAATTAGCAATGTTAAAGTGAGGTTCCCTTCAGAATAATTCAAGTTTAGCCTACCATCTCTTTCAGAATATTTGAAGTTTATTCCATTGATGCATTGTGTGATTGCTACTTGGCATGTTTCCACTTAAAGAAACTTAAAGAGGAGTGGTCTTGCCCAAGTATACTCATTCTTTCCTGGCATACATGGTAGCTGTATTTTAAAGGAAAAACAAGGTATATGTTACTGTTAAGAATTTTAAGGCAAGTCAGCCCTTCCTTTTTTTTTTTTTTTAATTTGATAGTTATTTGAATTTTACACTCTCTAGTTGTTTTGCTTTTATGTAGCTAGCAAATCGGCAAACCATTTCTCGTTAAAATTTCTGATATTACTTGATAAAACAAAGCTAGTTTTACAAAACTGTATTTAGTTAGTTTATTCCTTTTTAACCTTAGTTGTAAGTAATTTCAAGAACCATAAATCTGTTCTATAATTATGATTCGGACAGAGGTTACAAATGTAAATACTGCTACTAAGTGTTTTTAAGAAATTGTTGGGAGGGTTTGTTTATTTTTTGCTTGTTTTGTTGAAATTTCAACTTTGCTAAAAGGTAGTTTATAGCTGGTCAGTACACATATGTGCATATTCAAATGTGTGATTGACAGACAGGTAGTTGGTGTGCAAGACAGTCAGAAATATGACCTTTCTCTTTTTTTTTTTTTTTTTCGCCTGACCTGATAAAATCCTGTATTCTGTTATCTGTAAAGGCCCGTGTTGCTGAATGGAAAATCATTGTAAGCATCCATGTCCCTTGTCTACAGCAAGCAAAGGGAAGACTTTTGTCATGCCATCTCCATGGTTTCTGTAGAAAGATCAAGGAAAATATGGCCTCATAACAGCTGGCATTTTGTTGCAATTGTTGTCTCTCTCTTGTCTGAAAGCTGAAGAAATACTTTTACATAGAACTAGAAGGGAAGTCCTGATTTTATTTTAAATGTTTTTTCTTTTCTGACTACAGCCTAGAAGTGTCTCAGAAACTTGGCAAGAATAACTTTTAAATCAGTTAGACACAGGTTCCTCCTGTTTCTTTTGAAAAGCTGTTTAATGATTTCTCTTTGCTGACAGCTGGAAACCATTTTCTAATTTTCAGTTTTAATGTATCCACGGCTGTCTTGATTCTATTAGTCTGGTTACAAACAGTATATTTCAGTTCAAGTATCGTTTTTTGTTTTTTTTTTTTTTTTTAAACCCGCTAATTAGTATAGAGAAACAACACTCTCTCTCATCCCTTACTCTTCTGATCATCTCTGGGCCATGAGAGAACCTGTCTAATTTAGTTGCCTTTCTCTGTACTTGTGTGTAGTTATTTTCATCTCTTCCATTCTTTGTGTAATCTCATTTTGTACATAAATAAATTTTCTGATAA
Organism: Tyto alba; assembly: GCF_018691265.1. Classification (NCBI taxonomy): domain Eukaryota; kingdom Metazoa; phylum Chordata; class Aves; order Strigiformes; family Tytonidae; genus Tyto; species Tyto alba. Next base: position 25,503,346 of record NW_024881324.1, on the reverse strand, counting down.
AACAAGGGACTATACTTTTAGGTTTCATGGTAACATCGCCTTATTATTCAGATTCTGTACAATGTAAACATGAACTCATTATTCCCTTTTCTTTTACTTTGCACATCATACCCCACATTGCTTAATATCTAAAGCATGTATGTGTCCAATTTCAGTTTCTTTACCCTAGTTATCAAGATATTCCTGCATGATAATCCATTGCCTGTCATACTGATGATGCCTCCTAGCTTTTTTTAGTAGGAATCAGGAAGCTCCTACTTTTATGACCAAATAGTTAATGAAAACATTAATTACATTGAAGCCAAAACCTGAAAAATAACTTTAGACTTGCCAAAGTGGCTTTCATAAACTTTTATTGTTACCTGTTAAATAGTTAATCTGTCATCATAAATACTTTGGCTAATATTTATAGGAAGCTTTTTCAGGTGCTTTACTGAAGTACAATGATCTCTTCTATGTCCCTTGTATTGATAAGGCATCAATTTCTCTGTATTTTTATCAAGGAAGAATGTTACTATGAGAAGGTGACTGCTGATGTCTACTTTTATCTTTTACATTGCCCTTAGATGTGTTCCTTGAAAGGTCTTTCTTGTTTAATTGCCATTGTCTCTGTGGCTGTCACACTTCTTGAAGACAAACTGTATGTTCTATCTAGTTGGATTTTTTTTAAATGCAATTCAAAGTGACAGCTTCTGCCAGACTTGAAAAATCCTTAGTGAAGAGAAATTTCGCACTCAGAAAAATCCCTATTTGTTTCATCATGCTTTTAAAAATTATTTTAATGTCTTAGCCTTGCTAACCTCCTTCCTACTAATCTAGAGAATTGAGCAAATCTGTATTACTCTAGTGTTTTGATATAGCTTTTCTGTAAACAAGTAGACATCTGGTGAAGTTCTCACCAACTTGAAAATTTTTAATGGGGGTTTTGTTTCGTTTTCGCTTTTTTTGTTTGTTTGTTTGGTTGGTTGGTTTTTGTTTGTTTGGTTGTTTTTTTTCAATCTGCAGTAGTGAAAAGCTTTCACCAGTCAAGGAAATACACACACTGAAGGATAATTGACACTTATTCAACTACACATCTATGAAATAGTAATTAATTTCCTATGTGGACAACGTACTAGGCTTCATTGCATGCTTTGTTCATAAAAAATGGTAACAGCAGCCACTGACACACAGTGGAGACCTTTGAAAATACCCTTGGAGAGAAATACCCTGGGAAGAAAGCAATACTACCCAAGTAAAAATCTCATCCAAGTGACTAATCTAAATTTATAGAGGATAAGGCTACTGGATAATGTGAAAATATCACTGGGTAGTGATGTTATTTCCAGATCTTTTAAACAGTGAACACTGCAACCCATGTAGACAAGAAGATGTCTAGCATGTGTTTTCTGCACCTCTTGTGTTCTGCCATAAGTGTTGTGTGCAAGCTGGCTAATGGCACGTGGGATACCCTTTAGAACAACTTGATTAACACTTCTCCAGACAGCACCAAGAAATCTCTTGTTCACTGTTAAATCCACTACCGAGAATAATTTATGCCACTATATAAGAAATGGTTTGTTTTTCATTATTTTGTGCTTCTTGACTTGTTATAGGTTGCCATGAATGGCATGCTCCCAGGCATTGTAGGTAATATCTGCCTCTTTTGTCAGGTGAATATAGCACCCAAAGGCTCATGAGGGGTGGGGTAGTATTTGCCACGTCCCATTCAGGTGTATGAATCACTAGGGTTTTGCTCCGGATTTAGGTCAGGTGTTAGCCTAAATGCATCACAGTGCTAGGTCAGCAGTGGGAGTAATCTGACATAGAGATCTGTCAAAGTTATGCCCTTTAAAAGAAAGTATTGTACTAGTTAAAATTGTAGATACTTAGTTTACTGTTGATATCAACCCTTTTTTCTAGAAGAGAGGTGAGTACCTGAGAAAAAATGTTGTGGTACAGTTTTTATTGTGTGTAATACTTTCTTACTTGCTGGGGAAGTAATTTAGATTATGATATAAACCAGAGTTCTAGACAGATTGAGTTTAGATTTAATTTTTACCTACAGATAAATAAATGTTTCTCCTCAGGAATCATTTATAATGCTCTCCAGGATGATCTGTTGTATATCTGTAAGACAATTTAAGAAACTGTTTACAATACATTGGTATAAATACTAAAACTAAGTTACTTATTCACTCAGCTCAGTTCTGTCACCTTTTCTTTAGTATTACCTAAATTAAAGCCTTTCATCTTAGCTGGTGTAAAGTTGTATTTTGCAATAGTGTTTGTCTCCTCTGTCTAGTAAAATAAAAGTTGTTCAGCAATTCTTCATTAAACATGAATTACATGCCACATTCATTATACATAAAAGAAGGTTAAATACAATGAGGATGAAAAAGAAATGACAAAGAAAGATAATACAAGCAGAACAGTGCCAGGAGGAAAGACAAAAAGAAAACTAAAAGACAAGGGGAAAACTTGGGATATATTGATGGAAACCTGGAATCAAGGAGCTTTTGTCATTTGTAGCATCCATTCCCCCCAAGCAGACAAAATTTCAAGCACTAGATAACTTAGGTGATGTTATCTGCTATGTATGGAACTCTCCACAGATTGAGAAGCAGCAAACAGATACTGAGCTGACTGAAGAAATAACAGACTGACAAATTAAATGCCAAACTTTCATTAAAAAGTTGTCTATAAGGTTATATTTGTATCAGATTTTAAATCATAAAAGCAATTCTTCCAACAGACAGAACATACATGAACCTCTCTTTAACTCCACTTTTTCTAAAATTTACTGACAAAATGGGTACTTGATCTATTGTCTCTTCTCAAAGTTTGTAGTTCTTCTGTTATTTTGAAGAACAGAGAAGAAAGAGAAGCTATATAATTTAAATCAGATTTTTCTAAGAGTACATTTAAAATAGTGAGGCAAGTAGTAGATAAAGCTGTAGCAAGAGTGTATTTTCAAGGACAGCTATATTTTATGTTTCCAAAAGTGATTGTCCTTATGTTTTGAATTTGTTTAATAGGAAAAGAGTAAGAGTTTTTGGTTTTGGACTATTTTTTTTTTTTTTTAATTCTTCTATTTCTGTCTGGCAATCTAAATACTAAATTATGAAAGCTTACTATATCACAGCTAAGCTTTTATAGATTGTATTGTTTATACTACAACAGCTGCTTTATTTTCATTAATTTTGCAGAAGTTGTAGGAATGTAATGACAGTTTTCAGTTCTCTGTCACATCTACTTCTGTGTATCTAGTTACCATTCTTACTCTGTCCTGGGGCAATGGGGCTCATCAGAAAAACTTTTGTTGACTTCAATGAATGTTGAATTGGGCACTGTATATGGAGCAGACTACTTAGCTATTTATTTTGCATGATATAAATATTTCTTTCAACATACAGATATATTTTTAAAGGTGTAGGAACGATCTTCATTCGTGCTCATCATCCGATAACATAAGAACACTTCACTCAAAAGAGATAAAGAAAGTAGTCATAACACTTTAGAGAACCAACCAATTAATTTTCTTCAGTTATGTTGTTTAGTGGCAATTTGGGCAACAGTGTGAGCATTAACACACATAGAAGAGGCTACATGATGAAAATTCAGAGGCAGAAATTGCTTCTGACCTGAAGTTAACTGCAAAGATTAAGAAGTAACTAAGTAACATCTTAAAATCAGCTCCTAGTCTTTATAATCTGTTGTCTCCATTGTTTTACTGATTAAAAACAACTGAGTGGAATTAAGACATACAACCAGATACCCTTAGGTAGCCTAGCATCTGTGAGTTTGTAGACCAAAACAAGTGCTCTGTGCCTTCCACTAAATAACACAAGCTGTCCGTCCAAATCATAAAGCTCTGTTGACATCACTTTATTAAACAGTACACTCAGTACCTGAAATGAAATGGTGTGCTTTTTGCTAGCTTTTAGACAAGAACTTTAATCCTGAGTTCACAGAAGTAATATAAAACCAACTTCTCTATTCAAAAGAAATTATTTCTACAATGGCATTGTTAAAAATAAAAAAAAAATGGCTTTGACGTGACTGCTATAATGCCAGTCATAATGGCTCAGTAGTACCTCCAGGAAGAAGTTACATTCACAGGATGATGAGTTGGGGTTTGGTAGATTATGTGTTAACTTGAAAGCTTGTCTACTTAAACCATTTTTGAACTAGGAAAAGATACAACCCAAACTACTCCTCATGTTTGTAGTAGATTCTAATCCAGCAAAAAGCTTTGAGATTAGGAACAGTCCATTGTTTCAAATGACTTTGTATAATTAAAGAAAAATTAAATATATTTCACAAGCAGAGCTTGAAAAAGTGTTATCTTTCCTGCTTGGAAAGCATTGCTACAGAGAATGTAGATACTAATAACTTCTGCTTAATTGCAGAAGGGGATGGAAGGGAATTTCCTTCACATCAAACACCTTTGAGGAATACTGATTTAGTTACAGTATTATACAGCCATTAGTTCAACTTGGGGCATTATGAACTAGCTAGGCAGACAACAGGCAGCCTTTTCTAGGCTGTGCCAGAGTACATGAAGGATTTGGAGCAGAAAACAGCGTTTATAAATACGCAACACTTAAACTGAGAATGCCTAGGCATTTCATCATGACAACAAGGTATTTATGCATTTTATTTCCCTGTCTCCTTCATATTTTTCAATATTTCTTCTTTTTACTGAATAAAATTGATTGTGCTGCCAGAGAGAAGAAATTACCAGACCCAGTGGAGAGGTGTAGAATTAGAGATGCGTGTCCTTAACTACCTTTTAATATCCACACTTGTTCATGATTGGAATAATAAACAGATGTAGATGTCCTTTCCTATACTTCAAAAGGTTGTAGATGACTAAGAGACGGCAGGAACAAAAGACCTATACTATCTGAATTGACAGAAATACTTCTGAAGAAAAATGTCCTGTGGCTAGCCCTTCCATCTGCCACCACAGTTCCATAGTTCTGTCTGACACCAAAGCAGATCAGACAGTCATAGGCTGAATATTCCGACTGTCTTTTCAGCCTGGTTGTCTGTTAGTTTCTTTGTATAACTAAACATAGTATTTAACCTGTTTAGTGGATAAAAGTTTTGGAAAAAAAATCTTTTATATATATTATGAGAATAATTCTAATATCTGCGAAGGGAAGTACACTGCTGGGAAATGTCTAGAGAGCCAGAAAAGAAACAGAAATATTCTGTCTCATTCATAAACTTAAGCTTCCTAGAGTAGGCCTCTACATACAATCTAGGCTGCAGAAATAATATGCTTAGAAGACAGAGAAGGCAGAATTAAGCAGTTTATAAAATACACAAAGAAGCCGAACAGGCCAAAAAAAGTTTAGAGACTAGGTGAAGGTACAAGTTAATAACACAAAGAAAAGTGGAGGAAAACTATTAAAGAGAATAATGTTTAAGAAGGATAATGTAGATTAGAGACAAAGAAAGATATTTTATCCATTTCCCTTTTTTTTTTTTTTTTTTTACTTTAAGCCTTTTTGCTCTGTTCTAAAGCAAAAGACATACTTAATTTTTAGAATAAAAATATAAAAATAAAAAAAAAGAAAAAGGAGCAAGAATAGTTCAGTTAAGTCAATTTACAAAATTTGAGCTGGGAGTCTTCTATTTTTTATTTGTTCAACTACCCCGTTTCCAATGTAATTTTTACCCATTGTATGGGTTATTTTGTTGGTTTTTTTTTTTTTTTTTACTTTGTTGATGAATGCATTGACTATATGAAGGGAGATGTTATGTGAATGAAGTCTGAGAGATAATAGAAGAGGGATGTCTGTCTTCAATAAAAGTAAAAAACTAAACGTAACAGTTGTTTCCAGTTTAATTTCATTAATGTTTTATCTTGAACCTTATGGTAAATAATGCTTGTCTTCAAGCATGCCTTATGCAGTGCTTCTGAATTATCTTACTTGGTACATCCTCCCCTAATTAGTATCTTTTCCATGTGTGCAGAATATTAACATTGGCAAATGTCTAACTGTCTAACAAGGGACCTGTTAAATTGTGTTTAAGAATATTGTGTTTCTACAGCAACGTTGGGACAATAGGAATCTGTGTGACATTTTAGATATTAAAATCTAATAGTATGCTTTGAGGACACAAATTTCAAATATCAGCTAAGCTTTGTATGAATGGAAGCATGGCTTTATGACTAGACAATAGTGTAGGGTGATTGTTATTTTGACTGACATAGGGCATTGTCCACACTTCTTAACTGTAGTCAGATGATCACAATATAAAGGTCTTTTATTTAGAACAACACATTCTTAATTTTTAAGCACAATGTTAAATTAGTAAAGAATCAAACTCTCATTATATCTAAAACTTTTTTGAATTTTCAAAGCTCACTGTATCAGAAACGTACTGACCAACTTAGTAACACAACTGTTAAATAGGAAGTCTAACAAAGGGATGGGAAAGTACCTATGTGTGATCTAGATGAAGTGAACGTAGAAGCGATCTTCAATCAAGAAAGTGACAGGAATAGAGAAGTAAATCAAATTTTATGGCTCTGTTTGAATGATATGAAGGAGTTAGATGGCCTTCCCAGTATGGGTACTATCCCGCGTTCCTACAAAATAGACTAAAGAATAGTAAAGTGTATCTTAAAAGGCTATTTTACTAGAAAATAAAAGGAAAGAAAAAGGAGAGGTTTATTTATTGAGGTTACAGGAAGAGTCTGATCTTCAGTTTTGTTGGGTTTACATTTGCTAAGTCATTCAATGAGTTGTGTATAAGATATCAAAAAGGTCTGAAAATAAGTTAAGGTGTTGGTAGGGAAGCTAATGATGTGTAGCAGAGTCTCTTGATTTATATGCTTAGAAATGATATCTGAATGGATGTGCTTCGAATTTGACAGGTATGTAAGGGTGTGAGGTGAAGGAAGAACCATGCAATTACAGTGATGCAAGATCTATCCAAAAGACACCTGAGAAAAACGAGAAAAAATAGGCACAGAACTGTATATCCATTCTGTGTGGATAATAACGCAGGAAAGAAATAGTTTTAGTGATGTTGAAGGAATGAGCAAGTTTCAGGAGAATCATTGAATACAACACTACATCTTGGCCAGAAAAACACTACTGGACCCTCTAGGCAGAGCAGTCACACTCTGTAGCAAAAAGAGCATCCTTGTGGAACTGGAATGCAAAAATATAAGGATCTCTAAAGTTCACTTTTTTGAAGGTAACTCAATTCAAGTAAGATTTAATATTGAGAATATCTAGAAAGAACTTTTAAATTGGAGTTATTCTCAGTGGTAGTATATACCTATGTTACAACTTCAGCACTATTCATATTCTTCCTACTGCTCCTTAATATTAATCTCCAAAGCAGAAATAACACAGATGCAAAGGATGTTTTACATTCCAGTGTAAAATAAGTCACTATGGAAACTACTTGAACAATGTTAGAAAGTCTTACTTACAATTATATTGATACCAATTCAGAGGGAACATTTGTCCTGGTTTGGGCTGGAATAGAGTTAAAGTTCCTTTTGGTGACTAGAATAGTGCTGTGTTTTGGCTTTAGCTTTGGGGTTGGTATGAGAAGAATGCTGATAGCACACTGATGTTTTCAGCTGCTGCTGAGACTTCAAGGACTCTCTGACTCCCCACATCCTGCCTGTGCGCAAGGGCACAGGGAGCAGGGAGGGAGCACGGCCAGAGCACCAGCCCCAAACTGGCCAGTGAAATATTCCATAGCATGGAATGTCATGCTCGCTCTATAGAGGAGGGGTGGTTGGGAAGGGGCTCTCTCTCCCTCTCTTGCTTCCAGGACTGCAATTGCAGGATCTTGGTATTTCGGGGTCGCGGGCTGGGCATTGGTCAACGGGTGGTGAGCAATTACATTGTGCCTTGCCTGTTTGTATTTTCTATTGCTGTCATTGTTTTCATTTTATTACCATTATTAAACTGTTTCTATCTCAACCTGCGAGTCTCCCTTTACCCCTGCAACTCCCTTCCCCATTCCCAGGTAGGGGAGGAGGATGGGTGAGCAGCTGCAGGGTGGTTGGCTGCTGACCAGGCTCAAAACACAACAACATTACATCTTCAAACTCTTCCTGTTAAATATAGTTGCAACATTATTAGAATCTGTGATTCTAGAATCTAAGAAAGGTTGGATGTGTTGATTCATCTGAATTGCATCATAGCATCAATTAAGATTCAGAAGCCAATTTTTTTTTTTTTTTTTTTTTTTGCATTTTCACACTCTTACACTTCATGTATAATATGAAAGGTCAGAAATTTCTGGTAAAATCACTGCAATATACTAAATATGTCTGAACTGGAGAGCTGCAAATGTAGTGTGAAATCTTTAGACAAAAATCTACTGTGAATCAGGAGGCTGATATAATTTCAGTTAATTGTATTTAACTTGTTCAATCTCTGGGTGTTAAATTCAGGACACTGCAGGGCTTGTAACAGGAGATTTGATTTTAAATTTTGTTCATTTATTACAAAAGATTTCATTAAATGAATTCCTGTGAATTCATACTTAGCTTTTGTCTCCAAATTACCAAAATTTTTAAATCACTTTTTGTTTTGTTATATGATCAATTTCAAATTTCTCAGTCTAAGAGAGCCAAATGCTAATTTTTGTCTCTTGATATGACAAATAAATATTTCTTTCTCCTTTACATTTGGGTAATGTTTAGTTCTTAATATGATAATAAAGAGCAGGAGAGAATGGAGTGAAATAAGTTTAATTATTAAAACATTTTTACCTTACAAAGAGTTTGCTTTCTGAAAAATCTGTTCTGGGAAAAACAGTTGGCTCTACTTAAAAATCTAGCATTCACGAATGCTATATTCAGAGGAAAGTCCACTTTTTAATGTGAAAGAAAATGGGATAATTATGAAGCCAGTGGTATCTAGAATATCACAAAAGAGTCTCCAAACTGCTTATTATTTCCCCTCCCTCCTTTCCCCAAATCTGTTCTGGTTCTAGCTAACATGATTAGTAATGACTAAGAAAGCTGTTACTTAAACACTTTGAGGGAACTTTTGGAAATACTGCAGAGTATTTATATGAATAATTATTATGTATGAAAGTTAAATTTCCTAATATATTTTAATTACTTTAAATATTCAGTTATATCTCCAGAGTAAACAGAAGTTACTATCTTTCAGGTAACAAGGCTTAGTAAAATTTTCAGGATTACTGAAATAGAACAGAGTTCTCTGAAATGTTATTCAAAAATAATAAGGTAGAAAAATCTCAGTAAGACTTCATAGAAGGAGCTACAGCTGCTTTCTGCTGGCTGGTATGGAAGACCTTCACTTATAATATATTGGTCTCTGATGATTGAAATATATGTTTATAAAACTAGGGAATACAAGTGTCTCAGCCTGTAAAATTAGAAATACTAAGCTAAAATTTACCTCAGTCTTGGAACAAACAACAACGTTCACAAGGACTTTTCTTTAGTAGTGTATATTTCACTTTAGGAAAACCAAGAAGAATCCAAAGCACAGCACTGTTCTAGATACTAAGAAGAAATATTAACTCTATTCCAGTCCAAACCAGGACAGAAAGGAACTAAGCCAAATGAACAGAAACAGAACTCTTCCACAGCTTACTGACTTGGTCTTCTTGACTTACTCCTTGACATGTTGAAATGCTCCATTACTTACATTAGAATCTATGCTGAGTGTAGGTTATGATCCTTTGAGCAACAGTTGAAATTTCTTCTTTTACTTGCTTGTGAAACAGAATTTTGTCTATCTCTTACTTATAGTCCCACAGCCTATCCTTTAGTTTACTTTCATAATTCCATCTCTGCATTCTTTGCCTACACTTCCATTCTTCAAGTGTTTGGAAGGTATAAATAAACAAGTGCATCTGAACTCGTAGTTGTTCAAGGTGCTGATTCTTAAATGTTTATAGGTGTACGTATAGCATGGTTACAAGGCAATTGGCACATGGGATCCATGTGGGATGAAGTCTACTTCTCCTTCCCTTTGGCAGTCTTTGGGGACTGACCTTTTAAGCAGACATGACTTCATCTGTCTCTTTCAGGCAGGTTCCTTCACCAGGAACTGCTGAAAATTTCTTCTGTCTTTTCCCAAGCTTTCTTCTTGTGCAACTTCTCTGTCCCCGTGTCCCCATTTAAATGTTCTGTCCGGAAATTTTCCATTCCTCAAGAGCCTTCTGAAGATATAGAAGGGAAATACAAGGCTTATCTGCTTACTTTTAAATAAATGCTTTGTTCATGTACAGTAGAGACAAAGGGGAGAGTTTGTATTTGTCAAGTGTGTGAGGACTGAAACAAACCTTGCCAGTTCTTATGCAATGTTCTTGTAAAACTTGTGCAGTGAATGGACTGAACTACCAAGTTCTGATATCTATTAGAAATATTTGTGAAAGACAACTTCTCTACAGAAACTTTCGTAACACCTACAAAAGCACTCATAACACTGTCATTTGCATTAAAAAGTTTTAATCACTTTGCAATATCAATAAAAACATCAGCAAATCACCTCAATTTGACTGTTGTCAAAATAGTGCTGTGATGTTTGGTCAAATACTCTAAGTCCTTCAGATTTTAATTTTATTACATTTGACATCAGATAAAAACCTTACATAAAATTTCATCTAGTAACTTTATGAAAGGAATGGCAAATGCTCTGAACAAATGTACTTCTCGAGAAATCAGTTCATTCTCAGCTTAAGTTGGGTGGTTGTTTGCTTCCATTTAGCTCTGGAACCTATTGCTTGAATGGTATATGGAAGTACTTTGCCTCTGAAAATTTGCAATTTTTAGCAGGTATATCTAATTTAATTAAGTGTTCCATTTTGCTTTTAGATATAATAGCAGAGAGAGGTTGACTGATGTTCACCTCAGTTCTCTTGGTCTAAGCTCAGACTTGTAAATATATACTATCTTCATGAATCCAGATTAGAACTGATATATTCTATTAGAGCATATAACGAACATTTTCTGAATTCAAATCCGAAGATAACTTCCATTCACTCCATGTTCTTATTACCAGATTCACAGAAATAATGCTTTTTTAGCTCTCTTCTAGGATTAATGGGTGACAGGGCAATTATAAAACATTCTTTCAGCTTTTGAAGTTTGAGGGAAATACAACATCAAGAATACAGACTAGACCCATAAAGTGTTTCAGCTCACATGGCCTGGGCAAGTGAATTTTTTTGTTCTGCTGCCCAAAAAGAGACAGTAGCTGTTTGCTGTCTGCTAGAGTTGACAGGGAACAGTCAGCACGTATGTATCTCCTGGTTGTAGCCATCAAATAGTACTTGTGCCCTTTTACTGACAAGACTAATTTACAGAAAGTCTGTGGACAGAGAGGAAGTAGACAGAGCATTGTACTGTCCAGCACTGATAGGCTGAAGGTTTTAGTGGACCCCCAAATCACTTGAGGTGACACCGTTCATCAGGATCATAGAGCATCGAAAAGAGGAAGATTAGCAAATACGGAAATTTTGCGTCTCTAGTGGCCCTGCATTTTTGTCTATTTCCACAGCATGTTCCTCCTTAAAGAGAATTTGGCCAGCTTTATAAGACCAGAGTGTGATCTCATGGGACCAGCTTTTAAAACTCTGGGCTGCCACTAGAGCTACATGAGCCATAGGGCACTGTGCCCTGCTAAGGCTGGAGACTCACTGGTGTTAAAGACAGAATATGCCTTCTCTTAGAAGTCAGAAAGGCAGTCAGAGCAAATCTAGATCCTACCAACTCAAATATCAAATTCTTAAGACCTCTACTAGCTTACACTCATTTCATTTTTCTGCCTCTTATGCCTTATTAATACTGGATAGGAACAGGCTATGATATATACTCCAGATCCCTGTATTGTAACATTTATTTCCCGTATAAATTTGATGAAGCTATGCTTACATTTTATTTGTAACACCAAGTTTTGAAACATACAAATCAACTTATTCTTACTCTATGCTGCTTGATTTTTTTAAGTGAACTACAGTTGTTGCATGTTTGAATTAGCTAATAGAAAATAATTATTTATTACAGTTAGTCTCAGTACCACCTGCCAATGTCTCTCCTGCAGTAAAAATCAGATATGCTAAGTGGTCAAGCAAGAGATTTCTCACTGCATGCATGAACCTATGGCAGTGCATTCCTAATAAAGCTGCTGGCCTGTGTCATGTTGCATGAATGGCAGATAAATTGGTTGTGGTTTACAAGCTTATTGTGTGCCGTTTTCTGAAAACAGGTTGTAAAGCAGCAACACTCTGCTTTGCAATCCTTTGGTACGGACCCTGTACATCTGCAGGGGTTTCTGTTTTGTGCAGGAAGAAGAGAGGCAGGCAAACAGTTTCTGGAACACCAATACCGGGTCATCAGCTGCTCATCTGAGTGAGGAAATAAAAAAGCAGTGTGTTTCAAAGTGAAAAGAAATAGCTTTTGACAATTCACTGTTGTGGAACACCAAAAATCTGTCATTCATGTGACTCCTATAAACTGACCCAAAACGCTAGTTAAATGCTCAAACGAGCCTTGAATGTTTTATTGCTGGTCTTGGGACACATTTTTGTTTTTGCTATACATTCTTGAAGTACAAGACAAATAGATGGAAGTAGTGTCTACCCTTCTTGAAAACAGATTATCACCTTGAATTAAAGGTTATTCTGTTATAAAGTGTTGCCCTATTGCTTAAAATCATTACGGATCACTCATCACTTTTAAAAGACTATTTGAACTAGTCATCGTCCTCTTTGCATTCAGAAATGGCAATAATTTCCTATTGTTTCCCTGCAATAGTGAATACTGAATTAGATGGTGGTTTCTCTTAATTCTTTTCTATTTTGAAGTATTCTATTTTAAAGTTTGAACTACTGGAAACAAGTGCTTTTTCAGGATATTAAACTCACTAGCAAAAACCAGGAAGGTGAGATTGTTTATAATGCATTTATGGGCATAGCCATTAAATGACTGTGGTATTAGGAAGGAAGTAAGAGAAAATAATTCACCTGCATTGATTGTCTTTTAATTTGCCTTTACTTCATAATATTGAACAACATATAAAGAGTTAGAAATACATTTTAATAATACACTTAACTGAAATTCAACAATTTTTTGACAGTGTCCTCGTTCGGGCTGGAATAGAGTTCCTGTTTGTTTTAGTAGTGGGAGGAGTGCTGCAGCACAAAGACCCCAGGGGCTCTCCAAGTCCTAGTGCCCTCGCCTGTGTGCGGGGGCGGGGGGAGCACAGCTGGAGGGCTGAGCTGGGATTGGCTGATATTCCATGTCATGTGACATTATGCTCACTATATAAAGGCAGAAGTGGGCCGGGAGGGGCTGCCACTTCTGGGAATGTTGCTGTTGTGCCTTTGTGTTTGGGATCACCAGCTGGGAGCAGGCGGGTGTCAGTCAGCGGCTGGGAGGTGAGCAGCTGTATTGTACATTACCTGCTGATATTGCTGTCAGTGTATTATTCTGTTACTATTATTAAACTGTTTTTATCTCAACCCGTGAGTCTCCCTTTGCCCCTCCGATTCCCTCCCCATTCCCAAGTGGGGGGAAGGTGGGTGAGCGGCTGTGTGGCATTTAGCTGCTGAGTAGGCTCAAACCACAACAGTCCTTTTTGGCGCCCAACATGGGGCACGAAGGGTTGAGATAATAACAGATTTGATCTGTGGGTACTATCAAGTTTGTTATAATGCCGACTGCCCGTCCTGTTATAATGTCATTTGCTTGGCTCCTAAAATTGTGGTTTTTGTTGATGCAGTTGTGTTATACATCACATTACTTACCATATGTTGTTGCTTATTACCCGTGGGAATTGGATTAAGATTTTTGTCTTGCTGTATTATGTAACTCTAATTTATGGCATGATAAAATCTTTGGTCCTGGGAGTTATGGGGCACCTACTGGAATGGGTTAGTACTATACCCTCCACCTTTTCTCCTCAGAAAGCCCACCCAAGGGGGAGATACCTTTTTCCATCTTCTCCTTCTCCAAGCTACTTGCAAGTATACTTGAGAATGCTGAGAACTCTGAATATCCATGGAATGCTCATATTAACGTTGTTGTCTTGTTGTCTAGCTGCTGAGTAGGCTCAAACCACAACAGACAGTAAAAAAAGGAGGGAGAACACAGCCTTTATTTGAAAGTGGACCGTGACAGAACTCACAGGTTCCCTGTTGCTATGTAATCAGTCTTATTTCTGCCTAATTTATACTTTCTTCTTCTTGTCATTCACATATGGTAAACGGAAACTGCACAATTTGGGGTGTTATAAACCAATTCTTTTTAATTTTCTTTTGCTTCTTCTCCAGAGTTTTACTTTTCCAATGGAAAATTATCTTTCCCTTTACTCTGATACAGTTTGCAGCAGAAGAATTCCCTGGTGCAAGAATGGGTAGGCAGCTGCTAGTACTTGTGCTGTTCTTAAGCAACCATGGGTACACTCAAAGAAGAAAATTTATCTTCCAAGTCACTCGGCATATTTTTTTCCCCACCTTTTAATAGTTCACTGCTTCACATCTGGCCAATGTCTCTTCAGAAAGCTTTTGAAAACATTTTAAATTGTGAAGTGCTTTCAGTAATACAGACACCTTGGAATGTCCTGGACTGTAACTTTGTCAGATTGGAAACAGAAAATGTCATCATGCTGTTAAAGCATTTCATTATATTTAATTGTTATAGGTTTTGAATGAAAGTCACAGTGCTACCTATAAAGGTATCTATCTTGTGAGAGATGGCAGCTCTTGTTGTCATTGTCTGATTCTGCTACTTTTGACTTGCTTGTGTTAGCTGCACATCATAAGCTTATGACAAAGAAAAAAGAAAAAGAAATTAATATCATGAGGTGCATTTCAGGTATCTCTAATGAAGCATAGCAAAACTGTTCAGAATATTCACATTATTTTTCTTTTTTCTCCTATGACTGAGTGTTTGTGACTATAAAGGCCAAAGGATTTGCAAAACTCAAAGGTGAAAATCCTGTATTCAGTTGCAAGACTTTACTCTATTTAGTAATCTTATGAGCTAGTGAATTCATACTGTTGAAGCAATTTTAGTTTTTATCTAAACAAAGTGCTGGTACTAAATTCTTGTGTTAGAGAATTATGTTTGTTCAGCTGCTTGGTATAAAAAGACACATTTTTGCCTTTACGTCTTTGTATGCCTGACTCTGCCGAATGATTGTGATTTAAAATGCCCAGTGAGTTTATTTTCAGTAAATAACTTCAGAATACTTGCAGATACTGATTCCTTAATCAAAAATATTTTATCTTTCTCTTAAGTCTTACGCTGTTTTATACATGCAAAGTAAAATAAGCAACAATTCCATTTTTTATTTTGTATTTTATATATTTTTATATCAAAACTGAGATCCACTAGTGTATTCTGAAAGAGTTTGTGAAACTTGCATAAATACCTAATGGGGATGGTATAGAATTGTACCTGAAATGATCAAATAACTTGGAAAACAGCCTCAGGCAGAGTGTATTGCAGTCACCTAATTCTGGGGCATTGTGTACACAGGAGGATATAAGGTGCTATTTACCACTATTTTTTGACATCATTGAACAGAAACATGACATGACACGCTCTATACCAGGAAAATAAATGGTATGCCCACACTGAATCAGACTAACAATGAAAGTAAATGAGACATGAATGTAGTGATAGTTCCCTTTTTATGATCTCCCAGCGAATTGTGAATTGGGTAACTCGTGAATTGGATGTCATCTCTTTATATTTAATAGGCTGAGATAGACTTTTTTTTTCCCCCATTAATTTTTTTGTTACCTGAATCCACATATATTTTTGTCATCTACATCTGTGGTACTGTCTAGTTACATGTTGAATAAAGAAATACACCTTTTATTTTCAACTTGTTTCCTGTTAGTTTGTTGATGACTTGTTTTCTTGTACTATAAGAGATAATCCGTAATCATCCCCTCTTCAGGTTATTGTCCCATCCCTCATGGTTTTATAACCAATTATCACATTTCCTTTGTCATCTTTTTACTTGGTAAGCACCCTTGTTCCTTTAGTAGCTGTTCACAGAAAGACATTATGGACCTTTGTTGGTCCTTGTTGCCCTTTTCTACACTTGTTCTTTTTCTACAGTAACTCTTCAGTATGGGAAGTTTTAAAGAGTGTCATTGAAATATTTTGGCTTAGTTTGTTTTCCTTACCAAAAATTATAAGATTCAATACATTTTTGAGTGGTTTTCACTGTAAACATAAGATAGAAATATGATAGTTTAAAGTTTACAAGCAAGAAGATAATTTATTATCATGTGCACTTTATTTGATGAAAGTCACAGTCTTGAAATGTTATCCAGGATTTATATTATGAGCTTTGAATTAGTGCAAACAGCACATATGAATATTTATGCTACACTCTGATGTTTCCTCACTGTGATTTATCAGTTTGCTAAATGCTTGTGGTTGGTCAATGCACAGTTTTTGCCACTCACTTTTCCAGGCAGGAAGAGCCCACAGCTAAACTTAAATGTTTGTTCGTACTAGTGAATAACTGCAGATGGTAAGATACACTGAAAACCCAAGACTGTTTTAAGAGTTGTAGATAAAATGTGCCAAATTACTCTGATAGGAATAATGTTTCTGAAGCTAAGTCTGAGGACTAGATGATGGTCAGAGATAAATGTTTTTATAGAAGCTTGACTACAAACTTTATTAAATTTTGGAAAATTGTTGTTAAGTACACCAATTTCTTAGGGGTTTGGGGTTTTTTTGGATATTTATATATCAACGAAACTTTTCTTAAAGGTAGAGTTTTGGGTTTGGTTGTTTGTTTTTTTTTTTTTTTTTTTTTCTCTGAAGAATTTATCTGTAAATTTTGCTCAAGCACAGGGGTGGTTTGGGCTCTCTGGGAGACTTGCATGTCACCTTCAGCCTGAGTCAGAGCATCTGTCATTTGGCAAAGAGAAGCACCTCTCTTGGAAACTCTCATAGCTCTGGAGGAGACTAGTGTTGAAAGAGAGGATTTTACATGTTGATTTTTTTTTTTTTTTTTCTCTGATTGATGATGCTTTTTTAATATTCAAAACTTGTCTCCAAGAAGGAAGAAAGCTTCTTCTATATACATTTTCTCCCCACCTTTGTAACAGCTTCAAAATGGTCTTATTGTTGATGCTGATATCCAGTCCAGACAAACAGAAAATAAAATGAAACCTCCATTTACAGGAGGCAACGTGAAGTCTGTTACAGTATCATTCACAATTTAGGAAAATGTAGCTCAAAATCAAAAGCAGACACACAGTTTTATGTTGTGTCTTCTCCTGAGCGTGCTAGACAGAAGATTGTTTGAGGCTGGTAAGCACAGCAAAACTAATCTCTCACACATGGTATTACTGGAGTGTAAAACAAAAGGATCATAAATTTTTCCTCCTACTCGTCTGTTAGCTAACTGGCACAGAAGCAGCAATGTTGTAGTTGGTCATAGAGTTCACTACTTTAAAAAAGCTCAGTAAATTTCAAAGTCCCTTAATAGTTTCCATGGAATACATTTTTGCCTCTATTTCTGAAGTGTAAGATGCACGTGGACAGACTCTGTCTTATTTCTACTCCTAGCTTCTGCTCAGCTGACAAATTTTGTCGTCTTTCTACACTCCCACAATTAATTTTTATATATATGATACACAAATTATATTTATATATATTTGTATACATAGATGTTTAAAGTTAACACTGTTAACTCTGCAGTATTTGTCTAAGCTATTAAGATTCAGAAATCCTAGCCTACAAAATGTATTAGTTTGCTAGGGAATGTTTACAACTCATGTTCAAATCGGTTCCTCCTTAAAAGTCATAATAGTAAAGTAACAAGCTTTGAATATTTAAAAACTAGGACAACTCCATCTAGATTAACGTGTTCTTCAATTGGTCTTAACATCACCTATATTTATTTTTTTTTTAATGAACCTGAAATTGAGAATTGCAAGTACTAAAAGACATACAGGCAGATTGGAAGCATTTGATTTCATACTGTTTCATTATTTCTAAGACAGAGATGTATTCACTTATGTTAAGTAGCTATTTCTAAGTATGCTGAAGTGAATGCTCTCATTTTTAAAACTGTCCTTGAAAACTTACTGTAAATTGATTGTCTGCAATTAACCACATACATTTCATAAACCGTATGTGGGTTGTTAGTTTGTTTGTTTGAAATTATCTGTATCCTGTTAATTTACAAAAAACCCACTCAAAATACCACGGAACTGTTTTGACCTTATACTACATAAAAAAGAAAAAAAAAAAAAAGTTTTGAAATATCTAGATTTTCAGAATAATCTGATTTTAGTACACAGTTGTGGAGAGATTGCAAGGAGCCATTTAAGCATGAAAATCAGATGTAACAATTTGCAGGTTCCATCTTGAGTAGTCTGTCAACTCAGTACTCAAATTGTCCCTTTATCATTTGCTGAATAGACAAAATTGTGTTATTTGGTTTTGAGCTCATTTGTTCTCCCCTGATTCTGTGGCTGTTCTTGCAGAAGTAAAGGCTGCTTCAAAGAGCATGAAGGTAAGCCACTTCAAATGGACAAGGCAGACCACTGAAATCATGAAGGATGGGGCATTCTGTTAGGTTAAGAGTATGTAATGTCATCATTTTCCCAGATATGAACATCTTCAATTCATAATCTTCTTAAAAAGGAGAAAAATGTACTAAAAATAGTCAGTGTTGTATTGACTAGATTATCCTGCTGGATGATCATACATATGATACCAAACCACCTATACAGGCAAGTGAATAAGAAATTCTGTCTTCTATAAAGTGAAAACTCTCCAGTATAGGAGAAAGCATTGAAACATACAGCTCAGAGGCAAAGATCTTTTAGCTGATAGAACATGAAATTATTTCATTATGAAGAAAAAAAGCTTGTTCTCTATTTTCTGAGGTGAATTCCTCAACTTCTGATTATTTTTTTTAACTCTTAAACTGAGCTACCCTAAGTAATAAAAACTTTAACTTAAATTTATGTGTTTACTTGGTATTAATGTATTCCTGTTGTAACGTTTCTGAATGCTGCATTAGAGATTTTAATGTTTAAACACTTTCCTTATAATTAATGTGCATTAACACACACATGTAAATTTATAAATCCATTCCGTTTACCAAGGTCTCAATTTTTTCTTTAAGAAAGTATTTAGGTTTGTGGCATGGTTAATTGTGTAGAAGAGTAATAATTTGAATTCTGATGGATATCAGCCTGTAAAGAGCTTGAATAGATGAAATATTATGTTTGTATTATAGTGTTACAAAATACCTAGTGGGAAAATTGACTACTGGAAGAATTAAATATGCTGCAAAAACTGAAAAATATTCAGTTTGCTAATATTTTCCACAGAGCTATACTCTCAGCAGTTTTTAGGACTGAAAATTAACTGCAGCTATCCTTCCAACCTTTTACTTGCAGTAAGGAGAAATCAAATAATGAATGTTAATAATAGATATGTTAACATTTTTTCTTGGATGCTTTTTACTGATTTACTTTTCTTAAATATGATATCTTTGGACAAGTTAGAAGCATTTATAGCATTTCTTGCCACCCTTGTTAGCACAGAATTCTTATGATGGCCACTTTTATTTTGACACTAAAAAGATGTTATTATGATGATGAGAGGTTACTGAGACAAGGGAAATAATGTTTGTATGTAAAAGAGAAAAAGTATTTGACAAGGAGTAATGAAAACTTCTTTTATTTAGTTTTCTATTTGCTTTGCTTCATCTTCCTTTTTTTCAGCAGATGAGGGAGGGCAGGATACCATTAGTGTCTCTTTTTAAACCAGAAATTCTCAGACAATTCATAATATCAGTGCTTATAAATCTAATCAGATAAATCAACTTGGAGAATTTTCCATCCATAGGACAACCTTAAATGTATTGCCTTTTGAGTGATATCCATTAGGCACATCTATGTGCCTCACTGTCTGTAGTCTTATTTAAGACCAGATTATTCCATCCTCAGTGTCAGTGACTGCACTCCAGTTTGTTGCTTTTACTTCAATATGTCCTATCTCTTGATCTGAAAGCTTTTTTTGATAGGAGTAGAGACAGAATCTGTTTGATAACTTGCAAACAGCTTGGGTCACAGAAATTCCTGCCAGGAATCCCTTCAATGCTAGTCACATCTATGGCAGTACCTAAATAATACCAGAGCAAACTGAATAGAAAAATCATTTAGTCTAACTAATATACTTATTCTTTTGCCTGGAATGTGGTAGTCCTCAATGAGCAATATCAGAAGACAGTTGTCTCAGCCTAACAGGAAATTTTCATGAGAGAATGCAATTATCCAGTTAGACTCTTGCTTCCAAACAATTTAATGAAGTAACTCATAAGCCTTGGTAGCCTCACAGGTTTCAGTTAGCCACTTACACTTTGTAGAAAAGATAAAAACAAACAATACGCTTCTTTCTTCTTCTCCTTTTATAAGAGGGTAAGTACAGACTGAGAGCAGAAGGTTTCTCACTAAGTCACCATGAGGAACAAAGAAATAAACTGAAAACATAGGACAGAAGGAACGTTTTAAACCAAGAGGGTCTTCCTCACATTTCTTTTTTATCTAGACAAGAGTAGGTTTTCTGGAGATAAGATTTCTGATGAAACTATTACATGAAATGACCTGGCTATCTATTTTTGTTCCATTACCTGTTTTAAATGGAACAAGAAGATTTTTATCATCTTTATCAAAATGGTCTCCTAGGTTTAGCTTCTGGGCTCTGATAAGTTGAGCAACACAGCCTAGTTCCAGAGAGAGTTTTCTGGAAGAGAAGCAGCACTCCTCTAGACAGGATGCATTCTTATCCCAACTATAGCTGGGGTAAGAGCTACACCTTGGTGCTTTCTCTTTGACTCTCAGAAAGTATGGAAAGGGTCCAAGTGGTTTTTTTCTGTAGTTCCCTGTTTAATAACAAGTCTATAAAGTATCTACGCATGATCAGCCTGTGCAAGTTTATCAGGGTAACCACACTTTGTTTCTTGCAAAATGCACGCAGGAAAAATCTTATAAAATATGAATAGGTTTTTAGTATTCACTGCCCCTCGGCTATATGCAGTCTAAAAAGATTGAAATAAGAGGATTTATTTTTTCCCCACCATCCCATTTCATTTGTTTCTCTACTTCTTTTCTTAATATGGCATCATATTTCTCCCAGTTTCTATAGTCTCATTAGTACTACTAATTTTTGAGATTTACTGCCCTTTTCCTCTTTGCTGCACTAAGCAATTTAGAAGTTTTTGACTTATTAACCATTGCTGCTAGCTGTACCTAACTCATGAAAATCAAGCTAGTTTCTGCTACTTTTTGTAACCTTCCTTCTCCAATCTGTCTTGACAGATAGAGAACTTTTCATATTTACTCTTCTAACTTGTCACTGCTGAAGACTTTCTTACTCTTAATGTACTCTTCTACTGAAGACGACAAGCTGGCATGCAATTTGCATGAACTGCTTTCAAAATCTGCTTCTAAACATGACAGTCTGCTGAGCTGCTGTCACAGGTAAAGTATTAATACCTCTTCCCAATAAAGGCACAAACTGTGGAGGAAGCACATAGAGGAGTGATGGGTCAGGCTAGTGGTGAGGCTGCTTTCCTTGTGCTTCAACAAAATACAATGCTTTGGCAAAACTATTGTCATGACTCGGTTCATGGAAAATAAATATCCAGAACAGGCAAATACTTTTTTTTTTTTTTTTTTTCCCAAATGTGCTGTTATCTCAGAGAATAATGAAATAGAAAGCAGATTTACTAGAAGGGATAAGTTTCTGAATATTAGGATGTCTCTGAATTCAAGTGCTGCTTGTGAGGTGTAGCCTCTAAAGCCAGTTATTCTGTCTGAGGTAATAGTGGCTCACCGAAAGTCACTTTTGGCTACCAGTTCTACAAAAGAATAAGCATCCATTGTGTAGCAGTAGACAATTCAACTAAATATATGATTTTGCTTCTATCTGTTATGGTGAAGTCTGTAGCTGAATCGAGTATGCTGTGTCGAGTATGGGAGATGGGGATTTTTTTAACCTAGTTATGAGCTAGCCTAAAGCTTTTGTCACAATATATCCTTCAGTGAAAAAGGAGGGTCCCAGCAGCTTTGGTGAGAAGAAGATGGTTTAGAATGTTTGTATTCAGAAACTACCTTCTCTGCCTTTTGCTTCTTTCTGGGTGGTGATGACGAACTCAAGCCTACATTTTGTTTCATTCTGGTTCACTGAGCACAGGTACACACAGTATTTAACTGTCAGCAAGTTTGGATTAAGAAGGTAACTGCCATGCTGTGTGTTCATTACAAGATACTGTTCCCTGTGTTCTGCTCGTTTAACCATTCAGTTACTTTGATCTTACTAAGTCCTTAATCCAAGTTTAGAAAGCATATAAAATAAAAAAATATTTCTTTTTTTCACCCAGTACTCCTTGATCTGTCTTGTGATAATCCTTTCATGTGCAGATTCTACAATATGTTTACATTCCCCAAGGTGTTTTATTCATGCCTCTTTTAAAAATAAAGAACTCTTTGTATCTGCCTCTTCTTCGAAATGTACAAAATTTTCTCAGTTTTCATTGAGGAAGTAATTGTTAGGAATCTCTGAACGTGGCGGGCTTCACGATGCAGCTGGATCCCATCCACCCTAGCTTGACAGCTGGGAGATTGCTGCCTTTCTGTGCCATCACGTCCAGGCAGCAGTGAAGCTGAGCATGTGTAAGCCCCCCAAGCGGTGGTTGACCCAGTAGCTGATCCCCTGAACCCAGGTCTGCCTCAGCCCTGGGTGGTAGATAGAAATGGGATTTAATAAGAGTAGAGGATAGACTGCAGAGGTCAAATACAAGGATCAGTCAGACAGACCTACAAACAAACTGTCTGTTTACACCCAGCAACTTTTATCCCTTTCCCCCTGTATTTGCCCATATTTGTTGCTTCCTGATTGTCACGGCCAAAACAGTAACAACCAGGGATTTTTACTTACTCTAATTTAATTCCAAATAACCTGAAGTTTTAACTACTGGTTCAAATAGTGAGGGGAAAAAAAACAACCAAAGAAACAAACAAACCACACAACAACAAGACCCCAAAACAAAAAGAAACCCAAACAACATCCCCCAAAACGTTAAAAAAGATATAACAAACCACTTAAGGGGGGAACCCCTTTTCTTCCCTTTCCCCAGGCTCAACTTCAGCACAACAGCTCCTCTACCCCTTTCCTAGCCCACCTCCCCTTGTCTTCACCACACATCATGCTCAGTCCCTCCTAGTCCTTTCAGCAAGGTGATGCACAGTGCAGGGGATCAAAACATAATGGTTTCTTTTTGCCACTTCATGCTTCTTACTAATTTTCCCCAAGTCAAGGATGGGTTTCTCTACTCCATTGTTTCTTAGGTGAAGTACCACCCTTGCTGTCCTCTGACATGCACTGATGGGCCTTCTGAGGAGCAGCTATCTTGGATTCTATGTGGTAGCACCAGTGTGTAGAGGCAATATGAATTACATTATAGAGCAGAGCTGCAGTAAAGGAGCAGAAAACAGAATTTCATATGGAAAGGACTGCAAACAAAGAAATTGTAAGTGCGTATAAATGTCAAATTATCCCTACAAACAATACACTGCTGGCAGCTCTACTAAACGGGGGAAGCAGTAAGCTTGATGATATTTTCTGTTGCAGATGAATTCAGCAAGAAATTCCTACCTTGTTCTCTATACTGAATAATTGATTTTGAAAAACTTTATTTTCTTTAGTAAGATCTTAGTACTGTCCTCTCAACCCTTTATGGGTCAGAACAGCCAGAGGACAGCTACATACACAAATAAGTACTAATGCATGAAAGAAATAAACACAGCCTTTCTCTCCCGTCCTATTATTTTCTTTCTATGCAAGGTGTGTTTTTTTGACAATGACTGTCTTTAATTTTGTTTCTACAGTTCACTGTTTGTACCTCATATTCCTCTAGGGACAGGTACTGAAATTAACATGTAATGTTTCTCTTTGCTATAATTGTCACCAAGCAACCTGATAGAAGAGCTAATCTCACTTTCTCGTGGCTGACTTCTCTGGATACTGTTCTTTTTGAAAGTTTTCTTTTTCTCTTGAAATCATGTAGGTTTTAGTTGTGGGAACTAGTTAAACTGCATCCTGCTTTTTGTTCCATGAACATATTTTCACAGTGTGGTTATTTATTGATTTGTAGTAGTACTTAAATGATGATTGTTCATTACATACAGCCATTATATTTTGAAAACAAAAAATGTGGCTTTTACATTATTTTCGTTCTAAATTTTTGTTTAAAATAATTATCTCCCTTTGCTGGACTCATCAGTTTCCACTTCTAAAATCTATTCTAATCCTACTTCTTTTCATTCATGATGTTCAAATTATTTTGATATTTTATGAACATACAATGTTTCAGGATCTTGATCAGAATACTAATGCGTTCATGCCAGTTTGGAAAATGATGAAAAAGGCATGACTTCGTTAAATTGGATTACAGACCAAAGATAAAAGTTTTATTTAAATATAACCAAGTTCACTATATTATTCAAACATCAGGAGTTTCTGTGTTAGTATTACTGATGAAATTTAAGTGTAGGAGATAGATAACATTTTTCTTATTGGGAAATGGTTAAGGAAGATAGGGTAATTTTCCATCTAGTTACCTAGCAGGTTTTACTTCCATTGCTTCCCCCAAATCCTCAGTCAGATCTGCAATTCAGTATTTTCATTTATTTTTGCCCTATTGATATTTTCAGGTATAGCTCTATTATGGTGACACCTACACAATTAGTTTTCATAGGGCTTTCTGCACCCATTAAGCATCTTGACATTCACTGCCCGGAGACATCATCATCATTAAAAAAGAATTGCACTTATATATAGGAAACAAAATGTACAGGATGAAATAATACCACGTACTAGACCAACTGTTATATTGTAAAAAACATTTTAGGTTTCATGTTCAGTCACGTGCCATCGGGGTTCTTGTACAATCACAACTATACATAAGACTGCACATGAAAATACCACCCCAGGTACACATCAACTAATGCATACAGTATTAAAATATCATTCCAGCCATATGGAGAGGCCGGCATGTAGGAGATAACACATGGTGATCTGCTCTTCTATCAATTTATTTGGATAGTTTGTCTACTCTAAATGAGAATTGATGCAAAATGTTCTGGCAGAAGAGTTGCTTGGATTAGCTTTTAGATAGCATGACTGTGTGACTCATGGTTTTCCTACCTGTTATAGTTGTGTGGCTCTTTAATAAAGAAGCATGCAAGCCCTAAGATCTGTTTAAGAGGCAGACCAAGGAAAGATCTGAATTCTCACTTGGACAATCCAAAGCTGATGTACTTCTGTCTGTTATCAACAGGAATTTTATGGTTTTGAGAGAAGGGAGAGATCAGCTTGATTTGAATAGCTGTTCTTGTGACACATTAAAAGAAAGGAAAAAAATGCCTGTATTGGGGAAGAGGTTATCATAATAGATCAGTGCACTAGTGGAGCAGATATAAGGGCAGGGCAACATTCAGTAAAAGCATTTTGAGGATAATCAGTCACAAGAACATTAGAGATGCCTGAAACTACTGTGATTTCTGTTATCAAGGTCAGAACCGTGCCTTTTCATTTTATAAAACACATATCTTAGTAATAAGGCACCATTACAATTTCCATTTTGGGATGGTAGTTGTTATGAAGAAATTAGTTAATGTCTTCAAGTCTGACATGCAAAGCCTGGTAAGAAGCTATTTAAACGTGAATTCCAGGGACATACATACAGACTTCCTAGTGGTAAAAGCAGGTTATGCTATTATGTTGGAAATTTGAAACTAATGTATATACTGATCAGTGAGGTGAAATGACATCTCTTTATACTGTACAACAATTATATCAACTAGCAGTTACAAATGTCTTAAACCATAAGTAGCAGAGAATATACGAAGTAGCTTACTCATTTTCTGGGAGAAGAAATATCTAATTCATTTGATGAATTGAAAAGCTCTAGAAAAGGATATGTGCAACCATTCCTAATTGTTTCATGATGATCAGAAAGTGGTAAAGTGGAAACTATCAAAACTCAACCTTGTAAAAATCAGTAATTATTAGAAAATGTTCATCATGCTTGCTTTGGTTTGCTTGTTAAATGATAATATAGTCATATTTCAGTACTGATGAGACAAAAATGGTTTTGGAAGTGGAAGATGTCCAGAGGCTTAATTTGGCATGCATTTTTATTTAAATAATTACAGTCACTTAGATCTGCTGTATTTACGATAGTTCTCAAAGACAAGACAAAAGAAAAGCATTAATGTGCAAGAGTAAGATAGCTAGATTTTTCAACAACAGATGTCTGTTGGCTCAGAAATTGTTTAAATTTGGTGTGAAGGTTCATCTCAGTTTTTTATTCTAAATATGATTATTATAAAGAAGCTTAAGTACTGTTATTTATTTGTATTTTTAGTCCAACTACTGCTTACATCAAAACAGAGATCCTAACGATGTTCAGGAGTTTAATATTGCTAACGTGTTCTCCATCTTGCATACTTTTACTACCCAAGGTTGTGCAGTGGTATTCAAGAGTTCTTGTGTAATTTGTAGTCTTAGTGTAGGCCCTTCTGCCACTGCTATGCAAGTCCCTCTGCCTGCAAGCTTGACAGATTCTCCCCCTGGTATTGAAATTTAAGTTCCTTGGCCTCCGGGTAGCGCTCCTGGGCTTATTTTGTAATGCTGTGATTTCTTCACACCAGTGTCCTAGGGCTCACAGCCACAGCTCAGATTGCTCCTTTTAGATATGTCTGTGTAGAAAAAAAAAATCAGGGAGGTCTATATTGTGCAGTGTCTGGAGACATGTAGTGCAATGCACTCATTTCACACGCATCCTTTTCACAGGTATCCCAAGATGACAGCTAGCAGAGCAGGTGTGATGGCAACTCATTCTTTTGCACGTCCTGTCCCAGGAGGACTGAACAGATAGAATGACCTTCAAAGTACTGGCAGGTGTCCCTTATGTTGGTGGGCATGACAATGCCCTGGAACAGAGCTAGTGAGAGTTGCACATCTACACCAATCTGCTGTCAAGATAAGGGATGGGAGAGAAATAAATGTGTGCAAGGATTGAGAGAAGCTGGGTTACATATTCTGTGAGAGAGGGGTTGTGTTATTGACATTCCTCTGAGAGGTGTTTCTTGCTAGATTTGAGCAGAAGCAAATGGATAATTACCTGCAACTGAAGGTGGTCGCCTGGACAAAAGAGAATCCCTTTTGATGGCAGCCAGAAGAATATCTTTCTTTCTTGCTCTGTGCCTGGGGTATGTCGTGTTGCTGACAATTGAGTTTATGGCATGCTATTGAGGCTTTTTAGATGATTAGGGGCCGCTCCTCTGGTTATGAAAGTATCTGGGCTGCCTGCTGTTGTATAAATGCACCCTTACCTCCCATATTGAGTAGATGAATATTAGACGTCCTAAGAGCAAAATGTTCTAGTAGAAATCCAGCTGACGAACAGTGGTGGAGATCTTTGCCCATGGCAAGCCATCCTGCTTCTTCCTTCATATTCCATATTTTCAGATTTTCCTGCACAGGTGGTGTCCATTTTACACTGAAGACTGCCTGGAACTTCCCCCATCTCCAGCTGACATGACAACCACAAGGTTGTTCTGGAAAACTGTGGCCTGGTTGCCAAAATGAGAAGTAGGGTAGGAATTGAATGTGTGTGATTTTTTTTTTTTTTTTTTTTTTTTTGCCAGGAAGGGAGATGTAAGTATTAACTCTCGTGGGCGCTGCAACTGATGCTACAGTATTGTGTCATGTAATCGTAATGAACTGTGTTTCAGTTACAGAAATTGCTTCCAAAGACTGCATGTGAAGTCTGGGAGTTGTAAACCCAGTATCACTGCAAATTAGTGTATGGCACGAATTTTGAAAGTGGTGCGTGTCCTTTTCTCATGTAGGAAAGCACATATACATGTATACATACAAAGTCACACCTCGTTGTCATAAACATTCTGTACTGAGACCTGCAACTCTCTCCTTTGTGATGATACACTGCTATTTGCAGACAACAATTGTCATGCAAAAGTATTTCAGCACTAATGCCAGGCTTCTCTTTCATACAGACATAAGAACCTATTTGGTGAAGGGCTCCCTTTTCACTGAAATGCCTGTTTCCTCTGCAGCAACAGCTATTGAGTCTCACACAGCATACTTTCCATGGGAATATTCCTTCCATCTCTTCCATAAGTCTCTCTCTCTCTTCCTTTCAAAAATGTAAAGAAAATATGATAGTCACCAGAGATGGGTATCTCTTCTTTGATGGAGAGACCAGCTTATGGTTCTAAAGATGATTGTCAAGTGAAGAGAATCACTGACCTCTGTGCAGAGAATGCTTCCTCTCTATAGTCACTCATGTTTGGAACAAGGTGTTTCTGTGCTTTCCCTTCTCTCTGGTTTACAGAAGTCCCAGTTTCAAACCTGCATTTCAACAATTAGAATTTACTTCTCAAATCTATTTTAACTGAAACAAATTAAATTAATTTTCCCCAAGTCAAGTCTGTTTTGCCAAAAATGGTAACTGGTAAGTGATCTCCCTGTCTTTATCTCAACCCATGGGCTTTTTCATCTTATTTTCTCCCTCTGCCCTGTTGAGGAGGAGGAATGAGAGAGTGGCTGGATGGGAGTTTGGGCCTTAGTCAAGGTCAACCCACCACAATGTTGAATTCATGTTTATTAAAAATCTAGTTGCATATTCTTCTAGTGACATATGTATAGACTAACCTGAGACATCTGGTCTCAGGACATTCCTAAGTATAACACAAATCACATGAATCGTTCCTGTAGCAGCAAAATCTCCCCTTGGCTTCCACATATGATTGACATATTTAAAGTTATTTTAAAAGGAGGGGGGGGTTGGGGAATGGCAACAGCTCGGAACAAAATTACTTGTCAACAAAGTAATTCATTTTGTACAGGATGAGGAAGTGCTTTGGAAAGATGGAGGGTAGCTGTACAACTTGTTGCAGTGGTAGGTAGCTCTGGACTGGTATTTCCCCAGTAGCAAGTAGGTTGTTTGAAGAACACTTATGTATTCAGGGAGGTCTTGAACATAAGGTACACATGGAGATCACACCATGCATGTCCAGCAAGATGCATGCTGCTAAATGCTGTGCATTTTGTTTTCTAAAGCATGAGGTTTACTGCAGAGATGCAATGCTTTCAAATACATTGTCAGAGATGGTTGGTTTAGAGAGCAGTAGGTTTTTTTCGCTTGCTCAGGGAGATTAAGTTCCTTTATTGGTTGAACAGTGGAAGCTTAATCAGCTAGTAGACCCTATTATTTGAATTGTACTTGATGTGGTCACATCTGTGCATATTAAGGAATTTTGTTGGTACTCATAATGGACTGTACTTAGAAATCACCTTAGTATGTCCAAGACAAACAAATAGAAAATAAAACTCTAGAAGCCATGTTACGATGTTTGGTGAAATCACCTTCTGAAGAAAACAAAAACAAAACTCAATCAACATACCAAAAAACACAAACCAAACCAAAGGAGTTACTTTCTGGTTGAGTTCTTCTGAAAATTATTAAATTTATCTTAAAAATCTATAGACTTTTGACTCTGATGCTCTATCAAAAGACGGTTTTGAAACTTCTTTCCTTGATGTACATAATAAAAAGCCTCAGGCTTTATTTTGCCGTGTCAAAGTGATTGGGCCGAAAAAGGACTAAGCTTCCCCAGAACATATTTTTTAGAAGTTTTGTAGGCTCGTGAGGGCTTTCTCTGCATGTTGGCATGAACAGACATACCCTGGAGAAATAAACAGTTTTATCAATATAGCTGTTTCATTTCTAATCATACTAGATTGCAAGGAGAGCTTGCTTACTGATGCCTGTGATACCACACAAACACATATACTTTCTTGTAATAACAAAATCTTTCTTCTTCTCATCATCCTAATAGGTCTCTTCTACATCTGTTGCACATCAAATTCTTCTTTTCTGAAGCCTGTGTAATTAGAGTTCTCATTCTAACAATTTCCTTGAACATCAAGTCTACTTAAATGTTTTGCATATCAGTTTATTTATACAGAAGGCATGCCTCAGAGAGACATATTGGAAAACTTGAACCTCAAGAGTTTATTTGAATAGATAAATTTTTAAAAAATCTGACTTCTGAGAATCATATGAGGTCCCAGGAAAACAAGTAGTAAATACCATAATACCAGCATATGATATCATCTTTCTTCATCTTTCTCTTGCTTTTGCTCTATAAACATATTGGCATTCTACTTCTTGTTTTTTCCTGGTAAACTAAAGCTAATGTATGACTATTGGAAAGTAAGCTGTGCCTCGTGTTAATAATAATCCCTTTTCTTCTTGAACCGATAATTCTAAACTTTTGTAAACCTCTGTTGCAATTTATTTTCTAATTCAGTTAATTTAATAGATAAGAACTCAGTTGCATAATCAACTTTACTCCATTCTTTACATCACAGCTGTTAAGAAAAATGAGGAAAAAATCTGTAATTCACTACAGAATTCAATATTTATTTTCCAAATACAGCCCACGAATGTCAGCACTACTGGGATTGAGCTGAAAGGTTATTCAAAATGGCTTACCATGCTGACCTTTCTTTATGACTGGAGTAAACAAATCAGTGAGGATGTATGCTATTCAGATTTTTATTCCTTCTTTCTTCTCACTCTGTAATTGTGACCCATCCATAAGAAATTTCCTTGAGAGAATGTTTGTCTTATAATAAGCACTAATTATCTGTTGAACTGATTCTAGCATATGGTGCAGCGGAACTTCCCCCAGACTCTCTTGAATGGAATAGTGCCATCTGTCTGGGTTGAGTTCAGCTAACAATCCATCAGATTTTGTTGTTTTAATCTCTTCAGTAATTAAAGAGAAATTGGCATGGACTGCTAGGAAAATGGAATCTCCCAGATAACTACTGGACCTTCAGTTTCTGTGCAATCAAGGGTTCCTGTGAATCGTAAACAGCCGTTAGGTTTAATACTAGTGACAACAAATTTTATGGACCATTTTCTCTCTCATCCTTGAATCTGGAATTCTGATGTAAAGCACACTTGGGCTGCAGAAGATCTGTTGATTTCGGTGTTCTGAAATATTGCCTAAAGCTGTATATTCTATTTAATTTCATTTTCTTTAAGTACCTTATAATTTAAAATAATAGATAACTGTTGGAGAGAAATATGACAATTGAAACTTAAAATTCAAAAATATGCCCAAAATTTGCCTATCAGCAAACAAAACCCATTCAGCAGACTTACTTTTCTACCTTACTAATATTTATCAAATATTTTCAACATCAGACATCATATAAGTTCCTTCATTCCTGTTTGTATCAGAAGAAATGAGGTAGGCCTAAAGTTCAGTGAGATTCAACTGAATTATGTTACTCCAGAATGAAAATAACAAGCTTGTATTTCTGCAAATGACTTTAAATCAATGTCATTACCCACCACAGTATTTTATACTCTACACAGTGCATGCTGAACCGAATAAAAATATAAATATCTGGAATTTAGCTTATTAAAGCAACTATTGAAGAAAAGAAAGACTTCTGAAATTAGTAGGGTAAGGGTAGAGAATTCTTCCACAGGAAATAGAGAACAATAAACTGGAGATGACAATTCACTGTTGATGATTTTTCCTTCAAGTCTTGTGTAGTAAGCATTTTCAAGTTACAGAGAAAAGATGAACCTCTGCAACTCTCCTAGATTTTGATGTAAACTAGTATAATGAGAACAGAGAAGTCTATCTAAATCCTTATTATTTAGTCTCTGGTCATCACCCTAATCTTTCAACTGTTGTAGTTGTCATGGTTTGAGCCTGGTCAGCAGCCAGACACCCCACAGCCGCTCACTCACCCTCCCCACCTACCTGGGAATGGGGGTGGGAGTTCGAGCGGTAAAGGGAGACTCGCAGGTTGAGATAGAAACAGTTTAATGGTAATAAAATGAAAACAATGACAGCAATAGTAAAGATAAACAGTCAACGCACCATGCAATTGCTCCCCACCTGCTGACCAATGCCCAGCCCGTTCCCGGCCAGCGATACCGAAATACCAAGATCCTGCAATCGCAATCCCAGAAACGAGAGAGAGGGAGAGAGCCCCTTCCCAACCACCCCTCCTCTATATAACGAGCATGACATTCCATGCTATGGAATATTTCACTGGCCAGTTTGGGTCTGGTGCTGTGGCCGTGCTCCCTCCCTGCTCCCTGTGCCCTTGCGCACGGGCAGGACACGGGCAGTCAGAGAGTCCTTGAAATCTCAGCAGCAGCTGAAAACATCAGTGTGCTATCAGCATTCTTCTCATACCAACCCCAAAGCTAAATCTAAAACACAGCACTATACTACTTACCAAAAAGGAACATTAACTCTATTCCAGCCCAAACCGGGACAGTAGTTTAGGTATGTCTACATACATTATCTCTTATCTCATCCTTGTGGACTGAAGTAAACAGTGATTCTAACCAACTTGCCAAGAGTAGTTTTAGACTACTCTTTTATGATTTCTTTCAAATAGATTTTTTCAAAAGAATTAGTGTGCTCTCATTACAGAAAGTATAAGTAACCATAATGAATATAGCTTCCCTATTTTCCAGAACTGGTGAGAGTACAATGGCATAACTGAAATTTTATATTTTGTGTCAAAAATTAAAAAAAATAATTAGCAAGCCCCAGTGCTGTACGCATTCAGCCTTTCATAAAATTCCATTAAACAGTATAGAACTTGCAGCCTTATACTAATACTATACTACTTCTAAGCATGAATAGTTTTAAGACTAAATGAGAACTATAAGATTTTTTTCAGTTAACAACAAATTAGTTCAATTTCCTCTCAGTACAGTAAAATACTTGAAAGAACAGGAAATTCTTCTTATTTACAGCTAGTAAAATATTCAAGTCCAAAGTTCATGAAGATAGGAAACAGTTTTTGTAACCTATTTAAAGCAAAATCTGCTAAAATACTGATTTATGTCAAATACATCAAATAGTTGGCTACAACTTACATTACTAGTTCAGAAAAAAAAATATAAGCCTTCTCTCCAAGAAACATAGTATACAAAATAAAGATCAAGAGAAAAACAATAGGAGAAAACTACAAACAGTAAACCAATATTATCCTCTTTGGATTAATGAAAATCATGTTGCTAACCTAGTTAAATCAAGAAATTTAATTAGATGATATATGTGTTCAATCTTATTTTGTTAAATTTGTCTAAAATAAGAGTAACAGAAAAGGAATGTAAAATTTCAAAGTAAAGCGTGAATATTCACCCCCATTCAAAAAATTGAAAACTAAGATTAAATAGGCCTTTGCTACTTCATTGTATAACCTGCAGTTGATATGCTAATCCACAGATCATTTTGGAATCTTCTCCCACAGAATTTCTAGATAGCATTAGTGAAAAAGAAGTTTCAGATTTTACAAAACTAGGCTGAAAACTGTGACTGATCTTATGTGAGAAACTACTAAACCATTTAAATCTACAGAAAACAGCCTTTAATTTTCCACTATTGGAAAACTCTCTAATCTCAACCACTGCTTTGAATGCTGGATCGTATTATGCAATATAGAACAAGAGCTCTCATACTTGAATGTCTCAGTGAATCCCACAGCTTAACAAAGACCCTGAGAATTAATAGGTTATCTCCATCTTTATTTGAGAGCTTTAATATTGCCTCAAATCACATTTTCAGATATGAGATTGCTGCCTCTTTTCAACTATTCACTGAATTCTTATAATTAAAATGGTGCCAAACCCAACTGTCTCAAAAATAATTTCTGACTACACTTAATTCCTTTGAGTATATTGCATTGTTATTTGTATTGTTCCACCTGTGTAGTAACCACATTGATAGATATTGTCCTCTACTGACAAGCAATGACAAGACACCTAAGAAGTTTAAACCCATACCTAGAATACTAAAACTTAATTTATTTTGACCAGATAGAATACAGATAATTCAAGAATACATGATCAGGGAACTTGTGCATTAGACATCATCACAATAACAAAAAAAGGGATTATTTGAAGTGGTCTGAGAAATTCTGTAATTGAAATCTACTATTAAAGGTATCTTCAGTTTTGAGGTAAGCTAAACCTTATCCACACTCCAGCTATTTCAGAATTACAAATTACTCCTCAGAATTATGGATCTGAAGAATGCTGAACTACTGATTGGTGCAGGAGATTTGGTGAAAGGGAGATACTTCAATATTGTTTTCTTCTTTTCTAAACAGTGATCAGCAAGAAGTTCCATTTTAGAAAATTAAGTAAATAATAATGATCAAAAAGTTGGTTATATAGGTTGATAGACTTTGAATGCACATGAAGAAAAATCTAGTTTTGGACTTTTGAGAGTTACTAAATTTCTGAGGTGCCCAAAACAATCTTTAATATATTTTTCCTTTGAGAAAACTGCTTCTGAAAACTAGGGCCCTGATCTGTTAAAATTTGCAAAAATGGTTATTTACTTTAAAATTCTGGTAATAACTTAAAGCCCATTTACTTTTTTTTTTTTTTTTTTTTCAACTGAATATTTCCAAATATATTAGTTTAAAATATAAAATAAAAATCTGTTTTAGAAGCGTTACTTTTTTAGATTATGGATTCACTCATGGTACATTTTCTTTGATGACTTATTTATATGCAAATTTAAAACACTTTGGGACTGAGAGAGACTTCAGAATCCTAAAATTCAAATCTCGTAAACATAATATGAAGATAGCCTTGATGATTCTGTGCTGACCTAGAACTAACAAGTTTTTCTAGATTCCGGAGGTTGAAAATCCTATTGTTTGTCTGTGGCATAAAATAACTTTCTGAAACAAAGTGAAAAATTATGTTAGCTCCTCAGAGCTTGTTTGTACTAGATAGCTGTTGAACATCTCACCAAATATTAGAAATCACTACACTATTTTGAAACTCATAGAGAATTGTGTGAGAAGACTCCTACATAAACCATTCATGTTTCTTTTACAAATAACAGTTCTCTTAGCTTATAAGTGAGGTGGGGGGAGAGGGGGGAAATAATTTCAAAGCTAACAAAGCCACAAGCTGAATAAGGAAAATCAATTCCACATATATCTTTGACTTGCCATTAAATGTTATTTATTTATAAGTGTTTAAAGACTTACATGGGATGATTGAAAATAGATGACAAAACTATTTTATTATTTATTTATCAAATGTAGGAGTAGAGAAGAAATGAGAGTTATAGCTATAGATTAGCCGTTCTTTAAAAAGTATCATCCTTGTTCTGTTGACATAGTTTTAATTGAAAGAAAAAATTTTAAACAAGAGAAGCTCGGAAATGTTAGTTTCTGTTTTCATCTCAACAAAATTTCATCTATTCTGAATGGCTTCTTATTTTTAAAGTCCATGAGCTGTTTATACAACACAAAAGTACTTACTTCAAAAGGCAAATGGTAGAAATAAGAAGTGGTGTTAGTAAGAGCAAGACCTGTGAATTTTATGTAATAATAAATGATGTATGTCCACTTTCCTAAACTGTGCAGCTAGAGAAAAGATGTTTACTATTCTTTGTAACTTTCAAATGTGGAGTAGGCCCCCAGGTATAAAGAATTGTCAGGCAATTTTGTTTCCAATGAATATTGGAACTGTTTCGAAAACAAATTAAGAACTTGTCATACCGTCAGGGATGACAGTAGGAATCTGATATAAGATAGAAATCTAGGGCTGTTTTCTATTTTCCTTTTAAATTATATAAAAGCAGTTGTTTGCCTTGGTATATTTTAACAGCATAATATAGACCAAATTATGTATTTAAGAGAGTCTATCATACCTCTCCCAGTAAAAAAAAAATAGTCTTTGAAACTTAATTCAAGAGAGAAAGCATGCTCAGAAATTAAAAATAATATCATGGTACTCATGATCCCCTTTCCACTTTTTATTGTATTATAAGTATTTGTTAACCGGTAATTTGTTCTTTAATTTTTATATAGCCTTGTTTTACCTGTAATGACTGCTGCTATATCCTGTATCAGGTACTTTTTTATGAAATTATTTCCTCGTCGTTCTTCTTAAACTGCATCTAAGATGTAATAAACAGCACATGAATGAAAATTAACACCTTCTTATAGTACACTAATCTGAACTACCACTGATTAAGGCAACAAGTTCTGGTGCTTCTTACTGCTTTGGACAGATTTTTTTCACATGTGAAGCTAGAATGGAATTGTCAGAAAAAAAAAAAAAAAAAAGAGATGCTTGAAATGATGATGCTTAATAACATGAAACTTTATTTTGAAACAAAAAGATACACAGTCCAAAAGCTGACTTTTAGCCATCCTAAACAGTTAATTGTGTTTAAAATGTACTGTATATGTTCTTGGGTGGTACAAACTTAAACTTCCAGCCACTGGTTCTCACTAACCTTTATTTTTCATACAGTAATGCATTACTCTAACACTTATTTTGAGGGGAGTGGAGAAGAATTTAAATGAGAGCTGTTCATCCTAGGTGAAAAACATCTGTATGTATGCACATGTATTACATAATGATATGGATAGCCTGGAAGCTGCATAATGATTACTTTAATAGTTAATTAAATGGCACACAGTAAGGAATATGGTATACAACGTTTATTTTCTCAGCAAAACAATTCTGAATTCCATTAATCTACAGTCAAAATAAGGATTTTTCCAAATTCGGCATCTAGCTTATGCTTTTACAGCACGATATTTAAAATGTCTTAACCTTGTAGACTTCCAGGATTCTTCCTGAATCTTTTCTCATAAACAGTCTTTTGTCAGTCTCATTTCCCATTTTTGTCTTGCACTATTTTTTATGATCTTTTTTCTTTGACAGGTTTAAGATATGTAGTTTTTCATCATGCATTTTTCTCCATGTGACTATTTATGGAACAGCTTACATCTCCCCCACCCATCCAATTATCATTCTTTTGTTCTAACCCACTTTTTTACATTCTTTACATCACTACTTCTGCCACCTTCCCTTCAGAGAATAATTCCCCAAGGAGTTGGTGAACCTGCCTGATACTTTGAAAGACAATGATGTGTTTAGAAAACAAAACAAAATTTGTGTTCTTGGCTGCTTGTAGGAGACTATTATTTGGAGCACATGAAAATTATCAGAGTAACACAGCAGTGCTAAAATATATGTTTATTCTAAATAACCATTAAAAAGAGTTAAAGTTTGGTTCAAATCTATGTAGTTTCCGTTGTTCATTTAAATGGCAAAAGTTGAAATATTTTAGATTTATTTAAAAAGCTCATTTGTAGAATTTACTATCTCTTTAAAGAAATCAGGATTGTGAATCAGAAAGAAATAAAGTTAATTGGGAAAGACTCTCAATATAGCCTAAAACCTGCAAATCATCCGAGTGTTTATATCAGTACAGGCATAGAATTCTCACAGCTGCATCATAGGGGGAGAAAGGTTGCCTTCACGTTAGTCTTGACAACCATATAATTGAACTGAATGCAGATTTGATTATGAAGGTTAGAAAAAACTTTAGAATATACCTCCAGATCTTAATTTTTCTTTAAATTTATGTTTCTTTTAAATCTTACAGTGTGTAATACCAATTTGGAGAGCAGATATTTTTCTTCATACATTAATTTTATTTCTAAATTTGAGAGGTCATTAATTTACCATTATTGATTTAGCTCAACAGCAGTTTAATTTTTCATTAATGCTTTTGTTTTCTACAGTACAGGAAATGGAAAGGATGTTAGTTTTTCTTATTTTAGCTCATTTATTATAGGTTCTTATATTTGCAGAAAGAGAAGTACAGATTGTTCTGAAATGCATGAACAATGTGATGAGTGAGCATAGGCTAATCACTCCCCCTTCATGAAAACATCTTATTCTGACCATTAATATTGACTTACGTTACCTGTAAGTGTTGAAGGTCAAGGGACTTCTGAAAAAAAAATAATTCCTATTCAACATTTCTGTAAGATTATTCTCTTTAATTTCATGTCATATTACTTTCCCACCCCTTTCCCCCCTCCCCCCCGACCCTGCTTTGATCATGCCCACTCTCTCTTCTTTAATCTACCCCTGGAACATTTCCTTCTCTTCCCTGCTTCCTGACCCGTTGCCAGACATGGTACCTGTATTACACAGCATTGCAAATATATCAGTGTTACTGGTTTTGATATTCAAAATATCATTTCCCCTTCCTTTACTTATTTTATAGTTCCCTACAGGTTTACATTCATAAAAAATCAAATTCTAGTATAACTGGTTTTTACAACCTTGTGGCCTGGAGGAAAGAGGAACAGGAATACTTGAAATGATGTAGTTCATCTCTTGTGTCATTGTCAAAAACTGCTAAATGTTAACAATCTAAACTCAGTGCCTAGAAAGTATTTAAGTAAGTCTGTTGGAATAGAAATTCAGGCTATCAAGTAGAAGTTAAACCTGTTAATCTCTAAACATTTAATTTGTACTTTCAGAATCCCTGGAGGAGAATATGTAACATACTATTGAGCCCTGTCGCTCTTGGGAAGCAGACTTTTTCAACCTCCAGATAAAAGCATGTCAATAACACACACATTTCTTTTGATAGATGTTCCTTTTTCTCCTTTGTACACAATAAGAGAGGTTACACAGTCTTGTGACTCCATCCCACTCGTATCTCTAAGGAACTTTTCAGATATCTGTTTTGGGGCTTTCAGAAATTAGGTGCTATTCCAAACCTATTTCTTTTTTTTTAACATGACTGATGTCATACTCAACAATCCAAGGAACCCTCGCTGTACAGTGGACACCAATTCTACTAAATTAATTTGTTAAACATTCCTTCCTTCAGGCCCTGCTTTCTATAATTCTGTTACCCCTGGCTAAATGCCTTGGCCACAAAGCACTCTCAGACTGCTTGAACTTTAACACCCAACTGAATTCAAATTTATCCATCTTTAACTGCAGCCATTGCATCTTCTTTTTGTTTTGTTATAAGACAGGAGACTTGAAGACAATTGCTATTTCACTGAATAGTTGTCAGAATTTCTTCACCTGTTTATATTTGTCTAATTCTCCTGGGTTTTCTATCGAATCTGTCAGTATTATATCAATCCCCATGGAATCCATCCATTTAAAACAGAAGGAGTCATATACAAATAAAAGATATTTGTTCACACAAGTAGTTCAGAAGTGGAACTTCCTGCTGCAAGATGATAAGTATGCCAAAGTTAGCATGTATTCAAATGCAAATGATTCTATAATAAAAAGACACTGATGTGTAATGTTTCCAGAGGCTGGAGGGCTAGTCTGGAAAAACATCATTAAGTGTTTACCTTGTTGCGGCACTTTTCCCAAGGCATCTGCTATCAGCCATAGTTTCCCCACTAAGGGGGTATTAACACCACCCATCTGCCTACATGTTAAAGGGAATAAGACAATCCCTCACTCACTCTCCCATATGCTTTCCCCTGACTTTTGGGCAATGGTCTTCAATAGTAGGCAACAAATAGAATTTTTATTTTGTATATTTATATTTATGATATCTAAAATATTTTAAAAGCCCTCCCCATAGCCAAGAATCCTACTACGCAAGATAAAATTTGCATATGTATTTCAGGGCAGATGTGCTGGAAGCTGTCTATTTAGGGCACATAGTAACATTTTTAATGGCGGTATAAACACTGGGCGCTTTTTTTTTTTTTAGTCTCTGATTACTTGTACAGACCATTTAACATTTAGAAATCAAAGCCTACTCAAAGCAAATAAACAGACTAAGATGATTTCAGAAAAGATTGAACAAGCTTTCTTCCTGTAATGTATGTGAAATGAACAAAATTAAAATGTGAGCTAAGTAACTACAGCTGTGAATCAAAACACTATTGCAAAACTGGGTTATCCTTCCAAGGAAACAGTATAATTACACCTACCATCTTTCATTATTCAGTTGCTAACCTACTGGCACATTTTTCCTACTATGTGGGAGATGATCAAGATTACAGAAAGCTATTGCTTTCTATTTCTAGAGAAATAGTGAACTTCCCTGGCCCTTAGCTATTTACCTAATTTAATTTCAAGGACTATTTTATTTTTTTTTTTTTTTTTTCCCCCACATAGATTCTTTTTGAGGTAAAAGAATTTTCAAATCCACAGAGACACATTGGTAGTTTTAGAAAAAAATAAACTGTCTACCAATTGAAAAACAGTTCTCCACAAATATTTAAGACAGAATCTTTCAGGAACAAATTTTATGATGTAAAAACATCTTTGGCTATGTGCTGGCTTAGAGCACAGATAGAGTAAAAAGAAGTTCCATTCCTTCCGACTCAGTCAGGGTTTATGATGTAGCTCTGATTTTATAAAAAAAATCTTACTGTTTATTTTATTACAGTTGGGGGAATTATAAAGAAACCAAACCAAAACAGGGGATTTTTCTGTCTTGAGATAATTTAAATGGAGATGTCTCTTAATGTTGGAAAAATTTCCTGCAGAATGTTTAGAAGGGAAATTTTCCTTCCTCTGACTTTTGTTAATACCTGAATTTCTTTCTCATTGTATGTCTAGTTTAAAATGCACAGATATAATTTTGCCCTGTTTGTTGATACATGTTTTCAAGTCTTAATAACAATCCAGTTCACAACAGAGCCAATAGGAAGAATCATGAGCACGTAACTTCCATTGAAATCCATTTTTAGCTGCTAGAGATCTTGTCTGTATCTTCCTCAGGAATCACAAATCGTAAATATTTATTAACTCACTGAAGAGAGTGGGAAGGAAGGTGAGTTAAAATATCAGTATAATGAAGAAGCTGCCTGACTTAGAAAAGAAGCCTTGAAACTAGAAACAGTAAACTTGCAAATCAGGAATAACACTAGTAATATCGTTGCCAAAATAGATCTTAGAAGATACCATCTCTGCCATGGAAACTTCCCTTTAAAGTTTGAAATCTGAAACCTGTCTTGTGGAGAACAGGAAGATGGCCACAAGGTTTGGTTGTTTAGTTTCCACTGTTTCCAAGTTCAGCACAATTTGAAAGAAAATTTATCACAAGAAATTGGGACAATATGATCTTTTCCTTGCTATAAACAAAACATTTGTGTGAGTACCTCTCACTGGATTGCTGAGAAGGGCTGGAAGTCTCCCAGCCTCTTTGTGTTGGAGCTGCCTCATAGAGACAGGGTTAAGCACTTTAACCTTAGTATGCTAATTCTGCAAACCTCCTCTTGGAGGCAAACATTGTTACAGCACCCTCTAGCCCACCTGACATTTTAACTTTTGCTTGGGCCAGATAGCTATGGAAATACTCTCACTTTCCAATCTCATGGGACAGATGAAGACCTGTCATTTCCAATGGGGAGCTGGCATCTCTAGGCAATTATCCAGAATACAAATTACCTGTCATAACCACCTAACATAATCAACACAATGCATATTGTGCAGATCACACGGCTATCCTTTGGTAAATGCAAAATAATGTGTACCTATAATCAACTGAAAAGAAGGGTGTTTCAGAATTTGAAGAAA
Source organism: Tyto alba (assembly GCF_018691265.1). Lineage (NCBI taxonomy): Eukaryota > Metazoa > Chordata > Aves > Strigiformes > Tytonidae > Tyto > Tyto alba. The sequence goes on along the minus strand of NW_024881324.1, from coordinate 25,461,860 downwards.
AACACGGCTGGGCAAAGAATGAGGGGAACATATAAGGTCTTTAATTTTTTCTTTTTTTTTTTTTTTTTTTTTTTTTTTTTCAAAACAAAGATAGTAAAACTAGTTAAAGTGAAACAGGAACACCAGGCCAGCATGACACTTCTAAGCTGAACTTTTTAAGCAGTCCAAGTGGCAGGCTGTATCAGGAAAAAGCTTTGCACTCCCATGCACATGCACCCACAGCAAGCGTGCTATACATCCCCCAGTGAGTTGGCATTGTTAAATCTGGGGAAACTGCAATACTTGCTGCAACCAGTCTCACTGTCAGGCTCTGGGCAGTGGCTTGGCACCAATGTGTAGCTGTTCTACCTTGGGTGATTTGCTTCTACATGGTGCTGGATGGCCAAGTAACAATGTTCCACCAACTTCTACTAACGAGGGCTTTTACTGGCAGATGTCAACACAAGCTGTTTATCAAATCAGTACATGATCACATCACAGTGTATTTTTCCAAAATTTTAAGGCATTGTTCTCTTGTCATTTGTTGGTCTGTGAACAGGATCTAGGCTCACTATGTTCAGTTATTGCTTTTGTTGTCCTGTTGGACCTGGCTTGTTATATCCAGGGTTTTGTGTATATTTTCCTCTCAGCTGCAGCTCATTATACTCTAAGACTCGTGATGAAGGCAAGTTCCCATGTGTCATGTCCTGCTCAGACAAGGGAGACAAGTGACTTAGATTTATAATTTCCCAATGGAGTGGTCAATAGTGAGACAAGTCTCAAAGTCTGTGCACAGACATTTATTCATTTCCCAGAATGTACTAATTGGAAACATGATAATTGCTAAGTATATAATGAATTATGGCAAGCAAAATAGTATGCCTTGCATTAATAATAATAAGGGAAAAGGGGAAAAAGAAAAGAAGAGAGAGAGAGAATAGAGAAATAAAGATCACAGTTCTAGTCCTGTGTTGGTCCTGTCTGAATTTGTGAGGGATACATCCATCTCCTTCACTTCTTTCTATCTATTGTTTGCTTTTTTCTTGCTTGCTCTCAACTCCTCGCCCCTCCTCATTTATACACACTTTCCTTGGGTCTGCCTCCTAGGCTAACCCACATACTTCTGTATCACATGTATGAGGAGGAGTAAGGTGCTTTATGAAATGATGTAATTAGCATGATTTTGTTAATCTTCATTAGCATATTCAGGGGTGTCAACTTCAATATGCATTTCATGGATAATGAAGCAAAGGTCATTCACTGGATAGATGGTCCCTGAAACTCTACAAGATGTAGCAGAGCAGATCTGTCCTGCCTTCACAAGACTCCCTCTTCCAGTTGCATCTTGTGCTAATCAGGCCACCTTATCAGCTCCAGACTCCACATTACCCACCCTGTGACTATAGTTTTGTTACTTGTGAGTGTTTGAGGCATTCCTTGGATGGTAAGGCCTCTGTTCCACCCCATCCCTTATTTCTTTCTCAGTCTGTTTTTCTCAGACCCTGTTTTGGAGAGTTACCAGTCGGGTCTCACACCATGACAGGAGATCTCTTACCTACTCTATGTCTTCTGTAATTCTTGGAATATAGGGATAGTCCAAAGGTCTGCTGTAGTTCCAATATTTAGAAAAGGAGAAAAGAATTCTACTCCAAAACCCTGTATCTCAGTTAGCCTGGGTTGGTTCTTACAGAAAATGAGGCTTAATGTGACTGATTCTCTGGCATCAATCCTCAGTTCAACCTATCTAATTTTTTTAAGTCTATAGCTGAAAGTCTTTTGAGACCAACAAATTTCTCTTAATACTTGCTGTTTATCAAGGCCAATAGAAACCCAGATCTGAACATATGTGCAGGGGAGATGTAACAGGGATGTTGGATGTTTCAAAGAGAAACAGGTTTCTTGCTGCTACTTGTTGAACAAAAGAATTTCATTGAACAAATGAATCTTCATTTGCATTTCTGTGGAAAAATAAAAATACAAATTAATGGTAAAACGGGAGAAAGGGTCACTGTAATCAAGCAGCAGCCTGGAATGCCTTGGCTGGAAGATAAGTGGGCTATTTTCACCCGTAGAGATTTTGCCCTAATGACAAATTCTGTATTAAGGATGTGCATATTGCTAATACTCAATTCTAAAGCAGCTGCAACACAAAATCAGCTTTGTAATGGCCAAGAATATTCAAATTGCTTTGGCTAATGTGGTAAAGAGATACAAAATAGTTGAAGCGCAGGAGCTTCTCTGTTCAACATAAAATAATAAATTGTTTATGACATGACAGGTGTTAGAAGCTCTGAAGCAGGATATATTTTAACAGAAAGGGATGATAGACATGTTCAAAGTCTGTACTCCATCAATGTTAGGGAAAAACTCTATGAATGCAATGCAGAAGAGGAAAAAGCTGTAACTGAGTGGTTTTATTTATAGTGTATGGCTTTATAAGCCTTTTAAGATAAGGGTTATGTCAAATCTGGTGGTCATTTTTAATAGCCTGATTTTTCTACTTACTACCCCTTTGATCCCTTGACTTGATACCTGTGAGTGGAATTGACTGATGAGCTTATAACTGGTGCTTTCATGTCAGACACTGTCAGTAAATTTGTGATTTAGTTACCCATGTTACTTGCAAATCTCTGGTTTTGCAAAGAAAAACTACCCTTTTTTTTTTTTTTTTTTTTTTTTTTTTTTGACAGGAGCATGCAAAAGAGTGAATAGATTATTGTCAGTGATCTAAGCAATTATATGAAGTAATTCCTTGTGTAGCTTGATTGCTGGTGACTGGTGAAACAATAAATTAGGAGTAAGATAAAATACTGCTGCAGAATGTCCTGAATCATAATTAAGAAATAGTAAGAAATAGTAAGAAAATACATTTCCAACACAGTCATGCATTGTAGTACAATGGGAACCAAGAATGCAAGTAGTCTTCTGTTATTTATATCTCAAAAAAAAAAAATGACAAAATGGTGAGGATGTCAGAGTCAGGTTCCTCAACAAGAACCCCTAACATAATTATGAAAAAAATGGCAAACTTTTTCCTTGATTCTTTGAAAAGGCAGATATAAAACTGATCCTATGCCTGTAAATGGCATTGTCAAAATCATAATGAAATTGTCTCTCTGGTCTTTCTATTTGTTTTTAAAGAACAACTCAGAATTGTCAAAAAAGGTTGAAGGGAAAGCACACCTCAGTGGCACAGAAGCTGTAAAACGCTAAAAAGGAAGAGTAGGAGAATGATATGTTCCCTAAATAAACAGATGGGAAAGACACCCATCAAAACATGATAACTTCCAAGAACTCAAAGTTGGAATTTAGACAACTACAGCCTTAAAATAATGTCTTTTTATCTATTTTGGGTACTCCAAATCTGTTTCTGTCACTAGCTCTTGCTGATGCTTCATGTACTGTTGTATTTCCAGAGGCTCCTGGCCCACTATTGGCAAACAAGATTCAGATGCTTGCACTGTTTGCTCTTCTTCCTGTCTTTTTGAAGAATCAGAGCCACTTATCTTTTTGCCAGCACAAAGGTTGGCTTGATGCTGAGTTTAATCTTAAAGCTTTGGTGTTTGTTTTGTGCGGTAAAGCAGTAGAAAACAACTCTTGTTTAATGCTCATAAGGCAATGATGCAGTGAAGTCAACTGCCTGTCAGCTTTTAAATCCAAGAATTCAAACAACAGTTATGGTCTTTATCTACTCTATTACTTCCTCGTGCACAGTACTGTGCCTCTTCCTACTTCATATCTTTTTCTATAATGTCTGCCAAGAAAGTATTAATAAATAACTATAACCATATGCTAAGCACAAAACTCAGTTCCTGTTACTAGTTGTGGTATATGTTCAGTTCATACTAGTTCATACTGTGTGGCCTTTAAAGGATGTTTTGGGATGTTTCAACATCTGAATGTCACCATCATTTGCAGACGTTCTCATTAGTCTTTTGAAATACAAACACCTTGTTCATTAGTTGTTTATCTTGCTACTTAGCAGTCATATACTCAAGCTCTCATTTCTTCATTTGCCCAGCTGTAATAGTCAGACATCATATTTTTAGACCCGCTTAGCATTGCCTTCTCCTACAGCTAGGAGAATAGTTCAATATTAAAACAACCTTCTAACACTGGTGTGCATCTGTTAGAATATTTACATGTTCACTAGATGGAGCTTGACTCTTCCCTTGTAAGACTGCCTTAACCTCCAGACGTGAGTCTTTATTTAACTAGATGAAAGAATTTTATTTGCTCCAAAAAAAAGCAAAATAACTTCAGTGTGAGAGGTAGGGAGCCCCTTCTAAAAATATCTTAAACTCAATGTTTTGCTGAATATCCTAGAAAGTAGGACCTGGGAACCCAAATTACTTTTGACAGAGGAAGTATTTGAACCTAGGTCCTCAATGTGCTTACTTGTTTTTCTAATTATTTGACTGGTAGCACGTGGAAGAGGGACCATAATTTCATCTGAGGAGCTTGACCTGGATTACCCATCTTAATCAAGGCTGGTGTTGCCTATAAGTGAATTTTGAGGATATAATTATTGCCTTTTATTAGATTTTTCTAATAAGTTGGTTTAGATTGTTCTCTGCTTACTGTTTTGTTTTCCTGTGTGCTTGAGTGAATCCTGCTCTTCTGTGAACTACACTGATAGCTGAGGCAGTGAGAACATCATCCTTGTAGTAAGCATTTAAAATTCAAGCATTCAAACATCTCTGTCTCTCTTGGGTAGCTAATTGTTATATCTGTATTTATGTATTTCTGTTATTGATCTCACAAACAGAAAAGTGTTTATATGAAGCTATTTTTTCCACAGCAATGCTTATGCCCAGTTCATTCAACAGAAGCTCTTCTTGATAACTAGAACAAACACTTTTTTTTCTTCATTTGAGTTTTGTGACAATTCTAAATTTATATTAATATATAACCTCTGCATTTGAGATGTCTTACAATTTTTGCCAACTACAAATTTTCTATTCTATTTTTTTCTGTAAGAAACATATATAAATAATAGTGCTTAAATGGAATGTAACCATGATCAATTATAGAGACTAAGCTGGAGACAGTTACTAGGAAATATCAGACAGAGCATGAACTATGACTTAGAGGATACTGTACTAAAAATGACGTAAAAATCATGGTAAGAATGCAATGATGGACAAAGAATGCTATAATTCACTTTGCCAAAGGTTTCTGTCAAAGAAATCTGACAGTGAAAGAACAACTAAAATATAAATTTACGTTTCATTCATACAGCAGGATTTTTTTGCAGTGAAATTGACATTAATGTTTTAGAATATCAGATCATCTGGAAACACATATAAGATCACAGAAATGTGATTGGATATTAGAGATAGTAAAAATTGGACAGATAACTCTTACTTTATAATGAATAGATTAAATTAACAATTTAAAATTATAAATAGATTAAAAAAATATATATAAATTCTTTCATCAACAGTGTAAGGAGCTGAAGGAATTAATGCCTCAAACATTCATTGACAATGGAAAACTTTGACAAGCTGTGGCCTTTGTGATTAGTCTAAGGAATGCCACCCAAGGAAGCACAGAACACCCATGCATGTATCTATGTGTACACAAACACATGCTCTCTGTGTCTCATTATGGTTTATCAACCTACCTACAAAAAATCTGATGAAAAACAGAAAAAATTGCTGGTGATTGAAAGATTTTAAAATTTAACTTTTCCAAATCAGATTAAAAACTGGGAAAAAAACCCCCACATATTGTTAAGGAGAAGGGAGTCTGGGTTATAATGCAATGGATTGGCAAATTGCTCAGGAATTGGGAAATGGGACTAGGAAGCAAATTTGTATGAGTTCAGAAGCTCTCTATTTCTATTGGAACTTGGTAGAAATTAGTTCACAAGGTATTTGGGCAGCTGAAAAAAAATCTCAAACTTTTATTGGAGTTTTTCGCCAGGTTTGCAAGATATAGTTAAAATGTCCAAATAAAAAACCCACCTAGATCATTTAGAAAAACAAAACAAAACGAAACAAAACAAGTCCTTACAGCAATTAACATGAAGAATGATTCAATTACAGAATCTACAGAGTTTAAATTTTATTTATTTTCAAAAGTGTTCTATTAACTTTTCTGTAAGTACTTTCATATAAGTATCTTTCTTGCATTAAAGTTTCATGTGAGGTTGTAACTTTATACATTACAAAAATAGGTGACAGAAAATGAAGAGCACTAAAAAACTGAAGTATTTGAAAGGTACTTGGAAGGTAACAGAAAAATAATAGTCAGCACAGATCTGTCAGGAACATTTGTCAAACCACTCTCATTTTTGATGTTATAACTGGCCTTTTATGTAGAAGAGAAGTAAGAGCTGTCCAGTCTTGTCTTGAGTACAACTTTTGATATTCAGGTAACAAGTTCATAAGCGATTTAAGGAAACAATGTCTTGAGAAAAAATACAATGCAAGTAGAGTGCTACTTGGAAAACCATATTGATAGATTTACTGGAGTTTCAGAAAAACTGAAGGATTTATGGGTTGGTTCTTAGTCTGGTAATGATAGGTGATTTCATAAATAATCTGTCCAATATAATAGAGAGTACAGGCCTAATTTCAGATTATGTCACATTTTAGGACAGTACGTATGGGCTGAAATACAAGGTTAGAAATCCACAATCTTGAAAAAAATCAGAGATAAGAGTTAGAAGAAACAACGAACCACCCAAACAAACAAACAAAAAACAATGCAAAAACCTTACTTAATTTAGGATAGCTACAAAATATGAATGTAGGAATATTCAACTGTATGCAGACCACAAAGAAAATGAGTGACTAGGTAGAAGTTCTGCAGACATGTTTCTGAGGGTTTAGAAGTGATCACATGCTAAACATGAATCAAAACCATCATAATGATTAAGAAATAGTATGCCTCATATTTTGTGGCACTTATAGGAGCATAGGATGCAATATGTGTAACATCATCCTTCTGTTGTACTCAACATCAGTACATTTTCTCCTGGAGTAGTATCACACTGTTTAATGACAAATTTCAGAAAGATGGGGACTGATATGAAGAGAATCTCCACAGTGGCAAATGAAAGATTGAATTAATCTGGGCTTTTTTGGCAAAGTTTTGCCAAGCAAAATGGAGTAGCCGCTTTTTTTTATTATTTTCTTTTCATTTTCTGTGATGTATAGGACAAGAAAAAATGGACTTAAATTGCAGCCAGGGTGTCAGGTTAGACACTAGAAAATTTTTCTATCACTAAGGATAGCAAGAAATGTAATTGCCTGGGGAGACTGTGGACTTCTCTGTCATTGAAGACCTTTAGAACAGATGGTGAATATCTGACAGAAGTGATGTAGCATTGCCCAGTTCTCTCTTGGGATGGAAGGATGGATTAAATGACCCCTTCAGGTTCTCTTAGCTTCCCCTGCCCTCTTTCTTTTCAGGTCTAGCATACTTTACAGTACATTAAAATTTTCTATGGACTTTCATTACAGAAACTGTGTTCTGTATGGGGAGAAGCAAGGTACAATCTCTACATTTCTTACCAGTATCCCATTACCATAGAGAATTTTCCTCTCCTTGAAGACAAAGAAGGAGGCATTTATTTTCCCAAAAGATATTGGATAAACTAAGGGATGGATGTGTGCCTATGTCAGGTTGACTAACACTTCTTTGTCAACCAACTTTAGGCACATTGAGCCCACGGACAGGAAGAATGCACACTTGATTTTTGAAAAACATGCTATAAGTAAGCTTGTCAAAGTCTATGATGTTTCAGAAAGTGTATCAGTATTGTTATACTCCGGCATAAAATGTTTATAGGCATTGGAGTTAATTCAGCTGGCCCTCCAAGTTGAGAAGTGTTTGTTTGCCTTTTTTTTTTTCCCAGGAACTGTTTTCTGTCCTATTCTTATTAAGTCAAACAATGCAGGAAAGAACAAATGAATCTCCAAATACTAGAGCAATGCTCAGTTAAATAGGATTTCAGCAAATGTATTCAGATTGAAAAATGGATTTTGAAGTAAAGGTAGGCTTTGAAGACAGAACAGTATATTTTGTATTAATGGACACTGACTGAACATTTTATGCCTCTTATATTTCTTGCTCTATGTCTGATGAACTGTATTCAGATTTTTCATGTGAATATACTCCTTTCCTGTTGCTTAACTCAAAATCTGAAAATGAAATTTTGGGTTGATATGTTGCTTTTCAAGGGAAATTGTGTAAAACATGAAGTTCATCAAATCTTCTTATATTTCTTTATTGTCTTATGGTAGAGAAATTTCAAATTACAATGTATTAGTGTTTCAGTACTTTACTGGTCACTGCTTCAGTAGACAGGGAAAGAAAAAAAAAGAAAAAAGAATTTTCTAGGTAAAGTCGGTTGTAGTTTCTGGTAAGGAAACACAGGAATTTGACTAATCCCCTTCTTATGGTTATGTAGTCTCAGAGACCATGGGTGTTTCTGAGTACTACCTCAATTTTTCTTCTGAGGTTTTTCTTTTCATAAGTAATTAACATGTCACTAAAGACTACTCAAATTAGATATAGAACATCTTTTCTCTTTTTTTTTTTTTCTCTAAATAGCTTATAATTTTTCTCCTTTTGCTACTACTAAAGTATTGTACTAATGATTTAGTAATTCTGAGTCCTAAATTCTCTTAAAGCCATCAATAGAAACACAAAATATGCTATTTAGTTTTCAGGATAAAGAAAACTGGGTATGATTTGGCTGTACAAAATCAAAAGCCCACTATGTAATTTCACTGGGAAAAAAATGTTGCTTATTTTGAATAGCAAAGAAAAGGTTTGTTCCAGAGCCACATTTATTCTATAAGGGAAAAGATATCCAGTCTGTTACTGTAGACACTCTTTAGCACTGTTGCATTTGTAAATTTCAATTAAATTTTCTACATACAACCACAGATGGAATGATGTCATATGTACCATGATCAACAAGAGTCAGGTAAAAAAAAAAAAATACGGAAACATTTTCTTCTGCTGTGCTGCACTCCCCTTTATTGGCATCATTTCTCCCTCCCAAAATGTAGTAAGCATATAAGGGTTTTGTAGAATACAGAGAATAAACTGTTACTGAAGCATTATTATTTATTTTATTTCAAGGGAAAATCTAACCAGAGCCTAACAGAATAAAATATCAGGTAATTAGAAAGCAGAAAATACAAATAATAGGGGATTTGTGTAAATCAGTAATACACACTTATTAGAAAAAGGAAATGTGACCTTTCTACTTCACATTAAAAATTTTATTTTCAAACACTTTTATCTAAATGCTACTGCTAAAGAGATCAGTCTGAATAATACCACACTTATCCTATATATAGACCCTATTTGCATCAAATAAATGTGCTTATGAAAATCCCATCAAAAGAGTAAGAAAACAAATGACCCATACCTGTAACAAATATTAAACAAGAATACCTATTTATAGATAGTTTATTAATCAAGTGACTAATTATCCAAGTAAAATACATGTCTGTGGCTATAAGCACTGAAGGCGGAACACAGTATGGAAGACATTAGTAATTGTGGTATGAAAAATTATATGGGAGTCATCAACCCACTTGCTGGCAGACAATGAAAGATGGAAAGCCATTTACTGTCTCAGGTGCTAGATAAAAGTTTCTGCTATGGGAATCTCCTCAACCTTTCCTGAAATTAATGCAGACAGGAGTGGGAAAAGTGGTGTTGCTGTGGTCTTATCTCCTCTTGGGGCTTCTACATTGGCCTCGTAGGTTCTCTGGCAGGAATTTTTAGTTCTTAGTTCTTAGCAAATTATTCTCACAATTTTATCTAAGTGGACACTTGTGTATGGCTCACATGCAGCTGCTGCAGCAAACAAGCTGAGCTGCAATGTATGAAGAGGGTGTTTGTTGGGGCAGATGAAATGGAAAGGCAGGCTAGACCTTGGAGCAGGCCCTGTAGCCTGAACACAAGTACTGAGAGTCTCCTGCTAAGTTGACCCTGGGAAAAGTAGAGTTAATGTTTTTCTTTGGTAGTCAGAAGAGTGCTGTGTCTTGGTTTTAGCATGGGATTTATTATGAGAAAAATGCTGATAAGCACACTGATGTTTTTGGCTGCTGCTGGGAAAGGATGAAGCAAGAAGACTGCCGTGACTGCATGATTAGCACGTAAACACCTGGTGGTGTTAAGCTGGTAGAAAAGTGCTGTAACTTGATGGAAAAGTACTGTAAATTTCAAAAGGTATATAAGCAGCCTGTGTGCTGAAATAAAGGGTCTCAGTCTCAGCACCACCCATGATCTGAGTCTGTACCTCAGTCACCACAGGTGTTACACCATGCTGAAGGCAGTCTGTCTTTCCTCCTGCCCCAGGAGAAGCATTGGTATTTGGGACAGCAGTTCAAAAGAGGGGATATTGGAACAAAGGGGACATTAGCATTCTTCTTTGGGTTGCTACGTTACAATTTCCTGTGTTATATGTAGTCAGTGGAGGCCCATGACAGCACAACCCTCTTAGTCAGGGTTGCATACATCTCAGTATATTTTATTTAGCTGAAGTGCTGCATTTAATATGCTAAGAAAGAAAAAAATAGATAACTGAAGGAAAGAAGAGAGCATCAAAGTTTTTTCCTTGGTTTCCCAAGAAACTAAATGAGCACAGGAAAGAGCTAGTCAGCTGTTAGAGCAAAAGAATTATCTAGCAGCTGAGAGCAGAGAAAACAGGTCTGGGAATGTGAATGTTTCTTTTGGGTAGGCAAAAAGGGGTATATATATTGAGAAGAAACTAAACTGAAACTGCACTGCTTTACGAATCTTTAACTGGAATAATCAGAGCCTCACTACGTGTTAATCAATGTTTAGTCACCTATTCGCAATAGCATGGGGACATCTTGACAAACTGTTAATAAGAACAGGAAACTGAAAACATTGTAAATACCTTTCCTCATCGATGGCACAGGCAGCTATACGTATGGTGATACATATGCTTATGCATCAATATTTATATGTATATGTAGATAATTGGCATTTTGGAGTTGTTTCTATTGAATATTTACAAACAGCCAGATTCAGCACATTGAACAGCTGCTAAATTGCTAGTAGAACAGATGCAGTTACTGGTAACTCGAAAAAATAATATCAGAAATTTTTCAGTACAGAGAGTTACTGTGATTATTTAAGAAAATCAGAATTTTTTCAGTACAAAGTGCCTCTGTTCTTTAAAGGTGGGTTTACTATTATGGATGCAGAAGTCTAACCCCTGGTGAGATGGGGGACAAAATCCGAAGAGTAAAAGTGAGAAAACTTGTGGGTTGAGATAAAGACGGTTTAACAGTTTAAGCAAAAGTCACCACACACAAGTAAAGCAAAGCAAGGGATTCATTCACCACTTCCCATGGGCAGGCAGGGGCTCAGCCATCCCCAGGAAATCAGGGTTACTTGGGAAGAGAAGTATCTGACACACATAATGGTTACTTGAGAAGACAAATGCCATCACTCTGAATGTCCACTCTTCCTTCTTCTTCCCTCAGCTATATATGATGAGCACAATGTCATATGGTGTGGGATGTCTCTTGGGTCAGCTGAAGTCAGCTGTCCCAGATGTGTCCCCTGCCAACTTCTTATGCACCTCCAGTAAATTCACTGGTGGGGTGAGAAGCAGAAAGGCTTTGCTTGTGTGAGCGCTGCTCAGTAATAACTAGAACATCCTTGTGTTATCAACACTGTTTCCAGCAGAAATCCAAAATGTAGCTCCATACTAACTACTGTGAAGAAAATTAACTTTATCGCAGCCAAAACCAGCACAAGTTTTAAGAATAGTTTGGAAACTATTAGGAGTATAGAAACACTTCTAGTATGTGAAATGCAACTGAAATGGTATGCGTTCTGTTACATAATATTCTTCCAATGTTTTAAAATGGAAACCCCTTGATTTAGTATGTTAAAGTTCAACATAAATTTAACCAGTGGTAACATATGTTTCCTGTTTTGTTTCTCTGAATCTTTAAATTTCAATATTGTGCTGTCATTTTCTGCCTTCTGAGTTTAAAACTGAAATATTTCAACAGAGACAGAAACTATGAAAATTATCCATATTACTCTCTGGCTGATAGCTCTCCCACACGTTGCAACAGCCGAATTCCCAGTGTGCCAGTTGTCACTCCAGTCAGCAGCAGAGGCATTTATTTCTGTACTCAGGCTGTGGCACATTTTAATGATTCTGAAATCAAGAAGACATGCAAAACTGATTTTGCATTCCATGCCCTTAAGCAAGCCTATTATCCATGTTGTGAAAACAGCAAGTTAGCATTTTTGTTGTAATTATTTGAGCTGATTATGTATTATGTTTCTACTCAGAGGCATTTTCTTCCATAGCAGTTTATGCAATTACTAGCTGAGAAAAGGCAAAGCAGCACTCCAGAGGCATCTGCCTTAAGACATTCTCATGTAAGTTTCCCCTTGACAGAGGTGATGCGCTTTATCGTTAAAAACCCCACAAAATATGCCTATTGTATGGCTCAGATAAGAGTGATCAGGACTGCTTGTGAGAGAACATGTTTTATTTTTTTAACACTAAACTGATGTTTATAAAATTTCTTAAACTATGTGTGTTTTTTGCTGAGCAGGCCTATGACACTAGTGTCATCCAGAGATTTAAAAGGTAATGTTTTCATTAACCAGTAGGTTCCCTACAGTAAGGACCACTGCTTCAGTAATCCACATTTCCACACGTATGTATTTTTGATGAAATAAAAAAGAATCCCATGAGTGTCATTTTCATAAAGAAACTCTTCTGCAACTGGAAGATAGGAAGAGGTGAAGTCTACTGCAAAGCTCGTATTTCCTTTTTCGATTATGTCAGTTGTAAGACTTTTATCCCACCTTTTGTTCATACTGGTCTAAGTGCAGAAAAATTCTGAGAGACCAGCAGTGGAGCTGGCTTGCTGAAAATGCAACAGCTACGCTGCCAAATGAAAAGTGCTGCAATCCTAATGTCTAAGGTCATTGTAGCAAGTACCGCATATTGGGAACTGGAACACAGGGATGGGGGGACATCTGGTTTCCTTTGTCCTCCAAGAATGAGGAGAACTTGCTCACTCTGCAGAAGGAAAAAGCCCCCATCACTGTTATTAAAGAAGGACAAGAGGAGGATTGGGCTAGAAGGTTCCACACAAGGAACTGGCCCAGATTTGCACCTGGGGGAGCAGGACGGGACAATCAGATGGCTGCTGCAGAGCTTGAGCAGCTGCAGCATGTTACCACCCACCCAGGTAGATCTGTGCTGATTTTGGCTGGAATAGAGGTAATTTTCTTCACAGTAGTTAGTATGGGCCTACATTTTTGATTTCTGCTGGAAACAGTGTTGATAATGCAAGGATGTTGTAGTTATTACTGAGCAGAGCTCACACAGCCTCAAGGCCTTTTCTGCTCCTCATCTGACCCCACCAGTGAGGAGGCTGGGGGTGTGTAAGAAGTTGGGAGGGGACAGAGCTGGGACAGCTGACCTCAACTGACCCAAGGGATATCCCACACTGTATAACATCATGCTCATCATATAAAGCTGAGGGAAGAAGAAAGAAGAGTGGACATTCAGAGTGATGGTGTTTGTCTTCCCAAGTCATCGTAATGTGTGATGGAGCCCAGCTGTCCTGAGAATGGCTGAGCCTCTGCCTGCCTGTGGGGAGTGGAGAATGAATTCCTTGGTTTGCTTTGCTTTGCTTGTGTTTGGTGACTTTTGCTTAACTTGTTAAACTGTCTTTATCTCAACCCATAAGTTTTCTCACTTTTACTCGTCAGAGTTTGTCCCCTATCTCACCAGGGGGATGTGAGTGAGTTTATGCGTTCTGCCTTTGACACTGCTGTTGGAGAGGAGTGCCTCATCATACCTGTGTCTAATGGCTGCCTGAAGAATCAAGATGTGGTAGGTCTCTTGAAGGTCCCTCAACAGCATGTACTGACGACAGTAAAGACCTGTCAATCAGAAGCAGTGTCAAGTCAGTTGGGATGCTGGAACTCCCACTCTAATGCAGAAGCATTGTCTTAACATGAGCCCATTGTAGCTCATGAACCCCAGGGGCTGTAACATGAGCCCATTCACCCTACAGTAGTTCAGCATGTCCCACAAGAAAGCCAAAGAAGACATGCTGGCTGATGATGGATTATGAAATCCTGAAATTAAGTGATCCTGTCTCTGGGTGCTGCTGTCCCAGACCTGCTCCAGCTGAGGTACCAACTGGAAGCAAAACAAGCAAAATGATATGCCATCTTTACCACGGCAAATGTACTCTTCTCCATTCCCATAGAAGAGTAATATAAACCACAGTTTTCTTTCATCTGATTCACCTGAAATCCAATACCCTCAGGCTGGAAACATAGTCCAAGCATTGGTCTTTGATTCAGAAGAACCTAACAAAACAACGTGCCTCAGAACACCTTCAATATATCAATGAGATCATTCCCTGCCAACAAACAGAAAAAGAACAACATGACAGAACAGAGCTGCTGTAGCACTACCCGATGATGAAATCTTATCTGATGACCTAAAATACTCCCATTCACTGATGGCTTCTGCAAACTCTAGAGTGGACAAGTGCTTTGTAAAGCAATATAGTGGAGTCCTCTCTCTGTTTGTGTAGCTAAACTGAGTGGATCAGGAGAATTCAGTCAGTCTGCAGAAGCCAGAGCTATGCATTTACTCCTAGAAGTCGCTGAATGGAAAAAGTGGCCGACAGATCATATCCATGGTAGTGATCACTGGACAGCAGGCAGTGTGTTGTGGGAGTAGACAAAACAGTGGAAAAAAACACAAGTAGAAACATTGAGAAAGACCCCTCTGTGCAGTACAGCCATCAACCCAACGTAACCAAGTCTTGTTGTTAGTCAGGTGGACAGACATTACAAACAACAAGCCTCAGGAGATATATATAGAATTTCAATTGTAATAAATACAGCATTAATTCCAGTAATCTGGTTCTAAAAAGAAGGGGTAGAATTTGTGAGAGGTATACATTCAGTTTATAATATTAACCCTGTTGTCTGGGACTCAGGGATGAAGTGTAGAGTTTATAATGAATGTAAAGATTTGGAAAGTAATTCATGGAACTGATCAGTATGAAAAACCCACTCAGTCTCCACGTTGTCAATCCAGTTTCAAATCACAACAAGGATAGTGAAGAAAACTATAAACAAAAATTTCTCATAACTGCCATTAAAATGTAATTACTATTGAGAGAATATGCAATGAAATGGTCTTCAAAATCCATAAAGAAAAATATTGAATATTACATCTTAAAATCAGTAAAGAAGACAAAACATGCATAAGCAATTTCTTCTTCATTACCTAGTGATCTTCATATACAGAACAGTTGGCCTTGAAAACAAATGTATTTTTGTTGCTCTGAGAGTTTTTGCATGTGATATCCTCTCCTGATAGACTTTTTAAAAATAAATTGGGTAAGTAAGGTGCATCTCTTATTATATAGCTTGGAGAAAAAAAAGATAATGGAGTCCAATTAATAATTAAAAGCCATATTTTTTTCTAAAATATAATCAGAAAATAACAACTACTGGTCTGACAACAATGAGTGAAGTTTGTAGTGAAACTTATTTCTATGACATAATAATCTTTCCATTTTTTCTCAAATTCAATATTTGGGGAAAAATTGTACATAAAATTGTTTTTCCTTACATTATTTTAAAATTAATACTATAGATGACTATCATTGTCCAAGATGAGAAAGGAGCGAAAAGAAAACTTTAAAAATGAATAATACATTGAATGTCCAACAACGTTTTCAATAAACTTTTCTTTGTAGAGTAATTAAATGCAATTTGTTTTGATGCTTCAGATTAAAAAAAAAAAAAAAAAGTCACTTTTGGTTCCCTAAATATCTTTTTATTAGAAGTACCAATTACAAATTTGAATATGCGTTACATAGCAACATATATAAAGTAAAATACTTTTCAATATACAATTGCATTTCTTAAATAAATATATGCTATATATAATGTAGCTAGAGAAGAGTTTTGAAGATAACTAGTGACTCAGATTATGTCATTATTTGGACTCTTAGTTGATTTTCTTTAAGAGGACTTACCTTCAAAGTATATTTGATCATTGCTTTCTGAAAATGAACCTGGTTCATATATTTGTAATTAATTTGGACATACATGACTTGGAGTACCTAAAAATGGCACATTGCTTCCAAGCTCTTGAACACTGATATAGGTGATGATGAAGGAAGGAAGGGAGAGAGACAGTGATAAAAGAGAAAAGAAGGTAAAGTATTAGCCTTGAAAATATTTTTTTTTTAAGACAAAGAAGATGTATTCAGATCTACTGCTGAAAAAGATCCAATTACATGAGTGAATTTTAAAGTAAATTTTAAAAAATAATTATAAGATTTTCTTTGACCAAAAGTGTTGAGGCAATGAGGATGCAAATAAAATAGGTGATGGTGTGTACTATGATTAATTTCAGCAGATCATGCAACCCCTTATTAGTTAGCCCATAAACTAATGAACTATAAGGTACCTGATACGGAAGAGGCCGTCTGTGGTGTGAAGTACTGAAGAGCATTAGGATTCCACTACTGTATTGAAGCTTATGAAAATATATGTGAAAGACTGAATTGTATGCTGCATATAGGTTTGTTATAGCACACTCTACACAAAAATGAGAGCTAGGCAAGTGAGTAAAGATGGGAAGTTTGTGAACCAGGATACTATAGCATGAGGATTATTTTACATTAGTTAAAAGGTAACATCTAATTTCCTCTAAACAAAATAAGAAGAAACAGAACTGCACTGTCCATGTGCTCTGGGCACCTTGTTTTGCAAGAACGTATCTGTATATCAAAACGTGTCTTGAAGAGAAGCTTTAGAAGCAAATTAATAGTTGTGCTCCTAAATGAGAAAGAATACTAAAAAAAAAAACAAACTTAGAACATTTCTCTTATGTAATATACTTAGCTTTTTAGATATTTAGATGTTCTACTGTGTCCTGGTTGGGGCTGGACTCGAGCTCCCGTTGGTCTGGCAGCGGGAGGAGTGCTGCAGCACACTGAGACCCCGGGGGCTCCCCAGGCCCGAGTGCCCTCACCTGTGTGCGGGGGCGGGGGGAGCACAGCTGGAGGGCTGGGCCCCGATTGGCCGATAGTCCATGTCATGTGACACTGTGCTCACTATATAAAGTCAGGAGTGGGACAGGAGGGGCTCTCACTTCTGGGGGTGTGGCTGTGGGGCCTTTGTGTTTGGGATCGCCAGGTGGGAGGTGAGCAGCTGTATTGTCCGTTACCCGTTGATACTGCTGTCAGCGTGTTGTTCTGTCACTGTTATTAAACTGTCTTTATCTCAACCCTTCGCCCCTCTGGTTCCCTCCCCATTCCGAAGTGGGGGGAGGGTGGGTGAGCGGCTGAGTGGCCTTTAGCTGCTGACCAGGCTCATACAACAACAGTCCTTTTTGGATCATAACGTGGGGCACGGAGGGTTGAGATAACAACAGATTTGATCTGTGTGTGCTATTAAGTTTATTATAATGCCGACTGCCCATCCTGTTATAGTGTCATGCGCTTGGCTCCTAAAATCATGGGTTTTGTTGCTGCAGTTGTGTTATACATCATGTTACTTACCGTATGTATTCCCCATGCTGCTGCTTATTACCTGTGGGAATTGGATTAAGATTTTTGCCTTGTTGTATTATGTAACACTAATCTATGGCATGAGAAAATCGTTGGTTCTGGGAGTAATGGGGCATTTGTACTCGGCGTGGTCGTCGTCTGTGTACACCGGGGGGGCACCTACTGGAATGGGTTAGTAACTACACCCTCCACCTTTTCTCCTCGGAGAGCCCACCCAAGGGGGATCTACCTTCTATCTTCCCTTCTCTAGGCTACTTGCAAGTATACTTGAGAATACTGAGAGCTCTGAATATCCATGGAATGCTCATATTAACGTTGTTGTCTTGTTTCTGGAAGCTGTAGTCTTCCTGAATGTGGTTCAGGTTTTGTTTTGGGTTAAGCAACTCTTTCTGAATACCACCCAGAGGTCTACCCCAGGGTTGGAGCGTTATGAGTGGCTGGGAGTGTGGGGTAGCATGGGCAAGTAATTAGGACAGTGGGGACCTCCAATGTTTTGGAATTTCACCCCTGAAAGAGTGCGGGATCCTGAAAAACTAGTAAAATATTTAGAAAAAGTGTGTTGTCATCCTGACACCTCAAGAGAGATGCAACATATAGATGGGCTCGTGACCGAGGGGTGGACTTAACCTCTGATATAATGTCCATAGTTATCCATGAATGTGAGACGTGCTGCAATCAGGCAGGCTAAGTGGTTAAAAACTCTTTGGTATGGAGGGAGATGGTTAAAGTATAGGTATGGGGAGGCCTGGCAGATCGATTACATTACGCTCGCACAAACTCGGCATGGTAAGCGTTATGTGCTCACAATGGTAGAAGCAACTACCGGATGGCTGGAAACATATGCTGTGCCCCATGCCACTGCTCGGAACACTATTCTGGGCCTTGAAAAACAAGTCCTGTGGCGGCATGGCACCCCAGATAGAATTGAGTCAGATAATGGTACTCATTTTTGAAATAATCTTATAAACACCTGGGCAGAAGAACATGGCATTGAGTGGATATATCATAACCCCTATCATGCCCCGGCCTCTGGGAAAATTGAGCGGTATGATGGGCTACTAAAGACCATGCTGAGAGCAATGGGAGGTGGAACTTTTAAGCATTGGGACACACATCTAGCAAAGGCCACCTGGTTAGTCAATACTAGAGGATCTGCCAGCCAGGCTGGCAACAAATGATGACACACTGTTGTTCTGTAATTAATTGTGCATCATGTGTCATGTTGAGAAGAGTGTGGTTAGAAATCAAGTGAAACATTTTTGCCTAAAACTACAGATTCTGTATTTTTAATATGTCATTCTACATTTGATTAGTAGCAGTAAGTGTAACTTGTTAAATCATTATGAAACTTTCCCTTCTTCCAAAACTGCAAAATATTGGGGGGAAAAGGCAACAGATAAGAAGCAGAAACTGAAACATTTTGCCCCTGTATCTAGGTCTTTATTCTGATTGAAATAATATTTCTGTAAAATTTCTAACCACAATTTTAATAATATAAAAAATCTAAGAAAATTGTATCATCTTATTCAACAAAAAATTGCACATTAGTTCAACCCCAAAATTATTTTGGGTCTCGCATAATAAAAGAAAGAATAGCATAAGACCAGTTGTCTTAAGAGCGTTCTTACGATGAGAGAAAGTTTTCAAATCTCTTCTTGGAACAATCTGCCTTTCTGTACTCTTCTGTCTTGGATAATGGGTTGGGAGACAGCTTTTTTTTTTGATGCATGACTCCTCATTGTTTTAATTTTATCTGCCAAAAAAGCTCCCCAAATATTAGCTATTTTCCTAATTGTTTATGAAACCATATTGTGACTACAGATAATCTGATGCTGATTTGGAGCAAGCACTTTATCTCTTAAGTAACCACATTTAGAGTTTTTTTCTCCTTTATTGTAAAAAAATACTCAGATCCAAAAATCACTCTTTCCATTTGAATTTGTGTGAGATTGCTGCTTTTATTTTTGAGAGGGAAAAGTGTAAAATTCTCTGCATTTTACTTCTGCTTGGCTTTTTTTATCTATTTGTTGAAGATTTTCCTGTAGTACTTATGCTTCCTATTTCCTGCATCTCCAAAGACATATTGCCATTATTTTTTTTCAGAATTAAAGCAGCAAAGCAAAAAGACTTTTCAAAAACCTCCACATACCAAAGCTAAAAGCACCAGCATTTATCTTCAGTGAAAAAGTCATTTCAGTAAAGATAGAGCATTTAATAATATAAGGTTTAATTGTAAATGAATAAAAGTTTAGAAGAAACTTAATTAGTGCTATTGTCATTCGATTGTAGACAATATGTTCTATTCTGTAGTGACTGTTTTGGAGTCTTAAGGAACTTCTTCATTGGAAAGAGGATTGAGATCACATCTTCAGAAAAATTGGTTGGTTTGGTTTTGTTTTGTTGGTTGTTGTTTTGTTGTGGTTTTTTAACACACTTCAATGAGACCAATTACTTAATATCTAGTTCAGAATAAAAAAAAAAAAAAAATCTGTTTGGCTGCTTCTGCTCACATTGAATGTATTAGGTAGTCTTCATTTAGTCCCTATTGAACAGGTAGCTCCTATAATAAAGAACCTAAATAAAAATCACTGGAATAAAATATTCATAACCTGTGTCTGGCAGCACATAATTTACCAGTCACTGTATATTTTTTTTTAGAGCAAGTTCAGTATTATTTATAAAGATTATGGAAATATATAAGTAATCAAGTATGCTTTGACTAATATGAAAAATATTCATCAAACCAATAGCCAGATAGCTATATATTTTTTTTTTTTAAAGTTTAATAAATTACACTTCCTGATAGCTGTTGCACATCGTAAGGATGGTATCCTTCTGGGCTTAGCAAATTAACAGAGAAAAGGACCGTATCTCTCAGTAGATAAAAATGAGTGGAAACTTGAACAGAGAGATCAGTATTGTGTGGAGACATACTTGGGTGGAATCAAAAAGGCCAGAGAGAATAGAGAGCTCAAATACATGAAAGGAAGAAGTAGATATGGCAATATGTTCACTCAAGTGTGTTTGCATTAGCTACAAGAGAATAATAAAACAACTGAAATAAAAGGTTGGCTTAATTATTTTGATCGGTTACCACTCTACAAGAACACCAGAAAGTCTGGTGAATCAGGCTTTTCCATGTCATTTTATTTTATGTGTGTGATAGCTCTTATGTTGCCAGGTAAACTCAGCAGGCTGGCATTTTTTTGCCTGTGTAAAAAAACCTTAAAGTGAAAGCCTGTGTTTACTACAAGCCTCCATTTTTAGAAGTCATTTTATTCTTTCAAGAAAAATGGCTGATACTTCACTTGTTTCATTACTTTAGGTAGCGTGAAAATTTTAATTAAGTACTCTATTGCAGCAATCAAATAGAGCACTAAAACAACACAGACAGATAGAAGTTAATCAGGTTTTATGTCACTTAATCCAGAAGACAGCCCAACATCTCAGTGCTTTGCCAAGCAGCAAAAATTTAACTTGCTTTTATTTGAAAGTACTCTAGTAATTGGAGGAATAGGAACTGATCTCATATAACATAGACTTTGTTGATTCATGTGTATTACACTAATCACATACAAACTCGTTTACAATTTAGCTCCATTTTCTGCAGGTTTCTAATAAGACACAAAAGTACAGTACGTAAAAATATTAATATAGTAGTATTGGCTGGTGAAGGAGGAATTTCTGAGCTCAGAATTCAGTTTTTGTTATCTGATCCCACTTTTGTCTTAAATAGCAGATGTAGTAAATAGTAGGATGTAATCAGATAGCAAGAACAAATAATGACTGAGTTGTTAATCATAGAGTAGCAAAACTGAAGTACAGTTAAGGAGATGGTGAGATGACATAAGCTGTCCATTTGCCTTAAACTCTGGTCATTCTGCCATTCAAGAAGATAATATCAGATGTATAAGAGCATTATAAAGTTTCTAGTTCTTAATATGTGGGGCATTTATGAAGGAAGAAAGAAAGAAAGAAAGAAAGAAAAAATACCCCAGGAGGATGTTATGCAGATGTTTTCTGTATCAGTAGGAAAAAAATGGGTATAAGAACTACAGGAATGACTCTGGAGATTTTTACAATTTTTTAAAAAAATCTTTTTTGCATTCTATCTTCTTTTTTGTATCCTATCTATCTGCTTGTACTTAACATTCACAGATACAGTTGTGTAACTACTCATGTGACGTCGTTCCCATTCTCTGAATAACGTACTGTTACTATGGACAAGAAGTGAGTGTATTACTAAAATTTTGATGGAAAAAAAAAGACACTGAAATTTGTTTTTGACATTGTTTTTTGCTTATTGGAACACTCTAGATAGTTCGAATTTATAGGACAACAGTTTGAGAAGTATTGAAGCTGCTTGGCTTTTTCATATTAGAATATTTTCTGGAGCAGAACTTTCTCCCAGAGGAGATGCAAGTAGATCAAGTCACTAGTTCAGCCACATTCATATTCAGAAGTAAACATCCTTTAGACAGAGACTTGTTGGAATTGTTGTGTTTGAATTCATAAAACTGAACCAGTACTACAGAAAATACCCACCCAAAATGTGCTCTATGAAAAAGGAGGAATGGTGAAACTGCCTTCCTGCAGCTGTATATGAATTTGTACACTCTTAGTTCACAAAATCATCTGTCAGAATGTCTGTCTCAGCTTAATTTATCCACTTTGTGTTAAGCATTTTAAGGCTTTTGAAATGTAAATTCTTGCTTAGAAAAGAAATAAGATCAAAATTCTCCTGTAAAATTTCAAGATGAAACATGACAAAATTTTATAGCAAATAGAACATAGAATCTGACAAGTTTGAAGCACCACAGAGTGTGATTATAGTTCTGTGGCTGATTTCAGAGAAATCCATAGTCAAACTCAGTTCAGATAGTATCCAGGTTATGATGGTATTTAACTAGTTTGCAAAAGGCAACTGGTGAAATAGTGGTTGGTCCTGCATTATAACAGTTATCACCTGTGACAATTTGGTACAATGGTCTCATACCTTTTCCACTTAAATCCAAGAGAAGTAAGAGAAATAAAACCACTGAAAAGTAATTACTGCAACCGGAAATATTTTAGTAATCACTGTCTATCTACCTGTCTATTTGTATTCTTAAATGGCCATATTTATACTTGTACCATCTCTGTAGAGATCACATGACATATTAGAGGGGAAAAAAAAAAAAAAAGCAACAAATCAAACCAGCAAATAAAACCCCACCAAAAAAACATTACTCCCACTGGAAAGGCAAAGCTATTTAAATATTCTAAGACTTTGATAAGAGGGAAAAAAGCAAAAAATGAAGAATGCAGAAACTAGGATATCATGTCAAATTTTACACTACATGGGATTCTTCATGTTAACTGTTTTATTTACTTAGTTATTTTTTTATCACTTTTAGCTTAATAATGTCTGGGAGAAAATGTAAGATGCCTACGAAAACAATTTCATATTACTCCAATGAGAAACTGAATTGTCTGTCTTGGAACGCAAGAAAACGAACAGCTAACTGATGTGATATAAATGTATATATTTAATTTAATGACGTTTAACCTCAGACCAGCAAGTAGTTCTGTTCTTAAAGATTGCTTTCCCTACCAAATGGCTTTTTTCCTACTAAATGGTTTAAGTTTAATGTCACAGCCAAATTATCTAAGTGTAATTTTGATGTCTTCACTGAATTTGCACTAGCTCTGTGATTTGTTTGATTAAGTAAATCCTGTGGAGCTGTTGTTATGAAATGATTGACTCTGTTACAGTCTGAACATTGATATATACTTCTTCATGAAGTACTGTTGTCAAAGTCTTTGGATCAATTGAGAACAGGCAGAAAATTTCCCCTTTGTTTCTATAAATTTTCTTTTATCTCTAGTAATTCTATATAAAAAAAAAAGACTAAAATTTTGGTTCTATTCTACCTGTTAAATATTCATCTAAGTCATAGCCCATCAAATTTTTAGAAAGTGTTTGAAATGTATATGGTCTGTATTTGAAGCAAAGAAGAAAGCTATTAATTTGATTGCTTGCAGGGTGGTTTAGCAAATCAGTCATCAAATTGATGGATGTGATTACTGAAGTTATTCTTATGAATACATGCCTTAGAATCCCACTAGTGTGGGGAATGTGACCCTGTGAACATCATCTTCAAAAAGGGGTATACCGTAAAAATACGCATATGCCTAGGCTGACTGCAGTCTCAATGGTGCATTGGATTACCTGGCATACAGTGACCCAATTCTCCACCAGTGTGTCAGTGGTGGGCACGTGATTGTCTTTGTGTTTATGGTATAGCCTAGTCCAATACGTAATAATCACAGGACAGAATAGGTGACCTGCATCATTCTTTAGATACGTAAACACATACACACACTTGACTGCGCTGTGCAGGTTCTTTCCTTTGCATTGGACTTGAACTTGGTGCACTTGTCCATTCTGGATAATTTATGACTGATTATTTTCAAATTCTTTCCAGTATATAGTTCTCAAGACAATAATGATGCTTCCCTTTTCCTTTAAAATATTTTTGCATAATTACAATTAAATTATTTTTTATCCCTGCAGCAACAACAGCTGTTTTGTGATCTTTCAAGCCTATGCATCTTTGAAGAATATAACGATAGCTGAGAAATTGTCTCTAGTGAGATTCAGAGCAGAGCTATTGTTTTTCCCTTGGTATTTGTGTTAGTGTGTCTATTTTTATCTACATTGAAATAACTCATGAATACTCACCAAACCATGAATCTGAAGAGGTTCTTTATGGTTCTTTAATTATGGGTATTTCTGATTAATAAGTAACTTAAAGAAGGCATGATTAGCAGTTCCAATAATTCCGGATCAAGAAACTTTTAAAAAACTTTTTATGTCTTTGTTAGTCAACAGGAAAGAACAGTTTCATTGATATAATTTCCTGTTTCTTTCTTTTCTTCTGAGGAGAAGAAGTTTCGTAAAGCTGCATGGTTACATTTTAATTATTTGGGCATGTCCTGGATTTGAGTGGGTGGTGGTTTTTTTTTGGTAGCAGGGGAGGGGGCTATAGGGGTGACCCCCTGTGAGAAGCTTCTCGAAGCTCCCCCAGCTCCAAGTCAGTTCCACCTCTGCACCAAAACTGAGCCAATCAGCTGCAGCTCTGCAATAATGTATTTAAGAAGGGACATGGTGAGGAGGAGTCAGGCTTGTGAGGAGGAGTTGGGGCAGCTGTGTGAACACCAAGGTCAGTGGAGGAAGAAATGAGGGGGGAAGTGTGCCAGAGCAGAGACCCCCCCTGTACCCTGTGGTGAGATGGCAGGCTGTGTGTGTCAGTCTCCCCTCCCCTGATACTGAAAACAATAAGTAATTACAGTAAATGGGGAGGGGTGTGAAAAAGAGAGAGAAAAAATATATGAAAATAAAACATCAAATAAGGAATTCATACCTTAGAGGACATTCTCTAAAATAAGAAAGAGACAAACCTGTTATGAGGAAGCTAATTGGTTTAAAAAAATTAATTAGCAGGAAACAAAATGTAAACGAAGAACAAGTATGAATACTTCTCTGTAGGTATAGTTCATTGAAAGTAGACATACTGAGAAATGAAAAAGTATAGATGTAAAAATTTAAATAAACCAAAACGGAAGTCATATTAGTTTGGTTAAAACTTATGATGTGGTTAGCACAGTTACAGAGGAATGTTCTTACTTTAGAGCAGAAGTTTTACAGTGATAGTGCTGCCAAACTGTTAATTTCTTTTGAAGAAAATACATCTCCACTTCAGTTCCCAAGACTTTTTAGTAGTTTACTTCAATGAAAAATAAAAATTATTGAAGTATATAGAAAAATAAATGTTTCAAGTATCTCTTTGCTTGATAATCAAAGAAACCAAGAAATCAAGAAACCACTACTGAGTACAGACATGAAATGACAGATTTAAGTAGTACAATGTGCTATATGGTCACAAATCAAATCTCTGATAGATACAATTACAAAACACCCAAAAGGAAAAAGGAATGTGGAAGGTTATTATCTGCAACTGTAGTCCCAGCATTAGGAAACTGAAGAATAGTGCTTAAAAGGTCAAACTTTGTCCCCATAAAGAAGCTTAAGTATTTTAGGGTAGTTGGAGATGATTTAAAGGGAAGATAAAGCCTTCATTTGAAGAATTCCTATACGACTTATGTTATTATTCTAAAAAGGCAGCCTTTGGAATTCAAAGAGATTAGATGCTTAGAACTGGAAATTACAGATAAAAACATAACTATCACGCACAGCAAAATTGGTGGGTAATTGGTGAGTAATAAATTGATTATTGGCATGCTGCTATAAAGTTTTTCAGAGGTTTTAGGAGTTAAACGCATTCAGAAATCAGCAGCAGTTTGGTCAAGAGCTTGTAGTTAATGCTGGGTTTGCCCTACCAATATGTCCATATTGAAGTCTTATGTATATATTTCAGAATTAACATATTAAAGTTCTTGTACAGGCTGTCCCAAGAGGTATGTCTTTAAATGTCCACATTTTTGTTCTTTGTTCTAGCTGCATCAGAATACAATAACTATCATGTTTTCTTTGTTATAATTTCCTTCTCCAAGTTTCTTCTTAACCCACTTCCAAATGGAACATGTCAGGTGAATATTCTTTTGGAAGTATATAAAAATTGAATGAAGATGAAAGAATCTCTTGTAATGACGTAAAAAAATCATAGCACATGTCTCAAATGTACTTTTATCCATATATATATTTTCAATAAAAGTATTTTTATTTTTTTGTCCTGTGGATTAAGTGACACATCTTCTGAACCTCTTCTGCATATAATGACTTCTATTTGATCTCAGTACAACACTCAGCGTTTGGGAGGTGTTACTGTTTTCCACTGCCACATATTTCAGACCATCAGAACATCCACTGGTATAATGACAACGTGTCATATGGTGACAATCCCTGCAGGGCACAGACAGTACTGTTACAAGCCAGTGATGATGTTGCATTTCATCTCAGCCAGGTTTCTTGTTGCCCCTAGGACAATGCAGATACGAAATGAAGTTTACAGATGTCAGTTCTTCTAGGCCCTATTACTGAATATTTCTTTACTAATTTGTGTATAATACCATTGTTAAGAACATATTAGTACTACACTGTCTTTTCTCAGGATTTGATGTTGCCTGAAATGCTGGAACATAAGGAACAGAATCTGCCACAGACATCAAACGTGAGAAACTTCTGTAAACATGGATGGAAAAGTGCTATTACTTTTTTCTTGTCATCGTAAGTCAGGGACTGAATATTCAGAGTTTGTTACTAACTTATATATAAATTACTTTTCTCAAGGAAACCACTCCTTCAAATTCTCTGAGTAAATGGATTTAAAAATTAAAGTTTTGCCTATGGACATCAGGATTTGATGCAGCTCTGGGGCAAATAAGTTTGGTATTTTTAGGTACCTGTGCAAGCTTAAAAAAAGTTTAAAAATGTATTTGATAGTTATTTTAAAAGGAAGTATAGATCTATTTCATATTTTATTCAAAAAGACAAGGTAAGTACAAAAATTTGTCTCCTTTATTGTTCAAAAGAGTATATTAGTCAATAAAGGCAACATTATTTGTAGCATATTCTCTATTAATCTTTGCATAATTAATATATTTGCATGAACATCACTAAATTTCTTAATCACGCCATCACTTCCAGATTTCAAAACTGCCAGCCTTGGCTTCTCACCATATTGTCCATTTCTTAAGAATACTAATTCAAACAGAAAGAGTGCTAGTAAGACTCATACACTAACATTTTCCCAGTTTTCTAATATTATCAACCAGGTAAGACAAGACAAAGGGTCTGTGCTGACCAGTGCAGAAGTAAATACAACTCATGAGGTGGTGCACTTGAGATATAAAATGTTAGAACTACATATCATTGTGTGGTAGGCAACAAATAGTTATATCATGAACCAAAAAATATTAAGATATAGAAGTGCAGTCACAGATGTGTCCAGCTTTCTAGATATAGGGTAAATTGTAGCAATTGTATTGAAAAAATATTACCTAAGGAATTGTCTTTCTTTGTTTAAAATTTTCCATATATTGTCTCCAAGTGTGCTATGAATTTGGGATGTTAATGTACTAAAACATTTCCTGCCCTATCTCATCTCCCAAGTCAAATAGAAAATATTTGGCAAAAGTTTTTTTTAAGGATTTATTTTTGATCTCTTCAAAGTGAGTGTTTCCATGTCAATAGCCAAAATGCCTTCCTAGAATTATGAAGAAGAAAATTTTGTAAGAGAAGCCTTAGCTGATATCTTGAAATTCCCTGGGTCATCACAGGCATTGGTGAGTTTTTTCAGGGCATATACCTCATTATACAAATGTGCTAAATATAAAAATATGTAAATATATTTATATATGTGTAGTCTTTTCACTGAGTTGCACAAGGCTGTTCATGGTAAGTGTTGTTAGCTGCTTATACAGTAAGATATCCCTTTTTTTTCCAGTGATTGCTGTAAAGTTCTAAAATTCATGATGTATCAGATATTTATTTCTAAAATAAAAGGCATAATGAAGTCTGGCACTTTAGATCCAGCATTAATTTTCATCAAGGTATTTACATTACTGTGACTTTGGCACATTAGCAAGTAGAACAGCACTGTAGGAGCAGAGCTGTATAATGAAACAATTGATAGAGGACTCTGCACTGCACGTGTTTGGGCAGGGTTGGGAGGAAGGTGTGTTAATTTCAGACTTGCTCTGGTCTCACACCCAGGACTGAAAGTTCATACGTGTTTGAAGAACATTATGTGGGTTCCTGGGGCACATTTTTCAGTTTATTTTCATCTGGAATTAATCCAGTTTGTGTAGTCTGCAGCTACTCTGTGATATAAATCAAAGCACAGTAAGTGGGGATAATTAGGAGTTTCACTTTAAAAGCACATTCCTGATGTAAATTTACAACGCTAAAATACACATACCTTGTTTCAACTTCAGAGTATGACTAAAGCCCTCCAAACAAAATGGAATTGGCAGGGGAGCAGAAGGAAAGATTAAAAGGCATATCTACTCTGGAATATAAAGTGTCCCAGTCCATTTCTGTGCAAGCCATCCATGGAGCTAAATGTCTGGTGTGGAACTTTTCAAAAACACTGTCTATCTTCAAGCGTTCCACCTAAATTTATTGATGAAAGCAGTAGACAGCTAAGACCAGAGAGCTTTTGCCCTAGTGCCTCTAAGTTCCCAACACCCAAGTACAAAACAGTCACTCGATGGGAACACAGAGATGTTTGTTCTTCAGCTTTGTTCTGAAATATTTCAAAATTTTTGCATAAGTTATTGTTTTCACATGATGAAGACAAATAGAAGGTTTTCAGACAGTATGGCTAATTATTGCTAAATCTTGTACTTTGTGGTTATTGTTTCTGCAAAAACTATTTCTTTGCTTCCTGAAATATGACATTTCCTCCAACACTTCATCTAAAGAGTGTCTTCTATAGTTATAGTAATGAGAAATTGTTGACTTCATTCTTAATGAGGATCTGAGCTCTGCTTGGGGTGTCTTGACTACTGCATAAACAGTGATTTTTCACTTTCATTGTGATCCATGTATGTTTAGTTAATTCATGTACTTTATTCAGACAGCTTCAAAAACGCAACCAGATTTTGTCTCATTATATTTACTGTGATGACAGAAGGCAGCAAGAGAATACATAAACAAACCATAAAAAAATAGTCACCTTGCTTGAATCTTCTGTGATATCATATTGAAATTTAAAGATAACCTTTCATGTTGCTTTTTTACCATTCTCTTTTATAGTATATGCTATCTCATTTGGCTGTTGTAAGCCACTTTGATGTGTCCATGATATATACTTTTGAGTATAATTATCTTCATGATATGCTAAAGTTTCCAAGTAAATGGGATACCTGATTTATTAGTAGGCAAGCATAACTTTTCTTCTTCTTCAGGTAAATGTAAAGAGAGATTTAAAACCAATCATCTTTCTAAGTATTTCTTTCCAAGAGAACTGTCCTAATAAATTAAAATTTAAAGGAGCAGTCACGCGTTTTATTCCAACGCATTTGATTTTCTGCACTTAAATGATTAATTCACTTCCGTTACATTCTGCTTAGTGAAGATATATTCGAAAAACAACCTGTGTTCAAAGAACTGTTAGCATAGTAATTTATTCTCATTTAAAATCCAAATTATATCTCATTAGGGATCCCATATTCTGGAGGGAATGCCCATCGTTGGTTTTGTTAATGATTCTCTAATGCTGTAATTCTGTGTGAGTACATGCACTAATCTACATGTAAAACTACCTGTACGATTAAACTAGATTTGCTCTAATGTCACAACCTCTAGAACTAATTTTAGATGAAGACAGAAAGAATCCCATCTTTAATATGTAAAAAGATTAAAATCTTAAATGACATTAGCCTTGAACTGAAATGCTTTTACTCAAAATCTGGAGGACAAACTAATTCATCTATTACTTATTATTTTGAAGGCTCCCCATGGCTATAATAACAGGTAATATATAAATTACTGTGGAATGTATTTTTCAGCTATTGATTTTAATAATTATTTTACCTAGGTGAGGAGTTGGATTTTCTTTAAAAAAAAAGCTTTTATTAATGATTACTGATGACAGCTCTGACTTTTTAAGCTCATTTTGTGACTCAGAATTCAAGCTTATAAAAAACAGTGTAATTAATTTCATCTTACAATGTTTTAGATGTAAAAGTCAGCCTAGTTTTTACATAAATGACAATCCTTCAGAAATGTTAGTGTTGTGTCAAAGAGCTAATGAAAAAAAAAGATGACTTAGACATTAAAAAAAAAAAAAAGGAAGATCTGATTCTTATGACATTTTTGTTAAAAGAACAAGCTTACAGAATTAAACATTTCACCATTACCCTACTCCTTTGACACTTACTCACTCTTGCACAGAGAGGTTGTGAATTCCTAATAATTCTGATTTGTCTTATTCGATACCTGGTTTAACACTTTCCTTTTAGAGCTTTAAGTTAGAAGCAAGTCATCAGAGATTTAGTGGTGTTTGGTCCTTACTGTTCTATAGCAGGGTATTTTTTTGTTTGCTTTATATCACACAAAGGTGAAAGACGCACTATTTTACCATAAGGTCTGTCTAATATGCCATTTGACTTAAAAGAAAAAGCATAGCGGTTGTCATGAGGTTTGATAATAGAAAACTGTATGTTACTATTTTAAATAAGATAAGATTAGTCTTATGGGAAGTTCCCAAATAAATTTCATTAACATACTCATCTTAGACTGTAATATTTAAAAAATGTTGTATGTATCCATCAATAATGTGGTTTTTAAAAGTGCAGCTCTTTGTAATGTTCTGTAGGGTGGCTGCTCCCTTCTGATGTGCTACAAATACTCCTTTTGGCACAGGACTAAAGGACAGGATAAATTAGCTGTGTTTTAACACGACTTAACTAATTTAGTTGGACATCTCTATACAAGGCTCAAATCTACGGAAAGCATTTTTTAAAACAATGAGCTAAATACTGATCCACAAGCCGAGAACTGTACTAGCTGTTCCTTCCTGTACTCCAATAGCATTTTGACATGATTCTATAATTAACAACATAGATAGGAGATAGAATGAAGCTATCCAGTATTAGAGGTAATATTTTAAACAGGAAAGATGTGGCAGTGTCCAGTGGCTGTGAAGTAAATTGACGGAAATTAAAATGAAGCTGTTTTTTGTGAGGGTATTTTACCACCAGAACTATATACATAGTGAATCCTATGAATTAGATGAAACATTTCCAGAACATTATGTTCTTAACTATAAATTGCTATGCTAGACTGAGGAGCCTGCTGCATGAAATCTCTAGCTTTATGGAGGATTTCTAAGTCTCAATTCCCAAGTTTCAATTCTAAGTCACAACTGGATGCAAAATCTAATGTTTCAAGATATCACAAGGGTTTCCTAGGATACTTTAGTGTGACATTCACTTGAATTCATGGTTAAAATTGAAATTACAGATACTGAATCATAAAATCCAACCTGCAAATGATCCTTGCTAACAGTCTCTTGCTTTTCTTTTGCAACTGTATTTTGCATTTGTTCTACATGGTACAAGAATAATAATGACTGGACATGCTGCAGTGAGTTGTCAACCAAAAGTCCTCAATTTTGGGATTTACTTTATTAAAAAGATTTAAACAAGGCCTTCCTTTAAAGCACAAGACATGGAAAAATTGTTCAGATTTTTTCAAAAGTGCAAATCTCTGAATTACCTATTTATTTTTTTTCTTTTGAAAGAAAACTCTTTTGAACCTGTTCTTTTTCCCTGAATGATAATCGCATACCTGGCCCATACTGCCTCTGACATACGCACTCATAGCTGTTCTAAACACTAAATCCTTTAGCTGTTTCCTTTTATACATGAAGAGGTATAATTTGTGCAAATGGAATTTAATAAGCAGCCCAATTATAATTTACAGATTTAGAAATACGCTAAATTTTGTTTCAATTTCAATTAAGTAGTTGCCTAATATTCTATCAACAGAATTAGTTAACAGAGAGGGAACTGAAAAAGCAAACAAATTAAATCATTCATTAAGTTGTTTAGCAAAGTGAAAGGCACTGCATGGTCTCTTACTATTTCAATCAACCTGCTCTTGTTTATGTCCTGATTCAGCAATGTATTTATGTGCCTGAGCAAGTCTCAGAGTCTTGAGGGCACCGCTGCCCAGCCCTGTCCATCCCCCAGGGCTCCCCCCAGCTGCCCCCAGCCCAGGACCCCGTGTCGCCCCCCCAGGGCCATCAGCCCCTGCCCCAGCAGCCCTACAGCAGGGCTGCTCTCCAGCTCCCCACATCCCTGCCCGGCCCTGGCCAGTGCCCGTCCCCAGGGAGGTGCCCGATGCCGGGGCTGCCCGAGTGCCCCCCGGCCACCCTGCTCCGGGCTGGGGTGGTGGGACAGACCCCGGCTGATGGGGCCGTGGGGAGCCCCTGATGGGCTTGGCACCCGGCACCAGGTCATTACCAGCCCCTACAGTGCCCTGCAAATTTTAGCATGGCTTGTTGGTTACCGTCCAGCACTCCACTGGCAAAACTGCCTGGTATGTTCCTAGGGAAATTAAGCAGAGGTCCCAGATGTAGCACAGCAAGGTTAAGAGGAAACAAGCTGCAACATGCAAGGCAGACTGTGAAGAAGGATGGCATGATCTGAGTGCCTGGAGTATTGTAGGAAGTCCAAGCTGTACTCCAAGTTCTCATAAACTGGACATCTCTGTTACAGTGATGGAACTCCGGAAAGTCAAGCCCTGTGAGGGTGGCTGTAGACTTTCTCTGACACGGTTTCTGAACTGGAGCTAGTTTACGTCCCACCAGCTCAGGAAAAGGTAGAAAGTCCTTCTGTCTGCCTGAGTAATATGCCCTTGCGCCTCATCTGAGTGTTCATTATGTTTTTACCCTCTTAAACTCTGAAAAGTGTTATGTAATGGGACAGTGAACCTGCCCGAAATTTGAGGTTGATTTGGATCTCAAATCTAAATCAACAGTTTGACAAGTTGAAGACTTTGAGATAAACAAAATTATCATAAGATTAAGTAGCCAGACCAAGGTTCTCATTCTTTACCTATTCAGATTAAAGGCAAAATTAAATACGGTGGAAGAATTTGTTCCCAATAACATACTGTGTACAACAATGTTTACTGCAATTTTGTGAGACATTGTGAACTCTTGGAAACGGTTTTTCCACTTTGAAGACTTTTCACAAAAATCACTTTTCTAAGCTTTCTAAGTTTTTTGTGTCTCATCAAGATTTTTCCATTAGGATGTGGTGATCTAGTTCTACATTGTATAGAATTCAAAGAATTGTATCCTTCTCCTTTTTCCTAGGATATGAAAGGTTACATTTCATAGTTGTTAATTCTAAATCTGAGTTGACTCCCCAGGCAAAACTTTCATTGACATTTTAGACATTACTAAATGTAGTCCTTTTTTATTTTTTTTTTTTAACTTTGTGACTAAGTTGAGCGGCATTCAGCCTAAAATATCTCAGAAAGCACAAGCTAATACTTAAGATTTTGCAGATTGATTAAGGTTTGAAGGCAAATTTCATGTCTTTTATTAGACCAACTGATATCCTTAAAAGAAACAGACAAACTTTTGAGACACAGCCTTTTTTCTTTTTTGAAATAAAAGCAATATTTTTCAAAATTAAATACAAGTTGAGGACAAGCTGCTCAAAGTTTAGTTAGAAACATACCAATTAGACCATCTCTGAATGTAAACTGTTATTAACCATGAAGCAGAGAGCCTGTTAATATTGAGGGGGGGGAAAGAGAGAGAGACAGAAATAATGCTACTTAGATACCTAATGTACTTGTGCAGAGGGAAGACAGGTGAGCAGCCCAGAAAAATTAGAGAGTGAAGAAATAGATAATATAGTTTAAGATCAGTATTGCTGTTGAGGCATTCAGCATGGTTTCCAGCCTTTTCTTTGGGAGATGTTTGTGTTGCCCTCCCTTGAGGCTCTGGGTGGAGTGATCAGGTATATCATGAACCATTTTGTGAGAAATGGATGCTCCCTGGAAGATGACTACTTTATCCTTAATTGATTGTCAGTGTGGGGTCATTTTTCTGAACAGTCTTTTTTTTTTTAGTTTTACCTACACAGGTAACCATAAAGATATTTTGTGCATAGTTTCAAAAAGACTTTTTAAAAAATTAGGACCTCTCATCCAGGATGCAGCTGCTTCCAGTTACAGCATTGAGGCAAAATGTTATGTGAACACCTGAAGTAAGTAATCAGAGAGGATTTTCTTTCTTTCCATACAGAGGTAATTCTTTGCATGGTGTTCAAGTGGCTCTTTCAACAATGTGATCTCTGTCATTAGAGGACTGCCCTTATAAATAACAATCCTCCTGAAGCGACTGAAGTGAGCATTCTGAGTGTAATCTAAACATCAGAGTGAATGCAGTGATACTGAATGGTTTGGTCATGTTACAGATTTTGGGGTATGTTTTGGAACGTGGACTTTTGTATAAAATAGACATTGATATTGTATGAGGTTTTTTATAAGTTATTTATTTTTGCATATTATTTTGCAAATCAGCTAATTAATTCCAAACACAGTCTGAAAAGGTGATGATTACTAAATTCCTGGCACAACTTGAAAAGAAATCCATGTTTTCAGTCAAGATTATGAAGTTGTCTACATTTCTGAGGTATAGCATGGGCTTGATTAGAGTTATTAAGAAATTCTTCTTCAGAGTGCTTTTTAAAATAGTGCCATACTGTTGGAGCCATTTTAGCATCCATAAGTATTCTCATAGATATTCCTGTAGTTTGGGGGAACTGGTGGTTAAAGAAATTAAACTGATGGTTAAAGATGGGTGAAAATGGAGTGGCAACATCTTTAAATGAGTACTCTGAATGCTGGACTTGGTTTTGTAAATTGTTCAAAGCAGGTTGGGTGTCATCATCGTACTGAGTATTAATATGCAAGCTAGTGGCTTTGAGGGCAGCCAGCAAAGGGCTGCTAAGTAGCAACATTTCATCCTGTAGTCTCTAAAGGAAGTTTGTTATACTCATCTTTTGGATAACGAAGCTTAACGATTTGTTTTAATTAAACTAGCCAATTATTTGGTAAGGATTCCCTGGATGGATAAGATAAACCTTTGCTCATAGATTTCAGGAGAAACTACCATGGAGGAAGAAATATATCCTAGACAAGTGCATTAGGAAGTTCAGTTTTCCTGAGAAGTGATTTTGAGCTGCAAATAAAAGGTGATTGTAGAGTCTTCATTAAGTTTCTTATAGTAGGCATTATCAAACAGTTATCTCTTGGACTTATTGATAAAATCCTTAGATATTAAAACAACTATAAGTCCTCTTTTTTTTCTACTGGATTTAGCTTCATTTTGTAATTGGATCTCAAGG
Organism: Tyto alba; assembly: GCF_018691265.1. NCBI lineage: Eukaryota > Metazoa > Chordata > Aves > Strigiformes > Tytonidae > Tyto > Tyto alba. Next base: position 25,426,404 of record NW_024881324.1, on the reverse strand, counting down.
AACTTATAACACTTCCATACAAGAAAGAGATTGTTACCATACGGTTAGGGGTTTGGTTTTTTTGTTTAGCTTTGGTGTTCTTTTCCTGGACTGTTGATCTGGATTTATTTTCTGGAAGTGGAAAACAGTGATCCAAAGTAAGACTTCATCTACCACGGGGTGCCTCAACTCTTTGTTCGTTTGTTTGTTTGTTTGTTTTTTAAATATAATTCATCTTCTCACTGAGGTTCAGAATATTGAGTGATGTTAGACATGGGTTCATATTCATATATCCAATGAGCAAAACACTTTATGTTGGTATAGTCCAGTTTATATCCTACATTCCTAAGTCTTTTACATCCATTCTCTGCATTTTTTACACTGTATTGTTCAGCTACAGATATTCACAGAAGTTGCACTTTCAAACAGGAGCTAGATTCACATGAAAAGGTTTTTTTCTGGAGAGGTATTTTATGGAAGGTCTCAAATTTAAGGATTCATATATTTCAAAGTAGTTTCAAACTTTGTTTGTCAGACCATCTGAAAAAAAGGTATTTTTCCACTCATCCCTGAGAAACTAAAGATTGACTGAGTTAAGATCAATAATTGTATAGAGTAGATTTTTTCTCTCCCCAGTGATTCTGGGAAAAAAAGTTTTCTACTTAAATTATCTTCATTAACTTAACTATGATTATTGGAATCTTTTGATTGACTTTTATATAAATTTTGTAGGAATTCAAATAAAACATAAATATAAGAAACAAATGAATTCAAGATTTTCCCCTTTGCTTCTAGCATTATTTTGCAGGACTGTTCCACTGTTCTGCTGCTGGACCTACTTTGTCAGCCTCAATTTTCTGTTGTATTTAACTGCCAGCAAAATTAATTTATCTCAGATCAAAATTTTTTTTGTATTTTTAGCCCTCCTAACCTTAATTAATCAATTCAAGGGATATCATCGCGACAGAGTGCCAACATGATACTTCACACAAATTAAATGCCAGTTGTTAATTATTTTTAAATGTCATGCTACCAAAATATTACTTAAAGTAACTGTTTAGCATGTGCAAAATATCTTGATGAAAACGTATTTGTACATGCACATGTTCACAAATGTAGTACGTGGGATAATTTCTGGAATTTGTTATACTGTTCCATGCTCATAATCTTCCATAGCTATGTTAAGGAACTTATATGTGTAGTATCTTTGCTCTGAAATGTAAATGCTTTTTTAAGCTGTTTGAAGGAAATAGATCTTAAAAAAAAAAAAAATCCAAATCACTTCAGACCAAATTTCAAGAATACAATGCAAGATGAATCTTTCTGATTTGTCTTACTTCTCCGATTTTCAGTAATTGAGTACATCTTTGTGGTTAAAGTTGGTTGTATGCAGGTTGTAGCTGCTTAGCATTTTGTAACATGTATCTTCACATAACTTTCCTTGAACTCTGTTGGAGCGACTGATAGCTACTTTTCCCTGTGATGACCCCAAGGTTATTGGACAATAGAAAGGTATTGATGCATAAAAATAAATAAATAAATAAATAGAAAGCAAGATTCTTTTTTCTAATGAGTATTATTCATTGTAGAATATTTCAATAAGCCCGTACAGTGCAGTCATACTAATGTCAGCCCAGAATCTAACTTGCAAAAGAGGAAAACAAAACTAACATAATTTTTGTGGACTGCATTAGTGTTACCTCAGCTTTTTCTTAAATATAAGGAAATAATTCTGCTTCCCACTAGAAAACAGTGCAGAGGAAAAAAAAAAAAAAAAAAAAAAAAAAAGAGAGAGAAGAAAAAAGAAACAATCTGGAGTTCCAGGCCAAATTTCAAGACAGACATCTGGCTTTAACAAGCAAACAAAAAAAGATTACAAGCATGGAGGCAATCTCTCCTGAGATGCCAAAATTCTCTTTTAAAGCAGCTTGGAGTCATTGTGAATACTGATTCATATTATTTAATCTCACAGCTTTGGAAAATGTAACTCTGATCTATTGTATTTAGTGTCTATTTTGTAGAATATTTATTCTGCATTCACATTTACTATAACATTTAATATACCTCAAGCATTTATGCTCGTTTACAATGGATCACACAAAATGTAAAATCATTTTCTCAGACAAATATCTGTGGCATAAACACTTTCTAAAATATGTCCAATTTTTCATAGTTTGTACGGGTAGAATGTTATCAGGGACTGCTCTAGTAACATTAGGTAGATTTTGGGGGAGGTCAAAAATACCTTGTAGCAAGAGCAAAAGGCTTTTGAACTTTAAATTAAAACAAATATGTCTATGCAAGATGTCTAATGCTTTGTGTGTTGAACTGTATTTATGAGACCTAGGTTTCACTGTGAATTATGTTCTTAAGAGTTTGTATAAATGAAGGCATCTCACTTAATTAGTCCATACTTTCCTCCCCTAAATGATCATAATTTTGTACATTTTATATCAGTGGGTATATTTTCTAATGAATGTTGTGTGTTCTGATTGTGCTCTGGGGAACAGTGAAGAAAAATCTATAAATAAGCAGTTATAAGTAATCTGTTAGTCTATACAAGCTGTTCATGAGAAATAGGGGTTAAAAAAACAGTAATTATTTTTTATACTTTAGCTACTTAGTTTCTAGCTGAGATATGACAGTAGTTGAATAATGATGTAAAGCATAGTTAAGGTGATATGAATTAGATATCTAATATACTATTATTTGAACAAGACGTTATAGATGGATCCATTTTATCTTCAAGAAAGTCAGATACCTGATTTTATTAATAGACATAAGTGACCAAAATATGACAGATTTGTCATTAAGATCTACATGTAGCTATGACATAAACAGGAGAAGATTTTGGCTAATAATTTATATGCTATTCTGGATTAATAATCTCAGGTATGAGGAAGAAGATGCTTGCTTGTTTGATTGGTTTTTCAAAGATCTGACTTCTATATATATTTTCCTTAAATCATGTTCTAAAAGTTAGAGGTAGTTAAAAAATGCATTGTTTCAGAAACCATGTTTTCTCTAGTCATTCTAAATCTTGACCTCTTCCCAATAATTTTAACACCTTAGTTAACTTCAAAGATATAGGTAACAGTTTTATTCACAGTTCATGAATGAGAATGTCATGGAATCTATGCATATAAATAATTTACCAATGCATTTAAGTAGAGAAAAGATAATTTAGCTTTTGTTAATACATGAGTTCATACCAGGTTAACTTGATTTCTTAACAGTGCTCCTTCAATTTTTAAACAAAAGAACCAAATTATGCAATTTAAATAAGTTTTGTAACAGAAAATTTCTATGAGAATGCTGGCACTGTAACTGGAATTTCTTTTTTTTTTTTTTCATTTCACCAGACACAAATAAAAAATGCTAAATGTGTTTGTAACACACATGCAGGACTGCTTCTTCTAGCAGACACCTTAACTCTTTAACAAAATAAGCACCTATGCAGACACTCCCTCTATTTTTGTTCCTTTTCATGTGATGTTTCATAGTCTTGGAAAAAAGCAACATAAAATACAAATGTTCTCTTAGACTGCTCTTCTAAGATAAAATATAAGTCCATTTCAAAGTAAAGCAAAAAAATTCCCTCCATTCTGTAATAAACTGTACCTGGGCTCAGTATCTAGTCAGTAAAAGTTAAGTCAGTGTAACCTCTGGACTGTCACTATCATTTACTCTGTAATCCTTGTGGCAGGTGTTGTCAGGGAAATGCAATCCACCATACTCATGCAGTATGAGTTTTGAAGCCTAGATTTAGAATAAACATTAGAAAGGGATGATTAGAGTCACAGATACTTTCTTGATGTCAGGTACAGAGGAAAAACTTTGATCAAAGCCTTTGCACATATTGCCATTTTTTCCTGTGCTGTATCTTTTTTAAGTAAGCTAAGGGCAACTAGTGAAATGTCCATGATAGAGGGGATTAAAAATCAAATGCAAGACTGTATTTAGAAAGAAAAAGTTTATCAAAACTGAATTTTGCTGCTCTTACATAAACTTCTATTTATATAATAGCAGTAGTTGAGGAAAAGTGTTCATCTGAATGAGAAATCAACTCAGATCAGTGACTGTGAAATAAAGCCTGGCCTCCAACTGTTCATCAGTTGCATTAGAAAGTGATTGTATAATGTAGACCATGAAAAAATAATGGAAAAAAACCCCATATAGATATTGTATAGCATTCATTATTTTAAGATATTCTTTATTACCCTTGATTTTGAGGAAGTGTGTAGCTTGACAGAAATCAATATATTCTGTCGGATGCTCTTGTATACAGATTAATAGAAAACTACCAGAGAAATCGTTAATCATCATCAGCTTAGAATCATCATAGCATATCAGGTTGGGAGGGACATCAAGGATCATCTAGTCCAAGATTTCTTGGCAAAAGCCCAGTCTAGACAAGATGGCCCAGCACTCTGACCATCTGAATCTTAGAAATGTCCAATGTTGTGGAATCTACCACTTCCATGAGGAGTTTATGCCAATGCCTGATTGTTCTCACCATGAAAAATTTTCCTTTTGTGTCCAATTGGAATGTTCCCATGAGTAACTTGTACCCACTACACCTCAACTTTTCCATGTGACTCCCCATAAAAAGGAAGTCTCCATCTTCTTTGTAGCCACCCTTTAAATACTGAAATATGGTGATAAGGTGTCCTCTAAGCCTTCTTTTCTCAAGGCTAATCAAACCCTGTTCTCTCAGCCTCATCTGGCAGGCTTCCCAGTCCTTTGATCATCTTTATGGCCCCTGAGGAGCTATTGTGAATTATTGAGAGAAAAAGATAGTCTTGCTAAATGACAATGTATGGGTGCTACATAGTAGTTTGAATTAAAAAAATATAGTTGAGTTGATGGTTTCAAAAGAGAATTATTTTGCTTTTCCTAATTATATTTTTTTCTGTTTATCTTATTACATAAAGCTGGTACATTTTAAATGTAATTTGTTCTTCAGTTGTGGAAGCATAATGTCATTAATGGCTCAATGTCCAAGTGGGTATCAGTGATGAGTGACATTCCTCAGGGGTCAGTGTTGGGACCGGTGTTGTTTAACATGTTTGTTGGTGTTAAACATGGACAGTGGGATTGAGAGCACCCTCAGCAAGATTGCCAGTGACACCCAGCTGTGTGGTGTGGTCAACACACTGGAGGGAGGGGATGCCATCCAGAGGGACCTCGACAGGCTGGAGAGGTGGGTCTGTGCAAACCTCATGAAGTTCAGCAAGGCCAAGTGCAAGGTCCTGCCCATGGGTCGAGGCAATCCCAAGCACAGACACAGGCTGAGTGATGAGTGGGTTGAGAGCAGCCCTGTGGAGAAGGACTTAGGAGTAGCACTGGGTAGAAAACTGATTATGAGCCAGCAATGTGCACTCACAAGGCAGAAAGCTGGCTGTAGCCTGGGCTGCATCAGGAGAAGTGTGGCCAGCAGGTCAAGGGAGGGGATTCTCCCCCTTTACTTCACTCTCGCGAGACCCCACCTGCAGTGCTGTGTTCAGCTCTGGGGGCCCCAATATAAGAAGGACATGGACCTGCTTGAGCGGGTCCAGAGAAGGCCACAAAGATGATCAGAGGGATGGAGAATCTCCCTTATGAGGCCAGGCTGGGAGAGTTGGGGGGCTTCAGCCTGGAGAAGAGAAGGCTCCAGGGAGACCTTATAGCGGCCTCCCAGTGCTTAAAGGGAGACTCCAGGAAAGGTGGGGAGGGACTCTTTGTCAGGAAGTGTAGGGATAGGACACAGGGTAACAGTTTTAAACTGAAAGAGGGTAGATATGATGTAAGGAAGAAATTCTTTCCTGTGCAGGTGGTGAGACACTGGCCCAGGGTGCCCAGAGCAGCTGTGGCTGCCCCCTCCCTGGAAGGGTTCAAGGCCAGGTTGGACGTGGCTGGGAGCCCCCTGGGCTGGGGGAAGGGGGCCCTGCCTGGGGCAGGGGGGGTGGAACTAGATGATCTTTAAGGTCCCTAACTATTCTGTGATCCTATGATTTTTAGATATAGTCTTGGAAACTAGAAGCCTGATCAAATATTTATTTGAACTCAGATGACTGAAACATGTTTTGATTGTGAGCTAGATCATGAGAAATATGTTAATGTATTGCAATATTTATTAAGTCCTGTGAAAATTTATTTGGGGCAGAAGGAGTACTCTGATATTTCAGAGTAAACTATATGCATTCATAGACAAGCATAACATATCAGAAGTAAAGGAAGCAATCTGCAGACTTTGGTGGTAGATGAGATACCTTTGGGAATAAGGATTCCATTTTTAGTACTGATGATTAAAAGCTTAAATCTTCTTTGTCTCGATAATTGTCTAGAGGAAATAAGAATTTTGAATATACGCCTCAGTAATATTTGAAACATACACTGTCAACATACATAACTTACTTATTTTTAAATTATTATTCACTTACATCTTCCATGCTTGAGATGGGAGTATTTTGGCTAACTGCTTCCATGTCCCTAAGAAATGTACATTGAATGTTCTCATGTTCCTGTGCTGCAAAGTGGAGCAGGCCCAGTCACAGCTTTGTTCACTCTAATTGCCCATAATGCAAGATCAAATTTTTCAACCTTTGCCTGTAAGCAGCCTTATCCAGAGACATGCAGATAATTATACATACTTTATTGTTACCTAATCTTTGGCATAACTCTGATTACCAGTGGTTAAGGTAAATTGATACAGATAGTAGACAGGACACAGTCGGACTATTAGGCTGCTCAGAGATTTACAGGCTGCATGCAAAAAGGTGTATTGGCTTAATTCACAAAATGCAGTGTATAAAATTATGTGATTGGTTTCTGTGGTACCATCAAGTATGTAAGCACTGGGGAAAGAAAAGTAATGAACATATTACCCAAAAACTGGTTTTGAATAATTTCCAAATCAATGATATTTTTCTTTACTCTCTTTTTGAGCATTTGTAGGTGTGGTGTTGGTAAGTGGGATTGTCAGTGTTTGCAAGGGCACAAAATAAGTTCACTACGCTTTACTCCTATTACTGTGAACAAGAAGAAACACAATGGAAATCAGGGATCCCTACAGAATGCATACAATGATGTTATTCTTTGCTGTCTTCATGTTATTAGCCTACAATCTGAACAAAATTTGTGAAAAAAGCAGAAAATTCATATGTGTGTTTTTTGTAATGCAAGAAATAGAGCTTTCTTGAAGTTTAACTTCTATGACAATACCAATTTTAAGCAGCTACCAGCAGTATTTCTGAAAGTAATGTAGAGCTATCTGGCAGAATTTGAGGGAACAATGTATCTTACATGTCTATATGGTTTAAAATATCACTGAACTATTGTTCAGGTTTTCCATCATATATTTATCTTTGGATTTACAGTCCATTTTTTCAAATGGCATTCATACAAAAAGCATAAGAACAAATATCTCAAATGAAAATAGAGTAGGATGAAAAATGTCTCTAATTCTTCACCGAGAGCCTTTTTACAGAAAGTATCTTATATGCAATGTATTGATCTGTAAAATTTTTGGTCTGCAACTTTTGTTTTCACTTTAATGTTTGCTGGACATGTAATACAAAAGTGACTTCACTGAATACCAACTAAGTACTAATTGTTTTTCATTCTAATAAAGACTGATAAAAATCAGGTCCCATTCTGTTAGGCATAAAAATATAGAAGTGGAAGATTCAGATTCTGGCCCAAAAAAGCTTAACCTCAAAATAAATAGGTCACAGATAATAAAACAAAGGGGAAGTCATAGACGAAGTATCATCAGTTATATGTTCTGGAGTTAAGAGTTAGTAATAAAGAGATCAGCTAAGAAAGGGAAGGGAAAGAAAATAAGGAGTAAAACTCCACAGATCACCATAGATGGGGTTTGAACAATTATCCATTAGCATATGGCAGAAAACTGGCTAACAGATATAGAAAGTCTGATGAATGAATATCTGCTCATACTTCTGGACTCTTTCTTCTCCTGCTGGAAGTCACTTCTGGCTTCTTCCTGACTGCATTTGTCTTTTCAGACTTCACACCAGCATATGGAGAGGCATGTTCTGGACCTTAGGCTTTCCCTAAATTGCATAGGAGACATCATATCTGAATAGGTCTTTTATTCATTATTGATGATGGACACTCAAGAAATATGAACGAGGGACATCAGGTTTAGAACCCTAGCTAAGAGGGTAAGAATTCAGGATAGAATATTCATAAGTGCAGAAAGCAGAAATTAAAACAGGAAACCAACTGGCAAACTAACTGGTTAGGAAACTGAGTAACAGTTGCTACTGCTTGAAGGCTTATTATTTGTATCAAGAACAATAATAGCTAATATTGTTGTATCAGAAGGAATTTGTATTTGGAAGTGTGTTTAGTGATGTCCCAGCAATTTTGATTAGAATCATTTTAATAACACTAAGTAATTCATAAGGACAAAATAATAAGATGAGTCCACTTGATTATAATGAAATCAGTCTGTATGTGCACTCCCCAGTGATAGAGGTACATCTAATCAACACTGTTCTCATTCACTGAGCTCAAATTCTTGGTTCCATTTAATGTTTTCTCTTTGCTATGTCACACTGCAGAAAATAAGGGATTGGAAGAAATGTAAACAAATATATTTATTTTAAACAGAATTAAAAATAAACAAGCCATTAGAATCAGCTGTTATGCTTATTACAATTGCTCATCTATTTTGCCATTCTTACTAGATGCGAAGAAACAATGACACATGACCACTTCAGAGGCTTGTGGAAAGGTTGAATGCTAGATGTAAAGCAAGTGGAACTAGAGGAAAACAATGTTAAGGCAAGGAAGGCTGAGTAGCATAGGAAGAGACACAATATGAAGGATGATCCAAGCAAAAATTAAGATTTTAAGACCACACCTGAAAGAAGAGCAGCTGAGTGGCAACGAAACAAAATTAACTGCATAAATAGAAAAGTAGCCATTTATTGCTAAGTGGTTCTGGTCAGAAGTGGTGTTGGTGAATGGAAAACTAAAAGCATGATGCATACACAAAACAAGTTTGTGTTTTCATTTTATACTAAAGCCTTGTATGCTTAATTCTTTCACATCCTTAGAAATCTGCTTTTATAATTAGGAGATAAAATATCCTCTCAGAGAAGATAAGAAAGGAGATGGTTGATATACTGATGTGGCTGATGGTCATACGTATGTGATGAGTTTCAAAAGAGGAGATTAAAAGGAAAGCCTTTTTGTTATCAAATGTTAGGACAAACTGCTTATATGAAGCTCCTCATTTCACAAAGAAGAACTTTCACAGGTGCTTAAAATGACCAGCAAAACCCAAAGCAGACATGGGAAATAAAGAACTGCTTAAGAAATACGTTTCCATGAGAAATTAAGATACTTTACAAATATTCATGAAAGTTACCAAGCTTTTTAGGAAATCATGTCTAGATCCTTGTCTAAAAGTACAGATTTGAAGATAGGAGTTGTTAGGTTATTCCAGAATGAAATAATGTGCTAATATAAAGAACTACTTCTAAAGAAATACTATTAAACTTCTTCCTCTGGGTTATTATTATTAATATTAAAGATCTCCTTTGATGATGGAGTTAACTTTGGGATTTAACTGGTAGCAGAAATGAAAATTTCTCCTGTAATCAGTTTCTGTAACAAATTATCAAGTCAACAGGATGATAAAAGGGCTGTCACAATCTTGCTGTGACAATGAGGTACATCATCCAGTTGTGGTATCATTAGTCATTGTGGGAGCTGTGTAACAGTAATCAACGGTGAGTGATCCTGTAACATCGTTAATGGTGCTACTGGAGGGCTGGCCTGTACTGTGAGAGAAAGAGTAAAAGATGGTATCCTGTGCTAATGCCGGGGAGTGTGAGGAGATTGGAGGTGGTTGTGAGTTAGTTAACTGATATTTGTGCCTGACTGTTGTTCATCAGAAAGGCTCTCCTTAAGAATCAACTCTGCTTTGGACCTTTAGAGTTTTATTAAATCCAAATGTATTTTCTTCAGGATAACTTAATAATGCAGCAAGAATGCCGCCTGTAAACTGTGCTTTCAGATCCATTCAGAGGATTGCTGACAGCCCTAACCTTATACAGTCATTTCAATTTTTGGTTACCCAAGCTTCCAGTGGGAATTCAACTCACCTATATGCACAAATCCACGGAACAAGCAGATTTTGCTCTTTGTGCCATGCACTGAAATTGCTTCTGGTCTTTCCCTTTTCTCTTTCCTCTAATATTCTGTAGCTCAAGAGACAATTTTTTTCTATACCTTAGTTTCTCTAGGAATTTATTCATTGGCTATTACTTGGTAGGCTCTTTGAAGGAAGTACCTTTAGCCATTGATTCTAGCTATTTGGATACTCTAATACCACTACAGAAACTTTTGTGGGGTTTTCTTTGGCTTTACAGTACCACCAACACAGCAAGACCTGTTAAAACCCACAGAAATATCAAAAATGTTGCAGCAACTAATGTTCAGGAAAACACACACAAATGAAAGATATGTCAAAAAATCCACTAACACAAAAATTTACTAAAAAGTAATGGAAAAAGGTCACTATTATGTCTTCCATCAGGTACATAAATCAGGCCAACATATGGTTTGGAGCAGACAAGCACCCAAATTATACAATGGAAGATATGTATGATAAGATAAAAGATACAAATGGCACAGGGAAATAGTTTTGTTAGGCCATAATAGATACTGAGAATTCAGATACAGCATACACTAAGGAAATGCTTTTATGTACTGAAAACGTAAAACCAATGTTGTACCCTTTTGTATTTATGGTAGCAACTGAATTATAAATATATCACTGCCCACACAATGTCTGGCATAGCATAATGCATTTACTGTATATACTCTGGAAGTTAATGCTATGGATGTGAAAGAGCCTGTAACATTTGGTTTGCTTGTTTGGCTATAAATCCAATGACAGCATTTATTTTGAAGAAAAATGTTCCTCAGAGCAAGTCACAGACTGTATAGATTTCACTCATCATGTGCCTGACATTTGAAAATAACTGCAATTGTTGCCAGAAAACATTTATTTGCCTTGTAAATCCTATTTGTTAAAAAATATTTAGGTAGGACATATAATGCTAGTTTCTTGCCCAATGTTTTGCTTTCCAATAGTGTCACAGGATCTGAACCAATTAGCTTGTAGGCTGATCCTTTCTTTGGAACAAAGTAGGTTATTTAATGGGCTAGGGAAATAAGGCTTCAGCCATGAAGGAAAATGAATTATTCAGCCATGCCCTACAGAGACTGACTGGTTTCTTCACAATCTGGAAAACAGAACACAGAAATTGCCTTTTTTCTTGGACGATTAGCACCTTGGTAGTACCAGATGCAGGTCATGTTTGTTCTTCTAAAAACCATGTAGAAAAGTGGAGGAGCCTGGAGTCCTCTGAAATGTCAGCCCTTTCATGGCTCACTTCCTGGGGAAAGAAAAAGAGGGTGTTTGGGACTGGATGCATGACTGCTGTGATGAGAAGGAAAACTTGGGGGAAAAGGATACTGGGGTTTAGCAGACTTTTTCTTTCTTAAAACGCTTTATGTAGAAAGTAGAAACCAGATCTTTGAGTACTTGGAGCTACTGGTTCAGGTATGAATTTGTTTCCATTGTTGCAAAAGTACAACAGATTTTTTTTTTTTTTTTTTTTTTTTTTTGTCTTTTGTCATTTATAGTAGATAAAAAGACAATATAAATGAGAATCCTTCTTTCCTCACTTTTTTTTTTAGTATTTCTCCATTGTTTATGTTGATTATGTGTCCACTTCAGAAAGGGAATCCTGACTCTTACCTCAGGTTTGTACAATATGTAAAAAATACCTTCCTCGGTGTTGCAGGAGGTAGTACTGTCAGGAAGACAACTCTATTGATGTGATAGAGGAAAGCACTCAGTGAACTGGATTAAATGTTTATTACAAATTATCATAGTTTGCTGTCCTTTTAAAAAAAATATGTTTTTCCTAGAACTTAATTATTTTGGGTGCTATTTTGGATTGTGCTGACTTCCTTAAGGTATTTCTAAGTAACTGAAAAGTATTATATAGTATTTAATCCTTCTATTTATATATACAAGTGTTTTTCCTCATTGATTTAACAGAAAGGTTAGTATCGTTGTAAACAGGAACTCTTTCAATTATTCAACAGGGAATATTTCAATATCATGCGCATATCATATCTTCACTATAAATCAGATTGAAAAGAACGCATCTTCTACTCCATACCGTTCTATATCTATTTACTTCTATTTTGGTCATAGTATGAGAAGATCCAGAGGAATAAAACGAGAAAAATAATTAGTTTTTTGTCAAACTTCCAATCAAGAAATGTACTTTGCGAAAATGTTTGTACATGTTGCATAGCGCTAGTTAATGGGAATAGTTTGTTAACAATGAATTGTAAGTATTGTTTTCAGGGAAAAGACTGCATCAGAAAACAGTCATAGGCATATTCTTCTCCCTTGTGGAGGGAAAATCTTTGGGATCACTTAGTATAAGAAGGACGTCTAAAATGGAAAATACATAAATCAACAAATGTAAAAGATGTTAAATTGGTCTAGTCTTTCACAGAGAAATTGATTTGGTAACCAGATTTTTTTTCTTGAAGCCTGACGTTAATGAAGAATAACAGTTCACTTATGGCTTAACCTTCCAGTTCTTAAAACTTGCTAAGGATTTTTAGTTTTGAGAATAATATCTTGCATATCATTCTGCCAGAGTGTTATGTGGGCATGTAAGAATACGCTGGTTTGTGTGCCATTATGACGGATGATCTGATAAGCTGCTCAGATATGATGGAGAGTCTACTGTAAGAATACTTATCTAGGAAACTAGCTAGGCAGTATTGTTAGCTGGTAAATATAGACATATTATGACATATGAGTTTTCAGACTTCTTTTGAGTTTCTTTGTGATTACAAACTCCAATTTTCTAGAAGAAGGGATGTGCAAGTATAAAAAACTAGTAGAAATTCTTCAAAACATAGCCTTTTATTTTATTGACAATAAAATAAGAATTTGATGCTTGTCAGATTAGTCACATGCAGACTATTAAAAAGTATTGCTTACAATACATTTCTTCTAATTCCTTTTTCCATTATATCTGATTTATCTGAGGGAAGTGGATTCCCTGATTATTATTGAACTGCTTTAGTAGGAACTTTCAGCTTGTCCAAGTCTGGTAGATAAATTGGTTTGCTGCATCTTCTAGAGTAAAATTCTGCATCCTTATAGTATTGCTGTGATTTCCTGTGACAAAATATTTTTCAACTATTATGTAAATTATCTCATTAAAAATATACCTACATGATATTAATTATAAGAAATTAAATAATTATGTTTCCAAGTGAGTATTTGATGATGAATTATTATGTTCTCTTCAAAAGGGGTAAGATTATAATTCCTGCTGTCAGGAATTCCAGGTCACAGCAAATGTAAAGAAGAATTTTAGAAGTTTGTAGAAGAACCCTGATAGGACCAGACAACAAAAGTAGGAAATATTTCTCTAGATATAACCAGAGCTAGGAAAAGAAAATGAAATCTTATAAAAAATGTGGTCAGTGCGGCAATTTTAGGGATTTTTTTTAAAGACATAGGCAAAAACTTAAGAAGAAGAGAAAAATCCAAAACTTCCCCTTAAAAGAACAACAACTATTGTCAGATTTAACTACTTTGGGTGAACTGATGAATCTATGTGGTGTCAGTGAAAAATTACTGAAGTACATAGCCATAAAAATTGCAAATGAAGTAATAGTAGCTTACTTCTACACTCAGATCTAATGCAAATGGTTGAAATATTTTAAATACAATAAAAGAATTGACATATGCCTAAATGAAGTTTGAATTTAGCACCACTGAAATGGTAATATGCTCCAGGTACTGCAGTCTCAGTCATTCACAGCTACATATGAAGTAATTAATTTTGTTCTTTTTGACATACTGTCACACTTTTAGCAAAAGCCTTGCTTTGAAATTTCCTCTAATAGTAAGTAACTTTTTAAGCACTTGGTTTTAGGAGGGACATTGCACTTTAACAGAAAATTTGAGGCTTAGTTCTTTACTGGTGTGACATGACTGATATCCAGGCTGAAATTTGCATTTTCTGCACTGGAAGCATCAACAGTTTCATTTAATACTTAAAGCATTTTTGAAGCACCTTCAGGTTGCTCTGAATGTAACCATTTTCAAGTTGGTTTTATTACTATACATGAGGAGGAACTTTCCCTTTCTAACCTTCTTGGATTAAAAAATAGAACCTATGGGTTTTTACCCATACCTAAGATATTCTGCTGCTCCAATTGATCAAGTCTGATAATTGAGGGTGATGGATATTAACTAAAAGCAGAGCTGTTGAGAAAAATCTTTGTTGATCTTAAATGTGCTAGGTCTGGATTACAGTATAGTCCTGTACAAATGCATCACTATTATTTTAAAACACCTTCAAAAAAAAATACATTTCCTTACGCTCATAAAATCATAGAATGGTTTGGGTTGGAAGGGACTCTGAAGATCATCTAGACCACCCCTCCTGCCCCGGGTAGGGCCCCCTTCCCCCAGCCCAGGGGGCTCCCAGCCACGTCCAACCTGGCCTTGAACCCTTCCAGGGAGGGGGCAGCCACAGCTGCTCTGGGCACCCTGGGCCAGTGTCTCACCACCTGCACAGGAAAGAATTTCTTCCTTACATCATATCTACCCTCTTTCAGTTTAAAACTGTTACCCTGTGTCCTATCCCTACACTCCCTGATAAAGAGTCCCTCCCCACCTTTCCTGGAGTCTCTCTTTAAGCACTGGGAGGCAGCTCGAAGGTCTCCCTGGAGCCTTCTCTTCTCCAGGCTGAAGCCCCCCAACTCTCCCAGCCTGGCCTCATAAGGGAGATTCTCCATCCCTCTGATCATCTTTGTGGCCTCCTCTGGCCCTGCTCGAGCAGGTCCATGTCCTTCTTATATTGGGGCCCCCAGAGCTGAACACAGCACTGCAGGTGGGGTCTCATGAGAGTGGAGTAAAGGGGGAGAATCCCCTCCCTTGACCTGCTGGAAACACTTCTCTTGATGCAGCCCAGGCTACAGCCGGCTTTCTGCCTTGTGAGTGAACATTGCTGTCTCATAATCAGCTTTCCACCCACTGCTACTCCTAAATCCTTCTCCACAGGGCTGCTCTCAATCCACTCATCACCCAGCCTGTGTCTGTGCTTGGGATTGCCTCAATCCATGGGCAGGACCTTGCACTTGGCCTTGCTGAACTTCATGAGGTTTGCACAGGCCCACCCCTCCAGCCTGTCGAGGTCCCTCTGGATGGCATCCCCTCCCTCCAGTGTGTTGACCACACCACACAGCTGGGTGTCACTGGCAATCTTGCTGAGGGTGCTCTCAATCCCACTGTCCATGTTTAACACCAACAAAGATGTTAAACAGCACCGGTCCCAATACTGACCACTGAGGAATGTCATCACTGATATCCACTTGGACACCAAGCTTTTGACTGCAACTCTTTGAGTGCAACAATCCATCTAATTCCTTATCTATGTGTCAAATCCATGCCTCTCTAATTTAGAGACAAGGATGTTTTGCAGGACAATGTCAAAAGCTTTGCACAGTCCAGGTAAATAACATCAGTTGCTCTTCCCTTATCTACCAGAGCTGTAACTCCGTAGTAGAAGGCCACCAAATTCATCAGGCACTATTTGTCCTTAGTGAAGCTATGTTGGATGTCACCAATCACCTGCTTATTTTTAATGTGCCCTAGCATAGTTTCCAGGAGGATCAGCTCCATGATCTTGCCAGGTACAGAGGTGAGATTGATTGGTC
Source organism: Tyto alba (assembly GCF_018691265.1). NCBI lineage: Eukaryota > Metazoa > Chordata > Aves > Strigiformes > Tytonidae > Tyto > Tyto alba. The sequence continues at coordinate 25,410,636 of NW_024881324.1, read as the reverse complement.
TTCTTTTTTCCCTTTTTAAAAATGGGGGTTATATTTCAACTTTTCCAATCAGTGAGAACTTCACCAGACTGACATGACTTCCCAAATATGATGGATAGTGGCTTAGCCACTTCATCCACTAGTTCCTTCAGGACCCGCAGATGCATCTCATCATGTCCCATGGACTTGTGCACTTACAGGGCAGGTTCTTCATAATTTTCTTTGTGGGCATTCCTTGAACACAAATTAAGTTCTTTTAAAATGAAAACTTGTCTGCATATTTTTATTTCTAGTAGAGAAAGCACGATTACCATTTTCAACTTTATAGAAAAATGTGGAATGCTCTATAATTAATTCATATTTTTCCTGACTGTGATCCCCCATGGTGAGGGTCAATGGATATGTCATAATAAAACAGATTTCTACACCTTCTTGCTATCTTTATAAGTCACTTCCTATTCAGTGAAAACCTAGATTCTACTGCTGGAATGTTTCTATTTTTTTTTTTTTGAAAAAGGTAATGAATTATTTAAAAATTAACATTTATTAGAAAACTGTTTTAAAATAAAGACAGTCCCTGTTCTCGCTGGAAATATGATGAATTCAAGGGAAAAATTTGAGTTTCTGTGACATAGTGCTAGCAACAGAATGTGAATCTGAGAATATAGCATTATTTATTAAATAGAAAGTGCAGAGAATAACCTTGTCTACATCAGAGGGATTTTGTAGTAGTAAATCAAGTCTTGTTGTGATGTCTCCCATACAATTCAGTGGTATTTTATAGAATGAGTTTATGTGTATTTAGTGAACACTGCCTACACCCAGAAGTCAAAAGGATGTGTCCTTTCTCCAGTTATGACTGCTTTCCTAGATTCAAGAAAAGGCATTGAAGGCTCAGTTGGAAGATTCCCTTTAACAAAGGAGAATCTGAATGGTACATCTATTCTTATTCCCTTGTTCCCAGTGCTCCTCTTTATGCCAAGACAAGTTTATCTTCCAGAGGAGGAAAAATTACTAGGGTATCGCAGTATATTTGTTTCTCTCATGATGTTTCTCCATGTCTCTCATATGCAATTTGACGTGAAGTAGAAAAATCTTAGAAGATGTATCTGATACCCTGCTGGTAATGCCAAACACTGACTTGTAGGAAGGGTCTGATGCTAAAAATAACATAAGGCCCTTCTTGTCATTCACACCTAAAAAGTCATGTTGGAAAAGAAATAGGAATAACTCCTCCAATGATTAGGCAGGTTTGGATGACATTTTATGGACCTTTCCTTTTACTGTACACTTCTGGAATTGCCCAGTGTTTTTCATCGGTTATGTTTTTCCTATGACACTAAGTGTAAGTACTTTTTGGGTTTGTTTTACTTTTTTCATTTTTTTTTTCCTCTCAAAGGCCTTTTTTTCAGTCAGTTCCAATCCTTGAAAAGATATTATTACTTAAACTCATATCACATTCTTAAATCCTAGTAGGGTATGTTTCCTGCCACTGCTGTTGTCTAGGAGTATTTGTGTTATTTTTTCTATCTAATAGAATATAAAAAAATGCATTTCTCCTACTCAGTTCAAGAGTTAACTGGAGATGCTTCGTCCACTCTTTCTATAATAATATGTTTGGGAATGTATTCAACTCTTTTATAAGGTGCCCTCACCATGAAATATCAGGACACTTTAAAACTTGGAAGACAAAAACTTTGTGGTACCCAAAAAGGAATGTTTAAACTCTATTCATTGGGCCGTCAGGAAATTAAGACACCAGTACTTTGATATGTAGGGATGAACATTATGCCCTGATTTGAATGGTTCTCTAAAGCCATCCCAATCACTACTTTCATCCAGTATAATTTTATAAGAAAAATAAGAGGAGAAGTTGTACATGAAAATGTGGGGAAAATCAAAGAAATGATGCCCAGAAGATGTGTTAGTGTGAGCTTCAGCTATAGGCACTTGACCAGTACAAAAAAAACTATGAACTGTGCAACATTTCAAAGACTTAAGTGAGACTTAAATGATTTTTAACTATTTGTCATGGCCCATTGTCTAAGGGTGAATTCCATCCTTGCACACACACTGCAAATCTAGCTGTTCATTTTTGTCTGCAAGAAGCATTTTGAGACTTTATATTCATTATGTAGTGCAGTAAGGCACAGATGGATTCATAAATGAAAGCTCTCATTTCTGAAATGTAAAAGATTTAAAACCATAGGTTCAAATCCTCACCACAGTGTATCCAAAGTGAATCTAATCACTATCTCATTCAATATGATTTTATCGGGATATACAAATAGGATGGGCACATCATCTTTGCTGCAGGTGTGTTTTGATGGAGCTGTATCAGTATACTACTTTTTGTGCTTTGTGTCATGTTTCTACATGAATTCTTTTGTAGTGTATGCACCTTGAATATAATTGCTCCAGTTTGCTTTTCTGGAGCACCATTTCTTTTCACTTGTCTGTTTATATCGACTCGGATGTTGAATACCCACAAGCAAGAAATCAGACTTCCTACATGGTTATAACATGGTATTATACAGATTAGTTCTTTCACAAGTATTGTTCATTTTCTATGTATGTTACTGAGAAGGTTTTCAGAAAGCTGAAAAACTATGTTAAGGGAGTTAGTTGGAAGAAGGACACTTACTTTCAAAGCTAATAAAGACCATAGATTACTATGGAATCAAATTTACCAGAGTAGGAATTGAATACAGCTGATAACAGCATTTTGCCAACATTTACCAAAGTGACTTACTTTTACGTGTAACTTTGTAGATGTGTAACAAAAATCTTTGTCAGCTTATATTTTGGCATAGGATCTGTCCTCTCTGGTTTCAGCAGTTTGCAAGATCTGATCCTTAGTCAGATATAATAATACAAAATTTTTGAAAGTAAATCCATACATATAATCTAATAGCCTATATACTTGTGTCCTACTATATGAGGCAGGAAGTTTTCCCTTTAGACTATTGTGACTATGGTGATTTGATTATCTTGAAATCTCTCTTGGAGAAGAATGCTGCTTTTATCAGACAGGTGGACATCCTTCACTGGGACAGCTGTGCAAGATTTCCATTGTGCACACCTGCTGTGCACAATTGACCTGAATCCTAGTCACACTTTCATCTACAGACATTGTGATGTCTGTAAAACACCTGGAGCTGGGACAACTTTTTTTTTGGTAGGATTGTATGTCCTTTGTAGGGTAATAGTAACAAATGTGCTCCCCTACATATATTATGCATTGAACAATAGGAAGTTTTGACACTAGAATTCATAAACTTCATAAACTGCAAAAAAAATCTTTCTGGTTTCGCATAACCAGGAGAAGAATACACACTGTGTACATATCAGTGTTGATTACACACCCTGAAGAACACATCCTAGCTAGAAGAAACTTGGTCACCAAACTAAAAGAGAATGGTTACTGGGGTTAACAACGTGCTATGTTTTACTCTGTAGTTAACTAAAGTAAACAGTGCCTTGCAACCTGATCTCTTTTGCCCACTTACCATACAGACATCTTGCACTGGATGAGTATCAGCATATAAACATTTATATGTATTACGTGAAGAAAAAAAAAAAAGTTAACTACTGAGCAAATGTGAATAACTAATAGATTCTTGTAGGGAATAATGGTGTATTTTAGCATTAAACTGTGCAGTGGTAATGTTGATTGCACTTGTGAAGCAATGTCTACTCTTTAAAAATTAATGAAAGTGACTCCTGAATGCTTACCATAAAGCTATATTTTCCTTCATCACCTTGGTATCCTGAAAACTATTTTCTTTATGCTAGGCTGACAATTATTATTTTGAGTGCTTCAAATCTTTTCATTAAATATTTATTCATCTTTTTGTGGGAGGGCGGGTTAAGGTCTCAATTTCAGTTTCTATCATTCTTCTGAAATTTCCAGCACACTTGTCTTCTTTCTGCTTTCAAGCTTACTATTCCTCTTTTGGTTAATTCTGTTTCTTAAAGTTAATAGGGAAGAACTGGTTTTGTAATGTCAGACAAACACTTAGATTACAAAAGTATCTCTAGTCTAATTCTCTACCTTTAAATCAATAATGTAAGCATTAAAGGTGCAGGGGTTTTTATAAATAAAAATTAATAAAATATAAATTCCTTACTGTTGAAAAAATCTTATAAAATGCAAAATATAGTGATTACAAATAAATTCAGTTTCATTGATACTATCATTACAATTATTGACGTATACTTTTTGACTATGTTCTGGAGAAGTGAGTAGCTACCTTATATTTTAGTATATGGAGCTAGCTTAGCACCTGCAAAATAAAAATATGTCTGTTTTATACATACAGGAAAGACTCACAAGAGTAATAACATGGAGGGGATGCTTTTCTGAAGTTTGATATCTTGGCATCACCTCAGGCACCATCTCAGAAATTTAAACTGATTTAATCATAAACTTAAAATTGCACTCTTTTCAGTGGAGAATGGAAAAAATTCTTACCTGAGTAAAAGGTTCTTTATTATTAAAATTGGTGGTAAAACTGAATTTGAGAAGCTTAGTTAATGAAAGTCTTAAAAGAATATAAAAAAAAATCATATAAATCTAGGCATGGCTGATGCAAAACTAGTTATAATGTTGATGAGGGGAAAAGTAAAATAGGTTTTGCAAGGCCTGCTTTAAAAAAATAAAGTTTAAACAAGGTGAGATATAAACAAGATATCCCAATAAACAGAAACAAGTGTTTTACAAAAGTAAAATCCAAGGTGAGGATAACAAGCCCTCTATCCAGTCTTTGTAGATCAAGGCCTAGCAGACTGTACAGCTGGGACAGGTGAGGATTATTCCACCAAGAGAAGTCTTGAAGGGAACTCATACATCTGTTCTATTATGTGGTAAACCTGTTTCTGGTGTAACACAGAACATAAACCTGTGACATGTAAGTAAGGGACCTCAAAGTGATCTTAATGGCTCTTTTTCTTTTAGTTGGAGAAAATTAAGAACAAGCAATTATGTGTCCAAGATCCCTCATTCTTCCAGTATAGTATAATAAATCTGATTTACTCAAATCTACAGTTAACAAATGCCATTGTCATTACACAAGAAACATGGTGGCTACATTTCTGTATCAGGCTTATACTGTGTTTTAAAAAATTCAATATCCCATTTTGCTTGTCCTTAATATTTCTTCCAAAGTAAGGAGCTGATAAGTCAACATAATAAATTATCTTGCTTCGTGTATCTGTGCATCAGGTTGAGTGAAGTTGAGAATCATACAGAGGTTAGAGAAATCTTCTTGTTCAAAAGATCATCAATGCCTGTTCAAAACTCTGAATCTGTCCTGTAAGCTCTACATAGGGCTGCATTTTACTGTAGTCATAGATAATGCAATTCTTGGCGTTATTACAAGGGTCTGTTTGCAGGGATTTTTTCTATTTGTGAGAAAAGATAAAAATATGTGTATGCATTTATATTTTTTTATCAAATGTATTTAGGATACTACCATGGGACTCCATCCTTTTAAGGAGATTAAATTGCCACTAGGGTCTAATAGATCTAGCTTGAAGTCTGAGTGACTGTGGTTTGTGGCTCCTGAAGAGTTAACTGGAGAACACCAGAACTATTCCCCTCTCATATTTAGATAACAATTTGACACCTTTATAAATTCATGAGCTGGAATTGCTCTGCACAAATGCACAATATCTTATTTTTCATTCAGCACTGTTTCCATTTTCCAGTGCCCTGTCTGACTTTGCTCATACTTTGGAAAGTAGTGTGATGCATCATTTATGCTGCCTTCCACCTTTATTGACTGATGGCCTCCTTTGCTGTCAATCATTTCATTGCATTTTGTCAAAAATAATGTGAAAAATTTAGTTACTGATATGACTGAAGTGCATTCACCTGTAAACAAGTACTTGAGACAGAAATCAGAAAGAATGGTTAGCTAAGGTCATTTCAGTTACGACAAGACCTAAACGGAAGTCACATGCTAGTATCTAATCGACAAAGTGACAGATATTATTTCCTTGTTTGATTGGGAGAGAAAAGCATGTTATCAATAATTAATAAGAAGTTTTTTTCTTTTGAAAGAGGTTCAGTTTGGTAGCATGTGATCCATAGCTTTATGCAAAAGACACTAATCTAAGGGTGTTATACGACCTGACCACAGAACTGCCTAACTGCCTATCTCTTGCTCAAATCCAGAAGTGTTATTTTCAAACGCCAACTAGTCACAGTAGATACATGTCACAGAGCAGCAAGTTTAAGGCTGCTTCTCCAGGGAAGAACCAGGACCTGAGAGTGACTACAGCATCATGTCCCCATTGACCAGGACACTGTCCTGTGGCACCTGAGCTAGGTGGGCACGGCTAGGTGGTGGTAACAGTCCGAGATAAGGGGAGTGATTCAGGGACCATCCAGGGACTTTAATCAGGAGCAGCAGGAGACTCTACTGGAGAAAAGGCTACAATGTGGGTCCAAGGTTCATCAAGGAGGCAGAGCCAGAAACAGGACTGGAGATGGCACACCCACAACATAGGTCAGGCCAGGTCTGTAAACCCAGACCCAAGCTTAAATGTCGCTGCTGGGCCCATGGGCAGAGGGTGTAAATGGAGGCTCCACACAAGTCTGGTCGGGTCCTCAGGGCCACGAAGGTCTGTTCATGCAGTCAAGGCCCTGAGAATAAACATATGATGTCAAAGGAAAGTTTTGTCAGGATTCTCCCTGTGGTACAGTGTCAGGCTGTACTGAGATAGCTGTTTTGAACAAAGATGCATTATAAAGCTATCAGAGCTTGATGATTAAGCCTACACAGGAATATCTGAGGATATAATTTGAAGTTGTGTGCTTTTGACTAATATGTTACACTGCTGCTGCATTGTGGTTTAAACTTTGATGCCTGTTCAGTAGCTTATACCTTTATAAACTGTGGAGTATAATGGAACCAGTGTGTTCCATTCAGTACACGAAGTATTTATAGAAGTCCTGGTTGCCTTTGGCATCCCGTTCTAGATTCAACTCTGTGCGGGCTTTGACTTTCCTGACCATGTCTCTTCATGCTCGGACAGCATGAGCAATCCCAAACTACACTTCATGAGGCCCTAGCCTGAGCTTAAATGCAGCCCCTGGTGAGGGGGGGCGAGGTGGGTGGGTGATCATAGGTGAGGCTGGTCAGGACCATTAAGGCATGTTACTGCCCTCAGGGCCCTGATAAAAGCATCACAGGATACATCACTGAGTTAGAATTCACCTCTTGTAAAACCTTAATATTTAGTTATTTAGATTTCAGTACTACAGTCCTCAGAAAGATAAACCTCCTGTGAAAGTCAATCGTAATTGTGCTAGCATCGAATCTGGATAATCAGTGTCAGAGATTTTTGAGAAAGGCAGTTTGTACATTTCATTAAATGTTTTAAGTGTTTTATAGCATTCAAATGAACAAGAGAGAAAGATAAATTTTAAATCAGTAAGTCTAATATCACTTCATGATAAAAATGATAAAAAGGTAGAAGGGGGAATGTCACTATCTGGTTTTGTTTGGTAGAAGCTGGTTATAGACAATATCAAAATATTAAAGCAAACAGAATGAGGTATTAGCACATGATCCCAAATTTTTATATTCCCTATTATTAATAAAAGTAAGGAACTTTCATGTGATATGACCCATCCCTGAGCCCTCCACGCTTACAGTCTCTCACAATGAAGTTGACCTCTGTTGAACCTTCATAAATTTTTGAAGACCGTGTATGTGGGGTCCAAATTCTTTGTACCTTTCCTGAGGAAAAGCACCAACAGTAGGTTTTAAAAACGCATACAATCTCTTGCATTGCATATGAAATTAATTCACAAAATATTCCATCTCAACACACTGCCTATATTCTTACAGTGTGAGTCATTTCAGTTATACGACAAAAAAATGTTGCAACATTGTTCATACCATAACAACACATTACCTTTCCTCAATAAAAAAAAAAAAAAAAAAAAAAAGGAAAAAAAAATCCTCCCTGTTCTCCAAGCAAATACAGCTGAACTTATCAGAAGTACACACATTTAAATATACAAAACCAGAGAAGACTTGGGGGTGGGGGTGAGAAGTCTATTAACTAACAGGAAAGGAAGAAGCATGAATGGCTTTTGAAGAATTCAACATTGGATATTTCATGATTTTAAATTGCAAAATTATTCTCTTAATCTTTCCTCATTCTTGACTGCTGCTTTTTTTTTATTTCTCCTCACACAATCTGTGATTTGACAGCTGCTTTAATGAAACTGAAGTTTCTACCTGTTTGTAGTCCAATGTGTATTTGAGTATAATGTTTCAGAAAAGTTTCATAATTAGATGATTCAGAAATGGTTATATTTTTGTCAAAATCTGTTTGGGTTATGTGTAGTGCAGCCCTATACCTGGGAAGGGTCAGATGTAACCTGAGCATCTTTTAACCTCACTAAACAAAAGATTCGCCTGAAGATGAGAGAGGCATGGGAAGGCAACAGCAGACTAATATTTCTTTTCTAACCCTTCCCTAAAGATAACAAAAGGTAGGTGCGGGAAAACAGTCAAGATGTTTCTGTGATTCTTGGTGACTTGTAGGAGGATATATTATAGACAACCCACTATTTCAGCTCAGTGTAATATATATTGTGAAAAAGTGACAGACTGGAATAACATGAACATAGAGGCTCCTACAAGGCAAAACTGGCTATGACTACGTCTCCTCAGCAAGGGTTCCATGCAGAGTGGGGAACCTGGTGATATTGTCAGGTTACCACAGGCCCCCATTTTTCCTTTGTCTCTGCTGAGAGAACTGGTTTTATACCATACTTATTCATCTGCATTTTCAAAATCAATCATCATCTTTGTCTACTCTTCAACAGCAATCATACCACCATAGATGTCGCTCCGTTAGGCAGCCCTTCTCATTACATTTCCCTGGAGGCGTGCTGGGATCTCACATTCAAGTGGCATCTGCCATCAGCTATGCTAAGATGCCAACAACATAGGGGAAGAGATCACAAGTAGGTCACACTTTAAAAAAGACACAAAATCCAAACCTCCAATCATTCCTAGCATTTGAGACTGACTTTAGATCTACTGTCTTAGAATAGATGATCATGCAGAAGACACAATCCTATTATTTTGCAGCTTAAACACTCATGAGTATGATGCTATTTCAGGAAACAATACAAGCAATGAAATATGAGTGATATCTATATGTTAGACAAAGGCATGTGAAGAAGAAGATGTGACCACAGCAAGACAGCAGAAACATCTGTTCCTTTTGTTTTGAGTAAAATTATATTTACGTGGAAAAAAAAGGAATCCTGTAGGCTTATTCAGACAGCTAAGCCATGTCTTTCAAACAGGTAAAAAAGGGTTATACTGTAAAAAGTCAGCATTTAGGCAAGCACAGGAAAGAGTACTGGATAAACAATCACACCTGAGTTCCTTAAAAGTAACAGAGACTGCATGTTAACAAATGGCAAAGTTAGAATTTGCTCACAGCTAACTGGTGGTAAAGGTGTGCTATTGCAAAATTCAGTATGCATCTGAACAAATAAACCATGTATCATTAGCTGAGAGCAGAGGCTGCACAGCCTTAAAAACTTATCACCGTTGCTGATTACAGCATTTTTCCCTTTTACTGGGTGATAATTATCATGTCTATTTCTCTTCAACAACCTATTTTTCACTTGTTTCCACACAGACTGTAGTTCTTTTACCAAGAGAGAACAGTCATGAAAAGGGCATATTCACTATTCCAGCTTTTATCACGTTCTCATATAGTAAGTACTGGTCCTAGGGCTGTTGGAAATGGATTGACAGAGTAGTTAAAAAATAGATTCACATAAACTATGGAAAATCTATATATTACATCACATTTCCACATGACCTTGCAATAAAATGAAGAAACAGAATTTCAGTACTTCACGTGTAATGGTGTGCTGCTTTAGTTTGACAGAAAATGGGCATTATCATTATTTTTTACTATACCTACCCCTAGAAAGCAAATAACTTTTCATAGAAGAGCACCTGCGATTATATCACTATCCTTCAATTTACCTTCAAATCACTTCCCTATCATTGATCTAAAAATTGCTTTTCCTCTTAATGCCTCATTTCCCAGTCTGTAAAATGGGAATAGTACTATTCTACACTACAGTTCTTTTATGTCAAATGCTCAAATAAAAAGGCAATATAGGTGATATAATTATCTTACGTAGGTAAATTTTGATGGGGAAACCAGATATAAATGTGTGCTGTTCGGAGACATGACTTCCTGAGCACAGCATCTGGAAAAACATCAACATGAACCAAAGGAAAAGTTGTTTAGATGATATATTCAGCTATAACTATGACTAATAGGATGAGGTTTTAAAAAGGAGCATTTAAGGTGAATATCAATAAAAGCTTTCTGAGAATGAGACTGGAGTGTGGCTTACTTTCAAATTACACCAGTGGAGAGGCATCTTGCTAGAGAACTGAATTAAAAACCACTGAAAATACATCGTAAATCATAGTATTGCATTTTTTTGATTGGACAGCAACTGCAAAATCTTTAATTCTGATTGCTCTGTTTTTTTATTTTCTCTCTTTCTCAGAAAATAAATTAAAAAAATAAAAAACTACAGATGAGATTTGTAGTTACTATTTCCACCCATTACTGAGACAGAATTTGATTTAAAAAAAGACCAAGAGCATACTCTACTCAAAACTCATTTTCAAGTTTTTGGGTTTCAATCATAATAAAGAAGACCTTATGTTCTAACAAAATATTTTAATATACCATTGGGGTTTATGAAGTCATGAATGTTACGTGAAATTATTTGAGACTTTCACTGAAATCTTGTCCCTGGAAATCTTCAGTAATCTAATCAGCATTTTAATCCTAATGATATGTAATGTATTTTTTGTTTTACTTAACTGGTTACAATAACTGATATAGACTTTTTATTTAATTACTACTCAGTGAAACCATTTAAGTTTTAAAAAGAGAAGGGAAAAGCATCTATAATAAGCAAACTCAAATTGTATAGCTACAATTCTAATTTATGTAGTAGACTTTGTATAAGTTTCCCATAGTTTTTCACAGGCCAGTCATACAGAACTACAGGATGGAAAAGTAATCCATCCCAAAGAAAGACATTTTGAAAAGACATGTTGTCATTGTGATTGTAATAATGTCCCAAAAATGAACACAGTGAATATTTGCTGGAAGCAAGAGGTACCTGAAGGATGCCAGCTGAGAAATGTTGTTTCAAATCATTATTTTCTTTATTCTGTGGCTGAAGTAACACATCACAGAGCACAGAAACTGAGATAAAAATAAATCATAAATGTTACTGAAAACAAAATAATAGGATAATAAAATATTAAAACATTACAAGCAAAATTTGGCATTGAGTGAAAATCACAGGGTCCTTTTGTCTTCTTAAGAGCTCTGGTAAGTATGTTATCTGGGTTCATATAACTGCAGCTTCATTTTTGGCAGTAGATGAATATGCTTCTGTTGTAAACCTCAGTCTCTTAATGCTGAACACTTCCAAAAAGAACATACAGTTTGGATACTGTGTATTTCATGAAACATCATAAACTGTCCTATCTACATTTAAATTAAAATTTAAATTGTATCGGAGTCTTCAAATTTGAGTTTGACTAAATTATAGATGTATTAAAAATTAAAAAGGTCAGGACATATTACAGAAGTGATTGAGATTTCTGGGGAAATACTTGGGTGCCCCCTGCAATGTCTATGCTAATGTAGAGCTGAATATCTTATTCTTGTTTTAGTCTATTATGTGAAGAGTTTGTATTAAGAAATAGTTATATTTAGGATGAAACTGTGAAAACCGGGTATGAATTTAGGGGGAAGTTAAAGGTTAGTTAATGCTTTTAAGCTAGTTGTTAAATGAAACATGCACACTCCCATTAGGAATCAACTTCTCATCCTTTCACAGAGAAGAATTAGAGGTTGGTGTTCTCCAGCAGGAAGGTGGAGGGGAGGGGTCGTTTTACTGTGACCAGTATCGTATGAACGTATGTATGTTCTCCATGGGCAAGTAGCAGATGTCTAGATACTGCAGGTAACTCTAACAGGAAAAAAACCCTCTTCTCTTCCGAGGCTAGAGTGGTTGAACTGAATGACCTCAGAGTCTTGTGAGATTCTTCAAGAGCTTTTTCAGGAACTTAATTAATCCGTCCCTTCATCAAGCCAGCAAACCCACTACTGCTGAGGAACAGCACAGATGCACAGAGAGGTTTGTATTTTCACTTCAGATTGGCACAGAGGGACTGCGACCAAATGAGCAGCCCCAGCTGGGGGCTGGAGGCATCAGGTGGGCAAAGCATCCCAGTCAGGAGTTTACTGCCGAGCTGAAAGTTTCTCATCTGCCGTCTTCCACCAAGGAAATACCGCTTTAAGCAGAGGCTCTACTGGAAGCAAAAGGCAGATTGCAGTGGTGGGTAATTGCTATCAGAAAAATAGCAAGCTAGGCTTCCGAGTGCAGAGAGAATTTCATGGTAACTTGCTTGCCAAGTGCACAAATGTGTCAGACCTCCTGAGATGTCTCTACCAACTGCTAGAAAATAACAGAAAGGGTCTGTAGCTGGTGTGCATGGGAATAAAAACAGCAGAGTGAAAAGCAGGAGAGAGATTTCAGGGTGAGGAGTGGAATTAGGCTTTTAAGAGTGTTTTAAGCATACCAAACCCACTAGACTAGTGTTGTTTGCAGTGCTCTCAGTAATTCTTGTGGGATCAAAGAAGGATGAAGAGATGAACTTTTAATGTTGGGCTGAGAAGCCAGTAGTAAGGATTCAGATGCATCAAAAGCTGGGGACACTTTTAGTATCATGGATGTTGATGCAGGAGAAATGTACTTCATCTGAATGATAAGTGGGCCAACCTGCTAACACTTAATGTAAAGGAAGTTGAGACTGAGCTTTTCAACTAAAGAATAGGAGAAAGCTGACAAGTACCGAACAGCATAGAGCTGAAGATGACATATCTATTATGAAAGATGTTATGGACATTTTGTTAGTCACTGTGAAGGCTAGAGCACTGGATGATATTTGTCTAACACAGAGTATGATTTAAACAGAGTGCTGAGAAGAGAACTAAATCTGTACATTAACAATAGAAAGTTTAAATTTTCAGATTAAGGAACATGAATATCAAAATAGCAAACGTAACAGAAACTTGGTGGAAAGAGGACAATTTGCTAAGCACCATTCAGTGAAATAAAATTAGCAACAACAACGATAAAATGAATAGTGATAATTTGCCAGGATCAAATGATATGCACCTGAGAGTTCTCATCCTTTTGCTTAAAATTCACCTGGTACTCGAAGTACTTGGCAGATATGAAGGTACTTTTTAAATTGATCCCAGATGAGACTCCAAGAAATGCAGGGTCAATAAGCCTCATATCTCAACAGGGTAAATTGATAGAGCCTATAATAAACTATATGTTAATAAGCACATGGATAAACCCGACCATATACTGGGGAAGATCAATGTGGATTCTCAAAGGGAAATCCTGCCTCATAAACATACTGGAGTAATTTGAAAGTTCAACACATGGGTAAGGGTATTCTGCCTGATATATCCTACCTGAACTCCCACAAGGTTTCTGGCACAATTTGTCACCCAAAGCTTCAAAGAACCCAAGCAGTTACAGCATAAGGTTTAAAGTCTCTCATTTGATTTCATCAGTTGGTTAAAATATGAAACAGAGGGTAGGAATAAATACTTTTTGCAGTGTAATCACCACTGAATTCCACACAAAACTGTGCTGGGACTTGTGCAGTTCAAGATACTCATAGATGACCTGGAACAGTGGCAAAGTCTACTGCTGATAACAAGTTATTCAAGGCAGTAAAAATGAAGGCAGGCTATGAAGAATTGCAGAAGGACCTTAGGAAGCTGAATGAGTGGCCAATAAAATGGCAGATGAAGTTCAGTATAGATAAATGTCAAGCCATGCATATGGGAATGAGCAGGCCTACATTCATATATAACATAATGGGCCCTGAACTGGCCATTATCACTCAGGAACAAAATCATGGGTTATAATAAATGGCTCTATGAAAATGTCAGCCCAATAGTAGTTAAAAAGGCAAATCAAAGCTAAGGATTATTAAAAAAAGTAATAAAGAATAAAACAGGGAACACCATATCACATTGTATAATGCTCTGGTGTCACCCCTCTCTCCTCCATTTGAAACAGATTCTGTGAAAATTGGAAAAGGTTCAGAGAAGGAGAACAGGGATTATCAAAGGTATGGAACTGCTTCTTTGTATGAAAGAATCAAATAAGATAAGACTGTCAGGCTTGGAAAAAAATGATGAACGAAAGAGCTTAAGATAAAGCTCTTTTAAAAAGCACCTGGGAGAGGCTGGTTAAGGATTGATAGTCCATTGTAAATATAACATTGTCCGAAATAAAAGGAGGGATAAATCAATTTAGTAGGAGTCAGGTTCAAAACAATTTTAAGGACGCAGTTCTTCACACAGCAGCTGTAGGCTGCTGGCATTGCTCCAAAGGATGTTGGAAACACTAAAAGAAACAGGCTGAAGGAAGAGGCTAGGAAAACTTATGGAAGAGGAGTCCAAAGACATCGACTAGATGCATATGTATCATCTCTACCTCCAGAACTGAAAATCATTGGAAAGAATATTAAGGAGCAATTATCTAGACACTTCCCAATTTTTTATTCTTCCCTAGATTTCCACTTATGACATGTTTTATTTTGTAAACAATAGAAATGTGTAGTTAGTGTGACTCAGGATGGCCTTTGCTATATATATCCATTGTTCTTGATTCTTCCAATGACAAGCACTACCTATATCTATACCTGTAAATGAAACAAGGTCAAGGGTACAGATCAAGAAGCATGGCCTCACTGTTTATACATGCATTACAACTTCACCCTGATCCTTATGTGACCCTAAAACCATAGCAATTTTGTATGAACTTCTCCTGTGACCCTAAAACCTTTTGTATGAACTTTTCCTTTTCTGTTCAAAGTTCCTGGCAGTTGTTTCATAGACCGTCCAAGTCTCATTTTCACAGAGTGAATTGAAAAGATATCTGTATGCCCTCATCTGCGGTGCAAGTATGTTCAAGAGTGCTTTGCAGTGTGAAGGTCGGTGACGATGGGCACTGGAGGAGTGTGGGAGGTGGAGGCAGCCACGCCTGGCGCAATGTTGACCATTCTGCCTGTTCGAGTCAGTGAAGGAGGCACAGTAGGGCACCTTAAATGTCGTTTCAGATGCTCGTGGCCAAGGAGTGCAGCAGCACGCGGTGCGGACAGCAGCAGCCTGGTGCTTGAGCACCAGCCCTCTCACGGGACAGGCAACGCGTGGTCGAACAGAAGCAGACAGTGGTAGGCACCCTACCCTTTCCTGAAACAGAGCCTGTAATTAAGAATGATAAATGGTACTTGATCCAGGAGGGATTTGGGCTATCCCAATACAGAATTTGATCACTCAGGTGATTTGGCTGCGTGCTATTTTTTTATAAGCAGAGTCCATGTTATGTCTATGTTCTCCTATACTCATTGCTCCTGGATACAAGATTGTCCACATATTCCTTGTTCCTGGATACGTCGGTCCTTAATACAAGTTTTATATTCTCACCTTGGCAACAGCAACATTAATCTTCATAGGTATGGACTGCACACATAGCAGGAAGAATAATTATGAAAAAGCATTTCTCCTCATACCTACTATCTTATTTCTTAGTTCATAAGCCACTACTTGTTATTCAAGGCTGCTAAATCAAAATGTTCTGGAGGTCAAAAGGCCTCAGGTACCTACTGTTTTTTGGGACAAATCACTACTTTCACCAATCTGTTTTATGCCTTGAATACTACTTAATTATTGGTCTTTTCAATTTCAGATTGCTGTTCATATCAGGTGTGTTTGAACATTTTTAATAGAACTGCACCATGTTTTCCTAATACTAACAAACCAGACTATCTCTAGTTTCAGGTGAACTGGTGCTTTATTCTTGCACAGAAAGAAATGACCGAGACACGTGTGATCTAAACTAAATATTTTATGTTTAGCCAGCACTGTGTTCTTGGAAAGCAGACACCAAACCCTTGCAAAGTTTTTAGTAAAGAGATGCAATATTTCCTTTACCTCCTGTTTACTGATACACTTGGTACTTGAGTATTTAACAGTAGTCTCTGGTTTCTTCTTCATTCAGTGGTTTCACTTTTCAGGATCTGAGGTTTCTTCTTAGGCATGCATCATTCTTGTTAAACTTGGCAAAACAATTTTTTTTTTATAGAAACGGCGCTGTTCCCTAGATTGTCACCAACAGATATTACAGATGTTTATAAAGGCATTGTTTCTTCTTTAAAAAACAGTTTATAATCTGTTGTTAATTACAGACTGTCTCCAGAGGAATAGCACATGGGAGCAGTAGAAATTTTTACTTTTTTTGCTTCCTTAAAGCTGAGAATGTTCTGCAGGATGATCACAGTTCTGCTCTACAGCTAGAAATGCTGAGATAAATCTACTTCATAATCTTTTTCTGATTAGAACTCAGTGGAAGATCCATATAATAATTCAGTTGATTTAGTATATTTCACTGATTAAAGACTTCTGTCTATAAAATAATTTTCCTCCAAAGTTATTATGTTGATGTGACTAAAAAATAGTTTGATTAATACTGTAACAATGTCTACCGAAAAAAATATATGATTTGCTATTTATGACAAATTAAGAGAAAGATTTATTAACATTATATGCTGAGGAAACATCATCTATGTAGTTCATTTGTCTAAAAATTGTTAATTTATTTGGGTTTTTGATCTTTTTCATTGGCCAAACTATTGGGGAAAAAAAAAAAGATTTTAATAAGTCTCTAATTCATTTGATATTAATCATCATGAAAACATTTGACTTTCATGTAGGCATATAATAATATAATGTCTTACACTTTATGGGAATCCCTCAATATTTTATCATCAATCACTGTGTCATTGAAACACAATGATAATTTTTAAAAGAGAATTAAAAGGCATGGTTTTGAGTAATCAAAGGAACTCAGATAAGGCCTAGCTTGAGTCTAAAAGGGCTGATCATTTCAAGGCCTAACTCAGCCTGAACCTACACTATTGCTTAGGATTTCCATGAAAGTAAATCAGCTCAAGTTATTATTTTTTCATAAACATAAATTTCTATTTAAGAACAGTCACACAGGTATTTTGTTGCTTTGTTTTGTTTTGTTTTTTCCAAAAAAAAAATCCAAAACATTTGCAAATGCTTTTGTACACCTACATAGACTTTCCATATAGATCAGACAGCTGATCTGAGTTTATCACTGAAAAGAAAACAAGAAAGGGAAAGACTAGGTTCATTGGAAAAGCTGAGTCACTTACCTTTGAGCAGCAATCCACATTTGGATTGCATAATCTGATCTCAAAACTACATGACCATAAAACTACAGAAGACTTTTGATCTGAATGGGATCCTGGAATCAATTCAGTACTGGAGCATACACCTATGTCTCTCTTAACCACGCATAATTTAAAGTTTTGCTTGCTGAATATTTAGGGAATGTAGTGTGCTTTCTGTACAAACAGAACCTAAATCTCTATGTTTCCATATTTTTCATCGTTACTGGAAAATATTTTCACTGGACAAAGTATGCTATAATTTGACTTATTCCATGACTGAGGTGCCTACGCCTGGATGTTTCTACAGCCATTACAGACAGAGAATGGTCCATAACATGGTGACAGATGAGATAAAAATCTCTCTGTGGTATTGCAATTCTAAATTCGTGGCATGATGGGTGACAATAAAATTACAGGTGCCCACTGATGTTAAAACATAATGATATCACTGTTACTAATCTTATACCCTGCTCCTTTGTGTGTCACGTCCAAATAATTGTTACCACTTTTGCCATGTATCTTTGCAGAATCCTCTGCTTTCCTCTGTTTTTTTTTTCCAGAACAGCCTCTGAGGTGTCTGTGCAGCCACCCTCTGCCGCTGCACAGCTGCACTCTCTGATGAAAAAAGATCATTCTCTTTCTTCCCCCCAGTCGTGTCTTCTCTTCTCCCATGAAAATTGTTGAAATATAGCATAGCAGCAATATGTGGAAGATAGTCTGTGAAACCATCTAGTGCGCCAGGTTGTATTGCAGTACTTTCCAGGTGAGTTTAAAGCACAAGGTCAAACTCACATTTTCATCATACCCAGCTCCTCCATAAATCTCAGTGCCCTATTGCTCAAAAACTGCAGTGATATTACAGGATTATTCTTGTTATCAATTTATTAGAAGATCTAAGTGTTTGTTTGTTTTGTTTTTTTTTTTTTTTTTAATGTGCTGTTTCGGTCCACTGAATAGGTGGGACATGGTAAATTAAATGTTTGAAGGTGAGTGTGAAAATACTCCTTTAAATAATGCAGAAACAAAGTGAATGCTGGGTCAGAACCTATACTTGTAGATAATTATAGATCAGATGCACTACCCGTATCTTGGTTTTATCTGCCTAAGTTATGTTACAGAAAACCTGTCTGACTGAAGTAAAATGATGAAGTATATTGCAGAATCATATTTCTGTTACTGTTGGTCTTACTTGGTAGAAATCCTAAAAGAAAGAGTTATTTCCTCTGAGTCATATAGAAACATGTTGTAATTTAACATATACCTCTAGCTTATAGTGAAATACAGAAAAACAAACAAACAAAAAAAAAAAAAAAAAAAAAAAACAAAAAACAAAAACCAAACTATGTCAGATTTGCAACAGAACTCAGACAAAATCTATTATCTGCTGAAGTAGCTGAGGAATTAACCCAGCAATGTATAACAAAATAAAGGAGTATTTTTCTTCCACTACCAAGAAAACTTCGAAGTCTTGCTACAATACTCTCAAGACATCTAATTTTTTAACTAGTTCAAAATAATTTACAATGAATAATTTGCTGTTTCAAAGACCGCATCTGTAAATATCAAAACATCCACTGATAATAAACTTGGTTGTGTTAAAGGTATGCAAACATTGTTTATCTTTACTAGCATATGAATAATTCATAAATGATCAAGAACTTTTCAAAAATCAGTTTATGGATCACAGATTTCTTTTAAATATTTTTAAAAAAATGTTTACATTCTATACAGATTGACTCTGTGTTCTACAAACTGCTCTTCCAAAGCTTAAAGGTGTCCTAAAGGACTCTGCATAAAGTATATAAAATGACAGTGAAACCCTGACATGAAATTATGGCTTTTACTAAGCTTTTTATGCTTCACTTGTGCTCAGAATTCACAGGATTTACATAGAACAAAAAGTCCAAAGCATCAAGTTCATTTCAATTTTGAAGGTTTACAGTTGCTTGAGTTCGTGACTGTAACCAGATGCTTCCCACTTCTCTCAGCACTGCAGCTGAGGTGTCTAGCTACCAGAAGCAGTCAAAGCCCAACGTTAGCAATTCACACAAAAGTTGGGGACTTTGTCTTGGTTTCAATTTGAATTAAACCAAAAGCAGAAATTTTTCAACGTTTCCTGTAAACCAGATGGAATACTTTAGTCACTGAAATTAAAACAGTTTTAGCAAATAAATACATGAAGCAATTTTCAGCAATCTAAAAGCTAAAAACAGTAGTAAATGTGAATTTCTCTGAGTAAATATGTAGTTATATGGGATACTGGGCTCTGGAATAACCTTCCAGGATGACAGTACAGAGCAGTAGACATGGGGAAATAAATTTATGCCAATCTTTGTAGCAGCTGATACTTAAAGTCCCATCATTTTGGCAAGAGACTAAAATAAGTTATTCCCCCTCTCACCAATCCTATGACAAGAGAGTCTCCCACAGCTGCAGTACGTTACTGCAGCCTATCTCCCACTTTGGTACTCCCTGAGTCTGCTGGTGAGCAGAAAAGTGGTTTGGCCTTGGCCTGCATCCTACTGCAACTGAGACATAAATTAATGCTAAAGAAAGTACTCCGAACAGCTAGTGAGTTTTGTGACCTAACAACCTGTTTGACATCCAAACACTTCAGATGTTTCCTATCACAGCACGATCTATTACGTTGTTTCATGTCGCAGGAAGGAACATCCTTGAGAGATATGCAAGAGAAGCCTGGAAGATAAGAGATGTGGCTTTGTGAGTTTCAAAGGGCCCTGGAGTTGCAGACTCTGCAGACAGTGGGTACTGCATATAGCATTTGTATCTCAGACACATGAATCCTGAAATTCTAGTGACTGACAGGTTTCAAACTAGAAGAACTGTTTACAGCAAAAGCTTTTCTTACTTTGGTAAGAAAAAAGCTTTCAAAAAATTCCGATGTGTTTGGAGACACAAATGCAGAAAGTTGCTCACCCACTGCAGTCGTGCTCCACTCTTACAGGTGGTAAACTTGGAAGGGATGGTGTTCTGGAAGACGTGTTGCCATTTTAGCATGTGACTCTACCACGCTAACAGGTTGTGGAGTAGAAATAATTTCACAGACAAGACCTGTATTACTTCTCTACAGAGTAATGGGGTAGGTTCATGTCCTAGCTCCAGAGAGACTGGAGGGAAGGACCCCTTGCTCCTCCTATTCCTTATATTCAGAAAATTTCCCATCAGCTCTACTTGTTATTCATGTGTTTTATCTCTGAACATTATGTGAAATATACAGGACAATGGACAAAATTTTTTTTCACAGTGTGCTGTTCTTCAATTAATTTAGGAATTCATTATGTTTGCACACATGTATGTTAGTTAGATGTATAATTACTATTACAGTGTTAATTTAGGACAAGTTAATGTGTATAATATTGCTCAATATGAATTTTTTATTTTTCAGATTTGTGCCTACTGTTAAGAATTATCCATAACTTTTTTCATGTTAAAAAATTACAGAGAACTGGTGTTAGAGTGGTACTGGAATTACTAAGTAATTTCTCAGTGAGTATTTTTTCCTTATTTATTTTTTGGGGGATATGAAGTGAAAAAGAAATTTAATGGATTTTAATATGATGATAAATGAACTGTCACTCATCTGTAATTGTTACTATAGCTGTTAATTACATAAAGCAAAAATTCTGCTTCAGATCACCATTGCAATTGTATACAGTCACCTTTTTTTAATATCAGACATGATCTGAGAGCCAATAACTGCAAGAGCAGTGGCTCTTGAATCTCATATCCTTCAACACTTTGGCACAATATCATAAATCTTTTTTTTTTTTTTTCCCTCTAAGGATCAATCTATTAAGTGACGTGAGCTGGATGAGATTTCAAGAGGAAAGGTATCCTGTATGCAGAGGAAGAGTTAGAGCTTGCTGTGATTCTTTATAGTAAATAGTAGGTAAGCACTGTCACTCTCACTTCATGTCTGTGCTGGGTTTGTGTGTGTGTCATGTCTTGGTAGCAGGGGACGGGGCCATGGAGGTGGCTCCTGTGAGAAGCTTCTCGAAGCTCCCCCGGCTCCAAGTTGGACCCTCCTCTGGCCAAGGCCGAGCCAATTAGTGACGGTGGTTGCACCTCTGTTATATTTAAGAAGGGGAACCTGGGATGAGGAGGAGTTGTGAGGGAGATATCTATGCAAACACCAGGGGCGGTGGAAGAATGGAGGAGGAAAAGGGGAAGGTGCACCGGAGCAGAGACTCCCTGCAGTCCTTGGAGAGAAGGCAAGATGTCCACCTGCAGCCCATGTAGTTCCACAGTGGAGCAGATGCCCACTGAAGCCTGTGGAGGATGCCATGCCCAAAGAAGGCCAGGACTCTGAGGGAAGCCCGCACTGGAGCAGTCTGTTGCTGTGAGGACTGCTGCCTGTGGAAAGGACCCATGCTGGAGATGTAGCCCATGAGGACCCACATCAGAGAAAGTTTATGGAGGACTGTCTCCCATGAGAGGGACCCCACGCTGGAGCAGGGGAAGAGTATGAGGAGTCTGTCCCCCGAGGAGGAAGGAGCAGCAGTTTCAATGGGTGATGAACTGACCCTGACACCCATCCCCTGCTCCCCTGCACTCCTGGTGGGAAAGAGGCAGGGAAATTGGGAGCAAAGCTGAGCCTTGCAAAGAAAGGAGGGGTGGGAGGAAGGTGTTTTTAAGATGTACTTGTATTTTTCACTGTCCTACTCGGATTGGTAAATACGTGGTGGTGGTGGCCAAATTAAATTGGTGTTCTTTTCTTCTCCAGTTGAGTCTGTCTTTTGTCTTTGGCCGTAATGGGTGAGTCATCCCTCCTTGTCCTTATCTCAACCCCTGAGCCTTTTGTTTTATTTTCTTCTCCCCATCCCTGAGGGGGAAGGACTGAGGGGGCAGCTGTATGGTGCTCAGTTGTTCTCTGGCCTTAAACCATGACAATGTCATATTATATGTAGTAGATAAAGAATGAGGAAATAAGAAACGGGAAGTCAAGGAACTGATTGCAGAGGAAGTCTGAATTTTGAAAATCTATACTTTTTCAATGTGACATAAATAAAAACATTTTATTGCTACCATATTTTTTTTTTCTTTTTAAAAATCTTTTTGTCATTATTCATGCTCTTTGACTTCTTCAGGTCTTAGATCTAACGTAGTATCTCCCACACTGCTGTATACAAACCTCCAGACTTTTTAACTACCATTTATTCTGGTTCTTTGGGTTCTCCAAATGATTTAGGTTTTCATTTATCTGTCCACATGCCTAAGCCTAAAAGTTGGATTGACAAACTCTGTTCAGATTATGCCTGGCTTGAGAGTTTAAAAGTGTATTCTCACCATTTAAACATGAATTCAATACCATGACTAGGAAGTCTTCCCTGAGAGGTCTGACACCTTTCTGGAACCACAAATGCTGTGTTTTGCATTATGTACTTTGGTTGGAACATTTGTGCAAAATAAAAACATTTGGTGGTGCAGAAGATATCAGGTTTCCTTGGCTGTCAGAGGAATGTTTTCACCATTAGGCTGTGTGGTTGTGATCATTTTTTCCCATTTCTGTGTTCCAGTCACTAATTATGTCATCTTTAACAAGAGTAATGAGAGAGCATTGAGCACATTTCAGGATGATAATAAAACTGATAGTTAAGTTACTCTCTCAGATGGTGAGAAGATGATAGGACAACACATAAGTATCCATCAAGTTATATTATTAAAAGAAAACTCACTGCTTTTTGGCAGAAAGGACTGAATTGTCTGTGTTCTTAAGGTGGCAACTTTGGTACCTAAGTGATCAGGGCTACAGAATTGAAGATAAATTGTTCCTGCAGTTTGAGGCCCCATTTGCCCATTGTTGATCTGTGTCAGGGCCCTGGGTGTGCAAATAGGTGTCATTGCTTTGTGTCAGAGAGTACTGGGCTCTGACATCCTGATCATTATGTCCCAACAAGAAATCAGTGTCTTATTAACCCAGTTAAAACATTAATGTCCTATGGATCAAGGGGAAAAGTTAATTTCAGATATCCAGAGGTTTATTTTTCTTGTTAGTTCTACCAGCCAGGATTTCAGTGGTAGACACATACACCTGAGGACACAGAGAACTCAATTTATCATATCCACATTTGGGACCCATGTTGCCCTTCACAAGCTCTCCTTCAAGTGAATGGATCTTGCAGCTCTCTGTCACAGATGGGAGGTATTACTGTTGGTTCTTCATCTAGCATGTGACTAATTGCTGATTGCTAGAAACTTTAAAAATATGTAAGAAAGATAATTTCTTTACTTGTGATATGTTCTAACACTTTTCATTCACATCACACTGTCTCATGCTAAAAACAGAAAGCAAAATAAACTAGGTAGACCTTTGGTCAGCCTTCTTGTGGTGTTTCTTTTTAATTTAAACTGCAACAATCTATTCATTTGCCTACAGCAAAGCCATAGGGAATAAGAGTGTTCCTCATCTCTGAATAGGGCCAGCAATTTTGTAAATGGTGGATTCTGAACAAATCACATCGCTGTGTTTTTACCTTCCCTGTTTCAATGATATCTCATCAAGTCAATTCAACAAACAGAATTGACAGCAATACTCAAAGTACTGCTGGGCAGGGTGATGGGGTTTTTTTGGGAGTGGCATGCATTTTGTAGGAAAGTAGCTGTTTCACATTAATTAGAGCAATTGATGTCAGCCATTGTGCTGTAGAAGTGGTACAGAGGAAATGTTCAGTGGTTTGTCTCAGCTCTGTCACACACAGGTATCCTGGGTTTGAATGAGTGGTGGGGGAGTGGGCTACAACAATGGCCCCCTGTGAGAAGTTTCTCAAAGCTCCCCCAGCTCCAAATTGGACCTGTCTCTGCACCAAGGTATTACCTTCTACATGCACAGAACCCTGCCAAGGCAGAATCGGTTTTGTCCCTTTCCAAAAAGTATCCACCTTGAGTTCTAAATTAAGCAGTCTGTACATCTATTTTTCTGTGTAATGTTAAACTTAGGGGGTGCATGAGTCATGGCAGGGTGTTATCTGAAATAGTAAGAATATTATTGTACTGGTTTTGTCTGAGATAGAGTTAATTTTCTTCAAGGTAGCTTCTATGGTGTCATGTTTTAGATCTATGATGAAATCAGTGTAAAAACACACCAAAGTTTTAGCCATCGTTAAGCAGTGCTTACGTAGTGTCAAGACATTTTCTGCTCCTCACCCCACCCCACCAGCGAGCAGGCCGGGGGTGCACAAGAAGTTGGGAGGGGACACAGCCAGGACAGCTGATCCCAACTGACCAAAGGGATATTCCATACCATATGACATCATGCTCATCAGCTGGGGGAAGAAGGAGTGAGGGGAGGGATGTGCCGAGTGATGGCATTCCCCTTCTCAAGTGATTGTTATGCGTGATGGAGCCTGGATGTCCTGGGGGTGGCTGAGCCCCAGCCTACCCCCAGGGAGTGGAGAATAAATCCCTTGTTTTGCTTTGCTTGCATGCACGGTTTTTGCTTTCCCTATTAAGCTGTCTTTAGCTCAACCCATGATCTTTTGCACTTTTCCAATTCCCTCCCCCCATCCCACTGGGTGGGGGTTGAGCAAGCAGCTCCCTGGTGCTTAGCTGCTGGCTGGGGTTAAAACACAACAATTATTAAAAAATTTCTAGTGTAATTTATTTTTGTCAGCTAGTGAGAAGGAATACTAGTCCTGAAATCAGTGCAGGAATTATAATCTGAATTAACCTTAACAGAACATATACCTCATCAGGAATTATTTAACGCAAAAATAAAATCAGCTTTATTCTAAAAATAAAAATTTGTATTTTTCAACCTACTCTATTTAACTACAAATTGTCTCTGAACCGTATGGATTTCTGAGAAAAGCAATGCCTTTTCCTCACTGGTGCATATTCAAAGTGAATTAGAGCAAATATTTTATAGCAGCCAATGGTTCAATTAGTACTTTATATTTTTAAATGGTTTGTCAATTTGCTTTATTGTATTTTTCATTTGTAGTCACTTTTCAATTGATTTCTATTCTCATTTATTTTACTTAAAAAAATCCACATTCAAACCACATATTGATATGGTTTCTTCTTCTTTCATCCATCCCAAAGACATTGAGAGCAAGGCAGTCAGACTTATGAATGTTTTGTCCAACTGGAATTTGAGCAATGTTTCAACAATTGATTTTAAAGTGAGCTCTGTGCTGATTTCAACAGCCTCTTTTAAGTCAAACATTCTGTTGTTTTGTATAAAATGTATATATATTAGCATAAATTTCAAACACTTATGTTGCTTAAGATTACCTTATACTAATTCATAGTCTACAACTGTGGTAAGTAGTAGTGGTTTTGTAAGTACTCACATAAATGTATACAAGTTACTAGTAAAGCCAAGTGTTTTACTTCAAATCTACATTTATTACAATTACTGGATATTAGAACCTAAAAATTACTACGAATATGTTTGCCGTATCAAAATAGTGTTAAGATAGCTCATTTTTCAGACACTGTTAGAAATCTGTGCTATTTTATGTGATTATTTTTCTGTTTACTTTGTCTAACAAGGGATGTGCATATCTACAAAGAAATTTTAAATAAAACAAAACAAGTAAATAAAAAGGAAATATGTCATCAGAAAGTTCAGTCCCAGTCTTAGAGGAGCTCTTAAAAGGAAGATAGGCGAATCGGAGAGCACTGAGAATTGAAGAACAGGGTCTTCATGATGAGCAATGTGAGCTATCAACAATCAGTGCAGTTCTCTCAGCTTGAGTTTTTTGGGTCATCCTAAAATCCTTTAAGGACAGGTTTTCTATGGATGATGCATCCTCTTTCTGGACTTGAAAAGAAGCTGAATGGAGTTGTATAAACAGGGTATTTCAAAACCTTATCAGGGTCTCTAGTCTGCATCTTCTGTGAAAAAGCTGGATCTTTTCATAGCTTAATAAATACAGATTAATTCGTCCTATCCAGTACTTTCTGCCTACCAGTGCAATGTATCTGGAGCCAAAATACTGGTATCACGGTTTCCAGACACATCTCAAACAGAAACAATAGGGCAGATCAATATGTATGGGAGCAGTGACTCTGATGATTTTATGCCTGTCCCTTCACTCTGGTTCTGCTTTTTCTGATGATGACAGCTGTATCAGCTAAGAGGATAGATACTATGAAACAGAGGGTGTATTCCTCTTGGCCAGCTATAAAGTGACAACAGTTTTGGTATTCAACAAACTTTCCCTGGATACCTCTTGTCCTTGTTTTGTCTGGCCTTTGAAGATGACATTTCTGCTAGTCACTGCCATCGCCTGGACAACTGGGGGAGACCTAAGTCCTTGGGGTTTTCACTCAACAGATTGTGCTTCACAGACACTTTTCATTCATCCCTAAAGCAATGTCAGACTTTCATCCTGGTTTGTTTCTTGATTAAAAGATTAATTAACCTTCTTGTTTATTTCTCTGTCTCATGCTTTTAGGTGTGATGCAACACTTTTCCCTTAGTCAAAAAGACAATTTTGTTTTATCTCCACAGGTGTAGGCATTTTAAAAATATCTCTTCGGCCACACGCTTCCCACTAAAGGAAGAGTTGAGACTCAGTTCTCTGCTTTTGGTGATTTCCAAGAAGATACTCAATTATGTCCAGATTATCTGTGAAATTGCAAAAGCTCCACCCAGTTCCAGTGGAAGATCAGGAAGTATCCTGCTGGAGCTTTTACATTTGCCGTGCCTTGGTATCTTGATCCTGAAAATGCTTGTGTGACTGATTATTTGTTTATCCACCCACACTTCAGTAGACTCAGTTCCACTTGCCTTCCACCAAACCCAGCTAATCTCCACCCCATTATGCCTAGAAAGCATAATACTATCCATGTATATCGCCCTATCAATCTAACCCATCGAAAACCAAGGAACATCATTCACCCTAATATCTGTACTCATGCTAGCATTCTCAGCCTGTGAAGTAGGCACAGGATTGGCAATACTAGCAGCCTCCACATGAACTCATGGCTTCGATCATTTACACAACCTAAACCTCCTACAGCGTTAAAAATCATCCTTCCAACAATTTTACTCCTCCTCACAACCCTCCTATCCCCCCTCAAAATTCCTATGAACTAACAGCACTACACATAATAATTATAAGATAATTGCCACCCTCAGCCTACAATGACCACTCCCAACATATTACCCCCCCAAAAACCTAAGCCAATGAACCACGATTGATCAAATACCCCTAATAGTACCATCCTGCTGATTACTGTCACTCATGAGCACAGCAAGCCCAAACCACCTTCAAACACGAACCTCCAACACGGAAATGAATCTTCATCACATCCTCAATCACAACTCACATGTTCATCATCCTAGCTTTCTCAACCACAAAACTAATACTATTTTACATCTCATTTCAAGCAACCCTAATCCCCACCGTAATCCTAATCACATGGTGAGGAAACCAACCAGAACATCTAAGTGCCAGCATCTACCTACTATTCTACACCCTCATCAGATCTCTACTATTGCTATTCACTGTCCTATACCTACACAAACAAATTGGCATCCTACATCTCACAGTGCTAAAATTAACCCAGCCTACACTCACAAACTCCTGAACTGGCCTCCTATCAGTCTAACCCTACTAATAGCATTCATAGTGAAGGCGCCCCTATACAACATACACTTATGACTACCTCAAGCCCACACAGAGACCCCAATTGCAAGATCCATACTACTAGCTGCCTTGCTCCTAAAACTAGGCACATATGGTATCATAAAAATCACCTTCTAATAGTTCCCCTCTCTAACCACCTACACTACCAGTTCCTCACCGTAGCCTCATGAGGGGTACTGATAACCAGCTCAATCTGCTTACACTGAACCGACCTAAAATTATTCCTCTGTAATAATCACTTATTCCTCTGTAAGCCGCATAGTTCTAGTTATTGCTGCAAGCATAATTCAAACCCACGACCATTCTCAGGGGCAATAATCCTTATGCTTTCCCACAGATTTACTTCCTCAATACTTTTCTGCCTAGCTAACACAAACTACAAATGCACCCACAGCCAAATTCTCCTATCATGGGGCCTCCAGCCCCTCCTACCACTGATGTCCACCTAATGACTATTAGCCAACCTCACAAATATGGCCATACCACCAATTACAAACCTAGTAGCAGAACTAACAATTATAGTTTCCCTATTCAACTGATCTGCCTTCACAGTCATCCTAACTGGAATCTCAAACTTACTAACTGCCTCATAGTCTATTCATACTAATAATAACTCAAGGAGGAACACTAACAACCCATATTACATCCATCCAGAACTCAAACACACAAGAACACCTCCCAATAGCACCTCCACATTATCCCCCTACTCCTCTTAATCCTAAAACCAGAACTAATCTCTGAAATCCCCTCATGCAAGTATAGTTTCAACCCAAATATTAGACCGTAATTCTAAAGATAAAAGTTAAATCCTTCTTACCTGCCAAAGGGAAGTTTAACCAATAAGAGTTGCATCCAGACAAGTACTGCTAAAATCATCAACCACGAAACAGGAATTCAAGATCTTCAGCTAGATGCTTTCTGGTAATGTACATGCTCAGAATACAGGGATTCAGAGAAGAAAGAAGTGTTTTTCCAAAGGCTGTGGATCTACATACAAATTAGTCTTCCAGATCAGTTCTTCTTATCTTCTGCAGTTCTTCATATGCATGATTTCTGGTTTTGAGAGAGACAGAAATAACAACCTCTGTAAGACATGCACACCTGCACATAGATTGCACAACATATTGTTATGTACAGGAAAATGTTTCTGCTCTTAAGGAGCAGGACACAGATACATCTATGGTAGCAATGTGTAATCGGTGTTTAGAATCTAACATTAGCTATTGGTAATTAATGTTTCTTTCCAGATTTGCTGCATCTTGGAAATTACATTCTGCTATTTATCTTACATGTCTTCAAGGCTCAGGACTGCTTGTTATGCATGGTTTAGACATATTAATAGGAGTCTACTTTCCCTGAACTTGGATATATACATATAGTGCTTAGAAATACAATAAAAAGATCTATTTAAACTCCTTTTGACAGGAGTCTGCGTGTGTTAGTGCACCACAGAAGCTACAAAATAAAATTTAAAAATTTATTATGCCATTATATTCAAACACTAACAGAACAGTATTGCACTAGGGTGTAATGCAGAAGACAGATGGATTACTTAAAGGGCTTCGAAGACATTATTACTAAAATACACTACTTGACATTACTCGTTAAGCTGTATTTGAATAAGGTGCTTTTTAACAATATAACTGAATACACAGAAAATTAATATTTCTGTCTTTAATTCTGCTGTAACTTGCTGTTTCTAAGCATCCATATTGCTGCCTTGCCTAGACATACTGCTCAGGTAATGCCCTAGTCTGATAATAAGAAACCCAGTCTGAAGGCCATTGAAGTCAGTGGAAGTTACAGACAGACTGTGACAACATTGCATACAAAGTATTGCTGTGTGACAATCACGCATTTTGCTGAAAAGTAAGTAGAAATTCAAAACTCCAGCTAGTCTCTGCTCATGCTGATGTTGCAAGTGTCTTGGGAGTAGAGATATAAAATAGCACCAACAAATATCTGGTCAGAAAACAAAAATAATATTCTTTTTGGGGAATTGAGAATTTTTCAGGTAAAACATCAGAAAATGTTTCTGTTCTTCTAAATGAAACAATCTTCCCATTAAAAGAAGATCTGACTCAGAAAATAAAAACAATAATGCCTATGTTCTATACCTCGGTATTACACAATGTGCTTGAGTGTTTGTGTCTGTACAGAGGAGGGTGGAAATAAAAGGAAGAGGTAGGAGAAGGAAAAGGGAAACACCTTTGACAGTGGTACCAGATTAAAGTGACCGTAAAAATAAGGACTCAGTTAGGAATATGTGGTCAACCAGTGGGGTTTTTTAACATAATTTTCCCCCTTGTTTCAAAAGTATACTCACTAAAAATGTTTTCCTTTAGATTTCTTACTTTTTATGAATCTGAATTACTAAGCATCAGTCTTGTAGAACTTAGCGAGCTGATGTAGCAGTCCCGTAATTACCAGCTGCCTTTATAACTTTTATTACTGAATTTTGTCACCCTGGTAGTTAACTTACCGGTCTGATATGGCAAGTCTACATGTGGTGGGTTAAGACATAACTGCTGGTAGCCGTTTGCCTTGCCACTCTGTCAGAGTTAACGAGAGGTGTACTTGAGCCATGGCCTCTGCAGCTCCCAGTTTGTTGTCTTGGTCCAGCAATACAAGCCGTGTGGGGGGACTGGGCTGCCTGGGGCCCACCATCCAGCACAGGAGTCCCTCTCTGCTGGATGGTGGGAGGTTGTAAGCAGCAAGGAGGAAAGTTGGTGCTTGCAGTGCCTGAAAGTGTCACTGCCAGTTTTGACAGACAATGTTAGATTCATCCTATCTGAAGTGCTAAAAAAAGGCTTCCTATTTACCACAGTGTACTTTAAATCAGCGAACAAAAAACCTGCTACAATGAGTTAAGGCTTTGATATGTTCATTCTATAAAATAAATAAATAAAAAAAACCACATACAACTGTATGGTGAAACATAATTCAGTTCAATCATAATATATTACATCCATAAAGGAGTTAGTCACAGTAATGTGGGTTACTATGTGCTTGACTTTTAGGCATCCCATCAACCACTAGTCTCCTTTGCATGTGTTTAAGATTATACCGTAAAGCTACTGATCCCTTCTCTTAAATAGAGAAGTCTCAGTTTTACCCTCCACTGGGATTTAAGTATCCCATCCCACAGGGTTCTAGGTATAGATTCTCCTTGTCTGTTGGACCTGGCGTCTTATCTGGACATAAGGGGAAATCTTGTTGTTATCTCCTATTTAGCCAAGAGATGACCAGCTAAATTTATTTGCTCATGCATACTTCCTATGCCCAAGGCATAGGGAACCCACAATGTTTATATATTGGGGTAGTACTGTCCCTATAAATACATTCCAAAATGAAATTGTTACTTTTCTGCAAGCTGTCCCACTTAAAGTTATTAAATGCTAGGCTAGATAAAGACAGCAAAAATGGTTACATTTTAGGGCTCCGTTGTAAATTAAGTAATTTTAGACTAAAGGCAAAAAGAGAGGTTTTCAGGGAGAGGTTGTTTGTTTTTTTGGTTTTGTGTTGTTTTTTTTTTTTTTTTTTTTTTTTTTTTTTCCTTTATCTGGGTCTCCCAAAACATTGTCTAATGCTGGAAACTTTGAGTAAAAGAAGCTGGTGGCATTACACTATCAGGACTTTTTTAGGACCTGATAAATCTTCTGAATTAAGCCCTACAGGGAAGATAAGCAGGGTGTTGACTGGCAGAGAGAGAAAAGTGGAGGAGAAGATGCCATATATAACAAATGTTAGGTATACACAATATCTCATGGTCTTGTGTAGCACTAAACATGTTATTAATAGCACTAAGCACCATAATAAATACCATAAATGTTTGTGCTGTTATATTATATATTGAAACATATATTGAAAGCTGTTGCTTTGCTGCTGCCTTCTCCAAACCTGTGGGACTTAAATATGGTGGACAAGTGGATGTATTTATAAAGGACTTCATGTTTCCTCCAATTTCTAATAGAGTGATCAGAATTTTGTTCAGAAATATTAAATGAGGATGCTGGAAGTGAGGACTTTGAAAATAAAGTACATGCTGAGGCTCTGGTGTCTTGAAAATATAATTTTAGACATCAGAGGGTGAAAGCAGAAAAAAATGCAAAGAATATGTATGTTGAAACAAGAAAAATCTAGGATATTTTTTCTCACCACTTGCTATTCCATGTAGCTGTGAATACTTTGCATTTTCCAATGAATCATTATTCATCATATTTCTACATTTTCTTTTCATGGATAAGAGAGAAATGTGCATAATTTTTCTCTTCTTTCTAAATATATGACACTGTTTCTCTCACTTTCAATATATGTTACTGAAATTTCCTGCTTCCCGTCAACACCTTTTCCATTTGAAATATATACATAATTTGATATAACCTTTTCCTGCATAAATCTACTTTTGTATTAAGGTATACAGATCATTTATGAATTACACGGAATAATATTTCATATGGATTAACCATCCATTTCCTTATACCTTTACTTTTACACGTGTCATGTCTCTCCTCTGTTAAATACTCTGTTGCATTTGACCCTGTTTCCAAGCTTTTCCAACTCTTTGTGACATAGTCAGACATGAGCTCAGCCTTTGCTGTATATGAACTATATCACCTAAGCTGAGAAGCATGCTGAGAATCTGATGGAGTGGGAAAAGGGAAAAACTGAGGTATACTTGAGAAGCGTGGTTAACCCAGTGGAAACATCAGAAATAATCACTATTAGGTGCACTTTCCTCACACCGCTGGCAGCTGATGAGTTCTGTTCTACCGCTGGAACTTCTAGAGTTCCTTATAACCAAGCACCTTAACCTTCCATCACCTTCAACTTCACCATCTTCTTCCTCCTGGCCCCCCACTTTCCCATCAAAAAATAGTATATGAAAGCTACCTCTCAATTCTAACTGGAATAAGGAGTGTGGGGGTATGTGTGCTCTTTTGGGTTTTTTACTATTATTTTTTTATTAGAAAGATCTTGAAATTGATTTCACAGATATTATGCGGTCATGTTTGCTAGACAAAAATAGGTTAGAATTAAAATATGTTGTTGCTAGACAAAAATAGGTTAGAATTAAAATATGTTGTTAACTAGATCTGAATAAGATAAATGTTTGACTGAACTTACGTACAATGGGGGCAGTCATGCTAGCTGATAGAGGACTTCTGAGGTGATGGACATTGTTTGAATCAGATGGAGCTGTTGCAATATCCAAAAATGTCAAGTTCTTCAATTTCTGTTAAGCAAGATCTATAGCTTTTTCACAGAAGCCATTCACTGTAGAACTAAAATCAATTACCGAAAGTATAACAATCACAGACAATCTTATTTGTGTTCTGGACAGCTAATTAGAAAGATTAACATACAGGTCAACATTGCTTTCTTGTTCCTGCATTTATTTTAACGGCTCTGGCTGAGACTTGCAGATATAAGGGATACATTTTGGCTAGCAATATTTATATCTTATTCTTCATTGTATCATAACTGTATATAACTTTTGTCATTTCCCTTCCTTTCTCTCTCCTTGCTTCCTTCTTCCGTTCCTTCCTTCTTCATTCCTTTCCTCTCTTGCTGCCTTCCCTCTTCCCTTCCTCCCCCTCCTCCATGCTCCCGCCCTTTGCCCCTTCCCTCATTCATTCCATCGTTTCTCTTCATTCTTCCCATAGAGCATTTTTTAACATACGTTCCCACAGACTTTTAATTTCATATACTCATTCTATGCATTGTATAGATTTGCTTGGTGAATAAGCGCTCTGTTAGTGGGGATGGGGGTGTGAGGGACTGAGCTGTGAACTGTCTGTCCCAAAGCTTGCGAGCAGTTGAACTACGGACTGTTCGCCTCGACCTGCCCAGCTCAGGGACTGGCCGCCTTACGAGGACGACTGCCCCGTCACAGAGAAGCCCGCCAACATGTCACCGTGTGACGTCACGTGAAGGGCGGGAAGGTCTGGAGCGAGTGCGCGTGTGCAGGAGTGTGAGGGGGCTGCAGGTACCTGCTGTTGTCATGGAAACCGCAGCCCGGAACGGGTATAAAAAGGGCCGTCCAGACAAGGCCGGCACACGCGGGGCCGCAGTCGTGACCACCCCCACCGAAACACCGAGGGATTTGGACCACCACCCTCCCACGCCCGCCCCACGGGACGCCATGGATCCATGGTGGTGGCTGTTCCTGCAATTCTTGATTGATTTCTGTCTTTCTTCTTCCTCTCTGTCCTATCGCTACTATTTTTCACTTTTTTGATAATAAAAAGCGGTTTTGGACATACTGTATTTGACCTCGTTTGCATCTTAATCTCGTTCCTGGGATCATATGGAAACCTCCCCCCAACACTGGATCAGGATAGGGGGAAAGAAGTGAGTGCCTTTCCCTGTGTACCTGCTTAGTTGGGGAGTACTAAACTGGAAAGGACTTTTGGTCGCTTTTACCATTAGCAGTAATCACAATTGCAAATAAAAGCTCAGTGAAAATCATCAACTTACCAAGCATTAAGTAGGTTGTATGTTGACCTCCATCTACTATCTTTAGATCTACATATATTGATAATGAACCACGAAGAATCCCGGATACAAGCACTTTTCCTCTAGAAACGAGAAGAGATAATGATTTGCCTGTAAAATTTATTTAGCAGGCCTATCTGAGTCAGTAAATTTATCTTTCCTTCAGAGGAGTTGTCAGTTTCAGTCGTATAATTTGAGAAATCTCAGAAGTATATTCTCCTTTTTTTTTTCTGCTACAAAGCCAATAAATGGCTAGTGTTCAGTAATTATGTACTTGCTCTTAACATGAGTGAAGGAGAGATAAAAGTGAAGTGGACAGAGACATCTGATCTGAGATTTAAATCTGAAAATCATGCTTGCTCGGAGGTATGGAGGAAGTGCTTTTCCTTTTAATTTCTTTTTAACATAAATTTAGGAGTTCTGAAGGAAGCTCATTTGCAGAGGAATTCTTGACTTTGGGAATAGAAGGAAATTTAAACTCTAGTTCTGAGTAACACAGTCTTTTTGCAGCTGATTCTGATAGCCTCCAAAACTTTGATCATTACTTGATATAGACTGAAACTTCAATAATATTATAGGCAATATATGAACAATCAACATGACAAGAAACAGAAAATTAAATATGTTTAGACCTTATATAGATTTTAACACCTCATTCTCAATTGATTTGGTGGACCCTGAAAGGAGTGGTGCCCTCTTTATTTGTTGGTGTTCCAAAAGATAAATACTGAAATGTCTACTGTAGTAATTGTGTAATTCCTGCTGTTTCATTAACTCTCTCTTTGCCACCATGCATCTGCATACTTCCTTAGCACATCGAACCAGTGCTACCACGGGTGTTTTTTTACATTCTAAATTAGTTTTCTGCAATATTTCCCTCCTGTTGCCTAATGGGTAGGGGGAGGTTGGAGGAACAGTAGGCAACACGTTGGGAGCAGGGTAGTGTGCCTGCACCCTGCAGTGTGTGCTGAAGCAGGAACTACATAGCTACTACCCCATCACCTGGGTCGGTTGTGTCCTCTCCTGCGGGGCATTGCTTTAAGGCCATGCTCTAGCACAACATGAAAGCTTCAGCTCTATCACAAGGCTAGGTAACAAGACATGTATTACTGAAGAGCAGAAAGCAATGGACAGAAAAATTACTGCAGAACTGCTGGATTATATAGCTACCCTTGCCACTCAGCTTTTACAGACTTTTTTAGAAGCTGCTTTATCACCACTGGCCCAAGTTTATTTATCTATGAAATAAGACTAATGTTTCTTTAAATCTTTCCTGTAATATAAGTCTCCGTGTTATTTTCAAACTGTTTTCATTATTGATTACCTTACATAAATGACAAGAGTGACAATTTGGTTTTAACAACCTAATTCTGTTGAGTATGTAGTTGCTTTTCACTCTATTGTGTGTGTATTTCTAGTTGAACTTAATTTGTTTGTGAGACATGGTGCTAAAATAATAACAGCAGAGGTCTACACAAGGAAAAGCAGTGGTATTTTACAAGCTGGTAGATAATTTATGGGAATTTGATAATTTATTCTAATTGGCTACCAAATGTTCTTAGGGTTATTTAATATATTTAATCTAGTTAAAAATAGTTATGATATTATGTAAATTATTGTAACATAAATAAAAATATTTAATATAATTTTTCTCTCTTAAAGAGACATGCAACATTTCATGCACTAGCAATTAAAATGATGCTTTATAAAGTAACTAATAAGAATCAAAGAAACGAAGGCCAGCAAATAAAATCACCATAATTAAAACTTGCCCTGAAGTTCTGATAAATTAGCAATTTTCAATATTTTTTAAACTACCATGACAAATAAACAAAGGTGAGATACCATGAGCTTGTACAGTGGCAGTTTTGAGCTTGACATTTTGGCAAAACTGGTTTCAAAGAGGTTTGGGTCAAACACAACTTTTTTCTGAGCTATTGTAGCTTAGACATTTGTTTATAAACATTGAAAGGTTTGCAGGAATTGTAAAACCAAAATATCTCATTAATCTTTGCAATTTTATATAGACTTTTCAGGAGATTTTTCCCTAGGGTCAACTAAATTTTTTTATAATATTATCATTCAGATATAAAGTTTCTGTGTTTAGCACAATTCTGTTCATGTAAGCCAATAAATTAATGTTAATGAACAGGAAATCTCTCAACTTTAGCCTTGCTTCAAATGTCAAGAGTTTCAGGAACCAACTTTTCAGAAAATAAGTTCAGTCTCTGTAAGAAGACTTACCTTCACTGAAATTAAAAGTAATTATAAAATATCTTCAATGATCTCCAGTCAATTATATTTTCTAGTGAACTGCTGCTTAACTGTGATTTGGGTCAGAGTTACTCATTAGTAAATACATACTACAAATCAGTATATTAAAACTACATATAAAATGTAATGTTAAAAGTTTCCTCTAAAATATACCAATAGAAAAGTCCTACATATTACTAATATTAATAATCATATTTTAAATAATGTTTTGACTGTTCAGGTTTTTTAATAGCCTTTTGTGGGCTATTGCTTGGGAGTTAATTTTACTTCTAAAATCATGTGCTGTGTTTTATATAACTATAAATACGTCTTTTATTTTACACTCACTATTATTATTTTTGTGTTTTAGATGTTTTGTTAAGAATCATAATGAATGTCTTTTGGCTTCATACTAATACTTGCAGAATGTATTTAATAAATATAAAGCTCTTTTAAACACAAATAGGCATCTGATGTTAGGTTTGGTTCAGCCACATCTCCTACTGATTTAAACTACAAGTGAAGAAATGCCTATTGTATAATTTTTGAATAGAATGCTAAATATACCCCAAAATTTTTTTTGAAGTTAACAAGATGATTTTGTGCGATCAGATTTAATACTAACCAGTCGCTTTTAAAGAAAAAAGAGAATATGTCCTAATACATGACTGAAAGTCAAATAAGCATCCCAGGCTGCTCATATATATAAAAGGCCAAGAATTTTTTTATCTTCCCAAGATAAGAGAAATTGTTTAATTGTCCTCAAGACGTGGAAATGCTTTTTTTTTTTTTTTAAATGCCTCTAAGAAAATTATTGCTAGAAAACCTTGGCATTTTACATGCACTGATTTTTGTCTGAGGAACACTGCTTTTGATTTCATTATCTTGCCAGAGTGGGGAGAAAAGAAATGTTCATTTATATTCATCAGGAAACATTAATACATAAATTTTGCTCTCACTGTTGGTTTCGAATGTCAGTATAGCTGCATTTAGTGCAAAGTTACGTTTACACCCTGGGAATTCTATATTAGCAGATCCACGTGAAGATTTCAGCACTGCAAAATTACTACTTTGGTAAGTTTTTATAGAATTTGTTACCTGCAGCATTACTGTTAAATGTACAGCAAATGTTTACATAAGAAACATCAAATGTCATAAACTGTTGGCATATAACATAGAAAACATATTTCTAGATTGTTTTCCTCTAAAAGACTAAACTCTCTTTTTAAAAGAAAAAGTCTAAATGAATGTTTTTCTCCATGTATCACTAGGTTTGCAATGAAGACTCCCATGGGATTTGAGGCGTGTAATTTAGTGTCCTTGATATGTTTATATTCAAAGACTAGCAGTCATTTCTGCATGTATGTTTTAACCCCAGGCTCAGTTCAGAGAGAGTTTAGATATATTAAAATGCCTATGTAAGAAATAGGTTTCTAAGAACACATCAGAAGATATCCCAACTCCACAGGCTGTTGGTAGTGCTTCTGCTTTCCTGGGTGTCTTATTCAGTCCCAAAAAATCATGACTAGATTAACTTCTACTGACAAGATACTTTTGTATGTTTTAATAGCACTAAACCAACTCCATGGTGATCTATTGGCAATAGAACCAGTAGGCATAAGATTGCAAAAAGTATCTTTTTATGTTCTGAGCATGAAGAAACCACTTATTATCAGTGACGATATTTTATAGACAGACACTTATCTCTCTGTTGTATTTATGAAAGTTGAGAATATGTATTTTAGGTATCAAAACCAGAGTGAAAATCATATTTTTCATAAATCTTCTTGAAAAGATTAATTAAATTTAAGATTTTTTTTTCTCTTGGTAAAACAGATTATGTGAGAATATTTATAGATAATTCCTTATCAGTTTTACTGACATTTTTAAAACATCTTCTCCAAAAGGTTAATTATATTCTAAGAGCTTTTCAATATTCTGCCACATTTTTGTTGTCTTTGAACAGATTCCTACTTGAAATAGTCTCCCTAAAGTTGTGGAACCATCACAGAATAAAGAACTTGGTTATTTTGAATGAAATCTAAGCTATGATATCACTTACTGTGTGAACATTATTTGCACAGTTCCAAATTTAGAGAAGAACCTGAATACCCCTTCTTCTTGATGAAGCAGATAAATTTACTCTTATTTACATTTGTTAAGTACAGATTTTCCTGAAGAGATGTACATCAGCAGTCTGCCTTAGACCTGATAATTGCAAATCTTATATAATTTTGTGTCAACACAGTAGTGTGTTTCCTACTGTCAGGATACGGATCTGAAACATACTCAAATAAAAGAAAATTATCCCAGAAATATTTTCTTTCTTGTAAATGAGGAAGCTGAAACACAAATTTAAGTGACAAGGATTAGAGTCCTGCCTTCTTTTTTTGCCAGGTGTTCTTCTGAGATCTCATAGCAAAAGTCATGGCACTCTCATAGACACCTCAACCAATACATGTTGTGCTCTCACCCTTTAAAGGCAAACTCTGTGATGACTTCCAAGAGGTTGTACAAGCAGAGTTTGCTGGAGGGAATGGATATTAAAACTGTGAAAATGTTATCTGGGCATCCACCGTTAACTGGCTTGCTGAAAAAGCACTCAGTTCTGAGACTGTGAGCTTAATATGTGGAAAGACTAAACTGGAGCTTAGCAGAAAAGCTTTAGCACAGTATGCGAGACTATTCTGCCCCAAGAACAGGAACAGAAGGGACAAGCAGGAATTGGTCTGAGGAGAAGTGTAAAAGTTATTTTGCTATTGCAGTTTACTTGTGGCATATCTCTTAAGTATCATCCCCCTTTTGTTATCACTCTGTTTCCTATATCCAGTATTTGGAAACCATTCTCCACTGTCACCACATAGACTGAATTTTTTTGGAAGTTATTTTGCTGGTTGACCTTTCACTTGAATTGACTCCTCGTTGTGCTAGGTGATTCAGAGTGATGGCTCTTGAGAAATGAGAAAAATCTAATGATTTTACTTGGCAAGTAGTGGAAAGCTTATTCCTAGAAGAAATTAAACTAAGGCAAATAGGGACTGGTCTATTAGAAACAAGATTGTGAGAGGACTTGAACTCTACTAGGAGCAGAATGTGAACACCTGGGGACAAAATGCTTAGCAAACTTTTCCAAATATTCGCCTAATATTCTCAAAGCCCACCATTCCCAACTACATTCTTTCTCAGTATCAGGACAACAAGGCAGACGAAACTGTAAAAGTTAAACTCAGGTGGGCCTACCTTAAATGGACGTTACTTTATATTTGCTTATTCCCTAGATAGAAGGGAGTCTTTCCTGCCTCTGTTGGTTCAGATTCTTTGAAGTGCCAGTTACCTTTTAATAGTAAGCACTAAGCCTGGAAAACTGGGAGTCTCCAAACATTGTAGTATGTATTTGCTTCAGTAAGAATAATAATCAAACTTGTATTGTACCTTTTCTCTCTTCCAAACTACATTATTTTCTCTTTCTTCAAACAGTATTGCTTTGATCGGCCACAGGTGCAGAAGACAGCTCATTTTATGTCCCCCAAAGAAAAAAATATCTCACTGCAAGGATTTTCATTTTTCTACATCTACCCTGGAGATGGACTTTACCTGACATGTTTATTGTTAATATTTTTGGAGTAGAAACTGAGACATTCTGAGAAGGAATCATGTTATATAGGTAATTAAATGGCAAAATTAGCTTACATTGGTGAGTGCTTTGAATACATAAGGACTCTTCATGTGACTCCACCTAGTGAGAGAGGAAAAAAAAAAATGTTTGAGACACATAAAAATAACCTGTGGAGGGTAGAAAATACAGAAAGGCAGAATGTCAAATAATTGAGAAATAAATGAGAAAAGAAAGACAACGGATACTCTTTCAGGGAATGTCTGTGACCAAAGGAATTTGACACCATGGGTTTTGTTTACTCTTACTTACCCTATGAGGAAAAGGATCCTTCAGTTTGCTAGAACACTGAAACCACTGCAGTTGCTGAGGTACTCCTGCAGTCTGTCTTCAGAATTAATTATTTGATGTCCACATGTAAGTGAAGGGGGAAAAGCACTGTTTTGTTAGTGAACTATGTCCCTTCTGACTGTGTCTGCAAAGGCAGTACCTCTGAAGTATTTCTAAATTTGTTGTCTGTGGTACACCACCTATGAGCACAGTCTTGAGGCAGCTGTGGAGAAGTTGCTCTGGTTTGTCAGGGTTGCTCTCAGCAGAAGGAAGAAGCCAGGGCTGGAAATCAAATGCTTTGCTACATCTATTTATGGGTATCCAGTTAGCAAAACAGAGATGCTTGACTAGTGTTTCACAGAAAGCATGTCATAGATGAACTCAGACTGGCTGGAAATGATTCTTAATGACAAGAAATTATTTTTGTTATATAGAAAGGGATTAAGAGGAAGGAGGTTGAGAAATATTCCTCAAACACACCTGTGTTAGTCACTCCTTGGCTCAGCCTAACCCGCTGTAAGCTGGAACAAAGTATTAGCACAGTTATTAATTGAGACTGTAAATATTGTTAAGATATTCTGAAATGTTGACTTTTAAAAATTCTAAGTTTTAAAATTTGCATCTTTAAAAATGCATTTCAAGTAAGAAAATGTAGATCTAAAGAACTAATGGAAAAATTTATACAGATATTTGGGTTTTAACACCATACCCTACAACAACTAAAAAACATTCTTTATCTTCATCTCATTTATGCTGTGAAAGACCTGTTGCTTAAACCAACATGAAAACTCTTTGCCCTTGGAGATGCATATTGATGAATATAATAGCTCTATTTCTTCAAAAGATAAGAAACATGCTATTGTGCTGCATTTTAATGGTGTGAAATATGAGGTGTTCTCCCTGGAATTGATTATTGTGGATTGGATTTAGATACCCTGGAGAGAAGGGGATTTGAAAGTTAGATTAATTAAATGGACCCACGATTTGTCACTAAAGTTTGATTTTTATATTAAATTGGTTTTCTTCTGTCTTCTTTAGAATTTTATTTCAGCACTGTTCCTACCCATTGAAAAATTATTATATAAAAAAGAAAGTATGTTGTTTACTTTTCTTTTATCCCACCTTCATTCTTTTACAGAAAATAGTTACAGTGAATGTAGAGATGTCTAATAACTGGAAGACTTGGTAAATTCACAGAATTTCCCATCAGTAGACACTGGTCGTGGACTACGGATATATTTTCTCTATTTCCAGTTTTACAGCTGGCCTGCCACTTAATCTTAGCCATGGTCTTTCACTTGTCTGTTCTCTCTTTGAAGTGGGAAGAACGACAACAAGAATCTTTGTAAAATGTTGTGGGATATACTGATAAGAAGAAATATGGTAGAGTTAGGCAATATTTTTAAATTTAATGCCATCAGGACCCAGCCTACACAACTAAAAACTCTCCATTCCGTCTTTGCTGATGCAAGACTAGATAAGGACTAATCAGCACCACAGGAGCCTGGCTCTTTGGTGCCCTGTACTCATCCAGAGAGTTGTTAACAATCAAAGAATCAGAAAATAAGTGCTCCAATTTTGTTCATATTTTTACCCTTTATTTTATACTTTTCCCCTGAGATGCTAAGAAAGCATTGTAAAACACTTCAAAAACCATATTTTTCCAATGATTCTCCCTAATGGACCAAACAATAGTCTTTTATATAGAAGCTTTGAGCCTAAAAAAAACTAGTACCTATTTCAGAACGAACAAGCTACATTTGGGAATATTTTTTAACTCATGGTAGCCCTAGGGAGTTCTATATAACATGAACCTACACAAGTTCCAGTTGGAACTCAGAGTCAAATTAACTAACGTATTTATTACTGGCCTCATTTATCCAACTCTTAATTTAATTTATGCAAAGAACATCTTGATTTAGAGCATACCTGGAGGATGACAATGGCTCTTAAGATTTATATAATCTAGCAATTTCCAATATAAAAGTCCTTTGTATAACACTCACCTCACCATTCCTTATAGGGGAGTTTTGGTAGTGAGATTGAGGTACTCTACAGGAAACATGACTTTCCTTTGTTTCTCTCAGTTATAACTTCTCAAATGCTGAACAAAAATGCTGTGCCCCTTGTGGCTGTTTGAAAGATACCGTCAGCTTTTCAAAGTGTCAGAGCAAGAAATGTACTAAGAACCCAGCTCATTCTTTGACATATTGCCTATGACTTCTTGCTTGTTGTCCTTCCTCTGTTCTGAAGAGGAAATGTAAGACTGAAGAGACAGAAGAATAGATACAAATCAGCCCCCTGGCCCGTCCTTTTTCTCAGGGTAGTCCAATGAACTCAGTTCCTGGGAGCAGAGTAGAAACAAGACAAGACAGTTTGAATACTGAGCAGGTAGACTGACATTACTGCCCAAAATATGACCTCTCCTATAACTAGTTAATTTAATTATAATTGCTTCACCTGAAACATCACCTGCTGCTACTATGAAGGTATAAAATGAGGGTGTTACTGGGAAAGTGTGTGTGAGAAAGTGAGCTAGTTGGTACCAAAAACCCACCCAGCACCCTGCTGTAAGTAGTCTTGTTAGAAGTCACAATTGCGAAGAAAAATCATCTACACAAAGTAGATGAACAGGCACAGGTACAAAGCACAACATATTTATATACTTTTTTAGCAGAGTCATGGTTACATAAGATTCTTTACACAAAAATGCATAGAAAGCTCGCTTCTTAATTTGACCTTTATAATTATTGACTTTATCAATTACCTCACCTTATCCATACTTCTATTTTAAGTAATCAGTGGTTAACCTTACTGATTGTAATCCTTGATATTAAAATCAAAGAGGGGAGGGTAGTCATTAGCACATTCATGTTATTTCCTGGAAATCATTATCATATACAAATGTCTCTAAGGCATGCAGGGTTTTGTTGGACAGGAGTCCTCTGGTGGTCGTCAGTAGTCTTTCTCACTGTGTCCACTGATTGAACTCCATCCTTGCCCATGCTAATTTCATCCTTTGGCTGATCTCCCAAACCAAGACCAGTTTCTTCTGATACCCATTGTTTTAATTCAGAGTCCATAACTATTTCTATAATAATCGAGGCAAACACGATGCTAGTTGCTCATTCCTAAAATCTTAACATATCCTATGTTCTCATAGCTACTATAACTCTATATCACCCATATAACCAAAAATCAAAATCATATTCTAAAATTCAAGCTATTTCATTAGGTTATTTATAAATTGTAACAGTCCAAGCTCAGAAAATTGAAGTATTCTTAAAAACTCCACTGGAATTTAACCTGTGAAATTTTAACTCAGCCTTAACAGATCCTTAAAGTCATAGATTTATTTAGGGCCATAGGGATCTCTGGGTGAAAATGTAGTACAGTCCTCTGCCAACTTTGAAGTTAGATCAGGTTGCATAGGGCTTTGTTCAGTCAAGTTGAATATCTTCAAGGTGGAGAGTCCACACACCACTTGGGCAAACTTTTTCAGTGTTTTACTATTCTTTGATTTTTTTCATCTTTAATATCTATACAGAGAAGATATAATATTAATAATTCCAAATAATTTAGATTTCTCTATCTGCAACTTGTATGTGTTGCGTCACTGTGCACCTCCATAAAACGTAGCTATGCCTTCTTTTTAGCTACCCCATTACCTGAAGACAGCATTGAGAACAGTACTTAGATCAATTAGGGGAGGTAAGATGCTAAAGCACCATTAGCCCTTTCTTCTCCTGGCCTAACAAAAGCAGTTCGCTCAGTCTCTCCTCATACATCTAGTGTTCTAGTACTATAATCATTTTGGTGACCCTCCACTGAATTTCAGTTTATCAATACCTGGTTTTGTACTGGGGAGTCCAAAATGGCATATGATACACCGGATTTGTATCTTCAGAAACTAAAGAGCCAAAGTCTTGAAATAATTGGAAGAGGAAAAAATACGCAAAAATAAATGAGCTTTAAACTCATACTTTGCAATTTAGGCTGCTGCTTTGAAAAGGAGAACCTAAAATACAATAATATGCATAACTATACATAATAATATTCATACATATTAGCAATAAAGTGCAAATATAAATTAAAATATACATGAAACCTTTTCTTTAATGTCTCCCAGCAACTTTGATGGAATAAAGGTGAATAAGAATAGATGCTTGCTAGCAGTCGTTATTAGATGCACACAAACCAGATTACATGGTCCAACTGCAGGTTATTACTTCTGTGCTTTCTGTTCTGAGTTTT
Organism: Tyto alba; assembly: GCF_018691265.1. Taxonomy (NCBI): domain Eukaryota; kingdom Metazoa; phylum Chordata; class Aves; order Strigiformes; family Tytonidae; genus Tyto; species Tyto alba. The sequence continues at coordinate 25,365,709 of NW_024881324.1, read as the reverse complement.
TCCTTAACCATCATGTTCTATATTTTGCCAAGCTACAATACTGGAACAAAGGGCATATGGCCTGAGCCACACTACAGAAGGAGTAATTATCATGGTTTAAGCCCATAGGGCAACTGAACACTACTCAGCTACTCCCTCACTCCTTCTTACTCAGGGATGGGGAGCAGAAAATACAACAAAAGACTCAGGGATCCAGGGGACAGGGAGGGATGATTCACCTATTATGGTTACAGGCAAAAGACAGACTTGACTGGGAAAGAAAAAAAGAACATCAATTTAATTTGAATACTACCACCACCACCTCTAATTTACCAATCCGAGTAGGACAGTGAGAAATACAACATCTTAAAAACACCTTCCCCTCCACCCCTCCCTTCTTCCCAGGCTCAGCTTTTCTTCAGATTTCTTTCTCTCCTCTCCCACGGTGGCACAGGCGGGCAGGGGATGGAGGTTGTGGTCAGTTCATCACCTGTTGTCTCTGCTTCTCCTTCCTCCTCAGGGGGAAGACTCCTCACACTCTTCCCCTGCTCCAGCGTGGGGTCCCTCTCGTGGGAGAGATTCCTCCATGAGCTTTCTCCGACAGGAGTCCTTCCCACGGGCTGCAGCTCTTTAATGAGCTGTTCCAGCATGGGTCCCTTCCACAGGCAGCAGTCCTTCAGGAACAGACTGATCCAGCATGGGCTCCTCTCAGAGTCCTAGCCTTTGGGCATAGTCACTTGCTCCCACTTTGGGTCCTCCATTGGCTGCAGGTCAGCATCTGCTCCACTGTGAACCTCCAGGGACCACAGGAGGACAGCCTCCCCTGTCGCCACAGGCTGCAGGGGAGTCTCTGCTCTGGCACACCTCCCACCTCCTCCTTTTCTTCACCTGACTTCAATGTTTGCACAGGTGTTCTCCTCACAAACCTCCCCTCAACCCTCTCTCAGGTTCCCCTTCTTAAATATGTTATCACAGAGGTGCAGCCACTGTCGCTGATTGGCTCAGCCTTGACCAGAGGTGGGTCTGTCTCGGAGCTGGGGGAGCTTTGAGATCTTTCTCACAGGAGCCATGTCTGTAGCCCTCTCCTCCACTACCAAAAGCCTGTCACACACAAGTCTGACACAGTAATGCTGAGAACATTTGTGGGTTGAGATCAAGACAGTTTAATGCAGAAGGAAAAACAAAACCAAAAACAAAAAAAAAAAAAAAAAAAAAAAAAAAAAAAAAAAAAAACAGAAAAGAAAACAAGTGGGGAGACAAACAAAGAACAATAACAATGAGAAAAGCAACTGATGCAAATAATCCCCTACTCACCGTCAGGTGACTGAGACCCAGTCAGTCCCCAAGCAATGGCAGCCACAGCAAACTTTCCCTCTCCCACATTTTATTGCTGACCATGACACCATATGGTGTGTAATATAGTCAGCTGAGATCACCTGTCCTGGCTGTGTCCCCTCCCAACTTTTTGTGCACTCCCTGCCTATTCACTGGTGGGGCAAGGTGAGGAGCAGACAAGGCCGTGGCACTGTGTAGGCACTGCTCAGCAGTAATGGAAACATCTCTGTCATCAACACTGTTTTCATCACAGATCCAAACCACGGCATCATACAAGCTGTCATGAAGAAAATGAACTCTATCCCAGCCAAAACCAGTACAAAGTGTCATATTTGTTTGTTAATTGCCCTACAGGAAACAACCCAAACACTTGCCACAAAAAGACAATAAAGAAGTAAACACAAGAGAAAGAACAAGGTATGAAATATAAATGCAAGAAACTTATATTCTTATCTTCCCCTTTACTTATTGCTATCATACTCATTTGGACAGACAGTCTTTCCTCTCTTTTGCTGATAATATAGGCTATGGAAAGATTGTCTTTATATCTCTCCTAGTAAATTTCCAACATGAGAATATAACGACATAGCAATAACTGAGAAAAAAGTAGTTGACATGGCAACAGCAAATAGCCAGAAGACCTTGTGCAGTCTCTCAAGATAGAAAAGGTTCATTTTCTTTAGTAAGGGGGAGGGGGGGCGAAAGGAAAAAATATCTCGAACTTTAGATACAGAATTGCATTCTGATAGTGTAATAATTGAATTGCCTCACAGGCTTTTTTAGAACTGACAGTGAAATTATAATGAAGAATAGTGTTAGCATTGTAAATGAGAAATCATTTACTTAGAGGGCTATGTTCATTATTACTGTTTGCTGCTGACCTTGATATGTGAGATATTAGATTTGTCTTAACCTTTAAGGATACATTGAAAGGGTGTGACAGGTGAAGGTACTAGTTTTCTTTGCAGCCTCAAAACAGGACTTATCAAACCATTTTTATTGTGTACTTTTCTTTCAGTAACGCACAAAGGGTTAAACAAATATCTTGCAAATATGAAAAATATTGTTTAATTCCTTTCCTCTATGAATGTAAAATTGAATGTCTACTCTTGAAGAATGTATACTAATTTTATTGTATCAAAACAAACTTTTATTTTTGCCATAAGTGATATAGTAATCTAAACACACTTGGAATGCGCTCAATTTTTATCTATTTTATCAAATATTCATTACAGGGCCCATGTACATGCATTATAGTGGAACCATGATTGAAAAATAGTTTTAACATCATATAATATCTCTATTTAATTCATTAACAAATTAAAATACAGCAGAAATAATATTTTAATATCTCCAATGAAATCATTACCTACTACAGGTTCTGATGCTCACATTGTGTATTACCTTGCTTTTAGCTTGATCTGCTGACTGAAAGCAGTGGGATACAGTGGAATAAGTGTTTACTACACAGTTCTATCAATTCTTGAAAGGTCAAAGTTAATCATTACTGAAAATCATATCCTAGACAGACTTCTGAGATTTAAATAACATTATGGTGTGGAACAAACCTGCAAGTGGTATACAAATCTGTTTTTCTTCCTGTTTTTGTAGTACCAACATATTTTATTTATATTTTTGATTGTTGGATGAAATTAAGTACTTGTCTGTTATTGTTCTATTCTATTCTTCTCAAGGAAATAATTTTTAATTGTTCCTAGCCCTAGATTCCTTTTTATATTAACCTGAGGCTGTTGGAGTTTGCATGCCCATTTTTTTATGACATAAATTTGTCAATATGGCTAATTGCACTATATTATTGGCTTTGAGAAACCAAAGGCACACTATAGAACAGATTGGAATATCAAAAGAAATATGTAACACAAAATAGGGCAGATAACTGGTTTGCATTTTTGTAATATAGTGAATAAATATTGAAAACTTCAAAGAGTTTGAATAAAACATGGTTTCAGGAAGACTAGTAACTCATAGATTTTCCATTGCTGTCACTACGATATGCTTTGTTCATTTCCTTTGTCGCTGACAAGACTGATTTTTTGAATGATATGGGAAAGTAGAGCCAATAGGTCCTAAAAATAATATCAACTCCTGACCATGAAAGGCAAATTCATTTTGAGTGAGAAATGCCACAGATGAGGAGAGACTGTCCTCCCTGGACAATGGTCTGCTACAGTTCAGCAGAGACATTTGTCCATTATCATGTGTGGATGAACTCTGCTTTGTCCATTTCTTCGGGTGTTGGTAGGAATGGGAGACTATGAATGTGTAGGACCAATACCTTCACAAAAATAACTGTTGTTGGCATAGATAGCAACGGAGATTCTGAAAATCAAACTCAGCGTGTACATATAGTTGCATTTCTAATTTATTGGTCAAGTTTTTACCTGAAATCTACTAATGTCTTTGTATTTCTTACCCTGGTATGTCTATATGCATAAGTATAGTTATGTATGTATATGAACTGCATATATCATTTGACATTTCTATTCATTGTTCTGCTACTTGGTCCGTAAAATTAAGTTGTGTTTGGAAAGTGAACAGCTACTGTCTGCAGATTCTTCTTCCACATCAGTATAAGCTATGCTTGACTAAAAGCAGAAATTTATCTGTAAGTCCCCCCTCTCTTCCCCTCAAAGTCCTTGCTGTAAGGAGATACACATGGATCTGTCATAACTATGTGAGTACCCAATATCTGACCTTTAGGCCATCCTGAGGACTGCAAAATTCTGTATGCTTCCCATGACAACAGGAAACAAATTAAATCAGACTGTGTATCACTTTACATAACCCAAATTGCAACCAGCTGAAAGTAAGAGTGCGAAGTAATTCCATGGGAAGAAAATCTTACAAGAACTTGATAGGCCACCACCACTGCCTTCCAATTTAATAAAATGGTTTTAAGCATCACTTTCTGGATGATCCCTTACAAACCACGGCTCTGGCATCACCTGAGACCTGTTTCTTTCCTGTCTGTTCAAGGCAACTTCACTCCTTTCCTCTCAGAAGAAGACTCAGTCAGAGTGAAGCTGTTTATGACTGAAATTAATGAGCTTCTCTAGATCATCATTAACAAAGTTAAGGAAAGAATGTGTGACAGCTGCAGACAAAGCCTGTGTTTTCCACTGTGCCTGGCCACTAAGTAGTGCAGAGATTAAGCTGTTCAAACAGTTGACCTTCTGTAGACTTACCTTTTTATTTCTTTTTATTTTATTTTGAATGTTTTATATGTTAGGCATATTGTACTTGCAAAAGACTTTTCTTAAGACTCGATAAGAATGGAATCACTCAGTGGAATTTACTACAAAGCACAGTGTACAGACTGACGTGACTGGTGCAGTGATTTGCCTTGACATGATCCATGGAGAAAGGAAATAGGTTGTATATAAACTTCTCCTCTGTGCTCCCCCTGTTTAATAAGACAAACAAGCAATTGACTTTCACCTCTAACATACTGGTTTGCATTTGATGGAAGGGAGTTCCTGTGAACACCGTATCTGAATGCCCTCTGGTGTCTTTGTGTATGTGTGTGTGTATGCAGCAGCCTTGGGCAGAACAAAAGGTTTTAGTTCAGTAGTTTTCCTGCTGGGTTGTATGACATGGTTCCAGATGATTTACCACACAGCTTCCTGTACTGTGATGAGGCATCATCTGTTAGTCTTCAAGCAATTGTACTTCCTGCTGGTTGCAACTTCCTGACGGGATTTTTGACCAACAAAATTGTGAAGACTCCACAAATCGCCATATGTGTTGTCTGACTGTTATTGCTTTATATCAAGATTAAGTTTTCTATGATTTATGAGTTTTCTAGGTATACTCAAAATGGTAGATGGGCTGCTAGAGGAATGAGCAGCACCAACCTAAAAAGTAGTTTGGCAGTATTAGAATAAACAGGAAGTAGACAAAGAAGAGTCGTTTGTTTATAATAAATGCAGAGTTATTCACAGTGGCAGAATAAATAAAAAACAATGTTTGAAATCTACAATTCAAAATGAGGTAATGTCTCCAAGGAGCAATTGCAAATACAGCATTAAAGTACCTCATTGACTCCTATGTATTGACCTAATATTGACTTTGCTAAAGATTAGGCTTCCACAAATTGGCTGGAGACAACAATGGAAGCATTAAGGTTTCTGACTGGAATATTCCTGCGTATGTACTAATTCAACAAAACACTGACTGTTGTTTACCTTTATGCATAGTTCCTCTGAAACAACATCTCAGCCCCTGATGAACTAGAAGTGATTGTTTCTGAGCAGATGAGTTCATTTCGGTCTTTTGATGTATACTCAGAAGGGAAATAGTGTGAAAGAGAATCTTGATTTTGAGAGATTATCTACACTGACATCTTAATTTGAATGACATACTAGGGATTTTCAACAGTTCCTTAAATTACTTGAATGAGACTCACAGAATGGAAGCCTCAAACAATATACAACATGATAAATACTTAGATTGGGTTGTTTTGTTTTGTTTTGTTTTTTTTTAAATTTATTTTTATTTGGGGAGGGGGAACATGAATACCATGGTAGACTTGTTGCATGAGGAGTATACACATGGAAATTGAAAGGCACTATAATATTTTTTTGAACAAAGCAGTCCTTTAAATAAATGCATTCAGAAAACTAATTACAAATTATTATTTAAATATGATAGACAAATCATTGACTTAGTATGAAATTATTTTATAGCTTGTTGTGGGTTTGTCACTACTATAAGCTAGGTATTCAAAATCTCTAGTAACTTCAACTAACAGTTATTTTGAGTGAATTTTACCATTTAATGTATGATAAATTTTATATATTTTATGCTTTTCCATGCTACTGGAGACTTATTCTTTGCTTTGCTCATGATGGCATTTTTCATATTTTGAAAACCAAACTGTATAAGAAATATTGAATGGACTAAGAAACAGTGGTCGATGCTTCATAGTGGGAGGGAACTGGAATGATCACTGAGTTTGCACTCTATTATTCCGTTTATTTTAGGTGGGCATGGCTAACTAATGAAGGATTTGGATGAAGAAAAATGGAGAATAAAGAGTGTTTTATGCCAAAGGGCAATATGAAAACATCCCTAAAACAGAGAAGTGTTTTTTAAAAAAAAAATGGAAAGATCAATCAGCATGAGGTATTTAAAATAGATTGGAGAAGAAAAAATGAAAGTTTTTGAATAGAAAATAGCTTAATTCGTAGCAGAGAAATCAGGTTTCTTTTCAAGTAAGATGTATAAATATGTATCTGAAGAAAAAAATTGTGATCAAGTTGCAAAGAGGTGACTGTATCAGAGCTATTGTTTACAACAGGAATAGATGACAGTAGGCCATGAGCACATCAGCAAAAGAGCAACACTGGAAACAGTTAAAACTATAGAGTAGGTTGCACATTACTATGATTATCTGCACACTTCTTCACTTCATAAAGCTGTAGTTATAATGTACTATGTAATAATTACTGTAAACTCTCTGGGATTGTAACACGCAGCTATTTCTCTAAATTTGTGACATTTAGCATTTACCTCTCTGTTCTACTAGTTTTTTGGTAATGTTTTGTGCTTTCCACCTGTTTTTCACTCCTACATATGATGAATGTCACCACAAATCACAATGTCTGTTATTAGTTTTAGCATGCTCGTTCTTCCCAAGACACTTTTCTCAATACTAGTTAATTGCCATGTCTGATTACTCCTGGAAAATCATTTAGCTATCTGGAGTTGCATATGAGCGCTATTATATAATCCAACATAAATTTAGTATGTTTGCTGGGATATGCTTTTCAAAGATTTCCATCTTTATATTCTAAGGCAACAAAAAGGAAAGTTATTCAGCTTCCTCTTGTTAATTTTGTAATGCTTAATTAATTCACGAATTGATTATTTTGACTTTACAATAAGGGTAGAATTAAAATACCTGAAACTCTAACAGCTGCTTCTGCTAATTTAAATTCCACTATTATCAGTCCAGAGGAATATGCATTATTACCCCAGCAGAGACAAAGCAGATGAAACAATGTAATGCAACCCTGTTTAATGTCATTTCTGTCCAGCTATTCTGCTTCCTGACTTAGAATCATAGAATCATAGAATGGTTTGGGTTGAAAGGGCCCTTTAAAGATCATTCTAGTCCAACCCCCTCTGCAATGAGGAGGAACATCTTCAGCTAGATCATGTTGCTCAGTGCCCCATTCAACCTGACATTGAATGTTTCCAGGGCTGGGTCATCTACCACTCCCTTGGGAAACCTGTTCCAGTGTTTCACCCCACTCATTGTAAAAAATGTCTTCCTCGTATCTAGCCTGAATCTACCTTTTTTTAGTTCAAAGCCATTACCCCTTGTCCTATCTCAACCAGCCTTACTAAAAAGTCTGTCCCCACCTTTCCTATAAGCCCCCTTTAAGTACTAAAAGGCTGCTACAAGGTGTCTCTGGAGTCTAGGCTCAACAATCCCAACTCTCTCAGCCCTTCTTCATAGTAGAGGTGTTCCAGCCCCCTGGTCATTCTTGCGGTCCCCCTCTGTTGAGCTGCATCTTGTCAGCAAATATTAACAAGAGCACAGTTGCTTTATTATAGAGCCATAGCACTAAATTCCTAGTAAAAATATTTCATCAATATCACAAGCAATCAAAAACTAATCTTATCTAAAGGAACAGAATGCAGTTTTATTCAATGTCTACTGATCATTAATTCACACAGTCCTCCTCGATTTACAAAATTGTGAAATATTTTTTGAAGGTCTAAGGTGCTCAGGTACTTAGCAGTAAAGTATTCAATAAAAAGAAACTGAAAATGTCAGGTTGGTGTATGTCTGTACCTGTCATCTAGTATTAAGGGATTTTTAAGTTTATGGTGTTTTGGACTATGTTAAGGTTATTGGAACGACTGGATGTACAGTAACTTTGAAAGTCAGGGTAGTTCCTAATATTTCTTAAGTGCATGAGATTCCTGGTCCTGATTTTATAAATTACAGTCTTTGAGTTTGCACTTTTGTTTTGAGGGTTTTGTGGGATGGGGTTTGTTTTCTTTTGAAGCAGTTCATAAATACCTTGAAATACTGAATAAATGAATTGAAACGAAATACTATATTATTTCTTAGACATTGTTTATATCTGACTGTAACTATGTAATGAAGGGAACATGACAGGAGACAACAGCCAAAATGACAGGCAGTTCTCTCCATCTTGTGACCATCTTGACTTTGCAAAGAAACACTTTGTCCATTCATAATGAAAAAACAAACAAACAAACAAACAAACAAAAAACAAACAAACAAACAAACAAAAAAAAAAAAAAACAACAAGAAAAAAACCAAAGCAAACCAAACCAAACTGATGAAATAGTGAGCTGTATTTGGAAAAAGTGTGTTTAACCATTAGTTCATGTCAACTGGTAACAACAGGAAGAGTTCTATTAAGGGGTTGTGGAATACCTGATATTCAGAATGTAGCATCAGTTTGATCTTCACACATGTACACACAGAGGTATAGAAATATCAAAAGATGTTCCTTCAAGAAGCCTTCTGACATACTTTTAAGTTAACATAATTAAATGGATTTGCTGACTTTTGAACAGTCAGTCACAGAGATGATACAACATTGCTTACCTTTAACAGAATAAGTCCTTCTGACACGCCAAAACACTTCTTTGATTCTTAATTGACCTTTCCACAGGTATTGTGTCTGTATTCTGAGCTCTGTGTCACTTCAGTGTACCAACAGGCAGTGTTTGATTAGGGTGTCGACTTGTTCATTTCTCTGCTTTTCTGGTGTCTGTCAGTGAGCTGTTCACAGAATAATGATTCCATTGTGAAACACCCTACCAAAATCCTAGAGATGCTTTTAAGGCAGAAAGAAACCAAATTTATTGTGTAACCAGTGACATTCTCAACGAAACCATGACCACAAATATAAAAGGACCTTGCTTTCCAAATGGCTTTTTTCTTTACAACCTACATACTGCCTTTGGGGCTAAACTGAAACAAACTGTAAATGATGTATGAAATAAAACATGGAACTCTGGTAGAAAATGAGCTTTGGAGAAAAAAACCTGATTGCTAGCATCCTTTAAAAAGAAAAGGAAAAAAAAAAAAAAAAAAGAAAAGAAAGAAACTTAGGAACTTATTTCTAGGATTTATAATGTTGTGAATAAAATGATGGTACTGAGGAATACAAATGAGAATTGAATAAGTAAATGATAAAGAGACTTAAAGCAACTGCTAATGAAAAAATATTGGAATAGATAACTTATTTTAATATAATAATCTATAATGGGTATCAAAATATAAATTACTGTACTAAGCATTTTCATTCTTTATTATTTAGGTTACATTGTAAAAAAAATCTGACTGTGATGTAGATATTATTAAAAAATGTACCTTCTATTGTTATACAGCAGAAGCATTGCCCTGTGCATTCTAGCAATGCCTTTGATTTGCTGCTTTCAAATGAATTTTAAAAATATTAGAAAATATTTTCAAATTGTAATAATACCAGTTATAAGTTACTCTTAATTAATAGTATACAAATTATTAGTAATTCTATATTATTGTTATAATTAAAATTATTAGAAACTTGAAAGTCATCTGCATGTTTAGAAAAATACAGCATTATAAGGCAGACAAAGATGTCCTTTGAGGCTATCCAGGATAGCTTGGCATCTACTGTTAAAACAGGTTCTATAAAAGAGAGCATATCTGAAAATGTACAAGTGAAATATGTGGGCAATGCTTAACCATTTTGGTGGTACAGACCTGCAGTCACAGAGTTCTTTTAAATGGCTTTAATCAGGAACATACTGCTAGCTGCTCACTGATGTTTTTTTTCTGGAGAACAAGTCTAATCTAGAAGGTCATAATTTTGAATGTTCAAAATGTAGTCATTTTAAAGTATAAATATTTATTTAACTGTCTTAGCTTAGCCATGCTCCAATAGTGACCTTTACCGTTTTGTCCTGAATAGTTGCTGTCTGTAAATGAAAATAATAATTATAACCATTTTGCATAAACATGTAGTAAATGTTACTTAGTACTTAGATACTGTGAAGATGGGGCCAGCTACCAAAAATGATGCACTTACACAGACACATTCCTATCCCAAATGCAGAATACTGATGCAGATACATCAACAAGAACATCTTTGTTCAGTTCCTAAATTCAATATTGATTCAAATATCCTGATCATCTTAATGAGCTCCAAATGCTCATCTGCACTCAGAACATAAGACTAGAGCAAGTCCAATCTAAAAAAACCTCTGAAATATGTTTATGGCAGATTTCCACACTTCAGCAACAACCATTCAACTCTGTAAGTTAGTACTGTCTGATGTCGGAGTTGTTTCATTTAAATCCAGACCAGGTCAATCTCCAGTGGCTTCACACCTCTGGATTGCAGCGTGGGCACAGGTTGCCGCAGCTCCTGGCGTCAGTGAAAACACGGTGAGTAGTCAAGTGCGTACAGAAAGCCAAAAGGAAATTGAAGCACATAGGAATCTTGTCGTTTTGGATGAACAAGTTAACACAGGGAAAAATAACAGTTTGCCAGTGACCCTTGGGAATCACGAATGGCTACTGGGTTCATCATTTATCTCAATACGGAGTGCTTTGGGGACAGTGCTGTCCTTCAGCTGCCTGGCCCCAAGGGGGCCTGCTTTTGGGGTGCATGAGTCTGGAAGAACACCCCTACACCGAGGTGTGAGGTTTGGTTCTAGGGGCTTCCCAGCTGGGCACTACAGAGTGGGGTTTTGCAACCTCAAGGCAGGTGACGCCAGGCAGGGAGTAATGTATGACTTGTAAACCGAAAGACTGCGAGATGTTATTTTTCACTTACCTTTACAGGAAATATTTGATAGTAGAAACCTATTTATTAACTGTTAATAAATACTTGAAGGAGAAGAATTTCTGGTGCCTAAACATGGTCATTAATTTATAGAAAAGTGTCTGGATCAACAGAGCATGCTGAACATAGACTTTCATGACAGTTAAAGTGACTGTTGGTTAAAATGTTGTTGATTACTAGATAAAGATTGGCCAGCTAAATATTTATTCCATTCGCCATCTATCATATGATGCATGTTTATGTCAAAATCACAGCTTACTGCTTTGGCAGGAATAAGGTGAGATGTCAGAATACTTTTCAGAAAAACAGATACACAGACTGTCATGCCATTTTCTTATCACCTAATGTGTCTGATTCCTGTTTTTTAAATAGATGGTATTGCTCATGTATCATGCAGTATACGTGAATTATGCATGAATCATGCAGTGTACATGAATATACATAACATTTACAAACCTAAAAGCTAGTGACAAGAGGACTGCATTAACTTCTCTTTGCAAGTATCACAAAATGTATGTTAACACATTCCAAACTCAAAAATGTCTTAAAAAGATACAGTTAAATCAGTTTCATTACCTCCTCTGAACATGTTAATTGAAATTAACACTATAAGATTTTTACTTATTTATATCATTAACTGAAAACTTGTGTCCCATTCTATACTTAAAGTAGTATCTTAATTTTATTTCTATTCCTGAAATAAGAAAGCATTTCACTATCTAAGCTTTTCGATATTCTCATAGCTTTCTGTATGTGTAATTAAAATACTAAGGCAGGCAAGCAAAAGTATGATAAAATATGATTTGCAATATAATATACGTACTATATCTTACAGTTACTCTTGGAGTGCCCAATTTGTGTCCATTTGTGTCATATGGCATAATCTACCCCTTCAAGCATTTAAATAAAGAAAATAAATGGTCTAAGTTTAATTCAAGTGTTGGTAGGATAAATTCTTCTTTGCTGTCATTTGCCATACCACAAAACATCTGAAGCAATTCACTATGTTTGTATACAAACTTCTTGACTTAATTAACAGATGGCAGGTTAGCAGATTTCAGTTTAATGCTGTTTTTGCACATGATGCTGACTCATGGTAAAACAAAGGGGCTTGAGACAAGTCATATACAGGAAGATTTATTAACAGGGAAGTTATGTTCAAGGAAAATTAAAAACAAGAAGAGGAAGAGAGGGAGAGGGGAGGCAGGAGGAGGGATAGGAGGAAAGGGAGGCGGGAGATGCTGTTATTGCTTGCTGGAGCATGCTTAAATTAAGGGCAGATTCTGCATGCTTCTTGACTGTTAAGGTCTCTGAATGAATATTGTCAACCTAAAATAAACCAAAATCTACAAGCAAGGGCTAGGAAAAAGGGGGGAGGAAGGAGTGGCCAGTGGCAGTCACTGCCCAGGAGATCTATTGCAGCAACACTGTTGGGATCTGCAGGTGCAAAGCCATGGAAGTAACAGCCCAAGAGCAATTGCATGGGAACCACAGGGAAAAACATTGCCACTGTGGGTCTAGAAAATACTCCCCTGGCAGCCTGCACAGAGGGGTATGGAGCTGCACCTGGAAAGCAGCCCACAGAGCTGCAGATAGAACACCCATGCAATAAAAAACGTGAAGCCACCTAAGGCAATATGCAACCCCTCTCAAGCCAGTGGGGATCGGCTGTTTATGGGTCTAAAGTTGTTCCCAAAATAATTTAGCCTATCTTTGTCTGCATGTGAGCCCTGGCTAATTTATAAGCACATACAGGGTACAGTCATTTTTGACAGTGATTTTGGCTTGGACGCTGAGGAGGAGGATGGAGAGGGCCAGCAGCACTCACCCTTCCCCTTCAGAGTTGCGCTTTCTCAGCAGTGCCAGATCTGCACTCACTCTCTTCTGGGAAAGAGGCTCTCATGGCTGTTAAATCTAGGAAGCCTCAGCACTTGTAAGGAAGAAAGAAGAGACCAATTCTGCCATTACTTTCACAGTCAACAGATATTGTATAGAATATCTGATCTCACAAAAAAATCATGCATATAAAAAAATTTACATATATAAAAAACATTAGGGATAAGTGTCTTGGCTACATAATCATATCATAGTTATAAAAGTGCCAATGTTTAGCAGTGGATTTTAACTAGATTTCAGTTGTTTTCTAAAGCAAAATTTTAGGGCAGCTTTCTGTAAAGAGCTGTGGGAAACAAATTCATTTTAATGGTCTTCTGTGAAAAATGTGGAAAGACTGTGTTCAAGCATAACAGTGTTCTGTTATTTTGGGCAACGATACATCCATAAAAGAAAAATCATCAAAAAGTTTGTGAGTCTATTTTCTTTAAAACGCTTAAATATTTTTTACAAGAACAATAAATATATGTTTTCAGCTACACAGATATCTGAAGACAGCAGCAGTCCTGGTCTCTGATTTCAGACAAGTCACAAGAGAGATGATTGGGTGCATTTTCTATCTAGGTCACTAACATGAATTACTCAATATTTCAGTAAATGAAAAAGCTGCTATATGCTGTTTATCCAAGGGGACATGAAATGGATTTTGAATGTTCAATTCGTAGAGAGAGTATTTAGTTTTGGAATTAAGCTGTATGTTAGAACGAAATCTTCTGCATGCCTGAAAAGAATATTTCACTAAAAGTTATACTGTTACCTCATCATGTGAAGTGGAGGTGGGAGGAGAGAGGTGACTCTGGATACTTTCGCCCCACCATCAAAAGTTGTGGCTTTGTGGAGCTGCTCTTCTTGCTGCCAAAGGGTGACCACTGGCACAAAGCACTGCTTGTGTTTCCTCCCTTTCTCAAACAATCGTAACCAAAGCAAGATGCAAAACCTGTGCCTAGTCTAGTGCCGTGCCAGCGGCAACCCCCCGCCCCAGGCAGTGAAGTAAACGGTATGCATTGAAGAGTGCTGGGATATCCAAGCAGGACAGCAGAGAAAAGAATACCTTCAAAAAAATAATTCAAATAGACCTGGCTACTTCAAGATATAAGTCCTGATTCAAGGAAGACCCTTCTCAAAAGCTTTTAAGAAAAGTCATAAACCCCATACATCATCCTCTTTTTCCCAGCTGCTTGTAAGCAGGTGACATTTCTCCTTTGGAGACTAAGAAGGAAGACAAATAATTTACTTAGGATTTTTAAGCATTTAGCATCTATTGTTATAGTAATGATGAAATGTGATGTGGAATTCATAACTAACAGAAAAGGAGGAGGCATAGATGGCACTTTTAATCCTCTTTACAGGTCACTTGCATGTAAAATTATATCACGTGTTAGACACTTATACTTCAAAATCTGTTTTTTGACAAGAGCAATTGGCTTTTTGGTGATGACATGTAAGTTGCTCTTCATTTTAAAGAAACTTGCTTTCCTCTGACATGTGGAGGTGGAAATTGTATCTTAGCAACTTCTGCTTGACGGAAAATTGTTCCCCCTCCCCACATCTTAATTCAGGTGTTAATTCTTTTCTTTACACCTATATACATTAATTTAAAAGCAACAGAAAAAACTCATTTCACATAACTCATCAAATGAGTATCAGATAATGACTTTTAGCTAATTTCAATGCTTGTTGAGAATAGACCACTAGGTTTCATAGATTTTTGTTTAGGAATTGTCCAGTGAAACAGTCCTCATTTTAAATACAGGGATTGCTGTGCTCATGATGCTCAGTAATTTCGCTTCCTTTAAAATATATAATATTAATCTGTGCAATAAATGCCAGACATCTTCTGCTATAGGTATCCTCTGACTATCATAACTTTACAAGGTCAAATTCTTTCATTTAATGGATCTGACTTAATTTACATGTGAAATGTTTTGGCCTAGCTGTAACCCATTATTATAGCTGAGAATAGGAATAAAAATTACTACATTGTTCAGTACTTTTTAATAACATATTTCACACCGTGAATCGCTTAACAGTCTTTAATTTCCTAGCCTTACTGACCTATTCTGAACAGCCTTACTCCACATTTGCTCCTTTAACCCTGTATTTGCTTCAAGCAATTTTACCATTTAACATAGATTTACATATCTGTACTTAAATTTCTCTGAAAAAAAAATTAAGGTCATGCATCACAGAAAGCTTGTCTGTATTGTTTTTAATCATCAAGGGTTCTTTTCAAAGAAGACGTGCCTCAGAAGTGGATCTGTGTTTTTCAGTTTTAATGGTCTTCTGAAAACTGGTAGAAGTTGTGATGGCAAAAAACATTTCCTATTGTGTTATTGTGATTGTTATATAACTTATTTCTATTGGTATGCAACCCAATATTTAGCATTTCAATTGTTGTCTAAAAAGAATGTTCATTCTTTGCCAATTATTTTAGTAGCAAGATACATCTAAATAATATTGTTAATTAATGATTGAAATTTTGATACTGCAAAATAAAAAGTGATCCAGAACACAGTAATTGGGAACAGTCTCGCTTCCCTCCTCTGCATCTTCATTTTTCAATTATGAAATGTGGCAATTGATTAAAATTTTGTCTAATAGCTTTTTATCTTTACTTTTGGAGTTTAAAAAGAGTGAAATAATGCTTTGTCTACTTGTTCTTTGCTTTCAATGATAAAAGATGTTTTATTTCCTTTATAGAACCTCACAAAAGGAAAGCAGATAATTATACCAAACAGTTATGTAAATCCCAATAGAAAGAGTAAATCTGCTCTTATGAAAGCATTCAATAAATTCTTGAATTCACTGGAGATAGTGTGTTTTCTTGTCTTTAAGAGTTAAAGTTATACAAATGTCCAATTAGCATTATGAAATACTATTTTTCCTTTATTTTAAACACAGTTTTTAAGGTTTTCTTGTATGGTAAAAATTAATGAGATGTTACTATAAGAACAGTATAGTGTAGGGGAAACAAAGTAAATGGTGAAAGATGTCAAAAACTAGGAAAAGAAAATAATCTTCAAAGACATGAAAAGGAGCTTTTTAGCAATGCCCCTCCCAATGCAAATATTCAAAATAATGGAGAAGGTAAATGATGCTTCATTTTAGTAAATCTTTAGAAGCATTATTTTCTACTTGCTATAAATATAAACTGAAAATATTACTCTGTGCTTGCAATGACTGAGACTTGCAAGAATCTGAGTTGTATTCCCCATGAAGTTTGCTTTAGAGATGTTGCATCACTTCATCTTTTTATGAACTGGTTTCTTGCCTCTATAGATTCACGAAAGAGCTAATGCAGATGAGTGAAGATGTCTCTTAGGACTCAAGTTATTTTCAGGACTCAAAGCTCTTGGGTAAAAGTAACATGTTTTATAAATATCTCTGCTAAGCCATGTATCCATTTGCATGGTGCAAAGTAGAGAGGAAGATTTCTATGTTTCTGAAAAAAAGAACTATTTAATACAACTAACAGGAATTCACAGGGAAGATATCTTCCAAATGAATCTACATGGAAACACAGGATTGTGTGACTTTTTAGTGACATGTTTTGCAAAATATTTGTTTTAGCCATATTCAACTGTTTTCCATGATTTGTGACAAGGAATTGATGATCGAGTTCATACATGTATCTGAGCCTTAAAACATGTCTTTGGCAGTTCGGTGTCAATGATCATTCTATGAATTTTGTATTTTCAGAAGAGGCATAGAGACAAGAGAAGCAGTGACTGATCAGAAATCCCTCTCTAGATCAGCACTGAATGTAAGTTTTGAGCAATTAATGAAAATAAACCTATACTTCAAAAGTATAAAAAAGAACTGAAGTTTCATTTTATAAAATTTGTTACTTCCTGGAAAAGGATGACCAACAACTTCATGGTCCTAATTTAATTCTTTAAACTTTATATTTAATTATTTTGGTAACAGAATAGTGATTAAGCTCTTCAGCTCTTTTCCTGAAAAGAAAACAGATGTGTCACTGAATAGTGGTATGAGATGGAAGAGAAGAAAGAGCTGGAGTGGAGAGATTGATATTAATGCTAGTAATATCAACTTCTTATTTTTATACTTTTACTTGAAGTATCTGGCAGCAAGTAAAATGGATGTTTTTAATCAGAATTATGGCAGATTTCCATTAATTTTCTGTACTTGCTGTCAAATTGTGAGAACAATATTTCTGTGGGATAAGTGACTTCTATATGAGTATCTCACATAATCTGTTTACTTAAATGTTTTTGAATTAAGAGAAATAGCATGAAAGTTATTAAAGTTTTATAATATTTTCTTCTTAGGATAATGACCATATAATTACAACAGTCAGTTATGTAATTATATTTGTACTTGAGCTTAGATTTCATGTGAGTGTATCCGGTGATTCAATTTCTCCTGCATGATTATGCAGTGTCATAAAAAATCAAATAAATTTGCTACAAAGGAAAATGTGAATAATGTAAGTTATTACAAAGAGAACTTGTTCAGTCCAAAGTTGCTTAATCATCATATGTTTACTTTATTACTGTACTTTTTCCTTTTATTACTCTCAAGAAATTAGAACAAATTTTATAGGCTCTTAAATCTCTGATTTATTTTATTATGTAAACTACCCTACATTTCCACAGCCTGTAGATTTTCATTATTAAGCAGCTGATTCTTGGATTTAAGAATACTTTATTGAGAATATCTTCATCAGCCCTCCTGTTGATTATGCAATCATGCAGACTGTGTTCATCAACATATTGCAAGAAGGCTCTACAGTAAAGAAAGATGATGAGAAAGTCACACTTTCATTAGACAAGTGTAAGAAACTGTGAGGTATGTCTATACAAGCCACAGAAGTTTCAAAAAAGCATATAGTTACATTCTGTAGACAGCACTGGAAAAAATATCTCTGTTTCTACATTAAATGAAATTATCTTCATTTGGAAGCAAGGTTCAGAACCTGATTCCTGAAGTGGAATGGTGTGTTAGAGGCTCCATGAGCAAAGTAAACGCAAAGGTGAATGGAGTTCTATGCATGTTAAATAGCAGACTGAATGTTTGGATATAGTGCTTTTGGACATGACATCTAAAGTTTGAAGAAGCTCAGTTTGGTTCAGATGTGCCAATGAGAGGAAATAGTTTTTCCTAGTCTCTTTCTCCTTATCCAACATGGACATAGGAAAAAAGACATTACAATTAAACAAAAACCTTACAAAATAAGAATGAACAGAAACAGAATTTGAGGATTCTACAAACAGATCAGAAAAAGGAATGTAAAATTCCTTTGTTCTTGAAATATTTTATCTAGAAACTGAGATAAGTGAAGTCTGTTCAGCATGTGAATAACGTTTCACCGTTCTACCAAATCTCTACAAATTCTTTAGATTTGCAAGCTCACAAAGAGGATAAATTGATTCACTGCTCCTTACATGGAAATTTATTTGAAAAACAGAGCAGCATATGTGTTCTTAATATTTTGGAACTATAATAGAAACATTTTTGAAAAAAGCTGAGGTTTCATTCTTCTGTTTCCATTTCTGTCATCTATAATTTTGGAAAAGTCTCTAACTGACTTTGCCTTAATTTAGCTAGCTGCAAGAACTGATCACATTCAAGTATATACATTAGTCACTGAGCAGACTAGACTTTTATCAAAAGTTCCTCTGGCTGAATATAATCATTATTCAGATGGAATTTTTATTCTATGTTATGATAGGAGTTTTAAAGATGCTAGTTAATACCCATAAAGAAATGGAATTCTTCCCGTAAGAAGAGTACTGGTGAGTGGTAGTCATGGTCCTTATGCCAGAAAATGATGAAAATAATTGCCTGTAAGTTACTTATTTAAGTCTTTATTACTAGTATTTTAATATTTAAGATGTATTATCTCATGCTGTTTTTTCATATGTTAAATCTTGAGTGTTTGACTTACTTTGCAATTTTGATTAATTTTCTTTTAAGACGCTTATTTGTGTGTTATTTCACACGTTTTAGGAAAAGCTGACTGACAAAAACTGCAATTCCTTGAATTGGCATCAAAATATCTAATATTTTCTAGGAGTATTCACCCTTGCTACTGTACAAACTAAGTTCATAACTGACTTTTGGACTGATGCTAAAGACATATAGGAAATTCTGATCATGAGAAAATTGTTCAGTTCGTGTAGTTTAAACCAAATGAGGAGTGCAGTGTTTTACTGATTTCTTAATGATACACAATTAACCTACAGTCAGTGGATCAGGATCAACACCAACATTATAACAGAAAAAACGTGGTCCTCCAGACTTGCACAGCGTTAATAAATACCTACAAATTGCTAAACTGGCTTCCATAATTAGCCTCAAAAAAGTTCTAACCTCATGCGCAGGTCAAACGATGGCAAATCACCCTCCCCTCACAGTCCGGGGTTAGTTCCCCACTTCTGGTTTTGCTACTTGCGTACACCTCCTGTGGGAGACATGGATGCTCTCATTTGTGTCGGCCTGTGCTGTTCCCTGCGACCCACGCGTTCCAAAGAAAGCACCCCGGGGACTCACAGGCGTGTCCCTGGCTTCAGCGGTGCTGCTCTCCAGGCCGTCTTGCCCAGGAGGCACCCCCACCACTGGGTCACACGCGTTCGCCAGGGGCAGACAAACAAGGCTCAGAGCCCCCTTGCAACAGCACTCAGCCTGAAAACTGAACAGAAGGAAGAGCTGACCGTGCCTGGGTTTCTAAAGTAAAGCTTATGAAAGAACACTGGGCTCTGTGGCAGCTTCAGAAGTGGGTATTTTGGCCATATCTATGCTGGTGACAGCTGGGGGGGAGGATGGGAAACAGGGGCATTATGACAGACATTGCAGTTCAGCTCACTTCCAAACATGGCGTGGACCTGTCAACCCAGCCTGCTTTTGAGAGAAATCCCCCTCTCTCCTTCTGGCCACTCATGTTCTTGCATGCGGACTGTCCCAATGTGGCTTTTCCTCCCCTCCCATGCTGGAAACCACAGCCCCTCTCAACCCCTTTCCTCCCTCCCTGGGGCCCTGGCCTCGTCACGTCCCGCTGTAAGCATCGGGCCTAGCGCAAACTTTGAATATGGCGGTTTTGCTGTGCCAATTGCTGACTTAGGGCAGTTTGCTTTCTTTTTTATTCTTTTTTTTTTTTTTTTTTTTTAAATCCTAACACTTTTAATCCCTTTCAAAGGATGTAGAGCACAGGGATAAAAAACACCTTTTGCAGTGTTGATAAAAAAGCTTCCCCTTACAATCAAATAAAATTAGGTTTCCCTTTCAGTATTCCTTTCATTTTCTTTCAAATTTTGAAGTCCCTAGTTGTATGCATGGGAATATGCATAGACGTCTTGTTTATTTTATTTTCCTTGTGCTTAAATATTCCACCTATTTTAGGAAGGACCTTATGTCACAGGTTGGGAAACACTGACTTACTTTTACTTGAAGTATCTGGCGTCGATCTGACGTTCAGCACTTGCTGGTTTTCCTGTGTAGAGCAGAGATTGGAGGGAAATATTCTTTTCCTGCTGCTGCCTTGTAGAGAAGTGGAAAACATTGGGCTGTTTGGACTTTTTAACACTGTGAACTAAGAAAAGTTGGCATGGGGTCGGTATGGACAGAGTCATCTGAGATTTAAACTGTTAAGGTCCAGGAAGTCATTCAGGACATCAATCTGCACTCTGTTTACAACTGAAGATTTGATTAAAGATGAATGGGCTTTGACGAGGTTAGCAAAGATGCAAAGGCCAGCTCCTGGCAGGATTTCAGATTTCGTTTGGACTGCAACAGTACAGAAAAAAAAAAAAAAAAAACCAAAACAAGTCACTTTTCACAATAGGAGAACAAACACAATCTTTTTTTACACTTAGTCTTAAAACTGAAAGCCATTTTTCCTACACGTGAAAGCATTACACAGCCTTATTTGCAGGCAGTGTTATCCACCACATCTAGACTAGTTTTGTTCTGTTCATGTTTTTCTGTCATATTAACACCTCTAATTGGCAAAGCAGGCAATTTCCTAGCTTCAATTGTATAAGTCAAGGAAGAAACACTGGTAGTGAACAATTTGTGACCCTGTATCAATAATTGGAAATGTTGACATCAATTAAAGGTCAACATTTCAACCTTATGAAACCACCTGCAAAATTGTCAAAATAAAATGGCTCAGCACTCAGTCATTTCAAAAGATTATTAGAAATAAAGGACTAAAAGGACCTCCTGCTTCAGAAAGCAGAATTTCATACTATATGAGAAAGAGTCATCATAGAATTTTTTTTATTAATTTTAAGTTATTTTGAATATACTCACCCATTTTTGTAGTGGTAGTGTAAATTTAATAATATTTGAAAAACCTCAAACATTTAAATTAAAATATTAGAACTCTATATTGAAACAATGTTTATTTTGCTTTGTTTCTAATTTTCTGAGTCATTAAGTTAATTTGAAAAAGTAGAATTTTTAAAAAGCATGATTTTTATTTTAAAGTCGTGCTGCTAAATAAAAGTACTTTTTCACATGCTGTATTCTAGAACTCATTTACTCACGTTCACCTTATACAAAGAAGTATAAAACATAAATATTTAAACATCAGTGTTTGAAACACTGACATTTTGCAAATGTCTAGGAAAATAAATTCCATTTTAACCCTACGTAGAATAATTTTAATTAAGCACTCACTTTACCAGACTTTATTTTTCTAATCTGCATACTTACCTTTCATTTGGGGTCATAGTATTGCAATTTACTGCAGATAGTATATAAGGATATATTTAAGAAGGACCTTGTATTGGGTTAATCTGTAATAAAAAAAGTTTTTAGAGGAGAATAATACCATGAGAAAGGGAAATCTTTGTACTTCTGCCCTGCTTGTTAGAAACATCTATCAGCACTAATCAATGGGAGTAGTTGAAGTATGTGAATATAAAGAGAATACTTACTTCCCTTGCATCGTTAGCATTTGAATATTGAATTATTTCAAATGTGTAAAAATAGCTGATGAAAAGGACATGAAGCATGTGAAAACTTGGTATTATACCCTGATTGCATTCACAGGAGAAAACTAAATAGAATAAGATTGTTGCAGTGCTTTTTCTCTGGGTTCAAAATTGCAAAATCAATTAAGCTTATTTGCTAGCATGCTTAAATCTACTTCCTATTTCAATGGATAATAATTAAAGTATAGATCAACCAATTAGTTCTCATATATAATTACAGAGTTTGAATCGTAATGAAAATTACAGGTAAAAGGACAGATACAGTTACTATGTCTTTTTTACATCTCTTAAGATTATATTTTACTGGCACAATACTATCTCTCTACAGGCAACTTGATAGACATCTTGGTCACATTATTTTCCAAGATTTTTTCAGATATCATGTAATATCTATTTGTTGACTACTGTTGTAAAATCCCACTCAATGCCTCCTACCTCAAAAAAACAAAACAAAACAAAACAAAAGCCAGATTTACATATCTTAATTTGTCACAGTAGGTACATGAAATCAAAGTGTTCAAGAATGACATTTCAGTTCTGAATGGAACAATACTTCAAGATGCACCTGACAAACCCTTCCTGCTCTTTCTTAGTAGGAGCACAATATCACAGTGGTACAATGCTATTCCCGTTCCAAATCTACACAATACCAAGCCATACCAAAATTACTAGCTACTACACTGGTGTGCCATTATAAAAGTTTTCTTCTACCTTCTAGAATTAATGTCCACCAGACATAAGGGTTTTTGTTGCTATGTGACCGATGACTTTATGTGGGTCCACTGTCCCTTTCCTTCCCTATATTGACTAAGCTTCTCTGCAGAATATTTGAGTGTAGTACAATAGGGGTAACTAAAACAGTTAGACAAACAGGCAGACAGAGATCTGTCTTCTTCACTTCAAATATGTTGAAAGAACTTAGTTCTCTGTTGTCTTCTGAACTCAGGCAAATCAAATGGTAGAGGATTTTTTTTTTTTCCCTGCAGTTACCCACACATGATGAATTAAAAGTTGTTAGAACCATCTCTGCATTAAGAGTAAATGTTTAGTTACTCACCATGTGTATTTTTCTTCTGCATCAGACATGGAAATGGAAATAGACATCAGAAAAAAGATAAGTAAATTAGACATCCTTCAGGTGTTGTGTTTTGGGGTTCTTTTTCCCATTTCTGGACATATCCACATAATCGATTTTAATCACATAACTTAATCTACATTTTAAAGGTTATTTGTGAGGAAAAGGAAAATCATCCAGACTATAGGTAAGTGTCCAAAATTCCAGCAATTGAAATGATTCTTTTTAAGAGATAAAAATAAGAATTTTTATTAAAAAGTATAAAAGCTGACAGTCAGTTATTCATGAGAATATCGAAAGAAAAAAATCAGAGGAAAAAATTCAATCTCTACTAACGTCTTAAATGTAGATATAACTAGAGAATTTGGAATAAACAAGCTGCAGCAGATAAAAGCATATATTGGCTAACTTGAGCATCTTGCTGTTACAGTGATTACTAAACACTTACTGTCGTATTACATCTGCTGAGTGCTTATCCACTCTTCTAAAAAATATTAAAGTCTGAGCACAGCAGAGAACTTATTTTAAGGTGCTTTCCTCTGTTAGAAGTTTAAATCAGACAACTGTCGCATGCATGTAGAGGTGTTTAGAGTTTTACTGCCAAGTAGCTGATTCCTCACCAAATTACTGAACAACATGAGACAGGTATGGTAAATTAATATGTTGTTTACTGGTTTTAACTTACGTGATTTCTCAGCTTTGGTATTGGTGATGCACAAAAAAAAATACAATAGATGAGTGACTGCAACAAGGACTGTAATAACAGAAAGGTAGATGACTTAAGAGGAAAATATATGTACGTCACATCTTTGGAGTGTAATAGAATTTTATGTAGTAGACATACAAATGTCTAGCCACACTGTAAGAAACTTACTTTATTGCTACATTTAAAATTTGGGTGAAGAGAAATCCTGGAGATGTTATTTCATTTATACTATGTAATAAATATACTTCTAGCAAGGCATAAAAGACTGAAATGAAGCTAAAGTTTTAAAAGAAAACTGATTGTGGAATGGTGCACTTCACACCTGAAAGAAAATACTAATGGAAAAGAAATTACAATTAAAGACAGAAAGAAAAAACCAAACAAACAAAAAAAACAACAAAAAAAAAAAAACCAAAACAAAACAAAAACAACAACAAAAAAAAAAACAAACAAACAAAAAAAATCAACAACAAACCAGAAGTATGGTTTCAGAGCTTTCATTGCTATAAAGGAGATTAGTTCAACAGATTGTAATGAGACCCTGCTGATTTCTATCCAATAAAGATTTGATACATAAAGTTAAGTACCAGGTTGTCATAGAAAAAGAAAAATACTTGTCTGTTCCTATGGCTTGCTTTTGCAGGCTGATGCTGAGCCCTATCTGAAGTAAAACAAATAAACAGCCTCATCAGCTCCTAAAGAAAGTGTGAAGATAAAAATCACTACTCTTTCAGTTATGTGCTTTTTGAAACTTATGCTTCTTGAATTCAAGAATTTTAGCATGCGTCTTTGCTTGAAAGGTACCAATAAGGGTAAATGGGGTTTACATGGGACAATTGTTGCAGAATGTTCAATAACCAGTTTTTTTGAGGGCACATATCCCAGACTGTTTTGTTTGTTTTTTTTTTCTAATTTCCAGTGTTTGTGGTTCTTTTCTAGGTGATTTCAATATAAAATTTAATTGAGTCATAAAGAAGGACCACTGGGAACAAATGCATGACCAGAGCAATGTCTGGTATGTTCTCTTAAACAGCAGTTCTGCTCTTCTGAAACTATAACAATGGTAACAGCTTAGCAAATGAAAGTATAAACATTACCAGTGATTCTTGATTTTTTAAACAGAAAGATATTGTGTTTCAGTTTTAATCTAAGATATGAAAGATTCTTTTGTGCCCCAGTTAAAGTCCTGATATAGACAATGCTCTGATGTAAAAAAGAGCTTGTAGGTACCCACCTGGTAGTTTTATTTTTAAGCATTTTCCAGAGATACATCATTTCCCTTAATATGGCACATTTTCTTCTCCTTTTCCTACTCATTACTGCATATGTCTCAACAAGCCCAAGAAGTAGGCCCATGTGAATCTTATGAGGTTCAGCAACGCCATGTGCAAGGTCCTGCACTTGGATCAGAGAAACCCCTGGTATCAATATGGGCTGGGGGATGAAGGGATTGAGAGCAGCCCTGCCAAGAAGGATTTAAGGGTATCGGTGGGTGAAGAACAGGACGTGAGCCGACAACGTGCACTTGCAGCCCAGAAATCCAACCACATCTGGGGCTGCATCAAAAGAAACATGGCCAGCAGGTCGAGGGAGGTGATTCTGTCCCTCTATTCTACTCTGCTAAGGAAGAATAATTCCAACCCCTTGCAAGAAGCAGGGGCATCTTCAACTGGAACAGGTTGCTCAGAGCCTCATTCAACCTGACGTTGAATGTTTGCAGGGATGGGGCATCTACCACCTCTCTGGGAAACCTGTTCCAGTGTTTTATCCCACTCATCATAAAAAACTCCTTCCTTATATCTAGTCTAAATCTACCCTCTTTTAGTTTAAAACCATTACGACTTGTCTTATCCCCAAAGGCCCTACTAAAAAATCTCTCCCCATCTTTCCTCTAGGCCCCCTTTAAGTACTGGAAGGCTGCTACAAGGTCTCCTCAGCATCTTCTCTTCTCCAGGCTAAACAACCCCAACTCTCTCAGCCTTTCCTCATAGGAGAGGTGCTCCAGAACCCTGATCATTTATGTGGGCTTCTTCTGAACTTACTTGAACAGGTCATGTCTTCACTGTGCTGGGGGTCCAGAGGTGAATGCAGTACTCCAGGTGAGGTCTCACAAGAGCAGAGTAGAGGGGCAGAATAACCTCCCTCAGCCTGCTGTCCATGCTTCTTCTGATGCAGCCCAGGATATGGTTGGCTTTCTGGGCTGTAAGTGCATGTTGTCAGCCCATGTCCAGCTTTTCATCCACCAGTACCCTCAAGTCATTCTCAGCAGGGCTGCTCTCAATCCCTTCATTCTCCAGCCTTCATTGATATGGGGGGGTTGCCTTGACCCAAGTTCAGGACTGTGCATTTGGCCTTGTTGAACCTCATGAGATTCACATGCACCCAATTCTTGAGCTTGTCCAAGTCCTTCTGGATGACATCCTGTCCCTCAGACATGCCAACCACACCACTCAATTTGGTGTCATCTGCAGACTTGCTGAGGGTGCACTTGGTTCCACTGTCTGTCATTGATGAAAATATTAAACAGTACTGCTCCCAATACAAACCTCTGAGGGACACCCCTTGTCACATTGATCTGTTACATTCTTCTGTTTCCATAATTTCCCTGTGGTATTGGAGATCCCAGATACACTATTTTCATCCAAAATTTCATTTTCTCAACTAAGGGAGAAGATCACATTTCTCTGACAAAACATACTACATCAATTACTTATAAATCTCTGAAAACACTAATTAATTTGATATTACAATCAGATGGTCTATATGAAAGACCAGGAATAATACCACAGTATAACAGTTTTTTCACTAAGAGACCTTCTCTTATTTTTGTTTTTGTGCTTGTTGCAGGGTTTTTTCAATATTTCTTAGCAAGAAAAAAAAAACACGATTTTTTCCTTACTGCAATTCATTTCGCTTTTGCTCTCTTTCTAGCTGAATACAACCACATGAGAAATGTCTGTAAACTATGAAGCACTGTTAACTTCTTAAGAGTTATAACTTCATCTTTATTAATTAATGAAAAAAAAAAGTCCAAATCCTCAAATCCTCTTTTTTTTTTTTTTTTTTTTTTTTTAATGCCTCAACCCTGAATTTGGATAAATTATTATGCTTGTAATGAGGCACATTTTTATTTAGACACTCACAACTTGAGTGCATATATTTGCAGTTCTTTAGGTCAAACATTTTTAGAAGCATTTTTCAAATATACTTATTTTCATTTAACTGCAAAGTAATTTGATGCTAGCCTTGTTACAGCACAATAGGACATTCTGATAGATTTACTTTTTATATTTTTGTTTTAATAAAAATATGTTTCTTTCAACTGAATTCAACACTGAGAACAAAATATAACCACTAGTTACTTTGTCTAGTCTTCTCTGCAAAAGTTTGATTTAGACTTGCACTTCTACACTAAACAAATAAATTAACAGACACAAAATTTTGAAATTCAGGAGTAAAAAGAGATTCTTTAATTCCACAGTAGAAACAAGTATTCTGAAAGATAATACTACAATGCGTATCATAATTTTTGTACAATTTTAACAGTAATTTGGATATTTTTAAAAACAATACAAATTTTCTGCAGTACATTTTAGTACGTGCAGTTTACCTTAGAAAAATGATCAGGCAGGTCTAGGAATTGGTATTGTCATAATTGGATAGCCCTAATCAGGTCTTCATAATGCAATTCTACAGCTGTCTGTTTGGGTACAGTTCTCAGACTGTATTATAAACTAAATTTTTCCTCTTAATATGATAAAAATAAATCACTAAATCTGTTAACTTTTAATAACAATAATAACCTTTTAAAATAATTTACAACAGAGATATTTCAAACGTGTATTTTTTTGTGGACTTCTAGTCAATATACATGACTAGCAATTATCTTCAGTGAACCAGAAAATATTTTCCACTGATAACAAAGTATCTTTTCACTTTATTTACTAATGTCACTATATTTCCCAAATGATTGAAAAACAGAAGCAGCCATGACATTCCATACATTTGCAAATAACAGACAATCTGAAGTGGTAATAAAAATGTGTAATTTGTAATCAGATCCATGACTATTTACAGAAGATTTGCCATAGATCTATAGAAAATCAGGTGTCAACATTCTTACATTTGACTAATAGAAAAGCTATAATTTAAAGTGATACTTGAAAAGGCTTGTTTTGACACAGTCACATAATTCTAGCTAATAAGTTTCAGATTCAAGGCTGTTAGTTTTACATTTAAATAATCAATATTCAAAAGGAAATGTTTTCTTGAGATACTTAGAGAAGACTATTTTCCTTTGATCAGGAAATAAGGGTACAAATCTGGTATTGTTATTTTGCCTGGTTCTTGCAATAACTGTTGTCACCACTCTGGGTAATTCCACATTCAGACATTATTAGCCCTTGAACTGTCACATACCTAAAGAGTGGATGTTACAACTAGGTTGAAACGCTGATTTCCATTTTTTCTGGGAACAGATAGTGCTTATTGCTGTAGTGAAACAAGCAAGTAATTTAAGATACAAACAAAAAATAAAGCACTGTCTATTTTATAACACTACAATGGTAAATTGAATAAATTCATCCATGTAGGAAAAGAAATATCCCTTTCCATATTAAAATGTCAGCTGACAAGTTCAAACCTACTGTGATCTCTCAAAAAATCCCAAATTCTTCTGTTATCCTTAACAATGCATTGCCAAAAACCTAATTAGATTGCTCCAAAATATTACTCTGCTCATCAAGTGTGGAGAATGTTGTTGCTTTTATTTTATTTATGGTGTCAACATGCAGCTTTTCCCTTTGTTAAGGGACTGAAGAAACTTTTCTGGAAACATCAACCTGAAAGACATATTTTATAGTGCTGACCATTTACAATTTGACTTCTCTTTTTATTCCAGGGCTTATATATCTGCTGTTACAATCCAAGTAGTTGTTCAAAAGCTTTTTTCTCTATCATGAGATATAACTATAAAAGCCATATTCTAAGAGGTTAAGATTAGAATGAAAACTTGCTATCAAATAGCTTATTAAAAAAGTATGAAGGTTAAATTGAGATCCCTCCAGGTCTTTTTTTTTAATCCTTTTACATGAAACCTGCTATTATTTTGGAAACTAATGGACAAGTAATGCAGAAAGAACATGAAATAATATTGTGAAACCAGAGTCTAACATCTCTAAATACAATCCGTTTCTCACAACAGTATTTGACACTGTCAGACATAAAGATTTTCCCTCAACAGTTTTCAAGAAGATCTAGGATTTTGCTGTGACAATAACCAGGTAAACACATGTACCATTAGTAAAAACAACTAATCATATACTTAATGTTTTCCAGAAGCAACAACTTTCATAAGTCTGATTGTAATGTAAAGATATTATCCTGATCAATATGAGAATTGTCCAAGTCATTTAAAATGAACAGATTTAGCCCAAGGTGGTAATATTCAGTCATAGCAATGTTGAAGCAAACATTATGAAACTTGCGTTATACTTGAAATTTAGATATATACATTAGACTCAATTCCTATAATATATATAAAATATGAAATATTCAGATAGAATATACCTATTCAAGAAAAAAATATACCTACCACAAATGGAAAAATTATAAAAGAATAAATATGCAAAAGAAAATGGTTTGCTGTGTGAAATCTTGACACAGTGGACAGTAGTGCAGTAGGATGAGAAACTAGAAGGACATTGTAATACTTAGGTATGACTAATATCAGAAGTTCAGACTCTTAGCTTTCACTTGGAAAAATAGTACTACATTTAAGAGATTTGTAGAGCACAAGTAGATTACATTCTAAGAATACATAGTATGACGTTTAAATTTATATCGATACGGATCAGAAGTTAAGCATATGAGCACACTTATGAGACTATGCTATCATACTTCATATTAAGAAAAGGAAACATTCTTCTATGTTTGGAAATATTCTTCTATGTTTGGAAACACAAAGGAAACAAAGCTCTGTCAGAGTCCTTCCTTGTAAAATGTACAAATTGTCTTAGAAAGAAGTACCTTGTTTTTCTTCAGCTTTCTCCTAAGTATATTAACTGTGTTTTTTGCAAGTATGGGCAGATACTTTTCACATGGTTCTGTCTCTTGCTTAGGAATCATTTCATCTTCTATCTCCTTAAAACAGTAAGGTACTATTTTTTTCATGCTTTCATGCAATCTTCTCTGAAATTTCCTTGAATTTCTATATTCAGATTGTAAAATAACTCTTTTTTCAAACTAATATATCTAGTTGGAAACAAACTGATCTTCTACTAAACAAAATGAAAAGAAAACACAAAAACTTATATTGTATAATTGCACCCTGAGAAAATTGAAAGAGCATAGTAAGCCTATGAAATGTGTTTAATTCTGTAACCACAGTGTCTCTAAAAAGAGAATAAGAAAGTGTTTTTAATATAAGCAGAATGCTTATAAATACTTACTCACTACTAGAAAACCTTGTGATATTAAGTGACATATTTTGAGAGGAGATGAGTCAAAGTAAGGGAAATGGTTTTCATTGTTCTTTAACCTATGGGGAAGAAAAGCTGTGTTATAAAATTTGTGTCTTGAAACTTGATATGTTATTTTAGTTTGGGTTTTGAGATTATATTTTTTCTAATTTAAATTATGTTTGTTTTATGCAGGATTATAGTTTTTCAGATTAAAATACCCCTCTCTTTCTAAAGACTGGAGGACTTCTTAAAATATTATATTGCCATCTGTTTCCATATAAATTGAAGAAGCATCTGCAATAGCACTAAAACCGATGTTTGTAGTTCAAAAAATGCCATCAAAAGCAAGGGTCTGAGGCTACAGGAATAACAAAACATAACATAGACAGCAATTCTGTCTTCATTTAAAAATTCTAAAATATCCTCCTGCTTTTGAGTAGTATCTTACAAGCAAAATTAATTTGTGAACATCTGTTCACTACAGGACAGAAGAGGAGTTTTGGTCAGAATGCATTTCATTTTGATGTTTATTGTGTGTTATTTAGTACAAGCTGACTCTTTAGAAAATGAGTTGTGCAATAGCACTGGTTTTAAGGTAGATGTTTTATTTCATTATACTACACTGTGAATAAATGAAAACTACGATCATACTCAAAATTAGTAGAACTGAAAATGTTGTGGTGTGCTTGTCAGAGACATCTAGCACTTAAAATATTGAGGGCTGCTATAAATTCAGCTCTTCATCAAAGTACTTAAGGCACCTTAAAAATCCAGTCAGTCTGAAAAATACTTACTAAATGTATCCCTAGCCTTGGCTTGGGGAGTCTGCAGGATTTAGTTCTTGTGAATAGAAATGTAATTTGTCTGATTGTCATAGATGCATAAGGAATTAAATGTTAGAGAACTTTGATACAATATTACTAAATCTCAATTACCTTTATAAAATGACACTGGAGCTAAGGTAAAACCAATCAGGATATATTTTCTTAGACCTGTCACTGTGAACTAATAAGTTTCTGCTTTGACTTTGATTAGTTCATCAGAAAAAGCCAGATAACTTAATAGTCCATGGAAACAAATAGATTGATCCAAAATTTCTGCAGACATACAGTATTTATTCCTTTGTTACTAAACAGTGTCAACAGATTCTTTTGCCTAGGAGTCAGTACTGATATGAATGAAATCTTATTCACCCCGGTAAACTAATTTTGTTACTTTCTGAACATAGAGTGCCAGCATGAAATTAACCAGATAATTAGCAAATTTAGCACTTTACAGAATCATACAGCTTTCTAAGAGGACCTATTATTACATTTGTCCAATTGCTAGTACCTTCTTTACACAGTCAGAACACTAACATGGTTATACCAAAAGCACAGACTCATTAGCCCCCTCAGAGAATTAATTAAACTGTTTTATCTAGGAAGCTGTAGTAAACTTCTTAAGTTATGAGTTGTGTTTAATATTGTCATGCAGGTCCAACAAATACAATGAATTATTATGTTTTGGAAAACCCAGTACCACATTTATCTTCTGTCTGAATGAAAGGAAACACTTCAGAGAGTAGGGGAAAAACAACAACAAAAATAGGTGTTTCTTTTCAAAAGATGAGACTTACGAAGGTATAAAATTTCCTTCCCATATATTATTAAGAATTTCACAGCATTTTACTGCTTAACTCCAGATTTTGTCACCTTCATAAATCAGTGATCTTAATTCATGAAAAGATAACTGATTTAACCATTACTTAGAAGCTCTGGGGTGCAGCTGAAAAGCTAATCATTTTGTAACATCAATTTTATGTTCTTCCTAGAATGGTTGAGCTCACTGGGGGCCCAGGTTATGTAGGAAACAAAGTGTGAACAAACAATTAATGCCAAATTGTACTTTGGCTACTGTAGAATACTATAATATCCCTCTTTTCTTCTGGGAAAATTCGGGCAGTTCATTATTCAGAAAAAGCCAGGGTAAGCTTATCAGAGGATAAGCTGAAGAGTTCACCTTTAGTTGAGCATGGCATGGAAAAGTCCAAACTCAGAAACCTCAAACCAGAAGAAATATAGTCACATCAGTATAAAGAAGGACCTTCTAGTATTTAGTAATAGTAGCCTCCTGCCAGAACTGTACTTGCTTGTCAGCCTCTTGCTTGGCACCAGCTCAGATGTCACCACCTTGTGCTGCTCCATGTTACGGTGGAGGTATGACCAAAAGCATCACAGCTTGCTTCAACTGGCAGCATAAATGTTGAAAGAGATGTGGATCAAAGATAAAACAGGGAAAGGAAAAACTGAGCCAGAAAACTTTGCTGGCTTTTGAACAAATGGCTGTGGAGGGGAAAATGTGTTTAGAGAAGAAATTAAAGCGTTTCTAAGTATGCAAGCATCAAGCTTCACAGATATACTCCTACTTCAGAAAATCAAACTTTAGCCAAGAGCTCATTACAGCCAAGAGGTCTATTGGGAACTGTCACCTCTTTGACAACTGATGATGAGGGTAGCATTATTAAGGCAGTTGGCATGCATAAGTCTCCAGAACCTTTCGCTGGTTTTATCATCATCAAGTCTGTACTACAGCGAGTTCTTACTGGCTCCTTTACAAGAGTTTTATGAAATAATGAAGACAGTTTCATTACAATGCTTTCTGAGTGTGTTGGGTTTGTGTGTGGCAGGGTTTTGATAGCAGGGAAGAGGGCTACAGAGGAGAAGCTCCTCCAGGTTCCAAGACGTACCCGCTTCTGGCCAAGGCTGAGCCAGTTAGTGATGGTGTCTGTACCTCTGTGATAATGTATTTAGGAAGGGGAAACTGAAGGGAGGAGGAGTTGTGAAGGAGGTATCTGTGCAAACACCAAGGTCAGTGGAAGAAAGGAGGAGGAAGGTAGAGTAAGTGTGCCGGCCCACACGGTCCTCTGCAGCCCATGGAGGTCCACAGTGGAGCAGATGCCCACCAGCAGCCCATGGAGAACCCCACACCAGAGCAGCAGGATATGCCCAAAGAAAGGCAGGACTCTGAGGGAAGCCCACGCTGAAGCAGTCTGTTTCTGGGAGGACTGCAGCCTGTGGAAGGGGCTTATGCTGAAGCTGTTCACGAGGAGCTGCAGCCTGGTGGGAAGGACTCACGTCAGAGGAAGTTCATGGAGGAATGACTCCCATGAGAGGGACCCCACGCTGGAGCAGGGGAAGAGTGTGAGGAGTTCTCCAGAGGAGGAGGAAGGAGCAGCAGAGACAACAGGGGAGGAACTGACCCCAAGAGCCATCCCCCTCCCCTGCTGCACAACTAGAGTGGGGAGGTAGAGAAAGTGGGAGCAAAGCTGAGCTGGGGAAAAAGGGAGTGGGGGGAAGGTGTTTTTAAGATGTGGTTTCATTTCTCACTGTCCTACTCTGTTTGATTGGTAAATAATTAGTGGTTGTGCTGCTGTTTAAATGAAATTGATTTTCTTTTTTGAGCCTCTTTAATTCTTCTCAAGAACATCCATGCAGGAATTGTTTAGCTAAGCTACTTTAAATTCATACACTAACAATCTGAATTAAGAATCTTTATACCCATTAATTTTGCAAATATATTTTTTCTTTCATAAATTTAAAAAACAAGCTAATGAAGCACTACTCAATAACAGCTTTTCATAAGCACAAGTCTTTCATAATAAGGTAATTGTCTCCATTATGATACTAAAAATTTAATTAAAATTAACTGAAAATATTATTGTAGATTATAAGTTTATCTGCACTAGACTCTCCTGTGTAGACAACTTTTTTCATAATTAAAGTGGCTTCATTTTAGGTTAAATCAAATCATAAATTTTAAGTATACTGTGGTCATTTTAATTCTATATATAAAAAAAAAAGTATTATTCGGTTATTAAATGTGGTTTAATAATCTACTTTAAAAGTTCATTCACAATTATTAACCTGAGTGTGTCTGCATCTATCCTTAAGTTATAGGATAAAAATTGAAAAATCTAATGTACTTCTGAATAAAGTCAGTATATCAATCAAGTACTAAGATTCTAAGTTAATGTTATATGTCTTTCCAAGATTTTTGATAATAACCTTAAAAACTTTAAGAAAATGCCATTTCTTATGTACAAATTAATAGCAATTTCTACAGTGATTTTATATATGAGTAAATCTTATAGAACTAATCAAAATATTAGCTATAAAACCACTTTCACTGGGCTGAGTTCATCCTTAATAGTATTTTCAGGATTGATGGTATCTGAAAGCAATTATGTATTCAGTTTTATTTCTAGAGTTAGTGTGTTTCAATGCTGCAGCCCCAAATCTGAATTTTAATCTGCAAATATGTCTGGATTTCTGGAGGTGAATTTTCATGAAGAGCAGAATCCATTAGTGAGTGGGGCAGAGATAGCAATTTCCAAAGGGAGAAATGAGCCCGAAACAGTGCTAGCAATAAAGGCTCCACTAGCTGAAAGCTTGTTGTGCCATCTCCATTAGAGAATTTATAAAAACAGTAAAGAAAATTCTGTGACTCAGAGCTCCATTGCTATTGGCTTTACATAGTAGTCTGAGGTAGAGTTTAGTCAGCCACAATCCTTTTCTGCAAACTAAAGTAAGTGCAATAACTGTCCTCCCAACAAGGAGAGTGATGACCTCTTCCAGGGTAGACTCATTTGTTCATCACAGAGATGGCAAAAATAGCACAAACTACTCTGTCCTGTTACAAAAAAAAGTAAAATTGTCATTTTAGTCAGTCAAGGAGATAGCAACTGCAGCAGCAATCATAATCCCATCTAAATATTTTTATATGTTATCTACTTAATATCTAAATTATCTAGATGACTTATCTACTTAAACAAGCAAGTCAAAAGGAATAGTAATACATGTACAAAATAAAATATCAAACATTAAAAAAAAATGTTCTTAAAATAACTATAATTGAATTCAGTATCTATCACTTCCAATAGAAACTTAAGGGCAAAATTGGCAGAATTCAGCTTTGAGTAGCAGGTTTGAAGTTAATACAGAAGGGGAAATCTTACTTCTACCTTCCCCAGAGAGGTCTCTGCCTCAGTAACTCATTCACACTGTTCTACATTGATGCTTTCATCTTTTACAACTCTGTTGGGAGATGGTTTAGCATGAGAGTGGGTGGTGATATGCAGCGCTTTGCCCTTTTGGATTCCCTCAAGACTAAGAAAAACTTACTGTCTCTTTGATCAATTTTGATTCATGTCCAGATGGCAGCCCTCTATCATTAAGAGGTAATTCATTCATATCACATCTTCATCTGCCCATTGACATTAATATCTGCACATTAACATTAAAGAAAACTAACCTAATAGTAGCGCAGGCTTTGTGTGTGTCACATCAGAAATTTGACAATTGTTAAATTCACTTACATAAAAACGCTTCCTCAGCTGAAATTTCACTCTTTTTGCAGAGCAGAATGCCAACTGAAATTTCACGCTTGTTTGCAGAGCAGAATGCCCACAATCAGACCCTTGGCAGATGTTTTATTGTTTGTAATATACACAAAACCAGAAACAGACAGACAGCACCTCCTTCCTCTCTCTAGCTGCTGCTCAATGAGAACAATACAAGGGATGTGATCCAAGCTCATTCTTTAGGAACAAGGAACAACATCCTGTGCATGAAACACAGCATCTCCAAAAAAGACTTAAATCACGTAAAGACACGTGTCCTTAATACTGACAGGATAAAGTCTGAGTTGCAACAACAGATGAAGAGCAGAAAGAGTTGCAGGTGTTGTTTATGATAAGACTAAAATCACTTCATGCTATTTTGAGTATAAGTCTATCAATCAAAGCCAGAAAGTCCTTTCCAAAGAAAAAACCCAATTAAAATAATATGAATTCCCGTTACTGCTCCCAGCAAACCCTTGGAACTTTTGAGAGGTCAGTGTGTGGTGTCAAGTGACGCACTCATTCAAAAGACATTCTCTACATCTGTGCTGATTCCTAGACATCACTGTAACTTATTCTCAGGACTTCAAAATGAAAAGTTCCTGGGTGTGCAGAAGTTAATGCTGATAAAATGATTCACTAACCTCCACTATGAATAGCAAATAAATTTTACAAAAAAATAGATCAGAGATATTCCAATAGAACATAATTCTTCACAGGGACAGTTAAGCACAGGAAGGGGTTGTCAGGAGAGAACCTTAAACCTTTACACAGGAGGATTTTCAAAGCTCAGTTGGATGACACTTTGCACAATTGATTTAACTGTGAAGCTAGCCCTGTTTTGAGCTGGGGGTTGGTAAAGATGACCTGCTGAGATCCCATTCAACTTATTTTTTTTTCTGTGATTCTTATGATTTATTTTTCTAGTGAAAAATACTGAATGGGTTTTAAAATAAATGGAAGCAATAAATTGAAGAAAAGGTCCGTATGTGGAGAAGTAAGTATGTGTACAAATCGTAAACTTAATTCTTTATTTCCAATGGAAATAGCATGTTTTAATAGCAAAAAAGAAAACAACTGACCAACCAACCAACCAAAAAAAAAACAAAACCAAACCATTGGTAATGGCTATATCTGAATAAAGAATTTTAAATGGCACAAACAGAGAAGAATTGCATATACTGTTGTAAAAATTGAAGTGGTGAGCATGAAATGGTCACTTCAGAAATCCATTCCTATTCAATATATGAAGAAAGAAAGAAAATCTATATGGATGAATAAATACTTCTGTAGTGGGTAAATGAAGGAATTTGCATGTTACAAACTGCTTGCTAGAATAGCTATTGTGACTGAAATCATGGAAATTGTGACTGAAAAGATGGAAATTGAGTACGTATCTGTGATAAAAATATGATTCAACAGAATCAAGGTCAAAAGGTAACACTTTGCTAAAAAAGATTACATTTCACTGAAGAGGGTGAATAATGCAAAGAATACCATGGACTATCTCAAAGTCGGAGAATTCTGAAGTTTAAATAAAATACGGGAGATAAATGAAGGATTATATAAGGAAAATATGGGTCAAAGTTTCTGCTTTCCCTGTTAATCAGAGGTTTCATTTTCACAAACATACTGAAGACCATGTGTGCGAAGTTAATATTTAAATACAGAGAAAGAAAGAATGAATAACAATATGAACAAAAGCAGATTTTAGCATATACTTATAGGTAAAAATTTTTCTCTTTGTTTCAACAGCAACCATTTTTTTTTTCTATATTTCACCTCCCAGAATTCCCAGTAAAAATCCAAAAATCAAAAGAAAAGAATAGGACTTCGGAAAATTAGAAGGAAGAGAAACAGTTTCTGACCAAGATTTTGGTAATATCTTTCCCTCTTGTGCTGGGTCTTATAATCTGCCCTTCTCCAAATGGCCAGAATATTTGCTGAAAGAACAGTAGAAAAAAAACTCCTCTTCATGAGCTCACCAGAGTGTTAAGCATCAGCTGATAAAAGTGTCAGAGTTTGGGACTGTATAATAGGGCTTGAAGTCTATGATAGTATTGCATAATAGGACTTGAAGTCAGGCATCATTTCATCAGTTTTCTTGGTAATGGTGCTAGCATCTTCCAGCCAAAAGACACTTGTTTAAATAAAGACTCCTCGAAACAATTCAGAAAATATACAAACTTGACCAGAGGAGGACCACACAGCCCTTGCAAATTGTTTAGAAAATAAATAGAATAAAAGAAGATATCAACATCAGTCAACACTGGTGTGGATGAATACCTGTCCTTGAAACACTGGAAATTAATTAGCACTAATTCTAACTATAGATTAAGACAATTCCCTGTCTCTTACTAGGTCTAGCATTCACCTTTGTTTGAAGTATATGTGTAATCCAGTCCTGACCACCTCAGTATGTATCAGTACTTTCCCTCCTATACTCTGCTTCCCCAGCTATCCAGAATTAGCTCAAGAAATTGAAGAGGTATTTAGGCCAACTTGGTTTATGTGGCATGTGTTATTTAATTCATCTGATGTGTGCTCAGGGCAATGACTGTGTTTCAGGTATCTTGATCTGTGCATGAACTAATAAATTTTTATGTATGCTTAGCCTTGGTCTACTATTACTACAAAAATTTATATTGCATGTGAAAAAGAAATTTTACCAAGTGCATCCACTTCTTAAATGTACATAGCCTTATTAAGGCTTTATTACCAGCTGTCAGGTATTGGCAATATTCCTAAATATTCATTAGATGTTCATGAGTAAACAGTTTTAAGACATCAGTTGATTGCTACCAATTAGCAAGTTTGCAAGGGTTATGATTACAAAATTTTGACTAGGAATATTAAACTATTTAATGAGATTTATAATTACAGAGGTAAAGTAAGCCTCCTATCTAAATGGTTTAGAATTAGATTTAAAAAAAAAAAAAAAAAAAAAAAACAAACAAACAACTTGTACCCCATTAATAAGATTATCAAGCATTGCTTTTACTCAGACTGACCATCACATTGAGAAAATAATTAGGTGGTGTTCTGATGTTTTGCAGTACTGTCCTCATTCATAGCATGAACTAAATGTTGCACTAAATGCAAGCAGGATATTTTTATTTTGGGTTTTGGGGGGTTGGGTGCTTTTTTAATCTTGCCATACATGGAAAAAATATATATGTTAAAGAAGTTTAGTTTGCTTGTTTATTATTCACCTTCAGAGCACAGACAAGCAAAATTCATAAACAATTTACACCTCTACAAAGCACAGATATTTTAGGCTAGTGTTAGCAGAACAGGTATCTCCTATCACTGGTTGCCATGATAAACACGTAGGCTTTGATATTTTGTTCTTTCGTCACTTTTAGTATGTCTGTTGTGGTTTGAGCTCAGAGGACAACTGAGCACCACACAGCTGCTCACTCACCCCTTCCCCCCAGTAATGGGAAGGAGAAAATAAAGAAAAATTATTGGGAATCAAGATAAGGACAGGGACAGATGACTCACCCATTACAGTCACGGGCAAAAGGCAGACTTGTTAGGGGAAGAAAAAAGAACATAGATTTAATACAGACACTAACAACAACATTTAAAAGAGTAGGACAGTGAGAAGCATTGCCACATCTTGGAAACACCTTCCCTCTATCCCTCCCTTCTCCCAGGACTCAGCTTTGCTCCCAGTATCTCTTTCTCCTCTCCCCAGCAGCGCAGGGAATGGGGGTGCAGTCAGTCCTGTCATTTCTTCCATCTTAGGGAGGGAGGAGCTCCTCACATTCTTCCCCTTATCCCTCATGGTTCCACTCTCAAGGAACACAGCCCTCCACAAACTTTCTCCAATATGAGTCCTTCCCATGGGCCACAGCATTTCCCATGCTGCTCCAGTGTGGGTCACCCCCACATGTTGCAGTCTTCCCAGTGTTGAACTACAAGAATGGACCGTTCTTCTCCCCACAGAGTCCTGGCCTTCTTTGGGCACAATCACCTGCACTGGTGTGGGGTCCTCCATGTGCTGCAGGTCAGCATCTGCTCCACCGCAGACTGCCATGGGTGGCAGCAGGGGGATGGCTCTGCTGTCTCACCATGGGACACAAGGGTCTCTGCTCCAGCACACCTCCCCCCCTTCCTCCTCCTTCCTTCCACTTACCTCAGTGTTCACATAGATGTAGAAACTCCTCCTCACAAGTCCCTGCCCCCTCTCAGGTTCCCCTTCTTAAATACATTATCACAGAGGCGCAGCCATCATCGCTGATGGGCTCTGCCCTGGTCGGAGATGGGTCTGACTTGGAGCCGAGGAACTTTGAGAAGCTTCTCACAGGAGCAACTGCTGTAGCCCCCCGCTACCAAAAACCCTGCCACTCACTCAAACCCAGCACATGTATTATGCTCATCTGCTGCATATTCGATTACAATTTTAGGCATTCAGCTTCAGCCAGTATGGCTGCATCTCATATCATAAATCTAACCCAAACAGGACCATTAGCTACAGAAAAATTAGGAATAAATCCTGTTCTCCTGGACAGCACACAGACCTCTGAATAACATGAGGGTCCTTTCTTTCTCTAAAATCCTGTGCTTTACATGATATGTAAATTCTAATTTCAGTAAAGAAAGAAAACAGGAGTCTTGCACATTATACAGGCTCCTATTATCCTCAAAGTTGATCTAATTTATCCATTATAAATGAAGCAGAAGCCTGACAGAAAAACATGACATCTGATGGTCTAATTAATATAATCACTTCCTAATAACATGGTTTTGCAAGTTCAGAGTTTACTTTCATCAACCTTTGTGCTAATAAATTTGACAGATCAAATGCTGACACGAATCCACAGCAATGGTGATCTAACCAAAGCCTTTTTAGCAAGTCATGAATTCCCTGTTTGAAATCTAATCTTGGAGAAAAAAAATCTGCAGGACGTGAGCTGAAGGCAGAATGAAGCAAAATATACAGAACAGTAGTCATTACTTTCAGCTGTCATTTTTCACTACTTGGTCTGCATTAAGTGAAAAACAATGGAATAGTCTCTTACAATATAGAGAAACTCCATAATTATTAATTCTAAATAGTCTGCAATAGAAAGAGTTGTACTAGAATTGCAATAATGTTGCAGACAGCATTTCAAATTGCATTGGACAGCTTTAAATGTTAGATGCATCTCAGATACCTACTCACCTTCTGAAACCTGGCAACACTACATTTCCAACTCTGCTCAGGTTTAGCCAAGCAAAGTATTGTGCCATATAAACACATTTCTGTCACTGAGGCAATTCTGAGAACATTTACTTTGTTATCCATGTATCCCTTTGGCTGTCCAAGCTCATCATCTTTATTCAAAAAGATTCACACAGTAATGCAAGCAGTAACCATCATGAAATTACACTATAACCAAACTAATCTTAAATTTCTTATTTCAAGCAAGGAAATATATTTATTCTAGCTAACCCTTGTTTCTACCAATTATATATTCATAAGAGTTTGTCCATGTGCCTTATAAAATTATAATACTTACATAACAAGATTTGCATTTAGTGAACACTGCTATGTTTGAGCTGTTATTAGGGTAAGGTCCAAATTACTGTGCAATACATGGTGCCAAAGTGTCGTGGATTGAGCCTGGTCAGCAGCCAAACACCACACAGCTGCTCACCCACCCTCCCTGACC
The DNA here is from genome assembly GCF_018691265.1 of Tyto alba. Classification (NCBI taxonomy): domain Eukaryota; kingdom Metazoa; phylum Chordata; class Aves; order Strigiformes; family Tytonidae; genus Tyto; species Tyto alba. The sequence goes on along the minus strand of NW_024881324.1, from coordinate 25,324,418 downwards.
TGGGAATGGGGAAGGGAATTGGAGGGGCAAAGGGAGACTCTCAGGTTGAGATAGAAACAGTTTAATAATGATAATAAAATAAAACAGTGACAGTAATAGAAAGTATAAACGGACAACGCACCATGCAATTGCTCACCACCCACTGAACAACACCCAGCCCGTTCCCGGCCAGCGACCCCGAAATACCAAGATCCTGCAATCGCAATCCCAAAAGCGAGTGAGAGAGAGAGAGAGCCCCTTCCCAACCACCCCTCCTCTATATAGTGAGCATGACGTTACATGATATGGAATATTTCATCGGCCAGTTTGGGTCTGTTGCTCTGGTCATGCTCCTCCCAGATTCTTGTGCACCTGTGCACGGGCAGGACACAGGGAGTTGGAGAGTCCTTGAAATCTCAGCAACATACCAAACCCCATACTGAGTCCAAAACACAGCACTATTCTAGCTACCAAAAAGAACCATTAACTCTATCTCAGCCCAAACCAGGACATAAAGAGAGAAGAGGCTAGTCAGACTATATTTTGTGAATGATGCCTCTTATTCTGAAAATCACTGCCTTCATTTTTCACTTTTTTCCTTCTTCCAGGACTACAAATAAGTATAACAAGGCATGCATTTGCAACCAGCTTCTTAAAAGAGTTGTTATTAAGAACAGTTTGACAGTGAGAGAAGGTACAGTAACAAGACTTTCTACAGTATGCTCCCTTTCTATGAAACATACCCTGGACCTTACTCTAGGTTACAGCTCTGCCTGTACTCTCAGACACATCCATTTGGAGTGCTCATACTTTGCTGACCTCCGTGGTAGGCCACTGGTCTTGATCATCTTGGCAATCAGATACACAGAGCTGTAGTCCAAAAATCTTTGAAGACAGTTCCACACCTACAAGAATTAATTTCTCAAATTTTGATGCTTCACACTCCTTCTTGTTCCTCAATTTAGGCTTTCCTTGCCACAAGCAGTCAAATAAGAATTCTCCAACTTTCTTCAAGTCTGAAACTTTGTGTATTTTCAGTCTTTCTCAAGATTTAGGTTTGCATGTTTTATAAAAACTTTTTACGAAATTATAAACTATACATACATTCTTCTAGTCCTTGCTCTCCATGACAATGTCAGTTTCTACCAGAAGCTACACGCAGCACTTTAGACTCCACATATAATGCACATCATATCACAAAGAATGAGTCACTTTGTTGAGAAAGACTAAATTCAGATGTGTCTTGGGCATTGCTCCTCCTTTTATGTATTGTCATATGCAAATGTGATACTAAATCTTGACTATCTTTACAATGTATGTGTTCGTTCACAAGAGCAGACATTTGCAAAGGATAAAGTAACACTTTACTTGCATGAAGAAACTAGATCTAAGAAGCTGGATGGCAATAGAAAAGCATTCCCACTAGATATTTGTTGTGTATCTGTGAGGATGTTTGCCTTAGAAACAGCCTGAAGGAAAATCAGCCTCGTTTATTCAAAGAGCACTATACAACACGTATTTCTAATATCATGCTGATATTGTAATTCTTTTTAATAATTAAATTCATGTTTATCTTTATTTTTCTTTCTCAAATTGCTCTTTTTCTAACCTGAGACACATACTCTATATTTCTTGTTGTCATGCAGATCTCATCTATGCAACTTACTTTTCTACAATTACATCATGAAGCCCTTCCCTTCTTTCTGTTGGGATTCGAAAGTTTCTCAAAAGTTTTTTCAAACTCCCATCCCTCCACTTCACTCTTCTCTCAAAAGAAGACTGAGGGAAAGATCAAAATAATCTTTTTTCACCTTTCTATACTGTGCTTCTATTCAGTAGTAACACATTGCACTAACACTGTTGTTACAATATGCTCAGTATTGATGGTATTTAAAGCGACACCATTAATTTCTAGATAACATATATATTCATCTGTCCAGTGTTTGATTACCTAAAGCAGAAAAGGAACATTACCCCTAACAAGTAGGACAGAGTCAGACTAATAGGTAAGAATGATGGTTAAAATAACTAAAAGTAAATTCTTTTAAGGAAAAAAACTGAAGAAATTGTAAGATAAAAGAGCAATAAAGATGTTGATACACAACCTGCCCTTTTCTTCAAACAGCTATTCTTGAGTATTATTGGACAAGTATTAGCAGTCTACAATGTTGTCTTGCACAGAAAACATGTTCGGAGAGACAAGGAAACAATTACTCTAGTTTTCAAGAAAGGTAAATAATTCTGTTATTTATAAAACACCTGACATTTCCTCAAGACTGGTTGCTTTTAGAAACAAATAGATTGGTGACCAGAACTACACCTGGATACTTATAAATAAATAAACAAACAAACAAATCAAACCAAACCAAAAACCATTAAAAACCCCCCATTAACATTGCTTTAAACGTTTTATTGAATGTATTCTATATTCTTATATTTTAAAAATATATATTAAAAAAACCAACCAAACAAACAAAAAAAAAAACAACCCTAAAACAACATTATGGTGTAAGTATTGTCTACATTCCTTAATTTTATAAACTAATAAAATACCCACTGCAAGACTTTGATCACAGAAATACTGACTGGTCTTTAGATCTTTTTCATTCAAGGAACAACTAGAGATTTAGACTGAGACTTTGTTATCTGCTACAGAGTATTTAAAATCAAAAAAAAAAAAAAAAACAACCAACCAACCAAACAAACAAACAACAAACCTAGAAGAAATACTTTTTACAGATATCATTAGTGAAATGATCACTGAACAGAAATAATATTATATCTAAATCTCTGCACTTCAGACTAATAAGAACAACATGCACTAAGTGGGATTTTTACTTGCTTCAAAATTGCACTGATTGCTGCATCACTCACATGTTATATTTGTTAACCTGTGATCTGTAACCTGTGATCTGGATATATTTGAAGCAATTGAGTCAGAGCACCCTACACTTCTGATGAGCTGCAAGATATAATTTCTCAAAGAAGGAAAGGAATTTTCCCAACATTATCATTTGCAGCTGTTTATATTTTTCTAGATATTTGACTGGGTTCCAGAGAAGGGTTGCTACAGGTGCCAGTCAATAGATAGACTGTAGTCATTACAAAGTCCTTTACCATAGAAACTGAGACAGTAACTCCTTTAGATTATTCAAATGATACCATCAATAACACAAGTAAAATTTGTTTTCAAACCATTTGCACAAAAAGCAGAAGGTCATACTGTCACTGTGTTCTGTATATGTAAAACAACTTTAAAATATTTACTTTAATGCTTCTTCATTTAACATAAGTTTTATTCCAGTAGAATAGTTAGGGAAAATGCGGAGAAAACTCTGACAAATAAAGCAAGTTAGATATTGTTACCTACAATGACAATATTGACTTCAGGTAAGTCAGACTTGTTTGTCCAGTCAAAAGCTAGATTTGAAACCACAAATTATACAGTATTCTGCAATTGAATTAAAAGAAATTATGTACGCAAGCAGAATATACTTGACATGGATCACTTAGCAACAGGAAGTTACAGCACTTCAACTTGCAGAGGAATCAGATCTTGATTCTCAACACAGAAAGGCTGCTAAGGAGCTTTACTTAGGGATCAGGAGGCACAGAGGTCTTTGATAGTGCAAGTGATTTATCTTTTTTTTCCCAGATGTGCTAGTCAATTCATCTAGAAGATATTTTCCTCCCCCACCTCCAATAACATAAGGAAAGCACACTGCTCTGAGAACAAATTCTACAGCCATGAATCTTGAATACATGAGTGTCCAAGACAGGAGGCTTAGTTCTTAATATGAGCGTGATGATGGTTCATGTCATGAGGAACTACTAGTAAACACATAATGAAAAAATATGTTACAGCTCTGAATATAATTTGGCAGTATAAATGAGAAAATTTGGAATCTCCATTGTCTTATATGACAAAAAACACAATAAATAAATTGTACTAATTACCTGCTCTTTAGAAGGAAAAGAATGACAACAAAAGTTTGTGAGGCTCATGAAAAGCCAGTTAATCATCAGTAAGCCTTTACTGACTAACAGCAAAACTTTAAAATTCCTTGAATGTGTCTACACTAAGTAAGAGAAGGCAAGCAGAGACAGTATAGATAAATACATATTCAAGTCGATCTTTTTCTCTCTTCTTGATTATTTCGAGGAAGTGTGTGTCTGTGGAGGGATGTATTTTATTTTACTTTTATACCTGCAGTTGTGATGACAGCTAATTTTTAATTCCGTTGCTATTGACCAGAGATACCTCTTGATAGTGTTGTAACTGCAGTATTAGTGAGTTTGCCTTTCTTATGAAGGCATTTGATACCTCTGTGATGGGTTACCAATGATAATCAATCAACGCTGAATTTTGGAGTCATTTGTAATTCAACCCATATGTCTAGGTTTTTAAAAGCGGTTTCTGGACCTAGGAAAGGTTCTTCTTGACTTTGAAGCTGCAGGTATGCTAAAGACAAATGGATGTTTGGGAAAAGCATAGCCATCAGTCACAGCTAGAAAACAAATGGAAAAGAGGGCTGTGAAATATCAGGTGACAATGAAGTCTCTCACCTGATTAGAGGCTTCTTTAACATATGAGATTAATTAGTCATTAGAAGTAAAGTCAGTAGGAAATCTGTGCCCTAACTCATACCTAGAGTGACTTTTCTTTAGATTCTTTTGCTTCTCTTTACAGTGTAGGAATGTGTCTTGCTTTCTGCTAAGGAAACATGGATATGGTACACTTCAAGGCCAAGGAGATTATCTTCCCCAGTCTGTTTGCTGTGGTCTTTTTAGGTCTAGCCAGCAGTGAGGCTGAGCTTGTGTTCCCAACAGGCACAAAGAAAACGTGGACAGCCATCTACAAAGTGAGCAGTGCCTTTTGTGGTGCCAATGTAAGCACCAACAGCACTTAGAAAGACATGAACAAGACAGCCCAGTCCTGTTCCCCTGCTTCAGCTGATCTTTTTACCACTCACATAACTTCACTCTTCATTTGTACTTACTTCTACATTTGCAGGTCCCAAGAACAAATTCACAGGATTAGAATTCCCACAGTGCCTCTATAACATCCCATGACAAGTTTCACATAATCCCACAAGACTACTCAAATATCTCATCTATAAACTTCCCCCACTTATCATTTACAAAATGTTGGTTGAGCATCTCCAAGGCTTTGAGTTGATCCCTCAATTTGTGACCCGAGAGATCTGGTCTTTGGTCTCCCTTATCTTCTGTGCCTTAGTGTTTGTGTATCTAGGTGGGGTTTATTAGTGTTTCTGTCTCTAGTCTTTTGTTTTCAGCAATTGAATACCTGTTAACCTGATATGCCCATCAACCAAATATGCCCACAAACCAGATGTGCTTAGATTCCAAGTATCTACATATCCCTTATATTCTGCATAACCACACACTTCCTAGTGCCATCTGAAAAATGCATTTAACAACACTAATCACAACCTTTGGTGAGAGCCTTGACATCTCAAGTTGGACATATAATCTTTAAGTACTTGTTCCACGTTTGTTTTCAGATGCCATGAAGTTTTTTGTAGACCTTTGGGAACTCAGAGCCTTTGATTTGATGATCTACATGGCACACTGTCTTGCATTCTTATATTCTTTTCTACAGGTACCTTTTGGACTAGAGCAATGTTTTGTACAAGGATGTGAAACAAAGACATGGAGATACTACAGATTTGCTTTAAGCAAGAACAAATAACTACAGTACATGCTGAAAACAGAGGGAAGTAGCTAAACTGAGATGTCTTTGGTTTGAATGCATAGAGGAAGCCACTAATTAGGTCTAATTGAAACAGGCTCAGAACTGTATAGCAGATTACAGGGCTACATTATCACCACTGTCATTGAAGACTCTCTGCAGGCCTGTAACTAGTCTTGTGTTTTACTGACACCTTACCACTTAGTACAGCAAATTGTTGCGGTAGCACTTCATTAATCAGAAATGACCCAACAGGACATTCTCTCATATACTAATGTGACTAACCCAACCTCATGTCCAATTTATGAAAGGATAAAGGAGTTTTTATCAGCTAAACCTAAAATGTCTGATTCTCCTCCCACCCCCAGAAAATTCTGATTCCCATCTTGTCTCCTTAGCTCTGTCTTTTACTTCCCCAGCTGAGCCCCTCTTACCGAAATGACTGTGTGCTACTTTGCCATTTAGTTTCCCAGCTATTGATTTCAGTCTCATGGTACCCAGTGCAATACTTCAGCCTCAGCATGAGAAAAGTCACTTCAACATTCTGATATCTTTTATTCCCAATACATGCCCACCCCACCAAAACTATGCTAGGACTGTCAGGATTTCAACCCTTAGGACTGCAGAAGTCTAAAATATTTTTTTTTTTACAAATTATACCTTGCTGCATTATACATAAGATAGCATGCAGTCTAAACATAGCCAAAAACCATCTCTATCCATCAACAGCAAAGGCAAGATTGACAGCTAAACAGAGGACCCATGTTCATGTAACACTGAATCCAAAGTTTGTCTGATCATTAAACAGGATTTGTCAATGCATTATATGAGAGGGCATCACTGAGTAAGGTGCTGAAAAAATGGGCTAATCTGCAAATGCCTTTAACCCTCTATGTTCCAGCTATAATCATGGATCTACATACACAGGCCACTGTATAAATTGAGCACTAGATATCTCCTCATTATGCCAATTTATTCACAATCAGCTGCATGTTTTGCTATGTCTGCTTCAAGGGCACAGCCATCAGCATGCATGATTACCTTAAGGATTTTGTGGAGCACTGTAGTCTATTAGGATAATTGGAAGCACATCCATATTCTAGCATGCATTCCTTTGCTAGCCAATATTCTTCAAACAATTTAAGGAAAAAAGATCAGCGTTGTACCTATCACAAACCCTGATTCAATGATTGGAAGAGAATCAGACACCATGCACTTTGACCTTCAATATCAGGAGATGGAACAGACTTATTTTATCAGTAAATTTCTCTCATGGAACTGGAAAACACTGAAGAAAAACTATGATATTAAAAAAAAAAAAAAAAAAAAGCCTTTCTTTTGCAAATCACCCCTACATGGCTTCAAACTGGGAATCTTTATGCTAAAAAAAATGTATTGGCATCTATCAGATGGGAGTAGCGGGAGAGGATTGCACATTAAAGGGAGACAACATGGTAGCTGGGGGTATTGACGAGCCCAGTAGGGCAGCACCCTCATTGGCAAGGGCACAGATTCATGATATCCACAGAAGCTGAGCAAAGGGAACCTTAAAATGGCAACAAACTTCAGCTGAAGGCCAGTGATCTCCAGGGAAGTGCATGGTGGTGAAGCAGGTCTAAGGCTGGCCAGAAAGCCAAGGTACAGCAAGACACATGGCCAGGCACTGGCACAGCTGCAGCTTTGCTCAGGCAGATCCCAGTGGTGAGAGTCTGAGCTTAAAAGCATCGCTCAAGTGAAGGGGACAAGGATTTGGAAACCTCTTTCTCAGACGGCTCACTAGCTCAAGGCCATATAGATGACATATTAAATTTGGTCTGTGGACCAGGCAGACAAAACAGCAGGATGCAGAACAAGAGGGTATTCACTGCCCTAACAAGTATGGTCAAGGAAAAGTAGTGCCATTATATTCCCTGTTGCCTAAGCTAAACAGACGATGTCAGTTTAAAAACTACACTAGATTATTCATTTCAAATGTCTTCCTCACACTCTTTGTCTTTTATAAACTACTTTTGCTATAGGGAGCAAGTGAGGACAAAGCCTTTCCATCACCTTGGTCTTTCCTCAGATACCTAGGCTATGTGTTGAGAAACACTTGCTGTATTCAACTCAGAATCGGCAGGACATGGTATTTTCTAATCATTCCAGTGACTGTTTCCCTAACAGAAATGAGAAACGTAATGGCTTGGCTGGCTTCAGTTGACCACAAATATTCTGTCCAGCACTTCAAGACACTAGAAAGGGAGACCAGCAGCTGTGGTTTCTCAGGTGTTCCCTAGACCAGAACTACTAATAGTCAACATTAGCATGCAGTTAATAGAAAAACAAATAATCTTTATTACAGTAGAGATCACTCCCTAAAGCTCATACATATCGCAAGAGAGCAAGATGATAAAATGCTTGCTTTCAGAATTGAATACTTTTATTCTGCCATTGGAATCAATATTAATATTGTCCTGTGACGAGGGATTCAGTCAACCTAAGAAGTTCCTCAAACAGCAGTTTCCACTGCCTTGTTTATCACCTACACAGCATAAATGCTCCAGAGTGGTCCAGACAACCTGTTCACTCACATTTCCTGCAGCTCTATGACCTTTTCATAGCAACTACTTAGGTTATTAAGCTTAAAAATTTTGACATCATTGGACCGCATCCTTAGATTTCCCTCCAGCATTCAAACTGCACCTAATGTTTTTCATGAGTTCGGAATAAAGTTGTTATTCAACTAAAATCAGGCATCAAGGAGTTAATTTAATTTGTTTTTTACAGTCTGACTAAACACTGTATTTTTCCTGGGTTTTAAATTTGTGCCATAGTAGAAAACTCAATTCCATTCAAGGTTTATAAGCACTACCCATGATGAACAGAAATAGAATGTAAATATTGTATATAAATATACCTAGAATTCAAGCTACTCAGACAAAGGACCAAAAAAAACATCAAACCAGCCAGAATGAATTAACAAAGAAATTCCCATACTGATAACCATCAGAGCACTCTGGTACCAGAACAGATATTCACAGGAAGAGTCAATAACAAAATATCCCATTATCTTTGAGGACACTGATGAATTTATGAAAACAAACATATAAAACCTGGTGACTAAATAATAAGGACTGGACTTAATGGACAGGTGAAATTTTTGAGTCTTACGTGACTAAAATATCAAACATTATTCTGAATTTGTGATGACTGTAGTGGAAGACTGGGTCTTAACAAAATGTCAGGCAAGGAGCGGAGGGATTGTCCTCTAAACATTTCTTCTGAGTGGCTAATTTTGATTCTTCCTTTTGCATGCATTGAAATATTTCTAACAGTCTTATTTTTAATTTTCAAGTGTTAAAGAAACGGCTGAAAGTTGTAGCTCAATGTGAGAGTAACTGTGAATTATCCTTCATTTCAATACTATCAAAAAGACACATTACTACACTACTACTGGCTTTAAAGTATGACAGTATCTATGAAATAATTAACATTTCAGGCCAGTTTCCTAACTCAGTATATGATAACATTCCTCCAAATCACCAAGTTCTCAAATGAGGTAACCAATGGGTACGTTCCAACCTATTTCTGTAAATATATACGGTTTTACAAAACCTACATAAACATCTCATTTCCATTTAGATATATCACCGTGATTTATTTTCAGATTTCAGTTCCTCCATTAAACTTTCTGGTCCTTTTTCCAGAAATAAATTATGAAGTTCATAAATTACACTCCTAAACAATTGCGCAGGTTTTGACTTGGATAGAGTTAATTTCCTTCATAGTAGGTAGTATGGGGTTATGTTTGGATTTGTGATGAAATCAGTGTTGATAATTCAGGGATGTTTTAGTTACTGTTGAGCAGCGCTCACACAGTTGCCTCAAGGCCTTTTCTGCTCCTCACCCCACCCCGGCAGTGAGCGGGCTGGGGGGGAACAAGGAGTTGGGAGGGGACCCAGCCGGGACACATGACCCCAACTGACCCAAGGGATATCTCATACCATATGACATCATGCTCAGCACATAAAGCTGGAGGAAGAAGGAGTAAGGGGGAGATGTTGGGAGTGACGGCGTTTCCCTTCCCCGCTCACCGTTACGTGTGACAGAGCCCGGCTGTCCTGGGGGGGGCTGAGCCCCCCACTTGCCCCAGGGCACTGGGGATTGAATCTCTTGTTTTGCTTTTCTTGTGTGCATAGTTTTATGCTTTATCTATTAAAGTGTCTTTATTTCAACCCCTGAGTTTTCTCACTTCTACTCTTCTGATTCTCTCCCCCATCCCACCATGGGGGAGCGAGTGGCTGGGTGGGGCTTAGTTGTCAGCTGGAGTTAAACCATGACAGCAGTGTTGTATTTTCCCCCTTAAGAAATACATATAGCTATGCAGGTTCCATGGCAGTTTATTGAACTTCCCAAATCTTTAGTGTTTGACTGCAGCTGGCAACAATTTTAAACACCAGCAGTTTGTCAAAATATTTAACATAGCCCATAAATATAGGAAACTGTGGAAGTAGAATAGAACAGATCAAAGTAAGAAGAAACAGTTTATCATTTCGCACAAAAGCTAGTAGAAATGTGTATCTTAACAAAGGATTAAAATGAAGAAAAAAAAAAAAAAGGTAATAGGGCTACTTATCATTAAGACATTGGACCACAACTTCAAAATTTCAACTTGTAATCCTCTGCCTCACCAGCTGAGTTAAGAAAAAAAACCAAAACCATGGAGGTCCCCTGCTATGTTGGTGAAGGGATAGCAAAGCAATTAAAACACAGATATTTAAATAATAATAATAATAATAAATCAAAAGAAGCCAGAACCTAGAGTTTGAGCAAAACCTAAGATTTTACAGTTTTAATTAGGGAGGGTAGGTTGGAGAGGGTCCTTGTTCACATTCCAGACATTCATGTCAAGCTCTTCTGAAAAAGCACTATATTTGCCAGATAAGTTCACCACTGCTCAGCTAGCACGAGGCTTATGGGAGCAATAGACTGCTGGAAGTTCATTACGTTGTCCACAGTGAAATGCTAACATCAGACAGCCATATGTTGCAATAAAAAGTTAGAGAGCCAACAAGTGCTGAACAAAACAGTGGGGACACAGAGCTATATCACAGCATGTGTGCCACAAGATTCTGAGACATTGTGCACCTGCAATCTTGGGGAAACAATACGGGACAGAATAATTACATCATTGAGCAAATTGCATTATGCCAGACGGCTATAAAGGAGCCTCTCCTCTCCTTCCCAAAACCTCTTCTTCCCTCCCTTCCCTTGGGAAAATTTAGCATTATCTTTTGCATAAAACTCCAACTGTTTTATGCAATATACAGCAACAAAGCAAGTTTTTCCTCTCATCAGAATATATGGGCTCCAGCCAGTATCTAGCAAAGAGAAGATGAAAACTCCATTGTTAACCGAAGTATCTGCATTTACTGGAGCAGAACCAGCCACAGGGCAAAGTTTATAACCTATCTACAAGAAGCAAGCTGCATTTATACCAAGCCCAGCTGCTCTCTATTAGTAGTATTACCTCTATCTAGCCCCAGATTAATCACAGGGGTTCACAAAATTTGCTCTTAAAAACAAATCAATAACACTTGACATAAACTAGAAGGCTTATTTTTTTCAGAACATTTCCCAGAAGATACCAGGCAAAGTCCCATTCATAATCTTCCTTCTAAATTGCAATGCCATATCAGTCCATTCAGCAAGCAATTAAGTCTAACACTTGATCAAAGTAAAAGAAAACACAATCTTGTTTCCTTTAGCTTAATTACTGAGAAAACATTTAAGTAAACAAACATACATTTTAATTGCTTACAAAACAAGGGACAAAAATCTCTGTGATTTATAGTTCACTAAAAGCTGATATTTCAGGAGGATTTTTAAGGTTTCTTTTATGGAGTAGCACATAGAATTTTTGCTTGGGTAATATATTGTTTGCCAAGAAATAACCTAGATCTTCGGCAAAAAGGGGAAGTTAGAATAAGTACTGAGATTGTTCAATAAAACAAAAATCTAATATCTAATGTCAAGCTTTAACAAGTCTTTTTGTAATTAACTAAGAAGAAAAAAACATGTTTATATATCTCTACTGAGGTTTTGGAAAGTTCTTGTTCTAAGCTGATGTCGAAGTCATTGATTTCTGATTTAGGATAAAAGTAGCACGTGTTCACTTACTTAAGCTACACAGGCATCAAGGTCAGGGCAATGGGATTTGACGTAATGATGTTCCCAGAACCATCATGTGTAACAACAGGGCTTAGAGAAAATCTGAGTATCCAATTCCATACCCAAACCCCTCAAATACCAAAATTACTTTTTAGCTCTATTAAGATCTCTACCTATTCAGCCAGAGTTTAACACATGGTAAAAACTATACAAATATAAGAGATAATCAGTGCTCTGAAGGCAGAGACAACAAAATTACCTTTAATGTCATAAAGCCAAACCATTAACCTAAAACTACCAAATTCACCACTAAACCATGACATTAAACACCATGTCTGCATGTCTTTTAAATATCTCCAGGGATGATGACTCCACCACTTCCCTGGGCAGGCCATTCCAAAAATGTCATTATAAAAGGACTATTGGGACAGCAGCAAACAGAAAAATACACTGTGATCTAATGTCAGCAGCATAATACATGTGAATTTGTACACATGGCAGAAAATTTCAGTAAAATGCCTAACCTTCCTCTTCATGTATTTCCATGTAATCTATTGAGATATTGATTCAAGTTTTTTCCTACAACAGGTTTCAATGGGTGATCATCAGGTAAATTAATTCTCTCTGAAGTGCTGTATTTGTATATATTATCATTTTCTGGCAATGAGTAAAATTAATTTATTTTTTAACTTTTAGTCTCCAGATATGGTTTATTAACATTCACAATTTTTTTGTATTACTAATTTGTAGTCTCAAATGTTTTGTTTTCTTTTTTCTAACATGATATTATCTTCATCAGTTTGAATTTCCTATGTTGTAAACCAAGGTGTTGCATGAAAAGTGAGGCAGGCAAGATACAGTAACCACTACTAAAAGGATATTTTTCCATTTTAAAAACAAAACTCAAGTGATCTTGATTTATCTGGGGAAGAATATCCATCTTTTAGTTTATATGAAATGGAATTGTAGCTACTGTTCTGCTTAGTACTCTGATTACCTTCAGGAGATGTAACTTCACTGTTACATTAAGATGTAAGTTCACTGTTTAGGAAAATTCTTCATGTATCAACATAGATCACTGCAGTGATTGATCAATATTAAATTAACAACTTCTGAGAACTGCGATACCAAAACTTTAAGAAAAAAAAAAAAAAAAAAAAAAAAAAAAAAGAAATGTAACTCGTGGACTAATCAGAAGTAGTTTATGCTGAAAGTTATTTTTGTCAACAAATATCAAGAAAAAGGCTCTGTGCAGAGGTGCTGTTTCACAGCACCACCATACCAATCTAGCAGGCAGCTGCCGTGTGAAGTGGTGGTCCTGACCCCTCACTGTCCCAGATGCCCACCAGAAACTCATCTCATTTTCTTTGTACTTGCATAGGTAGCAAGTTGACTGTATGGGAAGCCAATCCTAGAAGCTAATCGACAGAGAACTAACTCTACAAAAAATAATCATTTTCCTCCCTTTAGCATCTTGCATCAGCTCATCATTAGATCAGACAAGCACTAGTGCTGATATAAAAGGCAGAGCAGGAACACACAGTTCCCAAAAAAGAAGGATGGTGGAAGCAGGTCTGTTCTGTGAATGAAGGCTAACGAATAAATCATCTTAATTAATTATACACCTTCACTAGAAGAAAAGTTTTGATAAATTTCTTATGCAGTGCTATAAAAAATTCCACCTGTAACTATCAAAATCTGCAGTGCTGCTACATTTCATAATTTCCTGTGGAAAAAAAAAAATAACTCTCTCACCTTGAGAAAATAATGGTTACATTCTACAGAGTGCTTTTGTAACTATTGGAAAGATTGTTCCAGGTGACCAAATACAGATTTTCAGCCTGGTGACAGAGACTGAAGATGACACCCGTTGCTCTGATGGATACAGAGGTTCAAGATCTAGTGCAAAACACCATTAATTTATCTAGAAAGTGAATAGCAGGCTCCAAGTAAACTACACTTCTTTAAGGAATAAACAAACCAAGAATAAATATTTTTATTGCTTTCAGGAAAGAACTGACACAAAGAATGTCAGAAACCAGGTTTTATGCAGCAGGCTGTTTTTATTAGAACATGATGGAGGATTTTACTGAAAAAAATGTGGAATTATAATGAGGAACATTTTAGCCCATAACCTTTTCTTGACATTCTGTTTGCTCTTAATCACCCTAAGTTCACTTAATAGAAGAACTGTGTTTTCTTAAATATCATCCTGAATATTCTGGGAGAGTGGGGAGTGGGGGGGGATGGGGCTGAAAAAGAGAATGTACATTCTTAAGTGAACTCAAAGAAGCACACTGGCATTTACACAGAATGTCAGATGTTGGGAGAAATCAAACACCACATTTCATCTCTAGCTGTCAGCCTTGCAAGGTACTGTTGCAAAGATATTTCTAGGAAGAACACAAGCCAAAAAGAAGGGAAAGGGTGAAAGAATCTTAAAATATGAGAAGACTGCGTAATAATTAGATATTGGTTAGGCTAAACAGTCTTGCCTCTGACTTTAGCACGGTGTGTAAAAGGCATAGGGCATGCACTGACTGTCGCAGGCATGATCCTGCTGGTGCAGAGTGCTGGGCAACAAAGAAATCAGCCACTGCTCAGCTCACATCCACGCACGACAGGTGCTGGTGGAGATTCTCTTAGAGGACGTTTATCCTCCTTTTGCTGAACTTGAGCATTTTCTCAGATCATTACAGTCACTGGCTACGTTTAAGCTGCAGCAGTAGGGGAGGTTTGTGTTCAACCACTGAGACAGAATGGTAAATGAGCAAAGGAAGAGAAACAAGGAGCTGGCTTGCACAGATTACCACAGCACAGGTAGCCTGTCAGACACTGGATGATTTGCCTTATTAAGTATTCATTAAAGTATGCAGAAGGGCTTAATGGAAGGAAACTCATCTTGATAGACAGACTGTACACAGTACCTGAGAAAAATGCCAGCTAAATCCCATGTATAGCAGAGAATTTAGAAGCAAAAATTGTCATTTATATGCAACTTCCTGTATTAGTGATCTCCATGCCAGGGAGTCCACAGCCACTCATATGTTTACAGAATAAAAGATGATGTAGTACTTTTGTATGTTATAAACAACTGTGTATAATATTAAAGCAATAGAAGATAATGGGGCAATTTAAAGGATAACAGGTTTGTTTTTTTTTTCTTTCCTTCTTTGATCATGAGAGTATATACAGGAAATACTTCACCTGTTTGAAGCTGCCAAACAAACTACTCTAGACTTAAGTAGTTAAGGGGTTTCTTTTATTCTTCTTTCAATAATTTGGAAGTTTTATATTGAACTTCAAAAGATGGCTGCCAAGGAAAGGTTTTAAAGTAAACATTTATGGATTCATTAATATAAGTTAGTACAATATCTTAACTGCTACTGACACAGATGACCAGAGGCAAGGAAGCCAACTTCTTTCTATTCATCCTATATTGAAATTTGAATATTCAATATTGATACTTGACTACCTTTCACAAGGAACAACTGTTCTTCCCTTAAGCCCACAGCAGCTTTGACTCAAATCTGCAACAGACACACCAGCTCTAGCTCCTGACTCCTCAGGGAATTATAGCTTAATATAAATGATCTGAAAAGCTGAAAAGAAAACTTCAGATATGTAACACCATTTCTCTTGCAGACCCCTACAGCTATTATTCCATATGGTTGCTTGTTGCAGAGTTTGAAGTGTATTTTCTTTTGCCATAATCAGACGTGCACGCAATAAAATTGTTGCTGAAATTGTTCTCAGTTCCTCAGCTAAGTTTTGCATTAAAGTTTGCTGTTCAAGTATATAAGTAGCTAGTTCACCAGATTCAAAGAACTTACATTTCCTGTGTAATAACCTAAAGGATTCAGGCAAAAAAAAAATATCAAAAAGCAAATAAACAAACAAAAACCAAAACAAAACAAACAAACAAAACAAACAAACAAATAAAAAAACACAACAAAACAAACAAAAAAACAACAAAAGAAAACTAAACCCCACACAAGAACAAACACGAAAACACATACAGAAAAAAAAAACAAAACCAACCAAACAACAAACCCCAAACACATACACACAAAATCTTCACCTATCTACACAAAACTCATATTTAGTACCAGTAATTTAACTACAAGACTTAGAAAAGCTGCAAAAAGTGATATCCTGCCATGAGAATACTTAATTGCATCTTCAAAACATTTAAAATGCCACCTGTCTCATACAGAAGTGGTTTCTTTGTTGCTTCCTCTGTTTTTCCCAACCTTTATGTTGAAGGAGAAGGGTAGCAGGGGCTGGAACGGCTTTTTTTGATTAATTCTATATCAGTATGTCTTAGGGCATCCCCTGATCTATTGAATTCCTTCCTTTTATGATTTTAGCTTTGCTCTTGCAAATCATTCAGACACTTTCCACCAGAAGAGTAACCTTTAGCTTTCATAGAGTAATGCTGTACAAAATCAAAGTACAGGCAGCAGTCAAACACTGCATTGACATTTTGGAAGCAGATGACGCTACTGGGGAGCAAAGAGCCTCACAGCAAGAGTAATGCTGCTGAAGTATCTCTGGAAAGTTACCTTCCAGATATTTTAAGCTAAATGGATAACCCTGCCCAAGGATATGTTTAACTGAACTGTGGCTACAGCAGACGTGTTAAATGATTATCACCTTAGCTATCTCTCCACAACACACTGGAGATTGTTGCTCCATTGTATCAGTTTTGCCATTCACTTGACAGAAGGTTGTGTTTGTTTTTGGTTTGGTTTGGTTTGGTTTTTTTAAATGGGTTTATTTCACAGAAATGAGACTGAGAATGGATAGACAAATGTTCAAGCCAAGAAAAACAAAAATATTGAAAAGATATTGCCTCTTGTGTAGTGAAGAGAAAGATAGGAGAACATGAGAAAGGAAAGAAACTGGCAATAAAAATTACTTTAACTATGTCTGTCTTGGGCAGTATAATTCATGCAAGCAAGGAACTAACGTTCTAAATCTCTCTCATGCAATTTTATTTAATATTCCTCACATTTCAGGAATACATGTTGTGTAACACACAGTCTCTTACATTTTCCTAAAAAAATTATTATTATCAAATGTCAGTGTTTACACAATATACTAATATGTAAATATTATAATTTTATTGACTGTGGTTCATCTCTCTAAGTGATTGAAGAACTACAGCATTACTGAACAATTCCCTGTGAATCACACCCTTCTGTCGTCAGTGGAGGGAACATGTCTGTCTCCATTTCACAAATTGTATCTTTGCATGCCAGGGGCTTTTGCAACGGAAGAGAGGAAGCCCTTAGTGAGAGAACCAAAATTAAACATTTAGTTATCTCCTAAACTACCAGTATAAATGTTACAATAGTATTGCACAAAAGCCCACAACAAACAAAAACCCTACTCATGTCAAAATATGTGAAAATGGCATCTACATGATCTCTTGTTATAATCTTGTTGTAATTTTTTAAGAAAAAGGGGGAAAAAAAGATTTTCAAGTGAGCCTTCTGGATAAGCTGTGATGCATGATTATTCAGATACATTATATTCTTCTGATGTACCTATCAAATGTTTGGGAAGTGAAAATCTCAAATGGGGTAAGTATCCTTTTACTACTTTTAAACTAGACAGTCCTTTCACACAGCTTTTGTAGGCTTAGAGCTCTCACTCAGAGAAATAATAGGCACACAAAATTTCCTTCCTAAAAGTCACACACAGGAAGTCACAGACTGCATCCAATACAGAAGACAGAAAGTCTTCAACTATCCTGTAAAAAAATCACCCTAAATCCCTCTAGAATATTGCTAAAAAGTTAGTTTCCAGCATCGCAAAAGAAACATCCACAAACGCAAACTGTGAGTTTGTCAGAGTCAACAAATATTTCTTGATACAACCTCCAGATGCATAATTAGTGCATGGAAATATTGCAGCTCTTCTTTTGCACGGTTCTTCAATAAAGGACCATAGCATCATCTATTTCTCCTCTCTTCCATCACTGCCACATCAACACTCCATGGAGTAAGTGCAGCCTTCTCCCTTTGGATTAAGAGGATCAGAGTATTGTCTCTATACTTCTTTGCTTACCACCTTGCCTTGACACTCTCCTGGCTTGTGAAAGAAGGATCCCACCTTTTAAGTGAGTAACAGCAAGTTGAAGATTTTATTTCAAAGCATCCTATCTTTAAAAGAATCCAAATCTCCTTGCAAGAGATTCTGATCCTTTTTGTAAAGTAGTGTTACTGCATAAGATATGACAGTTGTGATTGCGCCTTGTGAAATATGAAAAGTGGCATTCAGCCTTCCTGTTGATAGATTAAAAAACAACATTTCACATCAAAATTGTTAATTTCAGTGACCTTTCCACATTTAGAAAGAAAGATGAAAAAGCCTACATGAATTAATCTTGCAGGTAACTGACAAAATCCGGGTGGTTATTTTATGGAACTTTAGTGGCTTTCTTGACATGCAGTCCTATCAGTAAGGACATGAAACTCAGGACATTTGTTGCAATCTCAAGAAAATGACACTAACTGTAGAGAGAATATCTGTTTCTATACCTTATTAAGGTCCAAATCTAGAGCTGACACACTGTAGTAAGGTCTTGACAAGAGATGACATTGCAATGCTGCACCAGCCAAGGAGCCATACCTGCTTGTTTCATTTTTTCTAGGGATGACTGCTGTCATGCGTTGATCACTTTGTTCTCCTATCAAACTGAGTGGCAGTGGGATGCTTGGTTCCATTTGTGAAAATATGCACACTGGGAATTTCAGCAAGTCAAGCTGAGAAAATATTAGCTGGTACAAAGATGACAAAGTCTGGGAAAAAAAAAAAAAAAAAACAACAAACAAGCAAAAAAAAAACAGATTAAAAATTGTTTTACATTACTATTATAGTTTTAATAGCTACTGCATATCAGCAATGCAAACAAATCCAGGTTATTACTGGATTGCACTATGTAACAAGACAAATTCATTACTTAAATACAACTTTGGAAATAAATTAAATAGAACCTAAACTGATAATGTGTCCCACTCCCTCATTAAAAATAAAACATAAAATGAAAAAAGCACATTGCACATTTGTGCATCTGTCATGAAATCATCTTAGCAATTACCAGGTGTAAATGCAGAACTATCAACAAATCAAAGAAAAGCCTAAGACTGGAAAACATTTTCTCTCACACACACACACATGCATATGTTTATATGTACATAAGCACACTGTAACTTTGTCTTGACTAATGTAAAAAAATCTGTATCATTCATTACAGTACAAGAACTATGAATGAGAGTTAGCACCATTAGTAAACCAACAGGTCATACACTCCACATTGGAGAGGGCTTGCTCAGTACAAATTTCAGCTGCAGTTGCTGTTAACCTGTAAAAGTCCATACATTCCCCAAACTCAGGATCAAAAACTGTGACTAAGCTCCCCAAGAAAGACAACCATGTCTGTAAGAACAATGTATAACCACTATATAGTAGAAATCTAGAAGACATTCAAGAAAGAAAAAGAGGTATCTCTTCCTGCCCAAGAGAAAATTCTCAATAGTGAGAGAATAAAGTGTATAACTGTTTCCCTTTCCCCCAGTACAGAAAGATGACTTTTATGAACATGCCCTTAGTAAATGTCTATATGAACATTTATCTCTAAACATTTCTTTGAAACTATAATCCAAAAATCTATTTTCTATACTCTCCTGTGCAGTTCTTTAGAAAATCTAGCAGGAACAATGCCAAAGTTTATTTTACATGCCATGGGTTCCATAGTCCAATCCATAGTCCAAGCATATTCCCATTTTTTTTATTTGTTATTGCCAGCAAAACAAGCATTGACATCACTGTGAAAGCCTTTTTGAAAATAATAGCTAGCTGGGGTGCTTGTTTGCCTTTTTTTCTTTCCTTTGCTCAGAAAGGAAGCTTTCAGATATGAAAGCTGACCTCTGCCGCTCCCCTCTCAAGTTAAGATAGACTAACTGCCACCTGGCTGCTTATTTTGATAGAGCCAAAGATTATAAAAAATGCTGCATGCTTTTGACCGTTGAAATGTATGGAAAAGGCAGAACAACACCTGTCATTTACTTTCCCTCCTGGGATCCATTCTGCTCATCAGACAAATAATTATTCTGGAGGAATTACTGGAACCAAGCATAAAACTGTTCCACTAGCCATTCAAACCCACTGTAGTTGCTGATATGTTTAATTAGGTCATTTTGACCACAGGTAAAAAATATAGTCATTTGTCAAGACTGCATATGGATAAGAAACATGTCTGTATCCTGCATGTTCTGTATAAATGCTACCTCACAGCAAGGAACATAATCGGCATCACAATTAGGCTTCTGAAGTGAGGCATTGTGCGAAACACCTCAGCAGGAAGCAAAAAAAAAAACAGCCAAAATGGTCTATTACACAATTATAAATAAATAAATAAACAAATAGAAGGAGGTAGGGGAATTCCTCAGAGGTGATGTGAAGAATAATTATAATGTGAAACGCTATTAAAGGTATAATCAGTCACCAAACTCAGTTTTAATACATTCTAATACTTCTATCATGAGTGCTGAATGTACCTGTACCTCTGCTATGCTTCCCTCAAAGTGACCTGTAATTAATTGCTCCTGCAGATGTTTCAGGCTTCTTAGCTCTGTTCTGGCAAGACTTTATCCCCCTGTACAGCTACTCATACAGCTGAGACACTGCAGTTCCACAACAGCTCCCTGACTAATTACACAGACAAATAGTAAATATGCGACTATTCTTTCTATTCCTTTAATAATCATTGCCATAGCACTCCTGAGCATTTTATAAAGTCATAGCTGTCCTTTCTTTTGTGACTTGTAGTTTCAGCTTCCCAGTAAGAGCTGGAGATAACAAAAAAGGACAAATGGTATATCATTCAAAAAAGAAAAAAATAAAAAGATTGTACCTTTGAGATAATCCATCTTCTATCATAAATTGTATTTCACGGGGTTAGTTAACCTTTTTAATAGAAGTAGTTAATATGAAGAAGGAATGTTATATGAGCATATGTAGAAAACATTCTTCCATTTTCTCACTAAGCAAGCATATTTGATATCAGACACAAAGTTGCTATGGAAGACAATATAATATAATGCATTATTCTAGGGAGTTTGATTTCAGCGGCATGCAATAAATCCATGTAGCAACTGTAATTCTGGGTGTAGGGTGGGAATAGAAGACTAGGACACAACTTTCACTATTCAGCAAGATCTGCTTATGATGAACAGAATTGAAGCTGTACCTCCTCCCGCTCCCAAATGCAAATCCATGCAGGATGTATTATTAAAAGTTATATTTTAGTATGTCACACAGTATGCCAGAGTTTGTAAAACAGTTATTTGGCTTCTATATTAGAATGATACTATATTAAGAGGAGCTGTGGACTCCCTCAAGGGTTGAAAGGCCTTATAGGAAGACCTGGATAGACTAGACAGCTGGGCAATCACCAACCATATGGCATTTAACAAGAGCAAGTGCTAGATTCTCCACTTAGAGTGGGGCAATATTGGTTATATATACAAATTGGGGGACAGGAGGCTGGAGATCAGACACAGGGAAAGAGATCTGGTGGCCTGGGTTGGTGGCAAGTTGAACATGGATCAACAGTGTGCCCTGGCAGCCAAAAGGGCCAAGTATGTCCTTGGCTTGGCAGCCAAAAGGGCCAAGCATATCATCAGGCACAGCATAGCTAGCCAGTTGAGGGAGGTGATTGTCCCACCCCAAACTACATTGGTGTGGCCCCACCTCAAGTACTGTCTGCAGTTTTGGGCACTTCAACATCAGAAGGACATCAAACTATTAGACTATGTCCAGAGGAGGGCAAACAAAGTGGTGAAAATCCATGAGGGCAAGACTTACGAGGAGCAGCTGAGGTCTCTTGGTTTGTTCAGTTTGGAGAAGAGGAGGCTGAGGGGTGACCGCATCACAATCTACAACTTCCTCAAGGGGGGCAGCGGAGGGAGAGGTGCTGACCTCCTCTCTCTGGTCACGGACAAGGAAATGGCATGAAGCTGCATCAGGGTAGAGTTCAGATTGGACATTAGGGAAAGGTTCTTCACTGTGGTTGGTCACTGGAACAAGCCCCCCAGGCAAGTGGTCACAGCACCAAGCCTGTCAGAGTTCATTGAGTGTCTGGACAATCCTCTTAGTCATATGATTTAGTTTTAGGTAGTCCTGTAAGGAGCCAGGAGTTGGACTCAATGATCCTTATGGGTCCCTTTCAACTTAAGCTATTCTATGATTCTATTATTCTAATAAATAACTAATGGAAAATAATTTAAGAAAAGGACAGAGATTATCTTGCTACTTAATATTAAGATATTATGATAGGTAAGGAGTTCAAAACTGGATCAGATGAATTAACATGAAATTGTTTTCATTTTGATCTACCCTTCTAAATTTAGATATCTTCAAGGCTAGGATTCCCTTCTATCCTATGGATAGTGATCCATTCCATCCTAAAACAAGTGAAATGAATCTCCATCGGGACGTGTGTTTCTCTTTAGCAGACAGCGGAGTCTGGATGACTCTCTGATATTAGAAAATTAATTTTACTCAACTAAAAGTAGGTAAAATGAATCCCACATAAATGACAACTGAAAGTTGTGACAGTTTAGGACAGGAGAGGAAGTGTTATCCATTCAGTGCAAAACAGGCTGGCTGTCCACAGCACAGAAAACATCCTCAAGGGACATTAACATTAGATGAAGCATTTCAAGGAAAGAGCAATGGGACACAGGTACCCTAAGAATGTGTTACCTTCATCATTTCAGATCAGTTTTGGATTGTGCTTTTGAAACACATCTGACTGTCCCCAATTGTTGTGCTTTGGTTCACACTGTGGAGTAGTCTCTAAGAAGAGGAGCAGCATTTCTTTCAGATGATGCTGAACCAGAAGATGCGGTCCAATCTTTAATGTACATCTAGTCCCTGGGACCAGACTAGTTAGTCCAATATAAGTCCTTTTAATGCATATAGCGTGGGTTTCCAGCCCTCAGTTCTTATCGTTTCCTTTTATAAAGCACCAGATGTTTTGCTTATAAATCTAGTCCTATAAAAATTCATTAATGTTAATTAATGGCTTTTCAACTCACTTTGAAGTGAGGGGATCCTCACATGTTTACAAAAGTAATAAAAGGTTCACACTGCTGCCCTCTCTATTTGTATAGTAGACTTACGTATGTCAAAAGTG
Organism: Tyto alba; assembly: GCF_018691265.1. NCBI lineage: Eukaryota > Metazoa > Chordata > Aves > Strigiformes > Tytonidae > Tyto > Tyto alba. The sequence goes on along the minus strand of NW_024881324.1, from coordinate 25,301,367 downwards.
ACAAGACACAATTACAGAATAAAAGGAAAAGCTATCAAAATGCTTGCTTCAGCTGTCTCATACATTACTCACACTTAACAAAAAAATGCATAGGAATGCTTCCATCTGCTCTTAGCTGTCTTTTTTTCTCTAATGTCAACTTTTCTATACAGCAAGAAAGCTTTGAACCATTATGAATGGGCTGTTTTGTTCACAACAGATTTTTAAGACATGAAATTGCCAATCTAGAACACCATACTTAAGCAACCAATTTACTTCTCAGACTGTTAAAAATGGTTAAATATGACAAATATATACTCCAGAATTAATATTTAATATCAGTTTACAATATATTCCTCAAGTAACCCTGTGAATGTTTGGAAAATATATTCATTATTCATACTTCTGAAAACAGTTGAAAGGATTAGTTGAAAGGGAACATGCACACATTTTAAAGTGACCATAAAAAACCTGTATATTTATAAATAGACTGCGCGTTGCTACATATTTGTCCAAGTGTGCGTGAGTGTTGATTTATTGCATATTAATGTATGCCTCCATTAACATTTTGGTATTTGTTAACAGTCTATAGTTAAAATTGGGAAAAGAGGGAAATCAGTGAATTTTCCATCTAGAGTAAAAATCAAATATTTAATGTGCTTTGTTCCAACCCAAGCCTATTCTTCTAAAATCTTTAAGATCTTAATACTGAAACACTGAAACTCTACATACCAGGGAGATGGACATAAGTTTTTTTTTCTTTTCTGCACAGCTTATTAATCAAACTGCTATGATATCTTACATTTTACATTGTTCATAACTCCCATAATGAAATTATCAATAAAGTTAATTTACAAAAAGCTATGAACAGGACAAGAACCTTATATTAACTAGAATGATTTTATAGCCCCTAGTGCTGGGTAGCCCAGTCAGAAAGCTCTCCTGAAGCTGGATGTTTTCAACCTTTGAGTTTGGTGGCTATCATCTTTACAACCCAAACATGTAAATGTGTCAATGACCCATTGATATGCTTGGACCATCAGCTCTAGAAATCTTTTCCAGCACTTCTACCACTTCTCAATACCATTTTGTGAAGCTGAGCTAATAGGAAGAATGCTTCTGCCCTATTATTTATCATCAATATTTTCTGACATTTATGATTTATCAGCAAAACTCTAACCAGGTCTACTGTTGTTTGACTTTTCATACCATTCCTTTGAGGAATTTGTGACTAATACTAAAGATGTTTATTTGTTTCATTAACGCTTACCTGAGATTATTTCCAGAGAAGCAAAGATTGGTTCTGGACAAAAATCTTTTCAATACAAAATAAATTCAATGAACTTTCTGATGATCTCTGCTCCACAGAAGATAAGAATATTTAAAGTTCTTTGGTTAAGCTAAAACACATCCAATTCTTGCTGACATCTACCTGTCCAACAACAAAACAACCTGCACAGGCCTTGATATTTGCTGTCTGTACTCCATGAAAGCAAAATTTGTTTTATTTCTCAAAGAAGAGAAAGTGATTTCACTGAAAAACAAAAATACAGACAAATAATAATAATTATAGATTATGGAGGTTTTCTTCACAAAATCACTAGAAATATAATTTGTCTAAATTATAGTGTAGAACACTGTCATCTGATCAGCTTTGTGTCCCCACCTAGTGCTATATACACAGGTTTAGAAGTCTGTTACTGCTTAAAGTTAATAATTTCATTGTTCAGTAGAGGAGCTGTTAAACTTTTTTATATCTTGAAATCTCACATTTGCACTCTGCAATCACACAAGTGGAATAATTATAACAAAGCTTCAAAATGACTTAAAAATCTCACAATTAAACAGACCTGAAAAACCTCCTGTAGTCTAAGTAGGGAGAGGTTCTTAATTTTGTGTATCAGGAGTTAATCATCTTTCACTTGGTTTCAATCAGCTAGCAGTATGTTTTGCATTTATATTTCCAGTCTTAGAAAATAGCTGCTCGGAGAAAGGGAATGAGAAAAAGCTATCATTTATCTTCTAGTTTACTAATGGCTAAATTAGCTCTCTGTTTAAATCACATCCTGTTAAGGTAGACACTGTCTTTGGTTTGCAGAGGAAACAATACAATGGAACTTTGACTCAGAGTGGACATACAGATATTGTTTTCATTTGTACTGCACTGTTAATATCAACTGGCTGTTGGTATCAACAATGTCCTTTTGTATGAGAAGTTTGACTTATTTTCACACTACTCTTTTGCAGTAGCAACTTCTCCTAGAAGGAATTATAGATTGTATAGAATGAAATTTAAAAAAAAAATGTTAATATATTTCAAGATTTTCACGGTACAAGGATATGTTTCAACTCATCAGATGACTATACCTCATCCAATGAGAAAGATGAATTTGAGGAAATATCAGTCTTTGATATGTCTTTTCTTTGGTATACAGTTATAATATCTTTTTGCCTGGGTTGATACTTTCCAAGATACACAAGTTTAGTTTTTTATGTCTGCTACTAGAAAAGTAAAATCTTTTTACAGTTCATGACAGCGAAGAAATTCCCACAGACAATACCCTGAAGAGATTGAAGGCTTCTAAAATTAAAAAATTGGATTCTCTGTCAGCCCAGACCATTTATTGAAACTAAAATGCAGAGAACAAGCTCAATTATTTAGTAAAAAAAGCCCTGTGCAGCATTAAGGATGACACAAGTCTTAACCAAATCAACCCCAAATCTGAATGTACTGTTTATAGGGGCCTCCAAATTTTACAGCTATCACATGGGCAAGTATATCTATTCAGTTTTAACAAAGTGTGACGTTTTCAGCTTGTATCCATTCATTGTGCTTTTTAGCAGCTTTGTCTGTGTATACTTATTCTTCTGACTTCTAAGAATACACAGGTGGACAAAAACCCAATACTATAATAACATTGCAATACAATTCTCATTTGTAATTCAGCCATAAGCCTGAATATGAGCAAATTAACTTACTGAAGAACAGTTATTGTAACTATATATTTTTCTCATATTAATAATGTGAAGGTTAGTAGATAGTACTTTTATTTAGACTCTGGCATTCAATATCTTACTGCAGTTTCTGCTCAGGCATAGAACAGTGTATTGTCATACACTTGATATCAGCATATTTTCAGGCGTATAGATTTGTTTGGGTATTTTGTGACTTGTTTTTAATTCAGTAACAAAAAAATTCTATTTTGTTTCTCTTTACATCTGTAATAAGCCTTTTACCCATCAAGCCCCTAATCACTATAGCTTCAATATAGAAACAGTAACAAGATGTCAGTAACAAGTCAAGTATCAAGATGTAAAAAGATACTGAAGTATAGCAAATGCTATGGTCATTCACGGACCTTTAAATCTATCATCACACAGGGATTCAAGAAATTCTGCTTCTAAATGTAGAACTTTGAGTATTGCGCCTTTTCTTTCCCTTCCCCCAGACTTGTTTTAGAGATGGGCTGTGTTTTCCTCATCTCTGATTTTAAATACCAACATACAAATATTTCTGTGAATTATCTTCCTTATTACTGATGGCATACAGAGCTAACAATACTTACCCACTTTCCTTAATCAATTTAGGCTTCAACTCCTTAGCATAATCCTACACATATTGGGGGGGGGGGGGGGGGGGGGGGGGGGCGTGGAATACAGAATTAGGATTCTTATCATGCCTCATTTAATTTAATTTCCCATTGAAACATCAAGGAAAGAAGTTGCCTGTGTCCGGACCCCCCGGACCACATTGCGATATCAGTACCAGCCAACACTGTGTTCTTGTCTTGGCTGCAAGTGCAGCGGACTGGAACAATCTGGCACTTTCTCACCTCGGCTACAGGTGCAGTGAGTTGGGACAATCTTGTACTTTCTTGTCCTGGTTACAAGTACAGAGAGTTAGGATGATTAGGCACTCCCTAAGCATACCTGAAAGTCCTACTGACTAGATCATAGCCTGCTCTGGAAGGTACCAGAATTACCCGACAAGAATTGTGGCCAAAATGGAAAAATACTGATCAAAGTCAATCATTGTGCGATCCTATAACTAGTAATCCTAAGTGAGACCCTTTGAGTTCTCTGGGATCGCAGCAGGCTGTGACCAAGTGTATCCCTTTGAGTTGTGACGCCTCTCAGGGCAATTTTCATGAGGGTTTCAAATAATAGATTTTTTCAAAGAATTCCAAGATTGTCTGTTGACAGATGTTGTCAAAGAGAAAGGGTGCAAAGATCGTCTGATGACAAGTGCTGAGGAAAGAAAATAGTAATTCAATACATTTAGATTTTGTGAAGTTCAAAAATCATTTGGTACCAATAATTTACTATCATAGGTTAACCTCTATATCCCTGTGTGTGTGTTTGTGTGTGTGCATTCAATTTAAGAAACTTTATAGTGTTAATTATATAAATTTGTACTAAATCACTCTGATACTTAGCTGATTCTTAAGCATTGTTAAAAATCACACAACCTAATCTTGTGATTTACTATAATAGTGCTAATAGATCTTAAATTGCTGCTACCTCAAAGTTGTGTAGGATCCGTAATCACTCATTCCCTGACAAATTGGCGTAGTGATTCAATGGGAGGATCTCCCTTACTTTTTTACATCTCTAGTCGCTATGTAAATCATTCTAAATTGATTCTAACTCATTTTTCCTTTGTATGTTTCTTCCAAAAAGTAAGTAATAGAGTGAACCTTGCCACCAAACTTAATATTAAGTTGCACTTTTACAGCTTCACAGTAAAATCGCTTTTTGCTAATACCTTTGACAGTGATTCCTTAAGTGATCTAAAACACTCATCAGCAACAGTCTAAAGTACTACATTCAGTTATTTCTCCATTTTTGGTAATTATTTTCAAAAAGCATATCACCTTCTCTGTTTTAAGGATAACTTCTGATCCTATTCGTTTCAATGGGAACGAGAGCACATTCTTGTCTATCAGCAGTCTTCTAATTCATTCTCATTCTCCCCTTTCCTACAAATTATACTTGGATACACACTCACTGATCATACCTATGAAACCAAAGCTTGACCACAAGCCCCTTGTAAGCCCTCCCAGTCTTCACTCCTGTTACACATACCCTGCCCAACACCTCTGACTCTGGCCCCTTGTCACATTTCAGAAGTTTTTCAAGCTGCAAGTTGTTAATACCCCACGAGGAAGGAGCAATGACATTGTTTTGTGGCTGTTTTGGATGGATTGAGATTTTTTCACTGCCTATGATATGCAAGATGAAACTGATTGGCTGCAATATACGTTTCCAAATTTTAACAATGTTGTCACAGAACTGCTCTGGCTGTTCTATAGAATATACCTGAATCATCACTCTATTCATTTCTATATTCTGCCTTTCTTACATGTGTCCAGTATTCTGCCAGAGGTAACTATATCCCCTGGAGACTGGGCTGAGGGGTTTTCTCCCGTCCCAGTGAGGCTGGTGCAGTTCTGTGTCTCCAGGCTGTATTGAGGCTGAGCACATGTTCCCAAAATGTGCAAATACACACACACACACACACACCACAGTGTACACATGACCAGCCACACAGATTGAGACAGAGAGCAGTGCCTTTACCTGCAACCACAGAAACACAGGACTCATGTAAATATCAGTGTTGGGTGACTTGATCCTGTCTTTCTTCTCCATCTGAGCAAGACTGGAGTTTGTTAGCTGCGACATGCACACACATACACACGTATGAATCACTCAGGTAGCTGGTCTTGGAAACAGTCAATCCAGTGACTGGCACCCACATCCTAGTGTCCTGCAGCCGCTGTCCTTTAGACCCTCAGACCCATGATCCAGCTCTAGTGGATGGTGTTCAAACCTCTCACCTTCATTCTCTGCTAGTTCAACTGGATATTCACTGGTGTTCACACACACATACACAGAGGACAGTGCACCCACCCTCACAGAACATAGCATTAGGATTTAATGAGAAGAGAGGACAAACTGCAGTTCAAACTCAAGAGCTCTGTCATGCAAGTTTGCAGACTAGAGAGCTGTTTAAACATGACCAGATGTCTTTATCCCCTCTTCACTCTATTTTCCCATGCCAGTTCCTCCCTAACCCATATAGATCCCTCCTCTTCCCTGCTTCTCTTCCTTCCTCTCAGCATTCCATAATACACTACACACATTCCCAAAATCCCCTTCCATAAAATCCCCCCCAAATTATCACTATCCCATTGCAAATTGCCCTTTCCCCTGCATCCCATAGTAAATCCTACCCCCCCGTGTAAGCAATAACCTCTATCAGTTTAAATGGTTCCCTGGGGAGAGCATTTCTGTCCCTGCATCATCTTGGTGGGCTTCACACCAGAAGCAGTGGTCTAGCTGCTCTCCTTGGCTGGCTTTAGGAGGAACCAACTGAGAGTTCTTCATTCTCAGTGATACTGTGTCTCTGATCCTTCCTCAGTGTTTGTGTTTAATTTGCTTATATATAGTCTAATAACTTAAAACATCAGCTTTAAATACGTCTATCTCAATCTTGCAGCTGGTGGAAGGTGCACTTGCTGTAGACTGAGAGGGAAGCTCCTCTTCCTGTGGCACAAATTGACCCAACAGATTATTTTTTTCCAGGCTCCTTAATTTTATTGATCCAATATTGAACATCAAAAAACCCCACCATGCCATAGGACTCTGCTAGCATAAGCTTCTCACCTCTGACATATCTACCTGATATACCACAACACTTTAAGTACAAGTTTGGAAGGGGCTTATGAAGGTTGTCAATGCTGGCTGCAGCATTTCAGAATCACCACATTAAGTCTTATTAAGCTTCAGGAGGTTTTCTTGAGTGTAAGTTTTATGGTTTGACTGGACATGATTATTTATTTAAGATTAGAAATAAAATTTGTTCAAGAGAAGATAATCCTGGCATTTCTATTTTTAGTTTTGTCAGGTTTTGTATAAAAGCAAGATCAAACAACTTAAGTTCCAGCACCCAATTCACTGTCCTACCCAGATTATTCCTCTTACACTCTGTCTTTTATTCTTAATTTACTTTATTGATCAGGATAATTATTTCATTGCTGAGCAGTCTGACTCTTTGACAGAACATATATCACCAAAGCTACATAAGTTTATGGTTTACAATCAACTAAGGGACTTTATTTAACTTATTCCAAGGTTGAAAAAGACATTGTGAGAAGGTCTTTTACATTTATTTTCATGAACACATCCTGGAATAAATTACTACTCTATCTATCTAGTGCAGACAGGGATTCTGGCTTGAAAGCAGTTCTTCAAAATGAATCTGCAAAAACAAATTAACTACTTATTATACGTATTTTTTATATGGTAGTGGATTTAAAAAAAATATGTTATATAAACAAGATTAAGTGCTATAAATTAGAGTTTCAATATTTACAGTCTCCACCAAAAAAAATTAAATAACCATACTTATTGATATATTTATGATTCATTCAAGTAAAATCCTAAGTCTAGCTCAGTTTATATAGCACTGTACAGACAGATATACAAAAAAAAAAGCGCCAAACAAAAAAAAAGCAACAAAATGTTGCAAAGACCAATATAATTATGTTTCACTAGATTCAATATAATACAAATTCCAGAGCACTCCAAAAATCCTTGAACTAGTGTTGAAAATAGTAATTTTTGTTAAGAAAATACTACAGACATTCAGAAAATATTAAGAAAATACAACAACCTAATAATTTTAAGATAATAAAGCTAACAATTATTTAGGTGAAAAAAAACAAACAAACAAAAAACAACAACAACAACAACAACAACAAAAACAGAAACCAAAAACCTGAAAGACACTAATGTCAGGGTTTAGTTTCATATTTAGATTTGTGTTATATTTATATGTAGCTCAAAACCTCCTTGCTCCAAATAGACCAGCCATCACATTTTGTTCAGTTATTTCACCTATATAATAACAATGTATAAATGGTCACTCTCATCAAGTCTGCATGGGAAAAATAGTTGAGTTGACATATACAGCTACACTTTTCTAAAACAGCTGTTTGAATTTGCATGTAATCAAGAATTAATAATTAATTTCTGTACTTGCTCTTTTCACATGTTTCTTTTAGTGGGTCCTTTTTCTTGAGTATCTGTAGCAGTTTTCCTCACAAAAAAAATGCATGTAATATAGAAAAGACAGCAGTACCTTCCCTTCAAATCTCCATTTTGCTAAAGTTGTTGAAGACACACTTGCAAAACTGTAGAGAATTTTATCCTTCTCTATAAAAGAGAAACAATACTACAATTTAAAAATAACCATTCAAAATAAATATTCCATAGTTTGTTAGTAACCAACCTACCAAAAGCATGTTTTTATCACACTTGTTTCAATGTTTTAACTGCTAACTACAAAAAGTGAAAAACTTCCAAGATGCGATTTGGAGAAGTGTCAGTCAAACTCTTCTCACTGCAGAAACTTCGACAAAAACACATGTACTCAGATACTCGTGCTAGTCAATCCTCTACTGAAGTAATTTGCCTCTTTCACAAGAACAGTGCAAAAAATACTGATGGCATTAAAACGTGCATGCAGTCAGGTTGTCTAACACAGACCCGCGCTTCAAGCACACATACACAGCCTCATCTAAACTGTGCCAATTCTTTCACAATGATGACAATGAGATGCACTAGGAGTTAGAGACCTCCACCAGGAGAGTGGCAGGTACAGCAGTCCGTTGCAAAAGTGCTTACATTAGGGAATTCAGAAGCAATATTCTGCCAACTTTAAAGACGGCCAAGGACGGCGTGTAGGAGGCAGCTGCATGGTGGAAGGAAGGCTACAGTCGTAAGATAGCATTTCAGAGCAAGCTGTCTGTGCTACCATTATTGCACAGCACTCTGTTAGCAACTGCAATCATGAGTTTGCACATGTTAAGATTCCAATATAGCAAGATACATTTAAGCTTTTTATGGCCAGCTAAGCAGCTGTTGCAGTTGAGAGGTGTGAGTCATTTCTCAGCTATACAAACACAGCGTATAACATACAAAAATTCACCCCATATAGCCTTCTGCAAAAAAAAAAAAAAGAGCTCCCAGCTGAATTGGGTAGTAGAACAAAAACCAAATAAATGACATTTACATGGGCTTCCAGGGGGCCAATTTAAGATTAAGTGGGTGATACCACCTGAAGATGGTCAGGCCAAGAAGCTGAGTACAAGTTGCTTCTACAAATCCTCTGAGAAACCATTATAACTTCCCCAGAGGCATAATTTCAAAGTGCTGTTGTTCCTGCTATCAACTATGGGCAAGAGGTCATTTTGCACTCCATGTTGCCATTTTGCTGAGTGAAACAGCCTTAAGGCAAGTTCTCCCATAGAAACCATTCAAAATTCACGAAGGCATTAAATGTGGGATTTGACCAACGCTAACTGAATCCAGAAAATCTTACATTCAGGTTTAGCCATTTCCCTAGTATCTGTCATATAGAGACTTTTTAATATATGTGATTTTCAGATCTTACTTATTTTCCTATAAATATCTTTCTTTTCTGTTTTCCTGATCTGTTCTGCTTCTTTTCATGACATCTGCAATGCCATAACAATATCTGTAGAGACTAGTAAATAAAAGGAACATATAGAATTTCCAGCTTTGATTATAGATTTTCATACAGATATCCAGTGGGAAAGAGATCACTCAATAAACCTGTGTCTTAGTTTTCATGTCAGTATATTATTGTTTGCACTTTTCCTCAGAAATCACAAATAATACCTCACTGCACACCGATGATGTCTCATCTGAGGCACAGATTAATTCAAACAGTCCACTCTTCTCATGCTCCCACGCCATCAACAGCCCATCACAGCTTACACATTTCTTTAATCCTGCACAAACTGTGTATTTAAAAAACACAGTAGCAACCTATATCCAATCCCTAGTTTTGCATGGCTAGGATTCGACAAAAACAAACACAAACAACCCAAAACTCAGTAAGCTCTGTAATACATTTCTTAAAAGAGCTATTAGTACATGAGAATATGACTTGCACCAGAGCCGTGGGTTTTAAATATTTCTGAAGACGTGAGCAGCCTTATCTCAGGTTGAGAGACACAAGAGTAACAATTACAAGACTATACCAATTAGTCATTTTAGCTGCAGTGCCATCACTGCCAGAAGTAATGTACAAAATAGTAGCTGTGAAACACCTTCCATCTAGTAAGTGTATCTTCCTTTTTATATTCTTTCTAGTAGACTGTTTTCTTAGCATTAGATTATTCTAGTTGGTATTTAGATGGTATTTCACATTCTTGGCAGATACAAGAGGACCTAATCTCTTTTATTAGAACACATTTCTGACTTGAATTTTTCCAATAATGCTGTTATTCGTCTAAGATTCTTGGATTTAACAGTCATCTATAATTCATGAAGTCCTCACCACTCAACTGCTGCAACAGTAAAAAGTACCCATTGTATATTGCACACACCACACCCCACTCCACTCCCCCCTCTCCCCCCCCAAAAAAAAAAGGGTCCAGGACTCATAAATAAGAAAAGGCTCACAGAAACAGAAAAGCACAATGTACGTTTCATTGCCATTTATCATTAATCTGCCAAATCTATAATATGCCAACCGAAACCATTTTTTTGTGTGTGTGGATGGGATAGTGAAGAAGTTAAACACATACAATGCACTAGAATACTTGGACTACTACCTAGCAGTCATTATTTTTCCTGTGTGGCAGGCTCAAAATCTTGTTTATGGGCAAAAAGAAAGTATGTAAAGAATGACCACAAATTACAAAGGAAGCTGAGCTTATCTCAACGCAAGGGGGACTGGAGGATGACATTTGTTTTGGATATATGTCTGCTCCAATCGGCCATCAGGTTATATAAACAGCCTTCCCTGAGATACTTAGTAGAGAGTAATGTCTTCCTGGTGTGTGATGGGGAGAGAGTGTACATGGCTCAGCCCAATATAAAGTATAAAACTGGACAACTAATAAAACAGGCTTTGAAAAAAAAACAAGTTTGAGCTGACTTCAACACACATACTCCTTCCCAGTGACTGGGTTCACACAGCATCAGGACTGAGACCAGTAACAGGAATTATGTTCATATTGTGATTTAACTATACGTTACAATTGTGATATTGTGCAGTATATTGCTGTACTACTATGCTAGATAAAAATCCCATGTAATGCCAAATATATCACAATATTAAATTTGATATTGAACATTAAACCCTTCTTGTGGAATATCTAAAAAGAACATGATTAGAGACAATTGCCTCTGACAACTTTTCCCACCTGGAAAAATTCAGACGAAGAAGAGTCAGGGAGTCCTGGCAAAAGATGGGAAGGACAAACAAGGGTCCCTGGAAGAGAGAACCAGGTCAGCAGCTTCTGTTCAGCAGGGCAAAATTGTCAGGAAGAAGAAGGAGAGGGTATTGGTATGGTGAGACCTCCTTTCTGCAGGACACTGTAGCACTCATCTGCTGACCTGACACCCAGTCACAGAAAGTTTGCTGCTTACCTGGAACCAAAGCCCAGCACGTCATGGAGAGAGTGTCAAGGCTGACCCAGCCCACAAGCTTCTACCTTCTTGTTCGAAGTGGGCACCAACAATTCTGCAAAACATGAGCCAGGAAAGAGCAAACAGGACAAGAGAATCCCAAGGACTAATGGAAATAGGGTCAGAACTAAGGCTACTTTCTCCTCAATCTTGTCAATGCAGGGCAAGGGTGCAGGCAGGGGAAAGCATATTACCCAGTCAACACCTGCCTGCATGGCTTGTGTCACAGGCAGGTTTTTGGTCCCCATGACCACAGGATGCTCTTTAAAGATAATTCAAAGGCTTCTGGAAGGAATGGGATCTGCTTACCAGGAAGGGGAAAGACCTTTGTCAACGGGCTGGTTAACAGCAGAGCAGGCTTTGATTTAATTAGCATTGTCTGAATCCTGGGCGTGAGTGAGGCCAGAGGGGACAAGATGAAAACACGCATGGAGCGGAGCTGTGGGGGGAGGCTCCCATACTCGTTCCAGAGGCAAGGGGCAGATGGCATGTCATCTCATGTGCCTGCTCACCAATCCCTTCAGGTTGAGGACCAAACCAGAAGAAATGGAACTCCACATTGTTACAATGCACCTGAAATTGCAGAAGGTTGGTGGGAAAGCTCGTGTGATGGGAGTCCTGCTACCGAGTGCCTTGGTGTCACCTCCAGGCTGGGGACGGGCAGAGACAGTATCCTTGCTTGCAGGAGGTGTGGTCTGGTTAAGGAGCTGCCTCACTAGGGTATGGGGCTGCAGGTGCAGGTGAGCAGGCTATGAACCATCAGGGAGGATGAAGACATCAGGATGCCCTGCAGAGCTGAATATCTTAACCCCCAGCTCCACAGGAGGAGGGAAGTCAACGTCTGTGGCCTAGGTCCTCAGTGGGTTCCCCATGCCAACAAGGACATGACCAAGTTGCAGTGAGTGACCAGGTAAGACCCACAGGTAAGTAGGCAGATGGAACACAGGACCTCTGGGGAGATGCTGACATAGCTGCCTTAGGTCATTCTGGAGAAGAAAGATCAGGGAGGCTTTCTGAGCTACCTGCTCTCTTCAGCTACCCTGGGAAGTCCAGGAGAGTACACAGCTCTTCTTGCAGCTCAACACTGAAAGCACAAGAGACGCCAATCCCAGTTGTACCAAGGGCAGGACTGTTCTTCTCATCATTTTCACAGGAGATAGCATCTCGTTATTTGACAGTTTTCTAGAAATCACTGCCATGTCAGAAAAGATGCAAATGAAATCCATGAAGGTGCTTTATTCTCTAAAGCATAGAATAAACTAACTTGCTTAATTTGAAAAAATGGACATGAAGTAGTCATGAAAGAACATGTCATTAGCCATCTTTGGGTTTCATTCACAAAGTCTTTTCTGTGCTTCATTTAACTATGAGCTGACAAGAGGGATTCTGTGTTTCTTAGATTTGAAGTCCGATTCATCAGAAAATATACATCTATCTGGAATTATCTGACAGATTATAACCTCTAATTTGAGGAATCTTTGTTGGAATTCTACTTAATGTAAACATATCCATCAGGATTTCCTATAATTGAGAGTACTCTTGATAAATGTGACCAGGATATTGACTTATGTATCCCCTGCTAATGTACAGCCACCTGACAAAAAGCTAGTGATATGCAGATATATTTCTGAAGCACTAACTATCTGGGTAACTAGTCTCTATTATCAGTGAGGTTGCCAGGGCACTTTTCCTATGGGGCAGATATATTCCTTCTGGGCAAACTGCTGAGAAAAGGAGACATTTATCACCTCTGAGTTTACGAGTCTCAGTAGATACACTTTTCATGTCATAAAACTCCAGAGTAGTTATGCAAACACATCAGTGATATGAAATTCAGGTTATTACTAGTTCCATAGTGAGACTAAATATAATGGGATGCAAGTGACTTACTTATTATATAGGGTGACTGAAACATGAAAATAGCTGCTCAGGACCCTCCAACTAATTAGAGTCATCTCTTTGGGAATCTGAGCAGGCTGAAGAGAAAGCTGTCTAGAAGTCAGGAACTGGATCCCTGTATAGTTAGCTTGACAAAGAAACAGATAACTTTGGCAGGACTCTCCTGTCCCCCTGACAGCACCAGGAAGCATGCTGTGAAAACTGAGAAACAAGCAGGCTAGCCGGTTCCTCCCAAGAGCAGAGACAAAAATCAGTATGTTCCCATCAAAACACTTCCTCAGAATCAGAAGTGGTTTTCTTATGAAAGGTTTTCAGTGGCTCTTCCTAAAGTGCCAGGCTATTAATAAATTTGTCAACAGTGTCCTTTGTGTTTTCACAGAAACAAATTCCAAAAAGCTTTGATTGTAGTTATTTCCTTCTCTCCTGTTTTTATCCTCCCTTCCTAGATCTTGAAGTTGGAAGAACACCACTCAGTGTAAAATGATTTATAAATATTAATCAGAAAAAATACATGATGAAGGAAAGCACAGTAATGATTGCTTAGAGAAGGATTTATTTTATGGGAAAATTAAACTATTTTATTACATTATTATTATAAGTTTTTTTAAATTATAATTAATTTTAATAAGCATTGTAGTAATAGTAAATGAATGTCAAAATGTTTTGGCTTTGCAGTTTTTGAATACAGAATAAGAACTATATACTGGGAAAAACAGTCTCTTCAATATCAAAATGTGAGTTCTGCCAAGAGAAACAAAATTTTTACATAGACGTTCATGAAAACACAGTGATGTCCAATAGTTAGGAAAATCCTGAAAGTGTATTTGGCTTTTTGCTGATGGAGACAGAGACATGTAACTAGTAATAGAACAACTGGCCCAGTTTGATGAATATCGACAAACTACATTGTTATGTAGTTAGGTCCCAAGAGTGCTTTATTACAGCACTCTGAGGTGTGGAAGTACTGCAATTAGGGGTCTAGAGTCCCTTCATTGTCTGTGACTATCCTCCAAATGTAAGAATACTGCTATAAAAATATTTTTATATAGTAATAATTAAGACCATTGGGAGCATGTTTGATATGCTACATAAGTAAGCTCCAAACATTGATGGCCAAGTTGAATGTGCAAGGTGAGATGGACAATGTGTTCCTTTATTTCCATTTTCAAATATAGAAATAGAGACAAATTAAGAGATTAGCTAAAATTATAATGATAATGATTCAGAGGCCAAGACAAAAATGCTCAGTTTGAAGTTGTATTCTCAGTTATCAACTGCAGGGACCACCACATGGTTCCACTATAAAAGCTGTTGAAGAGTATTATAAGCCCTTCTACATGGTGAATCAAAAGAAAATCTTTACCAGCATTCTGGAAAATAAAATCAGTATCAAAAATGTTATAGAACAAAACAGCAGAAGAAATACAATATCCTATTTCCATTCAATTGATTTAAAGTGCTATTTTGGAAATCTTGAGTAGTAAAGGAAAAGAGCTAAACAGCAAGAAACTTTATTCAGTCAACCACTGTTCTCACTCAAATTCTAACCCATCAAACCAAGTCATAGCTACAATTAGCAAGCACATGTTCTCCTCATCCACATAAGACTACTGTAGAGGGGGAGTCCTTTTTGTTACTGTACATGGAAAATGATGCTCATTTACATTGCTGCATGCAATAACCCTGTTCATACTGGGAAATTAATCTGCAGAAAGTGCACGTTATGATGCCGAGCTAGAGAAGAAATAGCATGACACATCAAACAACTCATCGTCCTGAAACAGGTCTATTTCTAAAGCTACTATTAGTAATGAATACAGATAAATTTAAGACACTCTCCTATTTATAGGTGACATGGTATTCATTTCTAGACCAGAAAGTAAGAAGCACTTCTGACAACAATATCCACCCAAGATTCATAATGTCATTGTTTACTGACAGAAAATACTGAAAGAAAAGGAAAGGAGAAGAGGATACAATATTAGGATACATTTAAAGATTGGCAGAAAGAAGAAAAAACAAGAATGCAGAGTCAAAGGGAAAGGATGAAATGCATGGATGATTTTAAGGAAAAAATAACAGAAGGGCAAATGGCAGCTTGTTATGCTACTGTAAACAGACAACTCTCAAGCATCCAGGCTGAAAATCCAGTTGCTCTGCCACAGCACATGCTATCTACTTTCATATTTTGCATTCCCACTGAGACCAGACTCCAGTTTTTTTTTCATAAACTTCATTTTAAAAGTTTAAGTGTAATTCCTATTATACACAATTTTCCAAAGAAGGGGGAATACTAAGGGAAAGTCTTACACTTGCATAGCTGGTTTTCTGGTGACTTTTTTTTTCCATTTAATAACAGAAAATCATCTTCCAGCAATTTCAGCATTGCAAAGTCATCTTATACAATCCTTCACTATCTGTTAAAATCTGATACGTGATGGGACATGTGGTAGGAATACAAATGCAGTCAGTTTAAGTCAGGTTATCTCAGCTCAAATCAGTTAATTCGAGTTCACAAGCTGTCCATCTGTCCTTAGAATTGGATGACAGAATAGAGATGACCTTAGTATAAGACATTTTTTAATGGTTACTTCTGAGTACAGAAGTAGTACTGTATTTGAAAAGATAACAGCCTGGACATAGCATGCAAGGCCTATTTCAATTTTGCATACAGTCACTCTTATTGCTCTGAGAAGGAATGGAATTAAACAGACAAATTTGGGAATAGTTAGTCCCCGATGCAGGTGTGCTTACGTCAACAGCTACAAAAACTTGTTACTAACACTTCAACTTTTGTGACTTCTATGACCCCCAAATGCATCAAGGATTTTTAACAACTTTTAGCTAAATTCAAATCAACTCCCAAAACTACCCACTCCAGCTGTAAATCAAAATCCCTCTGTTCCCAGACAGTGCTGAACCTCCCACCGGCTGTCAAAATGTACACTGGGAGAGAAAAATACTTCTGAGATCAAAGTGTCATTTATCCTCTATATTCCCACAGGATATAACAGGCTGGAACACGTCCCCCCTGAGGACAGGATTGGAGTGTTGGGGTTGTTCATCCTGGAGAAGAGAAGGCTCTGGGGGAACCTTTAGAGTGGCCTCCCAGTGCTTAAAGGGGGGCTACAGGAGGGACTCCTTATTAGGAAGTGTAGGGATAGGAGGAGGGGTGATGGTTTTAAACTGAAAGAGGGTAGATTTAGATTAGATATAAGGAAGAGATTCCTCCCTGTGCGGGAGGTGAGGCGCTGGCCCAGGGTGCCCAGAGCAGCTGTGGGTGCCCCCTCCCTGGAAGGGTTCAAGGCCAGGTTGGACGGGGCTGGGAGCCCCCTGGGCTGGGGGAAGGGGGCCCTGCCCATGGGTTGAAGTAGATGGTCTTTAAGGTCCCTTCCAACCCAAACCATTCTGTGATTCTATGAAACAAGTGCACTACCAATGTCACCTTACAATGGTGGTCCCAGTTCAACCATTATCTGAGATACTTAATGTCTATCCACCTAATTTATGAAGCAGGTTAAAAGAGTAAAACACGGAGGAAAATAGCTATTTGTTCTGGACATTTTTGCATGTTTAAACTAATCTAAACAAAAGGTATTTTTCATTCAGTATGCTGACCAGAAGAACTGTTAATTTCATTTTCTTAGACTTTAGGAGTTGAGAAAAATACAATTATCTCTTATAGAAACAATGATTTTATGCAGATATGGGTTTTTTTTCTGTATTGAATGTGGTGTGAATCATTGAAAGTATTAGGTTACTTAGACCATCTTAATCTACAAGGATTTCAGGGAGTGAATTCTTGGTTCTAATTTCATTTTGCCAAGCCTCAATAGAGTTGAATTCTATATCAAGAAGCTGACCAGAAGAATTGTTACTTAAGCTGGATGTATTCTACTTACTTATTCTACTCATTTATTCTTCACATTTTTTAAGGGAAAAAAATATAAAAATAAATAAATAAACCAACAAAGCAAAGCTTTTCCATTTCTAAAATTTAGCAGCAAGTTCAATTAATAACCAGAGTTAAATCTTCCCTGTGCCAAAGTAAAATACATAAGAAAATACATTGCAGAATTTCACAGTTCTGGAACTCTCTGCTTTTTCTTCAGGAATTACAGGATATTTATAAAATAAACTTTTTACAGAAGAAATCACCTCAAGCACGAAAACTCCCACTATAATTTTGGGTTTAGCTTTAGATCTACCCTAAACCAGTAGAATTTTGGAGCTTTGCATACCATCTTTGAGTTCCAGTACTACAAAAACATTTTATTTCAGTATCTCTAGAGTCACCTTTTACTCAAATATAGCAATACAAGACAGAATTAAAAAATACTAAAAATACACATTTACTCTATGCATGCAATACATTGATACTGCAACAAGGCAATAGCTTACTGTAGGGAAAAAGTTATCTGTAGGGGGAAAGCCTCTGATGTGAATCAGCTCCATTTTGACCCAGTAGAGTGGTTTTGTTCTGTTTTTTAAAGTCAAAATGCCCTGAGGAATGCAAAGGTATATAAGTGGGTATGCACATAAATAGACTGCAAGAGCTGCTCCACTTTTGCTTTCAAGCTTCAAACCTTTTCAAGGAAAAAGCACTTTACACAGTTACTGTACGACAAAGTCATTTCAGTTCATCGAATAATACCATTGTTTTCCATTTTCTCAAAGTGATCTCTTATCACTTTACATCATCCAGAGTAGAATAACAGTAAAATTATACACACTTCATTGTCTTCTAACCACGAACATTTCTGAAATCTCAATATCTCAGTTAACTATTTCACTGCAAAACCTGCAAAGGTAAACCTTTGCTCTTTGACCTGCCTAGGTTAACCTCTTGAGCCAAAGATATTTTCTCCTTCAAACCAGGAGCTTGCAACATGGTTTCCATAAAGAACAGAGCGTTATGAGAAAAGGTCCCTGCATGATAGGGTGCCCTTGGAGTACATCAACATTATCCTGTCTGACTCAAAAATAAAACACTGTTCAACGTCCCACTGAAGCCAGCCTTCTAATACCCAAATATATCTGTAGTCATTCCACAGAAAATACTCTGCAGTGCTAAGAACAACTAACAACTTCTGGTGCTTTTAAAGAAATTTCAGACCATTGTAATTAGTGAGCAAGTAGAGCCAGATTTTGCATATTTTTTTGCATAAATTAGATGACTTAAAGCAGTATTTTGCTATAAAGCCCTACCTGAAAACCTTTTATTCATATGATCAAGTTAAAAACAAGTTGTTTGGGACTGACATAACTAATAATTGCAAACACTGCAATGGTCACTATCAAAGCAGCAGAAAAGAGCAGGCCAGAAGGTGGAGTCCTCAGAAACCTGACCAGTGTGCTCAGTAATTTTGTACTTCTTATTACGATCAATGCCAACACACCAGTTCTGCAGAGAGAGACTGGAGTGATGGTTAATGGTTTTAGCCTTTTAATGGCAAGGTATCATCAGAACACGCTTGTCTTGCTGAAAGTGTGTAGAAGCTTACCCAACATTAATTTGAAAGGCAAATGGCCTTTCAGTTACTGAATAGTAAAAAAATCCACATGGGCAGTGCTACACAATAGCCAAGTGAGAGAACACACTCTTGATACCTTATCTTGTTTCTAATTTTCAGATAAAGTTAAGTTTATGAACAACTTGGTTCATTGTCTTTCACCCCCATTTTCCCTGGAAACAATACTTTCCTTCCCAAGGTTTATATCCTGTAATTCATTTAAGAATTTTTTTACTCACAAGTCTAAGATGTTCTGTTTCTGATTTGAAACCAGTTAGTTCCCTCAATTCTTACTAAAAGTCTCAGAAAATCACGGACAAGCTTAGTTTAACATAGCAGAGTATGCATCTAAACACGCTAAAATTTTTCTTGCTCTTGTCAGCAAAATTCATTTCAATACTTGATTTACTCCATCCTGATAAAACAACAAGATAATACACAACATATCAAATTCTTCAGCTTCATGTGATGACCTAGTCAGTTCAAGGAGGTAGAAAAATTTCTATGAAGATAAACTCTATTTGCATGCATTCGTTAAAAATGTGCCTTTAAACCCAGAAAACATTTCAGCATCAGGTGATCTGGTAACACAAAGGTGAACTACATTTGTATGTCGAACATCTAACAGTAAAGGAAAGGAAAGTAGGATCATGAAAAAAAAAAAAAAAAAAGTGAAGAATGCAACTAAATTGGGTTAGAGTCAAACAAACATATACTTATTCCCACTTCTGTAAATCTGATCATGAGCATGTGCTGATCACGAAGAAAGTGGTGCCTGAATAATAGAAAATAATATATACTATTATTGTATTTTATTCTTTATTATTATACTCTATATTATGTTGTTAACTTCAAAACCAATATTTAATTGTGGTATTAATATGTGCTAATATGAGAGCATGAACTCATGTATACTGGTAAAAATCTGAAGATAACTAATGTAAAAACGACTATTATGACTATTAAAGATTATATCTAAAATGGATATATAGAGAGAATTTTCCTTTTGACACCTACAAACAAAAGCTATAGCCTCAAATTCCTGTTGAATTCCAGCTAGGAGAACGCTCAAATCATGGGTGAATATCCCATTCTGGAGCGATGGTATTCTTTTGGGTTTTTTTTCTGAGCAAAGAGCAGTCAAGTATCATTGGGCCAGAGAACAAGGGCACAGTGTACAGACTGATGTTCTCAATGGGAGGTGGGATAATAGAGGTTCCAGCAAATGCTCCTCTGAAGAGTTACATACTGTATATTAGATAGTCATTTCTCGGAGTAAAGATTGACTTTTTATATTTTTATTTAAAGCAAGCTGGAGGCATCTCATCTGAAATAAATACCAGAAGGAGTATAGTAGCGCTACTTTACACCTGTGGCTGGTACTTATTAAACATAGTTGAGGCTTGACAATAGATAGTGAATGCCAAGTAGGTTTTATTTATTCTCCTATGCTTATTGACAGGAAATTAAAAATCACATCTATGTAAAAAGGTAAATTGTGTCTTTCAAGAGCAGAATAACAGTGGCTACTTCATAATGGGTTCTGGCCTAAAAAGTAATACAGATGCCTATTTGCAGATCACCTGATCGACACAGTGAAATTTTCCACGCTTTTCCTACAATCTGCCAAAACATTTATTTCATCCTCATTTTAATCATAGTTTTTCAAGCTTAGAAGAGACAAGAGTTGTGTTGAAAGGTATTAACTGACTGCTCGTCCACAAACAGTCAATACATGGTAGTCACGTCCCACACAACACTTCAGGAACACCACACTGAATTGTCTTATTGGGCTCAAGATGGACTCAGCATACAAAGAAAGCAAGCCGTGCTTCTGATTAATGTAAATCTTTCATATATGCAGGACACTGTATGAGATTCTCAGTGTTCAAAGGACTGTTTTTCTTTTTCACAAGCCAGATAGAAAAGCGAGTTCACACCTCCCATAGAGCACTGTAGCAGAGAGAGGAAATTGCAGGGCCTTACAGGAGAGGTACATGACCAAGAGATCCAACCCATAGCAGCAGGGTGCAGAGGCTTCTCTCAAGAGGAAACAATACAATAAGAAGAAACTTTCTTTTAGCTCAGAAATATTTTGATTTGGCCAGTCCTAATAATAAATACCTTCTTATGTTTCTCTGAAACAAAATTGGAGTGCAAAAAGGTGTAAAATATATAAAAATGTTAGTTGAACAGAAACTACAGCCTTCAAGATACTAAGATTTTACTAGAATTTCCCAGCTACCTCATTTCATCATTATGATATTTTAGCTACCTTTAGGATATGTCTTAGTAATAGATTCAGATTTCTTCTGATAAAAGATCACTTTACAAGATGACTAGTCAGTTGATTAATTTGAAATACATAAGACGTGTTTGCCAAATAATAAAAGCCAGAGCTAATTTTTGCCACATAGGTCTATTTTTAAAATCTGGAATAAGTCATAAATGGCATAGACCAGTTGACAATAATTTTCTTTCTGCAAGGAGGTAGTACACCTAAAAATAATGACTTAATTAAAAAAAAAAAACAAACAAACAAACAACAGAAAAACAAACCTCTAGCCACTTCAAAAGAAGTCAAATACACTAAAGGAGAAGCCAAATGAAGAAATTCACTGGTAAGTAGGGTATCGTCACTGCAGACTGCATAAGAGAAGTATGTATTTCAGTAACACAGAAGAGAAGATGCTGAGACAAACTGACAGCTGGTCTGTGCAATTTCACTATGAATAGCTAGTGTGTATTTTGGCAGGGAATTAGGTGCACTCAAGTGCTTATAAATTTAAAGTGCTCAAAAAGACATTTTTTTTTTATTAAATCAGTATTCCCAGAAGGCATTTCCCCCTCTTCCTTTTTGCAAGCTCTCACTCCTCTAGTGTGTTATGTAAGATAAATGAGGCAGTCCAAGCAAAACTTACATGGTGATTGAAAACAGAACGGCAAATGTATGCCTACAAATCAAAGAAAGCAGTGCCAAGTTGTACCAGGCTTCAAGCTGCTAATAACATCATGTTCTTTACAGGATGGGACTTGAAAGAATTCTCCCCTTAGTAAAGGGCTTTATTTACCTCAAATAACTATCATGACCACTTTGAAAATGCTGAAGGGAGTGAGGGGGAAAGCACTGCAAGAATGTGCTTTGAAAAGATGTTACTTTCAACAAAGGATAGCAAATTTATTCATGCACTACACCTTTTGATTCTGCAGGATCTTGTAGGGAAACATTACTGAGAAGCTCTGAAAACAAGTTTTCAAAAAATGGATATATAAATATAAAACTGGAATTTAGGGTTGTTTTTTTCTTTTTTTTTTTTTTTACTTTGAAGGGGCCAGATATTCAGAGGATTAGTCAAGTTGAAGTTCAGAAAATTAAGCCTCTTATCGGGACACACAGGCTGCAGAACAGTACACAAATGTAGCAAGTGACACAGGCTCTATGATTCAACAGTCAAAGTACTGAATAGTTGCTCAGTATCAACCATTTGGTGCATGAAGGTTTTCTTTCCCACCATCAACTTAGATTAGAGAAACACAAACACCACATCCTTTCATCAGTGCAGTCCACAGGAACACTTTTATAGGTCTGATATCAACTGAATTAGATATATATCTACTCTCAAGTCACCTCCTTTGTTCCCTTAAAATATGAGCTAAAACATTCAGTAGTGTTTCATTTGACTGTACTTAGACCACAGGGTTCTTTGCAGCCACCACAGAACCAGACTAATAGCACAGATACGAGCTCTGTTTCTTAGCAGCTTCTGCAGAGCATCACAGCTGCTGTTCTCAGCTCCCGTGTGAGCCTCTTTCCCCATTCAAACACAAGTCAATACTCACATAATGTAAAGCTTCAGATACATATAAGCAACCGACGTACAAGGTTCAGTTTCACTTTCTAAATATTTCCAACATGCACATCTACAGAACTCCTCCAAACATTCCTTCAATTTCTCAAATGTCTTAAAGCTATTAGCATAGCAATTCAGTAAGATGTGTTTGTGTAAAAGTTCTCCAAGGTCACTGACTTGGGCACGTAGTTAGCATTCTGAGATCAGTACAACAAAGAAACCCCTGAACTGATTCTTTCTATGCCCTGGCAGAAAATTTCAGCATTATTATGATCTGGCCATTAATCTCATAACGATAATTCATCGAAGTATGCTTTTTTCTTAGTAAATCAGTTTACTGGGTACCAGGACCCAGATTCAAATAAACAAATGGCAGATCACCTGGTAGAGTTATAATTCATTCATTTCCTGATACACAAGTGTCTATTGACTCACACAAGGTCCTTCTCTGTGCTAACATAGCTGTGTCACGGTTATGCCTGTTCATGCAATACAAATATCACCCACCTTTACAAGCTCTTGAGGAATAATTAAATCTTTATTTTTTTCTTTTCCCTTCAAACACGAGGAAACACAGTAAAACATGACAAACACCGCTATAGCTCCACATACTACCTTTTAATCCAGACTCTGAACTTCTGAATTTTGCTTCGATGTTCTCATTTTATAACATTTTATTGTAACATTTCGGATTCACTTTACCAGTGGCAGAACCCAGGCATCATCAGCTATCAGCAATTTCATCTATTTTTTCATGATTGATTGTGGTCCTTCCAATATCCTCAGAAATTTATACCAGAAGCTAGCAAAACGTGAACTACAGTCAGAGTCCAGACCCTTAAAAGTCTACAGTTTTCAGTCTTCTAATATATATTACATAGGTTTTTTATATTCATTTTACAAACATGGAATATACATTACATTTTTGCAATGCCCATAGCAATTCCCTTCACTTCAGTAATAGTTTATTTGCTGAGCTACCTGAACACTCTTTAAACTCAAGTGTTTCAAAACCTAGCTCTTACCACTAATTCACCTTTTGGCTATTTTCTTTTCTGCTAATGTCTGTTGGTTGTAAACACAGAATATTTAAAACTACTTCAGTTCTGATTCACATTTTATGTGAATTGCTGTTCCAGTGGGTCTTTTAAGAATTATATTCTTCTGAATAAGATATTTACTTAATTTTATTAGTAATTACTTAATATATTTTATTGAGAAATAATTCAGATACAAGAAATCTGTCAGATCTGCCACACTGTCTGGACTCATACTAAACATTTTGAGCTTCTGCACAACAGAACAGCTTCCAGGTAACTCCTACAAGCTGTCTTTATAGATACAATGCCTGATTATGATTTTTTAAACTAAAAAAAAAAAAAAAAGATAAGAAAAATAAGTAGTGATGGTAGGCCTTCAAAGAAGAGAAAAAAGCAAATGTTTCTGTATGTCACTGCCCAGAAGGAAATAAAGCAGGTGAGGCTGCTGCTGCTGTGGATAAAATTATTTAGAACTAGCCTGCATGCATGCTGTATACCGGCACAGGACAGCCTCTTTTGCTGTACTGCATCTGGAGAACTGCATTGACTTACAACTGGTGAAGAAGCCAGCCAGTTGGCCACACAAGTTGTCTCCATGGACAACAAGTGCAAGTTTTATACTATATCACTATCCACATATAGTTTAGAGATATGATTTTGAAAATTATTTCATTAGGTAATTAAAAATAATAGTTGTCTGATATTTTTGTCGATAAATTACATTTTCTTAATGTCTAAAATCTAACTTTATGATCCTCAAGGGAAAAATAAGATACTAGCACATTAAAAATAGCCCTACATACTGGTCAGAGTAGCTGTGGTGTACATAGAAATGCCACCATCTAAGACACTGAACTATTATAATGAAATTCTTAAATTCTGTCACAAAAAGGATAGTTCCCTAGATCTATATTGTCTCCTTTGATGCAGAATGATTAGCCCCTATTCTTATTTTGTGCCACAAAGTAATTTGGAAAAATATAATATGTTTGGAGAAGAAAAAAAAACAGTTTCTCCTGAAATAACTTTTTGTTGGCGACTGCCTCTTTAGCCATTCAGGCCATGCCTAACTGTACTCTAAATGAGACTGATTTATAAATGGAATACAAGAAAGTAGCCAAGAGGATCAAAATGTTTATTAAATACTTCTCATGTTTGTCACATATCTATTAAAATCATCTATATTCTGAGACAGAATGCATGACCTACTTATCTAAATATTATTTAAGAAATAAATGATACTATTTAGGAGACATATATTACTATTTCTCTATCTTGGTCTGTTCCTGAGTGCCACAACATGAAATTTAGACAGCTTTGGAAAAGAGGCTATTGTAAACATACACAGACTGAGAATGTAGTTTCCCTGGCAACAAAAAGATCTGAGAGGAACTCATTCCTTCAGGTTGCAATTCAGTTTATGAGCTTCCACATCTGCTTGCATAAGAATGAGACACCTGGGATTACATTTCTAGAGTGATGAGTGAGAAATTAGAGAACAATAGACATTACATAGCTAATTTTGTGCTGTGATGAAAATGAGTCCTCTGATGTTCATTGTCACGGACCACCCAGAATATCTGAGGACACCAGGATTCATACATTGACTTAGCATCCAGCCTCTTCCCTACTTGTCTTGACAGGAGCCAAGACCTGTAAGAAAACTAAAGAGGGTGCTCTCCTGCTTTGTACTAACACAGGTTAATGGACTATTTTGTTAAACGGAATGTAATCATTCTTTTCTGTCAAGGAAGAATATAAGCCAGAGGAAAGAGGAAATATTGCACATTAGATGGTGATCAGGAAATAGCAGGCACTTCTGTCTGCTATTTCTGCAAGAAAACAGGTGCAAAAAAAGTAATTTACTATACAATTTTATTTAACTCTCAACACAAACAAAGTTACATGTACTCTGTTGGCTTGGATATAGGGAATTACTGTAGCAGGATACTTTTATTTCCTAATGTCTTTTCTGTAAATACTCAGTGTTTGCATTCCTTTACTATATAAAAATTACTTCATATGGATGCTATCACACCAGCAGGGTTATTTTGTTCAGCCCGACATCTATACGCAAATTACATCAGCTAGGCTGTGATTAGTATGTCTGAGAAATAAGTGAATTTTAAAGACTCGTATGCAACATATTTTACTGAAGACCCAGATGGTCCTACATTAGTTAAACTAAAATTATTAGTTTTGTCTTTATTATAAAGGTTATCATTAATGAATTATGTGGACAAAACAATTTTATAAGGGATTGGATTTTTTTTTTCCCAGGATCATCTAATATTCTTTCACTAGGTAAAACACAAAAATGACAGCACTATTGCTCCCTTCTCTACTAAATGTAGAGAATGCTTCTGTCTGAACACCTTTTTGTTACAGATTTCTAAAGCTCAGAAATGCACAGTAAGCTGTCTGTTGTATACATAACCAGAATTATCCAAAGAAGCTGTCTTGTGAAGACAAGTATCCCTAAAAATCATCAGGGGTTGCTTTCTTTTTTTTTTTTTTTTTTTTTTTTTAATCCAATATATAACACTTTTCTAAGAGTTTTTAAAAGTGAGAGTCAAACATATTCATAATATCTCTGATTTAAGGTTGCTTTGAATTTGATTCAAGTAATAGCACTCCCTCAGATTTTTTACCTATTGCATTGCTCAGACTGACTGAAAAGTTCAGACTTTTCAGAGTAAGAAATGCATTCAACCTCTAACTATCAATAACTGAGTAATTTTTCAGGTGAAATTCTGCTCTTAAACTTCTAACATGAGCACTTCATCTATGACCCCTCTTACCACTCTACTTGATGGCACTTGTAGAAGCTGAATACTGAGCTTCTTTTCACGCAGCAAATGCAGGTAGAACCTTCCACACAAAGCCTGAGGTTTATCCAGCTGAAGATGAATACAAAGCGGTCTTTCTTTCCATGGTCATTATGGCAAATTAAATTTTTGCAATGAGAAGTTTAACTTCCTATTATATAGGCTGCACATCAGCACTGATAGAACCAAGCAAAAATGTACTTCTTCCACAACAGAACAAATATTTTGAAAAATTGAATACTTCACATTACACACCAAACTTCCTTGTACCTTCTCAAGATCTGAATCTCCAGGACCTGCTTCACAGCACAATGTAACTTATGACAAAGTGTGAGGAAAAACTGCTAAATCCAAAAAGCTGCATTTAAACTGATCCTTGAGAAAAAAGCTTCAAGGCAAGCAGCAATGTCATGTTGAAAGAAACCTTACAGCTTGGACTGGTTTCATAAATCTGTTACCTTCTTATTTTCATCTGTCAGCAGCTTCAAGTCTTCCTGGAATTTTTATCCTCACAGCATTTTAAAGCGGTTGCTTTCTTCCCTACATCACTGCCTCCTGTGAGAAACCCCTCTATCAGAAATCCTTTACTATCTTCCCCACAAAAACACTCTTTAAACTACATTTCTTTATACTGTCAAAATAAGTAACTACATTGTAACCCTTGTAATTCCTATAGCAGAACAAGGCTGCATATGTTCAAACAGTAGTGACAGAGTATCTTTAAGTCCAGAACTGATGATTACACCAGGTTTGGCCCCTGGCAGCCCTTCTAAACAAACCTGACCCTAAAAGTCTGTGGTCTTCCACACTGATCCCTCTTACCTGCATGTCACTTAGACAGTACCTTATAAGCTATAAAACGTAAATTCAATCAATAGCAAAATTTAACACCCTTATTCCTTATTTCCCATCTTTGCAAATCTTAATTTCAGGCTATGCTGTCTACAAGCATAGGCAAACTTGAAAGAAGGAAAAAAAGTGATTCTCAATAAGACTCCCGTTAAGGAACGGGAAGCGTGTTCTATGCTTCCCCCCTCCTTCTGTTATCTACAGTATCCTGGAATTTTCATGTCACTGTCTTGTCAGTGATGCCATAGGTCAGTGCGTGCCATCTGCACAAGCATCACTCTCCTTTTGTAATCTGCAGCATCCTGAAACCCCTCATGTTGTTACCTTGTTAGTGGTGCCCCAGGACAGGGTTAGCCATCTGCAGGCAAACCCTAGCCCATAACTCAGGTGAGTTCCTGAATTCTAGAAGCAAATGAAGGCAGGCCTTCCAGGGCCAAGGCTCATTTCTTTGTACGTGTCCCTTGAAAACTGGGACTTAAAGATCAGCAGTGGAGGAGGTGTTTGTGAAAAACGCCTACTTAACGATACGTGAGTGTTCCAAACATCATTATTAGCCTTTTGAAGGTGATATTGACAAATTTAATACCTCAGTGTAGCCATTCCAGCTATTTTTTATTTTCCAACAGACTGGGCTTGCTTAGTCTTGCAGAAAACCTCTTTCCAGTTTCCTGCTTAGACTCAGATTCCCTTAGTTATACCCCGTACAAAGATCCATCTAATGCAAAGATCCATCCACATCATGTTGAATATGAAACATGCCAAGCAATGTTGTTTTGCAGCCTTTGGATTTAAATTTTGTGGTGCTTGATAATATTTTGGTGACTGTGAACTACCTGCTTTAAAATTTTCTTCAACTCATTTCATTCAACCGCTGAAAACCTTTTATATTTTAAACTGAGAAAACATTATTCTTATTATTTAGAGAGCAGGGATTAATTATTGTTTTGATTTTCATACCCACTTTTTAATCACCAGTCATTTTAATCAACTATGCCCACTCTCCATCACCATGTGGACACAAATCTCTAGATGGAGTTAGAATTAGCAGCTTCAAAAAACTAGATAACAAAAAAGCAAATAAAAATACAATCAGTGGACATCTTTTTAAGATTTCTGAAAAACTCATACCACCTAGCATCAAAATAAAATCTATTTAGCAAGCCCTCCTCATCACCTGCTTAGATCTCTTTTTTCCCTGCCAGTTCTCATTACCCTTTGTGCAAATAGTTTAAGAACTCCACAGAGCATAAATAATCACTTCAATGTCCTAAAAATATTTTTTAAAAATGCAAGTTATCCAAAATTGGTGATAAATAAAGAGTTGCTTCCACCTATTTTGTTGATTCCAAGCATACTGAAAAGTAATGTATAACATGCTAAGTAATAGATTATAGAGCTTTCTTTTTCACCTCTCTCAATTAAATTTGTTCCATTTGGTTAGTAACAGGAATTTCTTATAAGCTATAGGTCTGACCAATAGAAAGCGTACATAAATATTTCCCAATCAGGCTTTCTTTATTTTTTAATTTATTTAGTTTTGTTTACTGTTTTTTTGCTATAACCGTGGTTGATAGAGGTATCAGTCAACTGCAGTTGTCACTCCTGGCCAAGAAAAACAATTATCTGGATACAGATGCTATACCTGCCAAAATCTATGCAGGTTGTCATAACAGCTAGTACTGTTCCAATGACTTTTTATATATAGGAGTAGATGAATTTCTTCTTTCAAAGTATATCTTCAGCTCTTTCAGTATATATTTTGCTTAAGTTTCAAGACCTGAGACATGGGATAACATTAAGACCTCAACTCTGGCAAATCTTTCCAGTCCTTGTTACTCAGGAAGAGAGAAAGTGAAGCAAGTGAACTCCACCAAATAAATGTCCACAAAGAACATTGATGTTCTAGACCTCTCATTAAATTTTCTGAAACATGGAGACTGCATAAAAAGGGGATAATATCTGCCTATTTATTCATCTTGGAAAAGTGCAGCTCAGGCTCTTAAATGACTTTTTCTAACAGGTTTTTTTTGTTGGATATTTTTTTGTATAACTTTAATAGATGCCTTCCCTCTACCCTCTCTTATTCTGTCAGAGTCCAATACTCTCTGACCAGGTTCTTTTAGATATTCCACAAGTGGAGGGTATAATCTTTAACATCAGAATTACTTGATTAAAGACAGTGGATGTTACATGGAATTTTTGATTTAGTAGAATGATACAAAACATACTGAAATCACAATACAAATGTAAGCTACACTTATCAAAAAATAGCAGTTGCAATATATGGTTCAATCACAATACCAGTCTGGTCCCCGTTACCAGTATCTATAATATACTCACCATCATGACACTGGGTATCCCCAGTCACTGGGAAGCCATTCATACCCATTGCTCTCTTTGAAATTCTTTGGTTAGTTGTTTAGTTTTCATAGCCTATGTTGGGCTGAGCCATGTATTCACTCCCCCCATGCTGATCCGGGTAACTCAGGGAGAAATTCACACCTTTTAATGAACTCCCGGAGAAACATTTACACCACCAATTGATCCGCTGAACTGTTGATAGCTGTTTATCGAAAACAAAAACCTCCCTCTGGTCCCCTGTGTTGAGATAAAGCCACCTTCTGAGCAACAGCTGTGGTCAATCACACCCGGCATTATTCCTTTTGTTTCCTGGGCACATCCTCCTCGCTCACCTCCTCTGAGTCTTCTTCCATTGTAGGGTTTATTCAGGGAGTCACATTTTACTCCTGGGGTTCAGTCAGTCACATATCTTCACACACACATTTCTTGTACCTCTGCTTACCTTAATAGAGACATTTATCTTTTGTTAATGTGATAATGATCACGTGAATTATATAAACATTTGCTTGCTTGGTAATATTGTTTATCTGCTGTTAAAAGGGGTTGTAGCTTGGCAGGGTGAGGGAAGCTGCTTTCAGTATATATTTCAGTATATATTTTGCTTAAGTTTCAAGACCTGAGACATGGGATAACATTAAGACCTCAACTCTGGCAAATCTTTCCAGTCCTTGTTACTCAAGAAGGGAGAAAGTGAAGCAAGCGAACTCCACCAAATAAATGTCCACAAAGAACATTGATGTTCTAGACCTCTCATTAAATTTTCTGAAACATGGAGACTGCATAAAAAGGGGATAATATCTGCCTATTTATTAATCTTGGAATAGTGCAGCTCAGGCTCTTAAATGACTTTTTCTAACAGGTTTTTTTTGTTGGATATTTTTTTGTATAGCTTTGGAAACTTATAACAAAGCTGATGAGTACCTAAAAACAAGCCTACAACATCATACTAGGCTCTCAATCATCCCTAGTGTCTGTGGAGTTGTCTCCTGTGACAACCTTTAACGTTTTTTTCCTTTGATCTCTGCGTGGTTCAGCTTCTCAAGGCTTTCATTCTGGAAACTTCCTTACTCTAGGTGGAATTTTGCTTTACTACTTCAGAAAAAGCCATGGATCATGTCTAGTAACAACCAACTCATTCTTTATACATTTCTGGGACAACCTAGATAAAAAATGCACTGTTTATGTTTCAGTGAGTATCTATAACCACAGCAAGTATTTCTGAGTCAGTAAACCTCATCACATCATGCACAGAAAACCAGCCTCTGATATTGCATTCAACTCTAAATACTTTGTCTCAAATCCAAAGAATAAATAATATTTACATTCTTTTACACATATTCTTATTCTGCCACCACAGAAGAGAGTCATATCTATTCACCTGCTGCATTCACCAGCATTTCCCAATCTTACAGAATCAAAACAGTTTTGAATATGCATTTTGGATTAAGAATATAATTAATAACTTTTTTCAACAGAAACTACACACTTCTGTACTATAAAGCCTTGAGTGTCATTTCTTTAGAACACAGATGGCAAATTTAAAAATTGCTCCATTATTATTTGTTTTAACTATCTGACCAAATGGTTGCTGTCATGGCTATTAATCAAAGCAGGAAGAACCACACTGTACAATTTCACAAGGGTCAGTACAGGTGAAATTTTTGCTTTATTGTTATTTTTGCTTCAAATACTACTAAGTGACAACCACACATCATGTATCACTATCTTGGTCTATGTATCACTATCTAGGGGCATGGTAGTATCCTATCCCTAAGGAAGGACATTAGATGACTAACTGATTATTTTGTGGTTCATCATACTGCTTTCAGTGCATCCCTATTAAAAAAAAAAATGCAAAATCTAATGGTAATGAAATGGTATGTTTTACATTGAAACAAAGGGAAGAGATATTTTGTAGAACCACAGGCTATAAGTGCCACCTGATGAGACAGGAAATGGACTACAAGATTCAATCTGACTGCATACAACCCTGAAAAAAAAAAAAACAAAAAAAAAAAAAAAACAAAACCAAACAGGAACTGTATTAGAAAGCCAAGACTATGTGCCTTTTTTTTTTTTTTTTTTTTTTATCATTTTAATAAAGCTCCATTTGTCAAAAGCTTTAGCGGTTGCAGGGGTCATTTCTAAGGAGACAAGAATACATACAATGGCAGAAGAAAAATATAAAATAACACCTGGAACCTTAAATCCCACTCAGGTACCTGGTTCAAATCAGTCCAAAAGAGGCAACATCCCCAAAAGGAGAGGCAATAAAACTAGAAGTCAAAAATAAAAATGTGTAACAGAAAATAAAGAGAAAAAACACAGCTATATTTTGTCACTTCCATAATAAAAACTGTGAATTACTGATGCACATGTTCTAAAACATGATTCAATAATAAAGAATAACTTGAAAGAACTAACACAGAGATACTGATAAAACAAAAGCAGGAAGTCAATGGAGTTGTGTCCACAATTCCAGGAGGTTTATTTAAGAAAAAGTTATATGATACCTTCTTGATACTGCTAGTGATCTTTATTCTGAAATATAAAACTTACAAAAGAGGTTTTCCTACATTTCCTTTGTGAAACACAAAACCTGCACATTTACTGATTCTAATGTAAATATGCATTTTTCTGTTCCCACCTTCTAGACTAGATAAAGAGTAGGCTAAAAAAAGTTTCAGAAAGAAAACATAGATAATTTTCCAAATAAACTAGAGGATTTATTTGTATAGATATCCAAAGCTCTGTATCAGTTGGGCAAAATAATTTTTCACTGTTACAGACGTTAATGTCTATATTTGTACAGAGAATTGTTTTACCTATTAGAAATCTCTATTCCACTCAGAATTATTTCAGTGATTACATAGTACAAAAGTTCTTTCCAGAAATCAAGTTGTCTTCATTGTAAGTTGTTAAAAATAAGTGTATTACACATATATATAATTATTGCTGCAGAGCATAATAGTTTATACCATTATAACAATCCCCACTGGGAAGAAAGGGCTGTTATTTAGGAAAAAGATCAGTGGGAGTACAGACTCTGACACTTCCAACCACTTTATCTCAGGACAAATGAGCTAGACCTTCTCTCAGATGTCACTTTTACAAGGATTTGCCTATCATAATATTACCAGCAATAGAATTTCAATGAGTATTTAATACAGATTCGATTTTTTTACTTTCACTGATATAGTAAGAAAATCTGAAAACTGAATATTAAACTGAATTGGAGGAATAAGTAAATGAATACAGGAGTATTCTATATAGCAAAGCTCTCCAAACATTTATTCATTTATTTGTTTTATTCATAGACTCTATATTTCCTAGACTATAAGACAAAGATTTTGTCATCCCAGCTATTAAAGACTTGGTTTTACATCTCTACAAATGCCAGTAATTTTTGATTGAAATCTTACTTGTCCCAACAGCATATTTGTAGCATTAGAAACTGTGTTACACATTCAGCAATATTTTCTATGTTTTACAACAATATTTACTGATTTCTGATTTCTTGTATGCTTTCCAATTTTCCACAAAGCTTTTATTAAATACATCATGGGCACAGGCAACTTACAGTTTATTTGTTTCGTTAGGTCGGTAGCTAGTTCAGTGGGGGTATTCCACTAAATGACAGAATGCAATGTATCGATGTCAAATTATTAGACTGGAAACAAGCCTGAAGATGCCTAGAGAGAATCTACTGCACTACACCTGGATAATTGCTCTGTTGAGAAGAGTTATTTGACAACCCTTTGCTAGAATGGTTGCTGAAAACAGCTCAAAGTTATTAAGCAGAACAAACACCAGCCAACCCTCCATGGGACAGGGCTTTTTGTTCATTGTTTTCCGCTACTCTGTAGACTTGGAAAAAGAAGTTACAACTTCCCAGGTGGAATACCTGGCATGCAGAAGAGAAAAGATCTACCTGATACAGATTTTTTGTATCTATACAAGGTACGTATCTATCTTGACACAGGCATGGTTAATTTTACATATAATAAGAACCTGCAGGAAAGGCAGAATGGACTGTGATGAGTTTTACAAGCACTGGCAAGTGTCAGTTTTATAGAAAGACAGATTTAGATTCACAACTCATGCAAATCAGAACTAAGCAAAACTCTTCCTACAGCAAGCACATCCTTAACTTTTCTGAAGGAAGTGGATTTGTTTTAATTTCACTTCAGTATTTTAGAAAGGACTACAACAAGTACATCCTTAGCTTTTCTGAAGGAAGTGGATTTGTTTTAATTTTGCTTCAATATTTTAGAAAGGAGGTTTGAACTGGAGTAAAGGAGAAATTCTATCTTTTGTCTTCCTGATTTTTTAAAAAAAGTTTTCAGCAACTTTTTTTTCTTTTTTTTTTTTTTTTTTTTTTTTTTAATGAAGTGAAAGTCTGATTCACAAGAGCTTAATAGCACAAAAATGTGTGTGAATGATTTGGACTGGTTTCTTCCATTGCCAAAAATTATTAGAATCTTAATTTCTGCCTTCTCAGGAAACTGTCCAGCTCATCTTTCCTGGTGACATGGTTTAATTTTATATGAGTATCTGATCAATAAGTAACTGAATATCCAAGTCTCCTACTTCCCAAGAAGATCCCTTAACCATCAAACTAGATCATACTCATTTTTACCTTTCAAATATAAGCATTTTATGAGATGAGGCAGAAATCTCACAGTACAGGTTGAGAGAACTCCACTGTAAAAACCAACAAAGCCTAAGTCAAGACAAACAGAAGTATTCTTGCAGTCAGGATACCCTTTTAAGATGAGGTATATTGCTACCTATAGAAAGAGATGGAAATTGAAATTAAATCTCCCACGTCCTGGAATGAATACTATAATTTTTGATAACTTACATGAGAAGTGGCACAACATCTCTGAAAACAGTTTTGCTCATACTAAAAAACTTTTGGTAAATTCATTGCTAGTTTACATTTAGTTTCAGGATGACAGAAAACTCATGTCCTAGCAGCACTAGCATTTAGCGTAGCATAGTTGGTGGTGTCCATTCTGGTGTCTACCAGGAAAGATGACTGATGAAATGGGAGTCTTCTGCTTATTCAGTAATGTTTTTAATCCCCCCAAGGAATCGCAATGGAGATTCAGGTACCTCAGAGTCCATTTTAGAGACTGCACAGCCAACTGAAGGGTGAGATCTCAGACTTCAGGTAGCTGACAACAAGTAAGTGAAGTCTTGGACTCCAAGTCTGTGCCTCAGGCAGGGCAGCTGAGCCTAAGGATGTGCCTTCGTAACCCACTAGGAACAACAATTCATCTTTAACCAGACTGAGTTTTCACAAAAATGATAGTGGCTCCAACAACTGGATTCACGTGCAATAGTGATGACCATATAACAAAGCACTGGGGCAGCTGTCACTAACCATCTTTAAGAA
Organism: Tyto alba; assembly: GCF_018691265.1. Classification (NCBI taxonomy): domain Eukaryota; kingdom Metazoa; phylum Chordata; class Aves; order Strigiformes; family Tytonidae; genus Tyto; species Tyto alba. The sequence goes on along the minus strand of NW_024881324.1, from coordinate 25,266,141 downwards.
AACATGTTCTATGCAACTTTAAAACTCAGATAAGTGTTTCCAGTCCTTTAGCCCTACTGAACTGTCTACCTCAATGGCAGTGAAAACACTTGAAGGAAAATGTATTTGCTTTCTCTTCTTCATAGCACACAAACACTTCCTGTACAAAAGTCGTAGCTGAAGTCAATCAGAATACAGGAGTAACATACCAAATTTACAAAGTTTCTTTGCATGTTTCATTTCCTACAGAAGGCTCCTATGCTGAGGGATCTGGGCTGACAGCCCATATTGTTTCAAAGATTTCAACAGATTTAAATTAATTAGAAAAAAAAAAAAAAAAAAAAATCCCACATTATTCATGAAGCATCTGGTCCTATTCCAAATGGATATTTTCCCATAGTATAATTTGAAACTGTTTGTAGGACATCTTTATAAATAACCACCTTGGACACTGCATAACTGAATGTAATTAACATCACAAAGAACAGTGAAAAAATCAAGACACATCTTATTCTGAATAAATAATATTTGGATTACCTAGATTTTGAAGAAATGCATTTTACCTATTCCCACTTCTTACCATTAACAATTCTGAACAGCAGAATAAAAAACATGACAAGAACCAAAAGAATATTCCTATGCCACCAAAATAAGTAATTGTTGAGATCTGTGCTTAGCGATTATAAGGGATTTAGAAACGGAAAGAGTTGTTCCAAGTAGATAAAAACTGCATAAGGTTATTAATCCTCTCTCTTGCAACATGCACATCATCTTGAGTCCTTTCACCAATAAAAACAAAAGGTCTTTTACACAATAGGTAATGAATGTAAATATAGAACACAATTACTGACATTGCTATGAATTTTCATAAATTTCTGGTTAGATTGTAGGATGGCAGTAATACTGATGTAACTGGGATTTTGAATTGTTTTCTGGTTAATGATACTAATTCTGTAATATCAGGGATATGTATGTATGACTAATGGAAGCTTATTATCAGTATAAAAGTGAAAATATTTAACAAAATAGAATGTTTTCTATTTTCTGCCACAGTTTATTCCAACCCCCTTTACAGTAGGATAGATGATGTCCATCTTTACTACAGGACAGTTAACCTAAAATCCAAACCTAAAGATGTAGATCTACAATGTAGTCTGGAATCTGAAATACACTTCTGAAGAAGGTTGGATTACTCCTGTTTGGAGATGCATGCTAAGTGAAACATCAAATTAATTCCCATTTAAAATTCAACTAGAAAAACTACAAAATTTTAAATACTGTAAACAACTGAAAACAACCATTATTTTCCCCCAAGAACTACATCTCTATATTGCTAATAGATTCTTGTAGACTCATGAAACAACTTCAGAAATCTTCCACATCACTGGTACTTTAAGAATTTGCAAAGGATTATTCCTCTGGTTTTCTGTCTTTGTCCTCATACAACCACTCTTTTTTTAAATGCAAAACTTTACAAACACAGTCAAAGGAATCACCATGGGCAAAAGCTGATCAACTTCAGAAAATAACACTTCTAGTCAACTTGGCAGGAAGTTCCAGCACTTTCTGGCATAAATTGTTGCATAGATACAACATGACATTACTCTCAGAAAACTTTAAATTTGTCTGTATTTAAGTGAAACATTATCGATTCTTTGGAAGTTAGTTGGCAATCACACAACAAGCAAGGGACTATTACAAATATGTTGTGAGGGCTAAGACTACTTCTGGCATTCCCATCAATGGAAAATCAGAGAACATAAAATCTTCAGTATACAAATGTTGTTAAAGAAGATAAAAGGAGGGGGAAAAAAAAAAAATCTTTAACCCAGGTGCCAAAGGGTAGGTTCCTGCTTGTTTGGTGAATTCCCTTGAATCTCAAAATTAATACAAAAAGCATTTAAGAAAAAAATATATTTTGAAAGGAAGAATTTGGAATTTTTATTCAAAAGATATCCGTTCCAAGTGGCTAACTCTGAACATTTATATTTCTGTAAAGTTGCACTAGGACCTCAAAATCTGTTCTATTGGTCAGATATTATTAATTCATTACTCACTAAAGGCTACAGTGAAAAACAAAGATTCATTTTTTCTCTCGTACTGGTGAAATATCTACAGCAACAAAGTATGATGAATCATTAGCTATGTTTGTTCATAGGAAGTTATTAATTAAGAAGGAACTTAAAAGTTATCTTTAGATTTAGTAATATATAAATTACAAGAAATGCTATAAAGAAGACAATGATAACTATGTTACCATGTCTTTTCTTTGTAACCGCCTCCAATGAGTCTACAACATGAAGATGGAAGACAGCCTGTCAGCTGGCAGTCAGCTTTCCAGCTTTATTTACGTACATTTTATTATTTTAATTATAATAGTAATCAAAGGTTTTGTCAATATGAGTACATTCACATACTAAACCAACTTCTTGGTGCTCCCATCTATGGTGTGTCCATAGATATTCTCTATCTTGGCAATGGAGAGATTCAATACAGATGCACTGTCACCAAGCAATTTCCTCAAGGTATTTTTAAGTTATTTCTAGGACAGCTGTGACAAAGCTGGGTTCCCTGAATTAGACATAGGCTGTGACTACAAGTATCAGTGTATTTTAACAAACGAACTTCCCAGAGTGTAGTGCGATAGCAAGTAAGGAAAGAGTATGGAGAAAAAGGGATATTGCCTTTTGTTAGGTAATAGAGAGAGAAAATCTTTGATAAGTATGAGACGGCATAATTAAAACTCAAAAAGTAACAGGAAATTATGTTAATCCAATTCCTCTGGGTATTACTAGCGAAGGAAAAAAGGATTTGAGAGATACATCTACATTACTACAAAATATAAATTCATCTTGATTATGCATCATTATCTGGTCATATCTCAGGATCCACTCCCCAGCCATATATAATACTGTTCAACATGCAACTCTTTGTGGGAACCTGTTATTCCCTATGGACATTAAGTCCTTAGTATGTATCCCAAGGTCCCTCATGTCTTGTTAACTGGAGATATTTGACTATTGCTACTTAATGAATTTTATCTTCATTTTGCCCATATCCATTCCAAATTGAGGTTAAGCTAGGAATGAACCATTTCTGTTTGTGAAGAGTGAATGCAAAAATATGTTTTCTGAAACTGAAAGTGATGTCATAAGCATCATTATCTGAATTGTAGAAGCTACCAGGGCTTGAAGTGTTACTTTTATAACAAATGTAATATTAATGGGGAAATCATAACAGGTTTTATAACAGCGTTTTGTAATGGAAAGTGATTGGCAACTAGTGTGGGACAATGTCATGGTTTGAGTTCAGAGGGCAATTGAGCACCATGCAGCTGCTCATTCACCCCTTCCTCCCTCAGAAATGGGAAGGATAAAATAAAGGGAAAGGGTTGGAAATGGAGATAAGGACAGGGAGGGGTGGCTCACCCATTATGGCCTTGGGCAAAAGACAGACTCCTTAGGGGAAGAAAAAGAACATCAGTATAAATCAGACACAAACAACATTTAGCAGAGTAGGACTGTGAGAAGCAATACCACATCTTAAAAACACCTTCCCTCCACACCCATCTCTTCTTCCCAGCCTCAGCTATGTTCCCAATTTCTCTACCTCCTGACCCCAGCGGCACAGGGGGAACAGGGGGGTGCAGTCAGTTTCACTGCTTATTCCACCTCAGGGGTCAGGAGGAGACTCCTTGCATTTTTCCCCTGCTCCAGCGTGGGGTCCCTCTCACAAAATACAGTCCTCCACGAACTTTTTCCAGCATGAGTTCATCTCACATGCTGCAGTGTTTCACATGCTGCTCCAGTGTGAGTCACCCCCGCATGCTGCAGTCTTCCCAGCACCAAACTACAACAGCAGGGGTTTCTTCTTCCCACAGAGTCACAGCCTTCTTCCTTCTTTGGATACAGTTGCCTTCGTCATTATGGGGTCCTCCACATGCTGCTGCTTGGCATCTGCTCCACTGTGAATCTCCATGAGTGGCAGGGGGATGGCCCTGCTGCCGCACCACATGATACAAGGGAGTTTCTGCTCCAGCACACCTCCCCCTCTTCCTCTTCCTCCTTCCTTCCAATGACCTCGGTGTTTGCAGAGGTGTCCTCCCCATTTCTCCTCCTCACCAATCCAGCTCCCCCCAGGTTCCCCTTCTTAACTATGTTATCGCAGAGGAGTGGCCACCATCACTAATTGGCTCGGCCTGGGTGCAGAGGCAAGTCCAACCTGGAGCCTGGGAAGCTTCAAGAAACTTCTCACAGGGGCCACCGCAGTGGCCCCCTCCCCAACTACCGTAATCCCCTGCCACACACACAGATCCAACACAGACAACAAGCATGAAAGAGAAGTAGCGTCTGAAACTCATGCTACTTGACAACTGATACATGAAGAAAGAGAGGTTTAGGCCTTCTAAAGCCCTTTTCTACATTCTGTAGTAGCTGGCCACACAAAGGTGGTGATCATAGTTCAGAAATACTCTTCAAATACATTCTGAAACTTGTTTATGTTTGTTTGTCATTAATATTACATTTACTGCTTGCAATGTATTTTAAAATTGTGTTGATGAAAGTCTGAACTGGTTAATACTGTGGCTCTCTCACACTCAGATGTTCTGATCGCCATAAATAGTAAAGCTGAAATAATAGTTGGCTTTTCAGCACATAGGCTTTCCAAGCTACCCAGGAACAAATACCGCTTACTTTCACACGCTCTGCACATCAGAGTAAGTAAATGAATGTCAAGTTGAAAAAGTGCCACTCCATTCTTATAAAGTTTGCGACTGGCCAGAAGCCGGTTCATTGAAAAACTTCCATATCGAAAAAATAGACAACATAGTGGCAATGAAATATAGTAGCTGTCTATTTGGATGAGCAGAAGCCTCATTCTACCCTAAAGAAATGTCCTAAGAAATTGTTGGTGTCCAGCTATAGTCTTGTCTCAACAGAGTAAACCCTACTGTTAGAAAACCAGGGAAAAGGTGTGCCATACCCTGACCGGCAGCAGCAGCGATCAGTGGAAGAATTTTCACATTGCCCTGGGATATAACATTTATCATCACACAGCTGTTCTTCACCTTTCTCCCTCATGGGTCGAAACTTCTCTAAAGCAGTCTGCGGGATGTATTTTTTTTTCTTTTTGAATGGGCACATGATGTAAAAACACTTATATTCATATGGAGTGATTCAGTATTTTCTCTCAGCCTTTCATGTTTCATTCTCTGCATCAAGTCTTCTGTTAAAAATGAACATATGAAATCTTTTAAAATTTGACTTGTTACTTTATTTTTCACTACACATCGAGCAGCTTCTGCCAAAATTGAGGCCTTAGTAAGTGAGTTTTAATGTGACCTAAAACTGACAGAGGTGGAAAGAGGGAAAAAATCTAGGAAAGGGGGGACTTAGATGATTTCATTTGCAGAGCTTTGAGCTCTGTATTGGCTTTAATATTAATCTTTGTTGTGAAAAAGTCTTTAAAAATATTATTATATTAAGAGATATCAGATCAGAATCATGACCAATGTTTCTGTGCCTCAGCTGTCATCAAAAAGGAAATTACCTCTCATTTGATGAATCAACAGCACACTAACAGAGAATGCCTTGCCTGGCAATATAGTAGGCAGATTTATCTCTATTCATAAAAGTTAATAGCATTTTTTTTGTCATCAGGTGAAGTAGTAGTAATGGAAGTCAAATTCACATAATCATAAAAATATTATTTAGAGGGCACCTCTGGAGTCCTTAGTCCAGCTTCCTGCTCAAAGTTGGTCTACCAATAACTCAGGTCAGATGCAGCTTTGTCTAGCAAAGTCTTCAAAAGCTCTAGGTTCAAGATACTACTACCTGTTCCACTGCAGCACTACTCTACTTGTGTAAAAGTTTTCTCCTAATGTCCAACATGAACCTTCCAAGGCGCAACCTGAGGCTATTGTCTCTTGCTTATCATCTGCCACTGAAGAGGAGAGTTTTTGTCCATCACCTCTGTCACATGTTCAAGTAGCTGTAGGCTGCCCTTCTAGGCTCTTCTCTAGACTAAGCAAGCCCACTTTCCTCAGCCTCTCGTCATGGCGCATGTGTACCCCAAAACATTGTAATAGCCCTCCAAGGGACTTTCTCCAGCTACAAAACATTGTTCTTGAAGCAGGAAGCCAATCCTGGACACAGTAGTCCATGTGTGATTTCACCAGTTCCAAGTTGAGGAGAGTCACTTCCTTCAAATCTACTAGCCACATTCACACTAAGGAATTTCAGTGCGTGGTTTGCCCTCTTTAAGTTGAGAATACATTGCTGATTCATATTCAGCTTGGCATATACAGTGATACCCAGGTCTTTTCAGCAGAGCTATTTCTCAGCCAGTCAGTTCCCAGACTGTAATGCATGGATTATTCTACCCCTGGTACAGACCTTTGCATTTCTTCTTTGCTGAAATTAACAGGTTTCTCTTGGCCCAAACCTCAAGTTTCCCAAGGTCTCTCTGGATTGAAGTTTGACTGTTATGTCAATCATTTCATGCCATTTGCTGACATCCATAGATCCGATAAAAGTGTAGTCTGTCTCGTGACCCAGGTCAGTGACAAAGATATTCAATAATCTTGACACCTGGAGCACCCTGCTTTTTACCATCAACCAAATAGATGTTCATCCATTGATTACTACACTTTAAACATGAAGATCCAGCCAATGTTCAGTCCACTTAATTATCCACATTTCCAGTCCATATTTCATGAGCTTCCAAGTGGAAATACTGTGGCAGATGGTGTAAAAATTCTAACTAAAATTAAGGTGTATTGCATGCACCACTCTTTCTGCTTCTCCTTCCTCATTTCAGTGTAGAAAGCAATTACGTCAAGCATGATTTAGCCTTCATAAGTCCATGATGACTATTCCTGACTATCTGTTTGCCCAGACAGCCAAAATTTAGACAGATATTAACAGGATGTGAAACTACTTCATGCAGAAACTTACTAAAACCAGGATGAATTTGCCACTCATTGCCAAAGAATGGACAATCCAGACAGGTTCTAAACACTAAGAGATAATTAAACCATGAAATCTGTAATGGACTTGTGGGATGTGACTATTAATACAGGATTGTTAAAATGTATATCACCTGAGAGAATACTTTAATGCTAATTAAGTTTTATAGCACATGATAATTCTAATGACTCATGGCTCAGTTACAAGAAGGAAGAGCATTTGCTAACACAGGCACTTACTCATGCTAACTCTGTCACTCAGTTTAGAATCAGAAATCATATACTGCTACCATTAATTATAAGCTCAAATCTATCTTTTCACACTAAAACTCTCTTTTAAAACCCAATTTCACACATAAGACTGTATAGAAGGAAAGTTTTTCCAGAAAAACACCCTAGCTGCCATTCCCAGATAAAGTTATGTCATATGATTGCATTCATATTTTTCTGCATGAAAAGCTATTTTTGTCTTAAACCAGGTGGTATACCCTGTAAGGCTACCATTTCTCCTGTAACAGCGAAGTTAATGAGAAACGATTAGAAAGCAGGTGTTCAAGTACAGCTTTACTAAGCTTCCTGACTTTGAACACAAAACTTGCTTGCAAACGCTGCTACATGGACTGTTCCAGAGATTTTGCTCTGATTTCACAGTGCAGGCCCTGGAGCATTTCCATTTTTTGCATTGATCCATAGGTGAGACTGTATGTGGCCAGACTTACATCACAGGACCAGGTGATCTCCCTGGTAACTGAGCTACTGAGTTCTTTTCCAAACAGCTTAGCTATTACCCTGATTATGCACACAGTTCTCTACAGCCCATCGGTACAACTCTCTGGGAGGAGCTAGCATTTTGTTCATTGGTAGGCCTGGGCAAAATCTGGGGGTGACCACTTTGAAATAAGTGTGACAGCTGTCATAGCAGAAACATGACGCAAAGCCATAAAGAACAGAACAAAGGACTGCAGTGCAGGAGAACTGCAGTCATAAAAAACTGATGAACTCTTTTTCTAAGGGGAAACAAAACTTCTGAAATAAAATGTACATTTTTCTCGTTACAGAATACTAGCAGAGATTCACCACATTATGAGCAGATTTGGCAAAGAACAATCAGGCCTCCAACCTTCAGCACAGAGATAAAATCTCTTAGTCTTCAGGTATGAGCAAAATGGATTTAAGTGACTACATGACAAGGCCAGCCAGGTCAGAATACACATAACAAAAGAAACAGAAGCAGAACACTGGCATGCTGAGTTCCAGAAGGAGAATTTTTAACATTTAGACAATAAAGAGCCTTGTGACGGAAGCTTGGTTTTGATGATCTTTTGCTTGAATAATTTTAAGAACTTCAGCGTTTTTTCTTGGTTGGCAGAGAAAAGAAACCACAGAAATTTTCACCAGAGCAATTTCCATCTCTAACAGAAAGCTTTGCAGAATGGATTCTGGAAGCTTAGGGAAGCAGGAAAACATTGTATTTCAGAAACACTTTTACATTTGATCGTCTAGAATGTATCAAAATGAACCACCACATAACCTTTAACTTTCAGACTTGTATTCATTTAAGAGAAAAGTTTTACATGGAAAAATGTGATAGTTTCTTTTTAAAAGAAATACAGAAGTTCATTCATTTTTCTAACCATCCTCTCTAAGGATTTAAATACACAATTTCACTGAGCAATACTTTGGAATCCCAGCTGCAGTGATGTTACAAGATGTTCCTGTGAACAGGCTGTCAGAAAAAGAAAAAAAAAAAAAAAAAAGATAAAAAGAAAAAAAAAGTTTTAAAAAAGCAGAGGGATGAAGAGTGACAAATAAAACTCAAGTAAGAGATGTGACGAAAAGGTTTGAGACTGAAAATGGCCCAGAATTGGAAAAGGTCTTTCAAATATTTGTATTCTTTTCAAAGACAAGGAAGTGAATAAAAATCTAAGTCAAAGAGTGGAGGAAAAATAAGAAAATTTCACTGTCTGTTGGTAGAAAGAAGCAGTCTCCAGCATACAGCTGTATGCTGCAGTTCATTCTGAAGAACAGAAACACACGAAATAATGTACATTCTAAGGCCAGATTAAAGTAATGATGAGTCAAGCATGAAACAAACTGTATCAATTATTAGCCTGACAGCTAGACATTTAGATTTACATTTGTTACCTTTAGCACAGACTCCAAATTACACTGGAAAATCAGAAAGATAACAGAAATTACAATTAAAAATTCAAATGTGGTGGCAACAGTGTTTACCAATTTAGACAATAATACTTCAATCAATTGCTTTACTGATGTTAACACACATATTTAATATAATTGCCATCATTTACATGACTCATCAACATTAACCTACTAAATTTTCTATCTGTAATAAAAAGACACTATTCAAACAAGTACTGTAATTTCAAATTTTCAAATGGAGAAAAACATGGATACCTAGTCTAAACCAGGTTCTTAAATTGAACATAGAATCACAGAATGGTTTGGGTTGGAAGTGACCTTAAACATCATCTAGTTCTGACCTCTTTGCCATAAGCAGGGACACCTTCCACTAGATCAGGCTGCTCAGAGCCCATCCAACCTGGCCTTTCAAGGTTTCCCTTTCACTTCCAGGGAGGGGGCAGCCACAGCTTCTTGGGGAAGTCTGTGCCAGTGTCTCACCACCCTCACAGTAAAGAATTTTTTCCTTAGATCTAAACTAAATCTACCCTCTTTCAGTTTAAAAACATTATTCCTTGTCCTATCGTTACATTCCCTGAAAAAAGGCCCTCCCCATCTTTCCTGTAGGCCCCGTTTAAGCACTGGAAGGCCACTTTAAGGACTCCCTGGAGCCTTCTCTTCTCCAGGCTGAACAACCCCAACTCTCTCAGTTTGTCTTCATAGGAGAGCCGCTCCAGCCCCTGATCATCTTTGTGGCCTCTTCTGGACCTGCTCGAGCAAGTCCCTGTCCTTCTTATACTGGGGGTCCCAGAGCTGAACACAGCACTGCAGGTGGGGTCTCATGAGAGCAGAGTAAAGGCGGAGAATCACCTCCCTCAGCCTGCTGGCCACACTTCTCTTGATGCAGCCCAGGATATGGTTGGATATCTGGGCTGTGAGTGCACATTGTTGGCTCATAGTCAGTTTTCCATTCACTACTACTTCCAAGCCCTTCTCCACAGGGCTGCTCTTAATCCACTCATGACCCAGCCTGTATCTGTGCTTGGGATTGCCTTGACCCATGTGCAGGACCTTGCACTTGGCCTTGTTGAACTTCATGAGGCTTGCATGGACCCTCCTCTCCAGCCTGTCAAGGTCCCTCTGGATGGCATCCTTTCCCTCCAGCGTGTCAACCGCACCACACAGCTTGGTGTCATCAGCAAACTTACTGAGGGGGCACTCAGTCCCATTGTCCAAGTCTCCAACAAAGATGTTAAACGGCACTGGTCCCAACACCTGCTGCTCATCACTGATCTCCACTTGGACATCGAGCCATCAACTGCAACTCTTTGAGTGAGACCATCTAGACAATTCTTTATCCACCAAGAGGTCCACCCATCAAATCCCCGTCTCTCCAATTTAGAGACAAGGATATCATGTGAAGCAGTGTCAAACACTTTGTACATGTCCAGGTAGATATCAGTTACTCTTCCTTTATCCACTGATGCTGTAACCCCACAGTGGAAGGCAACAAAATTCATCAGGCACAATTTCCCCTCAGTGAAGCCATGCTGGCTGTCACCAATCACCTCCTTATTTTCCATGTGCCCTAGTGTATTTTCCAAGAGGATCTGCTCCATGATCTTGCCAGACATAGAGATGAGACTGACTGGCTTGTAGTTCTCTGGTTCTTCTTTTTTCCCCTTTTTAAAAATAAGGGTTATATTTCCCCTTTTACACTCAGTGGAAACTTCCCTAGACTGCCATGACTTTTCAAATATGATGGATAGTGGTTTAGCCACTTTGCCAGTTTCCTCAGGACCCGCATATGCAGCTCATCAGGTCCCACCTACTTGTGCACCTTCAGGTTCCTTAGATGGTCTCAAACCTGATCTCCTACAGTAGGCAGTTCTTCCTTCTCCCTGTTCTGCCTCTACCTTCTGAATCTTGGTCGCTGTGGCTGGACCACTTGCAGGTGAAGACTGAGGTAAAAGAATTGCTGAGTACCTCAGCCTTCTCCATATCCCAGGGGACCAAGTGTCCTTTTTCCTTCCAGAGAGGGCCCACATGTTCTTAGTCTTTCTTTTGGCACCATGTACCTCTAAAAGCTTTTCCTGTTGCCCTTGATGTCCCTGGCCAGATTTAATTCCATCAGAGATTTGGTCTTCCCAGCCTTATTCCTGGCTGCTGGGACAGTTTCTCTGTATCCCTCCCAGCCTATGTGTCCTTGGTACCACCCTCTGTAGGCTTCCTTTCTGTATTTGAGCTCGTCCAAGAGCTCCTTGTTCATCCATGTAGGCCTCCTGGTGTTCTTACCTGATTTCTTTTTTGGGATGCATCACTCCTGAGCTTAGAGGAGGTGATCTTTGAATATTAACCAGCTTTCTTGGGTCCATCTTCTCTCCAGGGCTTCATCTTATGCTACTCTGCCAAGCAGATCCCTGAGGAGGCCAAAGTCTACTCTCCTGAAGTCCACAGTAGCAAGCTTGCTCTTTGCCCTCCTCACTGCCCTAAGGATCCTGAACTCCACCATTTCCTGGTCAGTGTGGCCAAGGCTGCTCTTGAGCTTCACACTCCCCCCATCAGCCCCTTCTTGTTAGTGAGGACAAGGTCCAGCATAGCACCTCTCCTTGCTAGCTCCTTTATCGCTTGGAGGAAGAAGTTATCATCAACGTATTCCAGGAACCTCCTGGAGTGCTTATGCCCTGCTGTGTTGTCCCTCCAACAGATATCAGGGCTTTTGGTAAGGGAGGGGTAGGAAAAGGAATGGGGAGAAGCAAAGTGACCAACTGCACTAACAGTTTGTTTAACATCTCCAGTGCGTTTTACCCTGTGTTCATCAACTGTGTTAACACTTGCAAGCAAATTGCTTTGCCTTTCCATAGTGTGAAAGGGCTGTAAAAGTAGTCCCACTAGTATCAGAAGGAAAAAAAGGTCACAGAAATAAGAACTTCATTAAGTAGAATATTTATAAAACAGAAACAAAATACATAGAGGAATGCTCTTAACTTCCACAAAAGTCAGCTCAAACCATTACAAGGAGCAGGAGTGAGATGTAGAAAAGACTGCATTGTGTCAAGATACATGAAATAGCCCAGCAATATGTCATGATGTTGGTTTTTATTTGCTAAAAATAACTGTTTTCAAATGCTGCTATTTTTTTTTGGTAGGAATTACAGTGTGAAAATCCTAACAGCATCCTGTGTAAAAATATGTACTTTTTAAAAAATAAAATAACCTCATAACCATTATTTTTTACCTGAAATGTTTATGATGGAAGTCAAAATCCATGAGGACCAGGGTTTGTGAACATGAGGCTGCTCCTAACTGTCTATAAAGGGCCTCACCCTGGTCAGGTGGCCTGTAGCAGACCCCCCACTATAACGTCTCCTGTCCCTGCCTTCTCTTTAGTCCTGACCCACAAGCTCTCAGTCGTCTCCTCATCCATCTCCAGGTAGAGCTCCACTCATTCCAGCTGGTCATTGACATTGAGACCGACACGCCCTCCTCATCATGTACTTTTGGACAATTTTTTTCCCACATGACTGAGATATGATCCCCCCTCCACATCTCAATCTCTGCTCCTCTCTCACAACTCTCTCCAAAAAATGAAGACATCAGCATGAAAAACTTAATGAGGAAAAATATAGAATTTTCCTTGAGAGTTTACTCTATCCCTTCTAACTGAATAGGTATATTCTATTGTAAGAGACTTTGAAAAAAGGTACTTACCCTTAGTTTTGTGGAAGAGATAAGACCATTATTTCCTAGATGCCACCATGCCAATTACCATTACTTCCACCGCATTGTTCTATCCTGCTCTCCCACAACTTACAAGTGACTATGATACACAAGTACATCTTTGTATCACTTTCAGTTACCTTTGAACTGTTTTCTACAATAATACCTCTCAAGTACACTTCTCAGCAGAAATTCACTTAACTGATAGTTCAGAAGAATTATTACTGTTCCATGGATACTTCTTCAGGGCGACTGCAAGATCTAGTCACACAGGCCTATGTTTTTCACCTCAGAAACATGTGCTCTAGTCACACTAACTCTTTTCATACTTCACTGTCATACAAAAGTCTTGTATATTCACTTGGAAAAAACACTTTATAAATATGGGTTTAAGATTACTTAAGCTTTCAAGTTCGTGACAAGTATGAATGATAAAGAATCGGGATGATTTAATTTTCTATTCTGATATTAGGCCTTCACAAAAATAAAAAATAAACACATTACTGCTTAAGCTAGCAAAATTCACATACCTACTCCTTTTTAGAGACCAGAGTGGTCAGATGGAGCAGGACAAGACTTATTACTCATTTGCTAGAACTCTTTATATTGAAAACGTAGGCTGTTTATTTGCATTTCTAATTCTATTCATTGTAACAAGCCATTTTTTAATATTCATTAAAAAAAAAAAATCCTAAGACACATAAACCAGAAACTTTTGAACAGTGATTATTTTTTTTTTTTTTAAAAAAACACAAAAGTATCTAATTTGTTAACATATTAGTATTTTCATTAAGGACGCTGTTAAAGGTTGTTTTCCCATAAACAAATATTTTCAACACTTACAAAGATTATACTTTTCCTTCATCAAGAGAAAACTACAGATAAAGGGTGTAAATACCTTCTACTCTTATATAATCTTCCATACTGCTTACTACTGGTAATCTCCCATCTGGAGTACTGTGCCCGGTTCTCTGCATCATATGGAAAATATTGGCACGTAAGAAAGAATTCAATATTTATAAATGATCAGAAAAAGCAAAAATATTATATAAACTAAATATCTTCTATAGTCAACAAGACCAGGGATAGTTAAGATTAGATATTAGTTTTTCAGATTTTATAGTAAATTTATGTATACACACTAACAACTGTGAAGAATATAGAGCACTAAAGTAAGCTTCTGGATATCAGATAACATTGTGGCCAAATGCTAGAGTTTTTTAAACATATTAGAAAACATCTGCCAGGAGTTGACAAGTCTTTAAGATCCTACTGGACAAGGGGTTTTTTATTATTCCCTTTTTTGCTTTGTTGGCTGCATGAAAGAACAAGAAACTTTCTTTTATGTGTTTTTCACTTAAACTGGGTCAATTGATCTCTCAGTTCACCTTGGAGATTACTTCGTGACTCCAAACCATCTAAAGAAAAATATAAAAATAAAACCCACATGCATTTTGTCCCTCCCTGTTGAAAAAACACATAAGTAGCACTCTAAGCACTTTTATCCCAAGTAGTCTCCTGTGATTCCAGGTGAGCACATCAAAGAATCACCTTCACAGACTAATCAAACAGCACCCTAGGATTTAATATTACACCTATAGTTCCATTATTTTCTTTTATTAAAAATTGATGAGCTTCCACTTAGTAATATACACTGTAAGAACTCAAACTTTACTTTTTATACTGTTAAGTTCCGTCCCTTCTATTATTCCAATACTTCATAAAATCTACTTCTGTATGAAATTTTAGCTTATTAATATACCATTCTTTCCTGCCAAGGTAGTAAAGCAAGTATTAAATAAAATTCTTCCCAGAATAATCACAGACAAATTATACTAATCATAAATTTCAATTCTGATATTTCCAGTTTCAACACAACCTGTTATCTCAATTGTAGTCAATTCAGTACCCATTTTAAAGCCAATCTGGGGAGCTCTATATTCAAATATTAATTTGGAAGCTTCAGTGTCACCTGTGGAACTCTATTAGCACTCAAGTAGTTTTCTGAATATTGAAAGAAAATAGTAAAACTTAATTGTTCATAGGTTAGCATATTTTACCACAAATTTCTTAATTTCTATGTGCCATATGCTTTTTCTGTATTAAAAAAAATATGGAAGCAAAATTGATGCACCTCCTTTAATTAAAGAGCTTCACAATATATTTATGATCATCTGAAGGAAATCTAGTTATTCTGCTGATAACAATGGCTAAACCCATTTGAGGTAGCAGCAAGTAATGCAAAACCAGTTATCTGCTGGGAAGATGAAAAATGAAATGGACAAATTTAAGTCTGAAGAAAATGTTTTCAAATATATCTATTAAATTCCACATACTCTGCATAAAATGATAATCCAAACTTTTTTTAGGAAGTAATTTTAGTAGCTTCAGTTCATACTAAGCAAAAATCTGTTACACCTTAATACTAGTTGCAAAAGGGCATATAATAGTTCATCAGTAGTTCAGTGATTTCAATGCTGGAACACATGATTTGGTTTATTCTCATTCTTAAATTCTGATCCAGTCTCCAGTCACTGTTAATGGGTGAATATAGTCCTGTACATTTTTAAGACTTAATTATCTCAAATTACCCATTACTATTTTGAAGGAAATAATATTCAAAGAAATTTTAACGTGTATATATTATTATAGAACCTTTCAAAATAAAAGGCCCTGTAGTTCATCACATAAAATGCAGGAACTGATAATTGCTCACATTTCTATAGTTCTATCAGACACATAAAATCTAGCAAGTCTAGCATAATGATAACATTAAATGAGAGACTCTTCACTCTATACCTATGCATGTTATTTTTCCCACACAATGAAAGAGGAAGTTTGTCAGGTATTTACATCTTGTCTATTTTGTTCTGATAGAAGTATATAATTTTGAAGTAGAAAAGCCAATTATCATATGAAATATTTCAGCTATGATGTAACATTTTAAATTTACACAACATGCAACATTTCTTTGCCAAACACTCCTTTACTTTTTATTCATTGTTAAGAAAACCCATGGAATGAATCATCAGGTTGATTAATATACGATTTGTTCATGTCTTTCTGAACAATTTCCTTGTTAAGACAGGTAAAATAAAAATTTAGGTAACAGTCCTAGTACAAAGAGACCAATGTTATCTCTTATTCTGCTACTCAGCCCATTTCCAATTTTAGTGATTTTATTTTACTTTGAAGTAGCTGTCTCACAACCTCCATACTGCACCAAAATAGCTACAAAACTTGATTTCAAAGCATCTCCATTCCTTATCAGGAGAGTACTAAAGCTGCCATCAATTCACTTAATTCCATTGAATCTGTTAATCCATACTTCTATTAGATGGTATTTAAGACTCTGTGTAGTTGTGTTTACATTGCTTCATTGATTTCCATTAGCTTTAAGAAAGTAAAATTATGTTAACCCTTACCTGTTCAAAGTTTTTATTTTAAAATGAAACCTAGAGTTTTCATTAAAAGACTTGAGAAAATACTACTAATATAATGAACAGTTACAGGACCCTTTCTACCTTCACCAAAAAAAAAAAAAAAAAAAAAAAGATAAGTGAAGGAAGAAGCTGAAGAAAGGTGTACAAGCAGACACCACTGATTAATACTAAAACAGAAGAGAATGCTTGAGCAACCTCATAGGCTTCTGTAATGTAGTGAATGACATGTTGGGTGTGAGGAGATCAGTGGTTATTGTTTATCCCAACTTCAGCAAGTCATTCAGCACTGTGTCCCATAATGTTATCACTGAAAAACTGATAAAATACAAACTAGATAAGTGAATGGGGAGGTGGGTTGAAAACGGGCTGAACTACCAGGCCCAGAGGGTGGTGGTCAGTGGTGCCATGTCCAGCTGGAGGCCAGTCACTAGTTGTGTGCCCCAGGAGTCATTAATGGGGCCAATACTGTTTAATCTCTTCATTAATGACCTGGATGATGGGAGAGAGTTCCCCCCCAGCACGTTTACAGATGACACAAAATTGAGAGAAGTTGCCAACACACCAAATGGTTTTGCAGCCATTCAGGGGACCTCAACAGGTTGGAGAAATAGGTCAGCAAGAATCTCTCAATGTTCAACAAATGGAAACACAATGTGCCACTCTTGCAGGCTCCCAGCACTACCAAAACCTTGATGCCTACACCCAATATAATGGCACATGAGCTTTTTGATAGCTATTACTTCTTTCTGGAAGACCTTACAAAACACCTCTCCAAGCACTAACTTGCAGCTCAAGCCCCAGCATTCCTAGGGGTTCATTACATGGACTAGGGCAAGTTTGTAACAGAATGTTGTCAAAAACAATCCTTATTCACTTAATTTTGAAAAAAGTGATTATCTGTCATTTCACAATACAAGCCAGAGTCATTTATTCAGCTTTTCTAATACATAGCACCGTATCGTGAGTGCTTAACTTTTAAGTAATGCATTATATTTCATAATGGCATCTTTGACTTCAAAGGCACTTTGGTCATGGAATAAAGCTTACACCTTTCCATTCATAAACCCTTGTCAACTGAACACACACACCTTCACAGATATTCCTATTTAAATTCTGCATAAAATGTATTCCACTTCAAGCATCTGAGTTAAATTTATGTTATTTCAATTTCTGTTCTCTTCCCTTAACAGGTAGTAAAATTCAAATTACCTAAAAGATAAAAATAAATTTTATCAAAATCCTATCTGGTTTTCACCTAATATATAAAAAATAAATGTGCTTTAAATATGTATGAAGTTAAGGAAAGCAGCTAGGCCTATAATACTTAAGAGGAGAATCATCAACTGTTATTTATCCTCCAATTTTAAATTCACTGTAAAGGTGTAGTCAAATATTTACACATAATTGAAGAGGGATTGCTTCAATGCAGTAGTAAAAAACATAATTCAGGGAGATGATGTATATTTCCTAAGCAGATTAGAAACATGCACACAGAAATATTTTGAAGTACTGACATAATGTTTAATTGTATTCATAGTGCAGTGCAGCTGAGGCTCTTTTGTCACTTTTCACTTGGATGCCCTGTCACTTGAGGACATCATATTTATTTCGTTAAAATCAAAATAAAACAGAGAAAAGGTGTTATGGAAATTTAAACCTACAAATGGGTGACTAGCAAGTGATCTTTAGTATACCTGGATTTGGGAGTCTAAATTTATTATTATTTTAGTCTGACATTTAATTATTACAGTTTATTATCACTGTTTTTAAGTAAAACACAAACTGTCATCATACTTATTAACATATTTTTTTTATATGTACAAATATGTTCATATCCACATATGCACAGAGAAAATTAAGTAAGAAATGTCCTCAGCTTGTCTAGAAAATCAGCTGGAGTGTATGATCATATTTCAGAAAAATAAACATTTAAATACCTCAGTGGCAGAGTGATGAGGTTCTACATTTTCTCACTCTTAGATAGATTCAAAATCATAAAAAATATAATATGGAAACTCTGCTGGGAAAAAAAGATAAATTAATATATGCCATTACTAAAAATGCTGGGTAAAACTGAATGAGGCTCAAAACTATTAATTTTTCTGGTTTCGTTGTCAGTATGCAAATTTGGGGTTGAAATTAACTGCAATTTCTTAATTAGTTTTAGTGTTTTGGCAATTTCTTGATAAGGAGATTTTCTTCTGCCACTTCCATTTAGTCTGTTCTTTTAAAAGAAAATGTCTATGTACATTCTCACTATTGTTCACATTAAAAAACAAACAAACAAACCCAACCCCAACAAAACAAAAAAACAAAAACCAAAACACCAACTTACACTTGCTTCCTGGACTTTATACTGTGCAACAAGAAATGAAGCAATCAAGTCAAATGTAAAGCAAATTACTGAAGAACCACAAATATAATGTGTGAAATCTCATAACCTTTAATGGCTATCGTAAAGCCTTGTATGTTCTCACCTTCTATCTCTCTACATATGCTTATAAATAGTTAGGCCTATCATCGTGTCCTAACTGTAAAACAGTGACATAAAATAATCCACTGTTACATTAGTCCCACGTAAGTCAATTTATAGTTACCATTACTTCCAGTAACTTTC
The DNA here is from genome assembly GCF_018691265.1 of Tyto alba. Lineage (NCBI taxonomy): Eukaryota > Metazoa > Chordata > Aves > Strigiformes > Tytonidae > Tyto > Tyto alba. The sequence continues at coordinate 25,247,273 of NW_024881324.1, read as the reverse complement.
CTGGCTTTGCTGACTTTATGAGTCTATAAAACACATCAACTCCAGCTTTAAATGAGAATAAAAATTCTAAGTGCTATAAATTAACTTTTGTTGTCTGGAATGAGGTGAAGGAAGCCCAGAAAAGCAAACTTTTGAGCAAGGTCTCTCCAGAGGCATATAGATAAGATTGGTCAGCAGGCTGCTTCATTTCCTCTGTAATGTATCATATCCCACCTGCCAAATGACGATTTTTCCCTCAGTCCTTACTACTCCAAAATAAAGCCCCAAGAGTAAATGCCAAGATCTTGGGCCTCTCTCCAAAGCAGATCATACAGACAGGGAGGAAAACTAAGAGCATCTGAAGTATCTGGTCTTTTCAAGTATGTGTTCAAGGAACATGCAGTCAAGGGGTGAAAACAGATGTTTTTCAGTTCAAATTCCAAGGGCAACATAAAAGTTACAGATGAACTACTGTATTAGATACAAGTAGGTGATGAACTCATTAGTTTGCCAAGAGGATGGAGGCAGGTCACTTCTGAGAGTATTCACTTACATGATCACAACACAACACTCTGTGTTTGTCAGTTATTCTTACCATTACCATGGGCCAGTCCATGTAATTTATTTCTATTTGACCCTAGCAAGTTAATACAGAAACTTGCAGTTTGTGGCTAGCTACCTTCCTTTTTCACCAGTTAACACGGTGTTCTGTACACACGTCCTGACTTACCACAAACGCACTGTTTCTGCTAACTTTTACAAATACTTTACGCTTGCCTGACAGCAGCCTATGAATCCTCCATTTTACCCATACGTTAAAAGCTCTGTCAGCTCCTACTTGCTGACTATTACACTGGACCAGTCTTAGACCAGCACCAGCTCACAGGAGTTTAATCCATCACTAGCTTCCTAGTGCTTTCCAAGAGACCCACTATTAGGCTCCTTCAAGCCTGCCCTGCAATGGACAAGGTGTTAGCCTACCATTATCCTTCCATCTATTCAAGCAGCACAGCACTGTCCAAGGAAGAAATATAAACACTTATTAAACAAACTAACAAAACTACAACAACCAGAGTATGACAACACATTCAAAATTCCCATGACTATGAGCGACCACTGTGGTATCATTTCAAATTTAGATGGAAACTTTCCTATGTGTCTATTTAATATGGTGTCATAAAGTCTCTTTGACCTCGCTGATCAATCTAATTAACATTTTACATTCCTGCTCAAAAGCTTGTGACACCTGCTTCATCTCTTTGAACTGAAGATTTTGAAAGTAGTCAAAAGAATTTTTATTCTAGGTAGGAATGTACCCTGGGCCATAGATTTCTTATGTCAGCAGGAACAACTGACTGATGTCAAGAAATGTCTTTGTCCAGATTAGAAGCATGTCCAAATTTTTAAATTAAGGTAGAGTCTAAATATGCATCCATGTCTGCAATTCATATTGATGATCAGGTCGTAACATGAAATTTTGCAAGTTGTGGGCTTTAATTCTGAAGTCTGTAGAAAAAGAAGTAAAGGTATCTCTGGTACCAACAATCAAGGTAGAAATTTATCATACAATATTAAAATTAAAATAAAACCTCAATAGATCAAAACTAGAAAAAATATTTGGTAGTTGTTTGTTATGTTTTCCCTGAAACTCTCAGTCCAACAAGCTTTACAACAGAATAATGTTAAAAACACCAGAGACAGTGTATTTGTGTATGTTATGTGAAAGAAAAAAGTATCTAACAGCCCTCAAGATTAATTCTTCCTTAAAAGAGGAAAAATATGATCTTAATGATTTCAGGATCAAAGAATGCAGTTTACAAATGGAAAAGACAAAACTGTAAAACTGAATATGCATGTGAAGCAATCACCTTGGCCCATATAAAAAGGAACTTCAGCCCTTTGGAGTCCCAGCTCCAGGGAACAGGGCATTAGCACTGGTTGAATGATATATACCGGGGAACAGGAAGGTATTGTCTTCTGAAATAAGCACAGGGACCATAAGATATTAAGTGAGAACATGGAGTGCTAGGAGATCAAGAAGAACAAAGGGACAGATGTAATAGTGTCAGACTCAACAATGAGAAGTCAAAAGCTATGAAAAACATGTGAAAAATTTCTCTTGTTTTCATTTACCTCCCAGAAGCCAAAAGAAGACTGCATAGTGAATGCCACCACAAGTTCATAAAAGCTTAAATTTTCTCGAGCATCAAATTCTCACAGACAATATAGGTTTTGAGAATGGGCATCTCATCATCTGAATAAATTAAAAATAACTCGGAATATCTACTCTCAATTTTGAAAAAGCTGCTTTTCAATTTAGCTGAAAAAAGTGTTATATATCTACCTGATGTTTCACTCTCTGAAGAAAAAAAAAAAAAAAAAAACAAAACACACAAAAAAATAAACCCAGAAACCCCCAGTAAGTAGCAAAGATTTAAACAAATCAAGTGATTTTTTCTTGCAGAAAGAAAAAAAAATGCTTTTGAATTAGTACTAATTTAAGCCATGCTTTAGCCTTAGTAAATTTTATTTTGCCGACAATGTTGGCATGCAGGTTGACTTAGGTTATAATCACTCCTTTCTTTCTCTCCTGTAATCATTTGTCACAAACCCTGATGGGGAATACAGCATCAGATTCTAAAGAAGGATTTTCCAGATAAAGTTTTAAAATACTTTTTCCACAAATAAGGAGTAATGAACACAGCAAATTGAGTGCAATACCGTATATCTAGTGAATGAATGAGTGTACATAAACTGTAAAGAAAGAGATTAGCACTTTACTGGAAAACACAATTTGACAGTGGGAATTGAAGAGTTCTCATTTTTTCTGTTAATCGCACTAGAATATGTAATCTAAATAATATTTTAAATTACTTAAAAGAATCACAACATTCTGAGAAATGCTGAATTATTTGAAGAGATACAATAATATTACAGTAATTACATTACTATCTAGTACATTATACTTATCCTAGTTCAAAGCTTAAAGATTCCACTAAGTATAGAATAGTTAACAGATACCTAAACAGAATCAAAGCCTGTTGAGTAAAAATTCAGCTATAGGTCTGGAATAACTACATTTGATGACACCAACAGAATTGTAGATTATAACAAAGTTGTATAAAATTATTATATAAGTGGAAAAACAATTTTTAGGACCTTTTTGCAAACATGTCAACAGAAGGAAAACAATTAATGTTTTTCCAAAAAGTCATTAACAAATCGTTAGACCACATACAGTTCATTATTTCTTCTTTCAATACCCCCAGAAAATAATATTGATAAGATGAAGAGCACAACAGCTGATGATATTGCTCACGAGCATTATTTTTTTTTTCTCACAAGGTACAGCTTCAGTAGGAACACAACATTAATATTCAAAGTCTGAACCAGACCCTCCTACAATCACTGATTTAGTATACATTATTGGTTATTGAAATGAGGCTTTACTTTCTTTGGGAATATGATGCACCAGTAAACACGTTCCTTGCTTCCAGTTAAAACATCACTACTGCAACTGTATGAACATTAGTTCAGATCATTTGGAAGCAGGAATATAATGTCATGCACATTGACAACATATTTAACATATGATACAGGCATACTCTGTGTCTCATCTCTTTGAGAACAGATATAACAGATATGCACCTACCCTTACAGTTTTTTACGGGACCTGCTTCATTTCAGAATGTGCTCACTTGACACATGCTATATCACTCCTTGACACATAGCAGGAATAAAAGAAAAAAATGTTTCCATTGTAGATAAAATTCTCATACAGAAAAGAAATTTCACTCCAAAAATCCCCATCAAGGAAGAGGGAGCAGAGTAGAACAATCTATTGCTTTCCAAACGTGACTGGCTTCACTTGTCCCACTTTACCAGAAGGAAGACTTTCCATGTCTACCTCAGTGTAAAAGAAAGACAAGAGAGCTCTCAAGCATCACGAGATTCATTCAGTTGGATGGTTTAGAAGCCCAAGTCTTATGTGCGCCCCTCTGCTGTTCATTCCACTTTTTTTTACCATGCTAATGACTAGGTGTTATTTTCACCATTTCAGATCTTTCTCCTTCCCTTTTCTTTTGTCTTCTCCTCTTTTCACATGTCCTTCGTCATCTTAACATTCTATTCCTTTATTCTCCCTTTTCCTCTAGAGACACTGGTGTGCCTGACGCTCGCCCCGAGCCCTGCAGTAAGCTGTTTTGCAGCTCAGACTGTGCTGGCAGCAGGGGCCCTGGTTTTGCAGCTGGGAAAATTAGGCAGGAGACAACACCAAAAGGTAATTAACCACACTTTGCTCTGCAAGCCTTGAAAGGATATTCACATTTAAGAATATGAAAACTAGCACTGAGCCAAACACCCCAGCAAGTTTCTTCAGACATGTTCAGACCTCTGATTCCTTAGCTTCCCATTTCATCTTGAGTAGCTTCTGCTCCCCACATCCAGAGGAAGAACAAAGTCTGCAACCACCTGAGTAAAGGGTCTCCTTTTTAGCCTTTGTCCTGGACAAGTCTCTGGTCCCCTACTACAAGTTTTTACTTCAAAACCCTCCCTCCTGCAATACACAGTTGGAGAGTCATGTGTGGATGCTGCAGAGCACATACCTGCTCTTGACAGAGATCTTGAAACAAGACCCTCTGCATCCACATCATGGTGCTTTCTTCTCTGGCTCAGACCATCCTCTTATCCCCTGGAGGCAGATCTTTGCCACAAACATAGTGAGGCACAGACAGCACTTCCAGATCATCATCTTTCCCACCTGGAAGTGTTCATACAGATGTGTTTGAAGAAGTTTTTCTTCACAAACACGCCAGTACAGTGAAATAATATTTCTAGATCAGCCTCTGATACATCCCAAGGTTTCACATACCACTTCCTGAAAAGCATGTGTGATCCACCGTGGGGAGTACTGTGGTACTGAGATCCACAGAACAGAAGCTGATAGAGTACAAAGTACCCCCAGTGTGACTTCTTAAAATGAGAGTAGTAGTAACCAATGGCAGAAGGAAACGCTTTAGCATCACTCTTCTGCCGCAGGCACTGGTTGGTAACCTCATCTTTGTAAGACAGGTAGAAAGAAAACACAGCATTTGCATCATGAGGATGCAGAGGCTCACGTGATACCTTTCAAACAACTGATATATGGACAGCTTGCAGACAGCATTGCAAATTAATACCAACCCACAGTAATATTCAGTGGGATATGAGCAGTTAGTCAATAATTGTTTTCAGCTCAGTGATTCACCTCATAAAGAAAAGGAAGTGTATAAGGTAGATATACCCAAAAATGTTACAGTTGCAGCAAAGATAGGGAACAGGATTGAAAAACATCTGCATTTAAATCCCAAAAGAGTTATTAATTCATCAGCAAGCAGTATATGTGACAGAGTGAGATATGTCTGTGCTGAGTTACGACTTCTACTTGCATTCTGCTGAATACTAGTCTGACCTTGTCTAAAGAATCTACTATACTGCATTGCGGTCACCCTGGCTGGAAATTCATTGAAGGAGCATAACTTAGAGGCTTCTGGGAGTGTCAGTTTCACTGCTGGCCTACCTCCAAGAAATATTTTATTTTATCATCAGGAGAAGTCAACAGGGGAAAGAGAGAAATTACCATTAGTAGAGCTGTTATTTCTTAATCTCAGCAAGCAATACCAAGAGGATATCATATCTAAAAGTGCTGTTCTTCAGCAGCAGGGACAACCATTGCAACAAGTAAAAATGACATGAAGGATAAAGGACAGAAGACTCAGCTCAAAGCCCAAATCAGCAAAGCAAGTCATGCTAGAGAGCAGCATCCCCCAAGATTTCAGTAGTTTTCAAGTGCACACATGAACATTCAAGTCTCTTGATGAGTAGAAGACATATTTGCTAAGCTTTAAATTACAACAAGCTTGTCACACTTTTTCAAAAGAGATTGTGCTAGAAATTCAAAGCTCCAGCAGCCTGAGTGAAACAGCTTTAGTCAATGTAAAGACTGAGAAGCTTGCACATCTTAATTTCAGGGCCTGGTGTGAGGTTGGTGTCAACATCCAGAGGCAGCTATCAGCCAAAAAAACAAAACTTGGGTAAGTGCTAGGAGTCCCAAAGCTATCAACAGTGACTACACTTTACTGAAAGGGTGAGAAAATGTTGACAGGTTATACAAATAGAAAAATGGAAGGTGGAAAACACATATGAAATCAAGTGCCCGAAGTACCCAAGTATGCATTCTCCAATGTGTCAAGGGAGGATAAGGAAGTACTATGGGAATATGATAGCGTTGCCAGCCTGAGCTTTTGAATTGTTCTGAATGGAGTAGTAGGGCTGGCAGAGGTGGGACTGAACAATGGAGTTTAAGTGAGTAGTGGTAGAAATGCAGCTCTGGGAGGCTTTGCCACAGAAAATCAGGAGCTCAGAGGTACTTACCTGCCCCTATTAGAAGCCACTGGATTTCACCATACAACAGAATTGCTAACCAGCTTTAATCTTCATGCTTAACTTCAGTTAGGCCTAATAAACAGTCTCTTCTATAATTCCCCAGCTATTGCACTCTCTAATGTCTGATTGCAGGCTGTTAGGTTGGTAATTCTGCATTTCACTAGTACACTGTTGCTATTGAAGCTTATAGGATTTATTCAGTTCTCCTCTACGGCACTGACTCTAGAACCATGAAAAATAAACATTTGACTGACAGCTCAGCCCCTTCACTGAGTGGCTAATGTTCATGCGCAACAAGGTTTTTGACTAACAGATAAATAAGGTTTAAATTTTTCCTCATGCATAATATTATCACAAGCTGCTGTATACCATTATAGGAACACCAGTAAAATTTTTCCATAACATAGCGGAAGGGGGGAAAAAAAAAAAACAAACTGTAATTTATGGAGGAATGAATGCACAGTGTACATTTTACAAAACATCAAACCTGCTTGAAGGTTAACTAATGGCATAAATGAGGTCTGTGCTCTGTTCTGCAACAGAAGTTCTGTGAATAGGGGGTAAATGAAAGCTTTCTATCCTTGTTTCCATGCAAGGAAATTATACACTTGCAGATTTTCAGCCATTATCCAGTAATAAAATAACTCAGAAATAAGGTTCACCGGAACCATTCATAACTGAAATAAAATAATAATTTTATAAAATTTTAAGTCTTTTTTTTTTTCACGTCATATAGAGAGGAGAATAAAGACAAAATGAGAATCCTATTAAAATCTCTGTTTAGCTGGTCAAAGAAACTGTAACTGACTAATAATAATATCTTCTACTGTAGCAATCTCTGATATATTTCCTCCACCAAGATTCAGAACAAGTTCTATAGAAGGGCTTGAATACTGCAGTGAGATATATCACGCAAATATGCACCCCTTTTTCTGTCATAACGCACACAGTATTAATGATACTTACATTATATTGTACAATACCACTGTAGACTCATAACATACACCCTCCTCCCCCCCCAAAAAAAAAAAACAAACTGTAACAGTAGATGTCAAGGCAAGTCTATTCTACATTTTTGCTAGAGGTGATCTGCTTCATCTAATATTTAATATTAGGGTATAATCAGACAAAAACTCTTAATACAATTTAAGTGTTTTCAAAAATTATTGCCACTACCTTCCTGTAATTTGAGTGCTTATAATGCCAATGTAAAGCAAAGTAAGTTTTCTATTAAAGGCACTGGTTACACAGGGATATGTTTATATTTTATTTTGAGGATTAAAGACATTTTATTCTCCACTGCACTAGTCACCATTTGCACAACAATTCAAAAAAGCAGAGGTCTGCAGATATGTTAATCAGAACTTTAAGAATTAATATAGTACTATACTTGCAAGCTGCTGACATTTCAATGGGTGTCTTCTCTTTTTGAATAACAAGATTCTTTTTGCCCTATTTCAAAGAGCTGTAAATTCCTACTACTTAATCAATCAATTTGTTCATGTAACAGCTTGGAGAGAAAGAATCTGTTAGAAAGTGGAGTTTACATCCTGGATTTCTGTGTCCTTTTCTGTCTCCGCTTTCTACATTCTTAGGCATAAATAGGCACATATGCTAATTTCTGTTTCCACAATTCTCTAAAAATTGCCATGACAAAGTATTTTTGGACACTCTGTTAATTCGGTGAGTCACGGAATCAGGAACAGGGTTAGCTACAGTATCTGGCATCATTTTGATTCTCCATCTGTCTGAGAAGACAAATGAACTGTGAATTGACAGTACTATTTCCCCTTTGTGTTATCAATCATCTCAGATATCAATATAGTCTGTTTAAGTGTATTTTAAGTACAAAGGTTAACCTCCCAGCTTCTGCAGAAGGCAAATCCAAGTCGTCCCTCATTTTTCTTTATGACCAAGAGCCATAAATGCTTTTCATTCTGTTTTGCAAAAAAAGCCTAAGATCTTGTCAGTGTCACTTGACAGTAGTCTATTTCTCCTTGTGTGTACATGATTTCAGATATGTTAAATAGTTTGGTTTTGTATCTTCATGCTTGATCTACAACATTGCCAAATTCCAGTATGATCACCAAAAAACCTTCAAAAGGAAACGGTTCTCCCAAGGAAGGTGGAGACAAAATAAAAATACTAGCAGTTCATAGAGTTTGAAATACTTGCAGTATCTGATGTGTGTGTTTTATCACAGCTGTTCATATATAGGGTAATGTATAATTTTTTCTGGAGGAGGATTGTCAAGGCTGACTGCATTAACACTGAAGTATTGTCCCCTTAGGTTATAAATTTCTGCAGATCCAAAGCATGAAGCTGTTTGGAAGAAAGGGAAAAATCCCAGAACTGTAAGCTGTGTGAGTAGTCAAGGAGACTGCTGTTTGGTACTAGCCTTACACACACAGTACAGATAGAAATACAGCCTAGAACTAAACAGCTCCATTACAGTCTTGACAGTTAAGTCATACACTTTTTTTAATCATCTCCAGGTATTAATGACAATGTCAATTGATGCTACCTTTATGATGAAGACTGTTGAATGGGAATCAAACCAAGGTATAAATGAAAAGGCTCTCCAAAAGTCAGGAAAGACAGAGCAGTGTTTGGAATAAAAATCTCTATTTAAAAAGAATTTAGTAATCATCCAAGATATGAGGACACTGAAGCAACAATAGCCCTTACCTGGCACCTTTCCAACTTTCCTGTAAATTCATGAGGAGTGACCTGGAGTCAGCCCTGGAGAAAATGACATCTCAGAAGTCTTTCTGCTTCTTTCAAGCTAAATACAAATGGATCTGATCAGTTTCTCTTAAGCCACTTAAAGGTGTTTAGCCTGCTCATTAGTAGGTTTACTGAGTAAGCTACAGTGGAACTAACCTCTGGAAGACTCCACTAATCTAAATTGTTTTTGTTGGTCGTTTGGTTGGGGTTTGGTGGAGTGCAGAGGGCTGTGGGGCATTAAGGAATGTAGCTCTATCTCAATCAGAGACTGAAGGAAATCTGCTCTCTGACAGGCCAGATAACTTCTGGCAAATCTACTTATGAACTGTTCTTTCCTCATTTATCCTCACTACATAGTATTATCCTTTTCCACCTATTTTTTCTGATCAAAAGAAAAAGGCAAAATGTTTGCAACCACAAGCTCATGCTCAGAGTATTTACTCTCCCTCTTCTCCTCATATCACTGAAGGATTTCCCAGTATCTGTATCAGAACAGTTGAGTCAGTCTCTCTGGGGAGAGCTCCATGTTTTATTGTTTGTTGAGGTTTTTTCGTGTTTATTCTCCCTTATGTGCCAGCTAGTAGCACCTATTAACAAAAGTTTTAGTCCATAGCATATTGCAGTGCACCAGAATGTCACTTCTAAGCTTTCCAGAAGTGAAGCTGGCATTAAATAACTAAAGCCAGATTTTACATGCAGACTTAAGCACCTGAAAATTGGTATTTGGCAAGGGACTGTAATAAGGATTGTTCTTCAGAGACAGTTAATTTTGTCTTAAATCAGCTCCCTCTGTGTCTACTCTTATTCCAAATGTGTTCATTACACTTCAAAAAATTAATTAACTTAATTCACAGAAATGTACATAGCTAAGCAAGGGTCCTGCAACAATAATCCTGAAAAAGGCAGGGGAAGAGTAAGGGAACAAAACTGAGAGTAGTCCAAGAGCAAGGGAAAATAGATCAGACAGGTTTTTTCCAGAGAAAAAGGCTAGTGACAGCTGGAAAAATAAATGTAAAGTGAAGGGAGAACATCGCTGCTTTGGCAAAGAGGATAACCACTGTGATTGCTCAGAGAAGTGACTTGATCCAGACAGAGGATTCAGGGCAAAAGCTACAGACAAGCAGGCAGAGGAGGTAGTGGCTTGAGGATGATGAGTAGCTAAGGAACTTGCTTCTCACCAAAAGCCCTATTTCCTCAGCTGCAGGGGGTTGTTCAGCTGTCCTGACAGTGAGGTAGGTTTCAGGAATAAAGAAACTTCTTACAGTAAACAGCGCAGTCAGGATTTGGCTGTTCTGTTTTTTGCCATTAAAACCTTACTTCGATTTTCCACAGATGACTGGCAACTCTTCTGAGTGCTCGGCAGAGGGCATGCAGAAGGCCGTTTAGGATGTACTTTCAATGTGAAATGTCACAGAACACTAAAAACTTCCCAGATCATGTTCCAGACTCTTCTATTGAGCGTTCCAGTAAACTGGAATAGTTTTAACTTAATGCATCAGAAAATTGGGAAGGGTGAAAACTGAGCTGTCACCTCACAAAATTGGGGTGTTTCAAATATACATATATTAATGTTTGCGAAGCATTGGTTACTGGAAGAAAAAGTGTCATAGAAGAGCCAGTTAAAAATTGAGTCTTTAAAGCAGAATCTATAAATATTTCACTGCAAACAAACTTAAAAATGGGAACCAGGAAAATCCTATATATAGCTTACCCAGTGCACTGTAACAGTCCACAAAGAGGAAAAGGTGTAACTAACAGTATAGAATTAGTCTTCAATGATTTCTTCAGCACATTTAGACTTCAGGACTGAAGTCCAGTTGCATATATCACCAATTAAAAGACATTTCTAATCTCACTCTGATTTATGCGATCTTGAAGTTGTTCAAATGGTACATACAGTTATATCTTCCTAATCTAATTCTCTGCAAGAAAAAAAATCCCTTTTCTAAGTTCATCCCTACCATCCCTTTGAATAATATATAATTTCTTATTCTTCTTTGCTTTTCTTCATTAAAAATTGCATTTAACTCTCCTTCCCTCTCCCTCAGCAATCACAATTATATATTAGAAGTACAATTATCCCAAAAGTTCACATGCTGCAGTACCTTAAAAAAAAAATCAGCTGAAATGATTCATCATTTAAAAGATTGAAACAGTTACAAAATATAAAGAGTAAAATCCAACTGTCATTCTTGTTCTGAGTTGTTATTACACTCAGTACATAAAAGGCCAATAGTTTGTAGCTGTAGGACAGCCCATTAAAGTCATTCAGATAATTTTTTTCTACCTGATAATGATCACTACAGCCTCAATTCTCAGAGGCAACAAGGATTAATGCACAACATCAGAACTTCTGCTGACTTGGCATGGCCTGCTAGCCACTAATAATTAAAGAATGATGCCATAACTCCTATGTATCACTCAACCACCACATTTCTGCTCTCTCGTAAGTTTTTATTTTTGCCCACTAGATTATTTAGTAACTTTGGGAGTGGGGAGTACAAAAAGCACCAATTCAACTACAAGTATTTGTATTTTTAAGGAAGCATAGTGAGACACTTTTTCCCGATACCTTTACAGTTCCGCATACAATCTCACATTGGTTATGTCCACAACAATTTTGTCTCATCAAGAAGTTCAATAATTCACTCTAAAACATGAACTGCTTTTCATGACAGTGTGATCTAAACCTAAAAGAGGAAAGTAATTCCATTACATTTCTCACTTAAGGGGAGAACCTCTTGCATCATCAGCTACTGACTAGATGACTTAAACTTTTGGCAGATTTTGCACAGATATTTAAAATTGATTTAGTGCATTCCTAAATGCATCAAATGAAAATGTAATAAGACATAATGTTTACTGTTCAATTTGGAAAACTCTGATCAGAGGAGAGATGAGTAACTGACCACGGAAAAGTTTAGTGAGTAATGTGAAGGGACGTAGCTTGTATTAGGCTTTTTATAAAAAAAACAAAATTAACATCTCAGGAAAGCACGAGGATGTTAGAGGCCACCTTTCCAGTAAAACCTCTGAAAAAATAATTTCTCCTATAAAAATGAAATGTTTAAACCACATAGGAGCTGTTAAAAATATACTTTCCTTACTTTAACCTGTATGTGCTATGCTGAAATCTCTGGCTGAGATCCCATCTCCCGCATTACATGGGAGATCCACACAACGGATCAGAAGGAGACATAAAAACATCCATAAATTGTTAGGGCCGTCAAATCTGGAAGCCCAGTCAACACTAGGCTGCCTACTTGCTAGCTAGTCTAGCTTGATGTTCACTGGTGACCACACACACACACTGATACACGCCCCTACACAACGTGTGTCCCTTCATCTCCCTCCAGGTGCTGCACTACAGACACAGGGGCTCTGCAGCCTATGGAGGACTCACACCAGAGCGTAGGAAAAGGGTATGAGAGAAGGAGCAGCAGACAGAAACCTCCGTGCACTGACCACAAACCCCTCCTTGCTGCCTCACTGAAGGGACTGAGTGTGACCTGTAGAAAAAACAAGGCATTTTTATCCTCAAAAAACTCAAAATTAGTATTTCAAATTAAATCCACAAAGCTTGCTGACTATAAGTGGTATTCCATTTTTGTCATAAAGCCTTGAGTCAGTGTTGCGGTCGATGGGGACAAAATTACGGTCAAGACGGACAGATTCTTCATTACAGCAAGTTAACAGCAAAGCCACAAACAAAAAGAAAAAAAAAATATTTTATCCTCCTTTGTTCCTTTATACTTTTTTCTACAGGGTGTACAGACTTTCTGGACCGCCTACCGACCCTCCCCTTCATGTATGTGTTCATACATCGCATGTTCATGGTAATGAACCCTGGCCCTTCCCAAGGCGGAGAAGTTAATCTGCATAAGCTCATCACTCAAGCGTAATAATATAAAAAGTTCAAAAGTTCAGGCTCCCAAGCTTTCTAGTATCTCTATCCACCTAAAACTAGTTCCAAGTACAGGGTCATCAGTTCTTCTCTTTTCTTATTGGTTCAGAGTTGTTATGCTCTCTTACTGCAGTCAATAAGCTTGCTCATCTTGCAGCTTGTTCTTGATTGCTCTCTCAGGGTAGTTTGGAATCCTTTCAAGGTCGAAGCCGTTCCTGCCCCCACAAGTCAGCACTACAGGGAAAAAAACCCACACCTTTTGGGCCTTGGACACCAAATGGACCCCACTGAAGTACCCACTGAATTGTAAAGGTCTTTAAAATAATTTGTATATTAAAAATAGCCCATTCAATTAATAAGTTCCCTTTCCTAGTTAGAAACAGAACAGTCATTAACCCTTTGATATCACACAGAAACAAAGAATTAAATAAGCAAATGAAAACACCAGGTTATACAAAACCATCCCATTGTTCTTCACTGCAACAAAGTACTTCACCCATGTTTTTTTTTCCTCCAAAGATCTAAAAAATAGTTGCAACCAAACATTTCTTAAGTAGAGCATAGATAATGTTTCCTGAATATTGCATTATACAGACGTATTTATGAAGTAGATGCAGTTTTAATGTTTCTGAATTTACATGATCAGTATTTTTAAGCCTGCAGAAAATATTTATTTGGTATACAACAGGACTGGACTGTTCAATTATTGAACATTGAAATACTAAACTTCACAAGATAGTGATCTAGTATTTTACCATATTAGTCTATTCAACAGCAACACAAAGTTGGACCCATCATTCAGAAGATCCTCCTGTTTTCAGATGACCATAAAATATTATTATTAAGCAAATGTGGAAAACCAAAAAGCTCTTGCCTCAGAGAGTCTTGGCTTCTTTTTGATAAAGGAAAATAGTTTATTTTTTTGCTTTTTCTTCTATTTCTGTATAGTGAAGAAAATTTTAATAAAAACATGTAGTTCTGCTGGAAATTAAAGAGCTATATATTGATGTATACAGTGTCTGGGCATCTTGCAGCTGCATGCCTAGAGTTTGTTCTTCAACAATGTAAAGGTAATATGACATTTTTGGGATGTAAAATTGAGTGAGGCAATTAGTGGATAATAAAGGGTTTCTATACTCTTTATCTCAGCAGGCCCATTCAGTAATGATCAGTAATAAATCCCTTTCACACTCAGTGCTTGTAAAAAGACTTCTTCATCATTTCATTTTTGCAAAACAATTACCTATTTTTTTCCCCCACCGTTTGAAATGTAGTTCAGGACACCATCCCTAGGAATCTGATTTACAAAGTGCTTAAAGAACCATCTGAGATCAAATACTGTTAGGAATACAATCAAGGTAGCAGCAATTCAGCTTTCTTCCTTGGTTGAGAAAGCCATTTCAGAGCCTGAAAAATAAGTTTCCCTTATAGTTTCTCTTTCAAAATAAGGTCTATATGCCAGGGGGGAAAAATAATTTAAAAAGAGGGGAAAAAAATGACTTCTCTAAAGAATGGCTACAAAAAAAAGAATTACCCCAAATAAAAAATGACCCAAGTTTTAAAATCAAGCTAGTTTCAGCAGCTCTTATGTCTTTAATCTTTTTGTATGAAATAACATTAACTTATAATAAAAGATGTTCAAGAAAAATATGAATTCATCTGAAATGCACTCCAGCTCTCATAACAGAGACATCATCAGATAAATGCATTGCTTTTCAATTACAAATATTACTATTTTTCAACAATTTCTCGTAATTTTTAATTTGAAACAACTATAAACAATTCCAAAACCATACACAATTCATATCATCAAGTAATCTTTTACCTCTTATTAAATACATCACACATCAGACACAAAACTATCATTGTAATATTATGTAAAACTCAAATAACTACAGTAATAAAAAGGTAAAGGCTTATGAGCTGTTACATTTAGGAAATGGGGAAGCAACATTATTTTTTCATCCAGCAGACAATTCACAACTGAAAACCAGGTAAAATTGATGAAAGACACAGATATGGGACCAGAACCAGAAGTATTTATGCATGGATCTGTGATCCTGTTTCCTTCATTCTTAACAGAAATCCCATTTCTACGTTGGCAGAACAGTGTAGGAAACACCTCCACCCCTGATTTCCAGATGTGAGGAACCGAGCTGTGAACTGTCTGTCCCAAAGCTTGCGAGCAGTTGAACTGCGGACTGTTTGCCTCGAGCTGCCCAGCTCAGGGTGTCGTGGTTTAGGCCAGGTTGGCAGCCAACCACAATGCAGCAGCTCTCTCTCCCTTCCCCTCCGGCAATGAGAAGGGACAGAGAGCCGGGCTTGGGGTTTGAGATAGGACTGGGATGGGGAGAAAATTCCCCTTTATGATCACGAGCAAAAGGCAGACTCGTTAGGGGAAGGAAAAAAAGAACATACATTTATTACAGACACTAACAACACATAACAGAGTAGGACAGTGAGAAGCATTGCCACATCCTGAGACCACCTTCCCCCCACTCCTCCCTTCTTCTCGGGCTCAGCTCTGCTCCCGATATCTCTACCTCCTCCCCCAGGGGCGCAGGGGCAGGGAATGGGGGGTGCAGTCAGCGCTGCCACTTCCTTCAGCTTCGGTGAGGGGAGTGTCCGGAACTTGTTCCTCCTGCTCCATCATGGTCCCCCTCTCACAGGAGACAGTCCTCCACAAACTTTCTCTGACTTGAATTCCTCCCACAGGCCGCAGCGTTCCCCACACTGCTCCGTCGTGGGTCACTAACTTTCTCCGACTGGATTCCCTCCCACGGCTGCAGCCCTTCCCGAGCTGCTCTGGCGTGGGACTCCCCCCATGCTGCAATCCTCCCAGCGCTGAATTACATCAGCGGGGCTGCCTTTTCCCACGAGACCCCGGCCTTCTTCGGGCACAGAACCTTGATCATCTTCCGAGCTGGAACAACAGGCCATAAATCAATGTCTGCTCCACCGTAGATCTTCATGGGTGGCAGGGGGGGCCTCCCTGCCATCTCCCCACAGGATACAGGAGGGTCTCTGCTCTGGCACACCTACCCCCTCCTTTCTTCCTCCGTTCCTCCACTGACCTTGGTGTTCATGCAGCTGCAGCAACTCCTCCTCACAAGTCCCACTGCCCGTCACCACGTCCCTTCTTAAATACATTATCGCAGAGGCGCAGCTGATTGGCTCAATTTCCCAAACAGAAGTGGAGCTGACGTGGAGCTGGGGGAGCTTCGAGAAGCTTCTCACAGGGGGCCGCCCGGATAGCCCCCTCCCCTGCCACCAAAAAACTCCACCACTCACTCAACCCAAGACACAGGGACTGGCCGCCTTACGAGGACGACTGCCCCGTCACAGAGAAGCCCGCCAACATGTCACCGTGTGACGTCGCGTGAAGGGCGGGACGGGTCTGGAGCGAGTGCGCGTGTGCAGGAGTGTGAGGGGGCTGCAGGTACCTGCTGTTGTCATGGAAACCGCAGCCCGGAACGGGTATAAAAAGGGCCGTCCAGACAAGGCCGGCACACGCGGGGCCGCAGTCGTGACCACCCCCACCGAAACACCGAGGGATTTGGACCACCACCCTCCCACGCCCGCCCCGCGGGACGCCATGGATCCATGGTGGTGGCTGTTCCTGCAATTCTTGATTGATTTCTGTCTTTCTTCTTCCTCTTTGTCTTATCACTGCTATTTTTCACTTTTTGATAATAAAAAGCCATGTTGGACATCTGGTATTTGATCTCATTTGCATCTTAATCTTATTCTTGGGATCATGTGGAAACCTCCCCAGACATTGGATCGGAACACCAACTGCTTGTGCAAAGGATGGAGGTATTCAGGGAGCAACTGTTTTAAAGCCACCTGGTTTAAAAGTGGTTTTAAAGCCACTCCCTGCCTCACAGACATTTCTAGACCCAAAGTTCTAACTGAAGTGCTACTGGTGAACACAGTATTACAGTGCAGTCTTAAGGTTAACATGCTAATAATTCTCAGAAAAGGGCAGTTACTTCTCCTCTAGTAAGCCCCAGGCTAGTCTTTCACCCCTCTTAATTCCTCCAGTGTCAAAATGAAATTAAATGTAAAAAACTATCAGTGTCTTATTTCCTAAGAATATTGGCTTCATCACAAGAGGGATCAGCACCTGAATGTTCTTTGGCTAAAATTTTATTTGTTTGCAACTATAGTTATAGAGAGAAAAATTGAAAGGTCAAAATGGTTATAACTAAGAAAGTTATTATTTTCAGTTAGCTCCTCGTAACAGACTGGGTGACCTTTCCTAACAAAAATACCATTAAGTTTATCTCATTGTAGATCATTGATTTAGTAAGTTAGAAATAGGTACTTAGTCACTTACTGTGTCTCAGTTGAAGAAAAAATGTACTGCAGCCAGTGAAGCTAAAACCAGTAGCAATATCCAACATCTTTAGCATTATAGAAATACTCTAACCACAAAGTGGTTGCTCTCAGATCTCTCCAATGTGTATCTGTTCGATCACTGATCTCATCTTCAGTGATTAAGACTGATGTATCTGTGGAAAATCTCCTTCCAATATTCACAGGAAAAGCTCTGCTTCTCAAGTACAATAAAGCCTTTAAGAAAGCCTTTGGGAATAAATGAGAGATGCCAGTCAGTGAATTGCAGCTATACAGTTAACTAATTTTTACATAGACTACAGCTGAAATACAGTGCACAATCTCATAATTAATGTTTTGGTCACAGCTGGAATATGGTATTATTAAGATGAGTGTCAGCCTTCAGTTGCTTGCAGCTTTGTCAACCTTGCACATCCTGCTGAACTTAAAAAAAACACACATTCAAAAATTCCTGTCTGCATCAGATACATTTTAGCAGATTACCTATCTCTCTCAGTGATGTGCTGCTGAAGCCAAAAATAGTGCACATGAAGCTTCAATATGAAGGAAAATGCTAAACTTTTGTGAAGAGGTTAGGGGAGCTGGCAAGGATGAACAGACAGGAAGAATACCCATGAATCTAAAGGTGATAGAGATGGGGAGAAATGGGTTTTCCATGGCGAGTTAAGCCAACTGTAAATTAGTGGGACAAAAAAAATAGATAAGAGGGAAGATACAACTTACCTTGTGAAGAAACATATTGTAGATGTGAAATATTGCAAGAAACCTGAAATCTGGAAAGTAAGAAGAGGCAGGATTTGAACATGTCAGAAGCAAAGAAACAGAAGAGGTCAGACAAAAGGAGGAACGTGTCAAAGAAAGTGTGTTCAACAGAACAGTGGCTCCAGTCAGAGCCTCCTCTTCAGTCTCAGCGCTTTGCTTGTGCCAGCAAACATCAGTGAAACCTCCCAGCTGGGTCACTCTGTGGGAACTTTGATACCACTTACATTTATTAAAACATTTCTGAAAAGTTATTTTAGTTGTATTTGAGAAAAGAAAAAGAGAAAAGTGGAAGGGGAAGGAAAAAGCACCTCTTGTTTCTTGTCTAATCAAAGACACTGTGTGAAAGGAAGTAAAAAATGACATAATTGGACTGGAGAGTTTGAGTGGCTTGTAGACAAACATCCTATATGTTTGATAAAAATTTCTTCTGTCACTGTATATTGTGAAGCAGCGAGAGAGGAACATTCACTATGATTTTTTGAATTACACTGTCACACCTACAAATCTTTTTAAAGTTCAAAAAAAGAGACCCTTTTTTTTTTAATTAACATCATAGAATTTTAATACAATTCTAATTCTATGATTCAAGCTGACAAGATTCATAAAAATGTCAAGAAGTTTATTGCCATATCAGTATCCGCACCCTGGCTGCTCAGGTTTTGTCTTTTCTGTGTTTTGTTCTTCTTTCAGCATTATATTCTGAAGCCGCACATAAAAGCCGCATTGATCTGTTACCATGGAATATAAAATTATTTTCAGCACTTTATTTACCTACCCATCCCTTTTATTAGTTTAAGTCTAACTAAATTTGCCCTCAACCTCATATATCTTTAGTAGTATAGAATTTACTTTGTGAATGTTACTACTCTTGCTCATATTGTTGATGATCTCTTTTTTCATCAAAGGTAGGTGAAGATGAGAAATTGTTGACTGAGCCCAAATCACCAGCACCGACCAACTAAAGATAAAGTTAGCATAATCAGTTGCACAACTGACTTTTTCAGCTATAACAGGAACAATTGAGGATCAGAACTTAAAAGCTGGGTGAGAACAACAGATAATTACACAGCTTTACACCTGTAGCACCTGAAGATGCTCAGGATCTCTGAAAATAGACTGTAGCCTTAGGTGCATATATTTAAAAGCCTCTATGCCAAATGTCACCTTATTTTTCTTCTTTTGTTATGTAACTGTATATTCTGTTTCTCCAAAACTGTGGAATAGTATTTGGAGTTTCTAGTTTTAATAACCCTAGGGAGATTATTTTGTGTTTCAACATCATCTTAGTTAAGGTCTGGAATGATAACAAAATCATTATGAAAAAGATCCCACTGGAGACTCAGTAAGGTATTCTACTGCAACATTTTGAAGCTAAACTTTGAAATTGCCATACCAGGTAAAACTGTATTTCTAAAGTGCAACTGACAAGATTAGCCCAGTATCTTTGCGTCTTGTGTACAGTGTAAGAGTTGACTACCCACAGAGATAAAGCATATCTTTCTCCTCTCTCTCTAGTGATTTTATTATTTGGGGCATACACACAGTCAAATTACTATCCTATGAACCACAAAGAAAGGAACGAGAAGTACCTTCTGGTCCAGTAAGTGTAATTCTCTGTTGTCAAGGCAACTAGTGAGAACTTTTTTTTCATTAGCTGATCAAGTTTAGTCTTAAAAGTGATTCAGCATTTACCTCTTCTTCTCTTACCAGAAATAATTTAATGAATCCATACACTCAAATAGCTGGTAACCATTTTCAGTTTCCAGACTAAAACTATTCATGGTCACACAGATCAGTGGGGGCTATAAAGCCATCTGAGAAACTGAATTAACACCTGGGCTATTTTCTTATCCCGAGCTTCGAGATGCTTCTACAACACTTACCTTCAACATTACTAGGATTTGCACTAGCATGTACCTACCAAAGCCACATTCACAAATGACAGAAATGTAAGCGCATCTTCAGGCCCTCACACCCTCTAAATCTTTTCTGAACTTGTTCCAATTTTAATTAATTTTTTCAGTATTCCAGATGAGGTCTCCTGCCAGAGCCTTACAGAATGTTATTAATAGTTTGCCATTTCTCCTGGAAAAAACTTTACTGATACAACCCGAGGTCATGATGACATATTGCAAAGACAGATCATGTGGACAATTCAGACTCAACAGGTAACTGAATAAATGCACACAGATTTTTATGCTTTAAGTTATTTCCAAATTATAAGCTTCCTGATTCTAGTAAAAATTCTCCTTGTCTCCATATGAATAACCTTAGATTTCATACTATTCAGTTTCATCTAATTTCTAATACCCTGTTCCTCAAAACCATCTAATTCATTATGTCTAAAATCCAGTCTCTTTCTTTATACGTGAACTTTATAACTTTATTGAATCAGCAAATTTGATTAATCTTTTTCTAATTTTATTTTTCTCCCTACTATGGTCAGCCTGCAGTTGTTTAAGGAATTCTACTTGTTAGTCATGTTCAAATCCGCCACGTGCTCTTTTCAGCAGGTATCACATCTTCTTGCATGCACCCATTAAAACAAGTTTCTAACAGTCTTCCTGTCATTGAACTTAAACTAACCCTTGCTTTGTGATAGCATATCATATGAGGTATTGAAATCTTTGTGATTCAGATCTACCACATTTCTTTCCTCCAGATAAACAGTTATATTTCAACAGATGACAGATTAATCTCATACAGTCTCCATTTGTGTGTATTTAATCAGTTTGCTACTGTTCCTCTTTTTCCTTGTTCTTCCATCTTTTACCGAATTGCTACAATTCCTTTCCCTGAACTCCTCCTGCTTAAATACAGTTACCATATTTGTTATTTTCCATTCATTCACCACCACCTGTAACAGGATCTAAAAGCAGCTGGAGTAAGAACTATACTTTCACATGCTAGTGAATAATATTATTTGCTCAAAACATAATTCATTAGTTAATAACAACAATATAAATGCCTGGCAAAGGCATTTTTAAGGTGTTTTGCTGCCACATTTCAATACTTGAAACTAAAGGTTTGTTATATGACTAAGAACCAGTGGAACAAATCTGCTGTTTGGGATCTGCTTGGCAGGATTAAGGTGATTCTCTCCCTTTACTCCACTCTGCTCTCATGAGACCCCACCCGCAGTGCTGCGTTCAGCTCTGGGGGCCCCAGTATAAGAAGGACATGGACCTGCTCAAGTACGACCAGAGGAGGCCACGAAGACGCTGGTGGGGCTGGAGCAGCTCCCTTATGAGGCCAGGCTGAGAGAGTTGGAGGAGTTCAGCCTGGAGAAGAGAAGGCTCCGGAGAGAGCCATATCAGCCTCCCAGTACTGAAAGGGGGCTACAGGAAAGGTGGGGAGGGACTCTGTCAGGGAGTGTAGGGATAGGATGAGGGGTAACAGTTTTAAACTGAAAGAGGGTAGATTCAGTCTAGATATCAGGATGAAATCCTTCCCTGTGAGGGTGGTGAGGCGCTGTCCCAGGGTGCCCAGAGCAGCTGTGGCTGCCCCCTCCCTGGAAGGGTTCAAGGCCAGGTTGGACGGGGCTGGGAGCCCCCTGGGCTGGGGGAAGGGGGCCCTGCCCGGGGCAGGGGGGTTGGAAGTAGATGATCTTTAAGGTCACTTCCAACCCAAACCATTCTGTGATTCTATTAAATTTAAATTGTTAAGAATTTTGAGGTAGCACATTGGCATCCATGTTTCTAAGCTGGTGAAAATAAATTTTTGCTAATAAACATTGGGCCTTGCTGCAGTTAGCATATGCTGAAGACTTACAGAGGCTTCATAACTTAACACATATCCTAATGTGACATGCAAGAACAATGAAAAACTCCTTCATATATATTTACTCTGAAGATCAAAATTTGTTTAATACATTTCATGGTAGTGTATGCTATTCTCAATATCTTATGCAAAAACTAACAAGAACAGAAATTTCTAAATCTACATCACTGAGTACTACATACATCCAGATCATGCAAGTGGGTGACTTAATTTCTTATTCAGATTCATATTTATATCATACCTACTGTCTTCAGTGCTAATAAGAGCTAAGGCCAAGCAATACTAAAAAGTTCAAGACTGGTGCTTAATGAGGCACGTCAGCAAGGCAGGATTAAACACCAAAAAGCATAACAAACTTAACCATGATGAAATGGTATAACTCTTTAAGAATGTGTCTCATTCTCACTTACCTGAAGAAGGTCTTAGTTGCACTTGGACTTAGCTGCTTGCAGTTAAGCCATGGAGTAACTGTGTGGCTAAGAGCACGACCAAAACAAGCGGTGTAGTCCAGGCTCAATACTCAAAATATCTGTGATTTGACCAGAGGAACTTCATGCAAAAGACAGATGTGAGAGTCTTCCTTTCCTCCCAAGACTCCTGGTAAGTGAAAGCTCTTTGCGAAAGCTCTCTGCTGGGTCAGTCCGGACAACAGTATTGTAGAAATCTTTGATGTGTTCTGCAAATTGTATATATGTAGTCAATTATATGACTTAAAATGTACGCTGGCTGAGACACACAAACTGGACTACAGCTTGAAGTAAAGGAATGTCAAAGTGTCACTGAACTTATAATTTTGACTTTCGATTGTGAAGATCAATTTGTATGCCTCTCCCTTTTTTCTCTTCCCTTGAGCCCCTTTTCCTACTTTAAATGTGAGTAAAAGGTATCAAGCCTTTGTTTCCCTGAAAGCAAAGATATCTCTCCTTGAACCGCTGAGAAGGAATATGTTAGTGATGGCAATAAAAAGTACAGCTTCCCAGATGGAAAGGGTGAGTGACATGAGTCAGTTTACCTCTTTGACACACAATAAAAATGTCTTTAGAAAGAGTTCGCATAGCTCTAGGGCCTATTTCAAGCTTTTCTGACTTTAATACCAAGGTCAGCATCGTATTTTTCATTCCACAAATCCCATTCCCAGCCTGAATGAACACTGAAGGGTTTTAGATCCTGAAGTATCATCATGATTTATCCACCAGAGACTTCTTTTCTTTCTTATCTCGGCTCAACCTGGCAGTATCTTTATGGCACTGTCTTTATGAATTTGTATAAATATGCAAGACTTTTTGTCTCTGGGGTTTGTGGTTAGTGACCATGAAGGCACTGGGGCTCTTGACAACCGACTGTGAGGTCTGATGACTTAGTCAAGTTTGAAGTAACCATCCACCTCCTAGAGACTGATGATATACAGCAGAGCTCCAGGTGATGCTGGCTTGTCTGCTGCTATTCTGGCTTTGATGATCATTTTAGGGTCTCTGATGACCCACATGTACTCTTACATTAGAGATGGCTTTAGCACAGTATCAAAGGTTTGTAGAAATTATACCCACCTAAATTATGGCATGACCAAAGGCAAAAGTAAAATTGCTTGAGTTCATTTTTCATAAGTGTTAGAGTCTGAAACTTGCAGATTTTCAATGCACCTCAAAGTGGCTAAAGCTAGCTTGCCATACTGTACTAAGATTCAGCAGCAACTTTTCTTCTGGAGCTAATGGAAGATCTGAGGGAAGGAGGTAATGTTAAGCCTAAATACAGGATATCCCTAAAAGGTTTTAAAGATTGAGTAAAATTATCCAACTATAAAATTTTGGTTTGATAGTTTGGCTAGAAAGTTCCCTTCACATTGACAAGGACAGATTGAAATAAGAAAGAAATGTTGGACCTCTTTGTGACGTGATACAAATATAAAGAAGGTCCCAACACTGCTGTTGAAAAGAAATGTGAAAGTGATCTAAATAGTGTGAAAAATCCAATCTTTGAGTCAAAATCACTGCCATCAAAACAAGGTCAGATATGATTCAATTGGTCAAAGTGTTATTTTGGGTTGATTTTCTGGAAATCAGCTTTTGGCAAATACTACATAAAGCAAATAATTCTACAAGTAAAAAAAAATAAATAAATAAAAAGTCATTAATTTGAAGGGCAGAGAACTATTAGTTGATTTATTTCGCATTATTATCAAAAGATCCACTCCCTCTTTTACAATTACACATTTACAATCTTCCTAAAACTAAAAAACAAATTGCTATCATAATATTCAGCTCTCTTGTGTGACAAAGAACAGGAGCTAGCAAGGGAGAGCAGAGAGACAAAACTGACAGGCTACTCTCCAAAACATCTTAGCCTTGAGAGTGGATGATCAATAACAACCTAATCTATTTCTGCAACACCAGCTGATATCAAATTACTTTCCATTCAATATAATAATTTACTTTGTTCACTTTAGTGACCATTAAGAAAATAAAACATACACGGTTTTTCACTGGATATTCATCAGGAGAAATAAGTGATATTACAAGAAAGATGAGTTGGATAATTTCCAGATGTATTTTCTTTCTTCATGTTACATTATAGATTAATTTCTTATTTCATGCCCTGGACAACATACAAAATTACTTATTTTTTTATATACTAACATGTAGCACTGGGCACACACCTTTCATTCCCTGAAGAATTTTATGCCCTACTCCACTCCAGATTTGTACTTCCCACCCACCAGTTCTGCTTGCTCATGACCAGAAATTCATTAACTCATTTTTCATTAAATGAAGGTCCTCTATAGTCAGGTAAGACAAGATGGAGAATCAGGTGGAACAAATAGAAGAAAAATACCTAGATGGCTGGCAGCTACTAATTAGGATGGGCACCATACACAACAACAATGAATGTGCATACATTCCTTTTCTAAGTAACGGGGATGCCAGAAAATAAAAAGTTACGGGAAACTTCAAAGCCAGCAGGATACAGGCCAAGCACCTTTTTATGTATCAGCCAGCACATCTGTTTATAGTGAGTTTGACACCGCACTGTTTGAATAGGCTCTTATGTCACAGATAAATATTCCATGTTTGTAGTATGAGATAGCCTATAAAGAGAGACTTATTTCCTCTTTCAGTGAAAAATTGCCAACTAAAGCCCATCATTCACCATTTAAATGGCCACCAGCCAGTGACTAACAGCTAGCCCATTTGATCAGAGTTGTAGTTTACTGATATGAAGGCATATTTTATGGCAGCTGTTGACTGAGAAATAGAAAGAAAACGGAGGGCTCACAAGAGGGCTTTTGACAGTTGCTGCCATGAAATGTTTTCATTTGTCACTGTGACAGTGAACAACAAGATACTGACTGAAAAAGAGGGCATGAGGACACAGCTGTCTTCAGCTAACTTTCATTGAGCCTTGATACACAGACATGTAAACACACTCGAGGTTACTTAAATTTTCTTGATCGTCCTCAATAACCTTATCAACTGTTTATATTTTAGGCATAATATAGAGCTAACCACGTATCACTGGTGCTGCAATCATACATAACAACAATGGATGCAGTCCCAGTTTCATTAAAATCTGTATAAATCTAAAAGATTACTATTTTTTTTATCACAACTTTTCTTAAGAATTTTGGCTTAATTATTTCCCATGGACAATAAAGTTTTCCGTACTCTTTCTGTTGTTTCCCTACTAATCCAAAACACCTTCTAAGCTTCTTTAAAAAAAAAAAAAAAAAAACAAAACAAAACACAAAAAAACGCCAAACCCAAACAAACAAAGACAACTAAATTAATTTTGCATTTCTAAAGAAACATCTTTCCCATACAAGTTTAACAATGCTTTTTTTCTACACCTGAAGTCATTCCTAATGCAATTTATTCTCCAAATAATACTTAAACAAATAATCATGAAAGCACTAACCTTAACCAGATATAATAAGCCTATGGACTTAAGCATGAAAAAACAACCCTATTATCCCTTAAGTATTGTTGTCATCATGCCAGCAGCAGTATAATATTTATAAGGTGTCTTACATGCTCCGTCCATTACACTCTGCATTAGGCAAAAAAAAAAAAAGCTATTGCAACTCTTACATTTTCAGTAATATATGCCATTGAAAAAAAAAAGGTCAAGGTAACAATAGTCAAGTCTTATTTCAGAAAAAAAAAAAAAAAAAAAAAAGCTTTTACTCAGACATTTTTGTCCTGTAACAATATACTTAATTTCTATGAAGACAGAAGCCGGTGTCTTATGTCATGTTGAACAGTCTTACTTCTAGAATAGCCTTTACTTCCATTAATCTCCCACTAAAAGCAAGCCCTTGCCTATCTTCCTATCCTTTTTTTTTTGTTCCTTTTAAAACTTTTTCCCCCAAACAGGACATAATCCTGTTCTAAAAGTGAGGATCATACTTTATAAACAACCATTGTTACATCACTGTTCTTGAAAGTTTAGAAACAGCTTTCTTTGTTTTCACGAGAAACATTAAAAAACACCATATATAAGCTTGGTAACAGAGGCCTCAGAGAGAAAAACAGTAATATGTAAAGTCCCAGAGAAGAAGGAAAGAAATCAATTGAGGTGGTTGTAATGACATGAAAAGTAAATGAATAAGAATAATGAGCAGGTCTGAAAGATGAAATTAGATTTTTGTTTACAATGTTTGAAGAAATTTCAATTTTAAAAAATTAAATTAAGAGGAAGTTGTCACTAACATTTATAGATGTAAAGATACATGAACATCTGAGACAATTAAGTATGTCCAAGTATGCCTAGGATTAATATTTGCCCTAATCTATAATACAGCTTGCAGACATGAAAGACAAAAAATCAAAGCAGCTTGTTTAAGAGAGGTGGTTTGGAAGAGCTAAGGCTTCTTTCCAGGGCAGATTATCAGGGATTGTAAGTGACCTTGTATATTACAGCAGCTGTTACCAACAGCATAACTAAAGAAGAGCAGTTGCAAAGGCTGCCTGAACCCCTAGCTGACCATGGCCATAGGCAGAGGGCGATGAGCAGAGGTCAACAGCAGCTAGCTGAGCATGAGTGGCCAGCTACCTCTGGGTGCAAGTGATACCTTGGATAAAAGGTAGCGGGCAGTGAGAGGATATGGGACCTGACAAACAAAAAGTTTTGAGTGAGAGCTTGCCTTGTAGATGAGCCATGGAGAAGGATTTTAAATAACTGTAGACATACTTTGGGAACAGAATATTTAGTTGTTATTCATTAGCCTGTTTCTCTTACTGCTAAATTTCTTGATAGGCAAAAAGGAAAGACGTTTATCAAGCTATTTGATTTCACTCTTGGAGGTGGTGATGGGGGAAGATTATCTCACCAGTATCTCATAATGTGTCAGCTTTCCCCGGACGCTGAGTAGGAGTGCAAAATGATCGTTATTAGAGACCTCCAAAATCTGTATCTATCCCTTCTTGCTCCCAGTAAGGTCTTGACAGAAAGGTAATACAAAGAAACTCCCCAAGATTATAATGTTCCTGAGCCTACAGCTCTGTCTTTCTTGAAGTAAAAATTACCATTTACCACAGGACAGAAATACTGTGGATAGAAAACAGGTTGAGTAGAACATACTCCTAAGGTACAATCTTCACTGTTGTCCTGCATGTCAGCAGTTGCAGGAGACCTCGCTCACCTAGTCATGGTCCCAACTTCAACTTCAAGCTAAAAAATAATGAAATCTCACATTTGGTATAAGATTAAGCATTGTTCTCAATAAAGAAGGTGATATCTCAAAATATCACATCTCAAAATATCACATTAATAATACTTTTCTCTTTATAAGTTCTTCTGAACTCACCCAGCACACTTCAAGTCTCACTCCCCTACGCTTAAGCTTCTCAATAAGTAGAGGAACCAGGTACCCTATTCAAGGAGTTAATCCACAGAAAGGTCAATATACAAGGGCCTAAAGTGTTGCATGCCACTGGCCAAAACACCTTTTCAAACTATCATTACTCTGCCAAGGAAAAATGCAGTCATTTCTATCTCTTCATACACTTGCACTTCATGTTCCCATTTCTTCAAATAAATCTACCGTCTGTCTCCTGTGCCTGTCTCTCACACACTTTCATCAAAAAACTGTTTTACTCTGCACTCTTCATT
The DNA here is from genome assembly GCF_018691265.1 of Tyto alba. Lineage (NCBI taxonomy): Eukaryota > Metazoa > Chordata > Aves > Strigiformes > Tytonidae > Tyto > Tyto alba. Next base: position 25,219,234 of record NW_024881324.1, on the reverse strand, counting down.
TCCTTGGGTCACTCACTGTATTAGAGTAGCTTTCCATTCCAAATGGAGAGAATATGGGGAATAATTTCTCCATTTCAATAAACACTTCAGAGAAAGCCATTTTGGAATACCAAATTGCTCCCAGGAGCACAGACCACTTTTCCTTCAGATAAAATTTGGTTTAGTAAAGGGACTAGAATTATCTTTAATAACTTTATTTAGCAGCTGATATATATATATATATTAAAAAAAAAAAAGTATATGATCAACTAAATATATCTGTATCTTGATTTTCAATTACCTTACCTCCATAAAGAAACTGGGCTTGGTGCCAGATTTACTATATGAAATGACTTTTCTTCACATTCAGCAAAAGCTCTCTTGATACAGAGTCCCAGAAGAATATAATATGAATTCAGAGTTTCTCAGCCATGTTATTCATAACCTGCAGGCATTTTCTCTTAAATAGTGTCAAAATCCAATAACTCTAATAAAAGGTGTAAATTCCCAGTACAAACTAATGTGAAGTTTAAAACACACACAAAACCAGCCAACAATACTGTAGTGCAAGTTATGATCCATTACAACATAGTCAACATCTTCAGGTGTTTCTCAGCTACAGTTATGCAATCAAAAACACAGATAATTATTTGAGATATTTCATCCTCAGGGTAAGTGTAGGTAGATCACAACAGAGAATTGCAGCCTTGCTTGCTGAATTATCAATGGGAGGGGAGTGAAAAAGTCAAATTCGAAACAGTTGGAGGGGTTTGTTCTGCTAAAGCAACAGAACAAAACCACTTAAACCTACTGAGCAGCCGGTGGCCTGATTCAGAAGCTGCAGTCCTAGTGAGCAGCTTGAATGGCGAGACATTGCCTTGCTGGTCAAGGACCTGCATACACCAACAGAGACAAAACCCAGGGGTCCAGTGGCTCCCTGGGACCGGGAATGCTGGCAGCCAGGATTATAATCCCACTAGGATGTTTTAAATACTGACAATTCAGTAATTCTCTCCCAGTTTCCCTCCAGCTTCCTAGAAAGAGAAACTTTGTCAAAGTTTACCAGAAAAACTGTAACATAGCAAGGTATTTTTTGCAGTACAGAGCCATAGAAAACACTTTAAAAGTCCCTCTGATAAATACAACTTCAAAATAGATTCAGAATCTTCTGTCATGCAAAAGCTGGGTATTTGGATCGCAGTGCCAGTTCATGCTATCTCAGCACCAAATCACACATACTTGGAGACTGTGAATGCAGTTTCTGCCTGAGACCAGGCAAGAGCCACGCTTCTTGCTGTTAACACACTATACTCCAAATTCCCCAAACTCTACCTTTAGAAACTTAAGCAACAGTCATTACCCTTCTACAGCTGCCTAATTTTAGTTTATACTCTTGCTTTGTTCACTATTTAAAAAATCTGACTTATTATTGGTGTCATTATCAGTGGTGGTAAAAAAAATATTTCAAGCAAATACTTCATCTTCAGAAATTAACTACATAGATATAAGCAATGGTCATCCAGCTGACAGCAAATTGAAATTGCTTCACTAGACTTAGCTCTGTAACATAATATTTATTCAATTACTGTACTCTTTGTCTCAATCACATGTTCAGAGAGACCCACATTTGCATATGAATAAAAACATCACTTTGACAAAAGACACATTGAAATAGCAGGACTGAAAAGCTAATATAACTGTAAGGAGTAGTGCAAGGCACAGACTTTTTCCTTAACTGTTTATTGCTAGCTACATAATTTAAAAATATTTAATACTGTCAATTCTTTCTTTTATGTTTATAGACAGTCTATTAGGGAATTATAACATTTTTATTATTTTTTACTCTAGTGTTTGGGTTTCATTTTAAAATACATTTGCCTCCTTTTTGGTGTTATATGAGAAATGCAAAGTGACAACATGTAATTTTTAAAACGTCTAGCTAAACATATACTCTGTTCTTTTGGGAAATGAAAAAGATTTTTGCCTAAGCCTCAGATAAAGCTACTTTTCTTCTGCACAAGTGTGTAGAAGTGATACAAGAGGATAATCTCCATCGCAGTCAAAAGCATGACGGTCTTAATACTGACAGAAGTACTTTTCTTTAGCTTCAACAACACAACCAAATGACAAAGGCAGCATTTCTTAATTTCTGATTCAAAGATAGGGTATCCAGAACAGTCAGCACGGGTGTTCTGGATGTGTGAATGTGTTATGAGCAGAAATGGTAAATCAGGTTCTTAATGCTTATAGAGGGATTTCATTCACTTAGGTTAGCTTGTTGAACTAGATATATGTAAGCTCTGAGGTTAATAAATCTTGAAACAGAGCTTCACATGACTCAACAGACAATCCTGTGCCTGTTAAAGCTGTGTAAGCAATTTCTTCAATACATAGCATGCTTTTCCATTTCAGTATGTTTTATTACTTTTGAATGAAGATGTTCATTCTTTATTGTTGGTTGCTCTTTCCAATTGTAACTGATTATACCTCTGTCCGTCTGAGGTGATGGTGCAGCTCTCAGAGACACATCAGCCTCCGTATTTTGTCTCTAAATCTGCACAGCCCGAATCATCGGAAATTCAGCCACCCCTTTCTTCCAGGGTAACGATAGCAGCCACTGGTAAGACCCAAGTATATATGCCCTTGTTTAACACCTCCTCCAGTAAACTTGCAAAATACTCTTGCTTCTCTCCTTCAGAATCTCTACCATTTAATTATGTCTGTCCTAGAAGATATATACATACCAACGGCTTTTAATCCAGTCACGATGGTTTCTTCATATTCTATTGATGCTGAAAAGTGAAAAGATTAAGCCTTGCAAAAAACAAGTAAATATAGGCCATCTCTGATGAATAAAAACATCAATATATAAGAAAGAGCTTTAGGTTTCTGAAGAGTAAAGTCAACTTGTGAGAACTATTTCCTCCCACTCTGCCTTGATCTAAAGCGTATATAATTCCTCAGTCTCGCTCCCATCCTTTACTTGTTTTTTGCTGCATCAGAGCATCAGAGTAATGTAAGCAAGATTAAGCCTTTTTTTTTTTTTTTTTTTTTTTTGCTGCTACTCCAATGAAGGTTTTTCTGTGATTAGTCTATAAAACAGACTGCATGTTTTCACCAACCCTGTACTAAAAAGGAATTGATGCAACTATTTCCTGTCTTTTTAATATAACCACTCACGTAGCCACTCACATACATGGCACCTAATCAGCCACTGCATTTGATACTCAATCACAGCATTAATCACCAGGTTTTTAAAATCCCTGTCTCACTCCTGATTTAATAATTAGTGATGCTCATGATAGCTTAATGCATAAGTTATAAAGAGTGAGCAACGTAACTATTCCAGGCCTTCCCTTCCTCCTTGTGGCAACAGAGGCCATCATTAGAAATAAACACTCAACATCTGTATCAATGTTCAGAGGCACAAACAGCAAGAGGCATATGTCAGCAGCATCTGATATTCGTTACTGCACACACCATTACTCACTCAGTTTGTTGTGCTTGCATCTAAGCCTTTAAATTTGCAAACTTGTCTTTCTCACTGTGCATTCATTGCCTTTTGCTGTCACTTCAGCCTTGTTCGGTAACCCTCAGCACTAGATAATTGATTACTCACTTCACTATCTCTTTGTGCAAAGAGTTATACTAAATCGAAACTGCCACCTCTAAATTATTGTGCAACCTTCACACTTAGGGATTAGCAGTATGTTAAAGTGTTATCTCCAATCTATACTATAAAGTTTATTGTTTTAATTAAAATGTTCTCTGTGCTCTCTAAAGAAGATGATCCTTGCTTTCCCTTTGCTGCTTACTTATGAGTCATAAAATGTTTCTAATAATCCCATATAAATTTTGGAATGAATTCACATAATTTGACTTGCTCTGTGTTATGGTAACTTCATGTATGTACAGGTGTGCAGATGGGTACATTTAATCAGTGAAGCATATTATTTGGTGGAATATGCCATAATTTACTTTTCCAGATGGGACGTCAACAGAATGTGTCACCAGTATGTGTTGGCATTGCAGTGACTGTAATGATTTTTCACCCTGTCTTTTGTCTGGTGCTAACATTTAACTTGCTCTTCCTGAAATTCACTGGCTGACCAAGCTGAGTGAAGAAAAAAATGCAGGATCCGAATTTAGAAGGAATATTAATGGTAGTCAAAATTATTTAGTACCCAAATATGAACTAAATACCAAGATGCCTGATGAAACCTTAGCAGAGGAAGGAAACACCTTCCATCACTGAGGGCTTATACCTCACTTTCCAAAACAACCAGTGTAAACTCTAGCCACTTGTTCACGTGGATGTTTGGCCATGCAGTCTAAAAAAGAAAGAGGGATTACACATTTATAGCATGTTAAGAGTCCGTCTGTAGTGGTGGGTCCACCACGATTAACCACACGTCCTTACTGTCAACCACTGCTGTCGACCATAGAACTTGAGCAGGGAAGGTCCAAAACTGACAGTTCCAAATCCTTCCATCTCATGATTTTGAATGCTACAATTGTAAACATAGGCATAATGCAAAGACATCTGCTAAAAGGTTTTTCTCCAGACGATATCAAATACATGCATATAAGAGCCTTGGGTAATGTATGCACTTTAACCCAGCTGTTACTCCTCACCTATTCTTAAGCAGTGTCTTGTTCTATTCACTAACTTTCCAAAAGCACATTGCACCAGAGCCACAAGCAAGCATAAACAGTGTTAAAGTTAAGCTATTTTCTTCTAAATGAAGGAGAATTAAAGCAAGCATTAAGTCCAAATTATCAGGATTTTATATTGAATTTATGAGTATACTTTCAGATATGCAGAAACTAACATTTCCAGAATTGCTAGTATTCTCATGTGCTTCTTTACTGCCTGCCCTTCCCAAGCTGACTTCCACTTTCAGCTGCAAGGCTGAGTGCTCCAGCAAATGAAACTCCAGAATGCCGAGTCAGTCATGCAGAAATGAGAAATACTATCGGTGTCGCTTCTGGTCTCGGTCATTTGTCCAATGTCACAAAGAACTTCAAAAGCACAAGGTATATCTTTGCATTTCTCAAATGCAGAACTGAGTTATCTTTACACATCTGTCCATTCTATTCCTAAATTTCTTCACCTTGCTCCAGACATGATCTATAGCTTTGACAACTCACAAGAACCATACACAAATCACTTCTATGATAGTATTCCAGTTTCTTCTCTAAACACTGTCTGTGTGAAAACAAAATTAAGGATCTGAAGAAAAAGATTTTGTGATAAAATAATAGCCTGGTCTATCATACACATACTCAAAGGGAAAAAAAAAAAAAATCAAGTCCTTTGTGTAAAATATATCTTTATATATTTTATTAAAAAATAATTATATATATATACATGTAAAAATTATAGCTCTTATTTTGAGTTTTTTGCCTACAAAACAATGGCCCAAACTAATAGTACAGTTTCTAATAAGTCTGATGTAATACTAGCAATGAGGGCCTGAAACTTGGGATTCAAAGAGTCACCATTGTGCTCAGTCACAGTGAAGAGTGGAAGTCACCATCGTAGTGGTGGCTGGCTAGATAGACAACGCTGTTAGCATTCTCAGTCCAAAAGAGCTTTCTGGCACTTACTCAGATGTCTTCCAATCCTGTGCAGAGGTCAGCATTTTCATTGGTTATTTTTACAGGACTTGGTAGAAGAAAGGTTAGAAAATGGAAAGCAGGACAAGAAGTATAGAAATTACTGGTATTCATATCACCCAAGATATTTAAACTAGGATTTTGGAGTTTGTCACTTGAACATGTAATCTTCAAAAAATAACGCGTGTGTAATCTGAAATTTACAAGCACATTAGAAAAAAAAAATAAAAATCATCAGCCTTTCAGTTCTTCCCCACATTTAATAACAATACTAGTATAAACTCTGGAAGGATGTTAAACAGCTTCTCCCAAAAAATGAGGCTGCTGCTGTGCAGATAACAGACTGTTTCCCCAGTATTTGGAAGTAAGAAGCAGTCAGGGTTTGCTGTCTTTTAAATCTTATTTTAAAATCTGTCTTTATCTATCTGTATTTAAATGCTGTCTTTAATCTCTTATTTTCATCCCTCAAGCTTACAGCTGTGAAACCAAGTACCAGCAGTTTTAAACTTCTTTTGACCTGGTGAACTAAACTATCTTGCTCTTATGACTCTATAAGGAACCAACCACTTTCATTGTGTGACATTCAACCAGAAGTAAATCATCACAACACACTAAAACTAAACATTTTCTAGATAATAACAATATCAGAGTTCTGATTAAACTCTTGTGGTTTGAAATGACTGTAAAAAAAAATAGGGCTGTATTCTGTCAGTATTCTATCCCTAAACCAGAAGGAGAAGTCCTCAAGTGAGACAAATTGCTTATTTACAGAGGGTCTAAATAATGCACCAATAGGATACAAAGTTGTTATTACCTAATCAATCTGGAAAAAAAAAAGCCTAGGTGATGAATTAATACAGCAACTTCATGTTTTTCAAGGACAACCGGAAATGAAGAAAAAGAATCAGCATTGCCCTGGAATTTATCAGTTTAGAGAACTCTTAGTCAAATTGCTTTCACATTCATCACGTATTTTAATCTTCCCTACCCTTACTGAAATACATCTTTTTCAAGCACTATTATGTTTAGCATTGTTTTGATCAAGGAAATATTTTTAAATAAAGGGGAAAGAATTCATTTTCTTCTTTAGAAAACATTACTTGAATGGATTTATGATGCTTCCTATCAGTTAAATATATGATAGGACACATTCTCTTCAGATAATTAAGCATTTTGTTTTAATAGATGAAACAAGCTATATTAACAAAGTAGAGCACACACTTTCCTAACTCTAGCCTTGGCATTCTGGTGTATTCAGTATTGAGGACAATGTTCTCTGAATGACTACTTTCACATTTTCAAATGTAGTTAAAAAGCAGTCAAAGTTCCTTAAAATAAAGCCTTTGTTTTCTTTGTTCCATTCCTCTGCTCTCTCCAGACTCCCTCGGTGCAGCAGGACTCATGTGGGTGAGAGACAGCCATAAACATCCCTGAAGTCTTCTTAACTTCACAGTCTGTACAGGTTCTTCAAATGACATGATACCCCAGCTTGCTTTAAAACCTCCCATCTCTACCACAGTTTTCTTTCAGAATATAGAATACTCCTGTCTGGCCATTTGATTAAACAGGGTTGTTATTGATATCCCAATCACTGAAATCCTGTCATTTTCCACTGCTTTCCTTTCCAGAGCCTCAGAAAAATCTGATTTGAAACCTGCCAGGCTGCCTACATTTTCCCTATGCCAGTCATAGTGGGCCTTTCATTGGTTAGGTAACTCTGGTTGATTAGCATTTGGATTTGATTTTTCTAGTAGCCCAAGTTATCTCAAGATTTGTAGCAAAGAGCATTTAGTTTTGGCATCCAAACTTCATCCCTGTTACTTTCTTCTATTGCTGTTATTAATGTGCTAATGCATATTAATAGGGTGCCTCTTCTCTACCTTTTGTTCTGGTTCTGAAAGAGTTCATATAACGGAGAACATTTCAATCTTAGCCATCTACATGCACAAGAAATCAACTGTATGCCCTTTAAAGTGCCAAACTTGGTTTAGTTCAGTTTGCTGAGTCATTTCTGCATCTATCATCAGAACAGAATAGCCTTCTCATTAGTTTGACTAGTTGATACATTTGCTTAACCTATCACCTAGTATCACTCAGCACACCCAAATTAACTTGTAAAATGCTTGGCACTAGGTTAACATCTTAAATCAACTGTTAGAGTTAGAAGTCTATACTTTCAACAGCATGATCCAGAGGGAAATTTACTCAAGCTATGTTGAGGAAGAGCCTCAAACTAATAGAAAAGGTTTCCTGAAGTTGTTAAGGAAAATTTCACCAGTTTTACCTCGAGGTTGGAAATTAGTTTTTTACATGTATCAGAGTCAATAGCAAAAAGATTTTCTTTCAATTGAGATCATCTCTAGAGTTTTGATTTCAAACTCTAATCTGCAAGAGTCTACCACCTGCAAAACTCTTCTGTGGCCAGTAATGTATCAGTCATTAGAAGAACATCATGATGTTATGATTCACTTTTAAATAAATAGCACTTCAACTTGGTTGTAGGTTTCTGAATTATTAATGCTGCAGTGAAGATTAATTACATATAAATATCATGCAAATAGTAGATAATTTACCTGCTTATAATTTCATTTTTCATCAAATGTCCCCAGGAGTTCTTCAAGCTTTTAAGATTCAAGGAAAGAAAAGATGAAAATAGAGACAAATACAGACATCTTTGTGTGTTAGCAGCACTAGCAAGCATAGATTTTTTTAAAAATAAGCAGTAGTATAACACCTTACCTGGCAAAACTGTAGCGACCATGAATTTTCTCAAGAGCCTAGATATATTGCATGACGACTCAGAATATCTGGGTTCACACACCATCTTAATGATGCTTTTACTACACAGATATACATAAAGTCATCTTCAGTGTTCCTTTGTTTCTTATTGTATTTCATATTAATTCTTTATTATTTCATAGAGGTTTTTCAAGGATAAAGACAGTGACCAGCAAGATACTTGTAGACTGGAAAGAAACAGCTTTTAATATGGAACATGCTTTGTATATACCACAGACACAGGGAAGGAACACCTACTTTCTAAAATGTTAGCTCTTTTCCTACTGCCAAACTATTCATGAATGTATGCAATATAACATCAGAAACTTACAGGAGAGAGGAACTGAAACATCTAAGAAGGCTGAAGACGTGTTATTTCCAGACTCTTGTCCTCACACATTATGCTACAACCTCATTATATGATTTTATATTCTTTTGGTACAGGGTCTGTGTGTCTGTCAGCTAAAGATTAGGGCCTGGAAGTCTATGGCACACTGCTGAGGAAGCGGAGCAAAGGCAGTGACAGAGCTCTGCATTCTCCTGCTGCTGGATAGGTTGAGCACACAAAATGTATAGCACCCTTTTTCCAGCAAGCTCCTCAGACATTGGTCCCACATGTTTCACCTGTGGTTATCAACAAATGAGTTTCTTGAACCTGTTAAATGTGTAATCCACTGAAGCAGGAAGTTTAAAAAAAAATTTTTTTTTAACATTAAATATATTAAATAACTGCAAATGAAGAAGTGGTAGAAATTTAAATAGAAAAATTAGTGATACAATAATAAATTTTTTATCTTTGCTCCACTGTTAGTCTTGGCTGCAGGTCATAAACAAAGTTTTTAGTCTGATGCCTAACCAGCACATCCCAATTTGAACTGAATTAGGTCACCAGTTAATGTTTTAAGAGCACAATTTTGCAAAAGCTGCAAGACAACACTGTCAGCAGCCCTCGCACAGAAAGGCGACTTCATCAGACACTGGCACCTGATTCACATCCACCTTCCCCCCCACGATGCACAGTTCTGGTTTGCTGTTGAGGCATATGGGCAGGTCACATCAGCCTATGCACTACCACTTTGAACATTTTCCCCATGACTAAGGAACATCCACATACAAGCTTCTGCCAGTCTGGCACCTAGAAAGTGAATGTATTCATCACTATATACACACTAAGATCTGTGTTCTTTCCACAGAATCCTGGGAAACCCAACGCACCAGATAATGTTAAAATGTCATAATCTGAGAAAAGTATCACTCAGTAAAAAGTCATGCACATTAAAAGTCTAAACATAAAGTATTATCAACACTCTTCCAGCAGTGATTTCTGTAGATAGTGCTTACTATTGGTAACTCCAAAAATTAATTTTACAGAGATTCTACTGTTGGAAACTTAAAAGAACTGCACAAATTTAGAATAACAAAAGTGGCCTTACTGAAATGTTATTAAAATTAATACAGATGACTTGTCTAATGATAAAACTATGATAGACAGTGATCAACATAGAGCCATAAATAGTACTGATTGTCCTTGAATTGTACCATTTCAGATCAAGCCAATCGATATTAGGTATTAGTCACAAAATTAATAACTTACTGAGAAGTGTGTCTTCGAGAAAAGAGTATAGTATTTAGAGATTAAATATTACAGTTCACCGTAAAGCTATTACAGTTCACCATAAAGCAAATCCCAGTGTACTGATTTTGTCAAAAAGACCTTGATCTTAAGCTTACAGTCATATCTATTGCTGCATATTTTACTTTATATGTTCAGAGGCTGCCTGAAAAAAAACAAGAAGTTTACCTCAGAGATAAACGGTTTGTTTTGCATCATTACTCTTGGCCAGATTCTGTCTCTCTTAGAACCAAACAAAAGAAAACTTGGCAAAAAACAATCCTATAACTCATATTTTAAGGTACCTGAGAAAACTGTAATGGCAAGTATTAAGACATCCTTATCTATTAAAAAAAAAAAAAAAAATTCTATTACTTTTGAGCTGACCAGTGAGTTTACATAATTTCAAATCTATACCTTCATTAGAAATATCTGTCTGTCTTGTTTTTATTAAATGAAATATATTCAAGTAGAATAGCAGCTGACCTTATCTTTTCCCCTTCCTCTCCCCGCTTCATCCAATATGTCATCCTTAAATACTCATTGCACTGCTTTCCATCAATACAGAAACATCTGAAGAATGAGTGAATCTCTAACCTGAAGGAAAAAAAAAAAAAAAAAAAAAAAACAACACTATGGAGTGATGAACATTATGCTTGTTACGATTTTACAGGAAGTACAGTTCAGGACAATCCTCCAAAACTTTCACCAGCCCTTTCAGAAAAGAAGGGAAAGTAGTCTATTACCTGTCAAAGCTGTTATCATACATCATGGCAATGTAATTAGCATTTATGTCTACCAGTGATACACGAGGGTAACTGGAGGTAATCCCCCTTTTAATGTGGCAAAAGCTGAATAGGATCCCAAGTAACAGATCCAAAGACAATCTTGTTCTCCAGTGTTGCTACAGGAGGTTTCTTAACATTTCAATTCCCACTACCACACTTTAAGACAGTGGGACACCTTCTAAGAACAGCACCTATTTGTCCCCAGAAGGTTTGAAATGGCTCCACACAGTTAGAAAAATAAAACACAAAAAATGTTACACCCTTTCTGTAGGGAAATATATGACAGTGATATGCTGAAAGCCTTTGCTTGGAACATTGATTCTATAAAACTGTAGCCCCTCTGGATATCAGTGCAACAATCACGACAGAATTTATCAGACAGATCGTTTTTCTCCATCTTCCAGATGGCTGGGGATGGGAAGCAGTGCCAGGGAGGGAGGTGTCCCTTAACTGCAAAGTAGTATTACAAAAAGAATAAGTGAATAGGGAACAAAGAGATATTTTCATTCATGTTCATTGCTGAAGTTTTAGAATGTTACAAATTCCCATACTATCTCTATTCTTTGCTAAACAAGTCTACGTTGCCTGTTATGGAATTGAAATGTTAATATTCCTTAAGTATTCTGAATATGAAAAAAGTTGTACTAAAAAACGTTGTATGCCCTTTAAGAAAAAATTCATGCTTCTTTGCAAAAGTCTGTAATACCTTTTTCACACTGTTAAACTTCCAAATAATAGACATCTCCATGGGTTAAAACCCAGCAGCTGTATTTCTCAAATATCCCAAAAGAATTGAAAGGACGTAGGGAGGAACACCATACATTAAGTTTCACAATATAATGGTAAAGTGCAGCATTACACACTACCTCAGTGGGTATCTTTCCCCACACACTTCACACCCTGTAACATTTTAGGATATAAAGAAAAAAATGTACACACAACATCTTTATCAAAAAGAGTAAGTGTTCACTTTTTCCCCTCAAACTGCATACAGGCTTCACAGGGAAAAAATTTCAGAAACATCAAGTGATCAGCACTGTGCTTCTGATTCCTCAGGCAAAGTTCCTGTCTAGTAAGTCTTCTAATATAAATAGACAAAAATATTATGTTACGTGAGACTATGTAGTTTCAGTAGGAGATTCACCCTAGGTACCTTTTGCCCTGTTTCTTTGCTATATATTTCAAAGAGACAAGTTTAAATAAAGAGAATATCCATAAAATTACAGAATCAGTTGAAATGAAAACTTCATTTGCTTACATCACTGGAACTCAGGTTTATTTCTAGCCACTAGGAATAAATGCAACTTAGCTCACACAGGAGGATGTAGCAGTCCCACATCCATCCAAAAGCTGAGTTTATCCCATGACTCCCCTTCATGCTGTCACTTCTTAGCCATAGCCCTCATTCTGCAGTAGCAGTCTTGTCAAAATATACCTTCACCTTGCTTCCATTACTAAGGCACTCGCAACAGAATTTATTTGTCTTATTCTGACCCCCTGAACAGAGAGCAAAATAATCTTTTTTTTTTTTTTTTAAGGTTAAACATGGTACTGACTTAGTCTTCAGTTATTCTAATTTCAGTTCTGTAAAACCTAAGTAAAGGGAGACTCAAGTGATACTAATTTTGAGAAACATTTTTCATCAAGCACTGAACCTACCAACGATTTAGGAGTTCTCTGTTTCTTAAATTTAAAGGTAGAGTTATCGAACTGATTTAATGACTGTACTGAATCTTCCAGTCACAGCAGGCCCTTCACTTTTCTGTCTCTCAACTCAAAGGTCAAAATTTTATTGATCCAAATGAACCAATTCATTAACTTAATCTTAATCTGTTTTTGTCCAGCAGCTTTCTGTAATTCACCAGCTTACTGGGAAACATCACCAGCGATGTCTTCAATGACACTCACAAGATGAGGCTACATCAGCAAGGAGACTGAATGCTTGTGAAACTGGAATTTGACACCATTTTTCTTCCCCTTAAAAGCTGCTCTTAATGATGTCTCCATGTCAGTTTCTTTCCCCAATTTGTCCTTCTATTTTCCTTTCAAAAGAGAAATTTTAATGAAAACAAGACTTTCCACAAATTTTCAGATGGTCTTAGAAATGTGTTCCTGTTAAGTGTAAGTGAAATATCTATAGTTCATAGCAGAGAAGCTGGAGTAGAATCTCATCAGCAGGCAAGTACACAGTAAGCATGAACTAACACGTAGTGAGTGAAGTCACTCATTATGATGTCTAGTGATGCTGTGGGGGAAAAAAATAAAAAAAGAAAAAAAATCTCTGTTCAGTACTAATTCAGTAATGGAGATATTGGTGACAAAAAATAGTACTGAAGGTAACTCTACCAAAGATAGTAACTTCATGTGGCCAACAGATGAAACCACAAATCAGACGTATGAAGGCTGTTGTTCCAAATTATCTATCTCAACTATGAGCGGAGACACTGCGGTGTAAAGCAAAAAACCTTTTTGTCATCAAGAATGGTATGTTAGTCCCCATTTTAATTATCATCACTCTGAATAAAGGTGCATAAACCTGCCATTATCACTCTCACCAGGACACTGCTATTTCCAAAAGGCAATCTTTTTAGGTAACAGTGAAAGATTTTTTTGCTGACCTTACTTTAGCTTCTGAATTGTCAATTCAGGATTCCTTTCATGGCTTGTGCATTTCTATGCTTTTCAAATATTTTCTGAAGCACACTTTATCAAAGTATGATTGTGTCTTGACAGTGGTTTCAGTTTTTCTGATTAATGCTGAGGCGCCTTCGTAGTTACTGTATATTCTCTTTTTTTCGCAGTGCGTCCAATTATTCTGGTTATAATGCATGGTTGAGGGTCTCTCTTCAATCAGGATTTCGATTAAGCTGTATCTTCATAGATTTTCTAACTTTCTAAACAAATATCTGTCATCTTTTGGTTTACAGGAGCTAGGTGCCATGTGTATATACTGGGTCCATAATTTAGCACATTTTTAAACCTGCTTCTGGCAACACACTTGTTCATATGCATCATAATAACAGGCTTGTCCATATTGCATTTTTTTCCCAAGCTTAGACCTCTTTTGAGAAAAACTATCAAAATATTGAAGTTATGTAGCAAATTATACCTCTCAAAAACCCAAAGGTCACATTGTAGCTTTTTAATGAACTTCTAAGCCCACAGCAAACAGGAAACAATAAACAGTGGATATGGAGTATTCACAGTTTAATAACGATCCTCAGATGCCCACGATCTCAGTACAGTGTGATCACAGTGCTGCCAGGAGTTCGTTATACATTTGGTGCAGGATGGCATACTGGCCAGCCTGGCAGTGAGCATTTGTCTCAATTCCTTTGCTGATACTCCATAACCCTGGGATCCATAGTTGATCTTACACCGTCATTTCTATTGTAAAATTTTGACTCTGTGCAAACAGCTGAGTTTTCATCCTGCTGTACAACTAAAACAGTCTGGGCTATAAGCACTGTCTTCCCTGACATGCTTACCCTTCAAGCTCTACTTCCCGCTCTGAGGTGCTACATTTTTATTTCACATCCTCTCTTCAGAAATGGTGGTCTCCAGTAATTTAGAGGCAAATCTGTTTATGCAGAAGTCTTCACTAAAATGAATGTTGCGAGTGTGAATTCTTTCTGCTGACAAGAAATTCCTGGCATCCCGGAGCTTTCACTGGGCTGACACCGTCCCTGCATGAGGGTCAGAATTCAGCCACAGCAGCACTCGGAGGTGCAAATCAGCTCCGCTTACCTCTGAGCTGCTTCATCTCTGCACTGCATTCTGTCTACGCTCCGTTAGGAATTTTCTTAAGGCATTTCCTCTGTAGCGTGATATTCAAGATGACAAAATGCAGTTTCGTGCTCAAACATGTTCTAAGCTGCAAGGCTGTGAGATCTGACTGACTTAGAAATTGAGCAGCCTGTGAAGAAAACTTGTTCAAAACATAAGAAGCATAATAGTCCATTTTTGCTAGTTTATAAATTACATTTAGCATTTCTTAGAATGATAAAAGGCAACACATGTAGCCGAAAGTCCATGGTTGAATACAACACAAAAAGCAGGAAAAGAGGTGTAACATGCCAGTTTTTGCTGGTGACATGGTCTATTGTTTCTCTTCCTCTCGCATCTGTGAAAAACCACCCATTAACTGTTAAAAGTTTCATGACTCAGAACACTTCCCAAAAGCTTGCTGTCAGGCATCTGCATGCCCTTTAGGTGAAAGTGCACCCATCTGAGTGCACTCGTGGGAACGCAGACTGAGCGGAGGGTCCTTTTAGTCATGATTGTTCAGCTATGGCAGGAAACTACTTAACCTGTCTGGCAGTATAGTGTTCGTTAAAATAATTAAAGGATCACTGCTTCATTGCTCTAAAGATTTTAGATTGATACGCATAAGTGCACACTGCATAGATGCAAAGCTCAGGACATCATAATATTGAATATTGTTCAGATTTACTTCCCCCCTACCTTTTTTTCCAATATAAAGGTTGTTACCTCATCCCAATTAACCATGCCTTGTTTAGTTAATTACTCATGATTATGCCATTACTAGTGAAATTTAAATATTTTAGGGATTTTTTTCTAACTCAGAAATCTGTTTCTAAAATACCTCCTCTAATCAAGCAGCAATTATGTTATTCCCCACTAACACCATGAGCATGTTGACCCGGCTAGTCATGTTCTGGCAACCACAAAGAGAAAAAATACATAGCAACAGTGACTACTCCATAGAAACAACAGCTGTGGAACAAAAGGAAAATCCACAGAAATGTTTTAAATGCTCACACTTGGTCATTTCACTGCTTTGGGTTCTATCATTTCAGCAAAAAAGGTTCTAGAAAAAAAGAAAAACAGTTTTAACTGAAACAATAAATGCATCATTTGTATAAAAATGCTTAAAATAATTTATTGCTTTAAAAAGCTTAAAATTGTAAAGCTAGATGATAATAAATTTGAAAACTGGCCAGGTAGGTTATTTGAAAAGAGGCAGAGTGCTCATTTCTGGCTCCCAACTGAGACTACAAAATAGCAGCAAACACTTCAGGGTGACTAACTACCCCGAAATTAATTGTAGGGAATTTCATAGCAATGCTTAAATATGGGGGAATACACTTATAACTGCTAAGCCTCACTTCCACTCTTCTTTCAATAAACTAGTATCAAGATACAGGAATTACTGGTGCAAAGCCATGCTTTGCAATGAAATCTGATAGCTGTTGCCAAAGGCTGTTCTGTTTTCTAAGCTTCTACGCTGATTTTGTTACCTCAGTTCTCCACCTGCTTCTTCTCTGTTAGTTATCTTCATCCCTGTTCTCAGGGATTAAACCTCCTCGTTCCCCAACCAGCTCAAATCGCTTCCTTCTTCCCCTACCCCCCACCTGCTTTTAACTGTACCCTGGACTGTCAATATATTGTCCGCTCCCTCTTCCATGTGTCAATCTTGGCTTTATTCCCCAGTCTTTTATTCTCCTTTTTCTCGACATCCTCAGCTGCTCCCCTCTCAGCTGGCACCTCTGTCCTCCTGCATGTGGCCAGAGCACCCTGCAAGGAAGCAGGACCTCAAGGACATTTTTCTCACCCTCAAAGGAGTCACAAGAATTCATTGTGGATAAAGTGTCTCCAGTCAGCATATTGGAAAATCCACAGGAAAGCTGAAAACTAAATCATCTGTAAATGCTAATGACAGCCCTGACAACTCTCTGCAGTGCACCAGTAAAGCACAGTTTCATCCCCAACTGTAAAAATTTGGCCAAGATGCAAAAATAGTATCCTGCATGAAGTATCAAATAAATTTTGCTATCAACTATGGCTTATGTGCCCCTTATAAGGGGCACTAACTGGAAAGAATATGCTTAATTGCTATATTGCTTTTACAGGTGAGAAAGTTCAGAGAATTTCTATTAAGCTTAAGACTTGCTGCGTAGCCCGCGTTCACTCAAATAACCAGTTTCTACTCAAACAGTCCCCATGTCTTCTGTGCTCAACTGCACTCAGTTTCTGCGTTTTCTTACAATGTGTTGGCATCATATGCAGTGCTTCTTAAGGAACTTGTATGTGTTCTTTTAAGAAAATACAACTTTCTTGCTGTTAATTGTGGGGTTTAATATATAACATTCAAGACACCATGGTTTAAACCAACAGCTTTTTGCTTCTCGCTAGTGTCCATTCCAGATATAACATTTTTCAGAGGTACTGCACTAACCTGGGCTTTATATTTCTTAATGCCACTTAATTTTCATTAAAAATAGCTAAAGAATAATTCTATCTTGCAGGTTTTCTATAGTTAAAATGCCAGTGTCTTCAAAATTTCCTATCAGCCAGTACAGTAACATAATAGGCCCCTCAAAGATAAGCTGAAACTCAGATGTACTACACTGATTTGAAAACCATATAATATATATTTTTTATTGATTCAAATACATATCCCTTGATTAGAGACTATCCAAGACAGAGGTTGGGCTAGTTTTGATGTATCCCCAGAAAATGCAAGATGCATGCTTGCATACAGCTTCACTGTAAATATTATCCATTTTCAAAGGTATTATGATTAAGAACTTAAATTTTTAAAAACCACTTCAACACGCGCCTTTCAAGCACTCATTCAAGACAGTTATATCAAAGCTTTTGTCTTTTTTCTTTTTTCTTACATAGCAGCCATAAAATTATTCAGTCCTCTGTTTCTTTTTTTAAGATGTTATTGTATTTCCTTTCACACTCTTGTATTGTCAATAAAGAAAGGGGAATGAGAGAAACATGGAACTCTAACACTGTTTTAAAAATAAGATTTTATACTAAACACACTGTATGCAAAGCAACAATTTAGCCAGAGCTTTTAAAAATCAGTAACTTCAAGGAAACCTTTCAGGCTAGCATTTTCAATGCAAGCAGGTTTTTCTTTATTTTATTTTTTAATTCATTTTTGTTCTCCAGAAAGTTCGGTTGCATTTCAAGGTATGCATGATTTTCTGTCTTCTTTATTTTTTGGGGGGGGGGCGGGGGGAGAGAGGTGTGAGAGGGGTGGGGAATGTCTATAAAAATTAGGTTAACAAGCTTTTATTATGCCAAGAAAAGCAATCTACAATGTTAACACAGTTCTGCCCTAATTATCTAGCTTTACAAAACTCTTTACACATAAATCAAAGAAATAGCAGCAGAGGCCTAAACCATACTCTTAATTCACCTCAGTGAGTGATTTTTTATGAGTAGAGGTACACTTGGAACACAAACCCCAAAATTTTATTCTACTGTTGTCATTTTCCATTATGACTTTTTAGCTAAAACAGCAAAATAAATTTGAAGAGCTCAGGAAGTCAGAACACGCAGCATTTAAGACATATTTTGTATACAAAAGTAATGTTGAACATAATTTAAAAAATCAAGGTTATGAAAAAACAAGTCAAACCTTCACAACTCATTATTGCTACCAGTTTATCTGCAGGAAGCGTTTTCCCTCTTTTTTCCACAGCCTACCTGTTACAGGGTTACATGCATGAGGCCAAGCTGGGGTGCCTTTGACAGCAGCAAGACCTCGAGAGATGATGGGAGTCTGCTCATCTCAAAAAAATAAACCACATTTTCTATGGGATGTCCCTCTGTTCATCATATTCCTGAAACTAAAGGCTGACTGCTTCACAGAATGAATACAGCATTGAGCCAAACTCATGAGTCCCTTACTAGCTGTGGTCCTGAGAAACTTTGCTAGCCTGGTATGCCTGGTTTCAGCGAGAACTATTCTCTTATTTGGGTACTCCTGCACCTTCTCTATAATTAATGATACCACCTCTGACACCATAGTGTTTCCATGCATCAACAGCTGAATGGACATCACGTAGCAATCATGCTACACCTGCAATCTGTTGTTCCCGTTTTCCATTTGCCAGCAAAATCAATTTCAGACTTCTATAATAACCCCTAGAAGTTTTCTTACAGTATTAGAAATTATTTCGTATAGTGTTCCAGTGTTAACTATGGAAAGATAAAGCAACTGCACTGTAACTGCTATTATTCAAGGCACTTGCATAAAAAAATCCCTTTGTAGTATAATGAACAGTGCCAACATAATTTGAAATCTATCTCATACAGCAAAACCCTACGTTAGGCCACAAGAAACACTGTGCTATACAGCATTTGAGATATCTGCAAACAAGACTGGATTTTTATCACTAGCACAGCTCCCTTAAATCTCATGGAGATTAATTTGAAGTGGGCTGAAAATAGACACACTTGATTTACACAGAGCGCAGGAACCACTCCTCAGAATGCAATATCCTACATATAGCTACTTGGTGTTCTTTGTTAAGTTTAAAGCAGGAAGTGTTCATACACTAACGCCAAACCCGGGAAGAGAATTAATTTTATCAAAAGCTAACATAACAAGAAAATATACCTATTGATAGCACGTGTTTCTGAACAAGCAAGCATGCATGCAGTCAGTTATGGTGGCTTTCGGGATATTTAAAAGCTGTATTTGGAAAATTATACAGATTTTTATTATTATTCCTGTATTGCTGTGCACACCTAAAGCCATGAATTTACAAGAATTCCTACAGTTCTTATCAGCTACACTTACCCACTTGTTCAGCTGCAGCTGAAGACCTAGAAGATTCCCCCTCTTGTATTACTGATACTGAAACTCACATGATTTTTACAATTCTCAACAATTACTTCACTCATTTTTCATACTACATTGCTTATTTTTAGCATAGATATTATTTTTATCAAAATAAATAATATGGTCCTTTTCCCATGTTAAAACATCAAAAGTTTAGATCATGATAAACTTATGAAAAGAGAAAACATATATGTTTCTTGATGAAATACCATCAAAGCAACTGTTGCATCTTCGGTTTCTTCAGTTTCTGTCAAATGTTCCAGATATGGGAAAGGCAAAAGACCTTTTAAATAGGTCAGTTCCCTCTAATGCAGCAGAAGTTAAACATTGCAGCAGTGTTGTGGAGCACTGTCTTCAAAACTGTCTCTTCAAAAGTTAATTTAAAGCTCTAAATACCAGGAACTGTCTGAAGGTAATAATAATTAAATTCAGTGCTTTGCTTCTGTAGATGCTGCATGCTCATGAACATTTGCAGTAGCTTAACATTAAACAGTAGTTTCACAGACTATATTTAATACTGTGCAGCCTTAGATTTGGTCAACTAACTTTTATCGGGACTCTTTCTTGAGCCTCAGAGGTCATTACTTCTTGTCTTATAGCATCACACATCTCTAACTCAACAAATTTCATCAGACACAGAGGATGAATATTTCAGTCTCCTCAATAAGCCAATATATATGCTTCCTTGCTTAGACAGAAGCTGAATCAGTTCCATAAATAAATACAGAAATAAGCTCCACTTTCCACAGACAATTCCCTAAGCCACTTAACAGTTGTTTCTACATGGATACCAAAGCATCTGATTTAAAAAATAAAGAAAAAATACTATTTGAGAGAGCATCATCTACCAAGTATTTCAAAATCTTACAAAACCATACTTTTCATATACATATAAATGCATATATACTGCGACATATGCAACTATGCACCCTGCATGTAGAGTGTATCAGTTACATTTTATTGCACATCATGTAGTAGAAGCTGTTTGTTCTTCAGGTCCAAGCTGTGGCTAGTGTTACGGTAGTTCCAGGTAAAGCTACTTTTCTGATGATGATAGAAAGGCTTTTCTGAACTGTTTGGTTCTGAAGTGTCTGAGTGGCAAGGCAAACCTTTGCAAACACTTTTAAGAGCGGGCCAAAATGTTAAAAAAGGCATTGAGAAATAAAAGCAAAAGGAGGCTAATTTATCAGATAATGTTTGTCAAGGAATGAAGTAAAAACCCACTGTTAAGCCCAGTGTTAGCCAGAATGAAGTATGCCAGTGGAAGATGTCATCTGAACGGCTGGCAAGCACAATTGCCTTGAGTGCGAAGGCAGATGCTAGCTGAAAGCCAGAGAAAATACAGAAATTTTTATCAATTAGCGGAATCAAAAAAAAAAAAAAATCTATGTGCATCTTTAGAAGAAACCATGGAACCTGGTAACACACAGGAAATGGAAGAGAAAGTTATTCATGACAGACTGCACACCTCATGTCTGAGCAGACAGGGTATTTTGAACAGTTCACAGAGCGATCACTTTTCTAACTCATAGTCTTTCTCATTTACTGCCTGAAATGCAGCATGTAGTCACTGTTCCCTAGACACACAGATGATACTTTCTACGTACGAAAAGCAGTTTGACTATGAAATAAAACAGAGTTAATGGCATGGAAAGCACAATGACACTGGTTTTCTAGGTTAGGTTTACTTGAACTAAAACAACCACCTAGTGTACTTTAAAATTTCTGCTACATGTATGAAGTTTTAACTGTCACTTCCTTTTTTAATTCTCAGAAAAAAAGCTTTTTTCTGGACTACTTTGCTGACACCTAGCGAGCCTCAGCTCGAACAGCTTCAGGCACACGAGCTCCTAGAAAAAGAGAGGTGGTAACAGAGCAGCTCTTCTTTTCACTCCACTTGCAGTAAAATATTTTATGCGGCCATATCTGCGATTCGGCAATGTGCTGAATCATATATCTGCTCAAAGAACACTGCCATACTGCTGAGATGTAAAAATGTGGAAAGACGGTAAAGAGGAGAAAGAGAAAAGCAGCACAATGAAAAGAAGTAATGGTCAAAGTCCTTCCCTCCCGGCCTAAATACCTCTTACAAGAATGACTGACTCAAAGAAACTTGTAGCTGGTTGTGACTTCAATCTTTTCCTTTTTGTGCCTCACATATTTAACTGGGATAACTCAGGGCCTGTAACTTCCAGTTAATGGCTCCTTCATTGTTTGTTTTTAATGTAAACTATAAACTACACACAACACCACATTAATGTCTCAAAATTAATTCCAGTCTAATCTCATCATTACAATAGTATCAACATGTCAATTTATCCTTGGCTTAGTTTGAGAGAATTGAGAATCTCAATTCCATGAGATTCTCAGCTTCACTGAAGCAGCTTACTATCACCTAGGAAACAGGCATCAGTTAGATGATATGGGGGTTTCTGATGTCAGAGAATTCTGCAACTTACAATGGACACAAAAGCAAATAAAAAAAAAAAAAATAAATCAACCTCCTGTTTTAAATAGAAATTGAACAACTGAACCCAAGTGCTGACTACATGTGACAACATTGATGAATACGATTGCATTTTAGCTCCCTGAAATATGGCTCCAAGAGGTTATGATCATTAGTCTTGTATAAAAAATGGGAGAACACATAGTGCTACCAACTGTCATGTAAGTTAGCCTCGAGAGCTTCTCTGGTCAGGAATTCTTAGGTTTTCCTAAAAGAACTTACTAATTGTCTTTCTGAAATACATGGCTTAACTAACTAAGATCTTAGAAAACGCACAAATGTCTGTATGCCTAAAAACACCGATGTGGAGAGAGTTGTGCTTCTCTAAACTTTCAGTATAACAAATTTAGGGTAACTGAACTTAACTTCACTGATATAAAAGAAGCCACTAAAATGAGCACTATGCAGTTCTTTGTATCATAAACATTACAGAGATGCATAGGCTGAGCACGACTGCAAAACAGTAGACAATACACAATTCTGTTAGCGAAATAAATTAGCCAGTGCCTACAGGGTGGACTTCTCTTACAATGCTCATGACAGTAGATGTGCTTCTCTTCCCAGACGCTGCTGAAGCTGCCCACGGTGGTACCAAAAGTCACTGCTACTTTCCTCCCTCGCCAGCCTGTTATCTTGGCTTGGGCACTTCAGCCAGTCAGAACACAATCCTGCATTTAAATAGGAAGTTCAGTCACTTTATTTCTTTCTCCAAGGCACAATAATCAAAATAAATATTTCCAGCTAGAGAAGAGAGTGCACTTAAGATGATAATCCCAGAGAATTTTTAACTCTCACATTCTGGCTGAACCCATGAGACTAAAAAGCAAATTATGTCCAAAACAATTAGAATTATGTGTCTATAATTTGTATTTTATGCATGTAAGATTATCATTTATCAGTGAAAAATAAAACTGTTCAAATAAAACACCAGCTTTTTATACAGTTTTTGCCTTGCAACTATATGAGGAATAGTATATTTGAGCATTTAGACCCAAATCTTAAAGCCTCAGTGTTTAAGCAGCTTTTTGAAAGTTGCAATTGATTGTCTGTGTGTCATACACACTTTATTGCTTAACTACATTTAAGTATGATTAACTGAACTTTTTGATCTATATGTCAGACATTACCACATGACACATTTCACCTTTATCCATGATAAATTTCAGACTCAAACTCTATTAGACAACTCAATAAACAATTACCTTAAGGTTCCTAAGTGATTTTTCTGTTGCTAAATTTCAAATAAAATCTCCGCCATCAAAAGGCAAATTAAAACTTTCATTTTGTGCAATTTTTTTTTCCTTTTATTAAAAGTATGCTTTTACTCTATACACATTTAGCATTTTTCATAACTCACTCAGTTTGGTCTAAAGTGCAAAAGATTATTAGTTAATGAAAAAAAGGTGGATAATTTAATATGTCATTCACTAAGATGTGTATAAATTGTAATTGATATATCCAAAATTATTACTTCTACTGTTATCCTTTACAACAATAACTATGGGCTTTAAGTAGTATAATCAAATAAATAATATATACCCACTGAAAAAAAAAAAAAAAAAGAAAAAAAAGAAAATGAGAAGAGAAACAGACCAGTCAAGATTACTTTATCAAGCAAGTTCAGGAGCAGAGCTGCTTTTATTTCAGAAGCTTTCACCCCTTAGCCTTAACCTTGTTTAGATGAATGACAGAAACTGCTTTGTTCTCATTTTGACTGTCTTGATCCCTCCTCAGATCTCTCTTATCTCCACTTAATGCAAGGAACAATTTCTTCTTGAGAAAAAGCACAGAGATGTTTTTTATCAACTGTCCCATTGCCATAGCTTGGCTTGTAAAACCCACAAGGTGCAAGATACATTAAACATGCACCAAAGCTCTGAACTGTCTAAAAATGAAGACATTTGTACTGTTTCTTTGCTTTTCACTGTCAGAGTCTTTTGAAAATGCCAATAATTTAATCCCTGGAACATACCTGATTTCCATATTCCAAATGCACCAATACTAGAGGGAAAAAAAAAAAAAAAAAAAAAAAAAAACAAAAAAAAAAAACACAACAAAACCAGTGTGATTAAATTCACTTAGAACTGCATCCAAATTCCAGATGCACCCAGTTTCTCAACATAAACTGTTAAATGCTGCCACTTTCAGCACAGCCATAGGCACTGTGAATCTACCATACAGTCAAGCCATCAAGACAATTTGGAACGGTAACAGAATTCTCAAAGATTTGATATGATAATTGAAAACACAGTATACGCCTGAAACTTTCCCAGCGAGTGTGAGAAAAGCAGAAGTACACTGTATATGTCTAACATCCAGCACGTTTATAACACATTGCCAATTTTCATTACAATGCAGCTAACCAGCAATGCCTTAACCAGACTAAAGAGGCAGGCACACTGCTTCTTCATACAGAATACATTTTTTATTCATTTGAATAAATGCTTCTGCTAAAAGAACAACAGTACAAACGCTGGAATAGCAAGCCAGATACCCTGGTATGTATTTAAAATACGTGCCCTTGTAACACATGCATAGTTAGGAACAAAGTGTATGCCAACTCTTGTAAAAGAAATTTACCATAAATAAATCTCCAGAGATACTGGAGAGAGTCCAGTGAAGGGCCACAAAGATGATGAAGGGACTGGAGCATCCCTGCCATAAGGTAAGTCTGAGAGAGCTGGGACTGTTCAGCCTGGAGAAGAGAAGGCTCAAGGAAATCTTCTTGATATGTACAAATACCTGAAGGGAGGATGAAAAGAGGAGGGAGCCAGGCTCAGTGGTGCCCAGCGACAGGCCCAGAGGCAATGGGCACAAACCGAAACTCGGGAGGTTCTCTCTGAACATCAGGAAACACTTTTTTACTGTGAGGGTGACCAAGCACTGGCATGGGTTGCCCAGAGCAGTTGTGGAGTCTCCATCCTCAGAGTAATTCCAAAGCTGCCTGGACATGGTCCTGGGCATCCTGCTCTAGGTGGACCTGCTTGAGCAGAGGGGTTGGACCAGATGAACTCCAGAGGTCCCTGCCAATCTCAACGATTCTGCGATACCACTACTAACATCCTTAGTAACAAGTATGAGACATAGGGAGCATTTTCACAAAAATAAATCTAATTCAATAAATAGAATGTATAATAAAATATTGAGGTGATTCTGATCCACCCCAACTTTCTCACATTGCCCTCCCTCTTCCTTTTTTTCCCCAGTCTTTTTTCTTCTTCTCAAACACAAGAACTCATTCATCGCAGTAAAAAAGAGCATCCTATTCATGAAGAAGTATTCCAAGATCTCTGGCTGTACAAGACTTCATACACCAAGCATATGGGTTGGATATTTCCAAGGTCTGGTTTTCCACTTGGCCATTTTAGTATAATAGAGACTAAAAACCCCTGGTCATTCAGTGAAAACAACGAGCTCCTGTAGATTTATTATTACCTTTCTAACTTTTTTAAGGGATAAAAAAGGAGGAGACTCACTCAAACCTACTTTTAAAAAGCTCAACTCAGTATTAAATTTCTCACTCAGTATGTTGGGATCAAGCATAATTTTTATTATGACGTAACACAGTGCCATAACACAGTGTAACACCAGCGCAAATTGATCAAATTTTTTCAGTCCAAAGATTACCAACCAGCATTTTTCTTCATAAGGATTTAATTTCCACTATGTTCTGTCATACCTCCTCCTATTGTGAAATTCCTCCTGTTATGCATAGATCATGTATTTCTTAATTGGCTTCGCACTTTATCCAAATAACAAACAAACTGAACTTCAAACGTAACTCACCTGAGATGTCTTGCTTTGGAAGAATAAAGAACAGATTTATTTGCCCTTGGGAAGTAAGGATTACTATGAAGAATTTGGAGACCAAAACTCAAAAAGGAAAACATATTTTAAGTGTTCAGTGATTTATTTTTTTCATTTTCAAAACTTGTTTTTGCTGGCTCGCTTTTTTCCAGAATGATAAAATATCTTCTAAATGCTTAAAATGAAAACTCAACACGTAATTATTCTGTGTTATACATTTTTGAGCTTTATCATTCCCCAACGTAGTAT
This sequence comes from Tyto alba, assembly GCF_018691265.1. NCBI lineage: Eukaryota > Metazoa > Chordata > Aves > Strigiformes > Tytonidae > Tyto > Tyto alba. The sequence continues at coordinate 25,193,288 of NW_024881324.1, read as the reverse complement.
CAAGTAATGCAAAGCAACTTAGTTTATGGGCACAATGAAGTAAATAATTTACTTGGAAAGCACAAAGTCATTTGAGCTTTCATTGCAATAATTACTATTTTTTCTGATCTGCACATTTTATGTAAAATATTTTAATTCAAACAATATTGATTTATGCAAGTTATGGAATTATAGAATTGCTTGAGTTGGACGGGACAACTAGTCCAACTCCCCGCCGTGGTCAGGGACATCTTTAACTAGATTAGGTTTCTCAGAGCCCCGTCCAACGTGGTCTTGAGCAATTCTTGGGAGAGGGCATCTACCACCCCTTTGGGCAACCTGTTCCAAGGTCTCATCACTCTCACTGTAAAAAATTTCTTCCGTATATCTAGTCTGAATCAACCCTCTTTTAGTTTAAAACCCTTGACCTTTGTCCTATCACAGCAGGCCCTACTAAAATGTTTGGCCCCATCTTTCTTATAAGCCCCCTTTAAGTACTGAAAGTTAATACAAAGGAATTGATTTTTGCAAATGACAACTCAGGAAAGGGAGACACGTGGAACACATCTTACTTCACAAAGCATTTCTAGACATTCTTTGCACACACACTTTTGCCACACTCTTACACAGTGCTCATGGACTTCACCATCAGTCAACACTTAGTTTCCACGTACAGATGGATTAGTTTCGAAAAGAAACTGAAAGGTAAAACGAACCATATAACAGTGCCCTTCCCAAACTAATCTACTATTACTTCGCTGGAATTGCAGTTTACTCAGAGGAAGCAAGGTAGCTAGGAACTAATTCAACTTAAATAGAGGAAAGAGTATTGTGACATGATATAGTAAGGGCAGTTAACAGGAAATGATATTCCAGGTTACATTTTTCTGAAGAAAATACACCTCTTGTACTCAAGTTATGCAAGTTGGTGGGGGAGGAGCTATACATATTGGCTTCCATTCTTGTGGCAGTTTAACAGAGAAACAATGAACTTTAAATTATTTGCAGGCAATTCATGTAAAAACAGTGTCTTAACAAGTCACACTGCCTTCTGTTAAACCACGTTAAGCTCTTTTCACGGAAGGTTTCCTAACTCTTCTTTTTTTGTGTGTGTAAATTTTCTTGTTCTAAGATAACACCTTTGAAAGAAAAAATCATGTTTTTACCTCAGCAAACATCTGTTGTTTTTCTTGCCAAAGTAGGATATCTCATACCCTCTGACATCAAAAACTAAAATAACTACTTCAGTTTTCAGAGTGATTGCAATGCAAATAACAGCCTCACTAAAAAGTTAAAGGGCAGTATGCATTTCAAATAATAGTTCTAAATGAAAAATAACTTAACCATGTTGTTCTTCTCACTCTTTCTTCTGCCAATTTTTCTAGTGTTGGTTCAGTAGTTCTTTGTTGTGAATATTTGTTTAAAATATTTAATACACAAGTAAATACCAAGACATTTCTATTCCTATGTGTAGACTTCTCAGGCAAATTGAGATTGGTAACATGTATTCACTGTTTAGTTTTTAAAGCCTAGATTTTAATTTTCTTGTTTCTATATTAATATACAGACACACATAATACATTATCACTTACACTGCATGTTTTAACTTTATTATAAGAACAAAAGGTATAGAAAAATATAGTACAGTAGTTGGAAAACTTTGAGGGAAAGCTGCATTTTGCAAAATAAAAGATACCAGAAACTCCAGTAAATGGTACATCCTGGGATCCACAGACATGTCAAGAACTAAGTTTTCTTCATCTGTTTAATTGACCCTTAATTTTACGTAACTGATAAGCAACTTGTCACATATGACTCCACCTCTGCAGCATTGGGTTTTCAAACCCTGTACGTGTTCTAAAAGCCTTCAGATATTTTTATGCACCTATAATGTTTATGCAATTCAAATGTGATGGTTACCAATTAAAATGTTGCATATGAGCACTAGCTAAACTCTATTTCAAGATTCATTAGGAAGCCACCCTGTACGTTCAACGCCAGATAACTAGAAGAGGATCACTGTCCAAGCAAGGAATGAAAAAAACCCACATAACAGAGAAAAAATGAACTTTCTTCAATATTGATTTCAATATCAAAATAATTTAATGAAGGATAGTTCAGAATGAAAAATACTTTCTCTATAATCCAGTTTGTACATATACCATAACAATCTACTTTTGATTAAAAAAATCCTTTTCAGTGATGACAACTGTACTTGCTGTTCATTTGGAATTGCACTGCCTACTGTGATAAAAACTTGGCTTTTTCTTCTTCCTTATAAACTCTGAAAGTGGAACAAATCCCAGTAGTGAGAACAAAAAGTTCAATGTAAGTGACCTATGAGCTAAAAAGTATGAATGTAGGCACAGAGCTCAGGGAAATAATTATTTCTGAAGAGAAGCTCGTAAGACCTTTCTATGTAGTATAGCCTACACAGAATAGCATATATTTGAAAGATTAGGTCACTTATCTTAAAATACTTTTAAAATTTATGAGATATTTCAAAGGATTCTGATGAAGCTGTAATATCTCCACCTTATTCAAAGCTATTTTGCCATTAATTTCTAAGAGAAATTTGTATAACATTTGTTCTTAAATATTCTCCAGAATACATGTATTTATCATGACAAATATCAGAAAGAACATAAGGAAATACCTTCTGTAACACTGCATTTTTCCAGACCTTCAAATTTATAGTGCCACATACTTAATAACAGCACAACTGGTGTCTGTGAATGGTTTTTCTTGAGCAATCCATTCACTACCAATAGCAGAGCCAAACGTGGAGAAAGTACATCCAGTTCTAAAATATGTCAGGGCTGCTTATTTTATCGATCTTCCTCTCCATAGAAACATTTTATTACCCACCTCTGCTACGACGACGAACAAGAAACAGTTCATTTTTTCACCTGTTTGAAGCCATATGTCAGGGAGCAGCAATGGCAATCTGCTTGGGAAGGGAAGTGGAGCTGGGAGCCAAGAGTCACCGCGGGGTGGGCAGGGCAAGGCGCTCTCTGACAAGGGCCAAGTCCCACAGCACCTGAACAAAAAATCAGAGCAGGTCCGTGACAGCAGTCGGGGCCAGCTAACGTACCAGTGACTGCCAGATGAGGCTGTAATAACAAGGCAGACCTGAGGTCGTGCCAGAAAGTTGAGTCAGCAAGGCAGGGCCTGATCGGATGAGGGTAACCAGCAGTGATTGCCAGACAAGCCCACAGTAACGAGGCAGGTCCAATTCCAGCTGCACCAAGTTGTCCCCCAGCCCAAGCTGCGAAACCCTGGGGAGAGCAAGGTTATACACTCTGCCCCCCTTGACATGATACTGCATTTCAAAAGAGCTTTTCATTGAATTTTCCCATGCCTCACCATTCCACTCCTGCTGGTGGTTTTGCAGACACCTAAAGAGATAATGCCAAGCCTCTGAAGAAATGGAGCTAATAGAACAGAAATAACAGCGACTGCCAACATCAGTTGCTTTACTGATCTAACAGCCTTTGGCATAAGTAGGATCACCAGTGTGTATTTGTAGCAGGACGGCTGGGAAGAAGAACTGGGAGTGCTGCACAGCTAGTGAATGATGAGGACATCTTGACCTTGGTCGGCCAGAAGCCTTGGGAGCAGCAAACAGGAATGTAGAAAAACAAGATAAGGATGCTGAGCTTTGTCTGAAGAAAACATCAAGGTGACAGTCAAAGGAAAACATCTGGCCTTTTCTTAATCAATGGAAAGTTTTCTGCCTTGAGCTAAAAGTGTATAGAACAGTGTGTTTGTGCTTGCAAGATTTAATTAACCAATAGGCTTAGGATAGCAGTAACTAACTTGTAGCCAATGAGTTGTCTGGTGTATTATGGACAGAGGGTAATGACCAATCAAATGTTGACAAGTATTGCTAGAGACTGTATAACTGTACAAGAATTGTTGACAATAAATGACTTTGGCAACAACTTCGACTTCAGCTTCAATTTCAACTCCCAACTCTCGACCTCTTACTTACACCCATCCGGGGTCCCGTCTCTCATGGGTTTATTTGGAAACTACCCTCTTCCCCACCACCCTCATAGAAAATCACACTCTAAAAAAATGTGCCCAGTCCACTCACTGAGAATTATCACGGGGCTTGACATCTCCACTGTGTCTACAGCAATAATGGTACAGCAAATCCACTGTTTGAAAAGTGGCATCTGAAGTGTATGTGGCTTGAAAATTCTTGGTGCAAATGACTTGCACACAGACGAAGTACATGCATCTCCTTCAGAGAGGAATGTCTTGCTAAAAGACACAAGTCCACAGCAGCTTAGAACTCCAGTAAGCATTTGGAGGATCTCCTGGAAGTTTAAGCATGGTGCTCCAAGGTCCAGTAAAGAACAATTTAACCCTCCCATCTTACATTTATTTATTGCCATGTCTGAATTAAAAATACTTCCTAAAGGAGATTTTCATACATTTCATTTGTTTCCCTGTGAGTTATTTAAAAGGAAAAAGAAGAAAAAAATAATAATTCTAAGATGGAAAGACAATGGAAAGACCTGTAGAACTAGAGTTTCAAACGGAATCAATGTTCCACCTAAATTTCATAACTGGTTTGGCTGTAGAAATGAATGCTGAAGTCTCCACTAAAATATAAAGACAATTATTCTGTCTTCTAATAAATTTTTTTATTTGTTTAAATATTAGCTTTAGGCAAGAAATATATTTAGCATCTTTATTTAATAAACTAATTAATGCACCCTTCAAATTCCATGTATTGATTTGACAAAAAATTGAAAACAGCTTCTCCACGGCAGCATTTATGTATGACAGATGCAGCAGGAATATTGGTTCTTTCTGCTTCTTCTTCTGCATCACCTGTTATTGTGAATGATTAGTGGACCACTAAGATACATGACCTACTGGACTCAGCAACAAATGTACACTGGCTTTTTGATGATTAAATAAGTGTGCTCGACGTGTGAAGTCAATAGTGTTCAACTAAACGGAGCTGCTAACATTTCTCTCTTAAGATGGATATGTGGAAAGATTCCTACCTAGCTGAGACACCAAAAAAGCTGCAGCACATCAGTAAAAAAAGGAGAAAGGGAAGAAAAAAAAAAAAAAAAAAAAAAAAAAAAACAAACCAAACCAACTAACCAAAAAACCCCACAATACATAAAACCACAACACTGCAAAATTAGAGCAGAAGCAAAGCTAAAATTGATGTCATAAAACTAATAACCTTGATGAAGATTGACTGAAATGTGGTGTACTAGCACATAACAAAATATTCAAGAATTCTTGTGGAACTATTTTATTCCTATCCATTACATATTTATAAGTCATGAACCAGATAATATGGAATTCTAGGAGCTCTCAAATGCTTATTTTCCTATGTAGCACAACGAAATTGTTCTCCAAGTGGTGAAACAGGTGTCAGGTTTTTCCAGTCCCACCTTCCCTATTTAGACAGCAAAAAAACTAGAAACTATCAGCTAGGAGATAAATCTTGGAAGATCATCTTGAAGGATATTAACTAGTATGAATGAGCAACTGGGCTTAGCTTTCCACAGATACACACACACGCACAAAACAAACAAACAAACAAAAAATCCTTAAAAAAAAAAAAAACAACCAACTTTGCATTTAGCTACTTGAAGGTAAGCCCCGATACAAGCATATTTACCATTGAAAAGTAACAACATTCAAATCACTTAATCTTTATTCAAGCTAAAATTAAGCTCAAAAGAGTGACATAGGAACACTAAGTATTTGTCATGATCTGTCAAGACTTGAAAAGTAGTACTTCAATCTATTTACCAAACAATATCACTCTAAGATTTAGCATTTATAAGCTTATCATAGAGGTTTATTGAGAACAATTTTCTAAAAATACTATAATGGAGTCTATGCCTTAGAAAATATGTTTTTAGAAGTCATCCACTGTATAGCTAACTACCTATTGATGTTTACTTTTAAAAACAGAAAAGAACTCTAAGAAACATTTTGTTTTTTAACATCACTTGACATCACACAGAAGTGCTACCCCACGCAGTACCCAGTGCTCTGGAGGCTGAAGGGTTTTAAGGTCCACAGCAGCAATGTAATTCATATCTGTTCGAATGGTCTTTTTGTAGACTGGACACGAATACAGACGTGGATCTTTTGAAGCTGACAAGAAAGAACAAACAAAAACCAATGAAACTCGGTTGAAAAACCAGGGCCCTAGGGGACTAGACATAAGGCAAATGTAAAACTGAATCAAAGTTAATATTACATGTCTCTCTGTCACCACCAAAGAAAACTCTTACTTGATTCTCACCCTGTTCACTACTGTACTAATGCCAGCTGAAGGTCACATATGGCTTGAAATTCCTGTAGGTTTAAGATTTAACATCAACACCTAAGTACTGGAGGTAGCAAGAAATGTAAATGGACACTAGCGTGATTAGTGTTACTGTTAGTTCAATCTGTTCACTGAACATTACTTCTTACAAATATATTATTGGTGTATCAAAATAAAATATGCCCTATTTTGAAATGCTTTTATTATTTCACAGTATAAATTGTCAAATTCTTCACTAGAGAACTAGAACAGTAGTCTAGTTGCGCTTAATGTTTCAGTGTTCGTTATTTAGCATCTTGGCTGCTGTCACAGTGATCATGCCTCTTGTAAAAGACCAGCTACAGAAAATTCTAACTAAATAGTAGGTAAGCAGGCTTTGCTTTTGGAGGTGGAATGCTTTTCGACAGAATTTTCCAATTGTATATGCAATAGTGGATAACCCTATCTTATTTTACATCTCTATTCAACAATATTTCCCAATTTATATGCAAAACCCCCCCACATTAACTTATTTATTTTCACAAAACAGCACTGGCCTTCTGCCCTGTAAGTTTTCTTTCCATTCTTACAGTCCTTTTCTGCCTCAAAGAGAAAAACATCTTCTACCACCTCACTCCACCTTCTGCTTGCTTCTGTTAACTCAAAAATAGCCTTCTCCAGAAAAAAAAAAAAGGGGGGGGGGCATTTTTATAAATATACGTTACATATATAACATGTTATCCATAAATACCTCTTAAAAGATATATATGGGGTTTAAATATATATCATATATACATTTTAATAAATATATTATATGTTATATATCATATTTTAATATATAAGTATACATACTTATATAAGTTTTATATATATAAAAATTACATGGGGTTTGGGTATGTGGGAAAGAGGTTATTTGGGTTTAGGTTACAGAGGTTAGAGTTTATGTATGTAAACACCAATCTGCTTAATCTAGGACATGTGTTGTCAACAGAAGACTGAATGCAAGCATGTTTGTCAGAGGACGCAGAGAACAGCTCATCTGTAATGGGTTTAAAAAGTTAACCTCATTAAGACCAGAAGGTAGAGACCTATCTAAATATTAAGAAAATAAGTGTCTATTATCACTTATCAAGGAAGTCTGAAAGCTTATTTTCTAGGGAAGACTGGGAAGGCTCCACCATTGAAAAAGATCCTGTATGCATACAGTGAATAGTGACAGCCTCATGAAATCCCTAAAGTCCAAGAGACCTCCATGACGTTGAATAAAATGTTACACTGAATTCTATCAAAATAACATCCTTTACAATACAGCTACTTACTGTTATTCTCTGCATATATCCTTATAACTGGCATCATCTCGAAGAGCACCTTGGGCTTAGATTCTGTCAGTCTCATGTTTCTTCTGTCCCAACCAGCTCCTTCCAAATACAGCCCATACACATAGACACCTTCCAAAGGAGCACTTGTGATATCATCCTTCACCCATTTAGTGACCTCACTGCATAGCACTACACTGTCAAGAGCCCATCCTTTGTTAGCCCTTGTTATTTCCTGCCCAAAATAGAAGAAAATATGGAGGTTACATTTTAACATGTGCAAAGAGCCGATTTTTTCCAGGCATTTATTAGAAACATACTTGTATGGTCATAATTTATCCTCTTCAATATAAAAAAAATAACTTTTTATGATATCCACGTTTACAGCAGTTTGACTTCTCTCTAAGCTAGTGATGGCATGGTACTAAGAGAAAGATTTCAGTTCTTTAACCACTACATCCGATTTTCAATCTTTCTATTATATACAAAATATTAAGACCATACCAAGTAACATAACCACTGAATGCAAACGGTAACTGGCTGTTGCAAATATGAAAATTTTACATCTTTCATGAGATGAGAAAACATTAGCTGCATGTGCTAAGTAAAACAGTTCCAATGACAAAAGCAAAATGTACAATTTGCTGCATATTTTCTGGGGTTACTTTCCTTTTCCCATACCTATACTCTTCATTAACTCTATTCTTAACAATGAATAGGAACTCACTTAGCTCTAAAGTTACATAAAGAGACTGCAAAAATCCCAGGGAACACTTGAAGACAGGAATGCTTAAGATTAAGCATATTCTTCAAATTTAGTCAGTTAGTGCACTGGACAACACCCCTTTATCTTGCCCAGTCCTTTACTATCCCATGCCAGACCTACGTTTCAACCCAGTCTTGTAAATGTTTTCCAATATATGTTTGAAGTAATTGGAATTAATATTTGTTCCACACTACAATTCATTAGTTGGTTTAAAAGACCGGAAGGGTTGTAGTCCAATGATTGTTCTGGCTCTTCATCTGTCTCATTTCTATTTGTTTAACCACACAGCAAAACCTAGAAATTCTCTTTGTTTTTTACTTGGGACATTAGGTTGTGCTATACCCACATTTTCTCCTTGGGGAACCAAAAAGTTCCATTGATTCCAACTGTTTCAGATCCTGCTACTAAACCTTTTCCACAAGCTTGGGTCCAAAAGAAATCCCAGTTTAGAACTGTTTACTCAAACGAAATATCTTGTTATATAATTCCAAGGCTATATGCCTACAATTTTAGTAGAAGAGGTCAACAATTAGTACTCCAGATGGACAGTTGAAGATTATACTACCCAAACCTCAGAGAAAGAGGGAATATTTTACTGCTCTGCAAATCTTCATTCTCTCCTCCAAAAGTCAGCTTTTTCCTGAGATCCCATTGGATTCAAACCTGAGTATTCTTTCCCAATTTTAGAAATTCCAGACAATTAGTATCCAGTGTGTCCCTTTATGCCAACCAATATGGGTGTTTATTGCTCGCTTTTAAAGTAAAAAGTAGCTCATTTGTCAATTGCAACTAGTGCGCTGAGCAACCAACACAATCACTAAGGTGACAGGTAGATACATTAACAAATAAATCAAACTTCATACTTAGCATGCATTAATAAAGGAAACTCTTCCCCACTTCATGAAGAGAGACTGAATCATCAACTGAACTGCAGAAGTGTAATTTACAACTAATTCTGAATAGCTGTTCTGGCAAGTCTCCAGCCAGGTAAGTACTGAACACAGACCAAAAGGGAGGGAAAAAGGGAAAATCAATTAATGGGCTTAACACCTCTTCCCAGGAATATCTCAGTGGTAACATGAGACATTACTTCTCCCGTCTACAAGGTTGTAAGGTAGCCACTACATACATGGGGCTCGGTCAAAGTAGGAAATATAATTTAACACAGAAGTTGATACACTGAAAAAGTATGTGCAGAGTAAAATCAGTTCAGTCAGGAAATGTTAGACAGTTATGCAGTCACTTATCTTCCCTGCTGACATGATGGAGCCATGTGTATAGTCCAGCTTTCAGCACACAATATATATATTTAAAGGTAAGTATATCAAAGAATAAGCAGATTGAGACTTTAATCACAATTTACCTGCCTCATTGCAGTTAAAAATCCTTGAGGATTAAAAAACCCCGTCATCCAGAAGCAGCTTGGCCGGCTTTCAAAAATCCAATTGTAAAATTGGTGGTTTCTTTCTAGAAGCTCAGTAAACCAGAAACCAAGTGTACTGGAAGCCCAAGATGCCTAAAAATTGTAAACAGCACGTTCATTTTAAAAATTTATTCAACAGTTTTAAAACACCATATTCATGTCAAGAAAAGGTAATTCCTCACAAGGTAGTGAGCAACATAATATTATCAAAGCATATTTCAAGCTCATTTTTCATATCATAACTTTTAACCAGACAGATAAAGGTTGCATCCCACTGACACCTGATGCAAATTCTTGCTCTTTTCAAATTCATGCCCACCATTCCATTTAGACATGCTGTGGTAACTGTCCATTTTAAGAAGTTTTTGCAAAATCAGATAGGAAACGAGCACAGGACAAAATGTGAGAACCTGAAGGTGCACAGATCCATGGGACCTGATGAGATGCATCCACAGGTCCTGAGGGACCTGGTGGACAGAGTAGCTAAACCACTATCCATCATATTTGAGAAGTTATGGCAGTCTGCTGAAGTTCCTGCTGACTTGAAAAGGGGAAACATAACCCCCAATTTTAAAAGGGAAAAAAAAGAAAACCCAGTGAACTACAGGCCAGTCAGTCTCACCTCTATGCCTGGCAAGGTCATGGAGCGGATCCTCCTGGAAAATATGCTGGGGTGCATGGAAAATAAGGAGGTGATTGGTGACAGCCAACATGGCTTCACTAAGAGCAAATTGTGCCTGACAAATGTGGTGGCCCTCCACTATGGGGTTACAGCTCTGGTGGATAAAGGAAAGCAACTGATGTCATCTACCTGGAATTGGGCAAAGCATTTGACACTGTCCCACATGACATCCTTGAAGACACGTGCATTTGAAGGATAGATCACTCAGTGGATAAGGAATTGGCTGGATGGCTGCACTCAAAGAGTTGATGTCAGAATGGAGAGCGGTGACGAGTGGTGTTCCTCAGTGGTCGGTGCTGGGACTGGCACTGTTTAACAACTTTGTTGGTAACATGGTCAGTGGGATCGAGTGCACCCTCAGCAAGTTCACCGATGACACCAAGCTGTGTGGTGCGGTCGACACGCTGGAGGGAGGGGATGCCATCCAGAGGGACCTTGACAGGCTGGAAAGGTGGGCCTGGGCAAACCTCATGAAGTTCAACAAGGCCAAGTGCAAGGTCCTGCATATGGGTTGGGGAAATCCCAAGCACAGGTTCAGGCTGGGTGATGAGTGGATTAAGAATAACCCTGTGGAGAAGGACTTGGGGGTATTAGTGGATGGACTACGAGCCAGAAATGTGCACTCACAGCCCAGAAATCTAACGGTATCCTGGGCTGCATCAAGAGAATCGTGTCCAGCAGGTTGAGGGAGGGGATTCTCCCCCTCCACTCTGCTCTCGTGAGACCCCACCTGCAGTGCTGTGTTCAGCTCTGGAGGCCCCCAACGTAAGAAGGACGTGGACCTGCTCAAGCGAGTCCAGAGGAATCCACGAAGATGATCAGGGGGCTGGAGCACCTCTCATATGAGGACAGGTTGAGAGAGTTGGGGTTGTTCAGCCTGGAGAAGAGAAGGCTCCAGGGAGACCTTAGAGCGGCCTTCCAGTACTAAAAGGGAGACTCCAGGAAAGGTGGGGAGGGACCCTTTATCATGGGGTGTAATGATAGGTTTTAATCTGAAAGAGGGTAGATTTAGATTAGATCTAAGGAAGAAATCCTTCCCTGTGCGGGGGGTGAGGCGCTGGCCCAGGGTGCCCAGAGCAGCTGTGGGTGCCCCCTCCCTGGAAGGGTTCAAGGCCAGGTTGGACGGGGCTGGGAGCACTCTGGTCTAGTGGAAGGGGGCCCTGCCCATGGCAGGGGAGTTAGAACTAGACGATTTTTAAAGTCCCTTCCAACCCAAACCATTCTACAATTCCGTGAAATTCCTTTTAAAGTTAAGGGGTATGTTGTTTGGTTGGTTGGTGATTTCGTTGGTTGTTTTTAACAGCAAGGGTGATCAAACACTGGAACAAGTTGCCCAGAGAGGATGTTGACTCTTGATTCTGGAGAGTCCTGGAAAACCTGCTCTAACTGACCCTTCTTTCAGAAGTGGGGTTAAATTAGACTACCTCCAGAGGTCCCTTACAGACTCTACTATTCTCTATTTCTATGAGTACAAATCTTAATTTTAATCTCAAAGAATAGCAAGAATGTAGCCCACTATTTTTCTAAAATCCATCATCGTATTTTAAATTATTCTCTTCTCTCTAACTTTTTTCTCCTCACAGTATGTAGCAGGCTGTTAAAATGGGAAATACCTGCATCTTCCACATTCACTTCTATTTTTATAAATGAAAGAGACCTTGTTTTGACTGTGTTTATTTTAGCCCAAAATCTATTCCAGCAGTTGCAGAGTTCTGGTTAACACTTGTGTTTGAAAAAAGTATTTACTGTATAACTAGTAGCTTAATCTAGATCTACAGAAATAATTATTTTTTTTCCCTTACAAAACAAGTGATGTACGCCTACCTTTTTCCAGCTAGCTGGAATCCTTCCGTCATACATGCAGTCTAAAGCATCCCTCAGATTTTCACTCATAACTATTGTCCCATCAATGGCAAGTTTTAGATCAGTCAGAGTGCTTCTCACTAGGGAAATAACTCTCTGCATTTGTTCAATCTCCTGTCGCAAAAATATGTTCATAGGTTGAAAAGGTCCCATGTTCTTTAGTTTCTCTTTTACCTGTAGGTAGAAAACCAAAGATCCTTCAACAGAAGTAAAAAGCAAAGTTGGCATTATGTCAAGGTTAGGCCTCAATAAAATTTTTAAGACATAATACTTTTATTTAGGAAGTTAAACGGTCAGTTTGGCATCTTCTTTGAATCCTCTGCAAGATAGAAATACAGGATTTGTTCCAGGAGAAATCTATAATGCTGAGACTGGCTAAGTTTTTAGTCTAAGGATTTCAGCTTTAGTTCCAACAGACAGTTCCCAAGGTTCACTTTGCACAAACCACTCAAGAGAGATTGCTCCAGCCACTTTGCCTCAGCATAGTAGCACTGTTTATCAGAAATGACTGGGAAATATCAAAATGCCAGTCAGTCTTGTATTCTAATAAACTTTGCTGATATATTTTTAATCAAAACTCTAAAGTTAACAAATTAACAACAACTGTATGGACTTAAATAAAAATTTTGTAGTCAGTATGGTCCTACTGGGTGAAAAAATTATATATATAACAGGAATTTAATCCTATACAGGGTAATTGTCCTGTTCTTAGTAATATGCATATCCTTTATAAGTTTATCAGTATTTTGCTACACAAAAATGGAATTTAGTTTTCACCATATGAAAAAGTTTAGTGCTCCACATTCACTTTTATTAATGGAAACTAAATTTCAATTTGTCATTTCTGATCAGAGCTGATCTGCCCAAAAAGAGCTCTTGTAAACTTAACAGGGCTAACTGTAACTATACAATGAAACTAATAAGATATGTCTTTATTAAACCACATGTTTATTTCTGGAGATGTCGAGTAGAATTTGAAGAGACTTGGACTAACAACTACCAGGAGATTTAGCCCATGAATAAAGCAGTACCCTTCAGAGAAAATCAACAAATTTCAATCCTTAGCAGATCTTAGACACCTAGTTCAGTCTTTTGGAAAGTCATAAAGCTCAGGCTTCTAGAAAGACTGTAGGTCAGAAACTTCATCAGGTGCAAACTTTTGGAAGACTGACAGATAATCAGTATTCCGAATTCAGAAACATTAACCCATCTGTTCAGATAAAATAGATTATAATTATGTCACTTGAGGGAAGGAAGATTACATAATAGAAAATGGGCTACAGAAAACGCAAAACAACAGATGTAAGGCAGGGGTACTTGAATATAGTCTATACTCATAAGCATATCCCACATAAGGGAAACTTATTACTGTGTAAAAACAGAAAAGAGGGCCTTAGATTGTACAAGTCCCCTTGCTCCTTCTCATAGCTCAGCATCCTGACAGAAGAAATCTGGCATTCATAAGCAACTTAGCATGAGGACCTGATACAAAGTTAACTTCCATTAAAGAGTAAGTAAAATGGCAGAAGGTTAAGGATAAAAGATTTCAGTCTCCTCAAGAAGGAGATGGCAGGCAAACTATCTAGTTAATAAAACATCTTACTACTTAGATGAGCAGGTGGCTTATTTGGGAATCTATGAAAGTATAAACATGGGTGTGAACTTCTTTCTGACCACACATTGGGGCCATTCACATCCATTTCATAACAGAAGCATTGTAAATGCTTTATTACTGACATAACTAATCTCACTTGCTTTTAAGCTTTCACAACTACAATGAAATACATAAGTTCAGCATGCCCTGACACAGGAAATATAAGAACCTTAACTATTTTATAAGCATTTTCCTATCTTTTGTTTGAAGCTCGTAATCAGCCTCATCTGGGAAGAACTATAATGTCAGCAACCTAAAATTCTGGGGCTACAAAGGACAACTAAGAACTATGGAATAAGACACAGAAACAACACAAATTGTCCAAACATTCAATCAAACTGTAGTCCCGGATCAGGACACAATACAGTCAATTGGAGTGTTCATGTATTCCATGCATTCAATCACCAGTAAATGTCTTCTAACTGTAAAACCCTCTCACTTTGAGAGTCATTTCATCTTCCACATAACCAGAAAGTTGCTATTTCAGAAAAGAAATGGCTGGAAGGCAGCAGGTGTCCATTACAAATATAATTACATAGGCTGTTACATGTTATTATGAATCCTGAGATACTAACTCTAGGCTTCAATCAATGAAATCTACCACTTGACAAGCTTTTCATCATTCACTTCACTGAAGAAGAAAGCAACTTAACACATCTTCAACATGTAAGCTGAATCCCAAAGTAATACATATGTTAAAGCTGTAGTACTTTTAGAAGCATGAATACACTTGCAACACACCCTCAGTTCTCTACAGTGTCAACAAACTTAGTTAAAAGCTGATGATCCTACCTCCCCCATAGTGCAAATGACAAGTTAAGCTTTAAGTGGTTTAGTATTTTGAAAAAGCTCTTACAAAAACACTTCAGTGTACATTTGGTGACTTTATTATTAATGTTAAGAGTCTGGTCAGACTCCTTTAAAATATGTTTTTGAAGTATTGCCTGTATGAGTGAATTCAGACATGCTGTTAGAAAAATTAATATAGTTACTACTTCTCTTTTTTTATCCAAACAAAGCAAGATGAAGCAAATGTTTTTGACAAAATTTCATTGACTCACTTCAAATGGTACATAATCAGCAGGAAGCTTTTCCAGCATATCATCAGCCAGTCTGGCTACAACTGCCTCTCGGGTTTCACCTCCTCCACCAGAGCTATCTTTAGGCTGAATACTGAGGATGATGTCCAATACATCTTTGGAAAGTTTACTTTGGTAAGTGATATCCGCATTGGGATGCAAACCAAACACCTCTGGTGTATCATAAGCAGGAAGAGTCTACAACATAGTAAAATATAAAAAGAACACAGCTGGAGATGGATTTATAACCCAACTATAAAAAAACAAAACAAAACAAACCCGGAACAAACAAACAACACAACAACAAAAATCACATCATCACAGCAAAACCAAGTAACATACACATAAAAACAACCTCTTGCATTGTAAAGTAAGAGACTAGATGTCTTCAAACAGTCTTAGGGCAAATAACCAAATAACTTGCTGTGATCTATTTGTCATGTCACAGTGCAAATCACACCAAGGGTCACACCAAAGTTAACAACAAATTCAGTTTTAACCTCTATATGCTATTTTAATAGTCAGCTTGTACTTTCATGTATCTACGCTTTTTATTACTGTGAGATTGTGCCCAATACTTGGACTCCATTCTTTGACCTCTTTAATAACTGCATGCCTTCAGGTATGTCCCTCAAGCAAATTACATGAAAAAGAAAAGATTCCTGTCATGGCAATGATAACAATTAGTTGTCACTAATAGATATGAAGACTGCTAGAAAACAATAAAGAATATGTGAATAAAAGACAAAATACAGGTACTCAGAAGAAAAGACAATACATAGGGAGTCAGGAACTTGTGAGAAACTAGTGAATTGGGTTGTTTTGTGTTAAAAAGCGTTTATTTACAAACCTGTATGTACTGAAGGTATTGATCCACCACAGCACATTTGGGTATGCTGTATCCTTTGTAGAAGCTGAATTCCTGACTGAATGTATTTTCACTGAACCAAACCTTTACAAAGGTGTTCATGAGTCTTTTGTCATAGTCATCTGTCACACGGCCACCATACTGGATCTCACCTATCATGTAACAAACAGTACTCCAGGAGATCCCCTAAAACCAAGCAGAAAGCACTGATATGTTAGCTAATCCTCTTCTCACCTATTTACATTTTCCATAGCAAGAACAGCTGATATACCAAGTCCTGCATCTCTGTCCCTTTTGGAAGAAAGTTATTTTCTTACTACTCTTTTTTTCCTGTAACCCTGCATTCCAAGAACACCCTCAAGGATTTCTCAAAATAGAATTAACTGACAACTAAATCAAGAGGCTATTCCAGCATCTGGGCAAGAGGGATACAGCTACACCCCAATAATGCTTTCAACTTCACTTAAAATGCCAATCACAAAGTGATCTGCCACAGACCTCTATACAACAACTGACCATACGAAAGTGAGGAATGCAAGAGGAATTCTTACACAGTCATTTAAAGTCACTTTCAATTTCTTTATGCTGCTGAGATGGGTTGGAGGAGCCAAATCTTATTATTTTTACTCAAAATAGATTTAAACAAAATAGTATTTTAAATACAGGGTGACATTTTTAACTATCTGACTTAACTAGTATTGAAAAAAAAGGTCTTTAATTCTAAGGTTTATATTTCTGAAGGAGACAGCTGGGAGGGATTTAAAACTATTTTTTTAATGTACAGGTTAATATAGAAATTTAACATGCATAGGATTAGAAGCCTAATTTAAACCTGCTGCTCTACAGACATGTATACTCAGAATGCTGAATGCTTGTGGAACAAAACAATGTTTGTGTTTCAGTTACTGGGAACCATGTATATATATTCCACTAATAGAAAGATGTATTACTCGAATCCACCTTCCCCACAGAAACATTAATTACCTTCTTTGCATCCATGCCATCCAAGTGGTTTTGAATGAACTGCACAGTAGCATTGAAATCAGCTTGATTAAACTCATAGGGTATATTCCAACCCAGAGATCCAAACTTGCGTCTTTCTTGAACAGTAGAGTGTAGAAAGGCTACAGCATACAACATCGGTTTCCATTGTACCATGTCACTGACATCTAGTAAGTCCTGGCTGACACCTATTGATTGTAAGTGGGCTTTATAAGACACACAGTAATAGTATTTTTCAAAACTACTTCAAATCATTGCTAAAACATCACTCCTGGAGATATTGAGTTGGCTCTCTGCCTCTCCCAAGAATAAACTGTTGTCCTACAAAGTGTTCTATGCTGGAAAGTTTATAGCATGTTATTAAACTGCTGCTCAAATTAAAAGAGAAAACTTCAGGAAAAAAAAAAATCCCACAACTTACTAATAGCTGAATTCACATTAAGTTGCTTTCTGCACAGGCTCTTAGACCTTTATTTTATGCAATGCAATGTAAAGAGCACTTAATAGTCAACAAAGATTAACATGTCACTTTTCTGCCAAAAGACACAAGAACGTTCAAAATTTAAACACTTTGAACTGAGATATTAGAAGCCAAGATTTGGAAAAAGTAAAAGCATTTCCTGTTTTGCTGTCCAACTACTTCTGGCAACCGAACTTCAGCAGATCTTCTCTTCCTTTTAATTTTCAGAACTTCTAGCTCAAACCAAGGATCAAGATATGTCCTGGCATCATTGTGATTATTATACTAGCTTACACCTACTATCACTGGCTACAGTGTGAACACATGATAACACCAGAGAGTCCAAAAATGAGTAAAATTTAATTTTAAATCATTAGCACTCTATCACTCACCACTATATGTTCTCTTTAGCCCAGCTCTGAGCCCTTGTGGTGGTTCATTGGTAAACTTAATAGACATTTGAAGAAGGGTGATGGGGAACTGTTTGTGAATGTCAGTTGTCATCCACAGTCGAAAGCTTTCATGGACAGTCTCTGTCTCTATTACAGTGTCCATCAACTCCTTCAAAAAGTCAAGTCCAAGGTGGCAGTTTTGCAGAAGTGCCCAACCTCCCTAGTTTAAAACAACAGAGTATAATGTTATCAACACTGTTTACTAACTGAAACCACTAAAATCACTCTTTGCTTATGCTGTAGGAACAAAGCCAACACATCTAAGCCATAGCAAAACATAGCCTGTTATACTTATCAGAGCTGTTAAAGGAAGAAATCCTCCACAGTCAGTTTTGCAACACTGGCTCACCAAATCAAAACCAAGGCCTTAATCATTTGATTTCATGTGCAAACAGAGATCAGCATCCATAGTAATGGTACACATACAGTTAACAGAGCGGGTTTTCTCCAAAAGAAAGCTCATGTGAGCTAAGCTCTGGGCTGTTCTTGCTGAAGGCACTGCTAGCTTGTTTGGTTTTATCATCTAAACAAGTGGTCTTTACTTGCCTTATTTGTCCCATCTGGTCTTCTCCAGCAGTTTCTACCTTTTCCTTTTCAGCACATTTAAAACATATCTGGACATGACTATAGTGTTGATAATCTGATAAATCTTGATTTATATAAAGGGAGCTCAGAAGTAGCTCCATAGACCAAGCTGCTAAACCTTGTTCCTCATGAGGGTCACTGGCTTGGAAAATAACTAAATATACATACTTACTTAATCTATTGCTACCAATCAATAGACATCTGACTTCCTCATGTGCATTACCATACTTCATATAGACATCTTGCATACCTCTTCATTAAGAGAGTATGTGAGACAGTGAGGGAAAGTAACTGCATTTCTCTCAATCAAACAAAAGGAGCTTTTCTTCCCTATGTTTTGAACGAGTTTCTTCTCATGTGATCTGCTAATTAGCTCTTAATGTGAAGTTGTCAAATAAGAATCTGAGGCAAAAGTCAGGGGAAAACCGGTTATATAGACAAGGAAATGGCTCATAACGTAGGAGCGCAAGAAGTTTACTCTGTTCACATCAGCAGGCATAGCAGTACAACCACCTGATCAGCAAAGCATGCTATATGGGAAGATCTCAGCTTTTCTTTCTCATGCAGGAAATTTTATTCGTTAATTCTTCCATGTTTCACTTGTAAAATGCCTGTGCTATCAGATTGTTCATTCCAATTCAAGATCCAGATTACAGCAATACAAAATATTTTGCTATAGAGTCTTGTTTTCCTCAAGGTTATGTAACTATCAATAGTATATTTGGAATTAAACTTCTTCATTTAACAAAATATGACTGTATTTCTAAAAATACAAAACTGAAAAAATGTGAAATGCTTGCTGAAGAATATTTAATATTCATGCAATCCAAACAATCAATTCAGCTATGTATAACAGCCAACAACCTGCAACAAAAACTCCATTTTATATGAAAAACACTGATGTCTGCACAGTATCGAAAGGCTTGTTATGGCCAATTAAATGACTATGAAAAGACAGTTCTATTGCTTAGGACACTCATTCATACAAGTAAATATAGATTTTTGCATCAGCAGTAACTACCCACCAAATAACTTTATTTCATGACAGGATTTTTATTTCTAAGTGTTCAATATAGATACAAAAACCATTCAGATTTTTGTCTCTTACATGAGCCATTGTCTGATGTAGAAGTTTACGAGCATGGATTTCTTGGCCCTGGCCCATGGAAACATAACGTGTCTCTGTCTTCAGTTTTTTTCCCAAAGCAATAATTGAGTCTGTAGGATCAGAGCCCATGGAAAGAAAGCATATGAGAGGAGTATGTGGATCTGACTCTTCCCATGTCTTCTCCAAGTCCAAGATGACTCCCTCCGCATATTTCTCTCCCATAGTGTCAATGATGTATTTCCTGGCCTATATTAAAAAGGGTAAATTTAACCTGTGACATAATCATTTAATACTGTTTTCTTCCCAGTGTAAATACAAGCAATAAGTAAACTGAAGAACTAAGGCTGTTATAAATTTATATCAGAAATACAAATATGCAACAAATGTATTTTTACATGTTAACGTATCATACTATCTTTGAAGATGTTAATTCTTACAGTCTTATAAAACCAGTTAAAAATTTAAAAAGAATTATTATACTACATATATCAAGATGTATTGTTATCTATAATATCTATAATTACAGTATAATAAAAATAATAATCTTACTAAACCTTTAGAAAGGTTTTAATGATTTAAAGATGATATCTTCATTAGATAGTATAACTTCTAATAAATACTAGAGAAAAAGGAGAAAAGGATGGAAGATATGCTTCAAAAGTATTAGGACTTTCCCACCTTTGTGTTTAAACAAGCAATGACTTACTACTGGCAATAATGAAAATAACTGTCACTAAGTAGAAGATCCAGAGGAACAGGTGAGGACTATCTCTGTTACTTCTTATTCATTTATTTTGAAAATTGTTAGATTATTGCTCCTTTTTACTAAGAAATAGAAAAGGCTCTTTTTCAAACAGTCTGAGATGGTCTTCCTTGTATTCTTTATCACGACATTGCTTTTGTCCTAAACCAATCTTCCCCTTAATACCTCTGGGTTGCTTCTCAGAGACAAAAGATATCCAGCATTTAGTATTTAATAAACCATCAATTTTCATAAAACCATCATAAGATGAAAGTGTATCTCGCCCATGAACAGAACTGAGGAACTAATTTTGCACGATCCATTTCAGACAAACATCACATGTCTGAGATTTATTATACAGTACAATTTAACCTTCTGTTGACCGCAGTTATACCAGTAACTGCTGAGACTTTCTCTGAATCCAGTCACAATATCTAAAGGTTTGCATCTGTAAAATTAACACCACACTTTTAGTGATGCATTATGGCTTCAGTAAACTTCCAACCATTACTCTGAAATTGTCCGCAACTGCATAATTTTTATTCTTTTGCACAGGAGAAGAACATAGAGATTAAAAATAGGTTCCTAGAAGCCGATTTTTCTTAAAATAAGGTCTAACCATTTAATAAACATTATTTTTATATTTATCTCTTTTGTAAATCATTGTCTTTTAATGAAAAATTTTGATCAGACCTTAAGATAGATTTTTCTAAGGTGAGTCTAACTCTTCTGTGCAATAAATGGTTCCTCAATTGAATGTTTTGTTTTCACTCAGCCAACTGAGTTCATGAAAAGATTTTACTTCAGCCTAACATTTTAAAATATTTTATTTCAGTCTAAAAGGATTTTAACTTCAGCCTAACATGAAGACACTTCTATAATCCCAGTGAGTAATATCAGCAAGGTAAACTGATAAAGCAGAACTGGATAAAAACATATGTTTCCAGATGAAATCCTTTCTCCATAGTAAAATCATTGGCTGATATTTTTTCAGCGTAT
The DNA here is from genome assembly GCF_018691265.1 of Tyto alba. Classification (NCBI taxonomy): domain Eukaryota; kingdom Metazoa; phylum Chordata; class Aves; order Strigiformes; family Tytonidae; genus Tyto; species Tyto alba. The sequence continues at coordinate 25,172,015 of NW_024881324.1, read as the reverse complement.
TGAATAATTGTGCTAACACTGCCCTTATAAAAAAATGCACAAATTGTCTGAAAAAAAATTTTTTTAAAATGCAATGTGAAGGTCCATTGCAAAAAGTTTAGCATTAAATAAAAAAGTATTGAACTGCTATCCTGTAACTATTATTCTAATGACACTGAAGTAGACTATGTTGGCTATATAAATGTACCTGAGCTATGGTCCTGTCCGGACACCACGATCTGATAAGAAGAAGATGTCTGAAGCAGTCCAGGGATTGACCATAGCCACTAGGAACTAGTTCTTCTTCAGGATTCTCACTATCAAACCAGATTTTCCACTGTTTCTCTGCTCTGGAAATCTGAAATTATACCATCAAAGGATTAAATCTCACTAAATAAAAAAGTCACATTTCAACTGCCACTAGGTCACAAACTTTTAATGAGGGTCAGAGACACGTAATCCACACACAGGCATTTGTTTAGCAATGCTAGTACACACATTTAGCAAGGCTATCAAAAAAGGAGAGTATAAGCTTTCAGATTTTAAGTACAAAATTGTAGAATGCAACGATGCCCTTAAGTATTCACATTCTGAAAAAAAATGAGCTACTACTCAGTATTTTCCATTAATGATATAATGGCATAGCAAAGTCAGAACAGATAGCTAGGCTCAGACATAGCTTTGAGAACACTAGTTACATATCTGCTCCTCACACAACTGTACAGAAGGTACTCTTCACGTATATCAAATGCTAGTTATTTATTCCATTAGCTACCACACGTTTAATGTCTGTTAAGACTATTCATACAACTGTTGAATGTACAGAACACCCTTTCCCTAAATCTTACTGAATATAATCAGAGAAATATTGGAACAAGACTCATAAAATATTGTGTAAGAAAGCACAACAGTGATGCAAGATAGTCTAACAACAGGACGAAGATTCAAGTTGCATTACACGAATTGGATAATAGCAAGTTGTATTTCAATCTGAAAGTATTATAATTATATTGAGTGTGAAACATTCTACTTTCTTCTTATTTTGTGTGTGGGGGTGGTGGTGGTGGTTAGGTCTTTTTATCAATAAAAGTTGCTAGGCAGTCAGGGCCACAACTGTGGCTATCTGCTATCAGTTTCTTTCTGTTCTAGAAAATAAACCAGTCTCCCACCACATGCCTTGATCACTACCAGATGGTCACCATCAAATAAGAGATTCATTTTTAAAATCTCTTACTTACTTGATCAAGAATATCTGAAAATTGTTTAAGCTTACTAAGCTCCACCAAGTTCAGCCAAGTCATATCCAGAATCCATTTAGCTGGTTTAGGAGGACAAGCTTTAAGGTCTAGGGAAGCACCACCTGCAAGAAATTAAGAATTGGAATTGTTGAAGACACCCAAAAGACAAATAAAAAAAAATAAATAAAATAGGACCTCTTTGAAAAATGCAAACTAGATACTGCAACTACTCATTTCACATGACTAAGTATTCCCAGTCTGGAAAGAGATTACTTAATAACTAAGGACGGTCATAAAGAAATTTCTGAGTTAGGTATCATGCAAAGTTTATTTTCAAATCTTATTTTTCATCTTACTTTAAAACACAATTTTTTAAGAATCCATAACAGCTTCCCATTACAAGCTACATCTACTTTCCATTGTAAATGAATAAGCTTGAGTTTATGGAGAAAAAACTGAAGAAGTTTAATTTCAATATTATTTTCTTAGGATTTTTTGTTGTTATAGATACTGTAATAACTTTGCCAATATTCATATTTGCTTTCCTTGGAATTCAACTAAAGCTAAAATAAAGCAAACATAAAATAAAAATAAAACACGAGCTACAAGAATCCAGATTTTTAATCATGAGTTTACAGGGGTTTCCTACCTTATAAAGTTATGCCATCTTTGGTGAAGCAGAGTTAGCTTTTTGGGGTTTTTTTTAATGATGTACCTTAAACTTAATCTTTGTTAGCCAGTTTATCTTTTGAGGATTTACTATTTGGAAGAATTAACAGTTATAATCCATAAATAAACATTGCCTGGAAAATTATGTATCTTGGAAAGGTAATACAAAATAACTCCAAGCTTTCAAGTGAAGATACACAGTGCTTGCATACAGTTAAGACTAAAGCCATGAATTTGTCACATTCAGCTAAGAGTCTGATATTCTTCTAAACCATTAGCATCATTTTCTGTTCCTATTTCCTTGCTCATCCTCCTGTAGTTATCAAGTAAACTAAAAGATGTTTAGTATAATAATGATTTTTCTAAGTCACACACATACCTGGTGGTATTTGAGCAGCAGACATAAACATCAACTGAAAGGATACTTAACAATTTTCTTTTTAAATTCTCATTATTCTCAAAATTGTATTTATCAATATTCAGTGTGCTGCTATAAATCAAAACTACCATACATTGTCGACTGTCACCAGAACAGAATGATAATCATGTATTCTTTCAATTGACTGGCTTCTTGTGTGCAAAAGAAGCATCAGGTTGGCTATGAGATATAACTACAGCTCACAAATTTTCTACAGTAATATATGGGCTCTACTTAAAATTGTTTCATAGTTCCAACCTTTAATAAGTGTCAGAAATTCTTCATGCTTCACTCTGTTTCTCTGTATATCAATCTTCAATGTGAGTAATAACGTGAAAAGAAATTTGTGCTCCTCATAGAGTCCTCGCGCAGTATATTTGAACACTTCATATGTCATATGTTCAATAATATTAGTAATCCTCTTGCTAGTTATAGGGTTTTTGGTAGACCTGTTGGAAGAAAGGTTTGCAGTTGAATGTTGATTTGCACAGGCTTTATTAAAGGAAATACTATCTACAAGACAAAAAGTCATAGTTCAGAGCATTCAAAACATGAAAAAACAATAGATCACAAACACAGAATACCAGGCAGCAAGCTAGAAACAACTTTCAGATTGAAGGAGTGTCATGGTTTGAGCTCAGAGCACCACACAGTAGCTCACTCCTCCCTTCTGTCCCAGCAATAAGAAGGGACAAATAAGCCAGGCTTGGGATTCGAGATAGGACTGGGGGAGGCAAATCACCCATTATGGTCACAGGCAAAAGGCAGACTCGTTAGGGAAAAGGAAAAAACATACATTTATTACAGACACTAACAACACTTCATGGAGCAGGACAGTGAGAAGCATTGCCACACCTTGAGAACACCTTCCCCCCACCCCTCCCTTCTTCCCGGGCTCAGCTCTGCTCCCGATATCTCTACCTCCTCCACTCAGTGGCGCAGGGGCAGGGAATGGGGGGTGCAGTCAGTGCTGCCACTTCTACCACCTTCGCTGGGGGGAGCTTCTGGAACTTGTTCCCCCTGCTCCATCATAGTTCCCCTCTCACAGGAAACAGTCTTCCACAAACCCCTTCCAATGTGAGTCCCTCCCACAGGCCACAACGTTCCCCACACTGCTCCAGCGTGTGACACCAACTTTCTCCAACTGGAGTCCCTCCCACGGCTGCAGCCCTTCCCGAGCTGCTCTGGCGTGGGACACCCCCGCATGCTGCAATCCTCCCAGCGCTGAATTACAGCAGCGGGGCTGCCTTTTCCCACGAGACCCTGGCCTTCTTCGGGAACAGAACCTTGATCATCCAGGCAAAACACAAGCCATAAATCAGTGTCTACTCCACTGTAGATCTCCATGGGTGGCAGCTGTGGCAGGGGGGGGCCACCCTGCCGTCTCACCACAGGATACAGGGGGGTCTCTGCTCCGGCACACCTCCTCCCTCCTTTCTTCCTCCGTTCCTCCACTGACCTTGGTGTTCACGCCGCTGCCCCAACTCCTCCTCACCAGTCCCACTGCTCCTCACCACATCCCTTCTTAAATACATTATTGCAGAGGCGCAGCCGATTGGCTCAGTTTTGGTGCAGAGGTGGAGCTGACTTGGAGCTGGGGGAGCTTCGAGAAGCTTCTCACAGGGGGACACCCCTATCGCCCCCTCCCCTGCCAGCAAAAAACTCCACCACTCACTCAAACCCAGGACAAGGAGCAACAAATAAGCATTCATTTCTAGTCAAGTCTGAATTCCTTTCTAATCAAGGCTGTGAAAATCAGCACAGTATACTGGTTTTTAATTACCGAATGCCTAATTTTTAGGACTGTACATACATTTGAAGGTTCTTTGCCTTGGTAACTAACGGACAAAGGGTTATGGGTATTTAAACTGACAATTCCTGTCAAGACTGTAATGAGCAACACCCTTCTTTTTGACATTAGTTTACAACAAATCTTTACTGCACTACAACCACCTCCAGGACTGGGTAAACACAAATGACACTTATTTTTAGCTAAATTACCTGGCTAGGGAGCGGTCAAAAAGCCCCAAAAACTGCCGAAGTGAAGTCTGATACATCACATTGACCATGCTCATCTCAGTAATAAGGAAGTATAAGATGCTACCTCGAGTTGCAACTGAAGGACAGGAAACAAGACTGTATTCAAAGTAGAAATGCAGAGCAGAAAACTTCAGCTCTCTACAACAGGTACTGTGAGTATAACACTAATGCTAACTGAAGATCCTTGAGTTGCTCCATTCTTTACTGGACAGAAAATAATTAAAACATTAATTTAATTCTCATTTATACATCAGAAAAAAAACAACCAAACAAAACAAAACAAAAAACCACAACAACAAAATAATCTTTTCTGTATTTAATGCATACTATGTAGAGCCCAGTTTGCAAATACAAGCATATTTGGAGAGCCTCTATGTGGGTACACTGCAATATTCAGATCATCAGGAGAACATAAAAAGTAAGATGGTTTGAAGTACTGTTTGAGTACCCAAACAAATTTCACTTTACAGACTTTTACATGAGTCATAAAAAAGCCAAATGAACTATATTGATTTCAAGTACCCATTACCTTCAGCAGCCATTTAGTTTTAAACACAAAGGTTTTACAAAATCTGCAATGTTTTCTGGTACACTAATTGTACCATTTTTCACATTTCCTAAAATGCGGGCATAGTGTTTAATTCCAGAGAGCATTTTTTTTCACTTTTTTCACATGCTTTCACCTGTCAGTTAAAAGCCAAAAGACTGATGAAATGTGCTGACTATAATAACTTAAGGTTCTATGACAGGATGAACAAAACATTCATCCAAACAGTTACAAAAAGCCTATACTGGCCCCCTAAAAGAATGTCTACGTGTTGAACTCAAACATACAGTTACCTAAATACCCTAATGACTGGTCTCACTGACAGTCCATGAAAAGTGTCAATATTTTAATAGCTACAAAAGAACAACCAAGTCCTCCCAAGTTTCTTACCCAGTTCACTAGACGGGCAGGTACACTTGTATATAGAGCAATGGGAAGTCTAAGAAAATATATCATTCCATTCTATAAATTCCACATGAAGCATAACTGACTATTTTCCCCACCATAGCTCAATATGACATTTCCTAGATACATTTTACTTACAGGAAAACACAGATCCTTCCCACCCATTATGGTCTTCCTGATCTCATCTTACCATTTCTCTTGCTCTAAGTACTGCTGTTTTAGCCGTACATTCCAGTCATTTGTCTTTCATCACTACCTTCACTCACCAGGTCTGTACTCTTCACGGGCTGAGTTGATCTGTACTTCAGTTTCAACAGAAGTCTGCAGTTTCTGTGTTACCTCCTCAGAGGTCTTCTTAGTGTTATTCAATACAATTATTAGACTCTCATCATCTGCCAGAGAACTCTTAGTGCTTGTAAGTCGGAACAAGAGGTTATCTTCTAGGTCTTTAATCCTCCTTTTGTTCATAGTCACATCTTCAATAAGATCTGTTCTTTCTTTCTCTAATTCCTGTTAGAATACATGGAAATATTTGGAAAACAGAATAGTAATCAAAAATAAAAACAAAATAAAACAAGGTATTTGGTTCTAAAAGTACTGATCCTACTAAAATATTGTAGGTCAAGAGGAACTGCACTGATTTGGGGAAAGAATTCCACTGGCATTTCTGACAGCAGGTCTACTGCCAGGTTTCTGAACCTGCTACATAAGTACGCATTAACAAATTGCTTCAACAAATACTATGCAGCCTGCTCATATTACACCTTAATAGAATTAGAAGCTCAAAATAGAAATTGGTTTTCTTCTCTTTCTGTTTCAAAGACAGGTGCAACCAACTTTCCAGGCACAGGGTTTTACTTCACTCCATCTAATGCTATCTTCATTTATGCCCTGTTTTCCAATCACCATGTTGAAAATATAGTCTCAGGGATAATGTGCATCCTTAGTCAACGAACCATCAAATATTTCAAGAAGTACATCTAAAAATACTCCTCCATCAACAGGGATAACTTCAGACTCTCACTAAAATGCTTCATTGATTAAGAAAAGAAAGCATGTAGAATTTAAACCGAGTTGCTTCACTAGAAGTATCTAGTTGATTACTTCTAGTAATACAAGCTGGACAGTGGCTTGTAGACCAGTTTTCCAGTGGTCTTATATAAAAAATGGATACCTGATGATTAACAACTTACCATTTAAACAAACAAACAAACAAACAAACAAACAAAAATCTGTTTAAAATATCTAGAAAAATACATTTTTCAGAGATAAAAGGCCTTTCATTTCCTTCTCTGTACTACTCTTAAAATTAAACTTTAAGAGCCTATTACAAATTAATCCCTCAGAGATAAAAATACTCCTCTGAAACAATATAAAATGTTTCAACATAGAGAAGTATAAGGAAAGAAAAAGGGAGAGGATGGTTTAAGAGTCTTTCATGCCCTGCCAGCGAGAAGGCTAGGGCTGCACAAGAAGCTGGGAGGGAACACAGCCAAGGACAGCTGACCCAAACTGGCCAAAGGGATATTCCATAAAATATGATGTCATGCCCAGTATATAAATTGGGAGGAGTTGGCCAGGAGTGGTGGGTCACTGCTCAGGGATTAGCTGAGCATCAGTCAGCAGGTGGTGAACAACTGCACTGTGCATCACTTGTCTATCTTGGATTTTATTTCACTCTCTTTTTGTTATCTACCTTTTCATTATTATTTTATTTTATTTTACTTTTAATTCAATTATTAAACTGTTCTTATCTCAACCCATGAGTTTTACTTATTTTCGATACTCCTCCCTATACCACAGTGGGGGGCAGGGAGTGAGTGAGCGGCTGCGTGGTGCTTAGTGGCTGCCTGGGGTTAAACCAAAACAATGTGCGCACAGATTCAAAAAATGCTGACAAAAACTCATGAAAAAAAGACAAGAAAACTACAGTTAACTCCATTTCAATCAACTGATGCCTAATGAAACTAAAGAAAATTAGGTAGCAATTATGAAGCAAGACAAGTATTATGCAAGTTTGATGAAGCAGAAACAATTTTTAAAAGTATAGCATTAAAAGAATGTTAGCATCCAATTAAATATAATAATTACCATGCTGATAAATCACTCTGAGCTAAATTAAATTTCATGTTTTGCTGAGTTCAATTTAAAAGGTTAAACATATTTTAAAGTGCAATCATTTAAAAAACAGAAAGCTAAGTTTTCCTCACAAGAAGCACATGAGAAACAAGTTGGAAACAGAATGACCAAGCTAAAGCAAGTTAAGTAACCTGAGATTAAAAACTTAAGTGAAAAATCCATCTGTTAAGCTTTTAAAATACTTTTTGCAGATCAGGAAGAGTACATAGTTGAAAGTTTTCTGCATGTCTTCAAAAATTTCCAGTCATAACATCAAGGATGCAAAAAAACTAAGCCAAGTTACTATACACATAAATTCAAGGAACTTGCACCAAAGAGGCCATTTCAAATGCAGTTTTATGGAATTGCTTTCACAATCTGACGTCATTTTACAGGCTGTACCAAAGAATGCTAGATCTCGTAAATAAACTACAAATGCTGCTACATGGCTTATATCATTCTGTCATAAAATGATTCACGTGTGCAAGAATTTGCATCAACTGTTCCTTACAACACTTGAGCCTTTTTCCACCACAAATCTTGAAATGCAAAAAATCAAAAAGCCATAAATAGTTCTTGTATATTATAACTCCACTATTAATCTGACATATCTATTTCTACAACACTAAATAAACAAGTTTTTTGTCAAATTACATAAAAGCTAGTGTACCAAAACAATCCTATCAATAAATCAGCATAAACTATACTACCATCAGATATATATCAAGTCTCTCAAATCCAATTATTCCAAGAAATAGAGTAGAATTAAAATGATACAGATATACCAGCTACCTTTTGACTTTCTTATGCTTAGCTCACATCTTGCAAATTGGTTTAACATTCTGGTGGAAAAGAAATGAGTACCAGTATTCTTATCAGTAATCAATCGATTCTTTGAGATGTATGCTACACAGATTCTACCAATGAACTTACCAGGCAACACAGGAATGGAAGGTCAGATTTTGCAGAATCTTTAAATGATGAGCTGTAAAACCCCCCTTTTCCTCGCTGCATGTCTAAATCTCATTCATTTGAAGTGCAGAACCACATTAAAGACAGTGGAATGTCAACAAGGATGTAAATATACATACAAACCTTGAAGAACAGTAACTTTGGGGCAGAAGTTCCACACATACATTCTAACACTGGATATCACCAAGCAGTTATACCACTCAACTCATTTGGCAAATTGTCTCACAGTTAAATAATTCCACCACTTCCCTCCCAAAGGCTACAAGAAGGTAGCAAGAATCCAGACACCTAAGAGGGAAATCCTCGAATTCCCAAAGGTGCATAATTAGATATCATAGGAAAAAAGGGGGTTGGATGGTGGGATATGTCCGAATTGACTCTTCAGGAAACCTTGAACCATGAGGTGCAAAAACCCCAGATGGTCACAAACAAAGCAGTAGTGAGTACACCACTCTGAGAAGCTGGTCCAGAGAGCACAGTATGTCCACCCATTAGATATGCCCAGTTAGTGGCAAAGATACCGTAGAATAATAGAATAATTGTAATTTGGAAGGGATCTCCAGAAATTAATTAGTCCAACCCCCTTGCTCAAAGCAGGTCCAAATAGGTCAGCTGCTCAGGGCCATATCCAGCTGAGTCTTGAACCCCTCCAAGAATGAAGATTCCACAACATTCCTGGGTAATCTGTTCCTGGTTTTAACCACTCCCAATGTAATTATTGTTCTTCCGAACAAGAAATGCAACTACTTGACATTAACAAGATGACTGAGGCCATCAAGGAGGAGCGTCTTACACTGGGGGGGGGAGGTGGATAGGAGGACCTCAACAGATGGCACAATAAGGGAACAAACACATTCCTCTCTAGTGAAGGTAAACTGGAACTACTGCCAAAATATTAGTAAATACACAGTCATAGATGCATAGTGTCTCTTGACTTCAACATTGCCTGACCTTATAGTTACAGGTATTAGGTGTTCAATAGTTTAAAAGAACTGCTGGTGGCACGTTTATTGGGATTGTCATCCTGAACTTGGACGTCCGCAACTAATACATCTGCAGTGTCAAAATAGGTAGTTAGCCCACTTCCCCTTGGAGCAAGAAAGTAATTAAGTCTGAATCCTTTGCACCAGGTTATCTTGCCATGAGCTCCACAGTGTGTAGACAGAAGAACATCAGTTTTTATTCCAGGCCATTCTCATGAGGTTATAACTCATTAAGGGAGGAAAAACAAGGTATGGTACAGTTGCAACAATAAAGACAAACAGAAACTTTCACCTGAACGAGTCAATTACTTCTGTGCCAGCTTTTAAACCATCGTAAATAGGTTACATTAAGAAAAATCACAATAGAGCCAGAAAGTTACCCTGCAATATGGGAATAGAGTGTAATAAATTAAAAAAGTAAAGCCTTCTACAGGTAAATGTAAGGCACACAGCCAGGAAAAAGATATAATTAATTCTTTTACCTGTTTCTCTGTGAGAATGACTCTGCCTAGGAGTTGATTTTCAAGACCTTTCATGGTCACAGTAAAGTCAATAATGGAAGTTCGAGCACTAATTTCAGGAGAGTAACCCGGATTTGGCAGTTTTGTAGTAATATAAAGTCTGAAGCCACACATAACATCTATTTCCTTATCACCGACCTTCACCTTAATAAAAGTATTAAAAAGAAGTCTTAAGATATCAAGAATCAGTACACACTCTTTCAGATACTGCATGTAGGAAGAAAGGTTACATTTTTCTGTTCAAAGGCATAAAATACAGCTTTAAATTAGATGTCTGATGCAAAGAATTTGTTGAGAATATCTATGGAACACTTTCAATGACTGATTCAGAGATTATTTCAGTTTTTTTAAAAATTGTCATAAACAAAGTGTTAAGGAACTCAGTAGGTTAAATATATTGACTATTTGTGATCTCAAATTTAAACTCTACTTTTTTATGGTATTAGCATTAATCAAATTTAAATATAAATTTAATCAAATTTAAATATAAATTTAATGACTGTAAAGGAGTTCTTTTGGGGGGGGAGGGGGGGTGCTGTTTCCACTTGTTTGCTCATTTGTTTTATTTTTACCTTGTTGGCCGAACCTGTTTTAATGAAGTTTTTTTCCAAAATATTATCAAGTGCTGGGTCAAGCTCTTCTCCAATATCCTCTATCAAAAGAGGTCTTCCCAAAGAAAGGCTGTCTTCTAAGTGATTTCTAAAATACTTGTGATTCAAAGAGGTGATCTAAAAATACAAACATGGACCTATGTATTACATTATGCCCAGTTACCAAGCTTTTTGTTTAATATTTATAAATTATTTCATTTTATTTAAATTATAGACAAAAACAATGATCCTATGGTTAGACTAGGATTAAGGCAAAGACTGTGACCACAAGAAAAGTTAGCATCACTGTACCTTATTCTCATATCTCACTGAATGCAAATTTCTATTTTTCAACTACAAAAGTAGAAGCAAAGGAACACTGAGCATCTAAAGTTTTGATATTATATGAGTGCAATTAGACTAGAAATTCACAGGAACCTTTTATCACCTTCAATTTTATATTGGATAGCATCCCCAAGTCAAACTGTAGCAAGTTCAATTCCAAGATTAGGGCACTTTTCCCCCCACACCTCCCCGCCTTGAAAATTAGGGGTGTTAGGTTATATTGAACAAGACATTAAATAGTCTTCACTTTACAAAGTAGCCCTCAGTACAATTGTGATTAACTTTCAACTTGTAGACAAAGCACATTCATCTTAGTTTGTTTATAACTCCAGAGTTGAAGTCTAATCATTTCTAACATAACTAGTTAGGTAAACTTTAAAGGGTTCCGCAATGAGATAACAATCAACATGAATGAAAGCAGTTTCCTAGTAAGACTCTCAGAGCCACTCTATTATCACCCTTCAAACGCCTCCATTTTTTACAGAGATATCTTTTTAAAAAGCTGGTTTATTGGTGTAATCATAATCGCAGCAAGCAAGAACTTTCTTTCTCATCTTTTCCCCTCTTCGCACTGAATTGGTGTATCTTGTCTCAGACTGTATTTTGTTGCAATACTGTCTTCCTTGTATATGTGCAGAATATTTAGCACCTGACATCCATGCTAAGACAACAAAAGTTATCAATACTTTCTGATTAAAAGATGATAAAATTATCATGCTGTGCATCTTCATTTTTAAACATTTATGTGAACCTGTATAAATCACTTGGGGTTTTTTTCTAATGCTTATAGTATTCTGCAAACATGCTTCAGCCCTTATCAGACATTACCCATCCAGCTTATTTTCCAGCAGTTTATGTTTCATTAAAATAAATTCATTAAACAAATTGTTCCATTGGTACTAAAGGTACCAGCTTCATTTTCATATCTAGCCAAATCTCAAATCTACCAAAATATATCTGAGATGTCCTTTATATGCAGACTAGGACTTCTATATAGAAGGCATTTTCTATTATTTGAAACACTGAACTGTAATGTTCTGTGAGCTAAGAGTTTCTAGGGATTATGAAAGCACCAGCATTCCTATTACCTGAAGGTCGTTTCTGCCTTCCTTATTTTTAATCCAAATTTTACCCTGTGCCTGTGGATCGATTAATAAAGGATAACGAGATGCTTTAGTGACAATGATTCCATTCTGAATGGATAAGTCATCATTTGGTAATCCTTGCAGGTTCCATTCACTGATAGTTGGAGCATCAGTCAACATTTCTATGAGGTTCAAGTTGTTATCAAAAGGGATTTTCCGACTTTTAATTTCCTTTTGCCAGTCATTTAATAGCAGACTGCGGAACTCTTGGTTAAACGGACCAGAATAGGACAGAAAAGCTGTAGCCAAGAGTACATCACCTTAAAGAGAAAACAGAGAAAAAAAACCAAAACATTACAACGTTACCAGCTCTATTTATGAATAATCTGCTTCCCTCTATAGTTGTTGTACGGTTTAGCTGGTAAGTGAAGAACAGATTCTGACCCATAAAGAAGACAAATTAACCTTTTCCCAAGGCTCATTACATAGCAAGGTAATGCTACATTTCAGTAGAAACCACATTTTCTCTATCCTCATGATGCAACTGTAGGAATCAAAAGATAGGCATCTCGCAGCCAGCCGAGGTCAACCCAGCACACACACACACATAATCCTGTTCCAAACACCAGATCCTGCACAAGCAGGACATGGCAGAATAAACTTCCAATTCCATCATTTCATTGCACAATCGTGAGAACAGGCTTAAACAATATTTTGCAGGGAGGAAAGAATCTTTATTTAGGAGTAATAATTAAGAACAAATCAATTACAATTATTACTACTACTAATAAAAAAATCATAACCAGCATCATTATGGAGTCATTAAGTGTGGCCAGTTTTAATTTTCTGGTCAGCTTCAAAACTGTCACCCTAAGTTTCATGATACCATAGTTATGGGTGTATCTGGACCTCTGAAATAAGAATGCAGGATTCAAACTCGAAAAGATACTGTACTTCTATACCAAGTACAACTATTTTTTAGACTTTTTCAAGGTATCTATTAAAAAAACATGATGAGTGCATGGGGAAGATATCCTATATTTTTGGTAAGCTGTTAATATACATATATATATTATACCAGCAAATAAAATACAACCTATCTACTATAATACAATCTCGACAGCAATATCTGCTTTTTTTACAGCATTTCAGGGCAAAAGTCAGAGAATAAACTTCAGACCACCGTAAAGGAAAAGATACATTTATTTACCCGATCTGACTAATACTTTTATTCCTTATTCCACAGTACTTTAGTTTCCAAGTGCATATTTATAAAATACAAATGAACTTCTAAGAAACAAGTTTTATGAACATTAGTAACTGCATTTAAAAATATTTATTTCTACATATAAATTTCAGTGCCTAAATATCAGTCGTCTTCTCCTCCATACGTATTCTCAGTTACAGACATTTTATTGGCACTTGTTAATATATCACTCTCTTTGAACTGCTTCCTACAAATATCAGTCAAATTAAAACATCAGCGTGCCAGGTATGCACTGCATGTAATACATACCAAATAAAAGCCCATGAACAGCATACACAGTTACTGGTGGGTTTTATTTTTAAATATGAACTTCAGTCTCATATTGTACTTTTTACCTAGCAGTGCTTTAGCAAGAGAATTAATTACCCTCATTTTAGCAACAGGGAATCTAAGCTACAATGGAAACGTTTGAAATTTCAAATGTTTCCAGTTTCACTATGCATTACAACTGAAATTACTAACTTCCAGGTTCAAAGGTATGGACAAAAGCTTACCCACTAGCCTCTTGGTTTGCATGGCAAATTCTTTACTCTGCTCTGTCCACCTCTCTTTTTCACCTGCTAAACCACTTATAAGACTTGAGGCAGTTTGCATTTTATGACGGCAACGCTCAGCATCTTCAAGCAAAGTCTAGAGAAAACCACACACCGGGAAATATAGTTTACAGCCATGTATGTGATAGGCCAGAAAAATATCTACATCTAATAAAACCAGTACTTAAACATCAGCTTAAAAATATATTCTGAAACACTTCTATCACCATGCAGAGAAGGAGTGAAAGTAGGATGGAAAAAATATACCAGGACAAACTAAAACTAAACAAATAATCCAAACAAAATGGTTTTTGAGGAGGTAGGAGGAAGGGAGGGAGAGGGTCCGTGGCAAAGGAGAGGAGGGTTCCAAAGCAGCAGTATCCAAATAATATCTATCTCTTATCCTCTGTCCATCAACATTCTTTCCAAGGAATAATAGTGAAATTGAGAGAATGTATTAAGTTTTCTTTAAAGTAAGGGTGACAACTTCTTTTCTGTAAAGAGCAAGCAGTTCACCTGTTTTTCTCTCATTGCTTTTTCATACTCTGCCTGAACAATATCTAATTCTTCTTGCTTGGCACCCAGTTCTTCTTGAGCTTTCTGCAGATCCAGCATAGCAGTGGTTAGGCGATTCGCCTGGATTGCTAAATTAGCCTAGGAAGCACATAAATATAAAAGTGTATTCATACACACAACATCTCAAAGCATTTGCTATAATGTATCTCAAAGAGTTTTACTGCACCGCATTTCAAAATCCAACTGCTCAGTAGAGATTTCATCGCTCATTAAAACCTTTCATTTGAATTTTACAACAAACTTCTTATTGCAAGTAGCTGCAGTTAAGCAGTTGGTCTAACATCATTTAGAAAAAATAATCAGAAAAACTTCTGGGAATACCAGCCATTCTCCATCTGACACAGAAGTTAGTCTGATCTGGCCTTCAAAAGAGACTGGTGCCACTAGAAGCTTATTTGATTTCTCCAATCGATATGCTTTGTCTAATGACAGACACTACCTCTAACTACAAATCTTGCTTCCCTCTCAGTCATTTCTATTATAAATACATGCTATTCTGTGTTAAATCATGCTTGACCATGTTATTTCTGATCTTCATTCTCACCTTTTAACAATTATTTAGGCTTGTTTTTCTCTAAATAACACCAATAAACAAAGTCACTGTATTTTATGAATTGAGATCTGGAACATTAAAAGTACCAGATCTCAAGTTTTTTCCTACTTAATCTTTAATTAAGATAGAGCAATTGCAATACTGAATTACACTAGGTGACAGCTGCTTCAAACCCATTCAGAAGCAGCCCAGAGGCATAAAACTGCACAATCTCTTCCATAATTTTGACACCTTACAAGTGGCAGTACATTTGAAATATACTTTACTGTAGAATTATTATTTTCAATATAATAAATTCCTACAGAGGCATGCACCAGTTTGAATAAGGCAGCTGATGTCTCCAGCAGATTAAAACCTCAAAGGCACACAGGTGGGGAGGAGAAGGAGCAAAAGGTGTTTGTGTGCCTCCCACGGATTAACAGATTTACCTTTAAAGGCAATACTTCTTTGTTGATGGAAAAAAATACAGCCATAGCTTTGGTCCATGAGCAAAGGCCAGCAACATTCCCACATACTCTCCTAGCTGTCTCAATGTTGTAGTCCACCATTTCAAAATAAGGGCTCAAAAGTTCTACCACTTCTTCATTAATTGTGTCCTTTGGAAATTGCTAAAAAAAAAAAAAAAAAAAAAAGTACAATATACATAATGTATGTAATATCTGGAAACTATACATCTATGTATTTCAGCACACACAGAACACTACCAAGATCACAAATGCTACTTACAAACAGATAATATGAATTTCTCTGTATCATGCAACTTTGAGAGCTTGCCAAAGTCATTCCACTCTGTTCTATACTCTTACAAAATGGAAAACAGTTTGCCTGCATTTATGATCTTTGCTATCTTACACTATCCATTACCATTAAACAGTTAATTGTTGACATAAAATACCATTGATATCCTGCTTGAAAATTCATTTTCCTTAAGATTGAATAAGTAACTTAACAATCTTCAAAAAGAAAAGGAAAAGCTTAACCAGTTCATAAATATACATTCTATGACTGTCCTTTCAAAGGGCAAGCCAGATGTCTTCTTAAATTACCTTATCTCATTAGTGGTACATGCTTCAATTTTAAGAGTTTATTTTGACCCTCTCTTTTCTCCAAAAAACATCTCTTGCATTTTTCATCCCCAAAAGCTCTCACTTTTCTCTCTCAAATTTACTCTGATGGTCAAACATTCTACATAAGTTTGTAAATAAATCTTTAAAGACCAAAGTATAATGAAAGTTCATTACTGAGGAACTTGAAAAATAGATGTTCCCTGAAGCACAAATAGGTTTATTTATGCACAAGCAATGAATTGTTGAAGCCCCTCAGTAAATTAAAAATTCTTACAAGTAGATGCAATGTGAATACTACATAAAATGGCATCCATAGCACTACCAACCATACAAAGTTGGTCAAGCCTGCCACCTGTGATTTCATGCTGGACCAGAGACACATTAAATAAATGATGTATTCTGAGAAGATTAATCATAATATAATTAGTTTAAATTATGAATAGGGATTTATTCACCAGCTACTCTTCCCATTTCCCAAGACACATGCTATGGAGCTCAAAATCCCAAATTTTAAAAAATTCTGATTTTGTACGCCGTAATAATCAACAATTCTATTGCAAGCCACTGCACAAGTTGCAATGCTGAAAATTAATGAAAAGCTAGATACCAGAAAAAGAGATGTCTTCTATCAGCTTTAATGAAACCAATAAGTAATTGCTATTCAAACCAAATGCTTAAAACTTTGAATCATTTGTCACTGAAAGTAATTTCATTATCTTACTTAGGCGAAACTATAATTGATTTATGACCTGACTTTGTCAGAAAGAGTCAAGTTCATTTCATTATGACAGACTTGTTTTTATGCCCTTAACATTTCATATCTATTGTATGTCTGATTCTCCTTGCACATTTTTTCTCATCTGAACACTAGAGAAAACACTCCCTTATTTTCTTAAATAAAAAAAAAAAAAAAAAAAAATCAAAAAGAGGGTTGCACAAGCACCTGTAGGTTCTGTAAGAAGTTCCCTGCTGTCATCAGTTTCAAGGATTCTTGCCATGATGGGATGGTACAGCATTTTTCCTGATCGATTTTCACATTGTTCACTTTTCGCTGGAAGAGCAGTAACACACAGTCCATGATACGCATAATGAGGTGAGGGGGTCGACCCAGTGTGCGGACAGTGGCAATATCTGCAGGTTTTATTGTCTATGAATTTAAAACAAAGGGTAAAGCAATTACTGCTATTGTTTATTTAATAAGACACGGAGCACAAGCTCACCAACAGTATTAATCCATTGGAGAAGAAAAAAACAATTCATATTACTTTTTACTGAAAATAATTTTACCTCTAAAAAGCATGGAGCTAGAAGGACCCTCCAACCAGATTTTTACTACAGCCTCCTAGCAACTACCAGGAAACCTCAACTCAGCCACCTCCAGAGCAGCACCTAAAAGCTTAAAACTACCATGCACATTTTTGACAAAACAAAGACCAAAACAGAAACATCTTGAAATTTTACCTATTTCTTTTAAATGCAAACCTATTGACCAGAAACTGAGTCTAGAAAGGAAAATACATTCTGTTGATATTTTGCGAGGGAGGGAGAATTAAGGAAACCAGGGAGAAGGCCTGATACACATATAGATTTGCACCTTCTGATTCATCCTACTGGGAATGTTCCTGTTGTAGAAGCAGGCCTGTGAGAAAAACAAATAAATTATAAAAAGGTACAAAAACCTAGGCTCTATTAAGTAAGGACAAGTAAGCATAGGGTCAAAATCTATTACTATAACTCATAACTCTAGTGTATATCATTAATCAGAAAGGACTATCAGAAAAGATTACTGAAAACATCTCCTTAGAGAAGCACTGGTTTGAGCAGTATTGAATACTGCACCACATACAGAGCAAAAAAAACCTGACCAATGGTAAGTGCTGATGGGCAGGCTCACTCCTGTAACAGACCTAACTTGGAGCAAAAGCTTTTATTATTCACAGGCAGTTTAATCAGCCTGAGTACATGGCAGTGACAAACAGTAACAGGTTATTGCAGGTGTTAGGACACCTTGCTTCTGGCTCAGCACATGCCACACTGGGAATTCATAAAGGAAGATTTCAATTACTTGTGTTTATACTTCAAGAAAGGAATTGTAAATTATTGCAGATTATCCTGATCACCCTCCTTCCACCGGCCTTTTTTTCCCCTTCAGTATTTTGCTGCTCGCTGGGTTCAGTGTGCACCTAATAATTCAGCAGTTTTTCCAGGTATCTGTGTGGAAACTTTAACCAGTGTTTCCTCGTGACATTTAGGAAATTCAGTCCAGCCTTTTTTGCTACCATCTAAATCGTGGCAAAAGAGTTATATTTAATTTAAATTTATTTATTTATTTACTTCTAGTTGTACATTTATTGTGTCACTTTTATTGCAGGGCAAAGTACAACTAAGTTTTATTGAACTTTGACAATTCTTACTCAAACTTTAAAAAATTAATCTCACTATATATTTAAAAATGCTTAGAAGCTATTCTGTACCTAACTGTCTCTTAACATAGCATTTATCAGTCCTAAAATATGTTAAAAATTGAGTGAAATAACCAACCACAGATTTTTTTTTATCTGGGAAATGACCTTTATCAAATATTTTAGCAGACATTTGTCTACACTGCAAGCAGAATTCCATTATAGGAATCTCTAGCTGGAAATTTGCAAATCTGTAATGATTGTGAGATTCATTTTTTGAAAGATGCAGCCCTACACAGACTCATATTTCTTGCTTAATGCATTTTCTGAATAAATGAACACATGCTGAGGATATAGACATGCATGCTGATAGGCTTCCTTTTATGACAGTTTTCCTTTCCCCTTTAGGCACAGGCAGAGCAATTTATTATAGCAAATGCAAGAATTTCAAGATTAAGCCCAACTACCTTTCCCCATCATGAAGTTTCACAATAATGCTAGGGCAGCTTTTCCTTAAAATCAGATTTTCACTTATTAGATTCCAAAATTTCAAGAAAAGCAGTATTGCTTTGGTTTGGAAACTAGCCAAAGCCAGAATGTAAGCTGTAATAAGACGAAGGACAGGACACTGGTGCTTTTTTCATAGCTCAGACACTGCCCAGTTAGCACTGTTTGTTTATGCGCTGGTCAGAATGCTTGCCCACCTCTGGGTTGTTGCTGTTTTTACTTTTCTCCTGTAGCAAAGTATCAGGATCTCATGACCCAGATCTGCTCTTTTATTCCATTCTTATCAGTCCTTATGTCACCAGCCTTCACTTAGACATTTCCACTCAGCTTTTCAAGAATCCTGACAGTCAGAGATTGTTAAGCAGCTCTCCCTCAAAGTGAAGTCATATATTCAGAAGATCCATGAAAATTTAGTTATACTACATTTTGAAGACTCTGATTTAAAGGAACACCACAATAGCCTTTAACCATCACAGCTGTGGGCAGACTCTCAAGTGGAAGGGAAAGCCTTCCAGTAAATCTACATAACAACCTTTGAGATTTATCTATCCTTCATGTTTTTCTTTCATTCTTTTCTATTTCTTGAGATTCCAGCTCCTTTGTAGCCTCTAGCATTATTTACTTCAGATCCCACTATTTCTGCTCATGACAGAAATGTCTTCAGGGACATTTTCTTATACAGTCAGATGAACATACGTTAAAAAAAGTACTGTGCAAGATCAAAAAAAAGTAATCTATTTCATCACTGATGATGCATCATTTAAAGATATGGGCAGAGTGTTATCACTCTATTAAAAAAGCTTTATGAAGTCCCATGGTGAATGCTAGAAATCTGGATAATGCCACAACTCATAAGAGAAATTTTTATGAAGAAGGCAGAAAAGAGTGGCTCAACAAACATTCAAAATGCAATTCATTGGTGAAAACTTAAAATAAAACAGGAGGTTTAGACAGGAGGTTTAGATTTGGATTACTATTACATGGCAGGCACTTCACTCATTGCACACAAGCTGTTTTACTACAGTATCAACATTCAGTTACTGGTTTAACATCAACCTGCAGCACACCACATATCAATTATAATTTCAAATGAAAGTTAAAACTTGCCCTTTTCTGAAAAACTGCCTATTTTGGGTTTGGTACTCAGGTGGAGAAACAAAACTGAACCTAAAAAGCCTCAAAATGTGTATATTGGTTTGCATACATTTTCTGTCAACTGATGAGTTACGCAATGCACCTGCTATCTTATATTTGTTTTCAAAGCAGCTCATCTTCTTAGCAGTAAAATAATGTTATATATAGTCCAAGTACTAACCTGTAAGGCTGCTTCTGCCTCTTCCAAAGCAGGCTTAGCAGCTTCCAACTTCTCTTCAGCAATGGCTTTGTCAACTGAGATACTGTCTACAATAGCTTGAGCTTTGTCTTTCACTTTCTGAACTTCACCCTTCACCTTCTCAGCAGCCTGTGCTTTTACGGTAACTTCTTTCAACACCTAGAATGTATGAAAACCCACATGCCAAATAGTAAAGAGAACATCTAGTCAGAAGAATGTATTAATTTTTGTTGTAAGACTTCCTATGTTGAATTCCAATACTAGA
The DNA here is from genome assembly GCF_018691265.1 of Tyto alba. Taxonomy (NCBI): domain Eukaryota; kingdom Metazoa; phylum Chordata; class Aves; order Strigiformes; family Tytonidae; genus Tyto; species Tyto alba. Next base: position 25,151,602 of record NW_024881324.1, on the reverse strand, counting down.
GAACTCAAAGCAAAATAATTTTTGTCACTGTTATGAGTTTCCAAGATCGCTTTTTTCACGACATTTAATTTGCTTTTACTTCATTAATCTTTTCAAAATAGAAGAAATAAAAAAACGAAAAAATCAAACAGCAACACACTCTGAAAGCTGTACATACCTTGTCAGCTTTTTCATTGGCAATTTGAAGTTCCTTTTCTTTTATCTCCAGCTCTCTGCTTAGAGCAGACACTGATTCAGAGGCCTCTTTCAATTTTTCCAGTCCAGTATTCATTCTGAAGTTAAAAAGCAAAACAAGAAGCACATAATTCCCTATGTAATTTACACTCCACTTTCCAAATTATCCCATCAATAGAATGAATCACATCAATCAGAATGAACAATTAGCTGAAGATGTTTTACACAAAAAATAAAACTTGTATGGGAACTTTCACCCAAATGTCTGCTGTCTGCAGAATCAAGAAAGTGAACAACAAAGTAATATATGAAGAGAGTCTGTGGCTTGAAATTCTACCCACTTCGAACTCAAACAGTATGCCTTTATCATTGCATAAAAATCCTACGTGTTGGTTCCATATATGTCACCATCTCTGTTGAGCTCCAACCTGATACCCAAAGGAATGAGTTCTCTATAGCAGAAAGCATTTTCGGATCACTAGAATCATGAGGAATATCTCAAATCGCTAGGTGCTGTTTGAAGAGGATATTGAAAAGGCTAATAAAATAAAAACACTGAAATCAAAACCAACCAATAGACAGTAACAGAAAAATAGCTTTAATATAACACTTTCTCATTCAACATTAAAATGCCCCTTGAACAGTGCTTTTTCTCTATCAAAAAGTCAGTCCTCACTTGGAACTTTTCAGACAAGTTTAAGCAGCCTCTAGAGAGGCCACTATTGCAAAAGCAAAGCAGTACTTGGTCAGCAAAACAAATATAGGAGACCAGATAAAAAGTAACACCTGCCAAAACAATTCAGACTATGCAACTAAAGTTAAGTGAAACACATTGGCATGCATGAACTAATCTGGTACACTTGAGGCATCAAAAGGTAGAAAACAGGACCAGCCCTCTCTGTTTTACCAGTCTTCACCCATAACATAACTACAGCTTTTTCACTCAATTTGGCTTTGAAAGTTTCAAAGTGTAATAAACTAGTCGGAGTCTGTCTTAAAGGTTTCCAGCTTTTCGTGCCAATCTCAAAACTGAGAAGACAGTTTTTCTGAAGGATGATACCAATTGACACGCTAAAATCCTAATTTTACATTCTATTTGAGTATTTCTGATATGAAGATAAATGTGCAAATAGACTTCATTAGTTTAATAAAGTATCTGAAAAGGAGAATGAATATATCAAAACCACTTTAATAATCTACGAGTAGAAAACTCAGCAGACTAAATTAGGCTCTTTGATCACAAAACCAAAAATGCCATGGGTATTTCTTACATGTTCATATCAGGAGGATACAAGTGTTTAGCAAGAAAACAAAAGTTGGTCTCGGGTAAATGAAATGCTATTGTGAATATATTATGAAATCACACTTAGATGTTTTCTTTTATTCATTAAATATACCTGGGAATAATTTATATTCACCTTTTTTTCTCACCACCTTGCTTTTTCATACATTACTACACTTTTTCCCCTTCCAAAAATATATAGTCTTTAACTTATATGACAACAACAACTATAATATTTGATCAATTTACACCTTTACACAATTTTAGGAAATTAAAAAAAAAAAAAAAATCCTTTCGCTGTGAAGAGACAAACCATGTATTGAAACAAAGCATATCAGAATATACCTGTCTGGGGAAGAAAATTACAGAAAGTCATTAGTAAACTGAGCAGTTTACCTGTTTGCCAATGTCTGCACTTCAGCATGCTTTTCTATGTATGTGGTTTTATATCCCTGAATAAAGGACAGGTAGGATTTGGGAGTCACATGTGTAGAACGTCTGTATCTTTGAAAGTAATCAGAACACTTTTCTGCCACTCCAGCCTGGAATGAGCCCATACACTGCACAAGTTCCCTCTTTATATCAGCAGTGCAGTCTATATCAAATGAGGACAGGAAATGCTCAGATACTTAGGAAAGAAAGAAAACACAGATGTAAATAAATATCCAGGAAAAACTCTTACCTTATAAACAAGGCAATATAATATATGTCAGCAGGAATTATGTCAGCTTTCACCCAGCTGCTGAAACTCCAGTCTTCTTTACCCTCTACCATCAGATTCTTAACATTATTCCACATTTCTCAGTAAAAAAAAGTATAGCCAAGGATATGGCATGCTTTCACCTCCAAAGCGTGCAACTGATTTTCTCTCTGAACCTGTCTAATTGCTAGCTACCAGAGAGTGCAAAATCACAGCCTTCCTTGATCACAGGCACAGGCACTATTTCTTTAGTAATATTTTACCTGCTTTACTAATGCCTTTAAGTCATCTTCAGGGGAATTTTTCTTCAAACTGTGTTCAAAGCTTTTCCCCTATTAGAAATATTTAACAGTTTAACACAGTAAGCTTTAAAGAAAACATCTATATCGAATTTTAGAACCAAGTAAGTTTCTTCTGCCGGTGTACTGGAAAAATTCAAATCAATTAAAACAACTTCATGACCTCTGATCAGAGAATTAAACATCTGCAAAGACAAACCTACACCTACCTGCCACTAGAGCATCCTTAGGCCACTGGCTGAACCAATCTATAGTGCATCCAGAAATGAGAGCAGGAAACTTCAGGGCCCTATTTCGGAATTTTTCACCTACTGGTGAAAAGCAAAGAACCACATGAAGGTACTGACGGACTCTGCTCATGAAGTAGTCATACAGAACCTCACTGGTTGGAGGTCTACGCGGATGTTCCTTTTTGAAGGTGGGTATGAGGTCACTAATGATCTCATCTACTTCATCACGTGCAAATAAGTTTGATACCTTTGAGAAAAACAAAGATTTTTTTTTTCATGCTTTATGCGATGATCCAGAATAGAGTATATAGCATGAGATTCGTTTAATAAAGAGCATTTCAGAAAGGGAAATACATTCCAGACACTGAAATCTAACTTGTAAACCGTAAAAGAAAAACCCACTCTTCCATGTGAAAAACAAGTACAATATTTTTGCTTTCTTAATATTCTAACAACTAAAAGAATTTACTCTGAAATACACTCCTGAAACAAAAAACAAAAAAAAACAAAAAAAAAAAAAAAAAAAAAAAACAAACAAAAAAAAAACACAAAAAAAAAACAAAACAAACAAACAAACAATAAAAGACAGCCCAACCATTCTGGACATAAATTTACCACACAAAAACTAATTGTATACTAATGAAATATTTAATTTAACAGACAATTTTGGTAAACTTCAGTGATGTAACCCATGCCTCAATTTTTTTTGAGCTATTCTCATGTCCCTGACAGCCTGTCAACACATTTAAAAGGCTCTGACTTAGACAGTTTCTCTGTATAGAAAGATGATTCTCATTCTTAATTTGACAATAGCTTTGTCTCACCCTAACTTAGTATTATGGATTGTGAAAGTATGCCCCCTGACATATAAAAGAATATTCAAATAAAGGCAGTTATTTTACTTCAGAATTATAAAATCTTAAAAGCAGAAAAAGGATCATGAGAAGGCATCTTACCTCTCCTGATGATAAAACATTGTTCAGGTATTCCAAGAAAGACTCATCTTTGATCTCATTGTCTGTAAAAAGAAAACAGATGCCTTTGCCTTGCAGTCCTGCTGTTCTGTACAAGAGTTTCAGATCCTCCATCAAGTTTAAAGTGTTGTACGATCTACAAGAAAGAAAGGTTGTACTAATATTTATTCCTTTTAAAAAGGGCTTCCAGTCAAAAGAAAAAGAACAGGCATATTTAAGTAAGAAACAACCTCATGGAATTTAAGGCAAAAAGGTGCCAAAGTCCAGGAATTTTCATTTAGATTAGGAAGAAAGACATAGCTCATTTCAAAGTGTCACATTAAATATCTAATCCATTCTCCTTTTTCCTGCTCTCTTTATCATCTCCCACATCAATAAAAATTTTTTAAATAAATAAAAAATTAAATAAACCCACAACCTCGCACCCTAAACCGACAAAAATGTCAAAAAAAAAAAAAAACAAACAAAAAAACAAAAAAAAAAACAAACCTTGAAGCCTTATCAGAAAGTGAAGAGACAAGTGTTTCCTCACGGAATTTTGTCATTTGCTGGGTGCAAGAAGATACTTTAGATTTTATTGACTAATTAAAAAACTCAAACTAGTTGGCCTCTCTGATGAAAGTCATCACCAATGGTGGGACTCAGTCTTATGAAAAGGAAAGAGAGCAGCAGCAAACTAAGAGAATAAAAAAGGTAAAAATAATTAGACAAGGTGTGGTGGGTTGATCTTGGTGTCTGCAGAGCTGTTTCTCTCACATATTCTCACTCCTCTCTCTGGCTGCAATTTCTCTTGCCCAGGTTTTTCCACCCTTTTTAAATATGTTATCCCCGAGGTGCTACCACCATCACTGATGGGCTTGGCCTTGGCCAGTGGTGGGTCCATCTGGGAAATGGCTGGAAGTGGCTCTATCAGATACGGGGGAAGCTTCTAAGCAGCTTCTCACCCTTGTAGCCCCCTCACTAGCAAAACCTTGCTGCACAAAGCCTGTACACAAGGTTACGCTGGAATGACCTCTCTGGCTGGAAAAAGGACTGCAATAAAATCTGAGGTTTCTAGGATTCCCACTGGGCATTAAAGAAGAGAAGTGTTTGCATGCAACTTTATTAAGAGTTTCTTATGTAACCATAACGATCTTATATATGACTTGAAACATCAGAAATTGTAAAATCGTTCCTCATTACTAGGGAGGAGCTCAGGAAATAAATACATTGGTTTTATGATTTTTTTCTTGATGATTAAAAAGGTAATTTTTTGTGTTTCAGCAAAATTATAACCACCAAGATAAGTTTCCATACATACATTTATAAACAAGACATTTCAAAAACGTCACTAAAATTAGAAATGGTCACAGAGAAGGCCCAAATATTCTATGCCCTTTTATTTCAGCTGCAGGGGAAAACAATGATTGGAAGAGTTATTCAGTTAATTACTCAAAATTAGAGAAAAATACTGACCTGAAACAAATACTTTAAGTTATACACATTGAGTTAGCAATATGACTATCAACTACCTTGGTAAACTAAATTAAACCATTTAAAATCCAACAATTATTATCTTAAGAATTCACAGAATAGGAAATTTTGGATTAACCAAAGGCAAACAATTCTATCCAAGGAGGATTCAAAATTTCTCCCAGAGGTATTCTGTCACGAATTATTAGATATGTTTTAGATGCACATTTAAGGTTAGAAAAGCACAGAGTTTAATTTTATCAATCAGATCACATTTCTACACTTGCTTGTTGACCCACTTGGAGAATTCCAAGGGGTTCGTAAGGCAGAATTATGTTTTCTCAAAATCTTTGATGAGTCTTTCCTAAAATTATGTTTATTCAAATTTTCACTCAGTCTATTTTTCATGATAGTTTTTTTAATTCATCTGGTGCATGGATCGGGTTTACAAGCCTTCAGGTGTAAAGGTTCCCCAGATCTTTTAATTTTAAATTTCATTTTGATTAGTGCTCACCTTGTTAATGTTATCTGGAATGTATCATAACCAGCTATGAAAGATGCCAGTCTTGTCAAGCTCTGCTTTCCTGAGCCACCAACTCCAACTAAAAGAGCATTTCCACGAGGAGTGCGAATCACCCGAGAAATCTGTGTAAGACCACAGTCATTTATTGCTACAATCTGTAAAAATTACACACATCAAAAATCCTATGCTACTGTAGTAATAAAGTTATATTAGAAATGCAGAACAAATTCAAATGTCAAGGTTTAATTTCAGGATTCTATATTTCTATTAATATATGATATGGATATTTGCGCTTTGTAATATTTTCTGCAAACCTTCCAACAGTATAGCAACCACCTGATTCCATCACTGTGAACTTTCAATTATCAACAGAATTGCATCTCACACTTCCACAAAGCACAAGTAAATATCAACTGTGATTTGTTAGTGATGAGTGATCATAGCATGACAAATTATGAAAATTGGGAAGGAAATAATTTCCCCAATGCCATACCCTCTGGACAACTTTACTAAGACTCATCTCTCCAGATCCCTTCGTTTTGTCCAGAAAGACAAGTTGTCCCAGGCATGTTAAGATCAGGACAAACAGTCTCCAGTATTCTCTGCAGCAAGTAATAAAACTGCCTTTATAATCAAACTTCTTAAGCTTCTAGTTTACTAGATTATAAAAACACACAATATCAATATCAGTATTTGGTCATAGTGAAACATCTCCTGAGTAGATCTCCCTTTCTTTCCCATTTCATTACTTATCTCTTAAAGCAAAAAGGCAGTAGTTACCTACTACTCTAGATCTCCCTTAAATTCAGGACAGTGTAATGTAAACAAACAGACCCTTTGCAATTCAGAGCAAAAAAAAAATTTCAGCACTAACTGTGAACTGCATGCAGCCCCCATCCCATTGTCCGTAGCCAATAAATAATGCCAAGAAATCTGGAAACAGGTGGAAGATGTTACTTGATGATGAGAAAATATGCCCTTAAGCAGAGGAGACAAACTTGCTCCACAGCCCATCAGTTGCACATGGACAGATACTCCTAGTACACAAAAGAGCCTACATTTATTTCCAGAACAGCATGGAGCCACTTGCCGCTCAAAAGGCAAGGTAATACCAACCATCTGGTTAGCAGTTGGTCTCCACTGCACAAGCAGTGACGCAGAGTATTGGCTCCTGTTATTATCCTGAACACCCCTCTGATACCCCTAGAATTCTGTCATACCCATAAGAAGCCTGGGATACCTATTTACTTGCCTTTCCTCTAACATACTTTTTTTCATATTATTAAAAATAGTCATGTCAGTTTTCTGCCGTTTCAAACCCATATATTTTACATATTAAGTGCAATGTACTTGTTATTTTTCACAGGTTAATGTTTTATAAGCAAAGATAAAATCAAGTATGAATGTTTATTCTAAGCATACTTAGAATTTAACCAGAGAAAGAAAAATAGATTTGCACACCACCCTTGGCATATTGCTGATCACTTCAATTATGGCTACTACATCTTTTCCAGGCAGAGACACAGAAACTATAAATTTGAAGCTTTGTTCTCTGTTTAAGATATCCCTCAGCTTTAACTCATTCAGGTCATACTATGTCAACTAAGATTAGGCATTACCTTAATTGTGCTTACCTAGCTTTCTTTTAGAAGCTGTGTCAAGTCTAGCTAATGCATAAAGGTCAGACCTGCACAGCTGTAAATTCTGCTTTTACGAATATGGGATCAGAGAAGCACTATATATTCATTTTATCCAAGTGAAAGTTATGAGAACGTTTCAGGTATTTACCATCTAGCTGCCCAAACAAGAGATTCCTGACAAGTGGCTCTTCAGTGGAGAAAAAAATAAAACGAAAAAAATTTTTTTTACTAGATCCTGAATTTAGATAGAATTTTTTACTAGGAATAAACCAGAAACTTGTTAGTGAGTGCAATGATGATTTAACAATTTTCCTAAATAAATCCATAGCATAATATCATTCATCTTGCAAGGAAGACCTTCAAGGAAAAGGATTAATTTTGTGAAATTACAAGAACCTACCCCAAAATTTTCAAAACTGTAGATGCAATGTATTTGTCAACTTTAATTAAATTTAAATTGTTTTAATACTTATTACATTATTTGTTAGGACAGTACAATCCAATATTCAGTTCTTAATTTATGATAAGAAATACAGATAATCTCACGGTGCAACTGAGAAACAACAGGTTTTTCAGTTAAACAAACCAACAAAACTAAAAAAAAAAAAAAAAAAAAAACCACAAAACCACAAACTTCTCCTTGTATGAAGCCTATTCTGTGTGAACAATCCTATCAAGCTGTGCTGTACTAAAAATTATGGTCAGCTCCAATCCATATTCAAATGAATTTTAACAGAAATGAGCATACTGTGGATCTACAAAGGAAGTTTGGGCTACATTTATTCCTACTCTGCTGTACCTACTCCTTCATAAGCAACAAATTATATCCTGACCTGAATTTCATTTGATTCATTGCAAAGAGAGAAAGGACTCTCAGAAGAATTAACAAGAAGAAAGGTTGAAATAGAGTTAGCATAGTTAGGATCATGATCCCACCAGACATAAACAGTAGATATAAAAGAATAGTTACGTCCAGTGCATTTTCAGAAAAGTTGAGTTTTAATACTCAGTCACAGAGTGACAGACAAAATATTTGCTAGCAATAAATTACTTGCTTCAGTTTTAGAAGTAATTTACCTTGATTCATGCACACCTCCACTCATAGGCACCGAGGGCGAGTGAACAACAACATCAAATGTCAATCTAGTAAGACTGTACCTTGACTAAATGAATCATAGCATCCTCAAAGAAAACCACGTCCATTCCAGTCCCACGGACATTCTCATTGTATGCTTGTAAAAACATATTTAAACGATTCCGTAGCTGATGAAAAGAATAAATTGGCTCATAAATTTTGGGAATATCTGTATTAACTTCCTCTGATTTCTCACCTAGGACAAAAAGAAAGTAACAAAACCATAGCAGTTTAAATGATTGACAAAGGCTCTATGTGGGGATAAGTAAGTGAAGTTAATTAGAAGTCTCTTTAACCAGCCAGAATCAGGTTTGTTATACATAATTTTGCATATTAGATGTACATATGACAGTGCTACCTATACCCTTCCTAAAAGGAACGGTTAATTCTCAAAGATAAAATCAGCAAAAATTAAGGAGTTTTCTTTCCCTACATCTAAAACTTGAATGATGAAAAACTGATATTAACTTAGAAGCTAGAAGCAAAAGTATCACCAGAGAATGAAGGTAAATAAATACTGAAGTTTAAAATTGAACATAATCTTTTTTGTAAAAGAAAAACACTCTTAGTTGATTAAATCATTGCACTAGTGAAAAAATATCACTACTGAAATGAACAATTACCACAACAAAAAAGAGTATATTGACCTTGAAAAGGCATGCATTTGTTTCATCAAGTGATCTAAAAGCCACAAGGAATTGTCAACTCTTCCCCACCCAAAGTAAAGGAGGAAATAGTGCTGCTGCCTCATCTTTCCATTCATAAGCATTAATCATGCTTAAAGGTGACATGCCTTCATTAGTAACAATTGTTACTCCATGGCAAATAAAATCAGAGAATGGTTGAGGTTGGCAGGGACCTCTTGAGGTCACCTAGTCCAAACCCCACTGCTCCAGAAGGGCCACCTAGAGATGGTTCCCCAAGACCATGTCCAGATGGGTTATGAATATCTCCAAGGATGGAGACTCCACAACTGCTCTGGGCAACCCGTGCCAGTGCTCGGTCACCCTCACAGTAAAAAAGTGTTTCCTGATGTTCAGAGAGAACCTCCCGAGTTTCGGTTTGTGCCCATTGCCTCTGGGCCTGTCGCTGGGCACCACTGAGCCTGGCTCCCTCCTCTTTTCATCCTCCCTTCAGGTATTTGTACATATCAAGAAGATTTCCTTGAGCCTTCTCTTCTCCAGGCTGAACAGTCCCAGCTCTCTCAGCCTTTCCTCTTAGAACAGTCCTTTAACTCATCTTTGTGGCCATTCATTGGAGTCTCTCCAATCTCCGGTATGTCCATGTCTTTCTTGCACTCCAGACCCGGACACAGCACTCAGGTGTGGCCTCATCAGTGCTAAATAAAGGGGAAGGATCACCTCCCTTGATCTACTGGCAATATTCTTTCTAATGCAGCCCAGGATGCCACTTAGCCTTTTCTTCCTGCAAGGGAACATTGCTGGCTTACGTTCAACTTGCTGTCCACCAGGACTCCCAGGTCCTTTTCTACAACACTGCTTTACTGACCACCAGTATATACTGGTGCGTGGGTTTTTTCACCCCCAGGTGCAGGACTTTGCACCTCCATGTGATGAACCTTATGAGGTTCTTGTCAAGGTCTCTCTGGATGTCAGCACAACCCTCTGGCACATCAACCATTCCTCCCAGTTTTGTGCCATCTGAGAACTTGCTGAGGGTACATCATCCAGATCACTAATAAAGATGTTGAAGACCACTGGGCCCAGTAGTGACCCCTGGGGTATACCACTAGTTACTGGCCTCCAACTAGACTTTGTGCCATTGATCACCACCCTCTGGGCTTGGCCATTCAGCTAATTTTCAACACATCTCACTGCTCATCCAGCCCATACTTCATCAGCAAATAATTGACAAACTTCACTGGAAGAGTGCCAGCAAGCAGACAACATGGGGTTTTTTGGTTGGCTTGGTTTTCCTCAAAAAGTAATAGCAGACACAGTACAATTTTGCTCTTATTTACATAAAGCAAGCTCCATTAGTTTAGAGATTTCATGATCTTCATGCTGTAAGACATATTTTTCCAGTTACTGTAGGTCAATCATTGCTGACAATCAGTTTTGCTAAGCCTCCTCTTACAGAAGAAATATAATATTCACAATATTATCTCTAACTGGTGGAATTAAAGTCAATGAAATAAGTAATTTCAGTAAAATAAGTATTTCCTTAATGCTTAGTAAAGCACTGTAAATCAGTGGAAAGGGAAGTAAAGGTGGGGAAAAAACAATCAAATTGCATTGTATTTAGAATAGTATCTATAATATTTTTCACATTTTATTTTTTTCTCCTTTTCCTTCTCACAAATTTTGCTTTTACAAGTTAGCAGTGGTCCATTAATCATGCAGCTTCCAAGGGAAAAAAAAAAAAAAAAAAGCACCAAAAACCAAATATACATATATATATAAACTAGTTTAAGGAAATTGCCTTTTAAACCTCTCAAAATAAAGTGATGATTAATTCTCATTCAGCTGTCCTTTATACTGTGTTCACTGCATTTCTGAAATAACCTTAATTTCAGAATTCTTTAGCTCTGTATTATTTCTGCATATATAAACTCTCTTTTAGATTAAGACCTAATTAAATTAACCATCTCATTATTTTAACCTGCAGAAACACTGGTTAAACAAAAGGAGTATTCCAGGTGGAAATAAGTTTCTTACAATTTGAATGAGACACTTAAAATAACTCAGCTACTGATAAGGAACTAATAAGGAATACAGCAAGGAGTTAAACTGCAGTGATGTTTTTACAGTTTAAAACCATTTAAGAGAATTACATCAGCTTAATCCTGTTCCTGCAGTTAATATTAATGTCAAAAGACAGAATGATCAAGTGCTAAACTTAAGAAAGGGCAGATATTTACTTTATTTACAGAGACAGCTAGTATATTATTTGAAACTCTTTTCTAGTCTCAAGATTCAGAATCACAAGTACTAAATAGGAATATCAAAAGTAACTGATAAAAAACACCCTTGAACAGTTTGAGGGTCTCAAGAACACCAGCACCACTAACAATTTCTGTGAAGCTAAGATCTAAAAGTTGATGGTTGAGCTACTTTATCTCAAGTCTTCATACATTTATTTCAGGGACAAATACATTGTGACCGTACAACCCACAGATACAGGGAGTATATGTAAATATATCACTAACCTGAGCATAGGGTTATTTGATGTCAGATGTATTTTTTTTTATATACTTAAGAGCTCAGAAATACAGTTCCTGTTCTTACACTTCCATCACAATGGGCAAGATTAAATTCCATTAAAGGGACAATTAAAACAGAATTACTCTTGTTATTCTTTTCACTTAAAGCTAAAACAGGAAGGGGTTCTCAAGACTCTGACAAAGTTATTGAGGACAAAACATACCCTTTCTAAATGAGGGCCTCCCACTTTGTATTTAGATGAAGTTTCATGCTAAAAGACATGTTACAGGGCAGGTACATTTAAACTGTCACCAGGAAACAAGTTATTTTGAGAAATTCATGCTTCTTTCTGCATTTATTTTTCAGTTCAACACTGGTTTCTAGTGTGGATTCAAATTTTTGCATTAAAAGTCACTCTTCACTCTCTCAGTATGTACCCTGACTTATATTTCAGTCCTCTCTACATTGTTGCAGTTTAGCAAGTTATTTAAGGATGTATTTGACTACTTTCTCACATCAGCTGCCTTTTTACTTCTATTTGATTCCTTCTAATCAAACATTTCCTATCCTTTACTCCCCTTTTGTCACTGCCTTCTGACTACTTCAATTATCCAAGAAGAGATTTAAGTGGCATTTGACTGCTTATGCCAACCTTTTATTGCCTCCTCGGATATGAACACAGATAATTGAATCATCCAATGGCTTAAATAATGACCTTCCCCAAAACCTGAACAACTGTTTTCTGTTCTTTTGCATCAACTAATCCATATTCCCAGCTTTACTTAGTAAGGTCACTGAATGCAGTGTTTTTATTTAAAAGACACAAAGACATTGTCATAAGTCATATGAATAATTTAAGAGCTTTTACTAGCATTCAGGAGATTTTGAAATTAAAATACTTTGGTACAAAATCATGTACCAGGTATTTCCTAAGAAGTACTGGGTTAGCCCAGAGCCAGTATTTTTTCACCCGTTTTATAGATGGCAGCTTGAGTGCTATCCTTTAACTAGTATTGCAACCCTACCACTTCAAGTTATTCATATCACAATTCTTTCATCATTTTAGAATAATATAGAATCATGATCACTATTCGGCAGTTTTTTATGTCTACTACATCAATGAAAATGTAAGCAAGGCTCTCCTATACAGATAATCTGAATATAAATACAGGCTTTAAAATCCAATGAACATAAAGATGTTCCACACCTAGTAACATAGACTACCTTCAAAATCACTGGAGAGAACATCCACCCTTGATGAATAAACTTACTATGCATTTTTAAGACATATTTCTATTAGCATCTATTTTATCATATCCCCTTTCCCTATTCTTGCTAACTCCACTATTATCAGAGTCCATCTTTACCAGTTCTTTCAGGTGGATCCCTTAAGAAGTCAACAAAGAATGCATCAGGTTCAGGATCCAGATAAGTTTTTGTTTCTTCAAATTCCTCCTCAATGAGTTTTGCCACAGTTGCATCAAACCAGTTTGCATCTTCTGAGGTTGTGAAACGATCAGCAATAACACACTTACATTCGTGCTTCCACAGTTTCATCAGTACCTGTGTTAAAAAAAAAAAAAAAAAAAGGTATTTCTGTCAGATTAGGTTTACAACAAAGCTATGCCAAGTTAAAAGCCATGCTTTTATTTTTTTATTTAAAAATCATATTAACACAATAAAAGAAACAGTAGTATTTGGGGGTTTACTCAGGAGAGACACCTTGAGCTTCTCATTCTGTGCAATAGCATTTTAAGTCTACATTCAGTTAACTGTTTAAGAAGCCTTAATCTAAAATTACAAACCAGAGCGCATTTACCAAATTAAGATGGTATTTCGCTAGCCCTAAAACCATATCCATACCTGTTCACACATGTTTATGCACTGATAAGCCACTTTTTTTAACTGGTCATTAAGTAGAAGGTGGATGGAAATAATAGCATCGTGGCATGAATAATTTCATGCCAAACACAGATGTCACCCTTAATACTATATCCAAAGTAGTTAGAGAAAAAAAAATAAACGTCTAACTGTGTTTACATTATTCCTTCTCCAAATTCAACATACCTTTAAAGTCCTTTGGTTTGGTCATAGGGTGGAGAAGGAAAACCTACCAGGTTCTTAATCCTAGCAGCACTGGTTTTATCCCACACTACTACTACACATCAGTAGAAAAAATGCAAAGTATTCCTTGAAGACCTCTTGTTTGAGCTTACAGCACTTTGTACAAATGACATATACTATGTCAAGTCTCAGAACTAATATGTAAATTTATACAATCAGATTTTGAGCAACTGTTTGTTTTACTTCAGAAGGCATCAATTGAGAATATATATACATATAATCATCTTAGTGCTGCATATTTTTAGCCTCAGAAGTTAAAATCAATTCTAAAATTTAAATTTTAGATGTAGTAGAATTAAGGAACTTATTCAACAAGCAGGGAAGTACATTAAAGATGAAGTGATTATATAACCCAAATGTATAATAAATTTTCCATGATTACCATAAACATTGCTTTTCTAGCACTTCATGTTTCCGTGCTCAAAACAGTAAATGACTTTGCGTTAAAATAATTAAAATAGAAATGATGCATAAAGTATTGAGATTTTCTGGAAGAAAGGTGTATTGCTGAAAAAAAAAAAAAAATCACTATGACTTATTATTACTTCTTCCTTTTAAGCCTTAAATCAGAAATCATTTGTTAGACAGATATTAGGCAGTGACTGAAAGCCTCAAGACACTAGTGGAGAGAGGCGAACTGTTTATTTTTTTTATCAATGTATACGCATTTTCATTGAGTTAAAATAAGTCCATTGCTTCTCATAATTTTCTTTGCTCGCTTCTTTCAAACAAACCAGCATTTGTCAAAAACAGAACAAGCAGACAGAAACAAACTCTCTTCTGTCAAAAGAAGCATTTTGTGTAATTGTTATGAAACAAAACTGTCATTTCAGTTGGCACTGTAAAAGCTGGACTAAAACATCTTTGCCTCAAAAAAAACACTGAAAACTTTTAAAATCATAAATTATACTTTCATAAATCAAACTCAAATGCTAAGTAGTTAGATTCTTCATCCTCTTTGCGACTCTAATTATACACTAATTATAACAAAGACACTGATGTGCTGCACTTACCTTTGGTTCATTGATCACTTCTGCTGTAGTGTTCAGCATTCCTTGCCAAATCCTTGAGAGGTCTCGAAGGTTGAAGACATAATGGAACTTGGCTGGTGTGGGCAACATTTTTAGCTTGGTAATCTGCCACAGCCTGCGTGTCAGTGGAACTAACCTGGTTACTGTTTTCTTCACATCTTCTGAAAATCCTCGCTCACCACAATAGTGTCCTTCTCCAATTACGCCTGTGAGAAAAAAAAAAAAAAAAAAAGGCCAAATGAAAGATTTTTCTGAGACACACTAGCACAACAGTAAAAGCTACTATCTCCTAAATTTCTTTTTTTTTTTTTTTTTAATACCTAAAATCTTGTCTAATTTGTTGAAATGGCTTTCCAGTCTTTATTCAAATCTGGATTCACCTGGTCTTAATACCATTCTGCCACCAGCTCACCGGGCATTTAGCTCTTAATAGTCTGGTAAAAATGTTCTTTTGTCTATCAAAATAGCTTCCGCAGCCTCTGAATAGCTTTTCACTGAGACCAATATGATCCTGTCATTTGTGAAAGTGTAATCATTAGTCACTTATTCTTAGCACCAGTAGCACCTTAGCAACTCCAGAATTGTTGCTAAAACCGAGAATGGCCTTCGTGCCATTCTTCCTAATACTTAGCATACTGATAGATTCAGAGATGTGACTGGACCTGAAAAAACTTACAGATTGATAAACTACAGAATCATAGAATCGTTTAGGTTGGAAAAGACTTTCAAGATCATCAAGTCCAACCGTTAACCTAGCACTGCCAAGTCCACCACTAAATCGTGTCCCTAACTGCCACATCTACATGTCTTTTAAACACCTCTAGGGATGGTGACTCAACAACTTCCCTGGGCAGCCTGTTCCAGTGATTGACAACCTTTTTGGTGAAGAAATTTTACCTAATATCCAATCTAAACCTCCCCTGTTGCAACATGAGGCCATTACCTCTTGTCCTATCATTTGTTACTTGGGAGAAGAGACCAACACCAACCTCGCTACAACCTCCTTTCAGGTAGATGTAGAGAGCCATAAGGTCTCCCCTCAGCCTCCTTTTCTTCAGGATTATCAACACCAGCTCCCTCAACTACTCCTCATAAGACTTGTTCTCGAGACTCTTCACCAGCTTTGTTGCCCTTCTTTGGACACACTCTAGCACCTCAACGTCTTGGAGTGAGGGCCCCAAAACCGAACACAGTATTCGAGGTACGGCCTCACCAGTGCTGAGTACAGGGGGACAATCACTTCCTTAGTCCCAATGGCCACATGAAGTTGCAGGTTGGGACTGATTAGTGAAGGAAAATGTGCTGATAAGTAAATCAGAGGGGGATTAAGCCTCTATTTTGATTGTAATGTTTATAAATAGAGGGACAAAGAAAAGTCAACTACTATTTTCAAAAATGGACTGGCTATAAAGCTAATTTTTCTTTACCAAAAATTTTGTCAATGGAAGAACTAGAAGGCAGAGTACAGTTGAACACAGAAAATTGTCTCTTGAGCCTCTGTGGAATGTCATTGCGACCTCCCCCAGGGTGGATCATGGCAGCCAAAAACTGAATGTCCACAATGTTGGTAAATTCACCAGGCTTTTCCAGGTTATACAGTCCATTCTGTTCCATCAGTTGCCTAACTGTCTCATTAGTGACCTGTAAAATAAGCAGGTATTGTATAAGAGAATATTATATACAGAACTAAATGAAATACAAAACATACTTAGGTACTTGAAAGACCTAATAAAAACGGTACCATTATTTTCTCCCCCCCCATCCCCTGCTTATGTGCTACAGGAGAAAAACACATTGCTAGGAATAAGCATGTTCAGATTGTCCTTTCCATTGGTAGTATCTATGGACAAAAGTCCTGGGAGTAGAGGGAAATCCCTAACTTAGAATTAATCCTTCATATTTCAAGCCATTCTTGCTTGAATGCTGCACGATTTCCAATATTGTTGTCTTGGAAATACTTCTCACTTTTAACATAAGATTTCCAGTTTATTCTAATCAAGCCCAAACTGATGCACCTTCACAGGTGGCATTTACTACCAAATATGTTGATGAAATTTCCATATGCAACAATCATAAACATGTTTTTCAAAGCTACGAACATAGAACTTCCATACAGAATGCAAGATTCCTTTCCTTACCCATAAATGGACTCCCTGCTTTTCTGTTTGACCAGATAAAAACATCGCACATTATACAACTATAGTTCTTTAGAAATTCTAATATTAGTTTCCAAAACAATGCATTTCAAAATAATTTTGCCAAGGTACATCATGATTACTTCCATTTTTTCTAAAGCAGAGAAGTCACTTCTTACCTCTCAGCACTCACAGTATTTTAATTATTGTTCATACAGCCAGTATGCTATCACAATTTGGGTTCCAAAGGTTTTTTTCTAATCGGACTTTATGAGGGGGGTTTTTTTGTTAAAAAATAAGTATTGGTAAAAGAACCTGTTAAAATTATACAGGCATATTTTAAGGAGTTCTCAAACTGCTTCTTGTAGTCAGTATATTTATTTTCAATTAATTCATGACAATATAAAACTAGATTGGTTCTTTAAAAAGACTGTTTAATAATTAAGCAGTACACATCAAATTTACCCCCCACTACCTGATTAAGAAGACAGTTTTACAGTGTAGCAAGGAAAGAAAGTATCTTTTGCCTTATTTTTTCCTCTTTTACAAACTAACCTGATCTCCCCATTCATTTATTATGGGCATATTCACATCATCAATGAAGACTGTCATCTTTTTGCCTGCAGGCGGACCATAAGTCGTGCCCATGCGCTTGTCCACATAACTTTCTATCGTACGCTGTTAAAAAGCAATTATTAGCATAGTTATAAAGAGTCCTTCCTTTCATACGTGATTCAATCATTTAAACATATTGATGGTTTTGTTACACAGAATTTTACTAAGGAAGGTTTAGACAACACATGTGCAGGAGGTAATTGCACTAATTCAACTAGAATGTCTGAAATCTCATGTTATACAGCATTAGACCGGTATCAGACATAAAAAATGTCTAACATTTCATAATTTTGAAACCATTTCAATTTTTTTTTCATTTTTATTAATTTATCAGCAAAATTGACGGTTATTAGCAATAAAGATTAAAGTAATAATCTGTCATGTTTGAAAGATGTGATTCTTGAAGATGCTTCCAGCAGACATCAATGTACTTCATAAAATCATACAGTGATAATTAAACTCACATACATACATAGACTTGATGAAATCATTTTGCTTAATAGTAGACCTACCACTACTTTTCTTCCCATCATCCTTCCACTGCTCCATTATTCTTACCAAGTGAAAGCTCACTTAACCACGCATAGTTATTCTTTAGTGTAAATCTAAATATCTGCATTCATACGTTGTGCCCAGGCTCCTGTACAGAAGCCTGGAATGCCTTCTTACACAAGTGGCATCAGTTAGACCAAGATTTTAGAAAGTCAGAGTAATTTCAAAGCACCTGTGTTGTAACAGACAATGCTTTGGTCTAGATTGTTATTGAAGACTTAACTGTTAGACTTGAACATCTATTTCAGATGTCTTGATCATCAGCAAACCATCATCTATCATCAATAAACCTGACATCTATTTTATAAAAATAGGTGTATTGATACTACTTTTTGTTTCTATAGCCTAATCAATAGAGGGGAAAAATACTAAGGAAAATAAGACCAAAATTACATACTTGTATATTAAACATGTTAATAGTTTCTACAATGCTAAAGAGCCAGATGACAGACGATGCATCAGGCTTACAGACAACAGTTCTGATTACAGCACAGACAGTGCTTCAGCTTGGCATACCAAACCACATTAAAAATATTTCCCATATATATTATCAGCAGGTTAAAAAAACTTGAAATAATTTGAAGTACCTCAGCAGAAATTTGGACAGGCAGTACAGTTTAGGATTTAAGCATTCATAGTCCTACTTAGAGCAGCTGCACTACATGTGTTAATCTTTTAATGAGTAATTTAATTTACTGAAATTTAAATTGCAGACAGCACACTTTTTATGACAGACTGTTGTGGGTAGCACTTATTTTAGTCATGGCTTTTAGTGAAATCTGAGGGAAGTCACGGACAGCTCTACCCAATTGGTTAGAACGGATACATTTGACATAAAAATATTAAATGTGATGAAGCAAATAATATGCATGGTACTGTAACAGTCCAAGAACAGCTCAATTAGCTACTGAAGAAGTTGAAGGGAACATGTTTTTTACAGAAGTCTTTTAAATCACGTGTTAGGACACAGTCCTTTTGAGCAGGTGCTTTTTTGTTTCTTCACTCATTTTCAATTAAATAAACCACTTTCAGAAGCATCCTCCTGGCAAATTCTCAGAACAATCTCTGATTCCAATCACATTGTATTAGAAATTGAATGACTACTATACCTGGAAAATTAATGGGGTAGTTGCAGATGAAAAATTCAAACTCTTAGCCATGTGGCTTTCAGGGTTATATTTTGACATAAAACCTTTGATGATAACAGTCTTTGCAGTTCCTTGCTCACCAATTAGTAGGACAGCCTAGATGAAGACAACATTGAAATAAGATGAAACACAAGAGCTGGGTGTCTTGGAAAAGACTCAGTACTCTTGTTTAACTTATGAACTGAAATGGAACTAGAAAAGCTATGTAAAGTGAATTCTCAACAAGGGATGTATGGAAGCAAAATAGTTAATGTATCATAGACTTTTGAAGGCATCACAAGTTAAAATTATTTGCAGTTAATGATCATGTCAGTCAGCATGATTTAACTAACAAATGAATGGATTATTCATAAAAGCAGTTGATTATTTGAAAAAGAATGTACTGTCTAGAGCCATGGTATCTACAAGATTTCAACTGCTGTTGTTATTTACAATATCCTGCTTATCTGACAGAGTTTTGGTGAAGAATGGGTTGCATAATCTAAAGGTACATAAACTCTGTAACTGCATATGGGCAGAGTTCAGACAGCAGAGTCTGGCACTCTGCTGCCCTGTGTGCTGCCCCCTCCTGCAACAGCTACATGAAAAAATTGCTTCTATTCTGACCTGATCTCAGATGTAATTACAGTTATTTCTACTACAGAAAGGATGGGTGAGGGGAAGGAAAAAAAGTCTGGAAGTGGTGAGTATTCAAAAGTTCAAGCATGTTTACATAAATGTAGCTCTTGAAATCACCATTTTACATTAAAAAAAAAAAAAAAAAAAAAAAGTTGTTCTTCCTTTTCAATAATATTTCACTTCTAATTCAAAACTTTACCATGAGTACTGTTAGCACTGTTTAGATGTGAAATACAGAAAAAGTACCTTGCCCTGTTTCGCAATGGTTTCAATAAGGAAATCCATTCTCACATTGTCAACATTAGGCACAAGAATGGAGCCATATTCTGGAGTGCTGCCACTGGGATATACATACTCTTCAACACGTGTATTCCAGTGCATCCATTTGCCTAATAAGAAAGAAGTTAAGTTAATGTTTTAGAAATACAAGGCATCATTGTTTCTTTTATTTTCCATTGAGTTGATTCATCTGTCAGTGCCTCTGACTCACATACAGTAATCCCACTTTATAAACTCAGACCAAAATTACAGAATCAAATAATCACAAAATCTCTCAAGTTGGATCTAAGAGGCTTACTCCTCTTTCCTACATAAATTATGACAAGGACAAGGCTTGTCTGTCTTGGTCATTTGACAATTCATCAGCACGAAGACCGTGTAGCTTTCTGTAGCAATATATCCACATTCTGATTTCTCACAAGAAACAGGGAAAAAGATTTATACATCATCATCAGTAAAATGTAGCTGTAAAACAAAAATTTCTAAGGAAGAGACAAGAAAGTAAGGTACAAAAGATTTCTGAATTAATTCTCTAAAAACCACAATTTTTAAATTATTTTTAAGTTTTACTCCATACCACCCAGCTGGTTTACTAACCATCAGATGACACATAATAATCAAACATGGTATCCTCACTGCCTTCTGGGATACAGGGAAGATCAATCTTTATTGTTGTATGGTTTCGAAGCCAGTGTTCCATTTTGCATCGGTCTTCCAGTTCTAGTAATGCTCCAATGCTCCACATAAGAGAGAAGATGTACAGCCTTTCCAAGTATTTTGGAGTCAATTCCCCTCCTTGTTCCTGAAGGATTGAGTTATGTTTTTATTTTCAATAGCCTGAAAATTCTTCTTGATAATTACTACTAACATCAGGTTAAAAGCCTTCAGTCATGTTTAAATTTACTGACGTAAAAAGTAGACCACAAAATATAGAAAAGCACCCTGCAAATATCACTTTTAATCACCCATTATAGCATTTGATCTGTTGAAGTTCTAGTTTATAATCTGATAACAATCTACCCCCAAAAAAACTGTAGGAAAACTGCTGTCTAATGCATGCTACATGTCAGCGCTTAACATCAAATACAAATGTGAAAGAGGGCATATCCTAACTATTAATTTCCAAAAGAAAAGAAGGTATTCCTTTACTAACCTGCACCTTCATTTATATTCCAAGTCATCAAAGGATCTCCTCTCTACATAACCTGTTGACTTAAAATTATCTCCATTAGATTAAGTAAATATTAAAAAATCCACGACTTTACCTTAGGTGGGATAAGGCCCTGCAGCATATTAATGCTCTGCATAATCACAAAAGCTTCCAACATCTCAGTCTTGCATTGCAGAGACTGAATGCTGAAGTGGTATAAGTCCAGGAATGATGAAGAATACAGCCGACGTAGAATTTCAGCTTCTTGGAAGGAACGTCTTTTCAAAAATCCCTGTTATAAAGCATGGTGAGAAAATAAATTTAGTTCCCAAGGCAAGTCTCAGCAAATTTAACTCTAGGAACTCAAAAGTTCCAGGGAGCATAGAAAGTTGATTTCTTTTTGAGGGGCTCAGATTCCCTGACTGTTGGGCAGGGTTTGGCTAGTAGAAAGTCAAACTTCACCCAAGTAAGCATAATTCCTACTGGATAATAAACATGGATACTGAAGAAAAAAAGCACTTTAAAGATTTCAACAACACAAAAATCAGTCTTTTCAAATATTTTTTAATCAGAATGGTTGTTTAAGTTATAAAACAACTCTGCAAAGAAGATCATATGTACTGAACACAAGTCTCGCTTATTCTACACAATGTTAGTTTCTAGCAGTGACACAGAGTACCCCAGAAAGATCTGGCAGTCGCAGAAAAAAGTTAGGATTTCAGGGGGGGGATGTCTGCTGGTTTGTGTAGTTTTTTTATTGTGCATCTCAGTATCTGCAATGCTGGATAAACAAAACCTAATTAAAACTACCTATTCCTCAAGATCATAGAACAGGATTTGTTCTTTGATGCCTTTAGGTCAAAACAGTAACATGCTGCTTAGAGTTACGCAGAAGCTTTCTCTTGTGTGGGTGGCAGAATGTTTCTCATTTACGCCACTTTCTAATAAGAATGCAAACATTTTGGACTTGGCAAAGAAACCTATCAAGTTAATTAGTGATGATTCTCAAGTGTTGCTACGTAGCTGTGATTGAACAGCTATCTCCACGTCATTCTAAAAGGGAAAGGCTCTAGGCACTACTAGAGAAATATGGTAACATTCCCCTGCAGCAATCCTTTGTCCTTCACAAGCAGCAAACTTCCACAGGCAACAGGTCACAGCACTTGGGTGACTCCACCACAGGAAGGAGTCACAATCACACACAACTCTTCCTCCTCTTAATCGGTCGAGGCTAAGCTGGGTTCTGATGCTTGCCTCAGTGGATCTTGTTGCTCCCCACCTATTCGCAGGGCATTACACCTGACCTGCCATTTCAGATCTGCAAATGAAAAAGGAACCTCCCTTCTGTCGCCAGAAATCACAAGTTTACAGCATTCCTCCTCATCGTGATCTTTTCTGTTCACCAGAGCTTTGAATGCAGCCTCTCACTCACTCTCCTTTCCATTACGGGGCTAGGGATCTTGAGTCCGCAGTGTCTCTGCAAAGATCCTGCTGGTCCTGTAGGCACACAAGTCTTCCTTCCCACCCCAGGAAGAGCCCCCAGCTGCTTGGACAGCAGCTGACCGCTGCTCCCTTGATTTCCATTTGTGCTGAAACCTCTAACATGCTGAGGACAGTTGTTCTAGGCAGTGCCGCAGGCCATGCCCTGTGGCACGTCGACTTTTCCTCCATTGCCAGACAAATCAGGGATTTAGGGACAAGGAATCTGGTTATAACCAAGCAAGCTATGTAAGACTTACAAGAATCAGAAGCTTCATGAGTTAAAACAATAAGAAATCTAATAATACAGGGTAGCCATTACAAAAATCTAACTCAGCTACTAACATCTGAAAGTTAAAATGAAGCCAACTGTATTTTCATCTGGCTAGTTAAGCAATACTGTCTACATAAGCATTAGCTGTATCTTCCACAGGTATTCTACTGGATTTGGAAAATTAAATGAGTGAATGAGACTGTGAAACATTAATTTTAAAAATTATTTAATAAAACTCATTAATGTGATACTTTTTCTGGAAAGAACAATAAAATTCAGTATGTCAGCTCATAGTAACCTTTGAGATTTTGTACTTTTGACTCTGCAAACAGGGGCATAAATAGGTTACACAGGCATGGATGATGTTTTAATTTCATAAACAAGAAGACTAAGTTATTCCTAGTTTAAAATTAAAGTTTAAAGCTCATATAAAGCAATACTAATTTGGGATTATACAGAAGAAAGGTACATTAACTTGGTTTTCAGGCAAAGGTAATAAAGTAATTCTCTCTATGATCACAGGAATATGCGTCTTAGCCACAAGGAAGAAAGTTTTAATTTTTGATACACATGAGACAGTCCGTGTCTCATCAAAGCAAAATAACATCAACAAAATATTCTCAATAAGACTGAAAAGAAAAAAATAAAGACAAAATAAATTAATATTTATTTTACTTTAATTTTTTAAGAAGTGTTAATCCTGAGCAGCCTACTTCACCAATAAATTTCTAAAGAAATACAGGACTTAAGAATTAAAAAAAAGAATCAGTAACCAACTTTCTTTCACTGCTATTGTCTCCATTGCTTTCTTAAAAAGGAAGAAAACCATAATTAAATGTTGAAAGATATTACCATGGAATATCAGGTAGATTCTTGGGAACATTTATATTTCATCTTTACCGAGATTTTTGCTACATGAAAACAGAGTATGCTCAAGTCTCTAAATGTATCACTCACTATATCATTACCAGCATTCAGTCAAGATAAGGATTTATTTTTTCTGGTTTGTGGATGATGAAAGATGACATATACAAGAAAAAATTCACTTTATGAATTGCTTTGAATTTTGAGTATGTTATATACTGTTCCCTCCAAAACACACATATAACATATTCTGGTTTTCTAAATGATTCATTCAATGCCAGAGAGAAACCACTGCTTTGTTCTTCAGACATTTTGCTTCTAGAAATGTTAACAGACAACTTAACCAGGTAAGAATATCCATTTAAAAATTACATGTTTCAATGCTGCATTGAATTTACTTCTGGTTCTAAATCCCAAATGCAATTAATTTTAAGAAAAATCAAGAGAACTTGTGTTTTCTTGAGGATTTCTAGATTCCTGAATCAGCCTGTTCACTCCTTCTTCTTCCTTGCTCTGAAGCTGTATTATAGGCTATCAGGTAGTTGGTATTTTGGCAACTGAATTGTATAAAATACCTTGAATTACAAATTTGTCCCAAGGTAGGATATTCATGTTTTTAAAAGTGTAATATTTTGACCATGTTCCTGAAAAATTTCTTTATTCACTCTTGTATAAACTATCGGAAACATTGCTATATTAAATACTGACCTATAAGTATATAGAGTGTAAAAGCCGTTTCATACCAAATGTCACAAAATTAGGTCTTAAAGCCTTGAATAAGTAATCAGTAAAACTTCCAATACATCATCAATCACTTAGCTATTGTACCTCAAGGATAGGGCTCCAGTTGAGAATTGATGAGCTCATGAATACCATCCCATTCCTTGAAACTGTTGCTGGAGAAGCATTATCAATATTATCAGGTTCAAAGACTATTTTGCAATTTGGTGCCATAGGTATGCGATCTCCATTTGCTAGCGTTAGAGTTCTGTTATCATCCAGGACAGAATTAAGGTTCTCAATCCAAATAGCATCAACTGGACCATCAAGAACTATCCAGATATGGTCACCTATAATCCAAAATAACAGATAAAAACACCTATGGAGAGAGTTCTAGTTACTTTCAAGGACCAATTTCTTCTCTCTGCAAAAAAATTTCGAACTAATTCTGAATTCACACACAGCTAGATTCTCAGCTTTTAATACAATTACCATTTCCATCACTCAATTTCAATTAAGTATTTAATTTTGTCACCTATTGATAATAATTATCCATTGCTCAGAATACAAGGTGTCATCAGCATGTCATCAATTTGTAAGAGCCTGAAACAGTTTTATGGATCCAAACTTCATCGCAGTAATAAATTAAGTTTATTTCAACTTACATAACATAAAGAAGATAGAAACTACAGATCTGTTTAAAACCACCATTCACTGGTTTCCAAAGAGTGTGCAAATGTAGTGAGATTAAATGAAAGGCTTTAGATACATTTCTTTTTCCTAGGACAGTCTGGGTCTGTCCTGCTCGCCTCACTTGGGAACTGAGCAACAGGCTTTGGCTGGAAAAGGATCCCCCCCTTGCCTTCTGGCTCCCTGTCCCGTGGGGAGTAGCCAGCCCTGCTGGGCACTGCTAGATCACCCTTTAGCCCTTGTCAGCCAGAGATGGTCCCACTCTTGTCTGCCTTGAGTGAGTCCTTACCATCTAGGCCTAGGTGGCTTGGTACATTGCTAGGTATGAACCAAGATTTTGGATGAGAAACTTTCTCACCTCTCAGACAAATAGTTTTCTATTCAGAGGCTTTTCATAGCTACAGTGCAGGCATCTCAGGCATGAGATGATCTGGAGTTCACTTCCTAAAGAGACATCACAGAAGTGTTGCAAACAGGGAATCTGAGGAAGTCATGTGAGTATGCTAATTTATATTTCATGTTGAGGGGGAAAACAGGAAAACCAACAGATAATGCCATGCTACATTCTCAAGGGTGCTACATTTCTAGATTTGAAATAAAACCAACAAGATTAAATCTAAAAGTATTTTAGATTTTTAAAGTATCTTTATCCTTAAAGACCAAGAATTTTCATATGAAAATTGATGGTGCAACAAACATTAGGATTTCCTCTTTTTTTTTTCCTTTAGTCCTTAAGGCCTAATGATAAGGTCACATACTAATATTCAGATAAAACAAGTAAGAATCCACCTAGCATCAAGCCACCAAGGCCTCTCTTTTAGTTAATACAGCAGTCTAAGAATACATGCCAGCATTATTTCAGGCAGAAATTTGTTGCCTCAGCAGAATAATGCAGTACCGTTTGAGATGGACTGTGGTACGTGCATGGCTATCAGGTACAACACAAAGGAGATTCACTACCTTCTAGCATGGCAGACGGAGACCATGTAGAAACCCTGACAGCACCAAATTTTTTTATAGTATGCAAGTGTTGGGGGAACTGACTCTTACCTTCCACTTTTCTTCCATACAAGGGCCAATCATTTAAAAGAGAGGAATCAGCAAATTCAGTGAAACAGTATTTGAAACAGTACACAGTTTGAAAGCAAAGCATTTAGAACAGAGACTATATAACAGACAGAAATTCTTACATAGAAGCAATGGAATATTGCTGCAGGTTTAAAAATAAAAGTCTGCTAAAGTGCTTTAGAGAAATGTCATGCAGCTTGTTTTATGTTGGAGGAAATTGTTTTTCATTATACCTTTCTTGGCTCTTAAAGTTTTTCTCCAGAGTGCTGAAAATATTCCATCTGTCCAATCATTTGTTGCAACATCAAGACGACCAAACATTTGTGGAGCAGTTATAGCTTTAGGATTCATTCTCATTTCACGATGTGGATGTCCACAATCTATGAAGGTAGATGATCAGTTAGTTTTGGTATTTTTTTTCAACAGTCAGAGTACTTGGACAAATTCAAAATTGCTACACCCAAACATATGATTTAATATGCATTCAACATCATAAGAAGTTGTGTATTTACTTGGATAACTTATATCTTGCTATGCATCAATATTTAATTGGAGACATCAAAATTTAAAGTAGAACAAAGGTCTGAAACTTTTGAAAGTACAATATATATTTCATAGATTCATTGGGAGAATAAGAGCAGCAAGATGAAATGTATTCAACGTTTAGTTTAGTATTTTGAAGGTTTATCAAATAATAGAGCTTTAAAGCCTTTGGTCTGGATGCTCTCTTTTAAAACCAAATGACTAAATACCATACATATGCTCCGCTTCATTAACTGTTTTTTGTTTTTCCCTGTTGTGCACTTGCATACATCTTGGAATAGGCAAAGCAGATGATATTGGCATATTCCTGTGAAGTCTCTTAGGCAGCTAAACTCTACCTAGCCATACCATGATCATATAAACTTTATATTTTCCTCATTAACAACAACTTAAAAACCTCTATGCCAGACATCTTTAGAAAACCCAATACTAAAACTTAATCGGAAGCCAGTAATAAGATGTTGAAAGAAAGAGCTAAAAAAATGGTTTATCTTAAAATCTTTATTATAATGAGAGTTCGCTAACATGTAAGATAGAAGCCTGGCAAATAACATAGTTTTACATTTCATTAGGTTATGCCAGAAGATCAGCTTGAAAAAAGTATTGCTGTGGCTTTATCTTTGTAGTAGTTCACATCTCGGCGCTACAGAAATATAGGAAAATAGTACAATGCAACTATCTGTTCTTTCTGCTTTTTTTCCTAAATGGAGCAGTCATTTATGCTGCAATACAGAGTTTACAGTGTTACTTAAGCACACTAAGGTACTGTATCGATTTCTGGAAAATTGTATAAGCAGCATACTGAAGCCTGTGAAATGGGGTAACACAAGCTTACCTCAGAAGAGATGGTTTTTCTCCCCCAGCTGTGAGCTGTTAGTTTAATAAGATCAAACAGAAGTTCTTCCACTAATATTTTTGTTTAGAAACACAGAGTACAAAAACACTCCTGAAGCATCCAGCCAGAACATGAAATTAATACCCTTGAAGACTTTGTCACTGCCTACATGAGGAACTGTCTCCTAGCATCAACAAATGATGGAAGTAGTTATTTTATACTGCAGATACAGACCCTGTCTTGTGAATTGTGTTCAAAAAGGACTAAACACTTATGATTAGGAGAAAGTTTCAGCATTGCCTTAGCCAAACCTGGGAGATGCTTTCATCACTTGTCCAAGTTGTCTACTCACAGTACTCCTCTTTCTCAATGTTTCTGGAATAAGAATTTCTGATATACATACCATAATATGTAAAACAGGGTATGTATTATATGACTTTGAATGTCAGACATTTTTAAGCTTTTAAAAGGTACTATCACAATAATTAGTATCTCAACACATAAACTGATTCTTCCAGCAGTTTATTCTCACAGTGAAGTAACCGAGGCTTTCTATGAAGAACAACATGGTTTAAAGTTTACAGTATAAATACTCACATACCTGTCATGGCTTTCATTAAAGTGTGGATGCAAACAGTTTTTCCTGCACCACTAGGTCCTAGTGTCATCAATCCATGCCTTACCCTCTGGGTTTCAAAAAGTTGGATAACTTTCAATTTCCAAGGAGGATGACAAACAAGTCCAGCTTCCTCCACCTATAAATAGTGACAAAAAACCAAACTACCACTATTTTAGTGCACAAGATATTTTGTTGCTTTGAAAAAAAAAAAAAAAAAAAAAAAATCTATCTTCAGCAGAAGACTACATTCTTTGTAAAGATTTTGTGTATATCTTTCTGTCAGGAAAAAGAAGGGATATTTGGTATTCAAATATATATTCAGAAAATTAAAAGAATATAAACCATCTTTTTTTTTTCTTTTTTTAGGCCTTCATAGGTTAAAACTTAATTTTAAGGAAAAGCCAAGAATTTTAGAAACACTCTTGTTAGCAATGTCTTTCACAGCCACACAGCGTTTTCACTTGCCTCTCAGAACAACTGTTTTTTTGTGATGATGATGACTTGTGTTTCTAAATGCTTACAGTAGCAAAAAGTTTTTCTGTAAAACATTTTGTTAAATATTTCTCAGTGTACAGATCTTTGAGTAACTTCTTAATATCATCCTTCCAAGAAAAGACATGATGTTTTAGAATCAAATATCACATGCTTGTTTACTACTTTTTACTAGTTCCAGGCTTAAAGTTAACTTGTCATAATGGTATTGCTGTTGCTTGTAAAAGTGACTCAGCTGGAGGAGAACAAGGAAGTTTTTAGCCAGTAGAGAAAAGCTATAACTATTTCTTAAGGATTCATAGCACACTATACGTTTTTGACAGTCAAAAAAAAAATATAAAAACTCAAGATCATGTTATAAAAGTGAAACTCTCAATTATATTTTAATTCAAGTATAATTTTGGGTTTTAAATTATGTTTTAGAAAATTTTATCAGTATAAAGAGGACTAACTTTTTACTGATAAGATAAAACTCAGCTTGTACAATTACTGTCACGCAGGCAGTTGGAACCATGGAACTGGCACTATCATTTGCTGTATCACTTGCATATCAAAGCTCACATCAGTTCAACTTATTTCTCTCTCTCTCTCTGCAAGGAAGCCAAGAACAGAAGGCAGCAAAAGATGAATTCATCAACACCAACCATGAAGTGTATGCTGTCACCAACTCCTCATCACCATGAAGAACACCACTGCTGAAGCAATGGAGTTTACAAAGCACAACAAAGACATCAGATGCACCATTTTCATGGATACATGTTAAAATTCTGTTATTATTTACCTATTAACAGCTCTCACAGTTGACACCAAACCAGTCAAGCTGCCTTTCTTTCCAGTATAGAATATATCCTTCTGACTTGTTTCCAGAGACCACATATATACAGCAATATATCCAGAATCTAATGCACTGACAGAACATATCTGAACTGATTTCTTTCTTCATATAAAACAAGATGGTCATGGTAGCTATTCCTTCACTCTAATCCTGTGCCATCAATGGAGACTTATCTTTTCTTAATTTCTAACACGTAGATTCTATGATAATCTTGTAGACTAGATATTTCCCTTATCGAAAAAGAAGTATGTCCACAAGCACACTTGGCATTCTCAAAAGACCCTGTTCTCTTAACAGTTGTACATATGTACTGGGTCTGCCTGGAATGGAGTTAATTTTCCTCATAATACCCCATATGGTGCCACGTCTTAGATTTGTGATCAAAGCAGTGTTGATAAGACACCAGTGCTTTGGCTGCTGCTGCACTGTGCTTGCACAGCGTCGAGGCTTTTGTTCTTCGCACTGCCCTGTCAGCGAGTAGGCTGGGGGTGGGCAGGAGCTTGGGAGGGAGCACAGCTGGGTCAACTGACTCCAACTGACCAAAGAGATACTCCATATCGCCGAATCATAGAATAGTTCGGGTTCAAGGGACCTTTAAAGGTCATCTAGTCCAACCCCTCCACAGTAATAACGTCATGCTCAGCAGTAAAACCGGGGGGAAGTTTCTCCAAAGCAACCATTGCTCAGAGACTGGCTGGGCATCACTCTGGTGGTGGTGAGCTTTTGCATCACTTGTTTCTTTTTTATGTGTTTCTTTATTTATTAAACTGTCTTCATCTAGGCCCAGGAGGATTTTTTCCTCTCTTTACCCATTCCAAATCTCTCCCGCAACCCACTGGGGGAAAGTGAGCTAGGGATTGGGTGTTGGCTTGGATGCCAGCTGGGGTCAACATGCCTCAACATATAAACACAGAAAAACACTTTAATTCAGGTAACAACTATTTCTTCATTATGATACTTTCCCAACAATAACTGCCTCCTTTCCCTAATAAAAACAGTCCTCTTGAACTTGATTCTGTCCCAACCTAGCTGTTTTCATTGTACTGGTGATTATAGCTCTGAAAACACAGCAGAGAACTCTATTGAATAAAACCTTGATTCACTTCCAAGACAAACAAGATGGCCTACCATTTCTGGTTTCTCCAGATTTTAAGTTTTAGCAATATGAGAAAAATATGCCAAAATAAGGTAACAAAATTTCCAAACACTGCCATAACATTAAAAAGCCACCATGAGATCCCTAGATCTGAACTTTTGATAAATGTGGTTTCACATAAGATAACTGCAGTGTGTAAAGCTCTTCAAATTTCCAAAATTTCTTCAGTATGGGCAGACACTACACACTACTTACAAGCAAGTGATAATGGTTTGTTGTTGAAAGGACTGATGCTTCCTATGTCTGGTTTCACAGATCACCAACAGTAGAGCTATGATAACCATGTTATTAAGAC
The DNA here is from genome assembly GCF_018691265.1 of Tyto alba. NCBI lineage: Eukaryota > Metazoa > Chordata > Aves > Strigiformes > Tytonidae > Tyto > Tyto alba. The sequence goes on along the minus strand of NW_024881324.1, from coordinate 25,120,507 downwards.
CTCTTTTTAATTTATTAGGAAATGACAATTTAAAGCATGAGATTCAAGGTCCTTATAGCTTCTCCTAATAAAAGCTTAATTTGTGAGTCTTTTTTTAAAGTTAACTGTATAAACTACAGAGACAAAAACGGTTTTATAAACATTAGCTGATGATTCAACTGTTCCTTGTTAGGAAAGCCAGAAGCAGAGCTCTCTGCTTGTATCTAATCATATTAAATATAAATAAATGAAAAGTCATATACTCAAATTCTTCAGAAATATACTTCTGGGTTTTTTAATTTTTTTTTGGGGGGGGGGGGATTTTTTTTGAGTTTTTTATTTCTCTGTTTAACTATTAGATAATTATCTGAGGAACTATTAAAATTTTGGAGGAAAGTTTAATAGAGGTGAACATTTAAGTATACATACTTCATATTGTTAAGTTGGCCCTATTGAAATGATCCAAAAGATCTAATGGGAGATAAAGTAGAGGAAATGTCATTTTAGGTAAATCTTTTCTCAAGTTCATGTTCTGATTGTTAATCAATATACAAATATTAAATCCTGGGTCACATAAGGCAAGCATATATACATGCATTTTTCAAACGGGTCACCACAAATGACTTGCAAGAAAACCACAGGACATTACAACCACAATTCAGTAACACCCTTAAGAATATGGTTAATAATAATATGCCAATGGTAAAGATTTATGGAAAAGCTTACTCTTCCTCTAAATAGTAAAACATATTATTACCAGTTGCGTAGATTCAACACCAATAATTTTCTTAGATGTCACATCATGATAGTTATTGCACAGCAGCACAGATCAAGAGAAACATTACCTGTTTGTCAATGGCGGCTTCCAGTTCAGGATAGCCTGCTTTATCAAGCTGGATATCTGGAAACAGATCTTCAATTAGACTCAGAAATAAGGGTTCATCTTCATCAATCTAGTGAAAATGGGTGGGGGGGGGGGGGGAGGAGGGGAAAAACAAGTTAAAGCTTATTTTGTTTATTCTAGCATCTTAAAAAACAATCCCCGACTCTTGCAGAGCTAAAGAAATATTTGAAAACATAAGGAACCATCTATGGTAACCCTCTAGGTGCTAAACACAGCAGAAGGAGATCATGTAATGCTTCCAATAATCAAAAGTTATTGAAAATAAGCCACTAACATACAGACTAAATATATTAAAGTAGATTTTAGCAATAACATTTATACAAATAGTAAATTACTTGTCTAAGACGTAAAAAAAATACAATAAAGGAGATGTACCATAGCAACAGAAGAGGTTTTGTTAGCTATTTAATAACAGGTTATTTCAAAAGAGTGACTACTTTAGGTCCTGGTTCTAAGAAGGTTATTACTTAGAGTTCTGTTTCGTCACTTATTTCTATAGGTAGCAGGGGAAATATGTGAAGAAAATTCTGAACAAATCAAAGTGCTGGGGTTTAACCTAGGTAGGCAGCCAAGCACCACACTGCTCCTGGCTCACTCCCTCCTTAGCCCCTTACAAGTTACTGTGAAGAAAATAAACTCTATCACAGCCAAAACAAATACCCAAGACCATCCAAAGAATGGAACATTCCCAAGCTAGCTTCAGTGTAAAGGCCACATCCAATCTTCTAGTGATCACCTCAGTGATTACCTTTGTATTTCAAAAAAAACCTATGTAGCTCCAAAGTTCAGTTTAATTAATTTACCAGGCCTTCAGCACTTACTAGTTTAGACAGGTTCATGTCTCTCAGCACACGCATGACAATGGTAGATTCAGTATCTGTGGGATTTGCTCTTTTTGCTGCTCCCAGTGTACGTAGTACTGACAAGATATTCCGCAAGCCAAAATCATAATGCACCTAGAAGGTATGTAAAGTTTGGGAAAATTTTCCCCCAGTGAACAGGGTTGAAACAATTCTTATTTAACATTTAAGTTATGGATTTGTATGAGAAGTGGTACATGTGGCACAAATGCCTCCTAATATCCAACAACTAGTCTTTGGCTGTATGACTATGGGTGACTTCACTCCCCACCTCTGCTACCATTTACTAAACTGTAAGGTGTGACAGAAAAAAGAAATGTAATCACAAGTCTTTGAACCAAGATAAAGTTCTCAAGGACTAGTATGAAATAAACTATCAGTATTATTTTGAATTCTCTGTGGACCTCAGAAACTGACTTTATTTGAGAAACATCTAAACAAGCACAGACAGCACAAACCAAATGTCTCTCAATCCACTCTATAAGACCAACTAATATATAAGCCTTTTATTTGCCTCAATCATCACCATTCATTAAAGTTAAATCTTAATAATAAGCAGCATTCTGAATGACAAGCCCATTCTTGTACAGATAACCTGCAGAGGGAGTTAATCCTCCAGGACAGAAGAGGGTTGCATTACTAAACTGCAAGTGCCATTTAGCTTGCTTAGTGAATGTGAACTCTTCCATTTTCTTCACATGGATAATGGTAATTTGTGACATCATGTATAGTTTTCTCCTAAGGTAATTTTTCCTCATATGAAAATAATCACCTGCTTTGACAGTTGTTCTTCACACAGCTTGTACAGTGTAAAGAATTTTCTTGCCAATACAACATTAGCAATGAAACCACAACTAGCCAGCTTGACACGAATTATGATTTGGCGATCAGGAACCATCATAGCCACTGAACGGAAGTTGATCTTCAGGTTTTCAGGAAGTTCTTGCCTTCCAGCATATCCTGGATTCTGGAGAGAAGAACATGTTTTGAAGTTGGCTGCACCTTGCACAAACAGAAGAATCGGCAAAGGAACGTGTAATCTGGTTAGACAAAAAAAGCTTCTTGTCTTTAAATAATATTTAAGAATTAATTGCCATCCAGATTTACCAGCATGTCTCTACAGTATTTTAGCCTTCCTTACATCCATGAGGTATGAAAAATGTTCCACCTAAGCATTTCAAATCTGTATTTGTCTTACAGATTGTGGGTTTACTGTCTACTTTTACCTATTTGTCTAAGGCCATTTTTCTGTACTTATAGCAAAAAGCATACTTTGGGAACCAAAATGTAGCACACAGAAGTAATCTAACATTGAGATGATAACTCGTATTTACAATGCTGGCTGCGTTTGCTTCACATCACTGAAACAAGACCCTGTAAACCATCTTCGTGGTAATGCCCCATGTTCTCAAACTGTCAGTGAGTTCTAAGAACAGAGTGAGTTAGCAAGTCCATTTAACATTTCAGGTTAAAAGCGATTTCTTGTACAATTATCACTGGTATATTAGAAACCAACTGAATACCTACCATAGTAAGAAAGATGCCAAATTCTGGGTTCATTTCCACATTATCTCCATCAGTAAAAATAAAGCTTTTTTTGCATTCCTTCTTACATGTCAACACAATTGCAATTTGCTGCGCGGCTACTGATAATACTGGTAAATCAATACGATTGAATTCATCAAAGCAACCCCAGGAGCCAGACTGAGCAAGACCTTCAAAGAGAAAAGCAACTAAGCATCTGACCATTACATTATTAGCCCTTTTTTGGTGCAATTCATATGCCAAAAAACAGGTTAATCTACCCCAGGAAAAAAAATATGTTTATTTTTGAGGGTTGGGAAAGGGACAAGGAGAAGAGTTGAATTCTTTAGAAATGTCCTGGGTTTGAGTGAGTTGTGGGGGTTTCTTGGTAGCAGGGGAGGGGGCTGCTGTCACACCACAGGATACAGGGGGGACTCTGCTCCGGCACATCTCCCCCCTCCTTCCTTCCTCCATTCCTCCACTGACCTTGGTGTTCATGCAGCTGCAGCAACTCCTCCTCACAAGTCCCACTGATCCTCACCACGTCCCTTCTTAAATATGTTATCGCAGAGGCGCAGCTGATGGGCTCAGTTTTGGTGCAGAGGTGGAGATGACTTGGAGCTGGGGGAGCTTCAAGAAGCTTCTCACAGGGGGCTGCCCCTGTAGCCCCCTCCCCTGCTACCAAAAAACCCCACCACTCACTCAACCCAGGACATTCAAGCAAGAATTCACAAAGTTACAAAAGTCCTCAAGCTTGTTTCTTTGTGCATAAATACTTCAATTTCTGCTCTTTCTCTCAGTATCTTGAATGTTTTCCTGTTCCTCCCTATGCCCCAAAAGTAAAACCCTGTGGTAAGTCTATGAAAATATGATGGGTTGTCAATAGCTTATTGCAAAGATAAAAATAAACAATAAAGTTGCTTTCACCTGGAAAGAAGTTAGGGGTCAGTCTGTGCCAGACATCTTCCTCAGATATTTTGAGGAAAACAAAAAAAAAAAATCAACACAGTCACTTGCAACAATATAAAGTCAACAACCTTCACTTGGTCTCTAATCTGACATCTGCCATGACTGACAGGTATCAATTTCAGGTGCCTAAAATAAAATGTCTTCCACATCTAACTTCAGGGAGCTGTGCCAACTGCTTTTAACATATATAGAACTATTCATACATTTCCTTCAACTGATAAGAACTTTGACATTTGAAGGAGACAAAATACTGGAATCAGAATCCAACATATTCCACCAGTTTAGCAATAAATTTCACAGCTTCTTTTTGTACTGGCAGTCCTCCTTAATTATTTCAAGTGTCTTTTTGCATCCTTTCATAAACTGTCTTATGTTTTCAGACATTTCTATTTCATGGAGAGAGTGTTGCAAATGTATTTTATATTCATAACATGATATTAATTACTTGCATTTATTAAAAGGCTGAAAACCACATGCTGATTATGTGTTGACCTTGTTCTATACAGATGTTCTCTTAGCTTTTGTAACTTTCACACAGTCCATAGAATCATACAATCACAGAATATTCTGAGTCATAAAGGACATAAAAGGATCAAGTCCTACTCCTGACTCCACACAGGGCTATCTAGAAGATAAACCATATATCTAAGACTGTTGTCCAAACACTACTTGGACATCGACAGGCTGGGGGCCCTGACTACTTCCTTGGGGAGCTTGTTCCAGGACTTGACCATACTCTCAGTGAAGAACATTTTCCTAATATCCAATCTGAACTTCACCTGATGGAGCTTTAAGCCATTCCCTCATGTCCTATCACCAGACACCAGAGAGAAGAGATCAGCACCTCTCTCTTCACTCCTTCTCATTAGGACGTTGTAGACAGCAATGAGGGTCACCTCTCAATCTCCTTTTCTATAAGGTGAACAAACCTAGTATACTCAGCTGTTCCTCATAAGGCATGTCCTCTAGTTCTGTCATCATCTTTGTTGCTCTCTTTTGAACATATTCTAATATTTTTATATTATTCTTACATTACTGACCCCAAAACTGCACACAGTACTTGAGGTGAGGCCACTCTAATCCTGAGCATAGTGGAACAACCACTTCTTTTGACTGGTTATACTGCACTTAATGCCCCCCAAGATACAGTTGATCCTTTTGGCCAGCACCTTACCTTTTGTCCACATCTTACCTTTGAAGATCCTCCCAAGTCCTCGAAAATCCATCTGGTCTGAACAGTTGAAGACCACTACATATTTTCCAAGGCACCGTCCCATGTCTTTGATGGTTTCAGTTTTTCCAGTTCCTGCAGGTCCCACAGGTGCTCCACCCATGTTCATGCCTAAAGCTTGAGCCAAAGTGATGTAACATCTAAAAGGCAACAGGCTATTATCACTTAATGGGCTGCAGCATACAGTTTTCTGTATAGTGCCAGAGGAACTTACTCAAGTGTGTTACATGAAGAAGGTTTGATTTAAGGAGACAAGGAAACTGCTGAAATGACATGCCTCTAATTACAATTTAAATCAGTAAGAAGGAAAACCCTTCACTCAGCCTCTGATGCAGGTAATATTGAGGTTTTTCTCCTCATACATAAAGTGGAAGAGCAAATAATCCTCAATAATCGAAAACCTGAGAGATCACAAGAAGGGAAGAAAGCAGATAGAGAGATGATACCTAATCTAGTTTGGTTAGATTATTTCCCCAATTACTTTAACTGAAGTAGTTCTGAACTACATTATACTGTGGAGTACAATAATGAAAGACAGATAACCTTTTCTTTCTCATCCACCTTTAAAATTTGATCATACAGTGCATCCCATTTTCATAAATAAAATTTCTATGTGTAATGCAGTAAAACACCTGCTAACAATTATATTTCAAGAGAAGCTCTAGAATTTGCTGTACAGAATAGTTAATAATCTTTATGTTATTCCAATTAGGAAGGTAGACCTCTCTGTTATTAGGATGGCAATTCTTTCAACATCTTTCTGAATCAAAGATCTCCAATCTATTGCAGCTGAATAAAATTGTTTTCTTGTCTATTCCTCCTTAGCCTTTTTCATTAATGTGCCTGTAAACACTTATTTTTGTCCTGCATCTCTCTCTGCATGTTGTATCTATTGAACGTACCAGATCCTCAGGTATACTAACCTCACATATATGAGAATCAGTGTCCCAGACATCACATATATGGGGATCACACAAGTATGTGACAGAAATTAAGCTGGAAGTTATTCATATTGTAAGGCACAGAAACAAAAGTATTCATATGTTACATGTATAATTATTGACTTTGATAAGACTGTGAAGGATAAACTCTGCAGAGATCTATTTCACATCTCACAGGCATGACTAAATTGCTCTTGTAAAAGCCTAGGTTTGACATCAAAGAATAAAGGAATAAAATCAGTCTTTTTCACCTGTCTGTAAGAGGCGTTATGACAAGTCTGTCAGTACAGCCCAAAAATTCATTCTGGTATGTGAAAGCCACATCAGTGATCTTAATCATCATTTTATCAGAATCTTCATTAAAATAAAATCTACACTGTTTCAGCCACTCGAAGTCTGCAGGGCTCTTGATATGCATGCAACACTAAGAAAAGGGAAAAAAAGGCTGTGGCACTCATGGTTAACATTTACTTCTGCATTTATATTATCTCATCTAAGTGGTACTGCAAAGGCAATCACAATGAAAGGCACAAAGAACAGCTAGTAACACAAGAATAGCAAAGACACCATCTTGATTTTTAGCACAAAAATTTCTAATGTGTTAATGCTGTCCCTGAAGCCCATACTAGGGTGAACGAACTTCAGGCTTTAGACATGTGGCAAAATTCTAAATACTAATGAGCGGTCCATAAGCCTCAAACAAAAGTCATTAAGTTCAGTTAAAATTAAAACTTCAGTTTAAGTCATTAAGTTGAGTTAACATTAACACTGCCATTTCTGTTTACTCATCTCTACCACTGTACTTTTACATATGAGTAGGAAGCATGTACTGTCATGATTTTTAAAAAAGTCATGAGAATTAAATGAAAGCACATGCAAATTGGAAAAAAGCTATTTCAAGACAGTGTCACGGTGCAGATATTAGTTAAGAAATTCAACAGAGCTGAGAGTAATTCAAAATTGACCATTTGAATATTAAAAAAGATGACCTGAAGGTTGTGTCTAAAAACTGTACTTTACATAAGAGGATTAAAACTAGAAATAACTGGTTCTACAATGAAAAGATAGGTGCCTGCCTATCAGTCATGGGTTAAAACTCAGTAATTCTTTTCTCAGACAGCTTAATTTCAGAGTCAGGTCCAGAGCTTCCTATAGGTAAAAGGGTATGCTAGCTTTTAAGTTTGACTGTTTAAGCAGTAAATACTTTCATTTTCTTTATTTTAGTATCCTGTGGCAGCATGAGAACATGTGAAGCCAATAAATAAATCCTTAAGTAATAATTAGGTAGCTATTGAAACTAGAACAGAGGGGATAGCAGCTTCAAACAACTTCATAGTTTTTTCCTGTACTGTAACTCTACATTCATTCTATTTATTCCTCAAAACTCACAATGTCATCCAGAGAAAGGACGATTATTTGCAACGCAACGTATGAGGTAAAAGAAGTCCCTCACTGATCATGCAACAGAGGCAACTTAAGTGGGCTAACACAAAGCATTATAAAATTCTGCTGTTGCTTGAGGGTGGAAAAAAAAAAAACCTGAATTACTTAAAGGGAAATAAAAACATGGATTGAGGCGACATCAGCATTTTTATAATACTCCAGGTTACATAATCATTACAGTCCTGAAATTAAATGTTTAGATTAAGAGGCAACAGTTTGTAGATACAATAATATTTTCTTTCTGTCCTTTCACATTGTTTTACATGGAAACCACTTCATAACTCAGTGTAAATTTTTCAATACTTACCAGACCATCAAAAATGTCCCTCTGATGCACATGAATAGTGATTAATGTCTCGTATTTAACTCGCTCAACTGGGCTAAGGTCTTTTGTTGTCATATCTATCAGCATGTTTAGAAGATCCAGGAAAAACTGGTTCGTCTTTCGCATAATTTTTTTATCATACCTGGCATTAGTCAAAGCTTCTTCTGAGTCTCTTGTCCAAATCATTTGGATCCCCAACAACCCAACCTTAGGCAACATAAAAGTATATGCTTCAGAATCTTTTCTCTTTCATCTAAAATGTACATTCATAGACACAGATGAACTAAAGAATTGGTTCTGCTAGTATTTGCATAAAATTATTTTTTCATGCACCCATATAGAGGTCATTCAGCCCATGTATTTGTTTTGTGTCCCAACTCCGTTCATAAACACACAGTTAAGTCCACACTTCAGTCTTGTAGATACTCCCTATGGTGGTGCACTGCTGATACAACTGTTCAGCATCACTTACAACGTATATATAAATGCTATATATAATTAATATACATTTTATATATAATAACTAATCAGTGAACAATTAATGCTTCCTTTCAAAGTATTTTTTTTCAATAATTCACAAACTCTTTATTCCCTCTCCAACATTCCTGATAACAAGTGAAGAAGCTTCCACTAGGAAAATAATTTTCCCCCAACACTACCTTCAGTTCCAAATCTTTAGCAATATATAGTGTTTTCCTGAATATATAAACAAGCATAAAATTTTATTACTTTTCCTTCAGTAGTCAAATATTAAGCTTGTAAGGAAACAGAGTTAACTCCATTGCATTTATTTATTGAATTCAGCAATATTTTTGAACAACAGCTTCAGAGTAGGTTTTCTTCCTTTGGTTTCAGATATGTAAAGTGTAACTTAAAAGACTAAGGTGGTTAAGATAAATTTAAATGTCAGTTTTGCATCTATAACACTGGCTGCAGTTTTGATTGCAAAGACAAGAAAAAAACATCAATGTGTTATATATCCGTGAACAATTCTTTAGTGATTTAACAATGATGTTACCTGGGCTGGGTAAGTAGAAAGAAATTCAGTCAGCTGGAAACTAGTTTCCTGGATGTGCGCAGCTGCCTGGCGAATAACATGATGTAGTGACAGCTGGGATTCCTTCAACAGGGAATTTAGCCAAACTTCCACGTTACCTTCAGCCATTACAGGTCTAGTCAGCTCTACAGTCTCACCCTCTCGTGAACTAATTGACAATATACGATCATATATCTAATAAAAGTAAAGCAAGAACATTTTGTGTTTATAGATTTATTGTTATCTTTACCATATCCGTCTGATTTTCCTGCCATCACTCCATTAAACTTATCTAGGTAACTAGTAAATTATACCAACTTGTTAAGTGAAATGTTAAAACAATTAAACCATTACTTTTGGTGTGCAGAAAGGCTTTAAACAAAACACTGCTGTCTGAACAAAGAGACAAACCCCAATACACTGACAATACTTGAATTTTATTTAAGTTTCAATGACAACATCCACTTTCCAGTCACAATAAAGGAAACTTTAATCCATTATTGGTGGGTTAATATCCTAACAAAATCTACAGCCTGACAATCAAAAATAATGGAAACAAAGAAGTTAAGGAACATGGCCAATCAAATGAATTTCAAATGCATGGGGAGGTAGTGAATTTCTAAGGAAGTGTATACATACACAGGAAAAAAAAAAATGTGTGGCTATCAGCTCATGTAAATGGTACAAGAAAACTATTCTTCAAATAGTATGTTTGAAAGGATATTAAGGATAACTGAGAAAGAGGTGAGAGACTGGATACACCCCTACAATAAAAAAAAAAATAATGAAAAACTACAAATACAGGCAATCTAACGATACAAATATGGTCATAAAGAATCAGAAGCTTATCCGAGAGGTTGATAGCCTGTATTAAGGCACAGAAGACAGTTCAATACCTGGGTGGGTTTTTTTGAAACCTAAGCACAAGTGCAAATTTTTGTTTTGCTATTCTATATAGAGTTTTCTTATTACATAAATGAAGATATGAAATTAAATCTTAAAAGATGAAAGCCAATGCAGAATCAAATAGTTGATGAGTTTGGTAAAAGAGCTCAATGTCCTATGCACCCAGGTAGCTTTCTTATTTAACAAGTGTAGCATACTGTTAATTTGAAAGAATTAACACTGGGGTGTGGGCAGTACTTACCCTTTCATGGAACCTGACAGTTTTAATGTTGTCAAAGACATTCAGCAGATGTGCCTGTATATTGTGAGAGTCTGATGCCTGGCCAAGAATTTCTAAGAGAGCAGGATCTGACACAAAGAAGAATCGTGGAAATAGGAGGCGCTTTTTCTCCAGGTACCTGCATTTTTTAAAAAAATTGGCAGGGGAGGGGAATAGATGGTAAGTAAATTAGGTTAATTTATACATCCTTCCCTCTTTAAAGGTGACATTTCTCACAATGCACCATTGTAATTTTTAGCAGTGGCAATGACAACAATTCCTATCCATCATACCTTCATGTTAAGCACCTGTTTTTAAAGTTACTCTTTTAGCATCAGAAACCATTTCATGGAAAGCTTTTATTATTTGTTATAATGTGAGCACCAGTAAAAAGAAAAGAAACTAAATGAAAATAAAATGTTTTTACATTAAGTCTGTTACTTGCTATTTGGGTGTCTTGGGCTGAATTTCTCATGAAGGGTCTGAGTAGGACTTACAGATCAAGACTGCCTTCTGGATTGAAACTAGGCTGAAACAAGCTTTAGTTTCAACAGAGAGAGACAGTGAGTGACACCTTAGCCACAAGTCAAATATTTATCAGTGAGTTGCTAGCAATTTCTCTGGCCACGTTGCATCATCCTGCTAACTTGTTACCTCAGTTCAACTGAATTGATAGTAGAATAAGAACATGCTCTTTGCAAAGTCCGTGGGACAGTACAGAAGCAATTGCTCTTTCCCTAGTTACACAGTTCACAACCATTTGCCCAAGACTGTGGTCTTGTAATAACCTTACCCTGTGAGTGATTTCTGACAAATTTCAAGCTGTTCTAGTAAATGTGGTAGTAACTGTCCCATGATTTCATCTCCAACGCAGCACTGAACAACATTAGGTGTTTCATGAGCTCGGGTCATGATTCTCACCCAGGATTTATCAATGTTAGAGAAACGCTTTGCTTCCTGTTGAAACATCATGATGAACATGGAAGGGAAGAGACAAAGGAAGAGAAAAGCAGGAAAAGGCACTTGCTTGTAGAATTGGCACCCAGTAATCTTCTCACTAGTAATCTCATGCCCAACTTCTAAAGATTTTTCAGCTTAGAAAAACAAAAACCTTTCTGCTTATACAATAGAACTTATTTTATACCTGACTATCAAGCCTGCTGTCTATTTTCTCTTTCAATCATTCTTAGAGAAAAAGACAGAAAACTCATTATGCTTGAATTGCATGCTTCAAATCTGAAGATTTTTTCATGAAAACTAGTTAATTTTTGATTTGAAAAGTTATGTAGGAAAGTTGCAGATAAGGATTCCTAGGTACTACTAGGCTAGTGGTAGGTACTACTAAGCTAGACTAACTAGGCTAGGCTACTACTACGCACAACACTTAAACACATATTGGTTAACAATTTTACAATCTAGAAATAAAAAGATCAACTAGCTCACACAATTTTATTATTCTAACACAATACTTCTGTTGGTACTGTTTACCTAATTACTTAACCAAATTAGGCAAGTACCAAAAAAAAGAAAAAAGTTTATGTTATTGCATCAATTACGACATCACAGTTAAGTTTTATTCTTAAAATGTAAAAAATCAAACTGAAAAAAGGCATGTTTGAAAACCTTTGGAAGCTGCCTTGCTATGTCACCGCCAACAAAAACAGCTTCTAAATAAATCCACAAGTTCTGTACAATCAGCCAGTTCTCAATGATATCTGTTGTGTTGGAAAGATAGTGCACCCATTTCTGAATCTGTGTCTTGAATGGTGTGTTGTATCTAAAATAAAAAGAAGACAATTGCTTTACTTCAAGAAGGAGACAAGACACTTGAAAGCCAGCACATTACTCATAAGGATGAGGAATCATTTTGCTACTTGTATCTTTGTCAAGTGAAAGTTTACGCTTACCCTACACTTAACGCAATTCAGCTAGTTAGCAGCTATAAACCAAATCAACTCCAACTTGCTGCTTTGCACATGTGGTGCATAGCACAGCTCTGATCCAGCAGAAGCTGAACAGGCGCAAGATTTCAACTTCACTCTAAGGTGAAGCAGTTTCAAAAAGGAACTATGCAACATCTTTAAAGTTGCAAGACTCCCAGAGGTTCCTACCAACTGAACGCTTGCATTTGAATCTCTGACTGATGATCAGGTTCTGTGTTCCTTATTTTGTCTGTGGGCTTTGGCATGTGAATCCAAACTGAAGCTCATTTTAAACGGGCTTTTCAGCACCTTTGGCAGGAGGCAGTGACCTATCACAGGTGCAGAGTAGCAGTGCCTGTAATGCCCACAGTATGCCTGCCACAACCAGGCAGTGTTCCCCATTACGCTCATCACCACTTTCTTGCATCAATGAACACTGTCCAGCAGATAATTCAGGAAGCTTGAACTGCATCCACATGCTTTCAAAATAACTTATTGGAGGGATACAGACAATAAGAACTAGCCCATGCACGACATGCAAGCTCTTAGATTTCCTTTTCCCTTCTCTTCTGTGAAAGACAGATTTGTTCAATAAAACAAAGCCTCTTATTTTATCTCACCACCCCCCCACCTTTTCTTGTTACCTGTTGCTCATGAGAGAGCCAAGAATCATCAAACTGTCCTCCATGGTAGCAATTGTTTCTGATGTGCTGTCACCTCTTAAAAGGAGTTCCCCACGGGCTTTAAAGTTTGCAAAGATAAATGTTTTGTTGTCCCATTCAGCTATCACTTGTTTTAGCTTCTGCTCAATGTCTCTCTCCTTCACAGCACTTATGCAGATATCCTTTTAAGTAAGTGGGATGTCAAAACAAGTCACAAACGGTTCAAGTCTCTGGTATACAAATCTAACTTGTATTTCCTCTAACACTAGTAAGGCTGATGAGCAACTATTTATCAAGTGGAAAGATCTACAGATATACAAACACCACAGCTAATAGTCTGTATACCACATTAAAAATATTGCCAGCTTTGAGGGGAATAAAATAATACAAGAGTGATTACTTTTCATATCCTCAATGTTGCAAAGCAAGGCACCCTCACAAATTAACACCCAGGTCAATTTGCATGATTTAAAAGGAGGAGCTGACACCACAATATATTGGTGTAATTGTTTTATACAGAAATCTGAAGTGATAGTCCATTTTTCTGTTCTTTCTTTAGAAAATAAGCAATCACAGAATGGTTTGGGTTGGAAGGAACCTTAAAGACCATCTACTTCCACCCCCCCTGCCCCGGGCAGGGCCCCCTTCCCCCAGCCCAGGGGGCTCCCAGCCCCGTCCAACCTGGCCTTGAACCCTTCCAGGGAGGGGGCACCCACAGCTGCTCTGGGCAACCTGGGCCAGCGCCTCACTCCCCGCACAATAAAGTATTTCTTCCTCAGACGTAGTCTAAATCTGCCCTCTTTCTGTTTAAAACTGTTACCCCTTCTCCTATCATTACACTCCCTGATAAAGAGTCCCTCCCCAGGTTTCCTGTAAGCCCCCCCTTTAACTACTGGAAGGCCACAGTAAGGTCTCCCTGGAGTCTCCTCTTCTCTAGGCTGAACCACCCCAATTCTGTTTTCCTTCTTACTACTTTACTCCTATACTATTTGAGCAGATTGTTTTGTTTCATGCATTTATTTATCTTCTTTCACAATACCTCTATTTCCTCTTTATATCTTAATAGTGGAGCTTCCATTATATTCCTCAGCTTGAACGTTTCACTTTCCACATCAAAGTTGTGTTCAGTGAGATCCGTAATCTGCTTCCAGTGCCGAGGCATCATGGCTTTACTTGACATACGCTCAAGCAAGGGGCAACATTCACTGAAGTCTTCAATGATCGTCTTTAGGTTAAAAAAGGCCTGCCATTCCTTTACACCACGAGGAAGCTTACGGCATCTATGCAGAAATAATGCAAGCTTTTTTGAAGTTTCAAATTTTCTGTTACCCGTTTAACCACAGTATACGGTTTTAACAGCAGACCACATACCTGCCAAATTCAGGTTAACTGTACTTTGAAGATTCTGTATGATTCTGCATGTGAGAAAATCTATTTCCAGCCTATTTCATTGACTGATAGCTGGGCAGACACCTACAAGCTTCCGCCTTAAGGAGTGTAGCTGCTTAATTCTAATACACTGTGACCAAGCAATCTTCTAAAAACAACTGAACCGCTTTACATCTCGATTTCATCTTTTGGTGAGGTTCATGATATACACTGCTCTGTGCCTAACAAAAAACCCCATTCCTTAGAACATGCAGGTTTAATTCTTTAAATCATTTGATTCCTGGTTTGATTAAAAATTCAGCTTGTATGCATTCAATATACCCCATTCTGTAGGAAAACTATTCAGCAATTCACTAACTTGCCTTGGACATCTAGGGTGAATCTGTCTCTCATGAATAGTAATATTACAACAAACAATTGAAATTTCCATTCCTTAAAAAAATAAATAGCAATTTTAATATATATTCTAATCGCATCAAAAAAAGTTAATCAAGAAGCTCTCTAAAGAACAAAAACTTTTAGAGTCTAACCTGAATTCTTTATTTTATGAAGTTGGTAATGGATATAATTTTCAATTAAAAATCACATTTTTCATGTTTCAACAAACAAATACGTGCTCAGATATGATTATTGGTGCTAATCCATAATAATCATATTTAAGAAGTAACAGAAGTATTTTAGGCATCTTTACCACAGCAGCAGTTTCTCACCTGTTCTGAAACTCCTGAAGTTCACTGTTAATTTTTGAGGTGTCTAATTCTGACCAAAGAATATCATAATAGCCACTGACTGTGTCAATGACATTGTTATATAAATTATAGAGTTTCTGTAACAGATTCAGTTGCTTCTTTATTTCAAGCAGCTGAGGATACCGAGTAACAGGCAAACCAAAAAGATCTTCCCCACCAGTGTAAGTAACATATTTCCGAAAAAGACTGTCAAATCGATTCTAAGAAAGAAAAAGGAAAATATTATATTAAATAAAATTAAATAACTAAATATTCAAGTCATAGCATTATGCTTAGAGCTGCATTAGTGATTAAAATCTACTAAATACTAGAAAGATATGCAGGAGATACTAATAACTTACTCTGTCAACAGTTTTGTTAACAATTTTCAAGAGAAAAGTAACTTCTAGTTAGCTTGGAAGCACATCTTTAGAAGTTGACAGGGAGGCCATTTACTCCATGTGGAACAGTGATAGAACAATAAATGCTAAGCTTGCACTTGAAAGAGGTGAAGCACGACATGCAAAGAAAGCTGAATGCAGCAAATTCTACCTCTCCAAGTATGCTGTGCAATTCTTTACTGAAGGATTAAAGTAAGAATTACTACTGTTTAACCAGCAAAGAAAAACAAAATTTAATTGTCAATTGCAGTATAACTGAGGGAACATAGTAACAACCCAAATAAATAGTACTATGGGAAAAAGAAAACCAGTAGAAATCATCATTACAGGAATAGAAATTAACCATGGTACGAAGAAAATTTTCAACAGGAAAAATAGTCAGTTTAAATGGAAACCTTTAATACTATTAAAAAAAAAAAAATAAATGGAGGAGAGGGGAAGAAGATTGAGCAGAATTCTATTCATGAGGAAAAGACACAATAATGAACACAAGAACAACCTATAGCCAAATACACTAAACTTGAGAGTAGGCTCTCATCAGAATATATGAATCTAGTAATTATTACTCATTATCTATTCATCCTTTCTCTTAGCTCCTAAAAAATCTAATTTTAATCAGCATTCCTTGCAAATGCATAAAAAAAAACACCAACTGAGCTTTGTTTATGTTACAGCAGATTTTGCCCCATCAAGAACTCTATGTATCAACGAAAATTAGTTTAACTAGTCTGATTTATTCTCAGAGCCTTCAGGTGTTAGTTTACTTGCAATAAGTCTTCAGCAATGTGTCAGAACTAACAGTACCTGAAACATTGTAAGCCTGTCACTGGCTTCCTGAGGCTCTAAACCAACCACCATTGGCCCATTCTAAAAAAAAATTAAAAAAATCAAATTAAATAGTGAATTTAAGAGAGTGAAAATAGCCACAACTTCCTTCTAATCAGCATTTTCTAAATGTTAAACTCAAACATTTTTGCAGCTGCAGTATTCCATCCCTACATCAAGTAACAACTGAACCAAGAGATGACAGTTACCTACTAGAACTAGCACTTTCTTTTTTTAAAAGGAGAAAAAAATAGGAAAGAAGGCACATAGTTGTTCTTTTAATACATAAGTTTTCATAAAAACTAGGCAGTGGTAGCTCCTTTTTCAAGCAAAAATCAGCATTACTTAGAAGATGATACCAGACTGGCTCAGCTTGACTCATTTATATTCTACCAAGAAAGCATATAAGAGCTTAAGTCATTTGCACTTATATCCGACATCAGAAAACGTTTCTTACATTCTAACATAATTTCTCACTAATCCTAATCTTCACATTTGCTCATGCTAACTACCTCTTTATCATAAATCCTAAAAGTCTCAAGTCTTAATCTTTAAGAGCTGATTACCAGCATTAAGTACTTAAGTCACATACAAAAAATAACCAAAGCCTGCCCTGCACTCAAACTCACAGACCACATTAACAATAATAAACATATTCTTCAGACAGTAGACACGCATCCACTAGTCAACTCCACAGTCTTTCCACGTTCCCACTGCTCCTCAAAAACTCCTCTAATACAATATACCACAAGCACTTGCCTGATCATAATCTGAATAGAACTGTGCACAGTCTTCAGTAAAAGTCTTCACGGCTCTAATGAGCTCTCCTCTGAAGTCTGGCTGCAAAGCAATGAGCTCATTCTGCACTTCATTTGCACGGACTAGCAGTTTTTCCCAAGCGTAGTGCAGAGTGTCCACCTTCTCTGTCTCTTCCTTGGCCACAAGTAGATTGTATTTGTTTAACATAGCATAGGATTCCTGTCAGAAGGATGGATCAAGACAAACAAAATGGTAACTGAAATTAATTTTACACATATATGTATGCTAATATTTTAAATGTTTAAGAGCAGAGAATGATTTGATAGAACATCTGTTCTTTTTTGCATCTGGCAAGACAATACCAAACTAGAAGAAACATCAACACGAAGACTAGCTAGTCCTCCATAACTCCTTACCTTTCACATAGCATTCTGCTTTCTGATTATTTGCCCTAGTGCAATCTACCTCTCTAAAAAACTATTTCCAGTTAAATTACTCCTTAAGTCTAGAGGGTTTATTTTCATTTTAAATGAGAATATTTTTCTGATCCATGTCTTTAATTATCTGCTATGACCCAAGCTGAATATTACAGGATGTGAGCCATGAGAAAGCATCTAAGCAGAGGTCTTCAAGTAAATGAAGCAAACAAACTTCTATTCCATTAAGACCTTTAAGCCCTACTTCATGTTTTCAACAAAAAATAATTAGAAAACCACATTAAAGTTACCACAACTAGTATGTTGCTGCTATTTCAAATGTTATAACTATTCATCACTCAGAATGAGGAATCCACTTAAAAAATCCACTTAATGGTCCTCTGGCTTCTCAGACATTGATCTCCTCTTGTACCACCAACATATAAACACTCTACATACTGAAACCCTTAGTCAAGTTTCACAAAAACTTAACTGAAAATTACTTACTGTAAATTAGCATGGAGTAGGTTAGCAATGAATCTTGTGGCATAACAGTTCCATCTGAAAATTTTTGTATAAAGTGGAATCATTTTCATTTACATTTTCGAGTTTGATTAAATAGCAGAGAAATTGCAAAAATGGAAATTAAACTATCTGTCTGCCACCCCACTATGTGGAAAATACATCAATCTCCATTTCAAAAATCTGAAGCATGATTCCTTGTGCCTAGGGACTTGAGGCTCCAGCTTGCAGAGTTGGAAGCTCAGGAATCCTCAGCTACCATGGCTTTTGCCTTGGCTCCACATCACTTGGCAAACCAGGATAGGTCTTAGCAGAAACTTCCAAAATGTCATCTCCTAAGAGATCCCATTACCTATGACAATTTCACAGAAGTTTCCAGCTGCAGATATGTTTTGCTTTTCAGCATAAACTTCTTGTCCTATTTTTGCTCCTTCACACAACTAGGGACACCCTCACAGCTTCTAAGGCTGAGAGATATACTCCCTCATAGCTTCATTTGGTGAAATATAGAAGGGCTCCATAATAATTTCCATTATTTGCGCATACAAGTACATAATGCATTCCATAATTTACCTCAGCCCAGAGAAAACAAAATCAGAAAACACAGGTGCAAGACGTCTGTTTGACAGCAAACATAGTTTTTGCATTTCCAAAACAGAATATTAGACTTGCCAATAATTGGTATATAAGAATTCTGTGTTAAGTTACCTTAATTTAAAACAGTAAGGACACAGTCCCGACAATAAAACTATGGGCAATCAGGAATCATAAACATATCTTAAGAATAAAAATATTCTACTGAATGTCTAGTCAATGGTGTGCTTTCCTAAATCCATACTCTGGTCAGGAATGCAGAGAAACAGTTACTACCTGTTTTTAATTCTGCCATTTGACCAGAAGACCCCATACTGTCAGACATTCAATAAATGTATTCTAGTAAGTGAACTTCTTTAAGGAAGTCAATTGCTTGTGTTTATTTCAACCCGTGATACTGCTGACAAACCAATCACTCTCATGCATTTTCATATAATCTGCCTAACATTAGCTTTTTCTTCTCTAGACTAAACTAAAAAAAAAAAAAAAGAAAAGCAATGGTTTTCATACACAGAGTTCTTCCACGAAGTACTAAAACTTTCTTTCATTAAATATCTATATTTCATCTTCCTCTTACCTAAATCACTCAATTTCTCCACTATTCGCTAAACCACCTCTCGCCTCAACAAGTTTATGTTTTTCCAAATCAGAGTTCCACACAAAGAAAAAGTTTACAGGAACACAGCAGGTCTGCCACCCAACATTCAACACATATTAAATCATACCTTTCCAAAGTGCACTGTTAAGCTTTAACCCAGAAAATAATTGCTCTGTTGAAATAGTATCCATACATGCAACATTCATGTTACCTACCTCAATGGGCCCAACTTGAGAGTCTATGGAGATCTGTAGTTCTCTGATCTCTTTTAAAGCTGACATGGCTATTCTTATATCATCTAGATCCTTGATGTGGCGATTTAACTTCTTGCCAGTTTCTTCTATAAAAGTGAAAATTGCTTCCATCTCTGTTCGGTACTTCTTATTACAATGACACCCCAGCAAAGTCATCCAGGCTTTGGTTTCTGCTCTCAGTGCTAGCTTCAGATCAGCTAAAAACATTGAACAACAAATAGATATTTAGATATTGTACATATTTTTTAAGAGGTGCTTTTAATCTTTTTTCAATATGTGTTCTCTTTGTTCCCAGTTCTCATTTTTCAGTTGAATCATCCATGTACAGAGAAGATAAAATCACACTGACACCTCTGAGCGGTTTATAGGATTGCTTGCAATTCAGGATTGCTTTCCTTCTAATCTTCTCAGAATATATCATCTCATATATCTCCTACTGGAAAGATGAGTCTGAACTCCACACCTGTCATCTTGTTCATATATCATTATACACATATCTGCTCTACATATCACAAACAAATTGGTTCATATACTCTTCTAAGCCTCAAATCTTTTCAAAAATTAACCTTTAAAAAAATAATGTGGCAAGGAAAAGAGTCTGATTATGGAAGCTGAAGAAGCAGAAAGTTTGATCTGGCATTTAATGAAACCAAATGGTCCACCAACCATTTAATTTTTATAAGCTTTATCTGTAGCATCAGTGGAACCAAGTGATGAACGTTTAGAGAGAAAATTGGAGCCTTGCTGAGTTGCTGCCCAATTTTGCAACAATCCAGTCCATTTCTCTAAAGCTCTGCCATCGAATTCTAATTCCTTCCTCGCAGTGTCTCAACAGAATAGCCAAAAATCAATACCAACACAAGCATTACATAAAATTTTAGTTGGATATAATTTCAACTCTGTTACCTATTCAATCCCTGGGCAGATTTCACCTGTTGTCTTCCTTTCTACACAATGCCTCTTTCCACGCTTAGCTCTCACACCTGATGGTCTTTTTGATTTATTAAATACCAGAACAACCTCACCTCCATTGAGTTTCAGCAGCTGGCTTGTTTCTCTAGTTCTTTGTCTTATGATATAATCAAAGACATTTGGTTGACAGTCTTTCCTAATAAAGAAAAGATTCTGGTTCCTCAGATTTGACATCCTCTGAAAAAGCAGTTGCATGCATTGCTTACAGTCCTTCACAATTCCCAACTGTCCTTTCTGTTTTACTGGTGTAAAACATTTATGCAAAATTTAGTTAGGTGATGTGCAACCTGAGCTACAAAAAAGTAAAGATTTAAGGCCTGGCTTTCACGGCAAAAAGGGAATCAGCACTAACATTCATGTTTCACTTAGCTAACTCTGTAAAATAGAAGGCTTTTCAGCTGTCTCATTACATGCATCCAGGCAAGGAAAAAAGCAACATAAACGTATCATCTTACTCCCAGAAAATATGTACCTATGGGGGTCAGTGACAGAAGGATAGGCAAACATCTACCATCCACCCCATAAGTTAGCAGAAGTATCCAGGTGGGAGAAGAAACTCCAGCTGAGCCTCACAGATGCCCTTGCATTAGCATTTTGTTTTCATGCATGTACAGCCAAAACAGCAAACAGCCATTCTCCCTCTTACTCCTTTCCATCTTTAACCTAGTTCACTTATCCAAAACTAAGCACCATCTCTCCTCCCTACAGGAGTCAGGAATTGTATGTCTCTAGAGAAAAGTGGAAAGCTGAACTCTACCAGTGTATAGTGCAATAGCTCCCACACAGATGTATTCAGGTTCAGAATTGATTTTCAGCTCCAAGTCTTGGAAATGCAGAATTTCAGATTCAAATTCAGAAAGTAAGGGGTTTCCCATCATTAATTTATCAATGGTCTCCTCCTTGTCCCTCTGCCATACATGGTGGTAACAACTAAAACTCTCCAAAGCTGTAAGAACTTCCTGAAACACATCAGAAGTTCAAAGAAAGATCATTAGCATTGTATGTATAACATACATACAATTTCTTAGCATCTACTCGTTAAAATACAGTAAGATCTCCACAGTGAAGCACGATGCTGCATCACCTCACTAAACAGAAGGCTGCTGGTAAATTTACACTGAAGCAAGTTCCATTTGCCATCACAAGCCTTGCCAGGAACTGTATGCTAATCACATTCAATTTGTCAAATGAGTTACAGTATTTTCCAATTCAGTGATTCTTCAGTCAATAAAATCCTATGAATCAGCGGGAACTAAAATCCTCCTTTAAGACTAGGATACAGTACACTTGTCCTTCCCTACCACTTATTGGACTAGCAACTGAAACCTGAGCTCCAAGGCCCAACATAACAAGAACATCAATAACTCAATTAATTCTCAAATAATGAAGTTATGAGACAGGGGTTTTTATGTGTATGACATTGGTGATGTCAACATTAAGTTCCACAGTCAATTCAGGTATCTTTGATTTGAATATCATTTAAGGACTGTGCAACAGAATTATTTTTCTGGTTCTCAGGAGTTCAGGAAAATATCAAAGTTAAACCATCAACACTTCAGCTAATAAAAATAAGTGAGAGGTGACTGCTATGAGAAATAATCTACATCATGAGTTATGATAACCACAGTGCCTGTAGGCATTTAAACCTGGATAAGTGATAAAAGTTTCCAATTGCAAAATATCGAGTATCAAAACACCAAAATAATTATCCACCATTATCAAATGCATCACAGTCTTCAGCACAAGCCTGTATGTCATTGTGCTAGTTATGCTTTAGTACCACTGAAGTTACAAGGCTTTGAGTCAAAAATTCACACCTGGCAAGGCTCCACTGTAAAGTTGGACTGGCCCCAGGAGGAAATGATGTAGAGTCCCCCAAAGAAATATCAGTTCAATACCTATAGTTTACTCGAGAGTGCACAGAAGAAGAAAATGGCAAAAATTACACATAACCTTTAAGCTATCTCCTAACTTCCAGCAGCAAATCCTGTGCAGCACTTTACAAATGCTAAGTTGACAGCCAGTTTTCTTCCAAAAACCTTTATAAAATCTTCATAGTGGGCCAGAAGTCATGTTGGCTTCATTAGAATTTCTACGTGAATGAAACTGTATTTAACACACTTGTACAATGACTACCAGTTCTATATTGAATACACACAACTCAACTGTACCTAGCATTTTTTTCATGATGTTTTACCAACTGGAGATACATTTTTAATCAGACCTAAGTTTTACCTTACGTAATACTTAAAACCTCATGAGTTTTTTAACAGAGTACACTTAACCCATGTTTCACTTTCAAATCGCATTTGCAAATTTGCAGCCACATGTTTTCCATCCACCATCCTACACTTTTTCATTTATATGTTTAATCACTGCTTCAAATGACCACTCTTATTGTCCAAGAATATTAAAAGTAATACATTAATATCCCTTGGCTAGTGATATTAAATTAACATCTCAATTGTCTTACCCTTTTTGTAGAATTAACAGCTGTGCTGAGTAAAGATACCAATTTAATAATTTCTTTGTTCTCTGACACACTCTTGAAGTAGTTCTGGTTTTGCACCGGATCAGACAAACTGAGTGATGCTGCATCTGACATGCTATCTATAAAGACAGATTCAAATGCAAAAGCAATTTTAGGACAGATATATTGTTTAGACCAAGCAAATTCCTACAGACAAAAACTATGTCATATTTTTCAATAAGCATGTATTTTAAAGTTAAGTGTTCTTATTAATCTTATATCCTTTCTTCTCCGAGGTAGGTTAAAATCTATAAAGTCTTTGTTCTACTATTTTTGATGCATTTTGTATTTAATATGCTTTAATACATTCTGTATAAATCACGTTCACCTAATGTTCAAATTGAGTGATGTCAAAATTTACCATTACCAGGGAAGTTTTTCTTTCCAGTCTCTCTCATTCCATCATCAGAATCACTGTCTGTGCTCTCACACCACAACACAGCCACTTTTCTCTCTAGCATTTTCTTCTGGGGAGGAAATAAAATTTCATTTTCTATTTGCAGTAGTTTTGAAATATTAGTTTTAAGAAAAGCTGTTAAAGACACAAACCTTGGATATTCTCTCCTTACTCCACTGTCCAACTCCTTTCATTACTTTCACAATACTATCTACAGCTTTATTAAGCGTCTGCTGTACCTCATCCAAAGAGGGTATCATAACAACATTAGGTATAGATAGGTTAATACTAGTCCTAATTATAGGATGAGCACTTTTCTTCTGCTTAGAAGCATTGTGATTTTCTAAATGAAAGACAAAAAAAAAAAAAAGGTTGTTCACATTTTTTTCAAGATGTCAAACTAGGCATTGTAATGATATAAACCAATATATAGGTATATATATATATATATACACCTCCTAATGTTGAGTACTGAATGTAATTTCATAAGGAAAAATAGATTCCTGAGTAATTTACAAGATGCATTGGTAAAGTCTATAGCTGCACAAGCAAAAACTAAGTGCCACGCTATTTCTCTCCATGAAGCTCCTCTTCAACTTGTTCTGTGCAGCTGAACTCTGTTTAGCAGAAAATTTTGTTATCTGGCTTGCACTCCCAGTCAGCATATTAAATTGGACACAAAACCTCCTTAGAATCTCGTAATAATGTATGCCTTATATGTTATAGAGATCAAATACAAATGCCTTTATTTTACTTTCTTTATGTAACAGAAAACACTTCAAAAGAGTGTCCCATCAGAATGTATAGAAAGATCTGAAGGAAATTAGTAAGAGAAAGAGAACACGCTTCGTTCTCTATTATTTTTTTCATATAGCTTTCTGTAAAAGCAAGGTCAAACAGGTAACCATTTATCAAGTCCAGCTCCAAATATAATATCCAGCTACAGAACAGTACAGTCAGTCCTAAGACAAATGGCACCACAATGACAGGTTTTTTCCTAAAGGAAAAAAAAAAAAAAATTCTTTTGGAAATATACCATGTTAGCACTTATGAATTAACAAGGCAGCTTATTCAAACTCCCATTATGTTCCCCTCTTTTACATATGTGGCTCTTTTCTTATAATTCTGGGGTATTACATTTACATATTTCTTCTTAGAGGCTAAGAAAGCAAAGTACTGCAATATGGCCACCTAAGAAGTTGATCATGGAAGATGCATGGATACGCTTGCGTATGGCCTCCAGAGTGTTTCGAGTGACTTTCAGAAGGGCATCAATATTACAATGATTGAAGTAGGAAAGCAGTTCATTGGCTTCTTCCTCTAACATTTCTAAATCCATTCTCTTTCTCTTTGCCAGAGGAGAGAGTCCAGCCCGTATCTCACTGGAATTGTGGGAGGCAGTCAAGCTTTTCGATCTTCTTTCCTCTTCTGTTGCTAAAATATAAATCTACTTAGTTAACTGACTTAAGGTACCTGAAAACACAAGAAAGCAACATCTCCACAGGTGTCTGAAATACAGCTAAATTTTACAGAAGTGCAGATTATACTCATTCATAATCTGTACCTCAATGTAACAGTCCTTTAACTCCTATCCACCTTCTCTGCTCAGTACAAACTGGCAGGATTATCACCCAGATTTAAATATTATTTCTCTAGGAAGTCCAGCAGTTACCAAGGCCTGTAAGTAGCTGCTTCTATGGCAATAACATTTCAACATGTAAATTACACTGATAATATTAACCTGTTTTGCAGATGATAGATGCTTATTAGATGATCCATTATCCAGGCAAATTCAAACAAAAGTCTTTAGACATTAGATACTGACTCATACTTCAGTCAGCCAAGCTACAATATCCCCCCAACACATACTATCAGCATGCAAAATAAACATAAGCACAGAGCTACAGTACAATCCTACCTGTACTTTTTTCCCTTACTTCACCAATGGGTACAACTGACTTCTCGTCTTCTTTTCTGACTTGTACCTCAGTGTCAAGTAACATGTTAATCAGCTCATTAGCAGCGTCTTCCACCAGTGAGCTTTTTAAATGTAAAGTCCGAGAACCTTTTATACAGAGCTCCTGTTATCAAACCAAAACAAATATTTGTTCTTATCTTCCTGGTTCTCATGTCTATTTCACCGTCAGAGCAGCCTTTATTAACACAAACACCAAGGCCTCAGATTTGTGAAAAACAAGATCAATACACGACATTATTTTTAAATTGGTTTGTTCCAAACTATTTAGTGTTGGATTCTTTGTTGTGCCGAACAAGATATCGTACATGTCTTTCAAAATTGCTGTTGCTTTTTTCCTAGATCACATGACTCATCCATAGTTAATATCATGAATCAAGGCTTATAAAGCCTAGTTCCATTAAAGAGCTACCAAAATCAAGTGCTTCTTAATTTTATTAACTTTCCAATGTAGACATGGAAGATTTAACCTTTCTTTTAATTGCTGCCATTTTACATTACTTGGCTGTGTCATAAGGAATATTAGCCAGTCATATTTCCCATTTATAGCTAGATAGGAGATAAAATCTATCAAAAACTGAATTTATTATTAGAATAAACAGGAAACTTACTCCCTGGGGGGAGAAGGAATTAAAGAATGAGATTTAATAAAATTCAGAAACATATTATTGTGCAGTTTTTTATTTAATACTTACAGTAAAAGTGATCAAGTATGCTTTAGCCAACTATAATTTTTAACTATAATTGCCTTTTAATTTTCTTCTTCCTTTTTATCACCTATTTCTTTGTTTAATTAAAAATCTATAATTGGAAAAATCCAGCCATTAGCAAGATTCACTAATTTCCAAATTTTAAGACACAATCTTTGATCGTCCTAATGATTCAGTCTAATTGAGAGAGAAGCCAGATCTGATTTGCAATATCACAGCACCTACTAAACAAAGTACTCTGGATTTTTTTCCATGGTATGACTATTTTTGTTGCAGAGATTTCTGTAGAAAATTAAAGACACCTGTTAGGTGATAGAATTTATTTCTAGTCCCTTCTAATTAAAAACTGCAATAGGCTTACAAACACTGTTATTATTTTCATTGTACCCATAACTGGGGTTAGTATACTGCTTACTCTGCTAACTCAAATTGATTGGCTGTTGTGATGTTATAATTGCTATGTAGCAGTTCCAGTTTTCTTGCAGAAGATCAACACTAAGCAATATCCACTAATACACATTGCTGAGAATTTTTTTGTGCTCACTCTCACATATTTTACTTTAGTGAATATAGACTTTAGTACTAGCCCTATCAGGAAAACAGCATCAGGGTCAACAAAAAACAACTATGGATTGCGAGGCTTACAAAATAACATTCATTCCATAAAATATTATTTTAAGTTTTACTTTGTATTTAACAATAAGGTGAGATGTTACAAGGGACAAAAGAGGAAAGGCCAAAAGGTTAAGTACACTAAGAGAAACAAAACTTTATTTTGTAACATTTATTGCTATAAGAGGCTAGGGATGGGGATTATCTGCATGATCTTCTACAATCTTTTTCAAAGCACAGTTTATTTCAGGAGAAAACACAAGTTAGACATTATAGGCTAAAATGCCAGAATATCTCACTATTGCCTCATAAAAGTCACTCTGACATTCAATTTTATTGCTAGCTTAATCAGCTTTCTAACTGACTAACAATTTACATGCTTATACATTTAATCCTCCTCAACATAAAAGTATTTTGATGGGGTGAGGAAATGGGCTTTTCCCAGAATGCCTTCATCCAGATATTTCTAAGTATACTTTGCACATCCCGTTACCAACTCAGGAGATCTTGAGATTAACAAAGATACTCAGTACACAATCACTTCCACAGTATTTACTGTCTCAGGCAACAAAGTGCACTTGTTACAGAGCTATTCACAGGTATCACAGAGGAAATTCCCTTATTTAAAGGCACTAACAAGTAAAAATGACAAAAAAGATACTATCACAGAGGAAAAACATTTGAGTGGTATCAAAATGCAAAAGAAAAAAATCATACAGTAGTTGGCTTGACATTAATAAACTCTGAAAATAACACCTCATGTGCATTTGATATTTTCTGTTCCTTTTTAAGGTTCCAGCCAATCAAGTGGGGATTTCCTTACTTAAGTTTCCTACGTATACTTCATTAATTCAGCACCGTTTTAATCTCATAAAAAATGAAAGATATCTTAATTCAAATCCATTGAACTCTTATTTATGAAAGTTTTATCTATTAACCTTAGTTTGTTGGAGAAATTCCTCACAGCTCAGTGGTTCATCTTCTGGCAACTTACAGAGTGGCACTCTATTCATTTCTTGAAGGACAGCATCAATACGAAATTCAACCAAGTCATTCACTCGATCAAGCAATAACTCCAGCTCAGCTTTTGAAGCAAATATAAGATTCAAGATAAGTTTAAACGTTTGAAACAACAGTCTTTGCAGAGTCCTGCTTAAATTTTTAGATCAACAAACTATCATATTCAATTTTATATGAATTCTACACCTTGACCAGTTTACTTCAAACATCTAAACTTTTATGACAAGGTTCACCGTTGAAATCATAATTAATTTTTTGCATAACATATGCTCATCTAGCATATGTTATCCATATCTTAAAATACAATGGCCAAGATACTATAAAATATTTAAGATGAGCCTAAAGTATATGCACTTCAAACACAAAGACATTAAAATTCAATTGAGGCCCAGGAATACTACTTTTCCTGTAGCTTGAACTGGTTATCACTTGGAGACCCTTCTAACAGAAACTTTCGGCAAATAAAATGTCAATCCTTCAAAAAAAATGTCAGAAGCCAAATAATAGTTAACAGAAAACAATCACTAGAATTTTCACAGTTTAATAGCAATTTGCTTTCAATGCTGAAATTGAAATAGCAACAAGGTGCCTGTTCCAGACTCAAACTCTTTGTATTATTCAAAATTAAATTGAGTGTAATGTCAAGTTAGCATCCAAAATGCACTTTAATTTGCCATTTCAACTAAAGAAAATTCCCACTATTAACTACTTCAAGAATTTCAAAAAACCAAAATCTGTTTGATGTAGGAATTAAGCTGAAGCAAAAGGAACTTGATATCTTCAGAAACAATATGCATCTCAGTGCAATCTTGTGATAATTGTTTGAAAAGACTACAAGCTCGTCTGTTTTCTAAAGCTGTTTCCCAGGATGTGTGTGCATTAGCGTTAAAGAGACTGATGGTTAAGAAAAAAGTTAATATGAAAAGTTATTGAGCAGTGACAGTGCCAACTCAGTCATGATATTATTCCCTGAGAACTTGCTTTGTACATTATAGAAACAAAAGGCAAGATTAGGAAAAGTCTGACACATAAGAGCTCTTTTAAAAAGCAGCTATCATTCTTTGAATTCAGAATACACAGGAACTTTTTGCAAACTACTTTATGTTTGGTTTAATCCTAACTGCCATCCATCCATATCAGTAAAAATTTGACAAATATGTGAGACAAAAAGACGGTGGTGTTATAAAGCAGAGGTTTCATGAAGTACAAGGCAGGTGAAAATTCTTATTTCTTTCATGTACAAGTCAGTTAAGTGAAAATCATATAAAGGATAGTAAGTTTAATAATATAGCTTGTATTTGTATAGAAACAAACAAGCAGAAATTAATGGAAGAAGGCAAGTGACCTACCTAGCTTGTAAAAAACTGTATTAATGTATTTCTCGATATTCAAGGATGTCCAAGTCAGTAACATTAGACCTGGCTGGATAGCATCATCTACGTTTGCTAACCGAGGAGCCATCAGTTGTTCCATAGGGTGTTGTATTTTCAGTTTAATTCTTTTATATTCCGCCAGCATCATCTGAAATAAACAGAGAATAAAAGCATTAGTTAATATACACTGATTTAACCTCTTCACGTACACATATTTATCATAACTTATATTAAGAAAATTCCTCTGGATGTACATCACTGAAATTCTTAAGAAACAATAGTTAATTGCTTGGGAAATGTTTTTATTATTTTGAGCAGAAGTTCACTACATGTTGATCTTTGTACTAATGCAAGCACTACTTCACACGGAAATTCATCTTTGTAGATTGTATTGGTTTTGGTTGGGAAGGAGTTAATCTTTTTCATACGGGCTCATAGGGTGCCGTGTTTTAGATCTGTGACCAAAGCAGTGTTGCTAACGCACAGATGTTCTGCCCGTGGCTGAACAGTGCTCATGCAGCACTGAGGCCTTTCCTGCCTCCCACACCGCCCCACCAGCGAGGAGGCTGGGGACACACAAGAACCTGGGAGGGGACACAGCCAGGACAGCTGCCCCCAACTGACCAAAGGGATTAACCCATACCTATGGCACCGTGCTTAAAAATAAAAGCTGAGGGAAGGAGGAGGAAGGGGGACCTTCAGAGCTATGATGTTTGTCTTCCCAACTAACCATGATACAGCCTTGCTTTCCTGGAGGTGGCTAAACACCAGCCTGCCAATGAGAAGTTGAAAATTAATTCCTTTTTTTTTATTTTGTTTGCGCACGCAGTTTTTGCTTTCCCTGTTAAATTGTCTTTATCTCAATCCACGTTTTCTCCTTTAACCTTTGGATTCTCTCCCCCATCCCACTGGGGGGAGGTAAGTGAGCAGCTGTGATGCTTAGCTACCTACAGGAGTTAAACCACAACATACAAAAAGGTTTGCAAATTTCAGTCTCTAAATAGATTTTCCAGGAGACAAAAAGCCCAATGAAAAAAATGCATCTGACTCAACTTTTCAGCAGTTTTATTAGAGTAGCCTTGCCAGAACTTTAATATGGTATTTGGTTTCTAATACATCTTTAACCTACTGATCTAGTTTCACATGCTTCACTAAAAATAATCCTTGAAATAACTTTATGACTTAATATGACAATTTTTTTCTCATTTCAGAATCAAGTAGCCCTTTGAAGCTATAGTCTTCTGGACACCTATCTTTGAATCCTTTTCTTGAGTCATCAAGAACTTTGTTCATATGCAGACAAAATCACGCAAATTATTTAAAATATTAGAGAAAGGGAAGTTTTAGCTTCTCTTTTTTAAACTGTTCCACAGACATCTGTGTAAAACACTGGTGCAGGAAATATGCTGCTACTTGTTGGGTGCTTTACACTTTTTAAAGGCATACCACCTGCTCCTCCTTCACAACTATCCTCTCAAAACAGAGTGTATCCAATGTTGACTCCATCATTGGATGAGAGATAAATGATCATTTAGAAAGCAGGCAACAGAGGGAGACATCCTGTAAACCTCCTTTCCTGCTCATCCTCGTCTCTTTCCCAAGCTCTGCAGAGCTTCCCTAAACCCATGCATCTTTGAAGTGACTTTCCAGAAACTACAAAGCCAAGAAATTCTTTGTAAAAGTGCCCCAAGACAGTCATAAAGATAAAAAATAGATTTCCCAATGTATTCTTAAGGCGTAAGATCTTTCTCTTCCATATGTATAGAATCTATACATCTTAATGTACACTACACATACGTGAAATAACTAAAATAAACCCACGTGCAAATTGCTGACAATCTTCTTATACCAGTCTCTCTTATGTTGAATAATACTTGCAGATGGTGGGATTTCAAGGCACATGTGAGCCATGCAATCTGTTTCTCTGATTAAAGTTAATATTTGAGGGTCAAAATTCACAAATAATTCTCCTGTTTCTGGAGCTTTTACCAAGAGAAATGCCTGAAGTCCTCTTTTAGTTAATTCAATCTGCAGAAAACAAAGTAATAATTCCTGATCAGACAAGCCAGTACAATGAAATTCTTTGGTTTGGACATAAAAATCACTTTGGCAGATACTGAAAGCAGGTATTGCTGACAATGAAGATTGATATCATAATCAACAACAAAACTTTATTAATACAAGCAGTATGCACCCAAATACTTAAATCATTCTTTCTTCAGCAGATATTTTTCTGTTGGTTCTTGGATATTATAAGCTGCATTCCACAGCCCAATATCAAAAGCAGAGCCAGAGATTTTTTTTTTACTTCCGTCCTCTTCGATCTGAACTCTCATTTCCTTAAAATTTATTGCAGATTCTGCAATAAGGCTGCACACAACCTCCTTGTTGAACTAAACTAATCTTGCATAACTTCTTCAGATATCTTTTGAATAAATTTATCCTCATTTCTCCTTTCGCTTGTTTTCCACTACCTAACAGACATACCACACTCCAATCTTAATGAAACTCTCAATTATATCCAATCTCTGAGCAAATTTTTAAAAATACTAAAATTAATGTTTATTATAGATTTTTTTTTTAAATCTCCAAAGGGAAGCCTAATCACAATATTGGTTTAATTGTCTTACTTGAATATTAGAATACTATTTTTTCTCCATGTGATTAGAAGAGAGAGCATCCATAAGACCAACACTCATGGAAAAGTGCAGAAGTTATGCCTTAGGTAGGGAAATCTCTCCCACACGAAAAACTTGGCCGCTGTTCCTACATTCCAGTTGTCCCTCTGCTGACGTAATTTTACTGTTCTTTATTCACTTCTCAGATTTCATGTATCACATTATGTTGAGATTGAGCTTGTTTTTAAGCAACAGTTTCATAATCTGTTGATTTCTTCCACTGTACTTTCTTCTTTTATGGAATACACACTGAAAATTTGCACCCCCCCTTCAATACCTAAAATATAGTTGAAATATAGTTTACTATACTGCTTGCTTCAGCTGTATCATGTATTAATCATAACATTTTACACACCATTTTCCAAGAAATCATCTGATCAAGTTTTGTCAGTGAAGTTGTCATGCTCTATCCACTAGCATCAAAGTCACTCAGCACAGCTGCCTTGAAATAGGAGCTGAAATTTTTCCAGCAAACTTCTCCAGGAAATATTACTGCACTGTTCTTTGAATTTTAGACTCATTATTCCCACTATCAATCTTTTCCTCTCCCATTTATGTTGGGTTTTTTTGGGTTTTTTTTTTTTTTTTAGGCAACTTTCATTATTAAGGTAACAGAAATTGGTAAGAGAAATAAGAGGTACATTGAAGGCACAAATCTTATACTGCCATAGAATTATAGTAACTTCCATACTTCCTGGTATTTTATTATTTTAATGTGTTCCAGTTTGAACATCATTTGCTATAGCACAAAAAATAATGGCTTTAAATCTTAAGCTCATGTCCTGGGTTTGAGTGAGCAGTGGGACTTTTTGGTAGCAGGGGAGGGGGCTATTGGGGCGGCCCCCTGTGAGAAGCTTCTCGAAGCTCCCCCAGCTCCAAGTCAGCTCCACCTCTGCACCAAAACTGAGCCAATCAGCTGCGCCTCTGCGATAACATATTTAAGAAGGAACGTGGTGAGGAGCAGTGGGACTGGTGAGGAGGAGTTGCTGCAGCTGCATGAACACCAAGGTCAGTGGAGGAACGGAGGAAGGAAGGAGAGGGGAGGTGTGCCGGAGCAGAGACCCCCCTGTATCCTGTGGGGAGACGGCAGGGCAGCCCCCCCCGCCACCCATGGAGATCTACGGTGGAGCAGACATTGATTTATGGCTTGTGAGGGGCCTCATCTGGAAATTTAGGTGAATGCACACAAAGGAGGCTGGGATCCTGTGCGAAGAAGCAGCCGCCACTGCTGTAATTCAGTGCTGGGAGGATTGCAGCATGGGGGGAGTCCCACGCCGGAGCAGCTCGGGAAGGGCTGCAGCCGTGGGAGGGAATCCAATCGGAGAAAGTTAGTGACCCACGAGGGAGCAGTGTCGGGAACGCTGCAGCCCATGGGAGGGACTCACATTGAAGAAAGTTTGTGGAGGACTGTCTCCTGTGAGAGGGGGACCATGATGGAGCAGGGAGAAGTTCCAGAACCTCCTCCCACCAAAAATGGAAGAAGCAGCAGCACTGACTGCACCCCCCATTCCCTGCCCCTGCGCCACTGGGGGAGGAGGTAGAGATATCGGGAGCAGAGCTGAGCCTGGGAAGAAGGGAGGGGTGGGGGGAAGGTGTTCTCAAGGTGTGGTAATGCTTCTCACTGTCCTATTCAGTTAAATGTTGTTGTTAGTGTCTGTAATAAATCTATGTTCTTTTTTTCTTCCCCTAACAAGTCCGCCTTTTGCCTGTGACCATAATGGGTGATTTGCCCCTCCCTGCCCTATCTCAAATCCCAAGCCTGACTTATTTTCCCCTTCTCATCACCGGCACAGAAAGGGGGAATGAGCAGCCGTGTGGCGCTCAGTTGCCCTCTAAGCTCAAAC
Organism: Tyto alba; assembly: GCF_018691265.1. Taxonomy (NCBI): domain Eukaryota; kingdom Metazoa; phylum Chordata; class Aves; order Strigiformes; family Tytonidae; genus Tyto; species Tyto alba. The sequence goes on along the minus strand of NW_024881324.1, from coordinate 25,086,949 downwards.
CATGACAGCTATTTAAAAAGTGGATAAACAAGGTCATAACCATCCAGTAACAAACAAGCAAAAGGGGGAAAAAATAGTTCAGAAATATCAGAAAGTGCCACTAAGAACTATTTCTACTGTATAGAAGACTAAAAAGGAGTCATAGCTACATCCCTATTTCTGTTGCATTTTTATTCCCCACAGGACATTTGCCCCCTTCTTGTTTTTCTTTTGATCAGGAGTAGAACAGGAGCTCCACCTTGTGTTCTATCATACTCATGTCCACATCTGTCTGCACTCGCTGCCTCAAGAGAGAAGAAATTACTGTACAGTAGTCACATTTTTTTGCCACATCTGGTAGACAAGTGCATTGATGTTAAAGTAGGTATACTTTCCGTGTATTTTCAAGGCATGTATGCTCATTTCAAAAACTTGAAATTGTGTTCAAATCCATCTTCCTTTCTTTCCACCTAATGAGTATAAGGTTGAAGCAGGCTCGGCAAGTTTCTATGGCTGCCAAGTGTGACTTGACTCTGCTATAGGAGAAATCAGATGCTTACTTTTAGCACAGATCAGAATCAGATCACAAGACCTCACAAAGAAAGGACCAGTTCAGGGGAGATGCTTTGGATGTTACAGGCATTGTGTAAAAGATGAAAGGAGAATGCACTTGACTGCTCCACCAATGGATGGTGCATGTTAGAAATTCTCATCACTAGATCATCTAGTCAAAGGAGACAGATGTAGCACCACAAGAAGCATACATCCTCCTTAGTCTTTATAGCTGGGACAGGGAATATATCTTAAAAGTGCCCAGGCAAGGACATGATATCAGCAGCAGGTACAATTCAATGAAATCTATCATCCGTATACTTGGAACAATGCAGGTATCCAACACAGCACTGTCATTGAAACAGAAACCAAGTCCAAGATAGAAACACTAATCAAATACCAAAGGCTTCCTGAAGTGTCACAATTCCTCTTCCATAAAACACAAGGGATACACATACCCTACCAGCTCTCTGTGAAGAGCACATGAAATCATGAGAAGACTGATGTTTATCAGCACCAGAGATTTCCAACACTGTACAAAAGTTGGGGATGAGCTTCAAGAACAAGAGGCAGATGCATTGCTAACTGTGCCACCGCCTTCAAAACAGTCATCTGGAGATTCTGATCCTTCTTTTTGAGATTTGAGAGGCTGAGGCCAATTTTTCTACAACATGCTCTTTGACAAGGCAACAAAGAAACCAGTTGTGGAAAACATGCCAATAGGATAGTAGAAACTTCCAGAAGTGTCAAGGCTATAAAGTAGTCCCTGCAGAAACCATCTGATAATATGAAGGTAGTCAGAGAATTCATGTGCAAAACCCAAGAGGGAAAAATCAGTCAAATGAGGCTTAGAACTTAAGGTAAACCATGTTTTCTGAAGAATATTCAGACAAAAAATTGTTCTGACTTACCAAATGGTTGACTGGAAATTAAATGTTTCTGTACTAGGTCTGGCTGGGATGGAGTTAATTTTCTTCATAGCAGCTTGTATGGTACCATGTTTCCGATTTGTAATCAAAACCATGGTGATAACACATTAATGTTTTAGCTATTGCTGAAAAGCAGCAAGACCTTCTCCCTTTCTCACTCTGCCCCCTGCAGTGAACAGATTGGGGAGGTGCACAAGAGGTTGGGTGGGGAGAAAACCAGGCAGATGTCCCAAAATAACCAAAGACATATTCCATGCCATATAACATCATGCTCAGCAATAAAAAGGGCGAGGCATGGGTTGAAGGGGATAGACATCTTTTGCTCTGGAACGGGCTGGACAGTGGTCTACCCTTGCCAGGTTGTGAGTGAGTGCCTTGGCAACACTTCTGTTTTCTTTCCCACTTCTTCCTCTTCTCCTTCACTTACTAAATAATTTCTTATCTCAACCCTCAAGTTTTCTTGCTTTTATTTTTCCTTCCCTCGTCCCTGCCTCACTGAGGGTGGGTGGGGGGAAGCGAGCAAGCCATTGTGTGGTGCTTAGCTGCCTACCAGGGTTAACCCACAACAGGCTCAAAACACACCTGTGCATGGAGTATGGCTATTAATTCTACAGGATGCTCAATCTGTTGAGACTGGATGCTTTATAGATGTACATTCACTTGGAGTGTACCCATGGATTATCACTCAAAAACCAAATCCATACTGTCCAGACCAGAGACACCCTCTGTGTCTGCTTTTACCTTAAGCTAACCAGCTGACAAAACTCCCTGCACACAGGATCTTCTTGAACCAGAGTCGGCAGTATACGGCAGAAAGAGGGTGTCAGCTAAGACTATCACTGAAGCTTCATTATACATTTTCCTAATAAATATTTTTCATTATAACTTACTAGTTATAAGGAAGCTCTTTCAATTGCTCCTAAATTCAGCTACAGGCAGTATAGGCATTATTTATTAATAGAAACACCTTCTTATAAAGTACCTTTTCTTATTCCATCCCTCACTTAAGAAGCATCCTAAGTCTACAGCCTCGCATACCTGATTACTGCTATTAACTAGAGATTCCTTCACACTGCTGTAACTCAGTGTTTCACCGAGGCCTGAAACAACAGGAATCCAATCTTGTTCGTAAAGCTAGAGGTTCTTAGCTTACCAACAACAAAAATCCACCACATTTTTTTTAAAAAAGAAATAACCTAATCAAAATCAGCTGGTTTACCTGCTGAAGCCATCCCCTGTGGTAGATCACCTCAAACTCCATCAGAACTTTTGCCACTTTGTTGTAGTTGCGGATTACACGCTTGCCATCTGGTGTTCGCAGAACAGCCGGGTGCTGCTGGAAAGATTCCATGGGCTCCTGGATCCTATGGAATAGGTGGCGTGCCCACAAGATCCTACCAGCTATTGGAGGCAGATTACGAGCCAGTGGAGGGTCCTGCTTCTGCCGAGTGTAGATCTTACAGACTGTTTCTATGTCACGGCCATAGTTTTGAATTATTTTCTGATACTTTTCACCAATGCCGAGACTCGGGATTTGTAATCTGCTTAGAAAAACAATAATCATTAAAAAAACTCCTTCAATACTTCTGAAATTCTTCTGATGCATTGTTGGAAAACACACTTGTTCCAGATTCCCTTGCATTCTGTAGAAAGTAACTACTTTAGCAGCAGAGTTCTCACTAAAGCTTGAACAAATGCTGTCACAACCTAATTCCAAGCAACCAAGATTTAGACCAGATGATAAAAGTTTCCAAGTAAGCCTACACATTTTCTGTTTTGTCACTGTTTTCAAACACTGAGTTAAAATTATGTGCAGCAAACTGTAATCAATCCGTCACTAGCAGCTACTCCATTAAACAGAGTATTATAAGAAAACTGTGCAATAAAGACTGAGGCTGCTTTGCAACAATGTGGATTTATCAAGACAAATTTCACTGTTTCCCAATACAACCATTTTACTCTAACTGCACTGTGGTAACAAATTAATGTAATTGCTCAAGGTCAAAGCTAAGGCAAATATGCTAACAGTCATAAAGTACTCCTGTACTTACACTAATTTTGAAAGATGACATACAAAGACCACTTATATTTTTCATTTTCCAATACAAAAAGTATGGGTTTTATTTATCCACACTGCAGAGAAGACATCCCTTAAGGGAGCTGAACAGTTGAGTGAGAGGAGGTTGAGCTGGTTTTTGTTTGTATTCAAGGAGATGCTTCCAGCTCTGCTCCTCTCACTTCCCACCATCCTCAAAGTGTTATTCCCATTGCCTGGCAGAATTCTATCCATCTAGATGGGACATATTACCTTTCGAATTTCTTCAACATACTCAGTGCTCTTTCAGCGTTCAGAGTATTTTCAAAGGTGATGTCCATGAAAATCCTTAATTGATCCTGAAGAACAGCAAATAATTCTACAGCAGAGAACTACGTAAGGCACACACCTCAAATAAGCCAGGTATTATTTGACAAGGTTTATCATAAACAAATCATGTTCTAATACAGCATATGTGAAGCTGACCTAAATAAGCATCAATTTTCCCCTTCTTCCTTCCCTCAAGAATTAAGCAAAATACAACCAATTTTCAAGGCAATTTTTTTCTAAGTTCCCTCTGTAGCCATGCAGCCAACAAAAAATTCTGTACCTTCAAATTTTCCACCATGCTGAGAGCTCTCAAAGAATGCTTGCTTACCTCTTTGGCAAACAAAGTGAGCCAAGCATTTATTTTATTTTTTTTCTTCTAACAATACCCTTCCTTCCACCAACTTGTGATTTCAGAACTATGGGAAAGTTAATTATCTGACTTATTTGTGCTATGCTCCCATTCAATCAATGAAATCATCCATTTCTGTGGTATTCTTGCTAGCATAACTTCCAAGTAAAGTACAGTAATGAAAACTCCTTTCGTTGGAGGCCCTTAAGACCCTTTCTGGACTGTTCCATGAAACTGGTCTGAAAGATAGTAAATGCAACTTTTAAAGTGGAGATAAATTAGAATAATTCTTCAAATTCAGAATGCAAATTTTGAGATTTGCATAATTTGTTGATAACTCAGATAGAGGAATTTTTGTTTTCATGAGGATTCATCAGTAAATTACATTCTTATTTGAATCATAAAACCTACATGAAGATCATTTATTTCTTTGCAAAACTCTTCATAGTCTTGGTCAAAATCAGTCTTCCGTTGATCCAAGAAATTGTAATGCTTGTTCTTCATGATGTCAACAATACTCTAAACAGTTTTACAGAAAAAGAATATTATCACCAAAAATTGTCTTATCAAAAAGACTCACCACACCAAAATATTTAGCACAGTGGGCTGTGCACATTCACATTTTACCTTTGCCATTAGTTACCAGCATTTGCTGAGCAATATAAGCAAACCACTTAAATGATATTTGCAGGAAACAAGTTGCTGCAATGTCCAAATAAATTTCATTTATATTATTTATTTCTGTTTTAAGTCAATTAGAACTGCCAGTAAATCCAGACTCTTGCTTTTCATCAAAGACATTTGTTACCCATTAAATATCATCTCATGCAGAGGTTCATTATTTCTATTTAAAAGTTAACAAAGTTCAACAAAGAAAAATATCTTCATATTAGTATTTTCCATGTCTTTAAATTAACTTATTCCATATAAAAACAGACTATTCAGAAGTCACCATATCATCAAGCATATCATCAGCCCAGGACTTATTATTCCTGGCTTCTCTTACATAGCTGCTGTCCACTCAAATGAAAATATATCTTGATCAGCATCTCCCTTGAGCTGTACACACAGTTAAAGGATTTCTAATGATGAACCACTGTTCAACATCCTAGTAGTGTATCACAGTAGAGCTATGAAGCTCAACATATTTTCAGCACAGCAGACTTCCACCATTTTATTGTAAGTCAATTGAACTTCAGTTCTATTGCTTTGCTGTAAATAAAAATTCCATCTTTTCTTCTAAAATCAAGCAAATCCTAGACAGCAGGTAAGTGGTAAAACATTAGGAACTACAACATAATAACTTCCTGTAGCTATGGTTCAAATCAAACACTTCAGCACCTCAATTTTGTCACTGTTCAAAAAAGTACAATCACTTTCTGCCCTTTATGTATACTACCCAGAACACTCCATGCAGTGTTTTCTACCTAAGCATGTATAATTTCCCCTTACACACACACTCCCCCAAGTGCAACTGACTTCACAGTAACTAGGTCCCACACAAATCTCACTCTTTAGGACTTGAGTGCTGCAACGGATAACGGGGTATATATCTGTATAGAGTTTGCAGACTGCATCACAGCCTGGGCTAATGGTCATAGGTGGTTTTTCAAATACAAATGCCCCAAATAAATGAAATGTCTGTGTTCGAGGCTACCCAAATAGTATCTTCATAGCATGACCTGAAAATTCTCAGCAACCTGAGTTTCCAAGCAGCCTGCTGGCACAGCTTTAGAACGCAGCTCTCAGTGAACGTGTCCACCTATTCATCTTGTTTGCTCACTTCCACAGCAATCACATATCTACACCACTATTACCCAGTAATTTTAGTACAACTTAGAGTTAATTTTTCTCTTGATAAACACTTTTCTAATTTTCATAATTATTTACTGTTTAAAGTTCAAGTCAGACTGACAGAATATCCAAAATTTACTATGTACCTCATATTTTGTGATCATTCCTTCCAATCCCTCTATCTTAGACTCCCGTAGAACTGAGTAGGTTTTCATAGTATTGAAAACATCTATTATCTTTACCAGACGTCGATGAAAGGTTTCAAATTTTCCAAAGATATACATCTCACTAAAATCAAACTGTCTTTCAGCTGGATTTTGTTCCAATTTCTCTTTTATCTTGTGAAAGCAATTTTGATACTCCTAAAACCAAAGATTTAAAAGAAGAATGTCAAGAATATAATAAAATGCACTGTTATCAGCTAAAACAAAATTTATGCAGACAGACATTATCCTCACTTGATAGCCAGTAGAAGTTTTATTGATAAACAATCATGAGCACCATAAAGATAGTAACAGAATTTGTCTCTGAAAACTAAACCAACAATACCATTACAGGATCACATGTTTCATCAAACGAACGAACTGCACATATATGTATTCCATCCTTAATTAGTGTGAAATTTTGTTCCCTCTATTTTATATCAGGGCTTGATGTGTTTACTGAATATCCAAGATAACAACCCAGATTCCAGGTTTCAGAGACTGAAAATAACAATTGTGTGATGAGTGGTTTTACTGAGTAATAATGTTTCAAATTTTCCAAAATCACTTTCCAGAACAAAAACCCTCGTGAAGTTAGAATGCTGCTCCATAGCAGCTTTCAGTTTTCATTCTGCTTTCCTAACTAGGCACAAACCTTACTCCAAACATGTTAAAACTAAATTCTTCCCAAAGTTAGATTTGCTTGAAATTGCTTCTTTTAAGAATCATTCACTTTAAAATACAACGTTCATTATTTTTTATCACAAATATGTATGAATAACCCTACTTGGAGATATTAATACAAAGGGCCCAGAGTTTCCTAAATTTTTAGTGATTCAAACTTTAAGTTTTAAACTACTGATTTCCTGAAAGCTTTTAGAACTAGTAAGACTCAAATAAAAACCTAATCCTTCAACATATTTTAATGCAGTAAATGAATAATTTGTTATATCTTTACAGAAATATACAGATTTACTACTCATTGCTGGCAGTGAGATGCCATATAAATTTACACTAATTTGTGGTAGAACTATGCAAGATTTGTTATTTCAGAAGGTGTCAGGGTGAAGTTATAGTGTTCCAAGCACATATCATTAAGGAATCAAAAAGTAATAATGGAGAAAACCTAATATGACCCTTCCAATATCTACAGGAAGGTTATCAAAAAGACAAAGCTAGGCTCTTTACAGTAACACATAGACAGAGGCCAAGAAGTAATAGGCATAAATAGAAACAGAAGATTTTCTGACTGGATGGAAGGAGAAAATCTTTCACCCTAAGGACAGTCAAGCAGTGAAAGAGATTGTCCAGAAAAGCTGTGTAGTCTCTCCATCCGTGAAGAGGTTCAAGACAGGACTGGATAAGGGACTGGGCAACCAAGGCTGATCTCACAGCTGCCCCTGCTTTGGCTTTGAGCAAAAAGCTGAACTAGATACCTGGCTGAGGACCCTCACAAGCTGAATTATCCTGTGTTCCTATGTTCTAAAAGGGGGAAAAAAAAATATCTCCCCCAATGGTCATGGAAGTGTATGCAAAAAAATAAAGGCTATCTTCCCAGCAAGTCTACACAACCTGAACAGCTGAATGCTTATCAGTTCACTAAATTGCCCTTTCTAAAGGTATAGCTTGTCCACATATCTTAGAAATCTATTCAGCCCAACAATTCCCTCTGTTTTCATTTTTGCCACACATCCTTCCTCATCGCATGAGAAGAAACTTCCTAGAGAAACTCAGGCATGAATATCCAAGTAATTCTCAGATAAGAAGCATAATTAAGTTAGGGTAAGCATCAAAATCCTGTTTCCAGAAAATCAAAAGACACTGGACTAAATTCCCTGTTAGCTCTAACATAAACATTCCAGTTCCAAAGGTATTTTTCAATAGCTTCATTTTCCTTTGTTACAATATTGCTTCCTCATATAAAATACAGTTTTCCTGATCATACCCTCCTAAATCTCATCTTATATTCCGTTTTCCACATGCTCTTTCCACCTACCTGTTTAAGTCTAATAGCTGCTTGTAGCTTTTCCATAACTCTCTCCTGAGGTTGATTCCAGATGGTGGCCGTATTGTTGTTCATAATGTAAGATTTACATGCTGTGATCATCTGATTGGTCACCTAAAAACAGTTTTAACCTTGTGAAAGAAATAATTTCCAGACAAAGAAGATCTTGCCTTTCTTTCAGTCTCATCCTATACCTCTGACTCCATTGGCCTAAAGCCTGCAGAACACCAAATACCAGCCACACAGACAGATTGCCCTCCTTGAAATATTCAGCCTCCAGATCATTACACCACTGAAACGCTGTCGATTAACTACACTCATCCTAAACCTAAATACCTTGTACCAACCTCAAAATCCCATTGATGACTACAAAGTCATAAGCAAAGGCAAAATCAAGGGCCCATGAGACTATGATCATTAAAGAACGGGTTGTCCTTCCAACTCCCTTTCCTTCTTTATGCAAACATAAGGAGGCTTAAGGTCTATATACATTTAACATGATCGGTTTTATAAAAAACAGTTGACCACAGGTAAAACTCATTGTCATAAAAAGTTCCTCAATCTATTCACATCAGTGTTGAGATTAGCCCTGATCTTCAAGAAAAAATTCTTACAAATCCAAATCACAGACAGTAAAATAAGTTCTAGATGTGAAGTAGTTTTATCACTATTTCCCATTCTCTGTACATTCAAAAAGCAGCATGAAATTGACCAAAATGCTGCCTCTTCAATCGCTTGGTCTCTTCGTGTTTTCTCTCTCATTCAAGCAACAACACACAAAAGAAATCCGTGAAAATTTCCTTTCATGTTGTAGCACCAACCTTCACAAACAGCGAGGATATTTTTTCAGACGTGTTGTAATACTGAGAGGTACTCTGAATCATTTTAATTGCATTTATGAGTCCTGGAATAGCATCCACCATAGATACCTTAAAAGAAACACACAGTCTGAATTCTGCTCAGTACTTTTACCATATATTAACTTAACACCTAATTAGAAAATGCAGGAGTGTTACAAACATGGTCTTCCTAACATTTCTGCCTGTTTCACTGGACCCCTCCTGCAGAGCTGTCTACCCTCCAAGTTCTACAACTCAATTTGGGGAAAAATTTTCACTAGAGTCTTGGCTGAAAGAATTCTGGTAAGAGAAATGTGAGACAAAGGCCTCTTCAAAAGTACCACTTAGTTTCACAAAAAGTATGTTCGTACGCTCTTTTGCTAAACCTAATGTAAGCTTGCATATAAAGAAAGCCCCAAAATTGCATTAAGCCTCACGACGCTCGTTTGAATAAAGGAACTATCAAGAACAACTTTCCTGTAATACTGTCATTTAGACCGTAAAAAAATTGTATACAATAGATGAAGTGCGTGGGAGGAGGTGGTCTTACAGCCCACTCTTTGTGGTGCAGGTGCACGGCTGAGCCCCTCAGCTGAGATGGCGGCGCCTCGGGGAAAGCCTGGGTAAGGACGGGCAAAACGCTGCCCGGCAGCCAGGGCTGAGGGGAACAGGGGGACAAACAGCCCTGCGAGCCCCGAGGGGAGAGCGGGAGGAGGGCAGGAGGTGCTCCGGGAGCCCCGGCAGAGAGAGACCCCCTGGGGCAGGTGTTTCCCTGCGGCCCCGGGAGAGGCCCCGGGCTGGGGCCTGGAGCCGGGTGAGGGGGAAGGAGCAGCAGAGAGGGGCTGTTATGGGCTGACCGCAGCTCCCCCATTCCCACCTGGAGGAGAAGAGGTAGAGGAGTCGAGGAAGAAGAGGGGTGGTAGGGAGATGTGGGTTGAATTTTTGTCTGTGTTGCTACCCAAATCTATCTTCACTGCCAATAAACTAAGTTACTTTTGCCAAAGTCAAGTGTGTTGTTCCCATGATGGTAACAGGTAAGTGATCTCCCTGTCTTTGAAAAAATCCATGAGTTTTTTCATCCTATATTCTCCTCCCATTCTGTTGAGGGGGAGTAATAGAGAGCTTAAGCGCATAGCTAAGGTTAACCGACTACACCCATTTTAATTTTCCATAGCCTATATGGCTTCCAGTACATCTTGTGTACAAGAGAAATTACTTTTCTTCAATAGTTTGAAGACAAGCATCATTTCAAAATCCAGCAGTCCTGTCCTCAGCCCATCAATGGGCCGGACAAAGGTTTTTCAGACAGCTCTTCCTCACGTCTGACTCTCAAAAGCAATGTGTGTTTTATTCTATTAACAAACTGGTTCTCAACATTTTACAGGTAAATACCAGCAAGGGAAAGGTTCATGCTCCATGCCTCGATGGCTTCCAGGGCAAGCGCTACACCCTCTCAAAATTGAACATCTCTGAGGCTGGCACCACTTCCTCCTTGGTAAAAGCCAGTATGGGGAACACTAAGCAGATCAAGTTTAACAGACTCTACACAGTGTCAATAGCAAGCATATTCACTCTTAACTGTGTTTTGTATGGGTATCACACTAAACTTTTATCAGAGAAACTCAAATATCAGATTGGGAAACACTGAAAGAACACTCTGTTCTAAAACCATGAGCCATGTCATGGTTGCCCAGAGCACTGTCTGGAAACAATTTCACTTTGGGAAAAGTATGGAGAGAAAGAGGGGTAGCTAGGATGGTCAAAGCTTTGAGTCTTCACGGCTACTCATCATATTTCTCTGACTAGCAAGACATATAGTCAGTTACAAAACCAGTTTTAATAAAAGCAACCATTTGCCACCTACTTTTACAGATAATGGGACGGTGAGAATCCTTCCTCCTATCCCATACTTTAGGTTAGCTAGTTTTGTTTACTAGTTATGTTTGCATCATCCTGTTACTATGGTGTGAGAAGGTGATTTGTATTTACACCTTAATATTTACATAACCATATTTATGCTCTCCTAATGCAAGAAGCTGAAAATTGCCTTATAAAGGTTAAGCTAAGCATGACCTGGCCAAAGACAAAAGCCCTTTGCATTAGCATAGCACTAGGTTCACTTTCAACCCTTTTTTCCCACCCTCTTTTTTTTTTTAATTACAGAGGTTTCACCTCTATAGCACAGAAGCCGGTTTCATCACAAAACCAAAAGCTTCATAGACACCACAGCAAGAAAAATTACAAGTACTTTATTTTGTAACCAGAAATTCCCACTAGGCCACATTTAACACAGCTGAACAAAGGCTCAAACTGGTAATGCGTACCTAAAATGCTATGTAATTTCCAAACTGATCCTACAAAACACATTAACGTTGGTTGTCTCAAGAGATTTATGTTAAGAATTTAAAAGTTCAGCTTACAGGATCACTATTGTACAATGGGTCACAACATTTTTCCAGAGAATACAGATACTTCACATTATCTTTAGCTTCATTTGCTGCATCTGTGATGCGAATATCCAACACTCGCCAGTTCTAAGAATATAAAGTTGAAAAACAGAAAATAAAACGACACATTTCAGAAAACTGTTTTGAGATCACTCTGTTTTGTCATTAGCCTTTAAACATATTTGGAAGCACAGATCCGTTACTTCAGAGTAACACTTCTTTACCCAAGACGAGGAACGGGTCCTTGTTTTGCTTCCATAACTTGACTGTGAACATAGTTTAGACCACACAGGTCAACAAGTTATGTCAGTAGTAGCGTCAAGTCAAAATGCTGTAAAATACATAGACATCATCTGTTACCTGGTTTTGCTTGATGGACTGATGAGTATATAACCATGTATTTGTTTCACATGTCTCATTTTGATGAACCAAGAGTTTTTGTTTTATTCACTTATTTTTCTGTTTGTGATGGGTCTTTAACTTTGTTATGTCAATGTGAGAAGTTATGACCCCACAAGCAGTTTTGAGACACTGTAACAACAGTTTAAAAAAATGGGTTTTTTTATTTCCTTGCTATCAAAGACCCAATTCATTAATTCAATTTTCTGATTTAATAATGAACTTTTCAAAGATTTAAGTATTTATTTCTCTTGAGCCACGAGGATGCAGTACATTATCAGCCTTCAGACAAAGGGGATTCCCAGTCTTTTCCAATAAATTAAACTAGTTTTAAACTTTATCTACTCAAAGTAAGGAATAGGAAAGGACAAAGAAAAAAGCAAAAGATGCTTCATTATTCTCCCCACCAGAAACATTACATACATCACCAAAACGAACTAGGGTATACAAAGCATTTCAAGTGTTTACATCTGTTGTAATTCAAAATAGAAACCTTCAGAAGTTTGGATTTCGCAGCAGTGAGTACTCCAAGCACTGCCTTCACATCTGGGCTCTTCAGCTGGTCCGTAAGGTAGTTGAATTTTGACAATCTCTTTTTCCAATAATCAAGCTCTACTCTTGGTCCAAGGTCATCAGCTTCCTTTCTCAGCTGGTCATTTTCTGCAAGAACCTTTTATCATACAGTAATATCAGTGAGTGATGCTAATTTTTTTTTGTCTGCATGGGGGTAGCATGGATTAATTCATAATTTAACTCCTAGTATTAACACAATAAATTACCTAACTCAGCCACCACCTCACATGAGACCTTAATTTTGCTCAGCCTCTTTAGTTCTGAGTTAGAAGGGGGGTTCAATCTCATGAGCACTGTTACAGACAATTACATTTTCTGCAAATAGCCTTCAAAGCATGTTTCAAAGTATAATTTTGACCACTGAGAGTACTGTTCACCGAACTATTGCGTTTCTTTTGCTTTCATTAAATTCACTGAGAATCCTTAACTATTTGCTACTTTAAGAATAAGTGATGATTAAAAGCAGAGGACTAAGCTTCCAAAGATGTGTGCATGCTCTGTGTACTAGTAGATGGAAAAATCTCTCAATAATATTCTCACTGAAACGTAAAACCACACAAAACATGCCAACAGTACTTTAAAATACAGGGATTGATCATATATAACTTTATAGAAAGGCATCTATATGTCAGTAGGATTAATCGTCACCTGCCAATAAGCACCTTTTGCCATATTTCACATTTCTCCCGTGCATCACCTGTTCAATTTGTTTGGTCCATCCTTTCATGCAGATTTCTATTCTTTTGAGACCATCTATGCTGTTAGCAACCAGCAGGTAATCGGAAGGTCCTCTTAAAGTTTCCAGATCACACGTTTCACATTTCTTCAGATTGACCTAAAATACAAGTTAAAAAACCCTGAAATGCTCATGACAAATAATCCAGGATCTTTAAAAAGTTGCCTTACTTGGGGTATCTCACTTCATATTCCCACTTCAGCTTAGATTGAACTGCTTTGATCCAGAACTGGACTCTGGAATCTAGAGAACTCACCAGCCTTGCAGCTGTGCTCTCATGCCCTTTCCTTCACAAAAGCTGAGTAGAAATTAACAGTTAAAAGCAACTGTTTGTCATACATTGATCATTCTTTTTAAGAATGGCCACAGCCATTGGAGAGTCAAGAAGTTAATAGCTCTAAAAGAACTGGTGCCAAAACTAACAAGAACTGAAGCTCCTGCAGAGTTGTTAAAGTCAGATGAATGTATAACAAGTTACTGATGACAACAAACAAAAGTGTTTTTTTTTTTCCTCCAGTTTAGCAAAAGCAATTTTTTTGAGTATTCTACAACAGCAGTTAATTCAAAAGAGCCAGAGACATTGTACAGCTAACTCAATTTCTATTTGTCACATGAACATACTACCTTTTCCAACAGACTTTGCTGAGCTCCTGATAGCACATTAACAAACGCTTCGAGGGAACAAAGGAAGTCCTGCTTAATATTGGAAGCTTGTTGAGGTCCACCAAATTCAACCCAGCCACAGTCTGTAGTCTGTAAGGCTGGAATGAAGATTTGCGATATCAACAGCTCAACACTTTTTAGTAAGCCATCTCTACCTACATCCATCATATTAAAATTTACTTCCTGTAAAAGAAAAACAATACAAGTTAAAATAGAAAACAAAATTTTGCCATCATTATTTTTATTCCAGACCGATTGATTTGATCATCTCAAAAATTACCAGTGTGTACAAGTGCTCTTAAAGCAGTAACAGCATAATTCTTGCTAGCAGGAGCTGCAAGATTTGCACAGGGTCACAGTTTATCATACAAAACTGAGGAAATGAAGATCTGAAAACACTTCCAAAATACAATGAGAGTGTAAGAGACCTCTATTTATAAAGCTCAGTTTATATGAGTGAGAAAAATTATTCCAGTCTGCCACTTCTAAAGCTATCAGAATTATATTTTTGAATATATTCATACATACATCTCAGCAGAGATATATGCACTTAAAAGGCTTAGATAACAAAATTATGAGCTACAGTTAATTCTGACTTGCAGTTGCCCAAAGATTTTAGTCTAGGAAGAATACCTCTATCTAGTTCAAGAGAACAATTCACAGAACATCTGCTTTTCAGAGTCTTTCAGACTGTCTAAAGATTTCTGAGGTAAACTACATCAATGTAGAAGACAATTTTTGCTTCATTAGAATGTACCATAAGGATTTTTTTCAGCAACATAATTTAACACCAAACAACCTGTATTTAAATGTCACACATTAGATGTGTCTTCAGACATATCATTTTTACTTTTGAACTTGCCTTTTCTAGTTTTAAGGTAATATCTACTGTCAGCAAGGGCTATATCATTAATTGTTAAGAAGTCTGCTTTACACATCTTTCAATTGCAATTGCTAGCTTGCAAGCTTTATTAATAAGCAAAAAAATCTTCAAATATTAAGTAGTCTATAACTGACTAAAATCTAAGACAGATCTTTCAAAATCATGAAATAAAAAGAAAGTTAAGCATAAAACCTGAAAGCATATATCTGTAGAGATCAAAAAATAATCTGGTGATGACATCCAGCTCACCCACCCTTTGCTCTTCTATTTCTTGCCTATCTGGGCAAAATACAGTTTTAAAGGTTTTCCTAGAAGACATGAGTGAAGATAAAATTTGCTGGGTTAGGGGCTGTACTTGAAAGTTCCCTTTTTGAAGCATATAGGAAGTTTTCCACAGTACTGAATTCTTATTTATTCCATCATTCTTGTTTTAGCACTCTAATTAGTTTCCCTACAACTGTAGGATTCCCCAAATATTGGGGAATAAATTGAGAGAGTATGGAGTATTTCCAACTCAGTTCACTTCAGACTGTCATACATTTAGAGCATCTTTCACAAGTAAAAACTTGTTTATATATAATTTGCATCTACAGTCTCAAAAATAAAACTGGTTTGGGGTTTTTTAGTGTTTTTTTTGTTTGTTTGTTTGGGGTTTTTTTTGGTTTTTGGGTTTTTTTTTTTGTTTGGGGTTTTTTTGTTTTGTTTTTTTGTTTTTTTTTTTTTTTTTGTTTTTTTAATGAATTTGCTAACACATTGAAATTTAACAGATTATTTAGGTATTGACTATTCTTTGTCATTCTGGATTATCACAAATTTTCTTCTTTAACCTATTTCTTCATTTCTCACTGTTGCAAGATAACATCAGTTTTTCCATTCCCCACTTTTTCTGTCCTGTGTTTCATTTATCCGAACTGTGATCTTTTGCTCATTCCTCCATGTCAGAGGCTGTCAAATTATGTGCTGAGAGCCAATACCCCAAGATGAAAACGAATTTTAAACAAGATTATGTACAGTGATCAGCAGTCACTGATTCTTACCTGATAGATATTCTCCACTGTGATGGGTTTAAAAAGACTAGATCTAATGAAGAAAATGCATACACCAGTTAAAGCAACTTCTTTTCCCTCTGTGACAAATACTTTAGGTTTCTTCTTCTTTGTCAAATGAGAGTTTATTCCTCTTCCTGGAAGGCCAAAGTGCTCTACAGATTCAAATAAAATAAACATTAAAAAAACATTGATTATTTATTCAAGTAGAAGTTTTCTAAACAAACAGTTCCGTCATGCTTTATGTATCTCCAAGTCCCAGATGCCTGGAACCACCCCATGGGACTATCCACAGACAGTATGCAGCATATAGAGTCCTCACAGCAAAGTAAGAATTATTTCATATAGTTTTGCCACTCTCACACCAAAAGTCTTTCATTTTTATTCATTAATTTGTTTTCTATTCCTTCTAAGCAAAGGTTCAGGCTCAATATCCTCTTACATGGCGCTCTATCATGCAGTTGCAGATAATGCTCTATTGATTAAAAAAAAAAAAAAAGATAAATCAGCAAATATAGTTTACCTCAGAGGAGGTATTATCAACTGTCTTTCCTTAAAAGCATGTTGACACAAGTCTAACACACACACAAAAAAGAAACAGAGCGCTTCTGGAAACAAGGATAGAGAAGCCACAGCAGATTCTTTGGTGGGGGCGTGGATAAAAAAAAAGAAAAAAAACAACAGTAAGGGAGCTACAGGAGACTTTCCTGTCTTTCCTTCTTCCCCCAACATGAATATATTTCTCCTGTGTTTAGGCTGTTGGTAACACTTGTAAAGAGTCACCAGGAAGTAGCAGTGTCTTTGGGGAAAAAATAATTCCCTCAGATTGCATTTTTGGACACACTACTTCTCTGTTACTAGTTTTCCAGTGTTACCTCAGAGTGAAATCACACATACACATCTCAGTGAGACACTGCAAGATTAAAAAGATCAAAAAAGTTAATTGTTGATACCGGTAGCTAAAAGATAAAAACCAAAAAATTGCAAAAAGTGACAGGTCCCTTGCCCTCCTTTCAGGCACAAGACCATCTGCCCTATTTTGGATCAGGTGGACACTCAAGTTCCCTCCCCACCCTTTTGTTCACATCACCTTTCTTCCTACCCTTTTTCACCACAGATCTTGCAGAGGTCTCTTTTTTTTATTTACACCAAAAGTACACTAAGGGCTCTGTCATCAGCAAAACAGTCTTGACTGAGAATTTTATTCATTTGATTTATTGCCAATAGGCTTACACTATATTTGTACTTCAGTAATTACAGAGGCTAAACCAGCAAGTCATCCAAGTTTTCAGGGCTTTCCCACAACATATGGAGCTGGAATAGGCAGTACACTCTACAATCTCTTTAGAAAAGATGTACTGTTACTGAAAAGGGTGCTAGAAGTTGTGTAGGTTACATATTAAAAGTACCATTCAAAACACTGCAAAAAAATCCACATGTGAGAGTGGGTATAAAACCAGGCTTTGAAAGGACCACTTAGGGCTCTTGGAGTACATCTTACTGAACTCAGACACACACAGGGACACAAAATATCTTGTAAGCACCCTTCACGGGGTCATCTTCAGCCCTAACAGGAGCATTCACTGATCCACATCAGGGTCAGAAAACCAGCTTGTATTTGAGGTGGTGTGTAGTGAGTGTCCTTGCCAACAAGATGCATGCAAAACCACAAAAAAAAAAAAAAAAAAAAAAAAAAAATCACTTTACAGATTAGTAGCTATCACTATAACTGTGATTTTTGCTTTGCTAGCCTGTGAACCACAGCCCCAGTATGATCAGCACGAAAAATTCTTTTACAAACTCTGCCCTAAGAAGGAAAGTAGTACAGCACAAGCTGTAGGCTGTGATGGTATTACAAGTAACAATATGCTTACAGCTGTGGGCAAAGCTAGCCTCCAACCCACTCACTTCATCCCACACTCACCTGCCTTCTTTACCACTAAATCTTTTTTTTTTTTTTTTTACTCCAGTGCACATGATCTTTCGAGGATTTTTGCTTATTCATCCAATGCACATGTTGCTGTGAATTTGTTTGTTTCTCTACCTTTCCATGCTGCCTGCACCTATCACCACATCCAAAGGCCACCACAATCATACTGCAGGGTCATTTGTTCAGTTTGGGGATGGGTGAGGGGTACTGATTATACGCCCAGGCTTTGCCCCTTGCCTCACTCTCTCCAACATACTTCCACCACTTCAACTCAAGCATGTTAAACTTGCTCAGCAGACTTCTAAATTAGCTGCCAAGTTTGTATTTTCATTTCATTTTCTTTCTAGGTACATTTCCATTTTAATTACTAAAGTTGCTTATATCACATTAAACCACCTTTCCATACCTTTTAGGTATGTACCTACATATATACTGAAAATACATAAACACATATTCGTACACTCATATAAGTATACATTTACATATGTATAAACACATGTATTTATACAGATATAGATAGATATCTTTACGAGGCCCTTCTTGTACATCCAGGGTAAACAAATGGGATGAATTCCCACCAACCAGTCACAGGACCTCAGAGTCCCATGGCACCTGGCTAGTCCCAACGGTAGCAGCACTGGGGACTCTGGGACAGAAGCTTGGCAAAGGGAGGATGTCCTTGTCACAGGGGTCCTGAGCTGCCTCCAGGATAAGCAAGAAAGTGTGGTGGTGCAATCCTCCCCCCCTGGGCAGCTCGGTGCTAAGTGCAATTCCACCCATCTCCCCCGGGGACGTGTGTCCACCTGGAGAGATAAGGGCTGCTAACGGCAGTGAATCAGAACTTTAACGAGCCTGGCTCCTGCCCCTCCCTCAGAAATGCTTATCACAGTCCATCAGCTCCTAACGGTCTGGTCTGGCACACCTGTACCCGTGATGGGATCAAATGAGAACAAGAACAGTTGCACCTTCATCAAATTCTTGTGCAACTGCTGGAAGATACCAGAGTAGTTCATTGTTCAAGCTGGGCCCCAGCAAAAAACAAATGACAAAAGTCAGTTATCTTGGACCCTATGGATTGCCACTCCAAGTGAGACCCTTTGAGCTCTCCTGGATCGCAGCAGCCCAGCCCGTGACCAGCAGCTCCCCTGAGGTGGGACACCTCTCAGGTATCAAAAACCTTAAGGTGTTGTCTGCTATCAGAGCTGACCAAAGGCCGGGGCAAACTCAACCCACTCGAGTCCCAATTATCCCCACTGAGGAATGCCAAGGCATTGGGAGGATTTGCTCCAAACTCTCGAGGAGGAATATTTACTTTGAGCTAGCTTATCTTACTCTTCCTCTGCCTATTGGTGTGTGGGTATATCATTTATTTTATTGGATCCAAATACTTTGTCATGTGTATCTGTGTGTTTGCATGTTTTTGTGTATGCGCGCACATATATATATTGATTTAAGATAACATATAGTAAGTTAGATTGAATCTTGTCAATTTAGAATCTGTAGATAAGTCGCTATTTTAATTGCAACATTTTCCTGAATTATTTTGTATGTATTTAAACTGGTTAATGATCAAGTACTATTAGTTATTAATAAATTTTGATTTGTTGTTGAATCATCACCATGCTAATACTTTCACCTGCGACAGGAGGCTTCCACCAGAAGTGTGGTAACACTGGGGGAAGGAAAGGGATATGAGCAGAAGGGACTTCTGGGATAATGGCTCTACTACCCATCGTGCATGCCTCCTGGGGCCATCTGTCATGTAACAGGATCACCTGGATGGACGGTAATGTGCCAAGAACTGTGGAGGGCAGACCAGTGGCATGATCGGAGGGGTGGGGGCAGAGCACCTGTCACTGCTCACCTTGTGTGAAAATCATCTTTCAGCTACTGAAAACCATTTCCCAGCCCCACAGGCAAGAGTTGCTGGGCTCACAAGGACAGACCTTGCTGCTGCATCCTAGCAATATGCAGAAGTGTACTAAAAAGCTTCAGTAATTTATCAGTCCTCATTTCATTAGAAAGAATCAATGTCCCAGTATGACCAAATTTGACTTAAGCCACAGTTTGTAAAAACTTTACTATTTACTTTTTCCTTGTACACTTGCTCAGCACAACTATAACATCTTGCAGGATAACATCAGTTGCTGTACCTGTATCCACTGCCTCCACATCTTGATAGTAGAACATCAGATGACGCAGACCTCCAGGGGCCAGGAATTTGTCAATGCGCTCTATCTGTTGATAGATCATCTTGAGATCATTACGCATAGCATACTCACTATGAAAAGTTTAACTTGATCAAATTTTTAACATAAAGGGCTGACAAATACCACATTATCACTGTTCAATAATAAAGTTACACCAGGCCCAGGTACCACTCCCAAAAAAATGAGTGAGTCGCTTTGTCCTTTACCAGCACACACCTACTTAATTGAATCACTTGAACTTTTCCATGATGAACACAACTGAATACAGCCAGGCCATGTTTCAGTTTACTGAAACCATGTATTGTATAATGCCGTATATCATGTCTCAAATTGAGGGCACAGGGCATTTCTTCATTTCCTGAAGTGCAGCAGCATCTCACTGAAGCCCCTCACCCATGTTAGTCTAACTGCCACTCAGCTAACTAGCTGAAAGCAGAAAACATACAGCTGCAATTATTCCATTTCGCAACAGAGGAAGCCTTTATATTTCAAGCATCAGGACAATTTCACAGTTCTCCATCAATTTAAGGCTGTCATCCAGCATCCTTGAACCATGTGTTGGTCGTGAAGTCCAGGCATCTCATGTATTGACCATACAGGCCTAGGAAGCAAGTTAATTGCTCAATGCTGGTATGCTGATCAGTGTTTCAGCACTTGAAAGTCTGACCTAATCCATTATTCTTGATCTATGAGTCATTGTTTCATACAGTCCGTAACTACATAGCGATCTTCCAGCAGAAAAGGCTTCCGCTTCTACAAGTTGTTCTTCAGAAACATTTGCTAGTACCATCTGTACTTCCTCATGCAGGAGAAAGGCTGAGATCACCGGCAAGAGGAAGAAAGCTGCATTTATCCTTCTTCCATCAATAATGGGGCTCGGTTAAACTAAGATCACATAAACTGCTTTGCAGAAAATCTTGGCTGAGCCCTCCGAGATGAGGTCAGAACAACTATTACACTTTTCTCTTTCCCAGTATAACAGCTGCCAATATTTTCTTCATCTGACAGTTACTTGGGCAGTACAGTTTGCCAGGGAACCCATTTACAGATAGAATGTGCAAAGGCTGAAACAAGTTTTGCTTTTTAACTTTTGTGGCAGTGTTCTGCACAGCTTATGTTCCTGTATCACATGGAATCACAGAAACGTCAGAAGGAACATCTGAGATACCTTGAGGCCAACCTCCTGTATCACCAACAGTAACTCCTGTCATCTAAATCTTTGCCTAGGCTGTCCCAAAAACCTCAAGGACAAATTCCACAACTCACTTGAGTAACCTATTCCCATGCTGCATCGCCCTCCTGGTGAAGAAGGGTCTCAATGTCCAATTTTCAAGTTGTGACTATTTCCTTTGTCATATCATCTGCAACCGCTGAGAAGAGTTCAGCTCTCATCTTTGTAACTACTCTTAAAGCAATTGCAAGCTACTATTTGACTGCCCCTCAATCTCTTATTCTTCCTCTTCTCATACTTTACGTGCCCTGTGTTCCTCACTATCTTGGTAGCGTTCCACTGGACTTTCTCCCGTCTCTCAACAATATTAGCAGTGAAATGGGAACGCGTAAATTGAAGGTACACGGATGGAAAAAGAACACAACAGAAAACAAACAAAAAAAACCCACTGCAAACACGTCTATTTTAGTGTCAGGGAGTCAAACAAGATCTACTTGCTGTCTACCTATTTTAAAAAAATAGTAATTTCTTTTCAAATCACAGAAATGTATCTCCATTGCACATAATACAAACCACTGGAAAGCAGAAATTTTCATCAATTTCAAAATCAATATTGTTACAATAGGTCCTGAAACAAGGGACACTTTTGTCCAACTTAATTACAAAAAGCTGAGAAGTATTTTTTTTGATGAGAAGGCTTGAGTAATCTCAAACATGAATTCTGACAACCCTCCTCCAAGTATTTAATAGTTGTATCAGTTCTAAAGCACCCTAGGAGCTTCATTATCGAATTAATCAGATTACCTGGTTACCATCAAGAAGAGCATCTTCTACTTCTGCTTTGTCCAGATTCACACAAGAGGCAACGGTATCCAGCAAGTAATCATGCCTGCCATCTAGCCGAGCACGTTTAGCCTCCCTCTCTTCCTTGAGCTTTTGCTGTTATAAAACATGAACAATGAATAATTCACAATCTATTTTGAAGCCAAAAATAACGAAAATTCTAGAATTTATTTTTAAAAGTAAAGGCTATTACATTATTCCATACTTGTAGTTTATGTTTTTAAGGCACTCAAATGAAATTTTTAGAAGCAACCCCTGTTATGATTTTACAGTTCATTTCCTGTGTTCCACTTTCAGATTTAGCACAAAATTTCTATCATCAGTCTTTTGTACAGTATTATTTGCTGAAAGGCTCTGTAGAAATAAAGAAAGTATATGTACGGCTTCGTCATTCTGCAAGTGTTCTTCAACACCCTAAATTCTTAGTCCCAGCTCTTCAGTCAAATCACATATGATCATCAAGTCAAGGCAGGATTCTGACCCATCTTTGTTATTCATGGAAGATACTGTAAGCATTCTCTAGTAAAGACAGATGCTGCTGAAAGAAGCTAGTGTTTCATACATTATCTATTTAATATAATGAGAAGTAAAACAAGCCACAAGCCTCAAGGTACACAAGTGTTTACAAATGTGCTTAACTACAGCTATTATACCATTCTTCAAGCAGTATGCCTACTCTTCTAATTAAATTGAATTCCCATATGTAATAGACCTCATTACGTTGTAGACAAAATAGCCTTCTGGAATAGTTACTGGTATTATTGTGCTTGCGGATTACAAGATTTAATATCATTTCATTTTCAAAAGGAATTTAGAATTATGTTTCATTGGTGGTAAATTCAATCTTTATTTCCCCTGTGATTATGAAAAATCTAGTAACTCTATAAAGTATGCACAAGTGATTTATCCACAAGCTTCTGCAGATCTAACAGAACTTCAAGTATACACTTTATACCCTTACGTAAATATCTGTCCTACTTTCTGAAGGATTTTTCAAATATTTGGTAAAGTTGTAACTACTAGCATGCCTTCATAAATGCTGAATGCACTGGAAATGTTTTTCCAGGTATGAGACAAACATACAAATCCTGTTCTTTACACATATACGCCTGAAGAATGCAGTAGCAGGTTCATTTGTACATGTACTTTATGCTGTTTACCTCTGTCATCCCCTAACACGGTTTTCACTTTTCCAAAAGTGAAATGTCATCACAGGATGGGCCTTTCCTACATGTTCTCAAATCAGGGTAGAAATTTTCCCCCTAGTTAGACATACAAAAAGCAGCCATTTTGGGCTGAATCAACTTCACACTAGATGATAACACTAGAATTCTAAAAACTGTTGTTTCAGTATTTTGAACACAACTGATAAAGCATCTTTAACAGAAAAACACAATCAGTACTCTGCCAATTATTTAGCTTCTATTTAATCCAGCAAAATTTCTTTTTGTTTTACTTAAACTACAAGGAGACTACTTTTGCACTCTGCTGTGTTTCCAGCACAGAACTCCAGATTTATTGCTACACAAGGTATTCATCTTACACTGGTTATCAGTTCCCAACTCTGCCTATACAGATGGGTCCTTGGTATCTTCACAGCCTCCATTTCCTTCTACTAGTTTCTGTTTATGTAGGCTGAAACCACGAGCACCTTCTCAAACTGGGCAATCATGCTCTGATGTTTGTTTCAGCTCTTTCAATGCTTTCCAATCCTTTATTTGCTGTCTCTCAAGCCCTATAACCAACACACACATACTGTGTATAGCTGTTCACATAGCATTAAGCAATATTTGATGTCTAAGTCCAGAAACAAGAGCATCTGTTAATACGTCACATAACTTCAAAAGTCTAGTTAACTTAAATTCTTTCAATGAACTGTACCTGGAGAAAACAGGGAGTTATTAACTAGATAATAAAGCTATAGACATTCACTTGCGTTTACCACATCACTTCTGAAAGGCATTTGCATTGTTCTGGTGGATATCTCTAATTAATGCAAGTTGCATGCATATTTTTCCTGATAGTTGCTACAATGCAATTCAAGAACACACCCTGCCTGTCACGTTTCCATATTATGATGATCTGGCATTTCTAAGAACTTCTCCCCAAATGAAGCATTCCCCAATCACAAACTCTAATTTCTCAGTTGTTGCAGTCATCAAAAGACACTCCTGACTCATTTTTAGGATTAGGTTGTCCCCCAAAATTAAGAGAAACTTAACTTCAGTGCTTTCAATAGCAAGTCATTAATTTAAATATCTAAAAACACTCAGAAGCTCGACTGGAAATTGGTCAAAATATCAGTTTCCATTTGCATACTAATTAAAGATTAAATTTTAAGATATTCTTTATTTAGGATCAGGAATCTCAGAGAATGAATTGCAAGAAAACGTTGAGCTTTCTACCTCTCATTTTTCCCCCCTTATCACCTCACCCATCTTTAAGGGACAGACATAAATGAGCAAAAGGCTCATGGAGGAACAAGTAGATTCCTATTTCAGATCTGTTTCCTTCCTGATTTTTGCATAGGGGTGAATTTCAAGCCCTCAATCCTTTTGTATCAAGCCGAACTTCAGTGAAGGAATTGCACTAACCTGTTCCAAAGTTCAGGCTTTGGACTTCGAGATTCTAACTTTACCTACCCCCCACATCTTGCTTCAAACCAGCAGTGTGGCCACGGCCTAGGAGTTTTTGTATATTTTATGTCCTGCAGGATTCACTACAGAAGTACATATCCCTAAACAGCGTCTGTACAAAAAGACACCAAAAACCAGGCAGGTTTACGTAATTCACATCATTTAATAGACCAAGGAAAGAGTAAGATTTGCAGATGGAAGGACTGATAAAAACACAGAAGCTATCGTTCGGGTAGGTAAGAGAGGAATTGCTGGTATATGCAGTAACACTTACATGCAAACCCTGAAAAGCAGCAGCAGCAATTCTGATCAAGGTCAGATAACAAAGCCTCCTCATAATGTCCCATGATGTAGGAGGATCCACAAGGAACAGTATTTACAAGAGGCAAGTGCTTTCTCACCTAGCTATCTGGGAGGACCGCCCAAGTTTTTATATGATACAGCTTTACCTAGGCTCTTCATTTAAAGAACAGCAGCACCGTTTAGTTTTGGGTTTCTTTTCCCCCTCTGTTAGTTACAAAGCTAAGAAAGGCCACATGACACAATCTTACAACAGATGCAAGTCCAAAGATAAACTAACCAAGAAGTCCTCCTTTGATGATTGGTCTAGTTATAACAAGTAACTTGTTTTATGTTACATAAGACCTTACAATTCCTAATACCTAAATATCAAAAATTTAGCACAGGAAAGTAATTTCAGTAGAGATCATCTTCTGAGGCAGAAGGGAAGATTTCTAAATCCATTTTAACATATTTGCCCATAGCCATCACACCAATCTGAAGCAATAAATGAGGATTAAGTTAAAACTTAAAAAAAACGTAACTACCGCAAGAGTATATATGTGTATCTATATTTAAACAGAAGGTACTGAAAGACCACAATTCAGATGCCAGTGGTCCTTCCTTTGAAATAACAGCCTCAGAATCCAAATATTGACTATTACCAGCTCTGCATTGCAGAGTGCAGTTCCTGCTGGGTCTGCAGACACTCTAAATAGAGTGAGCATGAAGTCATAAATACACAAGTTAAAACTTGTTTCTGACCAGTTTTTCCAGGAAATGATGCACACCGTTGTCAGAATACTGTGCATTATGGAATTTAGACACACCTAGATCAAAGTCTTATGGATGAGCAATACACCTGAACTGAGAAGTTTAATAATAAGAGAGTCAAAAAGTAAGAGTGTTCTATTGTTAATTTACTGTATTATGCAAAGCATATTTAACCAACATTGCTCTCTTTCTTCTTGGGCATGCTATCATGTTTTATGTTGCATAAGTATCACTCATGGATTTCCCTGCAAAACTAAACTGTGAACCATTTTACACTTTCCAAGCACTCCAAGTTTTCAGACACACAGCTTTTTATTCGCTCCTCTCCAAAAAACACAACAGCCTACAGAATTAGGGCAGTCCCCTTAGCTGACTCTTAAATCTCAAACTCAGAGGTTTCCCACATTAGTTATAACAGTATTTTAATAGCTTGTTCAAATAACCAGCTTTTAAAATTAGTCTAAGGGTCTTAATGACACCTGCATTTTATTATTGTTTATCAGTGCTACACAGTGTCTTCAGAATTACATTCCCAATATTTACAAGTTTGGGAAGACTAAAGTTAAACTTCTGTTTCCCTTGGCGCCAGAGCCCACCTCTGTTTTGTTGCCAGATCTAGCATCAAGCTCTTCATTGTACCGGTATAATATTTGTGGAATTATACTATTACCAGACCACTGAAACAATCTGGACGAGATACAAATACCAGTAGTCGAACGCATAAATGTCTCCTTTACCTTGCAAAACAAGTAGTGCAACTAAGCCTTGACTGATACCCTACCAATTAACTTACAAGGCCAGTTCCACAAAAAAACTACCTCTCATGACAAATACCTATCCCAATTACTATGTTTTACTTTAAAATGCAGTTTATCTGTTTTTATACAATTAGAATGTTTTGTGAAACCAACATCATCCACTTACACCTTTTAAAACACGTATTTTTCTACACCCTTCCCCCCTCAATTCACACCTTTATTCAAATTCTACAGTTACTAGTCTTGACCTAGTTCAAAGTTCAGGTTTACTTACCTTTATAACTCTGCCAATGCTCTTTTTCCAAAGTTGCTTTCTTCCAGCTCTAAACATTGCACTAGTTGATATAAGCATCAAGTACTGTTTTCCAGCAATACGCCTTAAATCATGGAACAAACTTATAGATTTATCACTTTGCACTCTCCCCCCAATCTTTTGTTCATAATTCTTTCATTCCTTATCTGTACAAACATCAAAAATACTCTAGAAAATACAGTAAGAGTCTAAAAAGCCAGCAACTATTAACCTTAGCTCTGTATTTAAAACTCAGTTCTGATGTGCATTTAAATGACTTGAAAACTAAATTGGACTACTTTATAAACTAGAGGTCTCTAATCACTAGAATGTGCTGCCTATAGATTAGTTTAAAATTACTGCTACCCAACCACGGTGTTGTTAAGGTGATATTGTTTATATACAAACACCACTCAGTAGGATTCACAGTGCTCAAAGGCAACATAACCATTTGCAATAGTCAATTTTATAAGTACTCAGCTGATTTGTGTTTAGCCTTCTTAAGTAAACCTCATGTCAACAGACATCTTTGTTTCCTTGTCACAGATGACTGTTTAAATATATAGCAACAGCAGTCAAGCAGCTTTCAAATAGCTTTTACCTATAGACTACTAAATTACTAAGTTTTCTATTTATATTTTTTCATACAAGCGCATTCAGTCTCAGTTATTTTCAGTTGTACAATGCTTGCTTAATGCAGCAATTTTTCTTCAAGAAGGAAAGCTAAGTTTTTTCTTCTTACAATAGCCTTAATTTTTTCCATTTCAGTAACAGAATCTAATCTGATGTCCTCCTGAAAATGCCAGGTAAAACAAACTAATGATCCAATATTAGAAACAAGAAAAACAATAAATTTTTATAGCTACTTCAGGCTTACAATGCCCCTAAATATTTCTGCTTCCACTCATATCAATGTGAATCATGCCTAATATCACTTGACAAGCTCAGTGCTGATAAAAATCATGAGCAAAAAAAACATTTTCCCCACATTATCTGATTTTTTTCACATAATTTTCCCCACCTACTATAGTCAAATCTCACTGTACATACATGTTTGAAAGAGAAAGACTGAAAAAAATGCATTTAGTGTAAAAGTAAGCATTCATAGCCTTCTCTTTTACAATTAAACATGCTATTAAATATGACATGTTGAGTTAATGGCTGGATATATTCAGAATACTGAGGAATTATTTACTTCTTTGCAGGATATTTACGATTTCAAATATAAAAACTCAGCCCAACAGGCTTAACTTCGTCCTGCATTAATAAAAGCTCTTTGTAAAAAAAAAACAAAGGAATAAAATCAGCTTAAATAAATCTCTCAAAGAACCACCGAAGAACCATGAAGCTTTTTCATAAAATGATGTAAGGTCATAGCAACTAACTTACAGAATGACAAAACTGTGTAGGCTTAAAGAAATATCTGGAAGTCATCTAGTCCAGTCTCCGGCTCAAAGCAAGCCGAGTTAGAGGAAGTTGCTCAGAGATGTGTGCAGTTGAGTTTTGAGTATCTCAAAGGATGGAGATTCAGCAGCCCCTTGGCCACTGTAATAGCGTTTGTCCACCCAACATAAAGATTGTTCCCACCTAACTGGAATCTCCTACGTTCCAGCTTGTCTGTGTTGACTCTTCTTACCATACACCTTCATGAAAAGTTCAGCTCTGTCCTGTCTCTACCCTGCCATCAGACAGCTGTAGGCTGCAATAAGATCTCCCCTTATCTTCTCATGCATCCTGCACTCTGGCCTCCTGACCATCTTGGTGACCCCAATGCTGAACTTGCTCTGTCAACTTGCTGGCTATCTCAGACCAGTCTGTGGCCAGCATTCCTGGCTGTGATGTACATTACTGGCTCACATTCAGCTTGGCGTAGAACAGAACCCTTCAGTCCTTCTCTGCAAACCTGCTATCTAGCAAGTTGGCCACTGGCCTGTACTGTCATACAAGGTTATTCCAGCCTAACTGAAGGACTTAGCATCTTCTTTCCTTGATTTTCTTGAGATTCCTGTCCGTCCATTTCTCAAGCCTGTCCAGGTTTGTTGGAACAGCAGCCCTGCCCTCCACATATCAGTCTCTCCCCCAGTTTAACATCAACAGCCTTGCAAAGAACCGGCTCTACCCCATCGTTCAGGTCATTTGTCCTCACAAACACTAAACAGTATTAGCCTCAGTATCAATCCCCAAGGGACATCACTAGCAACTGGCCACTAGCTGGACTTGGTATCACTGGAAGGATGCTTCTATTGCTCATTTTCCACCCAAACTATATGGACTGATTAATTGTCTACTATCACCAGTTTGATGCTAAGGACATTATGGGAAACCTGGTCAAATACCTTGCTGAAGTCAAGATAAACACCACCACTGCTTTCCCCTTGCCTACATAGCCAGTGATCTTATCATACAAGGCCATCAGGTTGGTCATGCAGGATTTAACATCAGTAAATCTACACTGGCTGTTCACAATCATCTTCTTTGTCCTTCGCATGCCATAAAATGGCCTGCAAAAGTTTGCCCCACAACCTTACCAGGGACTGAGGTGCAGCTGACTGGTCTGTCATTCCCTGGATCTTCCCTTTTCTCCTTTTTGAAGATGGCTGTGACATTTGTACTTTGCCAGTCATCAGAAACCTCCCCAGATCATCTGGCCTTTCAAAGATGAGAGAGGCCTCAAAATGACATTTGTTTCCTCTCCCAGCACCCTCAGGTGCATCGTATCTGCTCCCATGGACTTCCATACACCCAACTGTCTTAAGTGCTTCCTAACATCGCTCTTTGGCTACTATGGGTAATCCTTCATTTCCATACATTCTGCAAGAAGGCTTGAAGACCTAAGAAACTCGGAAGGCAAACCCAGCTTGGGAATGCTGAGGTAAAAAAGGCACTGAATACTTCAGCCTTTCCCACGTTCTTTGTTGCTTAGTCCCCTGTCCCACTGAGCAGTGGGCCTACAGTTTCTTCTGCTGCCAGTGTACTTAGAAAAGCCATTCTCATTTCCCTTCACCTTCCTCACAAGTTTGAACCCCAATTGAGCTTTAGCTTTCTTAACTCTACCTTTGCACACTCGGGCATTTTCTCTATATTACTCCTGGGTGGCCCACCCATGATTCTACCTTCTGTGGAAGCTTACATGTTTCAGAGCAGACAGGGTCTCTGTGTTCATCCATGCTGGCCTCCTGCAAGGCCTGCTCTTCCTTCTGCACACTGGAATGCAAAGACGGGCTGTTCAATTACGTTGTTCTTGCAGATCAAAGTCTGTCTCAGTCCCATTTCCCTCTAGTGTAGTCCTTCATGGGATCCTGCCAAGCAGATCCCCGAAGAAGTAAAAAAAAAATGTGCTGTCCCGAGGTCTAAGGTTGTGACCGTACTGATTGTCTTGCTCACTTCTTTCAGGGTTTGAAGGTCCACAACTCTCATGGTTGCTGCGGTCAAGGCTTCCCTTGACCTCCACATCTTCAACTAGTTTGTTCTTGTTTATGAAGGGCAAGCCCAGCAGACCATCTGTGTCAGATCATTTATCAGCAGCAAAAAGAAACAGTCTTCAAACTCCAAAAATCTCAGTCATTTAATTAACTTGGAATGCAGCATTTTTACATTAATTAAAAGGCTGGCAAAATTAAAATGACTAGCAATCATGACAGAGAATAATCTAACTCATGAAGTAGACCCATATATGTGTTCATATCAAATAAACACAAAACACTAATTTACACAGAAAACCTCTTTGCAGCTGTACTATATCCTCAGTCAGCTCTCACAACCTTTTATGTAGACTGCCCTTACACTACTAGATAATATGTGCATCTTGGTTAGAGTCATGGAAAGACTTTTGCTGTTTATGGAAAGCAACTTCCTGTGATCTTCCAACTCACTATGTGTTAAAAAGGAAAACTCAAACTAACGCAGTGGTTGAGACAGTAGTTAACTGGTTGTCAGGTCACTTTTGTCCTCAGATCAAAAGGCAGACTTCCAGCAGCTCCACTTCAGCACACCGTTAGTACAACCATATGCAAGACTCATCACTTGCACTGCTTCTCTGCCTTACAAGCCACAAAAACAAATAATGCTCAGCCTTAAGTTTGGTATAGCTGATAACTGCTATAAAAATATTGCTTTAGGAATTTGCTTTACATCCACAAGAGCATTAGCTTGATTAGCATATCACAGCTACATAAATGGGCCAAATAATTCGGTTTCATTTTAAAGATTTTTGAACAGAACAGCTCTTGCTAAGGCAGGGTCTTGTAATCCATAACTTATCAAGGACTCCTTGTTTTATCACAGTACCAGATTTAACACTAACAAAAACATTTTTATCACTTGCAAAAAACAAGTTTTCTTGCAGTGTTTAATCAGCTTTTAGAAAAAGCCCTGCTCTTTTACCCTCTATTTTATTCATGATGCACAATCAGATATGTGATTTGAAGAAAACTTTGCCTCCCCAGATGCTTCAGGAGTGTAAAATCCATGGTGAAGTTGCATTATTTTAATAATACAATATATACATTCAGGAGGACATGCAATCTTGTATTATAACTCAGCATTCTCAGAATAATCTTAGTCTGTCACATGTCTCTAGATATCTTTGTCTATGGTCACCACCCTACAGAACATTCAATCAGATTGAGTAAATGACCACTATGTGGGTCAGTAAAACCACGAAGCAAACAATCAACTGCATTAGAGAAAAACTTTTTAGATTAAAATAATAAGTTGTCGTATTCGTTTAGGAATTAAAGTTCACTTCACAATGTCAAAACGTGTTTTGATAGTGTTACACTGCACAGCTTCAGCAACAAGGTTTCTTCTATTATGGGTAAGTACAGATAGTAGTTAGCTACCATCTAGTGGTTAAAAGCCAAAAGTGTACATTACTGTTGCTTTTCACCAGACCACAAAACACAATCTATATAAAATTTGGCAAATGGAATTGTCCTTTACAGAGATAATCACTCACAAATCACAGATGAAAATCTACACTGAAGTGGAGGAACTTAAAGAAAAGCATACACTACTCCGCTGCATTCTCTTCATACAACTCCAGTAACAACCTTGAGCCTCCTCACCTTGAGCTGCTTTCAAAGTTAAAGATATTAAAGCCTCGATGTTATTTAAGTCAAGGATTTTGAACTGCTCTGGTGAAAACTAAAACTTCAACATATTTAGTGATTTCCTACACTAGTAGGCTTTTGGGTTGCTTGTCATTCCAAAAAAATGCTTTTTGTCTTACACATGTAATGAGTGTACGATTTGTCAGCCACCTAATGTATTATTTCAGCACAAACAAGTAAACAAACAAAAAAAAGGCTATTATAGATGAAAAATACAACTTCTCTTCCTCTTGTTTGATGAGGTAATAAGATAGGAGTAAGATTTTAACCTACAACAATGTCATCTTGCTGCCCAACAAGCATCTTATGGTGAAAGATAGTACTGCTTAAAGCATTAACCTACCATGTAGGAAATCCTAGTGTAATTCCCTGGTCTGCTTTAGGCAAGACATTTGTCACCCAGAATCTGATCGCCTATTTGATCCACTGCTAAGAAAATAAAATTTAAATATAAAACACTGAATATATTATGTAGACAGATACACAACTAGCTTTCTGCTTATCAAGACAGACGGGATGTGTAGGTCTTACCAGATGAAGAGACATCACCATGAGGACAGACAATTTCAGTTCAATTAACCACACAAGAAATACATTTTCCATTTTAAGGAACTACAAAATCTCACACCTCCTCTGCCCTTTTCCGTTGCCAATTATGCGAACATTGTGCCCATCAACTTCAGCTAGAGTAAGGATCAAAGGCAAAAATACACCACCTTTGGTTATTCAGACATCCCCAACACTGCTCAAATGTTCCCAACAGCCCCAGCAATGCAGACAAAGAGCATGATAAATTCTCAACACGCAATTGAGGGAGGGAAACAGGATCTAGATTCACTAAAAGCTGGGGACACTCCTGAAATGCAGGGAATGGTTTTGGAAGAAACAAATGTCCTGCTTTTGGATAGAGCTAATTTTTCTTCCTAGTAGCGAGAATAGTGCTGTGTGTTGGAATCATTATGGGATTTGGTATGAGAATAATGTTGATAATACACTGATGGTTTCAACTGTTGCTAAGAAATCAAGGACTTTTCAACTTCCCATGTCCTGTTAGTGTGCAGGTATACAAGAAGCTGTGAAGGAACAGAGCCAGAGCAATGGACCCAAACTGGCCAATTAAAAATTCCGTATCATGTAATGTCATGTTCCATATAGAGATGAGGGTTGAGCCAGGAAGCTCATGCTCTCACTTCCAGGATTGTGGTTTCAGCATCTTCTCTTCTCCAGGATTGCTAGCCAGGAATGGGCCGGGTATTTGTTCACAAGTGGTGAGCAACTGCATCGTGCATTATCTGTTTGTATTTTCTATTATTATTTTATTTCAATTATTAAACCATTTTTATCTCAACCTACAAGTCTCCTTACCTTTACCCCTCCAGTTCTCTCCCCCATCTCCAGGGCAGGGTAGGGTGAGTGAGCAGCTGCGTGGTGTTTGGCTGCCAGCTGGGTTTAAACCACAAGAAGTTAGGTAGACTTTGTGGCTTTTACTCTTAAAAAAAAAAAGATTAGAAGGGTGTTTTTAAAGATAGCCTGAGGAAAAGCTATCAGGTCCTAAAGATCATGTGGTCTCAAAATACATAACCACTTGTATGAAGTACAGGGAGCCCTAACATGGGACAGAGCAGAGGTCACCACGTGTCACACTACAAACCATAGCAAAAGGCTGGAACTGATACTGTCCCTTTGAACAGGGTGGAAGGAAATAGAAAGCCAAAGTGCATACCTGCTTCTACCTAAGCAGAAACCCTAGAAACAAAGCTGGGGGAACCGGGATGCTATCTTTGAACAAAAACCTTGCTGTAACAATGGCACTAGAAACTCAGCATAAGGAGGGTATCATTGGTAACCTTGCGCCGTACATCCAGGTGTGTACTGTACAGGAAACATGGAAAAGCCTACACTGCTGTAAATGAGCTTGGTGTTCAAACAACGTCGGCAAGCCAAATGGAATGAAGTTCCAGTCGTAAACAAGATCGACATAGCATATGCTATTACTGACTGCCCGGTTAGGATGGAAGTATTGACACCCTGACAGTGATGAGAAGGGCCCTCACGGAGAGGAAGAGTATCAGCAAACAACTTCAGCTGTCTCCATGAACAGTAGAGAAATACCATCTCAGGCTGTGATGCTGATACTAAATTTTTTAGACATCATTAATAGTCACAAAAAGTTTATTATTAAAAAAAAAAAAAAACAAACAAACAAACACATACAAGAGAGCAAGTGACTCCTACCTTTGTCCCTAAGAGGGCATATCATCAGGTTAAAAACATTAGTGTTAGAGAGAAAATGCCATGCAGTAAAATGCTACTTCAAAATGAGGAACCACTAAAAATAAGAATGTAAAAAACAGTCAAAAGAATAAAGTCTTTGCAGGCAACGTGCAAATTATTTAACACTATACTGGAAATGCAGAGCAACTGCACAGCTTCTACTGAGAAAGACTTGAGAAAAAGCATAAGCAGCCAGCCAACATAGCTAAACAGTAGAGTAAAAGCAAGAAGGCAGCCTCCAAAAAGCTGGCATAACAATGATAAATAAAAAAATCCAGGTGAATGACAGCTTAGACAAAGATACAATAAGGCAAGCTGAAGAAGTCTGAATAACAGCTAATAAGAAATACAAAGTGCTGATAATGAGGTCCCCTTCACCGTGAATCACAGAAGGAGGAAACTTCTCAGAATGTCTTAAAATCATAATATTGCAAGAATGCAGTAGAAGACTGCTGCAGCAAAAACGTGTACAAATTCAGGAGAGTTCAATATTTCCTTCGTAGCAGCCTCACATTTAAATGGCAACACATTAAGGCTCAGAAGAAAAAAAAAATTAAAAATCAATGGTAAGTAATGCAGCAGAAGATGGGTAGCTACCCAAAAATTCTAAAGGAACTCCAAGACAAAAAGGAAAACTGCTTAACGTGACATGTACTCTGTATCAGTATCAGAGAACTGGTCACTGAGGTAAAATGCGCGTTTTCAGGGCTAGCTGAATGAGAAACAATTGATGAGGCAGCCTGACTAGGTAAAATAACAGACATTATAATAAAGAACAGAATTAAGGGGCAGCTCAAATAATTTCCCAAGGAAAAATCAACAATGTTTTTGTGAAAGGGAGAAACATTTATGAGCTGCTGAGGTTCACCAATGGGGTTAATAAGCATTAGTATGAAGAAGATTGAGCTACGTAACCTGGATTTGCAAAAAGGAATGATCCATTATCAAATGTTTTAATGTTTTTAGCAAAAGCATAAGGGAAATGACCCTTCATAGGTGAAGAATTTGATTAAATGTTTGGAAAGGAGAAGTTAGGAATAAAATGAATAGTTAATTGTTACAGCAACAGGTGTAAGGTGTAAGTGGAGCTCTCCAGGCATCTGCACACAGTCAGGTGGAAAAGAGAAAAGCTGTGAGAGAGACAGAGACTGCAAAGCTAAGTTATTCAAGGTAATAAGGATAACCAAAGAATTACAGAACCTTCCAAGACTGAGCAACTATGTATTAGTGTTGCAGATGAAAATTCAAATGGAAAAAGAAAAAACTTAATCCTGATTTCACATATAAAGCGACGGCCTCTGAGCTGATCATTACTACCATGAAGTCTATTTCTGTCTTTGCAAATAACTGGCTAACGTATAGAAATTAGTGATCATCCAGGATCAATTACAGTTAAGGGCTCAGTTACAGATACATGACATCACATGAACTAAAAACCAGGCCCCAGTCTGCCCACTAAGAATTAAGGCGAACAACTGCTCACTTTTTAAATAATAACTAGCAAAAAAGTAAGAATTTCCTTCATATTCTTATCTGGATCACTGAACACATTTACTCCATCATCACAGAACTCCTAGGCCTGGGACAAGCAAAGCGCAAGATGCAGACCTTCTGTGATTTCAATAAAGCACAAAACAGGATCAGTCTCAATGCAAAACTTCATCCTGAGGCTCTACAGCCTCCCTAGCTTGTCTGGATTTTTCTTCTTTGCTAGCAGCAGTTAGGCATACATTCAACAGAGGTCTGGAACCCACCCCAAATTTCCCACCTATTCTTCACATTTGCTTAGTTGGATCACAAAAGTTCACTAGTTGAGGATTTCATGAGAACGTGTTTCCATTCCTCTTCTTCCTCATACCTCCCCCCTCGGAGAAAAAACATCCAAGTGCCTCATTCACTCATTCCCATATTTCTGAAGCAGAATAACAGGTCCCTGGCATAAATCCAAGGTCTCCTATGGAAGAGGATCCAATACTTGGATTTCTCTTTATAGCAAGGTTCTTGACAATTACTTCCCTTGGAAGCAATGTTTGCCAATTAACAATTCAGTCTTGAGGCCTTTTCAAACTACCATAGGTTACATTTCAAATATAAATAGTGACACATATTTTTTCTTTCTTATAGCACCAACTAGTTTGCCCCCATTTTTCTCTGTCACTGCAAAAGTTCTCGGCAGTCTACGTCAAAAAAACGTGAATCAGCAAGCCTTTGGTTATAGGTAGAAAAATCTAACAGACAACATCTGACACATATATATGTACACACACATGTACACACCAGCCATTCCTATGACAAAGTAGCTCACAGGTTCCTATACAGAGACAACACTGATACCATCTGCAATGGAAGTGCAAATGATGGTATTCAGTAGCTGTTGTCCAGCATTAAACATTTAAAATATTCTCTTTTCAAACCATTGCATGGCAAATACAGCATCACTGTAATAATAGTTCATGAATTAATTAACTTTTAGCTCATGTAAACTTAGAAATAAAGTTGTTTTTCTTCCCTGCAGGCCCCACCAGGAAGCTAAGATAGGGTGTTCTTATTAACTTGGAAACACGTTTCTGAATTCAGTATTTTTATGATTAAATCAGAACTGCTTTAACATTAAACCATGCATTTTAAAAGGAAACTCTGAAGTCAAAAGATTCACGTTCACCCAACTCCGTATTTTTTCATTAATTGGTGCTAACTTATACCTCAAAAGTTCAAGAACCAGTCCTTCAGAAGTTTCACTAGTATGTGGTTTTTCTTAGGCAAATGCACAGTCCAGCTTAGAACCACCGTCTCAGCAGTCAGCAGGGCAGGCTAAATGTATTTTTTGATTCCATGCTGTCAAAAGGGAATACCTCTCAGGTCAGATTGCGTATTAACCCAAAGCTTACTCAGAGTGGCCCTGAAGTTTAAACTGTTCTTTAGCTCCAGTTATATCTAAAAATCTTGCTTTGGTTTAATATTATAACCACTTCCTTTACAATGGAACAATCGAGCCTCCTATGGCCATATATCTCTACATATTAGCAGAGAAATAGTAATGAAAACATAATTTGACTTGAAAACTGCCATGTCCCTGTGAGTCCTAAACTGGAATACAGTTTAACTGCCTTTCCAGTTGCCTAAGCATTGTTTTGGCATTTCAAACTGCAGTTAAATACCCTGTCCAAGGCAAAAAAAAATCCCAACTCTTTCAGTTCCCTGCAAGAAATCCAAGCCGTCTGGCTACCAAAATACTGCACAGCAGGTATTCCATCACAAACTTCCAGGGTTTTCCCACTGCCTTGAATTCACACTAAGCAAGTTAACCATGCCTCCAGATCACTATGTATACTTCACTGTAAAAATATGGTTGACATTCCTTTTGACCCCTAAGAAAGAGAATCACCTCCCTGTTTTACAAAAGGCCTCACGTTATGTCTTTTTTTAAGCACAAGCAGCCATGCCTACACAGTGCTACCAGCACACCAGCTCCAAACAGCAGCAGTGAAAGTGTGTCAGCCATCAAATATGAGGTCTTATACCAAATTAGGCTTGTGCTCTGACCTACCTTTCCACATATAACTAATCTGTTCAATCCATTCAGGATTCCAAGTCATGTTATATTACTGCCTCAATGGCTCACACTGATAATTTATAGTAACTATATCCAGATTTAAAAAAAAAAAAAACACATCATTCTTGAAACAAAGTACCTGGTTCTGCCTTGCCCTTTGCTATCTATGCAGCTACTAGAAGCTGCTAAATCAGAATTCTGCAGGAGGGCAGACATAGCTGAGATAAATCATTATTTCTTCGGAAAGTTTCTAAGAAGCTTTCCAGCAATCACAACAGAGGACCCAAGTCCTAGAATAGATAATATTGGGAGGGTGGGGGATGTGTTTCCTGTCTTAATTGTTCTTCAAAGCTTTTCCCATCTAGAAAGACAGACATATTCATACATTTGATTACATAACTGTCAGACGATTACTTTTAATAAGTCCATCTCTGGTGATTAGCTAGCTGTAAAAAGGCTGCATATTCATATGTATATTTTATAGCAACTTGAGTGTTTTTACCTGATACTCCAGTCCCAAAACTTTGGTCATTTGTATTAGATACAGCCCTATCACAAATACTTTCCTGCAGCTTGGTTATCTTTCTTGATGGAGCAAGGAGCAGTCTGTCCATTTAGCTCACTACAAATGCCCTAGCATTAAGCGTGACTATACCATCTCTCATCAGACTACATGTTCTGCATTGCAGACATCCATTCATTTTTATATTGAAAATATAATTTTGCTATTAAGACAGTAAAGCCTCCAAAAAACAAGGCAAATATGTCCAAGTCAAGAGGAATTTATGGAAAATATTATATTTAAGTGGTTGCAAACATCCTCCTTGTTCTACGTTCAGTGTGTGGATATAGGATTAATATATGGTGTTATCATTACGCAAATTGTCTAAGCAAGAATGACAGTGTTGAAACCCAAACACTGAATTCTTGTGTTCATCAAATCATCTCAGTACAGTTGCCTGAACTTTTACATAAACCTTTAGAGGTATACAACTACTTTACAATCCTTAAGGACTCCTCTGAAAGGAAGGGATGAAAACTAGGTTTATTTCAACTACTGCAATAAGAATTCAGCAATAAGAAAAAATGAACACTGTATGAACCTATCTGTAATGTATACAGCACTAAATACTATACAAGGTGGTCCAGGATGGCAAAATTTATATTGAGAATTACTGTATCAGAGTGATTACTACATTACACAGCAGCTGAAATACATGGCTTTATTTCTAATGTAGTCTAAGCATTCTTTCTGCAGCAATCTCCTTCAGATGTGCTGTTCATCACCACTTCTCTGTAAGAACTGACTACCTCATTCTAACATGCACGTTATCCTGCAGACAAGTTACTGTATCATAAAGGTCACAAGTACATCCTTATCCATCCTAGAACCAAAACTTCAACTTCTTAATCAGCACAACAGCAGAAGTTTTAATATTGTATTTCCAAATATTGCCTTGTCTTATGCCAC
Source organism: Tyto alba (assembly GCF_018691265.1). Lineage (NCBI taxonomy): Eukaryota > Metazoa > Chordata > Aves > Strigiformes > Tytonidae > Tyto > Tyto alba. The sequence continues at coordinate 25,047,885 of NW_024881324.1, read as the reverse complement.
ATGGGGTCAACAACTCAGTGCTGATAGATGATGTCGCTGTGTATTCTCTAGAAAGCCAGGAAACATTTCCTTCCTTCCATCTGAGGAAATTCAATACACTAAATAAAACATTTAGCTTTAAGAAAATAGCACAAATCACTGATTTTTATTGTTAAGAACTGTTAGCTATCTGTGTAGCATGCAGTGCTGAGCCAAACAGTGTTTCCATTCCATCTATTTCATGTTTGGAAGTTACCAACTCTCCAACAGACAGTAAACAGACCATGCCAACCTGAACAATCACGCGTTACAGAAACACTGCTTTTGCTTTTCTGTTTTCAAGGGCTATCAGAGCTGTCCAGAGAAATAGCGTGTCATCTTTACAGCCAAGAAATGAAGAACTGTTAGAGCTCTGTGTTGGATCATATCCTTGTTCTACAACTTTTCACGAATCTTACAGTCGAAACAGCATTAGCCACCTTTTGTAGCTCTTGAGCATGCTGAATTATGGAATGAGAGTCATCATCCGAGATGGATCTCCAGGATTTACCGTTAGATCACTGGTTAAAACTTCTTCCGTTAAGCCTAAGACGACACCAAGTCTAACAAATACAGAAGATTGCAAGAGACGGGTTTCTAAAATTAAAACACTTCCATTTTAGGCAAATTAGATGAGAAAATACAAATTTGTGAAAAATGCAACTTTTTTATTGAAGTTATCACTATAAAGATCAAAAAAACCCCACATCTATTTGTACAGATTAGCATTATACACACAATAAACACTTAACTTCCAGACTGTTGCCTTTAATTTTCAGAGGATGATAGCTTCCTCTACTGATGCAGCCTATCAAGACATAATTGACATAAATTTCCCGGATCAGCATGGCAAACTGGGCAAACTGACTGTGCGATTTATCTCTTTTCGAGGTAGTAAATACTTTCACAGGTAGTAACTGCTTTCTACAAGCTGCTTTGTTACCCTTTTAAGCAAAGACAGTGATGTAGCGATTCATATTTTCCGTTCTACTACTCTTCATTTACTTTACCCAGAAGGGGATTCAGCAACACAAGCCTTAAAAATTCACGCCTGATTTTTCGCTAGTACAAACCACATAAGATAGTAAGTCAACAAATGAAAGCTTGATTGTACTAAACTGGGATTTTTCTGGGTAGCGTAGTATTAATAACAAAGTCTCCATTTGAAGAATCTGTTTTCCATGGAATTACTGACAAAAAGGTTTGTCAATTAAAACCTCACATTTTTGTCTGGCTATCAAGGGCAGTCAGACAAGACCATTTGATTCAGACCCTGAAAGGTGCTCCAAATCTCTTTAAGCTTAGTTGCCAGCACCAGAAGCATAGCTGGATCCCCACAGAAGTAAAATAGCTGCAGTGGTGGAATTTTTATGTCCCTTTTAATAAGTGATATTAACATTTTCAAGTTTTTGATTACTTGTGCTGAATTCCGGCTTTTTCACTACAAGTTTAGCAGTATGCTCACACTGCAATCAACAGCTATTACAGTTGTTCAGACACAGCTGAACTAAATTGCTCTAAAGCTTTAAGAGTCCAATCACAGCTGCACTGAGCTCACAAGAGTAACTCATCTGACCTATGGGTCACAAGAAAAAATCACATCTTATTCTGCAGAAATAGATGCTAGCTATGCATCTAAGACATGCTGTACTCATACTGGGTAAGCTACAGAATCACAAAATCATTTAGGTTGGAAAAGACCTTTAAGATCAAGTCTAAACATAAACCTTAAAGTTGGACCATACAGCAATCAGGCTGCAAATAACCTGTGTATAACACATCTATACCATTACAGATTTTGAGAAAAAGATACATCCATTTTACTCTATCACTCCATTATAAGCAATATAGTCATTAAAACAGTCCAGTAGCTAAGCTGAGCTTGGCATTTTCTTTCCAGTCACCTGGAAGTTATTTAAACCTCCAGCTGCCCCTTGGATTATTCCTACTAATCTTAGTAGATGGTCTACCAGCTCATCTTTGAAAGTAGCACTAACTAAAAAAAAAAAAAAAAGTGTTTCATGACATTTCTTCCACAGTAACTCAAAAAAAGAGATATTTGTTCAGCTGTATTACTAGCTCATATAAGAAGTCGAAGTCTTTAGTTTGAAAACATTGAAAATAAAATGTCTTCCTTGTTTTCCTCCCCATAGTTTACTAATACATGTACAACTACAGGAAATCAACTCCAACACATACATTTCAAAACGTAGAAAGTGATGGGGGGAAATGTATGTTTGTTTATTATTTAATAAGGTTATGACCTTCTTAATTAACATTTATTTCCAAGTAGCCTTTAAAAAAGTCTCGCTCATTTTTCAGTCTATACATTTGGAGTTGTTTACCACCACATAAGATTCCATTTAATGGAAAATTTACCTATTCACGTTCTTACAATTTGAGTTTGATAACAATTCAATGAAACAGTCCTGCAACAACTAAGTATATTTAATCTAAGCTAACCAATTCTTTGACTCATAATGAAACACCCCCTCTTAGCAAGATTTAGTAGTAACATCTATGGCATGAAAAACGTAACATTTATCAACCAACCAACATAGTAGTGTCTGCTTTCATAACTCGTCTCTTTCTCTGGAGAAATAAAAAAGTAATAATCACCGGCCATAGATTCTTTAATGCAGTGTAATTAACTTTTTCCCCTCTCTGGTAAAGCTTTTGTCTTTGGTTCTTTCTGAAACCAGTCTTCTTCTAACAAGGCACTTCTTGCTCTAAGCCTTCGGAGGTTTGTTTATTGATTAACCCAAGATTTAGATAGCTACTGTTACTGCCCCTTGGAGGCTGTTCCCTAACATACCATTGTATCAAGATTCTTCTTTTACTCAGCACTTCCAGTGCCTTTTGCTAAGTAGGATCCTATGACTGCTACCCAGCGATTTGGGGCTGGGGCAGGGGGAAGTTAACATCCAACCCCCCTTATTCACATTTTCCTCACACTTTAAAAGGACTCTCTTAATTGAATACCCTTGTAACAGTGCTCCTGAGAAAACAAAAGAAGATTACAAAAGCTTTTACCTGTAGTTAGTGCATTGACTGCATGCAGCCAAACCGACACTCACAAAACCCCAGTTTCTCAGCTTTTAGCAGGAATTCCCTCTCCCCCACAGTTAAGTAATCGTCCAGAAGGTAGTGGGTATCACCTGGCAGGGAGATACAATAACTCCACCACATGTAAAGTGAAGCTTACCTTTTTCTTGAGGCTGTAACAAGCCCTTGATGTATTTCAGTAGATTTAAGCTTCAGCTTTTAAATTCCAACAAATCTAAAACCATCTTGCTGCATGGTACCTCCAGGTGCTTTCACCTCACTAATACTTAAGTCCTGCTGCCTGCAGCTCCGTAACTTTGCACTCAAGCTGCCTGGGGGTGTTTTCCAGAGACTCTGTGAAAGGTTTTTTGCTTTTGCCATTATTCCCCTTGGCCTGCACCTGCAACCCGCAGACAGGCCAGCCCAAAAGGGCGCTCAGCTGGGACCCATCACTGCTCTACCTGGCCACACTCGAAAGAGCACCCTCTCTCCCTTCCCTTCTCCCTGCCACCCTCCTGTTATTTCCCCTAAAACAAACACACAAAAAAAAAAATCTTTCACCACTGGAGTTAACGTATACCATCAGCTACAAATCCTCCTAATCCTTGTCGATACGAACTTCTCACTCGTACATCCTTTGTACGACGTAGTCAAAATTTCATAGGAAATAACAGGACAAGAAGTTAGTTAATACAGAAGAGTTCTGTGCTTCCTGACCTACTTTATATGAATAAACAATTTACCCCACCACACTTCTTGAAGAGGTCAAAAACTTTGAAAACAGAAAACAATTCAGAGCAGGAAGAAGAAATAAAACTTGACAACATAATGATTGTTAGAAATATACATGACAAATTCTGATTTCCGCATTTTCTTCTTTCCTGTCTTGGAATATGCCAAATGCACTTCATAAAAGGCATAACTTAGGTTATTTTCTCCATGCTGGAAGTCTAAAATGGTTTTGGTGTATAAATTATTAGGAATCAAATGGTGATGAAACAAACTGCCTCCAACTTCTGGCACTTGACTGCACATACAAGTTATGTTTTCATAATCCTTCAGCAGCTGTAGCCTGCATACTCCACCCACTATTATCTGCTAAATAAAACACTTTTCCTGTAGTAAAAATCTGATGGTTATTTGCATTCGCTCTGTTCATATGTGCTATGGAAAAACTGTATTTTATTTTATAAACTGTTATCCAACATAAAGAGGCTCGAGTCACATATTTCAGACATAAAATAACAGCTTCTCCTGTGTTCTGCTAATAAAAGTAAAATCATTTAAGTTACTCTAAAGATTACAATTTAGACCACTCTTCAAACTGCCATAACAACACTATTGGGTTCATGGGTGCAAGGCACAGTAACAGTAGTGTGGGAATCACGACAGAGAAATCTGTTGTGGTATACAGACTAGAAGACACAACTCAACATTCAGTATTACAAAGGACATATTGCTTCAGGAACCTGAAGTTTCTAATATTCTTTATACCACATAGTAATATATTATTTTCCATCATGGTACTTCAGTAATGTCTTCAGCTTTTCTAGGAGTCCTGAACACCTCTGACATCTTCACAGGGCACCTCCCTTCTGTTTCTTCAGCCAAGCAGGAAAAGCAGCTCCAACTGATTTGCATACAAATGGAGCAAATACTTGGGGGCAAATTTGTCCTTAAAATATTGAGGAAATGAAGAGGTTTGGGTTTGTTTTTTTTTTTTTTTTTTTCCATCCTGAAAGAGCCTCGAAGAAATCTTCTGCAACTCCGCCTGCCCTTCTTTACCCTAGAACACATAAGCAGCACCAAGTCCCATTCTCTGCATTTAGACTTTTTGTTCACTTTTAATCCACTACTCAGAATACCCTGCAATCCACAGGGTATCCCAGAAACACAACACCACGTGAGCCCTGCTGTAATTTTCCAGAACTGCTGGGTGTTACCTCGCCCACTTTTTTTGCTGTGCAGTCAAACCAGACCAGCTGCAGCCTTTCAGCACCGGTGGTCCAACTGCAGGGAGCCAGAAAGCACCCAGCCCTGTCCCCTGCCCCGCTCTTCAACCCTAGGTCCTCACCCCAACACCTCTCAAGTGTTTTAAACATCTACTCAGAAACCTAGGAGCAGAAACAGAACTGTATTCGCCAATAACCAAGCGTTTCCTTTTATGTAAGTTCAGCATTACAGTAAATATAGATTTCAAATTTCAATATTACATAAAGAAACGCCAAAACCACTCGACTCCACCCAAGTGGCAATAAAGCGAAGTTGTAAGTGATGCTGGGCTCTCAGGGCCATACGCAGGCAGCCCATGCCTACGCAGCACACCTTCCAACTGCACCCAAGAGGAATTTACACCTTGGCCATAAATGAGACCTTTCTGGAAACAGCACCACTGCTGCTGCCTGCACACACACACCCGGCAGAAAGCTGGAATTGTTGCTGAGCAACCGGAGCCGTGCAATTGCTGCTTCCTCGGCTTGCCAGCTCTCCCCTGCATATCGGGAGCGGAGGACACTGGACAAAATGCAAGATGCCCTGTAGCCGCCAGTGTTATTAAATGTCTTTCTGCTTCTGTGGTATGTGATTGTTATTTGTCACGAAGTGTTACCATTCTTAATGTGTTTAGAGTACACTGCCTGATCTAGATTAAGTGAAAAAGGTCTTCCCTACCTGTAAATCTTCTGAATATTAATTGTCATGATGACACACTCCATTACCAGTCACTGTTCTTCGAAAATGTGTCCTGTGTCTATTAAGCACTTTCAAATACATGCTTCGGCTACTGAAAACCGAAATCAGTAGGGATCTGTGACATCCTTTTAAACAGTCGCTGTCTAACTGTGACTAAGGAAAATCCTTCTTTCCCATATTAACATTTGACATCGTGCTTTGTACAAATATATTTAGCAAATGCGATCCATATTGACATATTGCTCAGCTGTTCACCATATTCCAAACAAGACAGCATACTTGACTTTTCCTTTTCTTCTCATTAGAAATGTCTGTTAGAAAATTAAAGAAACCTACACGTAGTTCTCATGCTAGTATATTGGTTCCTCTTTCCATTGATGCATAGTCTTTTAGCTTTTTGTAATATCTTACCAGTGATAAAAATAAAAAGTAGCTTTTCCTGTCTTCCAGCAGGTTAGCTGTCATTAGCCATTGTTACCATTACTTCAGCCACCTTCTACTACAGTAACAGCTGTCTCAGGCAATCTGCTGCATGCTCTGACACTCAGTAACTGTATTCAGTGGTGTGTCCCCCACCCGTTCGCAAGCGGATGCTTTTTAATCTGACCAAAGATACCCAATCATCGCTTAAAAACAATACACCACAAGAGTCAATTTCTCTCTCTTCATTGCACATTAAAGAAGCGGTTCCATATTTTCACCCACTTTCTTTACAGTTCCCACACCTTCAGCCATCTCTCTTTGCAACTTTGCATGTTTCCTCAGAAAGACAAATTACGGAGCTTTCTGCCCATGTTCATTTTGATGTCCGTTGCTGAATGCAGGATTTTTCTTCACAATGACCTGCTGAGTTATAACTCCCGCAGCACATGTACATGAATTCAGTGACTTACAGCAATTTGTCTCTAGCAGAGGCTGAACTCATGGCCTCTTCCACATATAGTTTCTTTTGGAACAAAATACTAATAAAGTTTAAGGATCATTTCATATCAGGACAACACCCAAATTATGGCACATAGAATTAGGCTGAGATTTTATCTTTCACAGGAGAAGAGGGCATTTTATTTCTTTCAATAAAGTTAGTGCCAAACAGCTGGCAGTCTTAAACGTTTTCCCTTTTCACTCATACATCAAATGCTTTTCCCTGCTTACACTGCCCTACACCTGGTATTGAGCAATTCTTTGTGTCATAATTTCGTTTTCCTGAGAAGATGCCAATTAACAGAAAGGCATTCATCACACATCTCCCATTATTGTTTTACAAATCCACTGTACATCCACTGGGGAGGCAGCAGAAAGGGAATCTTTATTTTTACATGGGCTACTGTGCCTGAACATTCCCTAATTTAAGATAAGAGTGAAAAGGGTAATAATTATGTTGGCCTGTTTAATAAAAACTTCCATCAAGGCAGGTCACTCTGCACATAAATAACACAGCTGCTTTCTTGTCATCAGTGATTAAACTGTGAATTACCTGAGTGTGGAAAGAATCCTCCTCTATCTCCCTCCACCCCATTCCCTGCAAAATACAGGCTGCTAAAACATAGGAGGATATTTTCGGTCATTGAGAAGTTACATCATTAAGCCTCTTTCTAGAAAAGAGTCAAAACAAGACACACATACTAATATGGTCTTAATTCACAAGTTGCACAGAAGCAAGTGTCTCCAGCCCATGAATGTATTAAACGATAACTACAACAAAACTATGCACTTAAAAAAAAACAAAGAAAATCACACACACACACAAAAAGAGTTCTGACTACTTAACCTCTCATTGCCACATACCCAAGAAAGCAAAACAAAAAAGCAGGAGTTGAATTCTCAACTGAATAATGCTAGGATCAAAAACTGAAATGAATGTTAATATAGTGGCTTTGTTTTTATCCTTAGCTCCACATATCAATTCATTAAATTTTCTTAATTAATCTCTCGTAAAGCAAATAATGCATTTTTACAAAAGTTTAGGGTATTCTAGATGATATTATCACAGCATTAGGCTGATTCTCTTGACCTTAAAGTTTCGGTAGGACAGGCCTTCTAGTAAGCAAGTTACTCTTACAAGAGATAGGGACAATAACTTGTTGTATTTGTAACTGTACAGAAATATCAGCCAGAACGGCTTTGCCATGTGTCCTGGAAGCTATTGCAAAAGTTAAGAGTGCAGTGTATTCGTACTGCTTTAGCATTATGGAAATATAGTGGAATGTAACCATCCCTGGGATCTATTAATTACATAATCCTTTCAGGAAAACGTAATCAAGTTAGCTTCCATTAGTAGTGAGAGACCCTAATGCAAATTCCCTTGCTTTTGGATACATTGAAAAGTCAGACAAAACAAAGGGAAAACAGAGTTTCAAAAAAAAAAAAAAAAAAAAGAGTTCATTAAACGATAACACTTAAAAAAGCGTTCTATAATTATGTGCTTCAACTCAACAAAACTAGTAATAAAATAATTATCAGAGTAAAGCTGAAAGCAACAAACATCCAGTGCGAGGCAGGAAGCAGGATTTGTCAGGGCACATTATATTATTCTTTTTTTACAGCAGGTCTCAAGAGCATCTTCTGCCAATGTTACTGAATGAACCACCTCAATTAAGTGTTTTCATACCTGAAGTTGAGTCACAAGAGAAATAATTGATATGAGAAATAGCTGCCTTCTTCAAAATCCAAGAACGCCTGTTTTGTTTATAAACAACCAAAGTTTGTGAATTTCATCACAGATAAAAATACCTTCTCAGAGGGAGGCATCAGAGGAAGTTATCCCTAGTAATCTTTTTTTAATCACCATACGTAGGCACCTCAGCAGGACACGGAGGCAAGCAGTAACGGCTGTGCCGCCCAAAACGGGCACAGAGGGGCGGACCCGACCCCCCCCCCCAAAAAAAAAAAAAAAACAAACCAAAAAAAAAAAAAAAAAAAAAAAAAAAAAACAAAAAAACACCCGCAGCCCCCGCGGGACACCCCGGCCCACGCAAGCCGAAGGGCTCGAGAAGCTACCAAAGCAGCGCCACTCTAAAACCCCCTTTCCCGCGTAGACGCCAAACGCTGGGAAGCTCCTTCCCCCCGAAACACGGGATCCCCTCAACCCCGTCAGTTATCGGAGCCGCCTCTCCCGGGCCTGGCCCGGGCGGGCTGCGGGGGGGAGCGGGCACTACGCCGTGCCGTGCCCCGGGGCGCTAGGCCGCGGCCGCCGCTCCCCTTCCTCCCCTGACTTTCCGCTCGCTGCTCGGCCGCGGCCCGCCCGGCCCCGCCGCACCTGCATCTCCCGGCCGCCCTCCGCCGGGGCTGGGCCTGGGGCAGGCCCCGAGCGGCGGTGCGGCAGGCGGAGGCGGCCGGGCCCTGCCGCTGTCTCCATCACCCGCTGCCGTTGCCATGGCGAGGGGCTCCCGTCACCGGCCCCCCCCCCCACGGCCTTGAGGTGGGAGGTTTGTGGGTCATTTTTTTTTTTTTTTTTTTTTTAACTTCCCTTTTCCAGTCCCCGGCCAGTCCCGGCTTCCCAGCGCCCGGGAGCTGCCGCCGCGGCCTGCTGTACTTGCCGCGGGGGGAGAATCGGCATTGCCAGCTGCTACGGCACCCGGGCCTCTACCGCGAGCCCCCCGGCAGCTACTCCCCTTTCTTCTCTCTTCACCTCAGGGAGAGGAAAAAAAAGTCACACCTTGTTCCAGCGCTAAAAGCTCCCATCAAGCGCAGCCTCAGCGCTGAAAACACAACGAAATGATCTAGACCTTCCAACATCTCATTTTCGACCGCTCGCAACAGTCGGCGGCGATGCAGCCCTCCCGCGTGGAATCACCGGGGCAGGCAGGAGAGTTAAAAGCTTCAAACGCTGCTCTTTATGACAAAAGGGCAATGGAATTTAATACACCTGGATGCTGCAGGTGCACATAATACAACTTTCTCCTAATTGGATAACACGGTGTGGGTTGCCCTCTTAAATGACCGGAGGATCACCTTGTTACCAGGTTTCCAGCGGTCGTTGCTCCCAGAACATTGCACTGAAAATAGCTTGCTGAGACTCTGTTAGGTGTACTGATGAGGTATAAATCAAATTCTAAATGTGTTCATAAGCAAATCTGTCCCCAAGGAAATCTCTTTTTCCTGAACTCCTGACAGTAGATACAAGTCCAGGTGGTAATCACAGTATAGAAAATACTTACAAAGCATACATGAAAGTACTGAAAGCTATCTAACATTAAATATACATGAAGGACAGACTAAATATGTATGTCCTGACACTAAAGCATCAGCAGCTTTTGTTTGCCTAGAATCTACGTCAACACATCCTTGGGAACATGAAAGCGAAATACTCCAAGTAAAGCACAGATAATTCAGGAGCAGAAAACCTGAAATTCCTCACAGAAATATGTAAGAAACCCAATGCCCGGGCTTGAGGTAGGTATTTCACCTCGGAATGTGTTTCTCTTTGCTTCCTTTGATGTAATTTGAACCCTAGACCAGGGAGCCTCCTGCTAGTCTTTAATGGAGACACGCATACATAAGGCTGCAAAAGACCTGTACAAACTCCATGTCTTGGCCCAACAATTCCTAAGCGTTTCCTAACAGGATTTTTCCACCTACTCTTAGAAATCTCTGGAAGACAGAGGCTACACAAACCTCCCAGGGGGCATGGTCCAGTTCTCATTTAGCAATTTCATTATTTTTTTACTAATATCAATCACTATTTTTCACTTTTTTTTTCACATATCCTTCAGTGACTAGGCAGAAAAAATTACCTTTATAATCATAGTTTTTAATGTGCTTGTTGTAGATTAACCCCAGTAGACAGTTAAGCCCTACACAGCCACTTGCTCACTTCCCCACAGTGAGAAATGTTTGCTCCCTCTATTTTTTCACTGATAGAAATAAGCTAATTGGTTCAGCTAAAAGCTATTTATTTCATCATTTCCTTGGAATTCATAGTTCCGTTCTTTATGATTTTTCAGTTTGTTGGTACTGTTGCCAAAATGTGACATGCAAAAATGGACATAAAACTCTTCCAGTGGCCTTAGAAACCACAGAGCAGAAAGGGAAGCTTTCTACTGATGGTTTGAATATGAACTTTTAAAATGCTGCCAGACAGCATTTATTCTTTTTACTTTGGATTGTTTCAATATTCACTTTGACACCCATGAAGTCTCACATATCATTTTCTGATACACTTTTGTATATTGATATTTATTCCCTTTTATACTTGTTCATTTGACTTTTCCTTTCTTGAGTACTTTACTGAATTTCTGAGCTTTTCTTCCATGCTCTGCTTCTTTAATGAAAGCTAGTTTGAGTTTCATTCCCATCCTCTGATCCACATCTGGATCAGCTCTCCCAGCCCGGTGTGTATGTGAATACAAATTCTCAGTTCCCTTACAAACAATGTCCTGAAAATTCAGGCTCCTTTAAGATCTCATATAGTATCTTCACAGTTTCTCTGAAAATAATTTTTGCTTGTCTTGAGCACAGTCTTTCAAATCGTTGCTGACCTCCATCACAGTATTTTAAACTAGTTCATATCTGTCTTGCTTCTTAAAAAATGTATAAAAGGAAAAAAATATGAGTTATGAGAGTTGCGTCAGAAACTTTGTTAAAAATTAGTGGTGTGCTAGAAGTACTAGTTCCTACTAGGTGAATTCATGCCTGTCAAGCAGCTAGACTATCAAAGAAGATAATTGGATTGATTTCACCTGAATTATTTTTTAAAATCCATGTGGTAAATTTTCTTTCCCATTCTTGTTCCCTGAACTACTGGAAAATGATAACATCATAATTTGTTCTAGTAATCTTGAGGAATCTTTCCTCAAATAAAGGTGCTGTGTCTGATATTCTTTAAGACCCTGAGACTCTTCACATCGTTAAGTAGTGCTCCAAAAAGCTGATCCTGTTTGGGAGATTCTTCTCGGTATTCAAAGGTATATTTCATTTCCTGTTGTCCAAATGACGTAAATATTTCACAGTGTTTCTTTAATCTGATGCTTTCCTATTCTTTTCATTGTGTTTTACAATCTTGTCATAAATAGCATTTTATTAAGGCTGTAGAAAAGGGCACTAAGCATTTTGGTCTTCCCTAGGCTTCCCACTATTTGTTTACTCTATCCTTTGCTCTTTCTGCATGACTTCTGATTTTACCCCTCCACATTTTGCTTATTATAAATATCTCTGTATATCGTGCTTATCCTTAGCACTAATATTCTCCGTATTCTTATTTTTTAACTTTCAGGACAAGCATATCTTAGCAAAGACACCTCACTGAGATTTTAACATCATTAAGGATACTGAAGGTGCCACAGTAACCCAGAATCACAGAATAGTTGATGCTGAAAGGGATCTCTGGAGATTGTCTAGTCCAAAATCTGCTGAAAGTAGGGTCATCCAGAAAAGGTTGCCTGGGGCCGTGTCCACTGAGTTTCTAATACCTCCATAGATGGAGAACCACACAACATCTCTGTGCAACCCATTCCACTGCTTGACCACCCTCAAGGTCAAAATTTTTGTCTTATTCTTCAGTGGAATCTCCTGTGTTTCGGTTTGTGCCCATTGCCTCTTGTCCTGGGCACCACTGGAAAGAGCCCGGCTCCCTCTTCTTTACACCCTCCCTGCAGGGGATTGATAAGATCCCTCTGAGCCTTCTCTTCTCCAGGCTGAACAGTCCCACCTCTCTCGGCCTCTCCTCATAGGACAGATGCTTCAGTTCCTTCATCATCTTTGTGGCCCTTGGTGCCCTTGCTCCGCTATGTCCACGTCCCTCCCGTACTGGGGAGCCCTGCAATGGACACAGCACTCCAGGCCTGGCCTTGAGGGGAAGGATCACTTCCCTTGACTTGCTGATGACACTCTTCCTAGTGCAGCCTGGGCTGCAGTTGGTCTTCTCTGCTGGGTTAGTCCCCATGCACAGCCCAGGTGCAGGACTTGGCAAATCCTTTGGTTGAATTCCATGGGATTCCTGTTGGGCTCTGTCTCCAACCTGTTAAGATCCCTCCGAATGGTGGCACCACCATCTGGTATTTCACTCCTCCCAGTGTTGTATCGTCTGCCCATTCACTGAGGGTGTACTCTGTCACATCTCCCAGATCATTAACGAAGATGTTAAACAGTTTGTCCAAGAACCTCTCAGGAAGCCTCAGCCTCCATCACACCTGAGTCACTGCAGTCACTTCGGTCCTTCAATTCTCTTGTGTCACTTCTGACTTCGGTCACGTCAGTTATTGACACTTTTCACCTCAGCCACTTACCCAAGCCTGGCTGTCACTTGATCAGCTCCTTTTAGCCGCCACTTCACTCACGCCAACCCTCAGGTTAGTCAGCTCCTTCAGGTGGACCGGCAGGCGCCTACTGCCACCATCATCTCCCTCAGCTCCACTGACAACAAAGTGTATGATGCAACTGGTGTCCAAAGTGATTTCTTTTGCATTTCGGATTGTTAAAAAAACATTGGTACTTATAAAAATAGCAATCGATTTCACTGAAATAGTTACTAATACATTTTTCTATAACTGAAGATTAGTGTGTATTTTTACAAGTATTAGCTATATGAAGGTTTAAGCATGGAAGTGTTTTCTGTTCCCAGCTTAATTTATAGGAAAAAAAACATCATTCCAGCTGTTGCTTTGCTAGTTCTGAGTGGAATGAAGGAATTGTTCATGTGTCATGCTCTTGCCTGTGTGTCTAAATAAATTCAGGAAAGTGCTTTTGGAAGTGACTCCAGAGCTCAATGTTCTGTTCCCAGAAGCTGTCACAAGACACCTTGGGAGAGAGAGGGGGGGGCAAGCTTTTGTGATATTTTTGCAGAATACTACCCCAGGCTCTGACCGTCTTCAGCTTCGGCACTTTTTAGAGCCTCTTGTCATGGTGCCACCAAGGCTGGTGGCTCTGTGGAGCCAGGGTGCCAGGGGCTCCCTGGGTGGGTGACAGCAGGGCCCCATCATCCGGGGTCTGTCCCACCACCCCAGCCCAGAGAGGGGCAGCTGGGGGGCACCGGGGCAGCCCCGGCATCAGGCACCTCCCTGGGGACGGGGATGGGTCGAGACCAGGTTTTGTCTGCTTAGGAAAGCACAGTGGAAGCCGCTTCCAAATCTTTCTCCAGCCTCCCTCTAAACACATGCAAAGTTGTTGGTTGAATCCACAGAGTTGTTCAGCAAAGAGATCCGCAGGTTTTCTACCTGTTGCATGAAGAATAACTTTTGACTCTTTGTTCTGAACCTGGCTCCCACTAGCTTCATCTGATGGTCCCGATACTTGTATTTGGCAAAGAGGGTGAACATTCAATCCCTATCCGTTTTCTCCATGCCGCTCATAATTTTGTAGACTCCTATCTTGCTCTGCAGAAACACCTCTTCCCCAGCCAACTCAATCATTCCCCTTATGGAAGCCATTCTAGCTCTTCGATCACTCTGCTGCCCATCTGTCCCCTTTTCTAGTCCTTATATAGCTTTTTTTGAGATGGAAGGACCAAAAGTGCACAGAATATTCAAGGTGTGGGCAAACAGTTTATACAGTGGTGTAGTTACATTTTCCATTTTGCTCTCTATTCCCTTCCTGACAATTTCTAGCATGTCATTTGCTTTGCTCACTGCTACTGAGCACCGAGTGGATGTTTTCGTGTAATTCTTTATTATTATCGCAGGGTCTTGCTTCCCAGTGGTAATGTTTTAGGATCCAAATGTTTTCAAGGACTGATCTTGGACAGGGGGATAAGTCTTCAGACGCGATGAGACAAAAATAAAACATGAATGGATACTGCCTCACTTGGTAGCATTGCAATCCATTCACCTTCCCCTAGCAATACCACCAGCAGTAATAATTGTTCACTCAGTATGGATAAAATCTGTCACACCACTTACCGTGTCTTTGTAGAGCGCCGAAGACAAGTTTTGAGCAATACCAGACAAAAGAGTGTAAAATCACAGTGGGACAAAAAAATACGTGACTGTACACATCTAAAAGCAAAAGTTCACAGTTTTGAGAGTTAACCTGTGACATATCCAAATCACTGTCAAGCTTTTAAAACAATTAAGAATTTCAAATCTTATTCTGGTTTGCATGAACACCCTTTTACTTGAATCCAGCACAGTAAAAATAAATGGCCCACTTGGGTTTCTTCGATCTGACCTAAATGATTCTATGATTCTATGAACCCCTCCAAAAAATGATAGTATATCTGGATGATCCCAGTTTTCATATTTTTGCATAAATCAACCACTAGAGGGGGAGATAATCCCAAACACTCGAATACATCTAATCCTAGCTAGTAGAAATTCTGCATTTGAGTCCACTTTCTAGCTATCACCATGACCGCATGTCCAAAATCTACTTTTTTTTTTTTTTTTTTTTTTTTTTAACAGTATGATACAAGTATTCATCTACAATGAATTACATTGCATTTCTTGTTCCTTGCATAGGTTGTTCAGCAGATGAATCAGGAGCAGGAGTGCTTTGCCAGAGCAAAAGCCTTTCCTCAGAAGACTTTATTGATTTATTCGGTAATCGACAAGTCAATTTTAAATTGTAATTTCTCTGTACAGGTGATTTGACTTTGAGACTGCAAGGTTCAGCAATGTTCCTTGAAGTGTTTTTTAAATTTGTAGGAACTTCAGCAATCTTAGATTAACTAATTATAACGGAATTAGATTCACTAATTGTAACACGAGACTATGACATGTTGTACTCATATAGTAGTACCTTTATTGAGACAATAAAAAAGCATATTCTGGATTCAAGCAGCCAGATTATGACACTTACAGCAAGTGCTAGTTTATGAACAAAACAGAAAATCAAACTGTACTATGCAGTGTGATCGTGAAAAACGTCCCAGTCATTTGTTAACGACCATGGTGACACTACCCACTTCCCCACCTCTGTGTGTGTCACTCAGGTCAGAGTATCTCCGTAAATGTTGCAAGCCCAGAGCAGTTAAGGTAAGGAAGATTTACACTCTGTTGTATCACAAAGCAATCGAGACCGACGGTTCTCCATAGGAGAGGAACACAGTAATTATCCCCGTCCGTGACGCTAGTAAACTTTGTCAAACACCATACAGCTACGATAAAATCTTCATCTGAGGCAGCCATGGTGACACTTGATTATAGGAGGAATTACTTTATATTTTATTGTAACTTGTCAGGCAAATTTGTGAGGGTGATGTGAGATGGTAGGCAATTATTGTATCGGAAAGGGAAACGGCCAGGCGATACTCAGGCAGATGTGCCCCGGCACCCACGTGTGCACCCATGTCCCATGCTGCAGGAGTTCCCCCGTCTCCCTGGCTCCCCCATCGCTCAGGCAGGGGAGGTGGCAGGCCTGCAGAGGCTGATTGCCCGCCACGGTAACGATTATAGCCCAGGTGAGGAAATGAAAGAACGTTTTGTGTCTTTTAGCATCCCACATGGGTGGCCAGGAAGAACTACAGACTGAATTGTTCTTTTTTTTTAGTGACTGGGTGATGTAAGCACCCAGAATATTCTATGTTCTATCTGGAGATAAACCAGTAATTTACAGAGGGATGAATATTATTAAGCAATAAACACATATAGATATAAATATACATTATAAAAATATATTCCCTTGGGCACGACTGTCAGTTAACCAAAAATAGTGTACATTTGTTTCACAGAGGAGGAAAAATAAATATTGAGGAAAATGACACATCAAGTCAGGAGGTCTAAGCAGTAATAATAAAAAAAATATTATAATTGTGATATAGAACAAAAGGGCAAGAGGTGGCAACTGTAAATGGGAGGTGTTATGGTCAACCTCAGAAACAGAGAGGAATTTTTTGATGGAGAAGGATTGGGCTTACAGGGAGATAAAAAACTCATGAAACATACTTTAAAGAAGAGAAAGGGAAACTAACCTGCTGTTAGAGTTATAAATCCAATCTCTTTTTAAAAAGCAACAAATGAAAAATGTATTCAAGTTTTCTGAAGGCGGGAGACCAAGTGACTGATTTTCCCATGGCCTTTGGTGGGGGTGTGGGCTACACTGAGTAAATTTGAGATGGTAGGAGTGTGGAGCGTTGATAACAGCTTAGAGAAGCAGCAGTGCTGTGGGAATATGCTCTTCTGTCTCTCCTCACTGGTTCTCTGCAAAGGAGGAACCAACAGCCGGAGGAAGGAGATGTGGCAGAGCAATGGGAACAGCAGTGAAGTTCCTAGAGGACTGATCCAAAAGTGTCCATGATGACAAAGATGAGAGGAAGCCCTGAAATCAAACAGTATTGTTCAGGAGGGATGGAAATCCTTTTAATTAGGAAAACTGTCTGGTACCTGGAATGGCTAATGTTCTAGAATATAAGAGTCTGCGTGTGATTGCTTTCCAGCTGCTAAAGAAAACCTTTGAAAAAAATGGAATGTATCAAATTTTAACAGAGGAAAAACTATTTAAATGTTTGCATGGCTGTGACCATGAGAACAAATCCCATCACTAGAATCTCAGTCCTTCGTTGCCAAGAAAGGTCACACCAGAACGAAGAGAAGAGGACAAAGTACTGGCTAGAGTGAAACTCAAGAAACCCTCAGACAGTTAGAATTTAACTGGAGATAATGCACATAAAGTCACAGAGAAGAGTTCACCTTTGACAAATCAGACTGCTTTTGAAAAACAGCTGAGTAACTGCGCTCCCAACTTACGTGGTCTTTTGGAGCACTTTTTTCTTACAACCTCTTTAAAAAGCTTGTCAAAGACCTCTTTATGAAGTAGATAATTAAATGCTGTAAGGGTCGGTTAATTGCACAGATAGAGGACTAGCTTGGATAGCAAAGGCAGAGAGCATTAGTGTAAAATAAGAGTTTGGGCTAGAGAAATATGAAGAGCCATGTGCCACAGAGACCAGTAATGACTGGGAGTGACTTCATTCCTTGCATGCATGTCTCTGGCCAGGGCGAGGGAATACGGCTGTAAGGGAGTGGAGTCTGCTCATGACACATAGCTGGGCAGAGATTCAGCACAAGGGAAAAGAGTCATAAGCATCAGAAGGTCTCGGGCAGAACAAGAGCAACAGGATATGAGTTACTTGTGTGCTTTAATTGGGAGAAATGGTGGTATTAAAGATCGGAGAAGGAAAATTGTCGTAGTACTGCCCCAACATTGTGCTTTTTACAGACTTTTTACTGAGCGAGTACAGTGAGGGAGCAGGACTCCCCGGTGCTGAGGTAGGAAGTTCTCGAGTGCTTAGCACCGGCCACAACTCAGGGCAGACACAGGCACCTCCAGCAGTGCTTCCCAAACTTTTTTGAACAATATTACAGATATAAAACTGATTTCAGTGACAAAGGCCAGGCCAAGAGAGAATGTTATGCAGGAATCTGAGAAAGTTCTCATTGGATGTTTTGGAATAATATTTATTTTTAATGTATCTAATATTGCTGTTTTACTCAGACAAGGCTACACCAAAACCGAACAAGATGTTAAACTGAAAACTTAATATTAAGGATACTGCCTTGAGATTGAAGAGTCTACAGCTTTGGCTGTTTAAAACTGCTTTTAAAAATTTATGTTAGCTATTTAACAACTGTGTGTAGGACATGTGCTGTAGACTTTCTAAGGTTCATTGTTGTGCCACAGGGGCCTCTTTGTTCGTATTTTTAGATCTTCCAAATATTTGTTTACACATTTCCTGTGGAGAACATACCTTCTGTAACACTGCTTCTTCATCGGCCCACTCCCAATTTATTTTAGTATCCCTCAGCTGATGGGGGACAGATGGGTGAGGGTTGGGAGCAGAGGAATGCTGCCCTGCCTCTGACGGCCCTGGAAGCTATGCAGCTTGCCTCCCCCAGACAGCTCTCAAACGCCTTTTGGGAAAGGGGCCAACATGACTCTCTTGGTCACCAAAAACATTAGAGACTGACAAAAGACTTGAGGTGAATCGGCTTTCAGCCTTGAACAGCACGGCACAAGTCACTGAGAAGCTGTTGCTGAAGATTCCCATCCCAGAGAGGTTGTTTAAGATTGAGGGAACAGGCACACTTTAGTGTGATTATGCAACACTAATTGGAAAATCGGTGTGTAGTTTGTGCTGTTCATAAACTTTCCCTACAGTTCCCATCTTCACCTCGTCTGGGTATGGAATTTAAATTCAACCCTTGTCTCAGCAGACTGGGTATTACGGGTTGGATTAACACATTTTGGATTAACTCCTTGTAAAATTAATAGAGTCTGATCTGCACCAATGCCTCCGATGTTTTGCGCGTGCAACGCAAACCAGTTTGCACTACGGTCCCTTCTCTTTTCTGACCATGATGGTACAAAATCCATCTGTGCTGAGATATGCTCGTCTGCATCTCCTGATCCAAAAGGCTCATCCTTCCCAGTCTCGCAGGAGGTTGGAGCAGCCGTCGGAGAGTCCCCGCCGCGGAGCTGCCCTGACCACGTTGTGAGGATGCCACAGACAGGGCAGTGAGCAGAGGAGAGACCTCTGAAAGCTTTACTCAGGGCAGGCCATTTAGACGTGGGCCACTGAATTCCCTTAGTGCAAGAGAAGTCAGCACAAAGGGTAAGACTCTGACCCCACAGCTTTCCTTGGAAAATGTGGATGATCTCAAATGTGCTGTGCGTTTAGAAAACGATGAATTTTGATGTATGAATTCTTCTAAAGCACTGTTTGCAAACTCGGTTTCTATTCAGTGATTCATGCAATGTATTACGCTTACCAGGGAGTTTTTCACCTATTGCGTCTGTAACATATGACTGCCTTTCCAGCCAGAAGGATGGGATGACTCTCTAGGGAATAAATCCTACTATGAATACAGGCAGCTGTTAGTTCCCAGTATGCAGGCGCGCGTGTGGCGCCTGCCCCTGTTCCAGATCATGGCACCCACCCGTGACGGCCGTCAGTGTAAACCCAGGCTACAATTAGGCCAGGCCCGCTGGGACGGTCTCATGATCCTGAACTTTCAGACCCCTCAGTAATTCTGTTTAGGACTCAAACAAGCTCCTGGTTGGCTCCTCCCCTGTTTCTCCCGCATCCTCTGGAAAGCCGGCCAGCGGCAGCTGCTTCCCCTGCGATGGTGGCTTTGTCCCTCCACAAATGATTCGACCTGCCTGCTGTCTTCTCCCCCCGGCGTACAAGATTGCAGGGCTCAAACAGAAGGTCCTGCTGGCTCTCTGTGCAGTCCCACACGTCTTTCTGGCTCCCCCGGGACTGTGAGTGGAGTGAAAAATTCCCCAACTTTCCCTCGCAGCTTCTCCCTTCAGCGAGCGCGTGGAGGCGGCGGTGGGAGGACCTGGGGAGAGGAGGCTGCGAGGGGCGGCAGAGTGGAAAGCTGAAGGACTAACGGTGGCAGATCCTCTGCCATGTGTCGAGTGGGAAAGGAAATTTTGTAGGAAATGTTTTGTGGAGAACAGGAGGAAGTCACTTGGAAAGGGAGTAAAAATTTCAAAATCAGAAAAAAAAAAAGCAGAAGGAAAGATTTCCTTCCTCCCATCTTCTGTTGTTCCCATTGAGAAGAAAACACCTGAGGTGCTCCACACCACCAAACTGTAAACACGTTGGAAATCAAACATTTGCTGATACGTAGCTCCCACACTGATAAGACCGTTTCTTAGATCAAGAACACTACCTCAAAAGGTAAAATAGTGCACAAAACTTTTTACACTTGGTATTTCTAAATTTTTTTGTCAGAAAGCTGGGTTAATGTGCACATTTCACCAGTCTCAAGTACTCAAGATTGCTGATACAAAGCAGATAAACATAACAAAACAAAGCTTACATGAGTAATGATTGGCGATTCTTCCTGCTATTTCATCTGTTAATTTGTTCCTTCAATTTGCCTTATAGTTGTTGCTATTAACATCACTTCTGTTTTATTACTTGAATAATTTGTTATTCCCTAGACTAAGACTGCTTTGAAAATAAAAACTGAGCTTTGGTAAGTATAATATTAATTCCTTATTATTAACCAACTAAGATATTCTTTATTTGTCTGGAATACAAATGCATATTAATAATGCCCGTATACCTTTAGGAAATTACTATCATCACAATAAACCACTCCACTAAATATAATATTATGTTTCATGTTCACAGAATAAAACCTGGAGATAAGGTATAGATGTTTGATTATATTAACATTTTATGTAAAGTGTTTAGAGGCCATAATTTGTTGTATAAATGTTCCTGAATATTAATGAAGTGTTGAAGGCTGCAGAATTGACGAGTGACTCACATGAAACACTAAGGCAGAACTGAAATCCATGGGCAATTACTTTCCATAATTCTCTTTGATTTTCCAGGAGTAGACCTGCTCTCTCAGTGCACATGAAAAACTATTCACTAGGCAGCAATATCTCAAACTGAGGGGAACACGGGCTTTGAATACAAAACCACATAGGGTTTATAAATACTTTTATACGAAAATAAAAATACATAGTACATTTATAAAGCTGACAATACATATATTGATCATACAATTAAAAAGCTGATTCCAGTGTTCGTGACTGACGGGAATATACTGCAAAGCAGAATCATTTTGAAGCCTGACATCTGTCCCATGGCTCTGTGTGTCGGTCTGACCAGAAGCACTGTTCTAGAAATCCCATCACTGTATAAACCCCCACCCAGTGATCTGATGTCCTCTGAGAGTCTGTAATGGGAAAGATTAAGAGAGCGGGTCAGTAAATAATAAAGTTATTTTGACCGAGTTACTATAAATGATATTCTATCATACTAGGTTATTTCTGTTATGCAGCAACAGAAGGATGAAGCAGCCCAAAATTTGCTAGGCTTCTGTTAGGCTTTCCTTATTGTTCTTTGGCTGGGACAGGAAACAAAAAACTAGTAAGCTATCGTCTCAAATTGCGCAAGCAATTGCATTCTTTGAAAACCATTATCTGCATGAAATCTTTCATGACAGGAAATTACAAACAGAAGAAATTCCTTCACAATGAGAGAAAAGCCCAGACTCTTTTCAGTGCTTGTTTTGAAATACAAAAGGTGCCGCAAAAATTGATTCAGTGGTCACTGTGATTCCAGATACCTGTCCTGACAGTAGACTGATTCCTTTAGAAAGAGACTAAGGGCATTAAGTAAGGAAAAAGGGAATTGTCTGAAGTCCTAGCAGTTAAATTTTCTATCAGACCATCTTTAATTTCTCATGACTGATCACTAAAGAGAAATACACAGAAAACAGAACAGGTGATCGTACATGTATTTCTAGTTCAGGCTTAAAAGCAGTGTTGTGAAACAGTGAGAAAAGATGCCTGACCATTCACATGAGCATTTATGACTGTTTTGGAAACATTTGCCTAACAAACATAATGGAGTAGAAACTCTGGTTCACACTGACAGAGAGTACATGTCAAGCTACCAATGGATATTAACGTTGTGACTCACTGCAAATGATGTTAACTGGCAAAATAAAATTTAGGAAACATAATGGCCTAGATTCTAAAAGCTACTTTTTTTTTTTTTTTTTTTCCAGTGGACTTTTTAAAGCCATATGCTGAAATGATTCATCTATAGGCCAATGACTCATGCTGAGAGACTGATTTTTGTGAAGAGAGAAATACAGTAACTGGCATTTTACTATTTTGATAAGAGGCAGAACAGAAGCACCTGAGAGGAACGATACAGGAAGGAAATCACTGACTGTTTAAATGCTGTTTGTTGTTAATTGAACCAGACCGTGTTTCTGAACACTAACTGGCAGGATGGTACATATTCACATCTTTTTTCCCTTTTACCTTTCCTTGCAAAATTCACATTTCATGGTGCCAATTCTGGAATCTGCTGAAATGCACCAGTAACTCCTCATTTTATAAAAGGATTATATGTTAGATGAATATGCTATACTTAGTGAATTTACTGAAGGGCGAAAACCATACCAAAAAAATTACCAAAGCAATTGTCCATAGGTGTCTTTAGATGATCCCTCCCTCCCCAAAATATGTCATTTTCAGCTCTGCTCAAAATGAGTAGACAAGACTGAAGTGAGAGGATTGGCAAGGCGTTCAGATTGCTGCAGACAGTCAGAGGCTGTCTGACCTTCCTGAGCTCAAGTGGGATATCCCAGGAAACTCCACGTTTCTGAAGAAAAGGAGTTTGCCCATCTTCAGAGCTGGTTCACATCCTCATCTGCCATGTCACAAAGGCAGCTACAGCTACTCATATGATATATTTTTAAAATAATAGCAACAGAAAATAAGAACACCACCTATATAAAATATGTCATATATCTGCTTCATAACATTGCTGGGTTTTTTCAAAGTTGAAATATTCCTTGCTGTATCAAAGAAACTTACATATTTTAGGTCTTTTATTTAATCTGATTCTCTAAAAATGACAAAATGAGGAAGTCACCTCAGTTTGCATTTTTCCTTGGCATGCTACTTTTATGTAGGACTCCTGGACAACCTCACCTCCCTTCCTGTCTGTAATCATCTTGCTCTGCTCTTTCTGACCCTGTCTGCCAGAACCTGCTATTACCTTTTTTTAACAGCACTGCAGATTTCTAGTAGTCATAAATTACAGTCTTGGCATTTAGTTGTGGCTCCTTTGATTCATTTATGTCAATGGCACAATTTAGATCACCCCTTTTACCACCACAAGGGTTGTCTCAGTGTCCAAGGAAACAGCTTTTTGTTGGGCTAATTTCTTACCCCATTATCAAGCTAGAATAAAAATGAGAAAATTATGATTTTTCTGTGCCACCTTTTCTTTTTTCTGCGCCACCTTTTCTTTTTTTCTGCTGCCGCCCAGCATCTTTCATGCCTGTTACACTGTATAGCAGTTATTCTTAATCATTTATTCCGTTATAATTCAAAGTGTGTCAACAGGTTGCAGTGAAGGCGACTAAGCTAATTCTGAAGGAATGCATACCACCTGCTTGCTCAAATTCTGCTGGTGAGAAATGCCTCTTTCACACCTGTATTAATCATAATTTAGATATATGTGTTCTGCCCTCATGTATCAGCTAGAAGTATACCTTTCCATGGGTGTAATTAACTCAGTCTTGCCCATGCCGAAGCGCCCAGTGAGTATGTCAATCTATAAGTGACTGAGCTGACTAATTCTTGTCCCTTCATGATCCTCTGAATTGACACCAAGGCCAAAACAGAAGCTGATTTCAGTGCAAATAACAACATTTAATTGCTAGGAGTTCTTAAGTACTGAATGTATAAGTATCAGTTATATTTTTTGTTTTGTCTCATACAAACTTCCAGGAGAATATCGAATTAGAGGTTTGTACTCATTTTATGCATGGAGCCTTGTTTTGCATAAACACAAAGTTACCCCAATATCTGGGAGATAAGGCAGCAAATAAATAGAGCCCTGAACTTCTCATCCTTAGGTGATACGGTACACAAATATTTATGCTATTAGATATACTTTGTTATGACTGATCAAAAATGTTGGGAAAACTTTAAGTAGCGGGTGAAAAAGATAACTGTATTGAGATGGCTGTTGTCTTCTGTAGCTGGTGTCCACAGTCTATGCCTCTACTGTTCCCTGATTAAGGCTTAAATAAAACGTCCCATTCAGCCCAGCAGTAAGGGGGCAAACACGTCTGATTGTGATGAACGTCCACTCAGTCAGCATGGGAAAACTTGAGAAAATTGTTCTACTGAAAAAAAAAGATTTTCAGTAAAGTAATTAAAGCCTTGTAATTTATTCAAGGGTTCAAAAATACAGGAGGTGTTTCTGAGAAAGGAAAGCATGAGTGGATGTCAGAATGACATAGCTCGCCTCTCTGGCTCTGCTGCCTTCCGGGCTGCAGAGAAATGCAGCAGATTTTTTTTAACAGTAGCAACTTTGTACTGAGATGCTGGCACATCAGTGGAGACACACAGGTACAAAGGCACTTTTTGTCCCACCTTCTCTGTACATGAAGCAAGGCTAAAGTGGTTATTTAATTTGCATATTTAGGAAATGATTGTGTCCTTATACAACTACAAATATTTCATTTATGTACAAGAAGGTCTTTATTTTCACATCCAGAGAAAAATTCCTGTGGGACAGTAATTCCACAGACTCTGGAATATTGTTAACAGGGTTAAGCACGAGTAAGAAGGCTTGCTTATTTCTTTAAGCTGTTAAATTAGATGGACACATATCACATAATATATATCAAGTAATATAATTTGAAGAAAAAAAGGAAAACTGGACAAGGGGCAATACATTCGCTACACAATTTTATTTCAGAAAGGCTTCCCAAGCTGAAGGAAAACATGGAAATAAAGCAAAAATTTAAGTACAGCTGTACTCATTTATTTAAACAGGCACATCATTTTGTAATTATACTTTGGGTCATAATTACTGGTTTTAATATGATATCTTGTCTATCATTCAGAGAATTATGTATCAAATATTATGACCACATACATGTCACATAGCAAATATCACTCAAATTCTCTGTTTTGCAAAGATGGAACAAAACAGAACTAGAACTGTGACAGAGATAGATAGATAGATAGATAGATAGATAGATAGATAGATAGATAGATAGATAGATAGATAGATAGATAGATAGATGATAGATAGATAGATAGATAGATAGATAGATAGATAAGAGATAGATAGATAGATAGATAGATAGATAGATAGATAGATAGATAGATGATAGATAGATAGATAGATAGATAGATAGATAGATAGATAGATAGATAGATAGATAAATAGATAGATGATAGATGATCTATAGATAGATAGATAAATAGATAGATGATAGATGATCTATAGATAGATAGATAAATAGATAGATGATAGATAGATGATAGATAGATAGATAGATAGATAGATAGATAGATAGATAGATAGATAGATAGATAGATAAATAGATGATAGATAGATAAATAAATAAATAGATAGATAAATAGATTGATAAATAGATACATACATACATACATGCCTACCTACATACATGCATACATGCCTACTTACGTAGTACTTGAGATCTATCAAGCAACACAAGCTTTCTAAAAAAAGCCACACACTTAACTTCCTTTGCTAAGATGTCATTGCTTTGTAGATCATATAGCTGGGGAAAAAAGAGCAGGGAGACCTATGTAATTCTGATGGTGCATCCATGGACTTATGCAAATAAACGTAGAGCTGGGCCAATTTGCAATTTGTTGTTTCTGGAGCCAGAAGGACCCACTTGGTCACCCGCCAAGTAAGGATTCGGCTAGTTCCTAACCCATGGGGGACAAAGGAGTGCTCTGGAGGGCCCTGCATGGTCAGTGGGGCAGGACAAGGATGTGCAGGCATCAACTCAGGTGAGGATGAACAATTTTTCCCCCGAGCTGCAGCAAGCAGACCACCATGCAGCAAAGCCATCGCTCGAGGCCAGGCTAGAGTCGAGAAGTTCCATACAGCAGCTGTGGTGGCTTGAGCCTTGAGAATACCCCTGTGTCCTCTAGACCATTTGGGGATCTTTGAGTGGAGAGTGTAGGTGGTAACCCAGAGGTATAAACTGGACTCTGGAGTTTACCTGGGGTTTGGCTACGAGTTGAATTTTTGGACACAATTTTGCCCTGCCACATCAATGCCATAGGGAGTATTTCCGTCATTCCTTTGGCTATAGGCAGAGCTGGTGTGGTTAGGTCCAGTAAACTACTGAAGTTTCATGCTGAGTGTTTGTTCTTCCCTGTTTTTCTGTGTTTGTTTCCTTGGATTGCTAGCCCTCTCATGGCATGAATCAGAAAAACGTTGAATTTACTGAGAGTTTAGCATTTGCTTAACGTCAGGCCCATCAGACCAGTTCGGTCTGACAGCAAGCTCTGAGCAGAGCCCCGGTGGCTATGTCAAAGAGGAGTCAATGCCGCCATGGTGTGAATCACAGAATTTTTTATTTCTACTTTCTGCCACACTGAGGCCCACAAAGAATTTAATTCTGCAGTGCTTTTATGATAGAGTTCACTGCACGTCTTTCGCTGGAACCAGAACCTGTATTCATGGTTAGAGAACTAAATCTGTATTTTCAAATGTACTTAGTTCAAAGAGTATGTTCATGAATAAAAAAAAAAAAAAAAAAATCTGGCTGTTTGCTATTGCATTCCAATACAGAGTGTAAGCAAATAGACAAATTAAAGTGAATTGGAGCTTTCAGTCCCTTCTCCAGTACAGCTATCCCTGGTGAATTTAACTGAATAAATGAATAAACCTCTTCTTTTAAATGAATGTTGGAAAAGAGAATTTTTTTAAAATAGTACCAGTGACCGACCGTAGTTCTCCTCTATTCAGAAGTAGTCCCTAATGAACTCTGAGTCTATAAATGGGCCTCTATGTGTTTCAAAAAGGACTCTTTAAAACAATAAGGAATTCACACAGTTCTATGAGGTCTAACCATAAATACACAGAAAAATATATGGGATGGGTTTTCATTCACTCTGTTGCTCTTTTACATCCTTCCAACATTTAACAGTGCTTGGGGAACTTGGTCCATTATAGGTGGAGGTGTATAGACCCTCTTACTTAGATTGTTACAAAGGGACTTCAGTGTAATAATGAAACAAAAAAAGATTAACCACACGACAGAGGCGCAGTGTGTTTCGGAGTTGTAGGTGTTGTGGCAGATCTTCAGTTAGGACGCCCAGACAAGTGCTGATGACAAACTGTGTATTCTGAAGCTGCTGCACTCCCACAAAGGGACCTTTGTTTGGCCCCGTGGGTGTAAGCAAGCCCTCCTGCCAGCACACTGCCATCACTGAGCCCACGTTTCCAGCGAACGCTAACCCACCCTCACGCAGAGCGAGAAGTCAGAAGACCTCACACCAAGAGTGCACAGAGAGCAGCTGCATGCAAAACTCGGAAGAGGGAGTTCGCTGGAGCCCCGCGGTCCATTATCTGAGAAAAATAATGTGAATCTGCCTGCACGCTCATGAAGCAACGCTCCGGAGGCAATTCTGCAGCAAGTGAATGCCGTGCTCTGCCTGGCTGCGCTTAGGAGACTGAGTCTGTTTCTTCCAAGTCTCACTTACAGATGGCATGGTCTTATTCAGATTGGTATCAGAAAAAAAAAAAAGAAAAAAAAACCAACAACAAAAAAAAAAGAAAAAGAAAAAAAAAAAACAAAAACCAAACAAACAAACAAAAAACAAACAAAAAAAAAAAAAAAAACAAAACAAAAAAAACCAAAAAAAAAAAAAAACCAAAACACCCAACATTTACAAAAACCAGGAGGCTAAAGGGGAATTTCTTGCTAAAGAACATCACGCTGGATGTCACGCAAATGGGTATTTTCAGGTGGTTTGATTTTCAGAAGGTTTGGGCGTATGTCAGTTTCTATACAGGGGACTGCAGTGTATTCTGCTCTTTGAAAACCAGAAAACACACATATATGTATGTATATATATATATATATATACACATCCTTATATATCTACACAGGCATACACACTCGGGAGCCTAATGCCATGCTTCCAGGTGCAAATATTTTGACTCGTGTCTTTTGTATTCGCATATCCCATGACATGTATCTACATAACACACACACGCTAAACAAACATACGGTACTGCTAGCAGCCCAAAGGTGTTATTTCCCACATAATCGACACTATTTGCCACGCTGTACAGGACGCCTGCCCTAAACCCCGTGGCTGCTTTGTACCTCTGTCGCCGTGAATCTATCTCCCAGGGCTGAGGACGGGCACCCCGCCACCCCACCAGATGGGTCTGACAGCGAGGAGCCCGTGTCTGTGCATCCAGTGCGGGTGGGACCGCTGGGATCCTTTGCCGGGGAGATCTAAACAGCTGTCTGTTTTGGCTGTACCTCCTCCGAGGAGAAGGACGTAGGCTTACATCACGCGAGGTCTACGCAAGTGCAAGAGATTGGAGGGTGAGCCTCACATGTGTAGCGAAAAATCCATTCCAATATCCATGAATCAAAGGCATCCGCCGAGAAGAAGTGAGGCAGCACTCCACACCCCTCTGCCTCCCCTCAGAAAGACCAAGCAGGACTCGTCACGACAAGTTAATTTGACTGAACACGTCGGCAAGGGTGCAGAAACCTGTTGCACAGGCTTTCTTCCTATCCCAGAGGCACATAATATTTGGTAAAACAAAGGCCTAACTCTCAAACACGGTGCAGACACTGCTCTTCTACACGGTATAAAAATCTGCTGAATAAAGGAACAAGTCCTTTCAGTACAAAGAACATGAAGTTAGCTTGTCTCTTTTAAAACGTCCTGCGAACAATTAGGTATTTGCATGAGTAGAAGTTAAAATACTGCTCTGGAAAATTATCCCCTTATACAATTTGCATCCTCAGGTCAAGCCTGTGTTTGTATAGAGCCAAAGAGAAACACTGTACAAGCTGTATTTATTCACTGCTCTGAAAGGTTGAAGCACAATCTCTGTCATTTTCTTCATTGTCATGCATTTTATTCATACCCATACCCAGAAAAATCTACGTAAAAATAAAGTCTGCCATCTAAAAATAATATCTAAACATCTAAAAATAGTTACTTCAACTATTGTTTTGGACTATTTTTTCATTAAAATTTAGACAGAGATCAGAGATTTAGCACAGTATATGGAGTAACCAGTGCAATTAGATTATGGAAAAACATATTTCAATATAACATACACATTTTTAAAAATTCTTAGCTGTTCAGAAAACCCACTGAACAGTACGAAGGAAAAATTTCATACAGGAAAGAAAAAAAATAATGGGAATGCATAGCCATAGAAAGGTTAATAAGATACATAAGGAAAGTGATAAAAGTCTTTCCTATACACAAGCTTAAGTGCCAGGTAGAGCGAGGGAGATAGGAAGCACAAAGAAAGTTGGTAGAAGGTGCTGTTTTAGAAATATCTATCGGGTATTCTTGTAAATTAAAAAGCTTCCTGTCCTTACAGGCAGTAAAGGAAATTTTGTAACCAGGTGGCTTAGGATGGGTGTTTTACTGTACCCCCCACAGTGACCACCCAATACGGATGATACTTTCAAGGAGCATCTTCCACCATGAGTGCATCAGCAATGAAGCTCTTCTGCTCCCTCCTCCTCCCATGACAAGGGCTTAGGCTTTTAGGACTGATATATTAATTCGTAAGTACACTTAGAAATAAATTAAAAAAAAATAATAAAATAAAAGAAAGTTAAGTTCTAAACCAGCTGTAGCCACCTTCTTGAAAATGGCAGTTTGTTACACTGGCAGCATAGGAAACCGAGGAGGAGTAAGCCAGCTTCCTTCCTGCTCCAGACTTTTCAGAAGCTTTTATTGTGTTTTGCTTATTGCATTAACCCTTGAGAACAGGGAAAAGAGGGGTGTTTTTGGAATGTGCTCAGCATTAAAGAACTCAGACACAGCGCAAACATGTGGCACCAACAGATTCGGACTTGTGCTTGGCCTGAGGGTGTAAGAAGAGGGCAAAGGTGACGTGGTGGAACTTTATGCCTTCTTATTCGGTGTACTGATGTAGCCACCAACACAAGCTCCCCGCTGCCTCGAGGGCTGTTCTGGCACCTGAGGAGAGCGGAGATGTTTATACACTGCAGACGGTCTTTGGTTTGGGTTTTTTTTTTTTTTTTTTTTTTTTGCATCGTTGCCTCCCGCACTGCGAGGTCTGGAGCTGCCACGGGCGTCCTGCCGGCCCACGTGCTCCTTGCAGAGGACGTTTTCTCAGGAGGAGAGTTGATCCTCATGGATTCGCACCCGCAGCTTCATCAGGGCAGCGCAGTCACAAGTGTGCGTACGCATATATCGCCTCTTTTTACGTGCACCTTTTAGACTCTGAAACGTACTTCATAACTTTTTGACGCCTGAAAAACACAGTCATTTTAGTTCTCAAAGTTTTTTAAAACCCCTAAGTTCAGGAACATACTGTATTATTATCCAGATGATATCAATACATTAATATCCTGCCTTCTGCCATCTCAGATATTTTTTATTTGGTCTTTGGAGCCGTTTTATTATAAACTCGATTCATCAAATAAAAAGCGATCCTCTCCATGTACCCTTCAAAATTCCTAGTGTGCTTTTAAAAAAAGGAAAAGCACAATCTTAACAGCATTGCATTTTAAAATATATTACATCCTTATTTGCAATTACAGAACCTGCTGCCTATTATAGACCTTGTAGATAAGTAAAAATAATTTGAAATGTTAATGTTTAACCATGTATTGTCACTTAAATTGTAATTTAATGGTTACACTGGGAGAGGCAAATGAGGATATATTTCCAATCAGAATAAATCACATAAGCTAAGTGATTGTACTGTTTAGAGAGTCAGATAAATCGCTTTTCTCTTGTACATGGACATGTCCTCCAGATTACAAAGTAGACATATTAAGAACAAGCTAGAGGTGTAATTTTTTTATGTTTGATTTAACCCTGTGTACCCCATTCCTAGAATACCTTGCATTATTCAGTAAACTCTACTTTAAGGGACTGCTCTTTAAAATGGAAAAAAAAAAAGAAAACCAAAAAAAACAGGTTGTTAAAAATTTCTCAGTGAGTCCAGTGCATTATTTCCAGCAATAAGAACCTCACTGGTAACAGGCAGTATTGGACTTTCACAGGCATCAAGATAATCTGGTTTAAGGGATGGGCAATTTGGCAAGCTGTGAAATAAAGAAGAAAAAAGTGAAAAAAAAAAAAAAAAAAAAAAAGAAAGGTTGCAGCTCCTTGATGCCATTGTCCAGAATCTTTGTTTCAATGCCTGTGTATATCTATAGCCAAATAAGCTCTTTCCTGTGGGTATGTATTTTTAATAGGCTGCACGTTGCACAAGTAATAGGTTGCACAGTGCACAAGTAAATGCTCTCATAGGTAGCTGGATTGCAGAGGAAGCCCCGAAATGTAACCAGTATTAGACCTCAATCCTGGGTGCACTGGCACCTTCCCTCTCCCCAGTCCTAGGGATATGCTTGGGGAACTCTGCAAACCAGATTAGAACAGCTCCTAGGATTGTTTGTTTCTTTTGGGAAATAAAATCAGACTCCATCTCGGGAACTGATTCTAAAAAACCCTACATTTTGAAGGCAGTCTTTCTTATGTTTGCGAATCTGATTTTTTTTTTTTTTTCTCTTTATAATTTATTCTCTTCATAAGAGAAAAAAGTCTCAGAAACTGGGAAGTGAGTGATATCACATGGTTTTCTCAATAAAAGCATTGAATATTCTAACCATCAGTTAATGAAAATAAGAATAGTGTGTGCATTTCATGTTTACCAGAGCTTCAAAAAGCTTAATAGATTTTCTAGCCAAAAACTAGTTCTTCTTTGTGTTCAGGGGATCAGTGAAAACACATCTTCACCATTCTGCTCAGCAGTAAGAGAAACCTTTATTTTCAGATGACACTCTGCTATAGAAAAGAAAGAGAGGAAGGAGGCTGGAGTTAGAAGAAAAGTGAACATTACAACTTAGAAGAGAATTAGTAAAAACACAAAAATATTTATTTTCCTGTTTTATTTTGAAAATTTCCCATATGTTCCTATTAACAAAAGGCAAAACCACTAATTGAACTTGTTCGTCATTTTTATCCTGCTACTCATTTTATCATCTCCAGTTGCCATTTCTCTGACAAGACATTGCACGTCAATTAAGAATGGTAGTAATTTCTGATGGAGTGGGATAATTTGTAACAGGAGCAAAATTTTAAATACCACGCTAGGAGTATCAAAACTCATAAGGTACCAGATGCTCATCAGTAGGCTCCCTGTGTAGTAAAGCAGGATCTCATTATAAAATCAGGAAGTATGTAAATATTCCCGAAATGGTGAAAAATTTAATAAAGATAGCTCATCAACAGACTGATAGGAGTGGGAGTAATGTTATGCAAATTCAGCTCACAGTTCTTCTACATCAAAGGAACTATCAAAGCCAAATCAGAGAGGAAGGAACCATTACCATCTGCAATTCAGATCATTACTTGTGGTCCCATCATTAAACTTAGGAAACATTGGAGCGTCCTACTGTTAATTCTTAACAAAAAGTGAAGAAGCACCACTCACCCTGTTACGTATTTTGCCTCCCATGCCAGAAGTTATTGAGAGCAGAGGACACTAAAAGCTTCTTAAGGCTGATGTGTAACTTTTTCAATGGCAAGACTATCCCCTTCTGGCACTGTAAAGGAAAACGGACACAGGCAGTTCATTCTTCTTTCTCCTTTTCACTTGCCAGGTAAGAACAGATAATGCTTATAGTTCCTTTTAAGCTCATGTCTAAGCATGGCAGCATCTGCCCAGCCAAGTCCTCTGCCGTGAACTCCAGCTGTCAGGAGTTCTATCACACAGCAGGATCCTCCTGCAAGCTCTGAACTTGTAGAAAACAAGGGATTAGCCCACATCACGTCCCTGCCCTGCCTGACAGGCAGGACAGTGTAAGTATCCTATGCCTCGTAAAGCGCCTCGGGCAGATTAACTGGGGAAAGACAGGAACCTGGGGAAGGGGGGGAAACTAATAGTTGCTCAAGTCTGCACAATTAGGGGCTTAACACTAGCTTTCAAGTTTTGCCTCCCCGCATTTTATTTCTGGAAGTGCATTGCTGGGCGTCACAGAGACTGTAGTAAGACAGGTATTTGTTCTGGAAGGGTCCTTCCCATGTAGTGTCAGTTGGGGGGGTTGAGAGAAAGCACTTCTTTGCTACAAGAGGAACGTGGACTTGCCTGTTTCCATTTGACAGTGAGAGGGCCTGAGTTCCCCCCTGTTGCCATCAACTGCTTAGTGGTATCACACCCACATGGGACTAACGTAAAGACGTCTTCATTCTGTATTCTTAAGCTAACAGTGCCTCTCTTCTGACCATGAAAGAAAGCACTGATTTACGTGTTACGGGGGAAGGTCTCAACGTTGTCAATAAAAAGTAGCTAAAAGTGCAAGATGCATCTCTGGGATCTTTTGTTAACTGGTAGAAATTGCCTCTGCCTGGAACTTTTATGTGTCCATTTGATCTATACCTTATCAAATGTCATCTAGCTCTACTATGATTCAGATATCATTAATTAAAAACTCATCAACGACTAGATTCTGACAGCTGCTAACTCAGCAATGAAAAACCTGTTCAAATATTAATAGTAATCAGTGGGCAAGATCACCTCTTCATAAGGTGCTCTTGTGAGCTAAAGAAGAGGCAGCAAGGGGAGGAAATTTGCACACCTATGTTGGTACTTCAGGACAGATTCTTTTTGGATCTCTTTAGACATCTTTTTTTGGCCTCCTCTCAAATATGGCAGCTCACTAGGGAAACTCCAAGGTGTCTGTGAAACCACCGTGATGGCTCCCAATCCATTGTCTCCCCAGTGCCCCAAAAGTGGACAACTCCTAGACCCTTCCTCAGCCTCTCTTCTCTACTGATGACAAGAGTCCATGCAGATTAGTGGCTCACAAATTGTAGCAAGAAGATCAAAAGGCATCAGAAGATAGCCTGGAAAAAATAAGTAGAATAATAAAAAAAAATCTGAACAGACTATGCATGGATTCCCAGGCAAGCATCCAAGAAAATGGGATGAAAAATGAAGTACTAAAATGACATATGAAGTTTAAATTAATTTAACGTGGTTGTAAGTGAAGACCAGTACAATATCTTCATAAGCTTGTCCATGGATTTAAAAAAACAAAACCAAAAGATGATTCTTCACTTTACAGAGGTTGAAGAGCCCTGGGCTGCAGGACATAGATACACAACCCACAGAGACGGATTTTTGGCTGGGAAGTGTGCATCCAGCTTACAAGGTTTCTTCCTTTGTAGGATTTAGGCAAGAGGGTCTTGTAGCACGTGTACAATTGATGGAAAACAGCTCCTCCCCAATTACTCAACAGTTAAGACAGAAAAAAAAACAGCACAGCTCACTGTGAAACAGATCTAGAAGTGCATTAAAATTAGCAACGGACTTTGAAAGCACCTAAATGTAAGCTATCTGGAATTACCTATAGTGAAAACTTGGTGTTTCAAAGCTTCATTTTAAGCTCTTGTAAGGGTCTCATTGATTCTCATAAGGAATCCAGAGTCTTGCTTTTTTTTTTTTTTTTTTTTTTTTTTTTTTTTAACAGAGGAATGCATCGACAATGGTCTACTGAAATATCGATTTATTTAAAATTAATGAAAATACATATAGCCATATACTGGTTCTCAGGTATGGCTAGCTTTCTAAAGCTAGCTGATCCAAATAATCGTGTAACAGAGAAAGATTCTGTCTATGCTGGAATATTTGACTGTTTCTATAGAAACAGTTATATCACTGTACATTTTATAGTGATATTGTTAAATCAATATGCAGCCATTAAAAAGGCATCAATCTTTGCATGGCTATGATCATTCTAGATTAAAAGAAGCCTTTTCACTGTAGTTAAAACTCCTTCCAAAGCAGCGTAGTATAAAGTGAAGAAAATATTCTGTTTTTACAAAAGGAAACATGCTGGTGCAAAAATTACTGTATAAATTGATGTGTTAGCACATGCAGTATTATTTGTTATGTGAAAAAAATTCTCTAGATAAATTCCATTGTAGGAGAAAAGAAGCAAGTCACAGAGTAAATGGCAATTAGAAAGAAGGTAAACTGAGGAAGAGAAAGAATAAGAGGAGTCACTGTTCAGCTTCTGCTGTGCTCTTATGTGATTTGAATGAGCAAAGATGCTATACTAAGACCACCATTATCTGCTCAATTTATTAGTGATTTGAAAGAGAGAGACTAGTAAAATGTAAATGTTCATAAATTATTTAATTAGTTCATGTGCAGGGGGGGTCTAAACACTTTAATGATGCATTTAATTCTGTAAAATTATAGGTCTGGAAGGTACCTTAAGAGGCCATCCAATTTAGAACACCCTCCCAAGACAGGGAGAAGTAAATATGTTTCACTGCTCATGCTGATTTGTTCAACCTTTCCCCAAACTTTGTATGTTTATGGAAGTACAGATTTATGTCTATGTCCAATCAAATTAGTTCTGTTTTTTAATCTTATATGTTTTTAAGATTTATTAATTTGTTGGTATTATCATATCAGAACAAAAAAAAAAAGTGAAAATGTAATAAATCACCATTTTTGTGCAAGTATAAGATAAGGATATTATAAAAGTGCAACAAATGTATTTGTTACATGAACTTTTTAGATGGATTGACCACAACTCACAGTTTAGGCTAAAGTACTGATTTATATAATACTAATACTAGAACTTGCAATACTATTGCATAAATACGTAGGAAACCCTCAGCTTGAGATGAACTACGAAACATGTTCAGCTTTTAGTACAGTCTGATACAGAAGATAAAGGAGCAAGGGTCCAGAAAAAAACAAAATTGTTTAGAAGCACAATATCGTACACATAGGAATGCACGTAAAAAATTAAGACCATTTAATACACAGAGAACGATAACTGCAAACATGGTCAAAGTTTAATTTGGTAAATGGCATGGAAAGAGTAAGAAAGACTCGTACCTCTACTGCTTTCTCTAACGGAAAAGGGAAAAGAAATTATTTTATTAAGAAGCAGTGTGTTCAAAATCAATCGAAAGAAACAATTTATGGACCTCATAACATTTTAAAATAAGGTTTTTTGTAGCCATGATTTTCTAAGGATGTGAAACAAACTTAAGTTCTAGTGAGAAGAAAGTCTTTCTAAGCCAACTAATTTTGTTAGCAAAAAAAAAAAAAAAATTAAAGACATATAAGACTACCTAAGCTGGTTTGAAGAACATCTGAGTCTGGAAGCTTGTCTGGCTTTTCCAGTTGTACCAGCTCATCTGATCAAAGATACCACCTTTTCCTACTTAGTTTTCCAATTAAGTTTTATCACCCACAGGTACAATAGTCACAATGCATATCTATGTTAAAGGATAGCAATGCTTGTGGGTTAGGATATATGATAGCAGCACGAGGCCAGAAAGAAACTTCCAATACTGGTAAAACTATTATTTCTCTGTAGCACTCCTGCCTATTGCTCTCTGAAACAAGACGGGAGACTACATTTCAGATCAGCATTTTCACTCTTTACGTGTTTAGCGAGTCGAGAGGAAACCTTCCATTGTAATCATAGTGTTCACGATCTCATATCAAAGCCACCAGTCACTGAAAAACCAGACAATTCTGTCATTTATAACTGTTCGTTTTACAGAAAACGCAAGTTAGGTGCATGTATATCCCAGCACAGCAGACCACCCTTGGTTCCCACCTCCTTTCCCATCCCCTGCCGAAAAGCCTGCTGACAGTTCTGCACCTCCACCGCCGCGCCTCAGCTTCGGCTGCCTCCGGGTTCCTCCACCGAAACCACTTTTGGGAGCAGTTTTGTTTTGTCTGTTCCTGGGGTTCTGACCAGCCTTGTTCACAGAACCGCAACGTTAATAAAAGCCAGATTTTATTCGTCAGGATGTTTGCAATATTCAGGTTTTTCACAGAATACTTTATTACCTAGTTTAAAATCACCTAAAAAGCTTATGAAAGGTGAAAATATTAATACCCTTAGATACATGAAAATATGAATATTTAGGATGTAACTATCTTCCAAACATCATCGAGAAATAAAAATACCACTGATGAATCAATGAGAAACAATAATGTTGCTAAATATATTACAAGGAACAAATGTGCCTCATGAATGAATGATGAAGGAGTTAATTAATTTCATTATGTATGAAAAAGGAAGAAACTAGATTTTAATCCTGCCAAAGCAATCACAGTTGGAGAGAACTGATGGCTTAAAGCTAGTACGGCAAAAATGGCAGAAAAGGAGCAAAAGCTTGATTACTCTTACTTCAATAAAAATATAAGGAATATATTTCTGAAACACTCCTCAGATACGCATCTTCGTTAACAGATATAGGACATTAATTTGAATCCTTCATTGTTGGGCTTGATACCATATTTAGGGAAAGCCCCTAAAAAAGCCCAGAAGATGTTTTGAACAGTCAGTATAAGTACTTCAATCTTTAAATGTTACATATAACAGATTTAAAAACAGAAGAGTTTTGTTAAATAGTAGTTACATTTATCAAATACAACACAGGATATAACAGTGAAGAATGAAACTCACAGCGAAGCATAGGATTTGAGAGTTTGTGAGCAATTGTAATCCTCATAATAGATGTTACTATGGAGTGAAATGATTTGCAATACAATTTTTTTACCTCGAAAGGATAAAGCCACGTTTACTCCCTTGCATGCTATGAAATATGACAAAAGTTAAGCCAGTGAATTACCAAAAAAAAAAAAAAATTAATAAAAAAGATAACTGAAGTACTCTTTTCTGCAATTTTTTCACAAAAGTTCATCTGGGCTCAAGTTAGTCATGGAGTGACATTTGCTGGTGAAAATAGGATCACGGTAGGTCTTCTAAAGATTTTGCAAGCCTAGCTTCTTACAGATGAACATTATCTTCATTTGTAAGAAAGAAACTATTTTTATGGTATGATAGATTTGTCAGCCATGTGCAGTATCTTTTGATATTTACCCTATTGAAAAGTGCAACCAGTTAAATCAGAAATTATTACTTCTAGGTGAACTAAAACTTTAATAAAATTAGTATCGCCCCCAAGATGGCTGACTGGATTTGCTCCTCTCCTGTAGCATAACGATAATTTTTATACCGTATTGTTGTTAGACCTGGTGTTTAATTATTACAGAAGCTTAGAAGTTAGCCACTGTAATGAAGAGCAGAAATAGACAATAATTCAAAGTAATCAAATTCCACACAACAGACACGAATGGAGCACAAGTAAAGTTACAAAATGCAGTATGTATTATAGCAGGCTCAAATAGAATGGCTTTTTTTCTGACAAGACGTAGGGGCAGGTTCTGATAGCAGTGGCATCGATCCGTGGCTCAACCCAGCAAACAGAGTCTGTGAACAATGTTCTAAATGAGCAGCCAGAGCTTGAAACAACACGTTAGATTAAACACTCAAGCAAAGGAAAGTTGCTTCTATAATGAAACGGTTGTGTGTCAGGCAATCTCCATAGCGTGCTGAAGATGCTAAAATTCCATATTTGTCTAGAGGACACACCTCAGTCCTAATTTTTACTGCATGCTGCAAACACAAAGTCATCGCCTGAGCTGCTGTAGTTCCTTTGGAAGGCGCTTTTATAAAGCTCTCGCAGCCACGACAAATCAAAAGCTTCTTAAAAGAAGCTGTGCAAATTTCCAAGCCTATTGGACAAGTGCCTAAGTCTAGGGGAAACCTGGGCCAACACAGTGAGTAGGTTCCATACAGGAAATATTTCTGTTAGGTGAAAGTGGTAAATAGGAAATAAAGTTAGGCACATAATTTGAATAGTAAAATTTCACGTCATTGTTTCCTGAGATCTAATGCTAAATCTTTCACTAAAAAGTATTGATAATTTAAATTTTAGGGCTTAAGTAAAAACATTAAACATTTGCTTAGTAAATGAACTGAAATGGGTATCTTTGGCATCTCACTTGCTCCTGATCTGGCTGCTCTACTACTAGATATTTACTGTTAAAAAGTCATTTCCCACCTCTTATCGATACGAGGCAACAGGTAAAACTTCAAGGCTATGCACTAGGAACCATGACAACTGGAATGACTGGACGTAGCTTTTCACCTGTGAAAGGATTATTTTGGGTTATTAATCTGCACCAAGGGGCAGAATCGTTTTAGCAAAACGAAAAAATAGCTTGTGTTCTACAATTGTGCTAAGGCCCAGAAGTTTGTGGGCATTCCCCGGGAGTGCTGCCAACCGCATACAGCTCCTGTCCCACATTATCTGCTCCTCCTCTGTGAGGACTGAGGAAGGGATACAGCGCAAGCCGTGCTGAGCACGTGAGCCATAAACTCGCTCCGTGTACGAACGGAGCGGCCCTTTGAACCAGAATGAAGGCAGGCACAGGTGATGTCCTCGGTCTTGAGTACGAGGACTGACAAAGGGGCTAAGGACTAGAACGGCCTGAAAGCTGAAGGCATTCTGTGTTTCTGCCTTTCGAAACGGCAGCTGAGACCCCGGAGGGAATGTGGAACACCGAGTGACGCCCTGGGTCCCGAATGGTCTCCCAGTTGCTTAAAGTCTTAGGGAGCAACTGGCTGTAAGTGGGGCTAACACGTCAATAGCAGTATGTGCTGGATACCTTTCACGGTCAGTAGCAAAAGCTTACCACTGTTGTGCCAAAGGGTTCCACTCCAAGTCGCCTGTTCAATTAAAAACAGGAAACTGGGACTACTCACGGAATTAGCTGCTAAATAGAACAGAGGAGAAAGCAAGTACGCAAGGAGCAAAATGCTGGCAACAGTTGCGTTCTGCTCCATTAGCTTATCCTGTGGTACAAAGGGGATATACCAACTCGGATGAAGGAAGATAAAAGAGGGCTTGTTTTCTAATTGAAAATTGGAGGAGGTAGAAAAAAATGAAACCAGTTTATTTACTATCCTCTATCCACAGAGCATTGCTACAGCTGCTGCTTTTTAGCTGCTGAAAGCCAAGTGGCTTCCCAGGTATGGCAAGGAATTTGACTTCCTGATTATGGGCAAAGGAAACATTAGGAAATTTTGTTCCACGTTGGTCAGTTCTTTACCGTTGCAACAGCTCCTGGAAGAAGCCAAGGCTGGCAACGCAGGACTGCGCACCCTCACAAAATTCATTAAGACTGAGCAGTGTCAGGACTAACATCTCTTGCTACTGTCTAGCTAACAGCATAATCAACTGGGATGACAATGTTGACCAACTGGTAGTAAGGAATGGTAAATTGTCACCTAGAAGTTGACCTCCTTAAGCAAAACCATTCACTTACTGATCTGAACAAAACACATACTATGTATACAGATCACAGGCAATAGGGAAATTTCACTGCAGACAGTGAAGGGTATGTTAAAACGATCCATCTGGAGACAAAGCCTTGATAAACCAAGGGAAAAGAGAAATCATTATGAATGTATATACTTATAAATCAGTAAATTAGGTTGCAGAATGTGGCTTTGATACCAGAGATCACCTCTTGCAGCAGTATCATGGGTGCTAAGAAGTCTCCTGAGAATTTGGAAAGCCTTTTTCTGAGCAAATCCATTCTTTCCAAATGAAGCAAATCTGGGGGATCTGCTTGGGCACTCATGCAGTCTAGATCCACTGCAGCAGAACAGCCTTGACTGGTACCATGACTGAAAATCCTGTATGTCTCGGAAGTTTCTTTACCGAGCTCTCAAATGAACCTGGAAAACCTCAAGGTCCAATTGTAAATATCACCTGGATGAAAAACCTACACTCCTCTTTCAAAGCAGTAAATTCAGCAGGGACTGAATGCATTCTTGGGGAACCATCACCCTATGAAGATTTATGTCATATAAAACCAACAAGCTTACGAGTTACATAGATTGCTATCAAAACTAACTCCCTAGCACCAGATGCAGAAGTATTGTAAATATTTTCAAAAATTGACAGTTTTTAAATGACTCAAACTGCAAATCGGTTCTGTGTATAGAAAAGGAGTTATGCATTTTTTGTTTGTTTGTTGCATAAGCAATTACTCGAATTCCTTCAATCCCCGTTACAAGGTAGTGATTGACAGAAGGGATACAGACCTAGGCATCCAAAATGCTTTCCAATCTGGGCAACTCTAAACCAGCATGCTGATGAAGTTACATGCATATGAGTACACAAGCAGCAGAACTGATTTAAATGTCCTCTTCTGGGAGACAACTCTTGAAGCAGCATGCCATTTGTTTTAAACTTCATTTTTGATTGACTTTTCGCTTTCTCTAGGCTCATAAGTTACAATTCTACTTTACGCATGGCTTTTGAGTGCTGCTCGATGTCAATTCTTGCACACTATTTTGACAACTGATTGCAGGCGAGTCAGTACAATTAACAGACTATTACTGTTAAAGCAGATGGATAATTGTCAGCTGGACTTAACACTGCTCTGATAATAAGTGAACAGTTTTCTCCTAAATGCAGCACAGGGCGTGTCAAAATGCTTGGTATAAATGAGTGACATAAGGTAAGGCTGTCTGCTGATATATTGGCAACCATTAGTGTACTAGCTTAGATTAATTGGTGACTTATTTTTCTGAGTTTCAATCATGAAGACACAAAGCAGTGATCTGTGTTTAAAGATACATATGGTACATTTTTTTTCTATATGTACTGTGCCTTTTTTTTCTGCGGACAAGCTAGTGCTTTGTAGGCATGAATGGCAGAGGTTGTTCTGACACAAGTTGTCTGTACACCCTGAGGAAATAAGACGTCACTGATATATTGATATGCATAAACTGTCATGATGTTGGAATACTGTCCAGTAGTAATCATACACACGCAGATTGTTGGTAGCATTGGTAACATTAGCTTGATAGGGGCCCACCGTGCTGTTGGCAACCTTTTATTCTAAAGCATCTCCTGAACAGGAGCAAGAAATGGGCAGATCCATGGAGGATGTCAGGTTTGATGTAGAAGCTTTCCTTTAGGGCTTAACATGCTTTGTATATAGTGGTTTCGGACAGTATGGTGCTTTCAGAACAATGGGAATGATATGACACAAGGCA
Organism: Tyto alba; assembly: GCF_018691265.1. Taxonomy (NCBI): domain Eukaryota; kingdom Metazoa; phylum Chordata; class Aves; order Strigiformes; family Tytonidae; genus Tyto; species Tyto alba. The sequence continues at coordinate 25,005,787 of NW_024881324.1, read as the reverse complement.
CTGAATAGGTTGCACCATTCAGCTGCTTAGTTTAACGAGCCAAGACTAGGAAAGGAAGATTCCAGAAGCCTAAGAAGGAAATATGTACAGAGCTAAGCTCTTCATGCTTTCTGAACTGTAAGCAACAGCTGTGTTACAGCTTTTGCTCCGAAGCCAGCCTTGCTAACTCTTCACTGTTTCAGTTGATCTAGATCACTGGAGGCCAGTTTCTTAAACTTTGGAAGACTTGAAACTGGATGGTTTCCCTTGTAAGGATTAACATGTGAGACAGTAGAAGATATAATTCAACAAGAAAACGAAAATGCTGAATTTCTCTTGAGTTTTTTTGTTCCTAAAATGCTCCTCAAGCTAAAGGAAGACTGAGGAGACGTATTTAACACCTCACCAATTAAGATGAACTCATCTAGTGTTGCCAGTCTCCTTTACCCACGGAAAAAAAAAATAATCACGTCCCTCTTCTTCAGTTACTTGGAACCACAGCCTACTCAAAACCTAGTCATGGCAAAATCAGGGATGACAATGTTAAATGATCAAGCATATGTAATTTGATCTGTTGTGGAGTGAGGGAGCACACTGCAGAATGTCTAAAGGAAACGTTTTTTTACAAGCAGAATAAGAGGTCATGCCACCTTGAGAATAACTGATTAAAAAAGAGGAATAAATCACCCATAGAGGCTTCAGCATGCCTTGACCTACTGTTAGGATTTCTGGATATGATTCATCTAGGCTGTGATCTTTTAATGAATGTGCGTGTTGTTTTCAACCAGGCACAGTACGTTCAATTATTTCAGAAAGTCTCTGAAGCACCCTACACATTTCTGCCTAGGAAATCTTGGACAAATAGGAAAATATTCTTTGAAATTCCAGTATGGCTTCAATGTTAATGCTAGTGATAGAAAATCTGAAATTAGGGTGTGCATGCATGTGTCCATTTATGTGTATGCATGCTTCCTTATGGAGGGAACAAGCATTTTTGAAAACCTAGTTAGCAGAGGCAATGGGATGACTTGTAGCCGAGTGGTTCAGCCGCCAATAATCATACAATAATGTAGAATTATGAGTGCCTAAGTGTAAAAAGAAAAAAACAACGCTTCCTTAGGCTGAGGCTAGTCAACAGATGGCATATAGACCACCAATAGTCTATAAAACATCAGACGGCTGGTGTAATTTCTACACATAACAGAAGTGTCCTTGCCATTGACAAGTCAGTACATGCCACGTAGCAGAACTGGGGGCTGGATTTTTATAGAGATATCACATCACTGAAACGGTGAGAATTTTTTTTTTTTTAAATATGGTTTGGTTATAAATAAAATCAGGATAGTTTACATTTTTGGTAAGCAATATGCAAAGCCACACAAGCTGGTCTGTAGGTTATTAAAAACCCATTTGATTCTTTGCTTAAGATTTTAGTCATGACCACTTGGGCAGGAAAACTTTAGTTGTAGTGACCATCAAACACTGGCCCTTTACAGTTTTTTACTTAAGTGTACCGAACCTCTGCTTGCAGGTGCTAAAATTATCTGTGAAATGTTAGGTCCTGGTGGGTGCTGGCAGTGCTGCTCTAAGTTTCTAAGGAAATGTAAGAATGTGAAAGGTCTTACCAGTGGAAGTATGGGGAAAATATTTTTCAAGTAGGCTGGCAATATTTTACATAGGTGATAGGTAGTTCATCTGCTGTCAGAGAGTAAAAAATTCTACTGTTTTTCAGAAAAGTAGAAAAAACAACGAAAAGGCAAAGGTAGACGTTCCAAAAAGCTGCCAGAACTCATACAATTAAATGAGAACCTGATTTTACAATATAAGTGAAGCACGTAGACTTAATATTGCTCAAGACAACTTTTCAAAAAGACATGGACGCTTCTGCGGAAAAGAGGGCGATAAAAATGATAACGGTTGGAAAATGCCTCGGTGCTAGTCTACAGATAAAAGAGATACATCTTGTGCTTGGAGAATAATTTGAAAATGACAAATGTTGCTATAACACAAGCACCATTTAGATCAGCAACCAGATAGCAACTGGGAGGTGGTACACATTAATAACTTTGATTGCTTTCCTTAACTGCTACAAACTTAAAAGAAGCCTTGTCATCTTAAAAGCACAGTAATAACTGGTATGGCCTTCTCTACCACTTGCCACCAATGCTTCTGCCCCGTTTTATAGATTAATTTGGAACCCCCCCGAAAGTCTGCTCCAGAAGAATAACGTTTCTACGAAGCAGTTCTCACAGGCTGGCTAGGCTGAAGAGAAGTCCACATGCATTTTCCCTTCCAGCGGTTTCCATGTGGAAGTCTTGTCGTCACACTCTTTCATGTTCTGGGTTTTGGCTTGTGAAATGAATAGTGAAGCTTGTGAACAATGAGAAGAGAGCCCCGCTGTAAAAACCTGGTTGTTGGGTGGTTTTTGTGGCTTTTTTTTTTTTTTTTTTTTTGTTAATAATTGAAGGCTTTTTTGGGTCAGAGCAAGGAGACAACTCGGACTGACTGCCCAGGTCAGCAGCATCTCCTGTCTGGTAGCTTGTCCAAACTAATGAGTTTCTAGTTTACTCCCGAAAGCTTGTAAACATCAGTGATTTTAAATGAAGCTGTTGCCCTGCTTTCTTTAATGTCTTACAGAAATGGGGCAAACTTGTTTTTTTGTTGTCTTCATTAAGTGGACAGCAAATGCTGCAGGAAAAGAACTCAAGCAATATCCAGTTTGCATATTCCTTTAGGGATGAAACATGAGGTGGTATGTGACACTTCTCGGCCTGGATACTGAAGGCTAAGCACTGGGCAAGCTGCTTTCCTCACAAGAGACCTCTCTGGCAGGAATAAAGATCTTTGTGCATTGATATACTGATTTTAGAGTGACCATCCAACCGGAGTAAGACACAATACTTGGAAAAATAAAGGGCATTTAGATGAAACACTTCTCTTAGGGCATTTACATATAACTGGGTTGTATATATTTTTGAATAATTTGTTGACATAAAATGAAATGCTTTTGTATGTATAAAGTAGGTAATGAAATTAAGCATGGTTTCAACAGCTTTGGTTTTTAAAAATCCTGGTGTACAATTTAAATAAACTCTAATTTGAATCTCGGCCTTAACACTAGTGATATTTTGCAGGTCACAGCACCCTTAAAGTATCTTTTACATCTTTTCCTTTCCTGCCATTTACCATTGCAATTGGTGCAAAAAAAACCTCGCTGGCTGACAAAAACCTAGACAAGCAAAGCAGGACTTGAGGATGGAGAATATGGCTATTCCCTAATGACAGGCTTCCCAAGTAGGCAAACTCATGCAACTTTTCAACATGCAACATTCTCAACATAGACAATTCATACCTTGTTTGTTGTTGTTTTGTTTTTTTTTTTTTTTTGAGTTTCAAGCCTAAAATTATGAAGAAGAACCAGACTAAGAAACTTAATTTCCTAATGTCAAAATATTAAATCTGGTATTTGTTATCTAAGGTGATTGAAATCCTTGTTTTATTACGGTGTGTTAAGTAACTTTGTCATAATGCCATTTTCCTATCTTTGTCTCTTTCTTTGAACTTACCCTTCAGTAAATACTGCATCCTGAATGTTAGCGTGAACACAACTGTATTGCTATAATCCTTCTGAATGCTGCAAAGGATACGAGCATATTTGGCTGCTGAAGGTGTCTCTGTAAGGGCCACCTTCGCTGCAGGTGAAGAACTCAAATTGCAACTAGTTGATCTCAATCCTTGCACAGTGGTGAGAGGCTTTTACAGGAGGGGACATGGCTCAGGGCACCCCTGTGCTAGAGAAAAACAAACCCAGCATCTCCTGCAATTCAGCAGAGAGAGGGGACAGGTGAAGGGACAAAATTCAGTCATACAGCCTTCAGAATGGTTCAAATGCACCTTGCATTTTTAGCATCCATTGACAAATTGTACAGTACAGTGGGTGAGCAACTAAGTGGAAACAGAAGGTTGGCATCTTATTTTCAATAGCTGATGAACAGTCTTTGAAACTTTTTTCCAGTGTTGCACAGCATATCAAAGCCCTAATTCAAATCCAGAAAACAAATAATCTTGAGCACTTGTTGGTCTCCGGCTGTTGAAAGCTCAAATTTTGGACTCCAGGAGACCCGATTGTCTTTACTCATTATATTAACTCTTTTCATTCACTTACCCCATTTTCTCATATTCTTATGGAGGTTTTTTTTTCTGTGCTGATGTACAGTATCCTATTCCTACTTCCAGGTCAACTCACTGCTTGCTAGAGAACAGAAGCAGTTGTCCCAGTCATGTTTTTTTTGCTAGGTGGATGGTACTAGGACAACTAGAAAGGAATTTACATTGCAACCACATCTGACAGTGGGGTGCTAATTTGGAACTATTTCCTGTGCCCGCTGCCTGAGAGAAAAACATTAAAAAAAGAAAATCTTTTCAGTCAAACTAATCTCTTCTCTGTAAGAGAAATTAGGGCAGGGGCAGTTGCACAAAAGCTTTTTCATCAAGCTGTACAACTTCAGATAAATACAAACCTTGGGAACTGTATGGATGACTTCCCCACCATCTGACCGTGATAAACTAAGAGAAGCACATTTCTCTTGAAGTTACCTTTGCTTTCAACGCTTACCAAAGGTTTGGCAGGTTTAATTCCTGAAGCTGTACTTCTGCCTTCCAAGGGTGCTAGTAAGCGGAGTCTCTGACCGTTTACCACGAGCGTTTGAGCCGTGTTTCTCAGCGTTATGAATTTGTGCAACAGCTGAATTGCCTACTTTGCCGCTCTCTCCTCAAGCTTAGCTGCACAGTCTTATTCTGGCAGCCTAACCTGAGGAGCACGGCTGGGCTGGGATGCACCTGAACCAAGCAGCCCATTGCATTTCCCACCGAGAGCTGTTCACTTATTTTGCGTTAGCTGGGCCGGTCCATGACACAAAATGTTTCCAAGCGTCCCTGCGAGCACTGAAAAAAAAAACTGGCAACGACACAGACCGCAGTGTTAACGGGCTGTTTCGATGCCTTTTAAAGAGCATCTTGCCGGAAAAAAAAAAAAAAAAAACAAAAAACCAAAACAAAACACAAAAAACCCTGCCAACCCCTTTCTACCCCGCGGCGAGCGGCAAGCGCTGCTACCGCGCGCGGCCCCCCCGCACCCGCCACGGGAGGACCGACTGGATTTTTTAGGATGACCGGAGAGCTGGTGGATGACCTCGCCTGCGTGCGAGGGCGAAAGGCAGTCGGAAAAAAAAAAAAAAACCAAACAAAAAACCACAACAACAACAACAACAAAACAAAAACAAAACAAAACAAAACAAAAAAAAAAAAAAACAAAAAACCAACCAAAACCAAACCAAACCAAACCAAAAACAAACAAAAAAAAAAGAAAAAAAACAAACAAACAAAAAAAACCCAAACAAACCCGAAACACGGAGCAACCGTCGCGCCTCCGGCAGCCGCCGGGCAACGGCCGCCAGGGACCCCCGCGCCCCGCCCCGCCCCGCCCCAGCCAATGGGGAGCGTGATAGGCGGGAGCGCTGACGCCTGGCCCCGCCCCATCCCGACCGGTGCCGGACGCTGCCGGAGACTCCCGAGCTCCCCCCCCCCCCCCCGCCCCGTCGCCCTTCTTCCTCGGGCGGGGACGCGCTTCCTTTCCCGACTCCCCCTTCCCACCCTCCTCCTCCTCCTCCTCCTCCTCCTCCTCCCAGGCAAGATGGAGGACGGCGGTTGCTGCGGCCACCGGCACCGCGGCGGCTAGCGCAGCTGCTGCTTCCCTGGCTTGCTCCTCGCTCCCTCAAAAAAAAAAAAAAAAAAAAAAAAAAAGGCTGGAAACGTTCCTTCTTTCTCCGCCCACCGGCTGCGCGGACTGCTGGCCCTTCCCATGCCGCCGTCGTCGTCGTCGTCGCCCTCCTCCTCCTCCTCCACCTCCTCCTCCTCCTCCTCCCGCGATTGTCTGCGCTCCGGCTGCCGCTCGCCCGCCCGCCCTGACGCCCTGCATGCACACGCCGCCTCCTAGGTGGCTGCGGGGGGGGGGGGGGGGGGGGGCGGGCGCTCCCGGAGCTGCCATTCCGCACATACCTTCATGTCCCTGCGCTGGCTGCGGCCGCCCGCCGCCGCCCCGCATCGCTCGCCCGGAACCCGGCTGCCGCCCTGAGGGACGCTCCCGCCCGGAGGTGAAACCGGCACCCGCGGAGGGGGCGGCGGGGTCGGGTCTCGCCCGCGGGAGCCGCTGCCGCCACACGCCGCAGCCATGAGCAGCGCCGCCACCGCCGCCTCCGCCGCCACCACGGCCGGCAGCGGCGCGGGGGAAGGGGCCGAGGAGGCGGCCAAGGACTCGGCGGACATCGCGGCGTTCTTCCGATCTGGTGAGCGCGGCCCCGGAGGCCGGGGGGGGGGGGGGGGGGGGAAAAGGGTAGCGGCGGAGGGAAAGCGGCGTTCCCCTCGCGGGGCGAGGGCAGCCGGCTTTGTCAGGTCTCCCCTCAGCCGCCCCGTTCCGTGCGGGGCCCGGCGGGGGGAAAAGCCGAACCCCCTTTCCTTGCGTGTCGGGCCTCAGCGGCTCGCTGCGGGCGAGGCGCCGCCTTTGCCGGCAGAAACGAGACGTGAAAACGGGTAGGGCGGGCGGCCCGGCCCGGCCGGGGAGGCTTCGGGGGGCTGGGTAGCCGCCCCGCGGCGGTGTCGCCTGTGACAGGTGCGTTTTCCCTCCGATAACGGGCGTGTAACCGGGGCCGGGCGGCCCCACCTGGCGGCGAGCGAGCCCGGTGTGGGTGTCCGTCCGTCCGTCCGTCCTCCCCAAAATGTCCCGCCGGGGGTTGGAGTCCGGGCTGCGCTCGGTGTCGGCAGGGCGGGGAGGGGGGGGGGCAGGGAGCGCCGCAGAGCTGCGGGGAGCCGGTTGCGCTGACCGGGCCCCCCCGGGGAGGGGGGGGATGACACCGCGAGGGATGACCCCCGGCCGCGCTCCGCCGGTGCTGGGGGGGGGGGGGGGGGGGCGGGTGTTGGAAGCGGGCGTGCCTAGCGGGACGGGGAAGCAGAAGGCAAAACGCGAAGCCCGCGTTAAAGGGTGTCGCTGGCTCGGCCGGGGGCCGGGTGGGAAGCCGGGCACGCTGCGGAGGCTCGGGAGGGGAAGGAGGTGGTGGTGGTGGGGAGCTTGGTGACAGGCTGCCGGGATTTCAAAAAAAAAAAAAAAAAAAAAATTTAAATAATAATAATAAAAAAAAAAAAAATGGAGGCCGCCTTCTCCCTCGGTGTTTACTCTCGGCGCGCAACCGGGCGGGGGAAGGCGGCTGCCCCCGCCACCGCGACGTTGTCCCGCGTGGGAGGGCAGGGCTGCCCGGGCCCCACGGCCGGCTGGCGGCGGGGACCGAGCCCTGCCGGCAGCCGGGGCGGCGGCGGCTGAGCCTCCCTCCGGGGCCGGCTGCCCCCCCCCCCCCCCCCCCCCCCCCCCCCGAGCAGCGGCGGCCGCTCCTCCCTCCGGTTCCCGGCCCCCCCCCCCCCAGCGGGCACCCCCGGCCATCGCTCCCGGGCGGGGCAGGGTAGGGCGCTCGCTCCGTTCGGATGCCTAAAAAGGAGCGGCGAGCAAGGAAAATGCAGACTCACCGCTGGAAAGATGAGGGGGGATGGCCGATTTCGTGTGTGAAAAATAATGATGGCTGCAGCAGTAATAATAAGAAGAAATAATAATAAAAGCGGTGCTAATGGGGTTTTTAAGGGAAGTGGGGAAAAGGCATAATCGGAGCTGCTCGCGGTCGGTGCTTGCCGCTGAACGTGTTTCGTTTAATGAGGGTGAGGGAGGAGGTGTGATTTGCAGCAGGCATCCCTGAAGCGGGGTTCGGAGCTGCGTCGGCTTGGACAGACGGTCCGAACAGGGGGCTGAGTCCTCCCTGAAGGGCCTGGTACTCCCTCGACAGCCTGTTTCACATGACAGCAGCGGGTGCGAAACTCCTTGTCAAGATTCTGGCGGTGGTGGGTTTCGTCGTGGAAGAAGGACTTAAGCTTTGTCATTCTCAGGAAAAAAAAAAAAAAAAAAAAAAAAAAACGGTGAAAGCAAAATGATGGATTACAACAGTAGATTTACAGTCTGCCTAGTGTAGTTACAAATGGGTACATGCGTAGTAATCTTGCAGTTTTGGAAGGCCCTGCCAGCTGTGTTTGTAGTCAACTTCCACATTTATGTGTAGGTAGAGGGATGACACGGAGTTGATAAGCTTGTCAGCGGTGCAGTGATGGCTTCTGATACTGGTAACTTCGGATAACGGGAAAGTTGCACTGAGCTCAGTCTTGCAGCAACCTAAAATCTTAAAGCAGTAGGAGGACAAATCAAATGCTTATCAAAAATCTCATAGAGCATATTTAACAACTGGCATTCTCGTGTCTGTAGCTGCAGGTGGAGGTTATGTGGTTCAGCCTGGGCTGTGACATATGCTGAAAAATGTTCTGGTCATCCGTCTCTCGTGGGTGTTTGGTATTGGGAAGAGCTCTTCAAACTCCGCCTCTGTACCTGATCCACTCTTACATAAGGGAAGGGTCTATTAGGAGATCTCGGGTGCTTCCCTTTGTTTGAACAGGAGGCACAGTTCATTTCAGTGAAGCACACTGGACAACAGGGATCAATGAACAAGCAAAAAACTTAGTTGGGTGTATGTGGGAGCGGTCAAAACATTTTTCCCTTTATGGTATTTGCAATGACAAATGCTTCCTTTTTCCTGTCACTTTCAGGGAATGCAACACTGTAGCTGTTACTTAAAAGGAGTAAAAATCTTACAATGTTTTCCAGTTGGAAGAAGAACCCCAACAACAAAAAACCTGCCTAAACAATCAGTTCTAATCTTAGGTTAGTTAAATTGGTCAGTTGAGCTGCCAGTGGCATTACTGGCTTTCCTCCTGTCCTTTTGTCAGCCTAAGCCCGAAGTGAAATTAAAGTAGCCTGAAGAATGGAGTTTCATTATTTGGAAGATGTTTCGTTAGGATATTGAACAGCAGCTAGGTTCACATCACTTGAAATGTGTGCGTTTCCACTTTTCACTTTGGTTATGTAAATGTAAACTCACTCTGAGTTGTTGTGGAAATAAGTTGCAGTTGAAATGTGAAGAAAGCAGCTGAACTGGAAGTGAGGTAGTAGTATGAAAACATAAAGACCGTGTGTTTTGAATTTAAATGAGGAATCCCTTTATCGCAACTGGGAGAAATTGAGGCAGCTTACTTTCTGTTACCTATTTGGTATCTAAATCTCATTATTTGAAGTTGAAAAGACAAGAGCACCTCGTTAGATCTGTCACCTTCTTTGTGGCAGAATTAAGAGTAAAACTGCTAAGAAGCGGAGTTGAGTGCCAAGCAAAGTGATTACATTTTGACAGAGAAAACACAGTGGTCGTAGGAAGTGCCTTTCTGTCCTATATGTAAATTGGACATTAGAGATGACTGTAAACTGACAGAAGGGTTATGTTTTGAGCTGAAGATGTATAGACAAGCATCCCTTTTTTTCTTATTAAAAAAAAAAAAAAATTCACCGGTGCACTGGTGTGACTTGAAAGGACTAATAAAATCTTAGAATTATGGAAAACCAGACTATTACAGTGTGAAAACCCAGTGGCGCGGAGTGTAAGTGGCTGGGTAGAGGGATGTTAGTGCGTACATTAAGTATACAAGATCTATTCTATATGAAAAGGTATTAAAACTTTTCAAAATGTATTCACGTTTCAACTTAAAATCCTGTGTATTCAGAAGGGCTGAAAACTGCCAACATGAGCCAGGTTGAATTTGAGAAACTGCCATCGATTTGTGGCTTACAGGGCAGTAACCATACAGAGGTTTTGTTTGGTTGCTGTTTCATTGTTGTTGCTTAAATCTTCATCTTTCCAGCTTTGAGTCCCCAGTACATTAGGAAGGGGACTGTCAGCTGACATCTTTAGGATGCAAGAATGAGGACTGTCTCTTAAGTTTAAATCATGCTATTATAACAGTGTCCTCCAAAGAATTTTTGCCAGTTGAAGTTAATGAGTTTTGGTTTTGAGCATGAAGAAGAAAACTTTTAAAATCTACATAAAAGAGAGGTTGATCATATGTTTTGTAGTTCAGCTTAGCTTTCTGGGATGATGGAGAAACCTGTGAATACCAAAGGATGCAGGGAAAAAGGCTTGCAAACACTTTGGTGAACAACTGGCTAGGCATTATAGCAAGTGCCTTTCTTAATGACTCTGATAAGTCTTACTGGGAAAAAAAAAGCCCACAGGTTTTTTTCACTTGAATAATGACTGTGTGGTTTGCTTCGGTTTCATGAACATCACTTAGAAAATAATACTGTAAAGATGAAATCCAAAAGATTTATTCAGAAGTTGGCTACTTCAAGTTTACAGGGAGGACCTATGTTTTACTTCTTCCTGATCATATTTATGTACTGTTGCCTTGCTTGCTTTACGTTAGCGTCCTGTGTGATAGTGCCTGGGAAGGTTGACTGCCTGTAGTAGACAACATCAAAAATGCTACTGTAGTAAAGAAAGTCTCCTAGGAAGAGGGGAATAAAAGAGAAAGGGAGGGAAAAGATTACACAGAAAAAAAAAAAGCAAGCACACTATTAGGAGACAGCAAATTTTTTCATTAATACTACTAGTAAAAAACACACTAGCTTTTACATCATGGGCAAAATACCTCACGTATTAGGCATCAGATGTGAACAACAAGCCCAATTTTCAGCTTAAATCCATGAAGCATAAAACACGAGGTATAAAGTAAAGATACTGCCTTTCTAAGAAAGTTCATCCATCTCCTACTGAGGTGTAATAGCTAACTTCTCTGTAAGGTAGTCAGAACTGTGGTGGTGTGGCTTACTTGGTGTGACAGTTGGAGTAACGAGAGTAGTGACAAATGTCTAACAGAAATAATAGTGAAGCCAGAAGTGAAGTGTTGGCAGGCAGCACTGGCGGTACCCCACATGATGTCTCCATGCTGTCTTCTGCAAGTATTGATTCTTGGCCCAGAGGCTGTGAGGAGCTGAGGTGCCTTTGGGGGTTTTAAGACGTGGTGAGCGTGCAGAGAGTGTGAAGTATGGAACAAGTTGGCCATTCTTTCGTGCATCTGAGAGTGACGACAGCATTTGTATTGAAAAGATAAAGGCAGCAAAAACCTCAAGGTGTTACACTGGCTTTTTGAGAATCCGTTACTTTGTTGAGTTGAGTGAGAAGGTTGCGGCTGTATCGCCGTCATTAGTACTGGTTGTCCTGGGCCGAAAAAGCAGCGGGTCCTCTTGTGAAGTGTTGAATCCAGATCCAGCCGTGTCCGTTTTAATAAGATGCTCAAAGGCGGAGGGAATAATGTTTTGAAAAACACCGTAGAAAAATGTCACGACTTGATAGTTGCTGTATGCAGAACAAAAATAACTACCGAAACAATGCAGTTACAATGGGGAAGCTGCTCTGGGAATAGCACTGTTGGGTTGAAGTTTCCTGGAACAATGAAGACGAGGACAGAGCGCTTCAGTGTGAAATGCAGCAGCTGTTGTGCAACTTGGCTTAGTGTGGAAGAGCCAAAGTTCTCTGGGGATAGCGAAGGATAGAGAAAGTTAGAGGTTAGAGGGTGCGTTTGAAAGAGCCAGAAGTCATGAGTATTTCTAAGAGGGAACAGAGTTACTTGTACTATCTGTGATAGCGGACAGCTGCTAAACTAAATGTGCATTTGGAGTGAAAGGTAAATGGGGGTTAGAGGAAAGCCAGGCCCATTCTTGAGAGGAGTACGTTTGAGCTGGCATGAAGTGCTGATGTGCTCACAAAAGGAGCTGATGGAAGTAGAAAGAGACTTGGTGCAGCTGAGGCATTCATTAATTGTGGAGCTTGGTCTCTGCGTAGACAAGATGGGTGGTAAATGTTTCTTAAAGAAGTGGTTTCTCTCCAGTTAAATGTAACATAGTTACACAGCAACATAGTAGAAAGAGGTATGAAATTTCAACCTGATTTTTCATGCGGCTTCCAAAAGCTTTTCCATGTAAAATGACCATCTAGGTAAATAAAATCTGAACAAAGGCTGGACTTTCCCTACCCCAATATAAAGAGAAAATGTTAATGTTGCTCTACTTTTTGTTAATTAAAAAAAAAAAAAAAATCTAGTGTCAACAAATGGGCCTGTTTAGATGCAGACTAGATTAGGTCAGTTTATTAATAGGGTGAAACTGCACTGTGATTTTTGTCTGAAGCTTTGAGAAGGGGGTGAGATCACTGAAATAGCTGTTTGTGGTCAGCAAAAGTGGTAAAATAGTAAAGACATTGAAACTTAGGAAATGCACTGGTGGTTGAGGGATATTTTTCTGAAAGTGGGTGATGATTTTAATGAGAACAAAGGAAACTAATTTTTCTGCTTGATGTTGGTGAGAACCAAGTCTAATCTTAAAAAAAAAAAAAAGAGAGAAAAAAACTACTGGGTAAAATAAAAAAAAAATACTGAAGGTCTTAGCAGCCTATTTTAAATCTAATGACTAAAGTGTTTGCATTTACTTGGTTGTTGTCATAAGGAAATTTGCTTGATTTGGATAAGGTTCTTTGTTTAAGTTAACATTTTTCTTGGTGCAGCAAAATCAGAAAGTAGACTACTGGTGAAGTAATACTGATGATCTGCAAAGCTGAGTCATATTACTTCAGGAAGGATACTGCTGTTTTGAGAAAACAGATCACTTACCCAGTAGTGAGGAGGAGGAATTGAAATGACAAGGAACAACTCAAGTGCTTTTAGCAGTAGACACTACAGCTCAGTAAAGCCTCTGATTTTCAGCCCCTAGAGTAAGTTGTTATATTGATATACGAAGAGGAGGGTCATAAACGAGTTGTGTCCACGAAGGTTCACCAAACAGTCTGAGTGACAAGACTGCTTTAAAGATACAGAAGATTCAGAGCCCTTTCCCTTTCCAGTGGCTCCTCTGCCAACAAGCTGCTCTAGCTCATCGGAAGCTGGAGCTGTTGATCCCAGCCTCCTGTGGTTGCACAGAGGAGGAGGACGTAGCCTAATTGCCTTTGTGCATTTGTTTAAGAAATAGTGTTGTTTTCCAAGGTTGCTGAGTGGAATCTTCTCAGATAATTTGGGTTTTTTTTAGTCCCCTGTGTCACTGTTACTGCCGTGCATAAGCGGCTATAGCACCGGTTAAGAAAAACCACTGCAGAGATGTAACAGGTTTACCTACTGAGCAGCGCTGAACTGTGCATCTTGCTGGTACTTTGACTGTGATGTTTTGTAACCTGGACCTTCCTGAAGAACTGAAATTAGTATTAGGGTTTTGTAATTGCGGTGTTTTTTTTTTTTCTTAAGAGGAAAAAGGAACCTTTGCAGGGAGATGAGAAAAATCCTTAAGTTTTTTGTTTCTCAGGGCCTAAGATAATAAGGAAACAAGATGTAAATGATAGGAAGAAAAGTGTAGGCTTCCAGCACTCAAAATGTGATAGCAGTTTGATTTGTTTGGTATATTTTATGGTATAGTAATCCAACCGAGTGCTCAGATAATTCCGGCAAATCTGTGTAAAAATCAGGTTATCAGTTTGTGTAACAGAGTCAGAACATGAAGCTGAGATTCAGAAAGGTTTGTTTTAACAGTGTGCGTGGGGATATATGTTTGCATATATACGCTGTCAAACTAAATATTCCGTGTAGCTTAGAAAACTGAATTTGCATGATGCATCTTTTTAACAAAAAGTTGGAGAAAGTATTCTGGGCAGCAGACACTGAACAGGGCTACTGTGAGTAATCCTGATGCATTATAGTTGTGAAACTACCCAGAGCGGAATTACTCGTGTTTCCTTGTAGTTTTAGTGCATGTATGAGCAGTAGTAGTTATTTGTGAGATGTCTGCAGACTGTGTAAACAACCAGTAGTGATTTTTGTGGTTAGTTTCATATATAACTGTTTAGCAACTAAAGGCTGGGGGTCTGGGGTCATAGCGAAGTGAGATTTCCTAAGTGCTAAAAATGAACAGAGAAATACACCGCAGCCAGGAGGGCTCACAAGGATGTGCTAAATACCTACTTGTTTTCTATAGTTTGTACCTTACTTCTTTCATAAAATAATGAATTAAAATCCAAAATCTTTAAATTTTTCTACTGAATCCCTGTGGTTTTGTGCATCAGTGAAACCTGCAGGCTTATGAGATGGTTTGTCAAGGCATTTGGTCAAAGGCTTTTCACTAAGCTTTGTGATGGTCACGTAGCTGGTAAATAACTCTGAGGCCATCAAACAGTGAGAAATGTTATTGCTGAGATTCCTTGAAAAAATAAGTCTTGAATGTTGGAGTCTTGGGGACTACTTGTTTTCGGAGCCCAAGCAGATGTTAAATGTTGGGATGAAATGAGGTGACATGTCTTAAAGCTTGGCCCAGATAGTAAAGGGAGGATACAAGAAGGACAGCAGGAGAATACATCAAGAACATCCCAAGAAGTGAGTTAGAGGAAATAGAGTGTTTAAATGCTAAATATTACTTGGTTACGCTACACAATGGACTCTCCTGTACCCATTGTGTAGATTTGGCTGTACGCTTTTCGATATAATTTTCTAGCAGCATTACGATAGGGAGTCCTTCACTTTCCAAATGCTTATCATGCCACTAACTTTTGGACATGTTGGGTTATGTAGCATTGAGTGCAAAGATGGTATCATTTTCTGAGATCATAAAAATGCTCCACCTTCTTCTAAAAAATTTAGGCTAAGGTTGAAAGGTGTTGGCCTTTTGTAATTCTTCTGGAATTAGAAGAGTAGGTATCTGCAGCTGAAGGCAGAGAAAAAAAGATAGAAAGCTGTCAGTAATTGAAGGTGAATTGAAACAGAAGTTGACTGGATTGTCCTATTCTATGCAAAAGCTGATAATACATAATTCATTGAAGATCAGACTTAAGATAATGTCAAACCCCATCTTTAGAGGCCTCCTTCTGTCTGTTACTATAGGGAAATAAAATAGGTTATGATATCTCTGCTAAAGAAACTGAACAGCCATGAGTTTTGTGTTTTAAAAAATAAAGCTTTAATCTCTAAGCTTTTATCCCTGTCTTAATTTATTTGCTGTATTAATGTTAGTTATCAAGTCCATTTTGATTGCATATTGCACATCAGGTTGGTCCTAAAAAAATGGAAATGGGACAATTGCAGCAGTTGCTTATGCTTTTGCTTTGCACCCCTTAGAGTCACACTTTGTGTGCCTCAAGTACTTGTTCTCTGCAGTTAAGAGTAGTTGTTAGACTTGAACTTGCTGTGGCTTGCCGAGTTCAAAGACTAAATCAGTGTTGTGCATTGCTTAACTGACAGGGGATTGATTATGTGAGCCAGGCTTCTCTAAGGACAACAAAGGCAAGCCAAGCTAAAATTTATTAGGCCAGTGGCACCTCTTCAGATGGAAAGATGAGGTCAACCATAGTGGCTTATCTGGTATCTTGTTGATTGGAATGTTAATGCTTTATATTAAATAAATAAATTAAAAATTAAGAGATCAGCTTCTTCAAATGTAGTGGAAGGCTCTCTTTGTGAGGAAGACAAGGACAGTTACTTGACTGAATTTCTTGCCTCAGTGACTGAGCAGAAAGTTACTAACCTGAACTTCATTTCTGTTCCCATTATTGGAAAATTCTATTGTTTGTCTATGGAATTATCAGGGCAGCAGCCAAGTCAAGCGTGATTATAAGAAAGTGATAAAATATGGTTTGGCTAGTGGTGATCCATGACATGCTGTTACCTATCAGTGCAGAAAGAGCAATATCTTTTGTAGTACAATGTGAGGATTGGAGTAAAATTTGCCTAGCCTTAACTCAGAACAAGGGTACAACTTGGCCAACAATAACCACTGGGTGGGAGAGGGGGTGTGTGTGTGTAATTTTTTTTTTTTTTTTTAAGCTTGGGATCAGATGCATCCTTCCCTGGCCGAAGGGAAACATTTGAGAAGCTGTGACGCATTTACACAGATGAAGGAAGGAAATGTCCAAAAGAGTAAAAAGCTAAAAATGGATCTATTTACTGAGCTGAACTCTGGGCGGGAATTGAAGAACTAAATATAAAATCTAAATTTGAGCCTTTTTGACTTAGATAACTAAGTAGTGTAACCCTGTCTGGTCTTTTCTGTGTTACACTTTATAGTGGACAACTTCAAGTGAAGATTTATGTCAAGCCCTGTGAGATGTCTTTCAGCTGCCTTAAATAGACAACACTGAGAAGTCTGACCATCTCTCGATGATTATTGTTGTAGCACAGTAACTCCCTGGAAAAGTAGATTGTGGGTTAGGTTCTTTTTTTGTATTGTTTGTTTTGAAGAGCTTCTCTGTGCAAATAGTATCTGCTGACTCTACTGAAGAGAAGTTTTAAGCCAGCAGCTATTAGAACCAGTATCTGTGACGTTAAAAAGAGGATTAATATTTTTTTACACAGCTTCTTCGAGAAGCAGTAAATTTGCCTCTGTCTGACCCACGTGTAAAAAGCGGTGATAACCTGAAAATTTAAGAATTGATGTTTGGTTGTTCAAAAAGGTTTGCCTCCTGCCCTGCCACAAACCCTAGTTTGGAAGCTATCAGTTTACCTTCATGGTAAGGAAAATATAAGCTTGTCGGAGCATTTAAAAGCTGTGTCATGGAAGAGAATATTTGAAAAACTCTTAGTACGCAAGAGTGTTCTCGATTACTGTCCTTAGATGATGATGATAGTGCCATCAAAATCAAGATAAGCAAATTTTCCTTCTTTCTCCCTGGAGCAACACTATACATTTTGGGGGGAATGGAGGGCAACCCACACAATACAGCTAACTCAAAACTGGCCTTTTCCAGTCTGTTGAATCAGGGCCAGCACAAGTGCATCCCTGTGGTTTAGCATTTGCCAGCTGCCAGTGAAGAGCAGTTCTTTTCATGATGCTTAGAATTAAGCTTTGCATTGGAGAGGTAAAACACATATAGTTAATGCTTTGACTTTGTCAGAAAAATAAACGTTACTATTAAAATAGATGTATTTACAAATACAGTAAATGTAATAGGAAATTATGGGTAAAAATAGTAGCAATGATTAGATTAACTTCAAGAAGTAACTGTCTTCCCTACGCTCCCCAAGATATAAGGGTTAGTTTCTATATCTAATACCTTCCCTTTTCTTACTATATCGTCTACTGTAGAATGTTTACTTGGCAGATGTATAAATAGTTGTTTTCTTGTTTACTTTTTGTTTATGTTTGGTTTTCCAGAGGAGCCTGAGAATGTTTTTTCAGGGTTGTTTTGAACAAATCTGGTGTCTTTGATGACTAAAATAGTATTTGTCCCAAGCAGCAACTTCTCTATTAGTGATGAACAGTTTGTAGCAAAATGACCTGACTACCTATCAGTCATGGGTATAGACCAATATGCCAATTTAAACTTTGTGTTTTTGCAGTATACTGTTACATAGCAAAGCGTGAGAACTACTGTTTTTAAAATCTAATTTTTCTAGAACATGCTTTTGAAGTGGATTTGTCCGTGTTTCTGTCCCCACCGCGTTAACCCACTGTTAGAAAGGTAAAGCTGTGAAAAACTTTTGAAAGACCAGTTGGTTAGCTGGGCCGCTGTTAAATCTGTGATATTTCTACTTGTAGGTGAATTCATGACGTATAATCTGAGCAGGACATGACCTGCGGTTCATGTCCACTGAGGCAACAACAGTGGGTTCAAAAAGCAAGGAGGTGCTGCTCTCCATAATGCTGGAGATGGTCTCTGGGCAGTGAAAAGGAAATGCAGAGCCCTGTGTTTGAGTGTGGGAAGGGAAGGGTGTATATACCTTGGTACCAAGGCAGAGCACTTAATGGACAGCCTTTAAGCTGTGCGGGCTGCCTGCTCAGTTCCCTTCTGTGCGTATGATGTAGCTTTTGTATGTGTTGATATAGCAGGGAATAAGAGGAAGGTTTTTTTTTTTTTTGTGGTCTTGAGCAGCCAGCCCAGTATCCTAGGCTTTAATTGGTTGCTTTGTGGAGTGTTTTCCGTACTTGGGAGTGAGATTCCTACTACCCCATTTGCCTCCTTTGCTAATACTTTGTGTTCTGGCTCCTGTTCTAGCTACAGAGCTTGAGAGAGGAGGTGCAGAACTGGCTGGTTTGGGTTCTCCTAGTTTATTGAGACTTACCTAACCACAGGAGAGGTGAGAGAGGAGGGATAACCATCTTTTTTCCAGAGCGGCTTTTTACTGCATTGATTGTTGTCCTCACTTCCCTGATCCCTTTTTTTGTTCCTTTTCCTCAATAAAAGACAGAGGTCCAACAGACAATAAGCTCAGTCACTAGGCATCAGTGTTGGTCTCCACAGGAGGTCCATTATGTGTACCGAGATAAGTAGGGGGTCCTGTGGAAAAGCACCGCATAGTTGGAGTGTTACAGCATGTGTGCTACACTGACAAATAGGGGTTGCACAGGCAGCCTTAATGCTGCATTACTTAGTTTCTGAGTGCTATTTGTGGCAGCTTCAATCAAGCCTAGTCCTAGCTCAATTAAGTCATTGTTTAGCATTTATGTAAAGTTTTCATTAAATGCCTTAGTGAATGACAGTAGATGACATTGGTTTTACCAGACTGCACTGAAGTACTATTATGTCAGAGTTATTTGGGGAGTGAAAATATATTAATTCACTATGTAATATTAGAGCAAGGTGGATGTTTAAGCTGCTTTGTTATATAGACATGTTGAGCAAATCATCTCTTCAAACACAAATTAAGTACTTGGATAGATTTTTTTTTTTTTTTTTTTGGACAAACAACCAGAGTACACTCCACTGTTAAATTACTTAGAGTTTGATATGTGTCAGCTGAGCATCATGATAATTCTGCCATGCTAGTAAAAACTAAATGAATCAAGATGTAAAATTTGTAAAATATCAAGGAGGAAGAAGGAACCAAATGTTAAATTATCCTTTCATAAACTGATGTATAATTAGGATCTAAAAAACAAAGTGTGTTCAGATGAAGGAAGCTTTTCACAGCATAATAGGCTAAGTTTCACTTGCAAAACCCTTGTAGAAGAGTAAATGACACTGAAGGACTTAATTGGAAATACGTATTGATAAGTGACCTAAGTTACTACACTATTTCTTTTTTGCCAGCTATGTGGACTGTATTAAGCACACAAGTGGTAAAATTTAATTAGCTTTAATAAAAAGCTTTCTGAACTGAGCTGTCATGTAACCTCTGATGAAGGACCCAAATGGAGATGAAGGGGTGCCTCTCCTCAGGATAGGAAAGAATTATGTTGCTGTATAAAAGCCACGTTCCTCCTGTTTTGTGGAATAGAAATTGGCTGAGTATGTGAAACAGCTGTTCCCATAGTAAACTAAATCTCTTAATGCAATTAAATGGATTCCTTAATGAAAGGTGACTGGAAAGATAGCTAATTATCAGAGACAGAATAATGTTGTATCTCTGTGGTGGAGTCACATGTCAAAGGGCGACAACATCAGGAAATGTTAGAGTTATATTTAACTTCAATATTCATTGTTTTCCAAGTCCTTTTGTTGGAGGTTGGTTCTCTTAGCTTTTGAACAGCACACGACATAAGGACAGTATTATTAAAACCAAGAATGAATTAATTCTATTTAATTGATGCATTTCTTATCCAAATATCCATTTTCTTTGAAGAAAACTTGAGAATAAGGCCAGTATCGAAGTCAAAATCTGTTTCAGCTGTGCTGTTGACTTTGTGGGGAAAGGTAGGGAGGAGTGAGCAAAACAGTTGCTCGTGCTGGGAATCAGTCAAACAATTTCTGACCAGTGAGGCGGGCGTTCTGTGTGAATTGTTGAGCATGTGGTGGTTGAAGTAGAGCTTTGGAGAATAAGCTCTGCCGTCCTTATCTTGGTTCTACCCAGATATTTTTGAGTTTGGCACTGATGTAAGAGGTGGCCTTTGAGAAGGCAGCAGTACTTGGCCTAGGGGCAGGCAGAAGCATATCTAAGATGATGAAGGATAGAAGAGGAAATTGAGGAAGGAGAAGGTAACTGGCAGCGTTCAGGGTGAGGGTCAGTTTGCTGATAGAAATACTGGAAATGGCCACGCTACCTACCAACTGCAAAAGCTGCTGTCGCTATTGTGGTTAAGGTCTTACTGAGACAGAACTAACAGTTCACAGGCAGATTAACAGATGTGAAGGAGCCTGAGTTTTCACAGGCCATTTGACAGAAAATGTACTGTTTCTCTGAAGCAACTACCGATTTCAAGGCCAAAAATAAGGTTTTTCTTATTAAAGTAGAGCACAAGAAGGACGAGCCTGGGCAGAAGAATGGAAGGGAGATGATGGGTGTTGGGTGCAGAAGGCTTGGGGACTGCAAGTGCAGTGAGGTCATGGAGAGAACTGACCCTTGAAAGGAACAGGGAGGTGGGTTGTCTTTCTATGTACCATGCAGCTCAGATGTTTGCTTTATGGGGATAATGTGCTTAAGTTGGAGAGAGAAGCTGTTAATAGGCCCTGCCCTAGATCGATCTAATGTTTCTTTATTCCCTTAAGAGCGAGAAAAGGGAAAGGAACTTGCATTAGAATTCCTTAATTTTGTACCGCAAAGTACAGTCTTGCTGACATAAGTCCAGAAAAAGATACTGTAAACCTGTTTTTACATTAATATTACCTTTTTTCCATACCACTCTTCCTCAAACTCCTGCCGCTCACGGTGTAAATGTATTATTTAGGTTTCTGTGGAAAGAGCAGCTCAGTTGTTGCAGGAGGTCTTTGACATAGTTTTAGCTCCACGTGGACCCCAGCACACAAGCAGGTTTGTGGTTAGTTGGTTAGTCCCTCGCTCTAACCTGTGATCTGGCAGGAGCACTGCAGAGGATACGTGTAAGAGGCTGTACTGATCTCAAGAGATTGCTTGAACCTTATCTGCAGGTAATCATCTTGTTGTGTGCAGATGAGATTACTAATCTCATTTTTTAATTAGAGAGATGTCATAGATGTAGGAAAATAAAGCTATTTGGAAACGTTGACGGTTATTTTGCTGATAGTCTCCTCTGCTTAAGGAGGCTGATCAAAACCTCCTGCATTGGCACATGTGTGCTCTCAAAGAAAAAGGAACAGTGGCTGGTTTCAGGCTGACTTCTCAGGGACTTTTTCTTCTTCGTGGTCAAAAGTTGTTCTTGATGAGGTAGTGAGAGATGTGAAGCATAACTTGCCTTGTATTGAACCTACAAAGAGGCAGCTACATCACCCCCAATTTGATTGTTGCCTTCTAGTGAAGTATGTTGAAGGAAAAGCTGACATTATTAATGTAAAGATAGGTTTCCAAAAAGGGCAGTTCATATAGCTGAGAAACTGGAGTTAAGAAAAAAGAGCTAATTTGAGTTTACTTCCTGGGCTACCAGGAATTTCAAAGTTAACGTATTCTGACATGTTGCTTTGACAGCAGTCTTGGATCTAATCCTGCGGTATGCAATTAGAATTGTCATTTCCCATGATATTTAAAATGCTTGTAACTGTCTTCAGTTTAGCACAGAAAGTGAGTGTGGTTGAGTTACTTTTTTCAAAAAACATTACTTCAGTAGTTGCTATCTGTGCAGTTTATCTAGTGTTAACAGTGTTCAGGTGTCTAAAATTAGGAATAAGTTGCCATAAGAAACAAGCAAACCACAACCCGTACGTTTTTTGCTCACTGCCTTTAATTTAAGCATGGTGTTACTATTGGGTCTCCTGCTTTTGTGGTTTAGTTGATCAGAGTTCTGAGTCCGTTGAAAGTATTTTGGTCCACATCTTAAAGTAAAAATCAGTACTGTGATATTTCAAGCCAGTAGAGGAAATTGTCAATTACCCAAATGTATGAAATTACTTATTGGCTGATAGCTTGAAAATGGCCCTTAATTAAACAAATAAGCTTTATAAAGATATCTGTGTATTAATGATGTAATTATATATTTTCCTTTAAATTTGGCCTTGACAAAGGGAGGTTTTGTGATGTCATCCTATAAAGGTAGGAGTGGAAAAAATGGTTAGTGGAATGGAAGGACAGATAGAAAGAGGCTTGTGTTTATGTACAGTTGAAAAAACTAGACTTATAAATGCTGTAACAGAACAGCTATACTGATAAGAAGGGAAGTATGAGTGTAGTAATTTATATGAAATAAAATGCACAGTTCTGAACAGGATCACGAAAGTCCTTAAGAGCCTAGCTTAAATATAAAACATGAAAATAAATACTGTTGCACCCCTTGTGCTGCCAGTGGTTCTCCCTGTGAACGTGTTCTGGTCTTACTTTCAAGCTGTGGTCGTTTCTAAGGCTAGAAACGGTTAGTCAAGTTTTGCTGAGGCTTGCTGTCTGATAATACTGTGCTTTTTCTGTCTCTTTGGATATCTGTGGTTGTTCGCCTGTTCCCCTACTTCCTAGAGCTGATGTAGTGATAGAACAAAGGGCAATGGCTTTAAAATGAGAGAGAGTAGATTTAGATGAGGAGCAAACTGGTCTGGTGGAAGGTGTCCCTGCCCGGGGCAGGGGGGTTGGAACTAGGTGATCTTTAAGGTCCCTTCCAACCCAAACCGTTCTGTGATTCTATGAAAGTTTTTTCCTGGAGCAGCAGCTGTATGCCAGACTTTGCTGTGCTTAGTACAGGGAACCTCTGGTTTGACTGATTCCTCTGTGTTGAAGAGAGAGAGTTGAATGTAGGCTACACAACTTGAATTCCTGAGGAGAAAAAGGTCGTACGTGTGTTCTTTAAAACATTTTTAGTTACTACGTCCCTGCCTTTCCCTTAAGCTTTCAGAGACATATCTGAATATAGCTTCAATTAAATTCCTGTCCTTTAATGAAGGAAGTCCTTTGCTTAATGTGTAGCTGATATACTTGGAACATTAGGGCATCAGTCAGGATCCAAAATTAATTGCCACTTGGGACTGATAGTGCCACGTGCGCATTGTAAAGAACATTTTCTCTTTCAAAAGCCTTCTGAAATGGTCAGCTTTGAAAACGAGGCACATTCTTATTCAGCGAAAGGAAGTATTGTGAGCATTGAATCTTGCTTCTCATTTTCACTTTGTAACAACAAAGGCAAATAAATATTTTGTCTGTTGAAGATGATACACGTTGAAAGAGAAGAGCCATAACTTCCTTATTTGCTGCCTTCTTGTGTTCTCTCTCCCCTCCACCACCTCCCAAATATAGGAGGAAAAAGGCCAAAGCTGGCACAAGGGGAAGAGGGCATCTCGTTCCAAAACCAGTGACTAATGCGTCAGTCTGTGGTAGAACAGTATTGTTTTAACGTGGCTAAGGCCCTGTTCTTTCCTTTGTATTGAATTCCTTCCTGTTTAAGAACATTGTCTTTAAAATACACTTGTATCAGCTTGAATGGTAGGAACTTTGTGCTTATTGCTATAGTATCAGTATTAATTGGTTGTTTGCAGCTGTTTCAAGTAGCAACAACAACAAAAATTAACCAGGCAATGGCTGTAGGATAACAAGTCTATTTATTAACTGAGCTGTTACAGCATACTGGATGCATGTGGAGTTAAAAGGAAAGCAGAACTAGGTTGGAGCTGAAGCTCAGCTTGCCTTTGGGAGCTTGAGAGGGAAGGAAGATCCAGCAGTCAGGCAAAACGTGCTGGATGACATGGATCCAAACATACAGCTGCCAGTTCAGCCCAGATGAATCTCAAGTAAATAACGGACGGGTGATAAGGAACTCAGTGGCAATTTTCGGGATCCCTCATATTGTACCAGTCAATACAGAAGATTAGGCTTCATTTGCTCAATTAAAGAAACACGTAATTTTCAGTAATGCTTGAGCTAATATCCAGGCATTTCTGTGACTCGAACTTCAAAAGGAAATTGGAGGTGGTTACTCTACATGTTCTTTCTGACTAATTTCTGTCTTGTACTGGACTGGTTGTGGGCAAGCAGGGAAGGGAGAGCGCTGCATTTTTTCAATAATCGTATCATTAAATTCATTGATGGTAGGCCAAGAATACTGATCACAAGGGTTGGTGCTGAATCAGAAGGAATACTTTAAATGGTGCTCTGTTGAACAGGAACATAATTGCCCTCTCTTTCCCCTTCTTGGCTTATTGGATGGCTGAATTGCTCATTTCATACGTGACTTTGAGTGTGACTGGAGCTGTGAATCAGTGTTTGTTGGACTTCTGCATCTGGCTTATGTTCTGACTTCCCTTTTATGAGCTGGAGAGGCTGTCTCTGTTATTACTAACTATGTAGTGAAAATCCTCTTAAACTCTCCTTGTTATGAGTGGGTGAAAATGTTTGGCAAACACACAAATCAATAATTGCTTATTTGCCTCACTGCTGCTTTTCAAAAGCTTCGCTGTCCTTTTCTGTGTTTGCACAGATAATCGATGCCTGTCCCCAAATGATAATTAACAGGCCTAGATAACTTTGGGGCCTTCCTTTACAAAGTCATCCTGTGACTGTGCCTCTCTGAAACAGCTCTTGCTTATTCTATTACTGACCTGTCATCATCAGCAGCAAGGCTTGCATTGAACTTGCAATAGCTTATATGCAGTTAAAAAAACTTGATTACTTCAGTTAAAGGTATTCACTGGTTTACCCTGTTGCTGAAATGCCTGGAGCTCTATGCATGACAGAAAGAATGAGTAAACTGAATGAAGGCTATTAAAAGGGAAATAAACACTTGTCTCAGTATGAGGAAAAACACTGCACGTAACTTGACCTGGTAACTTTTCATAAAGAAGAGACTGGCTTTTTAATGACCTTGTCTAACATGTCCATTTTGTTCTACTGTTGCTGACTGAAATTGAAAATTAAAATGAGAGAAAAATACCTTCATGATTACAGTTTTCCCTTGGGAACAATTTCAATTGTGGCTTTCTCATAAGGGAGGCTGTGGCTTCCTTTCTCTGCGGCATGAAAATTCAGATCTGTGTAGCCTGTTTCTAAAGTTAAGAATCTTCTAGATGCCAGTCTTGGAAGATACAAACAACTTCCAGGTGCCTGCAATTTGAGGAAGTCCCTAGCTGAATCAGATTGCCATCTTGGTGTGACCTTTGCCAAAAATAACTGTAGTAGTACATGCACAAAATGTCTATGCAGTATAGTGAGGAGAAGACAAAGCAGACTATCTTAATGTACGAGATCTGTTTGCTTTTTTAGATTTACATTTCTGTAGTGGAAAGGCAGCTTTCAAAACTGTCTACTTGACTTTGTTTGCTATTCAGGTCAGTGGCATCTTACTCCACTGGAGGACTGCAAGACAGACTTGAGCTGTTTCCACTGTTCCAAGTCAGTGGGGCTCCTTGGATTCATCATCCGCTGAAACACTACTTTTGGTACTATAATTTATGCCACTGCAAAACTACTTTTTGGTACTGTAATTTACGTTAGCTGGATGATACAATTAAAGGTTCAAACTATATTGTTCCATAGATCAGATGAACCATGGATGCAATTCCTATACCTGACCAAACCCTGAAGTATGTGCAGATTGTTTGGATCTCAGTGATACGATGTAAGGGCCAGAAAGTTTCTTCAGTTGACAGAAAGTAGGGGAAACAAGATGACTCTAGCTTGCATTCTGTAGGCCTGGAGCTATATAAAATCTGTTGGGGTATCTTGAGCCTTTTAATGTCTGTTTCCATTAGCAATTTAGTTCAGATCAAAGTGTGGTTTTGAAGGATATTTCTTGATTGTTCTTGTGCAAAGAACATTTTATAGTCCATTGCTCTCCATTGTGAGGCATCTCAGGTGCACAAATAGGATTCTTTTCAGACGATATTGAATTAGAAGACATGCTCTAGTTACGGATAGATATTATGCACACAGAACCAGACAAGAGCCAGTCAAAAGTAAAACCTCCTGTAAAACTTCCTGCAAAACACGTAGCTTGTCCATGGAGGTCTCTGCACCAAGGTTTTGCTGTACTGGCCCTCTTCTGTTGTACTGTGCAACAAGCTAATGTAGATTCAGCCAAAGGTGGCCAGCAGGTAAGTCCTGAAACTCAGCAGATGCTCTAATGAAGTAGCAGACTTTGTGGTGTCAGAGAGGTAATTTACTCTTTGAATTGAATAACCACTCTGAAGTGGATCATGCTACAGAGCAAGGGCAGTTGACCTTTCCTGGTATCAAAATAGCCCTGGGACTGCAAGGGCTTGAGAGCTGAAGGAAGGGAAGAGATGGTGCTCAAGTTAGAGGTGTGAGACGAGGGGCTTGGTGCTGCATGTGGCACAGCAGCTGTTGCAGTCGTGCTTTCTTCTGTGGCAAGACACTTAGCTTACCTGTCAGCACCACCCTAATGCAGGTCTTGGTTTTGACTGGGACCTGTGCTTCAACTTTTGAAGAGCTCTGCATGTCTAAAAAGCACAAGTCAGTCCCTGATGCTCTAGAGAGGGACAAACGTTCAAGGTTCCTCTCTAACTCATGTGACTGGATGGGAAGGTGTTTTCTTCTTCCATACATTCATTCCTAGAGAAATCACAGTTGAGGTGTGAATGAGAAGATAACAATACACTTTCTACTCCTGTGTGTGTTGGAAATGGCGAGTTGTTTCTCTGTAGAGCTGCTCAAAGCCAAAGATAAATGAAATGTTGTAGGAAGATGACAGCCGGCAGCAGGCATATGAACTGACTCTCAGGTGCTCTGCCCCCCCTGAGGGGCATAAATTGTTACTTCCTAATACTTGGATAAATACTGGAGTTGAATGCTACTAATTGGCCTGGCATCAGTGTAAGACTTAGAGCTCAAGGAGCCTAGCTAGATTTTACTTTCTTGCCCTACCTGCCAGAATTTTCATCTGTGTAGTAGAGTTATGGGAGAAGAATATTTTTTGAAGTCTCAACTGCTTGATTGTAGCTTGGTCCATATGTTACTGGCTTAGGGGTTTGAAAGCTTGTGCTTTGATGGAGGTGCCAGCACTCCCATTTGTCTTCTCTGTGGGTGGCTTCTGGATCAGGAGCATGTCAGGATAATTCCAGAAGAGAAATAATATTGGAAGCAGTAGGCCACGTTGATCGATCCTGATTAAAAATCTTGGTGTGGAGCCCTTGTACTTAATGAAGATGTGCTAAAGGGCTTAGGGAAGGTCACTGCTGGCAGTAAGGATTTGTTGAGATACTGCCAGCTTTAAAAAAGCTTCCAAGACCTCGGTTCTTCTGGCTGCTGAGTGTGTTTGCATTGCTCAGGAGAGGGTGACAGGAGACTAAGAAGAAAATTTGGATTTCCGAAGACCTGCTGTGAGTGAGTTCATTTGCTTTTGGAGAATTGTCTGGAGAGCTGGTAAGCTCTTGCAGATGAGTGAGACACCTTATTTTTTCATCTATCATGATTCATAAGGTGACACTATCACATGAAATTAGAAAAACTTTTTTTAAGAAGTAATTTAATCTCGAAAGCTTGAAGTGATGACCCTAAGAAACGTCTTCCAGCCCCTCAAAACTCCAGGTGTAAGCTTCATATTTAGTTCTGATATAAAAAGACAGCGCTGAATTTGAAAAATTGTCCAAGTCTTTGTCACTGTCAGTAAGATTGCCTGCCCGGTCAGAATTATGTACATTCTTGGCAATGCATTTACATCTTTTGAATTTGTGTGTAATATGTGCCTTGCTACCTTGTGTTTAGTGCCTTAATATTGACATAGTTTTGCTGGTCCTCTAGCAATTCTTTTGGTGCCTCTACATTGAGGCATCATCAACCATCTGTTTCCTACTGGACTTTAACCCTAACCTGTAAATTCTAAGCAGATTTGGTTGTACAGCTTCATCTCTTGAGAGGGAGGCTAAAGTAATGGTGTGACTTGGTGGGTATTTGAAAAATGTATTAATAGACTTAGTCTGAATTTTGGATTAGTGAGTATCATTAAATAGCACTTGTGGAAAAGAACGCTTATGATGTTTAAGATGAGAGTATTAACAATGATTTTTGTGGAATAATAATGGCATATCCCTTTCATCCCAGCAGCAGAGGTGTGAAGGAACGTATGTATGAAGGGAGGGAGAAAATGTTGTTATAGGAAAGAATTCAATTTAGCTTTGCTTTTCTTGTTTACATTTACAGCTTGAGGTATTGGTTTCATAAACCTGTTTGTAGAACTCAGCCTGAATTCTGTGTGTGCTGTCTAACAGCACAGTTGCAATTTGAGGTGACAGGGAACTTCAGACATGTCTTTGCCTCTTCCCTCCTCGGGGAAAGGAAAAGGTTACGACTAGAAGTCAGTCTGTGACCTCTCAGGAGAAGTGGCTTGTATGGGTAAACGTGCCTGGATCTCCTTCAGAAGAGAACAGACTCACCTCTGGATCTCCTTCAGAAGAGACCTGACTCTCACCTGGTCTATTATTGCACCTCATTGTTCAGAGAAAGTGAAACAGTATTTCTAAAGTGTGCTTAGGTATCAGAGGAGTCCGTGGCTGAAAAGGGCACCTCAGCCTGCAGTATATTCTGGTTTCCTTGTGTGGCTCCCGCAGTTCTAAACTTCGGTGCGTTTTTCTCTCTGATGGATACTCATAAGGAGTTGTAGTCGTTTGCGTGACTCGGTTAATAGACCATGTGTAAAATCAAAATTGTCAGGCATGATTGAAAACACTCCCTACAGAGTCAGAATTGCTGTATTTGGAGTTGTGTCTGGAAAGAAAAGAGGAGAGGGAGTATTTGTGGGGTAAATTTCTTCTCTCCTAATAGAGCCTCTTTCCCATACTACCTCTCCATTTTGCAGTCGGTGCTATGAGGGCAGAAGTCCCTTGGTGACAGAGCTACCAAGACAGATATGTTGATACCAAGCAAAAGACCTCAGAAGAGGTTTTACTGCAATGTACAGAGCTCTGGTGGGAGTGTTGGCTCAGGCCGAATTCTGCCTCTCCCCTGGTGTAAAATCTGTTACAGACTGTGAAGAATTCAGTGTCATCCCTTTCAAAAGTTTCACCTATCCCCAGTTGCTTTTTTGTCTAATAAGTTCCTATGAAAAAAAGGCCACACATTGCTTTCATATTAATTATGAGCACTCAACTGAGAGGAGCAGTCGTTCCTCTAACTTGAGTACCGTAGCACAGATGTGTTTCCCAGCTAATAGTAAAATGCCCAAAGCAATCTTTTGGTCACCTTTCATTTTAGATGATAAATTGTGGACACAGGTTATCACAGAATACTACCTATTTCATGTTACCGTGTTTGGCTGGTATCCCGACAGGTGCTGTTAACTATGAAACTTGTTATTAGCAGCTGAAATTCCTGCCTGTAAAATTTTTTTAAAATGTCTTAAGCTACAGGAACGTGGAGAACTATTGTCCTTATGGGTCAAACCATATCTGCCTATATGGCATTATCCTACTTTTGCTGGTGACCAAACCAGATGCCCAGGAAATGCCCCACAAGGATAGGATAAACCTCTGTGGAGCTTCTCCTTTGTGTTGCCCAAGCATGCCACTGGGTCTTTCGAAGCCAGATGATATTTCTGTATTTTCAGTGACATGCAGAGCTTTGCTTTTTTACTAACTTGGTCAGCATCCCCTTGGGCTTATCTATGATTTTGCATTTTGGACATCCCGTGGCAGACAATTTCATAGCTTTAACTACGCATAGCATGAGGGACCACTTCCTCATGTTTTGAACCTGCTACCGTCTGGTTTTGTTTGACAGCTCCATCTCTTGTGTTGGAAGAGTTTGCAAACAATTAATTTACCCTGTCCAATCCACACATGACTTGATAAACTCTTCTCATGTTCCTCGGCTTTTTCATGCTGACAGACTTCTACTCTGGTTAGCCACTCCTCGTGCAGAAAGATTTATTTTATTTACCCCTGCTGCTCTTTGTTGAACTTTCTCTAGTTTTTCTATTTTATTTGAGAATGTGGAACTGTTGAAAATGTGAGTGTATAGCAACTTTATAGAGTAGTATAATGTTTTCAGTGTCATTCTCTTCTGTCATTAATTCTGAGCACTGAATCTGCTTTTTTAATACTTTTCTCCCTGTGTGCACGTTCTAGTTTTTGTCTACATTGATAGTATCTTTGAAGACATGGTGACCAAAATACTTAGTTAACTTGTAAATTAAGCTGAGGCCACTGCCACATCAGAGTCGTTATAGTTTAGGCTGAGTTAAACAACATCTTCATGTAAGAGAAGTTTACTATTTATGCGTCAGTTGTCATGAAAGTACGTGAAAGTGTTTTTGTGACCTTGGATTGCCTGACAATGGGCAGCAAGCCTCAGGTCTAAGACAATCTTGAAATTAGTTTTTGAATCTTTAAAACTAAGGTGGTTTCTTTCGAGTCTCCCCAAATCCTGTCTCTCTCAGTTGTTAACTCCAGTTTGAAGTAACTGACCTTGGGAAACTTTTGGGAATTGAGTATGAGTTTTTATTTGCAAAAGGATAGTGTGGTTTCTCATCCTTTTTGCATAATAGCTGTAACATAGAATGCTCTGTTTAATGTGTGTCATTTAAGGGTATGCAAGATGTTGCATCTGTTGATGGAGTTTATGAACAAGATGGTGATGTTGTTAGTTAATAAAGAAACAAAGAGCTGTAAGGTGTTAATTTCATTCTAAAATACGCTATTAGTTCATTGTAAAGAAAAAAAAAAAGGATAAAATCTTACATGCAAAGTCAGCTGTTGTTGTCTAACTTAGCTTGGACAAACACTGTCATAATCTCTTCTTTGTATTTGGACACAGAGTGAGGTAGAACCCTTGTGCCTGGTGGTATGTGCATATGATAGTGCCATTAATAATGACATTCAGTGGTTCTTGTAAGAGGGCTTGATAGTTAAGCTCTGATACTAGTACTCAATACTGAAATTGTCATGAATGGCCTCAGTTTCCCGAACGGCGTACTGTGAAATCTTACTGTGTGTACTCATGGTGTTGCAAGAGGTAATTTGATTTTTGAGACTGAATGGAGCTTTTTGTAAGGACTGGCACTTACATATGTAAGTATATGCAAATATGTGGTCATCTTTGAGGGTTTATTATACATGGAAGACAGTAGAAGGACTAGTTGTTCCAATGAAGGATACACTTTTGACTTTCAAGACTTTTCCATTTTATTTTTTCTCCTATTGAGATAAAACTCCTTGGTGATTGAATGCCACACCTGCATTAGGGAAATGTTTTTGCTTTTGGTGAAGCACGTAAAACCAGTGGCCAAGGTGGATGGCTAGGAGTGTGCTTCATGCATATGGGGTGGTGCAGAGGAAAGCAACAGTAGCCGCCAGAGGCTTGGAGAGGGATTGTCATAAGGCCATGCTGGCCATTCTCTGGTAGCTAGAGGCAGTTATGAGAGAGCTTATGGTTTGGTGGAAGAGCAAAGAGCTGATGTTGCACACAAATTCCACTTGTTTATAATGCTTGATACAGCACGAATGTGAAAATTAATTTATTTCCAAGGGTTAATATAATAATACAATCCTATAATAATATTGGGGCTTACACTGTGTGGATTATTCACCTTAGCTAGATAATACTTTTTCTACAACAGTTGAATTAACTGTTTATTAACAATAAATAATAAATAAACAACAAATAATATCAATTATCATTATTTAATAATTTTATAATTAGCTTTTAACGTAATTTGTAATGATAGCTCTAAATAAAATTTATGGTAAATTTTAGTCTAAGTGCCATCAAAATACAAGAATTTATAATAGATAAGCAAAGGCACATATAATCTTCTAGACTGCTCATATTAGTATATCCTCTAGTTGGCATAACCGATATTCAGTTTAGTCCTGCAAAATTAATTGTGAAGCCGAATGATGAATTAAAATACCAGTGAATTGCGTTTAATAATCTGTAGATGTTTTTCTTAGAGGAGCAGCCAAGAGCTCTCTTAAAAGTTCTCATCCGAATCCAATTTTTAAAAATTTCTAACACCTCTATTTTATGCTAAAATGACAGTGTTTGATTAGTTGCAGATACCTAAAATTCAAAGTGAATTTTGCTGTCTTTTTTTAGTCAATTATGTCACTAACTTTGGAAAATGCTGTGGCTTTAACTGTACAATACAAAGCAAATGAGGAAAATGCACTTGTAAATTAGTAGTAATTTGCATTTTGGGGGACAGGGGAGGGATCCTTTTCACAGGAAGTTAAGTGGTCAGGATATATGGAATTGTTATATTGTTAGCGGGAGGTGATAATATTTTATTGGGGTTTTTTATTATAGTAAAACAGAGATGAGGATGTTCCTTCTCAGAGGAGGGGTGTTATAAACAACTCGAGCATAAGAATGAATAAAAACTTGGTATATGTGCAGTTCAACATAAACAGTTATTTTGGATGTTATTTCAATAACAGAAATACTGATTAAGTTTTTATCTTCACAGCACGCCGACCTAATCTCAGTCAGGCTTTAGCTGTTAGTTGAACTTCTTAGCTGCCCCTAACTATACTTCATAAAAATGTAAGCAGCTTTGTTTAAATTATATATTAAATTTTAAATACCAAATGAAGTTACTAATTTTTTGACGTGGTTGGGTACTCTCCAGAGGCAGCAGGCAGTCCTGTAATGAGATGTTGTCTAGTTCTAATTGTTGAAGTCAAGTTGCGTAACTAAAAGGTTGTTATTGATCAAGAGCAATGCATGTAGACCAATTTGAATGCTATTTAATTAGAATAATGTCTGTACTGTCTTTAAAGCACTGTCTATTCAAGGGAAGTGTCTTAAATGGGGGTGCAAGCACTCCTCCATGGCCAGGAGGAAAGCACACCCCTTGTGTGTTGCGCGGGCCTGGGAGAGTGGGAGTGTAGCAGCGCTCTTCGAACAAGTCCAGAGGTTGGCCAGTTGAGTGAAGTGAATTAAATGTCCGATTTTTAAATCTAGTCGACCTCAAAACTGAGATCTAAAAGGAACAAATGTATATTTAAATGGTAGATGCCCAGAGGGGAGGGAGCAAAACCCGTTGGCATGAAGGTGCAGAACTGTGGACTTGAATGTGGGCTGCTTGGTTGTGTAACAGGTTTTTGTCTTGGAAATTGCATACCAAAAGGTTCTAGAATCTAAGATTGGATAAGGACTTCTGCTTACTTTCAGTAACTAATAATAGCCTAAAGATTCTCCGAATCAAGAAGCAGTGTTACTTTTGTCATCTATTACTGAGTGTTCTGTGTTACAGTGTGAGACCCCTGAAATTTGATCTACAGATTTGAATTTTGCTTTAATCAGATTATGTAAAGCCAGCCATTATTTTTTTTCATTACGCTTGTATTAGTTTATATCTTCTGACACAACTTCATGGTAGCTTTGTCACACTTAAAATAAAAAAAAAAAAAAAAAAAAAAAAAAAAAGGGCTGTGTTGTATGTCCTGGAATTACGAACTTGCCTTTTTTCACATTCCCAGATGTGACAAACTAGGACATCCTTAGTACTTGTCCTTGATTATCTGCTTAGGAAGTTAGAAGTGGATGCAGTAGTTGATTGTATTAGTTGCACAGTGCATCCTGTCTGGTAGTAGCACTGCTACAGCCAGCACGCAAATAACACTGCTGAGTGGGTAAGTTCTCATCTAATGGGAGTGACTTAATCCCTTCTCCTAGTTTGCTCTAGGGCTTGGATTTGTAGCAAAAATGCTAGTTTCTTAGAGCTTTTGTAGTTGAAACAAGTACTGCTCTTACTAAAAACTCAAACTAAAAAAGTAAATGTGTTTTGTAGTGAAGTTTTAAGAGCATTTGATAACTTTAATGTTTTAAATAGCACCGTTACTACTAAGATAATTTTATATTTACATATGATAATAAACTTATTGTCCTGGAGCTGAAGATGCAAAACACAGAAGTGATTTTGAAGCACCCAAGAAAACTATATTCCAGTTCAAAAAACAAATTTACTTTCTAATTATCAGCTGTTGTTCAAGAATCTGTGTGTTGGCTTGGCTAAAATACGTATTCTACTAAGAAGCTTATATATACTTAACATAAATAAAAGCAAACTGTCCGTAACTAAGAACTTTAGTAAATTGAATATAAATAAGTAGGTGTTTCAATTACTCTTCCAAAGATTCAATTTTAAAATAGACTGGATGGAAAAATGAAAAATTATGTAAAAATACCCACCTAGATGTTTTGGATTGCAGGCTAGATTAACCCTCCGTGATTTCATATGTAACAGTGAAAGCACCAAAAACCAGCAACTGGTGTATAACCGCTGTGTGATTTGACTGCCAAGTAGTTGAAGAGTTTGTTTTCAGTACCAGCTATTTCACTGTGGTGTTTGAAATACCTCTGAATTTAAGGCAATAAAGCAAAAAAAAAGACGTGGGATTAATGCAGGTAAGAATGGTATTGGCTTTGAACGGGCTTTGGCTAAGGGAATACTACAGCTCAGTGAGGTAGCAATGTTTTCAAGTTGAAAGGGAAAAAATGAATATGGACTAGAACAGAGAGAGGTACAAGTAAGCCATTTCCTGATGTGGTGTTAAAGTGTAGGGACAAATGTTTAAAAAGGGATTGTGTCTGGATTGTTTCAGACCTGACCTGTTTTGAAGTGCCTTTGGGATTAAATGAAACCAGGTAAGAATTATTGTTCGTTATTGTTACAGAATTTGCTGTTATTTTGGGGCACTTCAAACTTGGGGCAAAAATTGTGATACACATAGAAGACACTGCAGTATGCTTTCTTCTCGAAACAGTAAATAATTTTGAAACAAATTGAAGGTTAAACACTGCACTTGGAATACCAATTAGTGATGTTCTCCAGAAAATGACATAGTTAGAAGCTTATAAGTTTTAGTTAAGTTTCAAAACACTTACTAAAGTAGGTAATTCCCTTAAATCACAGAATGAAGGCTTAGTTGCATCACTGAAAAATATGCAGATTCTGAATGTCTTTCCTTTATTTCCATTGGCAGATTTAATGTTCACACTACTGGCATATTGTTGAGTAAAGTTTTAAAACATCTTTGTCAGTGCTTGAATCTAACAGCCCTGAAAAAATAAAAAGTGTGCAGAATTTTTGTAGAAGCTAATCCGTATTTTTATTTCACTTCTAGAGGAGGCAAGTATAAAGTAAGATTCTGAAAGTGGCTTTAATAGTTGTGCAGCAAATAATTTTATTTATTTATTTTTCAACTAGTGCTAGTGGTAAGCTTTAAGAAGGCATTTTTGCTTAGCTTAGGCTTAGTTACTCGAAGTTAATTAAATTTCTCCCTTTTTTTTTCCCTCTTCAGCTTCTGCACTTGCTCCCTGAATATAGTGTTAATAGCTGCCATGGAACAGTGAACTTACAGCCATGACATGACTAACAGTATTTTGAAAATAGTATTGAGATGGAAGAGGTGTTTCTTTAAGGTGAACTGTAATAACTGCACAGTTACTTTGTTTTGTGGGTTTAAATTTCATTTCAGATAGACTTGTTTCAAAGCCTAATGTTAAAAGACAAAATAAGTTGGGGGGATCAGTGAGCGAGAGACAAGATATCAGTGAAGTGGTAGACGACACTGTTTAGCAGAAAGGGGATTGTAATGTCGAGAAAATAGATTGTGAAGAAGTGGTGAGCTTTGAAACTTAACTCATTTAAATACGTAAATGATGAAAAGTGTATAGAAAACAGGTACTTTGTTAAGCTTTGACAAGTGAATGAAGTGCAAGTGTCACATTTTATATTTGAGCCTTGATTTTATTTAAAAGAAGGAACAAAGCTGAAAACAAAGTGAACGTACTAAGGTGCTTAGGAATATCTGGACCATCTAAGATAAAAGAAAAATATTTATGTATGATGTTAAAAAGCAGAAATTAAAATCACATATGTATATGTTGGGGTGTGTTTTGTTTTCTTTAATGTGAGAAATGTGACAGCTGATAAATTACAAGTTTGAGAAGTTGGAGGTGCTTGCAGACATAATGATGAACTTATGTTTATAACTTTATTTTCCTCGGAGTAGTAACCAACCGTGTGCAGAAGGAATTTGCTGAGGATAGTCTCAACTTGTGGGACAGGATTTGCTTTGGCTGTGAAATGATATGAAAGAATAGAGTGGAAGTTGACCCTCAAGTAGGGTGTTGCCTTGTAGATGAGTTTTGTAGCCAACAGGAGAAAATTTGACAAAACGTTGAAGAAACCCAATTCTAAGAGAAGGCTTAGTATGTGCCTGTGTCGGTTACCCAAAGGAACCACCATGCATACTAAATGTTGGTTATCCTTTTAAGTTGATTTGTGTGAGCAGGTGAAAAGTAGAGATGCTAACACTGAACAGGGACATTGGTTGTAACCTTGTAGAAAAGGAACTTGGAGGTTTACTGAATACCATCCTTGAAAAATGGACTGTAACGTGCTAAGTTGGTGTTTGTCCAACTTGGACTAGTTAAACTAGTGAGGCAAATGCTTGTTAGTTTTCCTATTGAAGTGAAAGTGGTTGGAATGGGTAGTATTCGGAGGGGGACCTCACATATAATAGAGCTGAACAATATTTTTTTAGTTGCTGCCACAAGTATGTCTTTCAGTGATGTGAAGCTTGGTGGACTCATATAAGATGGATCTGGCAATATGCATTGCCTGCTCAGATGTTGATTAGAATTTACAGTGGATTTTGGGAAGATGTATTTTTTTTCTTTATAAATGTTTGTGCAAAGAACTGCTGCTAATGCGGAGAAAAATATTGAAAAGGGATTTTGGTGTAACTATAGAGCTGTACCATTACTGGAATCTGGATAGGATAGGTGATAGACATGCAATGTTATTTTGCTTTTAAAATAGATTACTTCAGGGGTAATCTCAACTAGTTGAAGTTGCTTGAGAGATAGCCCTTATTCACTTTTAATAGTTAGAATACATGCTGACAAAATGCGGGCATTCTTAAACACAAAAATAAGAAGAGACCAGATCATAATTGAAAGTGGTTCACACAAATCAGGTTTAGGAAAGGTAACAGGGTAAACTTAAGTGTGTGCAAACAGATAAGAAGTAACCAGAGATGCTCTGGAAAAGCTAGGAAACAGGCTTGGGTGGGTCTGGGAGATGGTTCAAAGCAGAATTACTGCTTAACTGCAATGAAGAATTAAGTCTTCTGTGAAAACACAGTGCAATAAAAATAATTAGATATTATTGCTATGATTGTATCTATATGTAAGAACATGCAAATTGGTATTAATAGAAAGAGAAAGGAACTGACAGTGTACAGATAGAGCTATCCTTACAATGAACATTTTCTTAAAGCCTTGCTGGTTGAAAGAGTAAAGTGGGTGTGTGTGGGGGGGGGGGCGGAAGCAACAGGCGTGAGCAACTTTGATTTCACAACCAAAATAACTGGACACCTATTTTTATAACCAATTTTTGAGTTTTGTGTAATTCTGTAGTATATATTTTTCTTTCCTGCCACAGGAAAACACTGAGGAGTAGGACTGTAGGACACCTGATAATAGTATTTTGTTTGGTTTGTGGTGTGGTTTGGGGATTTTTTTTTTTTTGTTGTTGTTTGGGCCTTTATTTTGTGTTTTGGTTTTGTTTGGGTTGTGTTTTGGTGTTGTGTTTTGTTGGTTGTTTGTGTTGGTTTTTTTTTTTGTTGTTGTGGGTGTTTGGTTTTTTTTTTTGTTTTTTTTTTTTTTTTTTTTTGATATGGATGTGCAGACATGTGAATGAGGGTCAGTGCAGCCAGTATGTTGAAGTAACATGTAACTGAAAACAAGGCTGATGATTACTGCTTAAAAATTTTAGTGTGTTTAAATGTCACTTTGAGCAGCTCCAGACGACATCAAGGAAGAAGAGTCAAAGTTGTGTGTGAAAGCTTTGGGACAGTCTGTGAGAGAAAAATAAGAAACACATCAGAAGGAATTCCATTGTCATTAGGAATTAGTACATGAGATTTCATAGGTAAAATGGGGGCGTTTTAAAGAGTACTTAAAAAATATTAAAAAAATTATTGACCTTTCTTAAGCTGAACTCTTTCAGCTTCATGATGCTGGAGTGTGTAATGCCTGTTACTGACTTGCCAAACATTGGCAGCTTTTGGGGCAGCTGTCGGAAGGGGAAGGAAATAAGTAGAAGTTTTTGTAGAAGTCTTCGGTAGTTCATGGCTGAAGAAGTGCAAGTGTATATTAAAAAAGAGTGTTACTGCCGTTCATTAATACGTTCTCTGAATTGCTCAGTCGTGGCATCTGATCACAGTATTAGCTA
The DNA here is from genome assembly GCF_018691265.1 of Tyto alba. Taxonomy (NCBI): domain Eukaryota; kingdom Metazoa; phylum Chordata; class Aves; order Strigiformes; family Tytonidae; genus Tyto; species Tyto alba. The sequence continues at coordinate 24,967,854 of NW_024881324.1, read as the reverse complement.
TGAAATGAAAGTGCTGTGTATGTTAGAGTTGCCAGAGGGCTTGAGTTGAGCTGAGACCATCACCTGGCATTTTACGGGCTACGGAAAGGAGGTGATGGGCTGGGTCAAAGAGAAGAGCTGCTAGTGCTTAGAGGAATGTTTTGATAGATCTTACTTCTCCCTGGCTCAGATAAATTGAAATTTTGAAGCACGATGATACAAAGCCCTTCAAGCTCTTCTTTTCCCTCAAGTTTTAACCCCGGGGGAGCACAGCTCTCTTGCCAGGCACTCCCCTGGCGCTGCCCTTCCTCTTGCCGCGTTACCAGCGTGGTGTCCATGCTTGGCGGTGGCTTTTTCCACTCCAGAGTGCAGTCATTTCTAGGAAACAGAAGCTTCTCGGTGGTTCAGAAAGCTATCAGCAGGGTGTTGCTGATCTATCAAGAACATGGGGAGGGGAAAAATTGGGAGAGGAAGAGGGTAAATTTTGAGAGAAATGTAGACGAACATGTGCATGCATTTCTTGCAACTCATCTTTTGCAAGAAAAAAAAAATTAATGTTTTATATCCAATCTCCCTAGCACCTAATTTGTCTGAATTTTCAATTAATAGCTTAAACGTGTAGTTTTATGGCAGATTGAACGTGAAAATATTAATGAGGTTTTGTCAGTTGAAATCGCCCATCCTTTTTCCTCAGGATTGAAAATCTAATTTTGAGATTGTGCTAAAGCAGAGCAGTGTACACAGGTGAACTGGTGGTTGCTCAGACACTTGTGGAAGTGCTTCATGTTAATGTTACTATTCAGAGATACTCCTAGTCCTCAGGCATGGCCAGCGCTTTGGAGAAGGGAGGTGTTTTGGCCAAGCATGGAACATTGGAGAGACAGCTCCAGATTCTCAAGAGTTTAAGAAGAAATGGAGCCTTGCAGGCTGTAAAGTGTTTCTGAGAATCTGATTAAAATTTCAACTTCCTTGAATTAATGATGAGTTCTTATTGTTTAATGAGCTCTTCCTTGTCTCTTTGGTTAAATATAAAATAAGGGAGGGGAATTTAAGCATAGGTAATTATCTGTTTGGCACATGGAGGAATGAAGGTGTAGACCTGACAAAAGGATGTTAGAATGATTTCTTAAACAGTTTGTCTCAAATGAAAAGCAAGGGCCGTAATTTAACTTGGTGGGTATGACTTAAATTAAGCCATGTGCTTTTTTCCTCGCCTTATATGGAAATGCGTAACACTTGATACAAAAGACTGCGTGAGTTTGCTTCGATACAGGGGAAGTGAGTCTTGCTAAGGATGTTTTTTGGAACCACTTTGCATACTGATAACAAAGAGTGGTTAGTCTCTTGAATAAAACATTAACTCATTCAAGCTAGACTTGGTAGTGGCTTTTGGAGTTGCTCCTCAGGGCTCCCACTGACACAATAGAGGTTGCACAGACATCAGGCTTGTGAGTTGAGGATACAAATGATACGAGTTGTTGTCGGAGGAATTTCGCTTGACTCTCAGCACCTAGGTGTTAAGATGGACAGTGGAAAGGAAGAGGGTAGTTTTTCAGATCCGGGAAAAAGGTAGGAGACTGTTGGTGAGGAGCTTTATTATTTTTATTTGTAGCCAAACAGCTAGCATGTTGGTTTAAAGAGTATGGACTCCCCATCCCTTGTCATAAGACAGTCTTCTGCCCACCCCTCAATTCGGTTGCTTTCGATTGTCAACAGACACTTGAAGATTGTTGGCTGGTAGCTGCTAGAGGTCTCTCTAGTGAACTTGCTCGTGACTCAAAGGTGGTTGGTCAGCCAGTACAGGTTGCTGGTACAGGGGGTAAGCTGCACTCGGGAGCAGTCGGTAATCTTACTGAGGCACTTGCGTGTGCTTTCCAAGGGGATTTGGTATGGCTGGGAGGGTTATTAACTTGTGGGTTGTTGTTAAGCATGTGCTGATTGCTCTGTGGTAAGTACACTACTGGGAGTAGCAATGCTGCACCCAAATTCTGTCTGATGGAAGACGCGCTGGAGCTGAAGATGCTGAGTAGCGTAATCACAGCCAGTGGCTGCGCAGGAAGAGATGATACATGTGTGGGTAGTGTAATGAAATATATGGTCAACTCAGAGTCCCTTCAGTTGCTTTATTGCTTTTGGTAGTTGAATCAAATGGCATTGGGTAGCCAGTTTTGATTAATGATATTCAGTACATGTTATCCTTGATTTTTTTCACCCGTATCTTCCTGTGGTAGAGATGCGAGGCAAAAGTATATGCCATAGTGACCCTCTGGAAGGGCTTGGGAGGGGATGAAGTAACCCCTATAAAATTAGGGTTTGGGTGGGAGCAGTGTGATGCTTACACAACATGGAGGCCATTTTGCATCTAATAGAATTTTATTTGCTGTTGTTTATACAATTTCTCAGCAAACACAGGCCTAGGGAGTATTGTGGCTCTTTGAAACTGGTTGAGATCCAATAGGGTTGAGGTTAAGTCTGTACTAACGTCCCAGTTAGCATGGTTTGTTTCCATGCAGGTGATGTCTTCACTCAAGGTGCTTAGTCTAAGAGCACAGGGTTCACACCAAACGTTGGCTTTGAGTGTAATCTGCTGTGGTCTGTAAGCTGTTATCATAGAGACACTTCATAACTTAGGCTGATATTTCTGGATCTAAGCTGACCCTTGAAACAAATGAGCACCATCTGCTTGATGATGCATATATTTCATTCATTCTGGACTGGAGCTTGATCATGCTGGTTTGCTTAGCTATGACATGGTTCACCTGCAATCCCCAGTAACTCATATACAGTAATACGAATTGCTGTTATTTTGAAACTGCTGGTTAGCACAAAAACGGTTACTATGAGAGTAAATAAGGAAGCTGTCTTCCTTTGTCTTTAATATTGTTTGCTGTTATCAAAGTCTATGAAGTTCTCCTAAAGGGTACTAAAAAGAGTTCTGACCAAGTGACAAGCTAGGAAGCATTCTATAGGTAGAAATTACATGTATTTTAGGCGGCAAAAGGTTCTCAATGGTTTAGTTTGTGGAAAGGAATTTAAATCCCAAGTCTTGTATCTTAAAATTACTATGGTTTGGAATATGAAGACTAAGTGAAAATCAGAAGTTACTTGGAAAAAATACTAAATTTTACTGGCTGAGTAGAATTGAGGCATATGGCTTGTCATGGAAGTGTTGTCACATTGAACCTTGGGTTGCGTGCTACGTGAAGGCACTTAGGGATACATCCGTTCTGAGTTACTGGCAAACAGCATGTTAGAACTGCATGAAATGCTTTACTAAATCCAGAGAGAAAGCAGTATTCAGCAGTAACAGGTCTACTGGATTTTATTAGACAATGGAAAAGTAACTTGGGCACTGGGGGGAGGGGGAAGCTACATGTTTCTCAGCTACGGCAGTTCTCCATCCGAGATCCTCGTGTCGGTGATAAGCACAGTCCAGGAACAACTGTTAGTGTTCTGGCTGCAGATAGCATCTCCTGACTCCTAGTCCATTGTATGGTCAAACCTGGAAACCAGCTGAGCACTTCAATAGCTAGAAGGGCAGTAATTGGAGTAAAAATACGCCTGAACTGTTAGTGGTTTAGAAATCCTGGTGCAGTGCTAGTGTGTGGGGAATTGTTTTCAGTGACTCTGTGACAATTAGTAAATCAGCTTTTCTAATCTTGCAGTTGAAATTGTAACAGGGCAAAAAAACTGCTAGCAAATGGGTAAAATTATTTAAGTTTTTAGCATTAATTCTTATAAAAGTGTAATGGAACCTTGAAGGAGGGCAGAGGGTCTCATTTGGTTTTAAAGGCATGCAGAAAGCAGGTGTGTAGTCTAACTGGTGTAGATGGTTTGGCTAGTTGGAGATGCTTTACATAGACTAGCAAGCCTTCCTTGTTCAAGTGGGACTAAAGATTTGGCAGTGTGATCAAGAGAAAACTTTTTTTTTACTTTAGGATTTTGAGAAGCCTTCTACTATTAAATGACTTGAATTCCAGAGAACCGTAGGAAGAAGTTAGCCATGGGTCTGTCCTTCATTGCTAGGATAAGATAAATTATTATCATGCTTCTAGTTATTCAGAGCATACTACTGACTGATTTGCTTGGTTTATTTGCAGAGCACCCTTGGAAAAGTCTATTCTTCAAGGCATGCTTACTTGAAAGAATTACCACAGCTCTTCATTTCAATGCCTTATTGTTCATATTGCTCTTCCAGTAGAGGAAATTCCAGGTTTTAGGCTGAAGGTGTTTGATGTAAGGGGTGTTCCCCCTTATCTGCTGCTGTTTGGATTTGTTTTAAACTTTCTGTTCGTGGTTTTATAATTGAGTCAGGATAGTGATTTTAACTGGGACATTAGTCTTTTGTTGCGTTGTACAGGCCAGGATACTGAAGTTCTTAAAAATAAAGATTTTATTTAAATAGATACACGTGCAAGGACAAAATGAGACTTGACGACCCTACGCTGAAATTCAGCTTGTTCCCTGTAGTGTGATGAAACAACAGCAGAAATAAGCACAAAATAAGTTTTATATTTCTGTTAAAACAAACGAACGTTATCACTCGGATTTATGTCATTACATTATGTTCCTGAATGCACAACTGAAATAGAAATTTATTAATAAAATTAAGACCGGAGCTATAATTTATTGTAATGGAGGGGAAATCTGAATCTGTTATACAAAGGGTATTTTTAGGATCAGTTGATCCTGAAAAGCTGACAGCTTTTTCTACATCAAGATTATTTTAGTCTAAAGAAGGAAGCGGTGTGTTTTGTTAGTAGAACAAGCCTGGTATGTAACTGAAATTATTGCTCTTTAAGAGTATTTTCTTCTGTTGCACTAAAAATTCTCCTTTCCTCCACCAGGGAGGTCTTCTCACAGACTTAACGTGTATGTGTGAGGGATTTTAGATTTGATGTAAATAGGAAGATATTATGAAATGTTTCTACCCAGCCTTTATGAAATAAAGTTTTCAGGCAAAGTAGGAGAATACAAGTTTCAGATCAGGTATTAGCTTGCATGGTAATTTGGAAATACAATTAAGCAATACAGTAGTGCCTGTTAAATAGTGAAAATCACCCTTTTGTGAGCGTAAGACTAGCTGAAAACGTGGCAGAAAAACAAAAAGCAAAACCATAGCAGCCACCACCTCTCAGTTTAACTCTTCCTGCCGTCACCCAATATACTGCCAAGCAGCAAGAGTGCTGTGAAGGCTTGACTCAACATTTGCCATTTGCTCTCAGTCCAACACCTTCAGTTTCAATGTACCTCCTTCACGCCTGGCCGCTTCTGCCTCTCTCCTCCTGTCCTTCCTCTCCCCTGCCCCACACCTCCCACTGTTTCCATAGCGTGTTCTTCCCTTGCCTGGATGGAGTCGCACCTCCAGCTTTTGCCTTGGATGCTGCTGATTTGTTTTTCCTGGTGATGAAGAGGAACACAGCATCTGGAGCTGGTTGCAGAGGTTAACCACCATCCCAGCGCTTCATTCTTCTCCTCCCATCTCTTATTCCTGGCTCTCTTGCCATGCTTGGCGGGGACAACTGCTGTGGCTTTGCCCTCAGCCATGCAGCACTGAGTGGCCTCATTGCAGTGTAGGGGGTACATGTGTAGGTAAAAGGACTGTAAGGAACTGCTAATGGTGTGCTGGTTTGGCAGCTGTGAGGCAATCCAGGGCAGCTGCATAGGGCATAGCCTTGTGATGTGCAGGCTTGATGTAATTAAGAAATAAAGAAAGCGTGTGGCCCAAGGTTTTGGCTTTTTTCTGCTCTTCCCATAGGTTGTCAAATAATCTTATTTAAATTTAATTGTTGTAAGTTTCTCACAAGATGTTGAAAAATTATGTTCAAATCTTCCCAATAGTTGCTAGGTTTGGGCCAGCACAATTAAAGTCATGCTGCTCTGCTCTAGTGGGCTGCATGCAGGTACTGCTTCCGTGATCAGATTCCCCCAGCCTCTAGTTGTCTACTTTTATCTTTCATAGCACTTTTTTTTTCACGCTTACAGGAATAAAAAGAATATTTACTTTTTTTTTTTTTTTTGCTACTCGAGGGATAAATGGGTTAAATACAAATTGTTATGATTTTTACTGACTAGTAATTATTGCATCTTTGTACCAGTAACGTATAGTTCTGAAAATTAAGCTATAAGTATTGCAAGTTGAATACTTGTGGTCATTTGCTAGGGAGAGATGCAAGTGCCTTTTAAACATTGGGTTTGGGTTATTTGGTAAGTGTCCTAGCTGAAGTCACCTGCAGGGAAAAGCATTCCAAAAGCCGCCTTTTGTGACACTGGCAGGAAAGCTGTTGGCAGGATTTGGTTAGCGTAGGAGACAAGAGTCAGGCCTCAACTAAACCAGCTCTCATAATTTAGGGTGGCAAGAAGTCTTAAAGCTGATTTGGCACTCAGCAGAAGGAGCCTGATGAGAAAGAGGATAAAAAGGATCTTCACCTTAGGCTATAATTCCGTTTGCAATTTGGAAACAGTGCCAGCTTGAGCTTCCTGGCTGCTCGTGCTGGTTCCTACGCACATGGGATTTGAACAAAACTGTCAGTATGCGATGACCTCCCCCCCCCCCCCCCCCCCCCCCCCGCCCCAAGTCTTTTCAGCAGATTACTTTTTGGCTGGATCAGTTCCCTGCTGCTTTTCATCACACAGCTGCACAAATACTTCTGTTGGCACAACAGTGGGAGCAGTGTAGGGGCACGGACGAGCAGCTGGGGACACAGGCCCTTTCGATCAGCTTAGGGAGCCACCAGCCACAGTCTGAGTCTTCACCCTGTTTAAGGAGAAGAAGTCTTGTGATGGGGCTTGTCTGAAAGCTTGACGGCCAGCTGTAGAGTAGCCTAGGATTTTAGCTTGCACAGGCTTCTGAAATATCCGTGTATTTCGGCTGAATCACATTTTAGCTGGAGGAGGCTGGACATCTGAGCATGCCATACCGTGTCAGTGACTTCATTGTGCCGTGCTAACGCGTCGAGATGCCCCCTGTAAGCATCACTGCAGCCCTTAAATGAAAATATCTGTGGAATGCAAACTTCTAATTCAGTCTTGATCATCTGCTGCAAAACGTCCACAAATGCTCTTAGTTCCTCTGTAGGTACAAAAGGGAGCACTGGCTTCCATGTGGGTGCTTCCCTTTTGCTTATCTAGCTGAAAGCTGACTTGTTTAATTGTGTGGACAGCTTAACTTGTCTGAGCACTGATGGGGAGTAGAGACGGTGTGGGACTGGAGCAGGCTGGAGTGGAGCAGACGGAAGGTATATCTTACCTTACAAGCCATGCCTACGAGGGCCAGGTTCTTCTGAGTTCACCTAAACAAGCTATCCATTACTCTATCAAATGATGCATTCAGATAAGATTTCTTGGTAACGGTTATCACCAGTAACTTTAGCAGTGACAACTGGCATTAATTTGTTCAAGCACCTTTGGTGCCCAAACGCTGTGTTGCCATTTTGTTTCTTTAACACTGGTAGGGCATTAGGGTGTTTACACTTTTTTTCCTGTTAGTGTATTCTTGCTTTTTAGCAGTAACTAACGAGTGGAGATGAAGCTGAAGTCAGAACAGATCCGTTTGTCAGTGGACTGATTATGGAGGAAGTAGCATGAGAGGACAACACTGAGATACAGAAAGTAACATTGGGGCAACTGGCAGCTTGGTGTCACAGGTCGAGTGACAGTAATAGGCAACGTGCAATTGGAAGGAGGAATATGGGTAGTGAGGTACCCAGTGAAGAGGCATCTTGAAAAAAAGAGAAATTTCCCGAAAGTTGCCTGTGATCTTCAGAACATTAATGGCTTGTTTAATTGCCTGTTGATGTCTGAATTGTTGCATGCTTTAGCAGGTGCTTAGGAACTCCTTTTAGCTGAAACACTTTTACTTGCTTTGCTCTCCAAGGGCATTAACTTTCTGGAAATAGGTTTTAGAAAGAATGTTCCATGTAAATTTTAAGTGGACTCTTGAACGGTATCCCTGCAGTGATGCAATATGTATTTTAAGAGTCTGACTCACTTCTGAAATACTGCCAAGGTTCTGCAAAAAGGAAGATCTGAGTAATATTATCAGTTAGAAAATATGTCTACAGGGACAGTTAATAGGAGAGAAATTTCTTCCCTATAAGATGCATCTCCAATAAGTACAGTGTTGTCTGAGGATGAAGCTCTATCTACCAATGTATTTAGCATTGTTAAAGATGATGAGCAGATTTTTCTAGGTTGTTTCTTTTTGGTTTGGTTGTTTGTTTTTAAGAGATTTCATGGTTTTTAAAAATTAATTTAAAAAGTGATTTGTTATTGAAAAAAGTATGGAAAACATACTTGAGAAATCCCTTCGGTAAATACTGAAGGATTACAGATTAAAACTGACATGAAAGCTGTTCCAGCAGGAGCAAAAAGCTGCCAGGAAAGGTAAGTGACAGGCTGGGGGATGAGTAGGTTGAGAGCAGCCCTGCGGAGAAGGACCTGGGGGCATTGCTGGATGGAAAACTGACTGTGAGCCAGCAATGTGTGCTTGCAGCCCAGAAAGGCAGCCGTGTCCTGGGCTGCAGCAAGAGAAGTGTGTCGGCAGGTTGAGGGAGGGGATTCTCCCCCTTTACTCCACTCTGCTCTCCTGAGACCCCACCCGCAGTGCTGCGTTCAGCTCTGGGGCCCCCAGCATGAGAAGGACATGGACCTGCTCAAGCAGATCCAGAGAAGGGCCACGAAGATGCTGGGGGGGCTGGAGCAGCTCCCCTGGGGGGCCGGGCTGAGAGAGTTGGGGGGGTTCAGCCTGGAGAAGAGAAGGCTCCGGGGGGACCTTCGAGCGGCCTCCCAGGGCTTAAAGGGGGGACAGGAAAGGTGGGGAGGGACTCTGGGTCAGGGGATGCAGTGATAGGATGAGGGACAAAAATTTTAAATGGAAAAAGGGTAGATTTAGACTAGATATCAGGAAGAATTCTTCCCAGTGCGGGTGGTGAGGCGCTGGCCCAGGGTGCCCAGAGCAGCTGTGGGTGCCCCCTCCCTGGAAGGGTTCAAGGCCAGGTTGGACGGGGCTGGGAGCCCCCTGGGCTGGGGGAAGGGGGCTCTGCCCATGGCAGGGGGGGTGGAACTGGATGATCTTTAAGGTGCCTTCTCAACCCAAACCATTCTGTGATTCTGTGATCTAATTGCAACGCAAAATGCACACAAGAAGACTGGACTTCTTAGAAGTACTGGAAAAAACCACTCAGATTGGTATATGAAAGAAAAAGCTATGTCAATTAAGCTAAATTCTGAAATTTAGCTTAGTTGTTTTATTTCTGCCACCCTGAGAAATAAAGGACAGTTTTTTATTCTTTTGTGTTGTGTATTAAAGCAGGAAATATAACTAATGCTGTTACTACTATATGTAGTTTTAGATGTGCATACTGTCTGAGTACTGGCCTTGTCCATTCATCTGAGCTCTGAGCTGAAGCAGTTTGTAGCTCCCACATCTCTTTGCGTTCTTGAGTACTATGGGGAAAAAAGTACACAGTTTTGGCTTCGTGTCCTATCCAGTGAATGGTTCGTGGATAGTTCTTTTGACTGAAGCCTCATTTTGAATTCAGGGTGGGAAAGGGAGAAGATGTTGGTGCTTTACTTTGTGACCCAGAACTGTACTCTAGTTCTTATTAATAGAAAGGAGAGCTGTGACAGCCTTATTCCTTCTGATACTTTCGTGTCCTCCTCATTTCATTTTGTGCTAAAACCAGCTTAAAAACCACTCTAAATGCATAAGCTTTCTTAGACTGTAGATCAAAGAAAAATAGATAATAGCTATTTATAATAATTAGACTGGTTAGACAGAAGATGATGCCTGCTGATGGTTAGATATATATTGGTCAAGACAGTGAAAACTGGGGAGTGGGGGAGGTGAAGGGTGGGCAAAGGGGTGTTTCTTACTGTTTTCCCTGCCTGTTTGTTATATCTGCAGTTCATGGCCTCTGTAAGTTCCCTGAAATGAGAAGCCTTCATGGAATTGTTGACATTTTGGCATTGAACTACTCGATCTCCTATGCAGTGGTATGGAAAACTGAGAAGATAGTAGCCCGTGTGTCAAGATCTACTCCTTGTACACAGTTGTGTAGGTAGGGAGGCAACGAAAAAAGTTGAACCAACATGTGGGCTGTAGTGTTAAGCTTCTGCACCAAGATGCTGGTTTGGCAATTCTACCTGTTATTTATCAGTTTACGTCTGTATATCAGATTCCTAAACAAAATTCTCCAGAACCTTTATTGTATTTGAAAGCTTATATCATTAGGTTTGAGGCTGTTACTGTGAAGGGAGCTCCGATTCTGTTAAGAGTGTCTCAACTTTCTTCAACACATTAAATGATCGAGGAGCACTGTGAGAACTTGAGAAAAGCCACAGGAACAAATGCTGTGAATACTTTAAATTGTCTGGCAATAGTAGAAGTTTGTCTCTTCAGATGGGCAGGCTGACAGTAATAAGGAAGGCTTCCAAGGAAAACTAGTTCTCAACTATATCGTTTGAGCGATTCTTTGATCGCTTAAATGCCAATATATAGTCTGGTAAGGTAGGCATTGTTTTACTTGCAGTGTTTCAGGCTAGCTTGAGTAGATTAACGCGGAATCTATCTAGATAGCTTAACTGTGCAAGCCCTTGATTGGCTGTATCATGAGAGGAACAATAAAAAGCAGTACTTAGGATCTGTTAAATCTAAAAAAATCTTTTAAAACTGAAATGAACTAAACAACAGTGGCTGCTGCTACCTGGAGAACTTCTGTGTGTGATGGATAATGTTAAGGTGTAAACTAAAGCTACAGCAGACAGTAACAGTTCAGAATGTGTTGCAGTGTGAAAGACATGTAAAACCATAGTAGGAGGCAAGGACTCTGTGGTGGGTTTTCATTTCCATTGTTAAACTTAAGCTTGCTGCTGGTCCTGCTGGCTGATACGCACGTGTGGCAAAGCTGGTGTTCACTCAGGCTGGTGGCTGAAGGTGGCTGAGATGTTGGAAGTCTCTGGAGCAGTCAGTATTAATGCTGTCAAGTAAATAAATGGCCAGTTCTGGAAAAACGAGAAAGGGTCAGGGTCCCTTCCGTATGGTTTGTGGCTTGTCTTACAGACAGATGTTTGAACAAAAAAGTGACAAATCATAAGGTATGCAAAAGGCAACTTTGGCAGAAATCTGGTAAATACTTACTGTTTTTTTTTCTGGTTTTATACTGAAGTTCTCTGGACTAACTTACTGCTATGTCTCTGGACTCCAAGGTCTCTGTTTCATGGCAGATGGAGGAAGTGTGAACCTTCTTCCTCTGCACACTATCTATATGCCATTGCTAATCATCAGAGTTATTACTGGGACTTAAATAGAATATCCTAGAATGCAGTTTATAAATGAATGCTGTTTATCAATTGAGTTTAAAAATGTGTAAGAAACAAGAACTTTGTGAAGGATAGATGTAGGCAAGAGGTGCAAAATTTTAAGCTTATAAATGTGCCTTCCACCTGTTCATAACCAGTAAATTTAGTCGTAATGAGATTAAATTTACAACCAGGCTTTAATGTGTCCTGTGTATCGTATAACCAGGAGCTTTTTCGTCTTTGCATACATCAGAGAATTTTACATTGACATGGCTCAAAAAAAAAGGTTGGCTATTTAGTTCAGTTGGGAGTTTATATAGATTGTCAAATGATTGTCTTGGTGAAGTATAGCAATGCCTAGAAAGGTGCATGCTGGCTATAGGTGGGTAAAAATGCAGGTTAACTATTGTATTTGTTTTACAAATCTTCACCAATCTTTATCAATTAAAACTGTTGCAGTTCTAGCAGTTCTAGTATTGTATGATTTTTTTTTTTTTTTTTTTTTTTTTTTTCCTCAGTAAAATTTCAGAAGCTTTTCAGCTATAGAACAGTGGTAAGCCAAGGAGAAAAACTTGCTAATAATTCAAATAGAAACTATTGGGGGGCAGAGGGAGAGGGATATATTTGGGCAAAGCTCAAGGGCAGGTATTTGATTTTTTTTTTTTTTTTTTTTGTGTCCTTTTTCTCATGTGAACTCTTTGAAAAGGAATTTATTTTTACTCAGATATATCTTTATATAAGAATTTGTCACATTTAAATCCTTTGTGGATTGCTTTTAGTCAGGTCTGACCTTCTCAGTTGACTGGTGAAAACTGGGATGTGGAGTTAATTTCTCTGATCTAGGAGTTAGAGTATTTATTTTTTTTTTCAAACCTCATTTTGCCTTAAGCAGTTTTGGATTCCGAAGTCTGGGTATGGGCTAAACTAAAACCAGTTTATTAGTTGGGAAGTGGGCATTAAGAAAAAAAAAAATCAATCAGTCCAAATATTAACAATTGTTTTGGAGAAATGTGAAATCTTTTTTTGAGTGGATAACCTTGTCTATTGATGCAGGGGTATGAGGGAGATGCTGTAACATGTTAGAAAGAAATGAAAGCATCTTTCAGCACATGTTAGCACGATTGCATGGGTCTTGGCCTGTCTTAAAAAGATTTCTCTCTGTAGGCTTGCTTACAGTACATGCATCATTTCACAAATCGGTGCAACTGGCACAACTACCTAAGGCGTAATGTAGGCCAATACCTGAGGTGGGCGTACATGCTAAACTAACCTTTTGGGTGTTGTGTTTGATACTACCAGAATTGTATTTAAGTTCTTACAGGTTGTACTATGTGCTTAATTTGTGACTGTGGAATGAATCTGCACAGTTGCTAAGTCAACCCCTTTCTGGATGACTTAAGTCCTTTAAATTGATAGTTCAGAGAAGAGTCTGTACTTACAAAACCATGGATCTCTTGTAAAGGTGAGGAAATGATGGCAAGAGTGCATAAAAGTTCAGTGTTTGACTGCCATAAAGACATAGGAAAATAGTGTAGATTCTAGTTAAATTCCTCTGCTTAAGAAAAAAAAAAAAGGGACAAAACAAAATCAGCAGATCTTTACACTGTGAACATGACATCTTCTTGAACGTGGGCCAATATTTGATAAGGTAGAGGATACCAAAATACCAAAGGCATTTTAGCTTAGAAGTTTTTTAAACTAACCAAACGTTTGGTATAAGGTAATAAAAAATTTGCAGGTATGTTTTGCAGAGAATTTTTGCATGCTTGAGAAGCTCTCATTGAAAAAAATTGGAAAGAATTATGTAGAGCTTTCTAAATGTACACAGAATTGTTAAGCATTAGTAATACATGCCGATCTGACATGCAGAACTGAATGTTAGATAGCATGTATGTTGTGGTTGGCATTTCACACTTCAAAATTAGTTTTTCTAAGTTTAGTGTTCTGCATGTTACATGTTTCAAGACATTAAAGAACTTTCTTATTGTAATTTTTACTTCTTGACCTAAATTAATTTTATTTGAGTAGTGGTGTGATGCAAAAATTTATGTTTAACTTCAGCTGTGTTACAAAGTATAAATTTTGCCAAGAAGTCTTTTTGGGTGAGGGTGGAGGAAGAGGAGAACTTGTAAATTGTTTTTAGACTACACCTCATACCATTTCCACAAATGGACACTTTAAAGACATTCCTGTTAGTTTATCTCCTTCTGTTTAAAATAAACAAGCCAACCTTGCTGATTTTTCTGAAACACATCCAGAAACAATCTCTTACTGTAACTTGTGCTGAAATTTCCAATAAAAGTAGATAAAACGTTAAACAGAAGAAGCTTTTAAGGCAGGAAGATCATTGACAATTCAACTGCAGTGTTACAAAAAGCACTGCCATTCTGGCCTTGCTGTTCTTGATTTTGCAATGTTATTGTAAAGCATGGTCTGGTGCCTGATGTTAATTTTCAAGGTTAAATACATTTCATCTCAGTGGGATAGAAATGAAATGGGTATCTCAGCCCCATTAAAATCTTTTGTGAAGGTTACATAATTTCTGTGTATGTACAGAATCATATAATACAAGGATGTAATTAACTGACGCTTAAGCTTTAGGCTGCTAGAAACATTAAATGTGAGAAAGGTCAGCATTTATAACATTCTTACATTGACAAACAGGTTTTAGAAAATGAGTTAACGTGTTTTTAAGTCAAGTCTGATACTGAAGTTTGGAAATATTTTAGCTGAACAGAATTCATATTTGCAGTTATAAATTCTGCAGAAGAGATGCATTTCAGTGGCAAGTGAAATAGTTGGGAGTTTGGGTTTTTTAATAAATTGAATAAATATTTGTGAATAATTTGGTGGGATGAACCTGTTAATGTGGATCATTGTGGTTTTAATTCAAAGGAAATGAGATTAGTTGCAAGTGGATGAGAAGGAAAGCTAGATGGTGGAGAAATTTCTGCTGAAATAGAAGGTTCCAAGTATCCTGAAGGTGGTGGTGCCTAACCTGAAAAGACATTTGAGGAGTTCTTCACTTAAAGAAAATACTGTATATTGCAAACAGGATTGTTGTGCAGGGCTGACCTGTTAGTTTGCTGTCAATTCTCAAGGAATGCAAATAAACTAGGTGTTTAGTTTCCCATCAGATGAGCATTAGAGATGAGGGTATGGTGATTTGCTGTTTATGTTTATACTTCCATGGACTTGAAATGGGTCCGTTCATCTAATCCTATAGCTAGAATGCAGATATTGTCAGTCTGATGCGGCTATCTCTGTTAAACTGGCAATTTACAGTGTAAAAGACTCTGAAACAGAGCCATTGGGGTAAGTGAGGTGAGCTCTCTTCCTTTGCTTTGGGCCAGTCAATAGCTGCTGCATTGTAGGGGTTGCCACATGATGGAAAGAGCTTCCTTTGAAAAACTAAACGGAGAAACTTACACTAAGATGATCTCTTGATAGGGTAGGAAAAGTTGAGTAATGAAAGGAAAGGTGTGTATGATCAGAGCTGTAATAGTATTGCTTCACCAGCTTCTAAAAATTCGGATATTATTGATAAGCAATTTTTCGTGAGTGGTTTGTTGAAGGGGTTTCCAACCTGAAGCCTGTTACCATGTGCTCCCTGTGATTAAATTAGTTCAGGTGTTTGCCCACCTACAATGAGGAAGGATTTTTCTGATCCTGAATTGCTGTATTCAGAAGACGGGAGTCTCTCCCCTCTGCAATTTGGCAAGAGGAATATGAGGCTACTGGAATGAAGCGCAACTAAACCGATCATAATCATATTAGCTTAAAGTGCTGTGTTAAGCAGAAGCATCAGTGGAAATATGCCTTCTGTGATACCTGTGCTAATTAATGGGAATGTAATTAGGAATGGCAGTATCAGAGTTGATCCAGCTTGAGCTACTACTGTTGTTTTACTGGTAGGAATAGTAGAAGTAACTGTGGTCACAACCAAAGCAAATGCTCAGTTTAGCACCTGACTTCAGTTGTCTTTACTTAAAGAAGAAAGTAGTTTCATCTATTTGTCAAAATCCCTCTTAGAAGCTATTTAACTTTTCTTCCAGTCAGGAAAGATAGATGTGTTCCTAGAAAGATGATTCCTTGCGGGCTGTAGTTTGCAAGCATAGCATTTTTGATCTAACCATCCATTACGTTTATTGTATTTCTCAACCTTCCAAGTAGAATGCCTTATTTGTCTAAAAATTCACTACAATTCCCCAAACAGGCTCTGACTGTATCTGTTGGATTTTTGGCTTGTTAAACTTAAATATGCAAAAAGGGCACAAACAACATTTCACACACACCCCCGGGATTTGCCAGTTTTCTTGGTCAGAATGTTTGAAATTACAGAGAGCTGCTGTTCTCTCTGTTAACTTTTGGCAGAAGATTACTAAAGGGAGGTGGATGGAAATGGCTAAATGGTTGGGTTTGCTTTGACAGGAGTGAATAATCTGACAGTAGTTTATGACGTTTTTATTACAACCTTGTATATGACAGGTTGACCACCCGTGGTTTTGAACCCAATGACTATGTGGTTAGCTCAAGCTTTAATTGTTAAAGATGTTACTATGATTTAATGGTCAATAAAAGAATCTTTAGATCTTTGCATATTTACAGTGCTAGTGCTTCCTCTGTCACTTTTTCTTCAGGGATCAAATTATAGCCCTATGATATTGTTGGCATCTTTTCCTATTTAACAACTTGTTAGCTACAATCATCTGGATTTGTAACAGGAAGGTTAATAATGTGATAAATAGTTTTCCCAGATGATTCACTTGAGGAAAATAACTCGGATCTTTGGATGATAATATTCAATCCTAACAGTGACTTTGTTAATTTTAATTTTGTTTGCATATAGGAGCTCAAAGTTTGATTGCACACAATCCAGTCGGAGAAGTTACTCCAGCAGATGTAGAACTGAGTTATTCTATCATACTGAAAATAGTGGTATTACTTAATCTACCATTTCCTGTAATCATTCTCTGTTTTAAGGATAAGCTGCATTCTGGGTATTTTTCAGTGAGCAAGTAAAAATATTAGAATGAGAAATACATTTAGGAAATTTATTTCTAGGCGCTCAGTAACTGTAACTATACGAAGTTGATCTGTAGACTGGGATTTTTGGAACAGGTAGTGAAAGCTAAATGGTAACAAGGAGTGTCTTGGTGCCGAATGAGATGGTCATGTTGCACCTTCCTTACCAGGTCCAATGATAAATTAGGCTTTAGGAGCAATCGGTTCAAGGGGAAAACTCTTGAGACAGTGAATTAGGTGGAGTCCAAGAAAGTTCATGATATCAGCTTATCAGCAGGAAAAATGCCAAGTAGTAACACAAAGGAAAGTGAAAGTTCAGCCAGAGTTGAAATGAGGTGGACACTGAGGGCAACTAGAGCTGCCGCTGGTTCGTTAACGGCAGTAGAATAAAGAAGTCCATATGCTTGAGGGCAGACTGCCGTTCAGAGGGGCCTAGACAGGGTGTAGAGTTGAGCACTGACCTCACGAAATCCAGCAAGGACGAATGTGAAGCCTTGCTTGTGGAATGGCTTCAGTCCCTGCACTGATACAGTCCGGGGACGGCGTGGGCGAGAGCAGCGGTACGTGCAAGGCCGGGGACGGGAGGCTGAGCGTGAGCCCGCAGTGTGCGAGGAAGAGTAACAGCGTCCTGGGCTGTGTTAACAGGAACATAGCTACT
The DNA here is from genome assembly GCF_018691265.1 of Tyto alba. Classification (NCBI taxonomy): domain Eukaryota; kingdom Metazoa; phylum Chordata; class Aves; order Strigiformes; family Tytonidae; genus Tyto; species Tyto alba. The sequence continues at coordinate 24,950,891 of NW_024881324.1, read as the reverse complement.
AGTCCGAGATGATGAATTTTCACCCCGTCCCCGGTATCTAGAACGCTGTGTTGAGTCTGGTCGTGAGCCACCGACGTTGTTGGGTTGGAGCCATTGCTGTGTGAAGGGGGGCTGAGGTAACTGGGCTTGTCCAACCTGGAGACAAGAAGGCTTCAGAGGACCTAATAGTGGCTTTTTGGTACTCAGAAAGAGGGAACCGAGGAGAAATCAAGGTCTTTATGTGTGTGGTGGGAGGAACAAGAGACAACAGTCATGAATTGAAACACGGCAGGTTTTTACTTGAAGGGCAATTGAGTACTGGGAAAGATGACCCAAGAGACGCTGTGGAATATGGCACTTGGAGGTTTTCAAGACCCAGCCGGATTAAACCCTGAGCAACCTGGTCTGACCTCAGATCTGTTCCTGCCTTGAGCAGGAAATTGTACTGTGGGCCTCCCAAGGTTCCTTCCAATCTGAGCCATTTGATATTTGGGGCCAGCACCCAAGTTGCACAGAGCCAACAGGAGCTGCTTGGTCTTTCAGGGTCCGAAGATGTTTTAGGTGCCCTTGTAGTACTTACCTGAGAGTTTTTGGATTACTTGTTTCAAGTTACAGGCTCCCGTTCACTTTCACTTAAAGGGTGTAGAGAGAATCTGAATATCCACTAGCATCTTAAGGCTTAAGGTATAGTTGGTTAAATATAGGTCTAAAGACAGCAGTAAGGCCGGCATAAAGTACTGGCTGATGTTGAAATTTTGTTTCTGCTACTGGCTGAGTGAACAAAATTAATCACTCAAACTGAGGCAGAATAGGGAACTCGTTTCTACTTTGGCACCATAGATGTATCTGCAGGACTGCTCCTCGGTAGGTGCGAGGAATTTTCCTAAGATGACATGTGAGATGTGTAGTACTATGAGTTATAATTGATTTTCAGCTATGCCAACACTAAACAAATACATTGGTTTTGAGCAAGAACATGCTGAGAATTAATTTAAAATGAAATTGAATATTAAAAAAGACTTGGAGAGTGATTTCTTCAATGACTAGTGAAAAGTTTACCTCTCACCCCCGAATCCAAATATCTCTCAAGTACTCATGTAACGTAAAAAGAATGATTTAGAAATTTAATTAGGAAAACTGGAGCTGTAACTTCTAACTCTGTGAATTTAATCCTGCAATGACACTTCTGGAAAAAATAGGAAATAAGCATAGGGATGAGATGATATGAAAGGATAGAGAAAGCGAGGACAGCGGTCAGTTTATAACTTTTTTTTACTCTACGACGTGTGCTTTTGCTTTGTGTAGGTGTGCAGGCTGTTAAACCACCGGGTGGTTTCGTGCCGTCCCGGGGGGTGTCTGGGTGTGCGGAGGGGTGGGTAGCGTGCTGGAGGGGGGGGTGGTCTCGCAGGGGTTACAGGCGGGTGCAGCTGGACCCCGTCCTCCCTGTCCCCGTGGTGGGAGCACTGGGGCCGTGCCCAGCAGTTGCTGGGGACAAGTCAGCAGTTGCAAGCCTGGCACAAATGTGCCTGCAGCCGCGAATGAAAGAGCTCCCTATGTAGCCCGTGTTTAGCTTGGAGTTAGGTAGTGTGTATAGACTCCCCCCCCCCCCCCCCCCCCCCCAATTCTTTTGGGGGATAATTGTTTCTTTGATAGGTTTTTTTCCCCCACACGATGTTGGCGAGGCCAGCGTGTAACACTACATAGATACTTGTTGGCCTGTCACAGTGAGCTGCGTTCATATTCAGCAGTAAACCCTGCCATCCTGTTATAAGTTGAATTGCTCGCATAGTTGGCATAGTCTTACTGAAGTAATTGCTGATGTATGGAGCAGTGTTGCATGGTAAAACACTCTTTCAAGTGCCTGAGTCACGTTAGAGGCATGTTGTCTGGAAATGGCTAAAAGAGATTCCTTGTTGGTTTCCTTTGTACTCTCATTTCCTGAAGAACGGGGTGGGGGGTTTAGTAATTTTGGTTTTGTGTAGCAGACTGACGTGGAATTGGGGTGGCCCTCAACTAGGACAGCCCATGTCCATGGTCTGTCAGGAAAGGTGTCAGTGCTGCCGATTGATGCGCTTGCTGTGACACAGATCAAATGTTTTCCCATCTGTATAGCTAACTGTCAGTGACACACTTAGATACACACACCAGGGAGGCATTCGATTACATGGTGAGAGCAGGCAAAATAGCTGAAGAGGAGCCTGTCCTTCTCAATTTGCTTAAAAAAAGTTTTTCTTGGTCATAATACTATTTTTTTTTTTTTTTATGAGCTAATCTGCTGTTAGCCGCTTTAACAAAATCATGCTGTTTTGTTTGGAAGTCCTGGAGACAAAAGGCAAGGTTCATGAAGTATTGGCAAACGTATGCAGAAATCTGGAAATTATCTGTCTTGCTCCTAGTTTTGCTCTACAAGTTGTTAAACAAATCTGTGGAAGACCAGTGCTGACAGGGAAGCTGGAATCTTTGTCTGCCCAAATGCTTCTGCTGTACAGAACAGTAGTGAGTAATATTCCAGATTACAATGAGAGAGAAAGCAGTGTCTTAATTCAGGGTCGTAATTTTAAATGTCTTTGCGTTCTTTAAGAATCCAAATGGCAATGTCTAATTTAAAGCAAATAAGCATATGCCTTTTTCCTTGGTGTAAATTGAGTAACTTAGATAACGGGGAGGCCACATTTGAGTTCAGCCTTTCCTGAAGCATTAAGACAACAGCCTGTGAATAAGGTTTGAGCTGTAGTCTGATAAGATGTGGCCCTTCACCAGAGCTGTCCTGGAGTGGAGACTTTGAGTCAGTTTGTGCTCCAGTTACAGCCTGGATTTCTTGTGCTAGCATGTGTGTGCCCTGTGTCACTGTGAGTCAGTCTTGGAAAATGGCAATTAAACTGAAATTTTAACACTGTTTTTAATAGCCTGTATTTGTCAACCCAGCCCAAATGAACCGGTTTCTTCTAACTGAGTGCAGTAATCTCTCATACTCACAGCTGGCATTAAGAAGTTTAAATTCATAGGTCATATTATTATCTAGTTATGTTGGCTTTTTTATTAGAGATGATGAAGTAATGGAGCATTAGATATCTTTAAGGTGAAAGCAAGCAGGATATTTTGTTCTTTACCACTGCAATTTATCTCACGTTTTATCATCTAGTGCTGTAGGCAGGAGTTGTTACCCTACTAATACTTTGTTTGTTCTTAAATAAATTTTTGGTGTAGAGCGTTATCTAAAACTTAGTTATGTGTTATGTTGAAATGATAAATTTATCAGACAGTTAATAGTTCATGTTATTTGTTTATATCTCTAGAGTAGTAACTAGACAGAATACTGGGGTCTTGATAGGGTTATTTTAGTTTTGTTTTGGAAGAGATTTTTCTAGTGGTTTAGAGATCAGGATAAACTTTAAATATATCACTCCAGTTTTAATTTTCTAAGGCGGTGTGTATGTATTCATTTAGGTCATGGCAGTATCTTCAGAAGGATAAGCATTTCAGAAACTGGGATGTGGATATTCAGGGATAGTTGAAGGATTCTGTTTCATGCAAATATAACTAGAGATGAAATGATAAAGGAAATAATTCTAGATTTTGTTATATATTTATGTGGGATCTACTTGCTTGCCATGTACACTGAAGCTGTTTATGTAACGAATGTTTATTGTTGTACCATGATGATTAGATAGTAGAATTCATAAAAACAAAGCATAGGATTAAGTTAAACAGATGATCCAAATACAAAAAAAAAAAAAAAAAATAATTGCAGGTCTTTGAAGTTGACAGCTCTAAAGTTGGCAGTCATAACTGCATAACTGAGAACTGCTAGTGAATGTCCAGCTAGTGTTCAACTTCTACAAATGAAACAGTAGGCTTGTGTAAGATGAGTGGGCAGAGAGAAGGTTGACTGTTGAGTTTAAATTACATTGGCATTGCATATTTTATTTTTTGTCGCTTGTGGTGTACTGTATGAAGGGTGGCTTAAGTCCAGACACTCCGGTGGTGAACTCCGTTACTCAGTTTTATTGGAATGTCATTGCCTAAAGTACAAACATTAGAAAGTTCAGATTATTAAAGTGAAAATTTAAATAAGGAATTAGAAGTCTTATTTATAATCATTTGCTTGTCATAGATAAAAGCTATTAATATTTTATGTATTTATTCGCAGTAGCGGTCCTTTCTGTTGTTGAGTTCTGCAGCTACAAGATTTCTAGCGCATGACACCAGACTTGTTTGTAGCCAGGGAGGAGACTCTGGTTTTAATCTGTCCTCCGATCTGGGAACAGTTGCATCTAGGTATTACACGGGATTAAATAGCAATCATTGCCAAAGCCTATTTGGTAGTAAATTCCGGCAGAGCAACTGTTAAGCACACTGACAGTCAGGCAAACTGTGCAGACAGAAGATACGCGTTGACAAAGATGACTTGGATTTTGAACATGTATTGTACCTTTTTTCATCCAACTGCTCACACAAGACTAGTTGAAAAACGCTTTAACTTGGAAATAGAGCTTCTTGGAGAAGATATAAACCTAGTAGTTATGGTAACTATAGCAAATTCACTGGGATCTTGAATTCAAATCTGAGTTTTTGAAATCAGGATTGATTTTTCCTGATAAAAGGATAAGGATTTCATTTGCCGTTGTTCCCAAGCATTGTTTACTTTTTCCATTCTGTTGGCCACAGACACATTGAGCCTCTGGAGCATGAACAGTGCGTTCTCATAAATGGGATAGAAAACAAAAAACTGGTGTATTGATACTACTGAATGGTAAGTCATTTGAATATTTCTTGAACTTTTGCCTCATAATGGCACGTTACCGTATAATATTCAAAATTAAATTGAATGTGTAGCTATAATATGGTAGCATCCTCTCTACTTGTATGTTAGTTAATGACCTTGTAAGAAGGAGAAACAGAAAACATAGCTATGGTGGGTGAAGCTTGACAGTGCTTCTTGACAATGTGTCAAAGCAATTCTGTATTCTTTTACTCCCCAAATAGATGTGGGTAACACTTCATGTTTTAGCGTGATGTAAGTGATAATGGCAGCTATGGTATTAGGTGTCAATCAAAATGGTGTGCTTGTAATATTAGTCATCTGCTGAAGGGAGCATAAATGTAGATACTGAGCTCATTATGAAGAAGGAATGCCTGTGGTGTGTTCTGGGCAAATAGCACTTCCAAGTAAATGAAGAAAATTCTGGAGATAAGGATGTAGACAGATAAGCTAATGGCTGCCAGTGTCAAAATAGCATTGCTCACCTGACAACTCTTCATTCAGGGACGATCTTTGAGCCAGGAGCAACACAGCAGCTCTAAGCAGCGCAGTTTCTTGCTCTAAAGCTGCTATTCTGAAAAGTGAAAAATCAGCATTGTAGCTGAGTAGTGTGAGGTAGTAATTCTGGCTTTTGTAATTTGATCTGTTATCTCCAGTGGTTTTCCAACAAGTGCTCTTGTCTGCTTCAGGTTAATTTTATTGTAATGCAGGGTTTCCATCATACTTCCCTAAAAAAAAATATTTCCCTCTTTTTGGATTCAAGAAGGATCACTGATGATCTTTCCCGATTGAAAACTCTAGTTGGCATATGACATACTTTGCTTGGGCTTGCCACAGTATGTTAAAATTCAGACTCACAGCTCAGCTTCTAATGTGTGGTACCCCTGAATAGAAATATATGGGTGCAGTTGGTTTATCTAATTTAGCTCACCTTCTGTTTGTTTGATGGGCTGAAATTTCAGAACTGGATCAGCTCCATGGTCTGGTACTAGAGCCAGCTCTTAGTCTTCACTAATATGGTTCTGTTCTACCTTAGAAGTGTGCAGAGATACCAGGTGTGTATTGAATGAGTAGATCATATTTTCTCTTGTTTTTTGATTGTAAATTTAAGCATGAGGGATTTTTCTTTTTCTAAGTCCGCATTATGCATGTTTTTTGCTGTGTAATGTATTGCTTTCTGTTAATTATAAAAAGTGACTTTGTTAGAAGTTCAGTAAGTTGAATGTTTTTTTGGGGGACTAAATACAGGCTCTCCTTTCAAGACTATTCCACAGCTGAAATCATTGGGGTTTTTTGTGTACTTTCCAAGTTGGTTAATTTAAGTTGGGTTTTGGAAGAGAACTTGCAGAGTTTTACTCAGAGGTAAAATACTGATGGTTCCTTAAATAATTTGTTTAGGTGCTTGTTCAAAAAATAAATTGCATTTCTTTAGTTTAAACATCTGTCTGATTTAAGATAACTTTTTCAGTCATGGATTACTTTGTCAGCCTTAGAAAGTCATTGTTTTCTAATTTCGGTTGTGCTTCTTACAAATTCACTGCGTATCTGAGAGATTTTCATGGCTGTCACTATAAAAGTATTTTGTATTGTTTTTGAAAAATAGCTCTCCAACCAGCTTATTCAACGTTTTAAAGTTGTTGTGTTTTTTTGGTTTTTTTTTTTTTTTTTTTTGCTCTTGATGGAGCAGTGTGTTAGTAAAAAGGATGCTTGTTGATGTCCCTGTGTCTTCATGTTGGAGATACACATAGCTCTGTGGATGGAGTGCCTTGATGTTGACCAATAACTGACAGTCAGCCTTCTTGTGAGGGAGGCAAAGATGAGTATTTCAACTTAATTTTTTTTTAACAATAGCCAAAATGTGACAAATCAGTTACATATACTTGACTTACATGTGTAAGTCTGTATGCACTTGACTTGAACGAAGGGTTGTTTTCTTTCACCTTGTATTTAGCTCAACTGTCTGTCCTGCTTTGAATTTGTATCTGGAAGTCTGCATACTCACCTGCCGCGTGTGTTGGGTTATGTTTGTGAAGACAGTCTCTTTCTGATAGAGCATGGTAGTTTTAATAGCCTTCCTTTTTTGAGGTCGTGAAGAATTCTATTTATATTGAAGTTTTCCTGTATATCGTTCTCTCTCCTCCCTAAAAGTGAAACTTCCCTAAAATATTTTTCTCCCAGATGACATGTCCGTTTCAGTGGGGAGATCTCCATTTGTTCAATTACTTTATTTTTAAACCAGTTTGTCACTGGACAGCAATAATTGATAAACAGGATTTAATGCATGGGAACTTCTGTTCAGACTACTGACATGATGGTGGTTAATCAAACTAAGAATCCCCAGCCTGCTTTCAGTAATTATCATAAAACTCTGGCTTAAGCTGGCACTGTCACCAAAAGGGCATATTGACTGAATTATGCTCTTGATATAGTGCGGTTGCATGGAACTTGACAGAACCCATTCCTTGGCTTTTGCTGTGTGCCAGTGCACGTGTGCACACATGTATACCCCATCCAATCATTTAATGAGCCATCAGTAACTGTTTGCACAGACGTCTGTACCAGAAAATTAAAATATCTTCGTTTCATAGCGGACTTCTGAGTTAGCACTTGGAATTAAGGCTTAGTGCTTAACAGTGGGGTATCTCCTTTTTGGAAAACTGTAAGTAGCTACAAGTAACTTGCCTCTAGATCTTTGTGGTTAGTCCACCGACTGCCAGTGGTTAGTTCCTGCCCACCCTGACTGTATCATATTGCATTAATATATTTGATAAAAGGAGTTACAGTGCCTGGTGTAATTAAGCTTTTAATTCAGTTGTAATCAGTTGGTAGGTGCTGATAGACTAACAAGTAACAACACTGGGCTGATCTGGTAAAATGGAAGCAGACTGTAGAAAATTTTACTTCCAATCTAGAGGCTCTGTAGCAATTATTTCCTGCTATAATTGTTATCTAAGAGTGATTCATTTTTTTGGACATTGCAAAGCAAGTATTCAGTGGAGGTAAAGGGCTATTGCTCAGAATCATCAGCTATTTAAAACCTTAGTTTATCAACAACAACAAAAAAGGGAAATCACAGTAAACTTGACTGTCACATTTAATTGGAAGTCTTTGTAAGAAATCAGGTTTTTAAATACCAGTATCTTTAATGTGGAATAGTACGCTTGAAATGGGAAAGATCAAAAAAAATCTGATAAGGTCAGGGAGTTTATATCCATAGAAAGTCATTGAGCCAATAGCTTAAAGAATTAACAATTAAAAAAAATCTGGATTTAAGAATCGTAATTTTAAAAGTTATTTTAATGGCAACTGATTACCCAAAGAGATCAAAAGCAGGCCTTGAGTAAGGATGGGATTATCGCACATCTGCCAGCAACAGGCTGCTTTGGTAGGCAATTTAAGCTTCTGATACTGATCTTATCTGAGCAGCACTTTGGACTCATTCAGAGTGTTTTCTCACACATCCAAATAAACTTTAGATTTTTGGTTTTGATTCTTAAATTTATCTTCCTTTTATAAAATGATTACTTAATAACAAAGCTGTCAAGAAGGCAAATAGAGATGCTGCAACTTGGATCTTTAGCATCATCATGCATATTGTTATTTCAAGCGTAAGTGACAGAGTAAGTCCTGTGAGTTCAAAATTTTACTTTTTATGAGTCTCAAGTACTTCACTTCTGTTTTCTCCACATGCTGAGAGTGTAGTACAATTTTTAGTCTGCTTTGAAATCAGGGCAGTTTTGTTGCCGCTAACAGTATTAGTGTTCTGACAGAAACACATAGTGCTGGCTTACTTGCTGCTTCTCTGAAGAGTTACAAGCCGTGGAGTTTGTGTTTGCTCAGTTACTAAATTCATAACATCTGCAATGTACTGATTTGAGCTAACTGGGATAAATTTGTATACAATCGAGTTGTATACGGTAATAGTCTAAGTCTTGCTTCTGATCCTCATGAGAACAAAAGTATACTGAGTCAAAGCGTCTGCTGGAGGGAAGGGTCTCCAGACATCTCAAGCTGATGTGCATATACTTCAAGTTCTGTTAGGTAACTTCTCCAGAGGACTAGCCCTCCTGATACATGTTGTGAAGAGAAAATGGACGGTAGATAAAATGCTCCATCTACTTCTATTAATCATGTGATCAAGTAGTGCTAATGAATTGATCTATCGATGGCATGAGCAAAGCTGATGCAGTGGTAGTGGGGATAAAGTGTAACAGGAGAACTGTGTGCATAAGTGACTTGGGATGTTCTCGTGTATCAAATGTACTAGGCGACGCTGGTCATGCAGGCTCGTGCTTAGTTAGGGACACGTGAAGGGAGGCTGTTGTGACACAGCAGCTATCAATAAGGAAGACTTTTATTGGAGAAGCTGCAGTCCAGGTCTTGCAGTCTTCTAACTGGATGTTCTGCAACACGATGGACAGACTACATCCGTTAGCTGTCTGTACACTTTCAAATACCCAAATGGCTTGTGCTGGAAAAGAATGTGATCGTACTTCACGTTCAAGCTTTCCATTGCTGTCAGGCTAAAAAGACTCAGTAAACCTCTGAAGTGACTTAAATTTTTGTTTTTGTTTTGTTTTGAATAATAGTAGATATGGGAGTTTGGCAATTTGAATGAGATGTCAGGGTGTTGGAGTTCAAAAAATAAGAATGCTGTCACATGACTTGTCTACAACAAAAGTGGCTTTATACCAAAAGCACTTCAGTATAGAATGCTTCTCATCTAATAATGTGTAAAAAGAAAAATATTTGCCAAAGTAAATTATGTATCAACTGTTGCTGTGCTTGAATACTGCCCTAAACTTGTGTTTTAACCTGATGAGATGGTGTAAGAGTTGGGGGGAGAAATAATAAATACAGTAGAGACGAAAATAGCTAAAGAGAAATCTAATTTCGTATTTGTTACTTTTCTACTCTATGGAAGTTAATTTTTCTAATTAAGCTTGCTGGGTCATTTAGAAGTATACCTATGAACTGCTAATTGGTTTTAGAGTTTAAAAATCTTCAGAGACAATGTTGTGTATCTCTAGTCATGTCAGGAACCAAAGACATGAAGGCAGAGGCATTGTTAAAATCTTACCTAGTGCTTTTAAAAGGCATTGTAGACTTCTGAAGTAATACATTCATATATGTGCTGAAGTACATTGCTGCTTTTTAATGCAATTAACGTTAGCTACTATTGTTGTATTAAAGAGCTTTTCCAGGAAATCGTATGCGTTTAGAATTTTGTGTAGAGTGAGTCAGTGTTGCAGAAGACCAACAAACCTGTTTCAATTGAGCCGAAATTAGGTTGGGTTTGGGAATGTAATTAAAATATTATAACTTACAGTGCTTGAATCATTGTCGTTATCCTGATTTGCAGATAGTATCACATGGCACCTATGCCATGCTATATAATGTTGGTAAGTCTGAGCACGTTCTTTACAGGCATGGATCAGAAGTGCTAGGACATGCCCATGTGACGAATGCCCTCTATTGAAATAAAATAATTGGGAAAACGTTTGCCAGTGGTGGTATTTTGCAGGTAATGCTACGGAGGTGGATGGCTGGATAGTTTGGGCATATAACATCTTTGTATTGTCTGTGCTCTAGAAGGCTGAAGAATGAAGCTGATGGGTGAATACGTGCTGCCAGTGCTAACAGAAAAGTAACAACCCACACTTTCTTATTTTAATGAGAGCAGTCGTATTGGGGTCCATAGATTTGATGTTAAAACTTCGAGGGTGAAATAGCGGGAGCTTACAAGTATTTGTTAAACAGGATTTGTTGTGCTGGCAAGGAGTAGGAAGTGGTGAGTTGCAGTCAAGTTTAAACAGCTTTTGTTTAGTTTGGTCTGTAAAATGAGCGAGGTTTTGCATGTGAATTTTTTTTTTTAATTGGAGAGCTTGATTAGCAAACTTGTGAACGTAATGCAGTGCCCCAACTTTCAAGTAGCAGTTGTTCCCAAAGAGATTTGTCACTTATTTTAATAGATATTGTTTGAATATGCATGCCAATATTAAAGCTATAGAAACAAACAGTGGGATATGTGAGTTCCTTTGGAACCTTGTGTCTACGGGCTTCTGTCTTAAATAGGATTTGGAGCTGTTTGGTCTTCTCTGTCTCAGTATTGCGTGTGCCACATAGCTTCAAGCTCGCCTTTATTAAGGGTAATTTAGTCATGATTTGAGGACAGGTGAGCTGGTGAGAAATTCTTCCCTGGTTTTGAGTGCCGAGTTTGGGAATACGCTTCTGAGCGGAGTCGTGGAAGTGCACATGCTGCATTCATAGTAATGTGCGTCCGTTTTACAGAAATGGATGGAAGTGGAGGGCAAGGTGTTAATCATGTTCTCATTAGAGTAACATAGAAGGAGCCGAGTAAGTGGAGTTTGGGGAGAAGGCCACCCCGCCTCGGTTTCGGTTAAATTTGCGTGGTGCAGGAGCGGTGGTGTTTAAACGTGGCTCTCGGGGGATCCAGGCTGCTCGCCTGTCTCGGCTGAAGGGAATAAACCTGCCGGAATAAATCGGATAAAAGGAGGAGGCAACCTCCCTTCCTTGGGCACGGCAGTCGGCGAGATCCCTTCCGTCGACGCCCGAGTGAAATCCCGTTCTGCGGGGCAAAACGTGGGAGGAGGGGGCGGCTGGGGGGCTGATGGCTGGGGGGGGGCATGCCACGCGTGGGGGCCCCCGCCGCTTCGAGGTCAGCCTCCCTGAGGTTCTTTTTTTTTTTTTTTTTTTTTTTTTTTTTTGGTGGGGGGGGGGGGAGCCCCCCCACCCTCTCGCGGGCTTGGGGAAGGGGGGGGGGGGGGCGCGGCTGGGTCCCCTTGCACAAAGGCGGTGACGTCATGGGGCCGCCCATTGTCTCGCGCGGGGCAGCCAGGCGGTCACCGCTGACGTCATCGGCGGGCAGCGGCCCTTCCCGGCTGCCACGGGCTGTGAGCTCCCTCGCCCTTCTGCAGGGGGGCCGGGGGGGGGGGCAGGTTGCTGTTAGCAACCGCTCGCGTATTAAAAGTGCAATACCCGAGCATTAATCCCCCTGCCGACTCCTGGTCGGTATTCTTGTATTATTTATTATTATTAATTATTATTATTATTATTATTATTATTATTATTATTATTATTATTATTATTATTATTATTATTATTATTTATAAGTGGTTCACGCGAACCAGTGCCATATCTTAATCAGCATTTTCAATGAAATCCACTCAGTAAAAAGATAAAAAAAGGAGAGCAGGGAGAAGCTCTGATGGAAAACTTTATTTTTTTTTGTCCCCCCCCAGCCTCTAAATGCTTCTAACATTCGCACACCTGAAGCCGAAGGGGCTGCATAAAACAAGCAGCGGGTGATTCTTTTTCTCCGTTGTTGGAATCAATATGGACTCGACTGTTTTTACGGCGCGGGAGGAGGAGAGGTGTGTCTCCCGTCCTCCTCACGTTGAGCTTTTTGTACGCGCGCTGTAACGTAGCAGAGAAGCTGGGGCTCAGCCTGCATTGCCTGTAGCTCGAGCTCCTGACAGCTGCAAATTAATAAAACAGGAATTTGGAGAAATGAGCACGGTGCAGAAATCAAGTTGTTTGACATACATTTTGTTGCAAACTGCGAGTTTTGCCACAGAAGGAATATAAAATGTCGTGCAAAAAAAAAAAAAAAAAAAAAAAAAAAAGGAAAAAAGGAAGAAGGTGGGGGGAAGGAAGGGAGTATTCAACAAAAAATGGTTGTCTGAGTCTCCAAGTATGTCATCTCCAAATATGAATGTAACCAAGTCTAATTTTTGCATATGAATTTCCATAAGGTGATGAAAGTGTTGTGAAAATGTGTGCATATTAAAAAAAAAAAAAAGGTGGAGAAAAAGAAAAAAAATTTTAAAAAATAAAACCAGTAAATGCCTAATCTTGGAGTATATGAATGATAGGAAGCCCAAAAGCAATACTTTGTGCTATAAAAAGGCATTTCTTCTGAAGAATATGCAGTCTGTTTTTTGGTATTTTGATTGATTTCAGGGCAGATGGAAATAGTTCTTCCTATTGTTGCTCAGGATAAAACAATGTAGGGCAATTTTCAATCTGTTTTAACTTGCTTATTTTTACGGCCCTTGCTGTAGTCTTCATCAGTTTCAGTGTAGAAAGAGATTTCTCCAGATGGTGGTTTTGGAACAAGAGCCAAAGGACGTGATCTAAAATGTTACGTTCCAGCTGTTGCTGCGCAGAATTTAGAAGCTACTGCCTTCCACTTGATCTGTGTTTTGAACAGAAAAATAAGTCAAATTGTTTATGGACCTCGTTGTTAAAACAACTGCGTGTTAAAGCAATCTTTTATAGGCGATAGGGTGCCCTCCTGAGAGCCCTGGCAGTGTAGACCCCTTGTGCTACGAATGTCTCTAGCAACAGTCAAGAGAGAGCAGCGTGCTGCTGCTGTGTTTGAACAGCACCACAAAAAAGTTTGCCATCTCAGCAGGGCAGGGAATTGGAGTATTGCAGCGCTTAGAGATGGATGAGCAGTTCCCACCAAAACAAACCGTCTCCCAACAACGTCGGTAGGACAGCAGGAACGGACGGAACATCCCAGATGGGTAGATACATTGGAGAACACAGTTCCTCCCTCCCCACCCCAGCTTCAAAGTGAGGAAACTGCTCAGAGTTTGATGGTCTCATCTTAAATTTCAGTTGAGAAAGGGATGCTTGTACTTCTGGCTCATGCATTTTTATAGGATCTAAGGGTGATTCAGGTTGGGAAGGACCTCATTACAAAATACGGGTAACGCGAAGGTTCCTGTTACTCGGTGAAAAGGAAATTGCAGATTTTTAACAGAGTGATTTAGGATTTGGAGTGTTCTTCAACTTTGGTTCATAAGGCAGCTCTTCAACAAGTTTTGCAGTACACACCTGAGGTAGCTAGTTTCCCAGTAATTGCTCTTTCTTAACTGAGGAATAGATGAGTATGTAAGTTTCCAGAAAAGGATGGTTACTCACTCAGTGAATTTGATCTTGCACTGAGTATTTGCTGTCAACTACACCAGTAGCCTTTCCTTATCCCACATCCATCTGTATGACACTGTGTTCCCCCCATAATTTGCAGTCGAGAGAGGTGTGTCCTGGTCCACGGAGCTGTTGAAAACAGTAACAGAGAACCTCTTACACTTAGCAAAAAATGCCAAAAGCTGGTGTAAAGCGCTAGTAATTCTGATGAATCTGATTTTCTTACTTCAGGGCAATTTCTAAGCTGTCCAGTTCTGTCAGGTGCCACGTGCTAGCACTGCATACCTGCCTTGTACTGATGTGGGGCAATTCCCTGCAGCACGTATGGAGAAGTGTGTAGGGTGCAGAGCAAACCAGGAAGAGGAGGGACATTTCTGCGAGCTGTCATGAGTAAAGCGAGTGAGGTTTGAAGGTGTAACGTTTCCTGATGCATGGATCTTGAGCCTGATCAGAGCTGAAGGGAGTCAAAAGCATACTCACGTGATACTCCTGGAATTGCTTGAAATTCAGGACCGGGTTCTTAATGTTAAATGAATAGCTGTTAGCTACAGCAAATACTTTGCTTAAGCTCATGACTACGACTGCTGGAACAGCACTGAAATCACGCCCCGCTGGTTGTATGCCCGTGAGCTGTGTCCTTGCTGGAATCACATGGAGGCTTTAGAGTCTGGACTGAGAAAAAGTGAATGAATAACTAGTGAATGCCGAGGTTACTAATGTTGCCCCGTGATCTGTATGTCATTTAAAAAAACCCAGCTGATGGTTCCTCATTTGCTCCTAAAAAGACGTACGGTCTTAAAGATGCCATGACAGGCATACTTAAAAGTTAGTGTTCCTGAGATGGATTGCCATTATACCTTTTGAAACTGGTCATCTGCAAGCTCACAAAACTTCAGAGAAGAGAAAAGAATTGCAGTCTTTGCCATAATTTCCCTGAGTTCTCTTGCTTTGTTGCAATGTGCAAGATGGTGTGAGATTGCTGAGCAGCAATGAATATAGGCAATGTCTATAACGGGAAGCAATAACAGTGCAGTTGGTGAATTGACGGCTGTGATTGCTCCATGAATCCTTTACTTGCTTACAAAAGTATGAATTTATAGTTAAGCCTACCATAAAAATGAAATCGACACTTCAAATACTTGAGGTAAAATCAAGGAAAGCTATTGGTAATCCCATACATGCACTAACTTCAGTTACCTTTTGCTTCCCTTTCCCCAACTCTTTGGGTTGTATTCTCAATTAGCGCTTTTTTTTTTTTTTTTTTTTCCATTTTCTGCTTTATGGAAGTGCAGTTTTCTTTCTCACCTTTACCTCAGTAGTCTGATTTCATTTATAAACCCAAGAATTTGTGGAAGTCAGCAGTCCTTTTTTTTTTTTTTCTTTTCCCAAATCTGATTGAAGGAAAGAATCAAATGGTTCTACTGACTTAATCTGTATCTGTACTGGTTTCTATGTAGTAACTTCAGAGTAAGGATGTAAAAGGCTTCACAATGGCTGTTTGTGAATCTCCTCCTATCTTGTTGAAAATTATTTTTCATGGAATAATACTGTCTTTAGAAATTTCTCCACTGTCCTATTTTAAAAACCTCTTCATGGCAAAATGGGAGAATAGGAACCTGCTTTGTGCTCTCTTTCTCTTTGTGGACACTTGAAAAACATGGGAGGTAGTGTGTAAATGAACTGGCAGCTGAGGTTTATCATATACAGTTGCTCACTGATAAGCAAAGTTGAAGTGGATTTCCAGGATTTAAAATCAATGTCGTCATCTTGTGATATGGGGGAGGAAAAAGGGCAAGTAATGAAACGTAAGCAGTTTAATAATGCACTAATTTTATTTCATTTGAGCTTCTGTATGCCTACATTTTGTTTTGTTTTGGTGTGTGGTTTTTTTTTTGTTTTGTTTTGTTTTTTTTTTCTTTTTACATAATTAACTAGAAGGCAATTTTTCTGGAAATGTAGCTAGGATGGCTTTATAATTAAAGGGAAGAATAGCTCAGATTGCAGAGTCATGTAGTTGATGTTATTCATGCAGTGAAATAGAGGAAATGCTAAAGATGGCAACATCTTGGATTCTTTTTTGTTTAAATGTTGACTAGCTACAGTTTTGAGGTTTTATGTTCCAAGGTGAAGCTTAATCAACACAAAAGGACCGGTGGATACAAGAATAGTTCAGGGTTCCTGCTGTCCTGCCTGGCTGCAGGAAGTTGCTGCTTGGCAAGGCAACAGTTGCCTCCCCACCCATGGAAGTCGTTTTATCTCTGGTCTTCTAGCAAATATTTCTTTCCAGTTATGTCTAACATAAATCAGTCCAATTATTACTTAACTCCCTAGTTACCTGAACTGTGCATTGATGTAGCGGTTCTGGGTCTCTCTATCACAGCTGTTATATATATTTTTTTTTTCCCTCCTTAGTATGGTGTGTGGATTTTTGAGCAGAGTCCTCTCAGAGCAGATCCTTTGAAATGAAGAGAGTAACTCACTGGACGAGGTTCCTCTGGTTTGTGATGGGATTTCTGTCAAAGAAGAGGTTGGGGATTAGAAGGCTGGTGCTGGAGGGAGCAGCCTGGCAGATAAGGCACTAGTTTGCTGTTGATGATAGAACATACGGGGCCAGTCCTCTGAATTCCAAAGAGAGCCTAAAGCATCGACATATTCTGGGGTTGAGCCTAGCTTTTTTGTTTGTGTATGAAAAGGTCTGGTTTTAGTGTTGCAAGGGGAAAAGCAGTTGTGGTCTTGAAGACGAGAGTTTTCAGCAGGATGACAGTGTTCCTTTTTTTTTTTTTTTTTTTTTTTCCTAGCCATGTTTCAGAACAGTTTCAAGTCAGTTGTGTGTGACAACAATGGATGAATGCTTCATCCGCCTCTTAGCAGAGGTGCTGCTCTTAGCTTCAATTTCCGAGTTTTTTTTGCTGTCTTAATTTCTGTTTCTGTGATTTATGCTTGTTGCCATAACAGAAGGATGCACATCACTAAAGGTATCTTCAAAGCAACAAAGACTCCTTTGTTCCTGGGGCAGCGATGCACCTTTGGGGAAGCTGTTTCGTATCGCGGTTCTGTAATCAAACTGTTAGCGTAGAAGGTGTGATTAAGGCAATTTTATCTGCTCCCTTTAATTGTGTGGCTGACCAGTTACTGACCACTGCAGCGCAAGGTAATGAAGAGTTATCTTGCCTCCTGTGTCTGAAGGATGCCTCAGCCCCAAACCAGCACAGCATTTGTCTTGGACGCGTGAGCTACCGCACAGGGTGCCCTGTTTCTGTTGCTGCTCTAAAGCTGATTTGCTCGCCGGCTTTCGGTGCCCGTAGGAAGTTTCAGCAAGTTGGGGACGCAGGGGAGCAGCAGTGGCAGGAACACGGTGATTTCCCAGCAGAAAGTGGCTCCTCTGCACTGGATTCCTGTCCCGTCCCCCGGGCAGGCAGCGGTGCAGCTCTGCAGCCCGGCCTTTGCCGTGGGATTTGGGGAAACCTGCAGCCCGAGCGAGAGGGGCCTGTGCTGGCCATTTGGGCAACTCCGAAACCTCCTAGGGGTGATGCCTCTACCCGGGAATTAGTGTCTTTTGATGGGTCTTTTGACTCGAATAAATGAATATGCTGCAGCAAAACCTCTCAGTTGCGTACAGCGTGAGCAAAAAGATTAGTCCAGACGACGAGTTGGTTCGGTTTGTCTGGCGGAGGGCAAAGGGGAGCTGGTGTGTTTGTGGGAAAGGCTGCTCCGTTTCCCACTGGATGCATCTGTATAAAAAGTTGAGGTGACCTTCTTGCTTCTTTCTTGTTTGAATGCTTCAAAGGTCTTTTAGTTGTGTGACACAACATCTCAATAACTGCTTTGCGATAACAGACCGTTTGAGTAGAGGCCTGCGCTGCTGTAACTCAGGATATTGGGTGATTCTGGAAGCTTCACGGTGGGGGGGAAAAATAATAATCTCTGAAATGGACTACTTAGCCGTGTGTTACTTAATCTACTGGAGTTGAATATTAATTAGCATAATTTGAGCTTTTTCCCTCTTGGCTTGGTAGCTAGGGAGAAGTGTCCGTGTGATGTATGAGACAACAGAAGGGCGTATACTACCTATTAAAAACGTGAAACTGCAGAATGAGCGTTCCTTTAATTGGTATTGAAAATAGCAAGGGTGGTTTCCCCGCTGAGGGCTAAAATTGTCTTTAAAAGGTATTAGCGTAGGATTTAGGATTAAACCCGACGGTTTTCAAGCACAACCGCCGCCTTATTGGGCGACCTGGCCGGGGGGGGGGGGGGGGGAACACCCCGACTGGGTGCCCCGGCCGCGCACAGGCCCCGCTTGGCGGCGGGAGCGAGCGCGGGGGCGGGGCCGGCCGCGGAGCGATGACATCACCCCCGGGATCACGTGATGCAGCCGGCTGGCGCGGGGGCTGCCGAGCCGTGCAGGGCGAGAGCGGTGCGGATTATTTATGGCATTTCATTTGTGTGCGGTATATGCCTCTTTTTTTTTTTTTTTTTTTTTTTCTCCCCCCCCCCCCCCCCCTTACAATAAATCCTCATAATCGCAAATATTTTGTGCCGTAGAGGCTTTAAAAAAAGAGGGGGAGGACCCACCCCCAGACCTTAAAACCTGTTTATATTGATTTTTTTTTTTTTCCTTCTGTTATTACTGTTGGACAGAAAAACATGATGCTTTCTTGCCGTATTCACCCTTTTTGCTCCCCAGCATTCTTTCATCAATTGTAATCCCCACAGTCTTTTCACTTAAGCTTTAACGCTGCAGAACTGGAATAAAAATAGGCTGTTTAGAGCAGCAGGAATATGATAATCCGAGGCAGTCAGCCTTAGGGATATGCAGATCCAGAACATGAGCCAAGCACTAACGTATTTGCTAGGGTGTTTACCTTGAGCAGCCCCTTAATAATCAAAGAAATGCTCGTTAAATGTTTCTTGCTTCTTACATGCCACGGGCAAAGTAAAATGTGCAGCCACTGTGCATCATCTGAGGTGAAGTAGTTTAAGGGCTTAGAAAACTGAGGAAGCAAGTTGCAGTAACATCAATGTCTTGGGTAATTTTGAGCTAAGATAGCAAAGTACAGCACTAGTTTCTGCATGCTTTTTAGGTGAGGAGAAGGTATTTTCTACCTCTAAATTTACTGTAAAGAAAAGGAATTGCTATGGTTGATGTGAAAGCTGAGCATGCTAAATTGGCATTAAGCTTATGGTGGGTAGCTCGAAGCACGTTAAAAAAAATTTTATTCTGGAAGGGTGCCTGTAGCAGTCAACTGAAGCCCAAATATTTCGAGGTGGAAAAAAGGTATTTGCTGTCTTTTTAGATGAGTTATTTAAGCCCATGGTTTTTCATAAAGTCTCATTTAAAGCTTTAGCCCATGCTAAATGAAAACTTTAAATTGTAGACAGTTTCCGTAAAAGGTTGATAACCCATAGCGAGTACTCGGGAGGAAGGAATAATACGAGAGGTTCCTCTGGGGCTGTCTTAGATTCCTGAGAGTCTAAGTGCAGACATGGAAGAAATAGCTGTGTTCCTCCACTGCTTGGTCAGCCTGGAGTTGCTCTGCAATTGCAAAATACTGTCCATTGTGTGGAAACCCTTCCATGCACCAGGGTTACCCAAGGAACCAGCTTTGCTGGTCTAGTCTGGAATTTGGGGTTTGGTTTTGGTTTATGGTGTTCATGGAAGAACAGGGAACTAGCTAATGACTGGAAGAGGGTTTGTTTAGTTTTCTTTTGTTTGTAATCTGTGGATGCTGAGGCGAAGTCGCTGTTGAACACTTCAGTTACTGACAAACATTTGTCGAGCTGCGTTTTTTTAAAAATCCTCAGTCATGGATAGTCTGTAGTCTTCCACGGACAGTCCCGTGTGCTGCTTCACAGTTCTTCACAACACTTCCTACCATCGAGAGTAAACCTCGCACTGTAATTCTAGCCAGTTTAACTTTTGCTCCCACCAGAATTGATGTGTTTTGAGGACTGCTACCATGTCTTCCCCCATTTCTTCAGACTAAACAGTATCATTCAGATTAGTCCTTGCTCGTAGCTCACGACATGTAAGCACCTGGCCATCTTTGTCCCTTGGGTGTTTTATTTGGTGTGTCTGGGGTCTGTTTTGAAGAGTAGGGCCCAAGGAGATACTGTAGTGGCACAGAAGTCTCAATATTGCTGGCTGGAATAGAAAGGCTGTGGTGTAATTTACATATATAATGCACTTCTTTACAAATCTTATGTTACTTGATGACACCAGTATGATACCTTCAGGTTTTGTCTCTGAAGTACACAGCTCTTTCGTTAAAGCTCCGAGCCTGAGACCAAAGGATAGGAAACTTTTGGATATTTTTGAGGAGGAAGAAAAATTATGGCATCCCTGCTGAGCATCAGTGACAGCTTTTGCTGCCATCTCTAGAGGGACTGTGGCCCTTTTGCACAGGGGAAGAACAAAATGTTTTAGAAAAGACTCCCACGTGTACACCAGAGCTTGCTCTTGTAAGATTTCCCTGAAACTATAAATAATTTAGAAGCTTATTTTACCTTCTAACTAGCTAAAACCGTTGCTTTTAGGGAACACCACTACTGTGTTGTAGCAGACTATTTGGGCTGTCTTGCTTCGCAGCACTTCTGGGCTTCAACAGTGACAGAGAAGTGAGTGCTTCCCACTTAGCCCAGAAGGGGTACTTTCTTCAAAATTTGGATTGTTAAAAAAGCACATGAATCCAAAGAGACTGGGAAGGATAATACAGACAGTTTAGTTGAAGCGTGGCTACAAAACCACCCAATTTTTGTAAGACGAACAAGAATGACCCAAAAGGGACCAATTCTGTATTGTACGGATCAATATGCAATATAAGGTCATAAATAAAATGCTTCCTAGATCTCCCTTAATACAGAAGGGAGAAGTTTAGAATCTGACCACAGAAATGTAATGGAAGTAGAGAGGAAGGACGAGCTGGTGATGTGCTTCTCTGCAACCTTGACTATAATCACTCACCTTGGGGATGGACCGTTTCAAACTCCATGGCTGTATAGAGTTAACATGACAAAATGCGCTTTCTGTTACAAAATGCAGCTCCTGTCAGGCAGCAGCAAAGACAGGAGAGCTTTATTTCCCCATTCTGCGTACAGAAGTGATGTAAGGCAAGGTGGAAGTAAATAGTGTCGGGGTTTTTTGATGGGTCTTTTTTTGTGGTGTTTTTTGTGCGTTTGGGAAGTTTTGGGTGTGTTTTTTTGTTTGTTTGTTTGGTTGTTTTTTTTTTTTTCTGTTATGAGGGGTTTTTCTGTGATTGGTTATTATTCTAAAGGTACCCGTTCTTATTAGCTTAATACTACTCCTCTACTGGAACAAAAAGTGAAAGTGGGATTTGGAATGCCTATAAGCAACAGGATCCAACTGATAGCTTTCATTTACTGATGAAAAAGGCTGATTCCAATATCCTATTTCTGCCGAGGCTTGCTAACAGACCGTGCTATTTGTGTTAAGCTAGTCAAATCAATGACTTATTCATTAATATATTTTAGAAGTTTAGTTTCTTTTTTTTGCAACCTTTTACTGTAAGGTTGTCTTAATTCCTGAAATCATAACATTCAGATTGTATTCCAAAGGTGAATGTTTTATAGTGCATCAGTTAAATGTAGAAGCTGAGCCTGTCTGAATTTCTGAATAATTATCTTATCTTTTCCTTTTTTCAGGGTTTCGCAAAAATGATGAAATGAAGGCTATGGAAGTATTGCCAATTTTAAAGGAAAAAGTTGCATACCTTTCAGGTACAGTTATTTTCTTCTGTTGTGGAATGTAATAACTGTTGTTAGTCACATGTAAATGGTATTCAAAATACTTTAAATATCATTACAAAAGTCATGGAAAGCTACGGTAGCACCTGTTCCAGCTGGATATCCCAAACATAACATGAGCGGTGTGAAAGGGTCTGTAATAAAGAAGATATATGTCTTGTTCAATGTGGAACATACTGCTTGTTGTCGTCCTGGTCATGTCCTGTCCCCCCTGCAGATCCCAACAGCATTATTTAGAACAACTTAAGACGCCTGCTGTACCGTAGTCATATTACTTCTCTTATGTGCGGTTCTTCTGCCTGAGAGTTTTTGTCTTGGTTTGAGCCTGGTCGGCAGCCAACCACCACACAGTGACTCTCTCTCCCTTCTCTTCCGGCAGTAAGAAGGGACAGAGAGCCAGGTTTGGGATTTGAGATAGGACTGGGGTGGGGAAAAATTCCCCTTTATGATCACGAGCAAAAGGCAGACTCGTTAGGGGAAGAAAAAAAGAACATACATTTATTACAGACACTAACAACAACACTTAACAGAGTAGGACAGTGAGAAGCATTACCACATCTTGAGAACACCTTCCCCCCACCCCTCCCTTCTTCCCGGGCTCAGCTCTGCTCCCGATATCTCTACCTCCTCCCCCAGCGGCGCAGGGGCAGGGAATGGGGGGTGCAGTCAGTGCTGCTGCTTCTGCTATCTTTAGTGGGGGGAGCTTCTGGAACTTGTTCCCCTGCTCCATCGTGGTCCCCCTCTCACAGGAGACAGTCCTCCACAAACTTTCTCCAACGTGAGTCCCTCCCACAGGCTGCAGTGTTTCCTTACACTGCTCCAGTGTGGGACACAACATTTTCCAACTGGATTCCCTCCCACGGCTGCAGCCCTTCCCGAGCTGCTCCAGCGTGGGACTCCCCCGCATGCTGCAATCCTCCCAGCGATGAATTACAGCAGCCGGGGCTGCTTCTTCCCACAAGACCTCGGCGTCCTTCGGGCACAGCATCTTGATCATCCAGGCGAAAAGCACAGGCCATAAATCAATGTCTGCTCCACCGTATATCTCCATGGGTGGCAGGGGGGGGCCGCCCTGCCATCTCACCACAGGATACAGGGGGGTCTCTGCTCCGGCACACCTCCCCCCTCCTTTCTTCCTCCGTTCCTCCACTGACCTTGGTGTTCATGCAGCTGCCCCAACTCCCCCTCACCAGTCCCACTGCTCCTCACCACGTCCCTTCTTAAATACGTTCTGGCAGAGGCGCAGCTGATGGGCTCAGTTTTGGTGCAGAGGTGGAGCTGACTTGGAGCTGGGGGAGCTTCGAGAAGCTTCTCCCAGGGGGCCGCCCCAATAGCCCCCTCCCCTGCTACCAAAAAGTCCCACTGCTCACTCAAACCCAGGACAGTTTTACAGAGATGGCTGTTACTGGCACATCTGAAGCACTGGACAAATATCTCTGTTGCAGAGGTGAAATTTCAGAGTATATCTTTTGAAGCACACTTAATATCTTCATGGTGAAATGAGTTGGCATCTCATTTTAGCTATCTCCAGCAGATACCTTGAAGTTGGTTGGTTACTTAATGAGGAACAGCAGAGGATTTAAAAGTGGGGGTTAGATGGATGGATATTATAACATATTCCGTAGCTTGATAAGTAACTTTACTTGATGTAATGATGTCTGAGGTGCTTATTCTTGTGAGCCGCGTTTTGGTGTGATTTTCTGAAGTACTTAATTCCAAATCTGTTGGGATTAAACAACATCATTCTTTTTGCCATAATCTGAGTGTCAGATGATTTAGAGGACAGTCTCATATTTGAAAGGTTTGTTTTTTTTTTTGGATAAATAATTTGTCAAGAACTCCAAAAATAAAGCTCTTATCTGTAAATATTAAAACATACAAAATGATCCCTGAAATTGCACTTTTTAGGGATTTGCTGTGCATGGATGCTGATGCTTGCAAGTACAGTGTGTAGTTCACAGTGCTTCATCCCGTTGACTCTGCTGAGTCAAGCAGAGGTGTAAAGCAAGAAAGATATATTTTTTTTTAAAGCTCCTGGCAACTGTAATGAATGATACAACAGACTGCCCGGAGAAAATTTCCCTGTTACTGTGGGAACTCCTGTTTCTTCTGCTTATGAATAGCAGTGCTGTTGAAGACTTGCTTAAAACTGTATTTTCAGAGGGAAAGAAGAGGGGGAAAAAAGGAATTAAGCACAAAATTTCAATCCCTCATTACTCTTTTTTTGGACTTTACTTTATGGCACTTAAATGAAAATAGAGTCAGTTTCCATTCCAAAACCAATTTCCAGGTTGTCCAGAAGTTAGACTAGACCCTTTAGAAGTCATCTGGAAGGTGATAATGTTAGTTTGTAAGCGTATGACATTCTGAAAAGGCATTAATTCAGTGAAAGTGAAGTGGGCCAAATGACAGTTGAAGATAAATTCAAGGGGAGAGGATGGATTACGAAGCAGAGCAGACGAGGTGCAGGCAGGAAGAAGTGGTTGCCAACTTGCCTGTGTGAAGGTAGCAGCTTCTGACAGAAGAATGGAACAAACAGCTGTGGACAGCAAGGCTGGCCAGAACTCATCTGCCAGGATCTGGGGTTTCACGTTTCCGTTGCAAGTGCAGCTCAAATGAAATGGGATACATTAGTAGTGAGAGTGATTTAAAAAAAAAAAAAAAAAAAACAGCAACCAACCACCTCCAACAAAACAAAGCCCTAAGAAAGCTACCACTACCACTAGGCCTTAACTGTTGTGGAACTAGACCTGTCAAGCTTTATACCTGGGAACACAAAGGTTAAAGACAGCTGTTGGATTACTGGCTGACAGAGGCTTTCAGTGTACCTGATTTTTTTTCTTCAAAAGTACAACTTTGGCTTAAGTACTTGTTTTTAATATTTTTAAGTACAGTAACTGGTTAAGGTCTGTAGAAGTAGGACAAATTTATTGGGGATACCTCTACTAAAACTCTATCAAATGATAACTCTGTTATCTCTACTAAAAACTCTAATAGTCCCATTAAGACTAAGGTATATACAAACATCACTACAATTTTTTTTCTGTTTTGTTTTATCTCATTTATATTGGAGTTCTGGTAGAGTTGTTGCAACATATTCATTGTTGATTGTCAAGTACCTTCTCAAGTAGAAATAAAGTATGATAATCAACAGTGCAAAGGAATGGTTCTTTTTTTATGGAGTAGGAAAGTTACACAAATAAGAGTCTGAAAAAAATTCATGGAGTGTTTGAGATCCTCCGTTCACTTCTCTAGTCTTTCCTTTGCCATTCTCTGCCGAGAACTTCCTTCTCCAAGTTAAATGAGTAAGTGTGGGCTGTATAGCAGTATATACGTCTTTGTGTTCTTAGAATACACTGAAGACACTGATCTTTCCACAACGCTGACTTTCTTAAGCACTTATTGAGACCAGCTTATTGTGAGATGGACATACGATGGCGAGCCATCTTATGGAGAGATCTGGACAGGCTGGAGGAGCTGGGCTAGCAAGAACGGTGTGAAGTTGAACAGAGAGCCCAGCGCAGGCTAGGGTCTGCGTGGCCGGGGAGCAGCTGTGCTGAAAGGGACCTGGGGGTCCTGGTGGACAACAGGCTGAACATAAGTCAGCATGTGCTCCTGAAGCAACAAAGGCAAATCAGATTCTGTACTGTATCTACGGGGGAATTACTAGCAGAGGTACAGAAGTGATCATTCTGGCTCTGCTCAGCGCTTGTCAGGCTGTCCCTGGAGGACTGTGTCCGGTTCTGGTCCCCACAATTAAAGAAAAAGGCAGGCAGGCTGGAGAGGCTCCACAGGAGGGTCACGGAGATAATGAGAGGGATGGAGAACCTGCCATTTGAGGAAAGACTTGAAAAGAAGAGAAGGCTCGGGGGGTACCTTATCATAGTATTCCAGTTCTTAAAGGGCAGCTCCAAAGGGGATGGATGTGCTCTCTTCGCAAAGAGCTGCACTGAGAAGACAAGGGGCAACGACTGTTTCTACCAGAGGTATCTCCTAGGCCATTCTTGAGATGATGTTTTGATCTAATCAGAAATCTTGGTGTTTTAATAAGTTAAAGCTCTTGGTAACAGATGCCTCCCACCGAGGAACCACTTTTACTCCAAGCGTACTATGTTGTGATTAAACTGTATTTATGAGTTTCCCTTTTCTCCTCCAACAGGTACCTCGTCGATCTGTGTTAGCCAGAGTTAGGCTGTAATTCTATATTGCTTCGTTTCAGTCTTTGCTTTTCATTTATTCCTTTCATTTGTTTTCAGGTGGATATATTGAACAAATCTACTCAACATATTTTATTTTCCTTTGTACAGACTGAGTAATTCATCTCACTGAAAAAACTGTTTCAGTGGTGTTTTTCCTCTGACACAAATCACAGTAGATCTGATGTGATTCACTTTTGCTTTTTCCTCCATCATCGCAATCCAGTTTAGCCCCCTTTATTGAGCTCTTAATGATGTGGTTTTGTAAATGAAAAAAACGAGTGGATTTTCCATAATTTAATGTATCTGAAGATTTATTTAAATGGAAGAGAGTTCTTTCCCCTGCCTCTGTTATCTGTAGCACCAGCCAGGATAGCGTTTTTTAAAAAACAAAGCAAAACAGAGATGAATTCAGAACTAGATTTTGTGCAACAAACAATGTACAAACGAGGGCTGTGGTGCGGATAAGTCATTTGGACTTATTAAAATCTGCGTGTTCCTTGTGTATCTTAAAATATGTTAGTGTAGCTGTGATGCTCAAGCTGTTACAGAAAGGTAAAGTTAATGATTGGATGACAGTTGGAGAGAGAAGGAGAGATGTAGTCTCTGAGAATTCAATTCTGAAACAGCTCTTGAAGCAGGTAGTTTTTGCTAGGGCAGGGGGCAAGGAAGTACAGAAGAAAAAGCACTTCTGTGAAGTACATCTTGCTGTTTGTAGGTTTATAACTGCGAAGTCTCAAAGCTCACTAAGCTAGCCAGAATTCTGGTATCTGTACATATTGACTCTGGAATCAGTTCTGTGTTGGAAATACTCGTCCTTCATAAAAACCACTCTGACAGACTGGACTGCTTTATCTTGTCTTGGTCAAAGTAGCAAAATAACTTGATACACAGAATGCAAATGCCTCAGTGCAGCTTCCCTGTGAATCCTGTGATGTTTTGCTGAAACTGCCAACGGAGTGGTTGTCGAACAACAACAAAGGGTGGCATGGGGAAGAGAAAAAGTTTCCTTGAATTGATTTTCCCCGGGAAATAGTTTACTTGAATATTGGGTGTCTCACCACCTGAAATAGAAGAGCCTCTCAGAGGTCTAACTGTGAAGTACAAATGGAGTCTTGGATGCTATTTTTTTTGGTTCAGTTTAAACTGAAGTCTGTTGAAGTACAGATGCTCTTACATCTTTACACATATACGAGGAGAGCATTGTCTTACAAGGTACAATGATCTCGGTTTCATATGAGGAAATAGCACTTTAACTCGCTTTACTTGTTAAACATGCCGTAAAAGCCTACTGCTGAGCTTCACCGAAATACTTTGAAATGAGGTAAAAAGGCATTTCCTGAAAAAACTGCCCTACTCAGCCTGTTGGATTTCGGTGCTGTTTGGAGACCATTGACAAGACTGCTGTTAGTGATGTGCACTAGACAGAACTGATTCATGTTGGGTGACTCATGGGAGTTGAGCAGCTCCTCATATGACACATCTTGGCATAAACAGAATATCTCAGTACTGTGGGGGTTTTATATAGAAGGAAAAGGGTAATAATGGAAGTCTCACCAATGAAAGTGGTAGCTTAATATGTTTTTGTTAAACCAATACAAATAAGAGGTTGAGTTGAAGAAACACTATTGTGAGACAGGAAATTCCCACCTGATGCCTCATATATCGTTGCTTTTAACATTCCTGTTTGTGTGTGTCACAGGAGCATCAGGAACAAAGGAAATGAGAGTTATTTATTTGAAAAGGCCTAAGAAAGCTTTAAGTATAGCTGATGAAAAAGACGAGTCTTAGGGACTTTTTTGCTTAATGTTTACAATTTGGGTATCTGATTTAAGACCAGATAGTGAAGTTCTTTTCACCAAAAATCAGTCTTCATTACTCATCTAGACCTGAAACGTGTGACAGATTTTGTCTCCAACGTATCAAAATTTCAGGATATGATTTATCAGAAGTTTAAGCACCGTACTTGAAAAGTGGGTTTTCTCTGTGGTGTATATGGAGCTGGGAGCCAACTGAAGAGGCATCCAAAATGACATAAAGAATATGTTTTTTTTTACTCTGCCATGTTGGAAAGTCGCATGATGCAGGTGTGTGCCCTTCCCTGCTAGCTGCTGCTTTTTTAAGAATTTCTACCCTGAGCAATCACATACTTTTTCTGTGGGGTTGGAATCAGTAGCATTTACCAGTTGAAATGCAAATTTTTAGGATCCGTAGCTGATGTCCTGGGGTGCACTGAGAAGAGCATTAAGGGCTGCAGCAGAGTATCAGCTAAGTTTTTGTGGCTTTGGAGCCCAGTGATCACTTTAGAGCTGAGCCAAGGCTTGGGCTATCAGACTGTCATTTATTCTTCCTCTCTCCTGTGGCTTCTGTCTTGTTTTTATCCTGTTACTTGGTATATAAAAACCCTCAAAGCTCTCTTCTTGGCAAACGGGTCAGGATGGTCAAGACCAGACTTACCTCTCTCTATTAGAATGAGACAACTCACTTGTTTTTAATCTCCCGTCCCACTTAAGAGGGTCAGGGAAGATAAGAATATGAATTTCCTTTTAATTTTAGGTTTCTGGCTTTGCAGCTTGCTGGAAATTCAAAGCTGCTTTCGCCTCTTCTGAGTTTCATTTGATGCCTCACGGGGAACATGTCCAGTGCACACAGTCCCTGGAGACCTTGACAGCTAGGCTTAGTGTCTAGAAAGCACATGAAGACTGTCTTGGGGAGGATAGTGATGAATTTTTGAGTGACTGGTTTTATTCATTTGCTTTTGGCCTTCCTTTCGAAGGGATTAAAAAAAAAAAAAAAAAAAAAAAAAAAAACACAAAGCAAAACAAACAACTTTGGTTAGTAACAGATTTACAACAAGGAGCTGATTTACAATGAGAAATTGATCAGGACAGAGAATAATGTTTTTCTGCGTTTCCATGGGACAGAAGAAAACAGTCCGCACATCTGTGGTTGAGAACATGTATGTGAAATTTAGCTTGTAAGAATGTGACTGTGCTATTATACAAGTGCTGTATATAAAGATAGCCTGCTGACTTGAATTTAGCATATAGTAATAGTAACATTTTGTTGTCACTAGCAAGGGGCTGGATCTAAAATTGTGGTTTAATGCTCAACTACAGTAAGTCTGGGCAATTTAACGAATGAGATGAATACACTTACGTGGAACTACTCAAAGTCAGATTTTTTTGCCTTACATATTAAATGGATTCAGAATTTCCTGCATTGCTAACAAAATTAAAAATTATAAACTGACAATTTAGGGTAAAAATACGAACCAAATGCTTAAATTGTATTCATCATCTTATCTAGTATATGCATTGGGTGTGAAATACTGTACACCTAAGCTCAGTGCTAGTAACGAATTTAACGTTGAGTAAACTCTAAATATTTGCCTACAAAGTAGCATAACTATTTAAATTTAATCTGTACAATCGCTGAATCAGAAGTTAAATGCATAACACAGCACCGTTGCTGGAGATGTCACGCTGCCACTCAAACTTGAATGTGACTAATGTGTAAGTGTAATGTTACGGTTATTCTTTGTTTCAGTTTTTTTGACATTTTTTTTTTTTTTATATTTCCTCATTGTAGGAATAGTGATAATGTGCTGATTTATACTCACAAAATTAATTTTTAAGCTGGTCGCTAAATGACAGTGTTGGCATTTAACTTGAAATCATTTATTTTTTTAAGTGGATGTTTATGAAACAGTGTAGGACTTAGGTTTTTTTAAAAGTATTCTGAACACTAATTTTGCAGACAAGAATGGTGTTACACTGTGGGGTCGTTTAACATCTTTACTTTTTCAGGTGGCAGAGATAAGCGTGGAGGTCCCATTCTAACATTTCCAGCTCGTAGTAATCATGATAGAATACGGCAAGAAGACCTTAGAAGACTAATTTCATACCTAGCTTGTATTCCTAGGTAAGTGATGGCTACTTGATAAGCTCTGAAGCTATAAAACAAAGTGAACTATGTTGCAGTACACCCAGAAGCTACAGCACTTGAAAGAGTTAAGAAAATGAGCAAATTCATACCAAGTTCTGTCAGTTACTCTTTTCAAACTGCTCTTGGGAAGAGACATAAATAATTACTCTGCCTTGTAGAAGGAAGCCTGTTGACAGCATGGCTGGTGTGCTTTGTCTGGAAGTATTTTGTGTCCTGGAAAGGGCACTGCCATGCTGTATTGCTGTCACTGTGTTGCAGATACAACTCCAAGGCTTTCTGTACATCAACAATTAGAAGCATGCTGATCATCATCCACAGTACGACGTATGTGGAGTGAGGTCAGCACAGCACTCCTAACTGTTATTTGTAGTAGATAAGTTATAGTGTCCTGATATAGCACAGGAATAAGTAGGAGAGGGATATGTAAAATTGCATTTACAGGTCTCAGATAAAACAAGTGGAGAGATCTGTGAAAGTACTGATACCACTGTATTACCAGTGGCTTAAGCTGTGAATTACAATTTGCTATTGAAATAAACTGGCAGAAGTCAAATCCAGGGCTAGTGTGTGTGTATATATACATGCCCATATATATATGTGTGTGTGTGTATAAAGTTATGTATATACATTTTTTTTTAAAAAGTTATGTGTTTTATATATGTAAGAAAGTTTGCTCACACAGAACTTTGTTCTTAGTAGTAACTGACTTGGGGACAAAAATGATTGTAAGACCCTTACTTTAGGTCTATCTCAAAATCTCCCAGCATTTGATGCAGACTGGAGCAATGCTGACTGTGTTTGAATATGTTTGCCCATGACCTTAAGGAGCAGTTGCTGTTACAGTTGAAAAAAATCCCTTGGACAATGTCCCTGACTGCAATATCTTCCATATTTCAGTGATGTGTTAATTTATAGGCAGTTGTCTTTGCACCTGATGTCATCAGCTGTCAGTTTCAGATTGACAAACGTGCTTTCATAAAAATAACTTCAAGACATCTAGTTGACAGGGTGTATGGCCTTCCTTTAAGAGCAATTGTTGGTAATTTAACTATTCTAGTCTTAACTTTGAAGTGTAGGAGTGTTTAGTACCATTTTATTATTACCTTTTTTTAAAGTTAACTGAGGGATTTTGGGGAGTTAGAGGAAGGAGGATGGGAAGAAGGCGTGAGATTTTTATTTCTGAAATAATTTCACTTCACATTTGAATGTTTGAGATGCATTCTAGCCCTCCAGAGCTTCAAGTTACTAGAGAAGTTAATAGATAAATATGCATCAAAATATGCCTGCGAGACTTTTCTAGAGATAATCTGGCATAATACAGTGGTCCTCTGGCAAAAGATGTATGTTAGTTTAGCATCAATAGATTTAAAATTAAAAGAAAGTTAGTGCAGGTTTTGTATCTCTAAGCATGGCAAAATTATGAGACTAAAGGGAGCTTTATTAAATGCAAGATTGATTTTCATACAAGTCATGCTTTAGGGGCTGAGCATGCAACTCTTGCTAATTAAGTCTCAGTTGATACAAATAGCCCCAAATATTTGGTCTATTAGTTACTGCAGTGCAGTTAACTGTAGGTAGCTGAAGATTCAGAGGTATCAGTTGTTTGACAGGAGCTCTGAACACTTAAGGTCATTCAGTCTCACAATTTTACTAATGTTACAATTCATATGATTTAAAAAAATATTGCTAATCTCAAGTCATCAGTGCTGACCGGACCAGGTATTTGTGTAGTTCAGGTCTACCGAACAGATGACATTGACTGACTGAAGTTTGCATGGTAGGACAGGGCCAGGATGAGCATCACTCCTATAATAGCATGCAGCCTTTCAATAATGGGTGTATCTTTAAAGTGGTAGTTGTTTTTGTCTTTTAATCCTGTGAGGCTGTTAGAAAATATTTTCACCGTGGTCAGAAAATTGTACGTTGTAGCCTACGTGTATTCCAAACGAGTCAATTTTAATGTATTTTCCTGTTACCATTGCCATTTTTGGCATTCCTCAGGCAGGTGGGATGGCCAGCATTTATCTTGATAAACTCCTTTTTTTAAATGGTGGTTTAGGTTTGGTTTTTTAAACTTCTAAAACTTAAAAACTCATCCTCTTTTAAGGATCCTGTATTACCAGTTCTTTCAGAAGCTCTTCTGATCTTCTGTATCAGTCATAACTAATCTTTCTACAGTGTGGCCAGTGAGACTGTGTAAAGTATGCCAGTGGAGCTTCCCTACTTTCTGGACACTGAAAACCTCAACACATGAACTCCAGAATTAAATTTACATTAGTCACATCCCTGAAAGTGACTCATGTACTCAGAACAATGGACATTTGGTCCCTTTTGATAGTCCATTGGCTATGACACATCGGTTTTGAGGTATTTTCCCTTTCCATGTTGATAAGGTCATGTAGCAAATTCTACTGAAAGAAAAATTTTTGGTGTCGGTGGTGATTACTGCTTTTGATCAGCATCAAGCACTAAGTGTACGAAAGGTATTGATGAAAAGAAATTAAATCTGCCATTCTCAGAAGAGTTGCCAGAGAATTTGGGTGTAAGATCTGTTGATTTTTGGACAGCAAAATTAAGCTAAAATTTTGTAGAATCAGAATCGGGTTGATGGTGGTTGCAGTTTTCTTCACAGCCATAAAATGCTTTGTTATCCATTTACTATCCACAAATGGATCCTGTTACAGAAAGAATTGTTAATAAAGGGGTTTTTTTCTCTCAGCAGACTCTAACTCTCAGATAATATGGGACAGTTTTAAAAAGTTGCAGAAGTGGTAGGTAAGAACCGTATGCCATCCTTCTGTCCTTTAGAGGATCCCCTCAGTCATTAGAAAGGCATGAATATTGCTATCAGGAAAGTGTGTGTACATTCTGTAGTCAGCTGTAAATGAGTGAATTACGTATTGCCGCTTCAGTAAATGGTGCGTGTAAGGTGAAGGAGAAACAAGACTGGCAGATGAATCATTGTGAATATAAACAATGAAGATGAAAGAGGAGATAAAGGCAGATCGTCAAATCAGCAGAAGATGTAAAGATATCGCCCGCAAGGAGTTTGGCAGGGGGTGAGGGAAGCTCCTGAGAAATTCATGAGATGTGCTGTATGTGTCAGCTGGTCAACAGTGAGACCCTGGGGTGTCACAGTTAGCTGAGGAGACCACGTTCATTAGGCAGGGAGGTGCAGTAGGGTGC
This sequence comes from Tyto alba, assembly GCF_018691265.1. Taxonomy (NCBI): domain Eukaryota; kingdom Metazoa; phylum Chordata; class Aves; order Strigiformes; family Tytonidae; genus Tyto; species Tyto alba. The sequence continues at coordinate 24,918,101 of NW_024881324.1, read as the reverse complement.
TTTTTGAAGCTGTAACACTTGCTTGATAATCTTTTCTTTTTTCTTCTGCAGTGAGGAGGTATGTAAACGAGGATTCACCGTCATTGTAGATATGCGTGGGTCAAAATGGGACTCCATAAAGCCTCTGCTGAAGATTTTACAGGAATCTTTTCCGTGTTGTATTCATGTTGCACTGATAATCAAGCCAGACAATTTCTGGCAGAAACAGAGGACTAACTTTGGCAGCTCTAAGTTTGAGTTTGAGGTAATTTCCCCTATGGTATACAAATTTACATTTATTTAATGGTTTTAAGTGTGCTCACTACTGGTCAGCACCTTGAAAACTCTTAGAATAATGATATTCTAGATGAGAGGAGAGGGGGTACATTAGGCCAGTGGTGCTAGAGGGGATGTGGTTTTCTTCATGTACTCTAGGCTAGGTAGTTGTGCACGTAGTCATTTATATTCTTTTTCTGAGCACGAGAAAGATGGAATTGGTGTTTTACCCCTAATGGTAAAATGTTAGATTTCATCTCTTTGTTGTCTCGGTCTGCATTGTGGTAATCGTGATGTCACCAGCGTCCAGAGGAATGAACCTTGCTGTGATCCTTTGGCTGCTTTACAATACACGAAGTCAAAACTTAATCGAAACAGTAGTCAAAAGATTGACTGCTGTTTTCTCCTTAAGTGCAGTGAAGGCAAAAAGAAAGAAAATACTTTTCTCATTTGGGGAAGTACCTGCAAGACAGGAGGCTAATCAGAATTGAAGTGTGAAGAGAAGTGTATGTGAAAAATTAAGTCATGTGGACATCATGAGCAAAACGATCAGCTCTTTCAGAGAAAAACAAATTTGAAAGAAAATTTCATATTTGTTTCAGTAGCAGCGTTTTTTTAATTTTTATTTTTATTTTTTTAGACAAATATGGTGTCTCTGGAAGGCCTTACCAAAGTAGTTGATCCTTCTCAGCTAACCCCAGAATTTGATGGCTGTTTGGAGTACAACCACGAGGAGTGGATAGAAATCAGAGTTGCCTTTGAGGACTACATTAGCAATGCAACCCATATGCTGTCCAGATTGGAGGAACTGCAAGATATATTGTCAAAAAAGGAAATGCCTCAGGACCTGGAAGGTGCTCGCAATATGATAGAGGAGCATTCACAATTAAAGAAGAAAGTCATTAAGGCCCCTATCGAGGACCTTGATGTGGAAGGACAAAAGCTGCTCCAGCGGATACAGAGCAGTGATAGCTTTCCCAAAAAGAACTCTGGGTCAGGGAACGCAGACTTACAGAACCTTTTACCCAAAGTATCCACCATGCTGGACAGGCTGCACTCAACACGGCAGCATCTGCATCAGATGTGGCATGTGCGGAAATTGAAATTGGACCAATGTTTTCAGCTCAGGCTGTTTGAGCAGGATGCTGAAAAGGTAAGGAATGGGGGGAAGGGAGTGCAAATGGATGCTGCTTGATGGACTTGAAAGAAGTACCAAAGATAGCTGCAGATAGCAATTTATGTATTTGGAATTAATCACTAGCCATTTAAAGAGAAATAAAGTATTTCTTGATGAGCGTTACTCATAGTCTTATGGAGTAAAGGCCATGGGGTAGTAATTCTAAGCTGTAGAGATCACAGATAGCTCTCATGGAAGAAAAATTGAAGTGGTAGTGATTTTAAAGCATTTGCTTTGGTGAGTTTTTGTTTTAGACATATGTTTTTGCATGCATCAAGTGAAGATGAATGCTCTGTACTTTATAAATACAGACTAAGGACTACACTGGTCTCCTTTTGAGCAACCCTTGGGATTTGAGTGACAGGCAGTCGACAAAGTCTGAAGATGCTGACATGAGGAACTGCTTCATTGATGCAGGATTTAAAGTCCCAGCCTTAAAACTGATCTATCTCTTTTGACAGTGCATATGTCATTAACGGGGGACTGAGTGATCTCAGAATGTTTTGGGCTAGCCAGTCGCTTCAAATGAGAAAGCCTTTGATTGTCATAGCATTTGAAGAGGAAATATGGCAGGCAGTGCACTTTTACATGAGCTCAAATAAGATCTGTTTTCATGTAGAATGGTTTTGCAATCACTTATTATTAACTTGTTACCATGGAACAAAGAGCTTTAAGGAAGAGTGGGGAGTTTTTCTCCGGCAGAAGAAGTAACTAGACTGTGAAGTCAAATGGTAAGTATGGTCTTCGTCAGATTTCTTAAAACACTATGTAAAAATGCCTGAACTGGGTGAGATCAAAGGTCTGTGTCAAACCAGTACCCTGCTCTCCAGTGGTGGTCAGAATCCGATTCATGGGGAAGAGTAGAAGCAGAACAATCATATAATACTACCTCTTTCTCCTTCTTCTCCGTTTTCTTCCGCTGTACTTTCCCTTTCCCTCATCATTTAAGCTCAGGGACTTTCTTCACACTGGCCTTAATGTTTTCTGCCGTGTTTAATAAGTAAATCATTTTTCAGAAGTACGATTTCAAGTAGGTGTTTACTGAATGGATATAGCTGAAAGTAGTAGGGGCATGTGAAGAGCTGTAAAAAATCTGCTCAAGTGAGTTTGGAGTTATAAAACTGTTTAGAAAACAACAAGCTGTTGGTCTAGCATTGCTCTTCCAGGTCCCAAATGCTTTTTAGCAACCTTCCAGCCACTTAATTACAGCATTAATTATTCTTTATTACAGCATGAACAAAACACATTTTGACGGTGCTCACATGGTATTGAAAGAAATGTTCTTCATTTACTCATCTAAAAATTGCCTACGTAACTTGGGCTTTAAGAAACTCCTTGTGAAAAACTTGAGCCTGTGGGATTGATCTCTGTCCTGCCATGAGATTGCCTAAACTCCTGTCCGTGTTTTCTAGGTTCCCAGTTCCAAGAATAAGTCTATATTAAATTAACGCATCCCTCTCTCAAAATAAAGGGAAATGTTAGGCACCTCCAAATGGGGTTGACAGCAGCTAGCATACATGGGACTTAATTCTCTCATTGACCAGTAAAAAAAGATTAAAAAGAAGGTTGGTGTAGTATCCCAACTCACTTTTGGATTAAGGCCCTTGCCTTATTCTGCTTGCAGCCCTTATATTAGAGTTCATAGCTCAGGGCTGCTTTATCAGTGTATGTCGATGTGGTTTATTTAGGAGTGGGAAAGGGCTGGATCTTTGTTGGCAAAATAAAGGGAACTGGATGGGGGAAAATAAACGTGTTCATTTTGGAGGACTTGCACAACTCTTTGCACAAGACACCTGAGCTGGTTTGGGAGAAGGCAGCAAAGGGGTGAGGTGGGAGGGAATCTGATTAGAATTACTCTGTAGGTATCTCTCTGAAGGCAGCAAAGTGAGACTACCTAGAGAAAGGTGGTAATGAGCAGGACCTGTGTCTTTTTGGAATAACGTTCTAACATGTCTTCACTGTAGTCTAGATAAGAAACTGAAAATTTTAGGACCATGTGATCATCTACTTGTTGCTACCATTTATTTGTGAACAAACTTTTTTAGTTGATACAGATCTTTTGAGCTGAGATTTGGCAGATTTCAAGGCTGTTGCAGGAGAGAGAGTCGGGGAGGGTGTGGTGTTAAATTTAGCTTTTTGCCGTGTTGCTTGGTCTTTGAAAACTTTGTTTTCCTGTGCCATTGTTAACATACCTATGCACCTCTAGTGATGGTCATTTTCAGATAAGGTCTTTCCTAAAATTTGTTTGAATATTAAAATACTTTAAAAAAAACAAACAAACAAAAAAAAACCCCACAAAAACAACAACAACAAAAAAAAAAAAAAAAGCCCCCCAAAGCAACAAACATATATAAAGATTATTCTTAAACTTGTCTGGAAGAGTGTAATGTGTAACTGTGTTCGAGTATAGTTTTTTTAAATTTGTTTAGCAATACAAAAGTTGTTTTCAAATCTGTTATAAAGTTACAAACTAAAAATATTAAACTTGCTGCTGAAGTATTTGATCAGCAAGAATGAATTTATATTTAATTTTCATGAGTTGCAATTTTCATTCTAAGTTACTACGATACTGACACCATGAAATGCTGACACTAGAGAACATACAAGCTTGGTAGCTCAGGGCTGTGCTCCGAGCCTGGTTGTTTACTATGACTTCTTTGTAGTAATGAAGTTTATGACTTTATGATTATAGCTTTACTGTATTTTGTTGAGATAAACACCTACAGTAAAGATTTAACAGCCTCAGCTGTTTGGTCCAAAAAGTCAGATTTCAGCAATGATTTGGTTAAAATATATGGCAACTTACAGTAAAAAGAGCATCAGTGTTAATTTTCATGGCCTTAGACTCTTTCTGTCTTCTTTGTTCACAGATTTCTCACATGACTTGTCTATGATTCCTGCCATAACAAATTAGTGATTTTTTTTTTTTTTTTTTTTTCTTTCCTTAATATTTTCTTGTAGATGTTTGACTGGATCACACACAACAAAGGTCTGTTTCTGAACAGCTACACAGAGATCGGAACCAGTCACCCCCATGCGATGGAGCTTCAGACACAGCACAATCACTTTGCCATGAACTGTATGGTAAGAACAGGCCTCGCTTATCATCACTGACACGTTGTCTGTTTGCTCTGTGTTAAGGTAGAATTCGTAAATCATACACATAAATAATTTCTTCTGTTACAGGTAATGCAAATTTGTATTTAAGCAGTGAAATTACAAAACACAAAGGAGGAAAAGAAAGGTTAGCCAAGTACAGTGGTACTGTGATGAAGGAACAAAATAATTTTGACAAATGGCAGTATTCATCACAACCTCATCACTTCTCAAATATAAGCATCCAAGCTTCTAGAACCTGCGAAGTGCTGCTTTGAGTCTTGTAGGATATTTCAGAGAATCGCTTGTAATAGGGAATTTAGCAGTTCATATGGAAAGAAATAGCTCTCTGGATCTTCTGAATAGATTGCTACTCAGACACAAAGCTCAGAGCAGTAGCGATCAACAGCTGAGCTTGGTGTAATGATTTTTCCGTAGTTTTAAGAAGACACACTTCTCATTTCTGGCACAGTAGAATGGAGCTAAAACAAACTATTTTTTTGTCAAATAGCACCTTAGGATGCGCTATCAGTAGGCTGCAATTAAAAACTTGTATTTTACCAGGGAGTGAGTGTAAGCTTGCTTATTTTCAGTTTCATGAATTCCTGTTTGAACATGAGGACTAAATTCTCAAGTACATTTTAGGTCCTTTTCATTAGGAGGATTGGAGGTGTTTAAGTAACTTGGGAGTCTGGGCCTAAATCCAGTCTCTTGCTGTCAGCTCAATGAAGGGAGAACACTAACTGTCTTGTTAGAAATTAATGACCTTGGCAGTACAAGGGTAGGAGTTGAATTAAAGTATGGTCAAAACAATCAACTCTTGCAAGAGGGTGTTTTTGTAGGACAGGACTACTAATTGTGGAAAGGGAGAGTGTCAAAGTAAACTTACCTAAGTCTCTCTGAAATAAGGGAAGGATTAGTAAGGCAGCTCTTGTGTACGGTATAGCTGGAGTCAAGGCAGTAGAAGACACAAGTAGAGAAGGTACATTTTCTTCTTTTACAACTCAGCTATGTTTGCAGAAGTTTTTTTTTTTTAAAAAAAAAAAAAAAAAAAGAAAAATCAGTGTGAACTGTGTGAAAAGAGTAAAGCAAATGCTGGGGAACATTGTAATTAAGTTATGTAACATCATATATGGATGTAACTTTGACCATTAGGTAGGGAAGGTATAGGTTCACTTCACGGGCGCCGTGAATTGCTCCTTCGTGGAATAGCTCATTGCTGCTCATTGCTCTGCATATGAAGTAGAGCAGAAAGCAACTCACAGAAAGACAGTAGGTGTCATTGACATGAGATGGCTTTTGGAATTCAGTAGTTCTGGATTGCCTTGTAGGCAATTCTTGGGCTTGTACGCTAAAGGTTAAATTCCTCTGTCAGCCTATCCTGGTATTACTCACTGTTTTCCTCTTTGCTTCAAACTGGATGACTTTTCCCCCCTCCCTGCTACTTCCATACTGTTCAGAAGCTGTCAACAGTAGGAAGCACTTGAATGATGTAGCATAATCCCTCCTGCTCTGTTTTGCAGTTAATCTCTGTTTTGCCTGTAGTAGTCAAATGCATTAATTACAGGGGAATTTTTTTCTCAGCCCGTACAATGATTTCTTGAAGTGTGCAAGGTGCAAATTAAATTTGGGGCAAATTAAATAGTCCTAATATTCAGAAGGTGAAAAACAAGCTGCAGTTTTTCAATATGTTTCTGTAGCATAGCCCACACACACCACCCTCCCTTGCCCCCCACAAAGTGGTTCATTGGCACGGAATGGGAAAATATAAATTCATATAAATTCAAAACAATCAGTTCCTGGTTTTCACAGATTTTCTGGGTTTTATTTGGTTAAATGGCAAAAGCCATATAAGTAGATTAGGAGGAAAGATTAAACTGAATGTGACAAAAAAAAAAAAAAAAAAACACACAAACCAAAAAAAAAAACAACAAAACCAGTGAACTGATTGAGTTTTGGCAGGCCTTACTTTAGCTTTTAACTGGAAAAATGTCGGGCAATCTTAACTCCTGCAAGCATGTTCAGCTTCTCCCTGACCACAGTTCACATACAGTCTCTGCTTAACAAGCTACTGTTTGTTCACCGTTCCCATCAGTGTAACTCTTCAGTAATCAGAGTTGATTTAAGATCTCTTATGTGAATGCCCTAACACTAGAGATGGAATTTAACTTTTAACCCATCTACAACCATGCAAATTTATTCAATTGGATGGGGTAGAGGAAGGAAGAATGGCAATTATGTATAAGGTTTATTATATTCAGGAGATATTTGAATTTTGAATTTCTTTTCATTGTGGCCCTAATTGGACTCTAATAGATGTTGCTTTCCAGGCAGTTTCCATAGGCTCACTTTAGGTGGGGAAGGATAAATGCTGCCCAAGCAGCTAAATGCAACCTCTTGCACTCGCTCACAGCTTAACCCTGATAATTGATGTTGCAGCTGCTTTTCCCAGCGCATTGTGGTTTCCGCAGGGCACACGCTCCCTTCGCAGCAGATGCTACCCTCTGTCAATAGCTGGCTCTCCCATCTCCCCTTCCTTCCCAAGTAGCAGCTTGGCTTTCCGAGAGGTGCAGGAGGGCAACTTCTGCAGCTGCTTATGCCAAACTCGGGTGAGAAAGAGCAATGGCCTTTGGGTGAGATGCCAAAATTTTAATCTGGTCTTCCAGTCTGAAGCGAGCCACCTGGATGTAAGCCATTGTGAAAGCTACTTAGTTCCTGTCATGAACAGGAGTCGGTTACATCAAGGACAAAGAGGATTTGCTGAATATTTATTTTTTTCCTTGTAATGGCTTTCTGCCATTTTTAGAATCTGATTTTCAGTATTACAGCACAAAGTAGTTGGCAGTCTAAACCAAATGTTGAAAAACAAAAAGGTGAAGAGTACGTTGGGCAGGAGATCTCACTGTACTTTTAGCAGTTTCATTAGCAATGATATGTCTAGGAATCTTGTATATTCAGTATGTGATAGGCTCATGTGGTTGCACTTCAAGGTAAGAGGAGTGAGTTCATAAATGCTGCAAGCTTAATACACAGACTGGTTCTCATTGCAATGAAGCTGTCCCGGAAAAAAGCTGGATATGTGCAGTGGTGTGCATTGAGGATGGACGTACATTTGCTTACCATTGCTTTACACACAGGTTGATGTTGCTGAAAAGGCTGCTGTCTGAAAGGTAGTTCACATGTGCAAGCTGTAGGTATGTGACCCGCTGTTACTGAATTTAAGAGGCTGTGCACTGGTAAATGCAAGGCTCTGTCTTCATAGGGCAAGGAGACCCCATGTTCTCTAACTGTGGGGAAAAATAAACTCACAATAATTCTCCTCTCTAAAAACGAGGATGGATTTTTCAGTACAATTTAAAAGGCTTGCTTTCAGCAACAGTAAATTGCTGTTGTCAAGTCCTGAGATTTATTTGAGTTAAGCAATACTTAGTTTCAGCTTGAAGTTCCTCTTTGGGTGACTAAACCAATGCTTCACTTCTCAAAACAAGTTTTTAGTACCTTTTAAGGCAGAAACTTGCAAATAAGGCATCAGAGGAGTTGCAAATACAAAAATTATCTGTCAAGTTTCTGGACTGTGAAAACAAAGTACCCATGATTATATGATTATTCAGTCTTGCATGCAAGAGTAGGAGAGACTGATTCTGTGCCTGTCCACTCTTTTTCGTGCCATTTTCCATACGCCTGCTGGGACACAAGGGAAACAAAAGCAATTACATGAAATATGGGGGAGGAGGAAGATGTCATCTACTTGAATGTTTTCTTCTACACTTCTTGATAAACCAAATGGCTTTGTTTTTCACTACAGCTTAACTGTGCCCCTCACTGTACTGGTGAGGATCAAAATGATTGGAAAGTGATGTAGGCAATGGGAAACTTTCTTTGGAGAAATCTGACACTGGCTGCTATTAGAGAGTGTGCTATGACTACTTCTTGTTTTAGGGCTGATAGGACCATCAGTAGAAGCTGATAATCCAAAAAGTCTTGTAAGCATATTGCTAAATTGATATTTTCAGAATGGCCCGATTGCATGTACTAAACCACTTTATCAAGGTAGCGATCAAATAATTAATGTTATCCAAAAGGAGAGTGCATGAGATAAGCACTGGTGAGAGTTTTGTGAGGTTAAAGTAGAGGTATGAACACAACGATTGAATGTCACTGCGTTTGCAGAGTTAAAAGCTACAAAGATGATTTACTTGGCTTGGCTTGCTCAAATCCAGCCACAGGGACTGGTACAAATGAAAACATTAAGGAAGTCAGGTGAGGTATATTCAGCTTAGCTGACAGCTAGTATGGCTTTTTCCTCTTCCTTTGTACTACTGATATATTTCACTCTTGAGGTTCTTTTTATTTTAAATAAATATTTTTGTAACTATACAGTGTTGTGGCTTGAGATAGATTTAAGCACTACGTGTGTTCTAGACTGCCCTTGGTCCTCTGCAACTTCAGCAAATGAGAGCAAGGCCACAGGTTGTGAATTGTGCATTCCTTCTCAGATTGCTTTGAAATGCAGATTTTTCAGATTTTCACAGAAGACTTTGTGCGGAATGATAGTAACTTGTCTATTCTGTCTTGGGGAGGGAGCATGTCTGGTTTATGGTTTTGGTGGTATGTTTGTTTAGTTTTTTTGGGTGTTTTTTTTTTTTTTTGTTTTTTTGTTTTTTTTTTTGTTTTTTTTTTTTAAATCTAAACCCAACCCTAATAGATTGCTTAGGCAGAGCTTTCAGTAAAAATAAATAAAAGTTAAATGGTAAAATCCATCAACTGTACAAGCAATCTAGCATCCCTAACAGACAAGATAAAGACTCTAAAAGGGCATGGGGCATGTGCTTGGCTTCTGTGGCATGGTTTTTGTAGCAGGGGAGGGGGCTACAGTGGTGGCCCCTGTGAGAAGCTTCTCGAAGCTCCCCCAGCTCCAAGTCAGAGCTGTCTCTGGCCAAGGGCTGAGCCCATCAGCCATGGTGGCTGCACCTCTGCGAGGATGTATTTAAAAAGGGGAACCTGGGAGGGGGTTGGGACTTGTGAGGAGGAGTTGGTAGAGGGACGAACACCTAGGTCAGTGGAAAAAAGGAGGAGGAGGAGGAGGGGCAGGTACGCTGGAGCAGAGACCCCTGTGTCCCGTGGTGAGATGGCAGGGCCACCCCCACCCATGGAGGTCCGTGGTGGAGCAGAGGCCGACTTGAAGTCCGAGGAGAAAACCACTCCAGGACAGGCGGCTGTGGTTAAAGGAGGCCGGGACTCTGAGGGAAGAAGCGGCCCCCGCTGCTGTGGTTCGGGGCTGGGAGGGCTGGGACACGAGGGGGGGACCCACGGCGGAGCAGATCGGGAGCGGCTGTGGCCCGTGGGGAGGACTCACGCCGGAGAAGTTCACGGAGGGCTGTCTGCAGTGAGAGGGGGGGAATGTGCAGCATCCCCCCCAGCTCCCGAGCAGGAGGGAGCGGCGAGCTGGCTGTAACCCCCATCCCCTGCCCCTGCGCTGCTGGGGGAGGAGGGAGAGAGGTGGGAGCAGAGCTGAGCCCGGGGAGAAGGGAGGGGTGGGGGGAAGGTGTGTTTGGATGTGGTGGCGCTTCTCACTGTCCCACCTGGTCTGTTAAGTGTTGTCTTTGCTAGCACTTGAATTAAAGTGGTGTTTCTTTTCTTCCCCTAATGAGTCCGTCTTTTTCCTGTGACTGCCATGGGTGAGCACCTCTCAGCCATTCTGCTTCATTTTCTCCTCCCCATTCCTGATAGGGGAAGGGGTGAGTAAATGGCTGGGTGGTGCTCAGTTGCCTTCCGGGCTCAAACCACAACAGGGAGGTAGAGTAGGTAAAACGTATTCAGTCAAGTTTTGTACTTCTGAATAACCGTAGTTTAAACAAACCGTGGGTTTGTGATGTTCTTGAAGTTCAGGGAATGCACATCTGTGGATTCTGGTTAGACTGTGAGGATTTTTTTTTTGAGTCTGCATCCGTAAGGGAATCTTTCTGGTGCCAGAGCAGTTAACGCTTAGATGCAATGTCTGGGTGCCACCAACCTGAGAAGAGGCTGAAAAGGCAAAATGAGCTTAGGCTATTTCCAGCTTCTGAGGAAATCCAAAGTCAACAAGATGAAATAGAGTAGGCTAGATGTGCAACCCTTAACAAGGAAGAAGTAAATAAACAGAGTTTTAAAAGTGATCAGCTGGTGAGGTGTTAATACAGCAGCAAATGATCCATTGACATGAACATATGAACTAAAGGAATAGACAGTGGTGTTACTGCTAAAGGGGCAAATCTTATTTTACTTTTGATACTTACTATGGGTGCTGAACTTAAGATTTGTAAAGAAATTGGTTCTACTAGATAACTAAGTCCAGTTTAGAGCCCCGTACTTAACGTTGTAATGAAGAACATCCAAATGAAAATGACATGGCCGTAAGGAGAGATTGGAGGCATGGGCATTTACTATGAGAAAGTGAAGGTAAGTGAAAAATAAGAGAGGAAAGAAGGTGGTGTTGGTGTTGACCTGTATAGTCTTGCAGTAACATTCCTCAGGTCCACCATAAAAAATGTAGGAGAGAGAGATGAAGGTTAGAGTGAAACATAATTTCACTCATTCAGGTGCTCATAGCAATGGTTAAATAGTTACCTGAGAATATTTTGAGTATCCCTGTAGTTGAAGAACAGGTTAAACACTTCCCTTAATTGTAGTTGGGATGTTGCTGAGTTTATTTTTTTTCAAGGGAAGAGATCAGGTAATACCTTTAGTTGTTCTGCAGCCATCATCTTTGAAGTTTGGATTCCCAAGCTGAGAGTTTTACTGTTGCTGCCAGAGCAAGAATAGAAGACATCTTAGAAAACATTAAAATCATTAAAGCCGATGTTATTTCATACATTAATGGTACACCTTGCCTTGGTGGCCGTTTGTGCATGAAATGGTAGATGATTGGGAAATTCCATTGCTAAAATATTTCCATCACGGACGAATCGTTCAAACTCATTACAGTCTGTCTATAAGTGCCTGTTACGGTGCTTATGGACCATGTCACTGAGGTGGCTGGTTTTAACACTGAATGCTTAATGGTCTGTGTGTCAGAAAACTACTGTTTGAAATCTGAGAGCTAAACACACATTTTCTAAATGGGTCTGGGAAAATCAGGAAATAAAACAGAACCTTCAGGGCATCTGCCAGCTTTATTTTGTCTTGAGTGTGATAGAAGTTCAGTTAAGCTGGCAGGTTGTCACCTATATTTTTCCCTACGTACTTGCCTTTCAGGCACACACCAAAGAGTGACACAGTGCACTATAGCTTGTGTTAGGTTACTAATCTGTGTTGCTTTTCGGAGCAATATTTTTTTTTTTTACACATACACTCCCTTTAGGGAATAATTCTGCAGTGGGGAGCTTTCCAGATTTTGTAAGGTGTCTTTTTGGCTTCTGGCTAAAGGACACTGTAAGACAAAATAATCATACTAAGTACATTTGTGTACTTACTATACATGCTGTAATGCAGTAACTTGAGTTGTTCCCTTTTTGGTTTTGTTACGGTAGTCATGTGTAACATAATGAAAGAAATGCAGTATCACTTTAGCCTTTCACTTTTTAAGCAGTTGATACACATTTAAAAGCTGCAGATGTTTCGTGCAGATTCACATGATGTAATTGAGATGGCTGAATAAGTCTTTAACAGTTATTACCTGATAGCTGTCGATTTTTAACTAAAACCAGGACGTAAATCCATGCAAAGAGTAAGGCTTCAGTCCCTGGGGAATGAGCACCAATTTACTTGGAACAGTGCTTCTCAAGCAGTGCACAAAATAACATATTTGTCATATAATGACAGTGGACCTGCCTGTCCTTTTAGAAAATTGAACAAAATTTGTTAACCTTCAAGGATCAGTTAGATGGTCCAATTTCAGTGAGTTGCTATTTGAGATTCTTTTCTTCCTTAACTAAATCCGTTCCTTTTGGGTCACTGCATTCTGAAATACTGAAACTTAAGCCTTTAGTAGATATATCAGGTAGTGTGGGATGTGATAGTGGAGGGGGGAAGGTCGTGATTATTCTAAGTTTTTTCTTTTTTTTTTTGAGGAAAGGAATGTAGTATACATGGTTTGGAAAGTGTTGAGCATATTAATTCATATTCATACTGCTACACGGGGTATTATTCCACACTCACGAAGCCAGATTACTATGGGAAAATAAATGCATTTTAGCCACAGCTCAGTTTTGATTTGTTGAAATTCACATTTATGGTGCCCTGTCCTTTATATCTAACTGACCTTTCAGAATTTCCAAAATTCCTTTATTACGATACACAAACAGTTCAAATGACAGTCTGATATAGGTTTTATTATTTTCTCTTTTGGCACTTGTGTTTTTCACACCACTGTAAACACCATGTAATGGCTGTCTGGATTCTTTTAGCAGTCTTGTATTTATTCTACGTACACTTTAATAGGCCTAAAAGCTCTCCAGTCTTTTCAAACTTGTTGGAAATAGCAGCTCTGTTCTCTTCCGGTTGTTCGGGTGTGCTTAAGAGGAGAGCATAGATGTGTGGGGTAACCTGAAAAATGAAAAGGTGGTATTGTGAAAGGAAAAACATCCGACATGACACTGCTGTGCTCCGTTTATTAAGTGGACCAGCCGAGGTGTCGGCTGTGTCAGGTGTGCTCCCACTTGCATACGTGCATACAGTTACAGTTAATAGAGACCTGTGCCAATTACGACTCAGACGAGTCAGCACAGCCAAGCCCGGGGGAACTGCCACGCTTGCTCCAGCCGGTTTGGTGTCAGGCGCTGGGCAGGGGCTCGACTCCAGCAGGTGATGGTTCCACCTCAGATGCTCAGTTGTCTCCACAGCGTTGGGCATGCACGTGCCAGCTTCCTCCCCTGACCTTTCTTACTGGCAGGGGTACAGTCAGGTTTTGGTTCAGGTTGCCCATCGCATCTCTCAGCAGTAATACAACCAGGCAGCTTTCCAGCGATTTCCAGGTTTGATTCTTCCGTCACTTGTTGATCTGTGGCCTTTTTACTGGGGCTTGTTGCAGTCGGTTCTGTCCCCCCTGGCTCACTGGACTCGGTTCCTCAACCCTTGATCAAGGAAGGTTGCGATGCTGCTGACAGGTAGCTAACTGCTCTGTGGCATTCCCAGCACACTGGCATTCCAGAAAGCACTCTTGGGGGCAAGAGGGAAAAAATATTTCGCTGCAGAACATCGAGGTTTTAATAGTGTTTGTTGTTTTCTTCCCAACCATTCTGTTCGGCGGTTTGGGTCCACATGTAATTTTTAGGTTATAGGCAAGAACGAGTGCAGCTAACAGCAGCAGCCGATGGACGCAGCAGTTTGTGTCGCAGCTTATGCAGAAAGGGCCAGCAACTCTTCTCAAAACAGCGTCCATGTCCTCAGCAGTGGTGGTAATGGGCCCCAAGGCTCAGTCCCCAGCTGCTGCTGGACCGACTGTTCCTGTAACAGCATGGGCCTCAACCCAGAGGGAGCTCCAGGAGGAGGACACAGCTCTGCAGGTCCAGGGGCCTCTTGCCAAGGCTGGGGCAGCAGGAGATGGTTTCCTTGCCCACAGGAGGTGTGCAGTTATTAGGGATCTATGCCATTAAGCAAAGGAGCTGCAGGAGAGGAGGTCAGCAGCCTGCGCAGCATCAGAGATAACGAGATTGACCAGATCTCTTCCAACACTCGGCAGCTTCAAGAGCCCAAACTACCAACTGCTCTGAAGGGAGAAGGGTGAGGCAGAGTCTGTGCCTGTCTGGGAAGTGGAAACTCCCATGACGATGAAGGTTGGAAGATAATGGTTTCTGGCACAAGGAGGAAGGCTTCTGTTCCACCTGAAGATTTGCAGCTACAGTGTAGGTTCACTGACCTCGCGGCTGGTGGGGAGCTGGGAGCTGTCAAATAAAGCGTCTGTGCCTTCTGAGTCAGAGCCACACAGAAGCACACAGAGGCAGTTGATAGTAACGAGAGACTCCCCTCTTCGGGGAACAGAGACCCCCATCTGCCAACCTGACTCATTCTCTGTGCAAGTTTTCTTCTTGCTGGGGACTCAGATTTGTGACGCTGTGGAAAGACTGCCAAAGCTCATCCAGCCTGCAGACTATTGCCCTCTGCTGCTCTTCCATGGGAGCACCAGCGATGCTGTCAGGGCTGACCTGGAAAGTTTCAAGTGTGACTACATGGCTCCAGAGGCAATGGATACTCGGGTGGTTTTTCTTCTCAATCCTTCTGGTAAGAAGGCACATGGAACCTGCAGGTCAACAACTGTTTACACAGCTGATGTTGGCAGCAGAGTTTTGGTTTCTACAACCGTGGGACCCTCTCTCTGAGGATCAAGGATTCCTATTTGACTAAGTGGGACAAAAGTATCTTTGCCAGCAGGCTGGACAACTCGATGAGAAGAGCTTTTATGGTAAGAATGGTGGAAGAGGGAGAAAAGGACCAAGAACTGAAGTGAGAAGTGGTAGACTGGTTTGGCAAGCAAAGGGTCTGCTGTGATATGAACAAAAGGTACACTGTAATCAACAAAATAGGGCTGAACTGGGGATGCTCCAAGTGTACCCACGCCAATTAGGATGTGCCTACAGGACAGCATTATGCAGAAAGCTCTTACTCCCTTCCTGGGAAGTCACTATGACCAAGTTCTCCTATGAAGTATCTGTATGTCATGGTTATGTTAGACACTGAGAGGCTGAGAGAGCTGGGATTGGTTACCCTAGAGAAAGGAATCTCAGGTATATAAAGGGATCTTAGGTATATAAAAATACAAATATCTGATGGGAGGGAGTAAAGAAGACAGAACCAGACTTTTCTCCATGGTATCCAGTATCAGAACAAGAGGTAACGGACACAAGTTGAAATGCAAGAAATTCCATTTAAATGTAAGAAGCACTGGAACAGGTTGCCCAGAGAGATTGTGGTCTCTCCATCCTTAGAGATTCTCAAAACCCCACCGAACATGAACCTGAGCAACCTGCTCTGATTGAAACTGCTTTGAGCAGGGGGGTTGGACTAGATAGTCTCCAGCCGCAACAATCCTGTGATTTGAAGGACTTCATTCTAGATGTAGGAGAGTCAGCCCAATTGAAAGAAGTGTTAATTCAGCATTATATACCTGTAGCTCTGGAAGAGCTACTCAGAAACCTTTTGGTGGCGAAGTTGTTCTTCTTTATGACTTTGGAGGAAACAGAAACTCTTGATTGAAAGTTGAAGTGGCAAAGAGCCATCAGTGAGTAATGCCAAAATGCTAGAGAATCTTTCTGATCTTTGACCGTATTTGTCTACTTTTCCATGCTAGCTCTAAGGCAATATAGTGTCAGGAAAATAAAATCTAAAACGGTTGAACCCCTTAGAGCTCAGAGTTCTGTATTTTGTTACTTAAAAAGTAGAAATACTTTCATAAGTCGATGTAAAGGTGTAAAGTGATGTTGCACGCATGCACGCCATGGACAGATCAAGTGCTTGCTAATTACACTTTGATTTTTCTATATTGTGTGTGCCTGAATGTCTTGTGGACTTTAATGTCGTAAACATTCTTATTTAGGCTGTTGCAAAATATGGTTAGCTTTTCTTCTTCATTGTAATAATGGGTCTTCATATCATATGACTTTAAGCTGACCGTTAATGTTAACTTGAGGCTCTCTGGTCATTTCAAGTTGTCCTTCTGCCTTGTCAATAATACAGATAGGCTGTTACATTATACACTTAGATTCCAAAGTTAGGCACGCACACAGTTGGCAAATAAAACTAGTCTATTAAGCAGTACTGTAAGAAAGAAGAATTTTATAGAAATATACCTCTGTATTTAAGTGGTCTGCTAACTTCCACTAATGTTTCTCTCCTTCTTCTCTGTAGAATGTGTATGTAAACATAAACCGCATCATGTCAGTAGCAAATCGCCTGGTCGAGTCTGGCCATTATGCTTCACAGCAAATAAAACAGATTGCAAGTCAGTTGGAGCAAGAATGGAAGGCGTTTGCTGCAGCCTTGGATGAACGTAGCACGTTACTGGATATGTCCTCCATCTTCCATCAGAAAGCTGAACAGGTTAGTGAACGGAGAGGGCACCAGCAAAAGTTTCTGTGCTGGAATGGTGCGTTGTACTGTTTGCTTTTAATTTAGACAGAAGTACAAAGGAGTGATTGAAAAGGTCATCAAGAAAGCCAGAGTATTCATTTCTGCCGATACTCAAACAAAAACTTGTTCTCCTCAGGGCAGCTCACTGCCCTTGTATTCTCCACAAAATGCCTTGCCCATATCAATGCAAGATAAAACTTAGCCATATTAGCTATATGAATCAAAACGCAGTGGACATAAATGCTTAACTATATAAAGCTTTTAAGTTGAAAGAAAGAAAGGAAAAAAATTAATATAGTCAGTATTGATATAATGCCCTTCCTACATCCAGAAATCATCACTTGTTCTGTTGTCCTCACCACTCCATGGCAATCAGTCCTTGAGTGTCAAGATTTAATTCATAGTAATTGTTTATAAAAAAATAAGTTGAACTGGCTTTAAAGTTGAGAAGTTAATTAACTGTTCTGAATCCGAAATTGTGGTGGGAGATGTTTACTTAGTATCCCGTAAGAGATTCCTCCTATATTAAACAAAAATTTTAGCTTTAGGCGTATACCAATTATTTTAATTAAGTCATTAACTGCGTGTAACTGCCAGAGAAGAGGTATATGTAGGGGAAATAGAAATAAATATCCCCAAGTTAATAGTCTTGATGGTGAAAGCATGTTTTCCCCTCAAGGGAATTCAGTTCCGAAGGAGTTGCTGCGTGTGTGCTGTTGAGTCACCCATTGATTTTGTAGACTGTCTGCTCTGTACAACTCCGGTGAATTTGGAGAGCCGAGGTTCTAGGATGATTATGGCTGACTGAAGCTCTGGTGTCCTGTGTGGCTGCTGTAGATACTTTTCTTTCCATTTGCCTTGTTAAATTGGATCTGATAAAAGGTCTCATGTCTGATAAAACTTTAATTTGGAATAAATGAAGGAACTACTTGGGAGTTGATAAATACAGAAGTAGAGAGAGGCAGCCCACTTTATTTTAACAAGTTTTTTTTTTCCTGATTTCTACTACACAGATGTTCAACTTCATAAATGTCCAGAAATTAGAAATGTGAACGTATTAAGATGGAAATACACATTGCCTTTCTTTGTTAGTGGTGTCACTGGTTTAACTGTCCTTAGACAGACTAAGGTAAAGTATATAAACCGATGCCACGATAATAAGTATCCTTAGCAGGTTTTACAGAAAAGCTGCATAGAAAGGAGATGAAGGAATTGTTTTCTGGTACAAAAGTTACCAACCAGCTTGAAACATTTGATAGATACAATGTGGTACCTTACCAATATTACTGCTTTTCTAATTGCTTGGGTTATTCAGTTTACATTTAAGCACTGTCAGCCATATGTGTAGGAGAGAGATGGTGAAACATGAACAGACAGGTATACCCTGGCTCAAATGCTGTCCTTTTTCATAAGAGAATGATGTTCATCAGAAGTCAGGGGAGTAAATTTTGTGTGTGTTGTCTGGGCAACGGTGGCAGTGGTCAGTGTTACCTTCTTCAGCACTAAATGTAAGTGTAAATAGAAGGAAAGAGAAGAATGAGAGGAAATAGTGCAGCATCTGCTGGGATTAATTTATTTTTTAATTGCTCCTTCTGTGGTTTTGATTTTATGATTAACCGTGATGGATTGTCCTAGTTGCTTTGTAAGATACCTGGCTGTGATACATTAGCTGTTTCGTTAACAGTGGAGAGCGAATTCAAGGAAAGAGGGTTTGGAATGAGAGGAATGACCCCTTTAGAGACTGCTGATGCTTGGCCTACATAAAAAGGTGATTAAAAAACAAGCAGCCAAAGAAATAGCACACCCTTCTTGAATGCATGTGATGCCTTGCAAGTGACAGGTAAGGGTCAGTGCCTACTGTCAGACACAGTGAAGATTGCACCCAGCTGTCAGTGCCTGCTGACTGGTGCAAGAGGTGGAGCTCACTGGAGCTCCTTTTAATGTTCAGTGCTTAACATTAGAGATTTTTAAAATTGTCCCTTGATGAAATGAGACTTAAATAAGTATCTTAGAGTTAAGTATCACCCTTCCTCTCAGCTTTCAAACAATAATGGAGTACCAGAAATGCTCTGTGGATTACTTTTACCTCAGAAGACTGCATGTGCTCCAGGAATTACGATACGTATGATGAGAGAAATGGCTTGATCTCTTAAAACTTTTGAGGCTTGAACTTGACGTGAATAGAGGACAAATTTAGTTTGCAGATAGCACATGTGCTTGTCTGTTCTAAGTGTAACAGCTATGAAAACTCCTAGATAAAGAGATTCTTTCTTCCTCTTTCCTTTCCTAGCATAACAAGGGTATAAAATTCATGCCCCCTAGCTGTCAAAAATAAGTTGACGGAACTTCTGCTGTGCGTGCAGCTGTGATGACAGCTTCTTGTTTGCCAAGCTTCAGAGATAATTTAAATTGTCTGCAGAAGAGATTCTGTTGCAGTATCCTCAGTTTCCCCTGAAAGGCTGGCCTTGAGCAGCTATGCTGACATAGCTATGTGCTCAAAGTTCAGTGTTAGTCCAAAGAAGTTGCAAATCCCTTACGTGCTTGCTGCTGTCGTAGCTTGCAAGATGGATTTACTGCTTCTCTGCATGTAGATGGTGGTGCTGTGGGGACTGAGATGTGAATTTGCTGTGCTCTAACACTGCTCTGCCTCCTTGATGATCTCTTTCCAGCAAAAGACAACTACGGAGTGTTTCAGTGAACGGTTGACCATGAATTCTTTGTGTGTCTGCGCACGTGTGCACACATGTGCAGAGTAACTTGGTTTTCTCTGAAGGTTTAAAAAATGTGAAGTGTTACGGTATCGTGAGGTATCTGCACAGGGAGCTGATGGGTAAGGGCAGAGGGTCTGGACTTGAAAGTTGTAGCATGTTTTACCTCTTTGTGTAGACGAGAACTTAATTGGCATCTGAAATGGTAGGTGCAGGTGAAGTAAACTTTTTCTTAGCTGCAGAGTCAAGAAAAGGAGGAAAAGTAAACTTGAAGCATCAGTATTTTCAACAGTTTAATTGGTCCTGAAGGCTGCCAGCATACAACTAAGCCTACCTGCCTGTGAACAACACAGAGTTCCATAAGAACTAAAAGCACAAGTCTAGTAAGACTTAAATATTTGTTTCTCTTCTGATATAAGCTTCATTTTGATCAGCTGAGAGAGAAATACATTACATATTTTTTTCCTTAAAAGAAATCTTCTCAGTGTCTGTGACACATATGCCAAGTCCTTTTGTATATTACCAACATGTGTGTACTTATTGAAAGAACCCAAAATCAAACAGAATGTTTTTTCTCTGTTGCAGTACATGAGCAATGTGGACTCATGGTGTAAAGCCTGTGGCGAGGTGGAGCTTCCCTCAGAACTACAAGACTTAGAAGATGCTATCCATCATCATCAAGGGATATATGAACATATTACCTTGGCTTATTCTGAGGTAAGTATCTTCTTTGTTTCCTTAGGTTGATGACTTGATAAAATGGTGTTATGTTAAGTTTGGATCGTGAACTGGCATCGCTGTTGCACAGTGCATTAGTTGGAAACTGAAGTGCCAGGATTCTTTTTTAATTTAGTATACTGGACTTTGCTACTGTTGTTCGAAAGTTAAGTCTTATCCTTAATCTTCCAAAGGAAATTTAAAAAGCAAGATGAAACCATGTGTGGTACAAACAACCCTAAGTACTATGTTTTAATTCACATTTGCATGTTACTATCTTTTAATATCAGTATGATACTATAATTTAAACACTTGCTTGAAGGGAATCTAGCTGGGTATTCTTTGGGAAAGCATTCTGTTGGCATGGATTGCTTTAAGAGTGTTTTGAAAAGCCATCTCTGAAATTGCCCCACAATAAAAGGCTTAACCATCAAAGGACATCACTTGACGAGCCGGAAGGTAATATAGTTAGTTCTGCCAACCTCAAAGACACTTAAATGAGCCAGGATGTCTATGTAGCCAGCATTCATAAGATTAGCATATCCTATACTGCTGCTCTAATCTTGGATTCTGCACACAGTGAAGTAACAATATTTCTTAGTATTTCCGAAGGTGCTATTAAGCAAAAAAACTATTTTTGCTGTTAAATTGGACTGATGTTATTCTGGATTAAATACAGCCGCTTCTGTTCTCATGAAAGTCGCATAAAATTATGCGTTTGAATAAATGATCAGTGGACACAGGATAGTTTAGGCCACAGCTTGCACCTTCTTTTAAAAGGAGGTCATGTGGGATTGAATGAATGGTTGTGATTTACACATTACATTAAAGATCAAACTACTTTCTGATGAACCAGCTCTATTATGGGCAGCTGAATCATAAGTCTGGTCACATTTCTTTTAGCAGTAAAGAGAGGGTAAGATTAGTGCTGATTAGTCCTATTGTTAGTATATCAAAACTGGGATTTTTGAAACCTGCCATTTTAGGGCCTGCACAAACTTTATGACCATGAGTCGGATGTCCAGAGTTCACGTGAGTTGTTGTTCTTCTGTGTAAAATACACACTGATATCCCCGTTCCTGATACATGACACCTTTATATGTCAATTGATCTAATGATATATGGAAGCACACCTTTGGTGATAAAACCTGTGATCTTACTACACAAACCTGTTTTAACTCATTCTTGAGAGCATGTTTTGTAGGAAGGTTTCTTCATTATAACCACTCTTCATTGGGAGGATCCCCTTGTAAAAACAAGGGACAGAGACATAGCATGTCTATAATAGATTTATGTGAAGAGGGGCAGCCTGGGATGCACGTTCCATGAGAGTACAGCAAGGTATAAGAAGGCTAAGGATCTCTAGAATAATGGTTATAAAACACTGAAGTTAAAATAGTGGGATTTTTTTTTATTTGGGCTGGGTTTGTTTGGATTGGGTTTTTTTGGTGTGTTTTTTTCATCAGGGATGTGACTGGATTAGAGACTGCTGTTAAGTGTAATTAAGTACTGTGGATTACCATGTTAAATAATGTTTTGCTTCCTGGTAATGAAAATAAATTAGATGGGTAGATTAGGATTGCTCTGGCAAATACCTTGAAAATTTATTTAAGATTTCAAAGCTGTGTCTTTTGACTTTGGGATAGCTAGAGATTTTAACAAAATCTTCATTGGTACTGTTCAAAAAAAAAAAAAACCAAAAAAAAACAAAACAAACAAACAAAAAAAAACCAACAAAAAAAAAGGCAAACAAAAAAAAAAACCCACCCAAACATTAGATGTTTTTCTTCTGATTTTAGGTCATTACTTTTCCCTATCTTGTAAAGCAGCAGCTTTGTCTTTAGCAACCAGAATTGGTGCAGAAATAATAGTTGTATGTGTATGTATAAGTTGTGTTCCTCCTCTGGAAAGAAGGTTTTATTTTGCCTTACTTAAACACGCATTCCTTTTTGAAGATTGATGGAGCTGTCTTCCTGTGTAAAGATATTACAGAACTATTGCTTATCATCATTAGATGTATGACTTCATTTCTGTTACAGCAATGGAGCTCCTTTCATTTTGTGATGAATGAACAGTGGTGGGGGAGAGAGAGGAGCAGTGTGGAAATTACAACACTTTGTCATTCATTTTAGATTACAATATCTTGACAACATGACTTGCTTGCAAAGTAGAAGATAGTCATTTTGAGAGAGTAAATGCTTTTAAGACTAGACAGCCTGATTTTACTAAGGATAATTACTGTATATTACTAGAAAAGTAATTTACTAGCTTACAAGCTTAGGTAACTGGTGTGCTTGAAAATCCAATAGCTGTGCCTTGAAGTTATATGTATAAATGAAGTTATATACATAAATGAAGTTACATATCTCTTTGAAATCTTAAGGTAGTCATGCACTGGGAAGGAAGGGAACTTTACTGTGTTAACTCCAGAGAGGAAATGTGCATGATCGTTTGTTTGTAAAGCTAATAAGCTAATCAGATCAAGGGGCTGTCACAATTATTTCTTTCCCCCTAAATGCCACGGACTCTGGATAGATAATTGAAGTCCATTATCTTGAAATATTTGAAAGACTTGTATTAAGTAATTGCTTTGGGTACAGAAAAGAAAAAAAAACATCATTATAATAACTACTCCGGACTATATTGTTTTTCTGACTGACTTGACTTTCTAGGAGTTACTTTTTCCAAGTGAGCTTCATTCTCTATGTTGCTACTTACTACAAAAATTAAAAAGCTTAAATTGAGAAATAAACTCACTTGTAAATTAGTTATTAGGAAATAATTTTTATTCGTATCTGTTTGACTACTGAATAGCAAATTTAAAATGTGCCTATATTTAGTGAAAATTGTTGAAAATAGCCACTGGGGGAAGACCTTGACAAATTTTCCGTTTCTGACATGGTGTTGATTTGACGGATTCAGACTATTGTTTACACTCCAGTCTTGTGGTTTTGGATTAATTTTTCCTGCCTGTTAGATGAACTATTAGAAAAGTTCTTTACAGATAGCTGAATGATACTGAATTGTAACAGTTTTCTGAGCTTCATGCTAAAAGTGACAGAATAATTGAAAGACAATGAAAAATGCCTTGGTAAGTGCTAAATGTTAATAGTGACCAGATAAGATAGGGTTGTTGCTTTTTAATTAGCATGCACTGTAAATCTGACTGGTTTTGCTGTGGTTTGAATCAGACAAGACAACAATTAGAAATGACTAATGTTTATTGTCAGCATCAGTAGTTAATCACCTTTTGGAAAAGAGTATCTTTCTGTGCTGCATAGACAGGTTTTAATTGATTTCATCAGGTTTAAGTTTGCCATAACAACACTGTGCTTTTGGCTTACCAGTAACACTAATAATTTAGAAGTTGTAAATCATGTCAGATCAAATCTTGTCCTAAGTTTTTATCTGTTGGTCTAAATGTATTCATCAAATTAATATTAGCCTATAGAAGGTAACCTCCCTGTTCACCTTTAGATCAAATGGAGAGAGATGCTCCTGGAAGGATAATTCTGGGCAAACGCTTAATTTTAGGTGCCTGGGTGGCTAGAGAAAGAGATGAAGAATATTTATTTGAAGTTACACTTGACCTGTTAAAAAAAATAAAAATAAAAACACTTTAAAGGAAAAGCATTCTTAAGGTAGTAGAAAAATTGAAAGACAGGCTGTCCTTTAGAAGAGTGCTACTTCTTAAGATTATCTTACATAGAGGGAGAACATACTTTTCTATTATTTTTCTTATCCTGTAACAGCTGTATGTAATCATGCCTGGAATAAAAAAAAAAAAATCTGCATCATTGTTCCCCAAGTTCCTCAAGACCTCTAAAATGGGGTGAGTGGGTGGGAAATTAAATAATAGCCTCAGAAGCTTTTGGCAAGGCAAGTAATTCTTCGTCCTTTCTGGTGGTCAGGTGAGCCAAGATGGGAAGTCACTGCTTGACAAACTTCAGAGACCTTTGACTCCTGGGAGTTCCGATTCCCTCACTGCTTCTGCCAACTACTCAAAAGCAGTTCATCATGTTCTGGATGTCATCCATGAAGTACTGCACCACCAGCGCCAACTGGAAAATATTTGGCAGCATCGAAAGGTCCGTTTGCACCAGCGGCTTCAGCTATGCGTTTTTCAACAGGATGTTCAACAGGTAGGTTT
Organism: Tyto alba; assembly: GCF_018691265.1. Taxonomy (NCBI): domain Eukaryota; kingdom Metazoa; phylum Chordata; class Aves; order Strigiformes; family Tytonidae; genus Tyto; species Tyto alba. Next base: position 24,893,956 of record NW_024881324.1, on the reverse strand, counting down.
TATTTCATGTTGTCTAAATGCTGCTGTACCCCATCAGCCTGTGAGCTGGTTGCGTTGACAGGTGGGCTTTGGTTGCTAAAACCCATGTTCTTTCATTCAGCAATGAAATAGTTGCACGGGATTGACTGATTCCAAGTTCTGTGTGTTAGCAGAGGATATTGGCTGACACAGGAAGAAATTGTATTTGCGAGTTAGCTCTACTTCAGTTTTTTTCCTTTTTTCAAATTAATTTATTTAAGTCAGATAGGATGAAAAAGATTTTTATTATAGACTGCTTTTCTGAGCTTGTGCTGGGAGCTGACATTCACATTCTGCGTAAAATTCTGTCTCGAAGTGTCAGAAAGACTTGTAGGAGTAGCATGCCAAAAATTAACATTGTTATTCTGTAACAAATTTTTAGTTTCAAATCCTCAGTGATACTTAACTGACCTAATCCCGCTTCTTTAAAACCTGAGAGTAGTATACTAAAGAGGTACAAAAATTACAGATAAGATTACTTTCTGACAATTACATTTTTCTTGTATTAATGGTTATTAGCTGCCATATTTTTATTATTATGATGACATCTATAAAAGTAGGTAAGTACAGGCATTAATATCTCTGACATGGGTTTTGCTTAAAAACGTAAAGCTGCACAGAAGTACTGTGTTGATAGATTTTTTTTTTTTAATAAATAGAAAATGTTTGCCTTAGGCTGCAATTGACAGAGACATTAGTAATTTATCCCTCAGTAGCTCATCTTCATAAAAACAGTAAAGATGGCCAGTATTTATTTACTGATCATGTTGTTTCATTTCAGTGTAAAGGTGTTTGCAAATCAGAAAGTTCTGAGTGGGGTTTTTGACAGCCAGTCATACGTTCTGGTTAAACTAATATTGTTTCTTCCAAATCCGTTGCACTTTAAGCCAAACTTCTTGTACTTGCCTGTTTCGAGACAATGCTGGATGTGAACGTTGAACGTTTTGGAGTGAAACAACCTGGTTTCCATCATTTACAGTAGTTGAAAGTTAGCTCAACTTTCTTCTATATGCAGTGCCTAGCTGCCTATCTCTTCATGTAAATTAAACAACTTCTAAAATGCTTAAGTAGCAAATTAAGTGTGAAATTACTAAAACTTTTTTACTTAATTTTTGATGTAAAAAGAGGCAAATGTTGAAAGGCAGGCAGTTATCCAACTTCTCAACACGCAGATGTAACGAAGGATACAGAAAGGCTCGAAAAATGTTAACTGCCAGAAAAAGTGAAAGAAAGCAAAGTCAATGTTACGAATGGTCAGAAAGGGCATAGAGAGCCAAACTGAGAATACTGTTATGCCATTGTGTAAATCCTAGAGGCTCTTCATAAAGACTGCTACATGAGTAGCAGCAAGTCAGGAGGGTGCAGTGCTGGTACTTGCATTGAGTAGTCATTGAAGGACGCTTGTCAAAACTGATGAGGCACAGTCCACAAAGGAATCACCTCTTAAACTTATAAGGCTTCATAAGGAATCTTCAGAAACTGAAATTAACACAATGGTGTGCTTCTCACAGGGAAAAATGTAGGTCCTCTCAGTGGTAGCCTAGTGTCAACAAGTGCGAATTAGATCCTGGAACTTTCTCCTCTAGTTTGAATTCAGGTAGAACCTACTTAGGCAACCTAGGCCACGTAATCTCCTGAGTTTATTTGCCAGATACATAATTCAAGTTTCAGGCTTGCAGGCAGTTTATTTCCTGGGGGAAGGTGTTCGTTAAATGCTGCAGTCTTATTGTGTTGTTCCTACTCTTTGGCTTTATTATCCTGGGAGCCATACAACATTTGTAGGAAATTATCATTTTCTGCTCCTTCCTAAGTCATGGCTCTCAGAGTGCAAGAATTAGCTCTGAGACTGCTGCGTTCTTTGAAGTTGGCAAAAAACCCTTTGTCAGACTCAAGTCATTGTAGAGTCACCACCAGGTTCTTCAGCAAGAAGCAGGATTTTCCTTTTCTGTGTCAGACCTGTCAGCCCTTGGAACTGGTGCATTTATCATCAAATAGTCAAAGGTTTGAAAACAACGAAGTAGACAACTTTACCTATTTTTCTAACTTCCAGTATCAAGAATGTGTTATCCAAATCATGCATGCATATTGTGAGTATACCAGAAGTCTTCAGTATGAACCAGTTGACTTAAGAGGGTTAATCCATCTGGGCTCATTGTTCAGTACATGCCTTACCTACGGGTTGAAGAAATTTCTTTCTTCCTGCTTACGCCTCTGATTTCTCTATATGCGTTGTAAGGCAGATCTTGCATGAAGATACCAAGATATCCTCTTGGCAGTTTGAAGCTGCGGCCTTTGATGCTAATGCACATCTTTATCAACCACTTCAGACTTCAAACTAGATCCTATGTACAGAGTTGCAGCCTCTGCTTGCCATATTCCTAAGACTTTGCCTTAATATCTAGTAGTTACCACTGCCAGAGACTGGATTGTCCTTTGCTTTATCCCTGTAATGGCCATTATGATCCATGTTGGAGGCTTCTGCAGTGTTGCATGAGGAAGTATAGCTCTTTTTTATGTTGCTTGAACTTAACTTTCAGATATTGGTATATTTTGGGCAATGCCTTATGAATCACAGTATGAATTGTGGTTAATGTTGCCTTTCATAATGCAACTTTTCATACTTATTCAGTGCAGATCATGCTATAAGACAATGATAATTCAACATCCATACCAGACAAAAAAATCCAATAGCCAAGAGCAGATGCCTTAAAGATAATGGAAAACACATAATGGTATTTCTTTGGAATAGCCTTGCTTTAGCAGATTGTAGCTCCCTCAGCTTTGAAAATCCATCAGGGAAAAAAAAAAAAGGATCTTGAATAATAAGGATTCTTTTTTCTTGAAAAACAAAAACAAAACAACTTTATCAGATCATCTAATTTATGTGAGAAATGTTAGCTCTTCAGCTGAATAATCATTGACACCATTCAGTGCATGAAATTACTCAGTTTTGAGACATTTGTTAAATTTATATCCAAGACAGTTCTGGAATGGTTCATGTAGCGTTCCAAAGCAACTTTCTAAAATACTTCAGTTTTCATCTTCACATTCTCTTGGGCTGCTCAGTCTTTGTTCAAACCTTAAAAAATTAAATTATCTATCATGATTAGAAACTAACAGGAAAACCTTTTTAAATTATTGTTAGTAAAGTTGAATTTTTTTCATGTCAAAATTAACTAAGTGCAGCTCTCTTCCACTGTTTATAGTTAAATGGTACATACTGGCAAGAAACTGAGTGCATTGTAAGTGAATCTGGAACTCTCCTTCAGCATGAGTCTGTGACTTCCTTCACTCTGCTGGCATAGTTTTCTGCTGGATTAACGAAGGAAATCAGTTCATGGAAGTATTAACTGAGTGACAGAGCTGAGTTGGAGGAGGGAATTGGCTGTGTTCAGCTGGTACTTCGTTGCATGTTACTTTCACCTTGGGTTTTTTCCTTCTGTCTTGTATGTTCAGTATTGGGAAAGTGTTTCTAGTGGAGCTTTCCAAATCAGCAAAAACACTGTGTACTTCAAGAATCATCTGTTAATTTCTTGGAGCAAGTAGTGAGGAAAGTAGCACATGAAATATTAAAAATCATAGATAAGATGTGAATTACAGCTAATCTGAAATTTGAAATGTGAAAACCGATGACAGTCTTAAACTGAATGAAATTCTGAGTTTGGCCTTAAATAGCAGAAGCATGCCAGGAAATCTAGTTCCTGCTTAGTTTGTATATTAACACAAAAAAAAAAGAGGGTGTTTATTTTAATTAAAAAATAATTAAAAAAAAAAAAAAAGTCAGGTTACTGACTGTTGTACTCAGTTCTTGAAAATAGCCCTTCTAATGTAAAACATGCTAATAAAAGTGTAATTTTATGGTTAGGAATTAACAAGTTTACCAAGCGGATAATATATGTCAGCCTTTCACCTAAGGAAAGGAGCTGGCTCTGATGGTTCTGATACGAAGCAATAGAGCAGACTTGCAACAGCAGCAAGGGTTTTTGTGCTGCTAAGCCCTGAAAAGTTGAAACTGAATGTAAAAGATAATGTTTCTGGTATTACTGACACCCATATAGTGAAAGTTCTGGGTCCTGAAAAACTCTCCGGATGGCTTGCACTCCAGAGATTAGTAAAACATACTTGTAGTAGGTTTTCTTCAAAATGTGCATTTGTTAGGTCTTACTGACCTTGGGTGTCTTCTCTGTCCGTTCTGGATAAAAGTGCTGCTTTTCCTTCCTTGATCTGCCTGCCTCAAAGACTCTGTCTTTGAGTTTTTGTTGTAACAGTCACTTGTTTCAGCCTTGACTAATGAAGGGTGGGCCAAGAATGTGGGGTGCTCAGCGTCAACACAATACTGATTTCATTGGTCGAGTCCCTCGTGACTCTTGGAGGTGGTTCCACTGTATTAATGGTTCTTTTTGGGAAGAGAGTATTCCCACATTTTAACTATCTGAAGATTGGAAATGCAGAGATATCCATCTTCCCCCCTTCTGAACGTTATGTCAGCACCAAGTGAGTGGAGGAGATCAGAAAAGTGAGTGTGTGCAAAGTGGGTAAAGGTGTGGAGGGTGAGGACTGGATAGTAGTGTGGGAAAGACTGGTGAAAATGAGCATGTTGAATTTGCAAACGATCAGATTGCTTACTTCTGCAAGCAGCATATCCAGAACACATATTTTACAGCCATGAGCAATGAATCTGTCAAAATGAAGCTATCTTTTCATAGTAGTTTCTTTTATCATATATTCAGTATTGGTGCTAGAAAAATATGCATTTTTCTAGATCCTATATTGAGCATAAGCATGGTCCTGCTGAGACTGCAGTTAGATCTTAACTGCATCGTTAAAGCTACTTGCTGCAGTGGAGGAAAATATTATTCACCCTTTCACTGAAAAGTATCGAGCCTCTTAAACTCCTATGTATTGCTGAACTACCAGAGTGAATTCCACGTGCTCTCAGTATTAGCAGAAGAGTCCTTAGCGGGTTGGTATGAAGGTTTCTGTAACTCTTACCTCTCCCAGGAGGAGGAAGAAAATGCATCAATTAAGATTGCTAAATGGCTAATATCGGTGCCCCAGCTAATGGTATTGTCCTTTGGTCAAAGTGGTATGCGCAAGTTCTTACCGATGGGCAAGAGCGTACCTTAACTTTGCCTTTACGTGCTGTGAAAGTCCCAAATAAGGGCTGCTTCCTCAGTTTTGTTAAGAATCAAGGGAAGAAGGCTGAGCACTAATAAGACTTGTTTTCATACCGATTTCACTTAGAGGCCAACAGTGTTTCTCTAGTTGACTGGTTTATGTCATGATCTGTCTACTGGATTTCTATGACAGTTTCTTCTCTTGGGAAGTTACTGAGCATTGTTTGGAACAGAAACCATTCTCCCTGGGCTGCTTTCTGCTTTTCATCCCATGCTTTCTGGGACAGATTTTCTGTTGATTTCATTTGCTAGCTTATAACTGTTAGTAGTCTCCAGAGTCCAGTCTAATTCTCTCATCCAAACATGCCTCTCTTTAGCTAGCTGTATAATGAGAAAAGCAGAGTAGTCGCCTGAAACTAGTCAAAAGCATCGGTAATGTAAACTTTACAGATAAATGAGACCATGTTTGGTTCCTCACCTTCCTTTCTCTGATCAATACCTTCCCTTGAAAGAAGCAAATGAAAACTTACATTGACCTAAAACACAATAATATTCTTTTGGTAATACTTCCTAGGAAAAACAAACTTTGTGTAAGTTGAAGTACAGAGATGTAGTGAAGCGTTGGTGATTTGAGATGGCTGTGTTAGGTGGCATTACAGGATCGTTTGTTGTTTTGAAGATGTCCAGTAGGAGAGAGTTTGCAAATCAAAAAAGGTTCTAATGATCAAGATAAATGAGAAAATCATGCCAGATGGTTTAATTTTTCTACTAAAGAAAGCACGGATGTTTTGTTTGATGAGATCAGTGTAAATGTAGCCATCAGTGATGTTGCAGAAATAGTTACTGAGTCTGTTTAGAAGGCCCCCTTCCCCCTGCCCCCCCCCCAAAAAAAAAAAAAAAAAAAGTAGTCTTTCTTTTTAGTTACACTAAGTGTCAAATACTTTCAGTACAGGAAAAGGGGAAAAAAAAAACCTCAGCCACCTTCAGGAATCAGTATAAAGGACACTAGTAGATGAGGAGAGATAAGGTACAGGTTTCCAGCAGGTATATTCAAAATGAAAGAAAACACTCAGGTTTTAAAGAGAAAACGCTGGAGATTAATGTTAGGTGAAGTATTCCAAACCACTACATAAATACTGTGTAAAAATGGTTAACTGACTTAAGAAAATTGCTTATGTGCAGTTGTCTTTAATTCTGAACAACATTCTTGAACCTCTGAGTCTCTTCCAAAGAATTAAATACCATATGCATGCTAGCTAATGAATAAATTAAGATATGGCTAAGATGTATTAGTTTGGAGAGAGAACAGATGTTCTTGTGTGTTCACTCATCAAAAACTTGGTATGTGTGCAGTAATCCTTTGTGTTAACTGGCAAGACCTAATTACATGTACAGTTTTTACTATTTATAAAGCTGTCAGCCCAGTCATTGTGGTAAAAGCTTTAACGTCTTTAAAATGTCTTTTGTTCCCCACTTTTTCAGCTATAAAACTTCCAATACACAGCTCCGTCTATACGATGTTTTGAGGAGGTGCTTCTTCAGAATTGGGGCAAAACCTTCATATTCTTTGAATGCAGACATTCTCATTCATCTCATAATGATTTCAACTAACTTTTACTGTGTTAGTTAAAAATTCTACTGTTAAATCTTTCTTCATGACTTAGCAATATGTAGCAGAAGTGACTTCTCAGCTAAAATAAAACTTCACTGTGTTATTCACCAGCATTGTTGGGGAATGTGCAAACTCCATTAGTGTTACATTACAGAAAACTGCCAGCTGAAGGCATAAATGGATTACAGAGAGACCCTCAGAAGGGGTCTAGCCACTTGGATCAGATTACTGTCAAATTGATGAATGTGTAGAAAGGAGGTTGTCCTTGGTAGGCTTCAAAATAAACATATAATCTTAAATCATACGATTTAGCTAGTTTGAGGTAGCCTTGAGGAAAGTTAATGAGATGTAATTAATGTCCTTCAATGGCAATACTGTGTTTTAATCCAACAGTACAGTTCCTTATAAGCAGTCCCTTTACATCTTCTTAGTTTCTTGAATACTTGGGGGTTTTGTTGCAACATTCAGTACATCCATTCAGAGTTTTTGTGTGTGTCTCTTCTGTACCACAGGTATTGGATTGGATTGAAAACCATGGAGAAGCTTTTCTTAGCAAACATACCGGGGTGGGGAAATCCCTGCATCGGGCTAGAGCTTTGCAGAAACGACATGAAGACTTTGAAGAGGTTGCACAGGTAAAAACATGAAGGACTGTATACTTGTCATGGGAATATACTAAAAACTCCTGCTCTGGCACTGAAAGGCTGGGCAGAGGGAGCTCCATTACATAAAATTCAGTTCCAAGAATGGACTGGTTTTTTTCTGTTGCAAGCTTTTATTTATTTTCTCCTTTGCACTCTAGCTTCAGTAAAAAAAAAGACAAACTTCCACAGTCCTACAGAGAGTGGGAGCCTTGAAGCCCAACAGAGCTCCTGCTGCTATTATTCTTATTTTCAAAAGCGTACTTTCAAATGTTGAGTCACAGAAGAATGACAGGTCTCTTTTTAAAGCAACTTGATTCCATGGGATTCTAGGATTTAAACTTTTGTGTGGCCTTTAAGAGAGGATGCAGATGAATTGAAAGCCCTGCTTCCTGACTTGAAGCTCGGGGAGCTTCCAAGTCCCCGCAGCAGTCTGATGAATGGGGAAGGGAGGGACTCCTAAGAAACCAGGTGAGCCAGCAAATTGGTCAACCTGGCTTTGGGATTCTTCTTTAAAATACGGTTGAGTTTTTATGTATGCCCTCCTGTTCTGAATCATCAATACCAATGATTTTTCCACAGGAAGACTCAGGTTTTAGCTTTAAGTGGAACTGATGATAGAACTTCAAAACATACTTTTCTGGGAAAAAGAGTCAAGCCAAAAGAAAAAGATACACCAGTGAATACAGGAAGCATAACAAGAGGAAGTTGATTTGGGTGGCAGCCTTGAAAAGGAGGTGTGAGGTGAATAAAACCAATGAAGCTAGAGGCTAGAATCCTCCCCATAAGTAACGTGCACCATCTGTTCAGTCTGAATGATTAGTAAGAGTAAAGATCTTTAAGATTCATCAAGAAAAATCTCATTAAGTTTGGGTTGATACAGTGGTCCTTCAGTCAAAACGGAAGACGCGTTATTAGAAGATTCTGAAGCGACAGGCAGGAGCTCAGCAGTGACTCCTACTATGGCAGATGCATCAGAAGTGTGTTTACAGATTGCCTGTTTAATGGATGATTAAACTTTTAATAAAATTTTATTGTAAATACAGTCTTAGAGCACTCCAGCGACTGAGGGCTTCAGATAGCATCAGGAATCTTCTTCAATATTGATTTCCTATAAAATTTTCCAAAATAATAAGCGTTGTTAGTTTTGTATATACACTGCTAGATTTTCCATATGCATGTCTAGTACTTCATTTTTAGTAAAATCTGTAATATTTTTTCCATGTGGAAATACTTATTTTTCTGTGTCAGACAAGCAAGAATTTATTTCTGTAAGACATTTAACAAAACCTGAATGATCTCATACTTAATACTGTGTTGAGCAAAGAAGAAAAAAATGTTTGAGTAACCAAAGGGGGATGAAGTGTGCAGAACCATTACTAGGATGTAAACTGCTAAAAAAGTATCTTGTTAATTTGCACTATGCTTTAAAGTAGGAAGTTGTAAAGCAAATACATAGCAAAAACCTCATAAAATTGTATGTTACTAGAGTTCAAAGTGATCTCTTTAGGGAATGGGCCAAATTTCTATTTTTGGAGATACTGAAAACTTAGACTGGTCAAAGAACTTAAATATACTGCAGGGGACTATCTTCCACTGACAGAAGGATGGACAAAATGATCTAATAAGTATTTTTTTTCTGACTCTTGAATGTGTCATGACTGCCAAGAGAGGCACACCCTCTTGAGTTGTTCCTCTTACTTGGTCTAAAATTGAATGTAAGCAAGCCCCAAAAGGCATTCCTGTTGTTGGTGTTATAAGGAAGATTATGTTCAAGTGTAAGACATCAATCTGCAGTCCTTGTTAAAGCATGAATAACTTTTGGCTGATTTATTCTCTACCTACTTTTCTGGTTAGTCCAGGTCTTTGTTGTGCTTTGGGTTTGTGTTGTTTTTGTTTTTTGTTTTTTGGTTTTTTTTGGTTGTTGTTGGTTTTGTTGTTTGGTTTCGGTTTGTTTTTTGTTTTTGTTTTTGTTTTTTTAATAGGACCCTAGGCATAATCAGGGGGTTTCAGTCAGCTCTACTCAGAAGTTGAGAGGAAGCAGTGTCAAGTGAAGTGTCACTGGCATGACAATGTTTTAGCAAATGCAGAGAGCCAACAGTAATGTTGAAATGTTCCTGATCAAAGGCTAACTCCTGATTTTTGAGGGGAGTGAATATTATTATTTATGTTTTCTTCCCTTCTACTTCCTCCCTCATTCTTTTTTAATGTGAATGAAGTGCCAATTCCTCAGCAGCATTCAAAGAGATGTTAAAATAATGTGTGTCGAATAGAAAAGGTGCTCCAGAGTCAATGGGCTGTGGCCTCACAAATTATTCACTTCAAAATTTGTGTGAAATGAAGGATTGTTTATTTGGCACTTCTTGTTACCATTCAGAATCACTATATAGTCAAAACTCAGCCGACTAAATTCTGATGTATTAACATTCGTGCTACACATACACACTTTGACTTGTACCCACTACTGTAAAATTGTGTTGTTTTTTTGCACATGAAGCCTGTCCAGTTCACTTTCTACTTATCCTTTTTTTATTTTTTTTTTTCCCCTCTTCCCATGATCATCTTTGTATCCATGAGAACATTTAGTCAAAGAGTGAAAATTTGGAGTCTTGAGTGATTTACTTATGGGCACTGATTTTCAGCTTAGAAGCACTGGATGCAGATCAATAGTATGGTTGTACTTCCTTATGTGTTTTTGTATGAAATATAAGTCAGCTTCTCCTGTTTCAACTATGTTGGTGTCAGCATTTTGACAGTCCATGCTCAAAAAACATGAAAGGTGTATGGCAAGAGTTAATTAGCGGGAGCTTCCATAGATAAGTTCTTTTCTCCATGTGCAGACTGCATCCAAGTAAAGAACTCAAGTCTTCTTGGTGCAAGAGATGCACCAGAAAGATTCTTCCAAGCCTTGCTTGAATAAACCTATAATTTCCCTACCAATACCAGTTCCCATCTCCTTTAAAGTTATAAAAAAAGGTTACGTATTTGAATTTGTTTTCCACTTTACCCATGAGTGGCTGTAATACATCAAAGTAAAGGTCCATGTCTTACCGTATCTTTTGGCCATGACCAGATGAATAAAGAAAAGGGAACGTAATGCTTAAAAAGTTACCTTTACCTTCCCAGTTGTCTGGGCCTGTTTGAGAAGGATGCATCAGAACGACTGTTTAATAGTCACTGATGGACTTTTCTCCCCTTAATTAGGCTAGCTACTTTTTGAACTCATTTATGCTCTTGGAATGTACGCCAGATCCTGTGCCAATGAGTTACGTGGTTTAATTGCTCCTCAGATGAAAGTGTTTTTGCTTTTTCATTTTAAGTGTGTTGTCTGATGCTTAAACATGCTAGCATCCACTGTATTTAATGAGTAATCTATCCTCATTTTCTCCACCTTTAATGATTTGTATGTCTCTGTTAATCTCCATCCATGTATGTGGTTCTCTTCCCCCTCCACAGTGCAATAAACTCATTTGTATGAAATTCAGACCATACCTCCAATCACTTCTATTGCTGTATTTATTGTCAGTAGTACTAATTTTTGCATTAGTCTCTTAAATTTAACCTTTGATTTTTCTGTCATGTGTCACTTCATACGCTTTCTAGAAATATGGTGTTCGTTTTTTCTGAAGAATGTGTAGAGAAGGTTTCTTAACAAGAAGACTAGGAAAGTGATGGGATGTGTTGTTGGGGAAGGTGGTAAACTGTCGTGGAGAATCTGTCAGCATTTTGGAGAAGAATGCCTACTGAAGACTTGAATATAGTTGATCTCACCTTGGGGCACAGAGCGATGGATTAGAGGACTTCTTAAAGCTCTTACCAGGCTGATGCTTTTCTCCTGGGATTTGGGAAGGTGTGCTAGTGGAGGTATTCTGAGGAAGTGTTTATCTGTTCCAAAACTCTGTGTTGAAGTTGTTACCATGAAGGCTTCTTTGTCAATTTAGGAAACTGGGCACACCCAGCTTCAAGGGAGAACTCCTGCTCTTTCCGCATAACCTTCTGTTTTCTAACCGGAGGCTGCCCCTTGGGACGAGCATTTTCAAAATCTTCACATTACTACTTTTTTTTTTTTTTCCAAACATTGTTTAGAAGTAAACAGAGTTGGGAAAGGCAGGAGTTAGTGCAGCACGCCTGTTTGCTGCGGTTTCTATTCCAAAGGGCAGTTGTTATCTACCAAGATAAATATTATATTTCAGCTCTACTTGGAGGAGAAATTTTAGCGATAAGGCATGTGTCTGCTGTTAAGGTTTGAGAACTGCAACCCCTTTTGAGGCAGCATCTAGGTTGTGATCATTTCTAGGCAGCTCACCATCCAGTTTACAGAAAAAGTCTGATGTGCCTGGGCCTGTGTTACGCGGAAGATACTCCTGGAATTCATAAACAATGCTTCACATGCAAGATAAAGTTTTCATTAAAATGGAAAACTTCTGTTTCAGCCATCTGCAGCTGGGTGTGGTTCTCCGGGTTGATGAAGTAGTTGTTGTTCGAGGAGTGCCTTAAGGCTCTTCAGCCTTGCCCCTGGAATACGTGTGAGCTGCGACTGTGGAAGTCAAAACACCAAAGCACAGATCAGAGTGTGTTGTGGGCCAGCATGGCCTGAGCCAGAGATCTGGAGCACGGAGTAATGTGCTCCCCACTGAAAAAGGGTAGGCTTATGTTAGTCTCTGCAGACTTTCCCAGGGGAACAGGCGAGGAGTTCTCTACCTCTCCGTGCCATTAAGAAGCTGAAGTTTAAGGAAGGGCTGAGATTCACATAGTCAAAATCAAGGAGCAACACGGGTTTAATTCCTGACATTAAATAGGTCATAGTAAGTAAGAGGGGAACTCCCCCCAAGTATATGAAAACTGCACCAAGTGAAGTAATCTGTCCTGGGATTGCCTGCTAATTTGCTTGAGACCCTGGACAAGAGCTCTTATTCCCTCCCCCTTAGCTGAGTTTTAGGGCCAGGCTTGGATTTGACTTTTGTGGATATTATAATGTTAATTAGAGGTGTGATACTGTATTTATGGCAACGAAAAGCACATTTGCATAGGCTTAATCTATCTTGGCAAGCAGTGTTTTTACCTGATATAATTGAGGTTGGGAGAAGATGGAAAGGTAAATGGGAGAAGAGAAAGTTGTAGTTTATATTTCAGGATTTTTTTTTAATAGTCTGTGGTGCAAACTTATCAGGAAACCTGATGCGGTGACATAAACAAAGCTTCTTTAGTGTAGACTTGGCTTCAATCTATTTTCTCCAGAGGTTAATTTCTATGCATTCTTGATGAGTCCATTTTGCGAACCATTCTAAGGCATGAAAACTCAAGGTTAGGCTCAAAAAGAGCACCCAAATTATAGCCAATGTTTGAAATGAGCACTGGTTTGAATTAATGAGATAGATACAGATGCAGGTTGCAAGTTCTACGCTGTAAGAGTTGTTAAACACCTCTCTCTTCTCTGGACCACAGCACTCTGAGCACGTCAGGTACCAGACCTTCCATTCTGTCTCCTGCTTTGATACAAGCAGCTTATCAGACTGCTGGTCTGCATTTGTGAAGCCTGTGATGTATTGGGACAATATTTCACTCAGACACTCAGCCACAGATGACTTCTAAACCTTCCTGTTTTGCTGCTGTTTCACAAATGATGATCCACTTGATATGTGAATTTTGGTTACCTCATTTCTGTAAGGATGAAGAGAAATTTTCTCCTCCTGTGCCTGGTCACTTTCTGCCTTCCATGGGTTTGATGTTAAGCATCGAACTCTACCAGCAGCTAGGACTTCCTCACTTCTAAAAATACACATTTGAAGAGTCTTCTGGTAACAACTGTAGCAATTTTTTTGGTATTGAAATAGGCCAGTTTGCAAGTAATGAGACATTTAGGCTGCTCTTTATTCTAGTTGTGAATATAAAATACTAATTCCAAGGAAGAATTAATAGGCTCCCAAGTTCTGGATCGAGGAGACATTCAAATAGACATCAGTAAGGAGCTAAGGAATGAATTTATTCAGTTAAATGAAAAAATATCTAGAAATATAACAAAGTCTTTAGTAAGTTTATATCCTACTACCTTTAAAAACAGAAGAAAGAAAAATACATTTCAAGGGCCTTCTGTTGTTTCGTTTTATTAGTGGAGTGGCTTTAAAATACACTTTCTTTTCCTTTCATTTCCTTTCATTTAATCCTGTGAAACTAACGTATTTCTCTACAGAACACATATACCAATGCAGATAAGCTCCTAGAAGCAGCTGAACAGCTCGCTCAGACTGGGGAGTGTGACCCGGAGGAAATTTATCAAGCTGCCCATCAGCTCGAAGACCGGATACAGGATTTTGTTAGGCGTGTGGAGCAACGCAAGATCCTGCTGGACATGTCTGTGTCCTTTCACACTCATGTCAAAGAGGTAAAGCTGCTGCTAAGTCGTGGTCATAACGTTGAGACTTAAAACCGGTGTTGTCCAAAGTTACTTCATTGTTAGAAACTTGCTGTAGGATGTCATGAAACCCCTATTTGTACAATGAGTTTTTGTTTGTAATTCACTGTGTATTAGGGGCTAGGGTAGTGTAGTTGTTTTGGGTATGGATTTTATTTTATTTTTTTTATTTTATTTTCACAATCAGCTTCTACCTCCTTTGTTGTGCAAGTGCACATGCTTGTTCAGTCACAGGGGAGTGGGTAGAGGGGGAAGGTCAGATCAGGGAAATGATACAGCTAAGAGACAGCATTGCAGGGGGAGATACTGTGCGCTTTTGGTGGTTTGTTTTTTTTTATCCAGCTGCTCTCCAGTGCAGTTAAGTTGTCAGACAACATGGTTAGACTGACATGGTTCAGGAGACTGAAACTCACGGCAGAAGCACAAGGCGACTTAAGGCAACCTTGCTGCCCAGAGAGACTTTGTTTTCTTTCTCTGCTTTCCACACTGCATTTTGATCTTGTATACTGACAGCTCTTCACAACCTAAAGAGCTTATCTGATAATGACAATGGTTTGCCTCATGTTTGCTGCTTTTAGACTCCTTCAAAGATTGAACGGATACACCAGGAAAAAGAAATTCAGCCAAATACACTTAATTTTCAGCCAGATCAGTTTTCTGCTCCAATTCAGAACACAGATCATTCAAATTTCTAATCTCATGGGAGAGGGTGGAATAGGCTAGAGCAAGAATAAGGACTGCAGTAAGGGGTTTTGGTTTAAAGGTCGTGGCAAATTTCGACAACTTGTAGATTACTTTTCGGTTTAGAGCTCACATTAAATCTTCTCACTGCTCAAACTATGTGAAAATATGAAAGGCTTCTGGATCACAGTGTGTCAGAGTATGTCTTCGTTCTCTTCACCCTACGTTGAGAAATGGCCTGTTCAGTGGGGAAGCACAGTATTCAACATAGCTTCTCCAGCAAAACCTTGCAGAGAATAAGGGTGAGAGTTTTTTGTATGGGAAACATCTGCTTTGCACTTGAAACAAACACACAAGGCTGTTGGTCTTTGAAGGAGATCAGGAGTGAATTACTTTTTCATTCTAGACATGAGTACATAGCTCCCCCATCAGTTTTCTGTTAGATGCTTCCTTGGCAATATTCTCCCAGTACTCTGCTCGTTTAAACAACACACAAATGCTGTATCGTAAGCTATTCTTACAGGGCAGCTTCTTTTTTTTTCACTTTTCCCAAGCGCATAGTGCTGTTCCATTACCTGTTGTGAAGCACAGGAGTGGTCAGTTGCTGAAACGTGTTCACTGTTTCTAGAGATTTCTTCATTACCTGTTTTTCTTAGCATCAAGAAGAGCAGCTGGGATGGTATTTAAACAGATACGGTTGGTTGTAGTGATGAAAGATGGAGACTGTAAAAGGATTTACAAGGGAAAAGGCTTGAAAGAATAAAAAAAAAAAAAAACTAGGAAGGGCAGACTGATCGTGAGTCACTGTTGAGTAATTCTGGGAGGCTGATCCAGATGTGCTGGAATGTTGCCACTGCTCCCCTAGATAATAATGTTTTATTGAAAAAAAAAAAAAGATACAGAGTGTCTTGATTTATTTCTTTGGGAAAATGGATATTATTGTGACCCCTGTAAGTGCACACAGCTGTTACTATGGCAGCCTCTTTGCAGCCTGGACTTTGGGGGAAAGGTACTGTGGCTGATGTACACGTGTTGATTTTTTTTGTCATGTGGCTGACCTTTATACATAATAAAGCAAGGAGAATTCAAAAGAGTACTTATTTATGTAAGCAAGATTATCTTTTTATTTATTTGCATTCTACTTAAAAATACAGATGAGAGAGTGAAGCAGGTGGTTCATAATTTAGTAGACTAGTCCTTTGGTTAAGGTGCAAAGAAATAGCAAGCTCAGAGCTGTCTGGTGCTCTCTGTATTCTCATCTGTTTTCAAGAGCATCTTGTTTGTTATCAAACATGCATGTGGAGTGCTGAGAAGGCATCACAAAGCAGATGGAAGATAAAAATGCCCTAAACCTGAAAGTCATCCCTACTTTGTTGGCAGGAGAATTGCATTTCTCCCGCAGGATGTGGGAAGTCACTGAATAAATTAGTGCATACCTGTAAGCACATAACCTTTCTGGTATACGGTAGAGCGAAGAAATTAATGTGCACACTTAGATGGTGAAGAGAGGAGTTCAAGTAGTAGGATAATATGCTAGTTGTTGAACCAGGAAGAGATGCTTCAGTTGTTAAAAACACAAAAACCCCAAACAAATCAAAACAAAATACCACCAATGCATTTTTTCCTTCAGGGTGAATTCAGGGTGAATGTTGGTTTTTTTTTTTTTGTATCTTCTTTGTGTTTTCCTGGTCTGAAAAATAGGCATGAAGAATAAAACCCCTGTTTGTGTGTGACAGTTTGGAGGGAGCCACAGAGCTGAGAAAAGCTGGTAATCTCAGCTGTTGGCTGTTTTGAGGCTTTGAAATCTGGCTCTGATACCCATCCAATCCCTTGATTTTTTGAAGTAGGATGTTTTGTTGTGTTTTATTCTTCTCCCTCAAAATACTTCCTGTTGAATGAATGGTCCTCCTCTGGATGAGAGCATTCCAATACTACTTCTCCCCTGTAGCTTTATATAACCTTTATACTTGACATAATATTTGCCTGCAACTTTTCCCAGCTTCCCTGGGAAGCGTCAGCCCTGCAGAGTGTCTTCAAGCTTAGTAAATCAGCAGAGTTTCTGCTTTCAGACACAGCATTCTTGCCACAAAAGCAATAGATGGGCTTGACACATCCTGGATGTAACAGACTTTTGCTATACCTGCCTGCAAAGCAGCTGTGCAGTATGTGTGCAGCAGCCTGCTACAATGCTTATAGGAAATGCTGTCTGTCTTTTCCATAAGTTCTGTAGCCAAGTGGTTACAAGCTGGTAGAGCTCCCTGTGGCCTACAAACATCAGAAAACGACATACAAGTTCTCAGACTCCTCATAGACTAACCTCAATAGACCACATTTCTCATTGGGGGAAAAAAAAGGATGTATTCGAGGAAGCCAGAAATACGAAGTTATGTAATGGCATCACCATTACTCATTGTGCTTAATGATGATCCAAAAAAATCAGTTTTTTGCTATATGTGAATTGTGAGTCCGTACTCTCATGTCATTGCTAGTTTTACATTTGTGAAGTTGTGAATACTGATTTTTAGCTCCCATGCAAACAGTGAGAAATTTCAATCTGTAAGCCAAATCTTTCCGTAAGTGCTGTACCGAAGTTAAGCTGTACACTGGCAAACTTTCAAAGTGACCATAATTATCCCTATCAGAATCTTTGCATTGAAAGTGCTGTGTCCTGGTAGGTTCCCAGCCTGAGGATGGATAAAATGTCACTGAAGGTCCGAAACTGTTGACCACTACAAGACAGTGAATCCCTCATATGTCTTTTGTGCCTTTTGACATTTAATAATGTGGGGAGGGACAAGGTGAGAAAAAAAATTGCACAGATAACATATATGTTTCCTAAATAAATGGTTATCACGAAAGGTTGTGTGCAAAACAGAGTCACGATAGCCTTTGCTGGGAAAACCTGCCACCAGGTAGAGATGAACAGAATTTTAGTGTGAATTCAGATTCTTCCATACGGACACATGCAGACACCCATGCACACACACTCTCTCCGAAATGGCTCCCTCAGCATCTGAGTGGGAAGACGGGAATCCTGGCCAAGCCAGGTGTTTGTAGTAGTGCCAAAGCAGAGCAACAGATATTTTCCGAACTGGAGTCAAGTGTGGGAATACAGAGATCAAGTCTGACTGCACACGGAAGAGAACGATCTCTTCAGAGCCTTTTGGCTTTTTGCATGTAACCTTTTGTGTGTATTCTGACAAGTTGATTATAAAATAGCTCAGAGCGCTTTTTATGTATACACAACACGCTTAATGGTGTTACTGGAAGATGTCTTTTTTTTTTTTTCTTTTTTTCGTCTTACTCAAACTTTGCACCAGAATAGACTGAGGTTGAAACAAAGAGAAGGGAAGTGAAATTGGCTAAGATTTCAGATACAAAACCCCGCTCTTCCTGAACAAAAGTAACGAAACAGCAGTCTGTGTGAGCTGTTGAAGGAAGGCGGCACTGTTTCGAGGATGGCAGTGCATGGGAAGGCTGGGGAGGCCTTGCTCTGGCCACAACGTTGCCAATTCATTCACATCTACCCATGAATCACGTGTATTCGATTCGAAAAATCTTGTTGGTGATGGCCTGGCTTTGTCTCTCAGCTCACTGCCGGAAATATGCCCTCGTTTGTATTATTCGGTGTGGAAGGGTGTCCATCCGCACAGCCTTTTGTTGGTTTTGTCACAGGGTGGACGCTGAGGTGACAGACCTGCTCTCCTGGTTGCCTGTCACTCCTCAGTATTTTGAGCCTTTTGGCCGGTGGCCTACAGGTTAAATCTGGATGTCGTGGTAAGGCTGCTCTCTCCTCTGCGTGCCCATTCCAGGCACCAGAGACGCTTTTGAATGCCCCCCATCCAACTGTGAAGGCTTTGTCCCTTGGGCTTTTGTGCGTCTCTGGTATTTTTATTGTGTCATTACAGCACAGCGATGCTGGAGGTGACAGATCTGGCAAAACATATGAGGTGCGGTCTTCGGTCAGTGCTGCGGTATGCCAGTCATCTCGAGTCTGAGAGTTGAGGAGGACAGTTTTAAAATCGGGAGAGAAACACGTTCAGTGGTAGCACACGAAAGTGCGTTGGGGTTTACTGGTTTGATAGGACTTGAATCCAGTTACCCAGCACAGATACTCTCTACGGTTTTTCAATACTGGTAGCTGCTTTGCTTGAAAAAAAGGGATCAGATTTAAGTCTAATCATTATTGAAATAGCACTAAGTGCTTGAGAGAAGTGAGGCAGAAATAGGTCTTTAAACTGTGTAAAGTTACGGTGTAGACATTTTTTCTTGTTCAGTTAAAAATGGGCGGAATGCTAACAGGGTAGTAGTAGTTGATGTAATTTTAGGAAGATGTGAGAAACTTGATTTTGCTTCAAGGATGAATTCGTTCTGAATAGGAAATTGGTTCCTTTATAACTGTAGAACAGATAAGGATATTTTAAGCTTTTAAAGATAATTATATCTAATTTTCAAAAAATATGCATACATTTGCTATCTTAAATGTCCCAGAAAGACCCTGGAAGGCAAACTGCAGGGGGGGTTTAACATATTTACAGTTTTTCTTTTTAAACAGATGCAGTTTTTGTCTACTGCATGTCCTGAAAGCCACAGCTTATAGGCAGACACACACACACACCAGCCCCTTTCTATGCCCACATATACTTGTTAAGGAATACTATTGCAACATTGGCCTTCTACAAATAATAGCTCGTTCAACAACTGTGTGTGTGGTAATACACATACTGCAACACAGTGCTGGAGTGCAGGGGCAGAAAGAGGAATTGGCAGTTTTGACATGCAGAAACTGTGTGCCTTTCTTTGTCTTAGCCTGCTGGAACGACTGATTGCATACCCCAAATCCATTATTGTAAAAATGAAAAATAAAATAATTCGTGAAAGAATGAGAGAGATATATCACCATAATGAAATAACTCTGTGCACTTGGGAAGGTATTTACTCAAAAATAATTGTTCTGATTCTATTCAGCAAAATACAGTAAGGTCATCTTTAGCTGCAGAGTTTCAGGAGATTGCAGGGATGGGACTTAAATGGATAGAGGCCCATGATGGAAACACTGAAACTTCCAGGATGTTGCAGACAATTAAAGTAATACCATCTCAGTGACTAATGGCATGCTCCCAAGAACTTAGGAAAGAGGTAGCACAGGATGCAGGCTCATTCAAGCAGATGTTTCTTGGTCTGTGCTATATTTAGATCAAGAAAAAAAAAAATCTGCTGGGTGAAACATTTGCCTGTCAGGGATTCAGAATTTGATTTCCCCCTCCAATTTCAGTTCTGATAAGATGTGAAGAGCAGATGAGAAGAGCAGAAGAGCCTCCTTCTGTGACTAGATTGAGTTATTTATATGGTTTTCTCACTGTTAGAGTTGTCTTGCTGCTGGGTAGAGATCTTCTAGAGGTCACAGGACTCGGTGGTTTGGTTAGAGATCTTCACGCTGCTTCTTTTACAGAGAGTAGAAAAAAAAAATATGCCTGGAAGTCACTCAAAAGTTCACACCAAGAGGAAGTTAATAGTTTTTTAATGATGAATTTGTGTTTTGGAGTTGTTTTGGTTTTTTGTTTTTTTTTTTTTTTTTGTTGCCAACCTCTCTTTTATGAAATAATGTATTACCTCAGAAAATAATTGCACTATAAAAATCTGTAGTTCTGCACTGCTGAATGTGTATCGGTAAGCTCTGGTCTCTGTTCACCCCCTGCTGTAAAAGGTTTGCTTTCTTTTGGCTTTGCTGTGCAACCTTGCACTGTCTTTATCCTTAGTTTTGTATCTGTAAACAAGGTAATTTACGTAATTTCCAGTATATGCAGTGCTCATTCTGGTTTTAAAGCTGTATAAAAGCTAACTGGCTAATGCCACCCATTATGAATTAAGCTCCTCTCAGTAAATTGCATGAGTTTCTATCCAGCTTTAATAACCTGACGGTTTTGTTCATCTGTGGTGGCTTTATTCTAACTTCAGTGGATAAACATCAAGATTATTTTGAGGGGAAGCTGTTTGTCAGAAATTTAATTGGCAGAAAAGTGTAAAAAGCTTATTTGGTACTCTATTAGAGTCACTTTTGCAATGGAAGTGTCACAGAGCTCTTTAGTCACTTCAGAAATGTCTTCGAATTGTTCCACTTTCAGCAGCCTATGAATCACAGCTAGGCAAGTAATGCATGCTAATTACTCTCTTTCGGCACATTGGTAAAACGTCTTTCCTTCCCGAGCAGTAGGCGGTTCAGCTAATGAACTAGGCAAACTGGATGTATTTTTTTTGGCTACCTCGGGGGCAAGACGCCCTGCGGCCAGGGACGGTGTGCTGAGCACTGCGCGGTGCTAGTGCCCTTCTGCTCCGGGCAGCGGGGGTTGCTTTGAACTACGCTGGTTACACAGGGGGAAAGGTCTGCTTGGTCTCCGGCCTCCAGGGCGAGCTTTTGGGGAGGACGTGTTCTCGTGCACAGCACCTCGCCAGCCCAGTGCTCCTAAGTTTCATTCCTCCTGCCAGGGTCCTCTCCACCCGCTTACAGAAGTGGCGGAGGAGCGCGTGAAGTGTAAGAGGTGCGGGGGCGAGATGTCCCTTATGCAGGGCGGACACAAGCCAGCTGCAAAAGACATATTGGAAAAAAAAAAAAAAAAACCTGAAGTGGTTCTTAGGCGCGTCTCGAGCTGCAGTACAGGGTGCTTGCAAGGGAGCCAAGGGGCAAACTTGGTGTAGTCCAAGAAACTCGGAAGGGTTTTAATCCCAGCTTGCCCGTGTTCTCTGAACATCGGGCCTTTTATGAACAGTGCGGTAAGCATGGAGCGTGCAGGACTTCCAGCCAGCACCGAGCACGCTAGGTCTGCAGGCAACAACAAAGTGTTACTCTCAAATGAATATATTTGCACAGTTGCAAACTGCACGGGTAGTGCGTACGCACCGGCGCGCTGGGAAGCTCCCTAAGGTGGTGCCCCCTCTTACTACAATTCAGACATAAACTTCGTAAGATAAGAGAAGAATAAAAACGTGTCTTCTGGGTACTGAAATATGAGTAAAGTTTTCATGTTGTATTGTCAGGCTTCTTGCTCTTGAGTTTCATTTATCTGGGAAGTGAAATTTGTATTCCTAAGTACCCATTTCAATAAAAAAAAAAAAAAAATAATAAATTTGGATGCTGCGTTGGGTTATGCTGGAATGAATGCTGACGAGTGCTTTTGACCCACTTGGTAAATCCTACTGATTTGTGCTTCTTTTAATAAGAAAGACTGCTGTGGCTTGAGCTTGTGTTTACAGCTATGGAGTTGCATTCAAATATGTGACAGTCATTGTCTTTGAAGCATATGAGTCAGAATAACAGCGTGTATGAATAGGCAGTTCCATTTGGAGGGGGGGAGGGAGCAGTAGATTTGTAGAAAAGAGTGGTTAAATGTCATTAATTCTTTCCAATTGTGAAATTTCAGCCGATAGCTTGATGAACTCAACACCTACCTCAGGAAGCATGTAAGGTTCTGAGATAAAAAAACCTAGCTTTGGTTTTAAAACAAAGCTTCAAAGGAACCAATTAATAAAGATCTAGAATCCTTCACTGAATTTTCTATTTTAATGTATCCATTTTTATGATCGGAACATTATACAA
Source organism: Tyto alba (assembly GCF_018691265.1). Classification (NCBI taxonomy): domain Eukaryota; kingdom Metazoa; phylum Chordata; class Aves; order Strigiformes; family Tytonidae; genus Tyto; species Tyto alba. The sequence goes on along the minus strand of NW_024881324.1, from coordinate 24,871,881 downwards.
ACAACAGCATGAAACGGGTATTTCTGTAGAAAAGGTTAAGCAAAGAAATACAGAAAACATTTGCTTTTCTGTCTTTTGAAATTAAGCCAGTTTTGATTGCTTACCGTCTGTACTTTAACTATGCTAACCTTTTAATTAAATTCAAAGTTAATAAAACCTATTTGTATCTCTAAAAAGGCAGAGATTAAAACGTAGTCAGGAGACCGTAATACCTTCAGTCAGATCAGAGTTATTCTTTCAGGATAAAAGCCAAACTCTTAATCCTTGTTCTTGGACTCGCAGCATTTGGGATGTGATGGTTAAGTAAAGAGGAGGGACCAGGTTTGAATGCTTCCTGGGAGAATAGCTGTTTCACTGTGCTGTTAGTGTTGGCGAAGACAGCCGTGCTCCCTCTCTTCAGGCAGTGTTTTTATCAATTGTACAGCAGATCGCTAGTGGCTTGCGGACAAGTAATTTTCACACAGAGCTTAGGGTGCAACAGGTTGCCTCATAAAATTGTGGAAAAGACCACAGTAGGGTTCTAGTGACCGGTGCTGATTCCTAGCTAGCATATACCAAGGGATTTTTGCATAAGCTGCAGTGCGTGGGCAGTTCTGAACGGGGATGTGTGAATGTGTTAAGTAGGGGGGAAAAAAACACTGACTTGCTGGTGGATTTATTTACAGTCGTTTTTGTTGTAATAGCGTGAAGTTGAAATGGAGAGGGTAAACACCATAGCTGTAGAGATCACGATAGAAAAATAACTTCCCACATCCGATTTGTCTCTGCATTTTGTTTTCGGAAATGCCCTTTTCTTCTTCCTTTTTTTGAAGGCCCCTGAAAAGTGTTGATGTTGTCTGTGTGCATGTGTCAGCCTGGCAGTGTAAATTTGATGGTGGCTACAATACATCTCCCTTCCTTCCTTCCTTCCTTCCTTCCTTCCTCCCTTCTCCGAGGGAGCGTTACCATAGCATTTCCCTCCCGGGGACTCTCGCGCAGGGCTGCAGATGGGATTCTCGCTATGAACTCTGTGCTGCTCAGTCGGATACGCTCCGTACTGTAGAAGGAAAATGGGAAAGAAGGGGTGACTTAGCAACACCGATCAAGCCTTCCTGGTATTTCCAAGAAGCAGAAACCTCATTTGAAACAAAGGCTTTTTTTTTTTTTTTTTTTTTTTTTTTTTTTTTTCTTCGTTAAATTGAGGATGGGGTTTTTCTATGAAGAAAAACAAATCCTGTTTGTCCCCCTCCCCACCCCCAGTTTGTTTTCTCTTGTTCAGGGAGATTGATTTGGAAGAGTGACTGCCTGATCCTGGGTCCTACGTTTCTTTTTTTTTCCCTCTCTCTCCTTTAGCTGTGGACATGGCTTGAAGAGCTGCAGAAAGAACTGCTTGATGATGTCTATGCTGAGTCTGTGGAGGCTGTCCAGGACCTGATTAAACGTTTTGGTCAACAACAACAGACCACTCTGCAGGTTACAGTCAATGTCATAAAAGAAGGTGAAGATCTAATACAGCAACTAAGGTAAAACAAATTTTTATTTAAATGTCTTCTGGTGTACATCTGATATTCTGTGAGGCTCTTTCCGTTTTGTAGGGTAGAGATGGTGACTACAAGATACGACCTATAAATAAAACTTGTAAATATTAGGACTACAATGATGTTTCATGCTGTACGGATGGTCTCTAACCCTCTGTTTACAGGAAGCTCAGCTTAGAAACACTATCTCCACAAGATTTTGTTTACATAAACTACCTTTTTGATAGGAGCAATCGTATGTCTTTGTAGTCTGACATTCAGGGCTCCACAGCATTTTGAATTCTGAGCAGGAGCCTTTTTACAAAGAGACACTTGAAATTGTTTTGCAGACTGCGAAGTAACTTTATGGTAGTAAAGATCACCAGTTTGCAGTCCATTTCATTCAGTAATAATCTAAATAAATTTGGGCCACAGCTGCACTGGTCCATGTTTGCTGCAGGAGCTGATACTATCATATCTAAATTGGCAGATTTTATACTCAAGTAAAAGATTAAGTAATTTTTTTTTTATTATTATCTAATTTTGATTTTTTTCATTGCCAGGAAGGTTCAGTGAAAGCAAATAATTATCATATGCCACTTCCTTTTTACAATAAAAGGGTTTGTCTCTGGTTTTAAATTTTATTCTTCCTGTAAACAGAGTGTCCTTAAATGCTGAATTAGTAAAAAAAGTAAGTAATCGGATTACCTAATGTTTTTTCAAGTACTAGAACATAATTTGTACTTTTATTAATAAAGATATATAGACTTAGCTTTCATATAATACGGCTTGCACTGAGCTTATCTGAAACAGCTTTACATTTTGTGGTCATGTATAGCATCCAAATTGTACGGGGTTTTTTTTCAATAATAACTCTTTTTTTTTTTTCTTTTTTTCTTTCCTCTTCCTCTTCTCTCTGCTTTGAACAGGGATTCTGCCATTTCTAGTAACAAGACCCCCCATAACAGCTCAATCAACCACATAGAGACGGTCCTGCAGCAGCTGGATGAGGCCCAATCTCAGATGGAGGAGCTTTTTCAAGAACGCAAGATCAAGCTTGAGCTGTTTCTGCAGCTCCGCATATTTGAAAGAGATGCAATAGACGTGAGTGTCTGCTCTTGGAGTTGCACCACACACACTTCTTCTCTGACGTGGAAATGTTTATGCTGAGATTGTTGAGTAGTTGCATTGGCACGTGGCTCAAATGACTGATAGACTTAGTTCTTACCTGAACTTTTGGGCTTTAGGGCTTCTGTCTTGTACATGAAAGTGTCAGGAGAGTACTTAGCTGAGGTTTTTGATTTTAACTCAAGCTCTGATTGGCTCCAAGTGCATCTTTAAGCAAGTGTCTTGTAACATCATAATGTACCAGTTGCTTCACCTTCTGAGTTTGGTGTGAATATCAATCTCCCTTGATATACCTAGTATGCTTGCAGTTAATCTGAGTAAGACTTGAAAGATGCTTTAGTACAAACCCTCTAAACTGTTCCTTTGTCATAACACCCTCTTCCCTTTCATTTCCAAATCAGCAGTCTTTTTTCAGTTGGCAACTATAAGTGGTGTTTGGAATTCTGTTTTAATCTTTGGGGATGTTTTATGGGCTGTCTGTCTGTCTTTTTTTTTTTTTAAATAAGATTCTTTTCCACCTCTGAAAATAATCCAAAAGCAGTTGTAGTGCCACACCCCTGCAAGACTTCAGGAAGTTTTGAGACCGTCCAAATTTTGGAGGAGAGTTACAGCTTATCAGTTGGAAAGTTTCTGTTTGTGTGCAGGGACATGTGTACAGAGATGAAACTCTACATGGAGCTTAGGTTAATAGAATTGCATTATAAAGCTTCAGCTAAGTTCATGCGTTTTTTGTAAAACCACTAGTGCTGTACACAGTGACTGAAACTGAGTTGGTGCCTCAGAAGGCTCAGGGTTATCCGTGGTGAATGATCCTGTCCGAGTACATAATGGCTTATCTCAAGACCCTGGAACCCAGGAGTTACAGTGATAATTTTACCCCTTTGCTTGTACGTAGTAAAAGCTGCAACTGCTGGTGGGATATGAATGGTGTAAGGGCAAAAAAGTGGAGGCTTCTGGTTTAGCCAAGCACACTGTTAGGTGCAGTGCAGGGATAGGCAGACACGGTTCCTCGGTCGGTGCTCCCAGAGGAAGCGAAAGTGTGCGCTCCGCAGTAATAACGACTCTGGTGTGAAGGAGGACTAAGGAGATTCTCGGTTTTGCAATTCACGCTAGTCTGCGGGGAGTTTGCTGCTTTGATGATGTGAGAGTCGCTGTCCTGCGTGTGCAGGGGAAGGGTTTTGGCAGAACTGTGATTGCGTTAGTTAGTTGGATGACTGGTGTATGGGGAGGAACATAAAAGGTGTCCCCCTTCCGTAGGATGGTCAACAATTTTACGGTCTCTGCAGAAGTGAGGCGCGGTGCTCAGTGCCTGTGTGATGTCCTCAGAGCGCTTCTATTGAGGAAATGAAAGCTGGGGGAGGGGCAAGGCATGCCAAGAAAACTAACGGAAGGATCAGGTTGGAGGTGTGAGTGAAGTTCATGATGAAGGTGATTGTTCTCTGCTGTAGGTTACGTAAACCAGGATTCTGCAATAGCAGAAGGCTGTTGCAGAAGCCCTGCTTTGCAGATGTGTTCTAGTCCTTTCAGTGCAGGGCAACAGCTGTATAGATAGTAGTACCTCTGTGTATGTTGTTTGGTGACGCCCATAGAGTTTTGCATTGGAAAGCTGCAAACCCTGACTTGACAGGCCTTGGTTTTCATAAAGCTGACGCTTGGCATACTTCACATTTTGGCACATATAACATAAAGCAAAGTACCAACTAATTTATCATCAAGAGTTTTGGCGTATTTTGTTTGTATGGCTTGGAAGGAAAAATCATGCTTATTTGAGATTGCCAAGGAGCCCTCCAGGGGACAAAATGACCCTGTCTGCACAGCATCTTCTGCAAAATGTTGATTGCTTTGCTGTGTCTGTACCACGTCCTCCTCTGCTTCCTCAGCAAAGCACACTTCTCTCTTCCCTCTCCCTGAAGGCAGACATCTGTTTGGAAACTTCCAGGAAGAAAATGCAGGGACTAGTTCTAAGCCAGTTGTTGGAAAGCAGAAGCTCAGCTGAAGTAACATGATAGTGAGGAGGAGCCAGATGCCAGCTGGGAACTTGCAGACCTTGTTTTGACCTCCTCCTTTGTCAAGGATTGTGTGTGACTGGTCCAGTCAATGAGGACTTGGCCGTAGGAGTTCGCTCAGGGCAGCATCCTGTGAGGACAGTTTTTCTGGAAGGCGAGTGATGTTTCTAGCTTGTCTTACTGCTTGCAAAATAACACAGGCTGAAATGGGACAAAGGGTTCCCCAAGCACTGCAGGATCATGCCGTGCAGCTGTGCTTCTGGGGACGGCGGTGAGATTTTCCTGCAGGGTTAGTTGCCCTCTTGTCCTTATTCTTCCCTTATTACTTGCCGAGAAAATACTCTGTTTCTTTCAGTTTCTGACTTATTCTACAGCTTTTCAGATTCTCCTGCTCTTCTGAAATTGCTGTAACTGCAGCACTGTCTCTGTCTCCCCCCTTTGCTCTTGGCATATACTCTTGACCTTCTCTATCCTCAGTGGGCTTTTCAGTGCCACTGGTGTGATCTATTTGAAGGACTATGGTGTGAACGTCTGTATTAACTAAAGGCAAGAAGGAGCAAAATAATGCATGCGAAGATTCCCTTGCTAGGGTGATCACTAGTGTAAGGAAGATGTGTATGGACCTAGCCAGTGGGAAGGTAACACTGCTGGCAATGTATGCTGTCCAAAATGTGTGTGTCTCATCTGTGTCTCTGCATTTTTGCCTGTCTGTAACTTAAATGCCTCGAGACCTATGTCAGGGCTCCACACAAAGCATACCACACACTTTTCAACTCACGGCTTTATCTCAACTCTATTTTTGGACCATACTTATAAGATGCCTGTTAAGTCATACAGCTGAAAAGGCAAGGATGCAAAGTGCTGGATCACAGCGACCTGACTCTTCTCCCTTTCTCGTTTTCCCTTTTTCTTTCTCCCCAGCACGTATTTTCCAGATCCTGGTTAGCACTCAGTTGGTACAAGGAATGCTAGTTAGACCCTTCTGAGAAAGAGACCCCTGGTTCTTTATTTCATTCCCACTCAGTGTGGAAGAGTCGTCATCCCTTCTGTGTTATACCCTGCCTTGTTTCCTGTCACTGTTACCTTTACATTTGTTAAAACCTAGGAATGTCAGGCAGCTCAGACTCTGCACTAGGAACTTCTTGAGTGGTAAGTAGTTGCGCTGTGTTTATGCTGGGTTGTCCATTTCCTGAGAGCTGTATCAATTTTGATTCAGTTACTTTAGAAGTCTCTTAGTCATTCATCTCTGTTCTGTTTTTTTAATGCTAATTGTCTAGACAAAACTTTACCAAAAAAAATAGGAGTCTGCTTGCTCTAAGAGTGTTGCTTGTAAAGCAGAGCTTCAGGGGAAGTACTGAAGAGTGTGGGCAGAGAGGGCTTTAATGCACGTTATTTTTTTTTAACTCTGCCCTTAAAGCATTTCAGATTTGCACGGTGGGTGCATTGGCTGAAATAGATCACCTTGTGTCACCTAATTACTGCTGAAAAAATGTAAGGATCACTGCCTTTGTTAGGAACCTCAGTTGTGATGTTCACTGACTTATCTTTCCTATGAGTGTAGGATATGCTGGCATTATTTATTTCAACTGTGGGCTTCCTGGTCTTTTGATGGAGACAAGGAATGTTTTGCTCACATACAGAGTGTTTCAGACTGCTTTAAACAATATGTGGGCCATGATCTTAACCTTGGAGTTGTATGAAATAACATGGGAAGAAGTTATAATTCTTACTGTTGTTTGTTGTTGTTCTTTGGAGGCAGTATCACTGAAACCTCTTGGCTAAGGTGACACACAGTGTTGACCTCTTAAAACTACATGTTGTTCATATTAGGTGCAGTGAATCTCAGGATAGTCTACGAGGACGTTGTGACTACAATCTACTTAAATCATTATTATAAAAATACTGACATTTAGCCACAGCAATGCCCTATTGTGAGTTTATTGTGATTAGTGCTTTATTTCCACTCAGGTTGCCAGTGAGAGAGGCAAGGTTTTGGCATCTGTTCTGAAGGGAGATGGACTGGCTTTGCTTTTGAAACAGTGGCATAAGTGTGCCATGTTAAATCTTAACCCACTCTGTAATGGTCTTTAGAAAGACGATGAAAGATGATGTTTTGATGTCAGAGTTTCACCACTTTGGTGCTCAGGCTTCTCAGTTTGACCAAGTCTAACTGCAATTACTTCTATCGTATGAATGCTAACTGAACTAATGAAACTAAGATGGTAAATCTGATTTGTGAGAACTTCCATAGTGCAGCGGATGGTTCGAAGAAACAAATGTTAGATGACCTCCACTGCTTTTAGTAATGTATGAACAGAATTTTGAAGAAAAGCTGGGAAAAGCATGTTTGAGGTGCGTGAGAGCAGACAAGGTGGGTAGCTGGAAGCAAGCTGTTTCTCAGGCTGGATTGTCAGGAAGACTTGAAGTTTCTGAAGCATTTCAGGTTGGTTAAAAGGAGATGAAGAGCAGAGAGGGGTGATTAGACATGCTGGGCTTGGACCAGCTAAAAGGGAAATAAAGGGAATTTGTGAACGGTTTTGTGGGGGGGGGAAGCCACTCAAAATACATAAATAGATTGTGTGTGTCATCTTTAGACCACATGGAAGAGAGATGAAAGAAGCTTCAAGAAGTGTCTAAAAGCCTTGTCCTTTATGTCTTCCTGCATCCCTTGTCCATCAGCTTTTCTGTTTTCAGTGTTAACCCTGAAATGTGAGTTTCTGCCTGTTTTCACTTTGGTAGAGCTAGCTGATTGGGCTAAGGGATTGCGAGTAGCTGCACTAATTGCTTGGTATCTCCCGTCATGGCATGGCACAAAACTTGAATACTTAGTGAATCAAGTAAAATTTTTGCTTAACACCTTTAAAACGGGAAGTAGCTCACTGGTGCCACAATTTTAATAGTAATTGCTTGATGTGTCCATTACTTATGGTGCCATGTGAGCAGAATGGAAACAAGCCTTCAAGAAAGATTGTAGCTGACTGCAGAAACTTTATACAGATGATTTAATTTTGCTTTCTCCTCAATTCTCTTTTTCTAGAAGGCTTGTTTCCCTGGAATTTCTGTTGCAGTTTAACTGTCTCGGTAACTTCACAGCTCTGATTAACCACTTGGAAAGTGTAGTGGCATATTTCTTCTGCTGACAACAAATGACTTCGGTTAACGTTTATGCAGTCAGCTACTTTGCTGCTAGTGCCCGTTTAGTCAAATCCTCTTTTTGCTGTGTCTTGCTGCATAAATAGGTATTTTCCTGTCATTTAGCACCATTCACATCAGTTTGTCCGACTCCTGAAATCATAGAACTCTGGAGCTAAGCCATACTTGGTTCTTGATACCTATTATTTTGCTTTCGCAATGAACTGCAGTGGTTTGTGGCAAAACTGCTGAAAATTCTGAAAACCAAAATTATTACAGGCTTAAGGGATAAGCATGTAAGACAGATTTGTTTGAAATAACTGATGCATCAAACCTGTGACATAAAAACTCAACCTACTGTGATCAATGAGGATTGCAAGCATTATCTGTTAGACTTAAAAATAATTTTGTATCTTAATTAGAAGGAATAGTTTGCATTTCAGCCAGGTTTTGCAGTATGATTTGGAAAATCCACTTATGTGGACAGACAGGGAGGACTTATTGTTGTGATACATGCGTTTAAAAAAAGGTACTTCCTTAGGAGGCCCAAAGGAGGGTAGCTATGACTGAGAGTAAAATCCAGAATTGAAGTGTAAACTGACGTGTAGCTGAATGATTTCAGCAAGCAAATTTAGCTCTGGCTTTACAGTAATGTAATGAAGTAGTACTTTCTGGTTTTCTCCATTTGCGAAGTACCCTGCCTTTTGTGACAAGTAGTGCTTCTCAGTTGTCTGGCAGAAGTCAAAGTTGCTCACAGAGCCTGATGCTTCCTGCTCACGGAAGGGTAGAGCTGGCTTTTCTGTAAAAGGGCTTGAGAGTGGCATAAGTGAAAGCTAAGATGGCTCCTGATGTGTGAATCATTACTTGGTACAGTCTGAAGAATTGAGAAGATGATTTAGATCAACATTTTACTTGAAAAGTGGAGATGAAAACATTTTGACTTCATCTGTTTCACGAGTGATGTGTTGATGAAGGATTACCTTAAACAAGGCAAGGGTACCCAGAGTACTGCAAGCACTGGTTGAAGGAGAGCTGTAGTGGTTCTCAAAGAGATTCTTCCAGATTGTTTGCCGAGACTTAAAATCCATGCTAAAACAGCCTATGTCTGAACCATGTCAAACCTGATCAGTGAAGTCAGTCAACAACGAGCAACTCAAGTTCCTGACCTCCATCGTAAGTGCAACGCTGGAAATAAACATATGTTGTGTAACGGGTAACTGAGCACTGTCTTCTTCCTTTTTCCCCTAGATCATTTCAGACCTCGAGTCTTGGAATGATGAGCTCTCTCAGCAGATGAATGACTTTGACACTGAAGATCTTACAATAGCAGAACAGAGGCTCCAGCATCATGCGGACAAAGCCCTGACCATGAATAACTTGACCTTTGATGTCATCCACCAAGGGCAGGATCTGCTGCAGTATGTAAATGAAGTGCAGGCATCTGGTAAGATGGCTCTTTCGTGCTATTCCAGTCAGTGGCTTTATAAGAATTATCCAGTTGTCTCTCCATGCGATGTCTGAAAATAACAGAGGTGCTGATTAACTGCAAACTGGAGACATGTGGATGTTTATTTTTTTTTTATCTTTATACTCAAAACATTTGATAGTGTTCATGAGAATATACTGTTAATGTGAAACATAATTTTTATCTAATAGTTGGAAACACCTGAAGATGGTTAGGTTTTAAAGGAAGGGATTCATTCTGCTCAGGATGTCAGGGAAATTAGAGTAAATAGCAGGGAGTTAATTTTATAGTTAATCGGAGCAATGCTATCAAGCCAAAATTTTCAGCTTTATAGTAGTAAGTCTTCCTTTTTTTGTTTCTTATGCCCCTTCACTTGATGTTTTTAACTATGCACAGTCACCTAGGGTACGTCTCAGACTTTTTAAAAAAAAAAAAAAAAAGTTCATATTGTGTCTTTAAAGACTGCAAAACCCTATGCTCAGTTAAGGAAATGCCCTGAGGATCAAGTTGAACTTCGAGAAGGAACCGGAAAAATAAGTGTAGAAGTGTGGAAACGGGCTGTTTGTCTCGGGAAGGCTTGCAAGTCCTTGACAGGACGACTGGCTGATTACAGGTGTGGAGCTGCTTTGTGACAGAGACGTGGACATGGCCACTCGCGTGCAGGACCTGCTGGAGTTCCTGCACGAGAAGCAGCAGGAGCTGGACGTGGCGGCGGAGCAGCACCGGAAGCACCTGGAGCAGTGCGTGCAGCTGCGCCACCTGCAGGCCGAGGTCAAGCAGGTACGCGGGCCGCGCCCCGCCCCCGGGGGGGCGGAGCCTTGCCTCTGATTGGGCCAGGTCCGCGCCTGTCCGCGCACGCGCGCGCGCTGGCGGTTGGAGGGGGGAGGGACTGAACTGAGCAGCCGAGGAGCTCCGTCCTCTGTTGACGTCAACTTTGCGGCAGCAGCCCCGTATTTCGACTAACGTTAAACCCATGCTCTTATCATCTACGTGGTGATGAACAAAAATGTTTAGTGATACACCTTCCAGTACTTAAAAGGGTAGCTATAGGACGATGGGTAATGCCTTTAAACTGAAAGACGGCAAATTTAGACTAGATCTGAGGGAGAAATCCTTCCCTGTGCGGGGGGCGAGGCGCTGGCCCAGGGTGCCCAGAGCAGCTGTGGGTGCCCCCTCCCTGGAAGGGTTCAAGGCCAGGTTGGACGGTGCTGGGAGCCCCCTGGGCTGGGGGAAGGGGGCCCTGCCCGTGTCCGGGAGATTGAAACTAGATGATTGTTAAGGTCCCTTCCAACTCAAGCAGTTCTATGATTCTATGATAGTCTCTGCACACCGGCCTAATACTTTTTGATATATTGTTCGGGACATCTACAAATAGTGATAATATCAGCGTGGTTCGCTTTCCGGGAGAAGAAAAATGAAGTTTTGCTTCTCCTGGCAATAAAGTGGCAAGTTTTGAGGTCCTTATCTGATAGACACCAAAACCTCTGGTGAATTTGAGATGCTGTGGGCAAAACCACTGAAGTAGGTGAAAGTTTAAAAATCAAATAAACAAACTCTAGAAAGGTAAGGTCTTGTTTACACTTGGCAGCATCACAGAAGTCTACTACAGCCTGTTGTATTAGTATGTCCCATAATGGCTCCCGGTGCAACTTGTCCTTTTTCTGTTTTTGTTGTGAGCTCTTAGAAAATTTCATCTTCCTTATGAGATTGTGAATGAGGACTTCCGAATTGTGAAGTTATATGAAAGGGGTCCAGTTAGCACAGGAGAGGTGACCAGAAGGTTCCCAGAGTATTTGCAGGCAGCGGGGGGTTACTCTGTAGCAGCAGACCCAAAGTTTCTGTGTGGTCTTGAATGAAAGGAACGCAAGGAACTGGTATGTCTGCTGGTGGTGCAATCTAGGCGTTAATCAAATGCATGACTTTCTAGTTCAAGCCTTTGCATACTCCGCCGAACCACCCTGTATCTGTTTTAGCACTTGTTCATCTTCGTAAATGCAAATTACAAATGACTCCTTTCATGTGAGTAATTTTTGAGATAAAGATATTGCAGATCAGGGTAGTTTCTGTACTCGGTTGCATACTGTCTTGAGGATGAAGGAAAACAGTGCACATTTGCAAAGGAAAGAAAAAATGAAAGAATGTGAAAGCCACCTGAGGCAGTCTCATCCCTCTGCGGTACATCAGTGGGTTAGGATGGGATGGGTAAGTAAGAAAAAGAAGTTGTTAATTCAACTTGTACTGAAATAATATTCAGTTACAAAACAGAGTACAGCACTTGGGTAATATTTCAAAGACACACAATTAAATAGTCATTTATATTTCATGCTCTCACAATACAGTAAGTACCTTGCTCCACGAGCTTTGTTTGTATGCAAGTTAAATGTGACGACATACACACGTGTTTAAAAGCTGTGTTTGCAGAACAAAGTTTCTGTATTTTACAGATCTAAGCAGATGATGAACATCATGAGTTGTAGAAGAATATCCATGTTGCACTTAATATGTGGTTTGCAAGTCATTCCTGTAAGAACCTCATAACTTCTTCAAAGCGCCCTGACTAAAACTGAAGCTCAAGTTTAGATTTTTTAAGAAAGATAAAAATGAGTTAATCTTATAATAAAGATATAGGTTGTATACTATTCTAGCCCAGCTGCCTTTTCTTAATAAAATGGGATTTAAGAGAAAAAACAGATTCTATTTTATATTCCTAGAACACATCTCTATGAAGTGGGATTTTATGTTGAATTAAATGCCATAACAGACGTGATTTTTCAAACAAGCCTACATGAACATGTAGCTGACAGAATGTTCATGTATTACAAACTACTTATCCAGATTTTAATTGTGAAGATTAACCTGCAATACTCCCCTAGCCTGAAGGCCTAAAAATTGAATGGAAGTAAAACTGAATGTTATAGTCTCATGCGATTTCTTTTGACCGCTCTTTGGAATGCTTTGGGGCTAGTAGCTCTTAGTTTTATGACGTCAGTTGCCTTTTCAGAAAACTACATCAGATTTATTTTAGTTTTTATTAAATATCAGGAAGCATGATCTTATCCTGTTTCTTCTCCACTGGGAAAAATTCGGCAGGTCACAGCAGGTGCTTTACCTGTGAGTAAAATGACACGGTAAACCTCCTTTTCAATCTGTTTTGTTCATATTTTGTTGCCTGAAGCAGTGAACACATGGTTTTCCAGTTCAATTACTGTGATTTTTCTGCCAGATTTATTGTTGATGAACTGTGTGCAAGCATAGTTATTATGTAGATGGGATACTGTCTCCATTGCTAGGATTTTAATAAGATTTCTGTTTGAATTTTTTCTGCCAAACTGATGTCACTGCTATTGTATTTTTGCATACATATATAAAAAATGGTAAAATACAGAGCGTGTAGTCATGTGGAAGGGTTAAACTGCAACACTGCAGGAATTTTTCCATAGGGTTCATCTCTCAGACTACCATAATGGAGGCCAGAAAACTGTCTCCTGGCTTAGTTTCTCAGTCAAATACCTGCAAGGAGTCTCTTCAGAACTAGGTAATGAAACTTGGAGCTTAGTGAAATCTTACCGAATAATCAGAGAAGGCAGGTAAAAATGTCCATTGTTGCTTCTCCCTTAACTACCTTACCAGTTCTGCTTTGTGTCACTGAAGTTCTCTAGATCAAGCCTCGGGACTAGGAGGAAGCAGAAGGGCCAGAAGACAAACAGAGGTTTAAAGAAAACCTGCAAAGAATTTTCCCGTCAACTTGGCATAGGTGCAGAAAGGGCAAAACCAGGTAGAAGATTACAGTGGAGGAAAACCTCAGAAGATAGGGGGAAGGGGATGCTCACTGGAATAAGAAGGGACAGCTGTATATGGGAAAAATAACATGGAAAGGAGGATGTGACCATTTTATACAGGGCAGGGACATATGAGTAGATAGAGGCAGAGAAATAGTTAAGAAAATACCCATCTCATCCAGAGCTTCACTTGCATGTTTGGCAAACAACCTTTTTTATTTTAATCACCTAAAATATAGCTGCTGAATTACTTACTGCTGCAGTCACTCCCATGTACTCACTTTGTAGAATTAATGCTTTGCTCTGCTTAACATGCAGCATTTGCCTGGGTCAAAATCTCTAGCAAGCTCCAAAACCAATCCAGTTGGTTTTACTATGCTCATTAAGCCTTTTAAGTGCACTATCGTCTGCTGCTCTGATCTTGGATATATACCTATGTATTCATATCTGTACAACAGAGTACAGATACTTGTACCAAGTACAAGCTTATACCATCAAGGGTACTGGGAGCGGTTTTGTGTTCTCACATGCAAATCTTTTAGCTTGGTGCAAGCACAGTCCAGTGTTTGAGCTCTGATTCTCCCAAAATACTACTCGGGAAGAGTGTCCTGGCACTGCGTATAGTGCCATATGGATATGAAAATGTAGCTAGGGCAGCAGGCTTAAGCAGGTGTGTCTCGTGATCATGTTTAGTTACAGTCAAAAATCAGTCCAAGAAACTAATCTTAAATCAAGCATTTGTCTATAGAGCTCTACCTGTTTGACCCTTTCAGGTGTCCCAAACTCTGTTTCATTTCCACATTTTTGCCGATGCTCTGCTGATGCTTTTCTAGCCTGCTGAAGGCTCTGGGGGGAAAGATGGGGTGTGTAGTCTACCCAGAGAGTGAGGTGATGGGAACATGCCAGCCAACACGGGAGGGCAGCAGCCGTGGAGGAACAGGCTCGCTATTTACTGGTGCTTCTGTTTTCCCCTTGAGTCAGAGCAGAGCGAAGGGGAAAGTGCTTGCTGGCAGCTTTCCTCCTGTTAGTTCCACCAGCTTCTGCACTCGCACCCTGATCTGCAGCAAGCAGGAGGGCAAATCAGTGTGTTTGAAATGGCAGGTTCTGTGCTAGCTGTCTGTGCTGTGTATGAAGGGATGACAAGTCAAGAGGAGCTTTGAGCTGGTGCTGCTTAAGCATTCTTCTTCTTCAGAAATTCTTTGGAGAAGGCTAAATGTATTTAAACCCTAAGAAGGTGTGTTTTGTGACACTATACCTGGAAGAATTATTTTGTAAGGTAGAGAGAGAGCTTAGAACTGCTTTCATAAGACAAAGTAGAAATAAAAAAAGACATTTAAAAAAATTCTTCCGCCCCCCTGTGTTCTTATGGGCAAGTTCTTTCCTCCAAACTTAGTTTCTGTCTACAGTCTGTTGGACCCAGCTGGTTCCCTCAGAAGTTGTCCTGTTTTCTTGCACCTGAGGCTTACCTGGGCTTGCTCCCTTGAGTATTAACAACCTCCAGGTGTCTTAACAACTTAGAAACAAACTCCCAGCTCCTTTCATGGTCCCTTTCATGTGTCCCCACGCTGTGGTCTGGAAGCATCTCCTTGTGACAGGAGAGGTTGTTCCCAGTCCAGAGCCATCTTCTCCCTCCCCTCAAGGCTCCACCTGACCCAGCGCTTTCTCCCCAAAGGAGCAGAATGTGCACCCAGTTACATGTCTGGGAGGTGCTGTCATCCTGTACGTCTACACAGCAGACTTACTCTTTTCTACAGACTTGCAGGATTTATATAGAATTCAAATACACACTGTCGGGGAGGGGGGAAAAAAAACAACCAACCAACCAACCAACCAAAAAAAAAACCAACCAAACCAACCAACCAACCAAACAAAACAAACCAAAAAAACAACAACAAGAAAAAACCCAAAACAAACAAAAAAAAAAAAAAAAAAAACCAAAAAAAAAACAAACAAAAAAAAAGAAACAAAACAAAACAAACAAACAAAAAAAAAACCACAAAACAAAAACCAAACAAAAAACCCCCAAACTTAATAGCTATTCATTGCGCAGAGAGAAGTGGGGAAAAACTGCATTACTAATACAAGAGTATTGCAGTCTGGATAAGCCAGAGCGTGAGACTGTGATGCAGATTTGAGGGAATGGATGTTGTGTCAAGATGTCTAGACCTCAGTTGCTTCAAGCTGTTCAAGATATGTTGGAGTGCACTTTGAATATAGACTACATGCCTTTTGTTTTTTATGGATTTGTTTTTTAATAGGTTGTCCTGTGCTTTCAGTCTATGACTATAGTGATGTCATCCTGATTCACTTAGTAACAACCCGATGCTGCAGCGTTAATGGCAGTGTCATGTGTGGATCACTAGATGAGAGTATTTAGTGTTGATCTAAGTGTGTAGTTTGGTACTTAATAAGTGTTGAGAGCTAACTGTGATTTGTTAGTTAATATATTTATTACCAGTGGTTAAAGGTCTAAAATGAATTAGTAGGAAAAGGTTAGAGAAGGTATGCTTAAACTGATTATTTTAAAATCAACTGAGCCTGAAGGAATTCACCCTAGAATGCCTAGAAAAGTGCCCGAAATAATGTCATAGACATTAGTGCTTATCTTCTCCAAACTTCTGGAGATTGGATGAGATTCTGGAGGCCTAGAACTCAACATCTACTCAGAAATGGGAAAGGATTAGCTAAGGGAGGATTATAGGTCAGCTAGTTTAACATAATTCCCAGGAATAATATTGAAACAAGTAGATTATTAAACCTGAACAGTGACGAGGAGAAAAGGCTAGCATAGAGTAATTAGGCAGAGCTTCCTGCTGATAGATCCTGTTGATAAATACCCGTCTTCCTGACAAGCTAACAGGTCTTCTGGGTAGAGGTGAAAAAGCAGATGACATAGATCTTCCTTCTGTTAAAGCTTTTAAAATAGTTCAGTTCAGTCTGTTTGGCCCTAGCTTACTATGGGAATGTCATTTGAGACTGCATTACCAGGATAACTTCCTGGGGAACCATACTCAGTAACCAAAGCTATTGAGAGACTCACTAGATTGGAAAAGAGATTTCAAAATTTAAAAAAGTAATCTGTGGAAGTCTGTGTATGGAAACTAGTTCATGTTTTCAGTCAGAAAATGTACATGGTAGAGATTATGCTTTTAAATTTGAAGATAAAGGCAAAAGAAGCTGGAAAAGGAATTCGAGTTCATTGGAAGACACTGCATTACAGTTCAGAATTATTGATGTATGGGACGATCGTGCTGCAAGAAGGATATGAATTCTATTAGTGACAAATACAGAGCATGATGTACTGGTGGGAATAATCAGCTGAACAAATACAGCTCAGGGGTAATTGCTGGCTGAGCAGCAGTTCCTTAGAAAAGCTGTACAGGTGACAGTGAATTATGTCCAGCTTTACTCAGTATTTGAAAAATTTTTACCAAATTCATGGTTATCAACTGGAGAGAGCTCATGAAAGAGCAATGAGAAATATAAGGCACCTAACTTCACATGGGAGAGATTGAAGAGATTGTGGTCAATAAAACGAGGAATCTAGAGAGGGACCTGAGTAATGTTCTTGATGGAGAGAGGAGTGGGAAAACAAAGCTGATGCAAAGAGGGAGAAAAGGTGGTCTTTTTTTCCTTTTTTATTTTTTTTTTAATTTTTTTTTTTCCTCTCCTGTTGTGGACAGGAGAATTGAAATGAGCCAAAATTACAGCAAGAGAGATTTCAGTGTTAGACATTAGACAGACGTTTTCTGGTGAAAGTGTGGAATTGGAGTCTTGAGTCACAAACAAGGCACAGATCTTTTGGGAAGGGATTTAAGGTTGCATGTGCCTGTTGTTGGTAAGGCAGGCACTGGGTGGCCTCCTGTGGCTTCTCCCCACCAAGGGATTCTTCTGGTTTCCATGGATGTGTCATTGAAGGCACATTCTGCAAACCGAAAATCTTTAAGCAGTTAGAAGACACTCAATGATCACATTTTTCTCAACATTAATAATAAAAATTATTTGCTTACTTTTTGCTAAGCTGCATATCCTCAGTTTACATTACTGACGCTGGCTCTTAAGCGAGTATCACTTGTAATTTGTTCTTGTTTTCCAGGTGACAGAAATGGTACACAACCTTGTTCAGAGCATAAACTGAAACCACAAACCATGTAGTAGTTGACCAAAAGATATGAGTTGGCAGCCAACTGAAATTATAGTGAATGTAATCTGCTGTGTTTATTGAATATATAAGTCACTGTAAATATATAATTATTAATTATTTAGTCATCAATTCCAGTCCTACAGGTGACCCTAAATGTTTTTGTCCTTAGCAACGATGCTCCTCTTGCTGGTTGGCAGTGGAATTGCATATTTCACAGTCTTTTCTTTTGTTACAGGTTTTGGGCTGGATCCGAAATGGAGAGTCAATGTTAAATGCTGGGCTTATCACTGCTAGCTCTTTGCAGGAGGCAGAACAGTTACAGAGGGAGCATGAGCAATTTCAACATGCAATAGAGGTAAATGTACCGTTTCAGTGGCCACAGCCAAGAAGTCCTGTATCACAGTTCATGAGTCACTATAAATAGAACTGTTGGGATCACACTACAACATTTTGAGTTTAGGAAAAGTTGTTGAAATCATCTTATAGCAAAGAGATAAAAACACTGACTAGGAAGGTGGTTTTTTGTTCTTGCTCATTTTGGAGCTGCAATTCCAGGTGAACACATCTTCTCTGTACCTTTTTGCATCTTTGTAAAGCGATCGCTGTTCACAGCAATTTTACTGAAAGCAGTGTTTCCTTTTGTTAGAATACAACATATAATGCAAATTGTTAAAGTTAAGAATAAATACAACAGCAGATGTCAGGTTTGTGTATTCTGATATGGTCCTTTAAAGTTTTCTTTTTTGTTTGAGAGTAGATTTCACTGAAATTTGTGTGTGGTGGTGTGTCCATCCTCCTGCCATGACTTCAAACTAAAGTTATCCGATTGGTCATATCTCTGCAAAAAATAGGCAGAGATCTTAAGATTGGCTGAAATGTAATACTATTAATTTATATGCACTATGGAGGGACTTACAATGATATTGATTATATATAGCATATGTTTTTTTAAGAACTTTACTTCTGTTTAAAGATTAACTAGCATTCTTGTTCGGGAAAACCATTTTCAGAAGTACTCTGTCTTGCAGTAACTCTTTCATGTTCGTTTGCTATTTGGTGGATTTTTATGCTTCCCTACAGTTTGCACTACATGTACCTTCATTTTGAGAGCTTCGATAACTTAAATATAAAAATCATGAGATCTCTAGGTGTTTGACAATTTAAGAATCAATTGCCAAGAAGCTTAAATTCTGTTTTCTGTGTCATTCTGTACTTGGATATAATAGTACTTCCCATAGTTAGGGGTTCCAAGATAGTAGGCAAGTATATGTTTAACAGAGAACTAAAAATTTGCTTAGAAGGAATGGAGTGTTGTCTTTTGTATTGGCCTGCACTCCTGCTCCTTCATTTGGTCACTACTGATGTGCAAAAGTCTGCAGTAAAGCTGTGAGGACAGGATCAGCCAAAACATGATGCGTCCTCTCCATCTTCTTTTTTACTCACCATGAAGGGAAAGGAAATCAAGCTGAAATTCATAATTATAACAAAGTGTACTGCAACATAGATATGCCATGTGTGGCTTAATGTTAGACAGTGGCTTACTTACAAACTGCTAGTCATTGTTGATTTGATGATAAGCCTGTACAGGATTTATTTCCTTTCTATTTGCATAGCGAAGTCATGCAGTGACTAATATTAGACAGTTATTTTTAGCTGATGGGTGTTTATGCACATGCATAGAAGTATCATTGACACAGTGGAAATATGAGCCTTTGAGGTCTTCAAGAAAATGAGGTGCTCCACTGAAATCTGAAATTTTCACCTCTCGTCAGAAAACGCATCAAAGTGCCCTGCAGGTTCAGCAGAAGGCAGAGGCAATGCTGCAGGCTAATCACTACGATATGGATATGATTCGGGAGTGTGCAGAGAAGGTCGCTTCCCATTGGCAACAACTGATGCTGAAGATGGAGGACCGTCTCAAGCTTGTCAATGCCTCTGTTGCCTTCTATAAAACTTCAGAACAGGTACAGAAATGCTACGTGATCCGTGTCTGCCTTGGTTAATTCTTCAGTGTGGCATAAAACAGCATTACCTAAAATAAATGATTGACTAGGTTTGGTTCTGTTTACTAACTTGATAACAAGTGCAGCTATACAAAAAATGCCAAAAGCCAGTCTTCTTAGCAGCTGCCTTAGAAAGATAAACAACGTGTTGCAGCCTCTCAATTTATAAAGCGGTCTTGTAAGACAAAGGGGTTTTTTTTTAACCAGAGCCTGTAGTGACAGGACAAGGGGAAATGGTTTTAAACTGAAAGAGGGTAGATTTAGATGGGATGTAAGGAAGAAATTTTTCATGATGAGGGTGGTGAGACACTGGAGCAGGTCACTCAGAGAAGCTGTGGACACCCCGTCCCTGGAAGTACTCAAGGTCAGGTTGGACGAGGCTTTGAGCAACTTGATTTGGTAAAAGATGTTCCTGGCCATGGCAAGGGGGTTGGACTACAGGTAATATTTAAAGGTCCCTTCCAACCCAAACCACTCGATGATAAATGAATAGGAGACAAATTGTACTAACTGCTAGGAGACTGTAGTGTAATTGGTCTGGCTACACTTGCGTCAATTAGCAAACTTCGAAGAAGATACATAACCAAAGTGCAGTGATTATTAATGAAGACAGAAATCTTCATCTGTCTCTTCTAGCACTCTCCCCTTTAGTAGTCCTCAGAATCTTAATTTTAGTTGAGAAACGTCTTGCAAAACATTTTCAAGATGAAAAACACTATACAAGAGCTTAGTTGGATTTCTGCTTGTTTTAAGAAGTTTTGCTTAAACCATGAACAGTTACACAGAGGTTTTAATGGAAGTACTTGAAATGGCTAATTCTATTTTTTTGTGTGTGTGTCAGAGAAAAATCAGCTTCATTCTGCTTTTCTGCAGAACAGTTAGGGGGAAGGTTGGCAAGGCTCCTCTCTCTGCAATCATATCTTAAGCCCATCCTGAAGGACGTAGTCACAGAGGTAGAGAAAGATGAGCAACTTGGGGAATAGTCTTCTGAGCAATTCCACGTAAGCAGGCCAATGCTTGCAAACCTACAGCCAAAGTTTGTTGCATTCTCTTAAAACTCAGTCAAAACATCTCAGAAAGTAAAGTATTTGTAAGAGGTAGATTGGTTTTCAATTTTCTTTGCTTGAATTTTGAATTTTTTCTGACTGAATTATATTAGAGTTGGACTTTTTCCTGATAGGTGTGCAGTGTGCTGGAAAGCCTGGAGCAAGAATATAAGCGAGAAGAAGACTGGTGTGGGGGAGCAGACAAACTGGGTCCCAACTCTGAAACCGATCATGTTACTCCCATGATAAGCAAACACCTGGAGCAGAAGGAGGCATTCCTAAAGGTAATGTTTGCCATTTTTTTGCAGTCTTCTGTGTCTTGGAAAGCATACAGTCAAACGCTTGCTCTTACAGTGCTGAAATGTACATGGAAAGTAACAGTGCCCATTCAAAAGCTACAGCTATGTCCCAAACTGCAAAGATGTGGGAGGTGGCACATTAACTGCTTCTAACAGTGATTATGAAAATACTACTAAGTGCATAAAATTGTAACCAGTTTTATAAATTTATTTCCTGTTGCACTTCAGTAGATGTCAGGTCTCCCACTGTGACTGAAGAGGAACTGGGAATCACTGCTTTGAGCAACTGTCATTCTAAAAAATGCTTAAAGGCTGCAGCTTTGGAAGAGAAGTGACAGTCATGTAGTGCCATTGCTGCCTGTGCATCAGAGCAGCTCTCACATGTACTTGGACTACAGTAGAGTACAGATGGAGGAAATTGATAGACAAGCGTCTGGGAATAGTTGGGTTTGTGTAATAGTCTGCAGATAAATGAAAGGTTTTCATTCCAACTAATGTCCTGGTGAAGAAGGTTGTTGATCATACTGAATAAATGTGTAATGGATGCTTGGAAAGCAGTGCAACTAACCCTATAACCAAAGGCTTTTTCCAGCATCACATTGAAAGACTACTAAGAGTATAAAACTCATTTTTATTAAAAGCTTTTTTGTTCTCAGTGCACAGATGAGAAAATTAAAAATCATATTACATAGCTCTAAGTATACTGTCAAATAGATCTTTCTGCAACTGGCATGTGAGTTACCAATCTTTGTTTTAAAACAATATGATAAATGACTTAGTGTCTTTGTTACTGGATCAAACCATGCTACCTTTATCTAACTTTTTAAAGTAGCATTTCATGTTCTGCTTATTAAAAATAAGGCAGCCAGCCCATATGTAGTACTTGGTGTACATTAAGATGAGGAAAGCAGGTGAGCTGAGTGTTGACAATTCAGTGACAAGGACTGAAAGCTCTCAAGGCCTTGCCTGTATCTTAAGGGCATGTATTAATATTCTAGCACTTTTGGTTTCACTTCAGCGAAGCATTTACTTTTTGTTTAAAGTACTGGTGGATGTTTTGAAATATCCAGGTGAGTATATAAGCATGTGCACTCTGTTTACACAGTAAATAACTTCAAGTGGCACATGGCACATACAGAAAACAAACTTCTCAATTAGCTCTGAGTCATGCTGAAAGCTCTAGAGCAGGTAATTGCTTTTCAGGATCTTCAGATAAAAAGGAATAGCATTTTATTTGGGGTTTGTTTTGTTTGTTTGTTTGTTTTTTTTCCCCTGCCAGGTAAGTAAGGATTAACTGCTATTTGTTGGGAAAACTGTTTTAATGGTTGGGTTGGCTTGCTGTAGAAGGATTTAACAATCAACACTTTCTAAAATTGGGAAAGGGTGGTAAATGCACAAAAGGGGGATGAGTAAGGTCCTTCATCTTTTTCTGGATGTATATTTGTATATCTTCAAATCAAGTAATACTGCTGACTCTCTAGGCTTGCACACTGGCTCGGAGGAATGCTGATGTCTTCCTGAAATACCTGCACAGGAACAGTGTAAACATGCCAGGGATGGTGACACACATCAAAGCACCTGAACAACAAGTTAAAAGTAAGAGGTTTCTTGTTCTTTTTTTTTTCTCCAAAGAGTGTGATCATCATGTTGTGTGGTGTGTGTGATGATGGGGGAGTGAAGCCTGTCCAAGTGGAAAGGGTCCTGTCAGGCTTAACAGGAAATAATTAGGCTTGCTCACACACTTTGAAGGAGCTGCCAGTCGTCAAATTCTCTTATACCTAAATGAGGTTGCTTTGAATTTATCTCCTGCTTACACTTCTTTCAGTCTGAGACTCAAATGTGCTGCTTTTGCTGAGAAAATGAGATAGTCAACTTCCACAAGATAATGTTTGGTCTGAAGCCAAATGGGAGCTGATCACTGTGAGCTTACTCAGTGTGTTAGTGTGGTGCATTCTGCAAGCTCCTTGGGAGTGCCAGGGTGATACGAGATAATTCCTTGAATGATGCCCTCGGGCACTTCATATAGTTGAATCAATATGAAGGGACTTCATGAAGTGTAGGATAACTGACATCATGTTTAAATTAGATGTGTAGATAGGTAGTGAGGCTGAGGTGAGGCAGGAAAGAACTATTACATGGGGCCTGGCTTTTGGTAGGATTAATTCAAGTAATGCAGCTTTAAGGTGTAACATGCACTGTGAGGAATAGAGTAGGGAGGGAAATCTATAGGCCCTTCAGGGACAAAAGCACAGAAATTACGAGGATATGCATAACTGATCGGTGAGGTAGGCAGAACAGAGATCAGAGAGATTCAGAAATAACTATTTCATTTTACTGATTTATTTACCACTCATATTGTGCTCAATGTTATTTTGAAGCTGTGGCTGTACACTCAGGCCATGCTACAGACTCAAAGCCAGAGAAGTTTGGTTATCTAATTAACTGCTGTTTGCAGCTACCCAAAGGGGAGTTATGCAGAGGATAGAGCCAAACTCAGAGGAGCACAGTAATAGGACCAGAGGAAAAAGCTGCAGAAAGGAAAATTCTGAATGGCTATAAGGAGGAAGTATTACAGCAAGAGTGAGAAAGCACTGAGTAGAGCAGGTAGCCCAGAGAGGTAGTAGAATCTCTGCCCTTGGGAACTGTTTTAAAACTCAGTTGAACAAGCCCCTGAAAAACTTTTAAGTTAGTCCTGCTTCAAGGAGGAGATTGGAACAGATGGCCTCCAGAGGTCACTTCCACTCCAAATTGCTTGATGACTCTATTAGAAAATGACATGCTCGCTGCTTCAATCTACTACAAGGGAAAACCAGCTTGTGTTAAACCTACCCATGTATTTGACAGTACTCAAATTGAAAATCTTCCTGTGTAGAATTTTTGTGTTGGAAAGATAATAGGGTACTGGCCATAATTTTTGCTCTAAGGAAATAATTGGGTTGTGGCAGTTGAAACTTTGAGCATGTGGAACTAAGATATAGGATTGTTTTTCTTCTGTCCCCAAGGCATCAGTGTTTATAGAACTGTACACGACAAAACCTCAACACAAATTCGGGCAGTATCAATAACTGAAGAAGTGTTGCTGACATTTGTCACTTAGCTCCTCTCTTAGTAATAGACAAAGAAAACAAAGCAGAGGCAAGAAGGAAGTTGTAGCGATCACACTTGCTGAGTGTAAGAAAAAAATGTTAGGGCTTTTAAACTTTTTAAAAACTCAGTGTTGAAATCGGTGTAGGAACAGCCATTCTGAGAAAGGTAAGGTAAGTGTTCAGGTAAGGAGAGAGTAGAAAGGTCTTGGCTAATGTCCTTAAGAATAATCATGTCAGAACTGCAGTGCTATGCATGTTCTGTGTCCATTTAAAGTTGTGGATGAATGATACATGTTTAAAAAGCAACAAAATAAGCAACAAAAATCACCAAGCAGGAAAAAAAGAAGCTACGTGCTCTGACACCTTTTCCCCCATAAGCCATGTAATATATGCTTCCGAGAATTAAACATGATTTAAGATACAACTAGCAAGGACTTCTTCCTTTTAGGTCTCAATGGTGGTAGCTGACCAAATGATTTAAAAGTTCACTCTGATCTTCCTGTTCAAATACGCCTGTGAGAAAAAGAATTCTCATCTCTTTTCTAAATAGATAGAGGAAAAAAATATGAGTGTTTATTTGATTTTGATGAAATAGAGTTTACAGATGTTCTGCTGGACCATTACACACTCATACTCCGGTGTATGCTTGAAACAGTGTGTCAGACTGTCATCAGTATATATATATATATAAACTAAAACTTCAAAAACTTGAGTTGACCCTTGAGTTTCTGCAGAACTGTTGAACATTTTTCAAAAACCTCATCATTCAGTGTCACAGCTGATCCTTATTCCCAGCTGCACCTTACAGTATCTAGAAAAGCAATATCTTAATCTGGGAAGAGATAAGCGAAACACATGTTTTATGGGAAACGGAATTCATAATGAAACTGAACTCTGAGAGGTGTCCCTTCGTGCAAGTGTAAATAATTTCCTTGACCTGCAGTTAAGAGTATCCAAATACTGTATCAGACACCATGCCAAAGCTGAATTTTAGGAAGGAGTTGTGGCCTGAAACTGTGCTGTGGCAGGTGGATTCAGTCAGTGACAACTGTTGGAAGCTCAGAAAAGGAGCATCTTCATCTTTGTTTCTGCTGCTGATTTTTGTGTGCTGCTTTGTTACCTCTGTCTCTACTGCACGGGCTGTGACTGAACGTGGTGCAGGAACTTGCCTAGTGGTGCTTGTATTTTTAGATACGTTGGTAGAGAGTGCATGATACATAGAGACAGTGGAAAGCTCTCTGAGCCAGGAGAATAAGCTGAAAGCTTAGGAAACAATCCTAACGAATATCGGAATCAAAGAAAATAACAACAGGAACTGTAGTTCACAAGGCTTGAGCTAGACCTGCTCATCCAAAACTAGTATTAAATGTTGGTGCTCTATAACTTCCTTCGAGTATTTTATAGCGTACTTTTTCTTTTCCTTGTCAGTCCAGGAGAATAATGGCAGTAACGCTGACAGCGCCCAGCCAAATATCTCTCACTGGCTTGCCATCTGTGTCATGTCCTGACAGAACAAATGCTGTTCCAATTAGCTAAATTCACCTTGCTTGCTCTTTGTCAGAACTACTTCGCTTGCATCGCTGTCGAGATGTCTCATTTCATATAGCGTGTCCACTTGGGTCTGTTGCATTGTATAATGATAATTGTATCCCACCTTGCCCCCCGAAATCTGGCATATACTCTGAGCAAGCATTTTGGAGGTGGTGTAAGGCAGAAATAAAACTGAGAAAGCAGGTGAGACTCACGGCAGATCAGCTCAAGTCTTGGCTAAAGGACAGATCAATTGAGGCATATTTGAGGGTGGCCTGCCCAGCAGGAAGAACGCCTTGGCCACAGTGACCACATTCCAACCGAAAGCAAATCCTGGGTGATCTCAGTGCTCTGTGGCAAGTGGGAATACGGTGCTTCCAAGCAGGAGGATATTTGCAGTGATGCGGACAGGCTTTCGTAATTCCCAAGGAGACTGTGACAAGTCGTTGCAATTGATTCCAGATCAGTGAGAGAGAGAGAGAGGTGCTCTTCCTTTCAGTTTCCCTTTATTTGAACTTCTCTGTCAAACTGTTTCTTGGAGTTGTTACCTTTTGGGATGTAAGGCATGGTGGACGTGCACAGTGGGGCAGAGGAATGCAGAGACCTTAAGAGCCCTAGCACCTGATAGCCTCCTTTCATAATTATGGAAAATAGCCAGCTGTGGGTATAAGTAGAAAAGCAAATAAAGTGTTATGGTGAAGAATGAGCCTTTTCTGTGCTCTCTTCTGCTTCTGGTAGACCTCCCCTTGGGTTCTGTGCACTTCCAACAGAATTACCTGGCAGGGACATTAGCTGTCCTCGTTTCCGTGGATTTCAGCTCACTTGTCTGGGTTTGCAGTAGCTACAGAGTCTGGTAGAGCTGCTGCTCTGGAAGAAGCAGTGGGTAAAGTTGCTTCACAAGAAACTGCTAGGATTTATTTGTTTGAAGAAGAAAACCAATAAACGTTAAAGAATCAGAGTTCAGATAAGATCTTCTGCACATTGTAAGCAGAAGGTCTTTACTATCCGGGATAGGTTTATAAGCCAGACAGGTGGAATTGGAGGTTAATGGTAGGATTTGGATGTGACTTCTTAATGGCAGACAGTTTCTGATACTCGGGAATAGAGTCACAAATTGTGAAGTTAATTATTTGGTTGCCTGGAAAGTCTCTCAAGGCTCAATGAACACTCATATTTGAACAAGTCAACTTACTCAATTATACTGCTGTTGGGTTTGATTTTTTGTTTGTTTGTTTTAAGGGGAATTGCAAACTTAGTAATTGCATATTTTTTTATTACTTGGGTTTCTGTACATTTACTATCTACTTATGCTGCATTTGTTCTTGTAGTCACCTAAGGTTATGTATTAAATGTATTTAATATGTATTAAATTATTAAAACATTTTATAGGAGACTGGTATATTCAGAAAAGTTGGGGTTTTTTTTAATTATAATTTAGTCTGACATGTTAAGCACATTGTGATTACTCATACATGCTTGTTCTTTCTGAAGAAACCCCTTTAAGAACTGTCTTTTATCAGACTACATTTTCAATTCTCTTATAAGCAGTGGCAGTCCCCGTATTGAAAATATTTGAGAGAAAAAAAGGTGTTATTAGTAAGTTTTAATTGCATCTCTAGTTTCTTTGACCAAGCAACATTTCTGTAAATAATAATGATAAAGGAACGCTCTGTTTTATGAATTTCAGGAAAAAGAGCGAAACAAAAAGCAACAGAAAGAGTAAGCGTATTGTAAATTCTGCAACAGAAAGTATTTTGTTCTGCTGATTTTAATGTCATAGTTCAAATTTGGTTGTTATAACCTCTGACGCTATTTTAATTTCTTCAGATATCTTGAATGAACTCTTCCAGAGGGAGAACCGTGTGCTGCATTATTGGACCATGCGTAAAAGACGTCTTGATCAATGCCAACAGTACGTGGTGTTTGAAAGAAGTGCCAAACAGGTGAGGGGCTTATATAAAAATTTTCTTCAGTGTGATTGAGGTTTGACATACACTGACTCATCCCACAATAACAAATTTGCCATTGACTTCAGTGTTTCAAATGGCTGAAAAATCAATGATGAAAATAGAAAGAAAGTGAAAATATTTGCTTTTCCTTTAATACAGAACAACTAAATCCATTGAGGGAGAGTGTCTTTACTGCTGTAACTTAAAGATAGTGTTTTGCTCCTGACAGCTTAATCTAGTACTGGTGAATCTCATTTCTGCAAGGTTGTGTTTGACAAATTGTTATGCTAGTTAACTTTTACACACAGACCTGATTTGACCACAGAAATAACAGGCAGCAACATTTTTCTCAGATGTTGGGGGAAAAAAAAAAAAAATCATCTAATTAAGTTGATTTGTAGTTGTCCAAAATCGACAAGTTGGATAACTCATTAAACAACAATAACTGAATTACTTTGTTTTAACAGTTCTGTGTGTACTTGGTTCCATGGTTTCTTACATGGTAGATCCACCTCTTTGTATTTCATTGAATTTATTGGTCTGGAAAGAATTATTAAGTAACTACCACACACACACACACACACACACAAATCTCCTTCACTAATCAAAACATGAGCCATAAAAATAAGTAGGGGGTTCCAAGGCAGAATTAGTAACTGGAATGATCTGAAATGGTTTTATTACTTTTTTTTTTTTTTTTTTAAACTGGACATAGGACAAAGAAAGGAAGCTATCTGTTCCTGTTCTGCAGTAAAGGACACAACGCCCATAGTGTGAAATATAGTTAGACTTTAAAGGACTCAAAACCATAATTTTTTATTTCTTTCTGACAGCCGGTGTAGACAGAGGCTTAAATATTAGTGGCTTGTGTAGATCTTGAAACATTTTTAAAGCCTGTCTTTCATGCTTTCACAAAGACAGTAATGCAAGATAAATCTTGGAGTGAAGTTTAAGATTAATACCTCTTTAACACAACACCACCACCCCTTCCCTGCCTCCCACTCCACTTTTGAATAACCTCAGCTCGAACCTCTGCCAAGCACATGACCTGTTTGCTTTTGTGTAGAGATTACTGACTAACAGTCAAACACTAGAGATAAAGATTTGTCAGCATTTTCATTGTAAAGCCCATTTTTCAGCAATCACCAGTTCAGTCATTGCAAAACAAACCAAACTGTATAGGGACTTCACACTGATTACCCAAAAAATGGAAATGTGGCTGTTTGCATTTAGATTTTTGTTTGGTAGTTGGAAGAACCCAATTCTTGAGCTTTCGGAACTTGATGCCTTGCAATGGGAGCAGGTGTGATAGTAGTTTGTGAGGACAGTGGTAGACTCTCAAATAGTTCTAGAGTTAAGGGCTCGCTTTAATCACCAAATTGATTTCTCCAGTTCTTGTATGGTGATACATGTCTCCAACATACAATCCTGATCCTCACGTTAAATGAGAACTGATCTAAACTGTAGGAATTAACGCTGAGGTGAACTTTCTGTCAAAAAAGACAGAAGAGAGCTGTCAAAAAGTTATGAAAGGGGAACATTTGGGGAGGGGAAGTTTTTTTTCGTTTATCATTCATTCCAGCATTGTACAATAAACCCATCAAAAAAAGGCGAAGGTTAAAAAGTATCAAAATAAATGTTGTTTGTAGTATCAGCAACAGCCATGCTGCTTGTCCATAAGTCTTCACTCGTAAAGATTGACATTAGAATAATAAGAATAACAGAATGGTAAGGAGTATCATGCAGGTAGTTGGTTGAAATGTCCCTTTTCTTCACAGTAGTCCAAGAGTTACTGGTTTGTTTCCATCAGCGCACTTAAAAAGTACGGGCCCATCTGACCAGGTTTGCAAGTGTATGACTAGGTAAATGGCACCCTAGCATTCACATTCAGTGTTGAATTTTAAAGGCTTTCTACTCACTTCAGTTTTGGTACCAAGAGGCTAAAGCATCCTAAGTGGAAGGAAGAGAATCACAGTTGTTCAGCCACAGCCTTGATGAGATTAAATTGTTGGTGGAATTGTAATACAGACATATGCCTTTTCTGATTCAGTGTAAGGTTACGCCTTCGAAAAATACTCTGTACTGTCCACCAAGATAAAACTCTTCCTTTTCTTGATAATGTGGATAGATAAAAGGGTAAAGTGAAAGTATCAGAGAGAAAATGAAGAACGAGGACCCACTAGCGATCTGCTACTATTGGGGTATTAAATTTTTGTCTAGTGCCATATGCATTTACTGAAGACACAAAGACCCACATGCATTTAGTAACAAGACAGTTCTAAGCTGGCTGTACTAAACTCTTTGAAGATCTGATACTGGCTTTGTCAGAACCAAGATGTTTCATGGTCATGTGCCTCTGCATACTGCTGTAATAGCCTGTATTTAGAACCACAAAACAACTTGATAATTAATGTCAGTCCTCAGCTACATTTTTTTATTTTTACTTACATGCGACAGATTGAGAGAAATGTTTTTTTTTCTGGTAGCCAGCGAGCAGGATTCCTCACAACCACTGAGCTATGCTTAAAAAGGCAGCAAATATTAATGTGGGTAGAGCATAGATAATAACATAGATCTGCATGGTTCATAATAGTGAGAAAGTAAGGTGCCAGGATGTGGAAGGGAAAAAATTTTAGTTTGCAGTTATTAGTTCTTGACTTATACTACCTATTCATACATTAATTGGTTTAACTGATACATCTCGCCGTTCCTCCTCTGCTGTAGGTTTAGTTTCTAGGATTACATGTAACTACAGACCGTGCTTTGTGAGGCTGGAATACATGTCAACTAAAGAGTGAAATGATAGTTAAATCTTAAGTGCTTGGGAAATTTAGCCTACACATTTGGCAGACTTATGTACATCTTTACGAGTTGGAAAATGAGCATATTTCTGACTACAGCTGTCATGTGTTGCACCAAAAAAGTGGGTTTTGTTCAGTCGGGGAGTATACTAACAAAACTGTAGACATAGTTAGAACCTTTTAATAGTAGACTACTATAGTCCTGTAGTAGTGTACTTCCCTGAAGTATTCAGATTCATTTGTCAGTTGTTTAATTCTTTAGGCATTGCTTCATAGACTAAGTGAATTATTTCAGTGTTACAAACTGTTTGATATTCTAGAGATATTAGATGAGTGCCACAAGTGACACAGAGTAAAATTTACCTGTGGCCAACCTGTGTTTGTGAAATACTGATTACACGTGGTTTCTGTTGGCAAAAATATGTTGCCTTCTCTCTTCATTTTCCTTCCATTATTGCTTTATTTAGGCTCTGGAATGGATTCATGACAATGGAGAGTTTTATTTATCCACACATACTTCCACTGGTTCCAGTATCCAGCACACTCAAGAGCTGTTAAAAGAACACGAAGAATTTCAGATCACAGCAAAGGTAAAATGAATAAAATTATGTAAGATTTTTAAAACACGAAACAACCCAAATTCCCACCAACCCCCACTCCACACTCCCCCAAAAAACCTGAGGATGTGTCCCTCAAGATTGGTGGCAGTGGCTTTCTCTCTGTACTTCTGCTGGGAACAGAATAACCCAAAAGATAATCAGAAGATAATCACTGTTACTGGAGCTCCATCAGCCATATATGCTGCTGATTTCTCACCACAGAATCATAGTAAGATACCTTAAAACTGTTTTTCAAAAACCTACAAACATCACAGGGCCTTTGATTTCCACTTTTATATCCTCATGTCTATGGATTACTGCATGTTCATTTAGGATATAAAATACAATAACACATATTATTATTCAGCTAATAATTAGAAGATGGTAGAAAAATTAAAGCTTTACTTGTTAGAGATGCAGATGTCAGTTGTGAGGCTTACAAATTTTCACATGTGAAAGACAGGCAACTAGTGCCTGACTGAGGTGCCTGAGCTTACATAGCCTTGTCTGTGTTTTGTTTTGTCACCCGTTCAAAGTGTCACCTGTTTCCACCTCTTGGCTCTGCAGTCTTCACAGAGAAATAACAGAGCCCAAGAAAGTAAGCAAGTGTTCATCTGTCTGAAGAACCACCTCAGAACAGACCTAGACTTGGAGATGGAGTTTGTCATGGGACATGTGGGAAGGGAGAAAAGAGAGTCCAGAAAAAAAAAAAAAAACAGAGAGATTGCTTCTGCTTTTCAAACCTGGATTTTATTCCTTCTGATTTTTGCTCCAGCCTATGTTCTGCTGGATCCCTTCCAGCCTGCAGAGCACCACTGCCCCCCCTGCTTCCTCCATCAGTCAGCAGATGACGTGGGTGCCCCTTTTGAAAGGATGTTGTTGGTGCCACTCCCTTGGCGTTTTGCTACCTGTTGGGAGGATGTGTTAGCCCTTGCTAATTCCATAGTGAAAAGAAATGCTCGGGTGAGGGACCGTTAGGAAAGACAAAGAATAATTAAAAAAAAGGACAAACAGTGTTGTTTTTCCAACTGGCATAAAAGAGTCGCGATTTTATTGACTGTTTTCCTCAACTCCCTATTACCAAGGGCCCTGACAGTACGCTCTGACATGGTATCAGAGAGAGTGAGGTGGAGGTATAAACTCATCCATTGTGGATGATTTATGATTTACGTGGAAGAAACTGTGTAGTCTTAGGCAGCTCTTTAATTGGGAAAAGCGTGTAGTTACGGATTTGCTGGTGGCTACTCATTCTCTTAGTTTCTCTCAAACAACTGAGTGACAACAAAACATAATACGGAAGAGATCTAAAGAATATAGTCTTAATCTGTTGAAGTGTAAAGCATCTAACAAGATTTGTCTCCATCTCAGCACTTCGGTGAAGTCTAAAGGAGGTAGATCCTTGAGACTATGGGCCAGGTCCACTATTATGTCAGTGGTAATGAACAAAATGCTCTCTTTGGCATCAAAACTGTCTGTGTTGATGCAAGGAGAATACCCATGCTTTGAAATGCTTGCCCAGCAGAATTTAATCTCTGGGTTAGATATAGAGCACATTTTTGGAAAAAAAAACAAACAACCTTCTTCTAGTCATATAATAATAAAAAACAAGGAGACCTGTATTCATCTTGTGTTATTTTTATTAAGAAAAAGGTATCTGTTTAAAGGAGTTCTGGGAAGAGAGAGGAGGAAGCTAGCTCCTTTGATAGCTTCTCCAACTGCACTTAGAAGCAGGTTAAGCAAAATGACCCCCTTCATGACAGGTAGAGCTAGTAACTGTTCGATATTTTCCTGTTTTCATAGCAAACCAAAGAGAGGGTGAAGTTGTTGATACAGCTGGCTGATGGCTTTTGTGAAAAAGGGCATGCTCATGCAACAGAGATTAAAAAATGTGTCACAGCAGTGGATAAGAGGTACAGAGACTTCTCCCTGCGCATGGAGAAATACAGGACCTCTTTAGAGAAAGCTCTGGGCATTTCCTCTGATTCCAATAAATCGGTAAGAGAAATCTGAGTGTGGTGACAGACAAAAAAGCTTTGCTTGCATTTGATTTAGCTATTGTTTTCTCCTGTCTCCTTCCTTAATCAATTCTTCCTTTCTTTAATAAAGAGCAAAAGCTTGCAGCTGGATATAATCCCAGCCAGTGTCCCTGGGTCAGAGGTGAAACTGCGTGATGCTGCTCATGAGCTTAATGAAGAGAAACGAAAATCTGCCCGCAGGAAAGAGTAATAAATTTATTTATTTTTAATCAATGAGAATGCATAAATCAATTCTGATAATGAAGCAACTGTCATGGCTTGTCTGGAAGCTTTAGAAATTGGGTAAATGGTAAAAAGAAAGTGATATTACTCACAAGCTCCTACTGTCTCTTATTCACGTGCTTGTTCTCACAGATAATTTTAGCATGTAATAATCTTAAACTTTCCAAACTATGTTCGGCTTCTTTTAACATGCTTTTTTTTTGTTTTTAGAAGTAATGTGAAATAAATGTGTAAGGGAAGGAGGGAAGCCAACAGTTAAATGACTGTAGCAAGTCAAAAGCATTTGAGAAAAAAATTCCTTCTCCTTCCCCATTTCTTTTTTTACTGGTTAGTGATGGAGGGTTGTTACCTCTTATGTTTCCTTCATCTATTGTCTCTCTTCACGTTTCAGCTCTCAGGTTTTTATTGCAGCAGTGGAAAAAGTAAAAGCTGATGAGGAAAAAAATGTATTCTGGTTATTATGCATTCATAATGATCTAACAGACTGAGATTTGATTATTCTTTCTGTTGTCACCTAAGGTTCATTATGGCTGAGCTAATTCAGACAGAAAAGGCTTACGTAAGAGACCTCCGGGAATGCATGGATGTAAGTTTTCATTTTTTTCACTAACCTTTGAAGACAGGATTCAATCCATTGCTTTCTGTTTCTTTCTGGGTTTAATAGCTGAGCATGATTAGTTAGCAGTCATAAGATCAAATTAAGTATCTTTTCTGCTATTAAGAAGAAACTTAGAATGATGTCTGATAACAGCCACTTCAGAATCCATCCTGTATGTTTTGCTTTTGTCAGTACTGAGTTTCAGCATTTGCTCCTTTTCCAATTCATAAACATGTGGGGTTTTTTGTTTTAGAGAGGGAAGGGAAAAAGGAGGGGTTTACTTTATTTGCTTTGCTAGCAATAGAGAAGAGCTTGTGTTAATTCTCTTATTATCTGTATCACATGTTCTGCTACTAGCTGACTTTTTGAATAGCAATTCAGAGAGATTCCATGGAAAAGTGCCCAATAATTGTTATGCTGAAGTAAGTAATGTTCAGTGTTATCTATTGCACAAAGCATGAACTTTTAGACTGCAAACATGACCTTGATAAGGAATATCCTTGAAGCATTAGAGGTTTTCAGGAACACGATGCATTTTAAATGATGAAGTGTCAAGGACTATGTTAAATTGTCGGTTTTAGAACTTGGATTTTACTGTCAAAATCACAATGTATATTTGACACAGCAGGCACTGTCACGATTGGAGTTGATGATGCTGAGTGATCTTTCCCCAGTTTCTCTCCAGGAGTGCATGCTTACAGATACCTGGGTGCTTCTTTTCAGAGTTTATAATGAATTTTCATGCATCTTTTTTGTTCTGGGCAGACGTATCTATGGGAAATGACAAGCGGAGTCGAGGAGATCCCACCTGGTATTGTAAACAAAGAACACATTATCTTTGGAAACATGCAGGAAATCTATGAGTTCCACAATAAGTGAGTGACTTATCTTCCATTTCCATATTACTGCTAAATCCACATGATGACCTGAGGGATTTCCTAATGAAAATATTGTGCGTATGAATAATGGATGCTTTACCATAAAAAAAAAAAAAAAAAAATCTGAAGGGTTTTTTCTTGCGTTGCTAAACTGTTTCAGTTGTTGCTTTTTGCAGCCAGGTAGGTACACCATTAAAAACTGTCTTCTTCAGTCTCGAACTTCTTTCAGCTTTTAAGAAATTATTTGGATACGTTAAAATTTTGCCATAGGTTTTCCAGTTGTTGTAAAGAGATGGAAACCACTGAACTCGATAAAATACAGATGTAGCACAAACATCGGTTTAAGACTGTGTCATTCCTTCAGAACCTTCATTCCCGATTTCCAAATGCAGCTGCTAGTGGGAATGGTTGGGGCTCCCCGCTCTTTCTTGGCTCTTCGAAGCTTCTGTGGAGATGCCCCACTGTTGTTACATTTACTTAAGTATGGAACGTGAAAAAAGGCTTGTCCACTACATTTCTTCTGAGTGGAATGGTTCCTATGCAGATCTGTGTACGGAAGTCTTGCTCTGAATCTTCCCTCTTTGTTAATTCATTGCTGTTTGGGTTATAATTCTTCTAAGTAATAAAAAATATCTAACATACTCCAGAACCCAATTCTGCGTTCATTTTTATACTTTGTGGTATCTTGAGCACGCAAAAAGCAAGTCACCTCCTTTTTCTCTTGAGAAGAAGGCTAAACTTTTCTTGAAACTGAAACAGGAGGAAACCTTCTTGATGGAGAACAACAGCAGTAACTAAATTTTTGGGTACTCCTATGTGTTAGCTGCATGTCTGCTGGATCAATTTCTGATCTTCACATCAGAATTTGTACTGAATTACATTTTGTATTAGTTCTGTTATTGCACATTTTTATCCATTCCTATTATCTTTGTCTCTAACTCATGCAGTTGGTATGAATTACAGAAAGTTTTGTAACTGCCTTTATTCACAGACAGTAGATCAATATCAACTGCTTTAATGAAAATGTTTCATGTGCCTTGTGCTATTTGTTTCTTTTCTACCCATAGTATATTCCTCAAGGAGCTGGAAAAATATGAACAGTTACCAGAAGATGTTGGACACTGCTTCGTTACTTGGGTAATGAAGTCAGATATATGTTTAGAAGTAACAAGGGAGATAGGAAGCATGAAGGGATGGATTCTTGCTCTCAGGTCCCTTTTTAATTTGTAAAATTTGTAGAGGTACCTCTTCCTTCAAATTTGAGTAAAAAATGTATGTTTCTTTAACTGGGGTAAAAAAGTAGTAAAGCATTGCTCTCGGATACAAATGCTTAGCTGCTCTTGAAGTTTATGCGAGTAGTCTAAACCTGCATTCAGGTTTGGTTTGATATCTTGGTCTTAGCTACAAATCATCTACTTTTGCATACATTGCTATTGTTTTCATTCTTACTTGTCTGATGTATTTTCTTATGCTGCCGTTTTGCATGGGAAAATAATTCTGTATATTTTCTCAGTTTCTTGAGAGAGAAAATGTGCTCTGTGTATTTTCTTGGTGATTCTGTATATTTTCTCAATTTCTTGAGAGAGAAGATACGCTTTCTGATAACTGTGTAAAAGCTTCAAGACAGAAATTTTGCTCTCTGATAACCTCTGTAAATTTGCATTTTGTTCTGCAGGCAGACAAATTCCAAATGTACGTTACTTACTGTAAAAATAAGCCAGATTCTACCCAGCTGATATTAGAACACGCAGGAGCATACTTTGATGTAAGTACTGTGTCTCTGTCTTAAACGTACGCTCTGGCAGTTTGAATCATGTACTTGCAGTTACGCTGAGTGCCTAGTTTCTTAAAAAAATGCAAATTTCCTGATACTAACGCTGCAATTTAGCGTCAGCTTAAGAAAATCAATCCTGTATCTCACATGGTTAACTTACATCGCTCAGCTTGTCTCATAAAGCTGTCAAATCAAATATAAAAAGTTGCTGTCACGTACTAAAACAGTTCAGAACTGGAAGCAGGTCCTGGTAACAGCAACCGAGACGTGAATCTTCAGCTTTCCCAAGCCCATTCTTCAAATCTTAGAGTTCTGATATGCTTAGTTTGCATTGCATGCAATCAATATGGAAATCTTCGTTAGATTTTTGGGAGCACCTTTAAGCTGGGATTGTATGTGGTGGTAATCCAGTTGACTGCCATTGTGCAGAGCTGCTAAACCAACCACCTTGCTTATTCAGTCCCAAGGTTACTTGGTCTACATGTAATATTCTGCTTATGAAAGGACCAAAATGTAGCGGCTGGTAGAGGTTTTAGGGAGGAATTCTGGCCACACTGCATGAGTTTTGCTTGAACGTGTATTTACAGGTGAATCGATTAGAGTACTCAACTCCTTTTTGTTTCCTTCTCCACTGTGCTGAGGCACTAGCTGTGCAGTGACACCACAGATATTTTTAGAGTTGTTTGTAGAAGGAAGGGTGTAATAAAAAACAAGCAAAAAAATCTCTGAAGGTCTTGGTGTTCGCTTCAAAAGCCTATCACTGAGGAGGTGGGGATTCTAAATATCTTAAGGTAAAGCCTTCCTGTGAAGCCTCTGTTAAGTTTTCAGTGATTGAAGAAGAGCAGGTAAATTACAGGAAATCGGGCGGATACGACCAAAAAAAAAAATCAAAGAAAAATTTATTAAGTACTATTTTAAAAAATAACAAAGAGCTCTGATAAAACTGTATTAGAAATAAGTTCTTCCACCACATCCAAAGGAGCACCCTTTGATCCCTCTGTTTTACCGGTGTATCAGGAGCTCTCCATCCCCAATCCACCTCAAGTGGATTAGAAGCATGAAGACCTAAACCTGTGCACAGGTAACTTCAGGAACTTCCATTGATGCCACCACTGGACCATGTGAAAATGTCATGTGTCTCCCGTCTCGGGAATTTCTGATACTGGGATCATGGTTGGAAAGCACAGAGCTTGCTGTTTGAAATCGGGTGGTTAAAATATATCCGGGACTTTGATAAATGGCAAACACTGGCCATGAAGTTCCAGTACTTGAAACCTGTATTTATCCCATCAAACTATCATCTAATTTTATTTTTCTCCTTTAGCTTTGTGGAGGACATTCTCTTTTTTTTTTTTGTTTGTCAGCAGCTGTTTTTCTTAAGTGTTTGGTAACCTCATTCCTTCAGTTAGAAAATGTTACTTCGTGCTCCCTCTTGTGGGGAATTTGCTTTCTGGGACCATTAACACCCGAGCGAGCCGGTGGTGCCAAGAAACCTCCACCTCAGCCTTCCTGTGATACTCCTGGCTCTTCCCCAGAACAATGAAATTGTGGTTTTGTTTTTGTTTTTCTTTTCTCTTTTTGAGAGTAACAAAAGAAATACAGATTTTAATGTTTCAAAAAGGCATTGCTACCTGTTGGGTATCCCTAAGCGTTGCTGTTTGTATTTAGGTCTGTTGAAACACTTCACAGGTGCCCTTAGAGGTAATAATCTTTTGTTTGTACAAAGTGAGCAGGCGGGTGCACAACATGACTATTTGCTGTGGCTGGAATGTCTTGTGATCCTGTCTTTTTTTATTTCTCCTTGCTGAAATCAAATTTGCAGTTACTGTATATTATTGCATAGCCCTCAAAGCAGCCTGTATCTGAATGGTGGTGCTCACCGTCCTCAAATGTTTGCTTTTTGCATGTAGGAGATACAACAACGACATGGACTAGCCAACTCTATCTCCTCTTACCTTATCAAACCTGTCCAAAGGATAACAAAATACCAGCTTCTTTTAAAGGTCAGTATTAATTTAAAGTTCTTCATCTGATTCAGCTGTTCGTAAAAAAGCAAAGCTCTTGCTGAAGTCAGGAGAGCCGTTTTACTCTGCGTTCTTAGACTAAAGCATTCTGGGCAGCCTGAAATATTGCTGCAATATTTTTTAGGAGACCACTGAAAATGAAAGAAGGCATAAATAGGCAGCTTTTTGTCCAGATTCCTGTAAATCAAAAAAGATGCCCCTCTACTGATGTTTACTTAGAAAATATAATTTACATTTCCAGAGTAAAAAAAGTCATCAATGGTCGTATAGACAGGCACATTTTTGTAATGGTTTCTGCAACAAATTTTGGCAAGCCATTAGCTATGGCTTTTATTATATAAAATATATAATTTCTATCTATTTCTTCATAGAGATGTATATAAAAACTATAATATAAAATATGTATAAATATATATGTGCATATAAACACACACTGTGTACCTGTAGAGCTGTTGCACAAACAGTCGTTACTTGTCATGTTGCCTGGAAATGTCATGTAACAGTAGCTGTTAAAATAAACAAAACTTTTGGAAACCTGCCGTTGGAGCTTTCACTCAGTGGACAGTGAGCAGCAGTGTTCTTCAGCTGTGCTGGGTCTCTGTTAGGTGGCATTGCTTGGTTTGCAATGGCTGCCTGCAAAAGCACTGTCACCGATCTGTGCCTCCCCTTCTTACTTGAGAACTGCCATGGATAATTGTTTCTAAAATTCCTGAAAAACCCTGGAGGCTATTTCAGGTCAAGGCGGATGGAAACAAGTCTATGATTTTTTAACTGTAACATACTGTTTGTTTCCCTCTTACAAAAAGGTGTCATTTGATTAAGTTATAACTTATAAAAATACTCTAGGTTGTGCTGTTTCAGAAATTGTGGGGTATTGATTCCAACAATTTTTATTTTTTTTTTTTATCTAAATATGCCTTAGCCACTACATTATTGAAGTGATGGGATATATCAGTTTCACCAGTGTTTACAGAGCCAGATGGCTTTGCTGTGTACTAAAATGGGTTTATTTGGTGGCAGCTGGGTTTTCTTTTCATGTTCTCTTTTTCTCTTTTTCTCTTTTTCTCTTTTTCTCTTTTTCTCTTTTTCTCTTTTTCTCTTTTTCTCTTTTTCTCTTTTTCTCTTTTTCTCTTTTTCTCTTTTTCTCTTTTTCTCTTTTTCTCTTTTTCTCTTTTTCTCTTTTTCTCTTTTTCTCTTTTTTTCTCTTTTTCTCTTTTTTTTCTCTTTTTTTCTCTTTTTTCTTTTTCTCTTTTTCTCTTTTTCTCTTTTCTCTTTTTTTTCTCTTTTTTTCTCTTTTTTCTTTTTTCCTTTTTTTTTCTTTTTTCTTTTTTCTTTTTTTTTCTTTTTTCTCTTTTTTTCTTATTTCTTTTTTTTTCTTTTTCCTTTTTTAATTTTTTCTTTTTTTCTTTTTTTTTTCCCCCTGTAAGAACAGAGATGTAAAAACATGGAAGGATGAAGAGCCCAAAACGTGAATGACAGCTGAAACATTTAATAGTTCTAGAAGTTCTGCTTATTTTTCCAAATGGTATTGAAGCCATTTGTCTTCTGTGCATCCTGGAGGATATTTAGTTACACTCACTTTTCTGCGGAGTTGTCATGCAAAATTTAAGTGTGACAATGTAGTGTTTTGCTGTGATGGTGGTATTGGCAGTTAAATAAAAATAATGTAGTGATGATAATAGTAGGAATCATCTGGCTTTCTCTTTAAAAAGGAAAAGGGAATTTAACCTGAGGGAATGAATTAAGTGGGCCTTTTGAATAATAGAAGGAACATAATATGCCCTTTTGGTTACGTAAGCTACAATTTATCTTGATACTGTTCAAATACTCAGAGGGATGTGAGAAAATTTGAGTATCAGCACAGGCGCTGTTATGTTAATATCTGTGGGATGTTGAACGGGCAGGGAAATGCATCCCCCCTAAATCCCACTACGCTTCAGCATATTCCATTCTCCAATTTCTGTCCATTAGTTAATGCTTGTTTGTATTCAGAAGTTTTGTCTGTAGGATGCTTTTAATTGTGCGAACGCAGAATAGAGTAATTCATGGAATACTTAAAATGAAACAATGGAAATCCTCTTATCAGCAGGAGTACAGGGCAGGTCTTTGGTGCGGTGGAGCAGAGACTGAAATGGGAGGCAGGGGTCCTTTTGTGCCATCCCGCTTCCCACCATCTTCCTGACTTGACAGCAGCATTGTTCTGGGCCTCGATGTAGCATCTGATAGCCGTGTCTGCTCTTAGCAGAAAAAATGTTGTCCTTCATGTGATTTCTAAAGATTTCTTATTAAGCGGTTGACCTAGTTTAAACCAGAGGTGGTTAACAGAAAGAAAACTTGGGCTGCTCCTTGAAGAACGGGGTCATGATAAATACACAGTCTGCTGTCGTGTCATTGGCAGAGTAAGAAGTTGAAAAAAAGATTTTTACATGCTAAAAATGCTTATTTGTTTGCTAGAAGTACCGTTTGGTTGTCTATCATATCACTGTAGCAAGACACGGTAGAGAGGTACTCACCTCTGCCCACCTCTTGCAGGAGCTGCTCACGTGCTGTGAAGAAGGTAAAGGTGAGATTAAGGATGGCCTGGAGGTGATGCTTAGTGTGCCAAAGCGAGCCAACGATGCCATGCACCTCAGCATGCTGGAAGGTAGGATTCAAACCGGCTTGCCAATGCAGCCACATGCTACAGATTCACTTGGTTTAATAACTTTCTGTATTATTAAATGTCGAGAAGATCTGAAGGATGTGAACATTTTCTTATTTCTGGGTTTGTATTTTACATACCTTTCATTTGGAGGTATATCAAATTCAGACGTATTTAGGAAAACTAATTGTGACAGACAGCTGGTGTAGTTTTGTTGATTTTTTTTTTTTTTTTAACGTTCCTTCATCCTGATCTATAGCTCTGCCACTTCAGATTTGAAAAATACGTAGACTAACAAAGTTTTCCACTACTTACCTAAAATGTAATAGGTGAATAGTCAGATACGATAGCTTCAGCTACGTTTTCCAACCAGCACCCTTGGCTTCTTTATATGAGGTGCATAAGTGTATTAGTGGTGATTTTGTTGATTTATGTATTGAATAATTGTCTCCAAGAAGTTTGTCATTTTCACATCTGTTTGCTGCCTGTTCCATAACAGACTTCTGGTTGAAACGAAATGTATCTTCTGGCAGTAAAATGTCAGCATAAGCCAATTTAGCCCGAGCCTTAGCCAGAACAGCATAATCATGTTCGTGGCACACAGTGGAGGTTGGATATAATTGCTTCTATGTGCTTAGAACAACTTTCTGCCAAAATCTCTTTTGTAATTGGCACGTTACTATGTATGATGGTGCCATCATACATTTAATAATAAAAGTGGGTTTAAGCATTTAATTTTTTTTGAGATAAAAGCAGGAGCTGCCTTACGCTGAATAAAGACTTAGAGGTGCTTTTAGTCGATATTCCTTTTCCTTCTATCTGCTTTCTAGTAGTAAAATGCATCTTGTCATGGAATTTCCAGTGTCGTGCAAGTTTCTAGAAAACTCAAAATCTACTCTCTTCCCTGATTTTAAACAATAGTGATGTTGGTCAGCTTCTAGGATCGGTTCCAAATGCTTTGTTCAGGAGATGGTGTCAGTATAAATGCTGACCAGCTTTGGTAATAATCCTTTAACACTGGGAATGTGACTCTGGAGAATATCCTAATCTTTTACATAAGTTGATTTTGTAACAAATCGTGCATGTATTGTTGAGTCATCCCATGTTAGACAAATATAGTGAGTGAGCACATTTCCTCTTTATGTCTCTGGAGGATTTTGAATGAACATCCTGATGCAACTTGTCTCTGATCCTCTCCATACTCTTGCCCTGTTTAGAACAGTGAGAACTGTTGTTTTCTCGAGCAGGATGGTGCTTTTCTGTTCAGAGATTATTGGCAAGTAGTATCTATTTAACATGCAGTTTAATAGCACTCAGAAGAGTGTGGTAGACTAATTTCTGTTATCCTGCGGCGCTGAAGCTGTGTATTAAACTGGGAGAACGCTGTACTGCTACAATGGAAGTAAAATTGTAGATATTCTCATTCTTCATCTTTACATTGTGTCTCAAGATAAGTAATCCAGCTGTTATTTCTTTACTGTGGACCAGTGCTGGAGTGACTCAGTGTCAGGCTGATGGCATGGCGACAGCTCCAAGCTGCCAACTTTTCGTATCTCCTGTTGCAACGCGTTTGTGTGCTTATTGCATACATGGTAGGGAAGGTGTATCGCCAGAAAAGGTGCCGTTTGGGAGCTTGCAGATGTCAGAACAATGTGATGTGCTCCCTGTGTCCTTGCGAGTTGCTCACTTTCTGCTGTGGCAGAAAGATTAGGAGAGAAACTATTTTCATCACAGGAGAGGTTACCAGAAACTGACATAGACAGATTTGTCATTTGTTGATGAAATACTACCAGAGGAGTTGATAAACTTCTTAACAGTTGGATCTCGAAATTTAGACGTAGGCTTGAGCTACAGTTACATTTAGTATATTGCAATGTTGAGATCAAGTCTTGTTTTTATTGCTTGCTTGGAATCCCATCTTTTGCAAGCTGTATTTTGGGGGGGGAGGAAAAAAAAAATCGTAACACTTAGTAAACAGAATCTGTGCTTTTTAATTTCTCGTATTATCAACTTTTGATGGTGAACCTTGCCTTTTCCCTGTGTTTTCAGGCTTTGATGAAAATATAGAATCTCAGGGAGAGCTCATCCTTCAAGAATCCTTCCAAGTGTGGGACCCAAAAACTCTAATTCGAAAGGGAAGAGAGAGGCACCTTTTCCTTTTTGAGATGTCCTTGGTTTTCAGTAAAGAAGTGAAGGACTCCAGTGGAAGGAGCAAGTACATTTACAAGAGTAAACTGTTCGTAAGTATGGGAGAACAAGTGATCATATTTAGAAAACTGTCTAGATTAGACTCAGATGGCTTAAATGTGCCTGAAGAATAGTACACCAAAAGAACAGCCTTGGGATGTGTAGACTGAATCTTACAAGTATACTGCTTTGTTATGCTTTCGAGGAGAAAGAGTAGGCTGAAAACAACTACTGAAGGCTGCCTGTCAATCTCGGTGTGTCAGGACAAAGGAGAATCAAGATTGGGCAGCACTGGTTTTGTCTTAATTATGTATGCAATTGCTGGTGTTTGTTTACTACTGGTGTTGTAGTAATATTGGTGTTAAGGATTCATTTTGGTGCGTATCCTCTACATACTGATCTGGAAAGGCAAGAACTCCTTGTTACGGAAAAGTTAATTCCAGAATGTCTGCTGAGACTAGTAGTCTTGAAATAATGTTTTGTAAGTAAAATGATAGCTCTTACGGTCTACCAAAAGGATGTAAAGATGGAAATGCTTTTCTTACCATTTCAAAACAAAACAAAAACAATCTTCGCTTGCTTTCCTCATCTGTAGCATGTATGCTTTACAAAATGTGACCATAGAATTCATATCCTTAACTTTCTGTCTCATTGGATGGCTCGGGTGAGAGCACTATTCACACTCTGTACATTTTACTCAATGGCATGACTTGTATTAGTGGAAGAATGTGTTAATGAATTCCTTTGGCAAGAGATAAAGGGTCCAAAAGCAAATGCCTGAGGAGGGCTATGGGAACAAGGCAAGCAGGTGTTACTTTGCCAGAATACTCTCCCAGTAACAGGCAGTTCAAGGGCTCCCTCACCTGAATGTGGTTTTCACGCATTCAGTAACCCGCAATGGATATCCCTTCCATCAGCTTGTCCTTGGACATTATGCAGACCTTTAGCATTTACAGTGTCCTTTGCAAAGAGTTGTATTGCTCAACTGCGTGTTGGGCACAGGCCAAACTCCCTGTGTTGGGTTTTGAACCTGACTCCCTCCCACCAGTTTCACTCGATGCCTACCAGTATTGAAAGGGGCAGTGAACAGCACATGTCCACTTCACCACTCCTTACTGTACAGACCTCTACTGCGTTGTTCCTCAGTTGTCCCTTGTAAAATTAATAATATTCACAAGTGTACCAAAGCTTCTAAATTTACTAGGCTTTAAAGAATAAACAACACCAAAAATTGTACTATCTTGCCTGGTCAGACTTTATATTGGGCAGAGCAGTAGGATATTTTTTTTTCT
The DNA here is from genome assembly GCF_018691265.1 of Tyto alba. NCBI lineage: Eukaryota > Metazoa > Chordata > Aves > Strigiformes > Tytonidae > Tyto > Tyto alba. Next base: position 24,827,766 of record NW_024881324.1, on the reverse strand, counting down.
TTGAATTACATAATGTGATGTTGGATTAAGTATTTTAAAAGCATTTTAACACATGGGAGTTGCTGGTGAATCAAGTTTAAAACGCATCACAGGTTTTTAAGTATTTCTATGACGAAGAGTCCATTTTACCAAAAAGAGTAGACAAAGCTGAAAGGGTGCATGTGTTGGGTTGGGGTTTTTGGGGGAAAAAAACAACCAAACAACAAAACAAGCTGGCATCCAAGTGAGACAAAAAAATTACCGTTATTCAGGTAGTGTATCCAGCACTCAGGTACTGTGTATCCAACATCCATTGTAATGAACTGTTTATGTGCTAGTGATGATGCCTATGAGGGGAAAAAATACAACTTCTAATAATGTAAGAATGCTTAGCAGCTGTCTTTTGGAGTGAGAGTTCTTGTAGTTTGAGCTGATATGTTGTTTTTTGGAGCAGAGCCTGTATGAATTGTTTTAACTAGAAGCCAATTCACATGATTGAGATGTTCCAGTTGGAAAGTGAAACATTTTGGATGATAATTAGCTATTAAGGTCTGACATTAGAACATTCCCCAAGACTGATTGTTAGTGTAGTTGTCCCACAAAATTCTCCAGGGGTACTGGCATTTCTGAATTATTTCATCTGTTTCAGAGGGAAAGAAACACACTCAGAAAGTCTACTTTGGCAGAAAAGAGGTCAGAGTTTTAGAAGATATCAAGAGAGAATTCTTAAGCATGTCTTATCTGAGAGAAAACATAAAAATCAATGAGTAGTGCGTGTTCCCCTATGGAAATCAACAAGGAGAGAAGCCAACACTTTCTACTTAACACCTTTTTTTGAGAGTTATAAGGCTTTTATTGTCAAGTCAAAAATGTAAAATAAGCAATTTGGTATTCAGATTATAAATGCTATTGTTTATTGTTACTTTACAGGAAAAACTGTTTAACTTGCAATCCTTCCTTCTTTGAAAAAACCCTACCACTGCCATCAGAATAAAGGATTCTCCCCAGCGTATCAGTTAGCCTTAAGCTTCTAAAAATCTCTTTAAATAGCAGAGCTTGATTATTTGGAATATTAGTACCTTTGTGGCTTCTGACAAAAAAAAAAATGCCATCTCATCCTAACAAATTTTTCTTAATTCCAGACTTCTGAACTGGGTGTCACAGAACATGTAGAAGGAGATCCCTGCAAGTTTGCTTTATGGGTTGGAAGGACCCCAACTTCAGACAACAAAATTGTTCTCAAGGTAATTTTAACAGATGTGCTTGTACTTTCTATACTAAGTCTTGTGGTGGTTGTGCATACTTGTTGGGAAGGCAACGAGTGATGACTTTTCCTGCTTTGGGAGGGACACTTGCTGACAGATAATTTTCCTTTGTGTGTAGAAGAAGTGCATATGTGGTGTGTATCTAACTCATATGGATTGACAGTGGAGGGGAATCTGTGTGGTCTAGTGAAGGATTAATCAAACTTACTTTCACAAATGCAAGTAGGGAGAGGTTTGATCCCATGGACTTGAATAGCTTGAAGGCTTCAGCCACTGGCTGACAGAGCAACTGATGCGGCACAGACAAATCACAGCATCAGTGTTACATTTCGTGCTCAAGTCATTGCTGCTTGTTGGTGATGCTGCTTTTTATGGCCTGTATTTTTATGCAGAAATTGAAACGCTTCAAAAGATTTTACGTCTTTCTGTGGGCTACAGGTTTTTCTGAAGATACTTACCTTTGGATGAGAGGGCATGCAATGCCTGTGAATTTTGTGTCTGGGAAAGTTACAGGTGTCGGTGGTGTTCTTTGCCTTATGAAAGAGGAATCTGAATCTAAAATAAAATGGTTTTTAAATGAACAATATTAATAATGTTGAGAAGTGTAGTGTTGGCACTTCAAAATGAAGACAGCTAGCTTGAATTTACTCTTCTCTGTTCGAGTTTTGAAAAATTACACACAAAGTCATTTTTTATGCCTTCCTCTTTGTGTTTAGTAGCTGACTGCGTGTGTGGGTCTTCTCAGCTATAATAGTCCATTATGGGGGTTTTGTTTCTTTTGCATATCAAAGGCATCCAGTATAGAGAATAAACAGGACTGGATCAAACACATCCGGGAAGTGATACAAGAAAGGACCATTCATCTGAAAGGAGCATTGAAAGAGCCGATCCACATCCCCAAAACCGCACCAACAACAAAACAGAAAGGAAGAAGGTAGGTAGTATTTAAAATAATCAGAGATCTCTAAGTACACAACAGCTCTCTTTCCTCTGTAGTGTTGAATTTCTAATGACTTTTAGTGAACTTGACAAAAGCAAGAGTAAATTTGGCCAGCTTTATCTTATAATTAATTTCCTGTTTCCTACAATGCTGAATTTGTGAGGTTTCTGTTCTGAACAGTCCCTGACTTATATACATTCAGCCATTACAGAAGACATTTGGAACTGCGGTACAGGATAGCTGTACATTTTAGATTTTTACAATTCTGCATGTGTTATTCAGGTCCTCTGTTTGCTTTCATGGAGGTTAAAATGTGTGACTGCGTGTTCCTCTTGCTAGCTTTCGCTAAGTGGCCGTGCTAGTTTCTTGCCATAGTTCTGGCTGGTTTGTTGTTGCCTTAATTCTACATGATGTAGACCTTGAGCAAATGCATCCGTTCTCTTAAACCATAGAACAAAGTATGAAGTGCTGAATGTTTGGGTTTTGCATGTTAGTTTGTCTGGCTGATGTCCATTGCCACACTGTCTAGGTGCCCCTTCTTTAGAGTTGCAAGTAGGGAGTGGACACATTATGAACATGGTGCTAATATTGTAATGAAAACTGAATTATTTGCAGAGATGGAGAGGACATGGACAGTCAGGGAGATGGTAGCAGCCAACCTGATACTATTTCAATTGCCTCACGAACCTCACAGAACACGCTAGACAGCGACAAGGTAAGTTTCCCAGGTGTTGCTCTGTTCTGAGACCAAATGATTCATCCCTTAGTGTGAGTTAGCAGTCGAGATGAGTCCTTAGTATCTTCAGAGAGGAGGCGTGGAAATATTCACTCTCTTAAAAATAGCTGTATGCAATAGAGAAAGTATCTTGAGACCATAGGGAGCAGGGGTGATTGTTTAAATCTGATAGGTCATGAAGGAATTATGTTTGTTCCAAACTGAAACCATTTTGGTCTCCTCTCGCGTGCAGTTTGTTCAAAGATTTGACCCAGTTTAAAAAGAAAGTTTTATTTTCCATAAAATTTGATACTCGTGCACAGAATTTTTCTGGATGTCGGTCTCAGCCTTTCTGAAAGCATACCATCTGCTTTTTGTATTAGCTTGAAGTTGGTGGTTGCCACGTGGTTACTTTTGTGAAGGAAAAATACTATCCAGTGTTCATGGATTAGAGAGTAAGAGTGTTCAGTCTGTGAATGAAAGCTGATGGAAATCACCATATTAAAGAGCAGTAACCCACAACGCTATCATACGATGTTAGTGCTGGTGTTTCCTTTCCTCCCTCTCTGCCTATGGATTCTGGCTGGGTTATCCCATAAGGATAATACAGCCAGAGTTTCTTATGGGTAGAAGAAAGATAGGCATCAAAAGAGTAAAAATTCTTACAAAATATGTATTACTTTGGACTTGAAAGAGGATTTCTGGCAAGTGAGAAGTGTTAGGACCTTGGAGGGAAACAGAGATGGATAATAGAAGTTTGTCAAAAGGAAGAATGAATAAAAATATAGAAGCTGCATAGCAAATGACTTGAAAATGTGATTAGGGATTTCTGGGTTATTACCTCATTGGGTAAAATTGTTCTGATGAGCCATTCAAACTACCCAGGTAAATAACCAGTATATTACAGGGCAGCTAAGTGATTAGGTTCTCAGGTTAATATTTTGACCATTCCTATCATCATCTAAAAGAGAGTGAATTTTCTGGTTTTTTGCATGTCACGTAAATTCTATGGCTTGATTTTTCCATGTAAAGAGGAGGAATACAGAAGAAGGGAAGTATGAGGTGCTCAGGGTTGCTCTTGTATTTGTCAAAAAATGCTCATGTTTTGACCTTGTTCATCTGTACTGGTTTGTAGTTTTGGTGGTGGTTTCTTCTAACGATATCTGTAAGAAAAATGGTTGGTTAGAGGAAAAAAAAGAGTCTTTCCATGACTCTTGTTTTGCTCTTTTATTATTTACGTTCTTATTTAGCTTTTCAGTGATTTACAAAAATTGTTTCGTGTATAGTAGCACACAGTTCATTTTTTTTTATGGATTCTTAGGTTACCTAAAAACTCTTATCGCATTCAAAAGCAAGACATGCTCTCTCTGATTTCCCTGGCTATTGGCTGAGCTGTCAAGCTGTGCGCACACAGCCTGGCTGGATCGTGCTTCAGTTCAACTGGAGGTGATGCAGTCCGGCCCTGCCGTGCACAGCCATTGCCCCTTCTCAGTTGTTTTTGATGTACTGTTTTCTGGGAAATAGCATGGATTGTCTCCTGTCGCCCTTCACGGCCCCATTTCAATCATTATGTGAGAATTGCTAAGAAAGCTGGCCAAGTGCAATGCCCTTAGGATTGTCTTCCAATCTGACATGAGGAGCCGTCTTACCAACAACCTGTTCAACAGGAATTATAAGTTGAAAGAAGGAGGAATGGAAGGAAGGAGGAATGGAGAGCACTTCTAAATATTTTCCTGACAAATTAAGTTTTAAATTTGGTTAGTGAGCATAATGTTGTTGTTAAAGTATTTTTGAGTTCTCACGCTAGTGTATAAAATTTTTGTTACACTTTTCTTTGACAAGAAAAACAAAATGCAAACTGGGAGACTCCCTGGAAGTTATTTGTGTTATGTATTGTATGTCAAAGGAAAGACTTTACTGTCTGTGCACTTTTTCAAAGTGTGTGAATTTTTGGAGTAGCTTTGTTTAATGTTTCTATTATATGTTTTGGTTTGTTAAATACATTAGGAGGAGAAAATTTTTAATCTGTTTAAAAATACAAAATAAAAATCATTAAGTAACAGTATCGGGCAGTGAAATCTGTAGGATATCCTAACACTCTTGCTGAATCTGAAGTAATCTCTCACTTTAAATGTTGAAAATTCATTAACTGCAGTCCATTTGGGCTTTAAAATTGACTCTGTTTTCTCAGCCTAGAAGCTTCAATTAATGTCTTACAGAAAGGGAGTAAAACAGTTTTATGGATTTTAGGTGCTGTTGATGTGGTTAGCCAGATAGAGCAGTGGAGCTCCTCAGTTGAATATTTGGGGCATGTCCCAAACGGAACTGGTATTCCAAATTGAGAAACGTTAAAAATACCAAGTAATTTAAAATCGTGTTAATCAAGTGGTAAAAATGTTTAGCACTGTATTACTTATTATACTGTAGTTGAATGTTTTTCTGTTCATGTGTATCCACTGTTGTGTTTAAGAAAAGACAACAAATGCCAAACGTCGTATTAATCAACAACCGAGTTAAAACCATTCTTTTATTTTCTCCAATTTTATGTTCAAACAGTTGACTCTTCTAAAATACATGTTTTGGTTAGAAGTGCTAAGCTGTTCTACAGGGAGAATTAAAGAATTCAAGAATTAAATCCTTTACCAAAACTCAATACTTTTTCTCACCTCCTCAGAGATATACTTTGAAAGAGCTAAAAATTCACAGCCTTGGTAGTAAGTGGTTGAGTATTGTCTAGATGAGCTTCTTTCCTTGCATCCTGTTTTCTGATACAATTGGAAGTGCCTTAACAACAATGAATAACTTCATGATTAGCTTTTTTCTTCTCCACCCTGGCTTTTTGGGCTAGATTTGTAATTTATGATTGTTGGCTCCACTGTTACATGTTGCTATTCAGTAATGACTGGGATGATACACTAGACCATATGTTTATAACCTGACATCCTTCCCAGCTTCACGTAATCTGAAAACTATATTTGAAGGTGGAATTAGAATTCAGAATTTTCTTAGCAAATGGAAGAAATTAACTGGCAAACTACTATGCAGTTTGAGTGACACGTTTGAGCTAATGTGAATAGGTGGAAATAGTTAACTACAAATGAAAACAGTGAGAGGATTGAACAGTTTTTGAGACCATGATCTAGAAGCTATAGAGGCTGACAATCCGTTTATTATTTTAACGGTGTGATGCAATTATGGGGGGGAGGGAGAGAAGCAGCCCTATGTTGGCTTGTAGAAACAGGATGCTGAGCTGCACGACACAGAAGTCCTCACTCTGTACTCAGCACTCATAAGGTCTCTATTAGATACCACGTCCAGCTTTGAGTACAGAATTTTAGCAAATTAGTGGTCCTTCAGAAGAGTTCCAGGGGCAAGAAAGAAAAAAAAGGTCTGATTAGATGTCTACCAAACATAATTTACAAGGCAAGATAAAGAGTTGGGACTAAGGAGTCTAAACGAAAAAAGGCAAGAGGAAGAACTTCAGGTCTTCAAGTGTGTAAAAAGCTACACAGTTCTGTAACTACACAGTTACAGAATAGTGTTTTAACAATATTTTCAGTGGATGAGATGAGATCAAAGGACTTATCTTTAATAAAAGATTGCTTTTTTTTTTTTTTTTTCTTATGGATATGAAAATTTGAAGACATAGAGCAGAATAATTGTGAAGGCTGGGGAATCTCCGTAACTGGAAATCTTTGAGAACAGTTTGGATAAATGTTAGTCATGATTCACATAGATGTAGTGATCATGCTCGAGAGGAAGAGCAAGAAGTGGACTAGGTAACTTAAGATCCCTTTCCAGCCTGTTTTTTAATATCATGGGGTGTATGTTCATATTGCAAGACATGCTAATGTATCCATAGCACTGACCCATTTTGAAGTATTGGAAGGTATAATGGAGTCCAGAGTGAAATATAAATTTTTTTGTGAGGGAGATCTCTACTTCATCAAAGCATCTCAGTCTTCTGAATGAGTGCTCTTCTTGTACCCTTCTCAGTAAATATTTTGCCCTTCACCTTTCACAGCATTCCTTCCATTCACCTTCTGTAGCCGTGTAGCCAGCATTTTAGGTGGTTAACGAATAAAAGAGATGACATTTGGCCTGTTCATTCCACCTTTCAACAGTTCCTAGCCTCAGAGCTTGATCTGATTTTAATATTGTCTTTTGAACTTGATCCCATGCATAGGAAATGAAATGGGGAGGCCGAAGGAACAGTGTAGGTCTGATAGGTCTTTTCATGCTTGTATTAAGTGAGCTGGTAGAAACATGAAATAAATCAAACTACTCTTTTGGTAGCTGAGAAGATGAGAGGTTTTTAGAAGAGCTGACATGGGGTGCTACCCTAAATAGTAGGAATCATGCTAGTTGCTGTGGGTGGTCAGTGGAGCAATATTTTATTTTTAAGAAATTGTCTTCCGTGCCCAGCTGGTAGCACTTTGTACTGTTGTCTGTGTGACGTTGTATTTCATTCTCATGCTTCTTTAAGCTTGTGTGTAGTACTGTGGAAAATAGAAAAAGGAGCGAAGCAGCAGGAGACATCGAGTATTTAGATCTGCCAGCTGAGACTGCAGAAGAGAAAAGGGTCCCACCAGTAGAAAAACTGCTAGTAAAAAAAAAGCAGACATGGCTCAGAGTGTATGCCTGTCTCTCAGAGTCAGAAACCAAGTCTGGGCAGCTACCCTGTCAAAGCAAAATCCTCTTTGAGACAGAACTTTAGTGTGTCTCCCATTTCTTTTCTCCCACAGTGCACTTGTTTTCATTTTTAAAGGGGATTAAAGATTTTCATGCTTGAAATAATTGAGAAATCTTGTTAGCTGCTCTCTTTCCTTTTCCTTCTCCTTAATATAAAATTACTACAGGACAGTAAATTTAATTTGCAGTCCTGAGAGGATGTTATATGATCTGATGTAAAGGCTGTTGTACATGGCAACACTTTTGTCAGTGGTGATCTCAGATACTGGTGGCAGATGAATTCTTGGTGTGGTGTCTCTGACTTCAGAAAACCTGAGAATGTATTCAGCCAGCGACTGTGTGTTACAGCTTTATTTTTTTTTTCTCTCTACAAGCGACAGTGATTAAAAGGCCCAAGAGAGATGGACATAGATGGTTAACATTAATTTCAGCAACAGCAAGACACTGTGTCCCATGATAAGCTGTTTAATTAAACCTTGCGCCTTTTTTAATCTGCGGTTCTATTTCTGTCTGGCTTTTGTTTCTCATCTTGTCTCTGTCTCTCCAGTTTCCATGTTTCAGACATAGCCTCATTTATTTTTATCATGCTTGATTAATTCAGTTTACATAAAGGGTTTCTTGAGAAGGATGGATAAAGTATATAAAGCCCTTGTTCAGCCTGAATTTGGATCTAGATGGTTTGTAACTCTTCTCCCTTCAGTGCAAGTCAGTCTCCCAGTTCGGCTGTGCCTCTTGCTCTTCCCTCCAGCTAGCCTGGAGAGCCTTTGCCAAAGCTGTCCAACAACAGCTGTTGAGCAATGCGCTTAATCACAGACACTCCTTGCTGTCCAACTGCATTTAATCACCGCGAAAGACGAAACTGCTTTCCGAAAGTGTGTTCGGGAGAGAAAACGAGCGGTGAAGCAGAGGGGAAAGCAGCGTTTCCAAACCATTACTGTTGCAGGGAGAAAGAAGCAGTGTTAACCCAGAGGAGGGGAAAGTTGGTAAATGTTCTTTGGGTCAGTTCTCCTCAATGACGTAGATGTGTGTTGGGTAGAGGACGTCGTTGTTTTCGGTGTGTTAGGCAGCAGTGGAGAAGGTCCTGTGCTAAATTGCATCTAACAGCAGTAGTGCGTGTTTGAGGATAGTGGGGAGCTAACAGTTGCGTGCGGGAAGCATCTTACACGCTGTACTGAAGTGTGATTCAGTGTTGAACCTCTGTGGAATACTAACCAGCTAGGATATCTGATTCCCACACAGTCTGAAGGAGTAGGGCTTTTTTGTACTTTTATAGTTTCTGACATAGGCACTGACAGCCTTTGTTTGCTTTTTCCTTTAGCTTAATACTACATAAAATACCTCATGAACATAAAATCTGAGGGTTGGGTGTTTTGTTTGGGTTTTTTTTGTTTTGTTTTGGGTTTTTTTTGTTTTTGTTTTTTTTTTGTGTTTTTTTTGTTGTTTTTTTTTGTTTTGGCTTTTTTGTTTTGTTTTTGTTTTCATTTAGGGGGCCAAAAAGAAAGAACATCTATATGAAAGCCAAAAACATGTGGCCGTTGCACTGGTCACAAAGTATATTTTAAGTTCTATTTGTAGCAAGTGAAGGGTCAGGAAAGCAAGCACGGCACCCAAGGTATGCTCCTGTAGGTATTCAGGAGAAAATACAAAGACTAGATGTAGTTTCTGGAAAGTGTCAACTTGTTGCTGTCTTGGTGTTTGCACTGATTGGGATATGGACTCTCCTGAGAAAAATTTGGTCTGCGTTGGACACCCTGTGAAGTCATACTTAATCAGCTTTTTTTGTTAGTCCCCACCAGGCATACAGATGGTTTCAATTGTTTCTGAGTTTGTCTGAAGAAGGCTGTAACATAAATCAATACCAGAAAACAAGGGAAAGCTTTTTACTTTTTCCCCTTTGGCATAGTTTTGCATGGACTAAAAACTAATATAATATGGAGAAAGAGTGTAAAGGAACAGGAAACCTTTTAATGAGAGAGGAGGTAGCATGTTTTGAAGACGTACCCCTCCTGCCCTGTAATTTGGGTATTGGGGCTGTCTGGAGAGATGGAGTAGAAGTAATATGATTCATTTTTAGCCTGGATCTAAACGTGTGCAACTTGATTTATCTTCCTTAAACACTAGATGTATGAGGGTTTTCTGCCCTTCTTGGCCTCTGCACTCCCCCAATAAAATGTTTTCTTCTTTGTATGCATCCACAAGCAAGGGTAGCCAGTCAGATTAGGAGGCAAATGCCATGGGAAAGCTCTGGAGTTACTGCAGACCATCTGCTAAGAGTTATGTCCTGTCATTTGTTGCAGTCTTGAGGAAGAGAAGTTGGAATTAGCCTTAGAGTCTTACTGGGGTTTTGCTGGTTTTGTCATTTTTCTCTAAAATTCTTGCTTGATAACAAAGAGTGTTATCCTAGAAAAGTTTTTATCTAGTGCTTCGGTTTCAGGCTTGTAATGAAAACTAATAAATAATTAACAGTGCAGTCTCTTATCTCCTTTTCCTAAAGCTCGTGGGATGTAGCTGGCAGCCGTGTAAGGGCCTAAACGTAATAGTCAAAAATAACGTGTCAGGAACAGTGCAGTATGTTGGTGTAGCATAATGCTTCTATATTTGCTGCAGTTGGAACTCTCACAGGGTATTTGTCCTCCTTTGTCAGCATATAGACCCTTGCAGCATAATCTTGCTGAGTTGAAGTAGTTCACCGGCTTGGTCCAAAGTTACTGAATTCACAGAAATTGCATACCAGCTGAGATCTGATGTGAATGTTGCACTAAAGCAGCCTGAGATATAGAAATATTCACACACAAAAAGTAGCCTGGAATGCCATTGCCATATCGAAGGAGAAGGAGTTCCCAGGCTGTTTGCTTTAGTTGGATGGGTGCTCTGGCACTGAGCAGTCTTGGGACCTTTGCAAAGTTCTGATAATAATTTTCATTTCACATCAAAGCAGATGAAACAATCAAAGAGAGGGAACTTAAGCTTAGGCAAAGTAATTCTAACGAAGTGTTTCGAAGAGGGGGAGGAAAAACCTGAGCTTGCATGCTTTTTAAACTCAAGTTTGTGTGTTTCTATTTGGGGAATCGGCGAAAATGTAGAAGTTGTAAGCCCATGTGGATTTTCTATCAAATAGTTAAGTATTTGGGAATCTTACCTGAAGAACTTTATGCTGACTTTTATAGTTATGTGTGTTTTTTCGTGGATTTTGTGACCTGCATGTGTAAACTGAGTGGGGTGGGAATAAGGCAGTAAGCTCACTCGAAAAAGGTCTCTCTTCCTGCCTTGAATTTGCAAGATGACAAAGCTTATGAGTGACCGTATTTAGTAATATCTGGCCTTTTGTTGACAATTATCACCCATAAAATATATTCTGAAGCAACTGCTACTTCAGCTTTCAGGGTAAGGAGCAGTCTAGCAAGAAAAACCGCTTAAATCCTCCGCCCAGCTCTGTCACAACCCATGTGCTTTGAACATAGGCAGAGTCAAGCAGCGTTAGGAATCTGTTCTAAAACGCCAGAACTACCTGGTTTTGAAACGATCTCTTCTTGATGTGGAAAGTCCCAGAAGCTTGCTATCTCATCCAAAACACAAATCCTGCCAGGGATCCGAAATAGGTAACGGTGCGTGACGGATGGGTTTGGTGACGAGCGTTCATCTGGCTTCTCCTCCTTGTTTTTGCCCCCCTCACAGCTATCCGGGGGGTGCGAGCTGACGGTGGTCATCCACGACTTCACCGCCTGCAACAGCAACGAGCTGACAATCCGGCGTGGGCAGACAGTGGAGGTCCTGGAGAGGCCCCACGACAAGCCCGACTGGTGTCTGGTTCGAACCACGGACCGGTCCCCGGCTGCGGAAGGCCTGGTCCCCTGCGGGTCCCTCTGCATCGCTCACTCTCGCAGCAGTATGGAGATGGAGGGGATTTTTAACCACAAAGGTAAGAAATGACGGAAACAAAGTCTTCAGCGGTCAGCAGCGTGGGTTTTGGGTAACGGGGGAGTACCGTGCCAACTTCGGTGTTCTTGTGCTGTTCTGGTTTTTAATTAGGTGAAACACAGTACTTCTAGCAATCGGCAGCCACCCTGCCTATTCCAAAATAAGCAGTTGGCAGTTCTCAGTGTTAAGTGAAAATGTGGCTGAGGACAGGGAAGAGATTTAAGCAAATTATGGCTTCATGAAGAGACTTATATATCCTGTTAGATGAAGCTGCGGTGATAGGAAAATCTGTACCTGTCATGTGCTGAAAGGGGAGAGGGAAGAAAATCTCCAGCATGTATTATCAATTCCTGAGAAACCCTGCAGTAAGAAGTCACGACAACACCAGGCTCAGTGGTGGAAGAGGTGAATACACACGTCCATATGCCCTGGCACAGGAATTGGCTGTTTAGACTTCTGTATTTTACTTAACGGAGTTTTCCAGCGTAGCAGTGGCACACTCATCCCTTTTTCCCAGCGTAGCTCTGAAATCTTTCTTTGTTTTTTCAGATCAATGAAAGAATGTGCCCCTAAAGGGTGCGTGAAAAACCTGATCATTTTTTGAATGTTTTTAAGGTTTTGGTGTGCTGTAGTCCTTTGGCTCTGTAAACTCCTCAAGCTCACAGGGTGGTTTGTTAGTAGAGAAGATGCTTGCTTGCTTCATTTGAAACTACCTGAGTTTCCAGCCTGTGAACAGAAAGCAATGTGAATTTTAAAAAGTCACCGGAAAAACAGTTCATTAGAAGGTGTTTCATCACATGCTGGAGGAAAGGGTGCATTTCAAAAAGTTTGTTACTGCAAGTAACAAGATTAGCAGGAAAGTGGCGTTGGGGAAAACTTGTTTTCCAAAACACAAAATTCTGGTTTTGGAGAGTTTTTCATAAATACAACCACAATTTTTTAAATTATTCAGTCCATCCCAGCTATCACATTACAATATTTCCCATCTTTTTCAGGCACTCTATAAATATGCTTGGCTAAAAGAGGGGAGAGTTTGTGTTTCTTACATTAGGAGCAAGCACAGCAGGAACTTCCTGAATGCAGGGTGATGGGGGAGGGCAGGTCTGAAGAATTGAGCTGTATAGTTGGAATGTTTTTTTGTCTTCTTGTGTCCCATTACAACGTGGATAGAGAAAGTTTGCAGTTGTTTTGATGATAAAATTGTAAAATATGGTTAGGTATCATTTCTTCCTTTGACTTGTGGGTGAAATCGTGAAAGCGTCAACAGGAATTTTTTTTTAACAACACTCACGGAATTGATAAATCCAGTTTCCTTTGGAGCTAGGGTACTTCACCTTTGAATGCAGAGAATTTTATTAGGAGAGGCAGATTGTACTGGACAATACATGTTATATGAAGAACACTAAGGCTGTCAGATTCCTGAGGGAGAGACAGCGCTGGTTTTGTCTTTGAGAGGTTACTTTTATTAATCAAACCAGTGGTCGTCATCTGTATTGCTTCTTTTCTTTCAGTGTTTGTTTGGGGAAAATGGGGCAGAGCGTTGTAAAGTTACTTTAGTTTCTCTTCAACATTCATTGCTTTGAAATGAAAAGCATTAATTAATTATATTAATCCTGGAGACTGAAGAAGAGGCCATTGCCAGAATGAGCCTAATTTGCAGGGTTGAGTGCAGCCGCAGAAGTGACTTCTGTCCCTGCCTCTGCCACAGGCTTCCTGTGGGATGTTCAGGCATGCCATCTACACCCCAGATGATTAAAATGCAGCTGCTAATTGTTTATTCCCACATTACTGGGTGTCAGTCTGTAGAAGCTGGATGTTTGATTTGTAAAGTTTCCCGTGCATGTGACTGTGACTGAAGTCAGTGTGAACTGTTTTGAACGTGCAAACTTATTATATAATGTTAAGTAATCTGGGGAGGGGGAAAAAAGGGCAAAAAAACAAACAACTTTAGAGTGGGTACTTGAAACCACTGGATACATTTGAGTTCAGTCTTGACTTTACATTGCTTGAAAGAGGTTGATAGTGTTCATTTCACAGAGGGATTACAAAAATTAAGCAAAATTAGTGGAGTGCTTTGATTTTATTTTGCCCCCCGTAGTGAAAAGTACCTCAGACAATCCCACAAAGCAATTATTCATTCTCAAGTGCTGCATTTGATTAGAGATCTTTAAATAAGGCATTGGGGAATATGCTAATCAGAAGAATGGAAAAACAATTAGATGATCTTCTCAGAACTGTTTATTGTGGTCATTGATTGAGGTATGAATTCCTGCAAAACAAAGCACACAACCCCCATAACAAAGAACAAGTGAACGACATACATAATTTAAGTCAGTCTGTGTACTGGGGTAGACAACATTTAAGTGTTGTATTTCCTAGTTTTCTAGTGCTTGATTCTGCAACTTCAATCTCTTCAATACAAGTTGTGTTTTTTTTTCCTTTTCTCTTTTGTTCACCATTATTCAGTAAAACTTTCAGAGTTTTTGAATGATTCAACAAAGAAGGATATTGCCTTCTGCAGTTTTCAGGTCTGAAAATACATGTCGTATGTCAGGCTCGCAGTGTGAGTATCAGGTACAGTTCATGGGCTAAGCTGCATGCAGTAGACATGACTCTGGAATCTGTGCGTGTCTGGCATCGCAAGCTGTTCTGAGAGGCTCAAGGAGAGAGAGATTTTATGTAATTCCAAAGGAGAAAAGGAGGTGATCACTGTCAGAAGTAAGGAGGGTGGTTGCTTGCTTGTTAAGTGTTTAGCCTATGCAAATGGATTATTGAAGCGAAGAGTTTTGCACTCCTTTCAGTATCTATGGACCCTACAATGTTCATCTTCTCAACAGTGTTTAGCAGTACCGTTTGCCAATTAAAGCTGGAAAGCCACAATATTTCAGAGGTGAAGTGATCTTCAGAGTTTTGAAATGGCAAACCTCTTCTCATTTACAGATGGTTCTTAAGTTGTGTAAAGCTGTATTCTATCACCGGGTACAGAAATGTTGGGTGATATTTAATGCCTTAAGTGATCTGAAATTATTATCCAAAGTAGGGTAACATGAAAGATTAATCAAGTAAAAGTTATGTTCAGTGAAGCCTCGTTCTGACAGCTCATCTTGATCATTCCTTTTCTGTCCATATCTGTCAACCATGAAATGAACATGAACACTGTTTTATTCTCATTTTAGAAGACAGCCCCCAAAAAGACCGTCATCACTTGCCTACAAGTGTAGCTGTACTTGTCCTCTAAGAATGTGTATTACTTTAAATATCTAATCGCTATCAGTGGGTTAAAAAAAAGGCACTTACAGTATCTTCAATCTCTAAAACTTTATAGTAGTTAAGATAACAATAATTTTGTTAAGAGTACGGGGAAAGCATTACACAGAAAAAAGACATTGACTAGGTGGATAGTCATGTAGGGGGAGGGTTGATTGCAGGTTCCAGAGCTCTTGCTTGCTCTGCTGGATATCAAATCTATTTTTGTAAGTTATTTGGGTCATCAGATGAGTACCATCTTAAAAAATCTAAATCCCTTCTACAATGGGGAAAAAAAGACAAACAAATGGGTAGTGACGAGGTTGAATAACAGTTGGTGCACTCTGCAAAAATAAATTACTAGCTTTGGAAGAACATGTTTTTCACAAGCAGTACATAAGGCAACAACTTTTTTTGCGATGATTCCTCACATGTTATTGGGTGTGAGGGAGAAAGAATGTTCCGGTTGTTTTATTTGGTTCTTATTTGGCTTCTCTCTTTTTTAACAAGGGTTTGTTTTCATTCTGTGGTACATCCTTTTTATATGTGCATTTATATCTTTCCTTTGTTTGCAGAGCATTTACATAGCCACAGAGCTTTGGGAAAAGGGCAGGGGACAGGATTCAGTGTAATGAAATTGAACTTGGAAGATCAGAAAAATTGTCAGGTGTTTAAAATTGGTCTTGAATATCTCGTCTGCTTAGATCACAAGGTCGGCGTCTTTTCCGACTCTGAGTACATCTGAAGAATTTGTGATAGTCCATCCCATCCCTTCTGTAGATGCTACTGTTGGGAGAGCTGCAAAAGCTTCAACAAGCCTTTGCTCACGCAGCTTACTTTTTACATGTCTTTAAGTTATGGGGCTTTTTGGGACCACATCTAACTGCCAATTCATGTTACTATCCGTTTGGTTCAAAACTTGGCCACAGAGATCTTTTTCTTTTAACCTGGAGGTACGATGTCTGCCTCTTCTGTATGTTCTCATAATCCAGGTATCTGTATAGGTTTGTTCAGATCTGAAAGGCTGGTGATGCCTTTGCAACATGGTGACATACCACACGCCACTGCAATACTGAACACGGGCTTTTGATTTTACTCTCAGGGTACGGTCCTGACTAGTGCCATAAACAGAAAAATGTTATTTCAGCATTTTTTTTTTTTTTTTCCTAAACTGTACTATCTCTCAAAGAATCTCTCATCGTAAGGAGGATCAAACGGTTGATGCTTTCCAAGACAAAGGTTGTCAAATTTGTTTAAAGAGCTGTGTAGTAAGCACTTTTCTGCACCTGCAAGATGGGAAGGAGTGGTGCAGGGCAAGTTGTTGTACGTGTCCGAGAACTTCTTGAATTGGTATGGGGACCTCCTATTAGGGAGTTAAGGAAAAGAAAAATTGCACAGGTGATCTAGAGAGATCTCCCCAGGAGAGAGAGACATTTTATAGTTCAGGCCACATAGTGGGATAAAACAGTGTTGTATTTGTTACATTAAGTAAATTTGCTCTCGCACAACTGGAGACCTTCTTTTCAGAATATTAATTTTATCTGAAAGGGGAAGGGGAGAGAGTAAAGGTAAAACATGTTGTGTATGATTGAGAGCACTGAAAGTTATGCTTGAGAAATTAAATGTTTCCACGTTGAGTCCAAATACTGTTCTGTAGGAAGAGGAAGCAGAAGTTCATCAAGTCAAATGGGAAACCAGTTTGAAGGAGGACTCCTTGTCTGTAGCGGAAGAAAAGAAGGATGACTCGGGCAGGAATTGTTTGCTTACAAGCAGAGGGAGGCTGCAGAAGGGGAGGTTTTGCTGTTTTGTGCCTGTGAGCAAGCAAAGCATGGGCCATGAGTAAGGAAAAAGGATCCCCAGCCGTGGCTCAGAGCCAGAGCACCGCCTGTGAGACTGCCTGACCGCGTTTGCAGCTGCAGGAACCCGGTTACAGCCCAGGCCAGCGGGAAAGTCACCCCAGCAGTGGGTAGGTGCTGGCTTCCCCCTCTGGCCTCGGGGCCCCGTGGCACAGGTCGGGGCTGTAGTTTCCAGGGCACCAAGCAGAAAGGGATCTGCTTCGGCTGCGTAGCCGGACGCGGTCACAGGCAGCAAGCGGTGTCAAGGAATACGTTGCACTTGTACAAGACACTAAATGTTAATCTACAAATTCTGTTTCTTGATGAATCAATTGCCTCCTCGTAAAATGTCCGGGTAGCAGGCTGCCCATCCAGGTAGCCAGCCGATAGAAAGCCTTACAAGGAGCTCAGAGGAGGCAAAGCCAAGCAGTCAGTTGGATTTCACACTCCACTCATCTAAATAAGCAAAAAATTTCGAAAGCTGTGCTGCGGTGTGAGTTCAACTTACTTAGCATGCAGACTTGAGCTTGAACAGAGGTGGAGGCATTCTAATAGCTGAAGTTCAACTTCACAATTATTAATTGTTTTGAAAGCCTAATAAATCATGCATTTCCATGTAATCACAGATATTTTGCCAAAAAGCATTGCTAGTCTTAATAGCATCAAAGATAGTTTGAATTTAGGTTTTGTATGTGTGTGTGGTTTTTCAGCCATGTTCTCATGCTTTAGTCCAGGTAAATAAGATAGCTGCAGTATAAAGCAAAACAAGAATTCTCTGTCCTGACTTTCCCACCTTGAGGTTTTAGTTGAGTTTGCAGTTTAAAACATGGTTTGAGCATAAAAATAAAATATCAGGAATTGACTGTGGCCCATTAGATCATAATCTTTGCACTGAGCTTTACAGCCAAACTATATCAGATGGTCAGAGTTAATAGCCAAGTTCTAATTCAGCCCTGAATAAACAGTAGAGTCTGTATGAATTGCTTCATTGGTGTCGGGCAGTCCTAACCCAGATAAGGAGATTCAATGAAACTCACAATTTGAATTTCCAGAAGGGTTCTCTCTAAATCAAGTTTATACGTGCTCTGAAACATCATGGGATTCAGTTCTGCATAAACCTGCCTTTAACTCCTGCACTATTCTTTTATCATAACCCAGCCCAGGAAGACCTGTCAGATACGTCTGTATTTCACATGCTGACTTTATTTGTGGGCATAAGTACACGGTTAATTTGTCTCTGGAGTTTTTGTACGTAGGTAATGAAAGCTTTTTGCCCTGCTTGGGAAGTCAGTATTACAGCTAAGAAAAAGAAGAAATTTTATAATATTGGATTGAATGTACTTCTGGTCTTGGACAGCTGCCAAATATATTTCTCTTATATATCGTAGTTGGAAAGGAAATCAGTGTGTAAAAAGTATCTGCTTCAGAACAGATGTATTTGCACAGCTGATCTTTGGGAGGTAGAAAGTGTATATAAACCAGCAATTCTGATGGCTTTAGATTTCCCAAGAGAGTTGTTATTTTGCTTACAATTAGCCTTTCTCTGACAGCAGTTTCTTTTTCTAACCAAGGTATTGAGGCAGAACAGAGTACAAACTAAAATCATATCCTGCAAATGGTGTTTGTATGTTGCAGTTGAAGAAAACTGTCCTGGAGTGGTGTTTATCTTCCTTAACTGTTCCTCTTCAGGTGCAACAAACGGTTGAAAAAGTCGCTTCAATGTTGAGAATTACTTCTTGAGGGTGTCTTTGTTACCCATGTTTTGCTTTGGATTAAGTAAATCTTCAGAGCTGGTGCTTGGAAGAGCAACTAAGAGCAACACCAAGCGTTTATCTTATATTCCAATGAGTAAGTAGCTTGGTAAGGTGTTTAGAGACAGGGAGAGTGGGGCTAAGGACGCTTATTTGGGCAGGAGAGCGCTCCTAGAGACATGGAGTTGACATAGCTGTGTGGTAACTGCCTTGTTAGTGACAGACAACAAGGAGCTATTGGTGAATATTGGTGTATATTTTCCTGCAGCAGAGGTGGCTGTTCATTTTCAAGGACTGTCTGATGCATTTTCCTTATCACCGAACTGTATCATATCGACCATCTCCATCAGGACTTCTGTTCTTTTTCCAACTCTATATTTCTGGCACTTCCCCTGCTGTGGCTCATACTCTTAAATTTGGTGTTGGGAGGAGCATTTCTGTATTTTGTGTTTAGTGGAGAGGAGAAAATTGTCGAAGAGTAGGCTAGAGCCAATGTTCTGGTGCACCTTTCAGGACGTCATCACATTACATCATCTGTCGTCATCATTGCCTGCAGATGGAATTAGCAGGATTTAGCGTTCCACTGACTTCCTGCAAACCTGTTTCTGTGAGGAGGCTGCTGAAAGTCCATGTCCCATTGCAGGAAAAGTGAAACGGAGTTAACCAAAGTAAAATTTCAGTCTCTGTTGTGCATGCTAAACCAGAAATGTTGCATCACATTCAAAGCAACTCTATCAGAAGTTTTTTTACAGATGCCCTTGAAATCCCTTAAGTTGTTGGCACTGGTTTCAGATCACCACTTCATTATGTAATGTTTTGATGCTATTTTGAGTGCATATTCACTGATACAGGTATAGTTCCAATTTGGGACATGCTTGTGTTTTCTCCTAGCTTTGACTTGAGTATAAACAGCAAGACATTTTTCTCTATCTGGGACAGCGATTGAACCTAAATTAATCATTCTCTAACATGGAAGTTACACAAGTAAGTGATGGAATTCTTAGAACAAACTGTGTAAACGAGGCTATTGTGATAAGTTAATAGCACCATAAAGACATTTCACGATCCCAGGAAAAGTACTCATAAGGCTTTTCAGAAATTTGCAGGAAGCATTTGCTAGGATGGATGTATAATGGTTAACCCGCATAGCAATAAAAGACATTTACACGACTGATATGCAGGCATAATCGTAAAGGTAAGCTTGTTATAAAGTTGTCCTTGATGACCAGAATTCTGTGGTCGTTTTCCCTGTGGTCATAAACCAGCTGTGTCCAAAGTGCTGTATGTTAACTGTGGTGCAGCAGAAATAGTTCCTGTTACGAGAAGTGATTAAATGTATGTCAGGTTTTCAAGAGCAGACTGGAAAAAAAAAAACAGGTAGCCTGGTCTGATCTCATAACTGACCCACCCTTTAGAGGAGAGGGTTGGACCACGTGGTTTCTTGAGGCCCCTTTCAGCTTGAGCTATCCTGTGATCTTACACTAAAAGTTAGAATTGCCAGCATGAACTTGCTATGTTCTAAGTGTTTCCTGGAGTCTTGGAATCCTCTTAGTGTCTGTGGGGATATCAGAAATGCTTAAGATTTTGCCCCAAAATATATTCACTCCATGTAAGAAATAGAAAGGAATCATTAAAAAGTATTTCTGCTCATGAGAAGTGCTAGTTATTCTCGTTTCACCATACTGGGTATAATCATAGCCTTATTAGGCCTATGTTCATTTGTTAATATAAGCTTTAAAGTATCAGTGATGTGGAAGTTCCTTAAACACAGAGTTTAGGGAAATCTAGTTGCATGTAAGAACCTGCAAATATGCTGAAGGAAGGAAAGCTGCTAAGGAAGCCACCTGGAAGGAGTGACTAGTAAAGCTGAAAGGTCATCTGTAGCTTCCTAGAGAAAAGCTTAAGGGGCATGGAAGTAAATGGGGTTGTCAAGGTCTAAGTTCAAGCTGTTGGTCTTCCCCTTATTTTTAAGAGGAGAGGATTCTTAGAAATGTTAAATGTAGGGAATCTGTAGTGACGGAAAAGATCCAGAAAGGGAGTGAGAAAGAAAGCAGGGCTCACTAGCAAAAAAAGTATATTAAGTGAAAAGGTTATTTAAAAAAAAAAAAAAAAAGACTGAAGATTGATTAGACTGAGACTGACGTATGCTTGAACCAATATTAAACAGAAAATCTTGACTGGTGAAAACCACCAAATCATTAACCACATATCTCAAAATTTTTATGTCAGTAGCTCTTCTCTTTTAAAGAGTTTATTTAGCATCGCCTGGCTTGGTTGTTGGTCCATCCTAGTGTGTTTTGTGCTACCTGTTCATTGTCTCAGGGGTAACAAAATACATGTACTCTAAACGCTGGTTGATTTAGTAGAACAGGCTTAGGTGTGTTTATCCTTTCGTCCTAAAGATGTGGCAGGACTAAATGCAGTCGTGCCAGAATCGGTTTGGAAACGGCTGTCCCAGAGCTCTGGTTATAGGCTCAGAGTGACATGTAAAGAAAAGGGGCTTATAACAGATCATACCCTGGAGGTATGTGCAGTGTCCTCTGCGTGTCCTGGTTGCTTGCTTAGGCTATGGGATCCAGTGCTCACTTCCATCATCTTTGTAAGACTATGCTGAGATTACAATTGTCAGAACCGGAGTAACTTAATAGTAGTAGTATTTTACTCTCTTCCTTTGCTCTTTGTGGAATAACAAGGCCTTACTCTGTTAGTGAAGTTGTTGGGGTGATGAGAAGCATTTACGTTTGTGTAATGATTTTTTGTTTGAAAAGAAGTATTTTATCTGTTTTGAAAATCTCACCTTCCATGTAGAACCATTTTATTATTTTTATATATCAAAATGCCATTCTAAAATGCAGAAGGAGAGAGCACTGTTTTGTCAGATTTTTGTCAGCTTTTGAAAGACAGTATTGCCTTTTGAAACAGTTTTAAGGTCTTAAGGATACTAATCTCATATTCTTGTCAGCAAGAGGCATGCATAGTAGAATATAGAGTCTGTTTAGGTCTTTTCATGTGCTTCGGGAAGTTAACATTATTACCAATCTAAAGCTTCTACCATGGTGGCATGGTTTGGTCAGGAGGAATTAACTGGGAAAAGAGAATGTGCAAAAATTTTGTGGCAATTAAAACAAGTTTTCCTGCACCTGAATTTAAATTGCTGTCCTAAAGGAGCATCATTGTCTTAACTGAGTGTAGTTGCTTTCTGAAATATCTGAAGCATGGAATTAGAGCAGCTATTTCATAACTGCACATTCACAGTTCTGGTGAGTTGTGATGATATAACCTGTAGACAATATAGCCTTTTCGGTTTCAGTAACTGTGTTCATTTTTTGATTCAGAGCGAACTTTCTTTTAAATGGATGTAAACCATGAGCTGTGTAACCCAAACAGAAATGTCTTACCTTTTTCAGGACTGAATTATTCTACATCTAAAATTCAGAGTAGATATTAAAAAAATGTTAATTACAATGCAAAACCACTCACATTTGCAGAATTGTGTGGCAGTACACGTTTTCTAGTGTTTCTGTGTTTTAACATCTGAGAAGCAATGTAGAATAATAAACCCCTGTCCTGTGGATTTTTTGCTCCCTTCTTCCTCTTCTCCTCATGGGAAAGCTAGCCTCCAAATGTACTTAAATTGATTTAGTAACAAATCTTTGTTTATAATTTACAAAAATGCGGCATGTGAAATCCGAGCTCGGAGAGAGAGAAAAAAAAAATGCCTATTTCAGCTTTTGCTCTCCTGTTAGATGTATTGCAGAGGAACTGCGGAGGGTGCTTCGTTCTGCTAAAGTATCTTTCAATACAATAAAGGAAACTGTGAAAGTATGTAAGGTTTCGGGGTGTTAAATGCGAACGTTTGGAATCTGGCCAGGTGCTTTTGAGCTTTTCCTCGTGGCAGAAGCAGCAGTGTTGGGTGGTGGCTGGGCTCCACCCGCCATACCTCGCAGTGCAGGGCCACTTCACGCGGTCCCCTGCGTGGACATGACTTCTGGTAGGCAGTACTGAGCAGAGACAGAAAGGGGAGATGTCTTGCCGTGTCCCTTTGTTACTAACCAAAATACACTTGTACGATTTGAGCTTAGCAGAAGGGGAGTAAGAAGAGTGTTTTGGTCCGTAATACCAACCAGCAGGTAGCCCACAGAGCCTGCAGAAGCAATTCCTCCAGATGCGCATGTATGGAACTTCAGCATCAGTATTTCTTACAGGGAGTATGTGTCCAATTTTAAAAGCATTTATTTTATTTTTAATGGCCTAGTTTGGTTACTAGAACTGTTCATTTTCCTTTTAGGTGACTTAAAAGAAATGAATTTTAAGTCAAGAACTTAATTCAATATTCTGAACAGTTCTGATTAATATATTCTTACCATTTCCTTTTGTCTTTGACTGCATGCATTTTCAGTTAAGATAATTAACTAAGAGATTTATGTTAAAAAGAATTCCAACTCCTGTACATGCAGTTAAAACTGGTCTGGAAAATTAAACCTTGTTCTGACCAGATTTTTTTTTCACACCAACAGACGGATTCCTTTTTTCTGTGGGAAGGGAATAGAAAAGGGTGTGTTAAATATGGTTGAGGAGACTACATCAGAAAATTCAAATTAAGAAGGAAAAAGATGATGAAGGGTAACTTGGATAATAAAATTAATGTCAAAAATGAGTGTTTCTTCAGTATGTCTCATTAGGACAGCAAGTATTTCTCGCTTAGAACACTTTGTGTTTTCTCCAGTGTAGAGGCGAGGCATGGCATATTTTTTTCTCCCCCTCCCACCCGTCGCTAAGTAGTGAATGTATGTGGAACAACATTCCTTACACTCATCCAAAAGATTCTGTTTGAATTATCTGAAGCTGGTTTGTTGTGGTTTTGCTGACAGTGGCTGGGATCCTTCAAGCTGATTTGGCACGCTGCAGTGGTGACTGTGTTGAGGAGTCAGAATTTTCCCAAAGCTTTTCCAGATAAACAGAGGACCAGGGACACTGAACATCTCATCCTTTCTTTGAAAGGCCTCTTCATTCTTGGGAGCGGTGTGCAGGCTCCAATTCCTTGGTTACAGCACAGAACAGAATTCAAAACTCGAGAAAATAATAGCCAAATGATCACGATGGGAGAGGGTTTACGATGTCGTGTGCTTTTCGATACCCTTTCTTGCTGTGGGCATGAGCAGCAGCTAGGGCATGTTCTGCAAAGCTGGAGACAGGAGGGACTTGTTTAGATCTTGGCCTTGATGATTGAGTAGTTGGATAAACGGTTCATTTCCCAATATTTTTTAATTAAAGCCTGAGTGCTCCAGTGCCTTCATATCAGTTGCTCTTGACAAATGCTTTACCCCAGATGTACAAGGGAAGGCTATTAATCACCCCGCTGAAAATATCTTTTTACCCTTAATCAGAATTCTTTTTCCCCCAGGTTTGACAGCTAATTAGATAGCCTGCACGTTTTGTTAGAGGTGGTTGTTGGCTTGGGTTTGGTTTTATTTTGGTGGAAACACCCCAGTATTTTGAAAGGAGTTCTTGGAAATCTCAAATTGCGGATGTTCGCACAATTCATTGCAAAAGACAATTTCTGACTGATTTAATTTAAAGTGTCTCTGGCAGCTGGCGGCACTGGTAGTAAAGAACAGGAAACAGGGCGCTGAATGTGAGTCCAAAGAGCCACTGTCGTAACGATTCCGCTCCTTGCAGACCGGCAGTGTTATCTGTGAGACTGGGGAGCAGCCAGGCTGGTTTTTTGGGAACAGGATGATCTTTGTGTGTGGAGCTGAAGAAACCAGATCCTGGTGGCGCAGCTGTGCTCCAAGCAGTTAAACTGTGGACACATTGTGCACTGAGGAAGAGGCAAAGGTCGGGTCCTTTCAGAATTTTCATGGTAGTGTGAGAGCTCACCTTTGAAGATTGAACATCACATTTATTTATTGATGGATTTTTGCTGTTCTGCAATTTCTTGGTTGTGTTATGAGTACTCTGGTGTGAGGCAGAGTATCTAACTTGCCAAAGAAAACATTTTTATGCAAAGTCTGTCTGATTTTTTTTTTTTTTTAAATAGGAAATACATATTGTAAATAAAATCCCTGTTGGTTTGTGCAATGTTAATTTAGTTCAAGAATTTTAATAGCTATTGATTTATATCTAACTTTGGCTCCTAGGACTGGGTGGTCTTTGGTCCTGCACAGTTTTGGTAAAGTCTGACTCTCTTCTCTCCCACATGCAGAAATATTACTCCAAATTGTAAGAACTGTGCACTTCTAAATGATGAAAGCATTTGTCTCATAGATCACTTTAAAACTGGTTTTAAAATAATGACACTTAGATGTTGCCAGAACTGAATAAAGAATTCACTCTTCTATTAATTTCAACAGTCTTGTATACATTTCTCCACTCTTAAGATGAACAAGAATTTTTAAAATAACTTTGTACTACTGATTTAAAAATATATGAATTGGTTTTGTAACTGGAATGTCTGGAATACAAGGGGGAATATTCCAGAGAAGATGACAGTTTTAGTTTTGCTAGAGAACAACATCAAATTTTGAAGCTGAGTTTTTTAATGTTATAGCATTTGAAATGTTTTATTGTGTTGTTTTGGTTTTTTGTTGTTTGTTTTTTTTTTTTTCTTTTTTTTCACGAAAGGCAGATATTAAGGAAAAAAAGTTTGGCTCTCTGGCTGCTTTTTCAGGCTCTTGAGACAACTCAAAATAGGTGTTTAAAAATTACATTTCTGCCTTTTATTAGCTTCCCTTTCTTGTTCTGCTTGTTTTCCCCCAGACGGTGCAAAAAGTAACGGGTTCTTACAAAGATTAGGCCGGAACGCTGTTTATCCTTGCTTCAATACAAGTTAAGTCGTATTTTCTCTTACCATATAAATTTCCTGGAGTATGAGAAATGCAGTCAGTGTAACTCCAGTTGTCCTCTTAACCAAAAGAAGGGACGAGTGTTTCCATTCTGACGGGCAGGACTAGTAGCAGCGCGCTCAGGCGAGGGAGCGGTTCCGTGGGGAGGCGAGTCCATCGGCGGCCGCAGGTGCTGCAGCTCAGAGCTGGTGCCTGCGAGGAGCTGAAGCTGCAGCAAGTTCATCTGTTGACTGTCAGGGGCAAAGACTGCCGAGCTGTTCCTTCTGTGCTGGGGTGAGGTGGCTGGCGCCACGTTAATACCTTTAAAACGGTTTTGACATTGTCCATCAGTGAGCCCCAAGATCAATTGCAGAAAGTTGGTCCTATTCCTTCACTGTGCTAATAGGTACGGGCATGTGATGCTTCATTGACGTGGCACGTGCTACCGTATCTACTGAGGATATACAGTATTCTTCCAATTTATTTTTTTTTTTTTCTAGTGTCTTTGTTTATTCACTGGGATGTAGCCTTTCTCATGAAACGCTGTCTTAAAGGTGAGAGAGGTCTTTTGCCTGGAATTTTAAAAACTTTATGAAATCGCTACTGACAAAATTTTCACCCGGAAACTTCTTTTGTCACAGGTTTAGGTAACTGAGAAATGTCTTAAATTGCTAGGGGTTCAAAAGGCCTTTCATCAGGACTTTGCTTTCAGAAACGAAGCTGATAGCTGTCTACTTTTTGAACAGAAATTATATGTCTAGCCGAGAAAACTCATTTCTGCTTTATGCAGGTGAGGTGAAAAAAAGAAACAGTTAATTTTTACTTAAAAAAAAAAAAAAGGCAACCCTATTTTAAATGCTGTCAAATGGCACGGGTCAGCATATGAGCCGTTGTCTTTGCTAATCTGATCAAAGTTTGTTGTCCCAGTGGGTTAGGGTCTAAGAATATTTAAGCAGCGGATGACAGAGGGGCAGCTCAGTGTTGCTGCCCAACGTGCCGTGCAGTCCAGCCTCTTCTGTGCTGAGCTTTGTGCTCTGTGCCCAGCCCTGGTTTTACCTAAGGGTCTTCTCCGTGTATATACTTGCCTGCAGAATTAAGATTACCTGACTGGTTCGTTGCTACTGAGGTTGAGTTCCTACAGAAAGTGGCTGATGCAAGGAGCTGCAGGAAGAGCTGTTTAGCAGTCAGGGCGAGCTAACGCAGGACAGGGCTCTGGAATACTGAAAACCCTATGGAGCTAAAGGACAGAGAGGGCTTTGTGGTAGAGCCTGAAGTAAACTGTAGAAAGGCATTAATAGGCTGCTTGTTTGGGCTTAAAACTACATATAGTGATACAGGTCACTGTCTCGGGTGGAAATCGTGTATTGTGATACATCTTCGGGTGTTTAAGATGATGGTAGTGGTACTAAATCATGGTCCTTGCATCTTAAATCGAGAAAAATTGGTTTTGTGATGTAAAAGTAATCCCCTTCTTGCTTGTATTTTGGCAGAATTTACAGGTCTGAGCTTTCTGTCATTGACCATGAGAAAGTTGTAGCTATTGTTTCAGTAGATGCACTGAGAAGTTCTTCAGTCAGATCCTTGCCTGGTACCCACAGTCACCCTGCAGCACGTTCGTGTGGAGTCTGCTGTCTCCGCTCCAGTGTTGCTGTGGAATAATTGCTTTTTACAGCAATTGTATCCATCGAAGACAACTGTGTACCTGTGATCCCTTCTTCTTAACCACCTAAGGGGTGAAATACCCTTTATGTAATCGTTCACAGGGTCATTCTCTCTCCCCCACCACCTTGATTTACTTGTCAGATTTTTCTTCTGAGAAGAGCCAAAGCAAAACCTAAAAATAGCGGTGTTTGATCTGAGTAGGAACAGAAGAATTTTTTGCAATAGCAAGCTGCAAATGATGTGGTTCCCAGGGCATTTAAAATATCTTCCTGCGTATGTTATTGGTGTTATAAGGTCAGTCTACATGCAGTTAAAAAGCAAAACAAAACCACCTCAAAAACAGTTTTATGTACAAATTTTGCTGGTTTAGTCAGAAGCTTTTTTACATATGGAAATCACTGTTTCAAAGCTATATTGATAACTTCACTAACTTTTTCTAAACGTTAGTTAAATATGTGAGAGTTTAAATACAATAAGAATGGCTGGATGTTCTTTAGTATGCTCAATGTGCGTGGGAACTGATGGGGAGCAGAGGAAAGGGACTGTTTCATTTATTTTTTTTTCTTCCTCAACTAGAAACTAGAATCATTTTCAGATGCTCTACAGTTTCATGAAGAATAAACTAGCCTTAGTGGAAGTCTCACCATAGGTGGCAAACTATAAAGATCACTTATCCTGAAGAAAGAGTGGTTTTTATTCTGCTGCTTCCCCCTCCCTCCCCTTAGGAATTCAGTGTCGTTTGAAATTCGTATTGGGTCAGAGGAAGAATGTTCAGGAATCAGAATTAATGGTTTCAGTGCAGGAGGCTGTGAAGGAGAAACTAATTCAGACTTTAGGGTGGCTTTCCTTAGAAATGTAAAGAAAGCAAAACTTTAGTCTCGGGTGGAGAGTGAGCACAGCTCTTTAATAGTGCAAACAGGAAAATGTGTGTGTACCCAACTTGTGTTAAGTGCTAATGCTAAGCAGCCTTTGGCTCTGGGACCCTACACGCTATCAGGTCCACATAAAATTCCTATTTATCCTTGCATTGCATGCATTTGTTTGTGCTGTTATCATTGGCAACTGCATTATTTTCCTCTTTCCCGCTACATGCTTGTGTATTTTACAGTAGTGTTTGTTCGACCTAATTTTAGGGCTCTTTTTTTCATGACAATATGATGAAAGCATTTAATTTCTGCTTTTACAGAAACTGAATCCTTGCTTTGGCTTCATAACTGTTTATCTAGTGAATGTAGCTCTTTGTATGTCCTTTAAGCTTAGATTATGAGGTGTTCAGGGGAAGAAACCAAACATCTTTTCTAGGTTTTTAAAGTGTTTTGCTAAAAAAAAAAAAAAAAAAAAAAAAAACCTGTAAATGAATGTTTATGGACAAACGCTTCAGTAGCATGCTAGGTGAAAAATGCATAGGTAAAAAAATAAACTACATGCAGTTTCAGTTTACTGAACAAGAAGTCAGCTTGATGAACTAGAAATTTATCTTGTAGAATACGAGTTTAGAGGTAAAAAGATCTGAAGTGCAATTGAAACCAGGGCGAGATCTTAAATGAATTTATCAGCAGGTGTGGTTTTTTTAGTGTTTGGATTTTTTTATTTTTCACAAACCAGGCTTCAGAGAAGATGAAGGTATGGGCAAAATCTGTTGTTTGGTACAGATTTTGTCAAGGAAAATGGAAGTTCCAGGGCAAGTGCTGCATGGTTTAACTGACCGGAAAATGTCTGTCTTTTTTGTATTTATGGTGTTAGCTAAAGTATTTAAAAAATCACTATGCACTGTAAAGTGAAATGAGGTGTTAAAGGTTGGTTTTGCGCATTCCAGTTACTATAAAGCTTTGTAGGTGCTAGACTGCATCTTTTCTGAAAGCTGAGAGGAAAAATAGCTGGTTTGCAGCGTTTTTAAAGATCATCTTGAGCCTCAATTAGGGTAGTTACGGTAGAGTGTAATCTGCTGCATCTGGCTATTCCCACATGTGAATTTAAAGACTGGAACTGCGCTCAGCGAGTCAGAGGAGAGCATCCCTAGAAGAGAGGAGCTGTTCTGAAGGCAGGGCAGGGGGGCTAAACCAGGCGGAGAAGATAAGAGCGACCTCCTCAATCTGATGGCCCTGCTTGTAACGTTGTCTGGGTGAACGTCTTCAGGAGAAGCTGTAGCACATCCCTGGGGTGCGGGCGAGTAGGTTATTTGTAAGCTGTGGGTATCGGAACGGCTGACTCCTCACCATGCCAAACAGGATTAAACAGATTGACACTCTGGGATCGCTTCACTCAGTAAATCCTACCTGCTGCGGCAACGGGCAGCCGAGTGGCTGTAAATACTGGATCCTGGATTTAGGTACAGAGATGTGCAGTAGAGATGTAATGGGCTGGGGGAGGAGGGTTGCTTGTTTGGGGGATGTTTTCAAATCATAGGAGTTTAGTAGGATGCTTTGTTTTCTCCTTTGCTCTCTGCCTCTACTCTCCCCTCCCTCTGACCCCAGTCGAAAAATGCAGATTGTGACAGAAAAGACCTGTATGGGAAAAGGAGCAGTTACGGAATTAATCTGCTCTGTAAACTACTGGGATGCTGTACAGTAAGCTCTTGCAGAAGCAGCATGTCAAATGCATGTTCTACTTCATTTTTTTGTCGTTCTTGTTGTTGAACTGTGGAAAAGAGAAATGCTAACTGTTGCTCTGTGAAATGTTATTAATTTGTTTTAAGAGCTTAGCAGAAATTTTCTTAGAATGTTGCCGCTAAACCAAAAAATCATAGATTGTTTAATGTTTATCACTTCTGTTAAATTATTATTGAGAAGTAATGGTTTTGGAAATAGAGCTTGAAAAGAAAGAGCAGTTGGGAAATAAATTGGTCTGGGTGAAATTTATTTAGAGACATCATTGACTCTGAAATGTAATATGGAGGAAAGCCGTGCTGTTTCAGTCTCAACTGGGGGAGCACAGAGGTAAAGGTAGGGATGTTCATGTTAAACTCAGTTGTTGTTGGGTCTTCCCCCGCTTCCCCCTTTGTAATTTTAACAGGAAACAATACTTGTCCTTGGCATTTGGCCTTGCTGCAGAACAAGTTCGATTCTCATATGTAACAGTCTGAAATGACTGCAGGACAAAACAGTGGTGTAACCTTCAGTGTTTGGAGCTGGTGCAGCTGTTGGGGTGCTTCCTTCTCCAGATGCAAGTGTTTGCAGCTAGGTTCAAGTCTGACATACCTGTCGCTGTGTGGTGTATGTGTATGCTTAAAATAAGCCGCAAAAAAAACTGGATTATTTGATAGTATCCAAACTGCTGTTACGGATGGACTGAGAGGAGAGGGAGGATGACAGAAGGGTTGCAAACTTGAATTCAACGTTTTAATGGAAACTAATCCTACAGGGGACACCTGACGACAGTCGCATGCCAGTGGGATGGTAGTAACTGTCAGTAGTTCCTCAAAAGGTAACGGGGCATAGGAGTACGAGCCAGAGGGAGTTACTGTTAGCAGGGTATCATCTCTGATCCCAGCAAGAGAGCTCTGTTCTCAGAAGGCTGCTCCATAGCCCCCCATGCTGCACAGCCACTTCCTAAAACAACGATTATTCCAGTTTTTAGAAGTAAACAAGTACAGAGTATCTTGGAGGAAGGTGGGGGTGAGAGGAATCAATTACAAATAATGATTGATAGGCAGAATGCTTTGCAGCAAACTATTTTCCAGCAAGTGCTCACACAGAGCTGTGACTACCTAGTCAGCTGGAAGTCTCTTAATGGCACGGCAAGAGTCTCTTCCCCTTTCTGTTACTTTGCCTTCTGTCTTCGCTGCAGCTCATTTGCTTAATTTTTGAACTACTGTTGCTGCAGTGGCTAGCCAGGCTCAGATCTATCTCCTTTCTACTTCCAAATAATTTTGAGAAAACACGTTTTATAAAGTGCAGGGTGTAGTCAGTCCTGATCAGAGGGATGCTTTCTCTTACTACCATAAGTTAAGATCATAGACATGCATGAAGTCATGTTTGGCAAGCGTACATGGTTCCACAAACATTCCTCATTGTTCTCTTTCTGTGTCCTAAAAACAGATGTCTCTGTGTACAGACCATGTTGTAAAGAGGCTCAGTAGCCTTTCGTAATAGGGGAACAAAGCTTACTTCCATGCCCCACTATAACTGTAGCTATGCCATCTCATGAACTGGAAGGAGTAAGATTTGTACCTTAAGTATTTCTGACCACTGCAAACTGAAAACTGGCAATTTGGGATTTGGGCTGAATATTTAGAATGTACTCTAGTCTATGATTTTATTTATAGAAAACTTTAACAGAGGCCTTGACTTTGCTTAAAGAATATTTGAATTCATTAATAGAAGTTTATTCTTCATTAAAATGTTAGAGTACATGTGCAATTATGTACTCTTGTTTAATTAAATGATCTGAGTTTTTTCCCCAATTATTCATGAAGTCTGAAGGAAGAAAAACGAATTCAGATTTAGGGAGAAAGAAAATAGGGATTTGAGTAATGAATTGGTAAGAAACTACTGAAACTAATAAATAAGTATTGTATTTTTGCTTTTATCTCACATCAGTTGGAGAAAGTGGTGATGGTAGGAGGAAACCAATTCCCATGGTAATCCCACCCATTCCGGTAAATTAAAAATGCTCTGCATTTGAGACAAGTGTGGATAAATACCAAAGTTGTTTACGGTTATCTGACTGGAGAGAGTGTTGAGTAGTTTCAGTCGGGAACTGAATATTGGAAATAATATCATCTTTTTTCAGTTACTGTATGATCTGGAAGAACCAACAGGATGTATGTGTTTCAGTCCCTAAGTGGATCATGTGAGTCCATATTTCACTTGGGAAATTAGCGAGGCAAATCTCATGGATAAAATCCAGGAAATAAATCTACAAAACCAAAATTTATCCTGAAGTTATTAACCATCTGGGGGCTGTGTTTTGGAGGAGGAAAGGTGGTTATAGAAGTAGAGAGAGTTCTCCTTTGGCTTTGAAGAAATACGTTTATTGTATGTGCAATAGATTGCTTAAAATAATGTATATGAATCAAACTAGCTTTCTTTTTCCTCTTTCATAACATTTTATGGTACATCAAGCCTCAGAAATAATTCATCCATAAAACAGGATGCTTTTACTATAGAGTAATTGTTAGCAAATGGTGTCCAGGAGAGGATAAGGGGTCTCTGAGGACTGGACTCGGGGGATGCAGTGGGAGAGTCCAGTATTACTAATGGGTTGGTGTAATTCTTGGCGTAGATCCACCTCAGCACTTTTAAAGTCTATTCTTTTAGAATACAGATGGAAGCTGTTAAGTATGTGCTGTGTGTGCTTTTCCATCACCGCGAAGAGCATGCAACAAAAATCCTCCTGAAACTGAGCTCGTGTATCAGCTATATAGTTACACATGCAAAGGTACTACTTTCCCGACCTCTACGTCCTTCCTCACTGTTCTTGCAACAAGGCTTTTTCGAATCCTTAGGCTGCAGGACATGCAAGACAGTTAGCTAAAGGTGCTGTTCTGTGGTTGGTAAAAACTGAACTACGTGTCAGGTACTGCCGGCGTATTTACTCTGTGCTTGCACGTGTGATCCAGCTGCTTCTCATGCATCAACCCTAGTGATCATGCAGGCAGCCAGACCAGGGAGTTGATCCAGCAAAAAATGCTCTACTCCTCCCTCTGACCCACCACCCCCCCCCCCCAAAAAAAAAAAAAAAAAAAAAGTTTTCAGGTGTAGGAGCTTACACAAGAGAGATACTTGCATAATGTCCTTTCATAACTGCCGTCCCTGCTCGTGAGCCTGAAGAACTGAGGCTCAGGTTTTTCGGCTTGAGTGAGCTGGTAAGATCCACAGTTACCCGTGTTTTCATCTGGGCTACTCCTAAGTTTTGTGCCCTACAATTCAGATGTATCTTTTCAGTCGCTTGAAAATGCCCTGTTTTCATTCACTCTTGGGCAGGTTGCCTTCTTTGTGAAATAAGCCAAGGCTGAGCAGCAGTGCAGGTCAGATGTGTGCATGGAGTTAGCTCCAGGCAGCCTTCTGCCTCTGATAGTCTGCTCCCTCCACTTCAGTACCTTCCACTCTGACCTTGTAGAAGTACTGCATGAAAACAGAGTAATTTGAAATGCGTCTGCTAGCATAAGCTCCTTCTCAAACCAGCTACGCAGATCCTAATTTTGAAGATTTTTTTTGAAATATGTAAAAGGAAAATGTATGCTCTTCCAAAGGAAATGTTGTTAGGTTTATAATGCAAACTTCATGTAATAAGGACTTGTAATTCTCCTTCTGTCATAGGAAAAAGTGTTTCTATATAATCATTTTTTGATTTTTGCTAAGATGACTGTATTCTTGAATATTGCTAGTGAAGCATATTCAAAATGTTAAGTAGTGGAGAACTTCTACGGTTAGCTTGAGAAAGATCATAAAATGAGCAGTCAATGCCAAGAAGTCTTCCCAGAAAAAGAGATGCCAAAGGGAATATTGGTAAAACTTTGAGAAGAAGGGTAGAGTTTGGAAAAATGTGGCTGCCTTTTTACCTCCTTGACACATCTCTTAGAGAATACCTGTAACTAAGCATCTAATGCACAGTTTCGAATCATGGTCAAAAGTCTATATTGAATGGATGGGCTTAAACTGAGAAAAGCAGAACAGCTTCAACTCCTATTTCAACTTAATTTCCCTCTTGCTATGTTACAGCTCTGTTGTAAATGAATTACTTCAGTGAGGCAGCAGCATAAGGACGAGCTATCGTCTTACATAATGCAAGTATCCTCTAGGTGCTCATTGGGAGACTAGTAATGAACAATGTGTTCCTAATCTGCCTTTGAACGTGGCTACAAGCACCTGTAACAGACCATGGAATTTGCTCGTCTAGGCTTGTGCTGACTCTCCTTTAGTGGAGGTAATGAGAAGAACAGAATTTAGCTGGTATAAGTATATTCCGTCCTGCTTTGAAAAGATTACATCAGTAATGTTAACAATTCTTCCCTGTAAAGGTTGGGTTTCCTCACAAAGAATAGTAAAGTATCTTTATTAAACCACTTTTTTGTTGCTGTTGCTTTGCATTTGAACATGGGGTGGGACACCTCCAGTCATTCTTCTTGGGTGAGTGGTTAAAAAACCCACCACCACCCAATATATCAGCTGCATGGGGTAGTTGCCCTAAGAGGAGACCTTCCTAGAGATCAGCTGTCTAGATGCATTGTATGAAATGCTGGGGACTTGATGAAAATAAATGTTTTTTTTTCAACAGAAAAAGGAATAGAAACTAAATTCCTTATCTTGTTTCTTTCAGAGAACTTATTTTGCCCCTAAATGTAGGCTTACAGTTGAGTCTATAATTTAAAAAAGACAATTTACCGTAGCAGTAATTATTGTTGTGTAGATGTTATTAATGATTCAGATTTCCCTCCCTCCTCCCACTAATTAAAGAAAATAATAAGAATTCTATTTTACTGACTTTCAAAATAAGTTTGTTTGCTCTTTTTCTTTCCTATTTTGTTTCCTTTTGATTCCTGCTTCCAAACCAGTTTTGGACAACTCTCCCATGATCCTATCACATCCTTTTTCCTGTGGCCACTTAGGTAATATTAGAAGGATGGGAGGTGGGAAATGATTCAAGGAATCGAGATTTAGATGACTGGGTAGACAAAGCAGTTCATGACATCACCTTCCTCCTGAGCCTTTATTGAGAATAACTGAAGGAAGCAAAACCAACCGAGAAGTTGCATGGCAAAATGTAGCTTGTGTGTGTGTGTGATGAAGGCTTGATCGTGCCAAAGAAAATTCAGCGGTGCATATGTTTTTCATGAAGAGACTGTAAAAAAGTTAACGAACATGGCAGTGATGGATTCTGGTTTTAGTATTCAGTGTATTTTAATTGCCCACTGAGATAAAATGTCACGTCTTCCATTATTTTATAGTTTGCTTGTTTTAAAATACATCTATACGAAGGAGTTACCTTCCCGCTTTTAATTCCATCTTTATTCAAGATTGATGAATTTGTGGAGGAGTATCCTCCCCTTTTCAAATCCCTTAAAATACTTCATCCTGAAAAGGCATCCTGAAAGCATTATGACTTTCAATAGCTATCTGCTAGTCAACCCTGACTGTGAGTCTGCTTAAAAAAAACTTACATTTCCAGTGTGACTGACCTTCATTAAAATCATGTGTGCTCTTGTTGCGTTGCTCGGGTTACGTTTCCATCTGAAGACAAAAAATTTAAGACCAGTTTCTAATCATTGTCATCTAAGTCTGTTCTTGATAATGTAGTTATTGAGGTGGGATTGAACTCAGAGGAAGTTGTCTGTCATCACCTACAGCCATCTAGTTATGCGGTGTGGGGGCTGAGAGCCGTGGCCATGGCTGCAAGGGCCTGACTCCGCTCATTAATCCTCCAGGTAGTGTGTGCACCGAAAAGGTCAACGTTTTACAACACAAAGCAATGTTAGTACAATTAGTTTCTATCACTATCACTAATATCAATTAATTGATGGGGAGGAAGCCTCCTTTTTATATGTACAAATTTTGGAGGACCTCTTTTTGTCACTGTTTTAGCCATTCCATCTTCTTTCCCAATTCCTTTAATTACTTTCTCAATTTATTTTTTTGAGGGCTACAACAGTATAACGTTTGGAAAGATAAAATGACTAAAGTTATTGTAATAGGCCCAAAGCTAAACTACATGAGTATATTATTATTAAGCTTATGGCAGAGTTCCTGACTTAAAATTGATGTGTTTGTACAGCTGTTGCTAAAGCTGTGGCTCCAAACAATCACTAGTTGTTCTAATGAGCTCTTCTGCTTTAAATCAAGAGGATGAAGGAAAAGAAAAAAAGACTGTTAAAATTGCTGTTGGATTAGTATGTGTATTTAGGTTAACGTGTAACCACAGTAGGTGAAGAGGAACTGAGTATTTTCTTTAGTACAAGTAGTCTAATAACTCGGGGATTTAAAACAAATAAAATTTGATAAAGTCATTATTTCTTTTCTGTAATTTGTTCCTGTAACTCAGTATTAGCACTGTGTACTGTCTCTTTATGAACTTTACTAATACACTTGAAGATATCCTTAGCAATTATTATTAGTATCTACCCTTTGTGTTTCAGAGTATGTTTACTGACTTGTCATATATTCTCTCAGTTTTATTAGAGAATTTTTGGAAGCTTTCTCATGTTGGAATTTTTTAAGTCATTTGGAAAAGAGAGAATAAAGTACATCTACTTACTACTCCTACGGGCCATTCATTTGTAAATACGTAGCAGCGGTTATTTACTCAAATTTTTTCAAAGTTCTGAATAAAGGGGAAAAAATAACAATGTTGGCTCAGCATTATATGCTGATTTTATGTATGA
Source organism: Tyto alba (assembly GCF_018691265.1). NCBI lineage: Eukaryota > Metazoa > Chordata > Aves > Strigiformes > Tytonidae > Tyto > Tyto alba. The sequence continues at coordinate 24,791,620 of NW_024881324.1, read as the reverse complement.
TTGGTTTTCGTCTTCATAATTGTGAAGCTTGTTTTTATCACTTAAGGTGGTGGAAGCTCATTTCCTTATTACCTATGTGTGTATTCTGAATTTCAATATTGCACCAGTGGGACTGCATGTCCCCTGTTTCCTTTTGAGATCAGACTTGCTCGAACTTGCTTGCAATATCTTAGTTAATATGCATCCTTTTTGTTGGAGTAGTGGAGGATGTTTTAAAATCTGCAGAGGATAAATTCCTTCCATCGGGATGATCTGCATTGCTGAGCTTCTGCACAGGGAAGCGTGACGTGTTGCTTTAAATAACGTCTGGGATCATGATTCTTCTTAGCGCAGTTTTTGCAGGCTTGCTTCTCTCCCTCCCTTCCACCACAGCTTTCTCTGCTTTCAGTACAGCTGAGGACTTGCTCAATGCATCTTTTATTTTTCCCTTTGGCTGGCTGTTCTGTTATCTATATCGATATGGATGTTTTTGTTTCAGATCTGTTCAGAATATTTGTCTTCTGGACTGATGCACACAGCCTCTCAAGATAAGCTGCTGCGCTGCTTCAGAGCTGTGTTTCTAGGACTGGAGTTTATTTTTATCCTTTTCGGGGGGGGGCGGAAAAAAAAAAAAATTATTTTGCAGCAAAAACTAAAGTAGCAGATGATAAAACCCTCCAGCTCCGTAACAGATGATCAGACATTAATTGTGCCAGTTAAGATCTGAACCTGCTTATCGCAAATCTTGTCCGAGTTGGTTCCCGTTTGTGGTATGTGACACACAGCTGTCCACCAAGAGCAGAGCTGCATCTTTGCTGCTGACATCGCCCGGCGTGGCTCTGCAAAAGTAGGTTGGGCGCAGCGTGCACGAGACAAGCGGCTTGTCAACAGTCAGCAAAACTCTCTGTCTAATGTTAAGCGCCAGCACTGCCTACCAGGGCCAGGCCCGGAGCTTCTGCCTTCTCTCTTTTCCTTCTTTGGCTCAGACTTCTTCGCTTCCCCCCCCCCACCAGCTAGCTGCTTGGTTTTGTCAACTGGGGGGCAAAATATGGCAAAAATAGCGTGTAAAGACTTTTTTTAAATATACATAACTCTGTAGTGAAGCTCCAAAACACCCACGCTTTGGAAATGGGTGATGTAGTCAAGACTTTGTGAAACATGTCAGCGAGAAACTGATCTTAAAAGCTACCGTATTCACAGGGAAACTACATTGGTGCTGCAGGAAAACTGGTTTTCTAATATAGAAAATCAGTATTTATCTTATTTTCTTTCTCTGTTTGCACTGAAAAACTTTCACAGCTATTTAATAAGAGTGTCACCTTAGTATTCTTGGTATCTGTCAGCCCTTATGAGAGAGTTAACTGTTAGTATGCAATTTAAATGTCAGTGAAAATCATGCTTATTGTAGGTCTGCAGAGCAAGTAATGTTATATGCTCCTTCATGGTGATATGAAATAATGATATGTATAAGAAGGCATAGGTGAAGTGCAAGAGATAAGTAACTAAACAATGGCCCCAGCTGGCCCAGAGAAACTCACTGGAGATTGTGCATGAAAAGGAGAAAAATTTGCCTGAAAATTAGAACATGGGCTTCTGTTCAGTAGCTCTTACGTAAAAGCATGCAAGCCCCTGTGCAGTTTGTGGTTAGCAGAAATACATCCCCCCCGTTCCAGGGGGAGATAATCATGTTAAACTGATCAGGGCACTGGCTGTGATCTGTAGAGAGGTAAGAGAGGGTGGCTCAGTGAAGTGACACAGAGTGAGAACTTGATTGAGAAACAGTGCTAATGGCATAAATCTGTCCTTGACGTGTTCTGCCAGACATGTGGATGTAGCTGTCTTTAAATCTGAGCAAACCCGTGGTCAAAAGAGTGGAGTTGAGATCAAGACATTGCCTGTTAAAATACTAGCTGAGTACAGAGAAGCTGAGATTTAGTCTATTAAAAGCTTGTGGTTTTCACAAACTGTGAAACTAAACTTCAGCAGTGTGAGCAATTTTTAATACTTCCTACTTGTGACACAAAATATATTTCTCTCCAGAAATAGGAGAGAATAACAGTTTACTGCAAAGAACGAAATGCTCCACAGAGTCCACTCTCCCCTTCCATAGTGCTGCCTTGTGCTTGTAGGAATATACAAGATTTAGATTTGGGGTTTTGTGTCCATGTGGTCTGAATTCCAGGGAGCACAAACAGAACTACTTCTGTTAACCTGGGAAAGTTTGTTCTGGCATAATGTCATGCCTTCTTTTTTTATTCTTTTTTTTTTTTTTTAAGGAAAAAAAAAAAAAGTAAAAAACTAGTGTGGATGTCTGTTCACACACTGAAAATATTACAATTTGTATTTCAGAATAGCACGTAACTTCAAATAAAAGGCAGAAAAGGTTTGCTGACCGGAGATGAACAGTGAGTGTGTTTATTCCACTCCAAACACAAATGTGATTGAAGGATTTTCTTTTATGTATTGAGCACTAGCTATGAATATTGTGACTTTTTTTTTTAAAGCAACTAGTTTCATGAAATTCACTGCATGATCTCTCTATCATAAGTGAAACTTGTCCTTCCCAGGAGGCATGGTGGAAATTCCCTAATTGCAAGCCTGATAACGCTCAAGCTGCATTGTCTTTAAACAGTTACTGCTTTTTATGGTGGCTTCTTAAAGTTGAAACACGTCTAATGCCTTTTGATGTATATTCCAGTATTTGCTTACAAAAAATTACAAAGTGAGGGTAGTCTAAAGAGGATACCCAGCAGGAGAGAAATAAAATTCTTGACACATACAAAAGTATCTGAATGGCCTTGTACGTGGCAGATTGATAGCTTCCTGCTTCAAAAGCAGTTCCCAGGCAGAAACTGTGCATGTGTGTGTTCACAAATAAAATAAACCTCGCGCTTTCAAGCTTTCCCCATCCCATCTAATAACAAATGATGACTGTGTACGCGGGCGGGGTTTTACGGGCTTTTGTCATTAAATGCTTGTGAACTATTTTTGCTTCCTCTGATGGTACGTTGACTTGGCTCGGATTGGGATGTGTGTTTGTAGGTAGATGCAGGCTTGGCAGATCCCTGAACTCTAGCTGTTTGCAGTTTGCTTATTAAACTTGCAAGTGCATCAGCGTAGATCATGCTCTCCCTGTTTTGAACCAACAGGCAGGTCTCATCCCCAAATATTTGGAATGGGCAGATCTTACTGATCAGCTGGTTAATTGCTCGGTGTGATAGGTTTTCTGAGCTTTTTGGTCCTTAAAGTGCGTGGTGGGTGGCAGGTCTGCAGCGGTGGTGTGACACGCCAGAGGGGTTTAATAGGTTTGCTTTGCTCCGTTTTTTACTTATTGCCCCATCCCTGTTTCATACTCCAGACAGTGAAATGTTCTTATTTTTGGTTTTGGAGAATTTTGAGTTTGGAGGTGCAGAGCAGGCACCAGAGTCATTTTGATTCCCTAGGTAAAGGAGTCAGGTTTTTGTAGCCCCTTGTACTCCTTGTAAATACTAAAACTCTAAAAATGGCAATATGGAAATAGTTAATATGAAGCAGAGTCTTTCAAGTCATCAACTAGCTTAACATGGCTGATTTATTTTTTAGGGGAAAAACAGTTTATTAATCACAGATGTGCATGTTTCTAGTGTTAAGAAAGCTGGGACTAGAATGAGAATTCCCATTTCCCTTCTAGTTTCAAAAAATTGCCTGTTCATTGGAGGTAACTTTATCTACTGGTTTGAGGGGGTCAGAACCCATGCTGCCCGCCCTTTTTCTTTAGCTTCAAAAATATATTTATGGACTCTTAGTGAACTCTCTGACCTCACCACCGGAGCAACATATGTGGTTTTCACTTTCAGAAAAGTGGTAGTTAAATGCCTTCATTTTTTTATTGTGGCTATGAATTATAAAACAAGGCCCATCCATCAGGTTTTTTAAAATATTTTCTTGCATTACAAAGCTGTCTCTACTTGAGCAAATAGTGATTTTATTAAATTCGATGGTTTCTTATTGGGTTGATGCTGCTGTGTGCGATCGTTATATGTGTGGGTGTTTTTTTTTTTTTTCCTCTCCAAGATGGCCATCTGTTGCATTTATCTTTTTTCTAAAAGGGAATCTGACACTCACTAGAAAGTTTACTGTACTTGAAACACAGTTGGGGTTAGCATACCCCAAACTTATTCCATCTGTTTTGGTTTTAAAAGTAGATGTTGTTCTTGGTTTCATTTTGAATACTCCTTTCTCCTCTTAGCATGTTTTAGTGATAAAATATTCTTGAGCAACCCTAGAAAAACAATTTGCTATGTAGTCATAAAGGAAACAAAGCCCATTTAGTATAAACAATTCCAAGCATGGTAATCAATCAAACCAAGTCTGTATCCCTAATTATACAGATAGAAGTAGTATATAGTGCTGGAGCGGGGGGAAACCGAACACATCCATGTGGCTGTTCTCAAAGTGAAGGTGAAAGGTCTTTCTGTGCTCTTGAAGTGCTTGTATCGGATATTGATACTCCCTAATGCTTGGATCTGGCAATGCCTCTACATAAATATATGAACTTGAGTACCTCGGTTTTTTTTCATGACTGCTCTAGTATTGTAACTGGTCTCCTGAGGGAGCGGATGGGAGTAGGAATTGGAGAATCTGGACTCCTGTCAGCTGGGATGCGATGGGAAAATGGACGGCAAAGGGTCTCACTGGGAAAATCCTGGCATGGAGTATTTGTAGAATTAACATTGACCGATGAGGCTGTAGTGATGTTTTCTCCAAATTTAAGGAGGGGCAAAACATCAGGTCTGATCTCTGAAGAGGCTTGGTGTTCCGTTCAGGTTAACACTGGTGATGTTAAACCTCTTTTATTTTTATTTTTTTTAACCCCTTTTTAAATAAAATTTTATATTTAAGCTGATGATTTTATGGCAATGCAGTATTTTTATTCATTTTAAGCTTTTCCTTCTCATCCAGTGCTTCCATTCTTTTAAAGAGCAAAGTTGGAACAGTGCTATCATTCTAGTGTCCAACTTACACTTAGCCCACTTTTTAGATTCCCCCAAGCCCTAATAATGCTTCAATAAGTACTTCATGTTAAACTAATGCCGAAGATGAGAAGCAGTTACTTGCTGCATGCCAAATGAAAACTAATGCTGTGTGGGAGGATATGGCTAAAGTATGTGCTGCAAAACATGTCTGGCTAACGTTGTTTTGACTCTTAGATCCTCTCCACTTGAGCAGAGTCTATGTATTTCTTCCTGTTCTCTTCCCTCCTCCTGCCCACAAGCTCTTGGCTGACTTAAGAGTAGGAGTGGTACAACAAAAGTGCAGTCAGACAAAAATACTCATCTCCCACAGTTTCAGAGGCTCTGCATTGTGCTGCTTGGTTTTACAAGAAATTCAGTGGTTGATATGTGTTGATTGTCAAAAGAATGGGTGAGAATTTGAGGTGGTGAGCACGGGTTTTATAAAAAGAAAAATGTGTTTATTAACTGCAGGCATGTTACGTGCTTAGGGATAGGCGTGTTTATATAAAAGTAAATCTTATGCAATCAGTTACTGCACCACCACACTGCCTTTTTCTTAGAAAGGAGTCATTGTAAAGGAAAGAAAGGTAGCAGATACAAAAATACAAAACAGTACATGGTGAACTTCTGAAAAGGCTTAGTTGCTTTTTTTTTTTTTTTTTTTTATAAACAAGTGAATGTGCTCTGTTTTATTTGTAGGGAAGGAACTTGTATGAACCATTATTGGGAGAAAAAATATATACAAATGAAAGAAAAGTTTGGCTGAGTGATTATAACATCTTCAAGCTTTGGGAGTCTTAAAAAAAAAAAAAACTTTTAAAAAAAAACTTATTTAAAAGAATACCAGCACTGTTTTCTGCTTTTCTGTGCTCCACTAGCAGAGTGGCAGAAGGTAATTTATTGAAATACCCATCAGCTGATGTTTGCTGTGATTTCTGAAAAAGGGCATCTGATAAAAATTAAAAGATGCATGAAAGGTAAAGTTGAGTTTGGTGAAAGAGCAATCTAACTTCTTACAGAGGTTTAATAGGAGATTGCTTGGATTCCTGTGGAGAGCTTGCAGACGGTTGCGAATTTTGTTTGGAATTTTTTTAATAAGCAGACCACTTTTTTTTTTTAATAAAGTAAAAATCTGTCAAGATGTGGATGCTGATGGCTAGTAGGCTTGCTTTTTCTTATGTATATGTGCTGAGGACCCTTAAGCAGTAATCCAGGGGCCTTGAGGGATAATCAGATTGCAAGTTGAAAACCATTGTTACAGATAATTAATTTCTTCCTTATGTTTCCTGCTTCAACAAGAAAATAATGTGGTAATTCTGTAGCACTGCTATCCCAAGATTTAAAGACAAAGCCAGCTAGTGTAACGCTGCATCTGCTTTCTGGTAGTACCCATTACTTAAGAGCTGAAACCAGATTAATGGCATAGGAACTCTCCCGTGTGCAGCACATCTACAGCTGTGGCTAGAAGATCATTCTGTAGAAGAATCCTGATTCTGGTTGACTTGCTTTAAAGTGTTAGCAAATAACTTGCTTGATTGAAAGTATGCTTTATAACGTTTATTTCATCATCTGCTTTACATAAACATGATGGAAGTGATGATTAATAGCAATTATTATGTAAGTGTTCATCCAGTATAGGCTACAGAGCTTCCTGACATCAGAGCTGATGTATCTTAATGGTTACATGCCGTTTGGGTTTATTAGAATAGAGGTAAAATCCTGACAAACAGCCTGATAGATCACAATTTTTGATTCCAAGGAAGGGATGCCCTTTTTGAAACAGCTTGAACAGTGAAGGAAAAATAAGAAGTCCTAACTTATTATATTCACATTTTATGTCTCTTTCCCCATCTTAGTTCATAGCCATAATTTGCACTTAATACTCTATGGAAACAGAGCATGCTCACATACTTGTGTACAGATCCAAGGCATTTGGGTGTTTACAATAAAGTGTATTGCTACATCAGTGTGACCATTTTATTCTACGAAATTCAAACTACTTCTGGTCAGACTGGCAATGTGCCTCTTACAGAAAAGCTGCCAGAAGAGGTGACCTGAACATCTGTGTCAAGCTTCAAGGAGGAACACAAGCCCTGCATTTAATTCCCAGCAGTAGAAACATTCAGCAAAACATTATTTATGTCATCCTTATATAAACTATCTTTCTACAAAAGTGCACACAAGGGGGGGGAAAAAAAAGAAAATTTGACAACTTAGGAGAGTCTTGTTAATACCATAGAGGTAGATAATAGTCATAGGAGTGGTGTTACAAGAATGTGTCCAAAAAAAAAAAGTATGTTTTTAGGAAAAGAGACTTGCTAGGGGAAAAAGCCTTGTGCTGCATGGGGAAAAAAGAAATGTAGCCTCACAATAGCTAACAGTAGGTGTTTATCATGAGCGTACAGTGCAGTTCAAGTGACAGGAGCCTCGGTGGGAAAATAGTATTGACCTCAGGCACATATAACTGGCTTGAGAAAAGTGTATCCTTTGTTTGGCTAAAGAACTTCAGGCATTGTCATGCTGAGAAATACTGCTGATCCTGAGGTTTGAGCAAATGGTCTTTTAAACATTGATGTTCTGTGCCTTTTTAAAAAACAAACAAAACAACAGCCAGAACTCTGAGAAGATTTAAGCAAAAGACAGACATTCAACTGCTTTCTGGATTCTTCTTCCCCCTTTCCCAAGGTTAGGGGAAATAAATAATGAAAGTGACTGAAGCATTTGCAATAAAATTTGGTGTTTGAAAAATAGCAATCATTTTTACTCTTCATGTCTGTGCTCAAAGCAGTATACATTAAAAGATAAAACAAGCATGTCCTTCCATAAAGTTAGATGACATCAGGAAAACATGATCCACTACCAAATAAGTACCAGCAGTGGTGAGTATGAATTATAATTGGGGCAAGAGCAACTTAATGAAGCTTGACTGTCGTCAGCACGCAAGTGGTGCTTATGTGTGGGTGGCCGCGTGCAGCGTGGACACTGGTAGTTGTGATGTTAAAGGCCAGGTTACTTCAAAATAATCTGGTTGATTAGTCCGTAAATCCAATCTGACACCCATTATTACGTATATCGTTGGCCTTGTTTCTCACTTCCCAGTTTTTCAGCTTTAAGATGTTCCCCTTGTTCTTCTTCCAGACTCCCTTTCGGTCTCCAGTAACGACGCCAGTCCTCCTGCTTCGGTAACATCTCTTCAGCCCCACATGATCGGTGCACAGAGCTCCCCAGGCCCCAAGCGCCCTGGCAACACTTTGAGAAAGTGGCTCACCAGTCCCGTGAGGCGCCTTAGCAGTGGAAAAGCAGACGGGCACGTCAAGAAACTGGCCCACAAGCATAAGAAGAGTAGAGAGGTTCGTAAAAGTGCCGATGCAGGCTCTCAGAAGGACTCTGATGATAGCGCAGCGACCCCGCAGGACGAAACCGTTGAAGAGGTGAGCAGCTCAGCGCGGATTTCTGAGGCGTGTTTCTATGTTTTTTGAAGAGCTAAAAGTTGGCCTGTGAAAGCTGAGTGTCCGGCGGCTGAGCGAAGTGGCGTGTGCCATGTGCTCGTTCCTGATGCCGGCTGTACTCTGCCTAAGTACTGTGCCAGGCACAGTTTGTGCCCTTCTGCACTGAGACTGTTAGTAAAGGTCTGTGGAGAGGGATCTCAAGCTGAAAAAAGAGAAAGGGGAGAGTAAAAAGTTGTTCCTTGACTTTTGCTCTCCTATCCCACTCGGGGAAAGCAGCTTTGTGAGTCAAGGTGCTTCGTGTTCTGGTAATAATCCGGTCATTTTGTATTTTCTTTCCTCTTCTTGTTGATGGATCAGAGGAAATCTAGGGAGAGCTGCTTAACTGCTTAAAGCTGTATTTATACCTTGAGCAAGCATTAGAACACTGAAAAATTACTGGCCCTTCAAATCACAAGGTAGTTACCGTCAGTCAAATAATATACATGGCAGTTTTCACTGGAGGGAGGGAAACTCTGAACTATCCCAGATTTTGCCCCCAAGGGCATCTACTGGAGGCTCACCTTCCTCCCACAAACATGTGCCCATCCTTTGAAGCCTGGAAGTCCTGTATGAGCAAAGCCTGCCTCTGGTTAGATGACAGATTCTCTTCTGTTACAAACCTATGGTTCAGGCTGAAATGAATGGCATCGTACTGATTCCAAGGGCACAGCCATTTACATGCTATAAAGTTACTCCCTTTTAACCAGGCTTGAATCTGAGTGGTGGTTTTGGCAGTTATCATACAGAAAAGTGGTCTCAGGTGCCCAGTTATTCAGTACATTTTGTTTCTTGCTGCCGACATACACTTTACTGCAAGCTTGGAACATCGGTGAAGTTATACAGTATGAATGTAGGGAAAGAAAGGACTAGAGACTTGGCATCGTGGTGGGTTGGAAGGTTGGTTTGGGAAGGAATATTGGCCTCTGTCCTTGAATGTCAGGCTGTAGAAAGAGACCCTCTGTGATGCAGTTGCATCATTGTTTTGGAAGTATCTGTTATTCTGCAGTTCTGTGAGTGAGGGAAAACCAAAGGCCAGTGCCTTAAAGTCAGCAAAAAACAATAACTACCTATGCTGTCTTCCTTTAAAGATAGTTAAATTAGCCTGCGAGACCAGTTACATTAAACTTTGGCTAATTGGAATCATAGTTCCTTCCTTGTATAATTGGAAGGACTGTCTTCCAACACGACTGTAAAAGTTATACAAGCAGTCTGCTTTCACTACTTTAAGGGGGGAGAGGACAGAAAGGGTAATTGATTAAATACTTTCTGTTGTAATAGGTGGGGTTTATATCCTTTAGAAGTCTTGCTGTAAGGATTGGTACTTGAGATGCAAAGTTCTTGAGTTTCTAAGTTAGAGGAATGTGGCTCTTTACAGAACTGAACTTGGAAAGCAGGCATGGCTTTGTTAACACTTTCCTGTAGGAAATTTCAAGCTGAATGTCTTGTTCTCAGTATCTCAATCCATCTGCTTTTACCAAACACTGAAAACTATCTTTGGCATCTGCTTTTTTTCCCCCCCTCTGTTGAGGATTTGCACTGGATTTGTAGGATCATCTTGATTGCTTGCGAGAGGTGAATCTACAGGACAGACTTGCTTAAGACAAGCTTGTGATAACAAGCTCAATGCTACCGAGGAGAGAGCGGTGCTTGAATGTCTTGATTGCATTTACAGAGAGGTCGGAACGAGGGGCTGAGCAGTGGCACTCTCTCCAAGTCATCCTCTTCAGGCATGCAGAGCTGCGGAGAGGAGGAAGGCGAAGAGGGAGCGGATGCTGTACCGCTTCCCCCCCCCATGGCAATCCAGCAGCACAGCCTCCTCCAGCCCGACTCGCAGGATGACAAGGTACGGGGAGGGAGGTGGGGGAGGCTTCACGTGCTGAGATAACCTCCTGTTATCTCAGATGACTGGTGCAAATCTGCCTTCCCTTTCCAAAAGCCTCTGTAACCTACGTAATACAGCTTGATGGTAGGCAGAAGTAATCGCTGTTCCACTTCAGACAACGTTAAAAAGGTTTCCTGTGGAAAGAATGCGAATTAAATGCATCTCTGTTTTAAAAGCAGCAGTGCAGAAATTTCTCTACTAGCGCTCCAGATGTGAAAATGGACCGCCTTGTGTGTTCGCAGGTCTATTTGCATGTTTGACTGATGCCATCGTTAGTGTTTAGAATGTAATTGTTTTATAATCATACCTTTGGGTACTGAGGTTAAAATACTATGCGCAAACAGAGTTTATCTGGAGGAATTAAGCATTGTATATAAACTTTTTAGATTACAGGCTGTTCACCAAGCCCTGCTATTTTGGATAACCTCAGTTCAGGGGAAAAGAAAAAAAAAAAAAAAAAAAGTCTATGTACATGCCTTAGCAGAAGGAGCTGTTTACATCAACTCTAAGGTGTTTTTTTTCCTTCTTGGTTTTTTTCCTCTTTTTTTTTTTTGGGGGGGTGCCTAAAAAACAGGTGTAGTAAGAAGTCAATATCCAAATAAGGGTAATAATCCAGCTGTTTTTTGCAAAGGCACGTTAAAATTGAGGGTAAAAATTTTTGCATCAGTAATGAAATTCTGGAATGCAGTAGTAATTGCATGAAGGAGATATTACTTGCATATAATCTGTTTTTCTTAAATGTTCATACATTTTGAGGGTTTATTTCAATTTTCAACCTGGATCAAGCGTTTAGGGGCCAAGTATTAAGTCTGCAAATGGAGGTTTTTAGAATGGAAACGTTCTAGACATGTGCAACAAATAGGCACATGACTGTTTTCTTCCCATTTTGCTGCTTAGCATTTTTAACCTTTGCAATCTATAGCAATAAATCTTGTTAGTGAATTTTGTGGCTGGTTACTCACTGTTCTCAGTGATGTGGATGTTACTGATAACTTTGGCTGATCTTACTTATTTCCCGTTTTTTTCTTCCTTTTAAAAATACTGCCTTTCAGTGGGAATCTCACTCATCTCTGAAGCTATCATTAATAGGATCAAAATGGCTGGCTCCTATGCTCTGTGTGTATTTAATGCCTACATGCGTTCTAAATTGAAAAAGTGTAATATATGAATTGGGGAGTTAATATGTTGGGATATATTCCTGAAACAAAACAAGAAAAAATAGGCCAGCCTTTAGACCTGAGAGAATATTCTATTGCTAGAGAATAATAAACACAGTTTGAGGTTTAGAAATAGAATAAAAATAATGTTGGTGAAAATATGTTAAAATTCCTGCTGATAAGCTGCCGTATTTTCGTGTCCCTTCAGTGATATAAAGAAAAAATGATATGAAAATCTTACAAAAAGGTCTCCATAGAAAAACGGATTTTGCTTATATAGTTCTCTTTACACAGCAAGAACAGTTATGTGAAGGGATATGCTTGTAAGTTAATGAGTGTCCGCTCACTTTTGTATTTCTGGTGCAAAGTCAGACCTTTACCACAGTAGAATCAGAGGCTTTGATTAGCTTTCAATCCCCACCGAATTCTACTTTCACTTCTTAACAGGTTAACATGCACCCACTGCAGGAAAAACATGTTGGGACTCTTTTTTAAAGTAGCTTAAACTGCGTTCTAGAGAAGACTTCTGAGTAGTTCAAATTTGGTAACGTTAATATTATACCGTAATTCTTCCAAACACGTAAATAGTGGTTCTTCTGTGGTGCGTTGTTTTTGTGCAGTAGCTGTCCTCCTGCACGGTGGGAAGCAAAAAAAGTCCCCTCACATGGCAGCGTGGAAGGTTGCGTGTGCCCCTCTGAAGTCCACACAACCAAGACACACCACCAGTTTCCAGTACCTAAAGCAAATGCTTTATTGGAATGCAGAAGTGAGAAGCCAGAGCAAAGTTTTACCCGGCAGAAGTCAGTTGGCTCTATTGATGGAGTTACTGATTTTAATAAAAGACTCGCAAACAAATTCCCGGTTGTCTGCCTGCTGGGTGGAGTCCTCCTTCACATTCCTGCCACGCTCTGTGGTTTCTTGGGTTGCTCAGCTCCTCTGGATCCCAAGGAATGCCTTCTCCTTTCTGTGACCTCTGAGGCTTGGCTATCATCTGTGCCTCGCTGCAAGCATTTCGTCCTCTCTGGGGCTCCTGGTCTACACTCCGTGCTGGGAGCTCCCTGCTCGCTGGGTTTCTCCCTCCCTACCCAGCCCGCTGTGGGCTCCAGCAGCATCTCTACCCCTCCTTGTGTTCAGTTACTCCTTCCACCTCTCCTTGCCGCCTGGGCAAGGGATGTATTCTGCTCCCAGAGTGCATCAGCAGGAAGGTCAGCAGGCAGACTTCATCTGTGCAGCTTCTTTTTCAGGCAATGTGTGATATAACCACATAAACTGGACACCAACCAGTTCTGAAGGCTTTACCAACAGGCACACCCCGTATACTCCCACAGAGGAATAACAGAGAGAAGGGACCTTGACCAGAGTCCGATTCCGACGCTGCCAGTGTTTTGTAAGGCAAAGCTGAGCTCCACAGCCAAAGTGAAAACCCACAGACAAGCACAGCTTTGAAAAACCTGGGCGACAGTCAGGTGTCGGGAGCGTACAGTTGCCTAAAAGATGCGCAGGCTGTGGGATTGCTCGGTGCATGCAAACACCATGTGCTAGGCCGTGCTGATCGGTCTGATATCACTAAATAACACAACCATTTTCTCCCCTAAGAGCTCATCTGCACAGTATGCATTCTTCCCTTCGGTAGAATCATGGGTTTGCATTTGATGGCAGTTTACAAGTTGTTTGCATTTAATTTTTTGGATAAGCAGTATTAAAGTTTCAAGACCAGTGATGTTAATATGAAACTAATTATTTTTGCTTTTTGTTTTCTCTTTTTGTAAACTCTGATGCAGCATTATGTTGACTTGCGTTCTGTCTCTGCTTTGGCTCAGTTCCCATATCTTTCCATTTAAAGTTGTCTGTATTTCCTTTGGCTTACCCAACCCCAGTTTTCCTTTCCGAATAAGGCAAATGCAAGGCAAACTACCTAAAATCTGTATATTCTTTTTTTTTTGTATTGACTTGTGGGGAGCCTTGTTACACTCATGCTTGATTTGAGCAGAACCTCTTGTGTTAAGTCATTATACGTGCCATTTCTTTGTCCAGCTTGTTGGAAACAATTGCAGGACAGCTTACCCTGTGCTACATGATGTTCACTGTGCTGCTCGTAATATGAAGTAAGGTTCATATTACACCCTGTTTCCACTTTCCAGTTATTTAATGATAAATGTAATTTGCAAATAACTCTGTTTGCAAATTACTACGGCTGAATTTAATGGCCCTCTCCCAGAGTCCTTTACTGTGAACACCTTTTACCTTCAGTTGTATCTATAAACTGGCATTTTATAGCTTATGAGGCCAGAGATCTTCTTTGCTCTACACATACCATTGGGGAAAATGGATGGCACAAGGAATGGTGAGCTCAATTTCCCCTCTGAATCTGGGCAATACACCCCAGCTCCTTTAGAAAAGTAAATGCCCCTGCGTTATTGGTGTATTCTTTTTCTTAGCTTAATGATGCTTCCTCCTTTATTTCAAGTCATCTTGGTTCCTTTTACTGTTCTGCAGTTGCTGCTTTGTTTAATCAGCAATAAAATACGTTAACAAAACTGTTTTGTTTTCCATTGGATCAGCTGAGGCAATTATTACAGCTGTTTGTCAGGCCGTTATCATAATCAGCAAGATGAAGGGTATTTCCTTGACTTCTATGGCATGTAGGAACAGAATTTTTATCCCAGCATTTAAGTTCTGTGGGAGTTACTTAAAATTTCCAACTCCAGGCACCCAAGTTGGAAGGGATGATCTTAGTATTATATTACACTGACAGTTATTGTTGGCTCTGACAGAGAAGTGAAGGAAGTCTCTTGATCCTTGAGCAAGTACTGTACTAACTCTGGGATTCCTTCCTTTGTGTCATTGCACAGACATCTTCTCGATTACTGGTGCGGCCAACCAGCTCCGAGACACCCAGTGCTGCAGAACTAGTCAGTGCGATCGAAGAGCTCGTCAAAAGTAAAATGGTGAGGCTGACTGGCAGATGCATGGGTTTAAAGAAGTTGCGTCAAAGAAAAGCTACCTCTGTTTGACTTGTAAAACTTGCTGTCTGATTCAAAAGTCACTTCCTGGGTTGGTAGGTGGGTCATTTTGCACACCCTCTACTGTGAAAGCACTTACTGAATAGGTAAGTGGACGTGTAGAGAAGCAAAAAGCAATAAATAATAATAAGAAGAGACAGCAGGAAACATACGTCCTATGAGTAGAAAGAAAATGACCTATTAGGAAATGCATGCAAAGACCCAGGGTTTTAGCCTGATAGACCTTTTTGAGAAGAATCCCTGAAACAATTTATAGCAAATCTTGCAAGGTTCAACAGTAAAGCAGAGAAGCTTCACAGAGAAACATGTATACTATCTAGCTGCTCTTTAGGCAACATTATAATGAAGAAATAAGTAAAAACTGTAAAAAGATCATTTTCATGTGTGTCCCCTTTCTTGATTTGTACTATTTGCTAACAGGTAGGAGGAATTTGCATCAGTTTTTGTAAGTTTCTGTGTTTCTGAAGGTGCTCACTGACAAAGAATAGGGTGTATGGATAATTTCAGAAAAGCCCTACTTCATGTTCAAAACCCAGTCCTGGAAAAACTACGTTAGCTGACTCTGTTTGAGCAGAGAGATTAGGCTTTATGCTCTCAACAGGTCCCTCAGCAATTCCGTGATTCCCTCAAAACTTTTAAGTCTAGATTTTGCAACATAGACCCTATGGGGCTTAGTAGAAGGGCCATTGTGAAAACTACAGAGAAATGCAGTATGGCATCCCCATGTTACCAGAGACTGCTATTTCCCAGGTTTGTTCTAAATTTAAGCAGCTTTGAATTTCAGAATGAGAAATTTTAATTTCTATTTTCTCATTCAGAAAGACTTGCACTTCACATACGTTACTACATGAAATAATTACTTCACCCTCTTAGAATATAAACTTTGGTTTTTACTTCTTTTGCACCAGAAGGGTAAATAAGAAGTAATCTATGGGAAAATTCAACACAATCTTTTGTAAATGGAAAGTTTAATAGTCCATGTGTCTTTTAGGCAGCCTAGCAGTGGATATAACTTAATGATCCATGCATATAGTCCCTGATGGAGATGTGCTCATTTCACAATTTCAGCCAAGGGTCAGCTTCCCCTGTTTTTGGGGCTAGTCATATCATTATTGGGTTTTTCCTTTTTGTAGAGAAAGAAAAGATTACAGCTGCACCCCACCCTGGTGAAGTAAATGTGTCTTGCATTAAAGTCTGTATCACATGCAAGGAAAATGTGATACATAACTGTAGCTTGATCCAAGCTGATGGGATTGAATTGAAGAAGCCCAATAAATATTTCGTAGAAGCTTGTTCATATTCTTTCTCCCATGGCTTCTCTATCTTTTATACAAACAGAAGCCTGTGAACTCCATGCAAGGGAGGCATTGTATCTGGCAGAAAAGACAGGGACTCTTCCCTAGGATCTGAACTGTTGTGAAGCTCAAAAGCAACACTGACAGTGTAGAACTCATTATTTTCTTCAGTGAGTCAGTATTTTGGCTAGTTATTATGATAAACAAAATGTCTGACAAAGAATGCCACTTCTGTTGTGTTAAAAAATGTAACATCCAAAGAATTGCCTTTAAAGCTGTCCTATTTATTCTTGAAAGTAACTTGCATATCCTAGAACTAAAGTATGGCAAATATAATTTGATCCCTGGCAATAAGCACACATCTGTGTAGCTACTTACATCCTGAGCAGGGTAGTCTGATTTTTAGCCCTTGCTGCTCAAACCAATTGAACTCCTTTATTTTCCTGTGAAGACTGACATATCTCAAATGCACTTCTATAAGGTTAGGTCATCTGTCCTGGAAAGCCAAGTTTTTGGCTGGTTTCCTGGAAGCCTGACACCTCCTTTGACAAGATATATGCCAATAATTGATCTCCTATAGGTTCCCATGTGCAGCTGCCTGTAAATGTGTCTTGTAAATAAAGGGGAAATAAATCATTGTTGCTGTTTGTCTTGAACACTTTCTCAGGCCCTGGAGGACCGTCCAAGTTCCTTGTTGGTGGATCAAGGTGACAGCAGCAGTCCATCCTTCAACCCTTCAGATAACTCCCTTCTCTCCTCCTCATCACCCATAGATGAGATGGAAGAAAGGAAATCCAGCTCCTTAAAAAGACGACAGTAAGACCGTGTTTTCATTCTGGTTTTTTTTTGCAATGTTTTGAAGAGATAAATGAAATGTTTAAAAATTGTCCATTTTGAACTGGCAGCAGAATCTGTTAGTCTGAAAGGGGGAGGGCTTGTATTAGGTGTCCAGCATGTAGTCACATTATGCAAAGGAAATTTTTTTTTCTCAAACATTTAGTTGCAGTTTCAGTTTCCTCTGATTTTTAATTTTAGTCATACCTGTGTTTGACTTTTGTCACGTGTCAGTTATTTAGGAAGATGCTGATCTTTAAATGTTCAGAGGGCTATTAGGCTTCAAAAAACTGGGCATTCCCCTTGTTCTGTTTCACTGCTCTCTTAATTTCTTTATGTAGGAGTAAACTGTTACCATGGTAGAACAAAAACATGCCTGGTTTCAAAATTATTTTAATCTGTGGGTAGAAATAACATTTCATATACTTAAGAGTCTCCAGACCAGAGACATAATAGCATTTTATTTTAAACAATAGTTAAATGTTTAATTTTAATGACACATGTAAGAAAACATCTGACTTCAGATAAACAGAAGCGATCCTGCTCTGGTTACAAAGTCAAAGCAGCATCTTGCTTAGAAAGAATATGCATTAATTCTTCCATCTTAGCTCTGCTTTTCGAACATATGTGACTGCAAACGTGTAAAAGGCTGTATGCTATTAATCCTCTTTAAGAATCTGTTTCATTTTTAATGGAATATGTGTTCACCATTTTCTTTCCATTGTAGCTATGTCTTACAGGAATTAGTGGAGACAGAGCGAGATTATGTGCGAGATCTGGGCTATGTAGTTGAGGTATGACGTTTTTCATTCTCTTGATTTTTTTTTTTTTTTTTTTTTTTTTTCCAAATGTGGTTCTGACCAGCTGTGTAGCTTGAACCTCACAATTTTTTTCAAAACAAAACAGGAAGAAACTGAAAATGTGAATGTTTGCATTCTGAGTTTTCCCTCCTGCGGGCTCTTAATGTTTTAGAAATACTGCATCAAATCTTACTCCCTTCTTTCTTCCTGTTATTGTGTGCGCTTTACTGTTGTTCTGAGGAGTCTAGTTCTTTGTCATTTTTTAAGATCACTACCTCTGGCCTAATGGTATCTTACACTAGGTGGTTTTATTTAGCACAAAAGCACTGTAGCTCAGCATATAGCACAACTATCCTGGATTTGAAAGACTTGCTTCCTCTCCTACTGCTAGGCTTCTCTTAGACTTCCTAGTTTCCCCTTCTGTAAAATGAGGTAACATCACACATGTCCCTTCAGTCTTCAGCTACCGACAAAATGCATTTGGAAGAGTAGAGAAAATGAGCGTGACAGTGAATTTCATCCTAACAAGGTTCTGTTCTTAAACTCTGTTTAAAGGGAGGGAAGGAAAGAAAGATCAGCATTGTGATAGTCTTTTTACAGTTTTTAAAGGGTGCATTAGAAGGCTATGAACAATGTATTTTTGTAACTAACTAAATAATTTTTGATGAAAATACTAGACATCAAAACATAAACTTTACAAAGTAAAACCAGACTTGGCTAATTAGGAATAGAGGTATTGGGTAAAAATAGAAGGAATAGAGTTACATGAGTATTACAAAATTTAAAAACACTCCCAGCTCTAACTGTGTGATAGAATTGCAGAGACACACACGTGTACATACACCAAAAAAGAGAAGACGGGACTATGGGAAAATGTAAGAGAAACTTTATGGCAACTGGAACGCTTGCTATTAGAACTGATGTTCGGGTTTTTTGGGTGTTCGGTTTGCTCGTACCGCAAGCAACAGTCCATGCAGTGCTGTTCCCATGTGCAGTGCAGCTGCTTTCTTCCTCAGCACGCTTTGGTGTAGTGTTAGTGAGGGTGCCTGAAGTAAGAAACACTGAGCAAAGGAGTGCAGAAGCCAGTTCCGTGGATTTGACGTGTGCTTGGTAACAGCCCTACCAGGCAGAGCATTGCAGCTGCTTCAGACAATAAGGAGAAGGGCTGTGCAAGTTGCCTCTGTTCTTTGAGTCTGTTCATGCAGGCTGAATTAGCCAGAGTGAATTCATCCTTCTAGCACTGGGCAGTGTCGTGTAGGCAACTTCAAGCCAATTTGTGATACTTGGTGTCTGTGCCCTTGTGCCCCAAGCAAGCTGTTGTCATGGGCAATTTGGAAAGCTTCTCGGAAAAAGGGGATTAAAAGATAACTCACTTTTTTTAAGTTAAAATGGTCACAGTGCATGTCCTTGGACTGTCGCAGGGCTACATGGCTCTTATGAAAGAAGATGGCGTACCCGATGACATGAAAGGCAAAGACAAGATTGTATTTGGAAACATTCACCAGATTTATGACTGGCACAGAGAGTACGTATTAACTTGAAAACCATCTGCTGAACAATTCTACCTAAAAATGCTAGACTGACTTTAAGAATTTTTTTTTTTCCTCAAATGTTGAGATACAAGGTGCTTTGAATTGTAGACACTGTAGATTCAGCTTACAAATGTCAGTATGAATATTTGTTTTAAACAAGGATGCTTATATGCAGCAAGTGCTTCAACTGAGAATCTATAGTATGGATAGTATTATGTACAGAAGTGAATATGTTCTTTGAGACTTTGTTTTCAAAAACGCTTCCTCTAAGAATATAGTCTAAAAAATTTGTTAGAGGTTATCATGGCAACATGAGCACCTCAAGCATTCAGACTATTAAGGAGAAAAGTTTCAATCAATATATAAAATTAAAGAATTTTATTAATGAACACCAGTATTTTTTCATCTTGACATGGATTCAGTCCTTTTGGAACCCTAGATTAAAATATTACACTGTTAACATTGTCATTCTGGACGTACATTGATATCCAGAGCTGCTGATAGGGGACACAAGGTGGACCTTGCAGTCAGACCACTTTGCCTTGCAATTACCTGATGCTATAGTGTGTGCTATCAGAAAAAGTATTTATTCTGTCTGTGTTCAGCTTCTTTTTAGGAGAGTTGGAGAAGTGCCTTGAAGATCCAGAAAAGCTGGGATCCCTGTTTGTTAAGCATGTAAGTGCAAACATCTTTGTTGGCAAACCCCTGTTGCTGCTACTGACCAACATGTTTGATTATTAAGGATTTATCTGTGGCACAACACTGTTACTAAAGAGGTATAAAATATTCTTCACTGTAAGAGGTGGAGAGATACCTTATAAGAGCTTATATGCAGTTTTTGTCCCCAGTATCTTCCTGTGGAGTGAAAATAGGAATGAGGGCCCCATTTCTCGATTCAGGTCCAGTTCTGTGGAAGGGAATTGTCATTTCATATGACACCTGCCATCTAATCCCTAGTATACATGCAGTACCATGGAATATAGGAAACAAAAATAGGAGAGATGCTCATTCTTCTTTCTTGTTTCAGTGCATTCTAGTTGTGTATCCTTCTGTATCCCTCCCCACTGAGTAGTGGTTGAGATTCCTCCCTCTTTATTTGGGGAAGAAACTGAGAGTGCCAGAAATTCATTATGTTTCATTTTAGTTCAACACAGTACCTTTTATATAGCTTTATAAAGGTCCCTGGTTTTCCACTTCTGTTTATTAAAAGGAATGATACATGTGGATATTGTAACACTTCAGAAGGAAATCCGATGAACTGGTTACCTAGAAACTAGATATCAAAATTCAGGACACATCGGACATGCCACTAATCAGTCATTTTGGTGTCTCTTTATGTAGAAATACAATTTAATATCTGAGATGAGGTCTCAAGGTACTGCAAATCATGCAAAACAGCAGAAGGGAACCTCGCCTGCTAAATGTGATCATTTGCACAAGTATGCAAAGACTGAAGACAGACTGGATTAAAACAGATTTAATGGGTTTCAGATTTTCCCTGCGGTCTCTGCTTGAAGTCAACACCAGGGTAGAAAAAGACCACAGAACCAAACATTAATGGAGCAGACAGTAACACTGGAAGCCAGGCCTAATTTCTGGACTGATGATGAGGAATGAGCCATTTCATTTCTGAGGGATTATTTAAAAAAAAAAAAAAAAAAAAAAAAACAGAAAACCAAAACAAAGCAAAAAAAAAAAACGGCATGGGGAAAGAGGACAATTCTGGCACTGGTAAAATGGGGAACCTGGAGGAAGTCTCTCCCCCTGTTTCTTATTGATATATTACTTTCTCCTGGTATATGTGTTAACTGAGTTATCTTTGAAAGGCACCCTCACCACTCCAGATGGAAAGGCAAGCTGTGATGCTATTAAAATGTCCTCTAGCAAAACCCTGACTATCAGCTAGAACATGACAATTCAGTTTCTGCTCTTAATCTATGTTCTGTGTCCTTTTCAATCTCTGTCTTATTACTTCCTTTTTTTGCTTTCTGTTTGTCTTCACTGGTCAGTATTCCATAAGTCTCTGAGCAGCAAAGCCTCTAATGGCAAACCAATCCTAGCAAAATTATAAGAAAAGTTTTGGAGTAGGTAGTAGACATATATGGTACGTCTGTTTCTTAAGCAGCAAGGTCAGTAATCAAGAATTAATCTGAAGTTTTGCTCTCTCTCTTTTTCTTTGTTGCCTTGGTGTTAAGAGCACGTGCACAAAATACAGAATCAAAATCAGAATGAAAAAATATTAACACCGCCATTTCTAGGCTATGTCACTTACATCCCCACTCAAACTCCAATAGGACAGCTAATACTAAATAGAAGACTTGAGAGATCTCCCCTAACTGAACAGGAGGAGGTCATTAATATATTAGAATAATAATAAGATTATTAAAATTAAGTAAAAAATATTATCTTTCAAAGGCTTCATCCATTGCTCTTGCTAAAAGAAAAAGATAACTTTTCTTTTAACTTTCCCTCAAAAGGACCAGTTTAAGTTCATACTTTTGAACAGCTGTGCTTCTTAAAATAATAGTCCGTTTCAAGCTGGCATGTTTTTTTTCTTGATGATGATGTATCATTCTGTATCTTTCTTCTTCTAGGAGAGAAGGTTGCACATGTACATAGTTTACTGCCAAAACAAACCAAAGTCTGAGCACATCGTCTCAGAATACATTGATACGTTTTTTGAGGTGAGTTCCTGAGGTAGGATATATGCAAGGTGAAGGGCATGTACAAATCATAAGCATTATAAGATCTGTTGACCAAAACAAACAAACAAAAAAATCAACCCTGCACCAAAAAAAGAAGCCAAATCAAAAAAAAAAAAAAAAAAAAGAACACCCCCATTCTCCCCCCAAAAAAGGCAGCACATATCATTTTTACTGTTTTAAATTATAATTTCTTGCCATTTCTGTACTCTTTTCTCAAGTCTGATACAGGCTCCTACAGATGTGTTAGAGTCTAGGGGAAGAAATCTAAAGTTTAGGTATAAGATACTAATTCATTAGTAGAGTCTCATCCTTCTAGGCCTAGCCCAGACAGTTAACAGTGCATATTATATGAAGTGACAATTATGGATGAGCAAAGATCGGTGTTGAAAATAGACTATATACAACCTGTGATTGAAAAATTACATTTCACTATACAATCTGTTAAAAAAAAAATACGGAAGATGCTTGGAGAGGGGAATACCTTGGGAACAAAGCTGATACAGGATAAGAGGAAGGACTCCAGCTTTTGCTAGCTGAAGATTAGATTCCGCTCTGACTGTTGCCAGTGCCTACTCTGATAGCCATCAATAGCGATATATCCTGCTATGTTTCTAACTCAACAAAACAGAGTTGTTTGTAGCAAAAAAAATATTTGTTGTACAACCCTCAGGATCTAAAGCAACGCCTGGGCCACAGACTTCAGCTCACGGACTTGCTAATAAAACCTGTGCAGAGAATTATGAAATACCAGCTGTTACTAAAGGTAAAGTGATGTCGAGATGAATGATTTAATATAAGTCCTAATGGATGTGTTTTCTTTTTAAAATATTGCTGATGCTTTTTCACCCTTCTCCCAAACAGAACCCAGATTTGTAAGCAATGTCATATGATTATTTTCTGAGCATATTCAGGTAGCTATAAAAATTGCAGTAAATAGCTTGGGCAGAATTTTGCTTTTTCTTATAACAGTTAAAGACCAATTGAACTCAAGTCAGTGACATGGAAATGTTCAGAATTTGTACCAATGTCATATGAAGGGGAGAGGGATCTCCCAACTGTTTTCAGATGTAAATGTGATATGAGTTATTGGGACTCGTCCCAACATTTCCATGTACATATGCAACCATTTTAATATCACATAAATGTTTACTGAAGAGCAACTCTATGTATCACAGAGGTCATTGCCTTAATATACGTTCTTGTATGAGCTAAATCAAAATAGTGAATAAATATTTAGAAACAAGAGGGGGAAAGCACTGCAGCAAGAAGCTTTAAAAAGAAAATTTTTCTATGTGTCTTCTGCAGTCTGTCATTCTCTGACAGAAGGATAGCAAATTCAGATTTTCTAAGATTTCTCTTTGCTGATTAACGAGAAAAGAACTCATTATTGTTTTTTTCCTTTTTCAGGACTTCCTCAAATATTCTAAAAAAGCTAATCTTGACACAACAGAACTAGAGGTACTTGAGACATTTTCTCTTCATGATTTGAATGGTCTTTACTCTGAACTTCTTTTGTTTTGACAGTCACTTTCCTTTTCTGATCTTCTTGGTAATGTGATAATGAGTGTTTACTTTTCACATCTCTGTTTTAAAGCAACCATAGCAAATGAAACAAAATGTTATGCTGCTAACTCATTTGGAAAATAAAGCTTTGACTTTTTATTTGTCTTGAACAGAGAGCTGTAGAGGTCATGTGTATAGTACCAAAACGGTGTAATGACATGATGAATGTTGGCCGCCTGCAAGGATTTGATGTAAGTTGGCTGAGGTTTTGTTTAGAGTTTTTGTCAGGTCCTCTAGAAATTAACTGTTAATGTTGTGAAGAGAAACGAGGTAGCATGCTCCCTCACTATCCGGTCAGCTGGTGCAAAAAACAGTGAAGGAAAAAATCAAGTCTTAGCCCAGCCAAGGACTTGATCTGGGGAAACTTTACCTGTTGTGTCACTCGCACTAGGTAAGTCCTCCTGCAAAACCTAGGAAGTGCTGGTGTTATTACAATTCCCTTATTGACTAATGACTTGCAAAACAGTGAAGTGGTGTTATCAGCAGGTGAGCAGACCTGACTTCGGTAGTGTAGACAAAGGAGTTGCTAAAGTCAGGAAAGTACCTGAGGCAACTGTAGCCTTTCTCCTTGCTTTGCGAAGTCTAGAAGAGATGGAATTTGGCTGCTGAAGCAGTATGCATCAGCCAGACCGTAGTCACATGTTCTACTTGCAAAGCCCTTTCTGCGCTGTGTTGCAGGTATGAACTTGAATTCTTCCCCTTTTCGGCACCCTGGAAGGCACGGGAAGAATATATGAGTCCCTGGGAGTTACTGAGAATAGAGAGGTGAAAGCCTTAGTGTTACAAGCCTCAGACTGAAAGGAGTATGAATGGAAAAGGGTAGAGTGGATTTGGGGGGGGGGGGATTTTGCTTGATAATGTTTGTTTTCTGAGAAAGGGCACAAGAATGTCCTTTTTATAGGAGGATTAATGAGTATTTCGTGGCCAGCGGCCCTCAGAAGCTGGGAAATACACAGAGCTATTTTGGCACGAGCGTGTGGTCAAAAAGGTTGATTGGAGAAAGAAATGAAGAACTGCACTAAATGTGTTTCTGCTTGCCTCTGTGTTTAGGGTAAAATTGTAGCCCAGGGTAAGCTCCTGCTCCAGGACACGTTCTTGGTTACAGACCAGGACACGGGACTTCTGCCACGCTGCAAGGAGAGACGGGTCTTCCTGTTTGAGCAGATTGTCATTTTCAGTGAGCTGCTAGATAAAAAGAAAGGTTTCTCCATGCCCGGATTCTTGTTTAAAAACAGTATCAAGGTAACTGTTGTGTGTGTGAGTCTTTGCGTCCCCTGCACAAACTCTGCTAAGGTAACAGTTTCCAGTTCAGTGTGGAGTCCCTTGTGCCATGTAGATGCGCAATCGTAAAGCACAGTGAGGTGTCAGTCATTTCCTGAAATTACTTCCTATTAAATTTGTGCTCACTCTGACGACGGATGGAAATCCTTGGATCCCAGTACTCTGATGCTTCCCAGGTGAAGCATACCAAATCAGGTGTTCTTGTACAAAGCTGGACGAGCATTCGCGGAGAGTTTAGTCTTCAGCTGAGTGCTGTGTGTACAGCCTATTGCAAAGCCACTGAAAACAAAGATGGTAACTTTTTACGTATCCCTTCTTTCGAGTTTCAGCTGAAACCAGTCCGAATGCGTGGGTAACATTTGGAAGTAGTGCCACCTTCTTAGACACGTCAGCTCTTCCTCAAACAAAAAAAGCATTTACCTCCACTTCAAGCTTTCCCTGAAACAAAACCCGACAGCAGGGCCCACCAGCCCTCGTCGTGAAGCGTTTTAGGTGGACCCTGCTTCCTTTGGTTCACCTCGGTGCTCTGCCTGCCACCTGAGCATCCTGCTTAGCTCCGGCTGGGCAGCCTGTTCCGAGGCATTGCTGTATCTGCAGCAGAAGCCTTCGGTCTGGGCCAGTGGTAGAGCTCCATAGCAGGCTCAGCATTTTAAATAACACAAAGGGAGAGTGAGGGACAGTGGCCCGTACTGACCAACTAGAGATTGTTCAGGTACAGCACGTCAGTAAACTGGACACTAATCCTCTGTTTACTGTAATCCTTCATTTCGTGTTATTATTTTACTGAAGGAAAGAATGGTCATAATTTGAAGATATGATTCTGAGCTCCTAAGAAAGAGATTTTAGAGATACGTTTCTCATAAAATACATGAACCTAAATTTTTTTTTTTTTTTTTTTTTTTTTTTTTTCTCCATGAAGGTGAGTTGCCTTTCCCTGGAGGAAAATGTGGACAGCGATCCATGTAAATTTGCACTAACATCAAGAACGGGCGATGTCACAGAGACCTTTATTTTGCATTCTGCCAGTCCAGGAGTCCGCCAGTTATGGATCCACGAAATTAACCAAATTTTGGAAAACCAGCGCAACTTTTTAAATGGTAACTTACTTCCTCTCACTGAAAGTTCCTAATTGAAGGACTTCTCTCTCGTCTGTTGTTTTTTGGCTTGGGAATGTTTTGCAAGTTTCCTTTTTCCTGAGCTAATACAGAACAGTTGGGGGATATGTGCCGCATTTCTGCTTCGGAGCAGATGCTTGCATTTATTATAAGGGTGGTAGTCTGCATTTACATGGTGTTCTCTTGGTGAAATTTTCCAAATGTTTTGTAGGAGTGAATCAAGATTGGCACCATCCGTTGGGGTGGAGAGCTTGTGTACCCCTTTTAAGCAAATGCAAGCCTTTAAAGACTAAATCCAACTGGAATTCTAAGCATCTATTCAGAATATGTTTTGCTTCTGTTATATTGGTGGCCACTGTTGTCACATCTTACTGTGGCAACAGCATTCAGATTCTGCAGGAGAAAAGTAGAAGACAGTAGTGTCTGCTGTGGCGCTAGAAGGTTCTTGCTGTATTTTTGTATCCTTCGGTTGTGGCCCTCTTTTTTTTTTTTTTTTAAAAAAGGGCTGTAAGGGATGGAACAATGAGCTGAGAATTAGGAGTCACACCTGTGTTTTCCCCAGCCTGGCTGCTGACTGACAGTGTGATCCTAAAGGAAAATATTTCTCCCTGGTTTCAGATTTTTCATCTTTAACAGAGGTACTCATAGCAGATCGTGAAGGTGTGATACAGAAGAGTGACTTGAGGTCTACGGCACGTCCGGCCCTGCTAAGGGAATTTACCTTATTTGAACAGCACTCCCCCTCTTGCCAATAAACGCGTCTGTTTTAAACTGTTCCTGTCCCCTTTCCTGTCCTCCTTTCCCTGATCGCTTCCCCTCCCGCCCCTGTTGCAGCCTTGACGTCCCCGATCGAGTACCAGAGGAACCACAGTGGTGGTGGAGGCGGCAGCGGGACGGGCAGCGGTAACAGCAGCGGCCCCAGCAGCTGCAGTGGCATCCCCAGCTCCAGCCGTAGCCGGCCATCCCGGATCCCCCAGCCTGTCAGACACCATTCCCCAGTCCTGGTCTCCTCTGCAGCCTCGGCCCAAGCAGAGGCAGACAAGATGTCAGGTACGTCCATTCACAATCTCTCCCTGCCACACTACAACACCTCCTTAGAGACTGGCCTGAGCCAGCCAGACAGGCACCCTCCCAGTGCAGAACCGGACGGTGAGCAGATTCCCAAGATGAAAGTTATCGAAAGTCCCAGGAAGACAGCGGGAAACATTTCTGGCTCGGCTGATGGAGCCCAGAAAGACTCGCGTGGAAGCTCGGAGGACAGTCGGGCAAGAAACAGCATAGGATCGCTGACGCTTGGGAAGCCAAGGCCGGGAGCCATCTCACCAATGAACTCTCCTCTCTCCACGACTTTCCCTTCTCCTTTTGGCAAAGAAACCTTCCCACCCAGCAGCCCCCTGCAGAAGGGCTCCTTTTGGAGCTCCATCCCAGCCTCCCCTGCCAGCCGCCCTGGCTCCTTCACTTTCCCTGGGGACAGTGACTCCCTCCAGCGGCAGGTCCACCGCCACTCTTCACACAGCAAGGACACAGACCGCATGAGCACATGCTCCTCGACCAGCGAGCAGTCAGTTCACTCCACCCAGAGTAACGGGGTAAGAGCGGAGCACCTCTGTCCTGCGAGCTCTTCTAAAACCTTCCCGTGCTCCCTTTCTGTGCGTTGCCATCACTCTCCGTACTAACTTCTGGCTCTCCAGCGCTGTAACTGCTCTGAAATAATCAACTGTTCAAATACCTTCTGCACATTAAAAAAAAAAAAAAATAAAAAATTGTCTACCTCTCTGTGTATGTATACATACAGACACGGGTATGTATACAGACACAAAAGCAACTGCTAACATTAGGTGCAATTTCTGCCTCTGCTGAAAACATAGAGCACTGGGCTGATACTAACTTGCTCTCCTTGCTTTTTTCGTCTCTAATTTGAAGGCACATAATTAACATGCTGAAACGTGGCAGCCAGAGCACCTTGGGGTATGCGTTGCAGCCAGCACTTAAATCTGACTTCGAGATTTTGGCAGATTGCCTTGGGGCTTTTTTTCCCTTTCACGCACAAATCCGCCACCATTGTCCTGTTGAGTTTTAACTTCATGGAGACATCTACAGTACGTTCTCTGGGCTGCTTGATTTTTAATTTTTTTATTAATTTATTTTTTTTTCCCCTTCTCCTTTCAGCCTTAGTTGATGTACAACATTCTCTTTTTAATTCCTGTGTCTGACCAAGGAAGCTTCCTGCACTCCACTCAAAATAGACCAACAAAACCTAGCTAAAATAATCTTCCTTCTACTACAACCAAAACAAATAGCGGCTCCACTTGTCTTTTCTGCTTTGTAAGAAGAACTGATTTAGGGCATCTGGAGATTCAACCTTTTAGTATACACTTGGTGTGCTTGTGCAGAAACCTGGGGTATCAGCAGAATCCACAATCTCTGTAATAACGTCCACCAAGAAATGCAACACAGCAATCACAGGGGCATGTGCAAATATAAAGCAAAAGTTTCAAGGCACTTGCCATGGATGTGGTAGGCAGGCTATGGTGCCTTTCTTTTTAAACTCACGTTTGATTTTTCTCTTACTAAGTATTGTGTTCACAAATGTTTGTTTTTCCACTCTCTCACAAATAGTATGCGATATCAATTTTGCAAATCACCTAACTTGCCGGACCTTTTTTAAATGCATGCATTTCTTTATAGAACTGTTTAACACACGTAGCTTTCTTGACTTCTTAGTTCTTACACTTACTTTTATGATAGCTTCAGAAGAAAAAATTATGCTTTGCATGTATTGTATTTTTATACCGATCTTCCTTCAGCTTTTCATTTGTTTTAGTTCTGTCTTGTGTTTATCTCCAGTCTAGAAAAATGTGATGCTGGTATAGTATCTGGGATGATTTGAGTATTTTGCAATTACTGCACAGTATGCAAATCAAGATGGTGGTACATTTTATATGCAGAGAAGACTTGTTTAGTATTAATTGGTGTCGTTCCATTAAAAAAAGAGGGAGAGTTGGGGTGGCACTGAGTTTTCAAAACGTTTGAATTTTGATACTGTCTCAGCGAAGACACAATTAATTGGTTTTATCTTATTGTAAAACATAATATCTGAATGCATGCCTTGTGCTTCACAACTATGTTTCTTTTAGTTTGGTAATTGAGATGGGTCATAATTCTTCATTTATAACCTCATTTCTAGACCATACTTTAGCAGGACTCCACACCACATTCAACAGGCTAGAGAAAATTGTGAAGGTTTAATTTGATTCAACCATTTGTGTGTGTACATTTATATGCATGTATGGTTGAGGTTGGTTAGTTATGGAAAAGATACTTTTAAGAAGATGACAAAGGAATTGGTTTTGCTAATATTTCAGGAATATGGGAGGAATTTTTAATATTTTGATTGTAGTTCCTTCTCTGGGGGAACTGCAGAACTTGCAGTAGAAAAACATAAACTATGCAAGAATAATTACTTCCTTGCAAGGTAAAAGAAACGGCTGTCTTTCTGTGGTGAGAATAAATTTTGATATAAACACATTCGCAAGAATGTTTGTCACTTACTAGTTACCAGACACTTGTTTATTTAACAGACCTATCTGTCCATGTTGAAAATAAGTAATATTCAGAGTTTAATACGATCCTTCAAGACTTAACTAATAAAAAGAAATGTTATGTTACAGGAAGTTCAGTCCTGCACTTATACACATTCTGCTGTATGCTAAGAAACAGTATATTCCGGAGTAGTGTGTGGGACAAGGTTTGGGGCTTAGGTTGGTTTTGGAACTTCAGCGTTCCCCTCATCTCCCCCTGTAAGTCTAACAGAAGGAGTTAACAAAAGCAGCTTTCTCTGAATAGAATTTTTTCATCTCGCTGAAAGAATCTACCAAATTGTAATCTTAATTGAAACGATGACTGAAAATTAGATTGTTTTTTTTTTTGTTCTGCTATTCCCAGTTTGCATAAATCATGGAAGGGGCTTGCTAATGCAAAAGTCCATGCAGACAGCTCTGTAAGCCAGAAAAAATGAGTTCTCCCATTGGAAATACAGCATCTTGAATTAACATAAATATCCTTTAGTGAAGGAGTAATCTGGGATGAGATCTTTCTCTCTATGGTAGCATTTGCTTCATCGTCGTAATAGGGGAAAAAAAGATAGAACGGATTTGAACCATCCAGTTGAACGAAATAATACCAGCTAGAATAAAATGTACAGACTGACTGGAAACCCAAGCATCAATTTGCTGAACATGCTATGAATGAGTAATCCAAGACTGTTCCTTTCCAAATGTCTCGGTTTCTCGGCCAGAGCACTCGTAGGGAAGCACAAGCACCAAGAGATGGAGTGACTTGTTCAAGGCCATGAGCAGATTGCAAGAGAAGGTGGTTTTCAGGGCTGTCAGTGTACCGTGCTGTCCACTGACCGCCACTTCATCCCCTCAACACTGAAGGGTGAAATATCTGACGCTGTTTTAATCCTGTGTGCCGAGCTTTCCACTCGCTGCTAGCACATACGTGGTGCTAACACGTGGTTATGCCATAAAAGCAATAGTATTCTCCAGCTACAGCTGGGTACTGATCTCCTCCTTCAACCCAGCTACTACTAAGCGGTAGTGAGCCCTTGCTGGTAGTGAGCTGAAACAGCTTGAAGTAAAAACAGAGACAAAAGACAGGCACGCACACATACATGCCTCATGCCACGACATTAATAGGTCGTCCACTTTGGTTTTAACTCGTTTCAAGAAGGAAATAGCTTATTTAAGGAACTAGGTTGCGTAGTCTGAGAATAGATTTCACATTTCCATTTATTAAACCTCGTATGAGAAATGCAGGCAAATGGACAAAATGAGTCTTACTTTTAAAAAATAATAATTGCCGGTGGGTTCATGGCCATGAGAAGGCGTTTTGTTCTGAAAAGTATATTAAAAGTGACTTTTAATATACACCTGATCAGCCATAATTAGGTTTCTGCAAATGATGAACATTTGTGAACACTAGTTGAAAGTGCGTGATAAACAGCTAACAATACTCAGCTTTCGTAGTCACTAATCAGTTAGAAGTGAGATTTCTAGCTTTATTTTGATAGTTCAGTGGACCTGTTTTGCCCAACAAATGAATAATTTCTTATTTCAATAATGTACCTCATCCTGTGCATTTAAAGGAATAAACCTGATCATACATATTCAACCAGGGATGAGTCTTGCGGTTTTGAGACACAGTCAAAAACCTAATTTGTTCTTTTGTACCTTGTCATGTTTTGTGAGCAAAAGGCTGGTGCAGAGATCTGACAAAATAGTGCTAGGAAAGACTGTACGTGTTTTTTGTTGTTGTAATTTCCAGTGTTCGAGGTAACGATTATGATTCTGAAACTGCACCTGTAAAACCATGAAAAGCTGTCCTATGTGCTGTACTGTAGTTTTATAGCCTGATAAAGACATGAGGTTCAGTGTCTAATGCTTGCAAGGAAGGCCAGTTGAGAACTGTGTATAAACTCTCAGTTAAAGGAAGTAATCTTGAGTAAAAGTAATGGGAATAAATTTCTACAGCAGCTGTACATGAAGGTATTCAAAGATCAAATGAATTTGCGAAAGACA
Organism: Tyto alba; assembly: GCF_018691265.1. Classification (NCBI taxonomy): domain Eukaryota; kingdom Metazoa; phylum Chordata; class Aves; order Strigiformes; family Tytonidae; genus Tyto; species Tyto alba. The sequence goes on along the minus strand of NW_024881324.1, from coordinate 24,760,390 downwards.
GACACAGGCAGCTTTAAAAGATAAATTGTAGCTCTTTTCTTTGAATACAGCTTAAGGTATATGTATTATGCAGGTGACACAGCAGGCCAAGAACAGCCTGTCTTCTTCAAGAACATTAAACTTTACTCTTCCCTCCCCCCCCCCTTCTCTTTCTGCTTCCAATTGACACTTGCAGAGTGAAAGTAGCAGCAGTAGCAATATCTCCACCATGCTGGTGACACACGATTACACGGCAGTGAAGGAGGATGAGATAAATGTCTACCAAGGAGAGGTCGTGCAGATTCTAGCCAGCAACCAACAGAACATGTTTTTGGTGTTCAGAGCCGCCACTGATCAGTGCCCCGCAGCCGAGGGCTGGATTCCCGGCTATGTCTTGGGGCATACCAGTGCAGTCATCATTGACAACCCTGATGGAACCATCAAGTGAGTGCCTGGGTGTGTGTGGAAGGGGAGGAGGAAGAAGAGCTTCCAATTTAGGCAGGGCTTTGAACCTTTAAAATCAAAAGTTGATGTGATCTTTGAGAAATAAGCGGTCAGCAAGCAGAACAAGCCCTTGAGAGGTCCCTTAGCAAGCTTCAAAATACAAGCTAAAAAAAAAGAGCCCAGAAGCACATATTCTTTATTTAAAAGCTGTAGCAGTACAATCTTCTGGGAAGAGGTGATGAAAGAATATCTGATCTAAGAGCAGCAATAGTTACTGGTTTAATTAATAGAACTAGTTTTCAGGCTAGACATCTTTGTTTAGGAAAAGTCCGGGAATGTTTGTTGCCAGAGAAACAAGAATTCAGAGTTCTAGATCTCTACTTGGAGCCACCAACGTATTGAAAAGGACTGGCTGTGCTAGGAAGACCTCTCTCAGATCTGCAATTGGAGAAATTACATCTAAGTTCTTAGCACTGTAGCTTTATGCAAAGCTTATATAGGCTTCATATAGGTACAGATTTCATACTGATCATTTCTAAGTTTGATTGACAGCTTGTATTTTCAGATAGAAAGCTTACTGTTTGAGTAATGATTTCAAGAAATAGTGAACTACAGACTAATCTGACTAGCTTGCTTACAGTTTTAACCAAGGGTAGCATCTCTTATGGCATATTTAATGTCTTTCATTTCAATATACTTTAACACAATGAAATAACATTTTTACGTACTTTTCCAATGCCATTTGAAACTAGGGAGTATAACACATAACCTGGAGTTGGAAAAAAATTGATCAAGGTTTCATGTTCTGTATTCAGGAAGTCAACGTCTTGGCACACAGCACTCCGTTTAAGGAAGAAATCTGAGAAAAAAGATAAAGACGGCAAAAGGGAAGGCAAGCTAGAAAACGGTTACCGCAAATCCCGAGAAGGACTTGCCAACAAGGTTTCTGTAAAGGTAATGGTTACAAAGATGGAGTAGTTTCCAAAAGAGCTTGTGTTGGGAATTCTTTAAAAGTAGCTTCCATCAGAATTTCGCATGAAGGAATTAGAGGCAACGAGCAGTGTTTTTAGTGGACAGCGTTTGCCAAATCTGAAGAGAGGAAGATATAATCTCTGAGCCTGTGAATATCAGCATACTGCAGAAAGAGTAGAATGGTGCAGAAATTCCAGTGTTCAGATGTTTCTTGGACCTTTGTGGGTACAGCTAACTTCAGCCCATCGCTGTGCTTTGTTTTCTACCATTCTTTAAGTTGTTATAAGGTTATCAAGACATTAATTTTTTTAATCTCTCCTTTCCAGCTTCTCAACCCCAATTACATTTATGATGGTAAGTTGCTTTCATTTTTAAAAGTTGCAGTAAATATAATCTGATTAAGACGTTATTCACTTCGTTTAAATTTGGTTGATGTGATTTATGTCAGCAGGAACTGGGTGGTTTTTGTCAAAATATACATAGGCTCTTTTTGGATAAAGGAGACAGCTAATGAAATAAGTCATATTTATTTTTTTAAGATGCAAGGAACGTATTTTTGTTCACAAGTCCAAAACAACATAAAACACGAGGACCATATGACATGTTCTTAGCTGAGCGCATCTTTAAATACCTTTCACTGTAGGGTTTCCTTAGCTTGCCGTGAACACGGTGTTTGGTTCACCATGGTAGACTTCAGGGTCATCCATGGCATAGCAGTATTGTTGTATCCAAGTTCATGCAGAGAAAAATTCACTAGACCTGCAGAGCCCCCAGCAAGTGGCCTAACCATGCTCCGAGGGTAGAGGGATAGATACACCTTGGAAATTTAAAAGACCATACTACTTTGTCTAATATAAAAGTGAGAGTGCATGCAATAGAAAAACAAATTAATTAACTTCAAATGACATCACGCCATTACTTTTCTTGTTCCAGTTCCCCCAGAGTTTATAATACCATTGAGTGAGGTAACATGTGAGACAGGAGAGACCATCGTGCTTAGGTGTAAAGTCTGTGGTCGCCCCAAGGCTTCGGTTACTTGGAAAGGTCCTGATCATAACACACTGAGCAATGACGGTCATCACAGCATTTCGTACAGGTACAGTAATTCCTGTAATGTTCAGTAGGAACTGCTGAAACTTTTATTTTCTATTTGCGCCCTTGGTGCAGGATAGCTTTTGGCTTTGAGGCATAAATACATGGTTGCCCTCGGACAGAAGTATTTCCCAGCTGAGATTTTCTGGGAATGTTGTGTAACTTCTACGTGTGGGCTGGGGTACCCAAATGTCATATCCAGTTGATTTTTGAAAACAAAAGAAAATTCAGCTGGTGCTTCTGATCAGCTATTGCAGAAGCCGTTGTCGTTCATCTCGCTGACCTCGTGCTTGAACCAGAACGGTGTGTTGTGACCTGCCATCCCGCCAGTCCCTTATTTCCATTAGTAGCATGCCATCACTTGTGAGGAAAGTGACTGCTTTGAGATCACACAACAGTATTTTGCAGAGAAAAGCCTCTGGTTCTTACTGACACGGCAGTGTCACTGTCTTCATCGATGGAGCGTGGAAATGAACATTTTTGTCTGATTTTAGCTTTGCTGTGATAGAACTCAACAGACTAACTGGTAACTCAAACACCTGCTTAATAAGAGAAGCTGCTGTATTTTGGAATGTGAAACGGCATGTTAGAAAAGGTTTTTTGCTGAAAAGCATTCTTTTATGTACAGAAAATGTTGTTTAATGAGTAACTTCAGTGTGAAGAAATGTCTCATCAGTGAATTATGCTTTCAGTTCAGAACAAAGGGTTCTTTTTGTGAAAACTTTCTCAGTAATAGATAGAAGAGTATGTCATCTTCTCAGAGGTTGAGTAGTATAGCCCAACATACCTGCAAACTTGATGACGTGATACCGTTCTTTACCTCCTGCTGCTGCTTTTTCCTTTTCACTGTGTATAATTTTTTTTTTATGGGGAGACCGAGGCATAGCTTTGCTACTGCATCCAGGACTGTTGTGAGATAAGTAAGAGTTAGATTTGCTATGTTTAATTCACTGTGATTCATTACTGTTACAGAATTATATCCAGGAAATCACGTTGGCTGTGGCTGACAGATTTTTAGAAATAATTGTGAAATTTTCTTTGAGCTGGGAGGCAGGGGTGGGGTCATCTTCCTGTGTTCCTAAAATTTACATTCTTTTTTTTTTCCCTGAAATTAAGTTGTATGGTGAAGACTGTGGCCAATAGGTTTTGTTTCAGTCAGTCAAATGACTTGCAGTAACTGGGATGGATCCAAAGGAAAGCAGTAAGAATGGTAGAAAATCTTAAAAATATGCCTTATTGTGAAAGAATAACACAATGTTAGGGTTGTTGCGAGCCTAGAGGTGAAAAGTGTAGGGAGGACTTGCCAAGCATTCACATTTGTAAGAGACTTTTGCAAATAAAATTATCTGCTGTTCATGTCCATGGCAGGTGTTCAGAAAAAAAAAAAAAAAAAAAGTACTAGAAATTCATTGCAAAGAGGAAGATTTAAGTAGACATTTAAAGACAAACCATCAAACAAAAAAGGTGGTTGAGCAGGGAGAAAGATGAGGAGGAGCCTGTAGAATCTTTCTCCTGTGGTCTTACAGACCTTATTGCTGTTTCTGCCCTGGAGCAGATGGAGAAACTTAAGTTCTTTTTAGCTTCCTCCCATCCTCATTCTCCCAGAATCTGAGGTCTCCAAAGTTGTGGTGAGGTGTGCCTTTTGCATTGAAGGGGGGGAGCCCTCTCTTACAAGGGATGAATGCTCTGAAAGTACAAACGTTAGATCAGCTTCTACATGCTGGGACTCAGAGATGGAAACTAACCTTTGAGAAAGAACAATGATGGGTGGTTGTCTTGGTACGGCTTCTCCTGATTTGAAGGAAGTCGAGGAAGCAGGAAGAAACAGGGGAAGCATTTAATTTTCAAACACAGTGGAGCCTGTGACATGCTGAGACAGTGTCAGTGAGGATGTTTTCGTAATAGTCTGTAGGACATTCCAAGATACTTGATGGACACAAAGTGTTCAAATTGTGGTAGATGCTTCAGAAACGCCAGGGACAGAGTTAGTAATGTTTGTCCAGAGAGAGATAGGAGCTGGAGAATAAGAAATATTAACGGTATCAATCTAACTTTGTCTGATTTCCATGGCTTAAGGTTTGTAAAATTAATATAAAGTTTGTAAAATGTAAATATGTTTTTATGTAAAAATGTAAATATTTTACATAAAAATGTAAAATGAATAACAGATGCCACTGTGTTTCCCAGTGACTTAGGAGAGGCTTCACTGAAAATCATTGGCGTCACTGCAGAAGACGATGGTATCTATACATGTATAGCTGCAAACGATATGGGTTCGGTTTCATCTTCTGCCAGTCTACGAGTTTTAGGTAGGCCTGTCTCTGCTTTTTTTTTTTTATTATTATTTTTTTTTTTTAATCTAATTACGTTCAAAGTGTCTGGTGCCCATAGTACAGGAAAAAGAAAACCCCAGCTCATGGGCATCCCTCTATTAAAGGAGTATTATAACAAACCTTTTCAGCTGTGATCTATTACTTGTTGCAGCAGGAATAGACGTGCTTTTAGGATGTAACCAATTAGAGGTTCATACAGACAAGATGCCTACACAGTGTGCGTTTGTTTAACTTGTCTGTCTATACTAGTTCAAACATACTGTGATAAAATCATATTTTATCATGTGCGTTCTTAGTTTAGTCTCAGTGAATGTTACTGTGCTAACATGTATAATTTCTGAAGTGTACAGATAAGAAAAGAGTAGCATTGCTCTGTATTTTAATATGCCCCTTTGCTTTAATGGTAAAGCCACAGTGTTTAGGAAGACATATAACTATTTATTGTCTTTGCATGATAAATCTACACTTAAATTACATTATTTCAATACCTGAAGTGAGGAAACCTGAATGTTTGTGAGAGAACGAAAAGGAAACCTGCAAAGATGGAAAATGCCTGTGTTTTGGAAGCAGACAGAAAAGGAGCAAAAAATGGTCTTTACTTGATGTGTTGGACAAAGTGATAACGTACAGTTTGTGTTTGTACATTCAGTTATTATTCTCTTAAGTGTTCAGCATCCTCCATTTTTAAAAATAGAGAAAACCCAGGGAGACGGCAAGATAGCAGGCTTTCTTACGTGCAGCTTATAACAATTGATGCTATCTGCGTCCTTTAAGGTATTAAAAGACCCATATGTTTATCCATTGGTCAGAATTAATTAATAGATTTTAGGTGGAATGGCTCTGTCTCAAATTGACCCGTATAAAATAAACTAAGGTATGAAGTGCTGCATTCTGTCTTTGTATGTCTGTCCCAGCTGATATCGGGACTGGTACAGTTGTCCCGAACCTCTCTAAAATATGTTTTTTCTTCCCTTTTTTTAAAAAAAAAAAAAAAGTTTTTCCTGGAGTGTTGAAACCAGACCGTGAAAAATATGTCCCTTCCAAAACCTCATCTGAAATTTTTGGGGGTTTATAATCGGTGCTGCCACTTTGAGCTCTGCCTGTTGGCAGCCACAGTAAGTGCCTTACAGCCGACATACTGGGGTGGTGATTATTCCTGGCTCTTCCTGCTCACCGACCCAAGGCAGCCAGTAGTTAAGCCTTAGGATGGGTGTGCTGCAATATAGAAAAGAGGCAGAAAATAAAATCTGGGGGGTTACACTAATGTTTCCTGAAAAATAGAGTTGTTGTTTTTTTTTTTTTTTTTTCAGGTAGCTGCTATACAGTCTGATCACTTTTTTTTTTTTTTTTTCCAGTGGCAGGTATATTGTTGAGACATAATGTAAGATACCTATTCTTTTTGCTGTTTCCTTCAGCTTGCCAAGGTTACTCATTCCTGTACAGACAGTTCCTACTGCACCCAAATTAGTTCCACTATAGAATTTGTTCTGCTGCATTGACTGGGCTGCTTTCATGTGTAATCCAGTTTGTCTTGCTGCCACCCTGTGTCATGTGGGGATTAACAGGACAGGGTGATTCCACTGATAGTATCTTAGCCAAGGAAACTTTTCCAGTCAGGGGAGTAAAAAGCTCTTGATGAACAAGAATCAGTGTGAAACTGTGCTTTAAGGAACTAGCATAATGAGTGTCCTTCCTACACCAGTACGGAAGCCCAAAACGGTGACTTGGCCAGAATCAGAGATACAGACATCTTGTAGACTAAACTGCCATCTTTCAGCCATAGTCCTTGGTCTTACTGACCTTGTCCAAAAGCAAGTGTTCACTTCTCAGTCAAAACTAAAACAGAATTTGGTATGTCTTAGTTGCTTTGCAACTAGACTCCAAAAGACAGTCAGCCCTTCTACTCAGCTCTACCAATACTTTTACAAAGAAGTTATTCACCCCAGTTTTTCTGGGGCCATCCTACCCTTCATTTCCCCAGGCCATAAGAGCAAATTGAAAACTCTATGGCTGTAGCACAAAGGGAGGTTTCAACATCAAACCATGAAGTCTCTTTCAGTCCTTTGGACTTGAAGGGCTTGCCATTTGATTGTAGTCAATTCTTGTGCAAAGAGTAAAAAATACTCTTTACCTCCTGTTGCTGTGGTAGTCCTTATAAACCATCAGTTAAGTAGTTGATTACGGAAAACATTTTCTTTGCGTTGCTAGAGGCTGGACAATATGAGGCTGTGAGTTGCTTTTCAATCTGAACACATTCAGCTGCAAAAGAAAGATAGGGGCCAGTCTGTCTGAGGCAAATTCTTCCTGAAATCTATTCCCAAACCGAATATGAAGTCCAAATATGTCTCCTTCTGCAAACATCTGAAACAAAACATTGGTTATAATGACAACAATTTAGTCCTGAGAGGATTTGAGTATATTAAATTTTGTCCATACTGTCCTCTTTTTTTGTAGGTCCTGGAAGTGATGGGATCATGGTAATCTGGAAAGACAACTTTGATTCCCTCTATAGTGAAGTGGCTGAGCTTGGCAGGTGCGTCCTGTGTGCTGATCTCCAAAGCTGTCTATGTCAAAATATTAACTTCTCTTTCAAAAAATTAAATTCTCTGTGAAAAATACTTAGCATATGAGCCTGAAAGGCCAAAATTAAGTTGGATGAAATAAAAATGAGGAAGTGAAAATTTTACCAGCACTAGATGGCACTGCACAAATGGAATTTATTTAGTCTGAAGTGGTATCACAGATTAAGGGGGGTTTTTTTGAGCATGCCTTACAGTGACTGATGCTGCTTCTGTAGTGAAGCTCTCCTAAAACTTTTTGTTTAGGGTATGAAAATTACAGGCTGAAAAAGTCTGAAAATGCGCAAAATAAGTCATGTAAGAACATACATTTGTCCAGCTTAATTATGACCTTTGAAAGCTGGATACTACTCTGACTTGAGTTCTCTGCAAATACGATCAAACAGATTTCTATCAGGAGATAATTATTTATACAGATGAATTTTGTAGAAGATGAATGCACTGGCAACTCTTCTTTATGTCCAGAAACTGCTCTGTGCGGGTAGCTTATCAGAGATCTAAAATTAGATCTCTTACAGAATATCTTTCAAGGTAAAAGTACGTCCTTAATGCATGTCTCGGTTAATTCTTTCCTTTCCATATTGTATTCTAGGGGCAGATTTTCTGTCGTTAAGAAGTGTGACCAGAAGGGAACCAAGCGAGCAGTAGCCACTAAGTTTGTGAATAAGAAGTTGATGAAGCGAGACCAGGTTACCCATGAACTTGGAGTCATGCAGAATCTCCAGCATCCCCAGCTCATTGGCCTTCTCGATACTTTTGAGACCTCCACCAACTACATACTAGTGTTAGAAATGTGTGTGGACTCTAACGTTACCTGTAAAATGCAAACTCTACAGCTGACTTTTTGGGGCATTTATAGCGGTTTATGAATAAGAAACTTTAAAATCGCACAGAAGTTTGGAAACACTTAAGTAAAATATTGCAGTTATAGAATGCTGTTATTAAACTGTTGAGTTTAATACTCAGAAGGAAGCAAGTTGAGTTATTAAACGGGTATGTGGATGATTATTTTAGTCGGAAGGTCCAGGAATTATTTTATGTCGAGTGGTTGCACAAGTGAATTACAAACATGGTGATCTGGTAGCTTGATATCAAATCTCCTCTTCATACCCTAGTCTTCTAGGTCTGCAGGCTACAGTTATTCCTGTAGTCTATGGCCTGTTAGGTTTTTCTTTCAGTTCTGAGATATGGATTAATCCATAATATAACCCTTGTAATTCCAATAGGGCTGACCAGGGTCGCCTTCTAGACTATGTCGTGCGATGGGGAAACCTCACAGAAGGGAAGATCAGACTCTACCTGGGAGAGATTCTGGAAGCTGTGCAGTATCTTCACAACTGCAGAATAGCACATTTGGACCTAAAGGTGAGGAGTGAATGGGATTCCTGGCTGTGTGCACTATTCCAGGCATAAAAACTTCCCTCTTCTGGGAAACTTGCAGCTGGGAACATAGAACTGTGAATTGCTTTGAGACTGTATGAAGGGTACGCGCCCGGGCTCCATCCCCAAATGCTTTAAATCAAAAGCAGAAACTTTGAATTCCCTGTGCTTTCTCCTTAAAGCTTGCTGGCCCTGTGTGGTCCTTTGTGCTGGGAATAATTGCTGACAGGAACAGTTTCGGTTTATTTCTATTTATTTAGCTGTTTATTTACTTTCTGAGAAGCTTGCAGCAGAAATCCATTTCTTTCTCAAGAAGCACAGAGTTTGTTGTGAAAGAGACTGCTTTTCCTCTGTTCCTGCAAATCTTTCTCATCTTTGCACTTTGAGGGAGGTGATACCTATGTGAATGGTACCTCTTTGGGCCTCTGTTCTACCCTTTAAATTTTACTTGAGCCACGAGTATTTGATACATTCTCATAGGAGAAGCTACATAAGAAGGTCTTAATGTGAATATTAATTAAAAACTTTACACTCTTTATTTTTTTCCCACCTCTATTTGAAAGATAAGGAATTTTAGCATCGACAAGCCTTCTTTGTAGGCAGAGTCTCTTTAGCCAAAAAGGGTCATAACGAGAAAAAGCAGAAAGAGCCTGCAACTTCCCTCCACATACTTGTGTTTTCCATCCACACCCAGTCTGGTCTGCATATCATGGAGACCCCAAATTTAATTTTTTTCTAGTGCTAGGTGGAGTTCACCAGTACTTTTTTCCAGTCTCAGGGTACATACAGGTGAACTAATTAAAAACTACATGTAGGTAAGTCACTCTCATTTTACTAAGATTACAACTACAGCAGCAGTAGCTTCAGAAATAAAAGCATAAAAATAATTCCACTTTCAGCTCACCTGTAGTGGGGCAGTTCTCTTGAAGCCAGGTGGATCCAACAGGATCTTCTGCCGCCATAGTCTCAAACAGTGCTTGACTTCCATCTGTATAGCTGTGTTACCTGAATGAATCAACAAGTAAAGCTGAATTCTGTTGAAAGCATCAAGAAAATTCTGACCAGGTCTTCCAGTCTTTCAATGCAAGAGTTCTGTTGTCTCTCTGTCATAAAGCAAATAGAGCAGTTGCTTTATTCATCCCCTATTTGTAATTGCTGCTCTTTAAGCTTAAGTTCCCCAACAGAGGTTCCTGTGAAACTTTGGAGAGCTGCTGTTATGAACATCGGCAGTATTATCTGGCAGAACTATATTTCCTCCAAAAATGATAGTGCCAGCAGCTAAAACACCTTCGTTGCATACTGTAGTTGGCAAGAAACTGCCTGCTGGTTGGTCTGGGGGAAGCCTTGGTGGGACTGCCTAGGAGCTTCGCAGAGCTGGCCTTCAGCAGTAATCCTGGCGGCTGTTTGTTACGTTCCTGAGCTGACAGCACTGGCTGGGCAGCAGTCATGTTGGAGCGTTAAATGTGTGTTAGACTGACGTGAAAAAAGGCGTTATAACTTTTGCTTTTATGTTTTCTAGCCTGAAAATATTTTGGTGGACCAGAGTTCCACTAAGCCAACAATAAAACTGGCTGACTTTGGAGACGCAGTCCAGCTCAATACCACGTATTATATCCACCATTTACTTGGAAACCCAGAGTTTGCAGCTCCTGAAATTATTCTTGGAAATCCTGTTTCCCTCACTTCAGATGTTTGGAGCATTGGAGTGCTCACATACGTCCTTCTTAGTGGCGTCTCTCCTTTCCTGGATGAAAGCGTAGAGGAAACTTGCCTGAATATTTGCCGCTTAGACTTTAGTTTCCCAGATGACTACTTCAAAGGAGTTAGCCAGAAGGCCAAAGATTTTGTATGCTTCCTACTTCAGGATGACCCAGCTAAGCGTCCCTCGGCTGCACTGGCCCTCCAGGAGCAATGGCTGCAGCTGGGGAATAGCAAAAGCGCTGACAGCATTGACATATCCAGACTGACTTCGTTCATTGAGCGGCGAAAACACCAGAATGATGTTCGACCCATCCGTAGCATTAAAAACTTCTTACAGAGCAGGCTCTTGCCAAGAGTTTGACCTTGCTTGAAGTTCTCTCTCATTCTCTTTCACCTGCCAATCAATCAGACTGGAGATGGACTCCTCCTGCCAATCAATCAGACTGGAGACGGACTCCTCCTGCCAATCGATCAGACTGGAGACGGACTCCTCCTTTCTGCCAATCAGCTGTTGACTTGAATTTTGAGGAAAGCAAACCCCGAGCCAACCAGCTGCCAGCGAATGTTCGTGTGCAAGCGCATTCCAGGGGGACCCGCGCGGGGTGGCGCCGGGGACTGGCGATGCAGACTTCACTGGGGTGGAGGATGATAGCACTGTACTCTGCAAAAAGCAGTCACAAGCGATACAGTACCAGTATTTTATTCAGGTTTCTGCAAAAAAAAAAAAAAAAAAAAAAAAAATAGTTTTTTTAATAAACAAGAGTTGAATTTTGCAAGTGAACTTAAATACCGTTTTCAAGATTTATTCAAGGAAGAAATGCCTATGTTCAAAGCACTGGTGTTAAACAAAAATGAAATCATGCCTGGAGAAGACTCACCAAAATGGCTGCCCGTGGATCCAGCCTCCATTTATAACATCTGGTTTTCACTTGGTCCTAGAGCTTTCCAGTTGCCTCGCCTGTATGTATCTCACGTAGCAGTGCACTGAGATCAGACTCTGCTTTTAAGTGCATCCAACCTCAAAGTTTTTGCATACAAATAGAATGAATTGTTTTGCTCTGATAAAATGTAGGCCTTACTTGTATATAGACTGTTACCTGCCTTTGGTCTGTAATTTTTTTCCCCCCCTCCCCTTATCCTTTTTTTCCCCTCCTTCCTAAATGGTGGTATACCACTGTGCGGGTCTTCAGTTTGGGTCAGTACTCACTGTCCTCTTAGAAAAGGACTTCGGGTTGGTGCCCAGCTTGCTGACCCGATTGTCAAGCAGTATACAGCAGGATGAAATACTGTAAATGCACTCATTTGGGATTTTGTTTTCTTTCATATCATGTGCAATGTTGTGGCTTTAACATTTTATGCAACTATTTATGAGGACCTCTGTTGTAACTGTAATAAATATATAGAAAAAGCACATACCTAGTACGGCGAGCTTTATGGTTTTGTTTGTGTGTTTGGGGTTTCTGGGTGGGCAGGGACAGGTGTGTTGTACCACACTGTCATTATTAGTTGAAGAGGAGGGTTAGCATAGAATTTAGTCAAGACTAGTCAGTTTTAAGGATTGTTCAAAAAAAAAAAAAAAAAAAGAAAAAAAGATTCGTATCCCAAATATCAAACAGATTAAGAAGTAGGGTGACACTTTTTAAGATTTATTATATTCAAAATGCCAAAGTCTGACTTTCCCAAAATCGGTCTCAACACTTACCACTTTTTAGAATTTTCAGATCTGTGTTTACTTCTTTCTGTGAAATGAACAAATGAATTTTGTGCTCTTTGGTGAAGAATACATTCAGAAAGTAGTGGTCAGATGAGGAGAATCTGACACATAATGTAATCGTCTTAGTAACTGTTTTTAAGGTTGAAGTAATATTAATGTGAGCTATTTAAAAAGACAGAGATGGTTTTCTGTGCATCACTGAGTTCATATGGGTGTGTTGTCATCTATGTTTGTGTGAAATGCCATGTTTAAAGAAAACAAGCCGACATCCCACAATAGTTAGATATATGGGTCTTAAGCCATAACCTAGCTGGGGTTAGTTTTGAGCTTTGCGGCTTCCACTGTATTCTATTTATTCCTTTTTTGGTTTTTGTTTTGTTGGGGTTTTTTTTGTGTAAAGTTGTACAGAAACTTTTTTAAAGAAAACAACTGACTTAGAAACTGGATGTGTATTCGTACCAACCTCATATCATTATGTTTGTGTATTATTTTCCTTTATTGTTTTAGTTAAATTTTTGCTTTATTTTGCATGTATATTTCTTTGTACAGTGACGTTACATGTTTACACAGTTTGACGTGATGTAAATATTTTATTTTGCCATCAGTTATTTTGAAAAAAATTAAACATATTTGACATATTTGTCTGATCTCTTGCTTTAAGGAGTTTGAAAGTTTAGGTTTGATTATATTTTAATTGGGCTCTGTATTTAAAAATAAGAAAGTACGTTATTTTATTGCCATAAAATTAATTTTAAATTGCAGTGATGTATCTTTCTTTCATGCCTTACAAAATAATATTTGCCTTTGCTCTAAGTGTTGAGTGCTTTGTAGTGTCATGATTGCTTTTATATAAAACACACGTAACTCTCTAACTGTGGAAATTCATTATGGTCTTTATTAGCTGGTAAATTTTGACCAGCAGTTTTCTACCAGATGTTCTCAGTTAAAGACTGAAGGATCGTATTTCAGTTTAATATTGAACTGGGGAACAGATTTCCCACATATTTTAGGCATTTCAGATTCATTATGAAGAAAAGTTGCTTTCAACCGTAAAGACTTGGGTTTTGCAGCTAAACTCTGTTTGCATCCTACAAGGGATGAGGCAGAAAAGTTTTTCACTGTGTTCATTTATCTCTCTGTTTTTTCTGCTATCATTAAGCCATTTGCAATTCAAAATGAAGTGAAAGATCAGGGAACAATACGGAGTGTTTATGCTTGCCAATTCATTGTATAGATGATTTTTTCCCACTTTTTTTTTTTTTTTTTTTTTTTTTCCACTATTACCTGTCAAATGACAAAACAGTGCCTTTATTCCCCACAATTTACTACTCAGAGAGACAGTTGAGGGAGACATTTTACACTGAAAGAGACAGAGAATATTCAGGAAGGATGCACCACCAAGGATGAGCCACTGGAAGCTTGTTCCATGCTCCATGGAAGAGTTTGTGTCACTGAGTTCTCTAAAATACTTTTTCTTGACTGAAGATGCACTGAACTGGGGAGAAGTTACCTGAATGCTGTACAGAGAAATAATGCACTCTTGTAGCTGTTTTAAGTAGCAGAGATATGTCCTTCCATTCATATGTAAACAAGAGTGCACTGTTTCTGGCCCTCTCTGTGAGCCCCGTTACTTGGGAAAGCTAACGTCTTTTGAGAGAGTCGAGTTTTGCACTAAAACCTGCTTTTAGGTGCAAGAGCTTTCAGCTGAAGAAAGCGTGAAAGATGGGCTCCTCAACTTGGATCTTCAAAGCATTTGAAGAGATAATATATGAGCTAAAGTCCTTTTGTTTTGCTGAATTGTGTAGTTGGGGCTGCAAATGTCAGTTGGGCGCTGTTCTTGTTGGCTGTCCACACGACAAGGCAGCTCCCCAGGCTGACAGAATGGAAACCAAAAGCGTGAGCAGCTGGTGTGAGGTGTCTGACATGGGAATGTTGTAGAGCAAAGGGAACGGCAGTCAATATCACAGCTGAAAAGTGGGAAAATAGCCAGAGAGGTTCAAGAAAAGAGTGGGTCTCGATGTTTCTTTTTGATAACATACCCCCCCCCCCCCAGTCACTTCTTACTGAAAAAGAGAAGAGGCTGTCAGACTTTAAAGTCACTTTGTGTGTGTCAGTACTTTTTCAGGTGGGGTTTGGGAGCTCAGGAGTTCTCCATTGCACATGTGATGAACACAGCTTAACAAAAAAAAAACATTGTGCAGCTGCTTAGCAGAAAGCCTGGCAAGGTAATATTTCCATGGTCAGGGAAGCAACCTGTATTTTCTTTGTAATGGGCAGAAGGACTAATGCGTGCCTGCCTGTGCTCATGAGGAATAGGATGGGAGAGCCTGGTTATCTCATGTGTGAGTATAGAGGTCACTTAACTATGTCGCTCTCATTCTCAAATGGGACTGCTAACGTGTTGATGAAGAGAAGAAAAAATAATTGTTTTTTTTTTCCTTTCTCCAAATCCAAAAGCGTGTCCGGGCCAGGGTACAACAGATACTCCAGAACGACACAGCAAAAGCATCTGGCTTCCTGCAAAGATTTCAGTACCTGTGCAAACCTGACTGGTAGTAGATGCCTGAAAATATGATGGGGGTGTTCTTTGCACATAATGTACTGCACTGTATTGTCAGGAAGCATTAAAACCCCACTGCTGAGGGGGTCGGTGTAGGACTCCATCAAGAAGAGGGGCTGGTGAGTGAGCAATGAATGTAACCAAGGGGAAAACCAATGGCTGACTTGAGGTTAAGCAGTATGGTTCCCAAAATCTTAAGAAAAAATGAAGACCGGAATATACTTCCCCAGCAGATGTAGGTAGTGAAATCTATGAGTAGCTGCTATTTGGTGAAGCATTTGGACAGCCAGTCTTTGCTGCGAACAGCAGTGTATTTGTGTGCTGGGGATTAATGCAGGGAGTGTTACCATGTCTGCTCCAGTGCATAAGCTAAGCTTTTATATACCCTTTCCATGTATGTATAGACTCAGTGTGGGTGTGTTACTAATTTCTCTGCTATAGGAGCTGAGCTGCACATGGAGGTAGGTAGAACCAGGTAAGACCAAGTTTCAGTACGTGTTTAAACCAGCTCCGGGTATTGCAGTGTTTTTGTCAGAACCACTGCTTTATCCCTCAGGCAAACAACTTCTGAATTTAAGCCTTGATGGAGGTTATGTCAGAGAGTAACATACAGGTTTTGCGTCTGTATAGGTTGTACTTCCAGTACTTTTTGCACATTCCCATCTGTCCATGCAGTCAAGACAAAAGGCTTTTTCTGCGTGCACTATAATGCAAGAGCATGATGATCTCTCATCGCTGCAAAGCAGCTGGTGCCCACTGTTCTCTCTCCTTCCTGGCAAGCAAAGACACATACCCAACGCCTCAGGCTTCACATGCCTGGCTCTCACCTCAGTACTTCCCAAATAAATGCATTCCGTGGTCCTTAGTGCCATGCCCTAACACTGAGCATCAATACAAGAATGAGAGCTCCCATTTCTGACCTGCCATAGGCACGAAGAGCCTGATGTGTAGGAACAGGAGAATATGCTTCTCGTGACGTCTTTGTCCTCAGAACAGGAACATTTCTTATCTCCCCTAATTCACTGCCCTTAACCGTACCCAAAATGCTTCAGGTGAATGGGGCTGGAGGGGCAGTTTGCATTATTAAGGACAGCAGTCTGATCTCCTCCTATACCTGGAGTAATGTCAGGAGAGCCAGCACCAAGCCTGCTAATAATAAACTCCCATCAGCCAGTCTGTGCCTTCCCATAAAAGAAGTCATTATGAATCCTAGTATTAGAGGAAAGCACCAAGTTTTCAGTTTTTCTCACTGGCTGTAGGTTAAAATGATGAAATGTGCTAGAGATACATCTGAGGTTTAATATATGAACTCTTTGAGCTACCTTCAGGAAAGATGATACTCATGGTGTTTTCATTGCCTAATTGTCAGGAGCAGTGATCTGAACACTGCTTTTTAAATGAGTTTTCTTCTTAAATCATACATTCTCCTTTTGACTGCTAGAGGGACTTTTCATCCTTGTTGTTTGAGGAAAGGGGTAGGTGAGGTACTTGAAACGGCATCAACTGCAGCAGATGAAGCTTCAGATTCTGTCATTATGCCTGTGGTAATGTATTGGCTCTGACTGCTCCACACTTCTGGGTTTCTGAAGGAAAATATCATCTATCCGAAGAGGATGGACATATTCAACTACAGAAGGGATGAAAACCTTAACACCAAAGCAACGCTTAATCCCTGCAAATTGGATTTCCAGCCTCCCAAAGATATTCTGTCCATTACCACCCCAGTGTATTCTCCTCTGCCGTACTAAATGGTCTTCCTGACAAAATGATGGGTTTGCACCTCATGAAAGAAGAGTCTATTGAGGATTACTTAATACCTAATTACTATTTTAAAATGGCAGTAAACCACTGATGTCCATAACTTTGTGTGGCAGTGGGTTATGCAGTTGAACTCCATACTGTGTGAAGAACTCACTCACCTCTTCCTTTGATGTCTCTAAAGGTTTGTTTTGGAAAAGACAACGAGCTGTTCATCTCTTCAGTTTTTGTGTCCTACCTTTGTTATTGCAGTCTTCTACCTTACTTGGTCATCTGTTTACCAGGCTAAAGTGTACTGGTCTATTTATTCCTCATGGGGAAGCTATTTACCATCTTAATTGCCTTTCTCTGAACCTTCCCTAGTTCCAAGTTAGATATTTTCTGTGATGGAAGGGGACAAACTTACACAATATTCATAATACAGGTCCATCATGAGTTACGCAGCTGAAAAATTGCAATTTGTTGTCTATTCCTTTTCTAAAAGTTCTGAGTGTTCACCTTCCTTTGACTTCTTATGAGCTGATACTTCTTAGAATATTAAATGCAGAGATCATGTTCCCAGGTTGAGCAGCAATGGTCAGTTTAGATCCCATGACCATACATGTAAAACTTGGACCCCTTTTCAGCACATCCCCCATGAACATTAATTCTCTCTTGCTGAATTTTCTCAGCTGCTTTATTTCCCAGACAAAGCTAAAGTATTACAATGCCTTAGGGAGAGATTGTTCTGATGGAACTGAGCACAGAGATCTCTAATATTAAACAAATAGAAGCTGACTACTGCTGTCTTTCATTTTACTACTCAGTCAGCCTAGCTCCCCTGACTGAAGAACTCCTTTTGCAGTGTTTTCTTGCCAGCTCCTGGAGCCATCAAACTCATTTCCTCTCATCCTGAGGGAGGAAATTGTAACTTGCTTGGGACTTGATTAAGATGAAACTCTTTAGTTTCAAATTAAATTTCAAACGCTAATTTTAGTGAAGCTAGCACCCTCACTTCAACAAAAGGATTGACTTGGGTCTCAAGCAGGAGAAATGTTTCCACACTGAAATCACACATCAGGAGTATCTCCAAAGATTACTTGTAGAAATTTCACATTAAGCTTTCCTGAAGACTCACCTGGGAGTAGTCAGCATCAGGAATTCACTTAGCACACCCTGAACTCTGTCTCTGTGAGGGCTTGCTATCCCAAGGATTATTCCCAAATACTGAGGAAGAGCTGGCAGCAGCTGGAAGTTTGCCTTGTGGCACCGTTGGGAATCTGCCTAATCACTTCTGGTCGAATTGCAATTTACGTCACGTATCTTGCCTGTTTTTACACATCTTGCCTGTGTGTTGCTGAAGACCATGTGATCCCACGAGATGGATGGTTCTTCAGGCTCTCAGACTTTCCCTTCAGTGATGCCAAGATCCGCTGAGTATTTGCAGAATGATGTCATTTAATTTGCCATCTCTCAAGACTGGTGGTGAGAGACTGCTTCCTTCTTTGGTGATGGAGCACTCTCCTGGGACTTGGAGGTTCTGGACTCTGCTTGCCAGGAAAATTCAAAGCTGGGAATCGGTGCTAGTCCCAGTTACAGGACTTAACGCATCCACTGGTTCTGGTTTTGTTGCTGCTGTTGGAACTTTAGATGCTAGTGGACAGTTCTGGCTGGTTCACCCTGATGGAAAAAGAATGTCATGATCTATCATGAAGTATTAAGCGGAGGCTTTTAGGATGGGGTGTCCTGAGGGTAACCTGATTACCACCAGAAAGTGCTTGAACATCAAAATTACTCGCTGCTCTTGGAGTTTGATGGAGGCCTAAACTTATTTCTTCCAAGGATCTTTCACAACATAAATCAGGGTGTAAATCCGGTGGTGACTGCTGCCTTTACCATGGTTACTGGTTGTGGATGACAGCTGGGGATCTTACCTAGCTTTTCAGACCTGCTTGCAAAGAATGTAGAACCTGCTGTTGTATTCCATCCCACAGCTTGGGTGTTGAATGGTTCTCAAGTCTAAAGTGAGTCTATATTTGTCTTTGTCTTCTTGGATTATCTTCTTGGATCAAGTACTAATTTTTCAAAGTGGACCTGATTTTTCACTTAATGTTTAACCATATATTTTCTTTTCAAGAACTTCCCCTGCTTAATAGTCTGTTACTTTTTAAAATGGTAATAGAATATTCTCTATTTGATGAATTACAAATATAGTATAAATATTTGATACATGATTAAGGATAAGGTTGCGATAGGAGGTCAGCATCTCTACTGGGGAAGTCATGTGCTTGACGTAAGAGGCTCTCTATTTTCTGTCATCCCACTCTCTATGGAATTTTTAGGTATGAAAATCCTAGCTGAATTCCTATTACACCAGTGGTCATGGCATGGAGGAGGCAATCATCTGAGCTTGTAACAGCTTCATCTTTTGACAAACTTTTTTTCGTCCAGGAGCATGAGAGAGATTCAGGTCTAGTAACTGTTCCTTCTAATGTTGTTTTCTTCCAGGTAATTTACTGTGTTTTTTTAAGAGGTTATGCTGGGCCAATAGCTGTGTATTATTTCTGACAGAAGTCAATAAATTAATGTCATTGTTTTCTTTTCCATCTAGCACATTTCTGTGGTCAAGGGGTTGCTTCGTAACTCACACAAAACTTCAGCTTTGTCCTTTGTTCT
This sequence comes from Tyto alba, assembly GCF_018691265.1. NCBI lineage: Eukaryota > Metazoa > Chordata > Aves > Strigiformes > Tytonidae > Tyto > Tyto alba. The sequence continues at coordinate 24,741,223 of NW_024881324.1, read as the reverse complement.
GCAGAAAAGCAAACCTTTCAGGGCATTCTTCATACATGGTGGTTGCCAAAACTAAATGTGATGATGGTGTGACCTTGGAGAAGTAGTCTCACTGGTTAGCTGGCACTTTAATGACCTGCAGCAAGGCTGTCAAGGTAGACTCACTACCTTTGCTGAGAGCATTCTTCACTGCAATTCAGGCAACAGTAGTGAAAAATGTCCTTGTCCTTGTGATTTGCAAAGTCATTGTTGGGGAGATGCATTTGCACAAAGGCACTACACTGTTTCTCAGTTTCTGTGTATGATGCTCCTGTTGCTGCCCAGTAAAAGTTTGAGATTCACATTCACAGAGTGAATGTGGATGGCGTTGCCTGGATTTATCACACACGGTGGGGCATATACGCAAGCCCTCACGGGAGAAAACTGGTCATTCGCTTGCACGCTTTAAAGCATGTTCTCCATATGTTGCTGTTTCTCCAACTACCTTACTTCTGACGATCATCAGATGTGAGGAAATGAAGGATATAATCTCTACTGCTAAATTACGTTGGCACACATGGGTAACACTGTGCTGTAAGAAAGGGTGGCAGCTGCAGTGCATGCATGCTGCATGTACTGCAAAGAGATGTATGTCTGTGGAAAAGTGTCTAGATTTCTTCAAGGAATGTTGACAGCACATACAGTTCTTGGTGGTTCTTTTTTTCTGAATTCAGGGGTTGCAAACTAATGTCATTAATGAAATTATATTTGCCCTTCCTTTGCTTTCTCTGTAAGTAGAAACATCGCAGTGATGAAGAAAGACCTAGTTGATTATTTATAGGCACAAAGAAAGGAAGCCTGGTTTCCTCGGGCTCTGCCTCAGAGTTGAATTATGTGGTAGTTCACAGGAAAGAAACGAAAGCTCTTCCCAAATCAGAGTTACTCATGATACTCTTGACATGATAACAGCACAGCCTTGTTCTGTCTGATGTCTTAGAGAAGCCAAGGGTGATACATCCAACTCAAGACACCAATTCAGAAAGTACTCAGGGAGGCCAAGACAGATGGAGACTGGGGAGAAACAAGTGAAAGACGGCAGGAAAAGACAGAAAGGAGGTGACTGCACATATTTTACTAGGTTGCCAGTGGTAAGTTAGCCTCCTTAGGAGTAGGCATTGACAACACTGGACTTTAACTGTGCATCTGATCCCTGCTACCGCCTCAGAGTCTGACCAAGGGAAGAATGGTGCACCTACAGAAACCACGGCATGCCTGCCTGTGCACGTTCTGCTTTTTGGCATGGAACTTTACAACAAATGTCTAATGTACTTAATGTCTTTTTCTCCACACTGAGACAATGCTATTGGCTACCTCTTTGTAGTGGCTGCAAGTTGTCTGTTGCTAGGTCGTGACTGGCTTGAGAGAGTGCACTGTCCTCCAGCAGCTCAGACATGAGAAATACATTGCGGCCAACTTTCAACATCTTTGGAGCAGGATGGGAGAAATGCTGAAGAGGATGGTAACCCCTGGAGATGGGAAAGAGGAGGACTGGCTTGGAGAAGCGTTCAAGTATGTGAAATAGTAATCAAGATTTTTACTCTGAAAAGGATTTCCAGTAATTTCTGATAAGCTAATGGGTCTAGTGGAGGCAAGATAAGAGTATACTGATAATAGATGGCATCCCTCCAAAATAATTCACTGTGCGAGTTGAAAGCATTCCCCTAGAAGTATCGGCCGCTTGTCTTGGAAGCTAATATCCCAAAGAGACTGCAGAGATAAAGTTCAGAGAGAGGAAAATATCTTTATTTGGTATTTAATAGAGATATTATAAGTATGTTTGAGTAAGAATGTTCTGGGATAGTGAGTACGTGGCTGATAGGACTATGATTCCTTTTCATCATTTATGGATGGGTAGGGATGGCCTTTATTTGTGAAAGTGAACATCTGTTTCTGTTTGCGTGCTGTGACTTTTCCAGTTGTGCGTGGTTAGGTAAGTAGTGCAAGGACTTGACTGAAGTTGAATCTTCCTCTTGAGTTTGTAATGTTTGATTTAACAAATACTCAAGAAACGTATTTCTCTCTGTTAGTCAACTGCAAGAGTTGAGAGGGGTAACCTTTTACAAGGCCTAAACACCATCTGTCGGTTTTAAAAAAAATAAGCAGGAAATGGTAACGCTCTTTTCCATTAGTTCAGATGTGAACTGTTTCTGTAGTTAAGTGCTCCACAGAGACTCTCTATCTGCTTGACAAATCTATTCCCAGATAAACTGAGTATTTTTTCTAGCAATCTTACTTTTCTCGTTTGTAATTTCTATCACACATCAGACCCTGTATTAGCAAGAAACCATTGTGATAGTCTACTTATATTTGAAGTGGCTTTTTATTTTTTTTTTAAAAAAAAAAAAAAAAAAAAAAAAGGAAGTATTGAAACCACATGTGCATGCCGTGGAATCTAATAACATGAAAGCTGCAGCTGCAGTTGAAGTTGTAAAGTTTTTGGGTTTTTTTTCCAGAACCTTGGTAATATTGCCCTATGTAATGCAGGGGTTTATTTTCCATGGTTAAGTCTGCTTAATGTCAAACACTGACTTTATGCCCATCGGGCAGAGAAGTATCAACTTCTGCCATGTCACGTGAGCTTCCCCCACTGTTGTATTTTAGAGGTGCCCAGGAAAAGCTTTCCAATTGGAGAAAGGGGTATTAGATGAAGAATACATCTCTCTGTAAATGTTGGAAGTCTTCTATAACAAAGGAGTATAAGGGTGGGTTGTCTTAAGTATCAACAGCTGTTGCATGTCTCTTCTATTCTGTGGTTCTGTCACGGGGCATCTGCCACCCTGCCTTATTGCAGCTATTTCTTGCCATCAAGGCTCTTTTTTTTTTTTTTTTTTCTTTTTTTGAAACATTTCAGTGTTTTCCAGCCACTGGAAGTGCCACTGATGTTATTTCACTGTAGAGAAGAGTTTACGCTCTTTCCCTTTAGCAGGGATTGCTGTTCTAATCTTTCTGCTGGAGGACCTAATCCCTAGAGCTCTTTGTACCACTCTGGGGAGCTCTGCAGGAGCAGGCGTTCCGAGATGTCTGCTCATATTTCTCCAGGTTCTTCCCTTCTGTGCGTACTCACAGCTTTCCTATATCACTCTGTGCGAGGGGAGGCAAAAGGGCTCTTTGCTAATTATGGAACGGTTAAAAAAGTCTTTCCTAGCTGCTCTTGGCAGAAGGGGATGTAGAAACGCTTGTGTCAGGGGAAAAAAAAAAAAAAAAGACACACAAATGGCAAATCATGAGAGCTGTGTGGGAATCCGTGCTCTCCTGCTGACTGCCTGTCCTCAGTTACGGTGATGGACTTCAGATGGACAGGAGAGCTGTACTTGCCACGAGGGCACAGCTTCATGTCCAAAGTACCCTCCCCTAGAAACAGTGCTCAGGTGTTGAGAGCGGTTTTTGCTGGGAAGAATCGATACACATGGAGACCCACCACTTTGAACAAGTTATGTATGAAAATGTGTGTGTATTGATGTTGTCACCTTCCGCTGTTTTAAAGCACCCTGCACGTCCTGGCCTCCTCCTGAGGCGACTGAGCGGGCATGCCGTCCTAAACCTGTCATTGCAACAGGCATCTCTCAGCTTCTTGTTTCTTGCAAGACAGCTGACTCCACACTTGTAGAGCTCCGGTACAAAAACCCAAAACTGCTTTAGCTGTTTGTGACAGCGGTGTTGGGCTTAGCGAGTCTATCACGGCAGTTAGGTGACGGAGGGAGGGCGGTGGCGGGGGTCTCTGCTTAGGCTGCACTGTGAAATCCTGTCCTTGGTTCTGGTGAGGAAAATAGGACCTATGGCAGCTGGCTAGCATGTCTTTGCCATTCCCTCAGCCACACTTAGGCTGCTTTTTTGAAATGTTTTGATTAATTCCTTAAACCAGACAAGTATAATGTTACATTTAGAGGGGGGGGAGAGGAAAAGCTTTCCAAAACTATAGGTCCATGTATGGAGGCCCAGGGTGTTGAGTCTGCAAAACCTACTACCATCTGCAGCCTTAACTTTGGCATTTTAGGCCTTCTACTAATTTTAATATACAAATGTCTCAGCTTCTGTTGAGTTGCTCATTTGCAGCTGACATATTGCCACTTAAAAGTAGTGGCTCGTTTCTGGCTGAGCTCCATGTTGGACTCTATAACAGCTCCCTGTATTTGTTTACTGAGCACAAATAATTTTACTATTGGGTGTAGCTCTTTATGAAGTCTGTCTCCTGGAAACATTGCCAGTGGAAGGAAGTATAACTATATGATATTTACCTTATCATGATGCTGTTGTAGTCACACTGTTTGACTCATACTAGTACATTCTGTGTTAGAGTAATACTTGAAGGTCAGGAGAGGAAGGACGGTTCCTACGTTAGCTTGGAAAAAAAAACGAATGTAGCAAAAAGAATCATCTGCCTGGGTTCTGTCACTTGTAATACACAACTGATGGTAGAATAGAGTTGTGCACTTGACAGTGATGTTAGACCTAATAAAAAGCTTTGAAAAAAGAAAATCCAGCAACGTGACGCTTGTATGACCTGTAGAAAAGTGCTTCAGCACCTTCTGGAATAACCTACAGTAGATTGAGAAAGAGGCAGAATCCCCCTCATCTGCCTCAATTTTTTGAAATGTCCTGAAGGTGAGATGGTTTGGGGACGTGAGACACTTGTTAGCAGATGAGACCCCAAGAGCAAGGCTCTTCAGTGCCTCAGAGCTGAGGATCTATATTTAACAGCAGCAATGGTTGTACATTCTGTTCCTCATTGGTTTCCTGCTGTGTCTCCAGCATGTCAGATTCATTCCCTCACAAAAATGGAAGTTTAGATGGTCTCTTTTCATTTCTTCTCCCAGAAAATTTGTCGTGCATTTACGCTCTCAGTGCTAAAATAAGTTTATTAACATATGGAGAAACCATTTGAGCTTTTCAAACAAAACTGTGACATAAGGATCCAATTATGCGATTGTATAGTTAATGATCCTTTTAAATGTAATACTCCCCATAAAAATTTGGTGGCAGCTTCGAGTATCTTCAAACTGTCATCCTGAAGTGCCACAGAAAGTAGCGTTATTCTGATGCAATGTAAATCCAGATTGCTCAGAGGAGATGATTAAATCTAAAAGTAATTTTGAGGAAATAAAGGCAGAATCCAAGACACAGTCCTCCTCCTCCTGACCTTAAGAGGAAGACTTCTGCTTTGTTCTTCTAGTCCTACTGAAAAGCCACAACTTCCCTGTGTAAAATGAAGTCAAGATGCTGAAACAAAGCACCAGTTCCTGACTCCTCTAACCTGTAGCGATCGCGCTTGGAGGTTAACCTGCCCCGTGGGGATGGATGAGACCTTCTGAGCCAGTGCTGCACAGGCCGCTTTGTACATATACCCACGGGTGGCATCCGCGACCTCTGCGTGCCTGGCACGCTGAGGGAACGACGATTCTTGCAGGGCCGTGGAGTCTTCAGAAATCCTATAAACATCCAAAGCCAAATTCCACTGAGACAAAGTTTATGGGGTGGAAGGTGGGTCTGGGGAAATGTGTGTGTATGTATACATTTGAGAAGAAACCATATGGGACCAGACAGGAAAAATGATTTTTACATTATCAATATGGGCTGTTTTTTGAAGAAAACCTATGTCGTTTACTTGCCAGAAAATCAGAAATCCCTATACTTGCAGTCTGAATAGTAGAATGTCGGAAGGGGTAAGATCCATAAAAAATTACAGAATAATAAATCGTTGAATCATTTGTGAGGAAGGTGCTGACATCCCTTGCAAGGATAATTCTGTCTTTATTGTCACTGACTGCAAAGGGAGATCAAAGTGCTGCTTATCATCACAGCAGGGGCTGTATATTCAGCTGAAGAGTCTCCATCACCATTGTATTTTCAGTATCTCTCAGTTTTAATCAAGCTTCTCTTTACAGATGGAGAAAGCTTCTTATTTCCTTTCCCCTTTTTTAACAGGTGGTAAAAGGATTTGCTGAAGATGCATAAGATTTTGGCAACTGCAGAAATAGGCTTTCATCCTCTGAATTCCTGTCCCGTATCCTAATTAAAAGAAATTCATGTCATCCTTCCTTCTGTGTTGTGAAATATATAGACAAGTAGAGCGTATATTAGCTTAGCAGTAGGTTATTTTGACCTGCTAAATGAAGAAGCATGTACATTAATTTCAGCTGTCAGCATGGATGGTGACTCTGTTAGGAGGTGGGGGGAAAGAAAACGGCAAATAGAACCAGGATGTTTATCTTTGTAATTCAGAAAAAGCAAACTATTGGCTGCACAAAGAGTCTTTCAGAAAGGAACATCTTCTGTTACTGTTTCTATTAATCTGAAAGTCATTTAGATCAATAAGCTGCTTTATGAAAAGGGGCATGTACATGCTCAAGCCCTTTTCTCTCCATGACTTCTCCATCAGCACTGTTGCTCCTTTGTGTACAGACTACTGCTTTCGCTTCGTGGTCTCGGTTTCTACATCTGTTTTATTTTCCTACTCGTTGCTAACTCTCCCTCTGAAGAAACTTTGCTCTTTTCGCTGATGGCATTTAATGTTTTGGGTTGGGGTGACTCCTTCCCCCAGAAAGAATGAGCTCCTTTCTTCCCCTTAGTGCTCCCGTTTTGCTGTTTCTGTGCAGAACAAGCCGTTGCTGATGACGGCTGTGGTTCTCAGCGGAGTGCGGTGGCAGAAAGCAGCTCGCTGCTCCTACTTCAGAAGAGAAGTCCAGGGAAGGGGATGCTCAGGTCTTCAGACCTGTACTCTGAGTCACTCGCAGCACCCAGGTCTTAAAATGCTTACCTGGATTTGCCCTTACGTGCTTTTGACAGCAAAACGTAAATATTTAGTCACTGTTGCAAAAGCCAGGCACTGACACTAAAAAAAAAAAAAAAAAAAAAAAAAAAAATGCAAGTGCCTACAAATAGGCCGTGTCTTATTTCTTCTGGCACTAACGTCTTACAGCCTGAGAAGGACACAGCTGAAATCTGAGTCTCTGCGTGTTGATTTCCTAAGAAAAAGAAGACATAATGCGGACTCTCATTCTAAGTATGAAGTGTCTGATTTACAAAGAGTTGCCCAAAACCAAGGCCCGTCACAGACTTTGTAAACAGGGATTCCTTTTCCCAAAGATGTTGATCTCCTGTGCCGAAGCCCAGGCACCAGGAGACACCTCTGCCTGATGCTTCCAAAATCCTAATCTGACCAGAAAGCAGATTGTATTGATGCTAGTCCCCTTATGAGTCTTCAAAAGGACAAGGAGAACCTGTTGACCCACTAAGTAACTTGTTGTGCACCTGCACAGGGCAGCACCTCTTCTGTCCCCAGCCTATCCAGCTGCAGCAGAAAGTTGCCAGTGATAAAGGTAGTTGTTCCAAAAAGGGTAATTTTCTTCCAGGTAAAAAGCGAGAGGGTAAAACAACTTGCTACAGCAGAACAAAGGTGACTCCATGCAATCAGAGGTTGTGGATATTTGTCACCTTAGTCTGCTTCCGATAGAAAGGCAGAAAGAAAGGGAGAAGTTGGCTCTAGAGCTCAGTAATGGAGATGAAACTGCCTGCAACTCTGGGACAAACTCAGGTGGCCGTCGCATCTCTAAAGCGTTTGTGCTTAAAGCTTGCAGATAGCTGGGTGATGTCGTGTCGTGTCATGTCTGGGTTTCCCAGCTGTCGCTGAAGACCAAGAGCTCTCCTATCACTGGCGAGCAGGGAAACACGCGTGCGGAGCGGTGGTGAAGTCCCACGCAAACCTCATTTTCTACATCTCGCAGAACCACAAGGGAATGCCTCGGGTAGGGGAGGCTGCCTGATAACACTCGGCCACAGAAGCGTGGGGGTGGGCAAAGGAAATTTCCCTGTCAGCTTGAGAAGGTGATAAAGAGTACAAACAGGCAGGCGTGCAAGCACTAGCTACTTAGTAAAACACAGCTGTTCTTACTTTGTGGACTGTATCAGCCCAGGTGGTCACTGCCTCTTGTACATTCAAACTTGACATCTTCCATTTTAGGTCTGTCTTTCTCTTCTTCCCATGAGCTTGCATAAACGTCTTCATTGTTTCTAGGAAAAAAAAAAAAAAAAAAAAAAAAAAATGCATAGGTTGTGTGTGGGGAATTTATCCTGGAGTTTTTGTAACTTAGTCCCGTTCCAAAGCTCAGCTGACTCTTTCCTGCAAGGAAGGGGTGTAGGATGTCCTGGTCTATCCTCTTCTCCCTTTTAGAGTCCTTTTTTTGCCCGTCCTCTGATCCTGTTGGAGCAAAGACAACACCGCTTTCCAAAACTCCTCCAAGGTCCTAGATCCCTGACACACAGAGCGTTCAGATGTCCCAGCAATTTCATCATGCCCTGAAGATGCACACGGGGCTGTGGAAGCAATGCAGACCACCTCGGGCAAATATTCATGCCCCAGCACAGCGGGAAGCCGAGGTAACCCATGCTTTTCCTGCTTGGATAAAACCTAAAGAGTTATCGAAGTGTGATCTAGGTGACCCAGCTATGTTTGGTTGGGAAATATGGTATATGGGTTAAAAAATGTGGAAACTGCAAGAAAAGAGGATGTGTAGGCAGTGTTAAACATCCAAAACTGTTTCTGGCCAAAGCAAACCAACCTATCAAACAAAAATGGAGTAAGAACCACAACAGAGGAATTTAAGATGATGAAAGGGAATTCAGTGCAGTGAAGACAGTTAATTTTCACTGTATAATTTAAAATAAACAGATTTTTTGCTTTATTAAAAAAAAAAAAAAACAAACAAACAAAACAAAACCCAAACAAACAAAAAACCTCCAACAAAATAAAAAAAAACAGTGCTGAGCAAGTAAAGGAAAAGAGGGCCTGTGCAGTGCTTCTTTCTGCTCTCCTACCAACTTTCTCTCCAGATCTCCCCTTGGAGATGCACTGGTCCTGTAGGCAGCCCATAGATTTTCCCCTCTCAGAACCATCTTGTTATGCTAATGGAAACTGAACACAGACAAAAAAATAATATACATGCATATATACATACAAATGTTTGCGTGTGTGTGCATATATATATACACACACTGTCTTTAAGCGTTCACTTGCTGCCTTTGGATGCCCACTGGTGTGGAGCATGAATAGCATGACAGAATTCAAAGGCAGCAAGTGAATGCTTAAAGACAGAAAATTCTTTATTGTTCTCCTTCCTCGACAGTAAACTGGGAAACAAGAAGTGTTTGCAGGTTTGCAGTCATGGGGCCCAAGCCTTGGACTGGAGCAGGCACAGCCTCACCTTCAGCTCCTGAGGTGCCAACAAAGAGAAAGAACAGTGTAATATAAGTAACCATTATCCCTCCAACCCCACCTTTCCAAGTTTCCTTAATTTTTTTTTTTTTTTTTTTAGCAAATGCTCCTGGTCCAAGCGTGATAATGGAGAAATAGCATTTTTAAACTAATTTAACAAAAATACTGTATAAAAGATGTATATATCCCTCCAACCCCACCTTTCCAAGTTTCCTTAGTTTTTGGTTTTTTTTTTTTTAGCAAATGCTCCTGGTCCAAGCGTGATAACGGAGAAATAGCATTTTTAAACAAATTTAACAAAAATACTGTGGTAAAAGATGTATAAAGGGAAATCAACACTGCAGTGAAGGTGAAAGTGTGAGTTCATGACTGTACAAGTTCCAGCATTTTTTTTTTAAAATCCTTCTGTAACGTGGAGCAACAGTCAACAGGAGTCTGGCAGGGCATAATGGTTGCTTCTGCCTCTGAAACAAGAACTTGTGGGTATTTTCAGAGCAGGAGGCTGGACTTTGAACTCGTAAGCTATGGTATTGGGATATATCTTCCAGCAGTGTAATTAAGAAGCAGTTAGTAGCCTTAAACTGTAGAAAAAAACACTGGTCTCATTTAACTTAAAATGATAAGAGGGGAAATGAAAGAATCTCTTGAAGGACCCTTTGCTTAGTCTTATTGAACGTCCTGTATCTATGAAGTGATTTAATCGTATCTCTGTAAACTTTGCTTTTACATAGCACAGTCCATATCTCGATAGAGAAGGGATGCTTGTGTGGACCACTTACCTTTTTTCCTGATCTACAGAAAGCGCGCTGACTGCATGATACGTAACGTCAAGTGCTTAGCAATCAGACTTGACACTGGAGTCGAAAAGAGGCGGCTGTGACTCTCTGAGGACTACCACTAAGACGTACCACCCATACGTGGTCTCTCTCACAGTTTGAAAATCGCCCTGCGATCCCCGGTCCTCAAACCACTTGGAAGAAATGGAGGGAGGTAGCAACGTAACCTCTATAAATAGATGAGTTATGCTGGGGGGGGTGTGTGTGTGTTTTTGTTTTAATTTGGGGGTTGTAGTTTGTTTTTTGGTGTTTTTTTTTTTCGTTGTTTTGTTTTTTTTTTTTTTTTTTTTGTGTGGCTTGGATATGGAGAAGCACGCACAGCCTGTGTGCGACTTTGAAAACTTTAACGGAAATGAAACAGGAAGCCGGATCCTTTCACAGCTTGCTGATCTGTGAAGAGGAGCTGAGTCTGTAGACACTCATTTGCTACTCCTGGCAAAAGAAGTCAGGGGAGAGAAATCCAGCTGGGTGGGGATACTCTGGAGAGGAGATGCAGAGGCGACACGACAGCAAGGCAAGTAAGAGCAGAGACCTGTTCACTGAGCAAGAAAAACGAAGCAGAAATAACCACTCAAAGAGAAGCATCGGTAAGTTCATAGAGCTCTGCTTTAAATCTTGGCATCTCACCAAGCTGGTGATCAGCTACAGGAAGCTCCTGCGCTGCAGATCACAGCTGCACGGGCACTACTTTCACCTATGGGCTGGGCTATCCCTGACCTTGGTCAGAGTAATAAACGGTGATCAACAGGGAAATGGTTCCTGACTGTTAATAATGGACTTGAAAAACGGAAGGGTGAAGCTCTCGCCAGTTCTGCACCTAGGCTTCCTACTCTGGCTGGCTTGGATGCTGTTGCCTTTCTCTCAGCAGACCCTTTTCACACTCCTTTTGAATTTTTGATGATCTTTGGGCTGTGGTTATAATCCTGCCGCTCACCTGCCGACGGGAGCGAGAACACGGCAGCCGCTTCCGCTACTGATTTGTGGGTTTAAACGGAGATGGTTAAAATGTCTTCGCAACTGCTTAGCATGCCTTCCAGTATAAGCTTTTGCTGTAATCGTTATGCAGTCTTGTGTGGGTACAAGCCGAGGGAGGTAGCCACGGTCATGCCTGCAGCTTGGAGATGCCGTGACCTACACAAAGACCTGGAGGTTCATGTTCTGGGCATGTTTGTAACGCTTCCCTAAAGGAAGGAAGTATCGTAACTCTCCCTAAGGGGTAGAAGTTTGCCATCAGCACATAGCCTTTCTTGGATCTCGCAAAGGTGTACAAAATGCCATGACCAGAGAGTCTGGAGGAAGGGAATCAAACTTAAGCTGCTTCCAGCCTGAGCTCCCTGGAGCTCTCCCCTTGTCCCCATGGAGCTGCTGCCTCCTCGGAGGCAAAGCAGGGGAGGCATGACTTCTGCAGAAACATGTCGAATGCAGACTCTAAGTAAGGCCTTTTCTAGCTCACTACATTGTTTTCCAAGATATTTTGGGGAAGTTCACCCTTTCTGAAGCTTCCTGAACCCTTGCAGCAGCACGTTTTCACTTCTGCACCGCCCGCCGCAGAAACTGCCTTCCAGCCAGCTGCTATTCCCCTTTTTGCAGTTGATCCTGGCTCAGACCTAGACCTTGCTTGCTCTCTTTAGGATAATCCTTGCTCATATTCAGCTGCCAGGAACGGCATACCCAGACCGGTCCAGCACAGAGCGCGGGAGGCCTGTGTGGTACCTGGCTCAGTCTCAGCATCGCTGTCTGCATCCCAGGCCACGGAGGGGCTTGCGGAGGAGGGAGGTGGGTAGAGGCTGTCCTTTCTCAGCGACTTGCTAGGGGGGAGAGACCACATCCCCCTGCCGAAGCCCACAAATGGGAAAAGGTAGTAGAGAGCTCTCCCTACGTGGCTCAGGGAAGAAGCCCAGAAAGAGCTTAAGGAGGACAAAAAGGACGATGTTAGTTAAAAAAAAAAAAAAAAAAAAAAATACCTCTGGAGGTTTCAAGTAAGTGATCTCTGCTTGACCGGTTGCCACAGGGTTTATTCTCAGAAAAGGCATGCAAAGAGGTGCGTAGGCTATTCTCTGGATTGCACTGACGTGCTGAATACACGGCCCAAGAAGAGAGCAGAGAGCCGGGAAGTGGGAAAGACTCACTGCTACGGGGGGGTTGATCTGCAGTGTTTGTACTGTGCGTGTTTCATCTCTCTTCTCTGAGTCAGCAACTAGATAAACATTAACTCTCAGGCCTGTCTGCACAAAGAAATCACCTGTTAAATCCTAAAATCTTAATTCGGGTTAGAGAGAGCAGAAAGAGGCAAATTTGGATTTGGCTGGAACGCTGAACCATCCGGCAGTACCATCACTGGCCTGGTCCAGGTGAGAAGGAAGCTGGAAGGGGAAGCTGGAGCCTGGGAGAGGTGCAGGCAAGCCGTGGCTCAGAAACAAATCCCAGGTGGATGCCGTGCGAGCTAGATCCCAACAGCATCTCTCAGCTGCACCTCCTGAGACACAGCTACCTTAAACCACAGACTCCACGTCCAAATGGCGAGTGCCAGTTAGCTGGTGCCCCAGAGAGGCATAGAGATGGCACTTAAACCATTTTATTTTATTTTTTTTTTCCCCCAGATTTTTTTTTTTTTTTTTTTGATGGAGCAGCGCAGTCCTACACAACTGACAGCTCTAAGTCAACTATTTACTTTTGCTATTTTGAGCTGGTTTTTAAGTCTAGATTTTCTTTTACTTAGATAAGTGTGTTCGTGGCTTTCTGTGAGTGCACATAATTGAGAGCTTGGCACATCTATACTTAACAGGTTTTATCTCTTTTGTTCCTTGCCCAGATTAGTTGAGATGGATGGAGAAACAATTCATGTCAGACAGTACAAGTCTCTCCACTGTTTCATGAAAAGTGCAGAAAAAGTGTTGAATTTCTGTCTCCTACCCTTTTATATCTTATAATATTTTAGAAAAAAAAACCTCAAAAAACCAAACAAACAGAAAAAGGCACCAAACAAAAAAAACAACTCTGGAAGTTTGTCCTAGCTCTGTACTGGAGCAAACTACTCGTGACTTTCTAAAAGATTTAAGTCTGCGTCACTTGTTCAGACCATTTCAACTCCTTTCTGGTTTTCCTGCAAAGTCCCTAGGGAGATGGAAGAAAATTTTTCTTTAATGTGTAACCAGGAAAGAAATTACACCGGTCTATGCAAATTCTCTACGCGCAGTGGGGACAAATTACACCTAAAAGGGAAGCTACCGGGCCAGGGTGAATTTCTTTCTGGCTGAATGCACTCCATCTTCTTACAGAGTGAATCGGTGAGGAAATTCAGCGTTTAATGATAGGGAAGAAAAGCACCAACTCGGAAGTCACTGAGCTTCACGGCTGCGTTTCGGGCAGATGCTGATGGCGTCGGTCTCCGCGAAGGGAAATTTGGCTCTAAAATGCACAATAACGGAGCGTGACACCCAAGCGCAGGCTGTGTCTGACTGATGGGGGGAGCTGCCGGGGAAAGGGAGAATTAATTCGGCTCGTTCTTTACCAGGCACCCGAGGGAGGGGTGACAAGGGCCCCCCCCCCCCCGCTGCCCGCCTCCCCCCCGCGGTGACGCCCCGGCCGCTGCTACCGCCCCGCAAAACGGAAAGACAACCCCCCCCACGCCCCCCCCACACCCCCTCCCCGGCCACAGCCGCACCCCCGGGGGTGGGGTGGGGGGGGTGTGGGGCGGCCCCGCGGGATCCCCGCCCCGGGCGGAGCCGCGTCGCGCCCGTGGACGGGGTTTGATCCCCCGGGGAGGAGGCGCCGGCGGGGAGCGGCGGCGGGGGGTGAGGCGCGGCGGGGGGGTGGCTGGTAGGGGCCACGCGTGTCGCGGCGGGGGCTGGGGTGTAGTTCTTTGGTTTGGTTTTCTTTTCCTTTTTTTTTTTTTTTTTTTTTTTTTAATTTTTTAAAATTTATTTTATTTTCCACTCTTTCGCGGTCGTTTTCCCCCAGGTAGTAAATACCCGAAAAGCTGCTCCAAAGATCCCCGCGGCGGGACTGCGTGGGGCGCAGCCCCCCACGCCCCCACCCCCCCCAACTCCTTCGGGGCGCAGAGGTGGGAGCGGACCTGCCGTGGGGCCGGGGGTGCGCGGCACGGCAGCGACTCTTGGGGGGGGGGGGGGGGGTGCGTGTTGGAAGGGTCTCCTGCCGGGGGGCTCTGCGTGTTTGGCGTGGGTCGGGGTTCACTCGGGAACGGGTGGACCCGGGTGCGCTGCGCTCCCGGTTCTAACGCAGGTCGTGGTTTTAAAACAACAGCGACGCGTGCTATTTCCACGTCAGGTGTGCCTTTGGGGTTTTGCATTTTTTCTTTTTTTGGGGGGGTGGGAGGTTTGGTTTGAGTTTGTTTTTTTGGGGTTTTTTTGTTGGTTTTTGTTTGTTTGCCTTTTGTTTTTTTTTTTGTTTGTTTGTTTGTTTGCTTGCTTGTTTTTTGGTTTTTTTTTTGTTTGTTTGCTTGTTTTTTTTTTTTTTTTTTTTATATCTGAATGCAAATGTTGGAGGCCGGCATCTATTCGCATCGGAAAGGTGAAGGTTTAGGAAAAAGGGGATCAGAAACAAGCATGTAATTCGGCAAGACTCGAGGAGATGGACATGCACCCCTTCTGATCTACTTGCCGGTTGCTCGTAGCTCTCTGTGCTGTGTGTGCATCTCAGGTCACTGTCAAGGGGTGTTTTAGACCGAAGATACCTTGCCCTAACAGTTTGCATCTCTGCTTTGGTGGTTCCTGGTCCGGCTCTCATTTTGGACTGCCTTTCATACTAACCAACTGGTTTGCTTTTCAGAGGAGCTGTACAAATTGTATCCGGCCTTCGTTTTGTGCAGTGGAGAAAGAACCAGATTTCTGTGGTGTTTAGTAAGTGTGTTTTAAGCTAGTGTGGTACTAGCGGCTCTGCTGCTCGTATGTGCAAGTACGGTTATTCCCACTTCCGTCCTTTGGTCCACTCCAGTTTCAGCAAGTGATGAAACAAAGAGGTAAAGCGTGTGAAACAGGAAGAAATGACCTATTTTGGTTTTAAGGCTCAGAAAACTTCTTTGTAGTCACTGCAGTTTGCTCCTTTAGCATCTAATTTCTTTATTACTTGACAAATAATTCCATTGGAAATGGAAGGGGACACCGTACAGTGAGAGGAGAAGCTGCCATTTTGCAGATCTGTACAAAATATACTACCAGGTGAAGGGTGTTACAGTTGATTTTCAAGGGCAAAAGCAGCATTCAAATGCTGGTTGGCATACTAAATGTAGGTGCTTTTGTGGATAAGCATCTGCATTTAGATTTGTAATTCTGATCTAATTTTTTAATTTCTGAGAGGTTTTGCCACTGGAATATAAGTTTTTTCATTTTAACGTTTTGGATCAGGTTGCTTGACTGTTTGGTGTGGCTTTCCTGTTCAGCATAGGACTGTCTGTCCACCTTGTTTCTTAGATACAGCTTCCAGGTTAAAGCCCCACATCCTACCTACCAAAGATAGAACAACAAACATTAAAAGGTTTTTCAGTAACGTCTGCAGTTTTTCTTGAGCGTAATGTATGAAAATGCTTGGCCTTGCATGACTACCCAGGCAAATGAGTTTGAAATTTCAGAAATTCCTCCTGACCCTGCGCACGTGGGAGTCACAGTGCTAAACTATACTAGGGGAGATGAGTGTGGTTATAATTCAGTTGTTTTGAGAACACAAGGGAGTAACCAGTGCTCGGGAGTCAAAAGGTTGTATACGTATGCTGCTTTCATTACAGTTGCATAACTAAATTAGTGGGTGTGATTAGAACGGCATTGAGTTTACCTTAAGGAGCGTCTTCATTTTCTTTTGGTTTAGGCTGTGAAATTATTTTTCAAGAAAATTACCGTTGGGCCACCTTAGTCCTATTCTAATAACAGTTTTATTCAGGCATTCTGACTGCTAAAGGAGTTACAGTACTTCCTCAAAGTCAAACGCGAATCTGGGTTGCTGGCTGACACCTCACCCTGCCCTGTTTGCTGCTTTGAGGGAATTTGGGAAGGCAGGGCGGGCGCACAGCGCCCTTTCTGCACTCCTGGGTTGAGAGAGCTGGCGGTGCCTGCACGTGGCACCAAGGGGGAGCTTTGCCCGGGGTTCCCAGCGTGGCAAACGCCGGTTCCTCTGGGCTTGGTTGCAGAGCTGGGGACCAGACATGAAAATGTTGCGCCTTCCAGAAAGACAGAGAAATAGCTGTTTAGTAACTAAAATGCCAGTGGTTCAGGAGCAAAAACAAGATATTAGGACTCGTGGACTTCGGCCACAGCAATGTAAATGTGGTCAATGACAGCTTTAAGAGCTGAGTTTGTAGCTAGGGATCTTGTACCTACTTCCGAGGTGCTAGAGAGAGTTTAGTTTGTATATTGCAAAATTTGCTTTGATGGAAAGGCTGTTTTTTTTCCCCATGAACAGTATAATGGTTGTTGCTTGATCATATCAAACCACGTCAAAGTTTTGCCCCAGCAGAAGTGAGGGGAAAAAAAGGAGATAAGGGTGTTACTGTCCGCTTTTTGAGAAGGCTTCAGTGAAGGCAAACATGTTGCAAAATACTCCAAAACTGCTGCAGGATGCCGAAAAATTTCTCAGAAAATTCATGAAGTCAGCAGCTTTTAGTTTCTTTTCAGCCTCAATTTGTCTTCGTAGCGTCTTCTTATTTTTTCACTGCTGACGAGTGATACTGTACATTTTTGGCACCCTGAGGATCCAGACCCCAGTGCTGAAGTTTCTCCGTAGCCTGTGTGGAGGTGCTGGAAGCTCCTGACAGAGAAACACGGCGTGTCTCTAGCTCCCGTCCCCATGTCACTGGCAGGGACAGATGCCACACCACGCACCCCCCGTGCAGAGGGATGGGGCTAGCAAGGCAACTTGTGTTGCCCAGACATTTCTTTCAACAGACATTTCTCTGAGGAGAAGGCTGTGGACTGAGCAGAAGAGTTGTGTTGTCTTATTTGACCATCTATGTGGTCTTGGGCAAGACCCCATCTCCGATTTGTCATTCGTAATATGTTGCTGAGGTTTTTCCAGAGTTTTTGAGTGCTTAGCACTTACGTTGCCAGGGTGAGGTGATCGTGTTGGGTGAATGGTGCTGAGAGAGTGGGAAACGTGTACCTTAGCGTCAGCCTAGTGCCTTGATACGACGTGGTGTGCGTGGGGCTTTGCCCGTCATCGAGTCTGCCCCGACATCTGTGCGGTGAAGAGGCATCACGGCAAGGTGCTTGGCACTGCCCCCCCGCCCCGTCAGCGGCCACCGGGGAAACGCCTGCAAGTTTTTCATTGACGAGCTTGTGCAAAATCAATCTTCCTGCAAACTTAAATCTTCATTTCAGGTCTGTCTATGTGACGAAGAGACATCCCGGTGGTTTCCCCCGTATTTTTTTTTTTTTTATTTTTTATTTTTTTTTCCTCCTCTGAGCACAGCTCCGGGCCGTGCGGGAGCGACCTGCAGACGTGTTCGCCGCCCTTCAGTTCTGGTTTCATTTTGTGTCACTTCCTGCACGTGAATTTCAGCTCTGACATGCGTGCCAGAGGCTGAGGCCTTAAAAATAAGGGATTTCATATCATTGTAGCTCTTTAAAAATGACACAGCCACGTTTCAAGGTTAGAAACGGTCCAGTACTCTCTCTTTAATTTACTTAGTTTACAAGTAAAAGTAAGTTGTGCCTCTGCCAAGTGCCAGTCTCTCAAGAAGAGCTCGATACGTCGGGTCACACTTAAACATATTTTGCATAATTTGTATTTTATGTAGACCTTGCCACATAACTGTCCAGTTTTTAGGCAGTTTTTCCAAATGCAGAGGTGTCAGGGAACCGTGGTCTCCTGGTCCCCGTGACTGATGTCTGGAGCACTTGACTTGAAGCTTCTCTTGGCATCCAAATACCTGTAACAATACCAAATGTGCATTAGCAATAGTAATCATGTATTTTTACAAGAAGAGAGCTTCCACACAGAATACTCTGGGTTCTTGAATCACATTTTTGTGAAACGTTTGTACCAGCTATCACTTTGGTATTATACTGAGTGATAGTAACTGAAATTTAAATTACCTTGATGCAGTAAGTTTTACCTTTTAACATGCCTTTTTTGCCTAAGTTTTTTAGCAAGAAGTGCCTGGTAATGCGCTCTCAAAAAAAAAAAAAAAATGCACAGGACTGCTATGTGCGTGAACTAATTAAGAAATACCAGTTGGAAACCGTTGCCCTTTAAAAGATGAAGAGAGAGTAGGGTTTAAACAACCCCAGCTACTTCCATACAAATAGCATTAGTTCTGCAGAATAAAGTTGAAGTTTTGAATTTCATCAGGCTGGAGGTTGAGAGGTAGGGAGAAAGAGACGCAAGACCAATTTCTGGAATTTGCAAAATATCAAAGCCATCACTCTGAATGCTTTCTGTTGCCCTTCTGCTTCTAATCTGTCTTGGAAAGAGGAAGAGAGACAAGGAAAATGTCCAAGAAAACAAATAACACAGCTGGAATAACCTCTGCGCATAACTAGTGGGAAAGCACAGGCTTTGTGATCGGCTGCGCCACTGGGAGATGTGAATTATTTGTGATTATTAGTCATAAATTATATGTGATTATTGATCCGTATGAAAAATACACCGATTTGCACGGCCTGCACGCGGAGACTGGTGTGCTTTGGGAGAGGGCTCTGCTCCGCAGGCAGACATAACGTCTGCATCGTGAGCGTGCAGGGCTGGGAATGGTGAGCGACGTGGGCGCAGCCTGGTCAGAGGGGGCTGGTTTTCGGAGCAGGGGCTTTACCTGACGGCAGGTTTACGCGTCACCTGTAAGAATAAACAGCCGTGACTAGTACTGCTTAGACAGTAAACGAGCTCAGACGAGTTGATTTTTTTTTTTTCTGTTTGTCATGGGTTACTTGATGCTGCTGTTTTCCCGGCTATCGCTTGGGATAGCTGTTTATTGATGGGTTGAAACTTAAAATTCCTTGGGCTGTCCTCCAGCGGGTGCCTGCCAAGCTGACTGGCATTTCTTGCTGCTTTCTCCTCTGGGCTACAGCACTTCAGCAAAGGGTGCCTCAAGGTGTCAAGCCGCTGGTTAGGAATGACCCATCGGGTGATGCCGAGGGGCTGGGGTGTCACCCAGGGCTGTCCAAGGGGGGGGTTTTCTCCCAGGAGCGCTGCCGGTGGAGCCTGACAAGCAGCTTGTTTTCCTCTGTGCTGATCACACTGCGATCTTTCCCGTGGGGGTTTCCGTTGACATTCCCTCTCCCTCCATCCAGGTGCCTTTCACCCTTCCTCGCGTGCAGCCTGGGGGGGGGGGGGGGGGGGGCCTCCCCGCTTTGCCCCTTGCATCCCTCCTCCAGTGCTGGCGTGGTGTGGTGGCCACTGCTGCGGGTCGTGCCCGAGTCGCAGAGCCCACCAGTCCTTTCCTTTGGGGCGATGTGCTTGAGGAGGTCTTGCTCTTCTGGGGGGGGGGGGGGGTGGAGGTGACCCTGGAGCCTGCACTGCTGGGGGGGGGGGGGTGTCAGGCAGGGCCGGGGGTGCTTCCCGTGCTGGGGAGCCCCGAGAAGGGGCTCTGGAGAGACCTGGGGGGGATGCTGCTGTGGTACCACCCAGCCTCCGCAGCCCCTAGTGACTGCACGTCCTTGGAGGGTTGGGCTGGATGTATGCAAGTCTTGGGCTGTCTAGCAAACAAGATTTAAAAACAGGAGGAGGGAAATAATTCTCATGGCTAAGTGAGGCTTCACCTGTTTTTCCCCATAACCAAAGCTTCAGTTGTCTAGACAAATCAACAGAAAAACCCAAGGTATTTATACCAATTAGCCTATCAGCTAAACTTAAGCATAGGATGTTCAGGGGGAAAATACTTCTTTACTCTCTCAGTTTGGATTTGGCACAGCAAAAAAAAAAAAAAAAATATAAAAGGCATTTTGAGAGTTGCGTTTGCAAATGGATAAACCAGAAACAAACTTGGATGGCATTAGGGATGGCTCAACATGCAACTCAGCAGCAGGCGTAATAATCCGTAGAGTGGGCTTCCTTCAAATAATAGATTTAGTGCATTTACATAAGTTCAGTTTGAAGTGTACAAGCATTAAGTAGTTGTTCGGAATGAGGATGGATTTTTTTCCCACATAAAAAAATAAAATCATCACAGTAACAGAAATTTCAGAGGCTCCTTCTTTAAAAGGAGGTTATTTTATTTTTTTATTATTTTTTACACATACTTAGGAATAAGATCTTCGGAGACACTTGTTTTTTATGGCATGAGATGCTTTTCACCTATTGCTCTGGACTGTAAATTCTCTGAAGGCATCTCTCATGTTTTTTCTTACGTAAATGGAAGTGTAGCTGAGCTTTAATCATCTGAAGGTCCTGGATGAAGCTCCCTGTACCTTAAAAAGGAAGCTGAATTATACAGGAGATCAAGAACTGAACTTTCCTTTTGTTCTTGTAGGCATTTGAAGAGAGGGAAATGGTACATGTAGGCTAGGGCATGTGTTAATATCTTGATTATATAGATGAAATTGGTTTTGTAAAGGTAACTGACAGGGTAAACTTCAGATAATCATGCAGTAGGTAAGAATGCATTATGCTTGTTGCTGCAGAGTAGGAATAAGCAAGTGTTGCGACTGGGTAGGTGTGTTAACAGCAGGATTGGGTCCTCTTGGTGATCAGGGAGTCCGAAGAAGGCTGCCAGCCTTTCTGCTCTATTTTTTCCTGAAAGATCTTTGCGGAAAGAGGACAAGGGCTGAGAGAGCACTTGGGACTCCTACACAGGAGAGCTGTGTAAATAAAGCCTTTCATGCAAGTGATGGGCCTCAGTGCTACTGAAACTATTCCGTTTTCCAGGTAATTACGTGATTCTAGTTATGGTTTTGGGGGGTGGGATCTTGTTTTGCTGTTTTTTGGAGTAGAAGTTGAGATCTGTTCAGAAGACATGGTCGAACTTTTTATAAGTCACTGATGATTACCATCTTTGCCTGTAAATGAGTCTCTTTTTCTTACAGCAAGTAGAGATCCTCATCTCCAGTTGTTTGTTAGAACAGGTGAAGTTTTTTTTTAACAAGTTGACGTTGCTTTGCTCTGTAAAGGAAGGGGTTTGTACTGAAATAGTTACTGAATTAAGCAGTGTTTCCCACATATCTTGGTGTGTGTTTGATCTGTTTTCAGTAGTTTTTCATTTTTTTTGGTGCGGCGCTGATAATAAACTGGGAAATCAAAGACCTCTCAATCACTTGGCACTACTTACAAAGGCACATTTCTTTCTTCTAAATTGTTATGGGGTATAATCTATTGTAGGTGTTGAATTCGTATAAATAATAGTTTTTTGTCTGTCACCCTCTTGGCTCAGTCAGGTGAAGTGTATGTGTGCATGTGTGCATCATCACGCTGATGCCTGCTCTATGAGGATAAATTTGCTTGTTTTCCCTTAAAAGAAGGACTTAGCCTGTTTTATAACATACCTCGGTACTGATACTGTGTAGTCTGGAAAAAAAGTGATGTGCAGCTGTGAAAAGAGCTCTGCGGGCACACAGTGAATGCGGGCAGGCTTGGACCTCCACGCCAAGCCTTGCGTCCCCTCAGTTGAGAGGTCTCTCTTCCTGGCTCTGCATCCAAGAGAGGAGGAGAAGGAGGGGTACAGGTGGGCAGCAGAAGGGTTGGAACAGAGGGATCCCCAGTTCTGTCTCCCTCTTTGAAGGAGGGGATACCTGCTTTTCCGGAACTAGGAACATATTCTTGTGTGATGGGAGTATGAAACTCGGCTACTTTATGGTAACAAGTACTGTCCCGCTTTCAGTACCAAAAGGACTGTGAAGAGGAATTTCCTGAACAGAAGTCACGCAGTCAGATTTTAATTTTGGAAGACGCTGTTATCTTCCTGATGGGCTTGTTACAAGGGAGGAAAAAAGTAAGAGGGTGAATGTACCATCAGACATGCTGGAATGAATATTGGATTGCACTTCAGTGCTGCCTGCTAGTTCCCAAGCTGATCTCTTACATTTTGCATTTCATCAGTTATGCATTTTAAGGTGACAGCCTCAGAAATGTTGTGAGGGAGTCAAATGTGGAGCTAATCCTTTAGAGACTCTTGAGTTACTTGTGAAAGAAGCAGATGTTGCAGATGTCTCTTACTCATCTTTTTTCTGGCCTTTGTTTTTCTTTCCTTTCTTTCCTTTCTTTCCTTTCTTTCCTTTCTTCTTTCCTTTCTTTCCTTTCTTTCCTTTCTTTCCTTTCTTTCCTTTCTTCCCTTTCTTCCCTTTCTTCTCTTTCTTCCCTTTCTTCCCTTTCTTCCCTTTCTTCCCTTTCTTCCCTTTCTTCCCTTTCTTCCCTTTCTTTCCTTTCTTTCCTTTCTTTCTTTTTTTAGTTCTGTGTGTGTCTCTTGCTGACTTTGTGGGGTGGTAAAAGCTTAAGGTTTGGCACCAGCAGGAAGTTGATGTGGCATGAAAAGCAAACACAGTATACTACTCGCATTGTAAGACAAACACTGCTATCAGCTCCTATTTCAGTGCCGTTCAACCTCTGTTCATCTGAATTTCTGCTAGGACCTGTGTGGGAAGTCCCAGGGCCCTATTCCCTGCCGTGGGAGAAGAGTCAGGCCTCCCTGGGCTCATGGTGATGCTCGTGCCAGTCTTCAGAAAAATGTGAGCCCAGCAGCTGGTCACAGCACCAACGGGTTGTCACTGTCTCCTGAAGAACAGGATGAATTGTGTCCATATCCCAGAGAATGGATTGGGTTTAAAAATACGTGGGTTTACTCTACTCCCTCCACCAGTATGTTATTAATTTAATTGCTCTTTAGTTTCTGAAGAATTTTGGAGGGGGCAGGGAGGGGGTGGAAAGATCTATTTTAAACTGTCCTCGTCTTTAATTCATGTCTTGTTCGTGGTAGAGTTTTACCAGCAGCACTTTGTGATCCAGCTGCCACTTCTAAATGTCATTTACTTGAATAAAAAAATGTAATTACATTTTTAAGTGTGATGTAAGCACTGAAAGTAGCAACTGAATCACAAAGTGCTGTTTAAGCAGCAGCTTTCCCATGAAAAGAGGGAAAGTTTGTGAAGTTTGGGGTATGCTGTAATACAAGTGTAGCAAAAATAGTCAAAGCACTTGTTTGCAGGTTTTCCCATCTCCCATTTAGCTTTTTGTTGGGGAAATATCTGCTTATAAATACCCCATATTAAATAAAAACAGATGAACGGTATTTGGTTATCTCATGTTCTCTGACATAGATCTGTGGTTTTGGTTGAAATCAGTAAGCCAGTGCTTCCCAGCACTCCTTGAGAAACAGTTGCTTATGCACCTGTTAACCATGTGCCTTGAAACCAGGGGGTTGTTGGACTCCAATAGTTTTTTTTCAGCGTTAATACCATCAAAAGCTTTCTCAAATGATTGCTTGATTCAGCTTAAAAGGTGCTGAAGACCTCTCATCTTTTTGCCTGTAAAAGGGATAAAGGAAGAAATTTTGCTTTCATGTGTATTTCTGGTACTCCATAAAGCAAAATATGTCATTGTACGATGGAACAGCTCTCACTTTCTATAGCCTCAGTTTGCTCAAAATCAAGAATGACCACACAGTCATTTTCAGTAATGAAAATCTGCTGCATCTTCCTTTTGATACTGTATGTTTAAATTGCTGTTGATGAATTTCAGTTGAATCATCATTGGTTTTTGTACAACAGCATGACAGTGTAAATCCAAAATACCCACCGATCCATGGGCTGAACAACATTTGTAAGCCTTCAGCCCTAGTTAGCAGAAGGTTCAGTTATTTACAGTCTACTGAGGCTTTTTTTTTCAATGCTGATGCCTTTATCGTAAAGAAGAGAGAGAAAAAATTGCAGTGGGTTGATTCTGCCAGGACTGTCGTCTGTCACTGATTCTCAGTTGTTGTTCTGTAGGTAGCAATTTGGGTGAGCAATTACTGAGAATGTGCCCTTTGGTGTCCATCAGCAGTAAGTGTGTGTGTGTGTGTGTGTGTGTGCTGTAAGTGGGAGTGTCCCATTGCTTCCATGAGCTATGCCATTTTCAAACCTTTCAGCTGATGTTTTGCTGTCTGTTACTTGGCATCACTTCCTGCAGCTTCTGATTTTTCGTCTTTTTGGTCGTACGTGACTACGTGTCTTGCTTTATCCTACTCAGCGTGTGCAGGTGTCACCCCTGGTCGTGCCAGGTACGCACACGTTGGCGCAGCCTACGAGTAGAAGCTGACAGAAGACCTGCCTGCCGTCTTGTATGTTCACAGCATGTGGATTTTGAGTAAATGGGAACTAGCACCCCCAAAGCTTTTCCGATTACCTCTTTAAAGTTTATTAACACCTTTTCATTTACAGGTCTTAACCTGCCTTTTGGTCACAGGAGAGATGAGGTCTGGGCCTTGCCTCTGGACAGCTTGCTTATGACATCCTGTAACAAAACTTCAAACAACGTAAAGTTGGAAAAGGCCAAATATCAGCAGTGCTCTGTATAAGTGCAACAGTGCTTGTAGAAATGTATACATGGCTGTTTATCTCGTTGCCACGGCTGGGATTCATACGTAACTCTTCAACAGGGTAGTTGTCTACGGTGCATGGGCTTAACTTGCTTGGAAAACTTAAGCCCCTCTTAAATTTCCTGTTAAAGCCAGGAGGGACAGAAGTTCAGCTGACATAAAACTATGCTGAATGAGTAATTCCTTTTGTAGACTCTCTGGGGGCGGATTGTTTCAGCCTTCTCTGGGGATGCCTTTATAAAAATTTGAGTTCTTTTAAAGTTTTGTACTAAATCAATAAATAAGTTAATAATAGAGCAGCTGTTGATCATAATCTTTGGGACTTTCCTATACTCAGATTTCATCCAGAGGATAAATTTCTCACTTAGAGAAGGCAGATGCTGCCTTTCTCAACTATTCAGTCTCCAGGCCCTCTCTCAATTCTAGGTTTTCTTATCAACAAAAGACAACCAAAACCTTCCCTAACCCTGACTGTAATACCAGGAGAGCAGCACAAACGTGTCCTGGTTTATGTCTGTGAAGAGCGGTGAGAGTGCACCCTCTTTGTGATGATCTCCCGAGCTTTCTACCAAATTCCCAGGAAGAAGCTCTCTTCAGAGTTTGAAATTGACCCTAAACTTACTCAAATTGAGGCAGGAACATGCTTTTAACTCCCCGGGCAGTTGTATGATGCTTAGTCAACTAATACTGCCTTATGTGGCCCATTTCTAGACTACAACTCCCAGGAACCCCTGGTGTTAAAATCTTGACTTAGTGACAAAGTAATGATGGTAGAGGTCTCTGGATCAGCACATCCTAAAGGAAAAAAACAAACAAACAAAAAAAAACCAACCAACCAAACAAACAAACAAAATAAAACAAACGAAAACCCACAACTTTTTTTTGGTTATTGAACAGTTGCTTTGACATGAGTCTTCCTGTGACTCCATGTATCTAGCCTTCACTGTGTGGAGGAAATCTTGGTAATGTGAACCACCTGCACTCACAACCCTAGAAACTTGAAACAGTATATAAAGTGTATATACATTAAGTATATAAACATATACTCATCTTTAACATGCCGTGTTTTGTGTTGCATCTGGCGTGGTATTGGTCCTTGGATGATTTTTCTTTTTGTAAGAAAACAAATAGAAACAAGTATTGCAAAACAGTGACAACAGTTTTTCCTCTCTCTTTTTATCCCTATTTTAGGAAGGCATGAGGTCCAGTCCTGGACAACAGCCACCAAGCAATCCTTGTGTCTCATGTGGCAAAAAGTGAAAGTGCAGCTAATGCTAAGCATGTCTTTCCTCGTTGCTGTTTTTTGGTATTGCAGAAGGCTATACAGCTTTTTAGCACAGCTACTGAAACGGTAGGTCTTTATTATGCAGACTTTAATCTTCCACGGTGTTGCTTATTTTAGTAAATATTGACCTTTGGCAACTCCCCTTTGACGCCTGTTTTGTCATTTGTATTTCAGGTGGAGCAACTGCCTTCAAAGAAAACTCATAAGTAATCTTTTCGTTGCCATTCTGTATTCCTTAATACCCACCACCACTGCTACCCTTTAGATGCAGAGCAGCAGAAGAGAACTAACTTGTGAATTAATCTCGATTTAGGGAATCTCAGTGTGCTGACTGAAGTTGATCTCCTTGGTTACAGTGCGAGAGAATGGAAAGGAGAAACAAAGCAGGCCAAACACATGAGGGAGGTAAGAGTTAAATTTTAATCTCTGCATGAGCATGGGGGAGAAGAAATACCTGGGAAAGGAATAGCACTGCCGCAGCTACCAGAGCCTGCTACACCGGCTGTCCAAATGAAGAGCAAAAGGGACAGCGTGAACATGGGTCTAAATAAAGACTAGAGCAGAGCGGGTTAAAATGTAGATCAGGTTTTAGTCTTGCGTCTTCTCTGAATTCCCGCCCCATAGCATCAACGACCCGCGCAGCGGCTTTTAACGGGAAAAATCATCCCCAGTGCTACAGCCTGAACAACGTGGTCGTAGGTGCTGTCTCAGCATTTCATGGACAGTGTTCCCAACATCATCAGATAATCAGAAATATGGACCTGATGCTACCTTTGTCCCGTGCCGGTCTGAAATGCCACACCGTGAGGACATGAGCATATAATGTCACAGTTAGGCCAACCTAACCAAAGGTTGGCCGGGCCAACCTTTGATTTAAGGTAAAAACTCTCATTCCAGGGAGGAATGAAACAGCACACCCGTTTCTCTTCCAAGCCCCGAGGGCCCATGTGGCCGCCACCGGTGCTTGGCAGCCGCCGAGGCCTGTCCGTCTGTCCGCCCGCCTCGGCCGCGGCCGGGGGGGGCCGGCAGGGCAGCAGCTCACGTCTGACCCGGGCCGGGTTAGGAGGGGGCTCAGCGGGCGAGGAGATGGCGTGCTGGGGGGTGGTCATCCCCCCCGCCCTCCCGCCGCGGCCGGCGGCACCGCCAGCGCCTGGCCCGCGCACGTCCGCGCCGCCATCTTCCCCTGCGCCAGGCCCTGCCGGCGGGACGCGCCGTGCCCGGCGGCTCCTGCCGCCTCCTCCCGCGCCCGGGTCGGGCTCACGAGCTCCTGACCTCGCCCTTAATGTCCTCGTCCTCCTCAGGAACCCCACGCAGCTGCTGAGGGGTGGCTGGAGACAGCCCTGGACTGCCTGGGGAGGTGGCAGCCCCCTGCTTGTGGGCATCAGATAATCCTCAGTGATGCTCTTTTCCAAGTTTTTTGAGTTTGTTTTGTTTTGTTTTGTTGTTGCTGTTCTATGGTTTTTATTCCTTTCCACATAAAGGTTTTTTTGTGGGTTTGGGGATTTTTTTCTCTTATTTTTCTTTTTTTTTTTTTTTTTTTTTTTTTCCATCTCGTACCTTAGAGTAGCTAGCTGTGACCATCTTAATAATCATATTTCTCCCTGGATTTTTATTTCTCTTACCTGGCATCCTTTCACCTGAAATAATTTCTCACGGCTTAGTACATTTTCTTCATAACCGTAAGTCAAGGTGACAGATTTGTGCTGCACCCAACTGGGCTTTGGATCAGCTGGACTCCTGAGCTGAGGACCTCCTAAATTCATGGTTCACTACTGCTAGAATACACTGTGTTCCGTCAACTCACTGACACGTTTTTCAGTTGTGTGCATGGTGTGTACATGCTTACACCTGTTAGGCAGAAATGGCAGCTGCTCTTCCCACAAAAGATGTATGTTCTTGCCGTGGGCTGTTGGCAGCTATATCTTGGTGGCCATCAATGGAGGCAGCATGGTAGAGGCAGTGGTTGAAGTTGGAGTAGCACTACGGTATCCTAACCTGTGACAGGGACAGCCCTCCAGGAGCAACACGTGTTTTATGGCACTCTGTTTCAACTCTGTTAAGCCTTAGTCACCAAGGTAGGCTCCAAGACAGCGTGCTGGATATTTACTTTTCCCATAAAGCTTCTAGATAAAGTAGCTATACCGATGGTAGATTCGTAGTATCTGTTAAAGCAAGCTTCAACTCAGATGCAGTCAGTCAGCTAACTGTGACATTATATGCTCATGTCCTCACGGTGTGGCATTTCAGACCGGCACGGGACAAAGGTAGCATCAGGTCCATATTTCTGATTATCTGATGATGTTGGGAACACTGTCCATGATATGCTGAGAGACCAAAAAGGCAGAGGGGGAAGGAGATGCAATAGTAATGAGAGACACCAACTAGCCATCTGCACTGGCAATAGCTGTGGGGTTGAAATTCAACGTAGTGCCAATGACTGTTTCATGGATCAGCTTTTCAGGGATCCTGTGGGAAAGGAAGCCTTGGTCCCAAGTACTGTACAGGATCTGCCTCAAAATGTTGCTTTCTAATTTCTGTTGTTGCTCTCTGGGACAGGAGACTGCACATACTTGTATTCAGCATCCTTGCAAGAACAACAAAGCAAAAAAAAAATTATTAAAATTGCGTTTACCTTCAGAAAGGGAAACTACATAAAAACAAGGAAGTGTGTTAAAAAGAAGCTAAAAGACTGCCATGAGACTTGAGTATTTATGGTCAGTGTATGTGACATATATATAGATTTAGGTCATGGTATTGGAATCACAGAACAAATGCATACCAAGAAGGACTTAAAAAAGAGTGAAAGGAAGCTGATAAGGCTAAACAGCAGCATAAGGGAGTTATGAAAAAAAAAAAAAAAAAAAAAAAGAAGATATTTTTCAAAAAGCTGGAGTTATGTCCAAATGATGAACAGAGAAAGGATATGACTTTGCCGCATTAAATGCAGGAACACAGCAATGCCAGAAGTGCCCAGAACAGACAACATGGCCAAAACTGATTTGGAGGAATGGGTAACAAAAGATAGCAAAACTTCTGATAAATTTGCAAACACATACAAGCCTTTCAGAAAATCCGTTGGCCTTCTAAATGATCAGAGCTGAAAAGGAGACTCCTTTATATAGAGCAGCCAGTGGATGGCTGGTTATATCAGGTAGAAGTTATCACATTAAGGAGCACATTTTAGAATGTCTCATAAGATCCTGAACCAGTCTAACCTGCTTGCTGTCCCCAGAAGGAACACTCCCTTGCTTGTCCTTTCTTTCCCTCTTTCTCCCCTAATTCTAGTTAAGCAGTCCCTCTCCCTCTTTTGTGCTGGCTCTTAATGTCTTGTGTTGAATGTGGTTTACCGAGATGGTGAGCTGATAGAGCAGGTCATCCTGAAGGAACCTTCTCTGAGCCACCTGAGCTTGCTGAAACAGCAGGAATCTTTCCCAGCAGGATCGATTCAGTAGGCTAACTGTCACAACCAATACAAAGAGTAGGGGAGGCTGTGCAGCTGAGAAGTGTGTTGGGATGGGGTAAGGAAGCAACAGAGGTGGAAGAAGACCAGGAGTTGAGACCATCTTCCTGCCCCCTTCATGAAGCAAACTGTAAGTCTGATGCAGCAGCCTGTGGAACTCTAGAGTCCTCTTTCCAATTCTCTGACAGTTTATTGCTCTGAATTTTCTCAACAAGGGCTCAGATGAGAGCCAGAGGTAATGCAGAGGAAATACAGGGAGTGTATAGCCGGAAGAAGGGCCATCCACATCAGCCCAGAGCTGCCAGATCTGCTAAGCCCCAGGTCACCGTTGCATGATGGATTCAGGTCAGTGCAAGGAGATGTTTTTGCCAAAAGGAGTTTTCTCCACATGCCGGTTCCTGCCATTTTGCTGCTCCATCCCATGCGTCAGCACAAGTTGTGAAGTGGTCAAGATTAAAGCTATTATGGCAAAGAAGTCTTCACTGACCTGCTCTGATTTGGTTGACCATGTGAATGTTTACGCTAGAAACAGTGCAGAGACAGCAGCTGAGTCACTGGGTTTGGAGAGAGTGCAGAATCACTCTTGAGGAGCAGTGCCAGTTTAAGGTGTTTACAAAACCCATGGTATTGGAACATTTTTGTGTATTTAAAACTTAAAAATACACTCTCTCATTCCCCTAGCTCCCTCTTATGAGCAGTTTGGAATTGGACTCGAATCAACATGGGTTTAGTCCAAGATTTAAAATTTTTATTGCTAAATTTTTTTTTGGTCTCTTTCTAGGCGTATGAAGAATTGTTTTGGAGCTGTCATATCAAGTACCTGCGACAAGTCAGGAGGGACAACTATTGTGTACTAAGAGCAGTGCTTTTTCAGATATTCAGCCAAGGCATTCCTTTTCCATCATGGATGAAGGAGAGGGATATAGTGAAGGTAAAATGAATTTCCTAAATGTGCATGATTCAGGTAACCTTGCACTGCAGAAGGAGGCTTTGTTCAAGTCAAAACTGATGTGTCTGCTATGGAAGTAGACAATCATCATCAGAATTTAAAGAGAAGTCTTTCATACTCTTTGAACTACTCTTAATTGAAAATTTGTCCCTGATCTAAACTTACCATTGTGAACATGAGTTTAAATGGTAAAAAAAAAAAACGGTGGATGGATAGATGTTACTGTCGCCCTGCTAGAGGTCAGTCTCTTAACACAAAAGGATATCTGAATCTTCCTCATCCACATCCATTCAAAGTCCAGTGGCTCGCTTGGGAGCTGGTGAGCACGTTGCTGGAAGAACAGGAATCCTGCCCTGGGCTCCAGGAGCTCGGCCGGGAGACAGTAGCAAGGAGTTGGGGAGCTATAGCTGCTGCCTGTGGGGGCACGTGTGCAAACGGGAAGGTGTCTGTAATCCTAAATTCCTCACTGAATGAGGATGTATCCAGCTTTTCACGATGTGGGTTATATATTTTGCTGAGAGCATATTTTCTTATTTTTTTGGCTGGTCCTGTTTGAAAAGTTTCTTAAGAACTTGGCAGCCACATGGAGCCTTCTTCTTAACATTTGAGTTGTTCTGAGGCCCTTTTTTTTGTTGTTGTTCGAATTGTACAACCAGAGGATAGAATCCCATCATAAATCAAAACGTTTGTAGACAAGTTTATATAACTTTATATTCTACTTCTTGTTATGGTTATGATTAGCCTTTTTTTCTTTCCCCCCCTAGCTCCCTGAAAAGCTTTTGTATTCTCAAGGTTGCAACTGGATCCAGCAATACAGTTTTGGGCCAGAAAGATACACAGGTCCCAATGCCTTTGGTAAATTGCGCAAGTGTATGGAGACATTAAAAACAAATGTGAGTATTTAGGAAACGGCTGGGAGGAATAAAAGCACTGAGAAATGGGTTGAGACAGGATTAGGGAACTGCTCCTGGTTACGTATTTCTGTGGCAGTGAGCCTCCCTCCCAGGTTCAGAGAGCTGAGCTGCTGGGAAGGCCATTACCTCTCCTGCAAGGGAATCCAGCTTTTGCGGATCCACTACTCTAAGTACTTGGGGTTCCCCTGCACGTCAGGGAGGTCATCCTCCCCACAGTTTTTACTATGTGGCTAGTTGCCCTTGCCATCAAGTGGGTTCTGCAGTATCTCATCATTTGGATTAAAAATAACACCATGCTGTGTAAGATTCTCCTGGATTCCCTCCCCAGATGGGAGGGAACAAACAAACAGTGCATTTTCTTCTCAAATTACTGTCTTTCCCTTGCTCCCATCTCCATGAAATGTTTTATTTATACACTTTAACTTCTCTCTGTAGGCCAAAGCGCTTGATTACAAAGACCTGTCAGCCTCACTGCCCTCTCTGCTCATCATAGTCAGATTGCCTGCATTCCCAACCATGAGTATAACTCTGATTTACATATTTAAAGCGTAGGGAGTCGTAGTAGCCCCAAAGCTTTCTGAAACCCTTTCCCCCACATCTTCCTCCTGCCCAGCCGCTGGTTTGTGTGCTCTCCTGGGTCACAGCCATCACGTGGATACTGGTGTTTGCTGAAGTCCAACATTTTGGCCAGTTAGGTTGAAATGCTTCTCTGAAGGCATCCGTAACCCAGTGTATCAGACATTAAACTGTCATTTTTAATTCTGCAGTGCACCATGGTTCTGGGTTGTCTTACCATAGCCACTACAGCTTGTTTTACTGGCTGACATTTAAGCTAGTTCCTTTTATGCCACCCTGTGTATACAAGCCACAACTCTGTCGTTTTAAATGCTATTATCAGTGATAGTAATTGTTACTTAAAGCAAAACAGCAAACCACAAATAGACTGATTTAGCTCTGGAAACAAACTACGAGTAATAAGAAGAGGGAATTAAAATAGAGATCTGGTCTTTGTCACTTCCCTGCACCCATGCTGTGCCACAGTGACAACTGCCTGTCTTCTTGACACATGCCTGGTGGTTCTTGTGTGCAGTTATCATTTTGTTCCGGTCACTCTTTGCATTTGCCAGTGTTGGGTTGTTTAGCTTTTACTTTTAATTTCTTTTAGTTCTTTTAAATTGATGTTAGTGCCTTAGTACAAAGCATTTAAACTGGATGTTTGTACAGGAAAAAATGTTTCAAGTCAGCACGGTGAACAAACCCATAACAAATTGTTGCAGAGCAGCTGTATGATGCATTATACTGTTACTGGGCATAAGGCCGGTCTCCCAACTTAATTTTATTTTTATAACAATGCTGTTTGGCCAGTGAGATGTATTTTTGCCTGTTTTCACTAACAGGGTTCTCTGCTGGCCTTTCCCAGCTCCATCATCATCTTGTGGACTGCTGCCTGCAGGTGCTGTTGTGCCTGGGCTGTGTTGCTTAATAGGCTCTTTACACTTAGGACAGGCTTTTCACTTAGGTAGTAGGGGCCCTCTAGCAAAGGGACATTAGTGGTTCATCCACTTGGTCTCATTTTTAACCTGTAAGGAAAGTCTTCAGGAATGCCTGAGGAGATGGTGGGATCTGTTTCTTCATGGTTAAGTTGGATTTATTGTATTTTTAGTTGAAATTCACAGTTTATGGCCACTTCAACATATAAATGATGCAAGCACAGAATTAACTGAAATTCATTTGAATCCCAGTCACTGGGATTCATCATCTCTTACTGTGGTCCCAAAAAACCTCAGTTCCAGATGACTCTTTTTAGCCACTGTGTTCAGGACTGAGTGCTTTCTAATTTCCTACCCAGTCCAACTTTGTCTCCTGGACAGCCCACTTTCTGGGTGTGAGCACTGGCTTTTGACCCCCCTAGGGCAAGAGAGAGCTCAGGAGCTCTTGTTATCATCTGTGAGAAGAACGAGAAATTCCTACCCCGTTCATGTCCCATGCAGGTCTTTGTCTCATCCCTTCTTGTGCGACCAACTTACCTTGACCACATGAAGCAGAACACACTAAAGACATACAGATGTGTACAGTTCATAATACCATTCTGGCTCGTCCACACACTTCTGAATTGGGCTCAGCATCTAAAGAATTCAAGCTAGGACAACTTTATGTAAAGGGTACTATAGAGGAGGATCACTGAACTTCGGAAGCTGGAGTCATCACTTAATCTAAACTGTGTTTATGGCTTAGTGTGTATGTCTGATGCACCCATACAGGTTTCCTCTAACTTTCTGAGGTCTTTTTTGTGGTTACGCTTCTTTCAGGCTCTTTGCTGACAGTGATACTTGGATTTTCTACAGTGGTGGTGGGTGGCTTTTATATAGGGGAATTACATTTGCTTCCTCATAGGCTATCATTAGCATCCAGATGCTTGGAGCTGTCTGTAGCAAATAGGTTCAGCTGGATAAATGGAAACTGAAATGTGTAAGGCTTCAAATTTCACTGCAGATCTGAAAGAGCCACCTGCTTATTTGCACCACCATTTGGCCACAATAATGGTATATCACAGGCTGGCAATTGTTTCTCATTTGGAATCTTTCATATTAAATAGAATTCTTAATGATTTGATTAATATTCTTCTGTGTGCTTTCCAGTGGACTGAAATAAGTGCTACTAAAGATCATGAAGAAAGAGGATACATGTGTAATACACTCTTTTCTGATGAGAGCAAGGAGCACAAACTCTATGAGGCTATAAAATTCATCATGCTCTACGAAGTTGTTGAAGCCTATGAGCAGATAAAGAACAGGGAAGAACCCCCACACAACCTTTTTAGCCTTCTCCTTGCTCGTGATTCTTCGTCCGACCCTTTGAGTTTCATGATGAATCATCTGAACTCCATAGGTGACTCTATTTGCCTAGACCAGGTAATGATATAAATGAAAAACAAATCACAAAATTTACTCCATCTCTGACGTGATTAGGTGAATAGATCAGAAATCATCTGTGGAAGTTCGCCCATTTTTATTCTTTGGGATGTGGAGAAGTGGGCTGAGGATAGTCATTTATCTTCAGGAAAAAACCTGTAGGAGAGTAAAAGGGCGTGGACAGTTTTCTCACTGGGCCAGAAATAAAGTCCTGCTGCAAACTATCAGTGAGACATAGACAAAGAGACAACAATACCTTCGATATGTAAAATAATTATAGATTATGCAGGTTTGACCTGTTGTTTTGGTTTTCCTATCTGTTCCACCATGCCAAACCCCTTATCACCACTCTACTTTTTTCCCCTTTCTTTGGTTCCCATTAAATCTCATGTCTGTTAAGAGTAGCCAATGAGAACTCTATTAACTGTTCACCTTTATATGTTAAGATAATTTTTTTCAATTTTATATTTAGTGAGGACTGTCACTCTGCAAATAGTTTCACTTTCCAATGGATGAAATTTTTATAAACAGTTTCAGTTATCAAGTCAACTGTTAAATGTTGCAGTCACCTTCAGCAGCAGTTCGACGATAACTGGACAAGTTCTGCTCTGTCTGGCTTTGCCCAAGGATATGAGCCTTTCCCAAAGCATTTTTCCAGATTAAGCAATCATTTGCAAGAAGTGTCAGTCTCAGATTCCCGTTCTCAAGTTTCATATACATGAAGTACAAGGAAATTTATTCCTTTTATATTTCCCTCATGTAGCAAGTGATCACAAGGTGGCAGGCTTCCCATTTTTCAAGGTGTATCAATCTTTTAATAATAGCTAGTCCCTTCTTGCTCCCCACTAAGCTGTGTGAGCTGGCTTTGGGAGCAGGTTAAGTATTGCATTAGGTGGAAGAGGGTTTTTTCCAAAGTGTCAGGCATTAACCAGAATGTCCTCTACGTGCAAAAGAGCGGTGAAAGGACTGTTGGAACATTGAGAATACCCTCAAAATTTTTGTTTTCTTACTCCACTTACAAAAGGGCCCCTTTTATTCCTTGTCTACTGTTTGGAAGCTTGGTGACTTGCCTTAACTTGGATTATCTTCAGTTTAATTTTCTAAGT
Source organism: Tyto alba (assembly GCF_018691265.1). NCBI lineage: Eukaryota > Metazoa > Chordata > Aves > Strigiformes > Tytonidae > Tyto > Tyto alba. Next base: position 24,706,086 of record NW_024881324.1, on the reverse strand, counting down.
CTAGAAATAAATGTCTTACAGACTTCTTTCATTTTCAGGTTGAACTGTTTCTTCTTGGATACTTACTTGAAGTAAAGATAAGGGTTTACAGACTGCATAGGTTTAATACTGAGGAATTTCAAGTAAACTATCCAGAAGAATACCGAAGGGAATGGAATGAGATTTCTCTCCTGACTGAGGACGACCGCTACTATCACATTCCCCTTTTCAGAACGTGAAGGACCAGTGACTTTTTTTCCTTTGTATAATATAGTGAGTGACCAGTTCCAGTGAATTAGGTCTCTAATCAGCAAGAGGAAGATTTTGAAAATGCTTGTTAATAATTACAAAATGATTCATGGGTTTATTGTGTAAACATTTTGCTTTCCCGTTGCAGCTTAATTCACGATCAGTCAGCCATAAAAAACATGAAATATATTGCTAGACTGTCTGGGGGGAAAAATGTCATATTTGAGGGCTGTCAGACAAAAAAGATTGGACTGCATGACAAAGGAGGCAAAAGTAATGCTGCGTTTTTCATTGCTACCCTAAGGGTTTACTCTGACATCTCTGGATGGGTTAAACTCAAGTTCCTAAAGCAATTGCTGCCTTTCTGTCATCTGTCTCTAGCTAGGAAGGATGAATCACAGGGGAAGCAACTCCTGGGGTCCCGCAGTTTATATTCCAGGCTATTAAACTTGCATTGACTTGGGGCTGCCTAGGAAGGGAGGATGCAAACTGGGGCCTCTGCGGAGCTGCTTCAAACCCCATCTGGCTTCCCCTGTTGCTGGAACACCTCCCTCCAGCGATGGGCAGAGCAGGCAGCTGCAGGCTGGGCTTACTTCAGACACATGAAATTAAGATGTCTGCACTCAGCGCTGAAGGTGGAGAAGTGTTACACGGGGGAAAAAACCCCCCCCACACAGACACAAGAATACTGTGCCAGATGAACAGATCTGCTTTGTAACTGAGGAAAGTACGTAAGCTTTCTCAAAGCTAAAAAGGGCAGTATTAATTAATAATAACATGCAATAGAGTTAGACTCAGTAGCTGCCTATGGTTTCTGTCAACTTGTGAATCCTTTAGGGGCTGATTTCAACATTACCTGCCAAGATTTCCGTTGCGTTTCATCTGAGAAGGCTGTGCACAGAATACATTCACAAACACTGCATTTTCAGAAAATACAAATTTTCTATGCATTATGTGGGTTCAGCAGTGTGTATACATGTTTTATCCTCTGTGTATATATTAATCTCATTGCATAAGATTGCTGTCTTTAGTTTAGAACTCAATGTTTCAAGAGGTCTGTCTGGAACAACTAAATGAGATGTACCTTACTACGAGGAACATTTTACCCAGTTCTTGTTTTCTAAAAGAATCAATTGTGTTTTGATTATTACAAAAATAAGGGACCTTGATTAGAAGAAATATTAAAATGATATAGCAGATCTAGCAAAGTATTTGTGAGAAGCATATAATCCCATTGGCATACAGTTGTACTGAAGAAAGCGAGATTTATTAAGAAACAAAGCCTCTCCTTTCCTTATCCTAGAGATACGGGAACAGGCAGGTTTTTTAAATCCTGCAGGAGAAAATACAAGCCAATAACAAAAATGTAAACAGAGCCTGCAGGAGCTAAAGCAGTTGCATGAGGTAACTAAATGGTAATGCTTGGTTACTTTGTGTAAAGGAAAGCAAAAAAAGGAAACCCTTACAGTCCTTATTTTTATGTATATGTATATATATTTATAAACACAAACACCTGAGTTCTGAATTGTAACAGTTTTGTTTCCTGAAAGTTTTTGAGTTTTGTTCAATTATTTGTAGCTTTTAATTAAGAAGGCTTGATACCTATAATAATTTAATCTCATCAAAACCTGCATATCAAATACTTTATTTATTAAAAGAAACTTTTTTTCACTGAATGAAATAATTTGCCTACTTAAGATTTGGTTCTCCTCTGCATGGGGGAGTGTTATAATGCCTGAGAGTAGGGTATTGCTGTCTGTTTTGCATCAACAGTAGCATTTGCAGCTATCAATAAACTTGTCTATATTTTATTCTTTTGGTACAAGCAGACATACCAAAAAAAAAAAAAAAGTATTTTTATAGTGGGCTTTTTAATGGTTTGCACGTTACTTATGATTAGGAATACAAAAGCATTACAGCTGAGAGTGTTAAATTGTCAAAGTGTATGTTTTTGTAATCTCAAACCTATTAATAGCAGGGGGTTAATGAAGATCTGACACAGACAGTGGAATTTATCTCACCAATCTGGATGTTTGCCTCTGAACTAGGTCATCTTGGGCTCTTTGCCTGGTCAGCGGACGGCAACGGCACGCAGTCACTCAGCGGAGTGGGGCTCTACAAGGGTCTGGTTCTCCTCACTGACTGTAGTGGGAGCTGGCAGTCATCGGCACAAATCTCTCTGCTCTAGACGTTTGAAGTTAGGTGAGCTTCATTTTATCCCAAGAATACAGAAAGGATATGTCGAAACAGATCTGCCGGCTTCTCAGATGTCAGCGGTGCTAGCCAAAGCACGACAGGAACCAGAAACGGGATGTGAAGCAAGAAAAACTTCAGGTGAGGATAATCACAAGCCTTAGAGAGAAATGCAGAGAGTGCTCTACGCAGGATCTTAAGAAACACTGAGACAGATTTTGGGCTGCACTGAGTTTTAAACAGGTTCTTGGATAATATATTTTACATGTATGAAGAAAAAAATGTTTTTAACATATAAAGAAATATATGCATATACATATACATGTGTGTGTATATATATATATAAAAGAATAATACATAAAAAAGAAAGTAATCCTGAATAAAGTGCATCTGGAACTAAGTGGTACTATGGAAGTGACAGGTGCTGCAGCAACCACTGGCACAGACAAGCTTGCTGTACAAATTCAGAAGCCCACTGTCATTATCAATTTTTTTTAAAACACAGTGTTGTAGGCAGCTAAAGTTTCAAGTCAAGATGTGTTCATTATATTGCTGCTAGTTTAGCAAGAAAAAGAAAATATACTGAAACCTCAGCAGTGGGTTTGGATTTTTCCCCAAACTTGAAAATGTGTGTTAGGAATGTAGCAGAGCAGCTGAAGAAACTTAAATCTTTTAGTATAATGGAGAAAAAATATGTTTGTTTTGAATGTCATCTATTTTCAAAATTGCATCTCGAAAAACGTACAAACCACGAACTATCCATATTTCAACTCCAAAAAAAAAAAAAACCACCAGCAATCCCAATTCTTCAATTCTAATACTGAAATTGCTTCTTGTCTAGGTTGTGGCTGTTAAGTTGAAGCAAATTAAAAGTCATCCAGTGTGCTTGGTTGTTGCCAGTCAGTCTACCTGCTTAGTCTCAGGGTATTGAGTTTAACGTCTAAGAAATAGTTTTCAAGTGCAGTTTGCCTAAAGCATAGATACAAGGAACAAATATGATTTCAAATTAGCTTAGTTGTCTAGAAAAATACATACATGTGTTCTTTCCAAAACACAGGAAAGACCTACATCGTTTTTGTTGCCAGTAGCTGCTTTTCCCTGTCCCTCTATATTTTAGCACTACTACAGCAGTCCAACCCGTCACCCTGTTACGTTAGCGCCATTACAGTATTAATGGTTTTTTGAGTTTTCATTTTCCTGAAAAGCTCCTGATTCTGAAGAAGAGGTAGAGTTGGGATTTTGGTGCCACAAAAGCCCTTGTCCTTCCCTCTTGGCTTGGGAAGGTTTTGGGGTGCTTGAAGGCCTCTCTGGAAGGAGAGAAACTTTCACGTGGGGCCTGGTTTTACAAGAGGGCAGCAGTTGAGTCTTTGAGGATCCCCTGAAATCATTTGGGAGAGGAGCCTGGCCTGGCAGCTGGGCTGGACGGGTGTTGCTGCCTCACTTGATGGCAATCGTTCCTGTTCACATCATCCTGCATGGTGTTAGCCCAACCCTGATCTTGGCCAGGGATGGAGCTGGAAGCCTTGCAGAGCCTTTTTTAGAGATCTGACAGAAAATTTCCGCAGAAACCCACGTGCCCCAGAGACAGGAGGTGAGGTACCTAGTGGGGATGAGAAAGAAATGTAGAAAACTTGCCTCCCTGGGTCTTGGCTGGTCTGCACCTCTCCGTGAACCACAGAGCTTTGTGTTAGCCAGGACTGGGCAGCGAGGAGGATGGCTGGGGCATGGCTGGGACCTGTGGTATGGGGGCACGCATGCTGGCCAGTGCTGGTGGGAGGGAAAAACGGAAAACGTGAAAAAAATAAAGGGAGTCCTGGACGCTTGAATCTTCCAGAATACCCCAATTTTCCATAATTCAAAGATTAGTGCCTTGGAAGGGCATTTAACCAAAACATCTTCCTCTTTAGTGGAGCGTTTGGCCATAGACCAACTCTTCATTGAGATGTGGAGGCAGCCAGTTTGAAGGCACTTGTGCAAGTTTGTGTGCAGCAGCTGCTGAAATCTATAGCACATAGAGCAGCCAGTACCCTCCTGTGTCCTGTAAGCCAAGTTCTCATGTTCAGCTGAATGTTTTCCCCATGGTAGTAATTTTCAGGGTTGTGATACACTGCATCTCGCAAATGTTGAAAAAGAACAGCGTTTGAGTTTCAGGTGACGCGTTTAACATTTAGCTATGAAGGATTTTGTCTTCTTTTTACCCATCCAGTAGATGGCTTCCAAGCATCAGAAAATGTAGTTCAGTAAGCTCAGTTCTCCTGGCAATTCTTTGGTTGTCACACTTGCCCAGATGATAGTGGTGGGTTGGCCCCTGCCAACAGCCAAGCACCCACAGAGCTGCTCGCTCACTCCCCCCCACTCCAGTGGGGTGGGGGTGAAAACGGGAAGAACAGGAGTGAGAAAGCTTTTAGGCCAAGATAAAGCCAGGGAAATCACTTACCACACACTGCCACGGGCAAAACAGCCTCACCTTGGAGAATTTAACTTAATTTGATGCCAATTAGCATAAATATTTCACTACCGATTTGGGTATTGGGAAACAAAAAAAAAAAAAGGCAAATGTTAAAACACTTAGGGCAAAACCACCCCTCTTTCTTTCCCAGGCTCAGCTTCACTCCAGACTCCTCTCCTCCCCGCTGTTACCACCACAGGTCACACTCGGTCCCTTCAGTGAGGCACTGAGCAGTGCAGGGGGTGGTTGCAGTCAGGATGTTGTGATTTCTCTCTGCCCCTCCTCGTTTCTCACTCCTTTCCCATGCTTCAGTCTCCCCCTTCAAGGGTGTACCTGCTACAATGTTGGCTTGGGATAACTAAGTTCTAAACCCCTTGGTAAGTTACATGTTAAATACCAGTTTTAGAAAAGTCTATTTGGCTTAATATAGCTTTTATCCGTGATACTGGAAGGAGAAAAAAAAAAAAAAAAAGAAAAGGAAAAAGGAAGTCTATGTTTTTGTTGTCTTGCTTCTTCGATGTCCTAGCACATGCACCTGTATTTCTACAGCACATGGATTATAACAGAGCAAAAGGAGGAAGGGACTAAGAAAGTAAGTGTTGAAAATCAATCCTGCACGTGAAAAACACTATTAAGTTTCCTTAATAACATCTTTAGGACTAGGGTAGTGCTGAGGAGGAACAGTGTTTTCTTGAGTTCCTGTGGACTGTAACATAAGATAATGAGTGTTAGAAAAGAAATAGAGTGATTCTGGACCCAACACAGGAGATACATGGGAGTCAAGTGGTGACCTAACGGTGAAGAAAAGCCAGCTTGGTAGCAGTGTGAGGACAAAGGTATGGAAGAGACAAGGCTAGAAGTGAGCAAGTTCATGGACACGTTCTAACAGTGTGTGAACTGGCAGTGTATGACCAGAGATGAGAAAATTTTTCAGTGTAATACCCACAGAAGGTGTACTTGCAGCTCTTCTTGTTCTGCTGCCTAAAACGCGACACATGAATAGATCATGCCTACCATAATTTAAGGTTCGCTCAGCCACCCTTTCGAAGTAGAGGACATCACTGTTGTGAGTGTTCTCCGTAAGTGTAGAGGTGTTTCTTGCCTTTCCTGTATCGAGGACTTCACTTAAGGCTTCCTCTTGTTTGTGAGCCGTGTCCCCATATTTGGCTGGCATTTACAGCCCTTCTGGTGCTGCAGCAGCAAGGATGAAACAGCCAAGAAACACTTCAGCCACCTTCTGTTAAAGCTTTGAATGAGACATGAGTGAAACCACACGTTCTTTTTTTAAAAGGCTGTGAAAAGCCCATCTAATCAGAAAGTGCAGCCAATCAAAGTGGGCCACGTATCTGTCTTCAGGGTCACCAAAGGTACATTCAGAGAGATGTTGCTGAACTCCCTCATTAGCCTTCTCAGATCAGCTTTGAGCATGGGAGCTTAGGAATCATCAGTGATGGACAAATGGACCACACTGTGTTATCTAAGTAAGGAGAAAAGTGGGAGTCAAACTTCAGACCCTAAGTGTACTCAAGAAGTTGAATCTCAGAGGTGCCATTGCATCTGGTGTGAGCATAACTCCAGAAAACTCCAGATACAGATACGTGGAACTGAGACATAGAGTTTGCACTAAAGTCATCTTGACACATGAAAACTGTGCAGTGACCGCCATGGGATGCTCTACCTGGTTTAGTAGCACAAGACATCCATGGGTTTTGGACAAAGTTCATGTTGGTTGTTTTTTTTAAAAGAACCCATGCAAACTGAGCAAGGTTTTGGTTCTGTTCTTGGCAGCTCCAGAAGTGATTCTATATAGCATTGCTCTTTGAAATGCTTAAAGGCACAAAAAAAAAAAAAAAAAAAAAAAAGTGACAGTTCAAACGGGAGAAATATTATTACAGAGGTATTTGAAAAATGGATCAAAGACATTTTTTCAGACTGTAAGAGTGGCTTAATTAAAGGACTTCACAGCAGCACTACTCAGAAAAACTGGTTGTAATGTTTGGTCCACCAAGCGTAATTCATCTAGGGATACAGAATACTTCACAGAATAAATATGAGACACTTAGGAAACAAATTAGAGCTCTTTGAGTTATAGCTGCTGGTAGCCCAGTTATTTAGAAATGCAAGAAGGAGAGCTGAAGGAACTGGATTTTAATAAATAGAGAACACCACCTGTGTAGAAAGCCACCAGCCTATTTATTGCTGGATATTTTATTGCCCTTTTCAGAATAAAAGACATCAACATGAATAAAATTCCAGTTCAATTAAGTACATAAAATACTGGTTTTAATGAATAGTATTCTTAGTTCCTTTCATTCTCACGTATGTAATATCAAGTAGATCAAGAAACCTCAGACAGTAGACAAAATTTGCTATTTTTTTCTTCACTTAAAGGAGGATAACTGAAATTCTGTGGGAGAAGGTATCACTAAAATCTCCTCATATCATAATCCTGAAATGCTTACTATCTCTCTACACATGGCAGCTCTGCTCTGGAAGTTTGCTGGGAAGAGGGAGGGATGCTACTGGCTGTGAGGGGGTGTAAAAGAAAAACAAAGTCTCTCCTACCTCATCTCTCTTGGGAAACATGGTGCCTAGCAGAATAAAGATGCACAGCAAGGCAGGGGAGTACAGGGTGGAACTAGGCTTGGGTCATGCAGAGCAAGGCATAAGGTAAGCAGCACAAAATACCATCATAGAGTGGTAATGTGTCTGCTTAATATTGTTCAGTAAATATGGATATACTTGATATTTGATCCTGCATGCTCAGCTTTCTGTATGGCTTTCCTCTCTGAAGACTGCTGGAGAATGAAAGATCACTAGTTTTTTCTCATCTGATCAATGATCATCCTTCTCTGTCCTCTTAACTTGTAGTTCCAGTGCTCTCTGCTGACTGACATCATTTCTCACAGTGAGCTGTAAGATCACAGGGTGATCAAATTTCTGCTATAAGTTTACAGATTATTTATTGGCATCCTGATGTCTTTAAAATCACTCCATAGGTTCTTTAACCTCTACCTTCATTGGGACCTCCCAGGTCCCTTCCAAAACGCCAGCATGCAAGGGCTGGCTCCACTTGGCAGCTGTGAGGCTCTGTTCTGAGCAGCACCTTCTCCAACAGGTGATGAGCACTTTGGTGTGCTGGAAATTCCAACTAGCTGCCAGGCTAGTGTCTATCTTCATAAATGGAGCATTATTCTGATCAACTTCAGCAAAACCCAGTGGTAATCTGTACGTGCTCATGTTGCAGAGCCTCACTCTGCAACACCTCATGTCTGCAGTGTGAAAAGGGAAGAAGCAAACTGAGCTATCCTTCTGAAAATGTAGCTGGTGAGTTCTGTTACTAACCATTTCTGTTTGGCTGGAAGCATCTGTTGTTCCTCTCCGTCCCTAGTTACTGACTTAAATTAATCTTCAGACACCTCTGAATGTCTTAGTTCAGGTTGTCCCATCTGTGTATTTATGCCTAAGTAAGGCTGTGCAGCGGCTTGGTCCGTGCAGTGCTCTTAAACCTAAAGAATAATTTGCCAGCCTGGACTGTACCTCAAAGTCGCTTTCACTCTTCCCCGCTTTGAGAAACTGAGCAGCTGCCAGCAATCCGAGCTAGGTAGGAATATTGTGGCTTGATTATATATATGAGTATCAGTATGCTAACTGTACCTTTGTGACCCCCCCCCAGATGTAAAATATTCATGGAAAAATACATGGATGTTAACAAAGAAGTTCACAACAATTATATTTTTGAAGCTGTTGAAAAAAAGAATAATACTTGTAGATAATTTTAGTGCCCCAAATGCATGTAATTTAGTAACAAAGCAAATGATTGCTCGGAGATGCTGCCAGCAATTAGAAATTTCCATTTTCTTGCCAAGCATTAAAATCTGCAGCCTTCAAGTGATTTGAAAATCACACAGGCCCCTCCTGCTTTTCTAAACTCAGTTAAGACTGTAGAGTTGACCTCTTTTATTTTCAGTTTTGGGGAGGCCAAGTGGAAAGGGGAATACAGTGAGTGCCCTCTGGGCTCAACTTGTACCAAGATCATGAACAGAAGAAGGGAGAATCCTAAGTATTTCGTTCATCTCCATCTATGAGATGGAAAATTCCTGATGCTGCATTTCAATCTTGGCATATGACCTGAGAGTCCTATTTTTGTCTTTTTTTTTTTTTTTTTAATAACACAAGCTATATAGAGCTAGGACTCAACAATGTCTTATCTATCATCCTGAGCTGCTTAATGTACATCAGGTCATAATAGATATTTTGGATTTAAACCTATGGTTTAAAACACAGTTTAACTGTCATTGTCTCTCTTCGTGCATGGAAGTTGCACTGGGTCTGAACAGAAGGTGGGTTATTTGCTGGAAATTGGGATCAAATTTACTTGATGCTCTTAAGACAAAACTAAGCAACTGATACTTTCATAGCAGTAGCATTGTTTAGATTATGGGTTTAAATTAGTAGGTTAGTATTTCACCTTTTTTGGGGGAGTATAGAACATCGATGCAAAGTAATTTGGAGACTTTTTATTAGAAAACAGGAGTTCTTGAACAGGGAAGGAGAAAAGAGTTTGGTCCCATGTCTTAGCTACAGCACATATTCTATATATATGCCATCACCTCCTAGGTGGTACACGTCCAGATTTAGCAGCGCCTCGTCTCCTGACGTAGCCCTGGTGAACGCACCACCTGTCTTGCCTGGGTGCGCTTTTCCTGACTGGGATCAGGTGGGAACTGCAATCCCAGAAACTGGGGCCAGATGGGAATCCGTGACATTTGTTTCAGGCCTGTTGCCTGAGGAAGGCATGCATAAAGACAGCAAAAGCTGCTCATGCTCCTTCTACAGGCCTGAGCTAAGAAAAGGTAGGATGCCATCGGATTATGCTAGTATTATATAATGAAAGTGAAAAATTAGGCTTCTGTCTGGACATGCCTCTTTTGCTAGACAGTAAAGCACCCAGCTCAGAGTTTACCAGCTGTTCAACCTGTTCTTTTCTTGGCATTTCATTCCTAGTGTGTTTAAACTCACTGGTCTTTGAATTGAGGGTTTAAAGGCTAAGTATGGATATTCACCTGGAGCTATTAGGACTTGCACAATTTCATTCTAGTTCAAAGGAGATCACATCTTTCAGGAAAGACATTACATTTAATATTAAAATCATTCAGTGAGCTAATCCACCAATGAATTTCCTTCAGTTTTTAAAGCATATGCCTTCTTTCAGCTCTCTGGCTACATCTACCAATCACTGAATCCTAGTATACCTTTTTCTGTTGGACTGAAAGACCAAATAGCAAGTATTGATTTTCTTACCAGAATGTGGTCACATCACCCTTAACTCTTTCTTGGTTAAACTGAACAGATACCACTCATTTTAAGGTTAATCTTCAATATTTTAATCTCTCACATGATGCAATTATGAACTCTGTATTCCAAATAGCAGCACAGGACTTAGCATTTGAATCAGTCTCGTGTGAGTGCTGTATAAAAAAAAAAATAGAAAATCTCAATTTCTGCCTGGGATTCCTCTGCCTCTACATTCAACAACAGTAAAAAGATCTACTGTTTATTCCCCAGAGTCCTAGGTTTTGAGCGGAAATTTAAATGAGCATTTTTCACGCTCAAGGCAGAACCTGTCCCTAACTGCAAGGTTCATCTGAGACACAGAAGACAGACCTGCCAGCCAGCTGATGTTGTCAGACAGGCTGGTAAGATGCAGAGGGGAGCACCAAACAGTGACAGTATTTTAGGTCGGGGACCCCCCACAAAGCTTATGAACACTTCTCTTTGCACATGTTTAGTTGCAAACCATTGTGGATTGAGGGAATTTACTGGGTCCTAGGGCTGGGAGTATGGCTGTTTTTAAGCACAGCAGCGGTACATTTACAGCTAGCTTATGTGCTCCTGTGCTTAACGTCTCCAGATGACGTGTGTTACCAGAGGACATTTCATGTAGAAATTTGGAGTGGGTAAAGTTAAGGTCAGCTACACAGAGGGAGGATTTGCGTGTCCTCGGTGTGACAAGGCAAATCAGGACCATGAACGTTGTTTAGCTTTTTCTAAGATCTGAGCAAGGGGGTCGCACTGTAGGCCTGTGTTTGGGTTTTTATGATTGGCTGATTCCAATAAAGATACAAATGTGCCTAAAGCAGAAAAATTATCTGGCATGGGTTGTCAAAAACCAAATACCCTGAAAGTCAGAAAGACAAATGAAGAATGCAGGGTCAGACACAGAAGACAACAACAACAACAAAATATTAATTATCTCTTTCGAGAACAAAATATCATCATAGATGACTAGTTTTCCCACAGGCAAAGAGAAACAGAAGCCCACAGTTACTGCACCACTTATTCCAGGCACATATGTTGTGCCCTGAAGAGGAATGGAAAGGATTTGCTCCAATGCTACAGAACTACCAGCATCTTTTATGTCTTTCCACTCCCTACATTTCAAATATTGCCAGGCTGCTGGACTGCTACACTGTTCAGGCTCAGCCTGGTGAATCAATCTCAAATTACAAGATTTAAGAAAGGAATAGAAAAATCTTTTCATTGAAAACCTTCTCAGCAGGTGTACAGATAAGAAAGGTTTCCAAGTCTTTCTACAGGACCTTTCAAGTCTTGCTCCAGAGCAATTTGTCAGTAATGAAAACAGTAGACAAGAGGTGAGGATATCTGTGTGACCAGACTGAACCCCTCGTTGTGAGCTGGTGTTCCCCAGGTTGTTAAGACAAGAATGGATGCCTAGATGATAAGAGCATCCAAGCCTGGCAGCTCCACATATTTGCAGATGATACCAGAAAACAAACGGCAGACACATCCTGAAACTTCTTCCTTTCACAAGTCAACATAGCGCACAGGCTTTGGGCATCTGTTTCAGAATGCACTACGAATATAGGTTGCAGGTAGTAATAAGTATTTTGCCTTTAGAGGTTGTCCCAGGCAGATATTCACATGTTGATGTACGTACACCTGAAGCAAAGGCCTCATGGAGGAGTACGTGTGGAACAGTGGCACGCAGTGTGCCCGTCTTGCCTTTGGTTCCTCTCAGCCAGCTGGCTGGGCTGGGGTGGACTTTCCTTCACACCTTCTGTAAGCAATGACTCACAGCTTCTTTGAGGCTTGTTCTCTGCTTCTGTGAAATATCTTCCTTCTCTTTAATTTCTTTGTTTGATGTAGCTTATCCCAACAACGCAACAGCTTTGAAAGTAAACCTGTCTTCTAAAGAATGTTTCCTTTTTTTGTTGTGATGTGGTAGGTGCATCTCTTCTCCCTGTAAAATGTTCAACTCGTAGCAAGATCCAAACCTGAAGGGCACAGCAGTTATTTGCTAGGCAGATATATATGTTCAAACATTCACTATCTTCTATGTGAGAATGATGAGCCCGGAATCCTGTCACTGCAAAAATCCACAAAAAAAGCAATAATGTTTGAGTTAGAAGTATGGAAGGTTTTGGTTTTATGTGGAGAATAAGGCCTGCAGAAAATGTCAAGGTAGGAACAAGTGAGTTCCACTGCCCACTATTAATACAATCTTTGTTCAGATACTCTACAAATCCACTGGAGCAGAACAGGATGCAGAAACTGCAATATACTGCATTTCTTGGCCTATCATCTCATTTACTCTTGATCATTTCTTCTCACTTGACATTTTGGTGACAGAATTGGAGAAAATTCCCCCTTTAAACACAACTCTAGGATTAATTTGCCGTCTTCCTCAGAATAAGATTACCAGCTCCAGAAAAGGAAAACATATGTCTTGTCTTCTACTGCGCTGAGCTTCCAAAAGACTCACTTCTTCGATAGACTCACCCTCCGCAGAGACAGAAGGCATAAGGACTTTTTCCATCATAAAACCTCCAAATTCAAGCAGGTGACTAAGCCTCAGGTCCAGCCACCAAATGGATCGGGATGGGTAAGAGCACAGCGTTTCCAGTGCCGTCACGCTCACTGCCACTAGCTCTTCCCTAAAAACAGGCTTCAAAGGAAATGTGAATGAGGGGTATCTCAGCCACTCCCTTCTGACCCAGAAATCTCAGATCAGCCCCTCACTGCAGAAGACTCTGATGGGCTAAATTCATCCCCACAAACAGTATAATGCAAGCAGCTTCCCCCGACTATTGTTTGAGGTCACCAATTTTCTGTGTTCACTCTACGTTACGTATGGAATGGCAAGAACACTCCATTTTCTTTTCCAGGAGACAGTACAACATGAATCCTTCACGTCTACAGCTTCTCAATCTATCAGTGAAAACGTCTTGAATCTAGCTGGAGTGGTAAGGCAAACTTCAAGTTTAGTGGTACCAGCTCCAAACATGCACACAAGAAATAGTAGATCTCATGGGAATTTGTACCACTTGTGGGTTTTTTTTTTTTCATCCAGTTCTGTTCTCTTCAGAGATAGTCATCGGTAGTGAGAGGAGTAGATAAAATTAAGATCAGTTTTTTGAAGATGATGATGAATGCATATTAACTGGTCATGATCCAGTTCAAATTCCTGAACTGTCTGATTGAAATTACAAGATAAATTTGGAATAATTTAAGACTCCTGTCTTCTGCCACTGTTTTCCTCATTTTTTTTTTTCCCTCAATGCTAACTGAATAGTATGAAAGAATTTTTAGCTTCTAATACCACTTTGAGAATTTCTTTTTATTTATGTAGTACACTGTATTTCAGTTACAGGACCAGTTTGGCCTCTAGTGGAAGGACATGCTTATGTTTACAGCAGAATTCTTGTACTGAGCAAAGGATTACAGAGCAATTTTATACTCACTTGAAATACAGCCCCCATTTTCTTCTGCCCTGTGGCAATCCAGACACCAAGGGCTCAAAGTGCTTTAAATCTGCACATCTGAGGATTCCTCTGACTTTTCCTCTGCAAAAATATAAAGAAACCACAAAAAAAGGGAAGAGGTTTACCCTGAGAAAACGCCAAGAGTTGTGTACCAGCCAGTTAAGCACAAGAAATAACTCTTAATTGGAAAAAAATATATTTACATATAAAAAAGGGAGATAATCTTTAGTTTAATTGGGAGTGGCCAGACTGCCTCCCAGAGAAAATACAGAGAAATTCAAGCTAAAAACTTGTCTGAAAATCCTGGAGGATTCTGACGGGGAGATCAGCTACAAGGATTAATATTCTCCACCAGTAATGCAGGAACAGTGTGAGACAGAAAGCTGCAGGGGGTGCTCACAAGGGTTTTCTCTGATGGAAGCTCTCTAAGACGTATCCTTTTCCATGGATGACTTGTCTGCTAATGCCTTCCAAGCAGATGTGATGTGAGGCACAAGATGTAAGAAAAGCTGGTTACGCTTACTTCCAAATAAATTAATAATTAATAGAGAGAAAGTGTTTCCCAGGACAGTGATAACTTTCTCCAAATAGCTGATCAAGAAACCAATACAACATACAGCAACCACCCATGTCTAGTTTATTTTTTTATATCTTTTCTGTGTAATCATCATAGAAACATTAAAATAAAGACTTTCTGTAAACTTGTTACACATCGTAGGTTTCAAATGAGATGCTAGAATTTCTTTGCAAGGAAGGGGTAACATTAGGAGATACATAAATGAGGATTTTTTTATTATATCTAGAGACTAGAAATAATTCCATAACAGCCTTTAAAGCGTGCAAGTCCTTCTTGAAGGAATGCAGGTGACAGAGACAAAATTTGACATTAATTTAAACACTGATATTCACTGCCATAGTAAACTATGTGAAAATCAATAGCTAAAACAGTATTGAGGAATATCACCTAATAGGTTGGTTTCCTTATTCTTGTTTTATCTGTTATTTTCTATGTTTCCAGATATACTAGTTATTCCCTGAGTATTCACATTAGTACCTAGTTGTATAAATATGGTAGCAGAAAGCCATTTTTGCAACCATCAAACTATTTTTAGTCAGTCACTGCAGAACAGCAGTCCTTAGTCTTCTAACCCCAGTAAGGGGGATCATAAACAAGAGATTCAAGGCCAAAAGTAAATTCAGACAATGGTCACGTCTTCTTAAAATAAGGGCAGACACACCTTCATATTCTGATATTATCAGATTGCCACATCAAAGAACAGTTTATCCACTAAATCACAAATAATTCAGGGGGAGATGACCAATGACACAAGGTGATAACATGATACTTCAGAATTTAATTCAGCAATAGCCCTGCGAACACTCCATAAATCACTGAAATGTAGTTTGTGGTCATTGCCTATGGTCCTCCCTAGTAGTCTGGTACCATTAAAGTTACTCCTAACTTTGCTGTTGACTTCTGCTGGATTGAAGCCGAGACATAACTCCTAATAGATGAATTCACACATGAGACTTTACTTCAGGGAAATTAATTTCCAGATGATCTCAAGTCTCCCCAAAGGTAATCCTCCCTGCTTTCTTGATGGGACTTCAAATGTTCAGAGCTCCAGAGCTTTAAAGCAGCATGTTGGTCCTCTGTAAACTCTGAAATGTGGAAAACTAAGTGGCACTGAGCTGTGGTCAGAAAGTTTACCTTTTAGCAGGGTCTTATGCTGCAGAGAGCCTTGCCAAAGCCACATTATTCAGCAACAGCTCTATTCTGCTTACTCCTTCCCATTCAAATGCATATCTCCACCATCTGATTTGGGTGGCTGTAATAAGCTGACTTCACTCTCTTCACTGTTTGTCTTACTTTCAAGAATTCTCAGCAATAGCAGAGTAAACCATGCTGCCTAAGGGAGTTACCCCAACACTTCCCAAGAGAAGTGCCGTAGCAAAATATGACAGTGAGACTGAGGACAGGGAAGATGTTAGACAAGACAGGATTTACCAGCAAGGCAAACTGAGTGAACAATATACACAACTCAGTTTTGTATTAGATTGACTCTAGGTCAAAACAATGGAAACAGCTGAAAGATAATGCAGAAGCAAAAGCATCAAGAAACAAGGCAAAAAAATGCCTCTTTTTTTTATACTTGGTAATGTGAGAAATGTGTACATGTTTTTGTTTGTTTGAATGGGATGCCAAATTATATTCAGCTGACTTGATTAGGGAATGAAAAAGTAGATGGTATTACTTCAGGTGGGACACAGATGTAAATGAAGGACAGCTGTCAGCTAGCTGGATGTTTGCTACAGTTTGGCTGTAGCATTAAGGTTTGTTAAAACATTTTTTTAAAAACAAACTATACTAGCATAAATTAAGAAATTAACTGGAGATTATTTTTGAGTTTTCTTGTGTTTGAAACAGCAACTACAGTTACGTGTCCTAATAAAGGAAGGTATTTGGTAAGCATTAAATATAGGTAAATACTATTTTACAATAATGGCTAGTCATTTACAATTTAAATGCATATAGCTTTCCAAATGATAGCTCTAGTAAAGAAATCCAGAACCTCAAGAAAATAATTAAATAAAGAATAAGCAAAATTAATCTGTCAGAATTCTGGAGGAACCATTAGCCATAAAGCGATATATGAAAGGCATGTGAGGTAAAATATGTAACCATTTTTTTTTAAGAATATTCTTGCTAGGTCTCTTATCTCTTTCAGTCATGATTAACCTTAAACTGGTCTTATTTCACTTTGTCTTTTCTACACTACTTGCAGAGATGGTTTGGAAAGAATCCAGCTATAAGACGCTCCTGTTCTGACAGGGGGTTTTGGGGTTTTTTTCTGCTGCTGTCACAGAGGTTGTTCCATTTTATTTGTTTAATTTGGTTGTGCATGTCATTGCTTACTGTAAAATGGTCTTTTTTGTGTGTTTCTTGTATACCTTTTTCTTTGCTAATCCTTGTGCTGCTCAGAGACTGAATCCTACTGTTACAACCCCCCCAAAGGATCTCTGTTTTAGCGATTTCCATCTTAGTTCAGCATATTTTATGGATCACTTCAGCCCTCCTACACAGAGATTATTTTTTTAACTGAAAATTTTCTGTATGTATTGAGGTTTAAGAACAGTACCACAGCAAAGAGTTCATGCTGTGGCTGAGACTTATGGTCTACTTCTTGGTGGAAGCCAGTGCATGTTGCCAGCTGTACTCTGAGAAGGACTAGGCTTATACCATCCACGAAGGCAATTCTAGTACCACAGTTGGCAGAGGGGAAACGGACAAGTGCTTCAGTAACCCTGATCTTCCTCGTTAAGGAAGGCTGACGCAAGCCAGAAATGGAGAGCTACATCTTGTCAGGGAAGCAAGAACCAAACAGAGAAGATGGGAGCTGGCATCAAGAAGCGAGACTCCGAGGAACCGGTCATCTGGGGAGTAGTCGCAGAGCAGGCGTGAATATATTCCCTGTTTCAAGGAGGTATTTGCAAGAGCAGCCACATCTAATCAACTCCAAAGGCTTGTTCGTTAGGTAGACTTATGAACATCAGCTGAGAGGGAGTTGTTCCAAATGAATGGATCTAATTCATTTGATTAATGAACGGATCTAATTCATTTGATTAATGAACTGAAAACGATCTTGAGGCTGATTTGTTGACTCATTAAAATAAAATGCCACTTTTTTTCCTTTCAGAAAACAGTAAAGGGGACTCATGAATTTTAGCACAGTAATAAAAGCCACTTAGATTCTTGATTTTTGATACTGAAATACAGTTTTTATGGTGAAGCTTGCTTATTCTTTGGGATGTTTTATTATTTCAGTAACCTAGCTGATGGCTGCTTCTCTTCATGTCCCGACCTTAATGACTCACTACGCCGCAAAGTACATCTGACTACAAAGACACCTCTCATGAGAGCTAAAGCCAGGCTTGCAGGTTTGCTGCCTGTACAGCTGACGAGGGTGGTCTCCCCATGCTCCTTGGTGTGTGCGCAGATGAGCTTCTATCACATAACCTAGCAAATGTGATGGATACAGGTACGTCAGACCCTAAGCAGAACGTTACGACTCACCACTTCATCTTGATCCCTCCTCCTGGCAACCCCCTGGGGTGCTTTTGCTTCTCTGCTGTTGGTCTTTCACCTGCCTGACCACTCCCAGGCCATCAGGCAGATTCGTGATCTCCTCACTAAAGGGGAGGTCACAGCATTTCAAAGGAGAGGCTGGTGGTCCTGCCACCGACCGCATGCTTCTCAGCTGAGACCTGTGTCAACGAGTATTACTAGTAGAGATTTCTCCCTGAAAAAAAAAAAAAAAAACATCCTGATGTCGCAGGCCAGAAGTTGTGTAGCTCACGAGCCTGGTGCTTCCTTTCGTCGTGGAATTCAGCTCATGGGCTGCTTCACAACTGGGTTCAGGTACCTTCAGAAGGCTACTGATAGCAATGAATTCATTCACATTAACGGAGAGTCACTTTTAGCGGCAGCAGTGACCATGCTGTTTTACACAAGTAAAATGCTACTTTTTTTACAAAAACAAGACCCAATGTTTTCTTCTTTACAGTATAATAAAAATGCATACATCTTTTGCAGATTTACAAGATTTTTTTTTTTTTTTTGCAGATTTATAAGATTTGTAAGATCTGGAGCAGTAACTCTAACTCTAAACTTTCCCTGTAAGCTAAAAGAAAACTGAATATTCAAGCATCCATAAAGGAAATACATATTTGATACCATGGGTAGAGAAGACGGGGCAACCTGCATGAGGATGTTTCTTTAATTTCTGTTTCATAAAACTGCTGGAGTTTTGCATTTATTATCATTATTTGGTTTCTGCAGACCTCTATTTCCTCTCCTTTTTTGAAAATGTGGAAACTGGAAAGGAAAAAAGGCATGAAACATAGAAATTATTCAGGGAGGTTTAGATAATTAATTGAGCCACCAAGAGTGTTCTTGGTCTGGGCAACAGTCGGCAGGAAGTATTGCTGCCTTACTCTGACATAGTAATTGACAAGAACGTTGATTTACTAAAACAAAATTTTCTCTATATATTTTTCCTTTAGGGGACACGAGCTGCTCTTTGTTTAATAACGAAAAAAAAAAAAATAGTAACATCACACTGTAACTTCTTTTAATAAATGTTTTTATCAAATTCATGGACAATATATTTACTCATAATCTTCATGTATTTTAAAATGTGCAAACTACTCTTGCTCAGAGAAATCGTGAAGCAGATTTTTAAAGGTGCCTTTGTTTTTTCTTTTTGTGAAGACTTGTTATTTTAATTGTTTGGAGCGGTGCGCCATGAACAATAGTGGCAGTTTTTTAATTTGCAAACAGCCATAATTCTTACCGATGATGTATAGGTTATATTCACATGATTCACACATGCTCTTTTTTCTGTTCAAGGGACTGAAAAAAACCACCCACTGCACCAAAGCCACAACCTACATATTTTTCTCAGTCATTTGAAAAATAACGTAGCATGCTGGAACTGCCTTTTTGTTTGACAGCAGCACGCCAATTTAGAGCTCACTTAGTAAAATATAAAACGGGAAGCTGTAAAAGTGGAAAGCAGCATGTATATATACCTGTCTTTATGTACAAGGTAGGAGATATCTAACAAATTCAGGGATGCTAGAGGATAAAAAACCCACACAAGTAATATGTAATTACAGAAGTATATAACGGATATTATATTGCCCATTTGACTTTTACTGGTGGGTTTTCCCCATCTATTTTCTTCTGAATGGTATTCCCCTATAGTCACAAGCAGAACTGATCACCCGAATGTTTCTAATCATACTCCTGAAAACTCTGGAGCAATTTTCAAGTGGTTTAGCAAAGAAGATAACTGCTGGCCAGCACCAAGATGCATTAAATAAGGTAAAAACAATCAAAATATTTTTTCATGATGTTCGATGGGTTCTTTATGTATCAAAACCTCAGTTGCTAGCATCCTTTACCAGAAAGTATCCAGTGCAGAAATATTTCAGACCTACAAAATATGATCCTTGTATTACACTGAATGTCTTCATTGTGTATTTTCGTGAACTTTTTAAAGGATGATAAAGTTGCTTCAGCTAAAAATGAGTAAAAAATTAATCTGAATGAAACCATACATACGAAAAAGTTCTTGTAAACCTACATTAAAAAAGACTGAACATTCCAAACAACCCTGAAGACTCTACCTCCTCCTCATAAACAGTAGTAATAAAATTGAGCAAAGTCTTTTAGAATAGAATAATGTGTATGTTAGTCAGGACTCGCAGCCCAGTTTCCTGTAGAAAGCTGTATGCAATGAATGATGATGAATTCTATAAGTCTGTATGCATGTAACTCCTTCAGAGTCTTCCAGGTAGAAAGGTTTTGCCTTGCAAAGATCCTTAACCCTCCCGAGTTGAGGAAGTCAAAATCCCAAAATACCATGTGCTGCTGCTTCACTGTTTGCTTTGTAATCCTTTCACAGACCCAGCCTGGGGAAAAAAAATAGTTAAAGAATTAGAAGCACTTTGGGGAAAAGTATATTAAGCTAAAATATCTTCTTCAGTTTTGGTATCTACTAATTCATTTTTTGCTGTTGTGTGATTATTTTTTTTTTAATCTATATTGATATATATGCTCTTATTCATAATGACAAAGTTAAATAGTTGTGCCTTACACTTAGAAAAGGATGTGGGCAACTTAGAGTAATAGGTGAAGCCTGCTGAACTCATTCCAGGTTGAATCACCCCAGGGATGCGTTCTTGCAAAACTGTGAGCTATTCTTGTAACACCAAATTGCACTACACTAAAAGTAGTGCTCACTGATCTTCATTCACATTTACATGATTTTGGGGTTGACCTTGGTACCTTGGGGTTGAGAACAGAAATCACAATTTTGTTTTCAGCTAGGAGGCTGAATCTCACCTCTCCCATAGGTATAGGAGCTATACAGCCTTCACACTGGGAATTATGACAACAGGAGAACTAGATTTCTAAGTGAAATAGTCTGAGCTATTAATAGACCACGCAGAGTACAACAGGCATGGCTTTGGGTTTTTACTGTAGACTTCAGTGATATTTAGCTGTCTGCCCACTTTGCAGATGGAAGTCTGAAAATACAAGTTTTAGGAGTTTTGGGAGTAATACAAAGATCTTGGGTTTAGATGTCTAAATTCTGCTTAAGCCCCATTTTAAAAATAAAAATCTTAGAGTAACAGGACTATTTTGATATCAACAAAAGTAAACAGCTGCTCCATTTTTTTCTGTATGGATATATCTAGCTTGCTTGATCTTAATATACAGTTACATTTTTTTGAATATGTTGACATTGTTCTTTCAAATTAACTTCAGAAATTCAACAGAATCCCGTGGAAATTCTTCTTAGCATCTGTAATGTCAGTATTTTTGTAATTTGTGCGCATATATTTATTATTTGCCATTACTGGAAAGCAAGGTTCTACCTCTGCCTTGAAGACTTTGCAAAGTCTTCTGTGGGAAAATACAGCATTGCCAATGGATATGAGTGATCATGTATGGCCCAAGCTCTAAACTAAAGTAGTTGTGACTAACATTATTCTCAAACATCTGGGCAAAATACTGCAAGCAGCTGTGTGAAAAAAAAAAAAAAACCAAAACAAAACCAAGACAAACAAACAAACAACAAAACCAGCATATTTTTTATCTAATGCACTTTATAGTTTATGTAAATCTGTTGCTCAGAAATGTTACATATTTTGAGAAAATGAGACTAATTTTTTTAATTACACATGCCTACTAGAATATGGAACTGAATATACAAATCACAAAGAGGACTGTTTGTTTTGAGAAATCTGTTCATTTAAAAACAGATCATCTAAGAAAAAAACAGTTCATCACTTCCACAGTCTATAGAAAGCAAACTTCAGGACCTCAAGCTCAAGTCCTTTTGGTTTTTGAACTTGGTAGTAATTGTAAAACAAACAATGTTTTGCTTTGTTTAATCTACAGCATTCTAGACATTTGTATAAATTCTTACTGCACTTCATGCCCATTTCTTTTTCTTTTAACATTATTTAGTATTGTTGCATGCTCTTTGACAGCTACTGCATTCAGTTCATAGGACACATTTTTACTTGCAGACTAAAACTATTCTTTGAATTTCTGCAACCTGGAAGGTAATGACTAATATACAACTCTTTTGCCACAGTTGATCTTGTGAAATGTGTCATGGAACCTTCAATTATTTCCAGAAACTGTATAGCTACTGTAGATCAACACTAAACCCCAAAATACACCTTGCTAAGAAAATAAAATTCATATATGCTTGCAATCTATTGTTCACAAGAGGCAGCGAAAACCCTCATTTTTAGATGTAGTTTACATAAGGGTTGAACTGACAAATATTCCCTTGAATTACCTTTATCGATTCAACTATGGAATATACCTAATTTGAAGATTATGAGCTTTTTCCAGTTGTTTTTGTGGGGGGAGTATTTGGCAGAGAGAGCGGACTTTTCTATTGACTTTATTTATTCAGCCAATGACATGTGGAATACTTTTTTTTTTTTTGTTAATGTGAACACAAAGTTTTTCAGGAAAAACGCTACTTTGAGTATTTAGTTTTTGTCTTTTTGTGACCAAGAGAAAAAAATTTTAGTCACGTGATTGGCACAAGCCCCATCTGTAAGCAGATAAATATCAAATGAAAAAGACTGCACCCATTTTTTCAAGTTCACGTGGCAAGCGTTACTGCAATGCAGCCTGAAATGTGACATCATAGCATGGTTTTCTTCTAATAATTCTTGAGAAAGGACATATAATTTGCTGTTTAGGAACTTTCTGTTTCAAGGAAACAGTTCCAAATAGAGCAAGCATAGAATTAGCAAATTTCATTTCTTGGGTACAGTTCATGTATTTTGCAGTGTCATTTTGTAACACAGTATTTTGATCTTCATGAAGAATTAGGTCTAAACTGCAACTTCATCTGTGTTTAAAGCTCTGTGGAATTATTCTGCTCTGTAGTTCTTTGAAGGGTTGTGAAATGGTCAGACAACACGTCTCTCCTGTAAAGTTGCTGAGAGAATAGCAAATGTCTGTAACAAACAAAAAAAGAACCTAATCTTAAAAAGCAGGCAGCTATAATAATTCTTAAATGCTACTCAAGTGAAAATATTTTAATTATGGGAACATGGGAAACAGTTGGGTATATTTCACGTGGACTAGCTGTCTGAACAGGAGTAATTCTGAAGTGGCCAATGTGAAATAAGAACGGATTTTGAGGCAAATCTGTTGGTCAAACAGTTGTTCAAACAAAGAGATTTTTCAAAGGACGTGTCATTGTCATGAGCAATCCAACACAGATTTAATCCACAAAATGATCGGTGATTAAAGAAAAAAAAGTAATGCTTTTTTTTTTCCCCCTTTTTTTTTTTTTTTCCCTCCGTCAAACATTTATTACGACACTTCCCTGTGTCTCAAGGATAAAAGAAACAGAAAAAGCTTGTTTACAAACATGTCAATCAGTTTTTCATGACTTATATTTTGTGATGTTGCAAATTACTTATCATCACCATTTTAACCTTTTACAGGTTTTACTACCTGATCTCCACCTTTAAAATGTTCTCCCTATACTCTTGGATACTCTAAACACAGGGATTTTTTTTTTTTTTTTTTAATAATCCTGTTAATTCAATTTCCTTTACTGTCAGCTCGTTTATAGTAATTTTCCCCATTTTAACATCACTCGTATTATTCAGAGAAAGTGCATTCTTATGAGGGAAATTCCAAAATGAAGACACATACTTTTCTCTTTCATTTTCAAGCCCAAATTCAAGGTGAACAAAATGCTCAGACTTCAGTGGACTTTTTTCTCTACCCACAGTGCAGCTTTCCTACTTTTTACTCTTCTCAGTATTCCATTGTTAATAGTCTTGGGTGTGCTTAACTCTTGAACGTAACTCTGCAGGGTTTATAATTTACTCACTACGCAGGCTGCTCTCCTGCCTGGCGTTTAATAAAGGTGCAGGAGAAGGTGGTGATGCATTTTTTTGCTGCTGGAAGAGAAACTTCCACCCTCTGACAAGCTCCATCCAGCGATTATCGCCTCCACGTGCCTCTTTACGTCACACACGCCTCCTTACGGCACGAGGATTTTAACGCGGGGCACCTGACAACTGAAAAGCAGCTCTACTTCCCCCATCCCCTGTATTTAAGAGAACTTAACTGGTGTCTCCGAGCTCGGGGCTTTTCACTTAACTCCTTTTATTCCGCGTGAATTCAAGCGTTGATTTTGCACTTTACTGGAAGCTCGCTGTTTAAAAAACAAGACAAGACACGCTCCGCGGCCGGCTTTGGTATCGCCCGCCCCAGCACTCCCTCAGCCGGAGCGCCGGCGGCCACGCGCCGCCAACGCGCATGCGCTGAGGCCCAGGGCCCGCCGCGCCCTGCGGCGGCGTCCCGCCGCTCTGTGCGTGAACCGCAGCCGGGCGGAAGAAAGGGCGGAAGCAAGCAAGCGAGCGCGGGTACGTGTGGCACGCCATTTCCGGCGTGGTGACGCCGGGGGCGGAGGATGCCGGCGGCGGCTGCGGCCGGCGAGGCGGAAGCGGTTGCGGAGCCGCGCGAGCGCCGCGCGCCGCCGCCGCCGCCGCCGCCGCCACGGCGATGGGAGCGGCGGGCGCGCGCCGGCAGCCGCGTTAGGCGCCCCTCGCGCGCGGGCCTGTGGGCGGGGCCCGCCGCGGCTCCTTCCGCGGGGAGCGGCCCGCCGCCATGAGCAGCCGGCGGCGGGCGGCGGGGGGCGGCGAGCCGCCTACCGGAGCGGCGGCGGCGGCGGCGGCCCCCAGCGCTCGGCGGGGCGCGGCGGCCAACGCCCATCGGCCGGGGGCCCGCGGTCCCGCCGGCCGGGGGCCGCCGGAGAGGTGAGGAGGCCGCGGTGGGGCGGGTGCTGCAGGGCGCCTGCCAAGGCCTTCCCGGGGTGGGGGGGGGGGGATGGCGGCCGGGACGGGGCGTGCAGCGCTGGGCCTGGGCTCCGTCTGGAGGGGCAGCTGCGTGCGTGGCGGGTTCCAGTGCGAGAGGGCAACGGCGCCTTCTCGGGGGGGGGGTGGAGGGGCGGAATGTGGCTGTGGCGGGTGCGAGGCTTTAACCTGAAGGTGGAAGTCAGAATCTTGTCCGGAACACGACTGCGGCAACTGCAGAGGAACCTATAATGGTTGAGGGGTGCTGTGCATCAATTTCAGATAAATATCCTTGACGCGCATCCAAAGCCTCGGGACAGCTTACTAGAATGGATTTTTAGAAGGTCCTGTCTCATAGTCGCTTAGAAATCGTAGATGGAAGAAACAAAGACTGTGGGTTTTCCATTAAACGATAATCCTTGAGCGGCGGAAGGTTCCATGGAGCACGGGGCGAGTTTGTAAAAATGCTTCTCTTGCGAGTCTGAAACTTGTTTCATTGGGATTTCTGTTAATCCTTAGGTTTTTAGGTGATAATGCCCCTTGAGACAGGCAATCGTTCAGTCAGGGCGCTAATTCTAGGGCGGGTTGCGTTTCGGGAACTGGTACGGGTTAGCTTTGGTAAGAAATCGGCTTGCCAGGGAGATGAGCTTGAAAACAGCTCGGGTGCTGTGTTGTTCTACCAAACTATTCCGGATTTTGCTTCTGCTTTTGAATAATTTAAGTACTCTCTGAATATGTAATTTTGTTAAAACATACGCTTTTGTTCTTCCGCAAGAGATACTCTTCATGTGTTTCTCCATTCTTCAAAGCCAGGATAATTTTCAAGGGTGGATGACGGAACCAGCCAGCCTTTCTGCAGGTGCAGAACAGACACAGAAAAAAGAGAGTGTTGCTAAACAGTTGATGAGGCATGAAAAGGAAGTTGGTGTTCTTTCTAATGAACTCGGTTCAGCAAACACAGCTACTGACCAGAAAGCGCGATCTACGTCAGAAGTAAGAAAAGACCCTGTGTACAGAAGTCCTGGGAGACCAGAGAAGACAGATATGATTAAATCATTTCTGACAGATCAGGATGCATTTAGCAACTGTGAACTGTATCTATCTGTGTCAAGTAACTGTTCAGCAGTGGATTCATCTGAGGACAGGTGAGGAATTTTTTTGATAGATAAATATAAACCCAGCTTTTTTCTAGAAAGTGAGGGGTGCTTTCAGTTCATCAAAGTGAATATCTTGGCCAAATTTCATATATGTTAGTGTCTTAGTGAAATAAATCTAAATGTCAAATTTAAAATTTGAAGGCCACCTTCACCCTTTAGACAAATTGCTTACTTTTGTGGTTTATTCATGGTGGTCTTTCCCCATCTAAGGGAATAACGCGACATTAAGCTCTTAAGGGTAGGATGCAGAGTGTGGGGAACTAAGACTTGAAGAAAGATACTCTGGTAGCTTGCATTTAACCTTGTGAACACTTTGTTAGGTGCAGTGCTGGCAGTGATAGAAGGCTTTTTTTAGTCCTAACACTTGAACTTTTTGTTTGGTTGGATTTTGTAAACCTCCTGCTATAGGCTGAGTTAAAATTGTAGTTGTTTGACATACTGATTAGGTTTGACAGTAGAAGTCTACAAGGATATTTGATATCTGGAGGAAGAAATAAATCTGAAAGTTTTAAAAAAAGATACTCCAAACTTCTGAAAACAAATTTAATGGACATTAAGAGTGGCTTTATGTCACTGAAGAATACGTTAATAAAGTAAGAGGAAAAAAGTGATTCCTGATTAATCCTCTTTCGTCTTAAGCCAGTGGACTATTTTAGACAACATCCAAAATCTACAATAAGCTCTTACTTAGTGGAAAAGTCATTATAAATAAGTACATGTTTGCAAGGATGCTTTAAAAATCTAATATGTTAATGTGAATTTTTTAATATTAAAGCACATTTAACATTAATACGCATATTTGTATAAATATGTATTGAGTGTATTTTGTATGTGAGCAAAACTGTGGCACATGAGGATCTCTATCCTTCTGAATTTTTAAATTAGCTGCTACTTGGCATACTAATTCTATTTGACGTAATTTGCCTTTACATGAACTATTAATAGCAATAAATTTAATCTGACATTTAAAAAATTAAATATTCATCCCTTCATGGTAATAAATGGAAGACTTTAAGCATTGATTTTGCTTTTGTGTGTTCTCTTCGATACCGGGACTTCTAGTCCTGCAAATCTGTTAGTATAAAATTATTTATATTTTTGCCTATAGTCCTTTCCCTTCTCTCAAGCTTAGTTTTGCTTGTTGTCTTAGCTTGTTGGGGTTTAGTTTTTTTTCTTGTTGGTGTGGTTTGTTTTTTTTTTTGTTGGTGTTGTTTACTTTTAAAATGGAAAGCCCAGGATACTCTTAAAATCTGACATCCTGGTTTTTTCCTTGATATCTTTGGTTGAGCAGAACCTGATTTACTAGTTCAACAATTTAAGTGTTTACACACAACACTTTGCACTATTTTTTTTTTGTGCACGTATGTTTTCATTTAATTATTCTTTTCCATCTGTTATTTTCTTTTCGCTCTATTATCAAAGATTAACATGAAGATTAATGGGGCAAAGCTTTCGTTTCCACAGATTTACTCAACAGTTGCTATGCTAGAACAATGTTAAGATGCACTTTCAACTTTGAAATGAGTGCCTGTGCAGATGGATTGCACCTCTTGGTTACCTTGATTTCAAAACAACTCAGTTAAATTGCAGTACTTTGTTTACGCTGAATGTTAATCTATTAGTTCAACTTTGTCAACTCCCAGAAAGAAAATGGGGTAATATCTGCAGAAAGAACATGATGCTGCCTACTCTACACCAAACTTCTTTTTTGAGCGACCTCACTAGTTTACTAAGTTGAGCACTTTTTGTGCATTATAACCTAAATGTATTTGAGGATATATCCCAAAGTAACGTGTCTCGCCATCTCCTATGGAATCCCTTATAGAAGCAGGTTTGTTCGTGATCAGAGAGCGAGGCTGTTGCTTTATCTTTTAAATATTTAGCTTTATAGATAAGCTAGGCTGGAGATCGCTGCTGTCAGATACAGTTGGTTTTTTTGGTTTTGTTTTGTTTTTGTCATAGGATTTTCAAGGTTATTGAATATTCTTGAAGCTTTTCACAAACCTTAGTGGACCTTAATCTCTGCTGAGAAATAAGATTATGCGTGGAAATTAGGGTTTGCCCAGTGTCATGCTGTAACAAGGATAAGGACTTGGGATAAGTGTTTCTGTGATTTTTCTTCTCAGCAGGTAGTACTCTTCTTATGGAGTACTGTGTTTAATATTTATTGCCTCTATTGTTTCTCTTTTAATTAATGTATTTTTAATATTGTTACAAATCAGATCTCAAGCAGCTACTTGAGCACCCAAGAAACCCAGTTTGAAAGCTAAAGGTCTGAAACTTGAATAAAAACTAAACTATAGTTTCATATGACAGCTTCCTGGTATTAACCTATATTTGTCTTTATACTAAAATTTTTTTTTTTGTTCTCAAGGGAAATACATGCAAATGGGTTAGAAATGTTACCTTTTTTAAGCAAGCTGATTTGAATATAAAGAAAAGGAAATACAGAGCCATAATTTACCACTGTATTCTTTCAGCTTTATTGAGAATGTTCTAACTACCACCTGGCTGCATTAATTTTTTCCTGGTCTTTTGCAAGCACAGTGTGGTTTGGGTTTTTCTGAGTAGTAGGTAGGAAGCTACTAATAGTAGTGGGCAATGAATAATAAATAACCTTATGCTTCTTTTTTTGCTCATGTGTACTTTCTTCAAAATGCAAACTTTCAGTGTAACATTCTTTTAGCGGTAAGCCTAAATGATTTGCTAATGTTTTTTAAAGTGTTTTAGCTGTGAAACTGATTTTTTTAAAGTTTGTTTTCTAGATGAGCAAATGACACTCAGAATCACATTTCAAGGAATGTGCAATTTGCTGTCTGTTTGTTGAACACTGTATGGACCTCCATTCTCTACAGTAACGTTCACATGCTAGCTTCAAGATATTTTCCTGATGATGTTATCCTATGCATAGAAACAGTATCCTTTTAGGCCATCATTTCTTCCCTCACGGTCATAACTTGAGTTCAGAATGTCTGTAGATAGGCTCAGATGGAGACATTTGACTCCTAAACCAGCATAACTTGACCAAAAAGCCCATGTTATTTGAGGAAGAAACGTTTGTCTGGATTTCGGTTAGCCCGTAGGCTCCGGTTTGGATCACGCTTAGAATTTTGTTTCCTTTGAGTTCGTAACATTCAAACTGGCTGCAGGTAACTGGCTGCTTTTCCTCGTGATACTCTGTCCTGCATTCTGCTCATTACTAGGCAGGTTGCTTGGCCTCAGTAGACACAAAGCTCTGGTGAGTAATGAGTTCTTAGTTGGGTGCTTAGGTTGCAGTATTCATATACTCGGCAAAAAAGGCATTTTGGCTTGTACCTTTTGCAAATTTATCATGTAAAATTTACAAATACAAAGGGACTAAAGTACTCTGTAGTCTCCATTCAACCAGCAAAAGAGAAATTCAAAATTCAGGCAGTGATTCACTGCCCATGTAGGTGTCTTAGAGAAGAGAGGGAAAGAGTTGAGAGGGTTTTTTAAACTTTTTTTTCGAGAACTCCTGTTGGTTTTATGAAAAAGTGGAAAGTGAACGGAATTGAAAAAATACTTAGAGAAAGACTGAAGTACTTGCCTGTAGTTGTAAACAGTGAAAAAAGTAAATGACTGTAAGATTTGTGCTGTCATGTCAAGTCTGTGTTGAATTTTATTGCAGTGAGGAGGACATGTATCGTGATGCAGAAGAAATAGAGAGAGAGAAAATACTACTTTATGAGACAAGCTCTTCAGGTACATTTGAACTTTGGCATTTTAAATACAGTATTCATTATAGCACTTAATTTGTGATGATTTGACATCCTTGTGTACAGATGTCTCTGTGTGCAATAGAAGTTACTGACTATGACCGACTACATTGTACAGTTTAATTCACAAAAAGATCAGCTTTATGTAAAACTAGTTGCTGTTAGTATTTTTTTTTTCCCCTGTGTTTCTGTAGATGCTTTACAAGTGAATGTGAATCCTTTGAAAAGCAGTCACATTATCTTATGAATGTTGTGCTTGAAAATTAATTATTTATAATTATTGTAGCATCATCTGTTGCTGGGATCCCTTGATGACCTTCGTGCTGTCTGGTTTGGAATGAAGGCTGTTAGGATTCCAAGAGAAAACTGTATTTCTTCTTTCTACCACTATTTCTGGCTTATTCAGAAAGATCCGTTATCTTTCTCCCTTATAGTCTGGCTGCTGAAAGAAGGAAAAACTTTTGTCAAATATTTTTGTGATTGCTAAGAAAATTGAGTACTGTACTAATTTATACTCTTTACCAGTTAATATTTTCCAGAAGAGAGGAGCAGAATGTTCTTTATTTTGTTGGACCACATCATTATTTTTGTTCACTTGTGGCTTTCAGAGCAAGCTGGTTTTTTTTGTTTGTTTGTTTTGGTTTGTTTTGCTTGGGTTTTTTTTTTTTTTTTCCCCTCCAATACCAATAATTAGTAGCTAAAGGTTGTGCTGCCGGTCTTGTTTGGCAGCAATGTTACCTGAAAGTGATACAGTGTATTTAGAAATTCAGTGCTTTTTCCATGTTGTTCTGTTTCACAGTTCTCAGTATAATGTTACATATTCTATTTTGACAGAACATAAACTAAGTGTTGCACCTGAAATGGACATCATGGAATATTGCAGGAAGGAATGGAGAGGAAATACAGCAGTCGCAAAAAGGATGAGAAAGGTATCAGTTTTCTTTTTTGTTTAATTTTATTGGGCTTTTTGTTTTCATTTGTATGTTTAGTAGGTGATTTCCTATAGGAACAATCTTTAAAACAGGAAATGCAATAGCTGTATTTTCCAGCCTCTGGTCTTAGAAGTGACTGACATCTGGAAGGTGGTTTTGTTCGTACTTGTTCAAAATGTGTTTTTTAGTAAGGGTACTTGTTGGTAGTGTGGAGTTTTGATGAATACTGTTCTTCATTACTGTTTTGAGTCAAAGCTTTAAATTTGGTTTATTACCATAAAATGGTAATGTTGTGGGGTTGTTGAAATGACAGAGCAAATAACCAAACTCTTTGGCAGAAGGCAAATAACTGAAGTTGGTGAATTGCATGATTTTTAAGATGGAAGCTTTAACGAGTAGGCTCAGTTTTTTTTAAAATTTTTTCCTGAATTCTTAATTTTTATAGGTTTTGGACTGGTTTTATTTTATTAATCTTGAGCTAGAATGGTAGAAAATAAAGCATAAAGTTGGTTGGGGTCTTTTTTTTTTTTTTTTTTTTTTTTTTTTGTTCAACAGTTTGAAAATTTAGTGGTATGTATGAGTAAACCTAAAAAATACTTTTTGGTAAATCAAAAGATCTGTTTGTCACCTTCAAGAGATTAGTAAGAGCAGTACAGATGCACAGGGCACTGGCTCTTGCTAGTTTAGCTGAGGAGACACACTGAGCTTCACAAGTTACATTTCAACACTGCTGCTTCTGCTAGAAGTGTATGTATGGGGACAGCAGGGAGGGGACAGATGTGCTGAGGCATGTGTCAAGATATTTCGGTGTCAACACAAATTTTCCCTGAGGCAAAAACAACTACATGTGACACATATTGGGCAAAAGGAGTAAACTGTTGCTGAAACTTCTTCTAAGCATGATATGTTTTTACATTTATGGTCTTGTGTTTGTATGTTTAGATTTTTTTTTTTTTTTTAAACTTAAGTAGGTTATTTACCCACATTTCAACGATATTTCTACACTGTTATCAACTAAATGCCACAACCAATTATTTGCTTGGATTTCTTTGGTTTTTTGTTTGTTATTCAGCAGACCCAAGCAAGTTTTTGTCGAAGCATAATTTGTGACAAAAGCATTTGAACTTCCAAAATGGGTAGTGGATCAACCCCTTTTTTTAAAAAAATATCATTAGAATTTGGATGCTAATATTCCCATATGTTTTATGATACCAGTGCATGACCTTAAAATGTTTTATTAATGCTTTGATGTTGTTTGGATTTTGTGGTTTTTTAGGGATATGAAGCAGTTGCTCAGAGGTTTGCATCTATAAGGAGAGTACGAGGTGACAACTATTGTGCTCTCAGAGCAACTCTTTTCCAGGCACTAAGTCAAGCCACCCAGTTACCAAGCTGGCTGCAGAGTGAGGATTTTACTATGGTACGTGTCAAACTCTGATCTTCTGACAGTAGAGGAATGTTGGTTCTACCCTACTTGATAATTTTATGATCTCATCTCTCTATTGTGCTGTATGTGCTCATTTCTTAATATCCTTTGAATTGAGAAGTGGTAGTGTTCAGTTTTGTTGTACTTTTACAGTGATTCTTTCAACTTGGAATTGAGTCCAAGTCCCTGTAGTTTCCAGTTTATAATGTATAAATGTTACCACGGTGTTGACTGTAATGTAACTTGTCTGTCTTCGTCTTGCCCTCTTGGTTTCTTCTTAGGGCATGTAATATGGCAGTAAGAGGTTGCCCACAAGACAGCCAATAATAACAAAAAAAATAGACAGCTTATTCTAAATGCATTTGAAAAAAAAACAACAGCTTTTCAAAATTACAATATGCATTCTTGGCATATACAGTTTCTCTAGAAAGTGGATTATCAGATTGGATGCTGCAGACTTTTTAAAATGTGTACTGCCCATGTCTTAAATGTTACTTAAAGTAAGTGTGACTCCAACCTGACATAAAGAACAGTTCTTACAGAGCATTGGTGGATAAGCAAAGCAAGGTGTCTTACTAAGAGTAGAAGAAAAATATTCCATAAATTGTCTCGTGTCAGCAAAGTCCATTTGGTGATATTGGTGAACGTGGAAGAAACATGTACGAAGCTGCTGATCCAAAGGTGCCCCCCTTCAGGGGGGAGTAAGCTTCCAGTTGTCCAGGCTGCTGCTGGCAATGTGAATGATGAACGTCCGATGCAGACTCTGTGTGTAGACTAGCAGTCCAGGTAGAATCACACTGCTCTTATTATTTTCCTGTATAACTTTAGAGGCTATCCTTAAAATTTCTCACTGCAGTCACTATCACTGCTATGTAAACTTCTGCTGATACGTTTTTGTAATTACTGATGAAACTGTTTCTATGGAATGTTTATTACTGCAGCAGTATTTCTTAAAAAGATTTCCTTTTTATAGAAAAAAATTCTCCCACCTGACAACAATCTCCATGTTATCAAACTGTAGGAGATAGTTTCCCAGTGCTCCTTTAAAGAACCTGTAAACCTTTTTAAATGGTGTACTTCGCAGTTTTTAATGATGTTCACCTATTTTTTTTTTTCCTACTGATTTGTAGAGGAAAATGTGTCATGTGGTAATTAACATTTTTTTGAAAAAGGTGTACAACTATAAAACTGACTGAAATGATAAACTCTTAATGCATCAAAGCCCAAGGCATGTGAGAGAAATGTGTATAGTGACAGCTAGCAATATAACTTTAACAAAGGTTTTCTGTGGTTTTTGTTTTGTCTTTTTTTTTTTTAATTGAAAACTGTTTACACGCACATTTCTAGTTGTAGAAGTTACTGGCATATAATCTTTATTTAGTTCTAAACATCCAGTTAGCATAGGATGCCAGGCTGGGGTGGGGGAAGGTGTCTGTATGCCTCACAAATACTTGGTTGCCATAAAGAGAACATATTGCTAATTTGGAGTCCTGAAAAAGTGAAAACTGGCTGGTAATGGCCGATGTTATATGTGCTGCTTTAGCCAAATATTTAATTCATTGTGAGACACGAGTTGCTCTTGCAGTTCCGGTGGTAAAATGGGTTAATAAATAAGGGCAAAAAACTGGGCATGCAACTGCCAACGTGTCCTTAAAGAGAAGTGTAAAAGCTCTTAACTGAGCAGGTGTAGTATGTGAGCAGTAGAAGAGGCTAAAGTATGATCTGATGCATCAACTAACCCCCGGGTTGTTGTCTGCTTTATAAGGAAACCTGTCCCATACTGTTTTAATTATGTTCCCTGAAAAGAAAACACTTGTGTTCTGGACAAAGTAGTCTGCACTCCCAACAAGACTTCTGGATTATCTGTTGGATATCATCGCATCTTTAACATTCTCTTCTGTTGGTTCAGGGACACTTTCAAACACAGTCATGGTCATCTGCTGCTGGAGGGGTTTTTTAATTAAAAAAAAAAAAAAAAGCCATGAGTAACCTGGGATCATTAATTTTTCCAGTGCTTAAGTATTGGTTACATCTGGAAATAGTAATAGACCAGTATTCTGATTGTTATCCAGCAAGTATTATAGAGAGGGAGTCGTGTTCAATTATGGTCATCTTATTACGACATCTGTTCAGAAGAACATATTGAGGGATCGTTTTAAGGTGCAAAATGTTAAAAAAAAAAAAAAAAAATCAATAAAATAATAGCAATGTGCGAGTTGGTGTCTTTTCCTTTCAAGACTTTTGATTTAAGCTGCCTTCTCTTCTCTCAACTTCCAGCTTCCTGAAAGCTTGCTGAGCAAGTATGACTGGATCAAGCAGTGGCAGCTAAAACAGAAACTGGGCAGGAAGACGGGAGAAATAAGTGATGAAATTAGAGAATATTTAATACTTCTCAGGAAAAAGGTTGGAAAAGTATTTATTTATTCTTGGTCACTTGCAAATAAGACCAATGACAAAGATTTTTGCGTGTGGTGAATTTAGCATAAGGATATTTTCACTAGTGAAAATCACTTTTCTGTATGTATACGTAAAAAAAAGTCAAGTAAAGGATGTCTGTTCAGATCTGTGAGAGTTTTCTGGTCTTTCACTGTTTGCATTAGGCTGGAATTAATTTGTAAGCAGCTCTGCAGAAAACTATTAATTAGTTAGAGAGGTTTCAATGAAGAAATTAATGTAACAGAGTAACATTTTGCCTCTATTTCTTGTATTTATTTGAAGGAATGATGTATGCTATGGACAAATGCTGTTGCTACCTTGAACAGGTCATGGAAATCAAAAAATACAGAATAATGGTGTAGTAATTTCAAAGGAGTAGGTTTTGTTTCACGTTTATATGTTTTTGTTCTAGATTAATGTAACAGGAAAATGACTGTGCCCTGTCAGCATTTGCACTGTATTACTTAGCCTCATCTTTCCCCCCCTTAAAACTCTGGAACCTATTTTAAAACTCTTTGTTTTTTCCTTCCTCACTGTGTATGCATATTCTCTTTTTTTGAAGGCTTTCATGAGTATTTTAAAGGCTGCGTTCAAGCAGTTTGAGGGCTGGAATGAAATACATATTCTGAGCAACTGAAATGTAAAGAATATGAATGATGTAGGATTGAGGATATGGGAAACAAAAAGGTTATTACCTTACTGCTTATTGTTCCGTGACCATATTTGTTTTGCCACCTTGCAACAATGTCGAGCATCATCTCCTTTTGCTTTGCTTAAGGACTAATTTAAACAAAATCAGACTAACTTAACTTGACTTTAGTAGGACTACAGCTGTGGAAATATTCTTGATTGTTTTTAAAAAGGCACAAAGCCCGACATAAATTAAATTCCGAGTGTCTGTGAACATCTGACAACTCACAAGTATCTTTTTGCAGCTCTGGCATGGTGATGGCTGTTGATACGTGTTGTTTGTGTTTTTTTTTTTTTTTTTTTATAGTGGAAGAACATAAGTGAAATCAAGGGTCCTATTGAGAAACAAGAAGCTTGTGATAAATTGTTTAAAAATGAGGAGGAGGAGTATAGTCTCTATGAAGCACTGAAGTTTTTGATGCTTAACACTGCCATCAAATTATACAATGATGATAAAAATGGAAGGAGAGTACCTGTCTTCTCATGGTTGCTGTTTGCACGGGATACATCTAGCAACCCTCGTCAGTTAATGCAGAATCACTTGAATCATATTGGTCACAGTGGAGGCCTTGAACAAGTAAGGAGAGATTGTTCTTACAGTGTTATTTTCCTGTTTTGGTTTCAAGTGGTTTAGGAAATGTCAAAGCTTTTGTTGGTCTGGCTAAATTTAATAGCGTACTGTCTGGTCTTTCATTGGAAAAAAATACAGTCAAGCCCCTTGCTTGTAGCAAGAGTCTATAAAGGCCTTCCTTTTAAATACTGATTTTTTTTTTTTTAATTTTTTTTTTTTTTTTTTTTTTTTAATTTTTTTGGTCTGGTGGCTGACACTTAGGCAGCATTCTTTTGGAAGCATGATATTCTATTAATAGTAACATTTGTATTAGTCCTTAACAGTTAGCTTTTTAAAAAATGTCTCTATAAAAGCCAATACTCAAATCAGGAAGAGAAGATCCTCTGTGGTGCATCTACTTGATGAATTCTGATAAACTAATGACACTTATGTTGCAGAACTGGTATGCGTATTATAAAAAAGCCCCAAATCAAAATGTAGTGCTTAATGAGCTGAATAGTCTGAAAGATTCTTAGAAACATCCATTTAAAAAAACCCCATTGAATATGTTACAAGTGTGGTACTGTGTCTAATTATTATGTTTCATTTCTATTTATTGGCTTAAAAATCTGATGACTGTAGTATAGATGAGACAGGTTGCTGATAAATGAGCTGATTCATTGGTGACATTTTTGCTGCTCAATTTAGTCAGTAAGTTTTAGGTTGCCTATTTTTGTGCTGACTAGATTAATCTATTTCAGTGATATTCAGTGTGAATTATTATTTAAAACAGGATATGATTGCCACTGTAGTAGACAAGACAGATTTTTCCAGCTTCTTTCTCTGAATTCCTTCTGATATCAACAGGCTTCGTAAGGCCTTCCCGTCAGCTTTTTATTTGGCCAGAGAGTTCAGAGTACCTTCTAAGGGGGCAAGGATTGTTGCCTGAAACTCGTTCCTGTCTGATTTAGTGACTTACAGGGCGACTGCTGATAGGAGAGAATGTCTTTCCTGCCTGTCTGTGGCAGTAGGATAGTGGGAGTCTCTGTATAAAGTAGCTTTTCTTTAGGACTAATCCTGTGGTGCCATTGTTGGGTCTGAAGAACTTCATGTTAAAGGCATGGTATCTTAGAGGTATATGATTGAATTGCTGAACTAGAGATGCTTGTGTATATGCATTCTTACTTGACATTTTTTTCTTTGAAAAATTACATCTGATGAGTATTAGTTTAGTATTTTTATGAGAAAAATCTTGCAAAAGGCATTTAGTTTTACACATCATATTTTTACTTTCTTCCAATGTAGGTGGAAATGTTTCTCCTTGCTTATGCTCTGCAGTATACCATCCAAGTGTATCGACTGTATAAATATGGAACTGATGAGTTCATCACACTTTATCCTAATGACCCAGAGGAGGACTGGCCCGTGGTGACTCTCATAACTGAAGATGACAGACATTACAATATTCCAGTCAGAATGTGCCAAGAGACTGTGCTGTAAACAAGTGATTTTTTGGCAGACAAACCTGTGCTGCTTAGTGAGGTTTCCAGTGCTATTCTGAAACAGGATGATGATGAAATCTGCATTATCAAATCTAGAACAACTTGAAATCCATGTTTTAGAAGTTTACATCTGAAATAAAATATCAAATAGGTACTATCTTAAAGAGTAAAATTTTGGCAAATATGGCTTTTGTTGCCCATTTTAAAAAAAAAAAAAAAAAAAAAAAAAAAAAGGAAACTTCTGCAGTCCTCTCTTTTGAAGAGCTTACTCTGAATAGGAATGCAAACCCTATAGATTTATTTCTTGTAGGAAAATAGGTGAAGCTCTGTGGTAAGACCAGAGCTGACCTTCTGCTTCCCGAAATAATGAGATAACGGTGACTTGAAATTTCTGGAGAAGTAAGCTGGCAGTGTCCTGAATGATATTTGTAATGTTGCTTAGAAGCAATTTGTACAAATCTTGGGTCTCAGGAAAAAATATAATTCTTTTGCAGTTGGAATTTAATGCCTGCCATGGTTTCTGCTACAGGAGAGATGTTACTTAAAATTTTCAAATGCTTTGGTGTTTTTTTTCTGGCATGAATATCTCTTATTTAGAAGCCAGTTTGTCTGTTACACTGAAAAATAAGAGCTCTTCCCCTTTCAACCTCTCGAGAGGATCATGGCAAAGAGGCTTGATAACAAGGGAGTGTAAAGGCTGTTTGTTAGTAGGTCACAAATTCAAAACCTGCGCAGAATTCCCTCTTCAGTTATGGTAGCTGATAGCAGAGAACCGTGTGCCCACTAACTTCCACGTCTGTTCCTGTAATTTTAATCCTCACTAGTAGCTGCTGCGGAGAACATCAGGATTTTAATTTGTCCAGGGAGTGCAGTAGGTGGAAGTAAACTTCTGGTGCATCCTCTCCACTCTTGAGAGGAGTACGTGGGAGGTTCTGTTTCTGCTTAGAATTTTTTGTTGTGCTTTAAGTTGAAGGAATACAAAATATATCAGATGCTGGGAGTGCTGACATACCTACCAAAGTAATTAAATAATAAAAGCATCACCTTTTAGCTTAAAAGTTGGAAGTATGCCCTACAGGTGATTCTCTGAAGAAGAGAATGAAAGCTGATTTAAATGAAATGCTGGTCATGCACAGGCCTCGTGGCTTCTCTTAGAAGGCCTTCTTATATAAAAGGAATAAGATGATAAAAACTACTTTTCATTCAAATATTCTGGAGGAAATGTCATGCAAAACTTCTAGTATGCAAAACTTCAAATTCTCCTGTTTTTTTTTTTTTTTCTACTTAAAGATAATTTGTTAACTTTTCTTTTGTTCTGAAATGTAATTACACAATGAGAATGTGTACTCACTGTGTTCAGAAATGTTTTGGACACATCTTAATGAGGTCTGTCGTAGTCAGTGTTATATTTGTTGTCTTTGCCTTTTAAAACAACTAGTTTGATCTGTTACTGAAAACTTCTGGGAGCTACAAGGGAATAAAAATAAACCAATTCATCTTGCAGTGTTTGGTTTCTTGTTTTAGGGCCTGTTTTCTTTCTAGCGGTATGTTTTTGAATTTTTATTTGCAATCCTTGTTCAACTTAGTTATTTCTTGAAAGCTGTAAAACATAGTAACCTGTGTAAACCAAATAATTATTGGCTTGCTGCTTGCACATGGACAGCAAAGGAAGATACTCCCTGAATTACTGTTATCCAAGTGATGCTGAAGGAGAAGGAAAAATTAGCTTTTGCAACTCGCTGAACTGTATCTTCCAGATGTATTTCTCTCAACAATATATCACTTAACACCTCTTAGGAAAAGACATCTAAAGCAGAAGCTTTTTCAGAGCAGAGTTTGAAGCAATTATGTATATAAACAATTCACATAATTGCCTTGTATGCTGAACTGAGAAGTACAGGACTGAGTGCACGGCATGCGTACACCTTAAAGTCATGTATTGTTCCTGCAGAAGTTGAGTAACAAAGAGTGGAAAAACTGATGTTGCTTTGTATTTTTCAGCCGTATTTTGGAGATAAGCAATGAGTCTGGACTGTGGTGTGTAGTATACTGATTTAACTTAAATATAAAATTGATAGCTGACAGTTTTTAATCTAGGCTTATACGATGCATAAATACTGCTTTTCTGTTGGGTCCCCACTCCCCTGTATTCTTCTGAATAAACTCAAATAGTCAATAAACTAAATGAAGTGGAAGTGAGGGATGGAAAAGGAAGAGGAAGAGAGGTCAGATCAATTCTGCCCCCTGCCCTGATGTCCGAGTCTTACATGTAAATAAATTTATAATAGCTGTTGTACTTCAAGGTACTGAAGAAAGTGGATGCTTTACTCACCACCCGGCATACTTTGTTAGGTACAGTCCAGATTTTTAATGCTGTAATATGTCAGCTCCTAGGAGTTAGTAGAGGGATGAAAGAAGTTCACTCTTGACTTATAGTTAGTATGCTTTTTGTTCAAACAATACTGCTTCAAATTTAGACCTTTTTTTTTTTTTTTTTTTTTTCTTAATCCCTTCTTTAAACTGTTACATCCAAGTTCTGCCCCTTGTATCCTTTTTGGAGAAGGAGGTGCCAGCTCATTGTGTTCTTCAGAACCATTTTAGCATACTTTAAGGTATTAAATAGAAACATGCTGCTTTCTGTCACAGTGCTTTGACTTGGGCTACCTGCTTACTTTTTAAAAAGCATTTAACGATGTATTTTTGACTAAAACCAGTTCTGTTCTACACAAAGCTTTTGTTTCGCCTTTCTCCAGTCTCCTAGTAAGAAAGATATTATCAAGTTAACGGATACTTCTCGTCCTCCTGCCTTTCTGTTGGTTGAACTGTGCAGCAGAAGTTCTTTGTCCGAAGGAAAAGGGAGGTCCAGGTGATCTCGCCGGGCTGGGCGGTGGGGAATTGCTTTGTACTGTGTGGGAATCGGGGACGGGCTGAGCCCGGTGCTGCTGCAGCAGAGCTGAGGCTGGGTACAGCTCCGAGAAGCTTGTGCTGGAACCAGCCTGAGGGTGCCCTGGGGGAGCTCACCCCAGAACCTGGCTGGCTGGGGACACGCAGGCGTCTTTGGTTCAGGACTGTGGCTGTTCGGATAGTTGAGACAAAACTGGCCCAGTTTATTTTTGTGTGACAGCGACAGCCCTATCATCAACAGCTACTGAAGGAGGAGGGTGAAGAGCAGGGTGGGAGCTTGCGTCTCCCCAGAACGGTGGATCTGCTCATAAATCCCATTTGAGGTGTTAAAAGAAGTGGAGAGAGGGAGCTCTTGCATTGGGGGTTGAGTGGAGGGCTCGGATTCATGAGCTCACGTCCCTAACATTTAATAGCGTCGGTTGTGCAGCCCCTGCATCTTCCTGGCTGCTGGATGTGATTGTTCTCCTGGTTTGCTAGCTGGTGGGGGAGGACCCAGAATGTTTGAAGATGGGCAAATGGACTTTTATAAATGCTCCCTTTTTCGGTAACGGTGGAAGATGACGGAAGTTGGGGCAGCTTGCCGGTAGATGAATAACTGTGCTGTGACATCGCCTAACGTGCTTCGAGCCAGACAGATTCAAAGAAATATTTCCATTTATAAATTTATTGAGGAGGAGAACCTCGACTTGTGAGAAACGGAAAGGAAATGTTATTAATTCCACAGAGCTGAAAGTGAAGTAGCGAAGGTTTTTAGCATGGTACGGGCCTCCCGAGGCAGGCCGCTCTCTAGCCACCTCTCCCCAGAGCACTTGTTTCTGTGTGGCTGCTGCTGAGTTGCCCTTAATTCTATTGACAACTTCTATTTAAGTTGATGGGATGGCAAAAAAAAACATGCCGAGAGGTCCTGAGCCATTGAAGAACTGGTCAGTACTGGCTGAAAATTGTTTCTGTCGGGCGAATACTGTAGCATGCTGAGGAAGGAGTAGCTCATTGAATGCGATTGCCAGCTGTCTCCTCCAGAGGATTGTTTGCCCAGTTTGGCCCTTTTTGGAATTGTGGGATTTGGGGTTGTTTTTGTAGCCACCTGCTGAAAAGGTCTTTGACATGCTGTATTTCCTTTGGGCTGTTGCAGCAGAGAGCTGCTGCAGGGACTGTAGTAGGTAGCCTCTGCGCGTGCTCTTCAGTGGCAAGCTTTCAGTCTGACACAACAAACCAACAATTATTTTTTTTTGGATTGAAAAAACCCTGAACCCCTCATTTTATAAAAATTGTGTTGTTATATAGGCGGAATGTGGTAGATGGTACTTTGTTTTTTTTTTTTTTTCCCCTCCTTCTCTTACTTTTCTAGAATCAGATAATTCTGTGAGTGTTGTGGCTTCGTAGGACAGAATTCAGACACTGTCCTTCTGTTGGGCACCTACCCATCTTTTATTAGAAAAAAAAAAAAAAAAAAAGCTACTACAACAATTGTGAAACCACTGTGATTGCTGGAACTGTTCTTTCCTACTCTACAGCCGACCCCCCGGTGCATCGCCTTGGTGTTGAAGTGCCTTTGCCGAGGAGCCGCTCGCGTGGCGTGGCGTGGCGTGGCGTGGCCCGGCCGGTGTCTCTGCAGGGAG
Source organism: Tyto alba (assembly GCF_018691265.1). Taxonomy (NCBI): domain Eukaryota; kingdom Metazoa; phylum Chordata; class Aves; order Strigiformes; family Tytonidae; genus Tyto; species Tyto alba. Next base: position 24,664,563 of record NW_024881324.1, on the reverse strand, counting down.
TGGGGGGACCCCCCGGGCTCCCCCAGTCCCAACCAGTGGCAAGTGGAGACCCCTCCTTCCCCAGTCGCAGCCTGGCAGCTGCTGGCTTGGTGCTTCACCGCTGGGCTCCAGCCTGGGTGACGCGTGCCACGACACAGAAATGCCGGCCCTACGTAGGAAATACAGCATGACCAAAATGCTTTTCCTTCTGATCAAAAGATGACGGTTTAGCAGCATCAGCTCCCCTTTATAGACTTGTGTGACGGGATATGTTAGTTAAAAATAACAGTGCATAAGGAGGTGAAAGACATTTTGAAGACGTGTGGAACAGTGTGAAATAAAGCAGTAAGGTGCTTGAGATTTTTTTTTAATTTTATTTTTCACCTTTTTGAATATCAAGTAGTTCATCTGTTTACACCTTCAATAAGAATCTGTAGCAGGGGCTGAAATTTGTAGCAAGCCCTCTCTTTGTTTTCGGAAGTACCTGTTTGGTGGTTTTTTTTATGTATTCATCCAAACCTTTATGTGAGGTATTGATACGGTTGAGTCTTCACAGCCAGCATAACTTCTGTAAGCATTAGAAGCTTAGCTGAGCCATGCCATGTGAATCCAAAGCAGTGTTTCTACGATAGTTTACTGTTTTTACACAAACATTAGGCTATAGGGTGTCAAGAATAATGTATGTTGAGAAACAGTGATGTTGGATTCTCAGATTGCCCAAGAGCAAATCAAATCACTTTTAAAAATGTATAAACCTGTTAATTTCCAACCACATTTTCAGGTGCACAAAGCACGTTCTGTTTTTACCTCCCTTACTATGGAGGGCAGAAAAACAGTTCTAGTCATAGGTGTTGGCTAGAGTAAAACCAGATATGGAGCTTTAGCAGCTGTAGGCTCCCATGAGCAAGGTCTGCAGGGAGAAACTGTACCAGCAGCACACAGCAGGTACCGCGAAAGGACGCGACGAGTGCTCGTAGTGGGTGACTCTCTGTTGAGGTGCTCTGGGGCACCCTTTGACAGCCTAACAAAGAGTCGCGAGAGGTATGCTGCCTTCTGGGACCTAAGGTTGCTGAGAGGGTGCCACGACTTGTCAAAAGCACAGACTACTATCCATTGCTACTCTTCCGTGTGGGCACGAATGACGCTGCAAGCTGGAACCTTGACGGAGTCAAGGAAGACTACGAAGCCCTGGCGGTTCAAACAAAAAAGTGTTGGTGCCCAAGTTAGCTCTTCTTCCATTTTACCAGTTAGAGGACAGGGTGCAGCCAGAAATAGATGTTTAGTGCTAATCAACTTCTGGCTTTGGGGCTAGTGTCGTTGTGAGGGCTTTGGCTTTTAGGGCAATGGGTCATTCTTCGATGACTACAGCCTACTAGGGAGGGATGGGATCCACCTGTCTAGAAGAGGCAAGGGAATCTTTGGCAGCAGGCTGGCCAAGTTGGTGAGGCAGGCTTTAAACTGAAAGACTTTGGGGGGGGAGCGGGTGATGTGCAAAGTGGCGACACTGACATCATTGCAACCAACTGGGGAACAAGCCAGGCCAACCAGAACAGCGACAGATGTTCATTAGCTGCCTCCCAAGCTGGGAACCAGGAGACAACCACCTCAAGCGTACGTATACCAGCACATGCAGCCTGGGGAACAAACAGGAGGAACTGGAGCTCCGTGCCCAGTCAGAAAGTTACGATAGAATAGGAATAACTGAGATAACGGTGGGACAACTCACAGGACTGAAGGATCACAAGGGATGGCTATAGGCTGTTTTGTAAAGATAGGCAGGGAAGAAGAGGTGAAGGAGTCATGCTCTATGTTAAGGAGAACCTTTAATGTATAGAATTCAGCTACAAGAATTGTGGAAGCCCTATTGAGTGCCTCTGGGTCAAGACCAGAGGAGTCTTCTCCGAGGGGGATCGTACAGTAGGCATCTGCTACCGACCTCCAAACCAAGATGATAAGGTCAATGAAGCAATGCTTGGGTTACTTAAGCAAGCTTCAGGTCAACAGAACCTGGTTCTCATGGGTGAATTCAACTACCAAGACATTTGTTGGAAGAACAATACAGCGGCTCACGTGCCATCCATCAAGTTCCTGGAATAAGTAGAGCACTGCTTCCTCCTACAAATATTCCATGTGCCGACCAGGAATGAGACACTGCTGGACTTGCTACTTACAAACCAAGAAAACCTACTTTGTAATATCTTGGTGAGTGATAGCCTTGGCTGCACTGACCACAGTATTGTGGAGTTTGGGATCCTGCTGAGCACAGTGAAGGTCGGTCAGTACTAAGAAAAAGGTTTTAGATGGTTTAAACCACAACAAACCTGATGAAGTTTGCTGACGATACCAAACTGAGTGGGGAAGTGGACGCTTTGGAAGGGAGAGCCACCCTGCAGGAAGACCTGGCTAGGCTGGAAGAGCGGGCTCACAAGAACCTTATGAAGTTCAGCAAGGACAACTGTAAGGTCTTGCACCTGGGAAAACAGAATCCAGGAGTGCAGCAGCACAGGCTGGAATCTACCTGTCTGGGGAGCAGGTCTGTGGAAAGGGGCCCGGGCATCCTGGTGCGCAAGCTGGACACGAGTGAGCAGTGAGCTGCAGCGGCAAAGCAAGCCAACAGGATGCTGGGCTGCATCAACAAGGGCATCACCAGCAGAGACAAAGAAGTCATTATCCCACTCTACTCAGCGCTTGTCAGGCCACACGTGAAACACTGTGCTCAGTTTTGGTCCCCAGTATGCAACAAAAGATGTGGACAGGCTGGAGAGGGTCCAGAGAAGGGGCACAGAGATGATCAAGGGACTGGGAAGCCTGCCACGTGAGGAAAGGCTGGGAGAATTGTGTTTGTTCAGCCTTGAGAAGAGAAGGCTTAGGGGAGCCCTTATCACCATGTCCCAGTGTTTAAAGGGTGGCTACAAAGAATTGGAGACTCCCTTTTTACAAGGAGTCCTATGGGAAAGAGGAGGTGTAGTGGGTACGAGTTACTCCCGGGGAGATTCTGACTGGACACGAGAGGAAAATTCGTCACGGTGAGAATGATCTGTCACTGGGAACCACTTTCCCAATGGAAGTGGTGGGTTCCTCAACATTGGACACGTTTAAGATTCAGCTGGGCAGGGTGCTGGGCCATCCTGTCTAGACCGTGCTTTTGCCAGGAACGGTTGGGCCAGATGATCCTTGAGGTCCCTTTCAACCTGGTATTCTGAGATTCTGTGATGTTTTATAAAGATTTAAAGTGCTTAGAAAAACAGAATAAACACAATAATAATCTTCTATTACTGCCTATAGTGTTGTTCCTGAACTGCTGAGATGACAATAATTATTCCTAGCTGAAAGAAATATATTCAGTGTAAAATACTGCATCCATAGACTAATGGATGTAACTATAACTGGCTATATCTTTAGAGGTGGAGCACTTGCTGGGCTGCTACTCTCTTTGTGTTTCTGAATGTTGCCTGCATTGTAAGAATTTTTTATTTATTTATTTTTTTTTTTGTTGCATGAAAGGTTAAGAGAAATAACGAACTCTATTGGGTAAGGAGGATGTACACGATGGGCCATAAATCTGCAAACTGCCTGTTTCACTCAAACTCTTTCTAGAGCCCCCTTCTTTAAGTGGATTTTTTTTTTTTTTTGTCTTTTAAAGTATTGTGTAACATTTTTGACTTTGTTTTACAGCAGAAGATCTGGGTGTTTTTCTCAGAGTGGTTCTGCAGAGCTGAAAGTAAGTTTGTATGAGAACCTGCTTCTTGCCACTTGCCACTTCTAAGCAGGTTCATCTCCTGCTGCCAAAGCTCAGCTTCTGCACCAGGGTGTAACGAACTGCTTCGTGAGTTCACTTGCATTTTGGATGATTGTGTTCCTTTCAGCAAGCCAGCAGTTCCTGCTCTCTCACCTGAGTGCGTCTCTTGGATTTATATTGTTGGTGGGAGGCAGAATAATAAAATTTCTTCTCTGGGGTCATCATTGAGCTGCTTTGCTAATAGGGTTGAAAAGAAAGAGGGAAGGGGATTTTTGCAACTAAAACAAGAAAACCCCCCAAATTCAGAGAGTTAACAGTTTATTTCTCTTGCATTAAATAGCACTTGCACAGTGGCAGGCCATGCTGCCTCCCTGCTGTGTGCCTCAGCCTCTCAGCTTCCATTCAGGCCTCCTAAAATCATTCCCAGAAAACACCCAGCTGGGACATCACTGCCCTCCAGCACCTCCTGCAGGTATTACCACAAGGGGCTGGCACATAGTGCTTTATGTACTAGCTTTTAGTACCTAATATTAATATTACTTTTAGATTATCAAGTGGTTCCATGGTGTTCATTCACTGATGAGCTCTCTTTATTCAGACATGCTGGGTTTGATCTCAGCAAACCATGATGCAAACAAAAAACGTCTTTTAATTAAACAAAATAAATGAGTGCCTTTTCAAAGGTAGTAGGTGATTGGAAACATTATTTAAAAAAAAAAAAAAAAGTTGGAGCAATGCTCAGGGCTGTTTAAAGCAAATCTGTGATGTCTCCTACAATCATCTGGTTGGATACACACCCGGCTGAAAGGTCCAGGTCTTGCTGTATCTCCCCTTCACCCCACCTCCATGGTTCCCCCATTACCATGCGTCTGCCTTCCCAGCAAGAAGATGGAAAACAGCAACATGGAAAATTCAAAGGAAATAATGGCGTGAAATTTCCTTTGAGGGTCTAGGATAAAAGGTGTAAGAGCGGCAGTCGTGAAGGAGGTCCCGTTGCACCAGGAGGGCTGTGCTGTCAGCGGCGGGGCTTGCTACCAAAACACCTGGTTCTTTAAAGAAATTCTGCACTGGATGACATATGAATTAACTACCCACTCGTGACAGGTGGGCTGGGCACGGAGCAATCCATTTGGGAGCATCGGCTCCAGCTGTGAGGAAAATGCTCCTCCGTTCGTGGGGAAGATGCCACACCTTTTAAGTCACCTAGAGGAAGGAGACTCGCTTTTCTCGGCTACAGAACAGCCCGTGTAGAGAGCTAATTACTGTTTGACTTCCTCCTGGGTAGTATCTCTCTCGGTAGGCACTCCTAGGCTTTGGTTTTCCTCCCTGCGGGTCCCTGTGCCGCGTCGCAGGGACTGGGGGAGCGTTCGCCGCAGCCGCCTGACGCGGAGGTGCCGTCCGTCACCGACGAGTCCAGCCGGGAGATGTCATACCCTTTTTGCACCTCTGTTAGTTGCAGGATTTTTTCGCCTGTCTGAGCAACGAGCCCTTTTTCTGTTCCTCGGCACAGGGCAGCTCTTCCCCCAGCAGTGCGTACGCTGTAGACTTCCAGCAGAGCTGCCTTCTCCCACCCCGTCCTACCCGCCTTTCCCTTTGATTATGAGACACAAAACGCTGTGCAGTCCTGTCTGCGAGCGGGAGGGTTTGTTCCTGTGGTTGAACACCCCCTCGTCCGAGGTCTGCGTGTGCCCTTTGGGGAAATAAACTGGGTTATGTTTGAGTTTTCATTCAGGGAAGAGCTAATTGTCCTCATTACTGATAGGGGAAGAGTCAGAGGTGGGTCTGCTGGTGGGAGGGAGGGATGGAGCAAGAGGGGACTTTCAAGAACACCAGGAAAGAAGGTGAATTTAAAATGCTATTTGCCATCATACTGCGTGTCTCACTTTTTACCTGCTTTGCAGTCTGGCCTTCTCTTTATTAGGGAGAGGCAAATAAAGCCTATGTGGTCCCTGAAAGAGAAAGCTTAGTTGGAGACAGTCAAACTTGTAGCATGTGACTCTGTTTACACTTCTTGCCCTTGCTCAATCTGCTCAAAACGAAGCATCGTGGCAGTAATCCTCATACCTGTTTTCAAACAGGCTCTGGCCTTCCAAGCCATGGGGATGTTGGCTCACTTGCCCCTGGCCTCATGAGCAGGCAAGGAGGACTGGCAGGCGCAAAGGCAGGATCTTTTTCTGAGCCCTATCCCAGCCCTCCTCCCCCCCCCTTTTTTTTTTTTTTTTTTTTCCCCATTTTTTTTTTTTTTTTAGCATGGCCTCCTGGTTTGCTGATGTTAATTCCCTAATTATATTCTCGGCCCCGCTTGGCGTTCCTGGTCTCGGGCAGGAATGCGACCAGACACGAGCCGATCTTTTCTCCAGCCGTGTCTGGAGAGTGGGAAGGGGCAGCCAGACCCGGCAAGAGCCACAACTGGTTCAGGAGTCTCCGAAGGGCCCCTGGACACCCCTGCACCGAGGGCTGGGAGAAACAGAGCTGCAGCCCCCAGCCCCGCCACCGGGAAGATGGGGGACACCCCGTGGAGGCTGGGAAACCGCCAACCCCTGTGCTGCGCAGGGGATGCGGATGCCCGGGGGGGGGGAGGTTTGGGGGGTGAGATGGTGGTTGCGGACCCCCAAGGAGAGGAGAGGCAGGAATTCAAGGGCTGGCAAGGTGTGGGGAGGAAGGCCAGGCTTTAGGGATACGGGATGCTGGGGCTCGTCGGCTGCCTAAAATTGAAAATAGAAAACAGCGTGTGAGGCAGTCATTGTGTGGGTTTGTCCTAGGTTGAGTGAGTGGTGGAGTTTTTTGGTAGCAGGGGAGGGGGCTATCGGGGCGGCCCCCTGTGAGAAGCTTCTCGAAGCTCCCCCAGCTCCAAGCCAGCTCCACCTCTGCACCAAAACTGAGCCCATCAGCTGCGCCTCTGTGATAACATATTTAAGAAGGGATGTGGTGAGGAGCAGTGGGACTGGTGAGGAGGAGTTGGGGCAGCTGCATGAACACCAAGGTCAGTGGAGGAATGGAGGAAGGAAGGAGGGGGGAGGTGTGCCGGAGCAGAGACCCCCCTGTATCCTGTGGTGAGACGGCAGGGCGGCCCCCCCTGCCACCCATGGAGATCTATGGTGGAGCAGACACTGATTTACAGCCTGTGGCTTCTGCTTGCATGATCAAGGTTCTGTTCCCGAAGAAGGCCGGGGTCTCATGGGAAAAGGCAGCCCCGCTGCTGTAATTCAGCGCTGGGAGGATTGCAGCATGCGGGGGAGTCCCACGCCGGAGCAGCTCGGGAAGGGCTGCAGCCGTGGGAGGGAATCCAGTCGGAGGAAGTTGGTGACCCATGACGGAGCAGTGTGGGGAACGCTGCGGCCCATGGGAGGAATTCATGTTGGAGAAAGTTTGTGGAGGACTGTCTCCTGTGAGAGGGGGACCACGATGGAGCAGAAGGAACAAGTTCCGGACACTCCCCTCACTGAAGATAAGGGAAGCGGCAGCACTGACTGCACCCCCCATTCCCTGCCCCTGCACCACTGGGGGAGGAGGTAGAGATATCAGGAGCAGAGCTGAGACTGGAAAGAAGGGAGGGGTGGGGGGAAGGTGTTCTCAAGATGTGGCAATGCTTCTCACTGTCCTACTCTGTTATGTGTTGTTAGTGTCTGTAATAAATGTATGCTCTTTTTTTCTTCCCTTAACGAGTCTGCCTTTTGCTCGTGATCATAAAGGGGAATTTTTCCCCATCCCAGTCCTATCTCAGACCCCAAGCCTGGCTCTCTGTCCCTTCTCATTGCCGGAGGGGAAGGGAGAGAGAGCGGCTGCGTGGTGGTTGGCTGCCAACCAGGCTCAAACCACAACAGGGTTGGAGAAGGTGGACTCCTCTCTGAGGGCATTGTCTGGCTCTCTGCTGTGGGCCAGCATGAGGAGAGCTGAGGCAGCAGAGTCCTGGGGTGGGGAGGGTGATGGCAGTGGCTGCTCAAGTGTCGCATCAGGAGCGAGATTTAAGGCTGTGGTCTCATACTCAGCCTACTCACCGGCTCTGGGTGGTTCAGATTCGGTCAGTCGGGAGTACGCAAGCAACATGTTGTTCAAAATCAAACACTAAACATTTTAGGTTAAGGAATGTTTTCGTAGGTTCGTAAGAACCGCTTTGGTGGCTTGCCAGATGGATGGATGAAGCATCTTCTCATGACATTTTAGTTTGCCCTGGCCTGACAAGAATAATGCTCTCCTTTTAAGTACTAAGTGTCTATTGAACAGGAATGATAAAAGTTTTAGATTTGGTGCGGAAAAAAGTATTCTGGTCATGGTATTTCCATATCAACACCACTTGGAGGCTTTGTAGAAATAAAGAGCTTGTCTTGCATCATTTTATGGATTTCATCAACTTCAAGTTAAACCTTGCTGTTGGCAGCATCATGCTCATAATTCAAAACCAATTTGCTTGTTGGATTAATTTCTCACCAGGAGGTGTATTTTGCTTGTTCCAAATGAGAAGAACACTTTAGACCATGTCAAATTATCAGAATTAATAAAACAGAAGCAATCAGAATCATGAATCATATGCAAACTGTTAGAACTTTACTTAAAGTAATTAGAATATGAAAGCTACTGGACAATATTGGAGCACAGATTTCCCTCTCCATCCCCCCCCGCCAAAGAAAGCATAGATCATTCTTTTTAACAGTGCAAAAACATACATCTCTGTTAAATACATAAACAGCACTCAATTTTAATGCAACATATACTTTTATACTTTTGACCTTAGCAGTCATTTTAAAAATGTACAAAGTTTTAATGTTCATTGGTTTCTTTAGAGTTTAAAGAAAACCCATGTTTAAAGCAAAGCAAAATGGCAATTTAAAAAACAAACCAGTAGCTTCAGCATGTGTAGAAATTACAGAAAGCAACATTAATTTTGAGATAAATCAACTGGAATTCTACAAGTATGACAGAAATTATGCATGAGGTAACATTTCATTTAAAATCTAGGATCCCTGTACTGTAGTCACAAACGGTGCTCTGGCTTGACACCTACAGTCCTTGCAAAATTGACTTGTTTAAGTAGCTGAGGATGGCTATTAGGCACACTGCTTTGCATAAAGACAGCTTTATCCTGAAGGAAAGAATCAGAATCCGATACCGAAAGATGTTCTGAAAGAAATTAAAAACAAGTGATACCTCTCAGGTGAAATATGCATTTGCCTAGCTCTCAGATTTACCTTCAAATTACAGAAATGAAGTGAAAAAAATGGGGCTTTTTCTCTACAGAAAGGTGTCTAGAGAATTGACCTTAATCTCAGTTCAACTGCAGCACACCCTCAAGCGTGGCCAGCTACTACTCTTGCCTCTTTCAGCGTTGTAAGCCTGCTAAGAACAGAACAAGACGTTGTCCTGCATAACATTCCATGGTCAGAGGGCCAGGTCAGGAAAAGACAAGGCTCCCAAACATCCTTTCCTTCTTTCCTGAGCAGGAGTTTTCAGACTTTGGGCTGCCCTTTTCTAGGATGCTTCTTCCAGACACTACTCCCCACTCCCAATTTTAAAAGTATTTCCATGAAACTGAAAACAAGTCAATTTTAGAGAACCCAAAGGCACAATTAGAACATGCAAATATGAATTCAGTATTCTTAGGCATTTTTGTGGTGCTGTTCCCTGTAGTATCCAAGGTTCTTTCACCAGCATTAGTGAATTTTATCCGTATAGCACCGCTCTGAGATTGAAGAACTAGAAGGATAGCATATCCTTCTAGTATTACTCTACAACTGTTGCAGGCTGACCTCACACGAGGTGGTCAGAGTTACCTTGAACCTCTGTTCAGAAACTGTGTCTCCTTTGAGAGACTTTCTGGTTGTTAGCTCTGCACAATCTGGTTCTCCATGATGATTTCCTGCCGTGAAGACAAAATAGTTCGCCTTCTGCTCTGCTCTTTAGGTTTTGCTCAACCCTTGTAGTTTCTTTCCAGCGTGACCTTGTGCCTGGCTCTGCTCAAGTATGCAGAGATGAAGCGAGCAGGATGTGTGAAGCTTGCTTTTTTAACTCCATTGCAAAAGCTGTGGCAAAGTTTGCTGTCTTTTTTTTTTTTTTTTTTTTTTTTTTTTTTTTTTTTTTTTTTTTTCTTAGGACTATGAAATTTGGCTTTGGCTAGTAACTTGTATCTAGGAATGCTTCCCGATAACCTTTGGAGGCCAGTGAACCTTTCAGTAAAGATGACCGACGAAGGGGTTATGGTTCTCTCTGCCCACCAGCACGGTCCTCGCAGGGCAACGCAGTGCTGCCTGCTTGCAAAATACGCTTCAACTCTCTAATTTGTGGCCATGTTGCCATCCCTCTCCACATGCACACTCACTCCTCGACACTCACTCGCTCACAGGTGCTCCTCCTCGGGCACTCCCAGAAGCTTTCTGTCCAACGCGGATGAAGCAAGGCCCTCTCAAGGCTTGGGAGCACCTCTAGGCTGTGATGCCCCGGCACCTGGCACGGAGGCAGCAACACCAAAAGCTGATCTAAAACGGTGGAGCAGTGAGAGCAATGCCCTGAAAGAGCAAAACCTGACGTGATTTAAGCTTGGCGGCCTTTATGACAGCGATGGGGGTTTCTGCACAGTTTAAAAACATGGGTTGACTTTTGCGTCTTTGTGCGTTTGCTTTTTAAAAATATACCAGATACTGCAGGGAGACCTTTATTAAACCTACAGTAAGTGAAGTGCACTTTGGACTACGTGACAGATTGATTTCAAAGAGCTTGTCGATGGTAATAAGTAAGAGTATGTCATCTACAAAAATGCATGTGTACCCTCAACTTTTTTGGAGGTTTTGCTTTTGCAGTTTTGTGGTGCTTGCAAACTCTGCAGATGAAAATCAGCTGATCTAAGTACACCAGCAACCTTATTGCCTGTAGCCTTCCAATTGTTTCATTATAGCTTAGGAAGGATTTTTTGTTTATCGTAATAGGACACAAAAGCAGAGTTACATCAGAGCTGCTTTGGAGAGCAAACTACAAAGTTGAGCAATGCATGTTAGTTCCAGTCTCGGCTGTTTTCCACATGTGTACATACACTTTACTTTCCACCCAGGCAGTATTCTCATTAAAAGTCAGTGCAATGGCAATTATGGCAATTATCTTTTTCAGTTCTGCAGTTTTTTTTGTTTGTTTGTTTGTTTTTTTCTGTTGTGTTTTTGTTGAATTATGGATAAAGCTGTTGTTCCAGTCTTAAAATACATACTTTCCTAAGAGGGGATCTATATGCTCTCATTTGTAGATAGGCCAAGCTGTTTTATTACATAAATGTAAGTATTTACTCTGCATTACCTTGATTACAAAGGGGAGTTATCAGAAAGGGTAGCTTTTTTTTTAAATGATGAATGATGAACATGAAGAGAGATGGGAGGAAGCAGGTAATAGATGCAATTGCTTGCTGGTTTCAGGCGGTTTTGCTTAGAGAGTTAATTGAAAAAGTGCAGTACAGTACTCGAATATTTAATCTGCAGATACAACAGCTTATTTTTGCTTTGCCCTCCTTGTGGGCTCCCAGAGGGTGGGAGGCTACTTTACAGCTGCTTCTGCAATACGAAAGTTTTGTCATCAGCAAAAGAATCTGTGCAGCTCAGATTTTGGCTCAGATTATCTACACTGTGGAGCCCTAGTAGGCACTGTTTCTCAACCCTGAACTGAAGGCCTAAAAAAAAGGCAAGTAGTTTCAAGTCCCTCAAGATGAAGGGACCTCTCTAGGTTCCTGATTGAATCAGAACGATTTAGATCAGAAGGGGACCACAGGCAATCATCTTACCTAGCCGCCCCACTCAAAGCAGGGCTGCCTTAGACATTGGATCAGGCCACTCGTGTCCAGCTGAAATTTAAACTTAATGGATTGTCCCTGTTAATCAGGCTCTCCAACTCACTGTTACACATTCGATTATGAAATATTTAAGGTCTTGTGTTTCCCAGTGCTTCCAACTATTCCGTGCTGCTCAGGGGACGCAGTGCTAACTTTGCGGGAAAAGTCTGGGTCATGGTCTTATGGGTCATTAGAAAGTCACAAAATGGCTGGAGTTAAGTAATGAACTTGAATTAATTATTTAAATTTGTGATTTTAAATATAAGACACCGCCCGATTCCATCTACTTCTTGGCTCTCCTTTTCAGCTTGGCAAATGAAAAGTAAAAGAACAGCCTATCAAGGAAGAGTTTTGTTGTAAGCTACTTTTTAATCACGGCACTCCCTGACATTCAGTCAGTATGATGATTGCATTTTCCTTCTCAAAATGCCGACAGACAAAATAAGCCTAGCAGGAGCCTTCAGAAGAAAATAAGGAAACGTCCGAAGACGTTGAACTAGGAATAACAGAAAATAATGATGAGATAAAACTAATAAATTGATTTGAGCAGTGACAAGGCTTGGGAATACCGAGGAAAACTTGCCCCTCAGAGTTACAAAGACGAAAGAGCATCTAAAAATATACCACAGTTCTTCTTCTGTTTTACTGAGATAGAGTGGATATCTTGATTATGAAACGCTGAGACCGAAGCTCACTCTCTAACCGCCCAATTAACTTGCACAAGCTGCAGCCAAAATGCCCTTCTGTGTGAGTATGCGCTCCAAGCCAAGCTTAAAGCTTGATCTCTTTGCCCCCGTATTTTGTCTTTTGCCTTTTTGTTCCGAAGGTGCCCATTACTGAGAAGTCTGGCAGCGGTTTTGCTGAGGAGTGCATCTACGCGCTGAGAACGGAACTTGGCTCTCCAAAGCAAATCTAGGCGAGCAGAAAGCCTCCCCCCCCCCGGCTCTGCAGTGCTGCTGCAGGTCAGGACCACGCTTGGATTGAGTTTGCTGCTAAGCTGACAGTTCTGCCTCGGTTCATGACGCTGTCGGGCTGCAATTAAATACAGCGTGTTGTGTTGCAGGGTGCAGAATAAATTTGGAGCCCTTCTCCCTGCCGGGTCAGGGATCTGCCATGAGCCTCCACGGCCTGCTCTGCACTGCAGCCCCCCCCTCTGCAGGAGCTTGCTCCCTCCAAAAAAATACGGTATTCCGCACTTGAATTCTAGTAAAAAAGCAAACATGAATGAGGGAAGGGAATCCTAACGTTTTATGGTTAAGTTGGTATTTGGGAAATGCCAATTTGATAGCAGAATTTTGATAATTTTGTCCTGAGTTTAGGTAATGTTTATGCGACGTTTCCCTGATGCAGCCCTGACACTTACTCAGAAACAGCAGGCTATGTGGTGACTTCTCTCCACGTGTTATAAAACCTACTTGCTGGTTTATGTATGCTTGAACAATCTTCTAAGATGTTTCCTACTCCTCTCTCCGATGGCTCCTCCACTCGGAAACCAAAATACTTAGAAGCGGTGTCTTACAGACGCATTGCTCCTCACCCTTCAGGCCCTCCCCAGGGCAGCTGAAAGGGAAATGGCAGCAGCAGCCACGGCTGTTTTCTGCCCTCTGATTCACTCATCTCCCCGCCATGCCGTCGTTTTTAGGATGGATATACAACGCCCCAGAGCTTTTCGACGCGTCCTCTCCCATTCCAGCTTACCGATCTAAATCATGCTTCAGCTTAGCGGTGTCAGGTCTGCTGAAAGGGTGCTTTATTTACTCTTTTATGGAGCTTTAAACTGCAACTTTTTAAAATGGCTTAGTATTAGTCCCACATTACGGTCGCGTCTAGACTTGAATCCTTGTTCCAATGAACTATATAAAGTCTGCAATAAAAATGCCGACTCAGCACTCTTTCCCCCCCCCCCCCCCCTATACATAGCTCTTTCCAATACACTAATGGCTACTGCAACTGTGCTCAGGTAACACCCAGCTGCGCCCAAATCCGTGCACCAACGATGGTGCCACGACCACGAAATCTCAGGGAGAGACAGAGCCATCACTGCCCCCTCGGCCCTCACACCCACACCCCCCCAGCGCTGTCCTGCATTTTGCCGGGGGATGCTGGAGCCGCAGGACACGCCGCTCCTGTCGCTGCCACCTTGCAGCCCAACGCAAAGCCCTCCTGCCTGAAAGCAGCTTTTCCCTCCTTTCTTTTCAAGCGCCAGGCGCCAACCCACAACAGAAGGGCGCTCCCGCCTTCCAAAGGCTCCCGTTCGCGCGTCGCGGCCTGCCCTGAATCGGCTGCATTCATCGGCTCGCCCTCCCGCTCTGGCTGCAGATTCGGCAAAACACCGGAGCAAGAGCCAGATATAAACCTTCCCCCCACCCTCTCCAAGGAAATATTTAGCAGCGAAACGAGTAGAAGACAAAAGACTTCTCTGTTACTCACCCAATGCTCTCACTCGGGGGGGGGGGGCTCTATCTAACGAGCAGGCACCGGCGCGCTCCTGCCCGGCAGGGCTGGGACGGGGGGACGGGGAGCGTTTGAGCTGCGCCCAAATGGTCTCGAGCACCGGCTGGGAAGCGCAGAGCTTTTTTCTTTTTTTCCATCAAGTCCACTGCTTGGTTAAGCGTGAGAGGCCTGCTCAGGCTAGGGGGGGGGGGGAGCGGAAAATCCCCCCAAAGTTTCCTGTTAATTCTGCAGAAGGGAAACTCGGGACAAGTTGACACAATTTTACATATGTATTAAAAGCTGAGGAACATTAATTCACAGCTTATCAGCGCTCTGCTTTTATTTCGCACTGTGTGAGCCGTTCTGAAATTTCAGACGTAGGATGCAGATCAGCTTTTTTCCTCTTACTTTGATTGTGTAATTCAGCAATTCGCAAGAACGTCAGGAAAGGCCAAGCCTCCGCATGAATTCACGGGGCGTACTGCCGCTCTCCGACACGGAAACTTCACAGGTTTCTATTGCAAAATACTTTTCGCAGAGGGAAGACAGCCACTCCATAAGCAGTAGCGCAAGAGAGACAACTAAGCCGTGGTGTTAGAACATTAAAAAAAAAAAAAAAATCCTCTTGGGAAGGAAGAGGTGCAGGACAGGGCGGGCACCAGCACCTGCCCGACGGAGACGCTGGACCCAGTAACGCCGACTGGGGCTTCAGCCGAGGGCGGCCGCCCGCTCCCGGCTCTTCGCCGCCGCCGGGGAGGCAGAGCAGCGAGGTTTTGGGGGGGCCGCTGAAGCTCCCCAGAACAGTTCCCAGGCGCAGAAGCCAGCGGCTGCTGGGGGGGGGGGGGGTTGGACACACACCGGGGGGGGCCCCCCCAGCCTGCCCCCACAGCGGGGACCCAGGGCCGGCACCGGGGGCTGGCTGAGCGCTCGCCCGGTGCAGAAGCGCCGGCGCGTTTTGTTCACCCAGCAGAGCAAGGCGAAGAAATGGCACGGCCTGCGGGAAGGAGCGTGGTCCTCAGGTCACTGCGGGAATTCTGGCCCAAATCCCAAATCCCGCCGCTCCTGCGCTCATCCGCTATCTTGCAAAAGAAGGGATTATTAGGTATTACCACCCACGCAACGGAATATTTACCTTTTACAATACCATTCCTTTAGCTCGGTATGACCAACAAATTTTTTTTTTTTTTTTTTTAATATTTGTTCATCTTCTATCTAAATCAAAAGCTTCGGTGTTTCATTTAATTTGTTTTCAAATTTTAACTTCTTGGTGCAATTATTACCTTGAAACCTACATCGGTAATGCTCAAAATTCTCCCAAAATACTGCCGCTTGAATTTGAGTTGCGTACCAAAAGAAATATTACACAAAAATATTTTCTTCCTTTATCTCTACAGTTCCTGAAAAAACGCCTCTTGTGGACTTAGATACAAACATACTGGAGAAACCAAAACTACATGAACAGAGAAGACCTCAAATGGCCACTGTGATCTGTAACAGTCTATATACACGTTATATACATCTGACTGACTGAGAGTCTGTATGCATGAATGTGTACAGTCTACATACTGCTCCAAGTTAATTCGTCTGAGGGTGGGGGTTTTTTTACATCTTTTTTTTTTTTAAAACTACTGTCAGAACCAAGAACAACCTTGTGGTGGCACAGAAAATGTGTGGTTACTGGGTTTAGTCTTTCCCTCCTAATGCCACTGCTCATTAACCATGAGCTGATTTTGCAAATCTGCCATTCGACACAATAATTTCTACATTTTTTCTTATTGCATTTGTACCTGTAACAAATTGGTACAAATGGTTACAATAAAATGTAAAGTTCATTGATACAATGCCTTTCGTGATGGCCATAACGGGTTACTAGCCAACTCTGTAGTTTTTCAGAGACATTTTTAGCCCAACGTGGAAAAATAGGAAATGTATTGCAGCTTAAAGTAAATGTACATAATATACAATATATATATATTTATACACGTGTATGTCTACATACACATATATTGATTTAAAACATTGAAAGTAATGTTTAGCTTTGATCAGTTCTCTGAGTGCTGGGACGACCTGGCAAATCCATCTGGAAAGGGAATTTGTCCACCATCAAACAATCCTTTTCACAACTTCGAAAAACCACGCTTTTACTAAATAAGCTTCGAATTAACCGATTCGCGGCTATACCATGGAGGATAATTGTTTCCAGACTCTGGCGTGATTAAATCTGAAAGCGCCCAAGCCGCTACGAACCGGTAAGGCACGCTGCCCCGCAGCCAGGCACGGAGGAGCACAGAAGTGCCAGCTGCTGCTGCTGCCACCCGGTGCCACCCAAACCCCTCTGGCTCCGTCACCTCCCACACAGGCTCCATTCCCACCCCCCCGTGAGTCTCCCCCCCCCCTGCCCTGCTAGTTAAAGCCCACTGCTCCAAGCACAGCACCTGCCGAGCGGCTCCCCCCCCCCCCCCCCCCGGACCCCAACACTTGTCTGCAGCGCCGACGCGCCACCGCGGTCCCTAATTAACAGCCCGGAGGACCATCCGCACCTGAGCTTCGCCCAGAGGATTTTGATCTACTGCGTAGGTGAATATATTACAGCAAAACATACACATCTGCGTGCGTGTGTGTATACATATATATATATATATATATGCATATATATATACACAGACGTGTGTGGGTGACTATGTGTACATCTCTATAGAAAAAATTTCATGGAGCTAGGTGTAGTGATGCAATATACCATGGTATCCTGCATACCTTAGTTAGCCGATTATTTTTTTTTTTTTTTTTTAAAATATATAGGCACCAGAAAGAAGTACGTGGAGCAAATCAACCTTTAAAAATTAAAGTTAAATCAGTGGACAAGAACTTTGGTAAAGCTTGTCAATATTTATTTTCTTTTTTTTTTTTAATTCAAATACAGTCAAAGTCTATCAGTCGCCATCACCCTCTTCACAAGAGGAAAGTGCATGGGTTTTTTTCTAAAGAAAAATTGTATGTAAGGTGGGGCTTAACGATTCAAGAAAATTCTGAATTAAATGTTTACGTTTTTCAGAAGTTTACTGTCTTTCTGATGGAGTGAAAGCTAAATAGAGTTCTTGTCCCGTGTGTATTTCATTTATCATATGCATATATATATATAAAAAAAAATATATATATATGTCTCTGTTTATGTACCTGTGTGTGTATATACATATCCACACACTTTTAACATGAGAGAGGAACCTGTTTTTCTCCACTCTGCACGTGGAGACTTACACATTCCTCCCTGTCTTGTACCCTGTGCAGTATAAGCTCTAGTGATGAGGCCAAACAAAAAGATATAGTTCACCATAGTATATTAGTTTATGTAGCAAAGTCATTTTCAAGCAAGTAAAATAAAGCTCTGTATTCCATACTTCTTTTCCTTTACATTTCTCATAAAGAAAAGGAAGGAAAAGGGAAGAGGGGAGGGAGTAGGATTATGGCAGTAGCATTGAGCCAGTGGCACGTGTGTGTGTGCGAGCGTGCCAGCATATGTGCACACACACACACACGCACGCAGAGAGAGCAGGGCTTTGGTTGACAAATGCAGATTGTCCAGAGAAGGTGGATGCATAAGTAAGGAAGACTCTACAGTGATGCAATTGTATCTTTTATGTTTGCATGGAGTGAGAAAACAAATTCAATTGGGGGGGGAAGAAAGAAAAAAAAAAAAAAAAAAAAAAAAAAAAAAAGCAAAGACCTCTTTTTAGGTCCCTCATCAGTGAGAGCATACTCAGTATGCTAGAGAATTTATCTGAAACCTTTTAAATCAAGGCCTCTTTATTACAAAAATAAAAACGAACAAACAAAAACGTATGAGAGACGACAAGATGCTGAAGTGTCACTCCAATCGTCCCTGCAGAGAACAATTGCATCCCATTTATTATTCATTCTCTTCTCTCATTTCTACGATGTCTGTCATTTCCTCTGTGTGAGGCATGTCGGTCATTGCAGAGTCTTCACCTTCGGTGGCTGTTTCATTCTCGTTCCGCTTCTTTTTCTAGATTGAAACAAGCATTCAGAAACCTATCAGTAAAAGTTGCGCATGAACACAGTCCTACAAACTCCGGGCACCAGGAGAAGCGAGGTGGGAATAATGCTTTTTTTTAGACCATGTTATTAAAATCTAGAATATTTGTGTCATATTTGTGGCTTGTCACTAATAACTTGGCTTAACTTAGAAGGTTTCCATGACCTTCCTGGGGCTCAGCTCTCTCCTTTCTAACATAAATTCAATAATAGAGGCATTTCTTATGCTAAGCAACATCCAAAACAGGCTTCAGCATGACTGGAGGGAAGAGAGCATCTGGAATCTTTTATATCACAGACTTTTTATTTAAAAAAAAAAAAAAAAAAAAAAAAGCAAACAAAGTATGAGAGAAAATAAGCTGCTCTGGGGGTGGGAGACAGAGGTGGCAACCTAGTTTCTCAAATGTCAAACTTCAGGAATTTTACAAGATGTGAGCATTCTGGCTTTTCTTGGTATTGCTGATCCTGTGTGATCCCCCACCCCAACAAGGCCAAGTAATATTAGAGCTTTTTTGGCTAGCAGGAGCAGGAGGGCATTCAACAGTCCTATGATTCATCCAGGATGTCCTGGATTAGTAAAGCCAAGGAGCATTCAGCTCCACTACAAAACAAGTTGAAGCATCTGTTCCTTGTTATCCTTTCTCAGCAGGCTGATTAGTTTTACAGAAAACACTTGCGGAGCTGACAAAAAAATCCCCCACAGGTATTATGGATTCAGCTGAGTTGGGTATATCAGAGTTTCAAACTTTCAGATGTGTCTACACAACACTCGATTTACAGCTCTTAAATGCTGCCCACTTATTACCACTGTAGGTGGGAAAAAGTTGGTGTATAAAGCTACTGGTGGTTGGCCCTGCCACTGTCACACTGGCTGTTGAGATGATGCTGTCAGCTGCACACTAATTCTGGTAAAGGAATAAATTAGGTTGCCACCGTTATTATTACTACTACCTGCACTCATCATTGCAAAAAATTAAGCACCACGTCCCTGGTGAGAAACACTCTACAAGCTGCCACTGTAATAAACAAGCAATGAGGAGGTTAGTCCAAGCAGATCTGTGTTCTGAAACCACAGGCCAAGAAGAGGCATTTCAGTGTCTACAGGTTTTACTCTGGATTTCAGGAAAAATACGGCAGACCAATCATGACAGAGATCAAGGTCTTCTGTTTTCTCATGAACCTCGTACACTTTGGTCTATTTCCACGGCCTGCACTGTTAATACATCTTGAAACTGGTTTCAGTTTGTTCCAACATAAGGCTTTTAGATACGCCATCTTCCATATTTTTTTTTGCTAAAATAGAAGCGGTGGGCATCTTCATTTGGCCCTTAGTAAGAAGTCTAATTAAAAAAAAAAAAAAAAAAAAGGTAAATGCATTGACTGTATTTTTTATACTCCCATCCACAGAGTCCTTCTGCACTGCAGAAGGATGGACACCCCACGCTGTTTCTGCTCAGAGCTGGAGCTCGTGCCCTACACAGTGCCTTGAACACAGAACTGGGAGGACACAGCAGGCAGGTACTGAGAAGTCCCCAGTCACCCAGCCAATATTTATCCTGTGTTTGACTTCATTTAGTGGAATATTCTTTGAAATCCACGTATCACTACTCCTCCATACATGTAGGATTGTAATGTGTGAAATATGTAAAAGTGTGCCTGTGAGAAATCCTCGCCCGTTTCAGTATTTGCAAGCTCTTATCCTCTACTGCTGCAGGATCTGTATCTTGTTTTAAGCCACTTCTTTAGACGGCAAAAAAAAATAAGCAACTGTACTTTTGTCTGTTTTCAGCAGAGCTGGTTTTATAAAGAAATAAAAGTATACATATACATACTGTAAGCTTGGATGAGTGGTTCCTACGTCTACATAAAGAAGCTCTGTTGTACTGTAGTAGCAGATCTACAGCGCAAAATAGGTGGTGATAAGGGCATGATATCCACGATAAACATGTTTTGAGGAGCGAGAGCAGTGTGTCCCACAGCCTGATCCCATGGCCTGAATGCCCACTAGCAGCCGGAGGACACCTTTTTGCTTTATTTCAACCCTAAGAATTCCCAAGTTGCACACCCTTGAGCACACACGGGAAAGCAAACCAAATTTAGTAAGTGGGAATGCTGAGGAGTTTCATTTCAAAAGTGTAGTCTTAATCTGACCTAAATTCCATTATATTCATCAGCTGCTTTCACCGGATCCTGCAGAGCCTAATTCTTACCTGTTTCCGATAAACATAACAGGCTGCTATTGCAACCATGGTGGATTCTCCTATAAAACCAGCTAGAAGGGATCCTACTCCAAGAGTGGCTCCATGAACTCTGTGGGTGGCATAAAAGGAAAGTAGTCATGGTTGTGTGAGAATGCATGACTCAATTATATTTTCACTGGCATATAGAACCAATCTGTTGTTAGAAGTATTTCCTTCAAAGACATAATACAGTGGTAAAGAGAATAAGTGGTATTTGAAAGGACTTTTTTGTTTCTTAATAGCTTTACTGTTTAGTAAAAGAACCACATTCTGAATCAAATTATGGACTGCGACTTTGAAGTCTTGTACAGAGTGCTGTAGAATAGATTATTTAACTTAAGAACAAGAAATTCTTCCATTAGCTTTCTTAACAGTGCATTCAGTAACACGGAAATAAATTCCCTTAGGACACATTTTTGCCTCTTTGACACTTGTGTATTTTTTCAAAAGGGACATCACTATTGTGCCTGTCTAGAGCAGTCACACTTGTAAATGTTTCTTTTCCAGACATTGACACTATTTGGGCTTTATATTACGGTTAGTATTTGGGGAAAACGTTCTGAGCTACGCAAATTCAGCTGTCAAATGACAGGGAATAGGAACGAAGAGGAAAGCAAACCCATCAGCTCTGTGGAGAACAATGATTTACCCTAAGTAAGGCAGCACAATGAGGCTAGCGATGAGGACGATAATCCGCAGCACTGAGCTGGGTGCCAACACAAACGTCTTCTTCAGAGTCATCAGCCAACCAGTCAAGTGTGCTCTGACAGTCACTGTTCACAAACAGGGGAAGGGAAGGGGATGGGGAGAAAGGGAGGCAAGAGTAGTAAAAAAAAAAAAAAAAAAAAAAAAAAAAAAATTCAGTCATCTCATAGGAAGCTTTTTCGTGCAGAGCACTGTTCAGAAATAATCAGGGTGCAACTTGTTTCTGGTAACTTTGCACACTGGGAAACTACGAGAAACTTAGTGGAACTTGTATACAAATTGCTTAAGTAGACAGATGTTTAAAAAACAAAACCCCCCAAAAAAAGCCTGTTATGGACAGCAGTCCCTCCTAAGAGCTGTGCGCTTACAACCAATTTATTAGACGGTCCATTCTGTTTTTTTCACTAAAAAACCTATCCCCCTAAAGAGAAATCATACCAAGGAAAATTTTCCCTCTAGCTCCTGTGTGGTACATGGTGTAACAGCTAGGCACAAAAAAAGGTATCTACACGTACATGTTCTTATATTTGTAGTTTATTACAAAACTGTCTTGTCATATAAGCAGAAACCACTGCATGATGTAGCATTTAATTGTGGAAGTCAGAAATTTTTTGAGGGGGAACATTCTGATTATTGCTGTCGAGCTTGTCTCTCTCTCGAATAGGGGCATTAACTTTTATTCTATATTGTTTATGCTCTGATGATATCTGAAGGAGCCACTGAGTCTGGCAGCAGGAGGGGAGACCAACAGAGGTGATGTCACTGTGGTGGTGGTCCTAGATGCTATTCCAAACAGTTAATTTCAGTCTTGGTGCACATGTATCGGGCCTGCCATTCATGTGTGTGTTCTTGGTCAACTACAACAAAGGGAATTCAGGCTTTACTTTCGACAGTCAGAAACCCGCCTAATGACAGACAGCTCTTAGTGCAACATTTGTACCTTGACTAACTGCTAATATAAATAGTCTTGGTCTACACCAGCTTCAATAAAAACAGTGTTACTTAAGCTAGGCATGCATTTAGCCACTCTTGTATGTACAGCCAGGCCTGACTCTATGACCACACCTCACAGCTGGTTTGGTTTTGAGGTTACAGAGCTTTTTTTTTCTTGCTTTTTACCTGGAACTGGAAAGAAGGAGAAGATGCGCAAAGGAACAACACACAGCTCTGCAAAAGCGAAGTCTACTCCAATTATGTCGACTAGTATCTTCTCTGACACGTTTGGCGTCCAAAACATCACAAAACAGAGCTAAGGAGAACAAAATTAAGAAACATTTAGATTTCAGAAAGTAAGCACAACAAAAGATAGGCCCTCCTGGTCTAAAACATTTGTTTGCTGATGGGTAGATAACTCTACTGATGATAAATATGCATACAGTATATTTATACTTAGCTTGCATTCAAATACACAGAGTACATAAGTGTATGTAAGAGAGGCACGTTAACTTCAGAAGCTTCATGTTCTTCACATACCAGGACTGACACATATAGAAAGAATTTTTACGGTGCCTGCAAATGGTTGTACTTGAATGGTCTAATTGTTACAAAACCAGCCAGAAACTTGATTTTTCACAGTACTTGCTCTGGTTAAGACACACATATTCCTGAAGAGATTATCAAATGTTTTAGTAACTAAAGGTTTGAAGTACTCCAAGAGACAGAGATCTGACCTAAGTCTAAGACCAAGGGTTTAAATACGCTGCCGGTACTCGTACGGTTGGTATGCAGTATGCCTGACAGCAAGGCAAAGGTGTTCATCATAGTCCTGCAGACAGGGTGCCCTCGGGCCACAAATCCACGAAGTCTTGCTATTTTTATTAACAAGTGTGCTGTTTAGTCCGTACGTGAAAGGAAAACGTCCATAAAAAAACCTGCAACAAACGGTGCAGCCGTAGTACCTGCTGTTTAATTTCTTTGTCAGTACTGAGGCAAGGCTTCAGTGCGAGCTAAGGCAGCTGTCGGCAGCTGGCCGGCCCAGCTTTGGCTCAAGGCACCCACTAAAGAACAGTGCTAACGACCCTTACAGGACCCTTCCCATCAGAAGGTGTACCTGACATCCTTTCAAGTACAACAACTTCGTTACTTAGCTTGGTTTTGTGATGCAAAAAGTTTTTTCTTCTTGTTATTCTCTCAGTACGGTAGGTGTTAAGAGAGCTGACTGAACGGGGCAAAACTTGGTACCCTAAATGCTCTGGCATTCCTCATGTCAGATTAACCAGTGTATCAGGTAAACCACGCACACTGGCTGTACGATCTGATGGCTCTGTAAGACTCTACAACCACTCTCTTATAATTTAGCCTACAAGCTAGTATCATAGCATCTAGTTCCTCTCTTTTTATCCAGCTGTCACATCCTTACATGGCTTTTAAAGCTAGTCTTTGAAGCCCTACTACCTCCAAGACAGCTGGGATTTCACTCTCGTTCTCTGGTTGTGTGCCAGAGATTGTTCTTTCTGTTTAGCCTACGAGTACCCAGACACAGAAGTGTCCCAAGATCTGTGACCTGTGGGGGGTCTTGTGCTCTGACCGCCTGTGCGGTGAACAAAACATTTCACCTTCCTCCAGAAAAACTCATCTTCAGTTTTCTTCTCCACTTCTTAGGGTAGGAACCACTATTTATTTTTCACAATTGAATGTTTTATTTGACTAATTTGATGCTGCCTTGCAGTATATACCCATCACCTATGCAGAGAATAGTAAGTAGTGGAAGGGAAGAGCAAAAGACAAATGAACCGAGCATGGATTTTTTTGTCTGCTTTAGCCAGCACTTCTCTTTCCCTGCCAAACTACTGGTACAGGGTACAGCTGAAGCAGAGGGGACAATCCAGAACACAGAAGGTTACACGGTTAAGAATCTGGTCATTAAAAAAATAACTGTACAGTGAGACAGAGCAACTTCTTGGTGCAGACACCACCAGGCAGACTGCAGTGATTCGTACTCTTACCGCCGATGGCCTGTAAAGCAACCATAAAGGTCGTGTTTCGTTGAATCTTTCTTCAAAGTCCAATGAACAAAATAAGATGCAAAGAAGCCCACTCTTCAATTATAATTTGCTATTTTCATGAAAGCAAAGACCTTTCCGCTGCTTGTGCTGCACAATGCCATTAGCATCCTACTGAGCGGCACAGTTACTGCTGCTGCAAGATTCCATACATCTACGCTAACAGCAGAGCCTTCCCCCTGCTAGGAACAGGCAAATAGACCAGTCTTTCCTTCAACAGGCATCTGAAAGAGTATTCTAACATGGTTAGACAGACAGGCAAGCAAATAAGCGACCAAAAGCACTGCTCACAATCCTATTCTCTTTAAAGTTTGTTTCTAACCTTAGTAAGAACAGACACGCTCTCCATCCAGCTCCTACAGGAAAAAGGTCAGTTTGCAAAGCAGGGGGACTGACTTATACCCAGGTGGTACGCAGTCATTCCTCCTCAGCTGTTGCAAACTGCAATCTTCCCCACCCTCCCATTAGCAGAGTCAGTGCTGATAAATGGCTTCAAAGAGCACTTCTTATATAGCAGCTGGTGGGTAAAGACAGCAGTGACTGCTGAGCTCGAGAACAAGCAGTTTGAGGAGGTGAGGCATGGCAGCAGAAGGACCTTCTATTTCTGTCTCAGCACGTTTCTATCTTTTTCGCTGCAATATTAATAACTAGTTTCACTTCGCTAAGAGATTCCTCTCTGTCACTTTACCAGCAGATGATATTCTCATCAACCCCAGGGAACAAAGGCTCAGGAAAAGAAATTAATGCTTTGCATCGTGCAAGCCCTCTGCAATTTAACTTCTAGAGCACTTGCAGCTTAGGAAGTTTCCATACTATTTCAAAGACAAATTCAAAATGCAGGGGAAAAAACTCAGCTCTACTTCAGGAAAACACTAACACTAAACATGCAAAGGAAGGAAGGTATTTTGGCTACTGATTTTATTACAGATGAGGTATACCTAAAAGAGGATGAAGTCTTAGCTTTTTTTGTGATCGCCTTGGTAAAGGATTGTCCTGGTTTGGGCTGGAATAAAGTTAATGTTTCTTTTTGGGAACTAGACTAGTGCTGTGTTTTGGATTCAGCATGGGGTTTGGTATGGGAAGAATGCTGATACCACACTGATGTTTTCAGCTGCTGCTGAGATTTCAAGGGCTCTCCAACTCCCCATGTCCTGCCCGTGCGCAAGAAACAGGGAGGGAGCACGGCCACAGCACCAGACCCAAACTGGCCAGTGAAATATTTCATATCATGGCACGTCATGCTTGTTATATAGAGGAGGGGTGGTAGGGAAGGGGCTCTCTCCCTCCCTCTCTTGCTTCCAGGATTGCAATTGCAGGATCTTGGTATTTCGGGGTCGCTGGCCGGGAACGGGCTGGGCATTGGTCAACGGGTGGTGAGCAATTACATTGTGCCTTGCCTGTTTGTATTTTCTATTGCTGTCATTGTTTTCATTTTATTACCATTATTAAACTGTTTCTATCTCAACCTGCAAGTCTCCCTTTACCCCTCCAATTCCCTCCCCCATTCCCAGGTAGGGGAGGAGGGTGGGTGAGCGGCTGCGGGGTGGTTGGCTGCCGACCAGGCTCAAACCACGACAAGGACGAAGATTGATCAGAAAGGAGAACAGAGAAGATGGTAGCAGATTAAATAATGCAAGGAGTCCAGTGAAGCAGGGAGCGTGGCACACACAATTAGAGATGGGATCTGCCGGAGTAAACAGCACTAACATCCTGGGGCTCAGATCAGGAAAGATTTTTAGGAAATAGATTTACCTACAGTATGTCTCCTATCTTTCTCTTAGTTAAACACTGCTTGTTTCCCCTCCCCCTTACATCCTTCTGTGTGTCTGCAAGGTTAAAAATAGAATAAGCAAGCTTGGGTAGGGTTACAGTTATACCTTCATTTAATCTAATCAAGAGGTGAAGATGAAACAGTGAAAGCTTCTGCCCAGGCTAGCAAGGTACATGCATAATGGCATTGCAGCTTCGTGTTCCAACTGCAGTTGGCTGCGATGGCTTTCTACAGTAATGGATATTGTACTTGGCAACTCTGCATAGGCTGAAGCATTTTAATGCTTTGGGAGTAGGGATTTTTTTCTTGTGGAATTCTAGAAACAGAGTTGATTTGATTTTCTATTATCTTACGAGTGCAGCACGATATTAAAGGATAGTTTTGTTAAAGAATTTGATCATTTAACCGGAACTTCAACCGAACAATGGTGATTGCTTTAAAAATGAAGGGAAAGATGAAGACGTAAACAGAGAGGAACACTACATGAAAGAGTGGAACACTACAGAGAATATACAGGCCTGAATACAGTAGTATTTATTATGGCGATGTTATCTGTGTATAAACAACAGTAGCCTAAGCATTTCTGGAAGGGTTTGAATATTTTGAACTGATCTGAAGGGTAGTGTTATTGGATAATGTGCCTTTAAGTGATCTGCAGGAGGAAAATTTGAAAGACTTGACTAAATATGTCAATAATTCACAGTACCACCAGGAAATCAGCACAGCTGTACCCGATCAGACCAAAGCTCCAGCTACATTAGTACCGTCTCCCTGCTAAAGGCCACTGGGGGTTGCCCGAGGAAAAGGCACAAAGAGCAGGGCAAATGCAGAGTAAGAGATGCTCTTCCCTGGTTGCATGGTCTCTGCTGCTGGCAGTTACAGCTCCAGGAGATCAGTAACTGTGGTTCACCTTCGTCCCATGCAGCATCACGTTGTGCATACGACGTATCTAACATCAGTGACATTTTTCCATTCAGTTGTACATCAAAAAAAGGTTCAAACCGCCTCTCACTTGTGGCTTAGACACTCTCCATAAGCAGGTGTGCTCACTTCCAGGTGGAACCTTGCTGTTCTTGGCTAGCAAATTCAGTGAGTAGGCATATTAAAAGGTTACGCATCAAAAAATTCTGCTGTCGACAAGCCTGAGAGAATGCACCAAATCTTTGTTTCAGTAGGAAGAGTATCAAACTCCTAGTGCGCAGTTCAACTTCTCTTTAATATCTTTTCTCAAGTACACTTGACTTTCACAAATGACTGTGATGAAAGACTCTTCATGAGATTTTGTTTCAGATGTTGCATGTGTGAGTTTGAATGCTAGTAGTTCTTGAAAACTAAGTCTTTTCATAGGCCCTGCATCTCCTGGAAGCTCCATCTCCATTTATTCTGGTTGCTGACAGGGATTACTAAACCTCAGAGACCCACTACATAATGCATTATAATACATTATGCTAACAAAGGCTATTGTCATGTGTACAGTAATCTGCGGGGTGTTAGATTGATTTGCTTTTTGGCATTTGTGGAAAGCTGCCTGTGTTTGGGGACATTCATTGATAAATATAAGGCCCACAATAGTATTCCAGTGAGCTATAAACAACAGTTTAGTATTTTTAGACTTCAGGGCAGTCTCCAGTTAGAGGAAACACTGCCTGATGATGAAGATGTGAAATGACTCGATGTTCCTCAGAAAGAAGCTATGGAATCCAAACTGGATGTTTTGAAGAGTAGGTTAGACATATACCAGCCTAGAATGAGACTGGAATAACAGATCCTACCATGGAGAAGGGTGCCATTAACCTGTTAAAGGTTATCCGGTGATGAAGTGCAGTTCGTATTTGTCTCCTGCAAAACAACTCTCAGTAGATGTTTCCTATCACTTGTTGAACTTGCTATATTTGCAGAAGTATGGCTGCCCAAGAGAGGCGTATTACCCTCAAAATATTGTTCTACGTAGGTACTGAGGATTGCATCTTAACTAACTTAACCCACGCCTTGTTCATGATCCCTCTATTCCCATTTATGCTACATGGTGCCCAGTGAGGGCTGAGGAAATCTACTTTACACCTTATTATACATCTCAGCTTTGTGTTGCACCTTAGATCTTTGGGATAGTATCAGCTAAGTTTATAATGTCTATTAATATGGAAGAATGTAAGTCATATGATTTTACTTTTTGAAGCGTGCAATAAACAAATCAACAAGGAGCCTGAGCCTTATGTGATCTGCCAAACATCTCCATGGCCTCCCTCTTTCTCACATAAACAGAACTTCCATAATTCTGTCTCCTTTCGGAGCTTGTATCACTTTTACAAGATGAGCTGGTCTTGCAGATACATTTGTAAGTCAAAAGAATATCTTGTTCTAACTTGCATCAGTTTGAAAAACTGAATTTGACGCCTCTGTTCAACATCCTATTTTGCAAACAGGAGAAAAAATGCTGACTTTGTTAGTGCTGTTCTTATGGCTATTCTAAATCCATACCTTCACTGACTTTGAAAATTTAGTTCTCTAAATGACTGTAGTACTGGGGCTTGTCACTCAAATTTACCCTAGCATCTTAATGTTAAAGGGAACTGCACTTCTGTATTTTTATAAAGAAGAATAAAAGCAAAACCAGTTTTGAACTGTTAACTACTAGTACTGAAAAATATAGAAATAGTTATTAGTTACACTCATTTTCAGAATACAGTTGGAGTGTGTTTCTGTGTTGAATATAGCTGTGAAACAGAATACAAATTCCTATTACCTCCTGAAGCACTCATTCCACTATCCAGTCTCTCAAGTAGTTGAACAACATTGAAAATGTTCAACAGGGTTCTTGCAAAAGGAGATCCAACTACTCATCAATTTACACAAATAAAGGATTCTGTGTTTTATTGTGGACCGAGAAATCAAAAAGTCTAGGTTTTACCATAAAGACATTATTCTCTGTTGATAGAAAACCACATGTAAGTTTAACGTGAAAATAATAAAGTGAAGAACTTGTTACCTTTAAAGACTCGGTGGGTTTTGTCTATTTGTGTCCTGGGTTTGAGTGAACTGTGGGGATTTTTGGTAGCAGGGGAGGGGGCTATGGAGATGTGGGGGTTTTTTGTTGTTGTTTTGGTTTGGTTTTTAAGCACACCACTATAAATAAAGTTCTTTGGAAGCTGTGGAGGAATTGCTGGATATGGTATGACACTAGAGGCCAGCACCACTGGCTTGCTATGGAAGTTTGCTCTATAACACAGCCTGGCCTGCACCAGAATGGACCTGTAGAATCCTAGGTTATCTTTGCTGCAAATCATGTCAGAGACCAGTCTTTGCAGAGCCACCCCAGTTTTCAAGGAGTTTTTGATAGATAAAGAGAGAAAAAAAAAAAAAAAAAAATTTGATCAGCCCAAATGGAGACTGTTCCCACAGTCTGGAGCTCTGCTGGGATAGATCATGATGTGCTCATGTGCCCCGTCATTCCGAAGTGGGCAGAAAGTGGGGGCTTTTCTTGTGTGGGAAACGTATGGTTTTCAAGACCAGCCTGGCTAAAGCCCCAGGGAACCTGCCCTGACCTGACAGCTGACTGCTCGGAGACAGAGGCCGGACCTGATGAACTCCTGAGGCCCTTCCAACCTGAGCAATCTTGTGATCCTATAAAGCAAAAAGCCCTGATCTGTGTGTAGTAAAAATGTCAGGCCACAGTCATATTTGAAAGCAGCTTATCACAATGCTGATGACTTGACTCACAAGGACGTTCTCTTATAGCAATTATCCCTCAGGCGCACGCAGGTCAACACAGATTTCTGTGAACTTTGTGTTCTGTGAGGGTGGTGGGAAAGCTGGAAACAGCTGCCATAAAATTTTCCAAGCAGCAGGGGGAGCAAAAGAAACGGGAGCCTGCCTGAGGGAAAACTCCCCAACTTCCCATCTTCTCCTGAAATAATTGGTTTCTACAGATCTAAGTGTCCCCCCAGTTTTCCTTATAGTTCAGAGTGATGGAGCACGACATTCTTCAGAAAGAAAGCTAGGTCTAGCAGCTGCACAATTCACCAACTCTCTGATAGCATTGACAAGATGCCACATCTGCTTTTCCTCCAGCTGCTGCTGAAAATACTTAGGTGGTAATTTTCAGACTGGGTTGGGTAACTAAATTGTTTAAGATAGTCATTCTATCTCCCCATTGAATTATGCTTCTTTATTTTTTACAGAAAGCAGAATGCTTTGCTGGGTACAGCCTCACTTTTAAGAAGCTCGAATAAACCAAAGCTGGCAGATTCCTAGGCTCTCTTTGAAAACTGTTGACTTCACAACTTAGTCATTTTCTTCTGTCCCGTTTTCTGCAGCCCTTGCCGCTCCCTATTGCTATTACAGAGTTTGAGCAGAAACATGCTGCCGTGACAATTTTTGACCCTTCCTTTTCTGCTTGCTCCAGCCACTCGTGCAGAATAGACCCTTTGTGTGAAACCTGAACAATCATGAGGGAGACATTAGACTCCACCTCACTGGAGCAAACAGAAATCCTTTGTTCCGGGACAAAGGCTCAGTGCGGTACCATGGATGGGACAAGGCCCTCGTGAGGATTTTATAAAGTCAGCCTCTGGTGGCCAGCATCCTTCTGAGCTTCCACTCATGTCTGAAATCATTTTTACCCAAGCAGGAACTAAACCTGACCTTGAAAAGGTAAAAAGCTTCTTGAGCAATGGTGTGCCAGTATGTAATTTTCCTATTGTTATTTTTGTGCCAGCAGGCTGAAGATGAAAAAAAAAACCCACAATCTGGGAGTTCAGAGATGGGCAAAATCAAAGCAGTGAAAACAAACTCATCCACCGGATTGGTGGTGTTATTCTAAAAGCTGTCCTTGGCTTTCATATAGTGCATGACAGTAAAGTAAAAAGAAAGTGGATTTAGTTTTAAATGTTAATGCTGTTTTTTAAAATGTGAATATCCTCGATAGGACTTGTGAAAACTCCTTAATACAATGAGGCTGTAATGAAGCCATTGATGAAATAAGACTGGGGAGTGTGAGGGAAATCTGTCCCTCTTTTTTTATTTCCTTTCCTTGTATACTAACGAGAGAGAGTAACACTAAACTCAGCCACTCAGGGAACTTCAGATACTTGCATTGTTGGCAGCTGGGGTTGTGTCCCCTGAGAGGGACCGGTTTCTTGCCACAACATTTCTTCCTGTGGTTTTTACTGCCTCTCAGTCCCATTATCCCGTGACTTTGATAAAGCCCAGTTTGGTAATAAAGCAATGCAGAGACGTAAAATAAAGACAGCCAGTAAAAGATAGGAAAAAAAATGAACCTTGAAGACAAATCCAGTAGCCTCTGCAACGGCTTACACTTTTGGCCGCTTTTTGAACTGTGACACTAAATGCTACAGGTTTGTACAGTGGCAACAAAACATGGTTCCTATGCACGTTTCCCTTCATTTATCTTTAGACTTGGGAGGAAAAACTAAACGGAGGGCTAATTAATGCTATACAGTACTTTGGTTCTGAAGAAAATACAGTTTGTACTGTTTCTTAAAGGCAATTGCTAGCCATGCTTAAGCTCTTCTTTCTTATAAAAAGGTACTCCCGAATGCAAGCAACAAATGACAGGAATGGAAAAACACACTGCAGTAGATACTCTAGAACTAAACAGGGGCGATTAGTTATTCGCACAAGCAGGAAAGGAGATATTCAGGGAAAATTCTCCTGTTGAGGAGAGATGTAAGCAAGACCTCGGACAGGGGAAGATGAACTAGTGCTTTAATCTGGATGAACTGGACACTGTACTATAAAGTACGGTTGCTTTAAATTTGGTGGAAGGGGAATGAGGATAGGCACTCTTACTCTACACTTTGATACTGCGTTACGCATTGAAAAATTTCAATTATTATTCAAACTCTAAAATTCCATAGTCAGACTTCCCTAAAAAATGAAACCCCCACAAAAATCATATAAACTTATTTAGCCTTAGAAAATAACAAAGGCTTGTCCTAGTTATGTAGTAACACAAGCCACTTTAAGAAAGTTGGCTCTTAAGTAATATTCCATTTATAAATTCTAGTGCAGTGGCTGGTAACGGACGTGTTGGAACTACAAGGCTGTAAAACTCTAGCTCAGGTCCCCGGCCACGTTTGTTAGAACACAAGCATCTGAAAAACTGAAAAGCATTATTGCCATCAGAAGTCATGTCACCTTTCTGCTCCAGAATTCAAATGTTTGATTTCGACAGAGCAACTAAGTCTATGCAATGTTGTGGTTTGAGCACATGAACACCGATAAACCCACAGATTTCACTGTTTACATGAAAGAAATCATCACGATGAATCCTGTTTTCCACTGGGTGGCTAAGCTGTTTCTTCTAGAAAGGTAAAAATGCTACAGTAGCCAAATCCTCAAGATAGAAGAGATTAAAGAGGCTTATAGCTGGGTGTCATATTGCATTCCCCTTCTGCAGGAAAGATGTAGAGCATCTGAAACACCAAGGCAGTTAAAGTACAGCTTGTCCTTTTCAGCCCCTGATGCTATTCCCTTGACCATGAGTCACAAATTCATGAAAAAACGAGGCTTTGTTAACTTCAGCCCGTTTGTAACTCCTTGTTCAGCTGCTGGGCTGTCCCGCACCGTCACTGCACAAAGGCTGCATCTTTGGCTCTCTCTTTAGCATTAAATACTCTCACGTTTCACCACAAACCCCTCCGACGCCTCCCCCTTTCCCAATTCCCAGCTTGGCCACGGTGGGCCATCTTCTGAGTGTCTGCTACCAATCAGCTACATAAATGTTGAGATGGGCAAGTGTAGTAGAATTTCTGACAGAGAACGGCCACGATATTTTGTTGCAGGGTTTGGACAATCCAGGCCTGAGATCAGACTGCTAACAACCCCTGTGTTACGAGGATGACCTTGAAGGGCTGTGTTGTGAGGGACTGTATCTGTTAATGAGGAATTTTCCCAGCTATGTATCTGGCCAAGCTAAGCACAAGTATGCAGCAAACCGCAAGATGCTTGCCGATCACAGTTCCCCTTTGGGTGCGTGATAATTTGCTTGTGACCAATAATCCAGGGGTGTGGGGCACGTGAACAGCAAGTGCTTGCTGTGCAAAGGATATAACCAAGAGATTCGGGCAATAAAGGGGGACAACATGTAGCCACATCGGGGTGATTGTCGTTACCCGGGCCACTCTCCGTATTATTATTATCGGGACCCTCTTCAGGCAAGTGGGAAGGTTTCAGAATTGCAGGCGGGTTAGATGTAAAGCACAGAGAGGAACGCCTAAAGGAGGGACCTCGGAAATCACCACTCTGTTCTGAAAAAGCTTTCTTCAGCTTGTGAACAAAGAACCAGCATTAGCAGCCTGGAATGTATGTAACTAGCAAAGCTATTCAAGTTGTAATAACTGGGGGATTTTCTCTAGTAGGAACCCTCTCTCAACACACAGAGGAAAAGAGTGGCATCAGTCACAAGGAAACAGTATTTTTTTCTTGTTCCCCTTTCCAGCATCTGAAGCCCTTGAAACCATGCAGATGAGGCGGCAGATAATCTCCCAAAGGCCTTTTAAGTGAGAGTGAAGGAGGACTAACGCAGTAAAAGCCCTGATAGTCTCTTGCATTGGTCAGAATTTGCAAATCACTTTTCTTTACTCTAGGTTGATCTTTACCAAACTTAACCAAGTGTGTACATGGAAACCTTCTCACTCTGTTTGCTCAAATGCATGAAGGTGAGGGCATGAATTCTAGAATTCCTGTATTTTCTTGATACCTGACAGTCTGATACTGATTTCACAGTAGTAGTGGTAACCGACCTCATTTTCTTTAGGAAAGGGGAAAAAAATTAACTACATTTTTGTGAAAGTATGTTCACATATACTGCTTGTGGGAAATGCTGTTTTAAAATACTTCTTTGCACACCTTTTGGCTAGAGTGAAGTTGCCTAAGGCACCTAAAAACTGATCTCCTGTCAGGTCCTGAATGCAATTTACTGCCTCTGTCTTGAAATAAGACCCTTGAGGTGTTTGTCTCCAAAGATGGAAACAAAGCAAAGTGTACTTCTGTAGGTATCACAACTCATTAAGTACATTCATGAAGG
The DNA here is from genome assembly GCF_018691265.1 of Tyto alba. Lineage (NCBI taxonomy): Eukaryota > Metazoa > Chordata > Aves > Strigiformes > Tytonidae > Tyto > Tyto alba. Next base: position 24,630,796 of record NW_024881324.1, on the reverse strand, counting down.
CTAAATGTCAGCCTGCGTGGGACTCCAGACACCAACCAGCTGATACCCCGTGAGAACTGGGAACGGATGTGCAGTTGTTTCATGCTACGGACACTCTTCTGCCTTCAAAAGATTGCAGCAGTGAAACCTGAGTATGTTCCTTGGCGTTTCTCAATGTGCAAGTCTAATTCATATTATCCTGAATGCAACTAAGGACACCTAGCAAGACAGCGGTCACTCTCGCTGCAGAGGTGCAACGAGTCCTTTAACTTCTCTCCTTTACCAACAGCTGCTTTATGTCTCATTGTTTAGCAGGACAGCGTAGCTGAAAACGTCAAATACATCAGTGTCTGACATACGCAAGAGCTCTACTTAGGATACTTTATCATGTGGAAAATGAACTTACTGGTAAATGCCAAAATTGATACGAAATGGCATATTTATTAGACCGGAGATTGAAAATTTGAGAGCGAATGGACCCACTGAAAACTAGATAGTCTTTGGTGCCCCTCATGGAAAAAATCAGCTGCTGGACTGATGGCTGAGAATCAGATTTTCCGAGTTCAACTGGAAATTAAAACCTATTGAATATAAAATGATTACATAGCATCAGGGAATATGTTAATAAAGCAATGCTACTGCAATAATATACTGAGCTGGTATGACTATTCTGTCTTCACTCACACAAGCTCCAATTTTATCTGCCCGTGCCTACATTTCACTGGCTGGTGAAGCCTTGCTGATCAACAGGGCAGGAAAGTCAGCAGATGATATCCACTCGGCAGTGCCTAGTTGGGCATAACCAAATCCAAAGCAGAGTGCAAAAGCTTGGGCATCTGGACTTGCCTTTTAAACAGACAAGGCTTCTCAGCCTGAATGAAACACAGCTGCTTCTCTTCCACAGTGACTGGCTCTAGCTCTTACATAATTAAGTAGACAGCAGCAGCTACCAAGTCCTGTATTCTGTACTTTGATTCTTTCATATAGGGAATTTTCCCTGTTACACTGGCTTCCTTGTTCTTGGTCAGGGTCTTCGTCTCATCTCCTAGGTGCCTGGTGTTTACTTATAGAAGATAACCAAGCAGATGATGACTGGCAATTAGGCAAATGATGGGATGGCTTGAAGTAAACTGTCATCAAATGGAACACTTTCTTCGTCCCCTCTTCAGGCTGAAACTGGATTATCCCATCACAGGGACCCAGCAAAATAAACCCTGTGACTCTGGAGCCCTTTATGCCATTTTAAGACTGGGATGGGGTCCCTCTATTGAATTGTCCAAGATCAGTTAAAGAGCCTACAGTCCCCATCAGTCTGTCCCACCTTTCTGCCCGCGGTTGGGGGGAAATAAGAGATGCACAAGTGAATATGTTAAATGCTGCAAATCAAAACTTTTGATAGTTATAATACAATATAACCACACCCCCCCTTATAATTATATACAACTGCACTCTGCATATAATCATATACTTATCAGACACGTAATTATAATTACATACACTATATGTTAATATATGAGGTGAATACAACTGCCAACTGCTGGTATCTTATGCTGTTGTGCTACAAGGTGTAAGCACTAGCAGAGCTGACACAGTGCCTGCATGCTGCTCTTCCTAAGGGGCTGCTAACTCCCAGAAAACGAAAGAAACAAGACAGTTGCCAATAGTAACTCCTTAAACTACAGATGCTCATCAGCAGGGGCCCTTAGAAATCAAGATGTGTTTTTATCCCTATCAGAAGAGTAAGTTCAGATATGAATCTAAATATTACATTCGATTTACAAAAAAATGTACTAGTTTATGATAGAATACAAAAAATGGCTTAATCTAGAAAGGAATATTGTAAGTATTAGAAACATATTAAAGCTATAATTAAACTCCTGAATTATGGACAAATCTGACTGTAAAGCAGGTGACATTTTGACATGTATTAATAAACAGATACATATTCAACTCTCAGGCCCAAACATATAAGCCAGTAAACTGATGAGCTGTTTGCTCCTAAGTACATTAAATTGAAACTTTCATTGAGATTGAAAACTAATGCAAGTTACCTGGCATCTGAATTTGGCATATCAGTTATGTACCTGAGCCTTCACTTTAGCTGAACTTCATGGCAATGTTCTGTTGTTGGTTTTTTTGTTTGTTTGTTTGTTTGTTTGTTTGTTTTTTAAGAGATTTACAGTTTTTACTAGTTTGTCTGTGGTTTGTAACAAGTAAGTCTAAAATTTGTACGCCTTGCATAAACCACACACACACACACATACCAGTGTAAACATGAAAGCTTTCCCTCCACTCTATCTTTTGGTCTCCTTTTGGAATAGAAAGGAATAAAAGATCACAGGGCAAACTCGAACATCTGGATTTTGTTTCTTAAGCCGTGTTTGCAAATTAAATATAAGACAGCATTCTACACAATTAGCTCCTTCCCTTAATCATTCTGTTTATTCACGCTGATTTCCCCGTTTGTGTGTAACTATGTGTCCCTTTAAAAAAAAACCAAAGCAAAGCAGCATTGAAATTCCTTTTATTATAGCACTAGTGATGTTATACCTAAAGCTGGAAAGAGCTTTGAGCTGTTTGTAATAGGACACACATTACAACTGAGGACTACTGTGCAGCTCTCCTGCTGTTGGTGACAGAGGGCTGAACGTGGCGTGGTGCGCGCAGCACGTCACCCCTGGCACCCTGAGCCTGCCTTGTTGGTAAGGGAGAACCTCTCTTGTACCACACAGAGCACTCAAGAACATGAAGACACAACTGGCCACGTGTTTTTGGGGACGCTAGTTAACGGGAACCATGCAGCTAACAGGAGCTGGAGTGTGGGAGTGTATCCCTAAAGCACTGCGGTCTGTCCCAGCTGAGGCTGGTTGAAGCAGAAGCTGAACTGAACAGCATAGCTCACCAACTACTGCTGCAAGAACTGATTGCTCCTTCCCTGGTACAAACAAGCAAGCACGTGTAGACTCTTCTGAGTCGTTTTTAGTGACAGCGAGGTAGGGAGTTTGCACGGGGGTCTCTGAGAAATTGCTTTCTCTGATCAGCATTTTGTGTGCTCCTCATGCAGCGATCTTGCTTCGGACACAGAGCTGGCCGCTCTTTCACCCCGACAGCAGCGACTTAAATGCAGATGCCCACAGCTGCTGCTAAGCAAGACATCTCTTGCCTTCCGAGCCGACTCAGACGTGAACAGAAGCCACCACTCCCAGTCCCCTCCGGGAGTTAAATGCCCCCGCTTTCCTTAGTGCTGCTTGCACAACGGCCTGCCACTTCACCGACTCGCACAGGGTTTGCACACAGACGAGTGCGTGAGGGTATTGGCTGCGACCACCCCACGGAGTGGGCAGCAGGAGGTGCAGCGAAGGAGCTTGTGCCCTCCCAAAGGAGCCCTTTGCTCACCACTTCCATACAGCTGGCACTAACCCACCAACCTGCTACATATATGAAGCCAGCCCAGAAAGCCTTGCAGCTCAGAGGCAGACGACCAAACGCTAATCCCGTGGCTGCCAGCAGCTAACGTTAGCCAGGCAAAAGCATCTTAACTGACTGCAACTTCATCGCAGAAGACATAAGGAAGAGCTTAACTGGGAAATGGAGACAGAATTTAAAAAAAAAAAAAAAAAAAAAAAAAGAGAGAGAGAAAGGTAATTTGGCAGTAGCTGTGTCCTACAGGCTGCCTTGGAAAGCCCCTGAATTCTGCACTGTGATGTCTGAGCTCAGAGACACCACCACTGTTCTAAGAAAAACCCTTGCTGGAGCGCAGCCTGTTTGCTGTTACTCCTGCTGAGTAAGGCAGGGTTCCCTTGAGTAGCTCACTCCTTGTACACCCTGCCCCTCTAGGCACAGCTCATGAGCGAGGGAACGCTCTGCCCTGACAGAGCAAACCTTTGCTGCAATGGAGAAACGCAGTAATTTAGCACCCGGACAAATTAATTTTGGGATTTATGCACTGTACTGAGGCTGACACATCCCACAGCCAAAGGGATGTGTGCTACAAATGTACCAGTTTTCTTTCTTGGGTGTCTGTGTCTTCACTGAGTTTACAACTGTGCAATGATACCAGGGCTGAATTGTAGGGTCAAGTAAACAGGTCTAGCATTGAACCAAAATGTTTAGTTCTTCAACAGCCTTATCTGGCAATGGCAGCAAGGCTGCTATTTGGAGCAGCATCTCTGCTTATATATAGAAAGAAGCATTTCTTCCTGAAGTGCCTGATAGCAGTGAGTAACAAAAAATGGCAAGCAGCATTATGCACACTCTTTAAGATGAGAGTAAATTACTAAGCATGCCTTGTTTTCTAAAATCGGAACCAGTCCCTTAACTGTATGGGCAAAATTCTACAGATGAGCCCCTCCCCTCTACTATATGAATTTTACATTCAGCTACATAGCCACAGAACAGGGCTGTTGGAAGGAGTCACTGCTTGCTTACAACCCAGTCCACATCAATGTGATTAATCACATCCCTTATATATTGGGAGTCTAATGGCTTCTATTTACAGCCTTGCAGCTTGTCTACATTTTTTTTCACTAAGCAATACAACTAATTCCCATTTTTTGAAGAAGCAGCTTTAATATGAGCCTGATGCTTCAAAACCATGAGACAGTACTTATGATCACACTCAGCAGAACACATTTGCATGCTGCCCAGTCAGGCTGGAAAGGCTCAGGTGCAGCCTTTCAGATCCCATCAGGATTTAAAACAAAACCAAAGTTATGTTTCTTATCAAACTATGCCTTTTTGATTTTACTCTGATCCAGTCCTGCCACAAGGGTGAAAAAGGGTTTCTGCTGTAGATTACATTACTTTTTGTGCAGGCATGACTGGTCTGTGGAAAGAGGTAAGACATTTTTCTTCCAGCTCTATGAAATCACATATCTCCAATGACTGGGAGGTTTCCCCAGGGTTTTACACTGAGAGAGTACTTTCCTGCGTGGTTGCTGCTCAGACTAAAAGTTTTGCTGTTATTTTTTCTATCGGTTAAATGGACTTCATAGAATCATACAATCACAGAATGGTTTGGGTTGGAAGGGACCTTAAAGATCATCCAGTTCCACCCCCCCTGCCCCGGGCAGGGCCCCCTTCCCCCAGCCCAGGGGGCTCCCAGCCCCGTCCAACCTGGCCTTGAACCCTTCCAGGGAGGGGGCACCCACAGCTGCTCTGGGCACCCTGGGCCAGCGCCTCACCCCCCGCACAGGGAAGAATTCTTCCTGTTATCTAGTCTAAATCTACCCTCTTTCAGTTTAAAACTGTTACCCCTTGTCCTATCACTACACTCCCTGATAAAAAGTCCCTCTCCGTCTTTCGTGTAGCTCCCTTTAAGCCCTGGGAGGCCGCTCTAAAGCCTCCCTGGAGCCTTCTCTTCTCCAGGCTGAACAACTCCAATGCTCTCAGCTGGTGCACATAAGGGAGCTGCTCCAGCCCCCTGATCACTTCCATGGCCTCCTCTGGACCTGCTCAAGCAGATCTGTGTCCTTCTTGTGTTGGGGGCCCCAATGCCAGACCCAGCACTGCGGGTGGGGTCTCACGAGAGTGGAGTAGAGGGGGAGAATCCCCTCCCTCGACGTGATGACACGCTTCTCTTGCTGCAGCCCAGGACACGGCTGCCTTTCTGGGCTGCAAGCACACATTGCTGGCTCACAGTCAGTTTTCCATCCAGCAATGCCCCCAGGTCCTTCTCAGCAGGGCTGCTCTCAACCCACTCATTGCTCAGCCTGTATCTGTGCTTGGGATTGCCCCAACCCACGTGCAGGACCTTGCACTTGGCCTTGCTGAACTCCATGAGGTTTGCCCAGGCCCCCCTCTCCAGCCTGTCAAGGTCCCTCTGGGTGGCATCCCTGCCCTCCAGCGTGTCAACCACACCGTACAGTTTGGTGTCATCAGCAAACTTGCTGCGGGTGCGCTCGAACCTTCCTGTATCTTTCCATCCTTTGGAATACTTCTATAGATGATCCACTGAATAATACTTAGACACGTCACGTCTAAGTATTTGACTTGCTTTGATCTTTTGGTCATCCTGGGAACTTGTTTCCCACTTTCCCTCTGATCCTGAAGAACAAGATGTTACCAGCAGTGGTGCCACTAGTCTGACTGCCATTCACTGCAGTAGAGCCCCTCCAGAAAAACACAGCAATCACCAGTGGCCTTTGGAGTTAATCTACAGCGGCCATCTGACCCGCCTGCAACAGAGGCATATTTGAAGCCCAGTTCCTTAGAACGTGTGGCACATAATGACATGAGTCATACTGATGTCTACCGAGCTTGTGTGCTGAAGCATTTTCAGACTCAGGCCCTCAAATCAAACTGAGTCTTTAGAGCTCATGTGTCTATTTTTTTGCTCTGTCCATTGACAAGCAATCCTAAGAATCTGTCACTAGTAGGCAAAAATAGAAACAGGACGGGAAAAGCTGTTAACCTCAGAAGTGTTTCTGGTATTTCAAAGCAGACAAAGATCTCATGATGAGCTTATGAAAGAACTGGAGAACTTTTGGAAAAAAAATCCTGTAAAGTTACAACACAAAAGCCTATTGCAGTAATTAGAAATTACTCTGCAGAGGATGGTGATGGTAACATGAGAAGCTCATCACCTATCAGGACCAAGTAACCTGATAAATGCCCAGAAGGGTTAAGAAAATAGTCAGTTCAGAGAAAGCTTTGAGACTGAAATAGTATTCTCAAAATAATTTACGAAGAGGAAAGCTTTCCCCTTTGTGGGTCTCTAACAATACTGACAGACTTCAAGGGAGGCTCCAGCTGTAGAGAATGTAACCCTGGCTTGGCACAACACACAAGAGAAAAACTCAAGGTGTGTGATGGTAGATAACATGAGAGCTGCGGAAAGTCTCCAGACAATGGCCAATTCAATGGCCAATTTCCTATATGCTGTAGGAAATACAAGTTAGAGCAAGAACTGCTGGCCTCTAAGCCACATGAAAAAAAGATTTCAGTCTTAAATCTAGGAAATGAATAGACAGAAGAAATGCCACGCTGGCTCAAGCAATCCTGTCTTTGATAGCAGCCAGCTGTAGCTGTTTAGGGAGAAAGTAAAGGCAACAAAGAGCAGAAGAAATCTCCTAATTCAGCTACTGATGGATTGAGTTGCTTCATTTTCAACTGTGAAATAAGACCGAGAGTACTATAACCCATTTCTCAGACTGGGACAAGGGGGTGGGGATGGTTGCAAATACTGCAGACTCGTTTACTGTAAAGTTTCTGTTGATGTAAATTAGCTTCCCTCCATTCTTAGGCCAAGTGTGACTCAGTCAAAAGGCTGTACGCTGAAAAGAAGGGGAGAGAGGAATTATGTCAACCCTCTGTTACTCCACAGTAAATTTGTGAACATGGGGTGAAGAGACTTACAAAGCAGCCATATACCCCATGGAAGGTACGCAGAGCTGGGGACAAAGAGAAAAAGTGCCTGGGATATCGACAGATTCCATTTTAGGACTGTGCATCACCTCCTAAAGCAACTGCAGCATTTCCCACTTGAGAAAATGTGCCTGGGATATCGACAGATTCCATTTTAGGACTGTGCATCACCTCCTAAAACAACTGCAGCATTTCCCACTTACTTTTCTAGTGTGAGGAAGCCCTTTTTCTTTGAGAAACTTATTTTCTAGGTTCCCCTCGGCTTTTGTCTTGTTGGTGCAGGTGCTAAGGAGAGGAGCTGTCGTGGCTCTGAGGGCACCACTGCCCAGCCCTGTCCATCCCCCGGGGCTCCCCCCAGCTCAGGACCCCATGTCACCCCCCCAGGGCCATCAGCCCCACAGCAGGGCCTTTCTCCAGCCCCCCACAGCCCTGCCCTGCCTGCCCCACGTCCCTGCCCAGCCTTGGCCAGTGCCCGTCCCCAGGGAGGTGCCCGATGCCGGGGCTGCCCCGGTGCCCCCCCGGCAGCCCCGCTCCGGGCTGGGGTGGTGGGACAGACCCCGGCTGATGGGGCCCTGCCGTGATGGGCCATGGTGCCAGCCCAGGACTCCTTAGGACACCGTGCCCAGATCACAAGGCTGCTAATGACCGTTATGGACAGAGGAATGGTTGCTAATGCATAATGGTGACTTGACCAGCTCCAAGCACTAATGCAAATCCATCCTGTGTAGAAGCAGAAGTTGGATTCACCCCGGTCATCTGCTCCGTTATTTCCTATGATCCCCACCGCCTGCATGAGTTTTCTTCCACGACTGCCTGTTTGTTGCTAAGAAGCCTTGTGTGGAAACAGTTTGCTTGGGGAAGATGCACCGTACGTACGTGTGTGAGCTGGTCGTTTTAAAATGCTGCAGGCTCAGCAAAATTCCTCCCTGAATGTCAGCGCCTTGCAATGCTTCCCAGCACAGAGAAGGCTTTGGATCCTTTTGTCAGTGTCAGCACTGTCTCTGACACTGCCTTTTTTAGCTCACTTTGGGAGGAAACAAACCTAACACACACAGAAGTACCCCCAGCATGGAAGACCAGTGCCAGGTGAGGCAGCAGGGAACAGCGACCGCAGTTTTGACACATGCTGCCTTTCCCACCGTTCACAGGAGATGAAGGACATCTGGGGACAGGCTGCCATCCCACTGCACATGAGACAAACGTGGTTTTTAATTTTCCTGACACGCCGGTTGCCAGAAGTTTTGTTTGTTAAAAAAAAGATTCAAAAAGAAAAGCAGATCTCTGATATCTCCTTGCATGTGGAGGCTGAGTTGAAATGAAAAGTAGTGAGAATTAAATAACATAACTCTAGATATTACAATATCTAGCCTGAGTTAATGACAGCTGATTTTCTTAGTACTCCAGTACTGTGATCACACTCCTTCCTCCAGATAAAAGCAACAGAGCTTCATAAGAAAAGACAACTCACCTTTCTTGAACAGCTGCTGCTTTTAGCATTTGGTAGAGGAGAGAATTTTCTGGTTGAGATGAAAGCCAGAGAGTTGGACAAAGGTTTCTTACCGTTAAGGACAATGCCATGCAAACAAAAGTGAACTTCTTGATATGTGTCGCTGTGACGGTGCTGTTGGTGTTCACCAATTTATTGCTGGGGTTATTCTAGGGTAAGAGAAAGAGATAACGAGCATTAGCTTGGCTCCAGACTACTGGGAGGGTGACGGCACCAGGGTCATGTGTTGGACCTGACTGTCTGTGCCCCTGCATGTCTGCCTTCGCTTGTTTGCTTTTTAACCCAGAGCTTTCTCAGTAATTTGTACCACCACAGAATATTTTCTGCTTAAACTGACAACAGCTGCTCCTATGGTCACTGAGAGCTGAGTAATCTCCCTACTTTTCTAAGAAATAAGTCCAATTTAACAAACTCAGCTTTGAAAAAGAGCAATAGCTCTTTCTAAGGAAACTCCATGAGATTTTTTTAAATCGTAGTTTAAAGTTTGTAGCAAGTTTTCTCAGGAAAAATGGGATTTCATTCCCTTTTACCACAGGGTGGTAACAAATCCATACACGAATGCAAGTACCCTTACTGATCCAATTAGACAAGCAGGTAATATAAACAAAGCTTCTGGAACAGCTGGCTCCGTTAATGCAGTTTAATGAACAGAACATAATTAGGACTATTAGATGTTCCACCTTGAACATGGGCTCCGTACTCACATGGCAGCGAAGTTTTATTTAAAAAAACAACAAAAAACCTCTTCCAAATGTCTAATATAGCAAATGAAGCTTAAGATTTAAAACTGCCCTTGGGGAACACATGAAAACAAAGTAAATGGTCTGTGAAAGGAGAGGATGGTGTATCAAAAGCAGGGCACCATTAGGAGCCCTGCAGCAATAGGCTATTGGGCCATCTATTGCATTTACCCTGGGGCTGTCTGAGATACCCAAATATGTCCCCATGTTGATAAAACCTGTACCATGTGTTGTAGTACAACATTTATTCATCCTTGATGTAACTCAGGTAGAACAGCAGTATCCGTCACACAGTCAGCCTCCTTTATTGAAGCTCGTCGTGAAAGAAATAGGAATTTATGCAAACACATCTCAGGAGTGGACAAACCAAACGTGAGCTTTGTGAAGGATACATGATTTCATACGCATTCAAGTATTTTGCAATGTAAAGGTTTTGTGGTGATCCGTGCAGCAATAGCACTTGGTCCTGCTGCCTAAATATCTGCTTGGAAGTTTGGTTACATGAAGATGCACATAGGCAACCCAGGCCCTAAAGCAGGAAGCTACTCCCACGCCTGCCTTTGGGAACACGCTATGAAAACTCTCTGTAAACATTTTATTCATGCACCTCTTCTTATTTCTTCTGTTTCTGAAGAAAAACTTTGTTACTGTTACTTTTTATATATGTGAGGACAGGCCTTGCTTATGTTGCTCACCAGTGTTTAAGCAAACTCTGCTGCATGGATCAACTTTCTAATAAGGCTAAAATAACAGAGAAGAAGGAAAGCACACCCAAATCCAGCCATCCAAAAGGGCTGCAAAGAAAAAGGGCTCTCATTCGTTCCTACCTCGCTGCTGCTAACTCTGCCCTTGCTCTATTCCACCCTTTGCTGTAACTTTTGACTGTGTACCCTTTATTCCTATCTCCTGCACGCTGCTCAGTTCTTGGATCAAAACAAGATGCAGACTTCGGAGCAAGAGTATCCATTCCCATCTATTAACCAGATCAACAGCATTCACAAGTCCTCTCACAGTCGGTGGTGCTGCTCTGAATCACATGCCACTGTCCATTAAGAGTAATGGTATTATCACCATATAAAACAGCAAAGAGAGCACAGAGCTAGATTATGCTTGCTTTCTTTCAGAAAATCAGTAGTAACCCTTAACCTGAGTGTAACTGCTAGGCCGTGAGGTTGCTCTGGACATGGCATCTCATAACAGACTGAAGCAGGACCGTGCATCTCTCTTACAAATATGAGCAGAGGTAACGATTTCCCCGTGAAGACGAGAATCTGACTTCTCCAGAAGAGCCACTCAAGAAGGGCATAGTATCTGGATCCCAAATCCCATCAGTCAGTTAAGGCAATGCAGTGTGCTTCTGACAGCCATCAGTATTGCCAGGCTTCTGAGTAAATGACAAAAGAAAATGGGAGTCTGCATGCGTGCAAACCCTTTCAGCATCTGAGAATCACAATGGAGGCTTACGATGTCTGGAACTAAAATGTGCTTCTATCTGGACTCTTCTGAGAAAGCTTTAGCTTAAGGAAACAATGCTTTTGAAAGGCTCGGCGACATGCGAATGACGTGTGACTGAGGGTAAAGCAATTCTCACAGCAATCTAAAAAAAAAAAACAACCACCGTGGACTTCTGGTTTGGTATTTATTGTCTGAAAGGTATGGTGGAGACATCTGCACATGTGGTTGCCAGGATGAGATGCCCCTTATACTGCTGCTGTCTCACTTAGCACATTTTATGCCAAATTGCTCTTAAAACATCCAACTAAAATCCCCACTGTATACTTCTTTGGCAATTAGATAAACTGTACCTATCTGTGCCTTACCCTAGCTTTTTCTTCCTCGCGTTTATTCCACAAGAGCACTGTGAGAAACCTTTTAACTGAAATAAACAAACAGAAAAGTCACAGTCGAATCCTGTCAGCACCGAAATTGTCAGCACATCTTCCACCAGCTAAATAAGACCGGAATTTAGGAGTCTTAATTGCCGTTAATTTTGCCTGGCAATAGTGCATTTGATAGTGGCTCGTAACAGATGAGGTTAGCAGCCCCTGTCTTTCCTGTCCCAAACCATTTTTATCTTGCAGTTTATTGGTTTTGCATCTGCAGTTCCTTTTCAGCAGTGTGACCTCTGAGAAAGCCTGCATGTTTTATTTTATCTGACAGGTCAATTTAGCTGTGTACAGGCAGGTTAGGAAGTTATAACTGATTTGACTTTTCTTTGTTTTGTTTTCAAATTCTCCTTGGAAATGTAGTGGATCATATCAGACAGGGTTTGCTTCGGTTAAGTACATCCCAGAGCAAGCAAACATTTTTTCATCAATATTTGGAACCAGAAAGTTCAATTGAAAAATAAAGGGAAGGAGAGGATCTGGCATTGGAATTAGTGTCACAGGACATGACTGTTCTTCACACAACATATAGGCTAATGAGTACCAGTCCTAAAACAGAACAAAAAAAGGGTCTAAACAATATTAATTTTGGTTATACATTTACTCTGTGCTCAGTTCCAGGAGCAGTCCTTGCATTCTTATGTAATTATGTGATTTGCCAACAAAAATCTTCATAGTCTTGGTCAGCTAAGTCAGTACTACTAAAATAATGTATGTTATCTGTGCTACTGTCAGTCTAGGAAACAACCTTTACTAAATATTAACATAATCAAATGAACCCAAACCCCTTTGAGACGTACCGCAGAATCTGGAGCAGCAATGTGAGCTTGCTCACTCACTGATGGACACTTCGTGAGAAATCACTTATTTAGCTAAGCAGCTACATCTTAGTGAGTAAGTGAGGACTTTTTCTAATCCTTAAAATTACAAAACCTGCCTATTCAAAAGGTAGCTTAATACCTTGCAACACAGAGCTAAGGTTAAAATCATAAATCAGACAACAGCTTGAAGCCACCAAAACCCAATTAATTTTAACTAGGATTTTAAGAAAACCTTATCAGTGGGACAAGGAACAATAGGCATCAGAAGCAAAAGTAAAGAGAAGCAAGACAATAGGTGGCCATTAATGGAGCCCTATTTAAACTCTGGTTTATTTTTTAAAGAATCTGTTCCACTTGATTATGGAGCCATAAACTAACTTTCTTCATGTTTGACAGAAATTCCTCTGACATCTCTGAAGCCACCCCTAAATTAAAATGTTGTAACAGGGAGAAAGAGGAGGACCGTGCATGTGAAACCATATGAAAGGTATTTATTACACCCCTAACACGGGCACTCACCTTGTCAAAAGCAGGGTATACTGCTCTGATCTCTGTCAGCCAGCCATAAGGCATGTGTCCCACAGGATACGTAGCTGTCAGAATCGCTACTGCCTATGAAAAGAGACAGGGAAACATGGACTAAAAATCTTTCAACAGAACAGTTAAACCAGCACAGGGTGCCGTTTCCCACCAGTATCACCCCAATGACCAGTGAGAAACCAGGCAGGCGCCTGGAAGCTACTTGTTTCAGGAAGACCATCAGAGTGGCCTGGCATTTTAGGCTTAGGAAATCTCTCGTGCCATGAAGCTACGTTACTCAGCTTATTCGTTTCACCATCACTCTGATGCTTTGGGGTAACAGTTAACTTGAGCTGGTGTGTGCCCCTCAGCCAGATGAATACCTCCCTCCCACATAGCTCCTGAGTTATTTCACCTGCAGATATCTGAGTAGCAGAATGCCTTACACCCCATGGTAGCTTTGGGTCATATTTCATAATTTTAACTTATATGCATTTTACTTGGTTATTCATAAGTGAAACAATTTTAAGACAGACAGGCAGACTACAAAACAGTAAGCCTCTGTGGCTGACTGACTTTGGACATCAAACTGGCTGTTGTGGGGCAGAAGGCACTTACAAGACAAAAAACCCCAACTCTCCCCACTTCGGTGCTTATCACTGAAAACCAGATAAAAATAATCCCAAATGACCATTTTTATAATGAGAAACAACTCACTGCCTGCAATTTAAAACCAGGCCCTTTTGCACTTTCCCAAGTACAGTCCAAGAGGCACATCAAAGACATAACCCCCCCTCTACGTACTGATATATGAGAGATTTTGCTGCTGGTTCTGATTTCTGAAGAAAATGTCCAAATACATGTACTACATGTCTTTCACATAGGAAGGGTGTTTAGGGAGTTCTTCCTGCAGCTGCTTGGAAACCCACCGTCACTCCAAGTTTTCTAGCCCTCAGAGCTGAAGCGCGCATCTCTACGGAGAACTGCCCGACTCCCTTAATTCCAGATATCAGTGCTTGACTGCCTTTTGTCTGCAGGTTCAGATCTGTTACAACCTGCCTAAATTCAGATTCATTTCACATCTGGTAATGGTAGTGTTAAGAACTACTTAACTACTGCTGCCTCTATTTCACTTCTAAACTTTTGCTGCACATTTTCTTGGTTATCTGGGCCCATTTTCCCATTATAAATGTAATTGCTGTCCTTGCTGGGTTAAAAGATCTGTACAAACACAGGACCATGTAGCAAGTGAATTTGTTCCCTGTGCTGTTTAAAAAGAGGGGGAAAAGTAGTGACATCCACAGAGAGGAAAAGAGCGTGACAGATTCTTCCCTGCTAATATAGTTTTAATGATGTTTAATGTACCTTGAAAAAGTAATTGGTTCAAAGAAAACAAATTGGAATTTTAAGACAGTACCCTTTTTAGTTGAAATCCCCCCCTCATTATTGTATTTTCAGCAGAACTTCCATCCGTATGAAACCTAACTGGGTTAAATCAAATAAGGAATAGAAAAGATATTTTGCTTATTTTCATGATGCAGTCCAAAAAGACTGCAAAGACACAGTAACTGGTAAAGAAAACAATATTTCACTATGACATTTTGTATGCTAGATTCCACTTGGATTAATTTACTGAAGTTTTTAGCAGCTATTTTTCTTCCAGTATTTTTCCTCAACTGGTGGGATCCCAAAATAGGTGCACGAAAGCTTTCCTAAATGTCTAGAGCCTGTATTTGACAGGTAAAAAAGTCCCCCAGCAAAGCCAACACCAAAAAAGGTACCCCAATCACCGTAACTGTGCTGGCAGTACAAACAGAAGCAGAGGGAGCTGGCCAGTGCAAGCAGAGTTGCTGTGCTGATCAACGTGCTACAGCCCAGCCCCTCACAGGGACGTCCTGCCCACACTGAAAGTTGTTGGGGTTACTGGACAGGGGACCTATACAACTCCTGTGCAAACAGATGCTCCAGACACTGATGTTATCTGTGTTGCCAGCACCTCCCTTTTCAGAGGTGATTATTTCAGGAATCAGAGAAAGTTGAAATATGACTATTACTGTTAGTATAAAAAGGCCAGCAACCCGCCAGTTATGACATGTATTTGGAATCATCCTCTTAGAAACAAAATGCAATTGGCTAGCCATGAAATGTGATGCACCTAAATTCAAGTCACCAAGAAATGCAAAACTGATTGCTGCTAACTCACTCTGGCTCCCCTTGTACTGAGACTGCTATTAATGTATAGACTGATCCCTGATTTACACATGTAAAAGCCATACATTTCCTAAATTCTCTCTCCACAGCTCTGTATTTCCACTGGGAACTCCTGAGTGAGTGAAACACACAGTATCACATGTGAAAAATTAGCAGTGCTGAGAGAATGTTCATTGGGCATTAGCAGTCTGAATTTTCCTTTCCATTTAGTATCTTACAGCTTTGCTTTTCCTATAGAAAAAAAATGAGAGATTTGCTAATAACTATGTGGATCTAGACATCCTCCCACCTAAACTGGCAGCAAAGGTCCCCCAGACTTCTTCAGAGAATAGGTCAGCTCATGGTGAGCACTGGTGAAGGCTCTGTGATACGATCAGAAGTCTGGCTCCCATCAGCTGTAGGAAACCACTGGAGTAATCTGAAATTCCTCAAGAGAAACGGGGTGCATTTCATATCCTAACTTGAAGACAGATTTTTTTTTTTTTATGTGCTTCCTTAAATCTCTACCCTGTTCTGTGTGACACACTGACTGCTAACAGTAGTTTCACATCAGTTTTCACAGACGTAAATATACGTGACAGGAAACAGCAGAACATGGGACTGCTGATGACTGTCCTAAAATCTCTGGGATCTGAATGCTCCAGAGCATGTGTACCTATATGTAGAGCATGAAAACCTGGGACACAGGAATTGTTCAGTGAAAAAATTCTACTGGTCTTCCTGAGGGTGAGGTCCCACTAGGCCTGGCAGAAACACTCATGGTAAGAGTCCAAGAGGTCTTCTTCTAAAGGATAAAGAGAGCACTAAACAGGAATGTACCTAAGACAATTTTTACTTGTCAAGACAATTTTCACTTGTCAGCATGGCTGGAAAGGGAAACACGGAGGTAACTACATGTAAATGATCATTTGCAGTAATGGAGAGCACTGACTTTCTTACCTCTGTGGCTGCAGAACTGCCACCTAGGTCCCGGGAGACAAAAAGGTTGACAATGGGCCTACTTATTCGCTGTGTTGCCAAAATTAATGCCAAAGGCCACCAAAAACTCAGCATCTTCCTTATTGTAGCCTCTCCCTGAAACACATAGTGAAAAAAAACAAAAAAAAAAAAGACGTGAGTTTGGAAAACAACATGCAGTACTGAACCAAAAGTACAGAGAAAGGATTTTTGCTTTTCCCACCCATTGTCAGTTTGGTGCATTCATTTCAATAGTTTTCAACACGAGGAGCCTAAAATATTTTCACTCATGTTAGTAATACTGATTCAAAAGAAGCTATGTCATGGATCTCAGTAAATAATGCATAAGGTTATCTATCTGCATAATTTGTTCTGGCTACCAAAGATATGTGAAAACCAATACAACATTCAAGGAAAATGAGGAATTTTGAGACCTTCCTCCCTGTGAAATAAGGTGTCCACTTAGTTCATGCTGTGCTGTCTTACAGCTCAGTAGACAGCTCAGTGCAGAGGTGCTCAGTAGACAGCACATCCATACCACTGGAAGCATTGCCTCATGTGTGCTGTTGCTGGAATAGTTTCTACCATGCCTCTTTAAGTGAAAATGTTTTTTTCCTGCAGGACGGAGAGAGGAGGCCCTTCATGCACAGTGGTTTAATAAAGTATTACAACACAAAAAAGCAAGTTTCAAATTACTGATTTCACAAAAGTGCGAAGTATTAAGATATACCCCCATTTCAGGCCCACTTCTGTCAGGAATGACATCGTGTATGTTCCTGTAGTATCCGAGACATAACGTGGTACATCGGACAAGTGCTCCCATGTACAAGGACAAGATTGGGATCAAGAGAGGCTCCCTGCACTCCAAGTGACTGTGAAGCAAAATGGCTACAAAAACAACCTGCAGGGCAAACAAATACATGATTAGTAATTTGTGTTTCTTTAGTGCCAACATATCTCCTGTCTGACTCCAAGCTATTCCATCTGAACCAACAACCACGTGCGACTACAGTATCTATCTGATTTCCACCTTGCGGCATTTGAACCTTTAGTCGGGACTCCCCCTGCATTTGGTCACGCAAATGAGAAGAACAAGAGTTAACATCATCCAGAAGCTCTATTAAACAGTACTTGAAGGTATGGAACGTGTCAGCCTAGGAGCCATAAATAGGAGAAGGTTAGCATGGAAGTCTGGCTAGGTCTGGCAGCAAGCCACGTGGCCGAGTGTCACCCTTCCCAGGAGAATGTGCTATTCTGATATACACTGAGGCTGGAGACATGCTTCTAGGGTCAGCTTCTAAGCCCTACTTTTTTTTTTCTTTGGAGGGGTGGAGGGAGGGCAGTAGCAATCGAAAAGCCAGATAGTTTAAAGTATTCATTTCAGCATTTAGAAGCAGTTAGTCATGTCATCCTAATTTTCTTCTTCTTTGAGTGAAATTTCAGTATTTCATCATTCTCTCTTCAGCTATCTCAGTGCCACATTGATGTAAATGAAATGGAAACTTTTGGGCTAATGAACAGCTCATAATTCCGTCTCGTAAGATTAAATGTCCAATCCAAAAATGCAAAGGAATTGATTAATGTGATATTATTCTCTTTGTTAAGTACAGAGCTGATGACGTGTTTGTTAAATTCCGGTCGTCTCTGGATGGGAGGCACAACTGCAAAGCCAATTGTGTTTGGTGCTGTGAACAGCAGAATCGAGGACAACACTGCCAGGACATGCTGGCATTCAAGTGAGTTACAAGAAATACAAAACAATATTGTTCAAGGGCAGGTTCTCTCCTTCATTGCTAGAGCTCAAGAAATTCTAAAGAAAAATCACACTGTGCAAATGTTTATTAGGCAGGCCACGCTGTTTATGAGGACTTGCAAAACGTTACAAAATAATTGTTTTTCAGTACACACAAGCAAAGTTAGCTACCCAAGGAGAATTAGCTATTGCCTGTGCACCTATTGCTTGTGTAGGGAGCAGATGTAGGCGTAGAGAGTTCTGGGGTATGGAGAGCCACAGCTTTTTGTCTTCTGGATTTGCTCTTGCTCTGTGCAATGTTTTGTTGAGAGCAGATGACAGGTGTCTTATTCTATACAACCCTGGCACCCCACTCACCAACCATCACGGAAAGGGTGTGTGTACCACGGCCAAAATAAGAAGCTGTTCCTGTATTTAGCTGTATATGACCTGACATGCACCCACGGTCAGCGAACTTTGTAGGCCACCTCAGAACAAGAGCAGATCCCAAGGGTTAAGGTCATTTACAGTAATTGGTATTATCTACAGGGATTTAGTGCAGTACTGTAGAGGGGCAGACCTGCCAAACATAGAATAGCAGCTGACTGAGTGGTTCAACCTAGTTTATGGTTTGCTCATCTTTAGTGGGAGGAAAATATTATGGAAAATTGAACTAAGTGTTGTTGACTTCATATTTTCTTTGATGTTGTACTGTTATTATCCTCTTTCTTACCCAGTCATTGCACCATTCAGCTGGTAATGGGGCAGTACAGCAACTGTTTTACAGGTGCTGGGAGTCTCCATTTCGTAATATTTTTATATATGCTTTAAAAAGAGGGCTGTATATCGGTTCCCAAATGCTACAACACTGGCCATCACCAACATGTATGAATGTTGTTTTTCAAGTGTGTCTCATATAATGCAATAGGGTAGTTAACACCCCCCCTCACAAATGCAAGCTCAAACAACATTTGGTCATCTTTGCACCCACAACTGTCAGCAAACAGCCTCTATACAACAGGGAAACAGTCAGAGAACGGTATACAAGATTACTTACTCTGGTGTGTTGTTCATGGTAGAGAGAAAAAGCAGTCTCTGTGCAAGAGAGTTCCTGTTTAGGAAAGCATCTAGTCCATGACACAATGCAAACAGTGACTTCTAAGTAAGAGGAGTCATTACCTGAGCTATGACATCTGAGATGGAGGCACATCCCACTAGGAAACTGTACTTGTGTTTCAGCAGAATCCCAGCGTGGGTCCATGCCTGAAAAAAAGGCAGAGAAGAATTTGAGAAGCAATTATGATATTTATGAATGATTTCAGGTCCCAGAATGTCGTTTTCTGGTTGTTAGATTGTACTCAAACAATTTATAAAGCTCTTTTCCACCAGCAGTACCTGGTGAGAACCTGGGCAAATGTTAAGTCATTAATGCTGTGAAAGCACCTCTGCATTCAGTTCCCCATTGCCAGGGCTGACAGGGAGAATGGGAACAATTTTACAGACTGTATAGATAATTCTGAGCAGATCTAATAAGAAACTGCCCCTTCTTCATAAAACAGATGCCACACAGCATGGATTATCATACTAAATAAACCGAGGGAAAAAGCATTTATTCTCCTGGATGCACTTCTGAAGTGTAATATTGATTGGCTGAGTTATACCAAGTCCTGTCTGGAAAAGAAAACTTAACGGTCCAACTTCTTTTTATTGTCAGTTACTGTTTCAAGCAGACGAAATGGTAGAGAAAGTGGTAGCAGCATGCCATGAGAAGATCATCCTTTAACAGTTTTACACAGAAGTAGAGGCATTAAAGAGAGCTGCTGTATTTCTGTGTTCTGCAGGCCACAAGGAGTAAGCCTGGTGATCTGGGAAGCAGCAGCCCACTCCATGTATGGCTCTCTTGCCCAAGCATTTGAGATATACTGGACTTAGCTGTGCTTGCACAAATTGATGGTAAGAAATATCTTTTCAACAAAAAAAAATACTGAGCTTATTCCTTGTGAGCTCTGCAAGTGATTTGGAAATGCATGGCAAATCCCACTCTTTCACTACAAATTGAAATGAGAGGGCACATAGACAACAGGTGCAGCGCTTAAGGTGGCCAGTGCTGTCCAGCATACACATACAGTAACTGAGGTTTTTACACTTGTCATGATCTCTGGATGTTCAAAGTCCACCTAGATGCTTTTTCCAGGTATGTGGCAGGAGTTGATATGCCCAGGTATATTCAGAGCTACTGCTTGCAAAGGACACACCTTCCTTCTGCACACCTCCAGTTTCCCATCGGGTAACAGACCTTGAACTAAGGTCACCAAAGCAAAAAAATAACATTAATATTAAAATTCAGTTCTGAATCAGGCACTCACCATGGCATCCATAAAAGGGAAGGCAGCAAGATAAAGGAAGGCCCTCCGAGTTTTACTTCCCACTGATTCATCCACATGGTGCAGCTTATTAATAATGTAATACCCCAAATCACTATATGCTGTAGAGACACAAGAATAGGAATGAATAATAAAGGTTACATATGGACTCTGGGTGAGATACTCAGAGGTACCTGAAAGTCTGTGACGCCTAGGAGCAGAGACATGCATCTACTTAGCAAAGAGCTGCAGGGGCTTCAGGATATTACAGCCTCACCAGCTGCTGTTTATGACTGAGGAGTGCTCTCATGGTTCTTTTTCAAGTAACCTTTGGCAGAGGAGTGATAACAAATGGCTGTTTTGGGAGATGGGTATAGTAAATGCCACATCTGTTTGCTAAATGAACAGTCGGGCACTCCAGAAAATCTACTGCTCTTTCATTAACTCAAGGCTCTTTGTTAGAAAAGCTGTTTTCACCAGGCATTGTGTATTTGATGGGAGTAGTACCTTACAAATGCTGAAACTATCTATTGCCACTGCATTCTCATGACATTACCTGTAAACCTGCCCAAAGCTGTAAAAGGATACTATGAAATGTGAAGACATGCAACAAATCATACTCATTACACCTCTCCCTTACTCTGCCTAATGATCACCTCTGCTGGGACCTGTCAGGGCACAGTGCCCTTCACTGTACAGTCTCTGGGAAGCCTCAACCAGCTTTAGTTTCCTTCCTTATCTAAAATGGGCACCTCAGGAGCCACAAGTCACAAAAGTTCAGGGGGTCAAGTTCAGTCAAAAAATCAGGGGGTCGCCACTTCGATCGCCAGTATATTATTTTGCTGTCCTGTTTCAATCTGAGACAACAATTTTTAGTGTTGGGCCACACGGCTCTCGCCAGGTCTCTCTTCCCAAGGTGTTGGGTTGAAGACAGCACAGATGCAGGGAGTCACCACACAGCTCTAAAGAACTGCTTACACCTCTGCTCGTATGCATGTTATCCAGTTGTTTTAATAACCCCAGAGTCCTCCTCGTGATCAGCAATAACAAAGAGCTAACTATGACTGGAGTCTCTGAACTATGGGGACTTACATATTATGCACAGTTAAATAATCCAAATGATTTGTAACCTTTTATAAACTATGTTCTAGGCCCGCATATTATTACTCAGTTTCCTCTATATACTTGTAATAACCGTTAAAATAATGATTAGGTTTTAAAGTCATCTAATTCAATCTTTTTAGCCTAAAACTATCTCTCATAACTCATAAACAGTGTTTGGAAGCAATTAAAGAGGAGTTTAAGTCATCACTGTTTTGTGACGGCTTAGGGATACAGCAGTTCAATGGTTAACAGGACTGAAAAGACCTCTCAGTCCAAACAAGACAGTGTAAACAAGGTAGTAAAACAGAAGGAGGTGGTATGTCAGCACTGGGAACAGGCACGAGCCTCATTCCAGGTTACCAGGACTGCCCAAAAGATGCTAAAATGTTAAAAACTCTTCCTTTCCCTATGCTGGTCCCTATCGACATGTCTTTCATCTGATCTATGACTGTTAGACTCACAGTCTCCCAGTTCACCCAGTAATCCCCAAGCTGCTTAGCCATCCTCCTGAGGCACTCCCAGCCTTGTTTCCTTTTGAAGAGGGGTGGGGGAAGAACTTGAAGCCAGGACTCCAACCTGTCTTCAGTTGGCCCGTTAAGTTCTTCACGTGTTCACGTGCCTGTTGCAGTCCAGTCACACATCAAGAACAGCCTCCTCTTATTTTTGCATGAATACCCATGCACTGATTTTCTTCTCAGCACTTTGAAAACTCTCAGTTACGCATGGATTTTTGCACGGTAAGTCCTTGTGGAAAGCTGCTTTTATGTCACGGCAGTATATGGATGCTTCTGAATCGACTTACTTGAACGGAGGAGAAGTTTGGAAGGCACACGAGGCAAACTGCCTGTGAGGGTCAGATTCATCGAGCTGTCTCTTAGGTTCGGCTGAAGTTGCTTTCCACCTCTCCTTCACAAAAACTTTAAAAACCACTGCAGGAAACACACCAGCCTTGTTTCCCACATGGGGACTGACATACCCCCAGTCCAGGTGCTGAGGAACCTGCTCCCGTGGAGGGGCAGTGCTGGGAAGTCACCCTCCCTGCTCTCCATGCACTTCACTTGCTCGGCCTCACTTGCTTTAAATAAGACTTTTAGAGTGTTTAGAAAGTGAGTAAAAAGTAACTTTATTGGCTCTAAAAGCCGTTTTTTTTTTTTTTTTTTCTTTTTAAGTTTACTATCACAGAAAAAATCACAGATTCAGAGGGGTCAGAGGCTGAACTGCTCTCACTTCTAGAAACAGAGAGTTGACCACATGGTTGTAGTTTATTGGCAGGACACTCTCAAGGGACTTGTATCATCACAGCCCACAGCACCACATTTTTAAGATTTCTAGGGATATCAGCACTGTGCTCTGTAAGCTTTAAGATTGCTTTTCTCTCTCCCCCACCCCAAAAAAGAGTCTAACTGCACTTTTCAGTGTGATTTTGATTTTAAAATCTTAATGGCTAAGTTTAAAAGCTAGTTTTAAAACAGTTAACTATTCCACATGTTACTGAAAGCACACAATCACTTTTGCTGATGTCCATGAATGTTTCCATCCTCAGAAAGAAGGACTCAGCAAGCTGAGATTTACCGTCAAATATACAGGCATGTGTCTCTGAGCTGTGAATAAAGCAACTGCTGATGCAATTAGAACTTAACCTTGGCCAACCCTACAAACTTATTATGAAGCATGGTACAAAACAACAGATACAACAGAGCTGAAGAGTATTACATGAATCTAAAGCAGATGGCTCTTCCCAATCCTTGCATCATTTCAACCAAAACAGAGAAGTCAAACTCTCAAGACAAGCTGCCTGTTTGCTCTCCTCTAATAGCTCATTTATTTTGATATGCCTGTGGATTAGTTTTATTACAGAATTTAAGCAGGAATTCCTGCTTTTGGCTTTTCCGGTTGAGTTTTAAGATCCAGAAGCTTAAGAAATGATGCTGAAAACTCCATATCTAAAGGGATCTCTTCTTCCCTGCACCGATTTCTCTGACAAGCCGATTACTACCCCATAAGCTTCATACATTCTTAAAACAACTGAACACACTCTTGACGGTACCAGCAGTCTCAAACAAAAAGCTGTACCGCAGTAATTTTGGAGCTGTCTACTACCCAGCATGTTATACTCACACCATAAAGAAAACAAAAAGAAACCCTCATAGGAAGTGATACCATTTACTTCCAGACACAGAGTTACGTATGTCAATATTAGCTTTACTGGAGGGAGAAAAAAAATCCAAAAATGTTTCTGGGTTAAAGTGTGTTCTTTTTAGAGGCATACCATTTTCATAGTTGCTGAGAGTTTTAAAAATGAACTTAGAGACTTGAGAAGTAAAAATCTATTCTGCTGCTTGTCAGAAAGATGGTTCACGTGGCCAAAACTGAAGCTGGTCAGGAGCTTGTTCAGCTAAGTGATTTAGGCAATAGAAAAATGTCATTTTTTAAAAAAAAAAAAAAAAAGAAAGAAAAATAATTGAATGGCAAAGCTTCATCTGGAGATGGCACAGGGTACATAGATTTCTTTACGTCTTTGATTAGCCTGACTTAAAGCAGAAGCAACAGCCTGTGTCCCCCTTGTGAAAGCCCAAATGATCAGAGTGCTTTAGGCTTTTTTTTTTTTTTTGCTTATAGCAATAAATTACATTTAAAAAAAAACATCTTACGAGCATCTCAATGCAGACTGATTACTGCAATCACCTTTTGCTGTACTCAGCTCTAGTTCCAAAATTGCATTAGTTGATTTTCCCCAATCTATTCATGACCACTGGTCTCTGAAATATCTTTAGGTAGGCCAACAACTCGTAAGTCTCAAAATTAGCCTGTTTTAAATAAAAACCAGTCATTGCTATTCTAAAATCCACATGCTTTGATCATAGGCTTTCTTCCTTTGCCCTAAATACCTTGCTGATAAGAAACTGCCCCTGTTGTGGAAGAAGGGTTGGGGCAGCTGGGTAAGCATGTTACTGCTTTAGGAATGGTCATCAGAAGATGATGAATTGGGACACATTTTGAATGAATAACAACTTATCATACTTTAGAAAGAAAGAAAAAGAAAAAAAAAAAAGCAAACCTGGATTATATTCTTATTTGTGTTCCTGTGCCATCATCTTTTTCCAGGGCAAAATGCTTAGTACGAGCCAGTACAGTGGGCATGCTGGAACAAGACTGACTAGAAAAAATAGCTCAGGTTGTCATAATCCACTCTGTAACTCCTAGTCTCCAGAAAATTCCAGCAGTGTTACAATGGAAGTGGTGGGATTACACCTATGTCTCGCTTCTTATGCAGATCTTTCATGTACGTGCAGTGACCATACATGTGGGAAGTTCAAAGGAATCAGTGGAATTACCGTGGAGAACATTTATATCATTACTGACAACTGCTAAAGCCTTCCCCTGTGTAATCTGTGCAGGGGGTGGTCTGTGCCTGCTGGCCTGTCAGTAATACACTGGCACAAAACAAATCACTCGCAGGTCTTGACCATTCAGTCTGCTCTAGGTGTGCCTGGTTACTAAAGTTCCAACCTTCTCTTCCCGCTGATGACAAATGATCTACCATGTAGTTTTTAACCAGGTGTAGTGGGCACCAGTTCAGGATGTTTACTTAATCAAAGAGGAAGTTTCCCCAAAGTAACTTCTGCCTTGTCATTTCCAGAACCTTAGAGAGCAGTGGAAAGTAATACTAATATACAAAAGGAAATAAACTTTCTCAGTATATTGTTTCTCAGTATATTGTTTCTCAGTAAACTAGCGAAAGGCTGTTTTATTGCCACAGAAAATGTGCATGGCTCTCATGATACTGGTGTTAAAAGGACCCACTTAGTATGGAAGGCTTACCAGCAACAGCATGAAATGAATTATGTTAGTGTAATGTTCTAGAAATGATTTTTCTCCTCTGTCAAGACGGTAATTTAGTAAGATGTCAAAAATACACACAAGACAGGCTTAGCATCTTGAATCCCTCCTCTTACAGCCCAATATGCTCACCAAAAGCCAATTTCTGAAATAACAAGATTCTTTAGACCTGGCTGCATGGTGAACTTCCCACCAGGAAACCCTAACTGGCGGCAGTAGCTTCCCCCCAGAATAGCACAAGGGAAGGAAGGCAGCATAATATCTTCTATTTCCAAATCTCATCTGAAAGGACAACTCCAGGAATACTGTACTGACCAAGGTTTGCAGCAGCATTGTAAGTGGGACGAGAATACGGTTTCAAACCCCTTTGGTCAGGGTCAGCTTGTTCCTTGGTTCTTACGGCTACCTGTACAGAGGAGTGGTAGGAGCTGTCGGTGAGGACTTTGTGGATGTTCATGGGAATGTGGTGGAGTAATGACTTAGGGACCCAGAGCCTGCAACTGTGAGTTTGAGTGGTTTGGCCCAGGCAGTCACTCCCACAGAGGATTGCGTTAGTCCCGGTGGGGAAGCAGTAGTGGGGAGCTGGTGAAAGCAGTGAAGCATGAGTCAGGTGGGTGAAACAGTCTGTTTTGATATTTTAAACAAGTAAAGGCTGCTGTTTGTGAGGAGCTGTGTGTGCAGACTGCAAATAGTCTCTATCACAGTTGGAAATGTGGTGATTCATTGTGGTCACTGTGTTTCTATCACCACTTGTTTTCTTCCTTCTGACTTTCGGTACTCCTCCTTATTTCACTGGGCTTTGTTCCCTGTTCCTTCCTGGGCTTCGACAGTCCACAGCAGACAGTCATGCCATCTTCCTTAGCCCCACACACGCGGCATGTGGAAGAAATTCA
This sequence comes from Tyto alba, assembly GCF_018691265.1. NCBI lineage: Eukaryota > Metazoa > Chordata > Aves > Strigiformes > Tytonidae > Tyto > Tyto alba. The sequence continues at coordinate 24,604,879 of NW_024881324.1, read as the reverse complement.
GTCCCCTGGGTGCTGTGTGTTTCTCTTTTTCATCTGCCAAGCATCAGTAACCTGTATTTGTGTCTCCTGGAGATAGCCTGTGACAGGCTTGCAGATGCTGGGCAGTAGTTGCAGGTCCTAGGAGGCTGCCTGTCTGTCACTGGACTCCTCCTCTTCCTCCTGCTAGGCAGGTTGTGCATCTGTGGGTCAGAGAATAATAATCAGAATTTGAAACAGGTTCAAAGGAAACTTGAAACGTAAAACTTGGCAACATCACCCAGGCAATTGGTGCTAGAATCTGACTAACTCCATTCTCTTGGGCACTCTGCCAGTCTCTGCTGTGGCCTCCACATATTTTCAGGCAGAGACAAGTTAAAATACTAAACAACATTTTGCAGTCTGCCATCATAAGCAGCTGAAAGATTGTGTGAAGCCCTTTAATTCAAGACTTTAAATCATGGTAAATACAGCCTTCTTTTTTCACTTTTTTTCCCCCAATATCTGCAGAGAGGGCATTTCAGAGGTTCTGAACTCAGCAGGGCTCTACTTCCAGGCAAAAGCAATAAACTTACCTGGCATGTTTTCCAACAGTTGCCCCAAACACCTCCCTTCAATAAAAAGCCCCCCATGGAAAATCCAGCTATGTCCTTCACCTGAAAATTTGATAGTTATACTTTAAATTTTCTTAAAATCTATCATAGCTTAAAATAAAATGTTGGATGACTTGAAAATATTTCTTTATCCAGCTGGCAAAGCCAAAAACTTTGACCAGCACTGGCAGGAAAACAAGTGAGCAACTAGAAGAGCATCTCTGGGGGCTGAAGAAACATTCCAAGCAAAGAAATATGAGAGCCAAATGTACAAATGGCCCAAAGTTTATAACACTGACTCAGTAAAGCAGCCTGAACTGTAAACACGTTGAGGCGGTGACCAATCGACACCAGTGAATTAAATTAACTTGAATGCATGGATTCATCCCATAAAATTAGCGACAGCTTATCCCTGGCACAGAGTTGCCATGGCTGGTGAGCCGTCACTGTAAGTATCTATTATGACCATAACATGGAGTAAAAGTAAACAGCATTGGGCTGCCATACCAGTGGTGGAATAAGACACGATGGTCAAACAAACTGGAGTGCTTGGAAGGCACATAAAGCTGGTGAATACAGCTGGCAGCCTGTTAAAGGATAAGAGCAGGGGGCATTCGTAATTGCCAGATGGCTCTTCTACCTATTTGGACAGGAACCAAAATAGTATTGTATTGTATTGTATTGTATTGTATTGTATTGTATTGTACTGTATTGTATTCTATTCCATTCCATTCCATTCCATTCCATTCCATTCCTATTCCATTCCATTCCATTCCTATTCCATTCCATTCCACTCTACCTGATGACCGGCAGCATGTGCTGCTCTTGAGATATTAACAGCCTGATAATGAACAGTGTCTCACTTCCAGGCCACTCTGTTACTTCACAGCAATTCTGGATATTGCCATCATACTCGCATTTCTCATCTTTCTGTGATGGAATGAGCCCCTACTGCTGGTCATCCAACTTAACCCTACTGCCTTGTCAACCAACACGTGCCACCATAGGCTGTGGCATTTCTTCCCTCCTCCCAACCCTCAGAGCTCCCAGGATTTTACCTGTTGACTGTAATGCACCCTCTGCTGCTTCTTCCAGTGTCTCCTGTTCCTCGTTGCTGAGATCCAGAGGTTGCAGCTCTGCAGAATGAGCCAGAAGGTGCAGAGAATCCGGTGCAGTTCTTGGAGACGATGAAGTTAAAGTCTTCCAGATCATGTGGCTTTTTACTGCTGTGGTTGATGCTAGGGCTGATATCCCATTTCTGTAGGCTCTCAGAAAACAGCAAATTCTGCGGCTGCCTTACTTCTTATGTTCAGTTCACATCTGCTTGTGCATTTTCTTTGTTTCAGAGTGCACTCAGGGAGCTGGTCTCAGTTTGGCATAAAGCGCTCTCAGTAACTCCTTCTCTTACAGATTAATTACTCAACAGAAATGGATGACGACTAGCACTAGTAGAGTAATACCTGGTATTTTAATGAGGATGCTGGCACCTACTTGCTTAGAGTTTTGTACTGTGAGATAACAGGCAAAGGGATAGGTACAGAGGGAGTACACCGACAATGCCACCAAGTTCTGACAAACAGCCCTACCAAGCACACCTTGAAGTCCTGCTCAACCCATTCAGGCAGATACTGCTAGTTGATCATCACTACCTAACAGTTAAGACTGAGCTACCAGCTTCATGCAACCTGTCAACCTTGCCAAAGTTTGGCACACACACCTGACCGAAAGAGATCAGCAGCATGCTTTGCTGCCGGGCAGGAGAGCCCTGGGGTTAGAATTTGCCACTAAACAACCTGTTTAAAAAGTAATAGAAATTGCATGGATGGGCATGACTTCATCTCTTTTGCGTCTCCTGTTGCGCTTATAAATGAAATCTTAAGCCTACAGATTCATCAGTTTGAAGAACAGGCGAGGAAAGCAAATTAAAAGACACATTAATTAGACGTGAAATGACCTTACCTATTAAGGTATGAAATACAGCAGCTACAGCGCCAGCCACAACCATGCACAACACTGCTTTGGTCCTGTCTCGCTTGCTGTTCACAAACACCAGACCTACATTTTTGAAGTCACTCATCGGACCCGTGAAGAACTTCATTAGGGAGTATGCCAGCCCATAGCTGGCCAGCATTTCCACAGCATCCTCCTTGACAGCAGCAATGCCCCTATTCAAGGCCTGTGGAAACACAGAAAGAAGAATTAATGTAGCACATGTGCAAGTGTACCAAACCCAATCTTCTGCAGCTGGCTTCTGAATGAACAAGCAAGTTCAGCTCTCGTTGCTTCTGCCCTGAGCTGGACCTTATTTCTCTGGGGTCAGCAGCAGTAACTTGTGACTTCTGACACAGGCAACTTCATAATTTCATACCGACGATAAATTCAAGTCAAGTACACTTGAAGATAAGGTAATTATCTATTTCTAAAGTGTATAATGGAATTCCTGCTATACCAGAAGTCAGTCTCTTTCCTTTTTAGAGCAATTTTATGACCTGCAAATAATCATGGATGATACAAGACCGTTTAAATGCTGCTTTGAGGCCTCAGCCCTGAAATGAAAAAAGCACAGTCCTTGCAGGCCATCTTTACAAGTAAAAACTCTGACATTATTATATGCTGAAATTTCAGGAGCTCAAACTTTTTTTTTTTCAGTGTAATGAGCTTTTCACCACATCCCATGTAGTTGTTGTGAAAAGCTGGTATTATCCTACGATGTTTATTATGAAACTAGGCCAATTATGCCTGTGACTAAACATAACTGTTCTCCTTTCATGTATTTCACAAGGTTCTGATCCTATATTCATTTATATCTCCTTGTAGCATATTAAAAAAGAAATACAGCACGTGTATTTCAAGACATATTCAGGTTCAACTAACCTATTCATTCATTCTATGTCCATATTTAGGAAATGTCTGCCAATGAATCACTGAGAATTGGATGGATTGTTTTTATAACCAAGGTGAATCACAGAAAAAATGTATAACATTGCTTCAGATTCTAGCTTGCACCAAAATGCTGCTAAACTATTGAATAGAAGTGACAGAATGATAAATTTTATCTGCAGTGTGACAGCATCAATCATCTGGTACACCCAGAAAACTGTCAAAGTAAGATTCGATTCAAAAAGCACGAAGGATGAAATGTGACTTATTTTCACAAGTATTTAGTTCCTATGGGATGTGTTCTGACAGGGCCACGGCAATGAGGCCAACCAGGAACATCTCGCCAACCCTCGCTCCAAATCTCAGTCTATCCACTTACACCAGCAGTTCTAATTCGGCTTTTTCTGAATGAACAAACCAGGCAGAGGATGTAATCACGGTGAAGTCCTTCCACTTCAAATGTAAACACAGTCTTTTAGTTGCAGACTTTTGACTTTTTCTTTTCCCTTTCAAAGACCACGTAGGCAAGCAACTCCCACTGACTTCAAAAGACACAGCATCCCCATAGCAGAAACAAGCACTTTCCCTACTGTTCTTTTCCACTCTTTCTGGAAGATGTGCTTAATTTTCGAAACTACAGCCGCACTGTCAATAGAGCAAAAGGCTGTAAAAAGTACCAACTTTTCCATCCTGATATCTGCCAAATCTCTCTCTTGCGATATGCTCTGACCTGAACACCTGAGGCTCCAAATGTTTTCACCTATCTTGCTCCAGTTTGTCCCTTCTTGAACATACTATGCGTTAGATATGGAACACCTGCAGCTTCTATATGCAACCTTTTCTGGTGTATAGGTAATTCCATCTATTGAATCGGTAAGAGCCCAAATTATATTAATCTGCAGATGCCAAAACTTGTGGGTGCATAAAAATATATTCAAACAAACTGAGGAAAAGATTGTGGCCTCTGAAATGAATAGTCAAGTTTAGCTGCCTTTTGTGATGACGCCTGTGATGATGCTGTAATAGATATTCAGGTCTACACACAGTTATAAACTTTTCATTTAAACTTTCTAAAGCTGCTGAATCTCCCTGTTGCTGTTGCCAGTAATAGGCAAATAGCCTTATATTATGCCATATAGAGGGTTCCTTGGTCATGGCTTATCCCCACTCTTTTCTTTTGTCACCAGTGAAATCTTTCTGACAGCTTCAATTTAAAGAGAAACAGCTAACCAATTTCAGGTAGTCTGGTTTAAAAGCTTCTCATCACATGTAAACAGCTGAATGATTTCCAGCACAGTTTCACAAGCACAGGTTCTTCCTGATTTGGACAACTACGGAATACCAGAGTCTGTGGAGGACTCCTGACAAGGTCCCTGGGATAAATGTGGCCTTAAGAAATCACATTCTGTCAAGAGGCACAGTACTATGATCCCTCTGCAGAGAGACAGATCTTTGCCAAGCGCAGTCCTCAAGCCAGTGAAACTAGCTCCGTGTGACTTTGGCCCTGGGGTAACTAAGTTTTCCGTCTAAGTAGGACAGACAGAAAGACTTGAGCACTCCTCTTTCCCTACCTCTCCGGTTTTACAGGCTGAACTCTGATCTCTTTTGTATGAACAAATGACAGCCTAGTAGGTACTTCTGAGTAATCTTCCCCAGAGACACACTATGTACCAGGTAAGGTAACTGGCAAATCCAAAAGGGGCTTTTGTAAGACGTATGCTGTCATTAATTTACCCTCCTGTGCAATGGGTAGCTGACATGATGAAGCACTCCAGAGGCTAGCCCTGAAAAAGCATTCCTCCTAAATGCTTCTTTGGAAAGATCCTTAGGAAATGAACAGTCAGCAAGGCTGTGCACGGACGGTTTAGCTTCTGTAGCTTTCTTTTTCCTTTTCACTTTGACAATCCAAAAGGTTCTTTATCCTCAACTTCCGAACACTATATGAGAACTCGGGTAACTTTTCTACCCCATGTACCTTAGAATATTTTTTTGCTGCTGAAGCTGCTGATGTCATACTTGATATCCTTAAATCCACATGAAATCCCAGATACTTGATAAAGCTGCTTTGGGGTGCAATATGAAAGACACAGGCACTTGATCTTTCATGGCAAGCCAGCCATGCAGTTGGTAATCTTCCAGTCTAATTTCCTGTTAGATTTCAAATTGCATTTCTCATAAAGGAAGAAAAATACAAACCAGGACAAGGTCTCCACTTTTTTATCTGACTCTATTTCATATACTTTTTGTGTGAATGAAAATCAATAACAAAACTTCATCAGTAGTATCTGTATTCCATGTTTGTTTCACACACGACAGAGCATATCTCCACAAAGATTTGTGTAGCTTGTCAATTAAATCACACGGAAGTAGATATTATTATTAATATTATTAATAATTATTAATTAATATAGTGTGTATATATATTTATTATTAATAATAATGATGATGGAAATATTTAATACAAGAAGCTAGCTTTATCATACGTATTTCAGATGTTATCCTACTTTCAGCTGGCTTATTCACACCAAACTTGAAGGGAGAACTAGGAAATGCAGATGCTGGAAGAAAGCCTATTAGTGATGGCACCTTCTCCTGAGTTTTTAATGAACAGCTAACCGAATACTGTAGTAGGTGAAAACATCACAGTAAATAGCTATTCATCAAGCAGGATTAAAACAAAGGCACTGATATTGCTGACCTTTCTTTCAGAAATAACAGAAAAAAGCACAGAATACTTCCAGGCTGAGCACAATCTGGTAGGCAGATGAACAGGTTAGTTGAAGTAAGTCATATTCCTAAAACCCTTCTCAAAAAGGCAGGCACCAAGGTCTCTCTGCAATGCCTTCTTCAACACATTATGTTCGCACCAGAAAAGATGAAATCTTTACTAGAGGACCTGGTAACAACTCTGTGAGCCTTTTTTTTATGAATAATTGTGTGCTGTCTCTAACGTTCACTAAAATCAAAGAGGACTAGCATTTTTAAATTCCCATTCAAAAGTTTCAAGTCAGAGGAATACCATATAATACACTTAATGACATTTCAAGCCAGTAACCACACCTTTACAAGAGGGTACTACATCTGGCTTTATCCTTCTAGAAGGAACATATGAGACCTCTATCAAATTTCTAGGACATGCATAATGGATGAATCCAACAAACTTCTGCAAGCAAAGGCAGCAATTTAAAAAGCAACAATTGTGAGAAAAATGTCAAGGGTCTAGCTTGTCCTATTTTGCATGAGCTCTCAGCACTATTCACTAATGTTGGCAGAAAAGATTCGGTTCCAGTCTGCAGCTACACACCTCTGTTGCCAAAAATTCAAAGTTTGTCTCTTAAGCTGGTTCTACAGAGTTTGACCATTTCTTACATGATCCTCCCCTCTCAGAGACTACTGGATGACTGATGTTTTATTTTGTACTGGATTAGACACATAACAGCATAAAAAAAATCCACCGAGAAAGCCACATCTATTGTATAGGTTTTCTTCTGCTTTTAAAAATGTTTTATTACCTACGTACTGCATAGAATTTCAATAGTCTGTATCTACCTGGAAGGGCAAATTTTCTACTTCATTTGAAATTAACTATTGTCAATGCAGCTGATACCTGACCAGTGGACGTGTTTCAAATAAGAACAAGTAAAATGCAAGAAATGCAATTCTTGTCAGTCGTCCATTTTGGTTATCCTGGAAAAGCAGGCTGTGACCTGGTGGAAGCTGGCCTGTTCCTACAGCTTGCTCGAAGCTGGGATTCTGCCTGAGATGTTTTCAAGCCCGTTCTAGCTAGCTTAGTTATCTGCCGAAGGGTGACAACAAAAACCTTCTCAGTTTAGCAGTAACTTGGCCAAATGTACGTTCGGTTGAGCAAACATTTGTAACACGCTCCCTCCCCCTACACCTTTCTTCCTGCCTGCCCTCCCCTAGGAAAATGGAAGAGAGCCAAAGTATCCGGTTAAAGCGCAATCTGACATCGGGGACAGTCTTTCTCCTGCGTCAAACAATCCCTCTCCTGATGCCTGTTGGCTGAGTTTTCATTTACTAAATCCTGTCACGCCGAAATCTTCAGTATCAAATGCACCTGCTGGCTCTGGGTGTCCCGCCTCCCCCCCGTCACCGCGGCGGGGACGGCACTGCCAGGAGGACACCCGGCAGATCCCAAGCTCCGCAGCCGCGGCAGAATCGGACCCCTGTGTCGGTGCTACCTGAGCGTTATCGCATCTGCATCCCTGCTTCGGGCTCGGTTTCTCGTAAAGGCAGGAGCCGCCGGTAGGCAACTTGGGGGAACTCGCTGACACAGGTCTCTCTAAGACTTCCACGGACACCGACACGGAGGCGGGAGAAAATGGGGGTGAAAATAGCACGTGCACATTTATTGTGGTTCAAGAAGCCAGACACACGTAGCGTACAAAGTGACAGCCCTGAAGGGGTAGAGGGAGTCTGACCTTGTAGCTTGAAAGTGATGACTGGGGAGTGTTCATTGGTTTGGGCCTTTTTGTTTTGTTTTGATTTTGGTTTGGGGTTTGCCTTGGTTTGTTTCGCAATGCTTTTACCCTAACTCGGTATCTCTAATTTTGGGCCAGCATCTGTTGTAGATCATGTGTCAGATGACTGAAATGACATCTGAGGTCAATTCCTATTAGCCCACTATTAAAATACTTCACTTCCTCCCTGCTCCCTTACTAAAGCTGGCCGTAAGAGAACGGCTTGGCACCCCTTATCCACAGTGCTGCAAGTGATGACACCGGTTGAACCCACTGAAATAATCCCAGTCCCTAGCAAGAGCCTGCAGCCCCAAACCCTGGTCTGAAGGAAGAAGAGATGCTCGTCCTGATAGAGGGACACCTAGGCACCCTGCGGTACGTGGTCTGTCTCTGGAGAGACCATCCCTGGAAAAGCATCAGGACTGCCCTGAAAACGAGAGCCGAAGTTCTTCTGTCTCTCGCTGCTTTGGAATTCAAAAGAAACTGCCAATGCAGGGTAGGTGTCACAGTTTTGTCTTAAAAAAAAAGTTAGTGTACCAAAATTTCAATCAGATTTACTCTGCCTGCTTAAGTAACGAGAACACGGCCTAGAAGAAAGCCCATGTAGCCTGTGAAACAAAAACTAAGCCATGAAAACTAGAATGCAATCAGTAGCAATCTTCCCCCCGTTCATCTTCCTGAGCAGCAATGAAAAGCAAGAACTAACATTTTTGCAAGATTCCTACTCTTAACTGAAATGCCTATTACTCTGTGACCATGATCAGGATCTCAGTTTTAGTTGTTGACACTATCCACTATCAAGGCTGTATGAAAATGCATCCTGGAATAAGTTTAAATAAAGACTCTACATCCAAAGAGTGCTGACAGCTTTCACTTGACCTGGGATACATCAGGAAACAGCACTTTTTAACAGGCACAGCCAGAAGCTGTAAGAATAACTAGAGCAGCAGTGGCAACAGTGAAGGCAGTAAAAACGGGAAATCCTTCCCTCTGAAAGAACTGAGGCAGAGGATGACGTGTCAGGGAGCTGGAAGAGTAGCTGCAGCACACTACCCTAGGGCACCTACTGCCTGTGTGTAGATTCGTGAACAATTACCGGCACAAGAAGGCAGAGAAGAATACAAAAAACCCCAGGAGACTGCAGAAGGTAATGGTGCAGGATCACGGGAAAGAAACCAGCCTCAGTGAAGCCAAAACATGCCTCATTTAAAACTACATTTGACGGCGTGCCAGGATTATTTATGACAGGGAGCAATCCTGGAGGGGTGAATCACTTGCTGCAGATGGTTGCCTCCCCGTGGGTTGTGGAGAACACTGATCCCGGAGCCAAGAGAACTACAAGCCATGACGGTGGGAAGCCCTCGAGGACATGCTCCCCAGGTAGTGTCTGTGGAACAGGGACGGCTGACACCTGTATGAAGGAGCCCTAACACGCTGCCGTTTCCACTGACGGCGGTGGAGAAACCCGTCCCCTGAGATGAGACCGTAACCGTTAACTTTTCCCGGCCTTTTTCAGTAGGGGCACGGGACAGAAGGAAAATCAACATGTCAGAGATATTCCCCCGCATTATGACTTTCCTGGTATCCTCTGGCTGATGCTGATCGATTGTCCAAAATGTGTTTAAGGTGAATGCTTTGCTCTCAAAGCAGTACGCAAGCTTGTCATTCAGGTTTCCCTGGAGCTCATCCACAAAGGTGAGAAACATCTGTGATTACGTTACAGAAGTATGGCAAACTCCAGGATGAGCTTGTTTCTCTTCAGATCTTCTTCACGTGGAGACCAGAGACTCATTTTCTCTCAAAAGCTATTTCTCTTTTCTAAGTCTGTGAGTATAGACAAATAAAATTGAGACATGAATTGAGACATGTAAAACTAGAAGGTCAGCTCCGTCTGGTAGAATAGCTATCATTTCTCCACCAAATTCGATTTTGATTACTTTTGAGTGCTAGAAAACACTGCAGAGGATACAAATGTATATCGCATGTATCTACACACAAAGAGTATTTTCCTTAATCACAAGTGATACAGTATCTGCAGCAGCGCTCTTTGTTTTTAATTTCTCCCAGAAACAGGCTCTGCTCTCTTCCTCACATTATACCCCCAAAGTAAGCTGATTTACTATCAGTTGCATATTTCATAAAATCACATTTCTCATGTTTATAAATTAAATTTCTGCAAGGCCTGTTCCACGACTTGCTTGTATGCGCACAGCAAATCTAATCCACACAGGTCCCATACCTGTCAGTCTCCCCCATCTCTGGCATGTTGCCTTTTTATTAGCGTTAACTCAGACTCTGACGAAACACTCCTTGTGGCTTTCTCCTCCTGAAAGGGAGATTGTCGCTTTCTCCGTGACGACACCTTCTCACTAGGCTCCAAAGCACACAGACAGGCAGGGTTGGGGGTCGGAAGGGGCCCTTGGGGGCCAGCTGAGAGCACTGCCCTGGCCTGAAGGTCTGGGAGATGTTGTGGAGGAGATCCCACACCTTTCCTGGGCAACTGCCCTGAAATGCCATCCTCAGCCTGAACCTTAATGCCTAACTAGAATAGGCATCTGAAGAGCCACCGCAGGCATCTCCCTTGCACATCATAACACATTCTCCCGCCAGCAAAGGCCACGCTGATAGCGCTGGCCTGATTTTTTTCCCACATTTCCCCTTCTTTTCCTGAAGGATCTTTTGCTTCATCGCTCCGTACCACTTCTCCTTGCTGCTCCAAAGACCTGCTCTGTACCACTTCTCACTTTCACCAAAGATCTTGTTCTTGACAATAACTCGTGTGTATTTTCACTTAATGGCAAGAAATCATTTAGCTTCACTTGCCTTCCAATTTTCACCCTTCCTGTTCTGCTGTTATTGGCTTTTTCATATATATAACTTACAGTAGAACAGTATTTTTCAGTAATATAGATGTATTTGTTTCTTTTGTATTTCTAAGTTCATGCATTGACTATGAAGCTAGGCTTCTGCCTTCTCATTTTTTCACGTATTATAAGTAGTTCTCTTAAGTGGTATTTTTTCACATAAGGTCACCTGACACTCCCAATTACAAGATTTTCCCCTTAAAAAAATCAGTCTAGGCAAGGATCCAAATTGGAAAAAAAAAAAAATCCAAGCCAATACTTTTATGCATCTGCAAAAACACTTCTGTCAGTTGCAAGAATAGGGGAAATTAATGAGGTTTCTCCCTGACTTTGTAGATTTTTTAACCATTTCCTTAAACTTTTCATCTTAAAAAAATCTTGATGCATGCAGTATTTGGTGAAAACTTCTGAAATTTGGCAGAGGCTATCAGAAGTGCCTTTAGAACAGACCAAAACTTGGCCAAGCATCCGTGAAGTATGAGTTGCACAGGTTCAGTAGAACTTGTTAAACTACTTTAACTGCACAGAAATCTTGTCTGCACTTCAGCTGTGCCGGGCGTGCTCCTCGGCATTAAGCTCAGAGCAGTGAAGGTCCAGCACCACGCAACAGAAACTGTATAGGTCCAAGTCCTCAAGGTACCAGGAGACAAGGAAAAACTACCCATAGCATTCAGAGCAAAAGGGAAAGTATTTCTCTTTCCATGGACTGAAGTTGCAGATTTTCTTCTCTCAGGAATTGTGAGGTGGTTTATTCTCCTATCTAAGCTCTTGTGCAAAGGACCCTCGAGGCCAGAGCTGCAAAATTTACTTTTATTGCTTCAGTTCTCTTATTTCTGTACAGTTTCCCCTCTTCGTTAGTGATGAAGATCCCATGTCCTCCTACTTGGAAGACAAATAACTGGCGTTTCCTCTCAGGTCCCTACCCATGTGGAATTTAGGGGATGTAATAATTATACTCAGCAAACTCTGCGAGAGTCAACGATCAAATTCAAGGCTGTCAATACTGCAGCAAAATATTTTACTATCATTGCACACGCTATCCTACAACTTCATGGCTGCTCTAGAGATTACTCTACCACTGCTATCATTTCGGGTTATTAATTTTGTCACAGCCAGAACTGGTAGTCAGCTGGTAGAGGTGGCTTACTTTGCTGGAGTATGGTCATGCAAACAGGTATTTTGGGGTTTGGTGTAACAAAGAAGTGGGAGCCTCCCAAGATGCATGTCCTGAGAGGGGAACCTTCTCTTAAGTGAGCAGCCGATCCCTTTGGGAAATAAATCCTTGAGACACTTAGTTCAGCGGTAGATGTCCAAGCTGTTTTGATTGCAGAAGATGGTGAAGTTCAGCCTCGGTGACCATGTGCAGGATGGGACCAAAATGGTTTCAGATAAGGGGGCTGTAAGGGAAGACACCGCGCAAAAATAGACTTTTTCCTTCAATCACTTTCAGACGTAACTAAAGTGCAAGTTAGTCACTCAAAAGTTGGAAATGTCAGAATTAGGGGGAGCTACCTTTTGTTGTCTGCCTCTTGCTCCTTCCCTCCTTCCCACAGTGGAGTTCAAATTCATCAGGAGACAGCAGCAGACCAATGTAAGTGTAGCTTGCAAACTGCAACCCCTCTGTTGCCAGTGGAGCTCCCCTCGTCCTTCAGAGCTCCCTGGAAGTGTCAACATGTGTCTGCTAGGCAAAATACGTAAAGCGACTGAGTCTCTGTCATTTAATGAACATTACTTGCACATGATGAAAGGCTAAAGCAAACTGAAGCAAGTGTCTGCAGGTTTTGTTCATTCAGCCTGAGTAAATGTTCTCCCTCTCTCAGTGCAGACAGGAGAGGTGAGGAGCCTGCTGAGCAAACGCACAAAATTCTTGACTTGTCATATGGCTGGGTTTAGGAAGAAGAAAGGCACATAACTGCAGTTTGGTCTTTCATCCTCCTCAGTACTGCACTATGTCAAAAAAAAAAAAAAAAAAAACCCAAACAATTTATAAAATACACATCAAAGCTACTATAATTTCAAAAAATTACCACCAAATAAGGCTTCGGTGCCTGATTTGAGAAACAGGAGCTTGCACAGCTGTCCCTGAAGATGCAGCACAGCCCTACCTTTCTATGTACTCAGTGCACCATGCAATTATCTGCTGTCCATTAGCTTACTCTTGAAGCATCTACCTCCCCACGCTGCCCAGTAGGGACTTGTTACTTAAGTTCTAGGGCTTTGCCCGACTCCAGCAGAGCAGACAACATTTGCGGTCTGTGATTTCCATCAGCTGTTGTGGCAGGAGCGGGGCGCACGGCTGGTTAAGGTCCGTCAGTAAGCAGCTGTTCTCTCCAGCACGCTGCCGGCTAGGCAAAGCACAGTTTGGGCTACACAAAGCAGAGTTTGTTAAGTGTGAGTGCCTGCGACTGCAAGCCTAGAGCTGCCAGATTAGCTCATGTCTTAATTGCTTAGAAGCAACAAATACCAGCCTAAATACAAACTTGGTGTTTCCACTGCTGGAAACTCCCGTCGTAAGCAAAGTCCATAACGTTGGTAAGAAAACCTTTCATTTGTACCTGTTTTTCTTTCCCTTCCGTTCTTATTCTTTCTACCAGCTTTATTAGGATGAGATTAAAGTTACTCAGTTGAATTGGCAACAAACTGTGGACAGTGACAGTGATTTCCTTCTCTAAGGCTGGTGAATTTATTGCAAAACATGCTTTGAAGCACTTCCAGTTATTACAGCACTTTCCAACACTCCAATACCTGTAGAAAGCCATGGCATCACTGAACCAGTAATTCTGCCTCTAGAATTTTACCTAATGTATCTGTTTAAAATAAATGGGAAGTGGGTGGTAAAGACATTGGGGTGGAAGAAGTCAGAAAGGAGAATGGGTACACTTTGTCCAAAGCAATTTTTTTTTTTTTTCTCAGTCTAATCTTTTATGCCCTCAGCCTAAGTTTTCAGAACCTTGAACTTCTCTGCTGTTTCTTGCAGGTGGTGTTGACAAGACTGGCTAACATTTCCTTTTAAAAATAGCTCAACTGGTTCTCTTTGGATCCAGTGACATGATGTCAACAAGTCAACTCACAGTGAAATTATTGCACATGGGTTTTTCCAGGCAGTGAGCGTACAGAGCACAGACAACTAAGAAGTTTCTCTTGACATCAGGCACTCTTTTTGAAACCCCCTATCTCTCACAAGGGTAAGCACAGTAACATTTCTATACAAGCAAGATCAAAAAGACCCTCTGACCTCAAAGAGCAGGAGGCCACAGGAGAACCTGATGGCTGTTGCTTATGTGATCTTGTGGCAGGGGGGAGCCCAATTGCTGCTATTCTATTAAATGACTGTCTATGATAATGGAAATACAGGTAAAAATTCCAATTAATCTGAAATGCAATCAGGTTAGATATGGTCTGTCCTTACTGGATTCGACAATAAAGGGGAGAACTGGAAAATATAGCAATGCTTCGAGCTTTCCCTCTGTACCCCTTGGGAATACATTAGTTACGGAGGGAGACAAAAAACACTCCTTCTGAATACACTGGGACATACAAATTCTAGAGCCAGGGGTCCGCTCGAGTAGCCTCTAAATGCCTGGCAATAATTAATCCTGTTACACCTTCACCAAATCCTTGGCTAATGCTTCTACTCAGAACTCCTTAAGCAGTACCTAGGCAGCCTTCTCCTCAGGGAAGAAGAGACTTGGAAGCACCCATGGAGTTGTAGCAAGCCTTGTAACTTTTATTTCTGTGTCTGGCAGGTATGAGCCTTAACCAGAAGTGCAGTCACAAGTGACTTTGTGAGTCAATGATTGGTTGTGACAAATATGTGGTATAATTTGATGCTTAGTTTAATTACAGAGGTGTCTACCCTGGGGTCACAAAATCCAAATAAAAAAAAAATTGTAGCTCTCTTCCAGCTGAAGAGGTGATCTGACACACAGTGGATGGGTTCCCCCACGGATTGAGGAACTGTAAATGGTGCTGCAGTAATTCTTCAGTGGGTTCTGCTGTCTAACAGCATCTCTACAGACACCCTTCAGCAACAGAGCACCCGCCATCACGAGACACTTGATATATAAGCTCAATGCTCTCTTAGCCTCGTGACTACACCAAACTTAACTCCAAGCTTAAAACTATCTTTACTGACATCCTTTCTCATTCTTGCATTCCTTATGACCTGATCCCTCCTTATTAAAAGTGATTCTTCCAATAACAATGAACATTTTCCTGCTAACCCACTCCCTCTAACTCCTCGACTTGAATTGCATAGTTAAAACTTATTAGCTCATTTTAACTTGTTTTATAGAAGCACAAGACCCTGACTTGTTAAGTTCAGTAAAGACACTGAGGGATTCACAGAAGCTTAAGTGAAACTAATGCTGAGATATCACAGTGCAACAAGTACATTTGCCTAGTATGTTCTCTGTTTGAGTCACTGGTTTTAAATAATGGGTTCCCTTACTCCTGGATTTCAAAAGTGATAAGAAATGCAATGAAGATAGACTATCTTCCATTCTTTCACAGTAGTACTCTACATTGTGCAGAGGTTTCACTGAGAGAACAGCCTTCCGTCACAGTCCCCTCACTCTCAGACCAGGCTTGTTCTGCTTTCTGAGTCATTTAATACCCTATTTCCACAAAGTCAGAGGAGATGCAATCTCTTTTCTATCTTCTCCATACCTGTAATTTTTTTTGTCCTCTTGCTGTTGTGCAGGGAAGTATGCAGGACGCAAAACATTAATCCAGCACAGCTAAAATTTATCTCGGAGCTGCTTTAATATGAAATACAAAATTGGCTTTGGATGGGCATCCTGACAAGATTCTTAGGGGAGAGAGTAGAGCTCAGTGTCACACTACTGCTGTTGGGGGGATTGAAAAACTGAGCTGTCTTGCTTTGATAGCATAGCATGGCCTATAAGCTGGTCTTACTAGCGAAGCCTTCACTACATTTCTCTGTCTACAAGAACAACAGACTACAATTTATTCTTTGCTGAAATCTTCAGTGCGAGAGGACAAAATACAAGGTACAAGGCTGAGAAAAACTGAAGAAAAAATTACTCTCATTTGCAAAGTCCTGGATGCACAGGTAATAAAGGGACCAACATTACTATGGACGAGTTGATGGCCTCTGCAACTAGCTGCATTTTGCTTTAACAAAACTTGAAAACTTGCAAGGGGGGGGCACACAAGACCATAAACATGGTATTTTTCTGTGACAGTCTACCCAAACCGCCTGCGTTCTGCCTGATTGTACTGACTACTCTGGTGAGGCTCAGCCATAAAACAGGAAACAAAGGACACGTTTCAGCTCAGCTTCGCTTTCTGAAACTGTGGATGTAAACATCTTATGTTGTATTTGCAGGTTCTCAGAAAAGTGTAGCACGAGAAACTATAAGGGCTTCATCCTTGGGGCTTAACAAGAGGGTTTAAAACCCTTCTTGCACATATATTTTATACTCATTCATCTGTCCACTTAGAAGCACTGTTTTTCTACCAAAAATAATATCCACAGTGGATACTTCCTTTTTAAAGCATGGTGAGATGGACCGATAGAAAGCAGTGGATGCTCTGCTCATCATCACGCTCCCACGGACTCCAGCTTCTGCACTGGTGAAATCCTAGCCCTTAGAGACTGCTGGGCTGTATTTGCTCAGGCTTTCAGGGCAGGCTGGCAAAAGCATTAGGCGCTCCCGAAACAGCTTCTGAAATGTGATGATGCTGAGGCCACCAGCTTGGACTGCAACGGGCATACCGTCTCGGGGTAATAATGCTGAAGCTCTTGTAGGGGCAGTAAGACTAGAATACAAACACTGAAGATGCATTCATGAAGCCAACAGCACACAGCAGTCCTGACAGAATTCTGTTTTTTTCACTTGCATGGTGGAAAAACTGAAAAGAGGATATCCACAGTTACTGTGGAACGCTTCTGGATAATAAGTGCCAGGAAGGCACAAAGACTACTGAGCCTCCAAGTGCAGGTCAGGAACAAATTAATCTGTGCTGGTCATCAGGGGAATAAAGTCTAGGGACAGATCTTGTAGAGTGGTATTGGGAGCAAACATCTGAAGTATTTTGAAGCAGTCAATGCTGGATGATGTCTTAGAACAAAAACTGGAAGGTATGCTTGCAAAGAAAGTGAAAATTTCTTTGAGGTAATGCCACATGATGGCTTTAATAGCTACTCCCTCTGGTCATGTTCCTGCTGATAATCTAATATGTTTGTTCTAAGCATGCTAAAATAAGAAACTTGTTCATACTAGTCACAGGTCTCGAAGGAAAATTTATAACTGCAACTAAAACCAGGTTATATTCTGCTGGAATGCAATAAGTGCTCTAGCTTAGGAACTGCAGTCTAAGAGCTGCAGGAGTATTGAGGGATGGTCCTCCAAAGCACTGCCATTCAAAAGTGGTGATCCTAAAGAGACAGACATTCAAAACCAGCTTAGCAGAACTGTAAAAGCATAGTTCCCTACTCCAGGTATTTAAAGACTTCAGCAATGCTGCACAGCATGTATCTTTTCTAAACTATGCGAAACTCTTTGTCCCAAAGAGTAGAAAATATGACTGGGATAAGAGCAAAGCAGATGTCATGACACCTCTCTTGAATAGTCTAACCTGAAAGTTAGATGACCCAAAAAAAAAGCCTTTCCCTTGGGTCACCCCAAATTTGCTGCAGGCAGTGAATTTCCTGAAATTGGTTACTTTACCATGAGGACAGCATAGGGCAGGGCTCAACCCCCAGTGAGCTCTGGAGCCCAATCCCCAGGAAAATATACGTCTACGCCTGTTGCCGGTGGGTAACACGCAAACCCCAATGGGTCTGTCCCTTGCGGGTTGATCTCAACAGCAACAAATTCAGCTTTCTTTAGGTCATCGTGCACTTCATTAAGGAGTGATGGGTGGTGTTACAGAAGACAACTTCTTCTCACCGCTGCCCACGCTCAGACCCTCGAGACCTTCTTGACCTCCCAGCCCCGCCGTCCTCGGCTGCAGCCCGGCAGCTCTTGCTCCAGCCTGGTGGGCTCCAGCCGTTCTCACCCCTCGGGTCTCAGCACACGTAGCTTTAAAAGCACTGCAAATTGCCTCCTGCCCTGCCACGGGGTGAGAGCAAATTGCCATAAACACAAGAAAAGGACTGTATTTTCATAAACTTAGAAGTAGAGGAAATGTAACTCTTCATGCATATTTCATTATCTAGAAGGCAACTCCCTTACTACTTCTGTGTTCTCTTTTTGGAAGACCTGACTTTACGTTTCAACTTCATCTTAGTGTTTGATATTGGAGAAAATCCTTTGTTGAGGTTATAGTGGAGGAAAACTGTTGCTGTGACTGCAAATTTAAGCTACCAGTGTGACCGACGTGTCAACTCCAGGCAAGAGTGCCAAAACCTCATTTTATAGTAGGAACCGAGCTGCAATAATTCTGCAACTCAGTTAACAATCTCTTAAACAAATACGGTTAAAATCTGGGTGAAGAATTTATTTTTTTTAGCTATATGACTTATTTCACTCTGAACAAAAGACAGGCTCACTCAATTACGTATTCAAATACCATACATTTTTTTTTGCATCCAGCAACAAAGCTGCTGCTGTTGATCAAAAGGCTTTAAGGAAAATAAGGTATTTCTTTTTACTACATAGCTTTTGTGATGTCTTTCCTCCAGGAGACTATCTTGATTCCTTATAATAAAGATGCCTTTGAGGACGCAGATGTTTGTCACAGTGGTAGCTAGTGGATTAAGCATTTTGTCCCTGAAACTGGGGGGATTTATAACGGGAGAGCCTTGAATTATAGGCACTGTAAAATTAAAAGGCAATTCTACTCTGAAGCTCTCTTGCCGGCTTATCTTGAAACCCGCACAGGACAGAGATGAATAGTTCAAACCTCTTTCAGTCCTGGTATTATCCGACCTCCGATTTGGGGATCAGCTCTTGAGCCCCAGTTTGGCCTAGCACAACTGCGTTCCCCCTCTGCTCTCGGACTCCTGGAGAAAGACCTACAGCACTAACGGATGTACTGTCAGCGACGGTGAAACCCAGCGTTTTCTGCTAAGCCCCAGGCGGCTGTGTCGGGATGAAGTGCCGCGCTCTCCACGCTTGTGTCATGAGACGCGCCGTGCAAACACCAGCCCCCAAACCAGGTGGCAGCCCTGCCCGAGCCACTTCAGTGGCACAGGACCCCTCCTACCAGACCCGGTGGAGAGACTGCCTCTCCTTCGAACCGGCAGCGAAGCCGCGGGTGCAGGAAGGTACACCCCGGGCTGCTGACCCACTGCAGCCAGCATTAATTTCTCGGGAGTGGGAGGCAATAGGACGGTCACTCAGCCAGGACCATCCTGGCTGCCTGCCCGCCCTTGCAGCCCGCACAGGGGCAGGTGCCAGCTGATGGGCAGAAAGTCTTCTGGACGAGGCAGGGGGGGCCTGGACTAAGTATCCAGCCATGCCGTGAGAAGCATCCCTGGGAAGGAAACAAGGGTTATAACGTAAGAAGCAAAGGGGAAAAAAAAAAAAATGTGAAGGCCTTTGAAGGAGGCCATTGTATATTTCAGTTAGAAATTTATAATAGCCACAAGGACTTCTTGAGCTGCAGCTCCAACCAGCAGTATGATAATAACCTGAAACAGACGCTTCTTTTTTCAAACTCACGTTTCGTGAATGGTAAGTAAATGTACTTAAAGTGCTATTTTATGCAAGTGGTAGGACCTGATCCAGTAGCCTCTGAACTCAGTGAAACTCAAAAAGTGTTTTTTTCTTGAGGAATAGCTTTGAGTGCTTTTGCTTCCCCAGGTGTCTTACCAGAAGACATGGAAGTATGTAATGAGTGTTGAAACCTCCTCCTCTCATCTTGTCCAGCCTCACAAACTTAAGTAGACTAAATTATATCAGCAATGGAAAGAAGGAACGGTACCGTCCTACATGAAATGGTGATGCTAAACTTGGCTTTGTTGAATTTAATATTTCTTTTCATATTCCAAAGGTAATCTCTTTTAAAGGGTGCTATTGACTCTCAACCCTGCTACCTGTGATCATGACAAGACACATGCCTTGTTTTATTTGATTTGGGCATGTTTCTCTTCCAGCTGTTACATGAAACAGTCTTGAAGTTTTGGTTCAGTAATAGACTTTGCTTTCTGCCCTGAGTTCCTATGTTGGATATTTGAAGGCTGTTCACAAAGGTGCCATAATCTTCCAGGCAAGTTTACATTTCCGAGCAATGTTTATTTGGAGTATTTCACAGTTTACATTGTGCTGTGATGAAAGAATTGTATAAATGCCATTTCTGTATTGATTTCATTTTTAAAATACCGGTTCAGATTAGGATTACCGTTCTTCTCTGGAGACTGGAAGAACTGAAGTGGCTTAAAGCAGCCACAAACTCAGAAAGGCTTCGTACTGTGTGACTGCATGCCGTGTGAAGCAAGCCAAGGTGCCACAGCTACGGCGGGGGGCTGCGCAGAGGCTGGTGAGCCGTGACTCTGGAAGCTGTCGCCAAGGGGCTTTCCAGCTTTCTGATTCCAGGCTGAGTTGTCTGCCCACAGCAAATCAATAAAACGCAAAACAAGCCTACAGTGGACCTAGACAAAAATACCTTAATCATATTGGTGCTAAAGGGCATTTCAATAATTTGCCTTTAACCAGAAGTCTTTTCTTTTTCTGCTCTTAGAGGACCTGATGTTAACAATATCATACATTTGTTAGTTATTTCAGTGCCAGCACTGTGTCATGCCATGGAACATTGTGATTTCCCATCAGGAAATAAATATATTAGGAATAAACAGATATTAAAAGAGGAAAGCAAAATCCAGGTCAGTGCAAGAATGAATATTCCATCTTGAAGCTGTACATATAGTCTAAGTCTTTATGCTTCAAAACTTTAAGAACATTTTTGGACACTAAAGTTTATTGATTTGGTAACAAGTCAGAGAGTTCTTTGGGATGCTCAGCAACATGAATTCAGCACGTTTATCGAGCTTGCCTGCCCACCTGGAAGCGTGCATAGGAAAGCAATTTGTTGCTAGCAGGGAGGCAGCAAACCATACAGAAACACAGGGGCAGTCGTGCCTGCAATGGTACAGGCGGAACAGAAGGAGAGGACTGGTTTGGAAGTTGCTCTGAGAAAAAGGTTTATTAGGCTTACAGAGGAAAAGACTTGAAGACTTCAAGAAATACTTGCAAGGTATGGCTTTGGCAGGGAGTCAGTATCTTTCCCTTTTCCACTGCAGCAGACATCTCTACCTTGGCATCTCTACCAACAGCAGTAATGAGAGAGACCATGAAGTCAACTGGGGGAAACAAACCTGCACGCCTATTGCAAATGCTCTTTCGACAAGCCTGTTTGGCTGTACATGTGCATTTTATTTTCGAGGCAACAGTGGATCTCATGGTGGAATGTTACCAAGTCAGTGGGAAGCAGGACTGCTGGTTTCAGCTCACAAAAAATCCCAGTCTGCTGCAGACGCCTTTGCACAGGTCTGTGGGAGTACTGCTGGCACGGGTACTCCAGTGCATTCTGACCAAGTTACATACTTTGCCCACATCAAGTAAACAACCAAGCCTGCGTATTGCAGCAGTGAAAACAAAAAAAAAAAAAAAAAAAATGGGAGTAAATCTTCAAGCGGTGCTTACAAGAGAGAAAAAGTAATGATGAACGCTTCAGAAAACATCCAACGAAGAACAACGTTCTCCTCTTGTTATTACTTGAAATGGCTCAAACTATAATCAACTTCGTCCCAAAATAAAAATAATATCTCACCACTGTATTTTCAGCAAATACAGCGATGTTGAACACAGGCAAAGCTGAGGATGGAAGTTATACACAGTAAGCTTAATGCAGGGTCCAGACAACAACAGCTAGACAGTCTATACTGCAAACCTTTGAAAGAACCAGTGCATGAAATTGCAGGGCGTTTAATTAATTTGTCATGCTGGTGTTTGTACAATCTGATTAGGTAACAGCATCTGATATGGTATCACATAGGAGAGGATTCATCAGACTGAATAATTACATGGATTAGAAGAGTACCTCTGAAAGACTTACGGGGCTGGCTCAAAGAGAAATGCAATCAGTAATGCTGAAAGGAGATGCACCGGCCTCAAAGGAATTTACTGGTGGGGCTCCTGAAGATCAAGCTGATATTCTTTAGCATTTTCATTAATTTTTATTCACCACATCACAAAGACTGTGAATAGCCAGATTAGATATGCTAAGGATGCAAATCTAGTAAGCACCACTGGCACAGATGACTTTGAGTGTTGTGTAATAAAAATGGCATGAAAAAAAGTAGAAAATGCCAAGCCAAATACTGGGGACTAATAACAAGAATTTCTGCCACGAGCCAGGAACGCATCAGTTAGACTGGGTGTACTAACAGTTTGCCAAATGACTGACCGGCAGTGCGATGCAGCCATGGAAAAAGGCAAATTCAATTGGGGAATGAGTCTGGTGAGGCATTTCTGGTAGAGACCGAGAAATATTTTTGCTGTTTTAAGGCCTTGTTAAGACGACAGCAGGAATAACTCTGCACCAGATCAAGGAGGCTTTCAAGTATCCCCAGTTCAGTGGAAGGTTATAAGCTGATCCAGGGGTACAGGGAAACCTGATCAACTGAGAGGAAACCAGAAGAGCTTGTTTTCCATAGCAAAGGGAAGGCTGAGAGGCTGCTCTGTTTCAACATAACCATGATGGAAAAAACAGGGAAGAAGAGCCATTTAATTCAGAAGACATTGCTGGCATTAGAACAAATGGGTATAAACAGGACTAGGATACATTTTGGCTGTAGTTTAGAAGGCAGCTCTCTAACCACTGAAACAAAAAACTGTTTTTTCTCCAGAGGTAACAAGGGCAAAAAGATATGTGGCATAATCCCTCTCAGCAATATATAACTTCTGCACTGGACGGTAGGGAAACGTACTAAAGTTGCTTGGATCTCTTGTTCCACTTCACCCCTTCTTTCAGTATAACATGCAGCACAAGGATGAGAAAAGACCCCCCCAAAAGCCAGCTCTCAACCGAGGGGGCCGTGCCTCCTCTTGCAGAGGAGGCTCCCAAGGATAACTTCAACAGAGGGCCCTGGTTTAGGTGCTCCAGATCCTGTCTCAGTGTGTTTTCCCCTCCTTCTCCAGCTGTTTCCTAACAAAAAAAAAAACCAAAAAACAGCTGGGCCAGCCACTAAGGCAGCACGTTTCAGTGCTGCCCAGAGCCCGGTACGTGTGTGCACCAGCGCTGTTATGCAGGGGAGGTTGCTCGAGGGTTTTTTTTTTTTTGATAGTTTTGCTTTTTTCTGCCTGTCACCCCACACTGTGGTTACAGCTTCCTCTTCCTTTGCCTCCCCATTTCCTCTTTCACTTCAACAGGTAACAGAGCAAATTTACAGTCTTTCAAAAGAAACCTGTAAGGGAAGGATGAGTCACAACCACATCACCTCTGCTCTCCTGTGCTCTCAACCACCACAGCACCTGGCTCCTCTCTCCCTGTACACTGTGCTCATGTCGCACCAGCCTGCCAGCACCATGCAATACTGTTACACTTGCAGGTGTCACCTCCTTTTTTCTTTAATCCTGCTGGCCTCAGCTTTTATTAGCCTTGGCCCAAGTCACCTCCTTTAGCATCAGTTAAACCAATATTTTATCAGCTTCACTGTTTTTCCTTGATTACCTGTGCAAACAGAACAGATGAATATATATTAAAAGATCTAATGGAGATAAGTGTATGTGCACTGCAAGCCAAGATGATGAGAAATTTGAATAAGGACTTTTTGTTGTATTTTTCAGAAGTGAAATATCGTGAGGACTCTGCATTCAGTAAGGTGCTCAGGCTTGGAAGGGTGCAGGCTCTGAAGTTTATTTTAGTAAGTGTGACATGATCTGTGTCTTTCTTCCCCTGCTTAAATCTCAGAAAGACTTTAAGTGGGTACAAGATAGGGAAAGGCGCAAGAACTCCTACACCATCTAGGTATTTGAGGCTTGCTCAGAATAATTCTTTAGGCTAGGAACTAAAAGGATCTTGGTTAGTATGGTACCTCAGTCCACTGGAAAGGAATACTTCTTTTCCTTAGCACCATCCCCACCTCACTTTTTTTTTTTTTTTCATGATTCGGTTTTGCTTGACTTTCATTTGCATGACACTTTTTGATCTTCAAGGGTGGCAGAGCCTGCCCACCTTAAACCACAGTCCCTTCCAACACATTTACCTGCTCTGAAGTATTACTTTTAGAAAACTTATATACTGGGACAAACTTAGTCAAAATGCCCAATCAGAAGAGTGGCTGCATTTCTTTTCTGAAGCAGCTGCAGAGGCTTCAGAGATGAATGCCAAACGTCCTCCCTGAATTCAGAAATCCCTTCCAACGAGCTTCTGTGCGAAGAACACAGCAGGAGGAAGCTTCAGGGAGGATTCTTCACTGCCTTCTACTTTCTATAGGTATTTGCATCTGGATAAACTGAAAAGAAGAAAGCTCTCCTCCTGAGGTTATAAGATGGAGGAGAACTGAAATGGAAAATGAAATAAATCTTTCTGTTTTGACGTGTGAGTAATAACTGACGAAGCCAACCTTTCCACACAAAATGCTCCATTGGTTTATGTGGCCAGGATGTTTTGCCACCAAAATCTAGGTGGAGTCAATTGAAAACTGTCCTGTGGGTTTTGCGGTACGTTAATATGTTTTCTAAATTTAATATACTCCAGGGCAGAAGGCTTGAATTCCTGAAGATAGCAACTCCTGTATTTTTTTTCCTTTTTCTTTCCTGCCAAATGGACCTAGATGGAAAGGTTTCTTACAGTTTTCTCTTCTTCCTACCACAGGCCAGTCAATGAACCAAAGTTTATTCACCTTGCCCCTCTGGGAGTGGTGTTCCTCTGCATGTCTGAGAGAGCAGTGACTGCTGAAGTGAGGATAAACATCCTGTAAATGTCTGGAGGAAAGAGGAGCAAACTTGGACATCTGTTGAGTAATTAAAAACTGAGTGCATCTCCTCCATTTTTTCAATCCTTTGAAGAAGTATGATGAGTGGTGAGCAGTTCATTGGAGAATCATGAACTTTATTCTCCTGCATTCATTGCTGAAAAACTCATCAGCACATGAATAGTTCAAAGAATGGTACTAAAAAGTGACAACAGGAAAGGCAGAGCTACGATTTGTCTGGCAGTGTACTTCCTGATGACTAAGTACTCACAGCACACGAGTGGAAAAATCTGATACTACACTTGAAGGCCAGAGGCCATAGTCCAAAAAAACAACCTCCTATAACAAGGAAAAGGTCATCAAGACTAAGATTTCATTTAGCCTATGAAAGTGTCTTCAGTTTTTCACGGGCACGAGGGCAGGCATGACTTCAAATGCCAGACCTGAAATTTTGATACAGCCGATTTGGCAGAGGATGAATGAAAACCTACCATTCTACTCCCCAGAGACATAAAGCCTAAATAGTTTTAAAAGATATCTGATAGAGAGAAGAGAGTATTCACTTCTTCTAAGTGAAGACAATATAACGATCTAAGCAGTCACACGGGTTCTACGGAAAGTAATTGCTTCCCCATTTGGCTAAAGAAGTTCAGCGTTGCTTGACTTCTGTTCAGAGGTGGCACTGTAATGTACTAATAGCCAAGAGACAAAGGACGATATTAATTAGAAAAAAAAAAAAAATCCATCCACATTTAAGTAAAAACTCACAAACGGAATTATGCATTCTAACAACACTTTCAAAGTCCTAATCTGGGAGCCAAACCAAACAGTGGGGCTTAAACCACTGCTCTGAAGTTTTGTTTAACTAAGGCTGAAACTCAGCTGAACAATTTGAGCAGATCTGACATGGAAAATGAGGTGGTTTGCCTCCTTCCCTAGTGAACAGTCATACCTTTACAGACCTTTCTTTAGAGGTTAACCTCTCAAACCTCTCTCACTTATTTGCCAAAGAAGAGTGAGGATACAAGCAATTCCCTAGAAAGCTAGTAACTTTTTTCAGGATGAACAGAAAATAATGCACATCCGCCATGTAAATCTAAGGAACTGGAACCCAGACCACAGCCTTATTTAGAAATACTGCAGTGTTTTCTTCTAGTCTCCTTACTCCTCAAGGACCAGACCTGTCAGGATAGCGAGCACCTCCTCTATATCTGAACACTGCTTAGCACCACTGCACATATTTACTTTTAATGAAGACATCGTGATAACTGAAATTACTGTTCCCAGCCTTTTCTGATGATGGAAAGCAGAAAAAATAAACTGAGGGCTGAAATGTACTGACTGAAATTTGGATTTGTAGTGGTGATGATCCTATAACCACAGATGTATCTGAATAGTTTCATGTGCCTCAGAAGTCCCTTCCAACTGCTATATTTAAAGTATTCGTAGGTTCAACCCTGATTATGACTTTTTCAGCAGTGACGGCAGGGCCGTCACAAACAGGAGGAAGAGGCAGAACGAGGGATAACCACTCAATCCCCATCCCTGAGTGAGCTGTGGGATATGTGAAAAAATTTCAGCCGTCGTCCGGGTGAGCACGTTGTTACCTGGCTGCTCCGATGCTGGAATAACGGGGCCAATAGCTTGGAATTAGAGGGTAGGGGAGCCAGTCAGCTGGGATCCCTGCCTAGGGAAGGGGGCTTTGACAAGGTGATCAGAAAAGGGACACAAGTCCTCAGGCTCTGGAGGTGACTCCTGTCAATCACGAATGAAAGGCATCCCCTCAAGGAAGATGTTGTATGTCACCCAGGCAAGGGGATGCCTCGCCACCGTGGAGAGAGGTATCCAGTACCCGAGGGAAGAAGACAAACCGAAGGATATAATGATGTGATGTTAATTCCCTTCAGTGAGACAGAGATGGTAAAATGCCGAGGTTGAAGGGGAGCAGCTTTGAGAAGTGGCAGCTATCCAAATAGCTACCACTGCTGCCTTTTTCAGACTTCTTTAAACCTACTGCCTTGGCAGAAGGCAATGCCCTGAGCAATCCCTCCAAAGCTATTGTGCGTGCTCCATGAGCTATTGTGCAGCCCGCATCTGTATGGTGGATATAAATTTTCCTTCTGAAAGGAATAAATCTTTCACAAGTAAGGGAAAGAGGAGATATGGTTTCTAAATGAATGATTCATTGTTGGAGGGCTCCGTCTTGATTTGCTGGAGTTGCTACGATACCGCAGCAGCAATGCCAACTGGTCATAGCCCTTAACGCTCTCTGGAAGCTCAGCGAGCTGAAAAGGCATTGCTGAGAGAAATTAATTTATTTTTAAACAGGACGTGTGTATTTACCACAAAACCACTTTCAATCTCCCACCTTTCTCCATAGGCTGGTTTGAAATTAGTTGTAGCCTTTTCTCCCCTCTGTGGGTTCTGGGGGAGCGAAGGGCATAAACAGGAAAGCAGCGTACACTGAGAAAGATGGCAGGATGCCCCCAAACAGTAATTGAAAAAACTTTCTTGCTGTGCCTGCCAAAACTTGGGCTTGGGCCTTTTTTTGATAAAAAAAGAAAAATATTGTCAACAACTTTGTCGCATTGGAAGCATATGGGGCTTTGCTGATTTAAATTTATCTAGAAAAAGTATGAAAGCATACAGCGCATATTCATTGTGAAAAGGCACAGCAGGACTATATAAGAATAAAGTCAGAATTTCTTTTGGGAATTCTCATGCTTAAAACTGTAACTGTAGTAACACCAAACCTGTCTTTCAGCGGCATAAAAACAGCATCCTATGCCAGCTGACACCTTAAACAGGGCTCCTGCAGCAAGCTAACAGTACAAGCCAGGGAACTGGCACTAACTAAACACCAGAGCATCTTACTAACAAAAATGGCTAGCGGAGATGGGAGAGACGTTCTAGGCAGGGAGAAAGAAATTAAGTACCAGAATGCAAATTTCTGATGCAGTGAACTATGGGGAAAATATGGAACTGAATTGCTGCTGTTGCCAAAGGAAACTTGGCTCCTATTGCAGAAGAGCTTGCGACTGTCCTGGGAAGATGAAAGCTCTGGAAGAAGAAAGACTTATGTCACATCCTTCCCATGGGCTGCAGACTTTCAGAGAAAGTGAAATAACAATTTAATAAATAAATAATGTCAGCAAGTCATTTCATAAGGATCCTAATGACAAAAAGATGACAGCCTCTAGGTAAAGATTACTTAAGCACACACATTTATTTTGTTGCAAAACCAACACGGATTTTCTGCAAAGAGCTGTAGCGCATGCTGCCACCTCCTTTGTTTCGAAGTTGTCATTAGTCCTCTTAAATTCAGAAAACAGAGAATACTACAAAAGTGGGAGGTTAGAGAGGACTGCTATTAAAAAGTCTTCTGCTCCTATACCTTGCCCCTGCCAAGTTACAAAGTACAAATAAAACAAGTGGGATGGAAACCAAAGTAGGAAAATTGCTTGTAGAGAAGAGACTAGATCAGGGAATGGACACCCAGCCTCTACTACTGAAAGGAACTGAAGTGATTTATAGCTTTCTTTTTTTTTTTTTTTTTTTTTTTTAGTTAGAAAAACTAAAGCTTTTACTTTATTTTTAAAGAAAGGACATACTTCTGGCTGAATTCATGACAGCACTGACATGAGAATCATCTCTGGGTGGTTCTTCACCAAACCGAGTACCTTCTTGCTTAGGAGGTCTTTCCTGCTGAAGTTTGGTAAGTGGTGTCTGCTTTTAAAGAGATTGTGCTCCTTGACTGACAGCTCCACCATATTTTACTTTCAGTGCATGCTGAGAATTGACCCAGCTTGGTTTTGTAGGAGTATAAAGCTCCATTTCAGCAATTTTTGTCTTAAATAAATATTTTTAAAAGTTGCCATTAAATGTCTCCTCTTCATACCACAATTTTAAAAAGTCTCACCAAGTTACAGTAGTGGGCCCAGACGGACATACATGATTTCTCAGCCCCTTTCTGGTTGTTCTGTAAGACCACCTGTGCTGATTTTCATTAAGAGATGTTCACTATGCTGACCAATACTGGCTTATTACATACAAATACCTATTAAGGGACTACTATTAATGTCCACATAGGATTATTGTCTTTATGTCTATGGGCCATTCCTAAACCCTATTCTTGCTGTACTTTGTTCAAAAGAAGATAACTTTCTCTCCTTATTGCTGTTTCCTACCACTGACTGACTGTTCAAAAATATCTAATTAAAGTCATACAAAATGACCCAACTATAATGCACCACTGGCGTTACACTGGACACGTATGCTTCAAAAGATACGGATTGAATCTAAATATGTGGCACCTGCTGGTGACTTGGCTTGTTATTTTGGTGTTTGCTTCTAAAGCTGAACAGGCACTTGTTTCATCCTTGGGCTGAAGAAGGATATTCTTTGCAAGTCCTGTTACTTCTCAGTCTTTCTCCCTTGGTATTGTAATTTCTGAAGAGACTGCTGAGACTTCCTATTCCTTTGCTGCTTGCTAGTAGCGGGAAAACTGGGAGGTTAAAAGAGCAATAATACTTGAAAGGAACTTAAAAGGATACTTAAAAGGACTTTAAAGGAAGTACCAGCAGTGGCAGGAGGAAAGCACGCTCTCTGAATGAATGCACTGCTTCCCTACGGCATCTCCAGCCTTTGATTAGGCTCAGCCCCGTAGAGACTCCTGGAAGAATCCTAAGGGCCAATTAGAAAAATGACACGAAATGATGAGAGTCTTCCCAGCTGGTCTTTATCCTTTCCTGTCCTTCTGAGGGGGGAAAATAAAAAGCAAAAGGAGGGAATACTGTACACACCAGTAACAGCAGAAATGGAGCTATCCTTATTACAGTGGTTATTCTGTGAGCTGCATGAAAGGAGGCCACAGTACTAAAAAAAGGGTCATCCCTAAGAAGCCATCCCTTGGAGTCTGTGTGAAAGGCTACAGGAAGAAAGCGACTCTCAGGCATGGCTGTGCTGTTGCTGCACCTTTTCTAATACAGCCTGGAGGGGAAAGGGCATGAATAATTCACCCAGGAGACTTGCTAGATTGAAGTGGAAGAAAAAGTGAATTTCTTTCCTTCGCTGACAGTATTCACAAACCGTACCTTGTTTTAGTCTCCCTTGTTGGTAATTCTTACTGCTCTCCTTTGACACTGTATTAATTATCAGTTTGGCACGATGTCTGAAAAACAGAGAGCAGTGCAGTGACACAGCAAAAAAAAAAAAAAAAAAATCAGGAGCCAAAATTGATCCACCTGCACCAGCAGCTGAAATACAAACTATAATGGAAAAAAACAACAGCACCTTCCATGCAAGCTGCTCAGACTGTGGAGTTTATACCTAAAGGTAGCTCCACCTAGAAATAGCTACTGCTGTAATTTATTATGTTACACCTAGCTTAACAGGAGTATCCTTTGACAACAGCAGAGGTACGAATCAATTTTCCTTGCTCCAGCATTTCTGTGCAGTCAGATCACGGCTGTCAGCTAACTAAGGCTTGTTACTGGGTACATGACAATGGAGGAGAGAAAATAAATGACAACCACCGTGACACAGCTGTCCTGGAGGAAAGAGCTGCACCTTTCAGCCAAGCATCTGGAATCATTTCCACATAGACCACAACGGCTTAGAAGCGTAATGTCGTACGAAGGGCACAGAGTACAACGCTAGTGGTGGTTGCCACAACCAAAAGCCTTAGCACAACGTGTCCCCAGGTCACCAGGGGAACCATCATATAAACCGAATTAGGCCCCATGTGCAAAAGAAGAGCTCTGTATCCAAGGCCTGCTCTCCACCAGAAAGTGACGTCTGCTCCTCTTAAGTTTCATTTAAATACTGTTTTAATAGGTAAAGGACTTTGCTGCTCTATCACAGCTGAGAAAAACGCAAGCCTCCGATAGAGGCCCACAGATAATCCAGGTGTAATAGACAGAGATGTGATTATTTGTAGGGATGCACACATTCAGTTGGCAGCAGATATAAGCAAAGACTATTAAAAATAAAGATCAGCATGTGACAGTGTCTTGCTGAAGGATGAACTGTTTAACAGAGAGAAAAGATGGCCCGGGGTTTTTAAGGACATGGTCTGAAGTGAAGAAAGTGGGTCCTGTTTCTTGTCCAGCCATGGACTTTAATGGCCTTCATTATAATAATGTCTTTTCAATGTCCGTTGAGATTTTTAAGTATGTAGAAACCACATGGTGGAAAATGCAATAGTTGTATAGAAACAAAGAACACTCCGTGCTGACCTTCACTTGTGGATTTGGATACCTGATTTCTATACGCAAAAGCTGTGAGTTTCAGAGAGTGATAGGAGGCTTTGCACCCTGGCAGGAGGAGTAAGGCATCTTCATGCAGAAAGACAGCTGAGTGCAGCCTACAAAAAAAAGGGTCCGTGCAAGGCTCTGCATAATACAAGTTTAAAGAAACTGAAGTTCATCAAATCTGAATCCTAAATTATTTTTAATTTTTATATTTTACAGAATAAAAAGAAACTGATGCTAAGCAGTATGAGAGCTTTTACACACACAGGATGATCCCCCGCGTCAATATGGGAGCCCCCGTGTCCACTGCAGTGCCACTGCCGAAGACTGACAGAACCTCCACATTGGACAAGTCATTCTACAAATGTCCATCAGCATCAGCTTCTAACAAATGTTAGTAACTGTCAGAAGGAGTTGCTAGACTAGATGGACAACTGAGTGGACACTGATGGACAACCAGAGGGACACTGGTTGCCCCGGTGTTAATAACACAAATTTACTCCTTATTCAAACCACTTGAAATGCTACTAAGCTACCTCAGAGGACATTTACTGATATTTGAGGTGTGCTTTGAGGTAAGAATCCTATGCACAAAATACACACCTAAGATTATGAGAAGTAATCTGTCTTCTGTGAAGATATTTAAAAGAAGAAAACCTATACATGGAACACTGGTCTGCTTGTAAACAGTGGTGACAAGAAAAAATGACAAGCCCAGATCATTCAGCATTTGCAGAATTAATTTTTTTGGTACAAACGACATTAAGTCACGCTCTTACATCTGTAAACCTTCAGGTACTTTCTGAGGTGGCCAACCAAATAATTTCTACGATATGCACACAGAAATTAATAAATTGACATTGAACAAATTGCACTAATTGATCTGTTTTTTAAAAGTATACTTGAGCTGACACTCCAGTTAGTGTTTTTCCTCAGTGCAATTAGGAGAGAGAGGTTTTTTTCCAAAAACCCTCCAGAGAATGAGGCACCCAGCTGCTACGGGCTCTCAGCAGCAGCAGCAGGCAGCCTAAATCACTCAGCTGATGCCAGGCCAGGGTATTTATTACCTTCCCAATCCTCTCCTTATCACCGTGCTGGGCTGTTCCCCTTCAGCAGGCAGGAGCACCAGCCTCAGTCCGGCCTCTCCTAAAAAGCAGGTTTCTCACCTCGAGTGCGTTTCGTCATTCAACGGCAGGAGCCATCCCACCAAGCTGCCCACCATTACTTTTGTTCATCTTCCCCCCTTCAGCTCCCAGTGTAAATCTTAAAAGATTTCCCACGGGAAGAGCAGAAGGCACGCAAGCTACAAATACTGCATGGGTAAGTAGTCCAGAAAGTTCAGGACAAGGAACTACGAGATAGGGATAATCTTAAAAATAAGACAGGTCCCGAGGGATCAAGAGACATCTCAGACTCCCTGTGTCCCAAGAGCAAG
The DNA here is from genome assembly GCF_018691265.1 of Tyto alba. Classification (NCBI taxonomy): domain Eukaryota; kingdom Metazoa; phylum Chordata; class Aves; order Strigiformes; family Tytonidae; genus Tyto; species Tyto alba. The sequence goes on along the minus strand of NW_024881324.1, from coordinate 24,572,511 downwards.
GTCCTTACCGGTGGATTATGTTTTGCTGCGTACCCTTTCAGGACAACACGTGACGAGAAATCTCACAGCGAAATAAATGTCATGTCTTGCTCAATAGCTTTTTTAGCGCACTGCAATGTCGTATATGACCAACCATTGCTCTTTTCTTTAAAACACAGATTCAGAAAGCCAGCGCTGGTTGCGGAGGTGCTGGAAGCTGCCCGCACGGCCCGGAGCAAGGCGGCTGCCTGACACAGCCCCCCTGGCACTCCTCCTCCTCCTCCTCCTCCTCCTCCTCCTCCTCCGACCCAGCCTCCACTTAAGCCAACGGAAACATTTCTTTGGCTTCAGCCGATACTGGGCCAGGTCCTCCATCGCCGAGCGAACTTGTTTGTTTTCTTCTGGAGAGGCTTCTGCACTTGCAGAAAAAGCGATCGCAACGAAACCGAAATTCAGGTGGAAAAAAAAAAAAAAAAGCAGCAGCAGCAGGCACGGCGCTCGTGACCCGTCGGGCTGCGGGCCGCAGGGAGGTGCCTCCCCTGGCACCACCGGCACAAAACCGGGGAGGGGGGACGGGACACGTTGGCCCTCTGCACCTCCGGGCCCCTGCAAGAGGCAGCCAAGCACAACATCCCAGCCCTGCGCGGGGGAGGGAAGGAAGCGGTCTGAGACGAAACGCCGTAACGTGGACGCCGTAATCAGTTTCGGTCCAATACGAGTCACGTGTATGGGGGTAAAAGAGCAAGACGGGAAAAACACATTACAAAGCTATGCCGTAAAGAATTTGTACTAAATCAATCCTAACGCCCTCCTTAAAAATAATAACTCAAGAGGACTCAATTTGGCTTGAGAAGCCTACATATCTGAACAAAGAAATGAAAAATGCTCTCAAAGACATCCCGACAAGCTCTCTTTACTTTAAATTTGCTCATCTTTTCCTACACTGAGTGGACATGTAGTTAACCTATTAGCACGATTGCGTGGTCCTACAGTACTTCATTAAAACTTTTTTTTTAAGTCTTTTTGAGGTATTTGCATTAATAGAAATGTCAGAATGTTTCAGGGTCCTCCAGGGGGAATTTTGGACTTGTTATTATGCAGCTTTAATAATTTAAATGCCAATGTAACAATCCAGGAATGGAAACAGCATGTTCCAGGAATGCTGCAGTGAATTAGTAATCGTGATCTGCTTGTAATTGCTGATCATCCCTGTGAATTCTACCCAGACTAGTAGAGTGAATGTTTTTTTAGTGACAAAAGGAAACTTGGGAATAGTATTAACTTAACAAAATACAAATTAACAGCGGCTTACCCTTTTTTCCAACAAGGTTTTGACTCTCTTTAGAAACCATATAAATAATTGCAGAGGTTCAGCGTATGGAGCAAGAGACCCTACTCCTAGAGCAGGGCCAGGGCAAGAGCCATGCACTGCTGTACATGTAAATATGGGATCCTGTTACCCGGCACTGCCATCGCAATAGCAACACAAATACTGTCGCTAGGGGAAGAAGAACAGCCAGCGGGGCTAGAGAGGCCGTCAGCTGGACAGAAGGCAAGGTAGCAAAGCCACGTGTCCTGGGCAGTTCCTGCATATGCCAGAAAGTATTTCAATGACATACAGGACACGCCGCAAAATAACATATGTTCATTTGGATGTGTTTTTCCTACCAACGGTCTCACTCGGTCTCTTTTCTCTTTTGACAATATTTGTTTCGAGGAAAGAATTTGTGGTTTGGAAGGGGTGATAAATAGAGCATCGGCATCGATTCGCATGAGCAAATGCGGAGAGGTCAGATGCACAGTTGTCAGGCAGCACCAGTAAGAAAGCCTGTGAAAACAGGTACGGTTACAAAGGCAAATATTAAAAGAGGAGTCTGCGATAACAGATGGTTATGATAAAACGGAAAATGAATAAACAAAAGTTGTGAAGGAGACTAACGAGGGACAGGGTGTGCAGTGAAGAGCAGCGAACTGCGATACAGACTAAAGGGAAGAAAAAGGTAAGAGGAAAGCAAAGGCTTTAAGCTTTGCCAGGGAGTAGCCACTGTGGATGATGGAATGAATTTCACTGAAATTAAACGGATGTCAGTAGTGAATTCAAGGGCTTACTCATGAACTGAAGACATTAGACAAGTCAGCTCTTGCAAATGAGCTGTTCAGAGCACTGGCAGGCCAGCAGCTTGTCAATCAGCTGATACCCAAGGGCCATCAGGAAAATGGGAGAGAGGTAGGTGAAGGTGCTGAGGAAGGTGAAGAGAAGCACAGATGAGTAGGAAGTACTGTGGGAAAGGCTGCATGGGACAAGGGAAGATGAGAGTAAAACTCACTCTGGATCAAGATGAGAGTAAAACTCACTCACTCTGGATCACGTTGGACAAAATATGCATTTTGGCATCCCGGGCTGTGACACAAGAACACGCTCACCTGAGACTGGATCTGTAAACCATGCTCGGTGCCTTTTGCTGTTCTACCTCTGATCCACATTCAGCCACACTCGATTGGTACTGAGTGTCTTCAAGCCTGACCATGAAATAATCTCCTGAGGCATGAACAAACCTGCTTTGAAGTCAACAGAGCACTACAAGCATCTGCTCATATGCATCATGTGCAAGCACCAGACTGACACTGATCATGACAGTATTACTTGCAGACTTCTTCTAAGACACTGCTCAAGCACATGGTCCATTTTGGCTTTCTATTTTTAAATTAATATATGGCAAATCTAAATAATTTGTGACGTTTAGGGTTATTGCATTGGGTGGAAAAATCTGAGGCCTTGATTCTCCTTTTAGAAATATTTATAGTATCATTTTCACCTCATGGCCGTTGCTGAAATCAACAGTGGGTTGGTTATTACCCGGGATAAAAGAGAGAAAATTGGCTCCACAGGTGTTTTTTTAAATGACAACAAAAAATAAATATTAAGACTGCAGAGAATGCTTATTCCTGCATTGTGGAATTATGAACCTTGCTTTCCTCTTTTCCTCCATACAGAAAGCAGTAACATTGAGTGAAGCTATTCCCATGCCTTTCCAAAATACTGTGGAAGTGAAAAAGTTAACTGTAAAACATCTATGCTTACAAATGATGAAGTCTGTATGTTTAACTCAATTTGTGCTGTCACTCACAGCCAGTTGGACAATCATACAAGCAAAAGATCTTTGTCTCTCCCTTGTTCTGTTATGCAACTCAACATATTTACCTAATCCACTGTTCACTCAAATCACCAAAGAGAGTACAACATGTTTGGTAGGATTGTAAGCCACTTTTATCCCAGTGCATACTTCCAGGCGTGCTAGTCACATAACCATTTCTATGCACATTTCCCTTAAAGTATCAATAATGAGAACTCGGTGTCCTCTAAAAAGAACAATAATGTCTGGTTCTCCCCAGAACTAAAGCGAGGCAAGGACCATATTCTTTCTTTACCACTTTTCCCATCTTCCTCAGAGCTTTAGATAGGTATGTGGCATATGACAAGGTCTACAAATTCAGCTACTACAGAGTAGGAATTAAAAGGGGTAGCATGGAAGAGAGATTTATCCTGCTTGTAAATGGAAAATACACAAATTCTTCCGAAGGGAGCGGCCGAATTGTCAAGAAATAGGTGAGGCCACAGGAAACTGTCCACGAGAAAGGCAGGAAAAAACACTCCAGAAAAAGACATGGGGTAGGATGGATTTGATACTTGGGAGTTAAAGGGAGAAATGTCAGGTAACTTATCAGATTAGACTTTCTTGGAAATATCAGGAGGTTCTAGCTGAATATTGTTGTATTTTTACAATTGCAAGTGTTCTTCCTTACTCGCAGGGAGATGCCCAATGGTATCAAATCTGCTGGTGACTTTGAGGCAGGAATCAAAACACCTCACAAATGAGAAAGCTTCCAGATTCCTGGAGCTGAAACAGTTACATTTATGCTGAATGACTTAGTATTCAGACCCCTAAGACAATATGTGAAATTGCATAACCTTGCCTGACAAACACTAATTCAGCTGTAGGTTGTCCAAAGAGACAAAGACAAACCAGGGTCTTATGAAAACTGGCTTAAACCAAGATGGAATAAGAATTAAGGTAAAATGGAAGAAATACTGTAGATAATGTCTCTATCGCCTGAAACAAAATTTCACAAGAGGCAGTAGAGGACATCATCCTTAAGCGATGTTAACACTGCATAAATCATGCCATGCTAATAATTACTTTGTTAACTGTTGAGAATGACTGGTTATTTGAACATGTAGGTTTACCTATTAACAAATACTAACCTAAAATCTGATTCTTAAGTATCAGTCATCACTGATAACATCAGCATGTGAGAGAGAGAACAAATGAACAAACAGGCTTTAAAATTTGGACCTGCTTGCTGCTGCCCCAGAGCTCTGGGCAGACCATGTGTCCAGTCAACTGCAGTGTATCACAATTTTTTATTAGATGATGATACAGACTTGTAAAATTTCCAGAACTTTATGCTTGCCAGAAAACTGAGTTTGGATATGGACCGGTACATCTTTGTTTTCCCTTGGCCTGGTGTAGCTCTAGGGGTGAACCTTTTTCCCTCTCCCCAGATGCCCTGAGACATACTTCTTTCACACAAATTCAGTCTGTTAACATGTAAGAAAGCTGAACTTCATGGTCCAAGTGTCTGGTCAGAGCTATTCCTATCTCTGTACAATCCCACATGCCTGCCTTTACACACACACGCACGCACAACCATCCCCATTTGCTGAAGCACTAGACTTTCCCTTTTCTGTGCATTTGCTGGTTGGTGGTTTCTAGGTGCTGGAGCAGATACAGCTGAGATACAGCACAGAGATTTTGCAAAAGTTTCTGTTACAGTTGCACAAGGAATAAACAGAGTTAGACAAGCCAAAAATTTCTGTTTGCGTTTCCCAGCTTTGGAAATTCTTCCTTTTGATCATTGTTTGCTAGGGACTTTGGGGGCCTTTAAAGTCTTCAGGGACCTTCACTGGCATAGCTTTGCCTTCTGCATCTCTTCTTCTCTTGAAAAAGGCTGGCAAGATAAGTTGTCCCTGATAACCAAGGGTCACCGAGGTTTAGTGACCTCCTGCAGACGCCCTTGCGACATCACTGCTTGCAACTGCAGCTGAATGTGGACTGTGGGAGTAATTAAGAGAGCAGAAGAGGGGACTGGGCTTACAACCAAAATGGCACTTGCTGTGTGATGCACAGAGCTCATCATCCCCACAACGCAGCTCACAAGTCGCACCGTCCCCAACAGCCACAAGCGAGAAATCCTTTCTCCGGTGTCCTGGGTTGAGTGAATGGTGGAGTTTTTTGGTGGCAGGGGAGGGGGCTATAGGGGCGGCCCCCTGGGAGAAGCTTCTCGAAGCTCCCCCGGCTCCAAGCCAGCTCCACTTCTGTTTGGGAAATTGAGCCAATCGGCTGCGCCTCTGCGATAATGTATTTAAGAAGGGACGTGGTGAGGAGCAGTGGGACTGGTGAGGAGGAGTTGGGGCAGCTGCATGAACACCAAGGTCAGTGGAGGAACGGAGGAAGAAAGGAGGGGGGAGGTGTGCCGGAGCAGAGACCCCCCTGTATCCTGTGGGGAGACGGCAGGGCGGCCCCCCCTGCCACCCATGGAGATCTATGGTGGAGCAGACACTGATTTACAGCCTGTTGTTCCTGCTCAGCTGATCAAGGTGCTGTGCCCGAAGAAGGCCGGGGTCTCGTGGGAAAAGGCAGCCCCACTGCTGTAATTCAGCACTGGGAGGATTGCAGCATGGGGGGAGTCCCACGCCGGAGCAGCTCGGGAAGGGCTGCAGCCGTGGGAGGGAATCCAGTCGGAGGAAGTTAGTGACCCATGACGGAGCAGTGTGGGGAACGCTGCGGCCCGTGGGAGGAATTCAAGTCAGAGAAAGTTTGTGGAGGTCTGTCTCCTGTGAGAGGGGGACCACGATGGAGCAGGGAGGAACAGGTTTTGGACACTCCCCTCACCGAAGATGAAGGAAGTGGCAGCACTGACTGCACCCCCCATTCCCTGCCCCTGCGCCACTGGGGGAGGAGGTAGAGATATCGGGAGCAGAGCTGAGCCCGGGAAGAAGGGAGGGGTGGGGGGAAGGTGTTCTCAAGATGTGGCAATGCCTCTCACTGTCCTACTCTGTTATGTGTTGTTAGTGTCTGTAATAAATGTATGTTCTTTTTTTAATTCCCCTAACGAGTCTGCCTTTTGCTCGTGATCATAAAAGGGGGATCTTCCCCCATCCCAGTCCTATCTTGAACCCCAAGCCTGGCTCTCTGTCCCTTCTCATTGCCGGAGGGGAAGGGAGAGAGAGCTGCTGCATTGTGGTTGGCTGCCAACCAGGCCCAAACCACAACACCCGGTCCACCGCCGCCGGCACTCGTGCCCGCCGCACGGAAAGCACAACGGCGCAACACCGCGTTCACCTGGTGCGGCCAGCCTCAGCCACCTCAACGCCCATCTTTCTTTTCGGCGTGGTGGGGCAAGGGGGGGGGGGAAGGGAGGTATTTTAACTTCACGTATGACTTCGTGCTTTTTGTCTTTAGCCGGCACGAGCCCCACCACCGGGCAGCCAGCACCACGGCGCCTGCTGCCGAGCTGTCGCGCCCACAGCAGCGGAACTGTTTTCAAGGGAGCCCGTTTCCTCAGTTCGCATCGTTCCTTCAGTTCAAAAACACCGAGTTGAATTTTGGCAAAAGGGGCAAAATTCTCGCCGTTTCGGTGAAGAGCGGGAGGCTGGTTGTCACAAACCGTGAAGTGAAAAACTTGAGGGGAAAAAGGAGCGCACCTCCTTGGGCACATTCCAAATATCTTATTTATATTGCGCCTTTTAAAGTCCACTTCTGTTGTCAGATACAGCCCCGTTCTGTTAGCAGCGGCCAGAAATACACAGTGGCCTAGAGTTCAAAGCAGTAAAAAAATCAATGCACAGATTTCATTTTATCACACATACACGATTGGCTGAACTCGCTTCTACCTAACAGCCTGCAGCACAAGGACAGAATTTGCAAACTAATTTGCATTTATTTTTAGATCAGGTAAGCATTCATGGATCAGGGAGGAAGAAATTGAGCAACGCAGCAAGTGACTTGCATCACACAATTCCACATATTAGGTAGGACAGGAGAAACGGTGACAGCCACTAACGGCGAAGAAGAATCTGAAAGCAAAGTTCTTAATTGTGACAAACATTCAGCAGTTAATTATAATCACCATTTTATTTGTTTACAGCACTCCTGTCCCTAACTTTTACTTCCTCAGCTGATGACCTAACAAGTAAACCAGTTATTTAAGCAAAAAACAGTTTTAACGCTAATGAGCTTTCTTCTACAAGGAAGCAGCTGCAGTGCCCGTGCTGTCACTAAGTTCTCTTGTTTGTCACTGCTCCCCAGTTCACAGGTGACCTAAGTTCTGGCTTGGCTAGCTGCACAGTTGCCAGGGACAGCTTTGGGACCCAGGTGAGAGCAGGAGTGTCAGCGGTGTGACCATCCCTCAGCGGTTCCCAGCGACGGCTGGGCGAGGGAAGGAAAGAAACTTCGGTGCCGTTTGAGCAGCAAGTCCTGAGATCTGGCGGGGAGGGGAGGGGTTTTGGGTGAAATAGAGGGAATTTCCTTATGATTATGAGGTTCTCTGAGGGAGGTATTTTATTCATTTTCCATCTTAAAGGACAGTGACCACAGGGCTGTGAATTACGCTCGCGCTGACATCTAAGCTGGGACTACAGCAGCGTCACTGGTATCAGTGATACCCCAGTAAAGGAAGCGGGGAATTGGTGGCTGTTGAGCGTAGCGTCAGGTCAGCTCGCTATTTGGAGAATTTACTACAGATGTTTCCAGAAGAAGCATGACTCAGATACACGCGATCAAGAGTATCTGCATAGAAATAGGAGGTGGTTATTTATTAGCAGGCGCAGTGCAAACTTTAGAAGCAATGAGCTCCATTGAAAAGGTGCCTCTTCAGGTTTCTGGAGGAAACAATCTTTTCCGACCTCTGCTGTAACATCAAATAAGGGATTACAGTTGTGGTTTCAAAGGAACTAGAAAGAACATTAGAAGAAAACAATTAGTACTTTCTGCAGTTCTTTTTAAACAGAAGATGCCAGGTGTTCTAGATACTAAGAAACTACAGTCTATGTGATCTAGAATGAAACATGGTGTTAAAATACAGAATACTGTAAGTAAACTACAGCAATGCTTATTTAAACACAGAAATTGTCCTGTCTTCGAAGCCTAAATTCTCTGGACACAGACACACTATTTGACTCAAGATATCGTAAAGAAAAAAATGCCTTTTACTGCATAAGCACACTTAATTTTTATGTTAAGACTTATGTAAGTCTGCATGTTTGCTGCTTATGAGATACTGAAATTCTATAGTAAAAGGCTGAAACACAGATTCCCTAAATGTAGATGAATCAAGTAAATCACTTGTGTTGTGGGGGAATTTTTTTTTTGTTTTGTTTTGAGTATGACTGCACATTTGTGCAGGGTTATATCATCTCATCATCTGTAACTTTTTTCTTTAATCTTTTCTTCTGAGGCGTTATACTGCAAATGACGCCTCTTGATCTCCACAGCTGTTGTATAGTCTTCCCCATCTTGACCTGAGGTCTGTTCGCTACCTCTTAGTGAATTTGGCTAGACTAATGCTGTTTTCTGTTCCTGCTAGTACTTTTAGAAATACAATTGATACAGTATTGAAACACTGGTTCTTTATCTGTCTTCAAAAAAGGAGTGAAATGTATTGGCTGTAGCTTCAGAGCAGCCTGCCTCATGGCCCTAACTAGTCTTCCTCTCTTCTTTAATGATGTTAAAAATGGTTATAGTCAGCTGTATGTCTTGCTGCTCTTCTGTAAGTAATATAATCATCTATCTGTTGGGAAAATCATGGAAAATAGAATTATTCATGTAAGGTAGTTCCCAATTTAGAGTTTCAAATAGAAACTACATGCTTGCTTGAATCGCTGCCTTAAATTTAATTTTCATGGAATTAATGTTATGAGGGATCAGCTTTATCTGAGTTTTATTCCTAGAAAACATCTCACATTTCTTTATAGTGAGAATCAGGTCTGAGCTTGTTCTTCCCAGCGGCCACCGTCCGGCTCTGCCAGTGGGCAGAAATGACTTCTGATGGAGTTCATCGCAGACAACCCTTCTTGGGCTCCCAGGTGTGCTGGCTGTGGCTGGGAGAGTTCATTTTCTTCACAGTAGCTAGCACGGGGCTTTGTTTTGGATTTGTACTGGAAACACCGTTGATGATTCAGGGATGTTTTAGTTACTGCTGAGCAGTGCTTACACGGCGCCAAGGCCTTTTCTGCTCCTCACCCCACTCATGGGTGGGCCGGGGGGGGACACAGCCAGGACAGCTGACCCCAAATGAGACCAAAGGGGTATTCCACACCATAGGACGTCATGCTTAGCATATAAAGCTGGGGAAAGAAGAAGGATGGGGAGGGACATTCGGAGTGACGGCGTCTCCCTTCCCAAGGCACCGTTACGTGTGATGGAGCCCGGCTGTCCTGGGGGGGGGCTGAGCCCCCGCCTGCCCGTGGGGAGTGGGGAATGAATCCCTTGCTTTGCTTTTGCGTGTGGCTTCTGCTTTACCTGTTAGACCATCTTTATCTCAACTGATGGGTTTTCTCACTTTTACCCTTCCGATTCCCTGCCCTATCCCACCAGGAGAGAGGAGCGAGCTGCCGCCTGGAGTTAAACCACAACAGCAGTGAAGGCAGATGCAGGGGTTTCCTCATCTCTTCTGGGAGCTCTGCATGTTACCAGAACTATACCAATTTCTTCACAGGAATACCCTTTGGTTACAAATAAAGTTCAGGCTACTGGAGCAGTTAAAAAAAAAAAAAAAAAAAAAAAAAAATAAAATTTGCTTCGTTTTGTTAGTTACATTAAAATCTGTGAAATTTGGCTACTGCTTTCTACAGCTGACATCCTGCAACCTCATTAGGATTTTCTGGTAATAGTTTGTAAGTAAAGATGCTTTTTCACACGCTGCTGCTGTATCTTTCTCTGCCAATGATGACTGCCAGCTACCTTCTTTCTCCTTCATTGCTGACTTTTTGGTCCATGGCCAACAAGTCCTGGTGATACAGTTAGAACAAAACAAAGGTATTTCTGAGGCAGCAATACATTAACAAGTGTTTCAACTACTAACTTCGCTCTTTCTCTTCTGAAACAGCACTAATACGCCATCAGCATTCAGCAGTGATTTCAGCTCTACGTTATTGGAAGCGAAAGAAGCTGAATCATGCTACATGAACAAGCAGATACCCCTCACTTTTACAACACCACTAACTGCTGACAGAAGCTGTGGAATTATCAGAGCCACCAGCCTTGATGTGACAGGAGAAACTGCAGGGGCACAGGCGGTGTCACTCCCTGTAGGTGAAAAACTGGTGGACCTTCATCTTAAATCCACATTGGTCTGATGGGTTAACAGATTGCTGTTTGAAGCCTTGCATTTGTTCCTCTCTCCTGATCTTTTATTGTTCAAGTAAAGGGAGATTTGCTTATTGGCATATCCCAGGCTCTTGAGTTTTATTCTGCTTTTTACATAACAAGTTCTTTGTCCAGAAAGCAAAGAAATGTGATGACTATAGCTTTTGTTCCAAGGTCTGGGCTGAGTTTTGGGCCATTAAGACTCTTTCCAATTGTAAGATCTCGTTCCCTCAGGCTTTTTATGTAATGGGTGATAAAGGAGTTGGAAAGCAAATTTATTGCCTCTTTTTCTTAAAGGCCTTCCTTTTCATCCTTGACAGTGGTAACGGGACCTTTACCGCTGACGCTATTGGGTTTCCTCCTGAGTGTCTTATTCTTTGGTGTCATTAACAAGATAAGTTATCCTTTCCTAAATCGCCTCCTCCTGCTCACTTTCAAGGGTCATGTTTTTGCATGGCTTCAATGTTAATGTGCAGAAAGTTCCCACCGAGCATATGGAAACTCTACAGACCGTCTTGGATTAGGAGTGCACTTACTGGTCATGGATCTTCAGGTATCTTTTCTGTGGGTATCAGATATTACAGACAGCCAAAAACTTCCAGTGAGCCAAAAAGAACTGGAGCCACTTTTATGTCAGGTGATATTCCTCTTCTTTCTTTTTCCCAGACCTCTGTCTCTCTATTTTCATTTTGGAAACCCACCACTGTGCCTGATATTCACGTTCCAAGTGAGGATTATTTCTGATGACTTCACAGTTTCATAATGTCATTGAGCAACAGCTGACATCTCTGCATAGGCTGCAGCAATTTCTATTTCCAGACTGTCTGTCTTCTGCTGGGTTAACAATGATACAGCAAATTTCTAATTCACTACCAACAGCGAATGGAAAAGATCAGTCTTTTAAAAAGACTGGGGAAGGAAAAAAAAAAAAAAAATCAGTTTTCCACTTTCTAAGGACATTGCTACCGACCTATGGCTATGGGGAGCATAATAACTATTCAAGGAGGGAACATATTCAGGGAGATGCCAAATCTGCACCCATTTTCCTATGCAACAGCCTGACAGTGAACAGTGGCCACAGAGACGAAAAGGGAACAGCTATGCTGCAGAAAGATTTCAACCTTTCCGAGTCTAGGATGTAAGTATAAAGCAAATAGATCTGACACTTTATTTGTGGAAGAATGAGTTCTGCCCTGATTAAAAAAAAAAAAAAACCAAAAACAAACAAAGAAGGAGGTCAACAGCCTTTATAAAGAGGATTCACCTCTCTGCGCATACGGCAGTGTCAGAAATGAACCTTTTGCCTCCCCCTCTCGCTGGCTGTCCCTCCTCAGCGCGGTTGAACAGGGAGTAGGGCCAGATGACGGCCCCAGGTCAAAGCAGGTACGACACACCTCATGGCCTGGCCGTTTGCTTTCATCTGCTGTCAGCAGAGTAATTAGACTGTGCTCAATCAGCATTCGGACACTTGCACGTACATGGTGTAGCTAAAGAGAACACAGAAGCCCTCAAGTCAAATAAAACTCCCTTTTCACTCAACCTCAACTCAACCAGATGAAAATGCTTAATCTCTCAGATACAGAAGTAAGCCTCTCATGTTTCAGCATTTGCTCTCCTTACAGGACGCATTGTTCTAGTCACATCATGAAAACATATTTAAATCACATTCTTAATTAACAAGAGCAACACCAATATGGCTTCTTAGTTGCTGCATTTATGCAGAGGCCAACAAATCTAATGCCCACATTTCTAAAATGCCCACATTTCTGAAGGTAACATGTCTTACAAAACTTGTGATAATTTTTTTTTCTTTTAATATCTCATTACTGCATTAGTGGTTGCTTTGCTTTCAGAAGGACCAAAGCAGCCTAATCCAAACAGATGGAAATATACAGACCGAGACTTTCAAAGTGGCTGATGGGAATTAAGCATTTCTCCCCTGGTGCTCTGAGCACAGTCTGGATGCTTCCCTCTCCAGCGTATTTTTGGAACTCTTGTCTTTTACTAAGAATATGCTACAGCAGCAATGTTTAAAAGGATTTTCAAATCACAACACCAGCCTGCTATTTGGAACGCTGGGAGAAGACATAAGCAATGAGAAAATGGGAAGGTATTTAATGTTTTGAGATTGTCCTCATAAGGGTCAATGGCAACAAGAAAGCAAACATTGACATTTAGCTTTGAGTTATCATTAGCATTCAAAACAGAAAAAAATGAACAGATAAGCCGTCCTGTGAACAGCAATAAAAGGGCATTGCCAAACCCTTCCACATTTTGTTTAACGTGTTATCATTGAAAGCACTTCTTTATGAACCTGAATATACATTGTCTTCTCTCGTTATATTTTTCCTCATTCGACTGAACAACCTCCGTCCCCAAGCTCATCCTTCTTCTGTCCTGTCCCCCAACGCCCGCTCATTCTGCTGGAGCAGAAAACGAACACAGCTTCGTTTGTTCACCAGTGCCAGCAGCAGCAGCAATATCAGCCTCGCAGAAACAGCCACCCTGCCTCCACGGCCCTGGGTGAGGGGACACCTCACGTTTTTGGGAATCATGCATCCCAATGAACTGCCGTTCCTCAGAGAGAACAGGGTTCGTGGAGGTCTCAAGTAAGCAATGCTTTTAAAAACAAGAAAAAAAAAAAAAAAAAAAAAAGAGACATTAAAAAAATAGTATTTTAGAACAACGGCATATTCAGGGAGATTACAAAATTTTCAATAAGAAGAGAAAAGCATTCAAAATTAGGGCTTAAACTGCAATAGCAGGTTATCTTGGGTAATCACTGGACAGTATAAGCTGAAGCCAGAGCACCTGCTGTCTTGCAGCTCCACTCATTCCATTTTGTGTATATATGGATCACATATTGGAGATAAATAAATATATATAAAAGAATAGTTGTCTGTACCAAGTTCTGCTTTCCCTCCTTGTTCCCATCACACAGGGAATGGAAACAACTTCCAAGGGTGTAGGCTTCGCTCCTCCGCTGTGCTCCAGGCACACATGCAATAGCGTGACTTTCATTAACAATCTTAAAAACAAGTAGCTCAGCTTTCCTGCTCCTGCTCTTTCCAGAGATTTATTCTTCTGGTAGCCTGGAGCCTTCCCCATTTCCAGCTTAAAAGCACTCGCTGTCTGTTTACAGTCAGCTGTTGATACCCAGTTTGCTCTGCTTTGCAGGTAGGCTAACATCTTCCCTTAGCTACTTACAGAAAACAACCTTATTCATGCTCTACCTGTCTTTGCTGGGATAAAGAAATCAAACTCTCCCAGTCTCTTCTTCTCAGACAGGATGATAAAAAAATAATGGAGAAACTAATAGCTGGGGTTTCTTTTGCCTAGTCTTCTGAACAAGCTAGAATTGACCTTTCTTAAGTATGTATGGCCAAAACTGTGCAAAGTATCCCAGGTGAAATCTCACCTGAGGCATGTATTATTTCTACTGGGAGACAGGTCATCAGATAAATCCTCCAAGACCTCCTATGTCATCTTCATGTATTTCATATTATTCTTTCCACCCCCTGCCAGTAAACAGGAACCCTTTGTGGTAATACCTGAGGCAGCTTGGAGTGCCTAGGTAGGGAAACACCCATTTGCATTCGTTAGCAGACAACCCTGCTTTGGTAAACTTAGAGATTTGCATCTGAACTCTTGAGAGTGCTACCCAAGTCAAAAACTACCTGCAACTAAAACTGTTATTTCAGTAACTTGTTTATTCAGAATACTTTCTCCTAGTTGCACGATTTGATTCTTTCCGTTATACAGCCAGCTTGTTGCTTCCTTATTCTTCTCCAAGCTTCTGCTCTATTTTTTTCTTCATTATCAACCTCTGTATAAATGTTATCTGCAATTGCTATAAGGTGGGGAGATTTTCAGAAAGAATCTTCAGATCATTGCTGGCTCAGCACCAGTTTAATTTAGAACGTGTGATGGGTCTGACTCACACAGTGCTATTCATGCCATCCATCCCTGATCCGAAACAAACCTAGTAGTTTAGTTAGTTATGACCCAGAAGTGTTTGAAGCCAAATTATATATAGCATTTAAAAAATATTTATAATATTAAGAATGGTTATAAACATCTCCAAAGTCCCTCAAGTGATGCACAGGTTCACAATGGACACCTTTCTGTCTGAAGCCTGCACTGAACAACTACTTCACAACCTGGACCTCTCCACACAACGCATTCATGCCCAGGTACAAATGACTGAGCTTGACATGTTTCTCCCAGGTTCCCTTAAAGGATTGCCTTTGAAAGAACACACCAAGGAGCAGAAGCACCCTCTGATTCAAAAGAGGCTTTGCTGAGATTAGATTCTCTGAGCACACCAACATCGTTATCTCTGACCTTGCAGGTAAGAAAACATCACTGGTCAGCTACAGCGAGACCTATATGGCAGGATCAACAGGCATGTGAGGAATGTAGGCAATGTTATTCTCGTCTGTGATCCCAAAATTGGCTTTAAGACTTAGTGGGAGAATAATCACCCTGACCTTCATTTGCCACATCTTGAAAAAAACCCACCAGTGAGGGCAGGAGGCATTTACCACGTGCCATCAGCCGCCAGCATCCAGGGAGAAAAATTTCCCTGCTGCTCCTGCACAGCATCGTGCTGGACAGGGATTCAAAACAACGCCGCTCGGGTGAGAGCGAGAGGGAGCCCCGGGTCACCGGCAGTTTCAGAGCACCCACAGCCACGTCCCGCCAGCACTGCGACATGCCAGCCCCCCGAGAAAAAGTCTCTCTGAACCAGACTGACCCGGAGCCGGCCCGGACCCGGTGGGATGCGAAAGGAGAAATACAGATAGCCGGGCAGCACATTCCCTGCTGCTGCAACCGTATGGCTGGAGGAAGAAGAAGAGGCAAGCACGGTCCCTTTGCTAGATAAAGTCTTGCAGCTTTACGAAGCTCGCATTCTTCATATGAGATAAACACCTGTGCATGAGCTTAACTCGGGCCTCAATTTAAAGCCCACAAACATCAAAAAGATTGCGAGTCAAGCATTTCTCTTGCTGAACAGCACCTCTCGTTTGCAAGGAAGAAATCTGCCGCGGTGGGCACCTTGCTGTCATGATTACGGTGGGCTGCTTGCCTGCAAACAGCAACGGGATGTGCTCTGGAAGGCAGCCCCTCGGCGGGCACAGAAGAGGGAAAGCGGAGAGGACAGAAGGGAAGTAGGTGTTTGAAGATTACAGACTACTCCCAAGAAAAAAAAAAGGAGAGCAAATGGGTGGCAGGTTGACAAGGAGGAGACAGGGGACGGGGGTTGGGAGCTGCCCAGGGACACAAACCACAGCAGCATAGGGGAGGCCCCAACCCAGGGCTGAAATCAAAAAATACCCAGTTTTAAATAAATATGTATAAACAAAGAGCCAAAAAAAGACGGTAAAAGATGAGATTTATGATGCTCAATCTTTTTGGGTTCAGCTTGGCAGGCTGCAGACGTCAGACTGTTGGTTATGGTGCTGCATCAGTGCACTGCCATGCAGGGATTCAGTGGAAGGGAAAAAAAGGATTGAATTGTGCACAGCTCCCTGTTTTTCTACCCTGTTTCTCTCTTGCTCAATGGGATGTTTTCTTTCTTTCACAAAGGAATCACAAAACAAAGGGATATACACAGAAGATTTGAGGTTATAGAATCTTATCTGGCCAAAACAGAAAAAAAAGTGTAGAGGTATTTGATGCTAAATGTCATGAGACTACAGAGGCACTGTTCTTTACAGAGAGCAAATGAGAGACACTCATGCTTGTAGTTGCCTTTGAAACCAACTCCCAGAAGTTGCAATAATAACCTCTTGCAAAACAGCTACTAATCCTTTCTTGTAACTGTTCTGAGCTGTCTGTGCATCCCTCACCCCTACACAGCGTCAACAGCAAAGTGAAAGAGCACTTACAGTCCCTAATGCTGTAAGCGTGTTAAGAGTGAAGAAAAAAAAAAAAAAAAAAAACATAAATTCAAATATCCTTTCTTCTTCTGGCTTTAGACATAATCACTTCCCTGTCTGGCCAATTTGCTTATTTCTTGCCATAACACTCCATATTCAGAGTTCTCAAGGGATAAGGCAAACTCATCTAGAAAACACTGTATTCATATCTAATGGTTTCAGGTGCTGCCACTATTCTTATCTGGTCTTGAAAAAAGGTCAAGGATATTAGTGAGTCATGTTTTTTCCTCCATTTATTTCTACAGTTCAGCACAGGTTATCCTTTATCGCCAGCTGGACGAGTATTGCTTTAACATTCTTCTCGGTGCTGGTCATAGAGAACCTGATTGCCTTCTCGTTAGGCTAAATTTACACTGGCATGCCTCCTTTGTCTACTTTAGACTTCCAGAGGGACAAGGGAGAAAAAAAATATCTAGTTCATTATTCAGCAAGATATCAGTGATGAAATTACGGCCCTGCAGCCACTCTATCTGTAAGCATCTCAGCCTTTCTTGTGCAGTGAAAAGCCTTCATGACCTGTGACAGGCATTTGCTGGACACTGGGACGTCTGACATGCGCTGATACTTCCAAAGCCAAAGTTGTCAGGCTTCTCCCTTTCAGGCAGCTTCCTTCTTGATCTAAACCCCTCTCTCTTACCACTCATTTCCCCTTTCGAATCACTGATGCACACAGAATAAAACAGACTCCATGTCTGCCAATTACTGCAAGCACGACCGAACCTTTGCAGCTCAAGTCACAAATATGCAACTTCACATGAGGTTTCCTTGACGAAGTCCCGAGGCAGTGATTGTGCCTTTGCTAGCTATTTTCTCCTTAGTGATGCAACCACCCACAATGCGGTAGGAGCTTGCAGCTGACGAGATAGGCATGCCATGATTTGGAAAAGCTAGCCCACAACCATACTGGCCTTTTACGGACAGCGATTCAAAGCCCACCAATAGGTCTAGCCTACAATAAGAAAATGTCAAGCAGGCTACCAGCTGTGATTTCTCATAGATTTATTAAAGAGAGAAATGTTGACCTCTGCACAGTATTAGCAGGAAAAAGCACGCTACTTATATATTAGATCCAGAAGACATTGCTGACAAAAGCTCTTCCTAAGACTATTACAATGCTGGAGCATGTCCTAACCAGTAGACCGTTGACTGCATCTCAGAAAGCTCATATAAGAACAAGACGGTGAATGCTGAAAGGTCGTCATGCTTTCATGCTTTGAAATAAAACACTCTGAAGCAAAATGACTGCACACGAGTATATAAAGAACAGTGGTGCAGTGATCAGGAGTGCTCTCAAGGTCACGTTTTGAAAAGATGAAACCCATGTACAAAACCATTGATTCAAAAATTAAACCGCATTTGCACACGCAACCACCACAATAGCGCGGAACCAGAGGCGGCTCAAACTATAAGGGACCCATCAGGTGCATGTGCAACTACCTAAGCAGTTCCATCCACAGCTCTTGTCCTTATTTCCTTAACCATTTTGCTTTGTCTATAAGCCAGTAAGTAATCAAGGCAGTACTTTAGCACCACTCAGTGTATAATTCTCCTATACAGGCAGTCTCCTGCTCACTACACACTATGTACATGTGCCTGTGTATGGGTGCACCTTTTATATTAGAGAAGTGCTTGAAAACCTTATTTACCTCTGGCAAACAGAAAGCTTTTTGTGGATGACTACCTTCGGCGTCTTAAGGATCCGTAAAATGTTTTGCGGTTTGGACTTCCTTTCTCTTTTAAAGCAAATTCTTAAGATAGATCGAGAAATCGTTACGCCCCAGCATAAACGCAGGGAAAGCTGACAGTGCTGTCATACTAAATTTGGAGGCCCACACTTCCAGTTGTTTTGTACTGCTGAAGCGCAGAGAAAAATGACCAGAGATGTCCCTGTGACTGTATAAAACCAAGGACAGCTGGGGTTATTTTGACAGGCTTCAAAAAACTACCAGCAAGAGAGGGCAAAAGCTGTATTTTAATGAAGAGCATGATCTAAACACTTAGATCATAAAATTTATTCCCCACCAGCACAGGCTGCGCAAATGGGGAAAACCAGCCACCTTTCAAAGTGCATCTCCCAGTATGTTCACTTCTGCTGGGCCGGTTTGAACCCACCTCTTCAGCCGGCCTCCTGGGCTCGGCGGGTTGCAAATAATACCGACACTCAAAAGTCATCTCCAGAATGCCACGGTGGGGGAGGGAGCAGGAAGGACTGATGGAGTAAGTTACCAAAGCCAATAGCAGGGCAAACGCAAAATGAACGGGCTCCCTGGTAGCAATTCGAGTGAGGAGCTGCGCTGCAGGCTCCAGCCTGGTGGCAAAGCCACACGGATGTCTGCGTAAATAAACCCACTTCAGCACCCACAGGGCAACCAAGCGAAGCGAAGGACCCGAAAAGATAACAAGGGAGCAGGGCTGGGCGTGCACTCCATGGTACCTGAAACGTCCCCTGTGCTTGCCGAGTCTTGTCCAACAGCAGCTATACATTAAAAAAACTCAGCAAGCCTCCAGTTTAAAAGCAGAGTAAAGATCTCCCGTACTTCCACAGTGAGGACATCTCAACACTCCACTCATGCTGGGACGGTCCCCATATTTTGTTAAGCACATTTGTTTGGACTTTTTTCCCCTTCAGCTCTGCCAGGGAGACCCCGGCAAAGGGTAGCCACTTCCACTGCACGCTTCCCAAAGGAGCAAGACAGGGGGTTCACAGTCAGTACTTTGCTAGGTAGGTAACTCTGGTTTCTCTCCCTAGCAAGTGCTCGCTGCGTGCTGACTCTGGGAGGTGTCGCATGAAAAACAGAGTGCTGTAAGAAAACTGTACCACGATCACTAATCATTAATAACAGAAATTCTGCACCTCCGAGTTGCAGTTTTTGTATATTTTACTTTAGTGTGTACGATTTAATAGGAGGAGGATGTGCCAATGGCCCATAACTGCATTACCCTTCTAGATTGCATGGGGGGTCTTTGAGGAGTATGTAGTTCCCAAGCTCTTGCCTCCCTCACCAGAAGACGTGGTCTCAGGTTTGACCCACCACGTACGGCACTTTACCGTGATCACAACGCCCTTTGCTTTTGATGACTCACTGAATTTAAGCTTACATAAAATGCCACCACCACCACCACCTAATGCCATCTAAAGCACTGCAGGAAGAAGTAACGTTGAGAGGGAATAACTGCTTCTCACTTGACAAATCATCAGGAATCCTTTTCGGACTAAACTGTGTTTAACTACCCCAATCTCCCTCATGGCTCCTGGCCACATTCTCCTCCACGGCACCGACTTAGCTAACCCCGCTGTTTCCTCTCCTTCATGACCATACTGCTGCTCATACAACTGCAGACGGTTGTCAAATTCCCTTTTTTGTCCAAGCTATAAATGCTTCATTTCTATAATCTTTCCTCTTACATAACTGACATTTTTTTTCCCCCTCTCACCAGAACCAAACATGTGAAGTACCTTCCTGCCCTGTAATGCTGCTAACCATTCGTTTTCTTTTCAAATGGGCTAAATGCTTTTTAATTGGTAAAATGCTGACAGAGGAAATGTTAACGATGGACTTGTGCAAGAGTCTGTCTTTCCTCTGCAGGACGGCAGATTTGAGATCAAAGGCTGCCAAGTCCTTGGAGCACATTGGTATGCTGTGGCAAGGAAAGCCTTTGCAGCGAGGAGGGAGCTGCTGGAGGTGGATCAGAGATACCTCACCTTAGCTGGCCGCGGCTGCAGGAACAGCAGCTGCCACTTGCTGACAGAGAGGTTATAAAAATAAGATACTGGTCACGGATAGGCAGCAAAATGAAGGAGGGGTAACACAGTGTGAGTAAGAAGCAAACAGGAAAAAGAGCCCAGTGAAATATAAACATAAATCCTCTATTTTCATGGAAATAGATGTCATCATTAAAAAAACAGGGGAAGAACAGCGGGCGCCGTGCAGTTTCACCCCTTATACCTACACACGCTGCCCACCTGACGTGATGGAGGAAAAAAATCAGTCCCATCTGGCACGTGTCAACGCTTTCTTCGGCCAGAGCAGGTGAAAGCCGTGCTGCCACACAGGTCGAAGGCCAGCACATGAAAGCTCAGGTGTGGCCTGCATCTGACTTAATTCACTAATTTAGGTACAAAACAGAGGTAAGCAGGCTAGAAGACCGATCATCTCCTGGCCAAAAGCCTTTCAAATCTGCTTGTCAGCAAACGTACTAGCATGTGCTTCGGTGCAGTGAGCTCTCAGCCCCACAGAGCCCTGTACCTTAGGGAATATTTACAAGGAGTCAGAGACAAATAACTGATAAAAACGTACACAAAAATATGCTCTCCAGCTTGTGCGGATGTGAATTTTCCCTGGAAGATTTTCTGGGCTCTGAAAATCGAAAAAGGTTGGAAACAACTGTCTTAACGATCCAACGGCAAGGCAAAAAACCTATGTGAAGCAAATCACTTGAAAATAAGTTGCATTTTGCAGTTTATTCACTTCCCATACTAAAAGCTGAACTTTGGATGAACCACTACATCAGTAAAGCAAACTGGGCACGCTGGGCAACAGTGACCACCCTTTCTCCAACAGCAACACTCCTGCCAAATCAGAAACAGTGAATTTTTTGCACTATCTTGGGGAAAATAATTAAGTTGGCACTTGAGATTTCATGCCGTTGTAGCACTTAGTTTCTAACAAGCTGCTCTTAACTCTCCACTATTTTTCCTTTGTCCTTTTCTAGAATGCTCTTGAAAAGGCTACAGAAATCAGTTGTGGTTTTGCAAATAACAATGCTGTACTTCAGCTGTCTTTGGAACCAAATGCATTTTTACACCTGGAATTATTCTTAGTTGACGTTTCATGCAGGTACTTTTATTCCGCACTACATCAGAAAGGAACTAATCAAGAAAAACCGCATGTGCAGACAAACTCTAAAGTAAGATAGCAAAGTTCTGTGGAAAATCTGAAAGAGAAGCGATACCATAGAGGAGACAGAAGATGGGAGAACTGCAGAGCTTTGCTGTTTCAGACACTGAAGTTCATGGGTCATTTAGGTCTCTTGTTCTTATGGCGGTTCTTTTCTAATTCTCCGGCTAACAGTTACCTGAAAAGGCAGCAGCGCTGTCTAAAACCGTAGCTACAGTAATATCATGTATGTAGAAAATCAAGCGAGCAGAAGGAAACGTAATCGGATGATCTAGCTGCATATTAACACTCCTCTTTCCCTCTCCCCCAAAACCACAGACTTCCAAGTACAAATAGGATGAGGTACCAATATCTACTTAAGTTAGCTTGTTAAAATCTAAGGTCATTACCAATTTTCCATAATTTGTTTTAAGAAACACATGTTCTGATATGCCATTTAAACTGGTATTGAGCTCAGCAGTAATATCCATGTTATTTAAAAACATCACAGATTTCTGAAAGTAGCTACAAAGCAAAATCTGTTTGGAATTGCTCAGTTTTATGCACGGAGGTTTCTGCATGAGCTGGCAGATATATTTAAATTTGCTATTTATACAGCAACTTACATCCATGTTTTACAAACATGAAGGAATAAACTTTGTAACTGCCTCGTGAAACACATCCCTATTTTATAACTGACAAAACTCACACAAAGGGAGAGATAAATGTCTTGTCTAGGACCAAGATAGGAAGACAATTAATAGATAGAATCTGCAGTTTCAGAGCTGGAGCCTTGCGTATATGCCTTCTTTGCATATAAAAAGTCACTTATCTTCAAACAGTCGCAGGATTGGCCGTGTCATATAAGCCTTTGTATACAACCAAGTTCTCCATGCAGCAGCACAATGAGTGAAGATTAAAAAAGAAATCAGTTCAGACCAAATCAAATGCGAAGAGAAATCAGCTTTCTTGGTTTGGTGAAAATGCAACCAAACGAAATGAACAAGAAAACCCCCGAAACAAATCAAATGGTCAGTCCAACTCAAAACCAAAAGTTTTGCTTTGGGGATTTCTCTCCATGACACAGAATATGGTGGTTCAAACCCCCTTCCAAATTTCAGTTTTGAATTCGTATTTTAAAATGAGGCTCAGGGTATTTTAATTTTTCCTTGGTGATGCTGTCTTAGTCTACTAGATTTTCACTGGTGTCGGGAGGAGAATCCTGTCCCCCTATCTCTGAGATAAGCACCAGAAGTATTCAGCTACGCCATGACCCTTTTTCAGTGACTATCCAGTGATACTATGACTGGAGTATCTCCAGAGAGGGCCCTTTACCCTGGAGACTGGGACTTGGACTGCTTGGAAAGTGGTAAATGCATCTGGTCTACCACCCCATCGGTTACTCTTCTGGTATGGACAATCGTTTCTACCCCACAAACTTAGAATTTTTATTTTCCAGCGGCCTGGTGGGCAAATAGCTCTCAGCTCACAGTTTTGAGATTAATTAAACCACTTCAAAAATAACCAAGTGGCTGGTTAGCGCTGTGTGGGATTGTTTCTCCCTCCTTCTGTGCCTTCCTGGAAACAGGGTGTCTCTGAAGCTATATAGCTAGCCATCTACTTCAGACGTGCGTAATGGGCATCATCAAGTACAAAACCTGCCAGTTCTTAATAGTGAATCATAAGAAAGTCCAGAGAAGTCCTCAGAGATGACACAGCCACGGCGGGTGGGAGGCAACAGGGGTGGGAAGTGGGGAACTGGAGGGTTTTGTGAAGGGAGGAGAGGGTAGGATGAAAAAAAGGGAAGCTACTGACAAATGAGGCACAGCACAGATCCTAGCTCCACGTTATATACTTTACACTCTGGCAACATGGAGCACTGCAGGGAGATGGGCTCCGCATTTGTAGGTTCATTCTCAGAATTCCTACTATCATCTGAAATCTTCAGCGGTGATAGCCCCACTGCTCTTCATAACCTGTTTGTTTTGTACCTTGTGTGCTATGAAATGCAAAATGTGTATTGGTTTAGCTGCAGGGAGCATGTGTCTTTGTTACCTTTAAGAACATTAACACATTGCTGAGATCTGGCTTTTATCTGCAAATGTTTTATGAGATCTTTGACTTCTTCCCAGATCTCAGCGTGCACTGCTTGCTGTGAAACTCCAGCAAACGCTCTGCAGGACTGGCGAATGCAATGCCTGGTACCTAATGCCCGCTGCGACTAACGTAGACGTATACGCCTAATTAATCTCTCATGTAGTCTCAAAAATTGTCTGTGTGGTCCACAGACCACTTAGCACTGGCTTGAAAAGCCCCAGTGCTTGGCAGACACTTCTGAGGAGCTAAGGCTGTATGTAGGGCTCAGGCGGGTGTGTGAAGGGAAGCAAAGCTGCATTGCTTAGAAGAAGAATGTCCCTCGAGTCACTACTGAAATACAAATCCTGAAAATTACTACCTCAGGTGTGTGTGGTTCAGCTTTTCATCCTTCATATAAGGTCTCACTTGGATTTTCTCACTCTGAACAAGGGAATTAGATGTATTTCACAGATCTTGCTTAGCTGCTTCCCTGACTATTTGGCTTGTGAATCCTGCAGGAGAATTGAATTTCTTCAAAATATTATCATGGATAATTAAAAAAAAATTTTTTTTTAAATTCTGTTGATAGTATACTCTGTAGATGTTTGCTTCTTAAACACAATTTCATCTAAATTTAATTTAAAATGCCGTGTAGTTCACATTACTTTAAAACAAATAGTGCATTTCCATCAGTATACCCTACTAACAGTGTGGTTGTGGTAATAACATACAGTCATGGTCTACACCAATCATAAGACCTTGTTCGCTTTCTTGTTTAAAGTCCTACATAATTTAAAGGTGTCTCTGACCTCTCACAAAAGCAATAACAAGAGTACTTTGCACTCATACAGCACCTTTCATCTCGGAGAGCTTCTGACACATGAATTTTCATTGCATCCCTGCGACGCACAGGTAGGTGCCTAGGCACACTTGAAAGGCAGGGGAAATGTGCCACGGGAAGGTTACACAACTTGGCTCAAATCCCCCATGAACAGCTGGGTACGTGAACTCTCCTGTTGCTTGTCCTGGACTTCCAGAGAATAACACTTACCCCCAAAATGAGCTTCATGAAGTATTAATCAAAATGTTTAACCACCTACAAAGTTTGCAAACGGCATGGGCAGACGATAAACTCCCTAATTCTTTTTGATGCGCTGTTCACGACACTTGTTCTCATTTTCTGGCAACACTTCTTTTCTTATGGAAAAACCCTCAAAAAACATTCAAATACAAGACAAAAAAAAAAAAAAAACCAAAAAAACAAAAAACAACAGTTTGCTTTTCAAGCCAGTATTGCAAAATAATTTAGATTCCAAAACATTTAGCACTTCCTTTATGGCTCATCTGTTTGATCCCAACCACTACACTGGGTACAGCGTACGGTAATTTCTCTGCGGGACCAGAGCACCCCAGTGACCTCAGGAGAAAGCGGCAGCAAGATGCTACTTGCTCAGTTTTCATTTCCAAGGACCCACAGGTACTAAACAACATTATGCCAACATACCTAACAGTTATGTTGGTAAATAAAACTGTCCAACCAACAGCTAGTGACAGCAATTGAAACTAATGGTTCAGGGGCTGGCTACATGTTAGCTAGAAAAGGAAAAAAAAAAAAAAAAACAAACACCTCCTACTGTTCCTGTTGATAATTAAGGGACTATTACAGACAGGCCCCCGGTTCAAAATACTGCTCTCTGCCTGGCCTTTGCCACAACCACGAGCAACAGAGAGAGTTACCAGCCACATCTGCAAATTGTATTTCACGCTTCCTAGGGCCGATTCTGCACTTCTGAGGAAGTCAGTGAATTAACGCACACCTCAGTTTTCCTCCTTTATAATAATGCTAATGCAAATGTACACATACATGACAAATCAGGCCACCACAATATATGTGAGTGGCTCTGAAACTGTGCGAAAAGGAAAACTGATGTGGGTGGTGACAGATTTTTGAGCGCACAGGGTAACGGTGGTATTATTTGCTGGTTGGGTTGTTTGAGGTTGTGTTGTGCTCCAACACATGGGAGCAGTTTATTTATGTATTTCCAAGCAAGTACATCCAACAACGTTTTTCACAGAAGCCGGGATTTTTAATGCAAACTCTGCTCTCCAACAGCTGAGCTCTAAATAAAACATTATCATGAATCTCGGGATAAGACGTCGAGAGCCGAATGCTCTCACCAGCAGAATGAAAGAGAGAATCTCTTCTGATAGTATGCGTTAAGCTCTTAGCATGAAATGCTCTGTTGTGTGTATTTGTGTGTGTGTGCGTGTACCTAGAGAAAAATAAATACATAAATAATACATGTGTGTGAGCACACACACACACACTCACTGACACAGACACATATTTGTGTGGAGAAGGAACATCCAGCCAAAATATTTGGGACTATTTTCCTGAAGGCCTTATGCTAAGAAGAAAGCTATGTAGTATTTTATTTCCTAAAAGCTATGTAGTACTGTAAATAAATTGTAAGAGAAATGGGCTGCAGAAGGAAATAACGCGCATAGGTTAGAAATTATTTCTTTCTCTAATCTTCTGGTAATTTACCTGGTCATGCATCAGGGCTATCTTTTTCAGCGGGGGGAAAAAAAAATCAGATGCTTGTCTAAGAACATTTTATGAGGTGAACAGATGAAGTTGGCTCACTAGATTGGAGTAACTCTGTAATACAGCCTTGTCCTAAAGCATTATTGGATGGGTCCATGGGTCAACGGGAGGCTACAGCGGTTCTGGAAGTCACTGCAGGAACCGAGCTTGTTAGTTCTTATGAGCACTGCTCCAGCATTTTTTAATTCCTGCAAAGCAAACGGACTTTCCATAGCAAACATCTCATATCGGGTAATGGTGGTGACAGTCACAGACTGTGTTCTGCAAATATTCTCTAGCCTTACCGTAAATTTCCCTTAAAGTATCAAGAAATCTAGAGACAGCCATGTACCGAGGATCTAGCAATTTCCTAGTGATGTTTGCTATTGAATAAAACTATTCAACACCCAGAAAAGCCTCTCAAGATAAAAAAAAATAAAATAAGCTGTGAGATTCTCTTTGTTTCTCACTTTTCAATCTCAGGTACCTAACAGTACTAGGTTTTGTTAAAAAGACTCTGCTTTGAACGTTCTCCTTCCAAATACTCTCCCAGCTTGAGAGAGCAGCGTATGAACACAACACACCAAAAGGGTTTATGACTTACAGCATTTCTTAAACACCTCTTCTTCCCTGGACAGGCAAGGTTCATTCCCTCCCTAATTGTTTACAGTCATCTCTTACTTCTGACCTAGAGTTCTCCTGTCTCTTTTACAGTATTGTCCAGAGCAGATAAAATTACTTCATGCAAATTTTACTTCTCTTATCATTCTTAGAAATCTTTTTTATCTGCAGCATACATTCACAGAAGGAGGTATGGCAGCCTTTTCAGAGCTATCTGTTGGCACACCCATTATTCTACGTCGCTTCCATTCAGCCCTGTCATTAAAATTATTACAATTTTGGAGATCAGAAAGGCAACCGGCTCAGCAAGTCAGTATATTTTCAGCCACACAAGTCCAACAGTAATGTCCTACAAGTGTAAAAAATAACTTCATGTAATATGTACAGGAAAATAAAATCCTTGTCCTTTTGTCTGTAAGAGGATCTCTTCAGACCTGGAGTAACTTTGTCCCTAACTCAGTCTCCTGATTTCCAGGTAGGTGAGTCTCCCACTAGGCTGGCACAAAAAGTATCTCTCCAATTCCCCCCACTCCTGAGCTGGGGTTATCTACCGGAGTCCCTCTGCTTGCTAGATTTCTCCCTTTTCAACGAAGCACTTCCCCAGGCCACCACCTGAGACAGGGGATGACCCCCAACACTCCTGGAGGGCCAATCCTATGATCTGGCTATTAAATAAAACATATTTTCTGAGATATTTTGATCCTAACGCTGTCAAAGTTGGGTAGCTAAGTGCTTACATGTGTCATCCACATGGTAACATCCCTCCCGTGTCACTGGTACCCGGCCAGACAGAAGGCCCCTCACTTATAAAATTGTGATCTCTTGCTTGCTGATTTTTGAAATCCTGGTGCCGAGCACACTGAAGCCAAGGGGATGATATTTATGGGCTGACACGGCTTTTGAATCAAGCTGACCTTGTATGAAGCAAACTGTACACAGGCACCTGTCATACTCAGTTTGCTGAGTGAACTGCTTTCAATTTAACTTCTGCTGTATGTAATTAATGTGGCACAGTTACTAGCATTCAAATCACCTTTTACCTCGTAATTTCTATCTTTAGCTTTTCCTTTTTCCCCACCCAAGTGTGATTTGTAGAAGACTTAGTAGGAAAGTATGTAGTTGTTAGCCAAGGATGGAATTGAAATTTTTTAGTATTGTGGCTTATTTGAATGTAAAGGACTAGTAAGCAAAATGAGATTAACGCAACCATGACAAACATACGATTAGCGTTGGCTATTTTTTCCCACTGTAACATTTTTCCTTTCATTTTCTTCTTTACAAACGGGTGAAAGTGCCCACTAATTTTCTGGTATCTTTGCTTATCCTGCTTCGAAAACAAGAGCTTCTCGGCAAAACCGAGTGACTTGCGACACGGATAAAAGCTACCTGAGATGCAGTATTTACTGTGGCTGCCCGGCTTGACAATTTGTGAGTAAGTGTATCCTGTCTGACCAAAAATGTAATGATAGGTCCCATACAGTGCAGCCTGAGACAAGACCAGGGCCTTACCTGTCATAAATACCGAAACGCGGGAGCAGCGAGTTCCCCACACCACAGTGCCACGGCAAACAGGGACCCAGCCCGGGAAAAAGGAAGGAGTGGGTACATCGAGAGCAAAACATGTTCTCCGCGCAAACGCTACAAGCGGGGATTTGGAGGATGAAGAGGGAGAGCTGCGTGTAAGGGAGGCTGGCGGCGAGTCTGGGGGGGGACGGGGACACCCGAGTGTCGTAGTGCCCGGGACGGGGGCACAGCCACCGCATTTCAGCTGGGTTGAAGCGCCCGGGTCTGTCCAAGGCTGAAGTACGGTGGCAGCAGCTCCTTCCCCCCCGCTGCGCCCCGATTCTCTGCCCCGCGCCCGTCACCGCGGCCTCCCGGCTCACAAAAGACGGTGGGAGGGGAGGGGCGGCAGCCGGCGCCTCACCTGCCCGCAGCGCCCCCGGGAAGCCGCCCCATTCCCCGCGGGGGGTGCGGAGCGGCTCTCCCCCCCCCTCCTCCCCCTCCTTTCTCCGGGGTGCGGCGGAGGGGCCGCGCCGCTGCGGCAGCATCAGCGGCGGGGCCGCGGGGACCCTCGGCAGCCGGGCCCCGCTCCGGCACGCCGGGCCCGCGGCGCTGAGCCCGCCGCCGCGCCCGCGCCGCTGCACCTGAGGGGCCGTGTCAGCGCGGGGAATGAACCAAAACCAACCGCGGCGAGAACGCATTATGTAATTGCGGATTATATAAACCCGAGATACAAGACCGGGGGGTGGGGGGGGGGGGGGGGACCCCGAAATAAAACAACCCGGCCCCAAACCCGCCGTCCTTCCCCGTGAGGCGAGCGGGGGCGCGGAGCCGGCCCCGGCTCTCGGGGCGCGCGCGGCGGCACCGGTCGCCCGCCCGCCCGCCGAACCCAACGGCGCAGCGGCCGCGCTCCCGCCCGCCGCGATGCGCCGGGGGAGGACGGCGGGGCCCGGCCCGGCCCGGCCCGGCCCGGCCCGCCTCGCCTTCCTTCCCCCGCGGAGGCGCCGAGCCCCGCCGTGGCCCCCGCGGGAGGGAAGGAGGGCGGGCGGGTGTGGGTCGCCCCCGGGGGAGGTGCTGCCGCCTTACCTGCTCCCCGAAGTCGATGGCGATGTTGGTGATGCCGAGAGGGACCAGGAACCGGATCAGGGGCCAGTAGTTAGTGAGCGCTGGAAATTTCACCATAGTCCCAGCTGCGCGGTGACCCCCAGCGCATCTGCCGCGGCAGGAGACGGCGCGGGAGGACGGCGGCGGCGGAGGGGGGGGGGGGGGGGGTAAAGGATGAAAGGGCAAAGGAGGAGGGTGCGTGCGTGTGTGATAGCGGGAGGGTTGTGGGGGGATAAGGGCGAGGGAGAGGAGCAGCAGAGTCCCCTAAAAATGAAGCAGCCGGGGAGCGGGCGCGGGGCCGGTCCGTCCCCGCCCGGCGCGGCTCTGTGGCGGGTGCTGGCTGGGCGCGCTGTGCTGCCGCCTTAGCAGGAGACCCGAGAGATCAAGTCCATCCCCGCCGCCCTCCTCCCACACAACAATGATCCGCCGCCGCCGCCGCCGCCGGAAAAAAAAAGAGGAGGGACACCGCCGGCAGCCACTCGTACGGGCAGCGCTGCCATCCTCGGGGCGCGGGGGCCAGGGGAAGGGCCGGGCCGGGCCGCGGCCTCCCCCCCACACACACACCCCCCCCCCCCCCGCCCTCCCCTCCTGACGCTCGCCGGCGGCGGGGCGACAGCGCGCTGGAAAACGCCGCCCTCCTCCTCTTCCTCCTCCTCCTCCTCCTCCTCCTCCTCCTCCTCCTCCTCCTCCTCCTCCTCCTCCTCCTCCTGCTGCTGCTGCTGCTCCCCGCCGCGGGGCCGGTGCAGGCCGCGGGGCCGGCGGGGCCCGGCCCGGGCCGCCGGAGCACGTGGGTTTGACACACGCTCGGCAGCCGGGGCGGCGGCGGGGGAAAGAGCGGCACCGAGCGGCACCGAGCGGGACCCGCCGGGCACCTGTCTGACATCCCCCCCCACACACACGCCACGCCACGCCACGCCACGGGGTCCCGCTAGCCGCCGTGGGGGGGGGGGTGCGTGACCCAGGCGCGCCGTGGGCCGTTCCTGGCGGGGCGGGCCTCGGGCCCCCCGTGGAGGGGCGAAGTGTGGGTGCGTGGGTGTGTGGGTGTGGGTGTGTGTGGGTGCGTGTTTAAGCGAGGTGCCCGACACACGGCTTTTCTTCCGGTCAAACGCCTGAAATAAACGAGCCGTGGGCGCTCGCCAGTCCAGCGTCTTCATTTTTCAAAATGCGTCCCCCCGAGGATTGCCCCAAGGCAGCTCGCAGGAGGGTCCTCGCCGGCTGGGAGCGCGGGTTGCGTTCCGACCCACGGCCTTGAGAAACCGCCAGGTTCACGGCAGCGCGAGGGGTGGGGGAGAGGAGAGAAAGCAACCCCCCTTCTGACAGCGTGGCGGAAGGGCCTCAACGTTTTCGGACTTTCAGGGTTTCGTCGTGACTCAGTTTCTCTGGGGCGTTTAAGTTTGCGGTGTCGCCTTCACCTTGAAGGAGGGTTGTCGGGAAGGTGGAACCCCTGTGAGGAATGGGATACCTGTATCTGATCCTCCGAGGAGCAGTGGCCAGCAGAGGAGTGGCAGACAGCCTGCCTCACCTAAAGAACCCTGTACTAAAACGCTCCTGTGACCAAGAGCCATCCTACGTATTTTGGGGAGTCAACGGGAGGTGAGCTCTGAAAATCCCTGACAGGCAGATCATGGGATGGGTTGGGTTGGAGTGAGAGAGCCCCTGGCTCCTGAGGTGACTCGGCAAAGTCAGCCCCAACTGTCACTGGAGGGTTTTTCCCTCCTACACCTGGAGTTTGTCTCACCTAGCAGCCCTTATGCTGCTACAGCCTTCCTTGCGGGCACACAGGAGCAAGCCCTGGCGCTCAGGGGAGCACAAACCTGCCTCCATCCTTAGATCACTTAAAATGCCATGGGCACGGTGTCCTAGGAGTGATGGAGCGGAGCAGTGCAAAGCAGGAGAGGACAATAAATTGAGAAGAGGGAAGCAGGAGCTGTGGGGGATTGCCTCAGTGTGTCTTTGAATTGACAGCACCAAATCTTCATCATCCTAAGGAAGAGCTAATCATCTCCAGGTGGACCAGTGGTTGGTCCGTTGGACAGCTTCAAACCCCATCTGCGGCGGGGAACTTCGGGTCTCCAAACAACCAGACTGAAGTTGGACCAAAGTCGAAGCTCTCATGTGGATGCAGGGGCCTTATGCCAGCTGCCTTGTTTTACATGTTCGCTTGCATTGAGCTGAATCACCTGCTGGTTTAGCCATAGCCTCTGTGTGTGCTTATGTGTCAGCTGCAGAAGATCTGAGTAGTGGGGTCTCTTTCTTAGAAGCAAGTCCCATGGCTTTCTAAGACAAGGCTGGATATATTTCAAAGCATTAATTCAATATTAGATTCTGTCTTTCTGAGACTAGTTGGTTTTAGATAACTGTATTGCCAGTAACTAATATAGGGCTAGATTTTATTGGGAATTAGGTCATTCCTCCTTGCCATGGGTCTGAGAACAACTTGTAGCTGAAATCATGGAAGAATATTGTTTACAGCTCCGTATTTTTACATATTTTCTCGGTAAAGTATTCCTATTTTGTTTCAGTTTAAAGGGATTCTTTTTTTTTTTTTTGGGGGGGGGGGGTTGTAAAGAAACTTTTAGTGCTGTTCTTGAGTCAGAGGAAATAAAAAGGGAAGCCCCAAAGCCACTTGTAAATATATGATTTTAAATTGCCATTTGAAATTTTCAGGTGAGCTGATGTTTGAGGACTACCTCCTCTCATTCCTGGCAAAAACAAGCTACCACAAAATTAAAGCTTCTTGAATCAAAACATTTGGATACTAAGCTGTGGCTCACAGTGCTAACTATAAAGCATACGTAGTGATTAATTACTTTGTCAGAAAATTATGTTCTGTCCTGGAAATACTGAGACACCCAACTATTCTAATGAAGTATAAGAGAAGCATATCCATTTAGGGGTTTGTTAGGTGCTCATAAGGTAGTTGATACTTTTTAACTCCTTACATCTGTAATTAATTTCCATCTGATTGGTCACTTGAGAGCTCTGATTATCTTTTTATCTTCCTGCTGCTCAAAGCAATAGTACAGTTTTATTTTAAGAGCAGTTTACATTTTACTTCCTAACATGTACTGGAATGTCCCAGGCTAATGTTAATCTAACTGGTGCTCTCTTGAGTCCCGCATATTGAAATATTAAACTTATTTAATAAACTGTTAGGCTGTGTTTTAAGTTTGCCTGTCTGCTTCCCGTTCATGTCTTCTGTTTATGGGATGAATGTAGTTCTTGTGTGCTTCTCTTTCAGCCCAGGTCATATTTGCTCCTCAAATTCATTACAGAAGCAAAATTGTGTTTGGAACCAAAGAATGAGGATGGTTTCTCACATCTTGAAGTCAGTAGTTTGCTCAGCTGATGAGCTGAGGAAATAGGTCACTTTAGCTGTCTTGGGCAAAAAGCAGTGATTAGTAATCACTTCCTTTCTAGCATATTTTCTGTTACACTACATTTCTTACTCATATACCAAACATGGTCTGTTTGTTTAATGGAATAAAAAAGACACAGAGAGAACAGCAGGAAATAATTAGCCATAATCTCTCAGCTTTTGATAGAAAAATTGTCTGGTTCAGGAGTGTCTTGGATGGAGGCATCTCACTGGAGAAGTCCATACGAATCAAGTACAGTGCTGTAATGTGTTACAGTATAAATGATGAAACTTATCAGAAAACTCCCTTGTGCCTGGTAATGAAATGTGTCTGTAATTGTTGCTTAAGGGTCAAAGTCTGAAGGTGTCCCCAGTAGCAGTTCATGTCAGGGCAGCGCACACTGGCTTTACTCGTGCCATCAGAAGTCCAACATGCAGATCAGCACGTGTTAGAGTCACAGCCCCTTCCTCAGCTTAGCAGAGGCCCCTCACCACAACCACACGATGGGAATCTTGAGAGGACCCTGCTGCCGTGCTTGCTTCAGAAAGATGCCTCTATTTCCTTGTTGAGGCTACTGCTAATTACCTGCTAGAGAAAATGGGCCTTGGGCTTTTTTTTTTTTTTTTTTTTTTTATCACTGTGTTTGGTCTTTCCATCCCCAGTTGCCTATTTAGCTGTTGTTGCACCTGCTTTTTGGAGCCTCTGGCTCTCTTCCAAACCTTATCTTCTACCTAGGATGTTGGCTTTGGTTTTGTTTTTTCTTACAGTCTAGCGACTGGGAAGCACTCGTTGTGTTCATAAGGAATTCAGACAAGTGGACAACAAAATTTGTGAAGCAGTTGCTTCACAAGAGGACAGGTGAACTGGGTTTCCCAGCCTACAGAATGGTCAATGATTCTGGTCTCTGAGTGGGCCCGGACCGGGACAGAGCAAATGACGACTGTCTTCTCCTGTCTGTTATCTGACAAAGTGGAAGGACATCTCCACAGTCATATTCTGATTCTACCTTGAGTTATTCCTTCCCCTGCAACAGCCGCCTCTTGCAGATGTAACTTTTAAGTTGGAACTGAGTCCGGTGCATATTTCTGGCTCTTTATACAACAATAATTAAAACAATAAGATTGTCGCTTGAAAATGTTGTCAAACTATGACTGAACGTTACTGCAGGAATGCTCAGAATGTGGGTCTTGTGCACTTAGTGGAAAAATCCCCTTTTTCTATCGCAGAATAAAAAGCAAAAATTATATACCCACTATTTTTTTTTTAGGGAGCGGACTAGACACAAGTCTCAGTGATAAGGAATCTTCGTGACCCAGCTGAAGGTCCCCTTCTTCCCCTGGGACCCCAATGCTGCAGAAATCCTGTTCCTTGGAAAAAAAATGCATGCTCAGCCTCTTCTAACAGGGCAAAGGAGAGCTGTACGCGCAACTTTTTCTCTTCCTAGGTGTAAACTAAGCCTATGTCACTGCAATCCCTGTGAGTTGTAAAGAAAACCTTCATCTCAAAGGGTCGGTGGGAATCTCTTTGTCTTGCTCCTCATGCATCAGCGTTGGGATCGTGGGGCACTATGTTCTTGGGCTGTGTGCCTGGCCATGGCTTCTAGGCTATTGCAGTTCATAACTGGAAAGACT
This sequence comes from Tyto alba, assembly GCF_018691265.1. Taxonomy (NCBI): domain Eukaryota; kingdom Metazoa; phylum Chordata; class Aves; order Strigiformes; family Tytonidae; genus Tyto; species Tyto alba. The sequence continues at coordinate 24,538,408 of NW_024881324.1, read as the reverse complement.
ACAGAAATGCTGGAGGAAAAGTCTGTATATTTATATAGCATTTTATTCTGTGAATGGGTAGAGCTGAATTGAAAGATCAGAAAACAGCCAAAGGAATAGGGGTTGTCAGTCAGACAAGCGTCCAACTAATCCAATTCCAATTTAGCTGCAGTTCTGCGTGAAGAATAAAAATGGTCCTTACAATCAACCTATCTCCCCTCCCTAAGGCCAGCCCGCTCCGGCCACAGCTGGCTTGTCAGGTTAGTTGATAAGGACGGTGTCCCTGCAGGGAAGCCCACGTCTGTCCTTTTTGCCTGGCACAAGTGCACCAGCAGCTTCAGGCAAAACTGTTTCCCAGCTGAGGAAGCAGGAGGGGCTTCCTATTAATGCTTAATAGACCAAGATAAAAAGGATGTTGTGTTTCCGTGGCACAGGGAGACTCGGGTCACTCGGAAGTGCCTGACTCATTTTTCAGGTGAGAATCAAAGCGGTGCACAGGGGGTCAGTCCGGAACGTGCCTCCTGTCCCAGGGCAGCCGGGAGTGTTGGCTCTTTACCCCCCGTCTTCACAACCGTGTCTTCACCCCTCGCTCAAGCTCACAGCCTGGGGTAATCCCAGCTGTATGCAGCATTTGTGGTCCTGGACTTAATAGCCTTATTTGTCTTCCGGGCTTGTGTTCCAAGTCCAAAACTGCATCTTCTTCTTCTTCTGAGGGGACCTGGGGCGTGTGACTCTGCAGCAGCTCCGGACGGAGGGAGCTGGTGGGAGCAGCCGGTCTCCCACTGCTGGCGGGGGTACGTGGTGATGCCCACCTGCAGCTCCACTCACTAAGGCGATGCTGGGCCGTTTCTTAGCCAATTAACCCCAACAGCTCCTTCCTCGGTGCTGGAGCTGCATAAATAGGAGTACTGGATGGCAGGAGGCCAACCGCACCAGGCTCTGCCTGAGTTCAAGATTTCTCTTTCAAGTGCTCGTAGCGTGGCATCTGCCCTCCTGAGGGACTTCAGTGCTTATGAACCTTGTGTGCTACAGAGGGGTTTGCATTGTCCTCGCATTAGGCCCGGGGCTCCGGCATTGTTTCATGATCAGAGGGAGAGAAGCTTTCTCATCGTCAGAGCAAACATATACAGATGTTTCATTTCCTCAGCATGGGAGAAATTAAGTCTTTAAACATCGAGGGGTTTTCGTGTTGTGTGTAGAGTTTTACCCCACCCCCCTAATTTCTAAATTGCAGTTTATTTAATGATTATAATATATGCATTCAAACATCTTGAAAGAAATGCAAGTAATAATTTAAAATAATTTCCAGAACTTATTTCTAGTTAATAATTTAAAATGTATTTATATGCTTAATAAGCTTAGATTGGCCTGGAATTCAGAATCCATTTTTTTAATCTACATTTAGCATCTTTTCTCCAAGCATTAGGACATATTAAGACTTTCTGCAGCCTGTTTGCTTCTCACTAAAACATCTATATGTAATATCACTTGCTGTTCTAGATATGAAATGTATTAAGCACACAACCTTACCACTAATGTCAAGTTGCAAAGGTCAGTATTTATAGCTTTTTGTAGCATTAAAACAATGATCAGTATTGGACTTCAGCTGTCTGTGGAGATCACTGATATAGTTGAACAGCATTTAACTAAAGCTTGTAGGAGGTGGTGGTGAATTTGTGTTCCAAGCTCTCCTACTCTATGTGGTTTTAAGATGTTGAGCTCAGTAATTACATTCATTGTTGAGAATATGTTTAAATGTCTCAGAAGTATGCATGTATGAGCTTGTGATACTTCACCCTCTCCAGTTTTCTTTGGAAGGGGGTCAGTCTACCCTAAATATGTGTCTTGCCAAATATGGCTTCTGTGTTATTGCAGCAATCATAAAAATAGCCTCTGTACAGCACCTATAGTAATGAGTAATGTACATACTTGTGAAAAGATAGTAATATGCGAAGGCATAAACATTATTTATTAGTGCTCGTATGACTGAAAATGCTATAGTGTACATGTGGCTAAAGCCAGAGTACTCTAGAATTTAAAAGTAGTAGTAAGTTTTATCTCTAAAATGTACAGTACTGCTCTTTAACATCTTAAGACACTGCTACTGTCTGGCCATCTAACTATAATATTTGATAAATTTTGCTTGGTTTAGATAAATAAGATTTTGTTCCTAACTTCTTTTTACCCACTGGGAGCTTTTAAGAAATATTTGCTTTTTGGAATGAGCATTCTGTGATTTTATAATAAGGATCTTATTCAGGAGGATACAAGGAAATGTTAAGATGCCAGTGCAGCCAATTTATGAAAAACACTTTTTAACACTTTCAGTGCCTTTGCTGGCTGCCAGACCCAAACTGCTTTAGAAATCTGGGTTGCCCTTGTGATATATGCTGCAATAACAGAAGCACAAAAGGCAAGAAATACCCCTATATTACGGATGGGCAAAACAGAGGGAAGCAAATAGCTTGTGCAGATTGGACAGGGGGATATGGATCCCAGACCTGTAACTGACCCTTTTGCATCTTCTGATTTATTCAGGATTCTGCTGGACCTAAATGAAGAAAAAAAGAGAAATAATTGGTTCACAGACAGGGATTCTAATCTGTCTAGTTAGTTTATAAGTATTTAGAGAACAAGCAGAACTTTAAAGCCAAGTATGGTCTGTTATTTGTGTGTGGATAATGTCCTTATCCAAGGTCTCAGACATTTATTGTTCTTTTATAGATAAAGTTGTATCATCATCTTCTCTTACAAAGAGCTAAAGAAGAAAAAAAAAGAATCAGCTTAATCTGAAAGTTGAAAATATTTCCGCCAAGGCCTGGATATTTTGGATTCTTGAAAAAAAAAAAAAAAGAAAAAAAAAGGTAGCCTGTGTAATTGATAGAAGAATATAAGCTGCTCTCACAGCCTAATTAGTATCTTACATGACTTTTCAAAATGCTTACTCCTGAAAAATGAATTGGCCCTTGATCATCTCTCTCTGTCCCTGCAATACGTTAATCTCTTCTAATAAGGGAAGGATAGATATTGGATAACTGAAGTAAGTCTGTTCAATTTTCATTCCCTGGGTAGAGAGACAAAGTCAATATTGGCCTATCCAAATGAAGGCAGTTGGTTGATTGATGAAAAATAAATGGTAAAAATCGAAAAGCAATTCAACTCCAGCATTACGAACATTTCTCTTCTTATACTATTTATAACTACCCAAAAAGGCAGGATGGTCAGGTCCTCTGAAAAAGAAAATAGTGATGGAAAGATGAAAGAGAATTCAATTTGCATGACCATTTAATATAGGAATTTCCTAGCAGCTGATAAATTTCAGCAGATCTCTCAGGGATAAATGTTATTTTGATCAAATGCATTCCCACATAGGAAAGTGAGTTTGTGATTTAAAAAAATCACAAGTGCTTTCTTTCACTTATATTCAAATCTGGTATGACGGCACCTGTAAACCTGTTAAAGGATTGTAGAAATCTTCTTGTATTTCATGAAGAATGCTGAACAAGATAACTATTGGCATTTTTCCTTCTCTCAAAATTTTTGCTGTCATTTTTTTCCTCCAGTTTCAAAACAGCATTTTGAAGGGACGGAAGAGACTAGGCACAGTACTGGCTGTCATTTGCATGTAGACATGAAATATCTTTGGAATTCTCTCAAAATCCCTCCACTTTCCCTTCTGGAGATTTCATTAACAGGATTCACATTCTTCCTAGGACATGGAAAATTAAACGTTTTGAGTTAGGTTATCAAACTTTTAAGTTGTTTGCTTTTTTTTGGGGTGCAGTGCAATCAGTTTGCTAATCCCCTCAGTCTCCAGACATTGTCTAAACCAGGTGTATTTGTATCTGGATATAGTCAAAGAATTGTTTCTTGCATGCAGGTGGAATGAGACTCTTATTAGCTGACCCACATTGTGCGAAGATAAGCCTAAAGTAAGAGCACTGTGGCATAGTCTGTTCTGCCTATGGGAATTCACATTAACATGTTATTATCTTAAATGGCAAGAGAAATCTGTTATATCCAATGGAATAAAACAATTGATCTACTCAGTTACTACCTAAAGTAAAAATCGTGTGCTGAATGGTTTCCTTACTAAAACTAACAAGCGTGTTGTCTCAGTTGGTGATGACCCACGAGGAATTTGGTGTAGACAAGCTCCAGACCCACCAATGTATTCAGCAGTTGATAACAACATTTTCCTTTCGTTTCTAGAAAAGAGCCTTCCAGCAATAGGTAAACACTTTGAGAAGAACTTCATTAGACCTGGAGCCGTCTTGGACAAAGACTGATTTGATTAATAAAATCCTGTAGAGGTAATCAATCTCCCTCGTATCCAAAACACGCCGCAGTTGCTGTTTAAAGTATCACAATACGACATAAACTCTGTGAATCAGCGTTCCTCCAGTGAGAATTAACAAGGCTGAGCTGCCAAGGCCTAGTCTAGAAGAGCGCGGTTCAAGTTGCCCTAGCCCAGCAGCTATGGGGGAGGAAGAAAGAGGGGGAGACCTGTTGACCCATTTTGGTCATACACTGCTCTTTCTGACACCTCAGCATCTTTTAGCAGACTGAACAGGGCTTTTCACCTGTGAAAGCCAAGTGCAGATTTTTCTCCGTCCTCCATCCATCAGCCAAGCTATGGATTGGTGGGAAAAGTGGGTAAAAGGAGGTAATAGAGAAACCAGATGTGTCAGGGTGGGCTTGGGCGTGTTTGGGAAACCCTCGTTGTTATGGAACCCTTGCTGTTAGGCAGCTTGGCAGCTGGATCGGGCTGGCTAGATACATCCCACCCTGTGACCCCAGGGAACTGCACAGAGAGCAAGAGCTCTGCTCTGGGTGCAGGGGAGTGGGGATCTGCTGGAAGCAGCCAGGGGTGTCAAAGTGAGCCTCGTCTGTTGGGTCAGTGGCCATGACCTCACCTTCTGCCTGTGAGGATGGAGCTCGGTGGTGGAAGCAGCCTGTGCTGCGCTCCGTTGCTTCTGCTCGAGGAGGGATGGGTCTAATGGGCTGTGAATTTATGGTGTGACACCAGGGTAAATCTCTGATATTCCCCAAAGGCTCTGTCTTTTACTGGATGTGATGGCATTGCCTCTCATGACCTGGGAGCTGAACCTGAGCAGGTGATGAGGCTTAAGGCCTGAAACTTGGAAGGGCAGGGGAGCAGCAGCATCTCACGGGGATGTAGGGGGAGGCAGTAATTTGTGGACATCTGTCCAAGAACATGCAAAATCATCTGCGGTGGCTCAGGCTTGCTTTGGTGTTGGGTAATGGCTTGGGACTTTGCTGCTTAAGATCAGCCCTGCTGAGAAGAGTAGACATAAATTTGCTGAAGAAAGGTGTGGTGCTTGCTGTAGTTTGCAGTTTAAAAATGGTAAAGTTTTGCTGGTCGTGGGAAGGCTTTTTTCCTTGTTTGTTAAAGGACAGGAAAAGACTCCATGTAAAAAGTTAGCTGTTTTGAAATGCAGATTCTGTGAGGATGACGTCTGCCCTTAATCTACTGGTGGAAGAGTTGTACTTCACTGCAGCAGTTGCTGGAAGGAACAGCCAGCAGTGACTGCAGGCAGCAAGGACAGCTGTTGATCAGTACAGGTAGCAGACAATCCAGGCACCTCCAGTTAGTGCCTGAATCGTACCGAGGCTGCTCTTCCCAGATGGAGTAGATCGTGGAATCCTCCAACCCAAATATCCGTCAAAGGCAACAGATTCACCTGCCCTTCACCTGAGATCTGCTGAGTCTGATCTCCGTCAGCGTGGTCTTATTAGAAGGGAGAATACTTTTCTAGGTACTCACCATGGATGGAAGCAGACTAGGTGATTTTTGGCAATGTACTCTGAAGGACATCAGTCTCATCTGCCGTTATTTTTTTCAAGTGTTTGCAAGTTTGTGTTTTCCTAATAAAATGTGGTTTTCTTGCAAGCAGGAAACTATTTGTCATTTTTGAATGCTCAGACCATAAAATTTAGTTTATCAGATGCTCTGATGATCCCCAGATGCCTAACTGCTGATTCTTGGAGAACTCGGAAGATTTTATGAGACCTTTTCTCCTCTGGCAAAAATTAGTTGAAGGTGGTCAGATGGCTTAAAGAGTGTCAGGCAAGGACAAATGGATGGCCCAGCAAACAGCAGAGTGGCAGACTGCCTCATGTGCTTAGGAAACACTTGTTCATGCTAAATATGACCTGTAACAACCGTGTCTTGAGCCTGAAACATTTTTTGGTCCATAAAATTGGAAAAAAAAAAAAAAAAAAAGCGTCTATTTTTTTTTTTTTTCGTTTTTATCAGGTATCTTATGTCTACTTATTAACTTATGCAAAAGCCATTGGAAAATTTAAGTTAGGTTTTTATGATGGTGTAATGGATCCATATGGCCTATCAATGCAGATAAAAGGCATGTAGGAGACTATTTAGTAGAGATAAAAGACATGGAGGAAAAGAACCCATGAACATTGTTTGGCTGACACAAATCCCTGGGAATACAAAGTTAGAATCAGTGCTATTTGCCTAAAGATTAATCTCCTTGTTAAATCGAAGCATTGCTAGATTCACTGCATGCCAACTGCCCAAACAGTTTCTTTTAACGCGGGGCTTTGGTAGTGGAAGATGTTACAAATCCTGTGAGCTAATTTGCCATCCCCAGGTTGCTGCCATGTGATCTTCCAGCTCTGGACAGAGCTCCTGGGGCTTCACGTGTCCTTGGGGCAAAGTGATGAGGTCCTGCTACATGCACTGAACTAAAACTGCACGACTAAAGCACAGTCTTTAATGTTGTAGAGTTTTGTGCTTATATACTGTCACAAATTTAGTCGAATCTTAATTATTTATATAGGTCCAGAATGTAAAGGGATTCCTTTTTGCGAAAATAATTGCTTTTGTAGCATGGGAGTGATCACTTCATTGTGCTGCTCTTAAGTCTCTGCCAAATTAAGATCTGTCACCAACAAGCCAGCAATTGCTGCTTGTTTCCGCTGGGGGGTATCTTGGTTTTTATACTCACCAGTTTTAGCATAGAAAAATCACTCTTTTTATCTTATTTTATCACGCATTTTTATAACACACGCGGCATTTTAATTATTCACTTAATAGCTACCATGGTACAGTCACTTCTGTGTGCGTGAGTGAGCACGCATGGAGGGAAGCGATGCAGCGCTGTGGGGTTCCTCTATCGCCGTGTGTTTGCCGGTGGGTTCTGTGGCATCAGTGGGAGGCAGGCTGAGCAGAGTGACTTTCTTCTCGTGCTATTTGCATAGCTTTTCTAGGATTTGGGCATTTCTCCTGGGCATGAAAATAAGGACTAAACTGGGCAAGCGGGGTTCTGTGCTGTGAAACAGCAGTTCCTTGCTATATTTGGTAACTCTAGTGTGACAGAAAAATCCCTCTGGTAGCTTTGTGCTGGGCAATGTTAAATTTGGGACTGATCACTTTCTCGCAGTGGTCAGATGTCCAGAATCTGCTTTTGGAGTCTGGCTGATGATATGATTCAGTGTAGACTAGTTTAGCTATTGTGAGAAAAATCCATAATTATGAAGTTTTGGTATTTGTGTATATATAGGTATTTCTTGGACAGACTTGCTGCTTGTTTGAGGAACTTGCCTTTTGAGGACAGATCAAACATTAAACTTTAAAAATGACTGATGCTGAACTGCTTATTTACAGAACACGGTATCACTGAGATCGTTGGAGATACAGGTATACAAGTGCTCTGAAGAGACAGAGTTAAGATCCGTTTTCTGAGTTTTTGCTTCTTACTGGACCCCTTACCATCCCAACTAAATCATTTTTTAGAAATGGATCTTTATTTTGTCATTCTGTCAATCAGTATTTTTATAAAAAACTAACGTGCATGTAAGATTTCCTTTTTAAGAGCAAATCGATTGAAGTTGATAACCAGTTCTCTATTATTTGACTGTAAATTCTTGGTTTTGTTTTGAGTACAAAAGTGTTCACTAACTTGTACCAAACCACTCTACCTGTTGAGATTCCCACTTCTTCCAGATGTGGATGCAGAACTGGTTAGGTCATTCAGGGAAGGCAGACTTCATGAAAGAGTCTTTATTAATGCTCCATGTGAAAGTTGACTAAACATTTTTGTATATTTTTCGATAGGTCTGACAGTCCTATTCCTGTAACAACTCATTGAACAGATCTTGATATTTCTTCCTAACATTTCATTATCCCTCGTGAACATCTAGACATCTCTGGAATGCAGGAGTAAACAAACAAAACTCAGAATATTTGATTTTTGTTATTACATATGTATCAAATTTCATTCATTCTGGTACTTCTGGTATTTAAGCAATAGCACAGATTAACTGTGGTTTCTGTTCAACTGTTAAATGACAAAATACAGATGAAGATATTTACATGTTTTCCCCTGAGGGAAGCTTTTGCTTTATTAACATTAAATTAAGGTTTGATTTCGCTGTGATCAGCAGTTACCTTGATTGTGTCAGTGTTTTTACGGCATAACCAGGTGCAAACTATTTTAAAATGAACTTCTATTTTCATTAGTAATTTTGTATCACATCTAGGACAAACTTCTTCTGTTGAAGGATAAATACATTTGTAGTAATTCAGTTTGCTAATGTAACATATGGGAAATTCTGTGATAGCTGTTCCCCCACTTCACTTGGTAGTAATCTTCCAATTTTGGTTGCAACCCTGGCTATGACTGGAGGCTAGACCTCCTGTGGCTGTCTGGACCAAAGACGACAATCTTTCCAGGATATGGGCGAACACAAGAGGTGTGGTTCTTCTAGTCCATGAAATTGTTCATTCAACCAGGAAAACACCACAGGCTGTTAAAACTGCCATGAGGACATTTGACCCGGAGTTGTCCTTCAAGTGCTGAAGCTGTTCCTAATTTTAATTCCGTCTATTTGTTACTGGCAAGGTGTCAGAAAGCACTGCATTTTTTTCAGCCGCTTTTGCAGTAAAGCAGGCAATACTTTTTGCTTAAAGGTAGTGGAGCCTGGTGGATAGGACGCAGAGGTGCTCCCCCAAGGAAGGAACCCCCTCTGTTTTCTGAGAATGGAGCTCCCTCTTTATGGTCACAAAAGTGGCCCCTAAAACCGCTGAGTTAGTGGAAACGTGGTCCGAGTGAGGTCTGTAACCATTTTGCTCTGCACGAAGAGAGCCCGTCAGTTCAGTTCCCTGCTGTTTGTCAGGGCAAGCCCGTCATGCTCCCAGAGCAAGCGGGTATAGGATTTGGGGAGGAATATGCACTACGCACCTTGGGTTTAACGCAGCAATGTGCACTGCAACCTCAGATACACGGCAAAGGGGCTGAAGCAGCTAAACTCAGGCGGTGAGCGGATGAGTGCAGGCGCATACTTTTTCTTCCAGTTTTATTTCAGCCCGAGGCCCATCCTGCATACAGGGAGCTTCAGCTTGTCAGACATAATATTTCTCTGCTGGCTGCAGTTGGTGAAGCAGTATTTTAGGCTTCTTATTTGACCTGTGAGGTCAAATATACTGAATTCTGGGGACTTTTTTCGGGGGGGGACCACCCCTGAGGGAGCGGGTGGCCGGGCAGCCCTCCTTCAGTCACCCACCGTGCACGCAGGCACCGGGCTGCAGTTCGGCAGATCCCTCGCTACAGCGTGGTGTCCGCTGAGAGTCATTTATTTATTTCACATCTTGGGATAAGTGGCCGTATTAATTTTTCTGGGTGCAGAGTGCAATGTAATGCTTTCGTGAGTGACAGACAGCCCACGGCTGCGCTGGCCCTGAGTCTGGGGAGCCAAACCTCCAGGAGGGGCCCCGGCACATGACTCTCCCCTTGACATCAACAGTAAATAATCTGAGATTCGCTAGTTACTGGACGTGCTTTGTGAATATCAGTTTATTGAATGGAGATTTATATGCGATGCCCATTTTTAACCTTTTGCAAATCACTATTAATCCATCCATCACTCTAAGCAGGAACAGTTCTTATTAATCAATACCCCAATCTGCTGTTTTATTTAGGAAGGAAGCAAGAGTTTGCTCCTTGTGTGCTTTATGCACAGGGATGCCACCAGTGGGATCCCACGAGCCTGCGTCGGAAGGCGTCTGGGAGCTAGAGGAGCCTTGCAGCTAAGCAGATTAACAGTGATTTCTTTTTTTTTCGGTCTGACAGCAGGTGTCTGTAACTGACTCTCTGATTTGCAAGATGATACTTCATCAAATAAATGCGCTGTCAAAGTTAATTAGTTGCATTTTATTTTGCAATTCACCTCCATGATGACATCCTGCCGGTAGTGAAAAGTGCTCAAAAAAAGGATCGTTTGTGCTCTAGCTGGTGGATTTTATGAACATGTGAAAATGAATTACTGGAAAAGGAATATGGAGGCTTTATGGGTTTTTTTTGTTTTGTTTTATTGGTTGGTGCTGACAATATAAATGCTATTTAAAGCTTTTGGAAATTTTGACCAAGCTGGCAAGTTTCAGAGGTCTGTCAGCTGTCTTCACTTAATAATGTCTATCCACCCTTGTTGTGAAGGCATGACCACATGGAAACCTCTGAACTGTGACTGAACTGTGATCATCACAAGAGTGGCCACCATTTCATGTACCACTTGTGATGTTACGGAGGAAAACTGTTCTTCAGGACAATCAGTGAAACGTCCCTGAGTGCTTAGCTTTTATTCTGTGAACTGTATAAAAAATTTGGGATGAAGCAACGTCAGTGAATAAAATTGGGGCGCTCGTCTGTCTGCCAGATACCATTTCTAACAAAAACAACACCCTGACCATTTATTTCATAGCTGCCAAAGGGTTGGCAAGGGTTTCAGGAGGAAAACTTGCACATTCACAATGCTTTGGACCATCATTCTAGAGATGGGGACCCCATCACCTCAAGGAATGAGATAGATATATAACATCTGTATGAAAATTCCCATCAATGAAGCAGGGTAATTCTTCACTTTCTGCCCCAGATAGTGACTAAAGACAGCATTTATTGAAACACTCAACATCAATGCAAGAGGTGGAAAATACATGGCAGTAATTATAAAAGCAATTGTAGCATTATAACGATTACACAGTATGTTGCTTTTCTCTCAGCAAAATAAAAAAAAAATATGTAGAAATGCCTTCTTTTTAGATGGAGGATGTAGTACAAATCTATGGGGACAGGATAATTGGTTCATTTTCTTTAGAAGTCTGAAAAGTAGCCTATACTAATAATCATCAGCAGCTGAATTGTTGAAGAATTGTGTTGTGCTTTTATCTGCAGCTAAAATCAGATATGACATTTTAAAGTTGTGAAATCTGGATTTTATGTATGCTGCCAACAAAGGCTCTTTGATACTGCAAACCCAGGGGTTATTCCTGTTAGCATCCTGTTGATGCAAGTAATGTCAAATGATAATAGATTTTAGGGAGTCTTGTATGCTTTAGCTTCTTACCCTTTATTCCAGTGTCAGGAAACACTCAGGCTAATAAATGCCTTACCAGCAGAATAAGAGGATTCATTGAAAACTGGGTCCTTGGCTCTCCCAGGATCCTTCCAACATTCAGGTCAGAAAACTTGAGCATTATTGAGGGTATTTTTTTGAAACAGCACTGTTCCGGGAGGCATCTGTGCCAAAATATCTCGTGTGTCACTGTCACTCACATTTAAAAGCAATTGGGAAGAGAATCTAGATGGGGCCTGGCTGTGGCATCGATGTGGTAGATCAGCTTCCATCTTCCTAACTGAGAGGCCTGTCTTCAGATGAAAATTGTTCTACCCTCCTCCTCAGACTGTGGAAGGAGATAAGCAGTTCCAAGATATGTCTGGGAGGGGCCGAATCACCTTTTTGAGGTTCATGTTTCACCCTGATGATTATCTAGAGATAAGGGAGTCTAGCCCTGTTAATCGTCAAGGATGCCATCACACTTTTCTGTTTGTAGTGGGATACTACACCTATATTCAAAATCTAGACTTTCTTTCTATTTCTGTTCTTAATCAGCAAGTTCATACTGTACCATGGGAGGAAACTTGGTTGGGGAGAAAGTGGGGACAGCACTTCATACCTGCCAATTCCATGAGGGAAATAAGCTGGGCTCTATGGTGAATCTCAGCAGCTTGTTGCTGCTTCTGGGAAGAATCCTCAGTCAAGTGGACAGCTTGCCACCACTTTGTTTTCTAATGGGGGTGGCCACATCCTCCTCGTTTACCCCCCACCACCTTTGTCCCTTGCAAAACTGCTGCGACAGTGTAACCCACAATTGCCAGAAGCAAAGACCCATCATTACATTTCCATCGGACTGTGCAAATACTAATTTTAAAACACAGGAAGTCCTTGCATTGTTGCCTAACTGCACTCTTAAGGAAGGAAACAGGCAGGCAGGGGTTAAAATCTAGGTGATTGAAGCTACCATCTTGACAAGCTTGGTTTTTCTGTACCAGCAAATTTCAAAATGCAACATGACTGTGTCCTCCTGCCTCTCCCGAGACAGTGAGGTAACTGTCATGAAGATCAACATTAAGTAAGAACTAATGGGGCTCTTCCAAAACAAGCTGCAAATTTTGTTTCATAGTTTCAGTATTAAAAAAAAAAAAAAAAAAGCATTTATAGATCCTAGCAGGTCAGCGTCTATAGTTATGACTGCTATCTACACATGACATTAATGTTCAGCATTAAAATACTGAGTCAAGAGCTTGCAGTTAAAGTGAATCCTTTCTCAGTGAAGTTGAGCATTTATTTCTCCACTGATTTTACTTTTTTTTTTTTTTTTTTTTTTACTAAAATCTTCCTTTACAGATCTGTCACGCAGCAACGTGTGGCTATAATTAGCTCTTTATTTAGTCAGAATTGATGGGTGACTTCAACCAAGCTTCAAAAAGCTTCAACCTTGTAACTAGGGACAGAATATAGATTGGTATGTGGCTATTAGAAGATGCATATCATTGTAGAGATTTTATGGTGGATTAAACATGAAAGCACTAAACATGCATGCTTTACTTTCCATCCCACAGTGGCTAGAAACAGGAATTCCCAAAGACACTGAACTTCAAGTATAGGAGTATTTAAGCTGAAAAAGCAAAGCATGTATTTTGAATTGCTCATTTTCTAACAGAGAAAGTGATTTTTTTTTCCGTGTTGGTATATTCAATAAGTTGCTTTTTATATTAAAACTATTTAGGAATGCTATCCATCCTATCAAGTCTGTGAGATACGCAGCACCTTAGTGCCTGTGGATGCATGCTCCATACCTAAGAGCTCCATAACTTGCAATTGTCATGAAAAGATAATTGTATAAGGTGACTAACCATGGGACCAGGTTGGACAGAGTAGTCTTTCATGAGCTTGGGAACAAAGAAGGTTGGTTTGTTTTTTTTTTTTTTTTCCTTTTTAATTATAATCATGGGTCTAAACTTACTGTTGGCCTAAGCATATATGTTCTCCAAAAATCAGTGAAAGAGATTTTTTTGTGTTTTTTTAATGATGCATTTTCTCTAAGACTAAAAGCCAGCAAGGAAAGCAATCCAGACCAGAACAATAGAGTGGCTGGAACAGCTGGTAGAGCTCTGTGATCAGTAGGTAGAATATTATTTCCCTTTGGTGTGTAGGCGTGGAAGAAAAGTAAACTACTTTGTTTTTCCGTTGTGATAAATTTTCGGGAAGACCTGGGCTCCTGTAACTTCTTTTTTCACAGTCACTTTTTGGGATTTACAGTAAATTTAGCAATCAGGAAGTGGAGTCATCCTTCCTGACTTATGATGAAGTGCAAATATCAGCTCTTTATTCTCCTGAAGGTCATATGACTTGAGAATTGCTATGAATGTTAGCTTCTCACACCAAAAGAATAAAGAGTGTTTTCAACTGTGAGTAGCATGATATTTACTTTTTTCTTATTTGTATAGACATTATAATGATTTAGTGCTTTTAGTTATGTTCTGATTAATTTCTTACGTTCAGAGTTGCTAAGTTGAGGAAAATGTGGAAGCCTGATACAAAGATTTGGTATCTGTGCAGGGTATGAGAGAGTCATAGTCAACACTGGTATACCAGTGTGAAATGGCCATCAAGAAATCTTCATATATGACAGTACTTCGGTAATTCCCAATGTTTGGAATAAGAAATAAGGGCAGTATATCTGATAAGATCTGCTAGATAAACGTTGAATTCTTAATGGTTACTAGCGTACAATCTACTTAAGCTCAAAACCTGTGACCTCTTCGACAACCAAACCTCTTCTAGGAGGATCAAATATACAGCTCTCTTTAATAGAGGCAGCACAGTTCAGTGGTAACTTGATAACTGTGTAAATGTCTGGCATTTCCTTCTATTCGAGGAAAATTGTATGGTACACATTTACTCTCAAGACAATCCATCAAGAGGCCTGTGTAAGCCAAGCAGTGTATGTTCATGTCAGACATTTCACCCATAATTCTTATTTTTTCATCCTGAAGCTTACTTAAGAGTAGCACCACATGGATATGTGTGGGTGTGTAGGGGAGGGGAAGGCTTTCCTAGCCGAGACCCACACGTCTGGAATTCTCTCCCCATAGTCATCAACTGGCCAAGTAAATATCCTGTGTGGGATCCTTCACAGAAAAACTCAAGATCTCTTCCTTTTCTCTTTATCATGGTTTCCCTATAATTGTTGTTTTGTGTTTTTTTGACGTAAAGGAAAAAGAGGATAGTGTTTTGTGTTCAGAGTGTCTTTCAGGTGCCACTCTGAAGTCCCCTAATGTAAATATTTTTAAGTCATGCAGCTCAATTAGTTGCTGATGAGATTCTTGACAGTAGTCACTGAGTTTTCCCAGAAAGGTTTCTGTTAACTATTTGAAGGAAACTACAACGGTCTGAACCTTCACTGAGTTTTGAATGGCCATCTCGGTAATGTCTCTTGCATTCTGGTTCCCTGAGGACCTCTGGAGAGTGTCAGTTGGCCACATGATGTCCTCCACTGCTGCTGACGTAAACATGGAACACAGCCCCTGAAGTCACCCCGTGTTTCTGCAGTCTGTGCTGTTTAGATTTGAGTGCTGTCTTCTGTGTGTATTTGCTTTGAAGAGGAATACAATGAGAAGAAACCTTATTCCTGTAATGTTTTCCAGAATGTTGCGTGAATAATATTAAGACTTGGGGTTCATCTACTGACCTGGGCCTGGCTAGGTTGTTTTTCCTCTTGTGATTAAGTGGCAAAATGAGTTTGTATTGCCAGAAGCATAGCTGCAACACAGGGAATGGACTGCGACAGACTTAAGAGTTTTGTTTTGCAGACAGGACAGACTTATTTTTGGTGGCTTTGGCTTGGTCATGTTTCAGAAACCTCATTCCATAAGGGTTTTTCCTGCCTTCAAAACCTCAGTTGTTTTAACAATAACAATAACAAATTATAAATGTCTCCATCTGTAAGAGAACAAAGCTGATCAAATTGAAAGGCTCGTGTTACCCAAGACATAGGGAACAGTGTGCTTGAGTGTTCTGCAGACATTGTCCAGATACACTGATCTTGGGCCCTGTGGAGATTCTGGACAGCAGAAATTCTGCGGCTACAGAATTTCACAAAATAGCTGTCTTTACAAGTAATGTAGAAGTAGGATTGAGTCTAGGCTGGTTTCTAGGGTGCTGACCTTGGTTTCCTGGCAGATGGATGGATAGATTAAATATCAGCCTAACATTTCATCTGGCATGGCAGAAAGGCTGAAGAGTAGACCGTACTACCAGTTACAGTTTGCTTCTAAAACTGGTCCACAATTAATTCTGTAGTCTATAATTTCTTTCTTGTGTATTGTTATGTCACTAGTCCCTATACCATATATCATATATAACCTGAGTTATATGGTATAAGGTGACTTAAGCCCTCAACAGCTGATTTTCTCTTCTTTACATTAGCCTGCAGTGAAACCATATTGGCTTACAGGGCAGGAAGAGGAGATGTTACAGAACCCCCACTGCTAACTTGGGGCACATGACTAATATACCTTAATGAATCCTTCTAGTGGCTTAAAAACAAAGGCCTTCAAGCTTAAAGCCTGTCAATCTGATACTACTTTATAACGAAAAAAAAATGGAGTTCTTTGATTTTGCCTCTGCTGGTTGTAGAAATGAAAACCACAGCAAAGTAACTGGTAGGGTAGGAAGAGTGACAGGGCATATTTCATATTAGAATATTTTTTAAAATACAGCAAAATCTTAATTCTGGAGCTCTGTTTTCATTGCATTTTACTATCTAATGAATCAGAAAGAAAATGTGTAATTTTATTGAAAATATAAAGTAAATTCAGATGTTCATATACAGTAATGTCACTAGAGTTTGCAAAGAGTATGTTAATCCTTTTAGATTTATTCCTTTGAACACAACCAAACAGCTCATGCTGAGTAAGACTGGGGCTTCCGTTCAAACAGCAGTGGTAAGACTGTGGGACTGGAATCTCCTGTATGAAGGGAAAATTTTAAGACTAATACACATAAAGTCTGTGGAAACATAATACACTAGGCTCTTTGTGATTTAGAAACATGCAACAGTTTTTTGTTTTTTTTTTTTTACTTTGAGAATTTTGTTGTGTTGCATTTTCAACTGTACTAAAGAATTTATATTATCTCTATCTAAAAGTGCACTAAGAGATTGGCCTGGAAAAGTTGTTCACCGTCTGGGAAAAGTTTTTTCTTGTGATTCCAGCTGGCTGGGGTTCACGTTTGGCTTTTAACCTGATGATCAAGTTGTGGTAGCAACCTGAGAGTCCTAAAAGCTGGAGACATCTGTCAAAAGGAAAGTGATTCTTTACTTGAAGGGGAGACTGAGATAATTGAATATGGAGCTTCATCGTATAAAGTTCCCTGTCGTTAGCTCTTCTGGGCCAGACTTTCACCCCTTGGGAAGATATTCACCCATAACACAATTGCAGTGACTGAGCTCTATCTGTGACATACCCTGGCCGCAGCCTGATACTGAGGAGTGGCTCACTGGTTAGTCTTATGAGATGCCAGTTCTGAAAAGGAGAAATGACAGGGTCCTGCTCCTTCAAGAGTCCCCATCTGGGGCAAGCACTGACAGGGAAAGTTAAGGCAACCTAGCATGAATTTAAAACTGTCTGAAAATTTATAGCTTTCTACTTAATCAAATTGAGCTCCATGCAGTAAAGGAGAAAATTATGAGTAAGAGAAGCCTCATAGTCTTGAGCCTACATGATGACAAAGTGAAAACATCCAGCATAATCTATTATTTGTAACTTTTGGTTTCTCTGACCCCTGTGATTTTTTGTGTGAAAGTGTATGGCAGTTAAACTGTTTGAAACATTACAGTAAGTGAAGTCACTGGGATAGGAATAGAGGTGTGGGGACTGTTCAGACAGTCTTTCTCCATTCCTGTCTACAGTTATAGTTTGGTTCCTTGATTGTGTGCATCAATTCGGTCTTTAATTAGATCACCACATCCTACTTTTCATTCTGAGTCAAGATTAAGGATCAGCCCTCCCAAGACTGCTATCATCTCAAAGAGATATTGTTGTGTCTGAGGCAGTAGTGAAAACTGCATATTTTTATCCTGTATTATTGACTGAATCACATATTTTGTTCGTATACATTGATACATAATATCCACAGTAAAACACTTTTCACACAAAAAATGCCAGTAAGTCACTGTCCAAAAAAAAAAAAAAAAAAAAAAGAAAGCCCTTGCTGAAGCAAGGAGTTGTTCGATAGCCAGACAAATTATGAGACATGACCCTGCAAAGTATCTGAGTGTATTGACAGACTTTGCAATCTTCTCTCCTCACACTCCAGCAGGCCCTGAGTGAGGAGGTGGCATGGTGGGGATTCCCAGTGGTCATTAGCAGGTAGGAGGGTCTTGGGCATACAGCGAGATGTTGAGGTGCATCTGGGCAATTCAGGGCTCACAGGAAGATGGTGCAGAGCTGCCTGAGGTTCTCTTATTCCCATTCCCTTCATAATGCTAGACCCCATTTACAGCAGGTTGTGCCACATCTGCTGGCAGGATCTTTGTGGACATTTCTGTTGTGTACTTCAAACAGTCTCACAGACTTTAATTCTCATAGATACTTGTGTGAGCTGTGCAAAGGGCATTGCCCTAACTTTAAAGGTGATAATCAAAACAGAGAAGTTAAAGTCAAAACTAACTAAGAGCTAAAGTAACTTGGAGTACCTGGCCTGAGATGCCTAAAAGCTGAATGTTAAAGAGCCCATATATATACTCTAAGATATGTTCAAAGCATGGCTCCCCCTCTACAACTTCATTTGTAGATGGGTATGCTCAACATTTTTAAGCCACACTGAAAGGTCTCCTCTGAGTGCCTGAAATTAACACTCTTGAAAATTCTATCTTGGATGAATGCTCCGCATCCCATGGGGTCTGTGTCAGAGATGGGCACATCATTTCCTTTTCCAGCACCAGTATTCAGTTGCCTGAAGCAAGAACACTCAACCTCAGCGTGATTTTCCCTGCAACTGCATCTTCTGAGTGCTCATCATACTTCTTTCCAGGGAACAAGTAGAATCACTAGATATGTCTGTGAAAGGTTCATTGTACATAATCTTTTACAGTTAAGTGATCTGCTCTGAATGCATAGATTATTGCTAGTACAAAGGGTTGTATTTTGTTTGGATTTCACAGTGACTGTAAAAGGTGCATTCTTTTTACTCCTGTGATGGTAGTCCCATCCCACCAGACCTAAAATCTTCCTGGAAAGCACTAAGTATAATTTTCAAAAAATAATAGTTCTCTTTTTCTTGTTAAATCAGGAAGAAACACTCTTTCCGCTTCTTAGAAAATATAGAATTGATTCTGATTCAATCTAAACTGCAAAAGTATGCAAGTTGAGGAAGAACCCAATATGGAAGATGTAGTTTAAGTCTTTTGGCAACTGAGGAAAGAGTGTTAAAAGGAAGAGATGTTGGCTAATTTACTAGCGACAGAGCATGGCTATTTCCCTTACAGCACCAGACAAAACTTGTCTTTATTTAGAACCTACAAAATGGTGGAATCAAGCCAAGAACATCAAAGGATATTTCTCATACTGCACCAGCAACAGTATGGAAAAACAAAATTAAGTGATAGCAGAACATGAGGAGGTAGAAAACTTACAGGGATCAAAATAGAGTCTGAACAAGAGCTCCAGGTTTATAGTAGGGATAAATTGGATTAAGAAGTGTGTCCTAAAGATGTGTGTCTTGAAGTTTAATTACTTTATATTTCTTTGGCAATATGATGAAGAAAACATCAGTGTTTTCATGTTTAGAGACATATGGTCATTTGTTTTCAGATATTTTTGTGCACAAGTCTCATCTAAGTTTACTCTAGGTCTAAAAGGTGATTTGACACTGATCAGTAGAGGTAATTTTTCTTCTACTGCTGGTTCTTGCCCAAATCAAACATTTCTTACTTGACAGATTACACAAGAAACAGAAAATGACTCTCTCCTTCATCGGTAAACAGAAGCCTTGTTTCTTTCACTCAGCATGCTCTTCACTACCCTTGTTTTTCTTGCAGTATTTAAGTAATTGGTAATTATGTTGCCTCTGTCCCCCTTACGTCCCAAGGTTCTTTCTGCTGTGGTCAGGTCTTTCCTGCCTCCTTTTGGAAAATAGGACTGTGACTTCATCATATTGTGTAATAAAGTTTAAGTTAGTGCAGGAAAAGATTGTACAAAATAACATTTTTTATTTTTGTAATAAGCTTCATAACCTGAGGGTAAAAAGAAATAGAAGTCATTGATCTAAAAAGCAGTATATTTGCAAAACAATCTACATGTCTGCTTTAAAAAAACTAAAGCATTTTTACCTTAAAATTAGTAGTTTGATATGTAGATTTGCTGCATATATCATTTTTTTGGCAAATCAATGTTCATTATCTTGCAGTGTAGTTCAAAGTATGTTGTGAACAGACCTATGCTTGCATAGTTCATCTGGGTAGAAGTGTGTGTGTGTCTGTTTGTTTGCTTGTTTGTTTGTTTGTTTGTTTGTTTTTCCCCAAAAAAGGATGGCCTTTGTTTTAAAGTTATAATGAACAATAAATTGCATTTGTCCAACTCTCATGCAAGTATTGGAAAGCATTTTCTTAAGTTGTATAACAAGGCCCACTATAAACTCCCTAAACAGGTAGGCATTACAATCCACTCTTAGGAAAGGGTAAAGCAATTCAAAAAGTTTGAGTTACTTTCAAGTAATTGCACTACAAGTCAGTCTGCTTCTTGAATGCAACCTGAAAAGTACTTCCAAAAATTATAATTTCTTGCTTTTTCAGAATATATTATAGCTCTAAATTTACAAATAATTTTTCCATATTTTAGGGATAAACTAGTTTTCAGATTTATGGCCCTTACATAAAACTCCGATACTGACATTTTGCATAAGAGAAGGCCTTTTGACAGTTGTACTAGTAAGACAGTGACTGATGATCTGACGTATTATGAAAACTTTATTTCTGGTTATGACAAATGATCCTTGAAGTGGTGTAGAAGTAATTCTTCCTTCAGTGTTTTGGAAGAAATTGTTCACTAATTCTCCTTTACAGTGAGAAAACTATTATTTGCATGTGAGTTCTATTTATTTCCATTGTCATGATGCTATCCTCTTCACTCATGAAGGAGATGTCTCTCCCCAATTTTTTGTGTGCTTTTACAACAACAGAAGTGAAAAGCAGCTACTACCATAGCTTCATCTTAAAACAGCTGCATACCTGTTACTTTTGTTCAACCTCTCCAAATTCAGTAAAATTCTGGGTAATTCTCATCTGTTGACTTTCTTTTACAGATAAGTGGTTAGTAAAATAATTTGTTTTAATCCTTGTGCAGGGCAGAAAGATCTAATCCTAGGACTGGGTCAGCCAATGACGTGCTAGGCAATCTATAGCAAGTTACCTTTATTGCACTGTAGGAAACGGTCTTTGACTGAACCAGGGTTTGGGCGTTGAACTCAACATGAACAAGTGTGACTTTCAGTGTCATGAGCTTCTAAAGTTCTTTTTACTTAGTATTTCAGATGGTCGCTGTCTTCAAAAAAATTAAGCTAAACATGACTAACACGCACAAAGATTAGATGTGATGAATCAAGGGAATGCTAAATTTGACAATGTTCCTTCTAGACATGGGAAGAAAACAGAAGAAACAATGGAAATGTGCAGGCAAAGGCCTTTCAATCCACTGTCTTCTTCTCTCCCAAAAGAGAGTATTCTGGCAGGAAATAATCTTTTGATTGCCTTTCTAATAGTAGGCTTTGTGCCTAATTATCATCCCATATTGTGCACGCAGACTGTGTCAGAGCTGCTCCCTAAGGGATGGGGAGATGGAAGCCAAGGGTGATCTCTGGACTAGCAGGACAGGGGTCTCCCTGGCCAGGGCCCACCCTCCAGTATCCACATCAGCCCAGCGGAACAGATCTGGAGACGGTGACCAGGTCCTACCAAGAGTTTGGTTCCTGAGACAATATCATGGCCATGAAGCAGATTGAAGGTTAAACCAGGAAGTCAATCCATAGGTCAGAGTTAGGATTAGGTCCAGTGATCACCCATCAGGTCCATGGCAATAAAACTAGGCTGAGGTCAAACCAGGATGCCGATCTGTGGGCCAGGGCCTGGATTAAGGGGCTCCTGTGGCCAGATATAGCCATGGAGACCAGCAGTCCTCTACCATAGCCCGGGCAAAGAGTGAAGTCCTAGGGCTGAGCCTGAATAAAGCTCCTGGGCCCAAGGATGAGGGAGCAGTCTCAAGTGAGGCTGGTCACAGCTATTTAAGGTGTATTGGTGCACTCGGGTCCTGACAGACTGAGGCTATTCTGTAATGTGCACCAGAATATTTAAAGGAAATTGCTTCACAGTATTCCTTTGTTATCCTGGGAGCCCCTTCCTCCATAATGGAGCCACCAGTGTATGAAAATAACACAGATAAGACATTCTTCTTCTTTTAATATACTGAATTCTTAATAAAGGTCCTCCTCCCCAAAGCCAAGTAACCGCTTCATTTTAGAGATTTCTGTGGTGCATTTTCATTAAAGTCTTCTTTCACCACGCTGCTAACATATTCCTTAAATATCACAAGTAGAAAAAACAGATACAGATAAGGTGTTTCATTATGAGTTGAAAATGACTTATGAAAGCCAGATTCTACAGTCTGCAGGGCACCAGCAGAGCAAAGATTAAATTTTTTATTTAGTTTGGGTGTTTCTTGTTTTTTAAGAACCTCTTACAATTCATGAGTTATGTGTGTGAGCAGAAGAAAAAGTAGAATTAATGTCATCTTACAGTGGGCTGGTGAGAGGAAAGAAAAGAAGAGTCTTGACTTCTCTATCTGAAGATATCCTGGCAAGACTGAAAGGGAGAGTATTTTATGCTACAAAGCTAAGACATTAACTGTTACCCTGTGCCACTGTTAAAATGTGTCACAGAGGGAATGGGAGAAACTTCTGTTTCTCTTGATAAAAAACTTCAAGTTGAGTTGCGAGCAGCTGAAGTGGAAAAACCTGGGTTTATTGGTGGATAAAGGCTCTCCATGAGTCAGGTCAAAGCCTCTGTAAACAGGTTCACCTTTCTGTAAATGTGAGCCAAGCAGTTTTATGGATTTTTTTTTTTTTTTTTTTTTTGTGCTTAAAATGGAATATTTTTCTTATCTTTTACTGTCCGGCCTGCTTATCCTTGTGTGGTAATAGCCATACAATGAGTTTAAAATAACGTTGGTGTTTGACTGATACACACATACTTTAATTTATGCCCTGAGTTCAGGATGCTGTACAGTCATAAACCTGACGGAGTCACAGTACATGAACACAGTACACATGTACAGTCATGAACTCGGTGGAGAACTAGTATAAAAAAGTAGTGTGGAGCTGGAAAAAGGGGGTTGCAAGAGGCACCGAGAAGTTCCTGGGGAAGAGAAACAAAACTTAACAACTTGACAGGGATTAGGTTTCTGATTCAATGAGGTACTTCAGTGCATATCTTGTATGGCAGTTTATGTCCTTGAGGTTAATGGAGAACCTACACAAATGTCTGAATTCTTTAACCAAATGAAAGCCAAATGGTATCTTTTAGATGCTGCTGAGTGTTCAAATACAGTGAATCATTTTTTATCTCTGAAGTTTTGCTGATTTATTACTTTTAGTGAGTTGACTCTACAGTTGGATGAGTACCTGACTTGGCAGTGAGTTACAAAGCATATTGCTTTCATTTTTTTCCAACTTCTCAGTTTTTTTCTCCCTTATATTGTAAAATTCTCAAAAGCATAATTGTCAAATGCAGGGATTCATGCTGAGAACATGGATTGCCAATCAAGAAACATTCTTTAAAATGCTGTAAGATTGACATTTATCCTCTGAACAGAAATTTATTCTGTTCCTTTCTTAACTGGGGTTTCCGAGGCCCCTGTGGTATTTGTTGTGCTTGTAGGGACAGCACATAACAGCTATATTCTATCATGCTGGGTAACTTAAAAATGATACCTGCTGTCTCATTGCAGTGTTCTACAAGGAGCTGGGAAGTTGCTGTCCAGAAATAGTGTTGCAATTAGCCTGTTATACTGCACTATCACCAATGACTAACTGTCTGAAACTCCTTCCCTGGAAAATATTGTTCCATTGACATCAGAAGACCTGTGCTATAAGGGTAATACTCATGGTGATTTCTGTCCTCCTGACTTAGACTCTAGTAGTTTCCAGAACTCCCTCAACTTAATGGAAAAGTAATGGAAAAAACCTGCAGTGTAAAACACTTCATGTGCAGGGCAACCTCCCTGATCCCATGAATCCCATGCGATGCGATGAAGTATGCAGTGGCATTGACAGCACATAGTTTAATGGTAGCTTGTGTCTTAATGTTCTACTGGCTTTTATCTTGGGATGATCTGACTGGGTCCTCCTTCTCGAAAGCCGAGCCCTGCTCCCAGTGATGTTCTGTTTCTCATGCTACCCTCTTTCTCTGTTTTGTGTTTTAATCTGTGCCTTGTTCCTTTGTTCCTCTTGGCTCTGGGCATCTGGTCCTGCACACCAGGTGGGCTTAGCAGAGAGCTAAAGTAAATTCTTGTGTGTTGTTGGGAGCAATCAGTTTAGGAGAGTGATGTTTCAGTTCGGTGAATAGTTTCTGTAAAGGAAAGAAGTCAAGTACTTAATGTTCTCAGATCTGTTCTGCTGAAAAGCAATGATAGTTTTTGTTTGAAATGTCATGATAAAACTCATAGAACCAGAGAAATTATTTCTTTCTGAAAAACACATATATAGGATCAGAAGTCAAAACAATTGGTCATCTTTACATTTGCCTACTTTTAATGTCTATTTCTTGTTTGAAAAATGCTGCCTAGAAGCATTCTGATTGGGGATTCTGAAAGTGTAATCACATCTTATAAGTCTCCCATCTTATTATGTACTGCAGAGTTTTCCACTTCATTGCAAACAGCATAATTGTAGTGGAAAATGGCAGAGGTGCTCTCTTCAAATGAACTTTGGTTTTACTTCCTTATTCAACATTCAGAGTTGAGTGAATCTGCTATTTTTAAACTTCTTGAACAGCTTTGCACATTTAAAAAGTGATTTGTAGGTAAATGCTGTTTTCTGCTCAATAAACTCTTTCTCATCTCCTCCTATTATTTAAAATTTAATTTAAAATAAGTAAATCTGTCTGTGTTCCAGTCACACTGCTGGAGTGTGAAGTGGGTACATGTAGAAGCATTCTAGCCAGAAGCCACAGAACACACAAATATGTTTTGGTTTACATATATTCAGTGTATGTTGTTCACATTTGAATGAAGGACTAGACCTTACAAATGTCTTAGTTAAAGCCTTCATTCTGACTCCATATTGATAATTTGGAAATATTGGTCAATAACTACTTACTATTGCAGAGTTAAATAACTCACTTTTGGATTTTCTGTTTGTAAAAGCTCCTTCCACATTATGAAGCAATCCATTTTGTAGCTCTCCAGCTGTCTCATCATAGTGTTTTACCATGTGACAACAACCTTTTAAACTGTCATTCGCTCAAGCTGAATGGGAGTCATTAAATATAGTGAATCCCAGAGGTACACATTGCTGATTGCTCTGCATTGAAGCATTACCCTCCAGATTCGAACTAGCAATTTTACATGTGAGAATGAAAACTCTGAAAACCCTGTCCTTGATGCATGTGATTGATAGACACGATAGAGTTAGACAGTGCATAACCGCTATGCACATGCCAACGCATGGTCTTATGTGAGCTTGTCAGGAAGTAAAGAATTTCAGGTTTGGATTTTTTTTTTTTTACCGTGGTGTTAAGAGAATAATTGACATTTGGAATCGACAACACTGTTTTCTGTTGTGTGGCTTTCTGTGTAAATATATATAACAACATCTTTAAGAAGGTGTGCATTGTGAAGGAGGTAACTTGTAAAGTGTGTCGTTTTTAAATGATTTATTTTCCTTGAAAAACTAAAGCATAACTTACTTCTTGGTATGACATTTATTCTAGGTAAGCGATGACCCCTTCAATTGCTGTCACTGCCTGTGAAGAAATTGAAATCTGCAGAAACAGTACTTAGCACATTCACAAATTATATTTATCAATAGTACAGCCTAAAGTAAAGCCAATTTAATTGCAGTAGATGTCTAGTTCAGAATGACAAGCTGCTGAAGTTTGGCTCAAAGTGATATATAGCTTCTTGCAGAATAAACCTCTCTGATTCATTTTAGATATTTCATGTTTTTATCTTTGGGAATAGAGAAACAGGTTTTTGCTGTGCCAAACTATATCACACTGAACAAGACATGGGTTTCTATGGTAGCTGACTCACAGATGATGATGTATTAGACTGGGATTTCAAGTGTGGTAACCTGATTTTTTCTTCACTTGACACTTGAATCCAGCTGATCATCCCTTAAATGAGAGTACAGAATTATCCACTTAATACTATCTGCTTGATAGTATCCATGGTTTATTTTGCTTTCTTATCAACCTCTTTAAGCTAAAAAAAGTAACTTCAGTTTTGAGGTTGCTTTAACCACGTTGGCTGATATTACTGGTCAAGCTGAAAACTAGTAGCAGCCATTTTGAAAAGAAAACCAAACCTTTGATAAATTGATTTCAATAACAGTGTAGGAACCATGAAGCCGCATTCTGCAGTCTCAGCACTGGGTGAGGAACACTTAATTGCCTGAATAGCTGCTTTGTAATCTGCAGGTGTTCAAACCTGTGTAACCTTTACCTGAGCTATGCATCAATGCCTCTCCTACATACCTGTGCTCCGCATATTATTTGCAAATACTTGGCTGTGCACCTGCTCAGCATAAGCACAGGTGACCGGTACAAGTGGCTTTAATTCAGTTCTGATTTAAAATTTCTCTGATTGAGCATTCATTGGGCAAATTGATATGACTCAAATCCCCTTCCATTTGTTAACTTGGTGCCTCTGGCCTGACAGAGTTGATTGACTGTGGGATTGTGCTCTGGTTAGGTGAGTGGCAATCGAGATGGTGAAGCAGTGGTTTACCTCTGCTGACAGGGAGGATTGTTCGTCAAAATCATAATGAACTCCACTGAAGGAAGAGGATGGCACTAAATCACAATTTTTTCTGCTGCACTTTTCTGTCTAGAAGTCATCTGAATACTCAGTTCATGTGTAAAAGAAAATAGGTTCTTTGTTTTTCTTAAAGTCACAGCTCAGATCACCTTTACTGTTATGGTGCTTTTCCAGGGAATTGCAAACTACTTGCATAAAAGCATTTCTATTTTAGTGGAAGTAGCGTATGG
The DNA here is from genome assembly GCF_018691265.1 of Tyto alba. Lineage (NCBI taxonomy): Eukaryota > Metazoa > Chordata > Aves > Strigiformes > Tytonidae > Tyto > Tyto alba. The sequence goes on along the minus strand of NW_024881324.1, from coordinate 24,511,788 downwards.
CAGAGCCCTATTTTTTTAATGAGGTGGCCCTAATTTTTATTTATGATAGTGAGGTGTACTATGTCAGTTTGGAGTCATGTTGGGAGGCCAGTGTAGCAATTAACACTTGAAAGAGGAAAAAGGGAAGTATCAGTATTTGTGAATAAAACCAGAAATCTCTGAGTTTACCTACTTTAGCATGCATCCCACTTCTCTATACTTATTTCCAGCCTAAAAATGGATGACAAGGGTTAATTAAATCCCTGAAAGTAGGCTTTAGTAACATCTGAACCTGTATGATCCTCCCATTTGCCTAGGAAGACCATGCAAGACCTTAGCTATGACTTCAAGTGTATTTAGAAAACCAAAACATGAGATTTATTGGGCAAGTATTCTTTCCCTGACATGCTACCTGCAACAGCTGATCTAAGAAGAATCCCTAGTCAAGTTAAGTGTTGGACATTTTCAAGCAGAGCTCCCTCCATGCAAAAGGAAATCAGAAAGGATCAAAATGTTCAAAACAACAGGCTGAACCTGCGTGTTTTTCAGAGGTTTTTTGGCAGCTGTAATTAAACAGTAATATTAAATATAATTTGCTAAAGGTAAATTCCAATTTGGGAGAATGTAGGAAAAATAAGGAGTCAAATGTAAACCTGATTACAGTTCCTGAAGTTAAGTATGCAGGAGATAAATTTCAGACAGGTAAGAAATGACCCACTCTCCCTGAGATTTCTAATTAGAGCAGCCAGTTTTAGAATCAGTCCTGGTTCTTCACAAAGACCCTCAAGTTGTGCTGTTGGTCAAAGCAGCAGAGTAACTTTGTCAGCTCACAGTGTGGGCAGGTGCCATGCAGAGAGGATTTTCTCACCTGCCTAGCAGGTTTGAGGATGTATATTGAGAAATGAGGTTGCTGGTGTTTTAAGCTTAGTGAGTTACATCATCTTGCATCTCCTTGCTTTTCATTTCTTCAGGAGCCAGTCATGAATCTAACATTCCTTGGACTAAGGGGGGAGAAAAAACACCTTAAAAACCCAATAAAAATAGCTCTGTGAATGCCATTTCTGAAAAGAGAAGGAGAGAAAACAGACAGATGCACTCTGTTGACCCTTCATTCTCTTCCCCCACGCTCTCCTCCCACAACAGCTTAGATCATTAAGCTCCTGTATAATTAAAACTTGGTCCAAGTCACACTAATTCTGTTTACTGGCCACAGTGAAAGATATAAATACCTAATCACTTCCTTACACAGAGGCTGCTTCCTGCTGGTGGTTTGCAGTTGCGAAGGACTTGGTCCCTCAGCGAGCTCCCTGTACAGCTGCTCGCCCTACGTGAAGGAGCCTTACTCCAAAGCAGTCCCCAGCCACGGCGCATTTATTTTCACAGATTCCTCCTCCTGTTTTTTTCAAAGGGGATGATGTCACTTTCTATAAACAAACGACATAGAAAGGCTATTGTCAATGCACATAGTAACTGGAATTAAATTCACAGAGTGAAATTCAAAGGGGAAGAAGAGACTGTCTTTTGAGGTTTTCCCAAGGGACTGCTGTTCTAATGGGCAGCTGAAGCCACAGCACTGAAAGGCCTCACTGACAAATAGGTCGTAAGCATAAATCCAGTGAAGTCAAAACAATGGTTAATTGATGGCAACCTAATTAATACATAGTGTTATCTCCTCGACATGGATTGCAAAATGTCCATCGGTAATCTTCAGAGCATGCAGAAGTTAAACAAAGTGTTGCCTGCAGTAAGATTTCACGGGCATGTTAGCTTCATCCAACACCCTTCTCTCTGCAGGAAGGAATAACTGGGAGAGGGAAAGTGGACAAGATGGAGAAACTTCCTGATTCACATCATCATGGTCTTGTGAGGTTGTCATAAGTAGTAGGGTTGAAACAAGTAGCTACTCTTGAGCTCTAGTAGGATTGACATTGGCTTGTCTCTGACTCTAGGGAGGGGGATATGTACAACGTGCTTTGAGACTCTGTGGAGGAAATTTCAAAATTAAATGGATGGCTTCCTCAAGACACTGAGCAGCCAGAGCTGTTATTCTTGCCTGCCTTGGGCTCAGTGACTCCAAGAAGTTAGTCCATGAGCTCCTGCTGCTTCTGTGCGGGCAGAAAGGGCAGAATCACAAACCAAGTGAAACTAAATAGATGCACTGCAGTCACAGCCCTTCGCCTTCACTGGTAGTTTCAGGAACACCCACTGTTTTACTGAGTGTTTAAAGTAAATTATTTCTGTCTTTTTTCTCTCCTTATTTATGAACAGAGTGCTGCTGTATTCAAATAAGGTTGGACTCTAATTTGCTGATGTTTTACCTGTGCAACTGGGTAAAGTGCCTGGGGGTGAAAGATACTAGTTAAATGAACAAGACCTTTAAAGCTCTTTAATAAGTTTTTCCAAGCGGTGGTGTCTAAGCTATACTCAAAGAGTGACACAAAATACGTCGGTTCTCTCAAGATGTACAGGAGCTTGCTGTGCTTTCATGTTTGAAGTGACTCTGCTTTCATTTGGAGTGTTTTTAATACTTCTCTAAGTTATGTGGGGATAAAGGCTAATAGTTGTATAGTTACTCTGTTGAATTTGATATGTACTGATGCTCCAACTGAATCTTTTGTATAAGCATTGCCTTTTTATAGTTCTAGTTACATGGGATATTAATGACAAGAGTAACTTTAAAGTAGTAGCCAAATTAAGAATACCTTGAAGTTTACGAAAAACTCTCTGGGATACCAGCTAGAGACAGGTCTGTTTGAACCAAACTGGTGTGAAGTAGAAGTAATTTAACAGATGTGAATTTAAAACACATGTCTGTTTTGGCTTTACTCATTCTCTCCAACAGATTCATATTGGCCTGAAAGCCCCTCTACATTTAATTTCTGGTTAATGTTGCTTTGTTGTAGAATTAATGATTGAAATAGTTTGATTTGAATCTAGGCCACTTAGCAAGCATTAGAATTGATTTGTTTTGTTCTTCTGCACTCTCTGCCTTTGTATGTCTTCCTACATTTCTACAGTCTGTTCATCACCTTCTACAAGGCCACCTAACATCTGTCATGTTTTTTCCTCCTGCCTTGTGGAGGCGGAAATGCAGTGGTTTTCCCTGTGGATGTTTTTTAAATTTGTTTTTAATTATTACATGCAGTTTTATAGAAGAGACAAAGCAAAGAAGTGGGGATGAGGTTTGTGTCGGATATTTATTTAACGGACTGAATGTGAGACCTTTTGTCTCCTACACAGCCAGCACTTCTTCCTCCCTGGCCCCCTCCATCCTCTCCCCAGGAGATACCCATTAAGTTAGAAAGGAAGAGTGACCTACTCCAGCTGTCAGCCAGAAGTTGCAGATGGTCTTTTAAAATAAGGCTGCCGAGCTGTGGTGTGACTACTATTTTACCTACCTCAGCTTCGATTTCAACAGGCCTTCCCTCGTTTTGTAATTGGTCTTCTCCAAATACTGAATCATTGGATGTGGTAGTAATGCTCTGTCAACAGAGAGCTGTGTGTCATTGGAGTATTGCTAGTGAGTATGTCTTATCTGGCCAATTTATCTAAGTGTTTAGCATTGGAAAAGGCATGCTGTGAGGGTGCAGTGGATCTAAGGTAGAGATACAGATCATCATCATAGAAAAGAGTTTAAGCCTTTCTAGTACATTACCATAGGACTCTGTTGCCTGTTTGATGGGAAAACAACTGCTGCTTAGTAGAGTAAGATGATGCAGAGTGGACCAGAAGACAGAAAAATGTGCTTTGTTTTCTATCCACCAAGGAAAGAAGATATCACTATAAAAAATCTGAGAAAGACAGTGAGACTTCCACACAGATTCCATTTTATGTTTTCAATGAAAGCAAGGCTTGCTTGTATATTAAATAAATATTAGAATTTCAGCTGAAACTTTGTGTAAAAAATCCACACTTTTGAAACCAAAGTCTTGATTCAGCCTTAGGCATGGTGCCACAACTGTTATCTCCATAATTAACCATTGCACAACAACTGTCTGTGTGATGACAGTAATTAGCCTTCTCAGTGCTTTTACCTCTAATTTCAGAACTTTCAGGTTCTACATTTAGTTGTTGTAATGTGTTATTTAGTGGAAATAGGAGACAAAATGGATCTATATGAATAACAAGATTTTTCAATCTGCAGAGAATGGGAAAGGAAGAGTGAGAAGTTATTTTCTGAGGATTTTTTAAAAATTTATGTTTTCATTATATTAAAGACATCATGTACAACCTCTAAAAAGAGGAACAAATGCTGTCTCTGAGTCCTTAGCGCTTTAACTGGTTCAGTATAAAATTCAGAGACTCAAAGAGAGAGATTTCCAGAGATGATGTGGAGTTTTTTTTCAGTCTTAAAATGAACCTAAAACCCCTCTCCCTTTTTTTCTTTAGCTTCTGTGGTAATTGAGAGTACCTTGCATATGTAATACTGGTTGGAAATGGGGACATGCTTGTAGAGTCAGTTTTTAAAAATCTGATTTTGTTTTAATTATATTTCTTAGGAAAATAAGAAATTTCTTCTGAAGATGAAAGAGTGAACTCAAGCCAAATGTGTTGCCTGGAGTCTTAGCACTGGGAGCTGACTGGCATATTTATTTTGGTGTTTTACTTGTTGCTTGTGGGGTTATCTGGAATTTATGTGCTGCAATGGATACACAGAGGTCACTGTAAGTTATGAAACTGCAAACTGCACAGGTACTTTGGCTGTGCTACTTATCCAGCTGTTGTGAGTGCCACTATTCACATGGCTCAGGCTAGCATGATTATGATATGATGCAAAGCCCATGACAGTCACTGCAATATTCTTTACACCATCCTCCTTGCCAAGTCTGGATAATTTACTTTGCAGGTCAACCTATAGCTAACTTCCAAACTCAGTATTATCTAATCTACAAATATCTGCTGTTTCAACAGTTCAAGTCAAACAATGAAAAAAAAAAAAAAAAATGAAGAAAGAAAAAATTTTGACCAGTTGAATGAATAATTGAAGATGGAGTTTGGTCCAGAGAGTGGTATTTGAATCTGGTGAGTAAAGAACAGCAGAAGAAATGGCAGCTGCATAAATAATCGATGAAGTCTCAGCAGCAGTCCTTTTGTTGGCGAGACTGAGGGAAATAAGGAAGCAGTGCTTTTCTCCTCATTTCTCATGTAGAGTGCAGTGATTTGTCCTTTAGGTAACTGCCTGTTTAACTGTGACATGAGAGGAGGAATCTCTGAAGGCGAGTGCAATGGGAAAGGCAGTGCTTGGCTTTTCTGTCTTTTGATTTGGAGGACAAGTGATGTGCATTAGTTCTGTTGCAGAGAGGAGAGTGCATATTTTCACCATATTTCTTTAGGCAAGTTGATCTTTGACCTGCATATTAGACGCAATGTTTACTGTGGATTCAAATTCTAAGTATTGTCTCCATCACTCTCACTTGTGAAGACAGAAATGATTCATCTTGTGAGGTCAGCAGTCACCACTATACAGCAGTTACTACTGTCAATATTTCTATTGCAGGATCTTCCCTAGGCTGACCAAAATAATGATGCTGAGAAATTGCTTCAGTTCAATATATCCGAGACTAACAATGCAGCTGGGATCTAAGAAACAGGGATTTCTGTGCTGCCGATTAAATCATGCAGTTGTATGATCAAAAGCTTTTGCCTTCAATTGTGATTGTGGCTTATTCCCTTATGTCTGAAAAAGTAACTCTGACTCCCTTATGCCTGACCTCTTAAAGAAGAGGTATGAAGAAGAGTTACTTTTTTCCCATGCTCCTTGGTGTTTCCTAACAGTGTCTACATGCATTAAGATAGTGTTTTGTTTTGTTTCCTTAGGATGAAAAATTTGCTGTTCAAACCCCCCCAAGACTAAACATTAATTTATTTAGCAGTCATTTGTATAGTCATCACTAGTGTGTGCCACATGGCAATAAAGTCTCCTAAGTCACCTATGGCTACAGTTGTTTTGATTCGGGTAGGTAGCACCATTTCCTCCCGTTTCCTGCATACAAGGAACAGTTTCATTTGTTCAGCAAGATCTGCTGTATGGAATTCTTCTGCACCCTTGTTTTTGCAATGGTGCAGAGAAATAAGATCAAACCTAACAGTAGACTAGAAAAAACAGACAAGTAAAAACTGCAGAATGCTGGCTAATAATTGATGCAATGACAATGTGATTGTTGGTTTTCCCAATTGCTTATACCCCGTTTTTACAAACACCTTTTAATATGGACCATACTAGAGCATTAATATTGTGCTCAACTACAACTACACTTTTGGCAGAGTCAAAAGTAGAGTCAGAGTATGCACAAAGATGCCTTTGATATTGCACGATACTGTTCTTTTCAGAAAATGCATGAGAAGGCAGCATCATCGTCAGAACATTTCTGTTATTTAGCTGCAACAAATTAGTTAGAGGAGTGGTCATTCCTTCTGGTGTATATCTAGAGATGTTAATATACATCTGTCTTACACCTGAAGAAGAAATGTCCATGAGACTATTTCCACCAAGTTTCTTAAGGATACCTTTTCAAAGAATTAGTGTGAAAATTAAAACTTTTCTCATTGGGGTAGCACTATCTAGCAGTCAAAAAACTACCTACAGATTTAAGGCTTACTACATAACAGTGAAGGCTAACCATGTCGGACTGAGCTAGAAGAACTGAATGTTTCTTGTGTGAGGATTAGATAGCTTAAAGCAGTTAACTAGCTCACAGTGAACATCTACCATACGTAATTTCTCTCGGTGATGGAAAGGCAAAATTTTTGAGTTTTCACAAACATATTTCGAGTGCTTTCCAGGGCTGGTTCTATCCTAGCAGGACTCCACTGTGTAGGATGTTAGCTTTGCATTTGCAGGGAACACGTATATTCATTAGGATCTTAACAATATTCTGTTATTACTGGTTGAAAATACATATTTAAAAATCCAGTTTTCTTGGCTCTATGGTTTTGTAAGATGGACAGGACCAGGACTTACCAACTACACAGCGATCTGATAACCATAAACCAGAAAGCTTACAAGCTGAACTTGGAGAACTTAATGTATTAACAAACACTGTTTGTATGGCTCTATTCAAAGCTCTGTGATATAGACAAGAGAAAGTGTTTTGATTGGAAAAAAATTAGTCATCATCTAAAGTGCTATCCACTTTTTTACTGAAAGAAAGGAGAATGAAACCCTTGAGTCAAAGCCTCTTTGTTGCTGTGTTTTTGTAGGAACACTCAACTTCCAGCATGAACAGAAGTGGGCACAGCATTTCTTATCCTTCAATGTACTTAAAAACTGAGAAGTGGTCAGGAGATCAGAACTGTTTAATTAGGCTTCTAGTATATGGCTAGCGTTGAACATACTTGACAGTAAGTAGTTTGACACCCAGACTATTGACCAGTACCAGTATTACAGAAATGCTACCCTTTTAATTGTTTTGCTGCTGATACTGTGGTGTTCAGGGTGTAATAACTGGACCAGGCTATAAAGAGTTGCAGAAGAATCTCATGGTACTGAAGAGCTTCTGAAATTCCCTGTAGACAGGTATGAAGTGATGCACAAGGGGCAGGTGGAGGGAACAACTCCCATCTTGCACACACGGCACTGTTTGTCTTCCCATATTTCTGAGGGACAGCATATAAACATTTTTATAGTCACCTGTATTACTGTCAGCTCAATGAACAGTAATGGTCAGAGTCCAGAACAGACAGCACTGGACCACTGCATAAATGCATAGTACACCCATTTTTGGCGCATTGTGTGCCATTATGGTATATCTTTGCCTCCTGTACTCCTTTTTTCCGCTTAATCCTCCCTCAGGCTTACCTCCAAAAGAGATCATAAAACTGAAGGAAAATAAGTCAGAGGTATGTAATAACTTCTGTATGAGAAATCATTTAATAGACTTCAACTCTTCAGGCTGGAAGGGAGAGAGCTCACATGTAATATTTCAAGTGTCACAGACAATGTGAGTGAGGTTTGATTACTTAGTGCTACGTTGCAGAAAGAAAGGGCAGCACTCAGGTTCAGAACTACTTGTTAAGCAGTAGAAATCCCTGCCACAGGATGTTATTGATCCTACATGTTTTACATAGGTTCAAGGGGAGACTGGACAAATTTGTGGAAGAGAAGTCTATCCTCTGTTATTAAATATTAGTTACCTGTTGCTCAGGAAGTGTGTCTGAGCCGAGAGCCATTGGAGACTGCATATGTGTTACAGATGAGGGTTGCTCCCCGCTCGATCTGGCCGTACGCTTTTCCCTAGGTGTGTGCCTTTGGACCACTGCCAGTGGCAGGCACTGGGACAAACCCAGGTTCCGACAGTGTGACCCTCCCTGTCTCCTGAGGGGCCTCTGCACCTCAGCTTTGTGTTGCCGGTGGTCTTTCCTAAAGCGGATGACGTGTTAGAGACCCCAGGTAAGAGCAATCACCAGTAAACCTAACCGATGATTTGGCACATCTGCTATTGAGTTAGCAGATGTACAGGATATTTTGAGTTGGCTTCCTGCTGGAGAAGTAACAAGTGGTATAAGCCACTGTTCTCTGTCCCTGCCAGCTCCCTTTTTATTTAGAATGCAGTCTTCGAAACAAATCACTACAGCAGATGTGCAGACCATTATTTTATTCTTTCAGTAATCCAAGCAATTCTTTGCAGCAGGCATGGCAAGCAAATGTGCTCCTAGGATTACCTTCAATTAGGTAGCATGTTTCTGCTCTTTCTGTCCACCCCGTTCTGTGTGTGAGTGTGTATGTACATACATACATACACATATATACACACAACCTCTTTAGCAGAACCCTGTGGAAACACAGTCACAGAGTGTCAATCAAGAAGTCCTTCCAAAACTTCACATTTTCTTATGTGCCAAGAAAATGCCTTCAAATATTTATGTGCAGCCTGTTTGTCTTGCAGGCACAGCCACTCTCACTAAGAAATAAAAGCTTTTGGTGAGGTTCTAAGTTAAATTTATACAACATGCTGTACGGGCACATCCATATGTGAAGACTGGTCTTCTACCCAGCACCTTAGGTATATTCAGTAGGAGCTGTGATTTTAAACATGAGACTGTCTGTTGCCTGAATAGTGGATATTTAGCTCCAAAGCTCAGCATGCTGCTGTAAGCACTCTTCCTCAGAGACTGCAGCAGTAGATGTAGTCTACAGCCCACTGGCTTAACAACATGGGGACAAACTAATCTTTTTAGCTTGGCATTAAGATAAAACCAATGCACATAAAACATGCCTCAGTATTAATCAGATGGTCAAGACACTTGTCAGATTACTTTTGTTTTCAGAGGAACTGTTATATCTGTAAAGGAGATATTTCACAAATACACTCTCTGAATATTTTCACATCCTCAGTAGGGAATAAGATATTAGACACTCCAGACCTGTCACACAGCAGAGACAGAATACTTATGTAGCATGTGGGATGTGTGAGTTCAAATTAAATTAATTAAATCACTGTTGAAATGAATCCGGGTTTCACGGATAAATGCCATAAATATATAGCTAGTATTTTATTATTTTTCCCTTTAAAAAATGCTTAACTCATTTTTCATTGCAATTTTGAACAAGTGGAAAAACCCTATGTCATGAAAACAAATGTTGGTTTTGTTTTCTGGTTTTGTTTTGTTTTGTTTTGTTTTTGTGACTCTGAGTATGTGAAAAGGTTTTATAATTAACAAAACCGAGTTTTGCATTATTATGCAAATTTACCTAAATTCCAGCACAAGTAAGACAAAGTCACGGGCCGCTTTTCTCTCAGTTTAGACTGCTTGCTGGATTGTCATTTTCAAATCCAGTAACATGATTGTGCCCTCAAGTGATCAAATGAATGAAATAATCAATGTAGAGGTTGCATTTTTATGCTAATGAGTGGTGCTGAAGCTTTGAAGGGCAAGTTTTTCATTGGTCTCAGTAAAAGGTACCATAGAGCAAAGAGAAGCTTAACCCCACTAGGGTGGTGGCACCATCCTTCAAGGAGAGAGGTATATGGTGGGAATTGCCTTCCAGTCAAGCTGCCAGAAGTTTCTCTTTCCTCCTCTCTTCCCCACTTTTTAGGCACTTTAAGTACACACTCATTGCTATGTTTTTTTCTACTTTCATGTCCTTCATTTTCCCACTCCATGTAGAGCATTGGAACCACCATAACCCACTAAATCCCTCAGTTTTAATAAGATAATTGGTTTCCAGTTCTCTGACAGTATCTCTATACCTTTGTTTTCTGCATAACAAAATAATTCAGTAGTCTTTTATAACCTAGAGGAGACTTCTTTATTGCCTTTCATATCCACCCTAGCAGTCAGGAAAGGAAAAATTAAGCTTTGAAGCCTTTACCCTTCTCCCATGTGGCTGAAGCTTTTTATATCCCCAGCCATCATGTCACCTGGGCCTTTTAGTGCACTGTCTTTAGGCTGGGTCAGTGCTCTTTAACTCTTTCTTACGGAAGTTCTGCCCCACCACTTTCTGTTTAAGATACTAGGCTCTGTAAAAGTACTGTCCCATTTCTGGTGTAGTATAAATCCAGAGTCCTTTGAAGTTTAGGGAAAACAATATCTTTCTGCAGAACATCACAGCTAGCTTTGCAGTTGCTCCTAAGTCTTTGTGTTACAGGGCTTCTCATTGGGAAGAGAAAGAATATGCTTTCCTAGGGATCCTTTCTTTGCAGCTGGTTCTAGAAGCTGGTGGAGCCAAGCAACTGCAGTCCTGAAATAGCTGTGTGGTAGCAAGTGCTGTGGCTGCTGCCTTTTCAGTTGGTCCATACAAAATAGCTGTAATGACTCTCTTTTCCTTATGGTTAATGTGGCATAATACTTAGAAACTATGATTTCTGTCTTCCTTTGGCATATCCTAAACTTCCAGATTTTGAGTTGCCTGAAGGAGGTTTTTCTTTGGAAAGATAAGTATAGGTTAGTCAACTTCTTACAGCTGAAAAAAACCTAGTGCTAAATATATATTTGATAGACAAAATGACAACTAGTAGTTTGGTTTAGTATCTTGATGAAAGGGAACTACTAGGTATGCTTAGACTGTTGAAATTGGGGTGAGGCCTCTGTAACCTCTCTGGCAAAGCACCAAAACTCATCATAAAGGTGTTAATTCTTGGGAACAGACAGGTTGCTGGCGAGCACTGCAAGCAGAGTACGTGCTTGTCCAGCCTTTATGCCATCCAGTGAAAAAGCAAGGTGTCTGAAATATATCCAGCCAGTGTCATACTTAACTACAAATGTATTCTTCTCCTACAGTAATTTCCATGTAAGTTTAATGTTATCTGCTTGGCCTTTTGCTTGAAATAAGAACATGTGAAGGAGGAGAAGAAAAGGCTCTTACTAACTTTTTTCCAGAAGCTCAAAAGGAGCTTTGAAAATGGCATGTATGTCAGGTGCTTTTAACCTCTGAAAGAGGCCCAGGACTGCAAGATTATGGTCCCCTTATTCATAAGACTTGTTTTGCCTCATACAAGCGGCTCTTACTGGGGCTCTGGGGGCACTAATAGGCCCTAATGGCCTTGACCAGCCTCACCTGGAGCCACCCTTTGCCCACGGCCCAGGAGCTCCATTTCAGTTTAGCCCTGGCCCTTTAGTTGTTGTTCCTGACTCGTGAACTGATGTTCCAGCCTAGCCTTGGCCCATCCCCAGGGGCCTGAAGACTTAATCTACGTCTGCTCCCTGTCTGGGGCCACGGGCTGGCCCTGGGGAGCCCCTGGAGCCCGAATCTTGAGGCAGCAGCCAGCCGTCAATGTGCTCCAAAATCCTACTTTAGGGGTAAGCAATACAAATGTTTGTTTGAGTCTGTGAGCACTCTCATAGCAGGAGCGTTTGCTGGTAGCACATCACAGCCCACTGCCTCTTGTGCAACTGAAGTTATTGCTTCATTTGTATTGATTGATGTGTGCATGGTGAATACTAAGCAGTAAATTAATTTTTTGTTAAAAAGCTGCCCAGAATACAAGTTATGTAGTTCAGGTTCACTGTGTTTGCTTAGATATGTGTATGTGAAGATACAAAAGCTTGAGCGAAGGTTATCAACCTCCAACAGGTGATTATAGCTAGTTGGGGTGTAGGCTTCTTTAGATCGTTGGTTTGATAGTTGAGCTGTAAAGATCACACAATATCCAGGGGGCAGGTGGTAGGAAATGCTGAACTGGGGGTTATGCTTGCTAAGGTATGCCAGTGCATGGGATCCTTCATTTTGAAGGAGAGCCTGCTCTTTTACTGCAGTCTAGTCTCCATTTAGAAGACAGTCGTCAACTTTACAGTCTCTGCTCCCAAGACTGTATCATAAAGTGAATAATAATGATAATCTGAAAGAGTTCATGTCACTTGATGGCTGAAGGTAGAGTTTGAGGCTGTCCATTAGCAGAATCACTTCAAGATGTGAGCTGGTGCCCTGGGACAGCAGCTCTGTATTCATAAACCCAAGGTGCAAATCTGTGTAAATCTATAGCTTTTGCACGGAGAACTGTTCCCTTACTGTGGCAGAGATTAATGTCCGTAACTTAGATTTGTTTGGTCTTTTTGATTGACTTTTCTCTTAGTAGCATTTTGTCTTGGTATGAGTCTACCCTAGGTAAAGTTAGGGTTAATTAATTACTGGCTACTCTAAATATATTGGCTTTCTCGTTCAGCTGAAGTGGCCTAGCTTGCCCTTCCCAAATAAAAAGTAAAACACTTCAGCACTGCTGAGCTTCCTGTAAGGGGATGATCAGGGCCTGTCTGCTCGCTGGAGGTGCTTGTGGCACGTGGCAGGGAGCCAGGCAGGGGCACAGCATCCTGACGGGGCCAGCAACTCAGCCCGGCGTTGTTCATCCTCTCCCGCATGACCTCAGCTGTTGTTTACACTTATTTGAACCGGCACATGAGTGTCACTGAGGTCCAGGTTTTGTAAGAGCTGGGCACTTCAGCAGCCAGTCCTGTAATTTAGTCCTTGCCTGTAGGTAATGGTCCCAGGGATGTGGGATTAGGCTCCAACTGCTGCCGTGCTTGTGTAACCTTGGCCTGAGGGCGCTCGTGGCTTGGCCTGTTGCACAGCTTCAGAAGGGATGGTTACCCAGAAGTGCTCTATGTAAGTCTCTTAACGCTCAAAATTAGCCAAGGTGGTGGGAAGAAAAGAGCTGCTCTTTGCAATGATCCCTGTTTGGGGAAAAAAACCTTAAAATTCTCATTGTCTTGTATTTGTGATTATTTTTCTTTTTTTTTTTTTTTTTTTTTTTTTTCCCCCCCCTAATATTGTGCTAGTCCTCTTGTAAAAATTAACAATTAAAGTTATCTTCAGTTCCAGCATTTTCCTTCCCTTTTAATCCTCTGCATATGGGCCCCAGCCCTTGGCCACTTTGTCAAAAAACACTTCTTTCAATTTTATGTTACTTCAGCAATTGTTACATTATTCTGTATGCCTGATACTGGTATTTCTATCAACTTATCTCTGGCAGTCACTGGAGTAGCTTGAAGCTAAAATGTCTGATAGTCTGCTATAGCAGTTAATAATATAGTAGTTTTAGTCTACAGGTAGTTTCCCTCCTCCTTTGCTCTCACTGTGTATATTAGAAGGTAAGCAAGAGAAGCTTGTTTGCATTGTTTTTAATTTTTGTATCTGTTATCATTGATAAGACTTAGGAAACAACAGATGCATCTCTATTACTTTCCAGCACTTCTGACATAGCCTAAAATAGGCAGTAGGAGTAACATATCATTGTTGAATGGGCTGCTTCCCTGGATTTGTTTTCCTCTTCTTAAATACTGTTTTCCATTTTATTTTTTCTTCTCTGAGTAATTGACTTTCAGAAAAGAAGGTTGACTTTTATTTTCTCCTCCTGTTGCCACCTTTTTTGGCTTTTTTTTTTTAATGAACTACATAAAGCACTAATTGAGTAAAAACTTTTCGGTTCACAAACAGAAGGAGTGACCAGTGCTACTCATTTCTTGTTTTTTTCCAGAATTTTATTTGGCAAGCAGGATGGGTGTCTGTGGGAGGAAAGAAACTGAATTAAATTTGGGGGAATACAGGATGGAGCTTGAAAGGGTGTGTCCTCAAATATGTGTGCACATGTGTCACACTTGCAAATTGGGTAATTGCATATTTAGTTTCCTGTCTGTATACATGTGTGGGAGCAAATGTACGGTTTGTCTGCCATAAAGGAGATACATGCACCAAAGGCATCATCATTTTCAGACTGTTTTGAACCTAGTTCACTGGAAGAACTTACACTATGGTGTAAGCCACTGTGGTGACTCAGATATTCGGTCCTGGTTTTATGTCTGTCTAGTAAATCCTGGTAATAATTGTGATGTTAAATATGTTTTAGAGTATACCAGCATTTGTTAAGCAAGAATATACTGGTGTCTCTTGAAGGTCTGTTGTCCTCAGGCCCCAGGAGAACTTGGCAAACAGCAGCCTTACTCCACTGTGAGTTACAACTATCAGTACATCTCTGGTACTGCCTGTGTCCTCCTTGTGGGAAAAATACCCCTACTGCTATATTTTTCTTGTTGGTACTACCACTTGGATAGGTGATATCAAGCTGGAAGTGTAGGGGCTGAATGGAGGAAGAAAGAGAGGGCAAATACAGGTCAATATTCAGTGACAGTGAGGAAAGACACAGAAAGATGATGAAGTTTTGTAAACAGTTTGTATTGGTAGTTAACAAACAGAATATATTTAATGCTGGCTTTCACGTTTCTATTCTGTATCCCCAGCCTCCCACCTGGTGATGCTCATCTTCCATTTGGAGTCATTCTGGTTATAACTATGAAAAATAAGCTATTTCTGATATGCCAATAAATATGTTTGCTCGCTGGTCCTAAAAAACCAACTCCCTGTAATTATGATTGTGGTGACTGCGCATAATGAATGATAGAGTTAGTGGTGAAAAGTCTTGCTGTCATAACGAACAGTTTAAAATGTAAAATTTCAAAATAAGCACCACACTTTGTTTGCAGTTCAAGGATCCTTCTCCAGAAGAACATGAGTAGCCTGTGCTTCCTGGTAAGGTGACCTGTAGCTCTTAGAGCCTACCAAAAACGAGGGAAGGGGACTGTAAGAAGTGTCTGCTCGTCCTTCCTGGTTCCTCTTCACTGGTACCTTGCACTTTTCTTCCACTTCAGTGAAAATGTTGCTACTTTGGTAGCAGGCTGGTGGCTAAATTCAACTGGTCTGGTTCCTTTAAGCCTTAAAGTCATCCTATCAGCATGAATTGATCTCCCTTTTAACCCAAAGCAGTCTGTGTTATTGTCTCTGGTCTTGCTGAGACACAGTGATATACCTGTGATGGATCATGAAGTGAGGGAGGAAAAAGTTACCTAAAATAATCAGTCTGTATCAACTGTATGCTGTGCTCAAATTATCCCTGTGCAGGTGTGAGTGTGTTGCTCCATGGTGATGCGTTGTTTGAAATTCTGGGTGGGTTCGGAGGAAATGGATCTTTCTGTACTCAAAAAATTGTCTTCTAGGTAATTGTGCTTTTTCATCTGAGCAAGAGAAAGGAGGTAAGAAGATGAAGCAGGCAGGCCTCTGCACTAAAGTAGTCATTCTGCGAATGAAACCCAAGGGACAGATCTCAGGCAATGCAGCCAGTCCTAGGCACACCCAGAGTCAAACAACTTGCTGTGACAACTTAAAGTCCTTGAGGATTTGCCTGTTTCAAATGTGGGACATCTAGGCCTCATCTACCCAAGTCCTGTGGATATTGAGAAGGATAGATTTTGTGACTGCTGGAAAAATGCAGCTGTTCAGTCATGTGCGATGCTTCCTGCAATATATGATGCCATATCTTTTTCCTGACATGTTCCCAGGAGCTAAAACCTGCTCTTCCAGTGGCTCAAAACTCTAATGTAGCCAGTGTTCTAGATTGGGTGTTAGTGGTCTCTGTTGCAAGTCCTCAGGCTTAGATTAAATACTTCTGAGGCAATCTCAATTTTTAGGTGAGGCCACTTCTTTACTTGTGTTCTCTTTAAATTCATGCTAATTCATTCTAATGTATACGACTTGAATATGTGTATATGTTCTTATATATATGCATATATAAGTGTTTTGAAAGGTAGGTGTGTGACTTCTTGTGCACTGAAGGCATGAGTTCTGTATCAAGTCTGGCTCTGTACTATTGTTCTAATAATTTTTCTTCTGGATAGTACTGATGGGGTGAGACAGCACAGTGAGGAGAGGAGCCTGTCGCTTGTCTGTGTGATCTTACCTCTGAGGAGCTTGAAGCAGAGCTGAGAGATGACATTTCATCAGCCAAGTGAGGCTTTTCCTCTCATCTTCCCCATTCCTCCTTCCCCCTTGGCTGCGTTGGTCTGAGATGCAGTGATCCTTCTGCTGATTGGTGCCTTCCATGGTGCACCAGTCTTCTGCTTTTATTCTGTTTTCTCCAAGTCAAAACACAATCTTGTGTGGCATACAACTTTTACTCAAACAGGCCTATACTGTGGCTGTAGTCTTTTAAATTCCATAAAGAGAAACGGATTCCTTCAAGTAAGCAACCTGGTTTGTGCTCTGGCTGGATGCTTCACACAGGTTTGGATTGTGGGCTTCAACTTTGTCATCCTGCATAACATTTTTTCCCAAGAGCATAAACCTGCAACTGCTATTTCTCTCTTCTGGGAAGAGCAGGGCTGCCTCTGAAGGCCTCATGCCTTAATTTTCACAGATTTGATCTATACGGGCTTTAAATCTATGTTTGTTTGGGGAACTGGTAACAGGAGAATGGAGATGCAAAGGAACCTAGTAAAACTCTAATATTTAACATGTAAAATACACAGACTGAGACCAGTCACTTGGCACTGCTTTCCTACAGCTCTGGAGAATCATTTGAGCTGGGGCAGTTTCACAGGGTTTGGTTGTTTTTTTTTTTGTTGTTTTTTTTTTTTTTTTTTTTTTTTTTTTTGTGTGTGAGTCTTGGAGCTGTATCTAGGAGATCTAGCTCTAACTAACATTGGCGGTGTCTGTAGTGGAACCAAATCTCTTTGCTAAGGAAACAATATGCCACTTTTCTCTCTTCTGTATAACGGTGGGGTTTGTTGAGTTTTTTTTGTGTGCGACAGAATTTTCCATTCTGTTGCTCCTTTGTAAGCCTTTCAATAGTTACGGAAAGTTTACCCTAATCTCTGTTTCTTGAGCCTGATGAAAGATAGGAGGAAATCTGGTCAATGGATGAAAGAGCCAGGGGAATAAATATTTCTTACCAGAGAAGGCAGCGGGTGAGGTTTAATAACTGGCTACTGTCTTTAGTTTGTAAGGGCATAATTGGTCTTGTGCAGTGAGGGACTCTGTTCAGGCCAAAAGGTTTCTTGAAAGAGAAAATATAAAATGCGAAGGACTGACTGGTACACATTAGGTGGCTACACTGTAGATATTCTCACTTACATGGCCCTGAGTGGAAAAGTAAAAAATGACAAATATCTTAATTTTGCTATTGGATTTCCGAGAAGCTAAGAAATATTTTAATTTGTCAGGACCTTGATACAAGTACCATAGTATCTGACTTGGAAAATGCTGTAGCAGTTACATCACTTGGAGAAGAGGTGACAATAGCAATGCATGAGCAGATCTGCCCCTGTTTAGTTTCTTCCACATCATGGGAAGGAAGAAAGAGCCTTTTGAGGTTCCTTAATATCTTGCCAGTGAATTTTGTTACCTATGTGCTACTTAGAAAATAAGAATTTATCAGCATGGAATATATTCCTCCCTCTCTTAAATACCAAAATGCTTCTCAGTCAGAATTCACCTTTGTCCTTAGGATAGCTGCTGTGTTGTTCTGTACTACTGTGATTGTTGGTAAGGAACTGAGGAGTTTTATTAGTTTCCTGGCATGCAGGTTGGAAATTCTTTTTCTGCCTGATGTTGAAGCAAAATGAATGTAGTGTGTGAAAGCTTGTCTGAAAACTTAATGAGACTGGTCTGCTTCTCGTCAAACGGTTTTGAGGGCTGTCTTCACTCTCTTGGCAAGAGTGTAGGAAGAAATACGGTCCTGTACAGATCTTAACCCCTCCTGGGAAGCCCAGGCACAGTGACCCTGCGAATGGCAGAAACTGCTGTTGGTTTAGCAAGCAGTTGGTCACTTGGCTGAGAGTAAAGTCTGTGCCTTCAGTCAGCCCTCTTAAGGCTGTTGATAGTGGCCTTCCAGGTGGGTTGGGGTCTCTGGGAACTGTGCGTGTGTAGTTCTCTAACTTACCTTAGCTGATTGGTTTGCCTGAGAATACAGTTCATCAAAACCAAAACATTTTTAGGTATGGTATTGTTTCTGCTTCTTTCTCTCCTATGCAACAGAATACAGGACTGTATTTATTTTCAATGTTTTGTGGTTGAGACCAAAGCCTTTGAAGTAAACTGTAGGGTTAGTTGCTAATTTGAAGTGTGTAACTTCAAAAGTTTCAGGTATCAAGGGATTTTTTTAATAGATACCAGTAACTTATGTTGTTGTTTTCCAGCAAGCCTTATGGAGCACGGAAACTGCAGTGGGTGTTGGTACAGAGAAGAAGGTCTAGTCTAGCATAGCTGTTGAAGAGGCTAGGATTTAGCTAACAGTCAGTGACTTCAGGAATAGAAGCACTTCTCAGAGGTGATGTCATGGCTAGTTATTTTTATGGAGTGGACGGCTAGAAGAACGTTTAGAATATGTAGAGAATTCTAGATATATTCTGCATGTCAGGGGAGCTGGGTCCAGTAGCCCAGTGGAGGGGAGACTGCTGCAGCTCCATGCTCTTGGTTCCAACCTCTGGCGAGGGAGAATGTGTATTCCTCATGTGTGCATGCACGCACCACCCCACACACATACAACACACACATACCCATCTGACCATGCAGATCAATACAGATAGGCACACAAATGGCACCAACGGCCTCATCCTGTTCTCTTCTCTGGCTGAACAAGATAAAGGTCTCGGTGTGAAACATTAATATGTAATTGTATGTGTGTGTCTCTCCCTCTCAGTATATAACTACAGACACACACCATCAATTATATATTATCAATATATTAATTATATGATATTTCATTGATATATATTAATAACTAGTAATTATAGAATTATTGTCAATAATTACCGTAAATTATAGTTACATGTATAACTACACATTCACACACATAAGTACAATGTGGATCTCTCCAGCAGCTGGGCGTAGGCATGCAGACTACCAGGCAGCTGCCCCTGGACCCTGGCCTCCCCAGTTTCTGGCATGTGGACATATGAGCCCACAGCCCCCTTCCTGCTGGTCTTGCCATTAGAGAGACACAGGCACACGAGGAGGGGTCTCTGATCGACCTCCAGGCCCTACAGCTTCGTGAGCAGCTGGCTGGGACCCCACTGATCCTTCCATAGCCAGCTCCTCCAGTGGTCTCGCCCCTGGAGACAGAGAGCCCCTTGGTTCCCAGGTTGCTTCACCTACTCGCCAACAAGCCATGCTTGCTATTTCTCAGTGATCACTTGCAGACCTACACCCGTGCCAGTTGCTGGTAGCTGGAACCCTGAATGCACATACACGCACACAAGCACACATACATATTCACCCAGAACATGCACTGTCAGGAAAAGAGAGTTTAATGAGAAGACAGGACAGGCTGTGCTGGTCAGGTGCAGGACGGGGCCAGACAAGCCAATACCCCAGGCAGCCTCACTCCACCCTCCCCGTAGTTCAGAAGATGCTCTGGAGAGTTGTTCCTGTTGGCAGTGGGGCTGAGGATCTCCTGGGACTGCCTGGGGAGGGACCTGGGCAGGGTGGGACCTTATTCTGGATTTATTCTCCTTAATATGGATTCCTGCCTGCCTTTGGCCCCTGTGCTCCTCTGGGCTTGTGGCGAGGGGCCTTTGATGGGCTGATGGCTTTGGGGATGAGCCTGGGAGTAGCTGGGGGCCGGCTATTATTTGGGGTCCCCCACTGCTGTTGTGTCTCTGATCCTCTCCCTGTGTGTCTGCAGATAAGCTTTATTGCAAAACCCAAGGCCGGGTGCAAAACATGCAGAATTCCTGTCCAGGACAACAACATCTTTACATGAGAATCTGTGTTCTGTTTGCTTCTGTCATGAGGCTTCTATCTCAAGCAGGTTAATTAAGAAAAACTTTTGCATTCATAATCCACAAGAATGAGAGGGTTTAGAGAAGCTGGAGGAGGAAAAAGAAACTACAAAAGGCCCCTTCCAGGCCTCTGTCCCAAGCCTAAGAGGAGGAGAAGGAGAAAAAAGAAGAAAAAAAAAAAAAAAGGAGTTAGGGTTGGGGGGAGGTGGGTTGTATGCGTGTGAGGATGGATGTGTGACTGTCTTAATTATATTTTCTTTTTTTTTTGTAAATATGACCATAGCCTGTACACAAGAGAGATAACATAAACCACCGTAAGCGGGGCTGATCTACAATGCCGGGAGACCTATGCAAGGACCAGGTCTGTCCCCATCCCTGAGCCCTTATGCTAGATAGCTGCTCCTACACGCTACTGACAGTCCATATCTCTCTCTCTGCTCTTTGTGTAGGAACTGAATTCCAGCAAGAATAAGACTGTCATTGCTGTTGTATAAACATGTCACACCAAAATACAGAAAATTAACTCACCTTCCAAGTGTTATTCTGGGCTAGTATCAAACCTGGCTATATCATGGAGCATACTTTATGTTAGGGTTATTAAGATCCTCATCATTTCATCCATTCTGATAATGTTTAGTAGCAAATGCGTTGTACACAAATATTCCACTAAAAAACCCTTAATGAATTTGTAAGGCAAAATAATATAGCATTTGAGACAAACTAGATTTAAAATTTTGCTCACTGTTATGTGCAGTCTTTGCTGATAAGATCACAGTGTGATTCCTCACCCTCCTCAGGGTGCTTGCCTCCATCCCTTCGCTGAATGAGAGAAGTTCATTAAATGAACAGGCACTAATATTTTGTATTTTATTGAAATGGTCCAATCTTTACAGCAGAGTCTAGACCAAGTTAATTTTTCCACACCTTTTTAGAGGTTAAGTGGATTGTTGCACGTTTCTTAAAGAATTTCTTTTTGTAGTGCTTCTGAGTTAGATATGGTGGATGGGAAATGGATGTGGGCAGTGAGGCCAAGAAGATAGGCAAAACAGGTGCTCATGATTTAATAGTTTTCTGGTAGGGAAAACTAATCTCAAGTAGGATGTGTTTGGGGTTGGTGTGTGTTTTGGTTTTGGTTTTTTTTAGGCTAGTGTGTGTGTTGGGTTTTTGGGGTGTGGGGGGCTGGGGGTTTTCTTATTTGGTTGTTGCTTTGTTGTAGCTGGGATTTTTGTTCCTTTTTTTTTTTTTTTCTTCTGAAGAGCACACGAAATGCTACAAATATCCATGTTTAAAGAGGATCTGTCATTTCTCATCACAACTGCAGGCATTCAGCCTTTTAGTGACTCCAACCCCAGAAACACCAGGCACTTGAGAAAATCTGATGTATTCAATTAGCAATTGCTTTTGTAAAGCTTGACTTGTTACTCAGACATATTTAACCAGGAACTCAAGTAGCAGAGGGTTTAGTTTTGTCTCTCAGAACTGAACTGCTCTGATGGTCAGACTGCCTTTTCATCACCTTCCTCATCTTACTTCAGCAGAAAAACAAGGACACCCATCAAAAACAGCTCCCTTCAGTTACATAGGTCTGATTCCTCTCAAGGGTAAGTTTCTCTGTGCTTTGACTAAGAAGTATTTTGGATTAGAAGAGGGAAGATACAAGGATGCTGTAGAGTAATCAAAAATGATCGTTTTCCTTCCCCTCTCCCTTTGCTTACTGTGTTTTCTGTCTTATGAAACCAAGTCTTTGGAAACTGTCTTTTGAAACTCTTTTTATAAAACTTATGGACAAGTTCCCTGGAGTCTTAAAGGGAAAGTAAATGCTGTCATATAGTAGTGCTCTGATAACCACATGGGGCTGATTCCTAAATTGCAGTATCTACCAAAAAAATCACTGCTGCTTGAATTAATGAAGTGATTGACATGGTAACAGAGGTCTTCTGTGATCAGGGCAAAACATGATGGGCTACTATATCAGCAGATATCTGGTGATGAGACGTGGACATGTTGACTTCCCATTGTAAGGTGTTAGAAGGGAGTCCTAAGATTCAGTCAGAAGGGTATTGGTCTGGTTTGATACAAGCAGCTGCGGTTGTTTTAAAAGATGGTAGTAGCCACTGCAGCTTTCTTCTCCAAAAGTCATCATACCTGTACTTGTCTCACGAAGTAGAGACTCCACTTCTGCTCAGGCTCAAAGCCTTCCACTTCAGGCCTGTGCTCACCCCTTTGCTCTGTATTAAGATCTGGCACTTGTCTCATGAGGACCATTTGTACTAAATGTGGGCTTAGTTGATCCAACTTCAAACTTTTTTTCTTCATCCATAATATAGTTCTTAGTCCAAGCAGGCCTTTAAATGATGCTATCACACTTACCTATGATTATGAACCCTGAAAGTCCTCCTACAACTCTTCCTGTCCCATCTGGAGACTGTTATGCTTCTTAAGAACTGAGAGATCCTGTTAAACTGTCAAACACCCAATGAATGGTATTCCCAGAAGAATGTGATTTATCCTGTTGAACTGGTATGAAAATTTTCAAGTGACAAAACTATTTCCCCTACTAACCTGGGACAAATTTAGCAAACAATAAAATGGAAGGCTTGCATGCAACTTATTTGTCTAATAGTTTTTCTTCTTTATGTAATTTCATGAGCAAATTGGTAGGTGAGTGACATGCTCAAGTGTCACACTTATTTTCCAAAAAGGGTAGGAAAAAAGTATCTTCATATATAAACAGAAGACTATTACATTTGTTCTGTGTGGGATTATTATTGGGAAGGGGTGAAAATGGTTTATGGGAAGATCATATCAGGGCTCATGGTGAATTTGTCTATCAAAAATCATAAATATGTAAGATTATTCACTAGTGGTAGCAGAATCCTGCAAGGAAACCAGCCCAATTCATCTTTCCCCCTCTCTCTATTGTTAAAACATTAGAATGCATCTCATCAAGATTTAAGCCTCTCTTCCATTAAAACAATTATTTCCAGTTATGGATAGGTATTCTACTATGGCAAAGTCGATAAACAAATGC
Source organism: Tyto alba (assembly GCF_018691265.1). Taxonomy (NCBI): domain Eukaryota; kingdom Metazoa; phylum Chordata; class Aves; order Strigiformes; family Tytonidae; genus Tyto; species Tyto alba. Next base: position 24,488,795 of record NW_024881324.1, on the reverse strand, counting down.
ACCACATGGAAAACATTAGACTTGTGTCATCAAGACATGGATGACCCTGTAATGGGAAGGGGGAATGGTGGGGAGGAAGGGTTAATGGGAAGGAAAGCAGTTGACATTCAATGAGCATATACATGCTCATGTAGCCTGGCTTCCATAGCAGAATATGCATGTCCTTTGCCCAAATTTTGAACTAGAACTTGAAATCAAAGAAGGGTAATATTGCTGTCAAAAGTAAGAAGGGACTAAATGTTGAACATATCTAAGGGCTCTCTTAAACTCATTAAAGGGCATCTGTTGCCCTCTAGTGTTTCACCCTGCAGATCTACTTCCACTTGTGAGTGCCTCCTCAGAAGTACTGGGCGGGGGAACATCTCCTGATGTGGCTGTAGCTGGAGCATTCAGTGGCATCAGGTGCACAAGGGACCAAGAAAGTAACTGATTTGAATTACTCTTCTTCGTATGATACCGCGGATGCAATTGTGTAAACAGAAACTGAGCATAAAGACAAATACAAGGTGTGCCATGTTTGCTGTAAGAAATTGCCCAGATACTGTAATGGGCTTACATAAGTTTGTAGCAACCAGGTGAGTGCAAGCTCTTAAATATAATCATTCTTACAGCAACAGACGAATATGTATTTAAATGCATAGCAAAACCCTGTGGGAAAATTTACTAAATAGATGACGGATTTAATTTGGCTACTAGCTGTCATTAAAAGCCAAGGTAAACCAGGCAGCTCTTTTGATTTCACTAAACCTTTTACTGTGACTGGAAAATTGGGGATGTTACAAAGCCTTTTGTCCTGCAGGAGAGGTTCAGTTCAAGACACTTAAACCAAAGTTTTTCAGTATGCAGTTAAACAATTTCCTCTGCATCTTGCACGGCTTCCGTGTCCCCCCCTTCAAAAGGAGGACACAGTGTGCAAACAAATTTACAAAAACTTCTTACAGAGCTGAAATACCAATGCTGAAAGTTGAAATGTCCTCTGTGCACAGAAATCAGAAAAGATCTGAGTCGCTGAGATGGATGACGAGGGCAGGCCCAGGTCACAGCTGAGAACTAAAAATGTGTGAAGTTTTTCAGAGTGCTAGCAAAAAGCAAGGTGTAGCACGTATATATCATCTTCTTTATTTTTTCAACTCGGTCATGTATTCCTTTAAGAAATTTTGCTCAATCGTAATCTTGAAAAAATCCACACGACTGTGTGCAATAGGCTGCTTTTGGGAACCAGCACTTCAGATGCTGTGCTGCACTTGTGAAGTGTCTCATTCAGCCAAGAAGCTCTGTGTCCTGTTTCTTCTCCACCCCATCTATGCACCAGAATAAGTTACAGTGGGACCCGTGGTGGTTTGCTGCTGACCGAGTTGTATCTACTTGCTGTTTTGACTCTAAACACTGTTACCTGCATGCAGATGAAATTTTGTGTGTTATGTTATCAGAAAAATACTTCTGGTTTTGCCCTGAGATTGAGGGCAATGGGTAGGGATCATTAAGATATGTATGTACAAAGGGACAGTTTAACACAAGCTGGAGCTTTAACAGTTGACAAAGGCATTGAATTCAGATACTTGCTAGGTTCTGATCAAACTTCACCTAGAAAACAAAATCTGTCTCTTGTCTCATCTGCTTTTAAATTATGGTGTCTGTGTATATATATATGTGTGTGTGTGTGTGTGTGTATTGTTCTCTTGAGCTATACTTTGTGTTGAAGAGGAGAGTTTAAAAAAAAAAAAGTAAGTCAAAATAAAAAAGAGGGTCTTAAACTGTAGTACCAGATCCTACCTCTGGGCTACAGTTACTATTCACAGTGTTCAAAATAAGTCTTTTGATTTCTCTAAGTGAATGTTAAACTGGCTTCAGAGTCTTTACGATGACAAAGATTCTTGTGCCTCAGAGAAAATGTGTTCATCAAAGAGATGTGATGGGAATCTGTGACAGTCAGTCTAGACGGTCCCTGAGCTATTGCTGTTTCACTGGTTGCCCTGATGAGGAAGCAGCAGTGCTCAGGAGCCACCTCAGGGACACTTAGCAGTAGCACCTGAGGGGAACGTAGGTTTTGGGCAGTTGGGCAGATTTTTACCTAGCGTGCAACGACCTTTTTGAAATAATGGGGAGAATGCTAAGTGTGGGAATGGGCTGCCTTTCCTGACCGTGGAGCTTTACCAGTGCTGCTTTAGCATAGGAGTTTGTTTCTATGGAACCTAAAACAGATCCAAAATGCAGGGGCCTTATGTGCTATCAGCTCTGGAGTTCAGGATGCAAGGTTGGCTTGTAATTTTAGGGCCACGTGCACATAAACCTTTTGGTAAACTGGAAACAAGAGATTAAGTAAACTGGGAGATTTGTGGATCTCCATTTGGGTAGAACTTCACATCCAAAAGCTGGAATGGACCTTTCCTCAGATATAATGGCTATTCCTTCCTGAACACTTCATGCTGCGTTGGAAGACCTTTACTTTTTATCTCTTTCAACAAATTATCTTCATGGATCAGATGAGTAACTGAACCTGGACTGCATCCAGTGCTATGTATAGGCTAAGGTGACCAGATTAATTTGCTTCTGTAGTGGACAATCAAGCTGCTAATAGCAAAAAGTTTGGATGAAAGGCTAGGGAAGACATTGGTGGCAGAAATATGCAATTATTCTTTTTTTTTAACTTTTTTGTTTTTGTTTTCTTTTTTTGGCTTTTTTTTTTTTTATGAGAAAACCCCTTGAAAGAAGTAAATCTGTATCCTAGAGGCACTCTTTTGTCACCTATTGAGAGAGGTGTAAACACTGCATCCTTAACTCTAACTGTAAAATAGTCCTGAAATCCTGAAATTACTTCAGTTGTTCACTGACTACAGGATATTAATGTTCAGAGTGTCTGCAAAATAGATGTTTAATAAAAAAAAAATGAAGAACTAAATTCTCAAATTCTGATGATTCAGTTTTCTTTGGGGGGGGGTGTGTGGTGTGTGGGTGGGTGGCATGTGGTGGCTGTTTTTTTCCTTCCTTTTTTTTTTTTTTTATGAGTACAATATGACTATGGTACTTGTAGATCAAGGAAACTGTGTTGTGTGTCTGTGAGCAATTTTTTTTTTTTATTTATTTCAGTCCCTGGGGAATTAATCCCAGAACTGAACCCATAAAGACCTGGAAAATATGTGTTTTCACTGATGCAATACATTTATACTGTACAGTTGCTGCCATAGCAGAGTCTATAGAGAAATTGATACAAACCTTTATGGTTTTGTTGGTGTCATCTCTTTATGAGGAGTTGTACCAATGAAAGGAACAGATGAAAGCTTTTGGCTTCACGGAGGACTCTTAAAAGCTTCTGGAATTTATTTTCTCTATGTTAATCCACTTCTAGTGGTCTGCAGTGCTGGAGACGCTGTTGGAATTTTTGGGTTTGATTTTGCTTTTCCTAAGATCAACAGAGCTTTGTCGGAATTGATTTCTGGCTTCCGTAGCTCGCCAATAGAGGCAGCGATGCCAGCTTCATTGCAGGCAGCAGAAGCCTGAGGGTACTCAAGAGTTCCCAACTTGTGCTGCGTAGTTGTGGCCATATCGCCTGTATTGGCAATGCCTTGAACATGCATTATGATCACATGGCAGTTTGGTATTGCAGAAATATTCTTGGTGCTGTTTGCCAATGAGAGGGCTTGTCTTTGGTGTAACAGCCTGATATAGGTACCTCAAACTAACCTGTGATTTTAGCGTGAGCAGGGAACCTCTATACGCTCCCTGTTACAGCACGTGGTCATAAGAAGCACATACTTCAAAAATTAGGCTTTGTAGCACTGGCTTTGCATAGATAGTGATAGCTGTAGCTATAAAGTTTTCTAGATTTTTTTAAAAATAAAACTTTTTCTTTTGACTGTTTCACCATTAACATGAAATAGTGCTTGTAAATTGCATATTTTTTTTTTGGTTCAGAATTGCCTTTTTTTAAAGGCCATCACATGAAGGATGAAGTGAACCATTCTACTTCACATTAAGGTTTGAAATGTTTGCAGTACTTACACAAATCGTGATAAAATGGCACGTATTGTTTACAGACATTACCGATTCTGACAGAATCATGAGTAAATGCTGAACGCCTGCTTTAGTACCCAAAGGTGTCTTATGATTAAAAGCACAGAAATAAGAGATGCCATCGTGGCTTTGTTTTCTCTTAGAGCAGTGAAGTGAAAAGTTGTCCTGCTGTAAGGAAACTTCATAGTTAGAAAAAAAGAGCTATCCTGTAGAATAATGTATTGATAAGCAATTATGCTTACTTTTCCATCACAATGTTGAGGGAAGCTCAACAATGTTGCCTTAACAGTTCACAAGAGTAATGGAATCTGACTGTTAATGGAGATGACCTTGGTAACAATTTGCGTGCTCTGTTTTTTAATGTCTGATGAGAAAAGTGTCTTTTCTTTGACAAAACAAGTATTATAGCTACTTTTTTCGTGCAAATAATTCAAAAAGACAGAAGGAAACCCAAAGAGTAGGTTCAAGACTCCAAGTGGCAAAGCAGTGTTTACACGGTGCCAAAATACTAATTTTGAATAATTGCTAGCTGCCTACCTATCTGGACAACGATGAAACTCCCAACTGATCCTTTTACAGCAATGAAAGAGAAAAAGTAGTGATGAATGAATGCGATAAACATGCAGGGAATTGAGACAAAGGCAGACCCTCCTTAGGGAATCTGCAAAAGGAGAATAACTTCAAGATAAGAGATTCCATCACATTGACTTCAATGCTCTTTTTAACTTTTTATTAAAAATTTCTGCTAAAGGCTTAGTTTATTTTGAAAAATCTCATCGTTCTGGAGTTGTAGATACTTTTTTTGTCACAGATGGTCTCTTTTTCTGCATGAACAATGGGTACTTCATACACGATTCTTTAGAAATGTCTGTTCATACCTAATCCAGTATTGTAGCAGCCTTTCACATGCAATTATGTTAAATGAAATGTTACATTTGACTTGCAGCTCAAGTTTCAAGGCAGACTAAGTTTTCTCTGTCTTAGAATCACATTCTATTTTAATAAATCTTTAATGTCTTATCCCAAGACTACTTAGTACACCAACTAATACATTAAAGAAAGGAAGAAAAAAAGGTAAATTCTACTTGAACCGTACTGGAATGGATTTTTCTTCTAGGTGGAAAAAAGACTAAAAGTGAAAGCCAGACCAGGCTTTTTCCAAGGCCTGAGTTTCTTGAGGCTTTTTGGTCTACCCTTCCATCCATCTGTAGAACTAGTGAGCCAACCAACAAGAAAACACTTTCTAATACAACATAAAACTTCTGACCAGGAAAATATAGGTAGATTCTTGATTAACAAATAGAGATACTGAGAACTTGGTCCACGAAAAGTGTGTTTGCAATAACTGGTTCATCACAGTTCAGCAGGGCTGCTCACATTGATAAAGAGTTATTTGTGAGCAAACACTGAGAGACTACTTAGGTTTTTACTTGTCCAAGTAGGACATATGGTTCAGTTCTAATCCTAGTATTTCTGAAATCATCTCCTTGAAGAAGGTGTGGGTACCAAAATGCTTTTGGCTTATCGTCAAACATAAAGGGTAGTTCACTCCATTGCAAGAATAACGATTGCAAACTGTGTGTGTGGACACTGCATGTGTTTCATGTCAATGGAAAATGTCTGACGACTGCCTGTTAGATCAAGGTGCCATTTTGGGGGACAAAGGGATATTTTCAAAGCAGCCCATCTTCTCAAGAGGAACACTGTGATACAAGGGTCTACTGATTGCATGTTACCCTTCTGATTTTAGGTGGCATTTTATTCTTGGCCCAGACATGGTGACTGAGCAAAATATTGCACAGAGGATAAATTAATCATGTAGTAATGATTTAAAAAAAAATGTCTGTTTTCTGTGCTTCTCTACCTTGCATGCCTCCCGCATTTGGCAGCATGGGGACAGACATAGCTATGAACTCTTGCATGGACTGCATTCGAATTATTGTTCCTTTTCTCAAAGGCAGTATCTTTTCCAACAGATGTTTTCACAGTTATTTTAGACTTTTTGGAGACATCCTGGCTGCTTGCCAGTTCATAGAGGAGCTATAGCTGTCCATTCAGTCTGTTGTTCCCTAAGTGCACATAAAACAAGTTTTGCTTGGGTGGGAAGACAGTGCTGATAACTGCAACAGTATATATTCAGGCATTTATATGTTAAAATCCATGAGTTAATTTTAGAATACATTTTTACAGAAAAAGGCTGTATAGATATAAACTCTAGATACAAACTAAGCTTTTTTTTTTTTTTATTTTGACAATTTTGCTGGAGATTTTTCTTTTGGAAATGGTTGGTCTGCAGAGCCTTGGGAGAAAGATGCAAGTAGATGTGTAGAATTCCTAAAAATAATTGTTTTGTGTGGCTTTTTTTTTTTAACTTAGCACCCTGAATCTTTTGTGGTTGCATTTCCTTCTATATGGTGGTGTACTGTCTCAAGAATATATCAAAAAGGTTGTTGGTTTAAACACAAGAACAAGATGATCATTGTGGCAGCTGACATATTGATTTGCCTTAATTTATTCTGTAATTTTGCCTTTAGTTGCATTGGAGCCACTTGTAAAATCTATAGAATTTATTCAGTGACAGAATATCAGTAGTTGCTCAGTAATGCATTGTATTGAAATAATGAGGCTTTTATTTTAGATAATAATACATTTATGCCACCTTCAGTATAATGTGAACTGAAAAATTAGTTACGTGAATAAATCATAGGTGATGCCAAATAGATACAACTGAAGTAAAACCTTTGTTCTGATCTCATTTCAGGTTTTGCTTTGAAATGCATGGATATAATTGCTTTAGACATTTTTGCTAAAACATGAGTTGATAGTTTTGTTTTGGGCATTTTAACAGGTGTGAAGGAAGTAAAAGCAGTGTGTGGTTTTAAGAGGCAATGTTGTGTTCTTCAAGACAGCGTATCTATAGAGACCTTTCTATAGAAAGTCATTACCGTTGTCTTATCTACAGCTGTGTAAATTTGTCCTGTGCATTTTTTAAAGAAAAAAGTCTGAAATGCACTTCAGTAGGTACATCAGAGTGCTGAACTGTCACAAGCGTAAGCAACGTTTATAGAAATATGTGTTTTCAATAGACTTGCTGTGCAAGTAGACAGGAGCTGTGTGAGAGCACTTGAGAGGGGGAAGGCACGAAGCACGGGACAGAAGAGTTACAGGTGGGAGGTAAAGCTGGTGTCTTCATGTGAGGCACAATGCCTCCCTCTTGTCAGGGTTCACCTTGTGGATCAGAAAAATAAAAGCTATTATCAACGTGAATAGGCTAAACCATCCTATTTCTTTTCCAGTCCTTAACAACAGCCTGTTGCATGGTTTCAGTGGAATAATTTTACAGTTTCTTTGGAACGCATTATACTCTGGATATAAATTCAGTACTGGGCGAGTTACCTTACAGGGGAAAATGGTGTCTAGTAGGACAGGTTTGGACTTGATCAATGACATCACTCTGAGTCATTAGACTAGCTGCACAGCTGTGCTGACATCATGCAGCTGACTGCATTTAAATTTATGGCTATGCTATTAAAGTGTAATGATAACAACAGAGACCACAGGAGGTGGCTAAAGGTTTTTCAGATAAAGTGATGAGAGGAGACCTAAATGTTTATTGCAGTGCTAGTGCCTTGTGCTTTCCAAGGAACACAACAATAATTTCCCTCCCTTTCATCTGATGCTGTCTCCAGTGGTATGTTAAATAGCACAAGTGACTTGTTGCTATTTTGGTGGTAAGAATTATGAACATATTCTCTGTTTCACCATTTTAAAAGCACTGAAGTACCTACGGTCTAGTTTCTGGCAACTGGCTGAGTTGCTCTGTTATGCAGAGACTGACACAGGGCAAGTAATGTAATGAAAAGGCTTAGCTGCACTGCTCACTATATTGCCTGATCTGTGAAATTGGGCATCTTACATTAGGGAGAATAAGAGAAAAAAAGGCTGGACTGACATGCACACAGCTGTGGGCTGGAGCAGTTGTTGAACTGAGGCTGAAATGACATGAATGAGACCCACAGGGACTGTGGTTCACATGAACACATCCTTCACCAGAGCAAGTCTTGTTTTTGACAGGTTATGAATTCAGGAAGAGCAATTCTGTAGGATATTATTTAGAATATAATCTATTTCAGAAATGCATTTTTGTTGTTGCTTTTTTTGTTATTCTTTTTCATGTGCTAGGTGTCACCTGAATGTTGAGAAAATTGCTGTCTGCATTCCTCCTATCTGGTGTTTCCTGCAGCTACCTTGCCCAGGCAGCTGAGTTCTGCCTCTTGGCTCTTCAGTGAAGGTATTGATATAAAGGACCCCATGAGAGGAAGGGAGAATTTACTTGCTCAGTTTTATGAGAGAAGGATCTGTCCAGTGGATAACTTTGCAGCTGGTCTTTTTTAATGTAAAGATTTCTTTTCCTTTTTTCTTTTTAAGGGCTATCACTCAACTTTTAGACTGGTGCTTTTGCACAGTGCTGCAGCTCTTCTAGAGACAGATCCAGAGAAATGACTGAATGCAGAATATCAATGTTGCTGGTAATTTTCTCCCCAAACTGAGTCACCTTGACATGCTAACCAAGCTTCTTATCCTGCCTTTTGTCTCCAAAGAAATAAACGTTCTGTCAATAACTCTCTACCATGTCTGAAACATGTTTTGAGAGGACAGAGAAAACCTCTCTCTTTGCTAAAAGAGAGAGAGCATGGCTTGTGCTCAGCATGGAGTGGGACTGTCTTGTGAGTTGCGTGGGTTTCATGAATAACAATTACCCGTGTTGCCTCAAGTACAGAAATTGCAGAAGGTGCTCTGGAAAAGCTGATTGCCTACAGTCCTGCTTACAGGGGAAGTGCTGACAGTTTTGGCAGGAGAGAGGGTGAAACTGATTTCCATGGGAAAACTTAAAGAAACAAAAAAGGCTCTTACTTCCCCCCCACCCCCATACCTTATTGGCCACAGTATAATGTAGGTTCCCTTGAGAAGCAAAAGCTGTCATGGATCCAATGCAGTTATGGGACTGTGTGTGACATCTTGATTTACCTTGAAATTTTTTCGAGAACTTCAGGACTGTGCTCTAGTGACCATGTTTGTTGATAGAGTTTTTTTGACTTGATGTGCTGTTTGCTCCTATCACCCGCGAGCTGCTGAGGGTTGGAAGCCCCGAGGGTGGGTGATGTCCTCAGATGGTTAGAGCCACCCCAGAGGGCTCCTGATGAGTAGAGCTGCCCCATGCAGAGGAGGAAGCCTTCCCTCAGCACCCGAAAGCAAGGGGGACCTGACTTTAGGGAGGCTTTTTCTTCAGTTTGCTTGAGAACCATTTAAGCTGTGGCAAATTACAGTAATTATTTGGAAGGGGAAGTGCAAGCTGTCTCTTCTGGTCATGGCTAGTAAAGGTAATGTTGCAGCTGATGGTAGGGGCTGCAGAAATCCTGGACAGAACTGAATGGTCAGCCAGGCTATCTTTTCTGTGCTGGTGGGGCTTTTTAGACTCTCATGTGCCCCAGTTCAAGAGCTTAGATGCTGCAAGATGCTGTTGTGTAAAGTCGTAGTTCATCATGGGAACAGTTGACTGGACGACTGACAGACCTGCATGTTCATACCGGCTAGTAGGAGAAGCCATTACAAAGGTTAAAAGAACTAACCAAAACAGAAACATTGTAAATGCAAGTTTAGGAACATGTGGCAGTGGTGCTGAGAAACCTGGGTGGTTTGAGAGAGGAGCCTGGTGCTGATGTCCACCCCTGTTCGTATTTCATCACCCTTCTTCGGGATGTGAGGCACTGGTTCATCGTTGGGATACAGAGGTAGGCTGGAAAGAGACTGAAGCAAGATATAACTTGCTAACTTTAAACATGATCACAGAGGCAGGGTTTAACCTGCTTGCAGGGGTAGTAGTCACCTTGCAGAGACAGATGCTCTGAGCAATCTCTTGGCAGCACTGAAGTATCTTCTGTGACACTGAACAATGTCTGACTCGTCCCTTGGTGTTCCAGAGCTGAAGTGACACTAGTGATTTTTGTGATGAACATGGCAACAAGTGGCTAGGCAAAAAAAAGCAACAGAAATTAAACCTGCCATCACTGGTTATGAGAAGCATGTACCTAGTGTGTTGGAAACTTATGGATCACAAATTCTTCCTCCCTGGAGAAACTTTATGGATTGGAATCCCTTAAGAACAATATTTTTGGGCTCCGTGGAGGGAGCAACTACTTGTGAGGAGTTGTAGGTTGTCTCTGGTCTATGTGCAAAAAGTGTATAAACTTCTATCAGACTATGGACAACTGCGCTTGGTCTTGTAGTGTGTTTTTGGTTGATTGTCATTTCAAACTGTGTTTTTGCTGAATTTTTCAGCGCACTCATCCAGTTTTATGAGTTTAGTGGTTTTTGTGTGTGTGTGTGTGGGGTTTTGTTTGGTTGGTTTTTCTCTCTTCTTAGCTCTGTCTCCAGATTAGAAATCAGTGTATACCAGTGTATTCATCACAAACTGTGTAATGATAGTTCTGACTTTTGATAGAAGATGCCTCAAACCTTTGGTAGCCAGTAAACTCTGAATTTAGTCATGATGTGACAGCATAGAGTTAAAAAGTTTGGCTTGTTTTTTTTTCATCTTTCTCTCTTTGTGTTCTGTAGTGCATTTGAATTTGTTAACCTGAGAAATTTTGCAATAATGTGGATGGGTCACATAAGTGACGGTGCTTGCTATCTTATGTATATTCTTGTCTCACCAGTGGAGACAGGGTTTGACTTCACTGTGCAGCCAGACTGATTACATGTTTTTCTATCTGAATACAGGATTTGAAGGAAAAAGGGTATTAATGTAATTTTGACATTGTGATACTAGCTACAGAAAGCCTCAATGGTGTATTATGCTAAAAAGGAATTCCCTACATTCATTCAGAAGAGGTGACTAGGACTCCTATTGTTACCTGAAGTCTAGGTGTCTCCCAGGAATTTAATTTCTGTGGGAACCTTCAACTGTTTTGGTCACATAACTAAGTTGTCCAGTATTTTTATCTCATTGGCTATTCACCATGGTTGTATGTGGTGAATCATCAGTTTTCTGTGCTTAGAATACTTTCTACTGCAGTGGTTACTGGTCTGTTCTTGTGTCTTTGCTCTTCAGAGTTACTGTGATAACACTCACCCAATGGCTTTGTCCATATGATGGTTAGCAAACACTTGAAGCATGATCTGAGGCATAAGCCTCTTGGCAGAGGCTCACTAATTACTTTCCAAAATGTTTCTTGAAATTATCCAAAGGTTAAAAACAAGGTAATTCTTGCTGAATATTGTTCTCTGGACCATTTGTTGTGGCCTTGGTTGACTTTCTTCTGTACTTTTTAACAAGAAAAGGAAAAAGAGGAGTTGTGGTATGTTGAGTGAAGCAGTAAAGGTCATCCTCTTCTTTTGCTCAGGATTATAGCCACAGGAAAGTTTAGAGAACATGACTCTGTCTTCAATCTTCTCGTTGCCCTGTAATTTTTACTGGTCATTTGGCTTCCTTTTGGTAAAAGTAATGGTTATGTCCTTGGTTCTTTGTACAAACTTTTGTATTTACAAACTCTACGATAGAATGAGTTAAATATATATTTTTTTTTTTGCTATTTTGGTATGGCTTTAAGGTGGTAAAAGGTTATTTTCATTTTCAGTGAAGGCAAAAGAGATCATAATGGAAACCCTTCTAGGGGCAGAGCCCAACCTTTGCAAACCTCCCGAACATTGCAGGTGGTGCTAAAATTGTAGTGTTAGATAAACTGATGACAATAAAATTCTGATGTCAGGCTAAACAGCAGTTAAGGATATGACAGTGGAATAAGTGATGGGAGTGATTAGTTAGACAACAGGGTTATTTTCTGTTAGTAATAACACGCATGTTGTCTATTAGAACTGTCAACAATGACGTTATGAAGTATAATGCTTAGGATTATTTCTTGTCTAAGTTTTGCCAGAACAGGGCGAGTAGAATAATGCAATAACTTACTTCTATGAAGTGAAGGACAAAAGTTCATGCTCTTGGTCTACATAGTGACCCCATGTCTGAAACTTTCCATATGTGTAGATATTTCATCTGCCAGGCACAAAGCAGATATTTGGAAAATAGAAGTGCACAAGCGGTTCCTGTGTGTGATTAGTTATTTAAGTTGATTTGGGCTAGATGACTGTCTAAATGGTTAATCTTAGGGAGATAGAGTTAAAAAGCTAATTGCAGCTGAATTGATGTCCTTCTGGTTTATGTGATAAACTGATGATTTTTGGACAGGAGTATTCTCTGTAGGCTTAAAAATTTAAAGATGTGATGAAAATTTATTCCATATATTCATAAATATGTATGTTTGCAATATTGAAACAGATTTTTGCCTGGAAATTTCTGTGCTTGAAGAGGACAAAATTATCTTCAGGATATTATAACAAAAGAGCCTTTGGCATTAAGATATATGTAAACATAAAATTTTTGAGGAAGACTGCTTATACTATAGGCAGTATTGTGCAAACCAGGAGATACAGCCTTGGATCCCAGTTTTACTTGTCAGCTGTTTAGTGAAAAGAATTGTTCCTGGAGGAGGCTTGTACTTGCATTCTTACTATATTTATAGCCTTATTTTGTCTGCCTAGACAGTGTGAAAATATTTTAAATACGAAGCTACTGTAAGTTAATTACTAGCTTAAGCATAATGACCCCCCCATAACTTCACAGAATCAAGGAACAGCTGAGATTGGAAGGGACCTCTAGAGATCATATAGTCCAAAACCCTGCTCAAAGAAAGTTGACAAAATCAGGTTGATCAGGATATTGTCCAACTGGATTTTAAATATCACCAAGAATGGAGGCTCTACAACCTCTCTGGGTAACCTACTCCAGTGCTTGACCACCACCACTGTAAAGTTGTTATTGTTTGTTTTGAGTTTAGATGGATTTTCTGGTATTTCATTTTGTGCCCACTGTGTCTTCTACACTCACTGCATACCACTGAGAAGAGTCCAACTTCATTTTCTTTTTCCCTTCAGGTCTTTATACACATCGGTGAGGTGGGTTGACTTTGGCTGGCTGCCAAGGTGCCCACCAGGTTGCTCTATCACTTCCCCTCCTCAGATGGACAGGGGAGAGAAAATATAATGAAAAACATAAGGAGGGAGAGATCACTTGGCAATTGCAGTCGCAAGCAAAACAGACTTGATTTGGGGAAATTAATTTAATTTACTACCAATCAAATCATAGTAGGGTAATGAGAAATAAAACCAAATTTTAGAACACCTTCCTCCCACCCCTCCCTCCTTCTTGGGATCAATTTCACTTCTGATCTCTCTACCTCAGCCAAGCAGTGCAGGAGGACAGGGAATGGAGGTTGCAGTCAGTTCATCACTCATTATCTCTGCCACTCTTTCCTACTCACACTCTTCCTCTGCTCCAGCACGGGGTTTCTCCCATGGCAGACAGTTCTCCGTCAACTTCTCCCATGTGAGTCTTCCCCACGGGCTGCAGTTCTTCACAAACTGTTCCAGCATGGGTCCCCCATGGGGTCGAGTCCTTCTAGAAAACCTGCTCCGGTGTGGGCTCCTCTCTTCACTGCTCCACAGGTCTTGCCAGGAGCCTGCTCCAGAGTGGGCTTACCGTGGGGTCACAGCCTTCTTCAGGTGCATCCACCTGCTCCGGCGTGGGGTCCTCCACAGGCTGCAGGTTGGTATCTTCTCCACCATTAACCTTCATGAGCTGCAGGGGCAGAGCCTGCATCACCATGGTCTTCAGCATGGGCTGCAGGGGAATCTCTGCTCTAGCACCTCCTCCCCCTCCTTCTCCACTGACCTTGGTGTCCGCAGAGTTGTTTCTCTCACATATTCTCATTCCTCTCTTATGGCTGTTGTTGTGCAGAAGCTTTTCCCCCTTCCTAAATATGTTATCACAGAGGTGCTACCACCACCACCGATGGCCTCAGCCTTGGCCAGCAGTGGGCCTGTTTTGGAGCCAGCTGGCATTGGCTTCATTGGACATAGGGGAAGCTTCTAGCAGCTTCTCACAGAAGCCACTCCTGTAGCCCTCCCACTGCTATCAAATCCTTGCCATGCAAACCCAATACAATTGATAAGATCTGTCTGAGTCTTCTCCAGGCTGAACAGTCTCAGCTTCCTCATCTTCTCTTTGTATGTCAGCTGCTCCCAATCCCTTGATCAACCTCATGGCCCTTTGGTGCACTTGTTACAGTATGTTCTGCCTCTTACACTGGGGAGCTGAGGCCTGCATCCAGCACTCCAGATTCTGCCTTAAACCAGTGCTGAGCAGAGGGCAAGGACCCCTTCTCCTAAACCTACTGGCAACACTTTTCCTAATGCAATCCAAGATGCTGCTAAACTTCTTTGTCACGAGTGTGCATTGCTGGCTCATGGTCAACTTGGTGTCCACTAGAACCCCAAGAACCTTTACAGCAAAACTGCTTTCTAGCTGGTTGACCCCCAACCTGTACTGCTACATGGAGTTATTTCTTACCCAGGTGCAGGACTTTGTACTTTGCCTTGTTGAACTTTGTGAGGTTCCCATCAGCCCATTTCACCACCTTATCCTTCATATTCTTGGATATGATTTCCAGAATTATTTGCTCCACAACCTTCCCAGGGTCAGATGTGTTTTGTCTCTAGCATATATTGGGGATGTTAAGGCCCCCATGAGGACCAGTACCTGCAAATGTGAGGTTCTTCCAGTTGTCTGAAGGAGGCCTCATCTGTTTCTTCTTCCTGATCAGATGGTCTGTAGCAGATATGCATCACAATGTCACCCATGTTGTTCTGCTCTCTAATCCTAACTCTTAAACTCTGCTGGATCATCACCAGTCCCAATGCTTCATGTTTTCTATCTTATCTTTTATGTGAAGAGCAGCTCTCCTTTGCTGTCTTCCTCCTAAAGAGCCTGTATCCACACATTGCAGCACTTCAGTCATGTGAGCTATCTCATATGTCTCTGTAAGCCCAGCGGGATCACAACTGCAACTTTCACAGACCTCTAATCCCTCTTATTTAATTCATATGTTGCATATATTAGTGCACTTGAGACACCCAGCTGTGGTGATGTCCCAGAGAAGGAGCAAGAGCTTTGCCCATAGTTCTGTCTGCTGGGCACTTGTTTATGTGGATATGCTTGAGGTAGGCCCCCCTTCAACCCTGTTCTGTTGTTTGTAAGGTCCCTACTCTTTACATCACCCCACAAACTTCAGTTGTCAATGTGACTGACAGGTTCCTCACCTGATTGTTGGTTACTGCCCTGGTTGGGGCTGGAATAGAGTTCCTGTTGGTTTTAGTAGCTGGAGGAGTGCTGCAGCACACTGAGCTCCCAGGGGCTCCCCAGGTCTGAGTGCCCTCACCTGTGTGCGGGGGCGGGGGGAGCACAGCTGGAGGGCTGGGCCCCGATTGGCTGATATTCCATGTCATGTGACACTGCTCACCATATAAAGGCAGGAGAGGGGCCACTTCTGGGAGTGTTGCTGTGGTGGCTTCGTGTTTGGGATCGCTGGTTGGGAGCAGGTGGGTGTCGGTCAGCGGGTGGTGAGCAGCTGTATGGTACATTACCTGCTGATATTGCTGTCAGTGTATTATTCTGTTACTATTATTAAACTGTTTTTATCTCAACCCGTGAGTCTCCCTTTGCCCCTCCGATTCCCTCCCCATTCCCAAGTGGGGGGAGGGTGGGTGAGCGGCCGTGTGGCATTTAGCTGCTGAGTAGGCTCAAACCACAACAGTTACCATCTTCCCTCCGCCCCAGTCATTCCTAATTTAAAGTTGTCCTCACCAAGTTGGCCAACCCATGGTAAAGATACTTTTGCCCTGCTTAAGTGGATTTAGTCTCTTCCTAGAAATCCTCAAGTCTCAGAAAGTGTCCTGTGGTCATAAGAACAAAAACCTTATTGCCAACACCACTGTGAAACCAATTGTTGACCTTTAGGGTCCATCTGCTACTTCTCTTGTCCTTTTTTCTCACTGGCGGGATCAGGAATAACATCATCTGGACCATGTGGGCTCTTGACCATCACTGCCAGAGCCATGTAGTCAGGCCTGAAGCTTTGCTGGTCACCCCTGGTGCCTACATGAAAAAGCAGCAGTGGGTAAAAGCCTGAGGGCTTGACAAGACTTGGCAGTCTTTCTGCAATATGCCAGATCAGCATAAACGTTCCTAGATGGTGGGTGAGTTTGGCAGATGGAGGCTTTTGCCTCCAATAGCAGGGAGTTTCCGATTACTATCATTTTCTGCTTTCTTCTGGTGCTCCTGTATGGCCCAGGTTTAGGTGGCTTGGGTGCTTTTTTGAACAGAGCTCCCAGACTCTTGTTGGCTGTGAGGGCACTGAATCTGTTCTGTAATTGCAGATCTTGAGGTGAAGCAGGAACCTCCCTCCTGGTGCCAGAAGTCACAAGCTTCCAGCCTTCACCATCCCAGGAGTCTCTGCTTCCCACCCAAACAGGTATGGACAGCCTGTCCCTTCTTCCAGACAGTTGATGGTTTGGATATTTGAAGTTGCAGTGTAGGAAAAGATCTGGTCAATCTTTCTAATGGTGGTGTTTGTTAAGAAAAACAGACTTCTTTCCCTGACTCAAAAGACACTGGATCATAATGGTGGCTCATGCTGAACATGGCCATTCATTCAAAAATCTAGAAAAAAAAATGTAGGCAATACAGTAAGTGTACACTTGCTTTCTATGTATGGTTTTGGGTTGTCAAAAAACTAAGGTTATCTAGCAGAACCCTGCTTTAGACTTCAGCTACTTCAGTCTGGAACTCCATTGATCTATTGTAGTGTTCTGGTATTGTTGAATATGTATTAAGTGTTGTTCAGATCACTGAATTTAAAAATTATTTCTACGTCTAGAGCAGGAAACTACTGTTTTTATAAGTATTGGGGCTGGAAGGAGCATGTGCTCATCACTGTGAGCTCAGTGGAAGTATGGGGTCTTTGAGAAGAATCTAAGCACAGTGCCCAAGACCTGAGTTACAGTATTCCTTTATTAGCATAATGCTCCTGTGTTAGGATGCTTGTAATATACTCCTATATGAGGATAATTCAATGTGGAAAGAACATCAGGAGCTCATTTAGTCTAACCTTCTACTCTGTGGGGAATGAAGCAGGAAATCAAAGCTGTAAATAGTGGTATGGGAGTTCAAAAGTAAATACAGAAAATTTGGGCAAAATACAGGAGTATTCAGAGAAAAGTTTCATTCCTTGCTTAAACATGAACTGTGATTACTTGCTGTGTACATGTTCTATGTACACTTGCTTTATATGTAAAAGCAACTGTTTTATCTGTGTACTGCCTAATACAGCCTGATTACAGGGCAGGCGATAGGAATGGAAAAAGAGTTCTGTGACTCTACAGAAGCTTCCAAGAAAACTCAGAATTCAAGCCAGAGGTTGGTTTCTGCTCTGCTATTGGCAGTCAGTGTCTTTTTTTTTTTTTTTTTTAATATATATATATAAACTACAAAATACTCTGGGTTTCAGTTGATGAAAACAATTTATTCTACTCTTTCCCAAAAAAATATTTTGAATAAGGGAAGACTTAAGAAAGGACTGAGAAACTGACTGAGAAATGCTTTTTCTTAGGCAAATTATTTTGCTAAAAAGATTTTAGAAAGTCTTACTTCCTGACCTACCTTAAGTAGCTACATGGAAAGAAGGTAACTCTAACAGATCATTCTTATTAGTACATGTTGCTGCCTGACACATGATTTCTCTGGTGCGTTCAATATCCTTGTCAATCAGAGCTGTGTTACTTTCCTGAACATCCCGTTTCTTCTTATCTCTTTTTAAGCTACAGTGCCCTATATATAAACCATCTAGATAAAAGTCTGCACCCTGAATGCAGTCACTGTAGGGAGATCTGCCTTTTGTTATGGTACTTGTGGCAAAATGAGAGAATGTACAACCAGGCCTGTAGGTGAAACCAAACCATGCCAAATATTTCCTTTAGGAAAGTTTATTTTAAAGCTCTTTTAACACATAATTAGGCCATCTTAGCAAGCCATGCACTTTCCTAATGCAATTATGAGAAAGCTGTTTTGTTAAATTGCTAGTGGTTGTCTAGACATCCTACTGGAATCTCCTGAGTTGGAATTTAATTAAATGTAGGGAATTTCTATGGTGCTGGACAGAAGTATTTGGCTCGAGTGTCTTCTCGTTGAAGATGTGGTTTGGAGACGATCTTACATTTCCTATGGGGATAGGAGAAGATATCTGGTTTTGGAATTAAATGCTGACTAGAGGAGAGGAATTGGTTATAAAGAGTACAACTTTTGTTACAACTTCCAAGAACGATCTTATTCCTGAAAAGAAACAAGGTCTGTACCAGTATGGCTTGGCACTAAATGAGAACTTCAGAGAAACGTTCACAGTTCCCTCTTGCTGTCTGCAACTACCACCCTGCTTTTGCCTCGGCAGCATCCACAGTTGTTTCATTTCTAACCCTTCAATTTTTTTAGGGCATAAACCGTAATGTTTAATAGAAACAACCTTTTAAAATCTTATAGTACAGTTCAGAATGAATTATCCCCTGTGAGCTGTTATTCTCCATCTGCTTACATCTCTGGGACCTCTTAGCAATTAAGTTAGTATTCACATCATCTGGTCTGTTTATTTCCCCACTATTGGCTTGGCATGCAGATTTAAGAGTTAGGTCCTTGGAAGCAGGAGTACTGCAGGAGTCCTTACTCTGCTGGTGCAGTATCAAGCACAGAGGATCCTGATTCCACTTGTGCATTCAAAATTCTACCCATCAAGTGTTATTACTGGGATTATTATTATTTTTTTTTTAATGGGGGGTCCCCTTGACTAAATGGGATGTTAACGTTGAATATTTTCTTGATTTGTGTCTTAAACATAGAAATGTTGGCTGCTGCTTTTTTTGAGACTGGAAGTGAAATTAAATAGTATGTTAAGTATTAGCAGATGTTACAGGGATGGACAGAACAGCAAAAGAACCTCTTTTGTGGACAAATTATGGGATTTAAAACTAAATAAGGTTTTGTGTACATGCCATCATCTTGGCAAAATGGCTGGTTTTGCTGATGAAGTTCTTAATGTATTTCTAGAACACTGTAAACCAAAAATAGACTGTCTTTAGGTAAAGAAAAATAATTCCTGATGTCTATCATCCTTTTGAGAAAAAGGATAAAAGCAGTTCTGGATATATGAGTGACATCTACATATAGTCACTGGGGGCCACCTCTCTAGCCCCCTCCCCCACTGCCAAAAAAAACCCACCACTCACTCAAACCCAGGACATTATTTGGTTTTTCTTTGCAGTAAGTAGAAATATTAAGGTTGTGTTGTGTATTTTTTTTTTCTTTAAACGACTACATATATGTTTTATTGAAGAAAACAGTTCCTTTCCTGTCAATGGCATTTCTTTCTTTAGTGTGATACTGAGTAAGCATCAGAGTTTTTTTGTGGATCAAGTAGTCTAGTAGTTGAACTCAGATTAATCTTAATCCAGTAGTTGCTCCAAAAAAAATGTCTAACGTTTGTAGTGATTACACACCTCTTAGGTCAGTGACCCACCTTTGGAAGGAAAAGATATATCCAGTTACCAGAACAGACTAAACCACCAAGCTGACTTCACTTCCAAAGTGTTAATAGGTTTTTAATGGCCTTAAACTGCTTCTGACACCACCTGCAGGTTCTGAAACATAAAACGGGATCAGGTCTAAGGATGTGATCAGGATAGAGTTGGAACATCCAGTTTTGGCACTTTGGGTTTCAGTTTCAGTACAGTATAGTTGAGATTTTAAATCTAACTTTTATTGCTATATATTTTCTAAGTTTTGTTTTTTTGTTTTTTTTTTCTTGTGAAGAAGACAGATGACTCTTGTGTTTCAGAAGCAAGAAGGTGCTTTGTGATGCTAGGAAAAATAGTGATCTCAGACAGTCTGTGTGTGTGTGTCTATATATATGTATATATATAAAAATATATAAAGAAACATTTACCTTTGTAGTTGTGGAGCAGGATTTTTTGATGCAATGGTGATGAAGGTATGTGGACACATATACTATGATGCCAATGGAAAAGGTAACAACTCCAGAGGGTATAAAATTGCTTTCTTGTACCCTAAAGATTCCTATTGATATACATTACATTTCTTCCTAGAGAGTATATTTGGAATAAAAAAGGATCTGTAGCCTCCTGTAGGCTTCTGCATTTGGAGAAACAGTGAAAGAGGTGAGAATATCACTCAGTTTGGAGAGTTAAAGTAAATCAGTCCATAGTATAGTGCATATCCTTAACATCAGAGTGATAATATATCCCAATACCCTATTGTATTTGAATTATAACCCATCCCCAGCCCACCAGTAGGGCAGTGTCTCTATTTCATAAACCATATTTCTACCTCTGCTCTTGTGTCAAAATCTGCATGTTCCTTTGAGATCTCCTCTTAAGTCTTACAACACTTACCCCTGCTATCCTGCCTGAAATACTTAAATCTCTGAATTTAAATACTGAAGTCTCTGGAGGAATTTGTGTATTGCAGGTGAGCTCACTCAGCCCAGGGCCATTTTTTTTTAAAAGTGAAATGGCTAAAACTGCTTCTACTCCCCTAAGCAGGAGTAGGAGCGGACCTCTATCAACTCACAGTCCTTCTACACCACTAGAAAGGATATTTTGAAACTTGTGGGGTTTCACTTAGGCAGTTTCTCTCCCATAGGATTATTTAATTTCTTTCTGTAATCCCTCACCCCTGACCAGGTTGGACTCCAGAAAGAAGATGCCAGTTTCCAGGTTTGGATCTGGAGGGAGTTCTGGGTCCTTTCCCTGGGGACAAGTCTGTTGGTGATAGTGGTTTAACTTGTGGGAGATATGCTGTGTTTGAGGCACTGAGTTGTTATCTGAGGGAGGAGATGAGCAGGCCCAACACCATCAGGGAGGACAAATGAGACTGATGGGACCTTCACAGAGTGTTTATAGGGGGGAGAGCCCAAGCTGCACAATACAAGGAGGGTGGCACAGGTGGATATCATGGTTGAAGGAGTGGTGGGTAGAGATTCCCATGATGGGGGAAGCTGGAAGCTTCTGGCTTCAGCAGCAGGAGAAAGGTTCGTTCTTGTCTTTGTTCTGAATTTACAAAATTGGTACTGTGCCCTCATAGCCAACATGGGAGAACAAACTCCATTAAGGGAGATATCAAAGCCATTTGGGCCTGAACGAAGCAGCGTTACCAAGAGGAAGTGATGGGTATTAATGGTTGGAAATTCATTTCTGCATGAGATGAACACCCAGCTGCCAGTCAGGCATGCTGTCACAGAAGGTTTGTAGCTTGCTGAGACCCAGATCCAGGGTATTTCAGAGGACTGCTAAAATTCACCCGGCCTTCAGATTGTTACTCTTCATGGATTGCCCGCAGGGCACTAATGATGCTACCAAGTGAGACCTAGTACAAATCAGGAGGGACTGTGGCACTCTGGAGGCAAAAGTGAAGGATGTGAAAGCTCAGACTGTATTGTCCTCGATCCCACTGGTGAAAGGGAAAGACTCGGATAGGAATGGATGCCTCTTGCGAATTAACAATTGACTGTGTGGCTGGTGTTGCAGAAGATGCTTTGGCTTTTGTGACTATATGTCCCTTTTCAAGGAATGACAGATGGAATCCAACTGACAAAATGGGATAAAACCGCCTTTGTCTACAGACTTGACAGTCTGGTGAAAAGGGCTTTAAACTAGGTATGGGATGATAACAGCTTGGACTTAAGGAACAGAGGCTAGGGGCGGCAAGGTGGTGGGAGAGAGGCCTCAGGAAAGGTAAAAATGTTCAGAAGAGGGTGTCCCCAAGCACTTACATGAGTACAAGAAAAATGGGAAAGAAACAAGAGGCCTGGGAACTCTGTACATGGGTGCAGGACTGTGACATCGGAGTAACTGAGACACTGTGGAACAGAACGCATGACAGGGTACAGGGTCTTTGGGAAGAGATGGAGTGGCAGTTGCTTTAAATGGAGGAGTGCTCCAAACCACACATATGAGACTGTGATATGAAGAATGTGGCAGTTTGGGACGCAGACTTGTATCTAACTGACATAGGCTGCTGCCCCTTCAGAATGAGAACCAGACGAGTTTTTGTCCTTTGCTAATAACTACACGCTTTAACTGCCAAATGTAATAACGGCGGTAAGACTCTCAGTCCAGAGCAATAAGATAGGTGCTTATGAAAACACAGAACCTGATGTGCCTCAGGTGCCACATTCAGGTTTTTAACTCTGTTGTACTCTCCATCTGCATCTTGCTCATGTTGCTCTTTAGAGCTGGCTGTCTGCAATGCCGCGAGGAGAATCCAGACGCAGCGTTGGGAGTGAAGTGCTGTTGACAGTAACACCTCTTGTGGGTTATCTAAATGAGAGACATTCTGATTTCACACTTTCTTGGTTATGTCTTTGTGTGAAGCAGAAAAGCATTAGCCCAGCAGGGTCCTCTTGCCAAGGCAATGTAGGATTTGAAATGGGATCAGAAGTCTCTTGGTTACTTTCCCCTCTTTTCATTCCTACAGAGTTAGTGTAGGTGAATCTGCTTCAAGAGTTGGTGCTCGTTAAGTACATCTGGCTCTTAATGAATAGAGGTCACAGAGCCAAAAAGCCATCCTGCTTCACATTAGGTTTTTTTCCCCCACTCTTTCTGGAAAAAGGAGGAAATTTCCAAGCAAAGGGAATATTTGCAGAATGTTTTGTAGTTTATACTATACCTTCCTTTCTGGAATATTATAACAAATGTGTCTAGCAGGTGCAGACATTAAATCAAAATATAAAAATGTAAAGAAAAGCTCTAGTAACTAGTAAATATGTATTTCAGTTTACTTAACACTTGCTCAAATCTCTGACAGCTGGAATGAGAATGCCTTATTAGGACAAGATGTAATTCTCATGTATGTCTCAGAGCTGAGGTTTGTTGTAGAAATGGGACCTACTATTCAGTCTTATTTCAATCTCACTTGCTTTTAAAGGACCACAGCTTACTACTATAGGTAGGAAAAGCAAAGCACTAGAACATATTCTACTGGGACAAGCGAGTAATAGAGGATTCTGATACAGGATGCTGAAGACTTTTCCACGGATTTTTTTAAAAAACTCAATATGTTATAGTCCTGCCACCAAAGTTGAGGTGGAAAGATCTCTGAATAACTTCCTTTACTTGCATGATCAGCTAGACTGGAAAATTAATAAGTTTTATAAACAGTAAAAACATGAGAAAAGCATCAACTTTTACTGCGATATTTAGTTGTAGGCTTTTCTGCTTTTATATATTGCTTTGTATGTTAGTCTTGCCTTTGGAGTACTTGGTATTCAAGGGAAATGAATCTTCAATAAAAATAGCTTTAATATTATATGACATAAATTGGCTTCTACAGCTACTGTGGTTAAGAGTTTTGAAGTCCCTTTGCTTCCTGACTTGCTGATGTATACTTCCAACCTGTTTATGCCTATTTAACTTTGGAATTGTACTCAAATTTCATACCCCGTTAACAAAATATACTGTAAAAATAAAAGACATTCTGAATTACTTTCTAAATTAAAGGAATTAGCAATAATTTTACTAGTGAATGAGGGCTTGGAAGTCTAGTTCACTAGGAAGAACTTGCTCTGCTAATAAGTCTATTTTTTTCAAAGTGCCCAAACCAATAATTTTTCTTCTGTGTCTCTAATGTTACTTCTAAAGGAGTAAGAACTTCAGTCTCCTCCTGAAATCTGAAAGGTGGAAGGATAGTTTTCTTTGCAAATTTGCACTGGAATCAAAACTGTTGTCTTAATACTCATGTTACAATGTTGAAAATGCTATCAGAGATGGAACTTCTTTATTCCACAAAGCAAATGGCCAGCTATGTTTAGGCAAGGCTTGCAGCTGATTTTAGAAAACAAATGAACTACTTTTTGTAATTTTTAATTCATTACTTTAATAGAAACAGTTTTTAACAGTGGAAGACTTGCAAGAAAACTTTTCAAATAGCTTTCTCTTTTCTAAAACATTTTAGTATAAAAGCAAACCTAAGAAGTTTAGTTTCTCTGTAAGTCACAGGTCTTGTAAGTCTATTTTCTTAAAGAAGCACACGGGTGATTCCAAGTATATCCTAAGCAAGTTCTCACACAAAAGAGGCAAGGAAAAACTGCTAAGAAATAGTGCTAAAGTTTTAGTAGTCTAACAGTGAAGAGGTAAAAGCATTGTAAAAATGCAGACTGTTTCCTTATGTAATGATAAAATAATTTAAAAATTGAAGACCACAATTGTTGCCATGACTGCCATCCATAATTTGTCTTAAATGAACTTTAGCAAACTGTAAACAAGTTTTCACCGTTGATTGTACACATACTCGGCGACTCTGTAATTTACACATTTACATAGTTTCCATTATTACAACTGGAGTTTACCTTTTATTTTAAAATGCATGAATATCCGTGATAAATATGTACAGTTGATTTTGTATGTATGATTGTAGGCATATGTATTGCTGTATGTGAGTGTAGTTGGTAATTCAGACCACTCAGTAATGTGATCTACTGTTCAGTCTGTTCTCATGAATGCTTGTTTAGAGGTTGTCTTGTAGGAAACCTTCTTACCCAGACACTGAGGGTCTTAAGAATCCCAATGTCCACTGTTTAATTTTGCCTCTTTGTAATTATGACAATTTGATAAGACCAATAGATTCTTCCTGGGGCTGGTGAAGAGTCAAGGCAGGAAAGCTGATTTGGTTTTGTCCTGTGCATTGTGAAATGAGGCAGCTGAAGCCCTTCCTCTGAGAAGGGTGACTAGTGTGTCTGATTATTATCCCAGGAAGAAACACACAGACGAAATTCAGGATGCTGCTTTTAAGGACACCAGACTTAAATAGTAAGCAATCAAGGTGTGAATAACATCAATCATTAATGTGGAGTCAGATTTAATGACCTTCCTGGTCTCCTGTCTGGGGTGATGAGAGAGAGAAAAAAATTCAGAATTAAGATGCCTTGTAAGCTTCTTCTACTGAAATTCCTAATATCCATGAATACCTAAGATGCATGTACTGAAGCCTACCTCAGTGTCTCCCTGAAATAAAACCACTGTCCAAACTCCTTTTGGGTTTAGTTTGTAGTTGGTTTGTTTCTTTGTTTTGTTGGGTATTGTTGGCTGTTTTGTTTGTTTGCTTTTTTTTTTTTTTTTTTTTTTTTTTTTTTAAATACTCACTGAAATGCTACTTTTGAAATTTAAGTGGTGGAAAGCTGCCAAATTTAGCATCACCTGTGGACTACCACAAGATGGCAATATTATTTCTGTGCTTAATGAGACAGGAGTTGATTTTTAGCAAAATATCAGCCTTGTATTAAAGGGAAAGGCTAATGGACATTACTTCCTCCTTGGTAAAGGCTGGTATGCTAGGCACACATCTCTTATTAGATCAATTAAATTTTAAATAACCTGGAAATTATGTTTTTGATGTTGCAATCAAATACATGGTGTCAGGTGATACCATGCCAAGTTTGGATTCAGTCGGTATAATTTCTATAGAAATAACACTGTACCTTTATGATAGCACAATGAGGAATGTGCCCAATAAATGAAAAACCAAACCAGTTTGGTCCATATTTCACAAATATAACTAGCCTTCAGTTTTGAATGAAATATCGCTTTCTTCTATCCTCAGTTTAAGTGTTTGTCTGGTTCTGTGGGTTGGCACTCAGTACTGGGGTGTGACTTCTAAGAATTTTGATGACTGCAGGGTACTACAGTCGTAACCTGTGAACTGTTCGTAGTTTTTTAAATAGTGCAGTCTTTGACTGTATGTTGCAAAATTAACTGTGATATCACCTTGCCAAAGTCTAATGCAGAAGTTCCAAGAGTGAATAAAGGAAATAAAATATTACTGGCTATGCAGTTATCTTTGGACAGTCTCCAGGCTGAAGATGTTTTTTCATTGTAAACTACTAGAGGTCTCGGTGTGAGACCATTTCTTTAGACCCACCGCAGGGACCCCATGAGTGCCAAACCCAGAGGGGGAGAAGAATTATTGTCAAATACTCAAGGAAACCCAGCAAGTGTGGTCTCATCACCACATAAATTCCCACTTAAGCCAGTTTTGCTGCATGGTTTCTTTGTCAGGGCCTCTTTTTAAAGCCCCAGTGTCAAAAAATTTGAAGTCAGAACAAAAATGCATGAAAGATTGCCTTGAGCAAGTGGATTTTCAACTCTTAGTGCAAGTTCAGTACATTCTTGCTCAAGTGGATGGACACTTTGTAATTAAATTTATTGTTTTCTCATTTAAGAATAGCCAGTTTATTCCTGGTTATTCAAAACGTCATGTATCAACATGCATGTTGTTCATCGGTAGCT
Organism: Tyto alba; assembly: GCF_018691265.1. NCBI lineage: Eukaryota > Metazoa > Chordata > Aves > Strigiformes > Tytonidae > Tyto > Tyto alba. The sequence goes on along the minus strand of NW_024881324.1, from coordinate 24,462,485 downwards.
ACTGGCAATAGAAGGTCTCACATGAAGAATGTCAGTGTTATGCATGAAAGTAGAAAGAGAACCAAATTATTGACTCTTTCGCTTCGTATGTGTTACAAGAATCAGAAGAACCTCTGAAACTCTGCCTCTATCTGCAATATAAATGCAGCATTCCTTAAAGAAGACACCTGGATGCCTTGCAGTGGCCAGCAGGTGCTTACTGTCCTGACCCTGAGAGCACCAAGAGGTCCACCCTCTGCCCTTGGGTCCAGGAGATCCATTATTAAGCTTAGGCTCAGGCCCTCCTTTTCTGAATTAAGTTGTAGGTGCACCTACAGCGAGCCTGTTCCCAGCCTCGTCTCCTGGATGGATCTCAGACCTATGTTGTAGCTTTGTCTCAGGCCCTGTCTCTTGCTACTCCAAACTAGACTGCCTGGATAAACCCTGAGCCTGGTTTATCACCTCAGCACGCTTGGGACTTTCAGTGGACCCTGCTACCAGCCCCTGGCTCCGCTCCACCTGCTCAGGTGCTGCAGGATGGTGCCCTCACTGCTGAAGATGCTGCTGTGCCTGTGCTGTGGTCACTCCCCACTTGTCCTGCCTTGTGGAGCAGCCCCGCTCTTGCTGTTTCTGAACAGCTTTCTGCTGTCTTCATCTTTGTGTCGCTGCCATTTGTAAGCTACTTGGCTTGATGAAAGCTTATTTTCACTGGTCTGTAACAACAATATCTCTAAAACTGTTTTTTTTCAGAGGGAAAATAGCAAGGGAAGGGGAAGCAAATTTTCTATATGCATGCTAGTTACTGATAACAACAGCATGTAGGTCTGGATTCCACTTCTCATGAACATGATGAAAATACCTTAGCTGCTTTGTTACCTTTCTAGTGCTTTAGATGGTAAAAAAATTAGTAACCAGGATGTCATCAGGTCAATGACATGGTTTAATCTGTAAATAACATGTTGGAGGTTCTATCAAATGTGTGACTTGTTTTTTGCTTTATTTTGTTGTTGACGATGAGACTAAATCCTTTTGTGCTCCTTTACTTCTCAAATTGAAAAGTAGCAGCATTTCCACCCCTACCACCCCTTCCCCACCATTTCAGACTGGCTTTAGGTAGTTTTGTCTCCTCTCTTAATGTGCTACCTATGACCATTCCAAAGTATCAGTTTCATCCACCAGATTGGAGGAGTTCAAGCATATTTATAGTCCTTCTTGTACCTTCCCAGAGCATTTCCTGGAGTCACTCTCTAAGAGTTATAAAATAAATGTTTTCATGCATTCTTTGAAATAAAATAGTATTTTATCTGGTTTGTGGTTTGGTTTTTGTGGTTTTTTTTTGTTGTTTGGTTGGTTGGTTGTTTTTTTCCACACACACACAACCCGTCCTGCCCCCTATTCATAGTATGCATCTATTTAGTATTCTCTGACTTTAGCAGGTATTGTTTTCTCAGTACACTCATTCTGAGGTGTTCTATGTGTATTGTGTGTAAAGCTTAATATGGCAGTCTTTCAATGAGAGCATTACTATTGGATTTTATGATGAAAATATGGATATAGGAAACTGTGTGCTTGGTTTAAAGAACTTAGACTAGTACAATTCCCTCAATTCTGCTCTCCTTAAGTCTTTCCAACTTATCCTGGAAAATAAGAAGAGAAAAGCCCTTATGACAGCAGTGCTTAGCTTAAAAATTGTGTTTGCAATCAGGTTTGAGTGACACCATTTGTAGATTTTGTTCTTCTATTGTTTTTCAGCTACTCTCAGTGCAGTGTGAGAGTGACTCTGTAGAAGCAGGAGAAAGAGGGATAATGGGTGCTATGCTGAGGTTCTTGCCAAGTATCTGATGGCCTCTTCATTGGAAAGAAAGAAATTAAGGCCAGTATGTCGCAGGAAAGGGAATTTGGTATGGTATCTGCCAAGTCCCCTTGTAGAAAAGCTGAGGAAAAAAAGCATGCAGGGAGAATGACACTGTTATCATCTCTGTGCAAAAATTTTCCCAGCTGATCTAAAAGTGAAGAAACCAGCACTGGTAAAAGCAGTAGGATTGCTAATACAGTAGAAACAACAGAAGCACTCAGTGGTGACTTTTGATCTTGTATTTGGGAAGGGAAGAACAGAGGGACATTCTCTAGTAACTGGCAACCTCCTGTTTATCTCTTGAAATGGAAAAAACATGACACTTAGTAGGCTGGTGCAGACAGCTGGTTGGTGTGAGTTGGAAATGGAGTATTTTGCCCTAATGTTAAAAAAAAAAAAAAACAAACCAAAAAACAAACAAACCCAACCAAAAACAACACCACCACCACCCCCCCCCCCAAACAACAACAGACAAAACAAAAGGCAAACAAATGATCAAAAATCCCCAACACCTTAGTGTGGTAAGACTGCTATGATGTTAAATTAACTGCTTAGACACCTGCTTGTTGGCTTTAGGGCAGCAATGCTGTGACTTTCTGGGCTACAGCAAACTTCACACAATCCCGTCCATGGAAGTCTCTTGGCATTTCCCAGATGTGGCTTGTTTATTCCTTGCCTTTTACCTCCTTTGTTGTCAAAGTTGCACCTTCTGCTTCTCTTCTCCCAAGCACCCCTTTCCCCAGCAATCTGGAAACTTCCCTTGTCCAAGAGAATTGGACAATAAAATTCTCATATACAACTTCTGGAGTTAGAAAACAGATTTTGAACCTCCTGAATCTTCCTAAATAGAGCACCACAGGTAATTACCAACCTGTAACTAGTTGTGTTTGAAGCAGCAAAGTGACTGGCAGTGACCTTTAACAAGAGTTTGCTAGGACGGTATCCTCTAATGTGAGTTAAAAGAAGCCAATGGAAAGGAGACCGACAGGAATATGAAGATAAATCTTGGTAAGTAGATAAAACATACTCACTTTAAAGTAGTTAATTTCTCTAACTTATTGGTTTGGTGTAATGCTTCCTTTCTCCTGAAGATACTTAAATGCAGAAAATCAGTTTTTACTTATTTTAGCTGCAACTTACGATTGGCCCTCTGATCTGTGATAGCATTGAGGTTATGGATTTTTCTTTTGTAATGCAGTTCCTGATCACTGTATACCTCTTAGAGCAGAATATCAGCAATTGCAGTCACTGTCAGCAGCCCTTCATGAGGGGTTATGTTCCCCCCCCTCTCCCAGATGAGGGAATGAGTCTGATCCTGATAATCATTAGCTGGTGAACGCTGAGGATCTACTAAAAGCCTGTGAATGTTTAAGAAGGGAACTGAGAGCAGGCGGTTGCACAATGTTCTCACTGGCTTGTACAATGTCTGGTGGGATGCTCCATCCTACTGTGCAGTGGAGTCAGTCTAAACAGACACTGTGAGGATTCAGTAGAAGTCTGAGGAGCTTCAGGTGCTTTTAGGTCCCCAAATGGAATTAAGGGTGACTTACTAGCTAAAAAGTAAACACATGTATTTGATAAATAGCTTTTCATAGTGCAAAAATATATGGTAGGATGCAGCAACTGGAACCTAAAGCCATACCACTGCAGACTGAAAGGACTCTTTAATAGTGGAAGAAATTAACCTTTGGAAAAAGTGATTAAAGGGTAGTAGTGACTTCCATGCTGACAGACCTGTCCATTCAAGACTGGATGCCTGTCTAAAAGTCAGGATTTTTTTTTCTGATTTTCTAGAGTAAGCCTTATGTCCCATACTTAGACATTTTATTGGCCCAGCCTTTTCTGGCCTTAATGTATGAACACTAATGACTCAAAAGTTTCTGCTCAGTACATCAGCTTCAGTTCCACTTTTAATTCTGTTAATATTGCTCATGGCCCCGACGCACAGTGCTGATGGAGAAAATTGGCCTGCCATTTCCAAAACTTACGGTACTGATTGAATTTTGAACAGACATTTGACATTCCAAAAGTGAAATTTTGAAAGGTGTGCTTTTTTTCTGTAACTTAGATTCTATATTTCTTGGCTTCCAATATATCTGGAGGCAAGTTAATGAAGCCAATGCTTTCTTGTCGTGTCTTTGAGGAAAAAGATGACAGTCATAGGAGTTGGGTTCAGTATATCATATGTTTTCTTTATAAAATTGTAATGAGTGAAATAGTAAAAATGATCTAAAAAGAAAAAGCTTGTATTGTGAAAAATATTTTCTAGCAATGCCAGTGACTTATACCAAACTGTCTTTGGAAAAAATTTTCTACAAGGGGTTAGCATTGGGTTTTTGCAGCTGACAGGATGGTTTCTTTGTCTCTGTTGGAGATCTCACCTTCTTTTCCATTTCCCTCCCACTTTTCCAACTCATACACACCTTTTCTTAGTTTTACTGGCATTTATCCAGTAGCCAGTTTGTATAATACTGCACACAAGCACTTCTTGCAGAAGGTAGCTGAAGGTATAGGTGGTATTGTATATTATTGAAGTCTGTTGCAGCCTTTCGCTATTCCAGCAGACATCCCTGTTATGCTAATGATAGACAGGAATAGTTGAGAAGTTACATTTAAAAATGGGTATTTATTAAGTACAAGTGATGATAATTGTCTTCTATAGACTCCAGTATTTCTCAAAAAGTATACAGTAGAAAAGTAGAAGCAGTCATCTTGAAACCACTGGGTTTTGATATTTTTGGCTAAAAATCTAGAAGTGGTTTAACTTTGAAAAATATTAGAACTTGAAAGGAGAACTGATGGAAACCAGTATTAAACTTCCAGTTTGGATAGCCTAAATTTGTAATACTAGTGAATTTCTCAATGACCAATCTTAAACTAAATGGAGTCCCTGCATTATCTGTAAGTAAATGCTTTTCTTTCTTCTGAAACATAATTTTAGACTGGACTGAGTTGAAGTTGGCATCATTCCCTGTGCTCTCCATGATATCAAAGTGCACCATATATTTTAATTTTTTAGTAGCTTCTGCCAATGAAAACAAAAGTTATAATTAATAGTCTCAGCAGTTTTGCTGCCAAGGGTTCCTGGCCACAACTCTTAGTTTGTTTTATGCTGCAGATGCATACCTCTGAACCTTGTTAACTTTTTTTTTTTTTTCCCTTGCCAATGATTAAAGACTGCTGCTGTCCAAGGAACTAGCCCTACTTTAAAAATGAAAGACGATAAACCACAGCCATTAAAGAGTTAATTTGCTCACGAGAAATATTTTTGAGACGAGCTCTTTAAAGGAGCTAAGATTCTTATTAAGGCTAAAGCACCATCTCACATACGAGTCAATTAATTGTTCTAAAATAATTTGGACTGTAGAGTTATATTGCAGATGGAGCGTGCTACAATTCTGAAAAATTACTCTACACAAGAAATATATGGGTTAGCAGGCTGAGGTCTTATCTCTTTGCTCCCGGGAGCATCAAATAATTAATTGCCTTAATAACCTCAGTCCTGTAAGACTGGTAAAATCTCTTCCATGGTGATGTGATACTTTTTAATTATTCAAGTGTATATATATATACGTTTCTAAATATATGATCTGATTTCTGACTGCAGAGGTGGTTTGGGGAGTGCAACTCTAACACAAGACCTTTAGGAAAAGGTAATTTTTCTTGCCAAAAAAAATAGGTCCAGTCTTCTAAAAAAAGGATTTTTTTTTTTTTTTTTTTTTTTCATTCTCTATTTGTGGAGTTAGACCACACAGTCTGGTTTTATATTATTGACAACTGAAATTGGCTGATGAACTTGCTTCTGCTGAATATGATGGTAGACAAGTGTTTTCATACCATGTAGAAATGTTTAATTTTTTCCCCTGCTTTGCTTTCATGGTAGTCTTGCTACAGTAACATAAGCTGGATATTGGTGTGGCAAAACTCTAATGTCTTGTTCAGCTCTTTGCTTTTCTTCCGAAGAAAACTTTTGTTCTGCTTATATCATTTTTTTTGCAACCGAGTTTCCTGTGGAAGGCTCTGTGTGGGTGGTTCAAACGCTGTATCTGATCAGATGTTGTTTACCTAGGGCATCTGATTAACAAGAACATCTCTGAGTTGGATTAATATTGTAATAAGCGTCTTGGATAGGCACAAATCTAAGGAATAGATTCAGGCTGTCATTCTGTATTACTTAGGGACTGAGCTGAGTTGAATTCAAATGGAAACCTCAGAGTTAAAAGATTTATCTGTAATTTGTTATGTCTCTTCCACTATTGTCACTTCTATACTTTCTCTACTTTTTCAGAATGATTTGAAGAGAACTAATTAAATGTCCTCATGTTATTGCAACTTTCTGTGAGCACTTGAGATATCCCAGCAGTCAGTGCCTACATGTCTCTGAAATGTAGCTTTGTCTCCTTTTTAAAGATGATTCTTCTCCCTCCGGTGTTTCTTTCTTCATCTGGTAATATACTACTTTTATACTATCTAACTGTTCCTCATATGCATTTTGTATTTATTATACTCCTCTATATGTCAGCTTTTCCAATAGGAGAATCTGAAACTGTAATGTAGTTCAGGAATCTCATTTTGCATTGGTCTTTTAATAAATTGTACCATATTTCCAGCTCTTATGAGGGTGCCATTTCCTATCTTTGGAAACTTTGCTATATTTGATGAGGCTTAGAGCTGTCATCTTAGCTATTTCTGAAAGTCTTGTGTTTAAAGGGAAGAAACTTTCATATAAATAATCTTCCCAGATTAAAGTTTGTTAGGTGATCTAAACTGAGCTTCTGCTGTTAGGACAAGTTTTTGCATCTTATTTGAATTTCAGAAGTAACTTTTACTATATCAAAAGTGCTGTTTTGAATGCTTGACAAGATAGCCTGAGGGTCGATAGTTTGTTGTTGTCACTGTTATAAAGGTGAATTATAGGAGCAGAGGAAAAGTTACCTCTTGTTTAGCAACCAAATAGGGCGTGCATTAATTAAAAATTCCTAATTTGCTGACTTGTAATACCAAGTGGACCACCCTTTCTGCTGTAACTATTTCATCAACAAGTAATTCCACGTATTCCGAGAAGTAAAAAATGATCTATGGAACAGTTGGGCAGCTTCAAGGGCACAATATGGAAAATCTGATTGGTCTTAGTCTATTATAATTTGTAAAGCTTGAGGGTGTTTGTTGCTTGCAACTTTGGTCACTTTTTCTTCATGCCTGATCACCTCACTGGACTTCCATCAGTAGAGGTGCAAGAACTAATGGGATAGAGGGACCGAAGCTCTGTCAGTGCAGCGGTTGACATATCTTAGCATAGTTGTGCTTGCTTAGGTGCAATAGCAATAAAATTGGTAGTAGGAGACAATGTAGGTAACCTGCATTGAAACCATGCTTCAGTATCTTCAAAATTGGCATCTGAGCTTTCCAGGTGGAAGACAAATCTCTATAGGCAGCAGTGTATTTCCCTGTGTGGGAAATGGGTTGGTGAATAGACCTTTGTGTGGGTCCATTTTATTATTACTGTCTTTAAGAATATATATATTTAAATAGGAATTAAAGTCAACATTGCTGCAAATGGAATTATGTTAGTGCTACAATATAAATTGTGGGAGGACAACAGGGTGTGAGTTACCACCTAGGATTAAATTAGTCTTAAAAACATAACTACAGAAGAAATCTAGATAGCTTAATGGAGAAGTTCCTGATCTTAATTATCCTTTAATGGGATCTACCTCTAGGGGTCTTGAATTGTCACAGGAGGAGCCTCTGCTGATAGGATGTCTAGGAGGACAGTGTCCCCTGATCAAGCCTTTTCTGAAGTATTTCTGAGTCTCTGAGGTGGCTATGGAAGCTGCTCCAGGACTGCTGAGTGGCAGTACAGAACTTACTCTAGTCTGTGTCACAAATCAATGAACAGGGAACTACTTATTTTCCGTACTATAGTTTGCTTACTAAAAATCCGTCTTTTGACATTTTGACATATCTTCATTGCTAGAACATTATTTTGATCAAATAATCACTAAGAAAAATCTTATTTTTTTTTTTTGCCTTTCCCTATTTAGACAATAGAAAAAAACAAAACAAAAAACTAGTGCAAGAAAGCAAACATATTAACTTGCATCATAAAACACTGAAACCACTTGGAACTATAAGCTTTCTGTGTTCCCACAACTTCTTGCTATAATTCTTTTCCAGTTTAGTGGTTTACCTACAAACATGCATCCAGCAGGACAGTAAAGCTCTGTAGGCAGGAGAGGTGGCAACCAGAATATTCTGTGTAGGGAAATCACTCTTTGTGTGGAAGAACGGATGAGACATGCTATGCTGTGAAAAGTAAAACTGGAAAATTAAATGACTCTCTAAATGACTCTCTAAATGGAAATATAATCTACGTGCTCTCTACAAAAGCTCACTAGATTTCATGAGCAGTGGGATCTCTTTGCTCCTGATCATTGCTGTAATTTGTCATCCAACAAGAGCTGATGTAGTCCACACTGAATTCAGTATCATTGTAACTTTTATAAACACTAGTGGAAGTAACCATATTAAAAATCTTCCAAGTGTATCTTGCAAGATGCACTCGATGCGGTGTAAATAGACCTAAATTTTTCCTGAAAGCTTCAGTCTTCAGCAGATACTATGCCAGAAAAGTTTAGAAGCAGGCAACCACTTTCTCGCCCACAGGTTAACACCTACGTGGCAAATGCATAATTTTTGTTACAAAAGTTATAATGAAATTATAGGTTTGGCTTCTCTTTCCCACATAGATTCACACAACTACTTGTCTTAAAAAGGATCACTGGAGGTCACCTGGAGAACTCAAATCAGGCTACCAGCACATAATGTAGAACAAAAAGATACGTAACTTCTCCGTGTTAAAGTACTGTGTAATCTTGCCTCTTGCACCCACAAGAAGTTGTGAAGGTGGTTGTGAGTGACCAGCTCTGAGCCCCTGGGTTAGTCACTACGTGGCAAGCAGCCTCCAGTGCAGCTTTCCAAAGTTGCAGGTATCATTTAAAAAACAAACAGGCAAACAAAACCCCTGAAAACCAGCGAGTACAAAGCTTTCTCTGAGGTGACACAACATACGGGTTCAAGTAGCGCTGCGCAGGTACAGTACCAGCGAGCGGTAGCACCGAACTGGCAGAGCCTTCCTGGGCAAAAACTGTGCCCCTGTTGAATCTGATGAACTACTTGCAAGCTCTTCCTGAAGCCAGCATATGGAAAAAATTGCAAGTCTTACGTAGGAAAGCTTTTTTCCCCCTTCCTGGCTAGGAGATCTTCTTGTGAGTTCTGAAAGGCGTGCATCTGCCTCTGGTGCTCTGAAAGAGGGGAGACCCTGCCAGTCTGTGTAAAGCTGCTTTTCACAGCAGTCGAGTAGCTGGCAGAGTGTGGTAAATACTAATAAAAAAGGCTTAGGAAAGACTTTAATTAAAATAAGAGCTCCACTAATTATGTTTGAGGCTGCACAGAGGGAGCCTGACACTGGATAAATTTTTCAAACTGTTGGAAGAGAAAAAATTAATTACAGTCCCAGTCACAAGTTGAGGTCATTTATTTAAAGGGAAACACTTAGTGCTATGGTGCTTCATAATTTATATGACTGGGTATGCTTTACAGAGCTGGACTTGTAATGTGATATTTACTTTCATGCATAGCATTATTATGTTCTTAAAAGGAAACCATGCTCCAAAGGGGTAAAATTAAAATTCTCTTGTGGGAGGTGGTGGCACTCTTCACTGAAAGCAAGTAGTCTGATTTCTTTTGCTGCTGTGCATCCTAGTGGCATTTTGAAATCTGGTCAGCTCAATAATATGGGTATTGCATATTAGTTCCTGTTTGGTCTAATAATGTGAAAGGCAGAACAAAATGTGGTTTGCTAGAAGTGCTGCAACTTGTGGAACAGTACAGACAAAACTTTGAGCTGCTCTTTTTTTTGTGCAACACTGGCAAATTCCTCCTGTAATGACAGCAAGTAGAGAGTGAACCTGCCCTTACTTGTGGGCTAATGATCTTTGCTGCTATTTTCTATTTAGGTGTGTCAGTCTTGGGTTGAATTGCAACACAGATGAAGCAACCAGTCATAGTTACATTGACCTTTAATAAAGGAAGCAGCCTGTCCAAGGGCAACCATTTATTTTTGCTTGCATGTTCTACAACTGTATGGCTTATGCACCACCGTCAGTTTAAGTAAGCTAGTGCAAAGTTTTGCTTTTTGGTGTGCTGGTATGAGAAGACCTGATGGAACTTACCTACTTCAAACTGACTAACTGTACTGGAAAAATGAATGTGTCAGGATTGTAGGTAATCAAAGTTGAACTGCAAGTAGCAACTATAGACACTGTATAGACACTACAGTATAGTCTCATGTAGAAATGTTTTGAATTCCATATCTATCGTGTTTCTTTATGGGTAGGTTTAAAGTGGTCCAAGTATTAAGTGTAGTAATCAAGACCTTTTTGGAAAAACAAAAAAAAAAAAAAACAACAAAACCCAACCCTTTGAAATTCAAACTGAAAAATCATATATAAAAAATAAGGGTTCTCTAGGGCTTTTCTGTATGCCCTTGCTGTGAAATAAAAGCTATTCTCAATTTCACTGTTTAACTCACTTTCCTGTTCTCAGACAGTTGTCCTGCTAGCGTTACTTGCAAAAACCTGAAAGCTGCTTGTGTTAGTTAAGAACTATTTTAGAACTATTTTATATGGAGGATAGGAGAAGTTCTTTGGACTACTGACATCTTTTGGGAGTAGTGTATGAGAAGAAAGGCCATAGCACTGCCCTGCAACTGAAGATGTGTTCCCTAGATGTGCTGCAGTGGGTTCCTGAAAAGCCAAGATCTCCACATGCTTCCTGAGCTCCAAGCACAAACCTTTGCAATATCTGCCAAGGCTGCATGTTCTTGAGACAATGATGTACGTTCGTAACACTGATCCAAATCTGTGTGGTCAGCATGCTTCATGTAATGGGGAGATATAGATATATATATATATATATGGGGAGATATATATATATAAATATATATATATAAGCATAATAAAGCTTTTTACCATAACTTATTCCCAGTTTGACATCTTCAAATGCTATAGGCAGATTGGAAAGTCTTGGTCCCACTGCTCTATCATAAATCTTTCCATGTTACGCTGCTCCTCTACCCCAGTTGCAGCGACTTTAACTGTTGCAGTTAAATAATCTTAATTCTAGAACTGTCATTGATTTTGAATAATCTAATCAAAATCCTTTGTGATTATTAATGAATTAGTTGTTTCTAGGATAAGTTGATAATAGGGAATGAAGGTTTTGTTAAGAAACTTTTTTTATGATTTAGAATAGAAAATTTCAGTTGGAAGTGACCTACAACAATCATCTAGTCCAACTGCCTGACCACTTCAGTTAAAACATGGCATTGTCCAAATGCCTCTTAAACACTGACAGGCTTAGGGCATCGACCACTTCTCTAGGAAGCCTACTCCAGTGTTTGACCACCCTCTAGGTAAAGAAATGCTTCCTCATGTCAAGCTGGAGCCTTCCCTGACACAGCTTTGAGTCATTCCCACATGTCCTGTCACTGGACACCATGGGGAAGAGATCAGCACCTCCCTCTCCACTTCCACTTGATTTTACCTGGGAGTGTCTGCTACTCATTTTCAAGGAGGCACGGGCAATATTTTAAAAAAGATACTATTTTACTAATTCTATTTTAATTTGATAGCAGTGCTAAGTTGTTCTTTAGGGATCAACAGCCTGCAAAGCATTCCATCTAAATAAAACCTGCAATTTCAGGAAGTAGGAAAGGATGTTTTCATGTACACTGTCTTGATTACAGAACAGACTGGGTTTGCTGCATATAATTTCTAAGACCCTTACTGAGCTTTTATAACTTTACTGATTTCAAAACAGGTTGAAAGATTTGACTCATGAATTAGAGGTAAATAGAGTTTTCCATCTTGAAGAGGATGCTAGGGACTGACTGTTCTTTTGGGCTTCAAAGTCAATCCAAGTCCAATGTTACCTATTAATGAAAGATCAAGAATTTTTCAGCTCTGAAGCAGTTTTTCCAGGCGAGGCAGAGGATAACATTCATATTAGGAACACAGCCTAATCCTTTCTGAGCATCTGCACATACCTAAGAACCACAAGCAGAAGTCTGTATGTTTGTAGGCTGGCACTGATTAAGTGAGGATAATTTAGCTAGGATTAACAATTTACTACAACTGACATGGGACTACAACAGTTTAAGCATTTTTTACATGGAACCCAGAGCTTGGAGCAGAAGTCAAGAGCTTTTCAGATTTTCTGGTTTTCTGCAGTATCTTGCCTCTTTTGGTACGCAACTTCTAACTTCTGTGAAAATTGAACATGTGAAACATCAAGAAACTCTTTACATAGGTCTGATTTGTCTCAAAAGCAGGTCTGACTGGAATGTTATAATAAAAGTCTGTCATAATGCATATAAACAGGGAATCAAAACTCTTTAAAATGCCAAGAAGAGGAAGGTTCTTTGGAAGCATCTGCCTTCTGAGTACACGGCATCACAGACAAAACTTTTGTAAATCAGTTTTTCATGTGGAATATGATCACGGGATCTATGACTAAGTATTGACTAGAAAAATGAATAAGCATAGCAGGAAGCTGGGAAGTCTGCAGTGGAAATACACAAGTGCTGCAAGAAAGCACCAGCTGTCTTGTTGGTAACAGGTAAAAATTTCCGTAGGAAATCCATTCTTACATTCTTTATCTCTCTCTTTTTTTGGTACTGGGGCAGATGTATAGAACTGTATGATCTGTTCTGTCAGATCTTGATCCAACACAAATTGAGACTGCCAAGCACAATTACATTCCCATTACTGTGAATTCTGCTGTACGGGTATTACAGGTGTGAGGAATGTAGCTGAAAAAGTTAGTAGTATGAGTACAGAAGTATCTGGATGATTAAATATCTTGTATTAAGCCATACAGAAAAATGATTGATTTGTTTTTGACAACAAAAAAAATGGTGGTGTGTAGGCAATGGCACATGGCACACACCTCATTCATTACTGTGATCTCAACTACTGGACTCTTTGGGGAAACTCCAGGGAAAACTCCAGGGCAGGAGCATCCTGTCCACTGTCCCAGCTTCCTGTCAGCAGTCACTGAGCTCGTAGCTGAGAATAGATGTTTGTGGCTTTATATAGGGGCATCTTTAGTAAAGATGAGAAAGGAAAGAAGGATCCTGCAAAGAGGAATATCACTTCAGTGGTTGATGTGGTTGAAAGTCGGCTGGCAGCCAAACACCACGCAGCTGCTTGCGCACCCCTCCCTGCCCCCAGGGAATGGGAGGGAGACTTGGAGGGGTAAGGGTAAGGAGACTTGTAGGTTGAGATAAAGGTAATTTAATAATTGAAATAAAATGAAATTAGAATGATGATGATGATAATAATAACAATGGAAAATACAAACAAGTAATGCAAAGTGTGATTGCTCAGCACCTGCTGACTGATGCCCAATCTGTTCCTGGCTAGTGATCCCAGAGAAGAGAGAATCCTGAAACCACGATCCCGGGAGCCAGAGAGAGCTTCCCAATCAACAGTTGTTTTGGGTCTGCTCCCTCCCAGCTGGTGTACCTGTGCACTAGCAGGGCATGGGAAGTTGTAAAGTCCTTGATTTCTTAGCAACAACTAAAAACATCAGTATATTATCAACATTCTTCTTCTATCAGTTCTCACACTGAAGCCAAATCACAGTGCTAGTCTAGCTGCTGCTAGGAAAAAAAAAAATTAGCTCTAGCCCTGCTGAAAACAAGACAATAGTAGAACTTAAATAAGAATTTAGGGATGTGATGTGAAGTTGCTATGTATTTCAGGCTTGGTTTTAAGTTTCTCATCTCTTATTCTGCAAGATGAATTTCAAAATGGGGAAGTTGCTCACAGTAATAAAATTCAAATTTTATCTTTTGTGTCATTTTGGAGAATATATAAAGACTCACTTCTCAGCAGCTCAAAGGTATATCTGCTTTGGTAGCAATTTGCTCACAGTTTTTTATGACGGTGCAATGACAGAGAGTGGTTGATCTATCAGTACAAACCTTTTAGGAATGAGATCATATTTCATCAGCTGACTGGCATGAAATTCAAATGTTAATTTACAGGTTTTGGAAGAGCATAAGAAGCCAAAATTGCTACTTACAACATCTGGAGAGAATACTTACTGCACTTGGTTAAATCCATTCATCTGCTGGGACAGAGCTTATTGAGGAGAAAGGAGGAGAAGGTAAAGGCTAACACAAGGATATTTGTTTTCCTCTCTGTGCTTCCTCCCTCTTCTCTGTTAAGGAAGTTTGACGTTTCTGTGTAGAAGTGATTAAATTATTCCCAGAGTTTTAACATCTGTGTCACTGAACCACCCCATGTGTTTGGACTGAGGAGGCTGAACAAAAAAACAACTTAATGCAACTCCAGGGTGTTTGTTTCACACAATCTATAACTGGGAGGCAGGGGAGAAAGCTATAGGAAGCTCTATATTCACTGTATATCTTTATTGTGAATGTTGGACAGTGTTCTTACACAGAGTAATAGACAATAATATGAGTAACTAACAAAGCTGTTTACTGCTTGGTCTCTTGTGCAGTTGCTTTAATATTATTGTGGGAAGTGAGAGGAGAAATTGAACTTCTGTCGTTTTGTTAAAGAAGGGTTCTTCAATCCTTCATATTTTTCTTTTTCAAAGTATTTATTGTCATTCACTTTCATCATCAATAGTTCAACAAATAGTGTCCTTCTGCAAATGGGACTGAGATGGGCCATTAATGATTGTAGAAAATGACATTTTAATAAAAGAATGACACTAGGCTAGCTAAAATCAGTGACTTGAAGAAACAAGCCTTGAAGCTACCACCCCCTGTATAAGTAAAAGTTCAAGCTATCTTAATTAAATGTTGCTACATAAGGAATGATTCTCCTGTGGTGAAATGCAACTGTAGAAGCATAGCTGGAAAGCAAGGGGTAATAGATACAGACTGTTACCCAAGTGGAATAGAAAGATTTATTTTTCACTTCATAAATTTATCTGGTTTTAAATCTATATTTTATGTTATCTACACTTGTGACAAGTCTGTGCTGGTGTATCTGGGCAAGGGAAGCTCCTAATTCATAATGTCTGTTCGAGAGATACACAACTACCATGGCAGATATGAGATTACAGTAAAAGAAAGATCATTTCTTTTTCCTAATTTTTTGTACACTCTAGGAGATAGAAGGCATTTTCCTTTCCTTTGATCAATCTGTTTAGTATCATAAAGTAAGAAAATTAAATCTGAAAAGGAGAAATGAACAGAGAATCAGTATAAAGTCTTCATAACTGGATGCATATGTTCTGTTTGAGTTTTGTTTTTTGTTTGTTTTTTTTGGGGGGGGTGTTTTTTTAATTAATTATCATTATTGTTATTATTATTGTTGTTATTATTATTATTAATAATAATAATAATTTTAACACAAAACTGGACACACCACCCTAGATGTGGTCTTACAAATAGCAAATAGAAGGGAATAACCAATTCCATTAGCCTGCTATCATGCAGCATGGTATGCAGTTGGTTTTTTCTGCTGCAATGACACACTGTTGACTCTTTTTTTTAACTTGCTGTTTATCAGCACTCCCCGATTTTCTCTGCATAGATACTTTCTATATTATCAGCCCCTCATCTGTACTGTTCTGTGGGGTTATTCCATCCCATGTGCAGGGCTTGATAATTGCTTTTGAACTTCTTAAGTTTCCTTGTCAGCCCAATTTTCAAGCTTGTACGGGGTCCTCTGAATAACAGCCTCCTCCAGTATATTGACTGCTCTCAATCTGGTATCTTACATCTATTTGCTGAGAATGTACTCAGCCTCTATCCAAGTAATTAATAATAACATCAAGCACTACTGGCCATATTGTCATATTCTGAGGGAAGTCCCTGCTCCACGGATGCCAATTGGACTTTCTGCTGCCAATTTTCACCCTGTCCACACAGTTTTTCAGCCACCACGCTGTTGCTAGCTGATGGAGTCCATCTCTCCCCAGACTAGCTCCAGGGTTACCGTGATAGTCCATGCTAAAGACGGTACTGAAGCCAAGGTATACAACATTCACAGTTCCCCCCTTGTCCATACAGTCTGTTGCTGCCTCCTGGAAGACTAATAAATTAGCTAGGCATTATTTACCCTTGTTAGAGCTATGCTGGCTTTTTCTCACCATCTTATTTTCCATGTGCTTGGAAATGGCTTCCAGGAAGATTTGTTCAATCTCTCTCTCAGGGACTGAAGTGTGACTGACTGGCTTGTGGCTCCCAAGAGTCTTTTGATACCCTTCTTTTAAGATGGGTATGATATTTGACTTTTTACAGTATTAGAAACCTGCTCCAATTACCAGGACCTTTCATTGAGTCAATATAAAATATGATTGTGCCAATTCAAAGGTTTTAGGATCCTCCTTGTCAGTGCAGAATTATATCAGCTTCTGCCAGAATTACACTGCTGGAGGGTGGCAAAAGATGGAGCGATTATTACTGGGTTTCCATTTCTATCAGGAAGAGATGTCTGTCAGTAGCAGTAAAGGAAAACTCTGAAAGACTTTCTGGGTGAAAACATTTAGGCAGAAAAGTGTAGCTCTCTCATCATGAGTAGTTTGTGTGTATGTCTGTGGACATAGACAAGGAAAATATTGAGTGCTGATGAAGGGTTTTTTTGGTCTTGTTTGTTTGTTTTTAAACTGCTCAGTAGTCTCACAGAGTATTTAAATAACTGACCAAGCACTTAAAAGCTGTTTTGGTCCTTTGTGATTGTAAGTGTAAAGCATACAAAGAATGTGTAAGACGCTTCTCTGTGTTGACTGCATGGTATGGCTTGAATGTCAAAAAGGAGGTGTTCTGGGTGCTTTTTGGAGAATGTGCATTGGGCAAATGTCATGCACTGCCCTGTGTGGAATAAGTGTATGTGGTGAGCTTTTCAACTGCAGTAGGAGTCCCAAATTGTTAGAGTGTGCCTTAGCTTGGTTTGGCTTAGAAGTTTGCCTGATGCAACTTAATATTTCATAAAATTTCAGTAGCATATACTAGTTGTATTTATCTCTGTCTTTGGATTCAGAACAGTGTCGAAGAGACTTAACTCTGTAATTGTTGTAATGTTAAGTTTCAAAGCTGATATTTTAGAAATGGTGCTTGAAGCATGCTATAGAGAAGTCAGGAGTACTGAACAAGTTATTGTTGATGCTTAATTGCATTTTACTCTAGTTGACTTTAATAGAGGCTGCATATCATGTTTGCATTAAATTTGAGAACTGGAAAGGCTTCCAGGCAGATTTGTTTCTGCAAGACACTAGAAAAATATTGGGGATCTAACACTTCAAGGAAAAACACAAGCAACTTACTATTGTAGGCTACGTCACTTTGGCTTAATAAAGTCCTTCCTTGGAAAGGAAGTGGCTGAACTACAGTAGCTGATCATTATGCTGGCATTTGTCAGCCTTATGGCTGTGTCTAGAAGATGCATTGATTTAGGACACACTTTACTGATTAGCTTAAAATATTCCAAGTATATTTTTCTTTAAAGAACAACCAAAATAACCTGTTCTTGAATATGTGAATATGGGGAATAATTCTGCCCTGAACTGCACCAAGTGATCCAAACAGTCCATCTCTTAAATTTCTAACTTCTGTGAACAAAGATAACCTAAGAGTGTCATGGAGCAGATTGACTCAACATACCATGACATTATAATGAGTTGAAAATGTGATGTCAGTCAGCTTGTAAATGCAGGCCAGCAGGAGCTGTGCATGGTTTGTTCACAAATAATAAGATAATTTAACCAAGGTGTATATCATGTTACAGCATGGGTTTTAGGTATTCTGCACCACAAGTAGAACTTACAGGGAACTAAAGCTACAAAACTACTGCTACCAAAGCACATACTGGGAAGGCTCTCTGTAAGCATTAGATATGTAATGATGTGCTTATACACTTCAAGGCCGGGTCAAAAATCCAGGAGATGTACTCGTCTTCAATGGAACCAACTGGCTGCACATTTATAGTAGGATGTGGCATGGTAGTTGTCACTGCCATTAGAAAAAATACCTGAGCCTGCGCCTCTGTTCCTCTTTAATTCAGGTAACAGCAACACACACAATCATCTGCCTCTGTTGTTCTTTTGGTGTTTTGTTTCCCTGGCTTAATTAACAGCTGAGCTTGTGGGTCAGGCAGTCAATGCAAGCAACACAGCTATATTAAATAGTTACTCCAAGACAAGAGGAGCCAGCATAGGACTCTAATAGTCAGAATCCAGTCTAACCATTAGGTATAGCATATATTCTAATGTTTTTGTTTGGTTTCCTCAGGAAGGTTTAAGGTATTTGTATTTTGTTTTCAGATATGTCTGGAATACTTCAGTTATACTTCAGGAATACTGTGCTGTTTTACTCCTGCGACATATGCGTTCTGTGCTCTTTAAGAAACTGCTCAGTCTTGTTGGCTGAGCTCCCACACTTGTGTTTGAGAAAGCATGACTTCCGTTGTAAGGCCTCTTGACTTGCACTGATATCATCAAGTAAGATGGACGATGCTCTTAGTCATATGGTTTAGTTTTAGGCAATCCTGTGAGGATCAGGGAGTTGGACTCAACGATCCTTATGGATCCCTTCCAGCTGGAGATATTCTATGAGTCTATGATTCTATTGAATTCACCAAGGATATTTAGATTTGTTGTCACTAGTGTTTTTGTGCTTGCATCTTATGTAGAGATGTACATAACTGACTGGTTTCTGGGTCAGAAAAGTAGAGAAATCCTTAAATGCACTGTGCTCTATATAGCAACTGTACGTGAAAAAATATTGCCAACCTTGTAACAATTTTTTCCTTAACCTATTTTGAAATGCCTTCTGTGTTTGGTGTCTGTCTTAAAATTTTGGTGGTGCGTGGGGGAGAAGTGTGGAACTGAAATTCTGCAAGTGTTAAAAAACATAAAAATGAATATTTGCTTGTTTGTTCAGCTTTTGCAAGCTTTTCTTTCAAAAAACTTCTACAGAGCTGGCAAGATGGGAGCTGTCAACAAAGGCTGTCCCTGTGATGGAGACATGGCTTACTACCCCTGCATTCCGTGGACATTCCTGTCACCTTCGTTAAATCCAGAAGTTTGTGTTCACTGGCTATGCCCTAGCCTGGAGTTTGGCAGAAATGTTTTCCTCTGTTTGACTCCTGATATAGCTCCATAACATTTGGCCTGTCTGTGTTTAATTCTTGACTTGGTACTGCTTTCATGCAGTCAAGGGTTTTTTTCTATTATAATTGACTCTTGGTTGCCTAAGATTGTGCTGAAAAATCCCCAGTGAGGGAAAGCCTGGGTAACAGAGGTGTTGTGGTACAAAAGTGTATGTGTTGGCAGGGGCCTGGCTGTGTCTGTTTTGAGACCTGTAGAACAAGCTGAAGGTGATGGCATCTCATTCCTGGGAACGCTGGGTTGTCTCACAGGCTGAATGCAGTGTTAGCTAGAAGGCTGGTGTGGGTGCCAATACTGAACTGCCCCCAATATGATGAGTGTTCCCACAGCACCAGAATGGGATAAAGTCACCGACCTGGTTTTGGAGGGGCTGAGCCCTCTGGGGTCATCAAGTTTAGCAAAGGCCCAACTCTGCTCAGATTATCCTTGTGTTGTACTCCTTCATGCTCCCATGGCAGGGAAGTTAAAGCTGTCATCCTAGAAAGCCACCTCAGGACTAGGGGGACCTCAACTACCAAAATCAGTGGCATTGTTTCAGCTATAGAAATTAATTATGAGATGACCTTTGGATAGTTGCTCACACATAGCTTGGCTTTGCAGAACACCAGTTTTGACTGGGCAGCTTACAGAGAGGGTTGGTAAGGAATGTCTGGTCACTGAACTTCTCCATTTCCATGGTGCTCCCTCAGGAAACAGTTGATGCTTGTCTAACTTGTGGTTTCTAATTTTTGAGTATCTAAGTCATGCAACTAGAACATTCTGTTGCTTCTTTCAGTCTCATGATTGCTAATAAATATTGAGGAGAAGTATGTGCCACACAATACAATGCTGTTTGGGAACACCTTAATTTTATTTCAGCTGGAGGGTGCAAAAAGCACAGAAAGTGTCATGTTAGTCATTGCAGTTGTTGCAAGTACCACTGTTGGATGGAGTGATAAGGGTGAAGAAGTAAACCCAAAAAATCCCAAAAGCACAAACTTACCCCTTTGGTGTTCAGAAGATTGGAAATTTTCTACTGTGATTGTACAACATGCACAAAATTTATAGTTCAGTGTAATTTTTTTTCTTAAAACTTGTTGATAGCTAGCTTTGATCATCAAAGAATGGAGTCAATAGGCAGTTATGAGAAAATGAGTGGTCCTACTGGGTTTGATTTAAGACTGTAGATGCATCTTCTCATGGCCTGTATAAAGACAAGCCATCTCTGCAGAATGCAGGCACTAAGGATTTACTTCGCTGGCCACTGGATGCCAGTATTTCTCTGCAGAAACTCGTAGTGGAAAGCTTATTTTTGTGACTAATATTGCAATGGCTGCTCCAATATCAGAAGCATTTTATCACTTGTTTTCTAAACTGGGAGAAAGGGTGGGTAAAGTGCTAGAATGAAGCACACACTTCATTTTGCTTTCTTGAGAGGGTGAATACAGAGGGGTTGTTGATTTATATTTCACCTATATTAAAGTACATCAGATTTTAGAATCATCCATAGCAGAATACTCTGTAATGAAAATAACATCATCTTTGCAGTTGGCCCTTTTCAAACTGTCATTAATCTGTTCTGTTGCTGGTCTTTGTTACTTCAAAATAGCTTGCAAAAGGAATTTTTTTTTGCTAACCCAAGACTGAAAATCCTGATACTGAGCAAAAAAATCTGTAACATCTGTGGAAAATTTAAAAATCCTGTACTTGTGGGAAGAATTCCAAGATAGATAGGACTTCTGAATTTGAAGACAGTGGCTTCTGTCCTTATGTCTAGGAGTTCATACTTGAAGACACAGTGGAGAGAGAAGTTTATTCACTGCCCTAATAGTGTTAAGATATTTGTCAAGGAGATGTTTCTAATCTTTTAATGTCTTTCAGAGGCTGAAATGAGGGTTTGCGTTGTTCTTTGTTTTGTGGTGGTTTTTGTTTTTTGTTTTTTTTTTTTTTTTTTTTTTTTTTTTTAAGAGATGTCTTGTTCTGGTGAAGGCTTAGAAATTAAGAAGTTGCCAGCTTGGTCACTATTGCCACAAAGGTGAGTGTACAGAATAGTCAAAGGAGCATACCACTGTTCACCTCATGCTATACGTTCATTCAGCAAGGAGACACTGGATTTGGCAAACCTAACTGCCATATTGAAGCAGTTGAGTGGGGAAGTATGCTTTCTCTGTTTCATGTCAGTCCAACATGCCATCTCATGCGCTGGAGCTAGCATGAAAAATCATTACATCTCAGAGAAGCAGCCTCTGGGTAAATAATCAATGGATGAAATGGAAACAATGGTGACTTCATTATTCAGCCTTAGCATTAACATGCTTTTACTTTGTTCCTAGAAAAAGTAACAGCTTTTCCCTTTAAGTATGCCTTAGAGAAAGCATTAACCTAGAAGTAGCTGGTTTTAGTACTGTTGGAGAGGAAACTCACTTCTTCAAAGTTTTATTAGCTGATATGGATAAATGAACAAAAGAAGTTTCTGTAAAATCCTTCTGTTGTAGGGGAAGTGAGAGGCTTTTTAACAGCAGGGTCCGTTTGCTGCATTTTAAGGAAGGGTTATAAAAAGAAGCTTGTGAGGCGCTAGCCTAACTTTAATTAAGATTTCTGTGCTGCTTAGCTGCCTGTCTTAGATCCAGAATGCTGGCAGGGATTTGGAGGTTGAACTGACTGCATGGCTCATGCTCAGAGACCAAAAACATTGTCCCGTTCATTAGCCAGGTACTCTGACTCCTGTTCCTGATAATCCTGATGTGTAATCACACATTGTAGCTCCCTCTCTGTGAGGGGCTGTACGGGCCTTCCCCCTCTGGGAGGTGTGGCTGGTGGGGTTCATGGCCAATTTAGAGATGGTGTGGCTGAAGGCAGCCTCCTGGGTGCAATCCCACCTTGTTCTTAACCACAGCCTGGTCAGTAGGAGCTGCAAGTTCCCACCAGCTGGGCAGTGGTGACCAGCTCCTGCTCACATCAAGAGGCTGAGCCCAGGGTTTGCAGGAGCTAGGAGGAGTGCTGGCAGAGTCCTGCTTGGGCAAAAGCAGCAGCAGGGCTCTGGGGACAGGGCTTGATGAGCGATATCTTTTCCACATGTGGTTCGGGGAGCCCGAGCAGCCTGTAGTGTGAACCAGGAGTGGTTCATAACCATGACAGGCTCCCATGAAAGCCTGGGATCCCTCACTTCTGGTTGAGAAACAGTCACTGAAGCATTTTGCGTGACCTTCAGTTCCTGTCTCAAGGAAGATCTGAAGAGCAAAGTAAAGCAGATGGGCAAGCCTTTTCTAATGTCTGCAAGAAAACCAAAAAGGAGGGTAAGAATTGAAATGTACAAAAAAAAAAAAAAAAAAAACAACAAAAAAAACAAACCAAAAAAAAAAAACAAAAAAAAACAAAAAAAAAGAAAGAAAAGGAGAGAGAAAGATTGATCTTTGCAGTCCAGGTAAGAGTCAGAGCCAAATGCAGAAGAAGCACTCTCTGGATTTGGAGACACTATGACCTCCTGGAGCTTGTGCAAAGGGAGTAACAAGAGGGGGAAAGAGGTGAAAGCCTTGCAGAAGTACCAGTCTGTTAGTCTGGTTTTTGTTGTTTTTGCAAAGTCCCTGATGTTTAGAAGCATAAGTTTTTTTGTAAAAGCAATATAATGATTTTATGAAACCATTTAGAATTGAGATTGGTTCCTAACCTGCATGAATCTGGGGCAAGAAGAATATTCTAGCCAATGCATATGTCCAAAATTTGTAGCATTTTTACACATTTGTTTTCAATATAAGTTTTATTTAGAAGTTTTAGAAGCTTTCCTTACTGTGTGTGATTTATTAATTTATTTTTAGAAATACTTTAGAAAGCAGAGCAGTTAAAAATCTATCAAGTGCACAGAATGCACTGGAGAATACAGACATTCCTGTTAAAATTTTCTTACCGTCATTTAAGATTTAGACAAAACTAAACAACAGAAACAAATATGACATTAAACAAAATGCAGTCTTTTAGTACTTGTGCACTTTCTTCTTGTTTGAAGAATTTCTTTTCAAATAATTCTGTTCTTGTCTGGCAATCGAAAAAAAGTATGTTTCTGAAGGAGCAGTCGAGAGCTTATCCATCCATCTCTGCTAAAACTCCCAAAAACCAGAAACCCTTAAAATATGCCCCAGGTCCCTACAGCTAGCTCATGGAAACTAAAGACTCTGCTAGACTGTGTGGCTGACTTGACTTTGCAAGCATTTCCCCAGAGCCCTGACACTCTAAGCAGACATTGCTGTTCATCATCAGGATTCGTCGGCAGTGCTGAGCACCACTTTAGCTAAAAAATTGTTCTGGCATCAGTCAAAAACCAGACAGTAACAAAACAAAAGATGAAAATTTTGCTTGGATAGTAATAAAGGGTCACATTTATTATTTTGTAACTCAGGATGCAAAGACTTCCATATATGATCGTCTTAAGCATCAGAGAGGTAGAGAAATTTTGCCACACTTCGAAAGACTTGATGACGTTCTGTCCGCTGCTTCCAAGGTCTGGAATTCATGGGCATCACTTCTAGCTTTTGTGATAAAACTCATCAGCACGCACACAGAGAGACCACAGCAGTGGTGGATCCCAAATAATACCCTGTCCCAGCTACTCCTGGGCCCATCCTAGGAGCCATCAGCCCGTCAAAGGCCCCTCTCCACAAGCCCAGAGGAGCACAGGGGCCAAAGGCAGGCAGGAATCCATATTAAGGACTCAGAGGAAGGTGACAGCCTGTCAAGACCCCTCCTAGGGTTGTCCCAGGAGAGCCTCAGCCCCAGTGTCCTGTTGTGAAACACGTCAAGACAAGAGAATGTGAGCTGCTCTCCAGAGCACGGTTGCCATTGGTCACATATAAATTCCCCAAAAGAAGAAACCCAGGGAAGACTTTTGGCACCTGAAAAGAAAATGAGAGAGGGTTGTTATGGAGATTCTGAATATGGAACATTGACAGAGGGGATGCTGCTGCAGGTCCAACCCCCCAGGTCCAACCCGTGGTGAGGCCGAGCGTTTATTCCCAGTAGGTACAGACACACAGACAAATGCGTACATACACGTGCACGTGGCTGGCTGCACAGATCAGCACAGGCAGACACACTCAGCACAGACAAAACCACAAACAGCCCCAGTGTCCTCGTCTTGCTCCCTTCTTTGGCAGACCAGGGCGAAGGTCTGTTAGTGGGAGATAGATGCGTGCGTATGACACAGCTGGGAAGCACATCTGCGGCACTCGAACAGCTGTCGCCCCCAGCCATCTGGTGAGATAGACCACATAAAAAGGTGGGGTAGGAAAGGCTTGGTGTGGGGCAGGGCTCTCAGGGGCAGAGCTGAGAGCAAAGGGAGAAAGTCAGAGTCACTCTCAGAGGAATGGGAGGACTGGACTGAGAGCGAGTTCAGCTTCACGCATAAATGTATGCTTTTTTCTCTTGACCCTTCTGTTCTGAAAGGAAGGAAGGAGCTGGGGTTTTTTTCAAATCTTGCAGAGATGTGAGAGAAAAAGGTGGTGATGTTTGTTTTGTTTTCTTTTTGTTTTGTTTGTTTTTCTTTTTTTTTTTTTTTTTTTTTCTGTAGGACAACGGTTTTACCATTGCAAAGTCAGCTGTGTGCTCTGGTAAATATGTTAAGAAGGTGAGCGTGAGCAGGTTGCCACTGTACTGTACAGTGCCCCTGTTTATTGAGAGGGAAAAGGCTGAATGGGAGCTGTTTCCTATCTTTAGCAGGCTGTGATATGTTGGTAGTCATAAAAGATCCCTGAACTTGTGTGTCTGTATGCATAGCCAGTACTGTCACTCAAAGTATGGGTGATTGTTTCTTGTACAAGCAAGTGGGAAAAAAGTACATCTTTTAAACATTTTTTTTTTAATTACCTTAAATTATAATGAGATAAATAGTTACAACAATATGCAAACTGGAGGCTGAAATACAATATCAGTTTCACAAACAGATGCCTGATACACAAATGCAGGCCTGATATATCACAGTAAAATCATTTGGCTTTCTTTTTGTTTTTTTGTTTGTTTGTTTGTTTTTTGTTTTTTTGTTTGTTTGTTTTGGGGGTTTTTTGTTTGGTTGGGTTTTTTTTTTGTGTGTGTGGTTTTTTTGTTGTTTTTTGGTGTTTTTTTTTTTTTTTTTTTTCCCTCGTGTGTGTCCTAACTAGCTATTGTATCAGCAGGCCAATTTGTTACCTTCTCAGAGAATAAGGCAGTTTCTAGTTTTCTTTCTACTTTTTTAGAATCTCATGCATTGCAAGTGGGATGACTCTCTCTGCCCTGTATGTGATGGATGTCCCAGCAGTGGGCCCACACCAACAGCCAGCAAGGCTGGTGTAGGAGTGATACACAATTGTCATGTCCAATGTTTGACCACCAGTAAAAGCTTCAACAGTGGCCGGTAGTGGGAAATGGGAAAAAATGTGGTTGGGCAGTGACATCTGGCAATTTGCTGATCGTGGTGCCTGGCCTAAAGAAATGTATGGACGTGGTACGAGGTTTGCCCATGGTGAAAAAGAACAAGGAGAGCTAGGCCAGCAGCTCCTGTTCCACTGAGGAGAAACTGAAAACAAAATGCTGATCTCTTTCCAGTGGGTGGGTGCCCCACTCTTGTGGGTGCAGGGACCTGGACTTGCAGAGAAGTTGTGGCAAAAGCTACAGTGAGTGGGTGGAAGAGCAATGAAATACACACAAAAAAGCAGGGGGGGAGGAAAATCTTGGCATAGAAAACAGCCCAGTATACCTTGGATGCTGACTGACAATGTGAGAATGACACCAGTTCTGGCTTTAAAAGTGCTAGAAATACACATCTCATAAAGCTCAGAGAAGGCCATTCAGTGGCCTCCAGTGAAGCAAAGAAAATATGAAGGAAGGAAACAGGGTTTTTTTGAATGAAATTTCCCTTTTCCATGTTTCTGTAGAGCTACTGAATGTAACTACTGTTTCATTTGCCGTCTGTAGTAATTAAAAACTCAACCAGCACAGCTTTCAGTCCTGTTGTTCATCCTTTCCTCGCACAGATGCTCTAGGTTTTGTTTCACCTGTGCTATAAAATAAAACAGGCTGCTTGTGGAGTTAGTTTAAATTTTCACTGCAATCAGCTGAAATACTTGGTTTTCCTTTAGAGATTTCAGTAACTCTTCCTTCTTTTTGTTTAAAGCACTCTCTCTTTCAGAAATTACAGCTAACTTGTATTGTGTTTCAGGAGAAACACATCTTTTTTATACTTAAATGCTAAATATTTTGTTCTTTTAAGCTTAAGGAAATGAAGTGGGCTGTATATTTGGGAGAAAACAGTTTTAAGCAAACATGGTGAAGCAGGTATGTTGATAAATTGTTTTATGATTAATTTCCAGATAACGTGAACCTATTAAACATATATACTAGAAAACTGAACTGTGTTTACAGAATGGACTACACCTTTCTTCCTCAGAAGTACCATTTCAGCCCCTGATGTGTTGATTGCTTTGGAGTAGCAAGTGGCAAGAGGTATACTGTGATAATAAACCTATTGGAAGTAGAAAAAAAAAGTTTGTCCAACAAATACTTGTTTCTTCTTTCCGAGACTTTTGGCCTCAACATTTTGTTGTTCTGTGGATACAGAGTTTGGAGAATTTGAAATAGAAAATCAAAGTTATAGAAAGGGATTATATGACTGAATGATGTTTTTCCCTCTTCTTATCTAATCTGCTGATCCAAATTTTAGACCACTAATCTTTCTATATGATCCTATGAAAACATACAAACTGAAATTAGATACAATGTCATATTGTTCAATGAAAGCAATTTCTTTGTAGAAGAGTTTTCTTCTTTCAGTGAAACTGAATCTTGATTAGAAGACGACTATTTTTTTTTTTTCATATATTTTTAACATGAAAAACATGGGATTCTAAGTGTGATTTAAAGTGCATATTCTGTGGCTAGTTACCCTATTTCTTGCAAGAAAAAATTGATCTTGATCCTTAAGCCAGTGATGAGACATGTTAAGACTTTTGCTTCTGCACTCTTCTCCTAAAGTTCACCTTTAGAGCACTCTTCTCCAGGGCTTCAGTTCACTGGGAGCTTTTTGTGAAAGGCTATGTAAGAATCACAAGCTTTGTGTGGGGGCCAATATGCTTTGGAGATAGACTTGTCATGCTTAGGGATAAAGGAATGCTTTAGTTTGCTCCTTTGAATACACATTTGCTGTCCTTTAAAAATAATTTTTCTAATGGTAGATCTTTGGGTGCCATAAGTTAAGTAACAATTCTTGCATTAGTACTCCAAAGTGTGTCAGTCATGCCAGAGATGCCTGTGTTCAATTCTTGAAGCTGCAAAATAATCTTATAATCAAAATATGTCACTAAATGTCATGTATGAAAACTTGAGACAATATGCAGGACTCCATCTTCCTGAGAGGCAGTAGTGGAAGATGGCTGTTCCATTTTAGGTTCCACTTTTTCGTTTTCCTCAGTGTAGGTTTAACTCTACAGATGAGGAAACTGTTTTTTGTGCAGAGCTTTGGGGAAGGATGTTCTCCTTCTTTCTTAAGCATCCTATGTTTTTAATGTTTTTAAGTCTATGAAAAATATTGTTTATCTGTTCAGTGTGCCTAGTTAAACTGTTCACATTCCATTCAGATGCAATATCCATTCTAATGCCTTAACTTTGCTGGCAAAATGTTTGTAAAATACTGATAAATGTACATGTTTCTTTTCTTTAGTCCTTCCTTGCTAGAGAGCATGTTTTCTATGAGCTATAATTCTGGGAAAGATGCAATAAGTAAATAATTGTGAGCACGTAGTGCACAGAATTAGTTGATGAATCATTTTCTCCTCCTAAGCCAGTTGATGTACACTGGCATAGCTCTGACTTCAGTAGAGCTATGGATATTGATTTATATTATCTGAAGTTTTCATGCCTAGGTTGTTGCTGCAAGAACTTTAAAGAGATCTAGGAGAAAAATCTAGTTAGCTACTTCATGTGACTAACCGAACACTTGTTTTGGTTTTGCCTCATCAATTCTTTTATTCTTGGAGTTTAAAACCATATTAAAAATTAACAACCTAATGCATTTCCACACTGCTTTAAAGGGATGGTTAACCTTAAAGCAGGAAGAGTTATAGCATTCTTAGCCTCTACAACCCCCAGCATTTCTTCCTTGGAAGACAGAAAATTCAGTGCAAACCTATGCTCATCTTTACTTTTTCTGTCTTCTGTTTAGTAAGAGCTGCATCCATTTCCTCCTATTTTTCAGGTACATGAGTTGTTTTTTTTAGGAACAATAGACG
The DNA here is from genome assembly GCF_018691265.1 of Tyto alba. NCBI lineage: Eukaryota > Metazoa > Chordata > Aves > Strigiformes > Tytonidae > Tyto > Tyto alba. The sequence goes on along the minus strand of NW_024881324.1, from coordinate 24,434,213 downwards.
ATGGGCTGTCTTTTTGCCTTCCCTACATCAATTTAATTACATATGTTTTCCAGACAGTACCACTACTAATTCAGCAAGGCACATGTGCATGTTGCAAAAGCTCTTGTAAAAGAAGAATGATTGAGATTTTACATTTCTGCAGAAGGCAAACACAATAAAATCCCTGAAATTGGCCCATGTTTGCTCTTCCATTATAAAACTATAAGTGTTTTATGGAAACACTGGGATTTATATGTACGTTCATCCTTTAAGAAGAAGAAAAGGTCTTAATCCACTGGGGACTTGGCTTACTAGAGATGTGAATCCTCTGGCCTTTCTGCTCCTTCTGCAGATAGCTTTCTGGAATATGGGGTGACACTCGCCAGAGCTCCACTGAGATCCAAGGCAGATAGGCAACTGATGGGTGATTGCTTTGTCATTAAGTAGGCTGCTTAAAAATACAAAATAGCAATGTAGTTACTGTAGTATGTTTCTGATTAAAAAAATGTCCATTTTGCATTCCTCATCCCAAAACCACATTTAGTAATGCTAAAAGAAGCAATGAAGTGATCTTCCTTACATAGCGAAAACACAAGAAAACCCACTAGTGTTGAGAGGTTAGCATCCAAACTTTGATACATAAACACTATTACCAGTTACCTCATTACTGAAAGATTGACCTAGCTTTATATGTCAAAGGATCCATTGGTAAGAGTGAAATCCATGTCATCATTTAAGTGGCCTACTCAGATTGTGCCTTCCAGCTTGGAAATAGTGCAGTGGTTTGTTTTTTGGGGAGATTTTTTTTCCTATTTGTTTTTGTCTTTTTTTTTTTTTTTTCCTTTCTATTTTTCTCTTTGCTGAAAAGCTCTTGAAACAACTATTAAAGGCAAAGAGCTGACAGTACTTTTCTTCCATCAAAACATGGAAAAATGTAGCCATCTGCCTTTCTGTGAATTGTAAGAGGAGGGAAAAGCTATGCTAAGTATCTGAGGAATGATGAAGTAAGGCAAGCTGTGCACTCTGATTTTCTGTATCAGCTGCATAACTCATCCATCACTATTACAGTTTGCAGCTGGGGATGTTGCAGAGCTCTGACATGAACTGTAGTGGGAGATGGAAACATCCTGGTGAGTTGTCTGGCCAGTGCAGTTATGAGGCCTCTGCTGTTACTGCGTCTTGTAAATTCTCCTCTGTTGCTTTTAGGAGAGCTAGTATAGTTTTAAACAAAAAGCTTGAGTGACTTCTGACTTTTGGAAAGGTCTAGACTGTTTACCTGCAATTCCAATTTTGTTTAGGTTTGTTTTTTAAAAGTTCTTGGGAGTGGCATGTATACTGCAACTTTGTGTTTTCCTAAAGATTTTGTTTAATCCCCACACAGAGGAGACCTTGTAAGTAGAATCTGAATATGAGAAGAAAGGGATGATGTGTTATTGCCCTCTCCCACTAAAATGGTCACCAGTAGTTCAAATATTCCAGCATTTTAATTTATTTCTTGCTCTTTCCTTCTCTTTTGCCTTTACCTGTTGCTTTGATTTTTTTTTTTTTTTTCCTGTCTCCTTTTCTTCCCCAAATCTTTCCTCTTTGCTTAGTCCTCTGCCCTGCCTAAACATTTAACTCCCAGTTTTGACTTCCAGCCTCTGCTGGTTTTAATAGTCCCTACGTCCTTCCTGGCAGTTGTCCCTACTGTCAGCTTTCAGGATACTGTCAGAAGAAGAGTCCAGGTGTTGTCAGCTCTGGGATCTAGGAAGTGGTCTGACCATAATAGAGGTGAGCGAGCCCCATCTCTCCTGGGAGAAGTAGAACGAGATGTGACAGTGTCCTTCCAAGCCACTAGTGTGCCGCAGTTTCAATGCAATAGTAGTGTTTAGAATATATGATGTATGGTTTTAGTAAAGGGAGATTGCCTAAACGGAAAGAGCTATTGGAAACCTTTCAAGCTATGATTTGAATTTCAGGGTTTTAGAAAAGTTCATAAATTTCTTCCCTAAATTTCAGAGATCTAACATTTTAGGTACAGTTTGCATAGTATATATTAAATTTTGGTAGCTACGTTTTACTCAGAAATCTGCTGTGCTGCTCTTTCAGGAACCCTTCTAATCCCACACTACTGTAAATAATTGCTGCCTGCACCAGACTTCTCTGCTGGGCTTTCTCACGACATTCAAAGGATTCTAGGTAGGCTTCAGTGTAGTAACTCTATAATCTATGGGAAAAACTCTTAGTGCTGTTTCCAGCATAACAGGATCCTACTTTAATTGTAGGACTGACATACCTTTAACACTCTTATTTTTTTCTTAAGCTTTGAATACTAGAAAAGATAGTTGTTGGCTTTTGTCAATTTAAATATAGGAAGTGTTTATTGGGATAGCCTTACTGTACTAGCTAGTGGATAAGAAAGGTAATTTTATTTCTGTCTTGAACATAAAGTATGTGCTTTACTAAATAACCTGTATGTGTACTGAGTGGTTTGTTGTCTTTCACCCAAGCCTCTTGTTCAGTCTAGCACTTATGTTACCAAGAGTATCCACTTTTCCTTTTCCCAAACCTTGGAGCTTAACCACAGAACAGACTGTTTTCCAAGGGTATAAATTCTTGAATTTGTCATAACTACTACTGATAAATTATCCTTCCAATAAAGACACAGAGGGAAGGAGGTCAGCATAATTACTTGTGTCCCACGATTAGTACCCTTAGAGCAGGTTAAGATGAAGGAAGGACCTGAGGGTTTAGAAACTTGACAGAAGGTCAGGTGGCAAACTTGACTGTGTACCACGTCACTTTTTGCATGACACTACTTTTGTTTGACCAGGATAGTCCATTTATTTTTAGACATTTTATTTTTCTATCTGTTCTGTTGGTGTAAGAACAATGCTCCTTTTTTAGAAAGCTTTTAGTTTTGGGTTTTTTTTTTTTGGTCTTAGAATTGAGGTTAGGTTTACAAAAAAATAAGCTGCTCATTTTTTACGATAGTTATAAGTATAGAATTGACTATTCATAAATCTAAATAAGGCTGTAAAATACAACCTGATTGTAAAATAAAGAATGGAAGGGATTTTTTAGTTTAAGCATATGGTCTTTGTTTCATGTGTGCTTACATCCCCTACTCCATAAAAAAAGCTCAGCTGAGCCATTGTAAATGATTCAGGTCAACAATTACACCCTTTTGCATTAGGTCCCCTTGGTGTGACACAATGTGAAAAGCTACCTACTTGACAGTTACTGGGGAGCAGTGTGCTCACGAGGAAGGCCCCAGTTTTGACTTAATGACTGTTGACAGATGACATTACTAATACTTTTTAAAGCTTGCTGATAGTTAGTTAATGCATGCCAGCAGGTTAAGAAGCTTACATCCTGATGCAGCCACAATATGGAAGGTTGGGGGACTCCTCACTGCTCTGTGGTGACACCTCATTGTGTGACCCCAAGGGTAGGGGCTATATCTTCAATACCAAACATTTCTGCGTTTGCTGTTCATGTTTTCAATATTAAGTTTGTTACTGGTGACAGCTCTATATCCCACTCCAGTGCGCTGTAGATTACTGGGAATATAAGTCATTGGTAATAAAGTCTAAAGTCAGGGTTTCATACTTCTCACACAGGCCTGAGATGGGGGTTCTGTTGCCTTCTACTATATCCAAACCACTGTTTTCTCTACCAAAAATGCCATGTAATAGATTTTATTTCTTTCAGCAGGATTTGGCATGTGACCTCATATATGTAGTGGCTTTTCATCTCTCAAATGCAAGATTTAATGCATTGCAATGTTTTTAAATGGTTTTAGAGTATGTCATATTATGGAGATTGGTAGCCAGTATAGACTTAAAGTTACAAACTGTTTTTATTCTTTGTAAAGTTCCATTTCATTGTTTTGTGCTCCTGCTCTGAAATACTATCATGCTTTTTAAAATAGCCTAAACTCACTTGATAAACTGCACCCTGATTGTTCCAGTAGTTGCATAGAGCAGCTTCCCAGCCAGGGTGAGGAGAGTCTTGCAGCCCTGCAGCAGGTCTCACTGAAACTAGCTACCTACAAAAGAGAATCAAGATGGTGAGCTGCATACCTGGTTGTATCTGTGTTTTGAGAAGATATTGGCCCAGCAGTGCAAAGATCAGATCAATCAGGTTGCCGGCTGTCTTCTTTTTGCTGTTACCATTTCACTCCTGTGAAAGCTCTCTCGTGGTTCTGTGACAACCCATCCTCGGCAAGAGGCCGGGGTGGCGAGCCCGTGCTTCTTGGCAGACAGACTTGTGTTGAGTTCCCAGCTTAACACAGAGGGACGTGCGCCACAGAAGTCTTATCCAAGAGCAGTGACGGCTTCTGTCTCAACCTTTAAAAGCACCTACATCCCAAAAGAAGACAGGGAGTAGACAGGGTGCAAACTCCTCTGGGTAAGCATAAGACAGTGGGGATGTTCACTCTCTACAGAAAAGCCTGAATAATGCTTCCTGCTGGCTATGTCCTCAACCTATACCCAACACTGAGCTTTCAGATTCAGGCTCCTTCTCGCTTGCAGTCACGCTGATTCTGAGTGTCTTGGATTTTCTAAGGTATGGTGGCACAGTCATGGGAGGATATATGAAGTTTCATCTGTGAGCCGGTTGTCTGAGCTTTCTTTTTGTGAATAAAGGTGTTGATTTTCCCTATTTTGAGGGATCTGAGCTCATGTCCTCCATCTGCTGGTGAGTGCCCTATGCCCCACGTATTTTTTTAAGAGGTGTCTGCCTTTGGGGCCATATTGCAAGAGAAGGAAGTTAACCTGTTGCTACTGGTCTTGGGCACGGACAGGGTTCTGGGTGCGTGGACATACATGGCATACTTGAGCACGTAACTTGGGGTTACAAGAGATTTTTGCATGTAAAGCAGCCAATTAAAATTGTGAAGCAGGCTGAGCAATCCCCTTATCTCCCTTGCCACGTGCTTTTTTGCTGTGAATTTCTTTCCAAGGCATATGAGGCGTGACTGTTTTTCTGCTCTGGAGTACAGTTGTTTCAAAGGCATGATGATACCCAGTATAGCTAATGTTAAGTCCCTCATCTTCCTCTATTTTATATTTTATAACTGACAATACTGGCAGACTTTTCTAACACATACCTTTCTTTATATCCAGAAAATGTGTTTTTCTTTTTCACAGAAACACATTATTCTTCTAGGAGATATTCTGTGTATATTCCCAATCATGCCATGACAAACTAAAGCAAATATCCCTCAGCTGGAAACTCACTAACTTGGACAGTTTCTTTTTGTCTGGAAAGCACCTGCTATTTTATGTACATCCCATAAAAATTATTTTACTAACCATTAATTTACTGCAGCTATAAAACATTTAAACTTACTCTCTTTCACATAGATGTGCAGCATCAGCCCTTGGTTACAGATAAACACCGGGTAAAACCTACAGTAACTATAAATTGTCTCTAAGGCCCAGGATTGATTCTTTTACCTTTCCCTGCAAAGAAGTTTCCTCCTGCTCTGCAATGCCCACCCACACGTTCATATATGCATTTGGGGAGCTTGGATGCAGGATCGGGGCTAATATCTGTTTTGTTTTATATGCAGACACACACACACACACACAGAATAATGAACATCTCGGTGAAGAAATGTTTAACAGCTAAAAATGTGGTTTAGATTATGTAGCTTTCTGTTTCATATGTGTTTCATCCCCCTCAGAATGGACAAAATTTTCAGGCTGTTGTGTAGGCAGATAAATTTGGAGTTTACAGTTACTGAATTCATTTAAACAGAAATACCGTTGTGTGGTAATGAGAAAAGACGCCACAAATTTGTGATGTTCTAAAAAGGTTGTGGTGTTGGACTCAAATGGCCTGAGATGAAGATGGGGAGAATCCCCGTCCCATCCCCAAAACTGGATCTCATCAGCACTGCTGAAACAATTTGGCAGCAAACTCCTGCTCTCAGGTCACTTCCCAACCTTCTGACAGCTGCGTGCTCTCTTTGTCCAAACCCATGAAAAAGACCTGTAATTCGCTGGCAAGCTTGTGAAATTATTTGCATGTGTTACTTGGAACATTTGAATGGTAATTTTAGAGACATGCTATTAGCCTAGGTGGTAACATAATCCATAATGTCCAGTATTTCCCATTGTAAAATTTTGCGCTCATTTTTCTTTAATATTTTGCTAAGCTTTAACAGTTTGAATGGAAATTTTCCATTTTGGATATCTGTCTCAAGTGGACCTGAGGGTGGGAAAACGGGCTAAAACTTCTTTGATGAGGACTAAACATTTTCAAAGAGCAAAGGAGAAGATATCTTTTTGTTTCTTAAAGTTTAGGAGCCTTGTACTTTGAATAAATGACTTGATGTTTAATAGGAGGCTGCCTTCATATTAAGTATTCTCTTGCTCATTTAGGGAGGGTAAAAAATCCCAACTTGGTTAAGATACAAGACGCTTAAAAATACTATGAAGACTGCAACTTGCAAAGGCTGAGTGGTAATGTTTCATATCCACTACTTCGTTCACCTGACTTTGAATTACTACCCCATATGAAATACAGTGGGGATATGAGCACTGAGAGTTAACTGGGCTTACACTTTTGATAAGGTTGTACCTTGTCTTTTCCTCTGCAAGGAATAAGTCCACTTCAGGGTACAGATAGAAATTAATTTTCACGAGCCACTCATTTGTTTTAATAATAATATTGTAGAATATATCCTTTATTAAAAACAAAAGAAAACAAAAACAAAAACACCCCCCCCCAAAAAAAAACCAAACAAACAACAACAACAAAAAAAAAAAAAAAAAAACCCCAACTTTGCAGTAAATAGAGTCCAGGACAGCGCATTAGGCAGACAGAAAAAGACAAAATGTTGAGTAACTGCTCTAAAGTGGACTACTGGTCACCCATGTCTAGTCTGTTGAGCATCCTGTGGAAAAAACAGTCAGTGGATGTAACACAGTACAGTACCACATATATATATATATATGTGTAGGAAAACATAGGATAAAGCAAATTAAGAACAACTTTGCAACCACACTGCAAAATTAAAATATTTTTTGCATGTGTGTATACATATGTATACTGCAGAAATACAGGAAAATATTGTATCAAAGAGGAAAATTCCAATCAGAAAGTGGAATTTTTTTTTTTAAAGGAAGGCCATGTTAATGCTGTTTAAATTTGTGTCTAAAATTACTAACTGTGTTAAACATGGAAAAAAATTCAACCTCAGGCTTCTTTTCTTGCAGAAATAAAATATGAACAAATATTACAGCTGCTGGTAAATTGTGAATTTCAATCAATTTCCAAATAGTCCTAGGACAGATGCTTCTAATAATGGCAAAGTGAATGCTCCATTAATGATAGCACAAACTTGTGCTAAAATATTCCCACTGCTTTTCATTGTCATGCATGCATGCTGACCATTAACATTTATTAACAATCTTCATTATAATCAGGGTTCTGCTTTGGCCATAAGAGATCTGAGCTGTTATTCCTGGAATTTCTCTGCTGTTCAAAATTTACTCAGAGCCTAAATTTAACATTTCTTTTTTTGTGAAAATTCATTTTAGTGTAACAACCAAGCTGATAACAGTAACCAAGAATGTGTCTGATTTTAGAATTGGAGATTTGACAATGTTTGTGCTGGAAGCAAGCTTCTGTTACTCTGGTTTATGCATTACTGATCTCTGTTTTTCTTTTGTGGCTGGAACAGAAAGTTTATGAATTGGTAAGTTTTGGGAACACCTGAGCCTCTTCAGTTTTTGAGAGTGCAACATTTTTAGATCAAAAAGTTTTTTATTGATTTCCATGGCTATTAGCTCATCTAGAAATTTTAGTTTTATCTTCTAGTTTCGGGTTAAATTAATAAACATTTATTAACGTTATTTTGATCTATTGTGGTATTTATTTTTAGCAAGTAAAAGAAATTGTAAAATGTTATTATCATTTAGTATTTTGGGTGTCTTGTAACATTGCTCAACGTTCAGTGTTTCAGTAATACAGTGTAACATCAGACACAGCTGGAACAGGACTGACAAAAGCTCTGATGTACTGATTTTACTGTTTACCTGCTTAAGTATGCATACTAAATATAGCAAAACTTTTATTTATATTTTTGTACAGACTTGAAAATTGAAGTTCTCAATAGGCAGCCTAGGAGTTGTGGTAACACATAATAAAGCATGGAGTGTAGCACTGGGGATCTAAGCCTATAGGACAGGGATAAACTGTATGTCTCACTATATCAACCTTTGCTGTAGTGGAAAAATTGACAATTTGGGGTCCTAGTTGTGTCATCAGGTTGGAGAGGACTCTTCAAAATGTTTCAATACTTCTCCACTTTGTAAATCAGACTTTTCAACCAAAACCTAGACAGCATATTAATTTTCATGTACCTTGTCTCCTGCCTGGGCATATTTGAAACACCTGCATATCTGATAGGATTTCAGATGACGTGTTAAGGTTTTACACTTTGTACATAAAGAAGAAGTGAAGAGCAGAAGAAGGAACTGTGCTACTTGATAACTAAGCAGATAGCAAAATGTTTCCATTACAGATTTTTTTCCATATCAAAATATTTTACAGGATAATTGCACTACAGAAAAGTCATTTGAATCTGGCTTTGTTAGAGAAGAATAAGAAATAGAGATATCAAAAATCTCAAATGAACCTTTCCTATTGTGGCTGCAGCTACTGGTTCCTTTACCTTCTCATGGCTCTGGAATAACCCAGGAGAGGAGTATGAAGCCCCATACAGAATAAGACACATGATCTGTATTATTTAGATTAAAAATATTTATTTCATTCATTTTTTTCTTACCCAGTTCCAATCGTGTATGTTCATTCTATTCTACTAACTGTTCTTCTGATACCTGTTTTCTGTTTATCTTTGCCTTCCTACTCTCCCTCTCTCACTTGTTTCTTTCTCTTGTTTCACTTCTGGTTGACCTAGCCCCTTGCTTAACTCTTCATCATCCCTGTCTTTCTCTAATGCTGAATGTGCTCATGCAGTCTCTTCAATAAGAAACTAAAAGTGAACATTTTTGTAGTATAATCTATTGATTTCTTGCTAAGCGAAGGAGTTACAGATCTAAATCTAATTGCTATGAATAATTGCTGTTATGCAACTGTGTGTATCTTACAAAGAGCACCAGTTTTCCAGCTAGGTTATCCTTTACAACTCTTATTCAGATGACTCTTGATGAGCACAGTAAGATATTTCTCTGGTGCTTTTCTTGGTCTAAGTAAATACAGTTGCGTGAAGCACAAAGCAGTAGTTTTTTTCATCCTTCTTCACTCTTTGCAGGCCCTGAGCTTTATTGCTTACTTAAATTTGGAATTCTTGTCGGTAAGTCCCTGGTCTGCTTTGATTTGTATGATAAAATGGAAGGATACTAATCGTGATTCCTGGTTTATTGTTTGAACAGCTTGTGCTTTTTTTTTTTTTTTTTTGTAAAGACATAGCAAAAATAGCTTGTCTAATCCCATCATTATCAGTACAAACAAAATGAATGTCACCTTTGTCTGTTCTGCAGCCCCTGCTTAGAGTTAAGTTTCTGTTGGAATTTCCTGGTTCCTGAATTCAATTTTACGTGGAGCTCTCAATAGGAAGTGGATTTATATTTAAATGTACCAGGACATGGTGTGTCCAAAATGAATGAAAAACTGCCATCACAGCAGTAGTGTAGATGCCTTGGGAGACAGGTGTTACAGGTCAGTGTATTTTGTGGGTAACAGAGCAGTGCCAACTAACTGGGTAAGAAGAACATGGAATTCTACATTAGGTTAATGCTTGCTGGTACTTTGATGGGTTTGGTTGGAAAAGGGAGATTTGGGGAAATCAGCCTCCAAGATTCTGTCAAGAGCCACATGGGATTTGTTAATGGGAGCATGCGGAACCTTACCTTAGGCAGTGATGATCAATTAAAACTCAGATTGTCAGTGAAAAAGACATGTACTCTGTATGTGGGCACTCAGAGCTGGCAATAGGATGTGCATAACACAGAAATGTTCTTTTCAAAACTAGGTGAAAAGGTATAGTGTGATTAGAGCAACACATTAAAAAAAAAAAAAAAAAAAAAGCAGCTTATCTTGTTCTTGTCGTAGCTTCACTCAGTGCTCTCTCCAGACTGTTTTTAAGGCATTATCTCAATAAATCTTTTCAGCAGGAGAGATCAGGTCTTTAAACAAAGCTGGTGTTTGATCTCTGGTCTCAGCAGTGGAAGCCAATGCCCTCATTGCCGTGTCCCTGATATTATCCTTATAGGTTTTTCTGCTATTAAACTGATGTCCTTTTATCTTTTTATCTCCCCCCCAATTTGTTGGGATGTTCCTTATCTATGCTATTTTCTACTTTGCTGCTGCTGCCACTAACGTCTGTTTGGTCTAGTTCCATGACAGTTAACCAGCTGTAACCATGTAGTCATGCACCCTGTAATCACAAAAGGAATGTTTTGTTCTCCACAGTAGCTGGCTGGAATTGGGGTGTCTCTATTTCTTAACTATCAGTAACGCTTTTTTCTCTTCCATTTTATTGCTAAAAATCTGAGATTCCCACGCTGTGCTATGACCCTGTCATGAAATTCTGCAAAGTTTCTGGTTCAGGATGCCCATAGACCTTCACTGCACTGAAAGTTGTACATCACAGATATGAGTCTGCTTTAGACTCACAGTTTTGCCTAATCCCATCCTTACCTTTTGCTTCTGATTTTTTTGAGTCTAACAGTCCAGGAAAAATGATATGTTAAAAGTTTAAAGTTCGGTAGGTCGTTAATGTCTAAATTCCTGTTACTCAGTTGGGGCTTTTTTTTGGAAATGTAGTGATAATATACTTTGACAGATCTATTTCAAAACTTCTTACAAACCTTATAAACGGTGATGAGAGATGAATATTGTTTGGTGTCTTCTGGGAATATCATTGATGTCTGAATGAAAAAGGAAGGATTGAGGAAAGTTTCAAGTAGAAGACCTATCTGCCTTGAATACAGTCTTCCACCACTGCTGTGTAATACATAATTTGATATTAAAAAGTGAAATGGTAGACTGAATATAACACACACTAAATAACAGAAAATTAGCAATGGGCTTAGAACATAGTAAATGCTTGACTTCAATGACAAGTTTTCATGCTTTTGTTGAATTTTTTTTTTTCTGTGATCAGTTGCAATTGAACTAAATCGACTATATTTAGATCAGATGTTAATTCCTTATGTATAGCAAAACACAGTCAATATGTGTGTATTAACATGTATGTGTCCCACACTGTCTTAAGGGATGGAGGAAAGGATATGTGCTTCTGCAAACAGCAGATATGGGTTAAGAACCTAGTGCATATTTCAGGGAAAATACTCTCCAACTTAATATGACTGACTTCTGTTGTTTAATATATATGTTGGTTTTTTGTCTGTCTTTAGCATAGGTAATGAGAGTGAAAAGGTCTATCTTCTCTTCTTAGTATTCACTTTCTAGTCCCTTGAGCAGCATTTGCAGTGGGCTGATGGATCACGATAGTCATTTTTGGCTGATAAACTCAATTACAATGATGTTATCAAAATAAAAAGTAACTTCTTGATTCATAAATGTTCATAGTGATATTAGAAATATTAAAATTTGGGAAAGAGGAGGCAGATCTAAATTAATTTGACAGCTTCTGAGGAATCAAATTTTTAATAGTATTGGTTTATAAACTCTCTTCTTTCAATTTTCCCACGGTAATAAAATGTTTTTACACCAGGAAAGCAACTACGGGGCGTGGGGGTGGAAATATGGTACCCTAGTGAAAGCACACATAAAATTCAGTTGCTGTTTGGAGAGAGTGAATCAGCTGAAACAACTTACTGTCTACTATGCAATTCGATGTCATGTGATGGCTGAACTTTCCACATTTAAAAAGAAATAAAAATATTTTTTCCTAGTATCCATTTGTGCTACTATGAGAAGCAGTAAACCTGGTGTCTGGACAGGTTTATCAGATTATTTATGTTGGTTGAAGCCAAGAGTTTGATGGTCATCTCTAACAAGCCTGTCCAGGGCGCAGTTGGAGAGATTAGCAGCATACCAGCAGTAACTGAGGAAGTAAATATTTAACATAACCAAGATGGGATTTTAATACATTTCTACAATACTGTTGAAGGGCATCTTGTGTTTCATGACACAGTTGTAAAAAAAAAAAAGTACAGCATGGCCCCAGTACTGCAGCATGAAAGGGCAGCTACTGGCTCCTGGCAGGGCTCACTTGACAGCCTGGATTGACCGGCTCGTGGAGGAGGATTTGAAGTACATGTTTCCCACGTGTATGTCCTCTTAGAACCCATAAAAAGGATAAAGTTATTCAGAGGCACTCAAATACTGGCAAGGTCATTATAATTTTCCTTTTTTCTGTATTCCGCAGTTCCCCACAGATGTCAAAGATGGGCACAATAATCAGTGCAAGGGTTCAGTGGCTTGTCAACAAATGGGTTTTGCTACTTGTCCTAAATGATGCTGATTTCAGTATATTAAAAAAGAAATCAACCCGGCTGTTTCCTTCCAATAAAAGGAAGAGCGTGGAGGTCATGCAAATTCTGTGTGGTTCTTTTGCTAATTAGTGTTTTGAAGGAGCCGTACATGAAAAGCTCCCCACTGAGCTTACTGAATTTTATGTAACAGCCTTATTATCTGGTATTAGTGTTAAATGTCCATTTTCTCTTGTGGCCCCATACTGGTAGATGAAAACTTACTGTTTAGGCTTCTGATGATGTTACCTTGATTGTACATAGTGCTAGGGGAAGACAAAAATCCTTTTTAAGTGAGTACAGAGAAAGAAAAATCTGCTCCAGTTGGAAAAGCGCTTGGGACTATTTTGGAATGTGGTGTTGTGACTTTAGCAATAGTCAAGTAAAACTACCGTGTAATGTTTTAGCCGCCTAGGAGACTCCTCAAAAAGCAAAACTGATGATGTCACTTCTCCCATCTTCCCTGCTGTTTTGAGGGATGGAAGAGGGAAGGTACGGTGTGGAATTCTGAGAACAGTCTCCAAGATATATTTTGTTAGAGTTACAGCTTGAGGATACTTGAGAGTTTCTTTGGTTTGATAAATAAATCTATTGCTTTGTCTGCAAATTCTCACATGCTTTATATTCCCCATATATCTACATAGCTTTTGATGGTTTTATGTATGGTAGCTGGCTGCTTTAGATGTTTAAAATGTTATGAAGTGGATAGCTTTCTTGAGTTGTGATTTGCTAATTGAGTCGCATGACCAAAATATTTAGTGTGAGATAATATAAATAGTCAGTGCAGGACATGTATAGCAATATGGTAGAAAGTATGAAAAGGCTGATACATGCCCTTGTTTACTTCCTCTGGATTCTTTTGGCATGCTTAGCATAAGCATTTTGGTGTAACAGAACCTATAAGCTGTGTTTGATAAATCTACTGCAGCAAGATAACACTGATAGCCTGCTCTATTACTTTGTTGTTGGTACATTTGTAATACAAAAAATTCAGTATTTAGATACTGCCTTTAAAGGAGAACCTGAGGAAAAGATAATTTGTGCTTATTCTGAGCCCTCAGGTTTTTTTGATAGTACTTGCAATAGAGGTGAGGCGTTCCCTACTATGGTCAGCAGCATTTTACACTGTTGAGCACCTACTACTTTTATTCCCAAATCTGATTACAGATTTTTGATTTATGCCTAGGAGTTGCCAACCTGGTTTGCTTGGGTACCACCGGCCATGAGAGCTCATGCAGGGGAACGTATGTTTTCAACCTGGCCTCTTTTTCTCTCTTACCAGACGCTATGCCATACCTAATATTTTAGTGGATTCAGGGTGTGAGTATGAGGCTGTGCTTCCTCTGTGCACTCCCTCACACTCTGAATCAGTTCAGATCTGTTTCTTGGCTCACCCACTGACAAGCTGTGCCATGTAGGTGGCTTGTGACTACCTATGTGGCCTGTAAAGCAAATGCTTCACACGGGCAATCCAGAGCCACCTCTTGCCAGTGTTTCACAGGGCTTTTCAGTTATGTCTGCTGCTGAGTATACTCTCCAAGGGAAATATTGTGCCTTACTGGGCTTGATAAGAACATTAATTTCATCTCTAATCACTAGGAAGATTTAAATCCATTTCAGGAAGGGTTTTACACTTCTGAAATATTTCCTCCCTATGTCCAATGCAATACCTACGCTGACATAAATTGGCCGTGTGTGCCCTCTGTGTTGGTTTGCTGTATGCACTTAGCCTCGAGGTGAAGGAGTTGGAGCTATTCTTGACAATTTTCACTACTTATGCAATGAATTTAAGTTTACAATAAGTAAACTCATGCGGTGAATCTAAACACGTATTACGTTATATAATAGTCCAGAGTTTGGGAAACAGTTCTAGTTTCAGTGATGTAATTATGAGGTCTGAAAGGAACTAAATATGGTCCTCTGGTCCTGAAATGAGTTTTCCCTGCTGGCGTTTGAGAAGAAAATCTGTTTAGATAACTGTATCAGTGAGATTCATGTTAGTCCCTTAACTTAGTGAATTACTTCTCAAAGCTGAACCACATTTAGTCGTATCATTAAAGCATAATTTATTATGCTTTACAAAGTATTTTCCATCATCTAGGAAAACCAATTTGAATCTTACAACTAAGGTACTGAAATTTCTTGCCTTTTGCATTTTATTTCAAAAAAGACATTTCCTTTCAATGTGAACTTTGTTTCCTTTAATAGTAGAGACAGCAGCATCTCATAAAGGTTAACATTTGTCAGTCTGTAAATGAAATCAAACTCCATTATTGTATTACCTATACCTGTGAAAGAGGAAATAATTCACTGTGATTGTTTCTCTCATACATTACCATTACTGTGAATATAGTCCATAAATAGTCTCCATATGGCATCGGATATTTTCACCAATGTTCTGCAATCTGTAAGTAATTTTTTCAGGTGATGTCTATTTTAAAATTATATATAATTTTCATTATTACATCCACAGTATAGGTACCTCTTTAAATTAACATTTTAAAAGTAAATGGATCATAACGACTTTTAGAGATCCTTTTTCTAGTGGCATGTGTGTTCAGATTTTGACACTAAATAATAGTTTCTCAGAATGACAGAAGCTTTGACATTATGAAATATACAAAGCTACAGAGTAATGATATGAAATTTTGGGACAGTAACCCGAAAGAGTAGGGTGAAATTGGAGGGAGAAATAAGCACATAGATGCAGAGAGGTTTTTCCTCAGCTGTGATTATTTTGAATTCCTTAAGACAGAGATCTCTTAGGCTCAAAAATAACACAGTACTCCTCAATCTCCTTCACTATTGAATTTTGGGCTCAAGGAAAGCTAACTTTCAGATCTGTTGGTTTGGGGTTTTTTTTTGAGGCTTTAAAAAATGCCTATTATTTTCTGCTGTTTGCCTCAATTAAAGTGATTTTTTCACAGTTAAAAATCATACTGTGCTTTTCAAGGTGAAAAGCTTAGTCCTTTAGCTTTGAAGCTATCCAAGTTTCTCCATAATCTACTGTAATTTAAGACCATCAAAATGGGGAACTGATCATATTAATAAGAGGGTATTTCTCTTTTAACCTATTTAGCTATTTCTGTTCATCTTGCTTGAATTCAAAATCACTTAATAAAAATTCCTGAGGGTGCTTTCAGAAATTTTCAGGTTTTAAGATGAAGGTTAATTTTTATACAAAACTGATGCACACTGTGAGCTGCTGTTTGCTTACTTATCTCCCATCTGCCTTCTCTCCTTCACAGAAGCCTCTCAAGCTGGTGACAAGTAACTTAAGATGCTAGATTTGGTTAATTTTTCTTTCTTCTTACGTGAATTGCTTCACATGCAGGATATTTGCTTGTACAAATAAATTAGCAAGATCATTCAGAGAAAGGAAAAAAATCAGTTAAATTAATGAGGGAAGCTTGCTCAGAACAATGGCTCTGAAGACAAAGAGTGGAAGAGGATTGCCTTTTCCAGGTTATCCTAAATGCTGAATACAGGCTGTACTGCTGTTGCCAAGCTTTTGACATTTTTCAAAATTGTAATGATAAGTTTAAACCCCTACTGGTATCCTTTTGGGGAAAAGCTGTCAATGAAATGTAACCTACCAATCCAAAATAATGGTATATTTTAAACCTGGGAGTCGAGTTAAATTAATGTCACCTCTAGAAGACAAATACAATAATTTTTGCTGTTACTCAGTTTTTCAGCTGAAGCATTTGTTGCTTAATTACATTTGACTTGTATGCATAAATAACTTTACAAGGTTAATACATTATTTTCTGGTAAGTATCTGGACACTTTCCCATTTAAAACTAGCCAGTGTTCTCATACTGCTCCTTTCCTCTCCATTCTCCCTCTTCACTTTCAACTCCCCCCTGCTGTCCAAAATGCCCTAAACTATTGTTCAGAGAAGAAAGGGATCTGCGTATCTGTAGGCATCAAGAATAAGGAAATAGCTTCCAGATTTTACACCCTGCGAGGTTGGTGCTCGGTTGATAAATACAAAGCTTCCAGTTCAGTATTTCAGCCCAGATGCAGAAGACGTGCCTTTGCCTTCTTTTACAGCATTTGTTCGTAAATTTTAACAGTAGTGATGGAGTTGCACCAGCTAAATGGGAGGAGTACTAATTTTAAAGACGACCAGCATTTGTCATATATTCACACAATAGTTGAGCTTGGGAGGGACCAACTAGATCAGATAGTCCACCCCTGCCACTCAGAGAAGGGAGGACCATGTCCAGTTGAGTTTTGAGTATCTCCAAGGATGGAGACTCCTGCATCAAAGTGACCTCGTGTGAGCAAGTGTGCTGGGTTTGTGGCGAGGGAGAGCAGCGGCGGGGGCTGCAGGGGCAGCCCCTGTGAGGGATGGCCAGGGCTGACTAATTTTTTGCCTTTCTGAGCAATTAGTTGAAAGCTTAAAACAATGGTAACAGATAACCCGTGAAGGAGAAACAGCTTTCTGTTTAAAAACAGAGAACATGAATGCTAATTTTGACCCTAAGGTACATTTCCAGCCAAGTAGGTTAGCTTGAAAGCTGTTTTGCTTTTCTTTAGCAGGAGTACCTAGATATCTTAATCCTGTTCTTCATACTGTCAAAGAATACCTGGAAGAAGCCTAATAAACATGGAAATACTTCAAACATTTTACTTTTTGGAATAACAGTGTTAATTTTAGAAAACATTTTGGGCCAACTCTGTAGCAGGCACTATTGTGAGGAAATCATCAGTATAAATTTTGTTCTGCAGGGGGAAAAGACACATAAATAAGAATTTTATTTTTTTTTTTTTAATATGTGCTATTTCTGTGTCATTCCCATGTCACCTATAACTATTGGAGGTTTAAGAAAGATGAAAGTTGATTACTGCTAAAGTTCTGTGAGGAAAATTGCTAGTGGCAATGTATTTCCATGATTTAAGTTGGTATTTTGTATTTATTTCTTTGTGACAGCTATGCTTTCCTCACCACGCCATCTTCTGAACTTTGAGCAACTGAGAGCCGCATGCAAACTGAGGTGAGGCTGCCCAGCTGTGCAGATGTGATTTTGTCCTGTGATGTGGGAGATGGTCCTTTTCTCCAGCTGGTTGTGATATGGACATCTTGGCTGGCTCCTGAGCAATATGCCATCTCTTCCGCTTCAAGGCTCACAGATGTATTTGCCTGGTGGACTGATCAGCTGCATTCAGCCTGTGTCTTCGAGGAGCTGAAGAGAATATATGCACCATAATTTTTGTGATGAAATATATCAGGTAAAGAATCATTAATTATATTATTAACCTGTCAGTTACTGTGATAACAAAATATTTTTGTGAACCTTTCAAGCATGCTTTCATGTGTCCATGTGTGGGTTTTTTAGTTTCTTCTGCTGGTTTTGGGTATTTGTCTGCAGCACAAGGAATTTATTATGTGGCTCTTGCATCAGGTGGTTGGGGTCCTGGTCATCTCAGTCCTGACACAATATGAACCTATTTGAACAAAGCCACCCCTCTTAGACTGAGATCAGCTTAGTATAGTTCCTGCAGGTCCAGCCAGCTCTCTCCGCATCAGTGAAGGATTTATGAGCAGAAGTCCATCTAAAACATCACAAGACTTCTACCCTGCATCATGAACTGTAATTGCCATCTCCTGCTCCCAGACTTAGTGAACTTGGATGTACAGCTGATAAAAAATGGTTAGTTTAAAAAATAAAAATCTGCATGCAATCCTGAATGTAATAAGATCTTTCAAAACAAGATGAATTTCCAACCTCCTTTGCTTGTGGTCAAGTGGAGGTGTGAAGCCCTTGGCACAGGGTTGGTATTTTTACCTGTCACGTCTCATCAACTTGATAGCCTCACTCAAGCAGTAAGGTAGGTGTAATCTAGTAGTGGAGATTGATTTCACTCACGCCCCTGACTGGAAGTCAGAAAACCTACATGTCTCTTATGAGCTAAAATGCATGTCCTGCACTGTTTGTTGCTCATGGCGAGGAATATTTGCAGTCCTCCCATTTGTTCATGTCTGAGTTCCAACCCAGTTGCTACAGTTAAAAAATATTGGTATCTCAGTAAAGGTAAATGCATTTCATAGTGAAAGTCAAAGAAGGTTTAAAGAGAAATTCCTTGTTACAATTGCGTTTGGTTTGGTTTGTTCTTTTCTCTGCTAGTGAGGGATATATTCTTTATTTTCCCACAAGAAATCTCTTTGTAGATTGCTTTTTCCTCATCTTCTGTTTTGTGATCTTGGTTGCACATGAGCTGCAATTTCGTGCTTGTCTCCCTATCACTAAGTTTTGTTGACAGTTATGTTTATTCAAATGTAATAGTGTGTGACTGCAAACAAGACAGTGTCTTTCCAGTACCTGCTCTCAATCCTGTGAAATCTAGTGACCTGCACGTGTAAGTCATTCTGCTTTCAATTCAGATGTCTTGCTCCCAGTGTTGTGGGGACAGGACACTGCTTCTGCTGCTCTGACAGCAGCTTTTTATAACTACATAACCTGACTTTGTGGCTCTGCTGAATCCTTTGTATCAGGGAGGTTGAATTAGGTTTGCCCTTTCCTTCACTCCATTACAACATTGATGCTTTTGCCTATGTTTCCACCTTCTTGCCTCTGTCCTCCTGACAGCTGATTTTGGTTCTGTTGTCCCATTGTGCAGACTCTCAGGTATTGTCCTTCTCCATAGCCCTAACTCCAATGTCAGAACTCCCTCCAGTTCCCTTTCAACTCCTAACTGTGAGCCTCACATATGTAAAATGGATTAAGTCTCATCCTTTTTAGAAAAAAAATAAAGGTATGTTTCTTTTTTTTTATTAAAATAATGAAAAAAGATCAGAAAAACAGCCTGTTCTCAGACCAGACTGCTTAATTATGTTGCTGTTTCCATTATATATTTCCATTGCTTATCCACCGCAAAGATACCAATGTTTTTACTTTTATCTTCCCCCCGCCTTTTCCTGTGCAGGATGCCAAGCACACAGGAAGGATGGAGAAAGAGAAACAATAATAGTATTAATGACGATACAAACAGAATAAATTTCTGAGTAATGCTGGCACCTCCCTTCCAGTGAGCGGGGCAAATGCTTTGCAGAAGTGATCAAAAAAAAATTCAGAGAGAGTTATGTACCCACAGATCTAAGTTAACAAAATGTCTTATGATGTCTCAAATTAAACCTGTAATAAGTTACACTAAAGTTACAGGAACTGTTCATATGCATGAAGGTTGGATAAAGTTCACTTGCTGAATTAAGGGTCCAAGTTCTCTTCCCTATTGTATAATAATTTTTGAAGTAAAACAATACTCTTTATACATGATAAAATGAAAGAACTCAAGAAGAAACTTAGTAGGAACAATGAGTACTTTATATCTTCCCCCCCTTTTCCCTTCCCTTAGATTTGGCAGGATCGTTCAGGAATGGAAAACATACTTTAACACTAACCAGCATACATGAAGGGATTTCTCAAATCTTGCTGTTAGTAATCTCAGAGCCAAACTTTGAAAGGGTCTTAAACTCATGTATGCATACGATGTTCATGTTCACCTTCCTGATGTTTATCTTTAAGTGTTTTAATGAGCCCACAGTGCAGACATGATACTGCTAGGAAAAGAAAGTTGTACATATAAATGACTTGGATAACCACGCAGTTGCGAAGATTATTTTTTCTTATATGCCTTTGCTCATGTGAAACTAAAGAGCTTCAAAAATGTGGCCTTGAAGGGTATTTTTAAAGCAGCTATTCAACTTGGATCCAGTTTTGTATGCATAAACATATACATACATAGCCTGATGGTTATCTGACACAGGTTTTATTGCCAAGGGACACATTCCATTATTCATAACACACAGAAGTATAAGACTACTATGTCTACCCTTGCATTTATGTTGCTGTAGTGCTTGAGAGCCCTTGTCATGGATGAGGAGTCTGTTGTGTTAGGCTCTCCACAAATGGAGGACAAACAGATACTCCCTTCTTCCAAGTGCAACCCTCCACAATCTATTTGGATACCCGATAGGACTTTTTTTTTTTTTTTATCTCAGCTGCACTTCAGACTTGGGAGGTTTCTTCTCAAACATCAGCTAAATATAATGTTTTCATTTTACATTGATGACAATACAGCATTTAAGAGGTTTTTCGTATTGTAAACTCAAACCTTGATCTTAGTAATAAAAGTCTTTCATGATATTTTAATTTCCATCATCAAGAAAACTTGCAGGGAAATTCCATGTATGTAAAATGGTTAAGTGGTGTTGTCTGTCTGTTAGCAAGTGCAACGGTGTTGAATGAAACATGGAGTAAGTTTAGTTTTCCTTTTGTGATCAGATTGTTAGAGCTTAAACCTGGTGTGTTCCTGAAGCTCAGAACTGTCACGGGTGAGCATATGGATAGCTAGGAGATGTCAGTGCTTGTATTTACAGTAAAAACGGAGAGTGAATAGGCACTGATGACAATCTGATGAGTATTTGAGGTAAGGAAAAGTGGAAGATGGGTACAGGGGCAGTAACTTACTGCTCTAAAGCAGTGAGGTTGGTGACTTCACAACCCCTATGGGCAATCTGTTCCACTCCTCCTCCATTGTCATATGCAGTTCACAGTTCTCTTGCTTCAGTTTACACTCATTCCTTCCCATCCTCCCACTGTGCACCACTGTGAAGAGCCTGACTCCACCTTCTTGATGGCCTCCTTGTATATGTTGGAAAACTGCTACCAGGTCCCTCCATCTTCTGTTCTCTAGGCTGAAAAAGCCCGGGTCCCTCAGCCTTCCTCACAGGACAGTGTTCCCATATCGATGCCCACCCTGTATCGGGGACCCAAAATCAGACACAGCTGATTGAAAATGAAGTATCAAGTAGAGGGAGAGAATCCCTTCCCTCGATGCCCTGGCCGTGCTGGCCGCCCCGGCAGCCCGGGCACGCTGCTGGCTCGTGCCCAGCTTCTGCCCGCCCAGGCCCCCCGGTCCCTTCCCGCAGAGCTGCTCCCAGCCAGGCAGGGACCAACCCCTGTCCTTGCCCCAGAGCCTCCCCCCCAGGGGCCGCCCTCGGCATCTGCCCTTGGTTTAGTACCCTAACGGAGAAATCAAATTTGAATATTCTCTCACTGCAGTTTGCATGCAGTTGCTGTGTCATTCCTGCTATGTTTGCTAATCAAAGCATCATGAGTGTACGTGTATTAAAATGTCACCTGTGAAACTACAGAGATCTTGTAGTGCCATCCTAGCTATGTTGTACTGCTTCATTAACATTGTTCAATCCTTAAAATTCAGATCCAAATGCTAAAAAACCTAAGTAGGAAGCAGGAAAGTGAGATAGTGAAGTGAGATTGAATGTTGAAATGCGGATCCAGATCTGCAGCTGACCATATAGAAGGTCCAGACGTATGCAAATGGTGCATCTGGAAATGTAAAAGCGGGTGGGATTACATTCTTCGCCCAGGTTTCCTTTTCGCTCGTGCATTTTCAGCTGTTTGATTAAAGAGGATGTCTCTTGAACATCATATATTGGTATGCATCAGTTTATTACTGTAGCCTAAGGTGCATCAAGCCACAGAAAAACAATGAGCAAAGACAGTGAAGTTCCATAGATCCTGCTATAGACATGAATCTAGCTTTAGCTCCTTCAAAACCTTTTACAGGACTTTTTTTTATTATTATTATTTTAATTTCTTTAATCAGTCTCCAGATCCTATTAAACAGGACCAAAAAGAGGAAATACACGGTATCTGCCTTGTACAAAGCAGACTGTATTTATTTGTTTAAGTGAGACAGAAT
The DNA here is from genome assembly GCF_018691265.1 of Tyto alba. NCBI lineage: Eukaryota > Metazoa > Chordata > Aves > Strigiformes > Tytonidae > Tyto > Tyto alba. Next base: position 24,412,041 of record NW_024881324.1, on the reverse strand, counting down.
CTCAATGTCTTCAGTGTTTCTTAAAAGCAGATTTAAGCAAATCATCCAGGCAGACAGCCAGGCAGAGTGTGCATTTTTAGTCACTGACTCAAAGACAGTGTCAAGACATATTAATCTGGGTGACTAGAAATAATATATATGAGATTTAAAGAACCCCAAAAAACAAACAAGCAAACAAACAAACAAAAAAAAAAACACACAAAAAAAAAAAAAAAAAACAAAACAAAAAAACAAAGCAAAACTAAAATATCATCTTGCCATAGTTGTGGATGATTATTTGATACAGGACAAAGAAATTTCACTGTAAGCCATAGAAGAGTGATGAAAAATGCTTTGAAACACTAAGCTAATACAGTATCTAGTGCTGCATGACATCTGATTGCTACTTCTCAAACACTACACTATCACACATCACCTGAATCTAGTCTACAACGGACCTGATTCAAATCACCACCTTCCCATAAAAAAAAGTGTAGTTTCTTAATTGCTTGCTTGTTGGGAAAACTTGCTTAAATGAATGTATATCTCAGTAGGAAATTGCTTTGTATTACCAGGCTGGAGCAATTATGTTGATTTTCTCCTTCGTTTGAATATGTGCAGCACTACAAATTAAGCATCTCACCCACAAAGTATCTTTTATATGATGAGTAACTGATTTTATTCATAACCTTGGGGGCTGAGATAGGAGCAGTGTTTTCCTCAGCTTTGAGGAAAGTAACAATCATAGGTAAAGTTTAACAGTTTCCATGGTAAGATGAAACAAGTTTCCCTTTCCTTTTTACTCAGCATGTTGTCACTAATAACACAGTGCTTATACCAGCTCGACTCTACTTTTTATGTTAACATTGCAAGGCATACTAGGATTCACAGAGGTCAGGCTCGGTAGATGGTGCTGTTGTGTCTTAAACCACTTCCTAAGGGGAGATGCAAACATTGCCCTAGGCGGTAGAGGCACAGTAAAGGTTCTGCCTCTGGGGCGATTACGGAGAGTCTTAAAGAATTTTAATTTTTTTTTTCCTTTAATTATGCATGTGCAGGAATAATTTGGTGTGGTTTTATGTGGCTGTAAAACTTATACCAAAAAAAAAAAAAAAAAAAAAAAAAAAAAAGGCTACAAAGTAGATCATATGGTTTAAGGGCAAAACGGACTCTGTGTGGGATGAATTAATTGCACTACTGAGTCAGGAAAAAAAAATTTCAGGTGTCTACTGAATAACTAGTGCTCATGACCTTTAATTGCCTTTAAAAGAATATGACCATGCTTTATCTGATATTGCACTTTTCCTCAACTGAATGACAATTCTTGCACGGATTACATAGAAAAGGAAGTTGCACAAAAGGGTTCTGCTTGTAAGTACATGGGAAGAACACTGTGCTGCATCGGAGTACTCAGCTGTTACTTCAGTACCTGACATGCAGAAATCAAAACAGCAGATTTTCTTTAAGGCCTTAATGAGCATGTGTGCCTGAAAACATGATATTTTTTTTTTTTTCCCTTAACATTTCTTAGAAAACATGATTTTTTTTTTTTCCCTTAACATTTCTTAGAAAACATGATTTTTTTTTTTTCCCTTAACATTTCTTAGAAACATTTCCTCATTAGGATCGCTGGACTTCAGTGGTGCAACAGTCTAGTGGTACAGCCTGAAAGCAGCTCTGATCACTTCTGTTATGTTCCCCAAAGCTATTTTTGGCTTTTGCACAGTGGATAGCGATTCCTGGATCCCAGTTGTGCTGAGCCAGCTGGGCTCTTACAGCCTGTTTACAGTTGGGAGCTGAGCTGCTGAGAGACTGAGGATAGTAAAGAAATATGGGCACTCTCAGGATAGTGGGAGGTAAGGCAGCCCTAAAACAGTGGAAAATTAGGGCAGCATTAACTTACAGTCCAGGTCTGGGCCAGTTTTAGCCATGGAAGTAGCCTACATGATGGATAAACTGAAGGGATTTGATCTGATTAATGAGCAACATCGTCCTTTTTTAAACAAATAGATGTAATTAAAGTAGCATACTGCTGCCCCACAGCATGCTCCCAGATGGCAGAACAATCTTTAGGCCAGGGTTTCCTTCTGTTTTTTTGTAGGCAATTCATGGAGCAAAAGAAGTTGAATTGCTGTGGTGACTTAATGCAGGACAGGTGGAGATCACAAACAACAGCACTCCTTTTGTCGAGTCCTTCCTGGACACATCTTTTCCACCCTGAGAAGCTGATAAAGTCTAGCTGAGCTGAGCTGTCTTAGATACTTGGTTTATTCCTCAAGAGCATAAAAAGTTATTTTCATATCACATCTGTTTGGCTACCACTCCCTGTCATGAAATCCTCTCTTTTCTATGTGCTATTAAGCACAATCAATCTCTTAAACATTTTTTTTTTTTAAGGCCAGAGTTGATGGTTCAGATTCAGAGAGAGCACTTCACTAAAAACCATGGACCTAGCTGGTACACTCAAACTGTAAACAGAATCCCCTGTTGTGATGCATAAGAATTTGCACAGGAGAAGGGATGATGTGAGATGACATTCTGCTCTTGTTACATATTTAACGTATCATTGGCTCTTATAAAACCACAAACAAATGTATAGATTGTGGCAGGAGAAGTATGTGGCCATTCAGACATGGTATTAACCTGAACACTTTATTCCTTAAGTAGCTTACATTTTTATGGAAAAAAAGCTGCTTTACAACCCATTTAGATGAAGATTAACTTGTTTAATGTTTAGCTTCATTCCCAGTAGAGCAGTGACTGACATCTATTTAGTCTGAGAGAAATGCAAGAGCACTGTAAGTGTTTTGACTTAATTTGAATGATAATGCTAATGATAAGGGACAGAGACTCTTGAAAATTAGTCCAAACAGTCGGCTGTTTACATAATAGTTGAGTCACTTAGTTGGACTGCCACGTCCTTATCTTTCCATGAACAAGACTATTTCAGCCTTCTCAAAAGTGGTCTTAGGAGCCTAGTTCCCAATCCTTTAAGCTCTATAAAAGACTGAGCATGCTTAATTAAGTAGCTGCTGAAATGAGACTAGCCACAAACATTACAGAATTTATAAATAGATGATTGAATCTGCATCTGGGTGTAGCAAATCTCAAAGTAGATTCTGGGCTGCATTACATCCACAAGTCTTATAGGAAGCCTGGTGACATAAAGCACAGTTTGCAAGTAAACCAAGTTTGCAGAGTTTTGGAGCCATTGGTAAAGCTGCCAACCCTCATTTTTCTGGTCAATGTGCTGCTTTCCATAAGACTCAATGTATCTCCCAAATACCTGCGACTGATCACCTCAGATAGGGAATCAGACTGTTCCACCTCTAAGCAAGTGTTCTCTGGGCTTAGGAGTGGCTTTCTAGAGGGACGTTTTGTTCCTTGGGTTCTTGCATGCTGTTCCAGCTCATGCCTACACCTGTGATTACTCTGGTTGGCCCCCTCAGCCACAAACACAGAATTTGAATATGAGACATGAAATCACTTGAATTAAAGTAATTTTCTTTTTTTTTTTTTTTCCTGAATGTAGGATAGATGTCTTCCTCCATTTAAAGATCTGAGACTCTAGAGTATTTCTGCAGAGTCCTGGGTTTTTTCATAGAAACTGCTAAGTCTCATGCTGAGACCTACTCTTAAGGAGCAACCCCATCAAATGTCAGATGAAGGCAATCTCATCCATAGCAGTTAATCTGCCTGGAAGTTGTGACCTCAAAGAGGAAATCAGGAAGAAGCAGATGTCTGCCTGCAGGAGGTTATGCCACTATTAGGAGTCATCAGCTCCTAGAATAGGTTTCTAATGTCAAAAATGTTGTTTGTTCCACTAGGAACCACCAGCAGTGACAGTCTGAGTTTCACTCCGAGACTTCCTGCAGGATGCTTCTGTCTAATAACTCAACCCAGTTGAACTGTTTCTGAGGAGTCTCAACCATACTATGACAGTTCTTGTTTCCTACATAAGGAAAAAAACCCAGGACTGGAATACTTTATGAATTTCTGCCGAGTCAGTTGATGACCTAGGAAACGTTTCCTTGGGATGTGTGTTTGTCCATTGTGTTCAGCATCTATTGCACTGTTGCTACCGTGCTGGCTGTGGTGAGAAGCCGAATGTCAGTGTTCTCTTCGTGAGTGTCCCCTGTGATCACTGCAGACAACACTGGAACAAGCAACTGGACCTGTGCTTTGAGTTACCTAGCAAGATTTGTGGTATATATGATTATTTAATTAACTAAGGGATTCTCATATAAGGCAAGCAGCAGCACTGAGATATTTTAACCTTAATTTACTTCTAAATAATTTCACTGAATTTGGCACCCTGTCTTCTTTTTGTTTTATTGCTTGGGAGTGTTTGAGAGCATGTATATGTTTGGTGTCCCACACTAATTAATGGAGCCCCATAAACAGTTGAAGGTAATCCTCATTTGTGCTTCTACAATTTATTTGTACAAAGATAAACAGTGTCATCTTATACAATGAAAGGCCCCAGATTTTTTTCTATCTTCTCTGATTTGTCCCTGTACTGGTGTTCCTCTTAGGTCCCAGATCTGCAATTAGTTGCTTGCAACTACTCCTTTCTGCATCTTTTCCCACAGAAGAGATGAGTAAAAGGAGGGAAAAGAGAGGAAAAGGTAGAGGTGTGCTTAAGAAATGAGTGCAATAGTGCAGGCTGAGAAACTTCAAAAGCATCTGAGACACATATATTCATGCAGTCCTCTCAGGAATCACTGACATTTATAAACCTAAGTAACTGTTCACTTCCTTTTCATCCTGTTCATTTTTCAAGGCTGATCTACTGTGCTGCCCATTTCTAAAAGGAACAGCCTGGCCACTACTTTATTTTGGTAGCCAATCTTCCAAAATAAGTCTTTTGAACTCAAAAAAAACCCCAAAAGCAGGGGGTTGGAACAAAGCTAGATGTTGGGGCAGTCGATAGAGTCACCATTCAAAGTCAACATTAGTCTTCCTTTTGTGCTTACCACAGTGAGGCAGCTGTTGAGTTTGCTTGGCCCTGCCATCCCTGTGGCATAGGCTGGCATGCTCAGGTGTGATCTCTGTAGTCCTCAACAGGTGATTCATCCTGGTGGCTGATCCATGACAGGCTGCTGGGCAGGCGAGATGATTTAAATCCCTCATGGAAAGGAAGGTATAATTCAGGCCATATGTCTGGGCTGTGTGTGCAGAAGCGGGTGGGTGAGGGACCACGGTAGAAGTGGAGGAATAAGCACTGAGTCAGCAGCAGAGATGACTGAAATTTATCCAAAGCATGTTGCCTAAGATTTTGGTAGTGCCTCCAGTATTACTGATGACGAGGCTGGGAGGTTTGGAGTTCCACTGACTGGCAGCTGCGCCCTCGGAAGGGGACACAGGGAAACTTTCTCATCTGTCAGGATCTCACTGTTTGCAACGTAGTCTGGCAGCTCTGAGGTTACACATGTATAAATCAGTCAGGCAGAAGAGGAAGCAGAGAGAAATTTTATTTTGCAGTGGCACAGGGGGAGAATTGTCATCCTGGAGCTTGAGCAGCACCGTCGCTGCCTTGTGCTGAGCAAGCATATGCCATTCCCGAGACCCTTCTGTCCCCGCTCCCTGCTGACAGCACTGGAGCCTTCCTCCTCCGAGCTGCCCTCCTCCTCCTTCCTCTGACTCCCGAGAGAGGCTGAGGCAGCCAGCAGCGCTTAACTGTCCCCTTTCAGAGATGTGTGGAGTTGAGATTGCAACCGCATTAATCTCCTACATCATCATGCGATAGCTTTCTCTCCTCCCAGTCCGTGGAAAGGCTGGGGGGGGAAGGTATCACACTGCCCTCTAAAGTGGGAATTTTGATGCAAGAACAAGATAACTTTTTTAGGAATAAAATGAATCCCAGAAAACTAGCCCAGGCAGCCCTGGGAGTTGGAGCTGGGGTTACCAGATCTCATGACAGGCTTTCCTGCCAACATCTTCACTTGGGTGTCAGCTGGACCTGAAAGCAGACTCAGTTTGTTTTATATTTGTTTAATCAGACCTGGAAGAAATAATCCAGATATGTATCAACTTCTAAATGTTTTTTCTCATTCTCAGCTTGTGAGTGATGTGGATTTGAGTTTCTTGTTTGGATTCAGATACTGTAGTGAGTTATACTGCCATAAGCTGCGTAGATTTTCTGAGGTGATTGATTCAGTTTACTTCTCTGGCAATATATGATACTTCTGCCAGGTCTTTAACCTGGGGTTCAAAGCAACAGTTTCTAGTGACATGGAGAGGATACATAATACCTTCTCAGAAATTAGGCAGATTCCTCCTGCAGGTTGGTCTAAGGTGAAGCACAGAGCTGTGCATCAGTTCACTTGAAATCATAGATCCACTTAGGAAGTTTTAGGCTATACTTTGTGAATAGGGCACATGACTCTCCCATGTGAGTAAATAAAAAAAAAATCTAGAAAAATTAGGTGCTTTCTTCAGTAATAATGCCGTAAAATGCAACCTCTAGCATACACTGTGGATAGGCCTATTAAGAATAAAACAACTCCTCGGGGTCATCACCTCAGAAGCTCTGGAGGTGCATAAAATATCCTGATTTTGCATAATTTTACCCAGAAATCATAGAATCATAGAATGATTTGGGTTGGAAGGGACCTTAAAGATCATCTACTTCCAACCCCCCTGCCCCGGGCAGGGCCCCCTTTCCCCAGCCCAGGGTGCTCCCAGCCCCATCCAACCTGGCCTTGAACCCTTCCAGGGAGGGGGCACCCACAGCTTTTCTGATCAAACTCTTCCATTTTCTCACCACTCATACAGTAAATAATTTCTTCCTTATATCTAGTCTAAATCTCTGCTCTTTCAGTTTAAAACTGTTACCCCTTGTCCTATCACTACACTCCCTGATAAAGAGTCCCTCCCCATCTTTCCTGTAGGCCCCCTTTCAGTACTGGGAGGCTGCTATAAAGTCTCCCCGGACCCTTCTCTTCTCCAGCCTGAACCCCCTCAACTCTCTCAGCCTGGCCTCATAAGGCAGGTGCTCCAGCCCCCCCAGCATCTTCGTGGCCTCCTCTGGCCCTGCTCCAACAGGTCCACGTCCTTCTTATGTTGGGGGCCCTAGAACTGGACCCAGCACTGCAGGTGGGGTCTCAGGAGAGTGGAGTAAAGGGGGAGAATCCCCCCCCTCAACCTGCTGGCCACAGTTCTCTTGCTGCAGCCCAGGATACTCTTGGATTTCTGGGCTGTGAGTGTGCATTGCTGGATCACAGTTTTCCATCCACCATTATGCCCAAGTCCTTCTCTGCAGGGCTTCTCTCAATTCACTCTTCACCCAGCCGATATTTGTGCTTGGGATTTCCTCAACTCATGTGCAGGACCTTGCACTTGGCCTTGCTGAACTTCATGAGGTTTGCATGGACCCACCTCTCCAGCCTGTCGAGGTCCCTCTGGATGGCATCCCTTCCCTCCAGTGTGTCGACCACACCACACAGCTTGGTGTCATCAGCAAACTTGCTGAGGGTGCACTCAGTCCCACTGTCCATGTTTAACACCAACAAAGATGTTAAACAGTGTTGGTCCCAGTACTGATCCCCGAGGAACGCCACTTGTCTCTGATTTCCACTCTGATATCGAGCTGTTGACCGCAACACTTTGACTGTGACCATCCAGCCAATTCCTTATATACCAAGTGGTCCATCCATCAAATCCATGTCTCTCCAATTTAGAGACAATGATGTCAGGCAAGACAGTGTCGAACACTCTGCAGGAGTCCAAGTAGATGATGTCATTTGCTCTTCTCTTATCCACCAATGCTGTAACTCTATTGTAGAAGGCCACCAAATTTGTCAGTCATGATTTGCCCTTAGTGAAGCCATGCTGGCTGTCACCAATCATGTCCTTATTTTTCATGTGCCCCAGCGTAGTTTCCAGGAGGATCCACTCCATGATCTCGCTGAGCACTGAGGTGAGACTGACTGGCTTGTACTTCGCTGGGTCTTCATTTTTTAACTTTTTAAAAAGGGGGGTTATGTTTCTCCTTTTCCAGTCAGCAGGAACTTCACCAGACTGCCATGATTTCTCACATATGATGGATAATGGCTTAGACACTTCACCTGCCAGTTCCCTCAGGACCTGCAAATGCACCTCATCAGAACACATGGACTTGTGCACCTTCAGGTTCCTTAGGTGTTCTCAAATCTGATCTTCTACAGTGGGTGGTTCTTCCTTCTCTCAGTCCCTGCCTTTGCCTTCTGCATCTTGTAAAATATATACATAAGCCTGATAGCTGAGGTGTAAAGTGAAAATTAACCCTTCACATTACACTTCCCCATCTTGCCCAAATATCAGAGGGCAGAGAAACCTAAAAAAAGGGGAGTGTTCTGTCTCCGCCTCAGAGGGTGAGGAGGAGACAAGAGGGACCAACGGGCAAGCCTAAAATATAGTGGGTTTGCATACGTTAGTAAGTTTGAGAGGAGTTTCTGCTGAAAAGGGAGCAGAGAAAGGCTGTAGCAGTATGCAGAAGTCCATGCCAATTAACCCTAACTGTGCTTGAGATGAGCACATCTCCTGGTGTGCAGGAGTTCCTTCCAGTGTTCAAGTTCAAAGTTTAAAGCGAACGGAGAAGAGAAAGGGACACAAGATGTTTTTCTGCAAGTGTACTGCAAGCTCTGGCACAAAAGAAAAAGGCTTCTTATGAGTTCCTAGGAGCTGAGAAGCAAAAGGAGCTGCTGAAGAATCACCTTAAGGGAGACTCCTGATAGGCTGTATTTAGCTCTCTGTGTTATCTGGGCTTTCTAAAGAGCTGAAATTACAAACTGCGAGCAGAGAGGTAGGGAAGTTATTGCTGTTGTTAGAAAGAGAGATGGATTGATGCGTGACTGGCAAAGGGAGGAACAGTTCATGGCAGGTAGCAGGACCCACTACAGCAAAGTATCATGGTAAGTGATTCTCTGAGCTGACGCTGGACCTTCTACTCATCCAGGATGGCAACTAGATGGCTTTAGCAGTTGTCTTCAGCACAAAAAAAAAAATAAGTGTAAATTGTCAGTATGGTTATACTTCAGGCATTTTCCCCTTTCCCCAGAGAAGGATCAAGCCAGTATTCTTTTTAAAAATCCTTTAAATGTAAACTGTATCCTTGTTGCTGCCAACTGCACTTTGTCAGGAGGGTCACACGCGCATGTAACGTTTCACTAATATCCAAAGATTTTACGTGTCAAAACCCTCTTGCTGTGCAAGGGAAAGGGAGACTCTTGCACTACCCATTAAGTCCATAATGAGAGAGAGGTATGTGTGCAGGGGTAAGGGGAGTATTTGAGAAAATTACAAAATATTTCTTGCGTTAAGTATGTTTATGAAACATTTCAGTCAGAACAAGTTATACACCAGTGATTCCCAGCCACATTCAACCCTTTTCATAGCACTGTGTGCTTCTTTCTTCTGTCTCTCATCTTGACAGCAAACCCCAGAATATTGTTGCTGCCTCTGCCTTCCTCTATTGCTGTCAGTTTGAGAAAGTGCCAGTGGAAAAACTTAGATAACCAGCCAAGCAAAACATATTAGTTTGGTCTCTCATCTCTAATGTTGGCATTCAAGACAGAGAGGTTATTTTAATTAGGACCTAGTATTAGAGATAAATTTTTTTTTTTTTTCCTGGAAAGTGATTGTGTTAAATTTGAGATTAACACTAAGATTAATTCAATTTAATCTGGACCCAAATTTAACTTTCTGTCACTCAACAGTGGCTTCTACAATGCAGAACAAAAAAATAAAAGCAGCCATAACATGGGATATGTCAATCTCAGCTATTCATTTTTAGGATATTACAGGAGGCCAATATGTTTGGACAGTGAAAGGAGAGAAACAGTCTGCTTTTAGAAGTGCTAAGTATCCCCGAGAATTCCTGGTACACTTAAATTTTGGAAGCTAAAGCTTCCTGAACATCAGACCCGTAGAATACAGAGTACATCTACATTACTTGCAGTATCAAATGAAAAAATCTAGAGTTCCTATTCTCTTGCTGTTTTTTGTTGTTGTTGTTTTTTCTCTTTTCTATTACTTCATTGTAAATAATTAAAACCTACTGACAGTATATCCTCTCCCCCCTTTTTTTATTAATTCATGATGAATTCTGTTTTCTGGCTGACATCAGTACCCTGTCATAGTTCAAAACTCTTCCAGGGCTTGGTTGGCTTGTTGCTTGCTTGCTGAAAAAAGTGTTTATATCAGGATTTTTGGAAAGCAACAAAATGTGATGTTATGAGGTGGTGGGAGTTATTTTGTTTTGTTTCTACAGAACCAGAACTCTGAGGTATTTACATTGTCTAATAGGTGACTCTTATTAGGAAAAAAAAAATAATGCAAATTGTTCTGGTCTGTTTTTTCTATTTGTTCTTTTGCTATGCCTTTGACAGTGTAGTAATCTCAGTAGGATGTGACATTCTGTGCACACACTGGGGTCAGATGTCTGGCAGACTTGCCAGAGGGTACAATATCTTTGAGAAAACTCTCAGATATTCTCATATTCCGTTTTTGTTTCCACGCTTGAGTTTCGTGCACATCTCACAGTCACCAGCTGCTGTATGTGAGTCCTCTCCAATTATTAGGTTTGACCTTAAAGATGCCTTCTGTTAAAGTCTCTGTATCTGAAGTAGTCTCTCACATGCATCAGAGTTCGATGCCATAAGCAACCTACACAAGGAGTGAGCTCTCACCTGCATGCACAAAGTTCAAGAATTCAAGCCTTTGGTCAAAAATCTTTCTACTGGAACAAGGATGACCTCTTTATTTTGTGAACGCCATGAAAACGTTAAAAAATTAAGAATTCAACTACCAACAAAACCAGAGTCCATTCTAAATCTCATCTTTCCCTACAATCGCATATATTTGTTTAAAGACATCAAATGTCAAACCGGTGATGGTTTTGCATGCAGAGCAAGGGAATATAGTTATTGTCAGAGACAAGTGCAAAGTTTCAAGTAATGAAATGATGATTTTCACTTACATACTGCTCCCAGTGCAAAGAGGAGTTTATTCTTTAAAAAAAAAAAGAAAAAATTAAGAAACTGCCAATTAGCAGTTTCATCTGTTAAAAGATGTTCCCTCTACAGTGGTGTTTTTTAATACTAAGAAAGTGACTGCATATAACATTAACTTAAACTAATCATGTGCAGTCTAAGAAAATTTCCAGAAAGCCAACAAAAACTGTGGTTATGATGATCCATGACTTATTGCAATGATTTACATCTTGGTCTGCTGCACATAGTGCCTAAAAGAGATCACTTGGAGAAATGATTTTCTGAATAACATAGCTAGTAAATCAGGGTCTTTTGTTTCATATGTCATGTAAGAGTTTAGTTCCTAAAATGAAAAAATAGGATAATGGGGAGTCCTGCCTAGTTTATAAAATGTTCTCAAAACGTTTGAGCATCCTAACTCCCTATTGATTTGATGTTGTTTGGCACCTAACTGAAAGCAACTTGCTCACTGGATAGCCAACTTAATTTAGAATGTATTGCCTACAGTATTATTATCTGCCACATGTTGAGATTGGTAGCTGGCTGTATGGGCAACCAGAAAATTTGGACTTTCAGGCCTTTGGAGATTCTCTTCTTGAGATGTTCTTGTAAACAGCTACTTCCATCTTGGGGTTTTCAAACTCAGGGTCAAATGTACTTCATTGAATATCTGTCTTTCTTTTTCTTTCTTTGCTGTTTTACTGTGTCCAGCTGGCACATCCTCAGCATGCTGATTTAATTTTAAAATCACTACCCAGATGTAGAATCCAGATGTAGTATTCAACAGTGGTTTTGCTCATCGTATCACTCTGTTGGCTGAACTGTTCAAAGGGCCATTCCTACAAACAGTGCAGTGAGTACTTCTGACATAGTGAGAGAAGACACAAAATGCTGCATCTGTGATGTGCTTGAGAGTGGGATTGCGTTTTGTCAGGGCGTCTGTCATCCCATGGCTCTAGGATGTGAGATGGTTCTTCAAACATGCTGTTACTGGGGTTCACTTAAGCTGTAGCAAATTCCAAGCTGCTAGCAAATTGAACAGGCTTGCAGGCAGCCTCCCTGCCCAGCCTCAAACTTGCAGGTACAAATTTGTGCCTGGGAAGCAGACTTTCTTCCTCAAGGCTGTGGACACCTTCCTTTCAAAGAGTATGGAGCAGCCATCAATAAAATGAAGATCCCCATAAACTTGTTTTATAGTTTCAAACTGCAATACTATTAACTCGGACCCGATAGCAAAAATACTTTGAGAGAAGTATCACTTGCATTAGATACACCACTGTGATCTATGAGCATTGTTCATGTTGTCCTAGGAAATGAAAGCTGGAAGGATGATGGTCACCAGATTACAGGAAACCCGACTGCTAGATTGCTCTGCTTGTCCCTTGACTACCTCACCTTTCACAAGTAGCCTTTCTGACTGTTCTTCCTACTGTTGTTTTATTGGGAAAGAAATGGGATTACATAGGTAGCTGGATGCACATAATCTGAATGAGAATAAGAATAGTTGGAAAGAAAACAACTGTTGAGTATAAAGATAAGAGAGTCTCAAGTAAGAATTCCACAGGAGAAACTTTGCCTTGTGGATAAAATGAGAGTCCATACATTACTTTCCATTCAGAAAGAGCCTGTCACTTAATCAGTCTAGATGAAATAATGGCTACAGGCAAGAGCATGGAACCAATGATGAAAAGGCTTGAACTTCATTCTTGGTTTTTCTGAGCTGTTTTGGATGAGGCACGTCCTTACTGTTTCAATCCCTTCTCTGCATTTTAATTGTATGTAAGCATCCAAGGTTGTGGCCTGTCTTGGTTAAACTTGCCCTTTACATTCTGAGGGTGGTCATGTCTCTTTCTTCTCTGTCTCACGCCTTTGATCTTTCCTCCTAGGTCCTATTTTCTAACTATTTGATCATCCTCATTGCCCTTCTCTGGACTCCTCCCACCAATCCATAAAAATCTGTAACTGCAGTGGCTATAACCAGGCACATAACTCCAGATCAGGCCTTCTCCCTCTGAAGATGGAAAAGCACTTTCTAAGGATGCCAAAGTGCACCAACTAGAAAAAAAGGAGAGACTGTGAAAACACTCTTAAGACTTTATTATTTTAAATACCTCCTATGAAAGTCTTGGTCACTAGATGCTAATGTTAAATAATCAATTGTGTTGCTGTCAGCTCATTTGAGCCTTATTTGTATAGCTACAAGCACCATTTGTGAGCTTCCTTTTGTCTTGCTGTCATCTTAATGTCATGTTCTATGCATGACTTTTTGTTGAAACACATGCAAAAACTAAATTCATAAAACTCTTTTGGTTATATTAGGATCTAATGAGATTGTATTGCCTTATCTTGTACAGGAAGAGTCCAGAGATGGACTACTTCATCTTGTAGTGGCTTCCCATGTGACAGAAGGGTCCTGAAACTGTAAGGGAACAGTTATCAGTGGAAATTCTCATCAACTGCAGGGCCCATAGCAGTTCTTAGCTGCTTAAGATGCCCCATGTGTACTGTTTCCCTCAACACTGTGAGTAACACCATTCATTCTAAAAGTTATTGATGACTCTCTTTTACCAGATAGTCCTATCTCTTGTATCCCCTGTACCATATTAAGCAGGTCAGGCATTGCAGTCTCTGGTGTTTTCTTGAGTTTCATCTTTGATATGTTACATATAATTTAGCCCCTGTCAAAAAAAGAACAACTGATCTGCAATTTCCTATCTTGGTGCTATGTGCTGCATTGTTTCAGGGCTAGCCAAAACTTTAATCATATCTAAAAATAGAACTTATGAAGAATAAACAAGTTATGAAGTATAAACATTGTCATTAAAATTAACATTAAAATTATGGTGAAGTTTTTTTTTGTAGGGTTTCTCTCAGGTGGGCTCTACCATCTCTGGAAAAGCATGTACCAAGCTTGATCCTTGGAGAAAATTGTCTGCTTGCTCTTAATGGAGGCTGGAGTTGATCTGTGCTGCCTTTTTGGACTGGGTGAATCGGGGAAGCTGGGTGGCAAAGGGCAACATTTTCCTCTGTTCTCAGAGAACATCTAGGCAACACTGCCTCAAATTCTGCCAGTGAGGAGAGGCGGTGACTGGAAAGAAGATCCTGGTGTGGGAGAAGAGCGCAGGTCTGGCTCAGCAAGCAGATGGGGAGCCAGGTCTGTGGAAGGGGACCGGTAGAAACACAGACTAAAGCTGGTTTGAGGGGGCAGGATGGGAGCTGGTGAAGAAAAGGATAGGGGCTGGATGGCAGGGAGCTCTGAGGAAGGAGAAGGAGCTGAGGAAGGTTTCATGGCTGCAACAGGGACATAGCATTATAAAACAGAGTGCCAAGGGGCTCTTCCCTGCTCTCCTCCCTCCCTTCCTTGAATTCCTCACCTTAAAATTGAATTCAACATCAGCTGTTGTGAGGTCTGGGTAAGTGGCATCCCTGCCTTTCCCTCAACTGTTTGGGCAGGTGCCCTTAACTAAGTCTGTATCCTAGTGCATTAAGAGACAGATCAGGATTACATATGAAGCTTGCACTCAGTGTGAGATTCTTTATAGACAACAGCAAAACTTTCCATGGCATGGCTTTAGCAGGTTTAGCTTTTATAAGGTATGTGAGTAGAGCATACTGCATCTGGTAGAAAAATAGCTATTTTCATGCTGCAAGTGCTTATTTTTTCACTTGGGATGCCTTTTATATCTGTAATTTCAGTAATATATTATAGTCTTCAGTTCTTACAGAGAGAGAGAAAGTCCAGAATTTCATGGTGTAAATAGGCATCACTAAATTAAGGTTTACATTTCAAGGTTTAGCTTTACCACAAAGTACTGTATATTCTTCTTTTGAGAATCTACATTCTTGTTCATATATACAATATGTAGCCTCTGTTCCTTAAAAATACATTTTAACCAGTTGTGATTATGAGATAAACCCTAACATTTGAATTGTCTGACTTTGAAAATGTCTGGTAGCACATTTTATACTTGAGTACATAGGTATGAAACTGTACCATTTGGAATAATGAAGAAGTTAAATGATAGCCCAACTGAAAAATTGTCATCTGTTATTTTGACAGATTATCTGTGTTGGGAAAATGATTAGTGAATGGAGGGAAAGGAAGGTGGCAAAGATCAAGGCAAGTAATTTATCCCGGTGTTCTCATCTTTCCTACCTTTTACATGAGAGTACTGTATGTATTCATGTATCAGTGAGATGGAGGAACTTTCTTCATCAGCAACCAATAGAGTCCAGTACCTCCACAGCTAGAGAGGGACAATATCAGGGATGCCAGTGATGCTGCCTGAGGGGAGAGGGAATGTAATTTCAGACAGAGCAGGGCAGGAGGACATCAGCACACAACTATCCTAGCAGAAAATTGATACGTTTCTGAGCACAAAGCCACTTGTAACTTTTAATATTGAGGCCGCCAAATACAGTGGGAAGTAAGCTGCTTTTGATGCAGCAGTCAAAGGGTCAAATTCTTTCCCCTGCTGCTGGAGTGTAGCTCTGTGGCAGTCTGCTGGGCTCCGCCAGTGAAACTGAAGAGGAGGATTTGGCTTGCAGCCTGGTTTTAATCTCCACGTATGGTATCAATTTTTGAAGCATTTTCTGGTTGTCCTCACAGTTATAAAAGGGTAGAAAAATACATTTATTCTCTTTCTCAGTTAAAAACCAGACTTTTGTTAACTCATTTGTGTTAATTCTCTACCTGAAAAGTACAATACTTAACTTCATCTTCAGTTTTGCCATAGGATTTGCCTTTCTATTAACAAGTACCTCTGCTGTCTCTCCTAAGTGAAAGGCTGCTCTGGAGAAACCAGCTTGCCCCAGCAGATCCCATTTCTCTCCTGCATTCATAGCTGGTTCTGATTCCACTGGGACAGTATCCTAGAGGTCCCTCTTCTGACCATAGGCACTGGAGTCTCCTGCCCATCCTTTTTCTTAGCATGTTCATCAAGTTTTGTTTGATTGGAGACGAGTATCATGGAGCATTGGATGCTGGCAATAATTGCTGGTTTACTATAACGTTTTCCCGAGGTGGTCTCAAGACACAGTCCTTGTTTTTGGTCCTTTTGGCAATGTTTTATGTCACTCCTTTCTTTGGGGTAGACACTGCTTTCTCTTTCTTCCGAGAAAGATCAGCAGCTCCTGGCTCTCCCTAGGGCACAGGACTGTGAAGAGCTGCCTGAAGCAAGGATCTCGGATCTCGGTTTCCCTGTGTAATTGCAGTTATCATTCATATTTTCTTCAGAATCTGACAAAACTTACATATGAGAAGCAAATAAGCCCTTCTGGTATTTTTTTTATATTTTTTCTGTTGCTTTCTTATCTAATTTCTAATTTTTCTTCCCTCCCAGTGGCTTTTTACTTTGTCTGTCTTTCTGCCCTCTTTTTGCACTCTCCTTTTTTTACCTCTTTCATCTACCTCAACGCTCACTCAGCACTGAGGCTCAAAATTCCCATGTGGTTCTATAGATCTATTACTTCTTGACTTTTTTAATAGGCCTAAAAATCTTCTTCAGCATAAAATACTTCAATAAATAGCATAATATAACCATTTAAGAAGCAACTGACCAGCAGTGGCAGGCTCCATGAGATAAACTTAGCTTTAGTTATGCTGCTAGGAAATAAAATGACTGCAAAACATAGGAGGTGAGAAAATTCTGAACTGGGGAGATGAGCCAAGGTTGTTGGGTGCTGTGTCATGAGGGCAGACCTATCCTACACCAGCCAGTAGATAGCACTTGTCACCTTGAATTTCTGTTGACAGCTGTCCATATGTGCTGCTACTACTAATGTAAATTAACAAATCATTGGAAGTTCTCATTATTTCCAGCAAATTAGCACTGCAGTTGCTTCTAGCAATTTCCCTAGACTCCTTTACCCTATAACATCAGTAGTTCATAACGATTAAAATAGGAAGCAAAGCAGGAGGTTCCTCATGCTTTCTAGATCACAGCGCTGCTCTCGTACTTTATATGGAATACGTATCATCTGTGTTGTGCTGGTTTAGGTTTCTCTCTTATGAAAGACAGATCACTAACTGCTGAACTAACCGAAATTACCTCCTAACATACTTATCATGAAAACGAGATCTAACACTTGCAGATCAGTATGTCTGTGTCTGTATTTAAAGACCTAAGAATGATTGAAACAGATTCTCTTTTAATAGGATGAACATTTTTGGCTATCCAAAACCATCAGCTGATTATGATCATCATGACCTTCTCTTAATTTGGCTGTGTTGAACGCTGAAGATGAGACATGTCTGATTTTGTAAATACATTCCCAGTATTCTAAGTGATTATGAAACCAACCCAAGTTCTTTACTTATTACCTAGAAACATCAGCTTTTTCAATGACAAGTCAGTCATGCGACTGGGAGAATACAGGTTTCTGTGTCTATCAGTTTTGTTCTGGCTATTTACTACTAATCACTATGACAGTTCCAGTTCACTTAAGTCTTTTGCTTAGTGCAGTAGTTTGGTTATGACTGTAAGTATGGAGCTATTTCCATAGTTTTCATGTTTGATTTTGGATAGTGTTAGCAACAGTGGGAAATCTTAGCTAATCAGGTCATCGAACACAAGCATGTCAGATACCTTGTGTGTCTGGGGTTTATCATTGCACCATGAGACAAACTGTGGCCATTGTGTGCATTGTAAATTTAGATCTGCATGACCCAATTGACAATAATTTCCGAGTAACACTGGGATAGGTTTATGACATGTCCAGAACCTCAGGGTGTGTTGTACTGCATGACACACTCAGTTTTGTAAACACTAATTTACTAAGTCTCTGCATAACTCTTGCATCACTAGTGGGTTAAACAAGGCTATTGAAAAGTTTTGCTGATGTTTAAGGATTTTAATGCGAGGGAAACTATGATAGCATATTTAAAATTTTATCCTACAAAAGACTGGGTTCCAGGGCCAATTAAAATGTAAAGAAACCCATAGAAAATAAACTTAGGTAATGCCTTCACACATTCAGGACTAGGTTAATCAGGCAAAAATTATTTGACTGGATCTGTCCAATTAAACTGACATTTCTGTACACAGTATGCTTTGACCTCTTTTTCTCGTGCACCATCAAATAGATTACAAAAAAAGCCCACAACTGTGCTAAACAAACACGGTTGTTTAGTTGTACCAAGTTTTTGTTCCAGCAGTGGAATTAATTAAAACAGCATGTTCTGTATATAGCCAGCAGGTGACCAGTGCTTGCTTGAGTCAGGTTCCTGACCTTTATTTTCTTTTGCCAAGTCTGCTAGATTGTCTCATTTTGGGGACTGTTAAAATATCTAGCATTATTTTTCTCATAGCTCAGAATCTTCACAGGAGTGTTCATTGGTCATCTTTAGTAATTATCAACTGGTTTATTTTATGGAGAGTCAGATGCTTAATTGTAAATAGCTGCTGAACAGTATGAAATAAAAAGATTTTTCCATTACTTAAAGAAAATCTAAATGCATTTGGAAACCTCTTTAGGATTTGAGGTAAGTTTTTTTCTTCAGTGGGATGGTTGGGGGGTCATCTCAAGCAGCTACTCAACTGTATATGTTCCCAGTGAACTCAACTGTATGTGTTCCCAATGAATTATGTGGACTTGTAATTCTATAGTCTGATGTTCTGGTTGCTTTTATAAGTGTAACTGTGATTAAATTCTTCTACAGAGCTACCCCACCAACATCTCCAATAAAATGTGCCCCTATACTCAGGTTGGAAAATAGTAATCAGTCCACAGAGGTCCAGATCAACGTGTCCCTCACCTCTATGTTTAAGAGTTGTGTTTCACCTTGTTTTGGTTTTGGCACTGACCATAAGCACCTCAGTCCATACAAGTCTAAGTGTCAGGCCAATTTCTATGTTAGGGTTGCTATCTACGATCAAAAAATTATACTTTCTTTGCCTGTCTCTCTAAATCTGTAGATGTTCAGAGAGCAGACCTAACTGATGAGAGTCTACAAATGCAACAGTGGTTGCTGTTCTCTCCACACTGAGCTGGAAAGAGGGGCAAGATACTAACTACAACAGTTCTCAGGAAGTGGAAAACTCTGGTTATACACTTTTAGGCCCAAGGCAGGCTGAAACTTTCTTTAAAGTCTCAAGTAATCTGCCAATTGTTTTAGCGGTCAGGTGTGCTGCAGAGCGACAACTCTGACATCTTCAGTCAACACTGAAGAACGCCAAATAATCTGAGCTGCAGTGCTGATGAGATGGGCATTCGCATAGGTGAGGGGAGTTGTGTGTTTGACTTCCTACTCCTAGAACCATTTGGTACTTTATAGTGCCAACTCTGTTGTTCTGCTCTTGTTAGGCACCTCCCGCAGGAGGGACGTGTGGTCAGTTCGGGGGAAGAGGCAGTCATCTGCTTCTAATGCCAAGCTATCTGAGCAGCAGAAAGCAGCCGTTTTGACCTCCTCCTCCTCCTCCTGCTCCCCTTCTTCATTTGTTCCTTTCATGAATACTCCATTTATCAGGTAGTTTTAGGTGACCTCAACTCAATATCTGATTTCAGGCAGTTTCTGACTTAGAGGCTAATTTGGATTCCTATATCAGATCTTTATCTCTCCCAGTGTGCTATAAAAGAAACCTTAATATCTGAGTTAGATTTTGGATCCCTCCTTGGAAACCAGGCACCCACAAGTTAGGGCCTGTCATGGTCAACTCTGTGGCGTTTACATCATTTTGGGTTTCATCTTTCATGCCTATTCCTGCAAAGATCTGCGGACAGTCTTGAATCCTGGGTGATCCTATGGAAGCAAGAGCCTGTGCTAAAAACAAGCACACTTATTCCAGGACATAAATTTAACAGCCTGCCCGTTCCACCAGTAGTACTCTTTGAAAGATTTGAGGCCATGGAAGCATAAAAGTATGTCTCCTATTACGAATGTGCACCAACTCCACGGAAGTCAGACAACTTACAGCTAAAAGATCTGCTCCCAGAAATTACCGTTAATAATAATGAACTTAATCATATATTCCTAACTGATCACCACAGACTGCAGAGAGAGATGAAACAAATGTTGATGAAACAGCCTTTGGTTGACTTTGGCTTTCCCACAGTATTCAACTACGCAAATGTCCTTTATTTCCTGAATGCACCAAAACAGCTTTGCTACAATAAATAATTTTACTTAAATGATCAAGAAGGTGTGAATTAAAAAATACAGAGAATTTTGTATGGAAAAGTGAAGAAGTGAGTACTTTCCTCTTTTGCTTTTCATCAATGTCATTCTCATAATTTCAAGATTTAAGGCAGGCTTATTTCTTTCAGTGATTAAAAAACCCTACATGTATACAAATATCGTGTATAAATTTTATCATGGTTATTGAAATATGTGAGAGCATATGTATCTGTAACAAGATCTGATAGATAATTTACAGTGTTCTTGGCATGTGGCATGTGTGTTTAGAATTCACCTGAGAAGAAAGAGCTGCTCAAATGAAAAAAATTTTCATGAGGAAAAATAGTGCCTGGTTTTTGAAACATACGTTAGACTTTATTGGTCTCACTGGGCTTGGATGAAAACTTTTTCAAGCTGGAAAACAGTGGTACAGCAGCTGACATTTCATCCTGGGAACAAAGGAGGGGTGTTTTGTGTTTCCAAGTCACAAGTATTTCGCAGTTGATTAGAGTCAGTGAGGAGGCTGCAAGAACCTCACCAACAGATAGGTCTTTTAGCTGCTCTTTCCTGTTCACAGGGAAAGGTGATCCTGTCAACATAGTAATGAAAAAGAGACAAACTTCATGCAGAGGAGTTTTGCGCAAGAACACTGAGTCTATGTGAGGGCCCAGTGGCAAAATGCCAAGATGTATATCAGTGTGCTAACTCCACTGTTATTATGGTAAGCAAGCTTTTACAGCATCTAGATCCACAGCATTGTAAATACACACCAGACTCCCCTGAACAAAAGTGTGGTATTGATTTTGGTATACTCTGCTGCACTGTTAGGGTCCTTAATGACATGCTGTTACTTCAAACAGCATGACAAAATCTTACTAAAAGAATCTATTTTTCCTCAGCAATTAGAGGCAAAGCAATAGCTAGATGATTCCAAACAGTGTCTGATGAGAATTTCTCTTAATGCTTCTTTTGGTGTCTAGTGCTCCTGCTTCGAAGTAAAGCATCTAGGTAAAAAATAAAATCCTATTAATTGTTTCCTAGGAAAGTGTTTGTCTGCTAGACAAATCTTAAATATTTTGTCACATCATTAAAAAGGACTTTGCCACTGACGGTACTGAGATAGGGTTTCTTAGTAAGACCTACTGACCTCTGGAACACTGGGTCAAGGTAAAGTCTGGATTTTGAAAAAAGAAGTTAAAGTACCACAGCAACAATGTGGCTCCCTATTTCTTGTCTCCATTCTCTCCCATCCTGCCCATTTGAGCTGGCAACAAAAGGAATATAAAGTCTCCCTACACTGGGTGATGCAAAGATGAAGTTGAACACCTTGGACCTGTTTTGAGTTTGGTGTAAAGCTGTTACATGTCCCCCACCCCTTTCTTCAGGGGGGACCTTTCTGTTCAGCTCCTATGTCCATCAAAGGATGGATCTGTGTATTGCCTCTTGAGATCATCTGCTTCACAATGCCAGTAGTATTGCATGAGGTTATTTTACTATGGAGATTTTTAGTAGTGAAATGAGTTTGGGAGTTTAATGTTGGGTAAGGGAATACAGGATGTTAAATAGCAACATGTCTGTAAGAATTAAGCTATACAATTTAGAGGATCTAGCTTTTTCAGGCATTTGTTATAGCACAGTGAACACAGTTCATTTCAGTGTGATTTCAAAAGCAGATAAGGAATTATGTGCACTACAGGAATCACTCAAAGAAGATGGTTTGAGTTTTGAGATCATTCACCTCAACAATGCTTTAAGAGTGAAGAACACCACTTTGCCTTAATAAGGGTCTATGATATTGGCATTTCTTAGAGATGATTTTTTTTTTTTTTTTCATGGAAGAGGAACACTTACAATACAATTAGAAAACTCAGATCTATCTATTACTGAGATCATGTCGTGTCCTTGAGACCTGTGATGGAATCATAGAATTGTAGATTGGTTTGGGTGGAAGGGACCTTAAAAGTCCAACCCCCCTGCAATGAGAAGGGACGTCTTCAACTAGATCTGGTTGCTCAGAGCCCTGTCCAACCTAACCTTGAATATTTCCAAGGTGATACAAGTTGTGATGCAGTTCTGCAGTGCTTTTTCACTCTCCTGTACCTTCTGCTACATAGTGTGCATTTGTAAGCTCATGAGAGGAGTCAGGCATAGTCTACAGCTTTCACTCTTAAATTTCATGATGACAGTAACTTTACTTTGAAAGAAGATTATGACTGGTGCATTCCCTTTTCCAATGTACTTTTCTTATTTTCCCCTTGCCAAATACCACTTTCCAAATAAATCTTTTCCCTTTCTTTTCATGGATCATTATGTGAAACATTGTTCTTCCATCCCTGAGGACCCATGCAACAATGTTAATCACATACAAACTATTTCACACAGCCATATTGTAAAGTGACTAGGTAGTATACATGTCAGGAAGTGACAGACAGTTTAAGTGTTCAGTTACTTGACTATACAAGTTACTGAATTAACCTAGACATGGTCAATGTTACTACTTGCTTCATTAAAGCTAATTGAAGGAGAATCTAGTGTTTCAGTGTTAAATATCTACAGAAATACAGTTTTAATAAAAGCAATTGCAACTGTAAGTAACTTAAAAAAATAAATATTATGAAAGGTTATCTGTGTGCAGAATTATTTGGTTAAGTTTCTTTATGGCTAAGTAATCCTGCAGGTCTTTGAATTGTAACTAAGGGGACAACTTCACAAAAGTTTTAAGAGTGTGATAACTACATTTGAGTGCTGGGCTCAAGGTACCTGTGGAGCTCCAGAAGAAACTGCCTAGACTGACCCCTCAGAATGGAAAATGTGGCACCTATGGCCAACTGAGCCAAGGAAAGGTCTGTACTCTACTCTGCTGGAATTGGTACAGACCTCTCGCATAGCACATCCATGCACTGCTCTTGCTGCGCAGAGGGAAATCTGCCATGACAAAGGCTCTATCAGTCTGCTAAGACTTGTGTTCCTCATATGTTCTTGCTGATGAGCCATAAATATCCTCCCAGCTAGTTGTACAGTATAGTACTATAGTTACAGTGGTCAAGTTTCGGTTAAAAGTACCATGTAAAAGAGCCGAGAAATGTGAAACAGATGAAAAAGTTGTAAAACAAAGATGAGATATAATGGCTGATCTCATGATAACTTCAGAAATTGTCAGTGCCATAAAGTGATGTGTTAGTCCATGGCTTTAGGAGAAAACATAAATGCAAAACAGGTTTTCTTTTTTTCTCTATTCAGCTAATGAGAATTTGATCAGGGTATAGATATTTCATCTTATACTGACCTGTTATTTTCACTCATTTTGGAAAACAGTTGAGACTTGGTTATTTTGTGTAATGGCTTTTGTAACCCAACACATACATCTAATTTAGCAACTTGCTAGATCATTGCATCCCTCACGGCAATGTTGTCTCTGCTACGTGCTGCAGCAAGCCCCTGCTCTGTCTTGACCTGATCTGGGGTTCCTGCTTTGGCCACGTCCTTTTCCCTCTGCCTTTGGGTCAATATTTTCTGTGCAGAATTCTCTCCAGTGGGCTGGATGATGGTGTAATTTTGAACTGCAGCTCATCTGAGATCAGCCAGTCTCTCCCTCCTCCTAAGGGTAGGGTCAACGGCTTCTTTACTTAAGATGATGATAGGAACAGAGAGTGGCTCCAGCTTCCCTGTCTTCCTCTGTGTAGCCACAAGGCAGAGAGAGGACTCTAAATCTTTCAGAGTTTTATGGGGGAGCTGTAGGTCTCAAATATTTTCCTGTGCATGTAAGAAGAGAACATGAAGCTAAAATGTGTGATGGCAAACCCCTTAATTCACCATATTAATACCATTTATTCCTAGCATTGTAATTTTCCCTTTCTCATTTTACTTTCTTCCTATCCCTCACCCTTCTAGCTGTGAACCACACAGGCAACTGCTTCAGCAGTTTGACTTTGTCAAATTATTGACTGTGTGCCACAGCTGAAAATGAAGCTTCTCCCAAAATATCATTCTCTCAGTTACCGTGTCAAAGTGACTGAAGTCTCATTAGGTCAAATGATCCATTCAAGATATCTGGGTGTTATTTTCAGTTTTGAATGAACCAAGACTAGTTATCACAAAATGCTCTGCGACAGATTTCATTTGCTTAAAAGTGGCACAGTAGTATCCAAACCAACAAGAGGGGCTGCCATGAGGTGTGTCTTAAAATAGGTGGACCACTAAGCAAAAAATAATTAAAATGATTAGCAAAACATGATTTTGAAAGTGTATCACTTTCAGTAGTGGTTTTTACCAGCTCTCTGTTTTCTTGTACTGTAAGATGTAACAAGAAATAAATATCCTAAAACCTAGGCCCATCTGCAGCCTCAAAAAAAGCAACTAATGTGAAAGAACAGTAACCCCAGCTCTGGGGGTTTTTTGTGTTGTTTAAAGCCCTACATAAATCAAGAGGAGGCCCACAAAGGGAAGACTGTTTCATTTCAGGGACTGGTCTTGATTTTCTGCTTAGGATAATCAAGATCAGGAATCCATCTCTAATTAAAGGCAAGCAGAAAATATGCAGGATTTTCACATACATTCTTTTCATACTCATAGTTTAACGTGTTATGTATACAGTATTCTTTTCCTTTAATTCAACTTTCTCAAATTATGTGCAGACAGCTTCAGCTGCAGGGAAAGGTGGGAGTATTTAGGATATCTAGAATTTAACTCTTTCACTCCTACTACCTTCTTTATCAGAGGTATTCAATAGAAATATGGTTTATATTTTCAACAGAAAACCTCAGAGATTCTGTGTGATTCTGTTGCGTGTGGGGTTTGGCAGTGTTTTGGTTTTGTTTTTTAAATGAGTAGATCTTAGTGAAGATGCTGGTCTGGCTTCTTTGAAGAAAGACATGTTTTTAGTTTTAATAAACATAGTGCTTTTTCCTTGACTGCTTCTGTTGTAGCTCTGGTTCTTTCTGCAGTGATTTTCCATGGAAATGTCATTCAAATGAATTAAATTTAAGCAGGATGTGGGTTTTGTCACTTTGATGGTGATGTAGTTTCACAGATGTAAGTTTTTCATTAAGAAATTAATATTGGCAGATTGGGTATTACAGTAAACTGAACAAGCTCGAGTATGCGGTAGGACCACATAATTTTGCATGGTGATGTTCAAGTTCCCCTCTCTCCCCGCACAGTGAAATCTGGGGTTGATTTACATAAATTCTTAGATTTCTAACAGCAGCACCCCGTAAGTTTAACTGTTCCTTATGTTTTTGGCTCCCTTGCTGAGACATATTGCTGACACTTCCATCACTGAGTCAGTATAGCCCAATGAATCAGTGTCTGATGTCTAGTTTTTAATAGAAGGAAAGGTTTCTGATGATGTATGTGGTTGCATTTAATTCTGTGGCAATAAGATGGATGAAGATTAAAGTTTGGCTGAGATAGTTCTACCCTGAGTTCTTCTTCATTTAACGCTCCAAGAACACTTACTCACAGAACCTGACTTTGTCCATCGAACATGCTTTCTGTAATTAAAGAAGCTCTGTGTGTTGAACTGGATGCCGAGAATCAACACAGCCTCCCACTAGGTCAGTTGTCCAGAGTGGTTTAAGTCATAAGATCTTAGGATAGGCAATACTGAGGTAATTTTCAGTCAAACAAAAGATTCAGTATCTCCAGCAAAATAGTTTTCTCAGGGAAAAAACAAAATAAACAAACAAAAAAACAAAACCAAAACAAATAAACAAATAAATGAATAAACAAAAAACAAACAAACAAAAAAAACCAAAAAAACAAAAAACAACCCCAACATTAAGAGCCAATTTCCTTGAATAAAAGAGTAGATGTCCTTCCTCCCTGATGTAAGAATAGTAATTGCTGTGCAAGGAATACTGGAACATTTTTTTGCAATGACTCTTTCTGTGGGCTGTTGGTCCAGTAGTTAGAGGCTTCCTGTAAATCATTTATGTGGGTATTTTTGAGGTATGTATTTTTTAACAAGTTTATTTAAAATAATAAAAGCAAACATGCACTGCTCACTTGGCTAGTCACCAGTGCATCCTTGATTCTGCCTCTTTCCTTCTCTTCTGTTCATATGGACTCCACTGTTTCCTGCTCTGAAAAAAAAAAGTGAACTGTAAGAGAAGGCTGAAAATGGAGAGCAGGCAGCTGAGTCTAAAATAATGCATAAGGACATCACTGCAGAGGGAAGTTTAGTTTCACCAAAATGCAAATAAACCGCTCATTCTTCCTGCAGTGCTATCAAATTGCATCCCCTCCACAAGACCAAGAACGTTTTGCTTTCTATTCTTAGTTCTACAGTTGTTGCAGGACGCACCTATTCTTACTCAGATTTGCTGAGTTACTGTGACTCACTACGGCCGCACTGGTGGCCTGGGAGTCTGCCCTGGAGCCATGACCTTGCTCCAACTCCTTCTCCTCTCATTTTGCTGCACCAGTTTTCTTTCTTCTGGGCATGATGGACTACCCTGCAGGCTTTGGTTAGAGGCAGCAGCTCATGACCAGGGATGGCTTCAGCTGAAATCCTATGCTGTTCCTGCTCTGTTGTCTACCTAACTCCACTGTACGGATGGTCTTTCTTTTTGTAAAGCAGCTCCTGCATTGCCACAGGTCACAGGGAAGTCATATTTTAGTAGCATGAGTAACTCAGCTCGCAGGGGTGGTGGATGTCAACAGTTGTGCTTGCAGGGCTAGCCTAAGCTGTGCTTCCTTGCAGGCCAAAAACCTCCTGGGTGTTCAGGCTAATAGAGGTGACTGAATGTGGCACTGGCTTTAGTTAGACTAAATTCTAATTTGATTTGGCTTTTTGAGAGGTGCATTTTATAGCTAGTATTTTTTACTATAGTACTCATCAAGAAGAAATTAAATTGACAAACAGGTGGAATTGAGCTGCTTAAGGATTTTTATTTCTTAAAATTAACTCTAAACAATGGTCTGATTTACATATAAAAAAAAAAAAAGTCTTTTAACAATTAACATGTTCTTTTTCTTACAAGGAATCCTATTAGTATCTCACTTTTTGCAGGTTTACCATAGTGGAAAAGTTTAATCCAAAAATATATAAGAAATCTTTTTTCTGTAACTTTAAAATTGGCAGTGAACAATCACTGTAATTTTAAAGCAGCTATTTTGTATTTTGGTAAAGATTGTTGCAGCTTTTCTCTTCCAGCTGAAGAATATTTTTACTTTTTTCTTTTCCTATTCCAAAGAGTCTAGAAAATTGTGTACAGTTCTTTATTTTTCTGTTTATATATTACAAGAAATATTATCTTAATTATTCAAATAATAATTTAAAAAACAGGCCTCTTGTTTTTTATAGTATCACTTTTTTCAGATATCCTTATTTGTATTATTTTCCCTTTTTCCCTTCCCTTCCCTTGCCTTTTTTATTTTTTTTTAGTAGTTTTTTTGACTCTGGGAGTGCTTTCTGAGCTTCTCAAAACCATTTCTCCCATGCTTATTCCTACCTGCCAAACAGTTGTCAATAGTTTCCTAGAAACATTGTAATCCCAGTGCTTTTGTGGTGTTAATTGATGGGTTTGGAAATTTAAGCTTCAAGCCTGCTAATCTAAAGTCACTTAGAATGAGATCAACTTTTCTTTCCTGTCTCAAATCTTCTATTGCATGTTGCCTGACATGGCAAGTTTGCTTACGTAACTGAGATCATCATTTGGTCTTGAGTAATCAAATATTTCTAAATAAGAAAGAGGTAGTTACATATGAACTGTATACTCTTGAGAGCATGCAAACTGGGTTTTTTTGAGTATGAACACATGTAGGCATAAGCATTGTCCTGTACAAATGACCCCCACTGCCTGATCTGCACTTTTACTGAAGTCCAAGAAAGAAAGAAAAGTTTGTGGAATTTACACACCCTATGGAGTTTAAGTCTGTTGATAAAGTAAAGAAGAAATAAAAGCGAAGTGCATGCAGTTTTGAGTCATCTGCTAAGTGACTATAAATCTACAGCAGTCTATTTATCACTCCCACCAAAGCTACAGCAGTACAAACAGGCAGGAGAATACAGCTGCCTGTGCCTGTACACAGAGCCTATAGACGGGTCAAAAGCTGGACATAAATCAGCAATATCAGGCTGCTGCATAAAAGGCAAAGCCCACAGTCCGAGGGAGAAACGGAGAGGTGGCCTGTTGGGAAAATGTTGCAATGCAGTGCTGCTGCACAAGCTGTTCTATCAGCTCTGTCCCCTGTATAGCCCCAGCCCAGGGCTGCAAGCACAGTCAACTGAATAGAGCATCAATAAAATGTTGTAACAAAGGTAATGTTGGGCCTGACAGTTCAAAGGATGTTGATGTATGAGAAACTGACCCTTAGCTACCGAAGCGATGGGAGATCTATCATTGTGGCTACTAAGAACTGAGACGTACAGAACTTGAGGTAATCGTCCTTGAAGACTAAAAGAAAAGAAACAAAACAACGAAGTGGTCAGACTCCAGAACAAGATGTGAAAACCTACTGTCAAGATAATAATGACTGATAAAGTATAATTCTGTGTATTTTGGATTAGGTAATGCTTTGTAGGTGCATAAATACATGTATGCGAACTCATGTAAGCTGTCACTCTCTGCGGAGGTGACCCAACGCTGCTGGACCTGAATAAAATCCTAGAGTAACCCACGACGGAGTTTGAGTCTCCTTTAACAGGCCACATGTGAAATAGTCCCCAGCACCGTGTGGGATGGTCAGGTTGTGGTAAGGTTTTCACTTGGATATTGTGCCTAGTTCTGGGTGCTGCGTTTAGAGATGCTTACAGTCTAAGGAGAGAAAATCCAAGACCACTTGTGAGGATACACAGGGCTCTTAACAACATTTATCTCAAGGAAAGACATGTTGGAGTGGGGTTTTTTAATCTCAGAGGCAGGACGACTGAGAGGAAGGTTTGATAACTCTGCTCACATATGTGAGTACTTCATATCCACAGAGGATAGATCAAAATCTGGTGAGGTGTGGCAAGGAAGATCCAAGTTGATATTCGAAAAAGTTTGTCACAGCAAGCATATGGAAGTACTGCAGATGTTGCCTTCATCACCAAAAGTCTTTGCAACTGGATTAGATAAGCATGAGCCAGGAACAGTTTACTTAATCCTTGCCTTTCCCAGGTGACCTTCTGAGACTCTTATCAGCCTTGCAATTTCTGTTGGAAGACAACCTAAGTTTCTCCATTCCTGTACCTGATTAATATAGCATGTTTTTTTCCCCTAAACCTTGCAGTGATATAGCCTAAAAGCAATGGTATCTGCTTAGGTACCCAGCCCTACTGTAATTTGTTAACTGTGCCGTTTTGGTTTTTTGAGACAGCTTCTAAATTTCACGAGAATTGTATAAACGTCTTATCTAAAGATATACAGTAACCAAAGTCTTAGCGACATCTTCAGAAAGGCGTGGAGCAGTGACAGCCATCCTGAATAAGAAGAATTGTGTCTCTAGGTGTAGATGTAGCTTTTCAGGGCGCGCAGATCCTGAGACGGCTTGTGAGGCCAGTCACTTCACCTCCACCAACCCATGTGAAATAATGAAGAGACTACAGAGAGCTCTTGGCCGTTAAGCCTGATTTTTGATATTCCCTTGCACTTTTCTAACGCTTTGAATTCAGATTTGTTCTTTTATTTTCCAAGGCAAAAGAGCACACATACTTCAAATTAATAATGATGCAATAATAAAGCTGAGCCTGCACTGCTCCAACAAACATGGGGTGTGAGCATGCAGGGTTAGGAGTCCTGGGGTAGTTGGGGCACTGTTTTACTAAACAGCAGGGGCCTCACTGTAGGCTGATAACTCAGGGTGCCAGGTCAGTGGTGAGATATCTTCTTTAAGTGTTAGCCAGAATTTGTTGGCAGGCAGCAGGGAAATGGATAGAAAACTCGAAGGTCAGATCTTGTTCCAAGTTTGTCACAAGTATGCATTAGGGAACAGCAATGTGGGGGTGGTCAGGGCTGGGATGCTAGATTTAAGCAGGAGACTGGTGCCTGACACGGCCATCATCACAGACAGGAGCATGGATAAAAGAACGCAAAACTACAATGCCGTTTTTCTTCAGACATCTGAAATAAGGGAAAAACTGTAGGTCTGTCCATAATATATCAGTGTTAACTCAGCTCTATCCAGTACAGAAAACACGATAGCATACTTCAGTAGTTTTGAGGCATGTCTGCTGAACGTCATGTAGATTCTTGATGGTGTAGTTGCAAGAAGGACAAATTTTAACTGCCTACAAAGAAGGACATAAATTGTCTAAATGCTCTGCAGAATCAGACAAGCTGTCTTGCCCAGTACACTTCCTCTTCAGCAGCACAGATAACTATAGTTGCTATTTAGTAAGACCGTGGAAGCTTAGTCATTTTCTCTGGTCCATTCCCATTGTATTGCGCCAGATCCACCACAGTTGGGTTAGGAATGTTAGAGGGTGCATTCCCTCCTGATCCCTTTTTTGTTTACGGTCCTGCTGTCCATAAATTTGTGTCGGCCTTTCTGAATCCACCGAAGCTGTCTGTCTCCGTGATCTCCTGTCACAGCAAGTTCCACAAAACTGACACGCGGTATAGTGTGATTTTCATGAGAAGGACTCCTGAGCCTGCCTTTCTGATTTTCTCTCTAGAAGGTTTTGGTTTCTGTACCTTGGTCACTTCAAAATAATAGCTCGGAAGCATGTGGAGTTTTCCTTCTGCACCTCCATTTGCACATATCTGTAAACTTTCTGCTGGCTACCAGTGGGATGGCATGAAGTAAAAGCAGCCTTATAGCCTTTAGTCTGCTTTCTTCCATGTGATGGATCCTTAAGATGGTATCCATATTTCACCATGGAGTAGCAAAGCTAGTCAAGGTATTAAATAAAACTGATGCATTCCCATCTTAATCTCTTTAGATGTCTGGGTTTTAACGTGTAAGCAGCAAGTGTTACACGCGCCTCTAGATAATTTAGATCAGGATCACATCCTTCTGCAGGAAGATGGATGGTGTAGGAATAGCTATATAATAGGAAAGAAACTGTGAAGAGTATTTCTCCTGGCATATCTCTACTTTTCAAAGGGGAAGTGTTTGACCCGGTGTTCACAATGTGGGTTGAGGGCTGTCATCCATACGGGCAGACCCTTGGTCTTTGTCCTGTGAGTGGAGTCACTCCTGTGGAGATCCTGGGTGTCCTCATTCTGTGGCAGGAGAAGCTGATGGTGGAGCAGCCACTGGAGCTTTCCCAGATCCTCCTTTCAGAAGGATTTGAGCA
The DNA here is from genome assembly GCF_018691265.1 of Tyto alba. Lineage (NCBI taxonomy): Eukaryota > Metazoa > Chordata > Aves > Strigiformes > Tytonidae > Tyto > Tyto alba. Next base: position 24,380,750 of record NW_024881324.1, on the reverse strand, counting down.
CGCACGGGTTTCTGCTGATAAAAGGCCATTATAGCCCAAGCCTTTCAGTGGCTCTTGAACGTTCACAGGATGACTTTATGTGAAAAACGTTGTCAGTCTTTCTTCCCCTGTAGTGCCTATTGACGTAGAAATGCACTCTGCAGCCCTTCAGCCATGATGAATTTTCTGTCATGGGAGTAAAAGAAGAGGAAGAAGCCTTTGACCTTGTTAATTGAGCAAATTGAATTTTCTGTGGCTGGTAATATTATGTCATCTGCATTTTCATACATCATTTTCACAGTACCTTTCTGACTCTAACCATACTTTAAACTATGGCCAGAGGCGCATTTTCAAAGCTCAGATCTGGAACTTCTAAAAAATTACTTTATTAAATTTGAGAGTGGTGATGGTAGCTCACCAGGTATTATTGCATCCAGAGAAGAGGTTAAATCTAGATGGAAATAGAAAAAACCTCAACATTTCTATATTTTCTGTAATAGCCTCTACTTGACTGCTCCGAATAGCTTCGTACCTGGGGTCAGGGAGGCAGGCTTGTTTATTTTGGTTTGGTTTGGTTTTTTTGCCAATCATTGACAGCTCTCTAGCAATTTTCAAGAAGCAGTTGACAAAAGAAAAAAAGATAGAATGGTTAGAATGTTAATTAAAAAAAAAAAAAAAGTATCCCTGGTCTTTTGGTATAGATTTATCTTTTTTCCCTATAGATGAAAATCTCTCAGAAGTCTGGAGGATAGCAGGAGCTGAGATGAAACATTTTAACTTAATATCTTTAGGTGCAGTATCATATACTTGGGGAAAATTTTTTAAAGTATTTTTTAAAGTTTTGAAAGTTGGAAGTGTTTAAATATTCAGAGGAACACACATGCCTTTAAACAGATACAGAAAAAATTCTAAAAGGAGTGTTTTTGTGTTTGTCATATAGATACAGATACACTTAAGCATATACACAAACCCGCATTTCATTCAACCTTCTTGTTGATAATTGCTGAAGCCCAAAAGAGTAAAATCTTGATTTTGCTCAGAAAGCAACCTCCTCCTTTCAGATGCCTTTGGCAGGAGAGAGCACAGTGAGTGAAACAGAGCACTGCTGGGTTGAAAATGCTGCCAATACAGATGACAGCAGCACTTTGTCTCGGTGGAAATGCTTTGTAGCTTGAGTCATGCCTTGCCCCTTCAGACATGCTCCATACAGCTCCCCCCGTCCCCCACCTTCTTCTCACAGACTTCCTAGAATGCCTTTCCCTCAACAGGGAGGGATCCTATGTTGAGGGTAAACATATAGCTCCACCTTTTTCCCTTTCTGTTTTGCTTCATTTCAGGATTTCAATATTGTTTAAGCATAAGATAGAACTTATTGCAGAAATTGCAATTCATCCAAAATTTCTTTAAAAGTTAAGATATTCAGAAGCAAACTTAACGCTCTCTTTTGCTCAAATTCCTACTACACAAGTCCTCATATAATGCAGTAAGCTATAGTTGTTGGTATATTGAATTATTTTAATGAGATAATTTCAGATGATTCTTTCTCTCCACAAATTCTTCAGACTTATCAGGAGTGTCAGAGAAAAGAAGGAAGTGTGTGATACCAGTTGCATTGCTTATTTATGGACTCACTTTTTAAAAATTATTTTTATTTTCATTTTTACTTGCTCTCTCCTAGCTCCTCGCTGAAATAGCAGAAACATCTGTCTCTCTTCCTTCATTGAGAAGAATCATTTATGAGTCCCAGATTTACCAACAGTATCAGTTACATCCAGAAAACCTCACTCTTGGTCTTATTAATTACTTTCCATCTGCTTTTCCCTCAGGCATCTTGGTTAGCAGAAAAATGCTGACAATCAACAGTAATGGCTTCTTAAGTTAGTTATTTATTAAGTCAAGCCTTTTGCAGATACAGTTTCAATAAATACATGGGGTGTGTTTTATTAGAAAAAGCCATCTTTGAACTGCACCTAGTTGAAAAACAAAAATATAACAATTCCAGAAGCTGGGGACAGTATGGGAGAGGGGAGTGGTTTGTTTTTTTGGTGTTTTGTTTTTTTTTTTTAATTATTATTATTATTTTTTTTATTTTATTTATTTTAAACTGACTGGTGGTCTTTCTTAGCCTCAGCTTTGAACTTTTAAGCTGAAAAAAGCACTATTTGGATTCTGTGGTTGTATGTTGAACTCATGGAAAAAGTAGAGCTCCGTAAGTTTCTGCTAGAGGTAGTTACTGTGGGCAGAAAGGGATGGTCCTACTAGGGTTTGGAGGTTTTTCTCTTGTCTTTTTTTTTTTTTTTTTTTTTTTTTTTTGTTTAAGTGAACATTTATATTCCTCTTTTCCCATGAATTTTCCCTCTTTTGGCTAGGTTGCTCCCTCGGTCTCCTACTGGGAAAGCAGCATTGAACTTGCAGTGCTGAAAAGATGATTAATGATGGGCAAAACTGTATACAACATGCAGTTTATTTGCAGGGGGAGGAGCGCACAGTGAAATGCTGCATTGGAGAATTCTAGGCAAATGGTGTGTGAAATTGCTGACAAATTGCCCTCATTAAGCTCACTAAATGAGTGCTTTCATGAGAACATTGGCTTGATATCACCATGTATAATGTAACTTCTACTTGAAATCCCATGTGCTGCTATTCTTATCTTTTAAACCCTTGTAACAGCTTTAACATCCTGATAAAGCCAACCATTGTAGCTGTCTTCACTGTTTAGTACATGGGACATGAGGGAAAATTGTTGAGGGTGACTTCCATCAGTGGTTCTGAACTATTCATTAATTTTTTCATTATAATAAACTGTTCTGAGCCTGGTCACCAGAGTTCATACATGCTAAGAAATGCCTTAAGACTTGATCCCTGCCAATGAAAGGAGCAGTAAAAGGACAAGAGTCACAGAAGCCCCTGTTTTAGAAAGTGCAACTTTGGATACTGTTCAGCTTTGTTGATGGTAGAAAACTTTCAGAAAAAGCATGTCTTCAAGGTGATAGTGTCTGATGATCCAGCACGTTCACTGGCATTCGAGTAAGGTTGGCATGGGTTACACACTTGCCCTACCAAGTTGGATTCTGTACATCAGCCTAGATATGCCCCTCTGGGAAATAATGAAATGTGAAGCCATCACAGCAACAACTGCCCAGACTACTGAGGCCTTCAAAGATGAAGGTCAGGCCATGTCCTACTATCCCGGCTTGTACCACACACAGTGTGTGCTTGTTACCAGGTTTTACTGTCGTAACACGGGAAGTATCCATGCAAAAAGCTACCAGTGTGAACTGTTTACCTTTGATTAAGCAGTTGCTTTAATTGTTACAAAGGAGTAGGACATGACAGTCAGCCCATACTGAAAGATCCATACAATGAAAAATCGAAAAATCCTTGTCCTAAACCAAATGTATACCATACAGAAAATGACATGAGTATAGATATAAGGCTCTCTTTGTGTTGAAGGCTGCTGGTAATTTTGAACAAGAATCATATTATAGGAAGAAAAATGTGTATATTGTCAACCATTGATCCACCTGGGGTAAAACCAGATGTGGCCAGTCCTTCTTAGAGCTTTTACTGCAAGGAGAGCCTGGCTGGACAAATCTGTCATACAAGAAGAATAGGAAAAGCACATAATGTAAATGAGAGAATGGGAGACTGGTTTTCCATCATTTTTCTTGTCTATCACACAGTGTGACTTCTCAACTCATACTCTTGCACAGCTCAAGTAACCTCCTTTACTTTCATTACAGGTAGATAAGGGTGGGTGCGGGAACATCTGGGAACTTTGGGAGAGATTTTTCATTTATAACTTGGCTTTCCAGTATGGGAAAGATTGGGAATGATTCAATTACATGGATCTCCACTGTTATGAGCTGCACTAGGAAAGGGCATAAGCAGCTGCAGACAGGGGAGGGTTTGTGTGGGTACTCTGTAGCTGGCCCCAGGCAAAGCCTGGTGTGTGCCTTGGGGCACCTTTGTGGGCCATTAAGCTTCCCTTGATGACTTTAAACTAAAGTACCTTGAGGAGAGTACCTTTCAACAGTAACACTGAGAGTGTGAATACACCTATGGTAGGTGACTGGCACAAGCACTTGGTAACATAAACATCTGTCTACATTTTAGTTCAGATAAATAAAATAAAGCCACATAGATCTGTCAAGATGTCATAAGGCAGGTTATGTGGTTTATTTTCTCACTTAAGGATGAGTGCAAATACATCTTTTCCACTACCAGCAACTATTCAGTCCAGTTTCCCGCATTTAGGGAAATCTCACATGAGCTCCATCGCCTTGGTAAAAGGTTTCCCTGTTAAAATCTAAATATTCTGTGGCTGTGATGTGCTGAGGCTAAATCTTAGGTGGGGGGTACCTCTGGGATTTGAACTTGACTTCACCAGTTTACTAGGCAAGAACTTGAACCAACTAAGTTATTCTTGCAAACAGCTGTGTAAACTCTGTCCTCACTGATCACCCTGCTGTCCAGAATAGTCTGGAGTGACATATCTATTGGTCAGTAGTGTCATTGACTGTAGAGTACATTGGCCCTGGAGTGTTTTTTTGAGTCTTTTAGAGAGGCAGCATATGGATTGTTATGAACTATGAATCATCATAAATGGAGTACATAAACTATGTATCTCATTTTATGTGGTACAGGATTTAAAGCAGGTCATATAAAGTGATTTTTCTACGACTGGTAAATCCGAGCTTCCTCTTTTTTAGCAATCATATTAGGAAAAAGTGACTTAAAAGAACTGTTGATATATGCTATATTTCCAACCTCCATGCTCGTGATTGCAACCTAATGTAACTCCTGAGAAATTTTAGAATTAACAGTTTACAAAATCAAGGAGTTGTAATAATGACTACGTTAACCTACTGTGTTTAATCTGGGAGTTAAGACTTATTGGGAAAGAGTGCAGGAAGGAAGAAATGAGAATTGTGAAGGACATGGAGAAATTAATAATATCCTGCTTGGGCAGAGCTAGTGTCTCTATTGAACATATGGGACGGATACTCCACAAACAGCGCAAGCAGCCTACCTTCATAAGCAACCTCTCCTTGGAGGTGTCCCTTGAGCACACCAAGAATTATGGTGTCAGCTGTCCAGGTGTTCATAAATACGGCTAACAATCAGGGTAGTAGGAGTAGTTTTTTTATAGGCATGCCCAAACCTTTGTTGACAGAGACAGTTTGAGATGGGAAGGGATGTGAGGAAAATCCACACTCTCCACAAGGCGTGCTCCCAAAGGTGTGGTAGCCCTGCAACAGACCTTGAAGCAGCTTCTTGCACCTTCATGGAGCAACAGACTGAGCTGACGAGGCTGTCAGGTTCTGGAAGGTCTCTGAGCCTTGGCTGGTGGATGGCTCAGTCCCAAGTGCTCCCTGCTGGAGTAGACCACATTTAGCTGCTAATGCCTTGATGGTCCACCAGTTCTGGTGAGAATACCTACTTTAAAGGCATCATACGATTGCATTCTGGGACTTGATCTTGTGATGTATATCTTAAGTATCTTCCAGTATCTTGACCTGAAGGAGAAAGACAAAGTTCACTGTTTCTCCTAGAAACTGCTTTACATTAAGACTCTGTCTCGTGTTCCTCCAACAAAGGGCGGTGGGAATTTAATATCCCACTGTCCTCCACCTATTTGTACTGTCCATCCATTACCTGTGAACCTGGTATGAAGCAGAATGAATGTTTTGCCCAGATGCCTGTCATTCCAGTGCTCTCACACAAACCTGCTTTTAATGATGGTTTAAGTGAATACCTGGTACCTTGACCAGATGTGGCTGAGAAGTAGCACTCAGGTTTTAAGCCGTTTTGGCTACAAAGCAGTTACTTCTGACACAGGATGACACATAACTTGGGATGTTAAAAATTGAATACTGACAGGGCAAAATCTACCAGAAAAAAATCTGTTAAAGGCTTTTAAACTGCTCATGGCAGTTTTTATGGTGGTTGGAAAATGTCAGCTTTGAAAGCAGACAGTCTTAATTTTTATATTCTTTTAAGCAGTATAATATTAGATTTTGACATATAAAGAGAAGGCAGTGGGGTGGAAAAAAAAAAAAAAAAACATCTAAAGAGAAAATATCCAGAGCCTTAGTAATAGACAATATTTCAATGTGGGATCTAAAGTTTCATGTCACTCAGTCCTGTACTGATTGCTATCACCATCGGCTTGATCTATCTGATCTTCTGTCCAAGGGAAAGGAATGAGGTAGGTACTTGATGCCAGGTCCTGTAATCTGCCAGCTGATGTAAAGGCCTCCTTTTCATTTCTTCCTATCAGATCCTGAAGAAAGGATCTACCCTTATCTATTACACTCTTTGCACTGTCATCAGATGTTTCTTTGAGCCAAATTTTGTGGTAGTGAAATAGGCAGGCTCCATCTAGAGCCATCAGTGAGGGGCACATTGTGTGGTGAAGGGCAGAGTCTCACAAAACAGAATTATCGATGAAAATCAAATTGAAAATGTAATTCTTCAGCTGTTGGCTCACTTTGTAATAAGATCCCTATAATATTTCTCTTAACTGTGAAGGACATGTGCAAGTGATTTAATATGTATGAGCAAAAATATTTAGAATAATAGATCTGAATGTTAGAAATGAAGCAATGACACTTTGTTTCCCAGCAGCAATTGACGGATTTAATTAAGCCAGAAACTAGCCTGTTAGATGATGGGTCGTAAAATTTCTGGAAATATCAAATGCATGCTAATTGTGCTGGCTTTACATGTGGACACTGTCCTTATGGCAAATTTCCAAATTAGTCATGGACATGTGGGACAAGGCAAGCTGTCTTGAAAACCGGAGGAGGCAGGGGGCCTTTTCACTGAACCTGATGCACTGCGTGCTAGAATCACTCCACTGGAACATTTGCCATGGGCGGAGAAAATCTGCTCTCTTATTATGTGAAAAACCTCTTAGCAGAACACACAAACAAGACCGTCCCATTGTGCAAAGGGAAGTATACGTGCTTTTTGTGGGCTGATGCTCGAACCATTCCTTTGCCCTGGGATATCTGCCCTCAGTGTCCTCTGTGGGTTCACGCCTGGCATTCACACCTTAGCTTTGTTTCAACAGGTAAATGCGGATGTTTACATAAACATGTGCTTTTCCTGCACTGTAGCACAATAGTTCAGCTTACAGTATTGAAAGACCTCCTTGTGCGTGCTTCTTCAAGCACCCATTTTTCTCAGAGTAGTAAAATGCTGTTTACAAACCAAGTTCTGGTTCTTGGTTAAGAGTGCAGGGCATGGTGATTGAGTGGCGTTAGCGTTACTGACAAGAGAGGCACCATTTGTTGGCTTTACCTGTGGGAGAAGGCACATAACTTGCTCTCAGTGGGCACGAGCTGCCTCAGAGGAAGCCCAGTTCAGCTCCAGCTGTGAGTCGGGTGACCCAGTGACTGGGCAAGATACGACTCTGCCAGGCCTGTGAGGAGATCTAGGGGCATCAAAAAGACTTTTTTTTTTTTTCCCCCAGTGAGCCTCATGCAGAGGTATCCATGAATTCTTCACTGAAAGCTGGGGGAGTCAAGCCAGGATCTGAAGGAAGTCCAGGATAGCTGTGCAGGGAGTGATACCACCAAGGGAAAGTGAGGCATTTTGGCTGCAGGCTGGACATCTCAGAAAGCTCTGAAATACAACAAAACTTTCTGACAGAAACTCAGTGAAACTCCCCTTTATAGGGCTAAATTGTTTTGTCTCTCCTTATGAAGTAAAGAAAGAACTGGGAGAGAATCTGTCAGGGCTGAACAATTCAAGAGCCACTGCCTGTGAATTTTCTTCTGATGTTTTGCGTTAACATCGGTCTGAGGCAGAAGAATGAATTGGCGGCGGTAGCAGCAAGAGACCAGAAGAAAGCAGTTGGTTCAGCAAACACTGGTGAAGAATGATTATAGAGGGAAGTTAGTGGAGAGCTGAGGAGAAAAATTCTGTGGAAATGTGAGAAGTTACTGGTTACCGCCTTGGGAGGGAAGATAGTAGAGGAAGGAAGCGGGAAGGGAAGAGCAGAAGGGTGGAGGAGAACTTTTATTGAGTGAGGTATCTGGGATAAATGGGGCCCAAGAAGTGGAGGCTACAGCTAGCCAGATGCGAAGAAATGATGTGAAATGAGGTGTTGGTGTGCATGTGGTGTGGCACTGTTTGTGTGGGTAGGGGACCGAGACCAAAGCAGAAGGAATAGTGCTTACAGAGGCGCGATGGTCAGGAGCTCGGTCTGATGCAGCATCCTTTGTCCAGCACCTCATGATCTCACAGTACCTGCTCCTTCTTGGGAGAAGATACACATTGCTGAAGAAGTGTTGATTCCTGCAGGCTGATTCTAGACAGGGGTTTCCAGAGTTTGGCCACATTCCTGTTCAGGGAGCGTCCACCAATCTTACCCTGCTCCGTTTTTCACAGAAAGGAGACCTGCCACACCAGCTGCCCAGGGTGCTGCAGCCAGGGTCCTGAGAAGGGCAGCGTAGACACAACCACGGTGCTTGGAAAATCCTCTGTTGCCATCAGTGCTTCTCTTAGTCCAGCTAACAGCAGTCTGCTTAGCAGAGCTCAGGCTTCCAACCCTGCAAGTGATCGCTATAGATGTCAATGAGATGAGGCAATGTATCTTCTTAAGTTCACTCTTTGCTTAGCTCTTGGAGAATGCACCAGCCAACCCTGTGTTTTAAACCAAACAAAAACCCCCTACATTAACATCACAAGGTCAGACATAAGCTATGAAATGCCAGAATTAATTTTGCCTCTACAGTCCTACTATGTCTCCATTGTGCTTATGCATTATAATGCCATAACTTACATAATCGCGAGCTGTTTCTGGGAATGAAGTGGTTTTGCAGGGCTGGCTGCTGGCCCCAGCCTTGTCTGTTGTGGAAGGTGTATTGTGGACAAGGCAGGGGAATTCAGGATGGTGGTTTTGGAGTTGCACACAGTCTTCATTCCTGTGTTTTCTAACACTTGAGACTTAGGAGCTTGACTTTGCAAACTCACTGCTCTTTTCAACAGATTCTACACATAATATAAAACATGTTTCAACACAGTCTGAATTTTATTTATTACTTTTGTTGTTGGAAGAAGGGAAAAATCACATCCAAGTGAGGATTTTCTCCTGCGAAACTGAAAAAAAATCAGCAAAAAAGTCTTAAGATCTCAGGTTGGTTAAAATCTTTTTGTTTAAGATTTTAATTAGTTCAAAACTAACTTCTGAAAGAAGTTTAAAAGAAAACTGGATCTTTATTTGATAGAACTGCCCGTACTTCATCTGTTCTGTGATCCCATCAGCACCTGTCATGAGACGAACTAAAGTCTAAAGTGTCCTATAACTTGAGCACCACCTTGATTTAATGCATTTTAACCAGACCTATTGAAGTCATTATGGGACCAGAGCCTTTACTTGGCTGGAGCAGCCTGACCTCATGTGAGGGGATGTTATGAGAGTTTTCAGCCAGCAGAACAGACTCTACGAAAAGCTAAATACAATCTCAGCTGTCTTAGATCCTGCAGCTTTTTAGCCATGTAGGTCAAGTCACTCTTAATTATATTAAGGCTACTAATGATGAAATGGCACATACTCTCAGTTCATATGGCGATGAGGCCATAACTCTTATCTATAATGATGAAGATAATCTAGGTATTTTTTCCTTTAGGAGGTAGGTAGTATTAATGGATCATTCTGTAGTTAATACAACAATATGCTTTTGATAATTGCTCTAAGTTGCCAGCAACATATTAGTCAAATTTCTTTTGGATTCTTTTTCACTTTAGAATGCCCAAAAGCAGTCAACACAGATATTATCATGGAGCAGTCACAAAATATAAGCAGCCATATGAACATGGTGATGTGAAAGTAGAAAAATTAATTAGAAAAATATTACTTGGCTTCTACTGCCTTCAAAAGGATACTAATTTTTTTCATAATTATATTTAAATATAAAGTGTGAAACGAAATGTTTAAAATGTTTCAAGTATGAAAATTCAAAGCTTCCTACACCAAATAGGAAACTAGTTTTAGTTTTGTTGCTGGAATTTGAAGACCTGGGGTACAAATGGCTTTTAGACTGAAGTTCAACATTAAGCTAGTGGGAAGTAGCTGGAAGTTTTTTATTATTGTTTATTATCATTTCAAAGAGGAAAGCTTAGACTAAAACTGAAGAAAAAAAAAAAAAAAAAACATCAAGAACAACTGTGGCAAAAATTCCAGAGCCAAACTGTTTAGTCTTGGAATTGTTGTGATGATGCCTTATGGAAATAGTTCAGTTGCTTTCAAATTTATTTATTTTTTTTCTTTATCCAGAACCCTTTGTTTGGCCACTTCTTCCCAAATTGCTGTGGTTTTATTCATGGAATAGAAAAATGGTGCATCGTGAGGCATGTAATGCACCACAGAGGGAGGCCCATAATGAATAGAGATGTAATACAAACACTCCCAGAATGATTGTAGAAACACATCCAAATAGAAACATTTTGGCCCATAGCTTTCTTGTTCTTCCTCAGCCCTAATAATTTCTAAGTTCTTCTCACTGGGACAGGATACAAATCTAAGAAAAATTCATTGATATCTCCTGATGAAGAAGGAAAATGGCAATATAAGAAGTCACATCTACAACAAAGAATCTTTCCCAGTTCTGTGAAACCTGTAGTTGATGGTCTCTTTCTCTCCTACATGGGCTCATGCTGCTTAAATTAAGAGTCAAAAAACCCCAAAGTTATTCTTGTACTTAGAGAAAACACTTCATCTCCTTTGGATGATTGAAAAGATGGCAGAACTGATGTGCTTTCAGATTCTTTCCACTGTTTTGAAGGCTAGGGTATCTTAAAGAGTTACCGTAAACACTTTCAAAAAGGAATTATGTGATGCGGTTCGGGCAGCTTAACTCAGTCACAGCCAAGAGACATCGCTGGCCTTCCTGGCCCCGTGTCCTACAGAGGAAATCTTTCAGGTCGTTGACCGCCGTGGGACGCACAGCACACGACGTGACACGAGGAGCCGAGAGGTTGCCCGGGGAGTCTTTTGGAGCGGCTGCTCCCGTCCCTGCATTTCAGGCTAAGATAAAGCACGGCTGGGCTGCACGTGGAGCACGGGCACGGGCTGTTTGCAGCCTGGGTGTGCTCCCCCACAGCTGGGGACCAGCCCTCAGAAGAGTCAGAGGTGAGGGCTTGAGCGACGAAGGCAAGCTGCTGCGCCATAGGAAGTCCCAGCTTTTTTTCTCCAACATCCTATCCTTCAAGGTGAGTGCCTCGCGGGCGTTTGGGAGTGGGTTTGTCAAACCCGACAAGCAGGTTGCTTCTCGCCCACCCCCTGAACAGGTAACTCTCAAAAAGAAAATAGAGGATGTTAAAAGTAGACACTTGTGTCAAAGCCTGTCTGCCTCGGAGCAGTACAAAATTTGTTTAGTATCAGTGGTTAGAAATTAACCTTTGATTACAGAAAACTATAGTTTTAGCCTAATCTACGTTTTCTTTTTAAAAATCCAGGATGGTCATTTGATGAGTCTGACCCCAGAAAGCAAAGATTTCTTAAGCCTTCACTAATTTTTGAGAATTGGAGGGTGTGTGTAGCCATCTTGAATCAGGACCAAAATGTTTTCACAGGGAGAAGCACTAATGACCAGTATCTGATGGGATTAGAGCCTAATTAATGTTGCCCGATTACTTGTCAGTCATCTGTGCTGCTGGTACCCACTTCAGCTTCAGGTAATTACCCAACCTCCTCAAGAAAATGCATGTTTTTCTTTGCAAGTCAACGTCCTGCCCCCAAAACTTCAGGTTTTAGAAATGTTCTCTGTAGTTCTGTCAGTGTTGATGCTTTTGCCTCTGCAGTTTCGTACACCATTTGCGTATGTTGACAAAGATGTAATTTGCTTAGAATTATCTCTACGTGCATTCGTTGTCCTGCGTGTGTCGTGATATATTTAGGAAGACAGGCTTTTTCATGCATTACATCACAGCGTGGTGCAGGAAAAAAACACTCAACTCATGGTTTAAATCAAATCAGGATTAAAGCGTTTTTGTCTTTTTAATAAGGACATGTAACGACGTGGCAATCGGTGAGCTGTGTGCTGAGGATCAGTATCAACAATACAACACGTAAACTATGATAGTGGCTACTTGCAAAATGTTAGTAAACAGATATAAACTTCTAAAGACCGTTCTCTGACTAATCCTAAGGAGTCCTAGTCTTAGACACGCATGGCTGTGGGCACGGCGCTCCCCAGGCTGTGTGGGTTAGGAGCACACCCCCCTCTTCTGGGGGTGTGGGTCCCCCTGTTCGCACACCCCTCCTGCAGGTACCCACGTAACCCACAGTTTAGGTGTAGTTACACGCACCTGTGCAGCTCCCTCCACCAACGTCTGTGCCACGAGTAGCCCTGCGCTCCCGGGGTGTGGGTCCCTGCTTGTCACACCTCGAACTGCCACCAGGCAGAGGGGCAGTGCCACCAGGCCAGGGCAAAGGCGAGATGCCAGCGGGGCGATTTTTGACGGTGTCGAGCCAGGTGGGACTGCTGCCTATCACAAACCTGCATCCTTCTTTTTTACTTCTTTTCAGTCTGATCCTTTTCAAGAAAATCTCTTGGGAAGCCCTGATTGCCACTTAATCTGCGCAACGGTTGTCTTGAGCAGACTTCATTGTTATTTTTGTTGTTTTAGTGTTAGCCTTTTGGGGACAAGCATCCTCTTAGGACTGGTACTTTCGGGTATTAACCTGTTCACACAGGCAGCTCACCCTTACACCCATTCGAGAGCAGCTCTTGTTACCCAGCCCCTTTTGCAGGGCAGGGACGCTGTGAGCTCCCCCACGCTAGTGAAAGCCGTGATTCCCAATTCTGTTGTTAGGGCAGGCTGCCCTCGGGAAGGGCCATGTTACCCCATCAGTGCTGTCCCTTACGCCACCGAGCATGCTTCACCATTTCGGGGACGTAACGTTCTGTTAGAGGACATTGGTAATGGTAGGTGAGTCCCTGTTGTAGTTTGTAATATCGGCCTTAATGTTTGAGCTGAATGGATGTATATTGCTTCTGATTTCCCAACAAACCCCAGGGTCTTGAGAGTTAAAGAGTCTGTCTTTTACACTGAAAGAAAGAGAAGCTGTTTTTTTTTTTTAAAAAAATGAATTAAATAGAAGCATCTCATCTCAAAGCACCAGCCCTGTAGGATACTTGAAGAACTAATTTGGGGTTGTTTAAACAGTTTTTTTTTTGTTTTGTTTTGTTTTTTGTTTTGTTTTGTTTTGTTTTTTTTTGTTTGTTTTTTTTTGTTTTTTTTTTTTTTTGTTTTTTTTTTTGTTTTGTTTTTGTTTTTTTTTTTTTTGTTTTTTTTTGTTTTTTTTATTCTACGTGGTGACAAAGGGCAGGAATGATTCACTGAAGCGGAGTGTTTGTGGGGGAGACTGTTTGCACAGGAGAAAACAGCTCGAACTCCGGCGGAGCCGGGAACGACAGGCAAACAAACAGGCGGCCGGTGTCGCCTCCTCGTCCACGCCGTGACTTTCCGGCAACTTCTGAGACCTGCACGGGGTCGGAAGGTGCCCGATCTCTGAAGGACACGGGGGCAAAGAGCTTCCAGTCCGCCCCCCCCCCCATACCCCTTTACCTCCCCCCCAGCAGCGGGTCCCCTGCGAGCTGCGCTGCGCACCCCGCTCCGCCGCGGCTTTCGGGGCTCAGCCGGGCGGCCCCGGGGGGGGGGGACACACACACACACCACGACGACACCCCGCGACCCTCCCGTCGGGGCACGGGGGGGGGGCCGGACCCTTCACGGAGGAGGGCGGGCAGGCCGGGCGGCGGGGGCGGCCCACGGCCGGGCGCGACGCCGGGTGGGGGGTGTGGGGTGGGGAGGGGGGGGGGAGCCGTCGTGTCGGACTCTGTGTCTTTAAAGGCCGGGGCCGGCTCTCGGCTCGGTCCTTCATCCCTCCCTTCATCCCTCCTCCCGGCCCGGCGGTGCTGGGGCGCCGGGAGGAGGCGCCTGCTGCTAACAAAAGTCGTCGTCGGTTCAACCTTTCCTCCCTCCCCGGGCAACAAGTGGCAGGAGGAGGAGGAGGAGGAGGAGGAGGAGGAGGAGGAGGAGGAGGAGGAGGAGGAGGAGGAGGAGGAGGAGGAGGAGCGGCGCTGAAATACCGGAGGAGCCCCCCGCGCCGGCCGCGGAGCCTGCGCCCGGGGGGTCGTCCCGCCCGTCCTGCTTGTGGATTATAACTGCAGCCGCCTCCCCCTGCCCTGACACCCCCCCACCCCCCCCCCCCCGGAAAGCGGGGCGGGGAAGGCTCCCCGATACATCGCATTTTTTATTCTTTCCCTCTCTTTTATTTTTTTTTTAAGAGGGGGGGAAAGGGAGGGTGTCGTCCACCCGAGAAGAAGCGGAGGAAGTTGTTAAGGCTGTTTCGGACATGTCGCCGTGAAAACTCTTTGGGGCGGGGAGGGAGGAGTGGGGGGGGGGGGGGGGGGGGGGGGGCTGGGGAAGGGGGGGGGGGGGGTGGGAAAGAGGGTGTCTCCTTCCCAACCCTTCACCACACCCCCCGGTCCCCCCTCCGTCCCACCGCGGGGTCGAGATGCTGCGCGGCGGCGGCGTGAGGAGGCGGCGGCGAGCATGAAGCCGGCAGGATGGGCGCGAACAATGGCAAACAGTACGGCAGCGAGGGTGAGTCGGGGAGGGGAAAAGAGGGGTGCTGGGGTGGGGGGGGGGGGGGGGGGGGCCCGGGGAAGGGGGGGGGGGCCCGGGCGAGAGGCGCCGCGGCGGGGGACCCCCCGCTTCCCCAGCGGGAACCAGGACACGGCCCCTCGGCCTCCTGCTGCGCTACGAGACCCTTAAAATACTCTTAATTACGTTATTTTTTTTTTTTTTTCCTTCTTTTGCTTTTAATGGGCGGTAACTGCTGTTTCGATTCATGATGTAGGGGCAGCGGCGTGGCTGAAAACGTGGAGGTAGCTCAGGGATTACGGGAGAGTAACTTTGCTAAAAACTTTTGGAGCGCTCTTTGTAATCCTTTTTTACTTGTCTTCATATCCCAGGATCCTTATATTATGCAGTATGCTATATGACTGCTTCCTGTCTGAACAGAAAAAAAAAAAAAAAAATTAACCCCAGGAAAAGGGAGGGAGGGTTAATGTTCTCCAGCTGTTATCCATAGATTGTACTCCTGCAATTTCGCTTCAGTGAAACTTTAGTGGGTTTGGGTTTAGATATACAGGGCCTGATTCATTCTTGTGGAAACCTATTAGTCTCGCTGGAGTTGCATCGGGGATGAATTTCAGCTGCTTTGCTGCTGGTGTGAAGGACTACTGGAACAGTCAGCTGGTGTCAGGCAAACCAATGGCAAGTACAGAAAGTTTGCCTTCCTGCCAGCTAGTTTTAAGCTTTCTCTAACTTTTAGCTGTCTTGTATATGTGTTGCCTTCATAGTATTTAGGCAACTACATAGGATATGTGCCTTCCCCTCATAGCATTGGGCAACTATATAGGATCGCTATATTCCCCACTCCTTTTTTTTTTTTTTTTTCTTTTTTTTTTTTTTTTTCCCCCCTGTCGTTGTTGTTGAGGGTTTGAGGGTGGAGGGAGGCAGATGGTCCTGTGGTCTGCTCGGTTCTCTGGGAGTCCAGAAGGCAACTGCCAAAGAATACACCTCTCTCACGTCCAAAATATGCATGAAGATTGTCAAAAGGAAAGGGGAAAAACACCACTTCCCAAACAGATTTTGCAGTTCCTTTCACCTATGGCCAAATAAGCTCTGCTTTCGGAAGAGTTGAAGGAGTCGGAAGCTTTAAGCTAAAGATATTCTCATTGTTGTGGGGCTTCCCTCACTTGATACCATCACCAGAATAACTTCTGCATAAATGGGGTGAACCTGGAAGTTGTGATCAAAGACTCTTTGTGTTCCTCCTGAAAGGGGAAATCCTAGTTTGTTCCCAGAGCTGAAAGGGTCAGTATATAGAGGTCTGGTCATTTACAGAAGGTCATGTTGCCCAGAGGTATTTACCTCAATGATAAGAAGGCACGGCTGCATCCCTGAGCTTCCTTGTCAGTTCAGAGGAAAGTTTCCTTCAATTAATGTACAATTTTGGGGGAGGCATGTGATGGACACAGAGTTTTCTGCAGCCCTCGATGAAGTGGAGGAGAGGTTTACTGTTCCAGCACTACCTGATAGGAACTGTGAGGAAGAGGAGGTTTGGTGCAACTAGGATATTCTTAATTCACCTCTTTCTTCCATGCAGAGTGGAGGATGGATGCTGGGAATGCAGACTACATGTGGCAAATCAATCTTTACAGCACAGATCATTACCTGGGTTGAGAAATAGGTAGAAACTGGTTTAAAAATAAAAGGAAATAAAAATAAATTTAAAAAAATCCCCACATGCCACAGCCAAAACTTTGACCTTTCAGTTTAGGTAACTTGTCCCATGCATCATTAGTGTGCTCATAGATCTGGGGTTTCTGGCAGCTTCTGTATCTCATCAATTACTGTGAAACTTTGAGAAGCTCTTGCTCATTGCTTTCTTTTTGGGTGATGAAGAGGAGAAAGATTTTAAATCTGATAAAGGGAATAAAGGGAGGTCTTTTTTTTTTTTTTTTTTTTTTTTTCATAAACTACAGGGGCTTTTGTTGCCTTTGACAATTGAACTGCTTAATTGCCATTAAAAGTTGCTTTTAAATAGGATGTGTTTATGATCCTGGGTGGAGGTGTAGCACTTGGAGGAAGCACCCAATTGCTGTGTGCTTTGAGAGCAACCTGAATATCAGGGTAGAAGTTCATAGAGTGGCACCTGTGGTTAGGTATGTGGCATTGTAGGCTGATGTCGTACTACGTACAGTATGCCATTTTAGAGATGGAGAAGAGTACCTTTGCTTGCTGAATTTATTGAATGTTGTTTCCTCACTTGCTGTTTGCTAATGTCTTAGGTGAAATTTCAGAAAGACAACACAAATTATTTTTTAAAATGGCTGCTGTTTTTCACACAGTCTTCCCATCGCCTATGAAACTGCAAGACCTCAGGAATTTGGCCAGATTAGTTCTCATATAAAAGCTGAAGAGATATATTAGGGCAAGGATAAGTCCTGCTCAAGATACCACTTATAAAACACCAGATAACCTTTATTACTAGGAAATGACATGTTGCATGGATTGTTATATTGTTACGCTTATCAGTACTAGACATTTTTTGAAATTCACATATATGCTGTGTATGTAATAACCTCAGGCAGCTGTCCTAAGCATTTGTGACTAATCACATAAACTACATTCTACAGCCTTATTTATTTATTTATTGTTTGTCCAAGGCCTTATTGAATAGAACTTTATTGGAAGGTATAATTGTCATGTTTAAGATGGACAGGAGACCTGGATGTTTGAGTATAAATTAGTTTGTTTACAGAGTCCGGTGAATAATTCCTGACACTTTTAATATCGGTTTTCCATAGGTTTAATTTTCTAAGACAGGCTCTAGCTTGCTCTGAATAAAGCTTATATGTGAATAGAATTGCTTCTCTGAAAAATCGTGTCATGCAGATGGGATACAAGCACAATGCTCATGTAAAAAAAAATTATAACATACCAAATTTTGTCTATAGGGGTTTACCTACTTTTAAAAGTAAATTATTAAATACAAGTTTATCTTCCTAGTTTTCATTAGGCCTTTTAAAATGTTACTATCAGGGAGATGATTTCTGAAAGCTTATTTACCTAGAAAAATATAGAGCTTGAGATTTCAGACTTATCATAGTGTGCAATAGGTCCTGACTTAATTGTTAAAGCTTGAAGTTACTCTTTTTGGACGTGTTCCAGTAGTCATGTTTGAATAGCATGACTGAAGCTAATAGACTACTGGAGCAAGAAATCCATTTGACTGTGGAGCAGTTCTTGTAAGTCTGGCACCTATGCAGTGGAAATGTGTCCTCGGTTACCTTAGCAAGAGTGCTTATTGTCCTTCACTTTCTTGCCTCAGGGACAAATCATTCACCTTTCTGTCATTGATCTGGTTCTTTGCCTCTTTTTTTTAAATAAGAGGAGGCATGTGTGCCTCATGTCTAATAACAGAAGGAACAACCTGTTGTAGAAGCTATTAAAAATTAGGTTTTTTTTTTTGTTCAAGGACCTTTGTTAAAATGTATTGCAGAAGACAATTGCAGCTGGCAAAATAAGATACAATTCACAGTCGCAGATGAGAAGGATCAACTGAGGTATATCACTCTTTAACCGTTGCTGAGTTGATTAGACGCCTGGGCAGTTGCTGTTCATACTTTGCACACAGTTTCTGTAACAGTTCTGTGCAGAATAACCTCATGTGAGCTGGGCACAAGGCTGGGCAGGTTCTGGCTATAGAACCTGCTGACAGAGGGGGGAGCAGCTGACATCTCCCTGCTTTCACTGTGAAAAGGTGACAATGCTGTCCCTGTTACTACCTGTGACAATTTTGCATCCACACGAGGAGGACTTTGGAACCGCAGGCTTCTGTTTTATAAGGAAATTGGCTTTGTGACATGAGCTGGAAGAGCAATCTATGTTCTTATGTATGAAAGGAAGCTGTGGCGTTGAGGTGGAATGGCTGCTTGGCAAAATAACCATAGCTTTTCAACACCTGTCTTCTTCCCAAGTGACTTCTTTACTGAATTGTGAGACCTGAGAACCAGGCAAATTTGAGAGCAGCTAAATAACGGTACAACATTTTGACAATATCAGTGTTCAGACCTTACGAAGAGACGTCTTTTTAATGAGTCAGCTGTCCAGATTGCCACAGTTCTTGATTAAAACTTCCTTGGGGTATCTCCTGCATCTTCTCCTTCTAGAAGCTGGTCTAGAGAGGGTCGGTGACAGCGTGCAGCAGCTCTGGCTGGTCAACTAAAATGGATCATGAAAGACTTGATAACACACAGGAGCCTGGTGCTGTGGAGAACCAAGAATGTCAAGGGAGAAACAGATGAAATGGCAGCTTAGGCAAGGAAATCAGTTTCCATCCTGAATCAGAACCTTGATAACTTTTTTTTTTTTTTTTCCTGAACATGAATATTCAATTTGAGAAGACTTAAATGGAAACTAATTGGGAGTAACTTTAACTCAGCTCTGGTTTTGAAAATGTTCCTTCTCCAAACTTTTATTTGTGGCATTTTCTGTTCACAAACCACTTGGAGGGAGAATTCCTATGTAGATCTCGGTGCCCTGCTAGTGTCAGTGCCTGTGCAGAAGCTGCCTGTGTCACGGGATACAGTTGCCACAAAGCACAGTCAACATGGTTCATGAAAGCAGCTCTAACTATCATGATGGTGTATGGCAGCTGAAGCTTTTTAGGGATTGCCAGCATGTAGCATTGTGGTGAAATAGGTCAGTCTGTGTTCATTCTGGAGCAGGTTGCTCTCTTAAATCCCTCCCTTGCGGGGGAAATGGTTAAGGCCTGTTCTACAGACCTAAGTTTTCATACTTGGGTGCTCTTTCTTGAAGATGCTGTTGGACACAGTAGCACCTGGTGAATGCTACCTTTGATTTAAAACTAGAACTTTGTCAGTCCAGTGATGGCAAATGTTCTGATGCATCAGCCATTATGTATGGGAATCTATTGATTCCAAAATTTCTGTTAGTCTAGGACCTACAGATTTTTGCATCTGTCAGGATCTGTTTCCCCACAAAGTGTTGGTGGATTAACCTCCCAAGCAGCACTTTATGTCAGGTGTGAAAATTGGTGTAATGTGGTGATCTTGCACTACAGAAAAGGTATTGGTGATTGGTAAGCTATTTTGTTTGAAGAGTTGACTCAGAATAGTTTATCAACAGTTTATATTTCTTAGAATCTGTGAAGCCTTGCAGGACATTTTAATGAGTGTAAGGGAATGGGAAAGACAGTAAATTAGCTTTTACTGAATTACTTAATTACAAAATTATGAACCCCCCCCCCTTCCTTCCCACAAGTGCACTACTTCCCTGTGTACTACTTCAAATGCCAGAGCAGTTTTTTATTCTGAAACCCCATGAGATTCCCAGAATCTAGTGAAGAGTCTCACCAAGGTAGGTGCTAAATGGCTCACAGGCTGTGCAGTTTATTCTCACTTTGTTCTGATGTCTGAGTTGCATCTACATGTTACTATCTGAAGTGTTAAATGTGAAGCTTAGCATATAGTTTTTACCACCGTCTTGCTTACTTTTCTGATCCTTTCCCAGGTGATCTATTGAGATAATCAGATAATCTTAATGTTCTTGGAGAAGTCTTTCTTCACACCCCCTTTTCCCCCCTCAGTTTGGCTAGATGTCATTGAGAAGGACCTTGACAGGCTTGAGAGGTGGGCCAATGTAAGCCTCAAAATTCAAAAAGGCCAAGTACAAGGTCCTACACATGGGTCAAGGCAATCCCAAGCACAAATACAGGCTGGGTGATGACTGGATTAAGAGCAGCCTTGCAGAGAAGGACTTGGAGGTACTAGTGGATAGAAAGCTGACTATGAGCCAGCAATGTGCACTCGCAGCCCAGAAAGCCAGCCGTGTCCTGGGCTGCATCAAGAGAAGTGTGGCCAGCAGGTCGAGGGAGGGGATTCTCCCCCTCTGCTCCACTCTTGTGAGACCCCACCCGCAGTGCTGGGTCCAGCTCGGGGGCCCCCAACATAAGAAGGACGTGGACTTAGTTGAGCAGGTCCAGAGGAGGCCACGAAGATGATCAGGGGGCTGGAGCAGCTCCCCTGGGGGGCCGGGCTGAGAGAGTTGGGGTTGTTCAGCCCAGAGAAGAGAAGGCTCCAGGGAGTCCTTCCAGTACTCCCCACCTTTTCTGTAGGCCCCCTTTATCAGGGAGTGTAGTGATAGGACAAGGGGTAACAGTTTTAAACGGAAAGTGGGGAGATTTTGGTTAGATAGGAGGAGGAAATTATTTGCTATGTGGGTGGTGAGGTGCTGGCCCAGGGTGCCCAGAGCAGCTGTGGGTGCCCCCTCCCTGGAAGGGTTCAAGGCCAGGTTGGACGGGGCTGGGAGCCCCCTGGGCTGGGGGAAGGGGGCCCTGCCCGGGGCAGGGGGGTTAGAACTAGATGATCTTTAAGGTCCCTTCCAACCCAAACCATTCTGTGATTCTATCACACATCACCCCAGTGTGTAATTGTGGCAACTGAACCTTAGCACTCTCCATAGGGCTACTGTAAATATTATGGTGCTGCTCAATGGCAATTTTTGTGTCGTGCTTACTTACGCAATTGTGTTGTGCTTTGTAGTGTTTGGCCAGGGTTGATTCTTACCTGTAGCTGGGTTTTAGTCTGCTGCTTTTAGAGAGTCAAGAGATTTGCTTCTTAACAGGAAGACTTTAACTGGAAAGAAAGCAAAGTTCAAAATGCCCATCCTTTAAGCAATGTCAATTTTGAAAGTGAAGTTGCCCTCTGACAGTGGCCAGCTGCTGCTAACCAAAAGAACCTTCATAAATGCTGCTTATTATATTCTCTTTTTTATATGTAGCTTTCAGATGAGCGATGCAAAAGGATCGTGTGTGTATGTTTACTCAGTTTGTCTCCAAAAAGTAAATTTTCTCTAAGCTCAGTGCTTATGTTGCTGCTTGTTGTCCAGATCACAGGGCAGGGACAGGAGGAGGGTTGGACACAGCATTTAACTGAGCTGCTGTGCTGCTTTCAGTCGCCCATAATACAGTATTTTCTTTCTTAAAAACAAACAAACAAACAAAAAAAAACACACAAAAAACCCCCAAAATAACCCCCCCAAAACAAACAAACAAACAAACAAAAACCACAAAACAGAAATCACAAAAGCCACAACAAAACAACAAAACTACACCCACAAAGAACAACTACCTGTGTGTGTACATGCAGGCATGTGTGTTTATATACACATATACAAAGGAACATATTTGGGGGTATTTAGGCTTAAAAAGTTGCTAATGTTATCTGTAGCTTTCTAGAAAGTAACTTAGTGGCTCACATCCATGTTACGAAATAAGATGTTACTCATTTCCTAAAACGCTTCAGGGGGAAGGTAGGGTCTTTTTAATTTTATTATTAATTTGTTAACAAATGCTAGCTAATTAACCGTACTCTAGGGAATTATCTTTGTGTTGGATGGTTGCTTCAGTCCAGTGCAAAACTAACTGGATGCTCTTTCTTTTCTATATTTTATTAGGGGGGAGGAAAAAAAAAAAAAAAAAATCATTAACTGGGTGCCAGTTGGGGGCCTGAATAAACTTTAGTGCTGGTGATACGTGATGTGGAAAGTTTCTAGCACACCCTCTCAGTTAAGGTAGTAGGAGTCTAGGACTTGCACGTCCCAGTCCTTATTCTATCCGTTCCCTACAGGCAGGGAAGGAAATGAGATTGCTTTGGTAACTTTCCTAAACTGAAACTGTATTTTTGTTCTCTTGAAAGAAAAGCCTTCTACCAAGCTAGACTCATAAAATCCAAGATGAAGTTGATACTGTATCATTACTTCTGGAAAAACATCAACATGCATTCAGGGTTGGCTACATGTTTTAAGTCTAAATTGCTACTTGAAAAATCTCCTTAGAGAACTTAGTTTTCTGGCATTTTCAGTCCTTTGGCTATTTCTGGTTTCCTCACTTCTGCGAACAGTTCCTAACTAGGTATTGGTTTGTGTCTCTGTGGGTCTTGTTTCTGTTAGGAAAGTGATTGGCAGAAGGCAGTGGATGGCATTTGAAAGCTGAAATGCACAAATTATTTATTTCTGCTCTTTATTTTGTAGTCAGCTATGTCTGTATCCTTTAACACAGGACGTGTGCTTTGCTAGATTAGGACAACTATTTCATTAAGGAGTAAAAAAATTCAAAAACTGAAAAATGGGTGGTGGCCTGTCTGTAGAATCTGTTCCTTGTTCATAAGGAAAAGAACTATGCAGCATTTTCCGGGAATACAGATGTACAACTTGTGATTGGATAGACGTGCTGTGAGACTTTGTTATTCAAGTAGCATTTCGGTTGAATACCAGCAGTGTTGTAGTTGACTGCAGGGAAAAGTTATTAGTTATGTCTGATTATACCCCCCACTTTAGTTTCAAGTCTACCTGAGCGCCTTTTAGCATAGACATCATGTTAAGGATGGTTTTATGTGAGACATCCTTATAGGAGCTGAAGCACAGAGGAGGTGCTATCATCTTTAACGACCTATAGTATAACATCAAGAAGCCCCTGTTATCCTAGACCGCACTCTTACACGCTTGCCACTGTGGTGTCTGTATTGGTAGGTGTCTCTCCATACACTCAGCAGGGACCATGGACAATCTCCTCAAGAAACCAGTAAGGTCTACACATTGACCAAAGTAAGGATCTTTAATCCAAGAAGCTCTAAAGCAGAAACAAACAGGGCTGAATTGTGCTGATCAGAGAACTGCTCTCATATATCTTCTGTATGGAGGTGTGAAAAAGTGCTGTTGTGATTGTGTTATGTAGACTGAACTGTAGGAAAACCTGGAATATCCCAGAGAGGTGGTAGATGTCCCATTCCTGGAAATAGTCAAGGTCAGGTTGGACAGGGCTCTGAGCAGCCAGATCTAGTTGAAGATGTCCCTGCTCCTTGCAGAGGGGCTAGACTAGATGACCTTTAAAGGCCCCTTCCAACCCAAATTATTCTAGGATAATATGCAGAAACAGTTTCAAGTACTGCCTTAAAGGAAAGGCTTGAGCTGTCTGTGTTTTGAACACATATTTAAGGAAAAGGCTCCGACTCTGTACCAGTATCAAAACTCAACAAAAGTAATTTCTTGGCAAAGTAGATCTCTTCACCCTATACACTTTTGTGACCTCCACCTTAAACAAGTAAATGGAGAAAAAAATTCTGGGCTTTTTTTCCCCCCCCCCCCCCCCCCCCCCCCAGCCTTTCTTTTTTCCTATATGCATTTCCCCCATCCCACCAAGTTGAGATCCTTGTTATAAGGCTACCTGTTCATGCAAATTGATGTTTAACACATATCCGTATTTACTTGCATTCAGTAATTACCATAGGGATCTTCATGACATTGGGAATCTTTTTCCTTCCTATGTTCAACAGCACTGTTTTCTGAAAATGCAACCACAGGCTTCATTTGTATGCATGGGCTTTTAAACAGAGGGATCTATAACAGCATGTCAGCTTTTGCTCTGATTTTGGTGCATCTTTGCTCAGGGGGAAGGGTTTCTTTTCGACCACATCTGTTTTCAGAGTTGATGTATGAAAATGCATCACAGATACAGCAACTTGCATTCAGAAACAGGTGGCATAGTGAGTCTCTTGAGCTGAGGAGTCGTATAGTTAGACTTATGTTGCCGTCATATCCTTGCTTTAGTAGTGTGCATGGTAGTACAGTACTTAACCTGGAGCTCTGTATTCCCAGCAGGCTGTGGTAGTAAACCCTTCTTAAGATGCTTCTTGGAGTAAAGAGAGAAACAACAAACTTGCTTTCATGCCCGTGTTTTGAATTGGGAAATTCCTGTCTACAATACATAAATTTGTCATATCAACATCTTAAATCATGTGACCGTGTTATTTTTCAGGGCTTTGTGTACAAATGTGTACAATAGCTGCAGGAATGCTATATTGAAGTCTCAAATAGCATATTAACTTGAAGGAAGGTGTACTAATAATCTTTTCAGTGAATCTATTTTAAAAATTATCTCCCTCAATTTCATTCTTTGTTCCTGTAAAAACACTAATTAAATTTGCAGATGATATTGTAAAAAGAGCAGTTATGACAACGTATGTCTTTGTTGTTTGTTTGTTTTAAGAAATAAAAGAAAAAGGAGAAGCCAGAAACACTGGTATAATGTCAATGGCAGTTAGCTAAGAAGAACTCCTTTTGATCAAGAATCGCACAGGCTTTTTTGACAGTACGGAGATTTTGGATCACGTCTAGTTGTCACATTACAAATGTAATCTTGTCAGTTCGTGGGGAGCCCAGACTTTCACTGCTTGTATGACTGCATGCATTGTATAGAATCAGGCCATCTATTTAAGGCTCTGATATTGCTTTGTTGACAGATTGCACACAATCCTCTTTCCGTGTAACTGACTGCATGGGATAGAGGAACTTGGAGTGTTTTTTTGGTTGTGGTGTTTTTTTTTTTTGTTTGTTTGGTTTTGTGTTTTTTTTTTTTTTTTTTCCTTGTGTAATAATTACTTAGGTAACTAATATTTCATTTGAATTCCACCCTTGAGAGATAGTTAAACTATTGTGGGAACTGATAAACAGAAAGTGCATGTATTTGAGTTTCGTATGGTGCTCATGGCTCTTAACATAAAATATGTTGCTGCTTGTTCACTGACACAATAATGTTAGTACTTGATCTAGCTCACCACTGGAGTGCAAGACAAAAGACAAGAACTGGTCACCAAACAGAAGTACTGAACATATCATCTTTTCTGTTGTACCTAGCGAAACATATTTCTGTTCTCCATATTGCATTTGCCTTTTCTCTAACAGTTTGTAAGGAAGTGCCTTGTGGCATCAACATAATTTTTTTAAACTAAGATAATGGAAACAATAAGCTATTGATGAAATATGTGGTGAAAATTGTTGATACAATACTACTACAACTCATGCTTTTAGAATTTTTGGAACCTTAAAATTTACCGAAGGAGGTATAAATAAAAACCTCAGAGCAGAAGAATTTCAATTCCAGTTAGCCATGCTAACATTAAGTTGAAACTAACAATATGCTCTTGTGTGTCAAAAAGATCTAGTAGCTGACCTTCCTCCTTGAGTTCATGTTTGATTGTACTTTTGTAGCCAACAAGTTTGAAGGCCCTCATCTGTTTTTAGCAGGGTTTGAGAACATAGGTGCTCCTACTGCAGAGCCTCTTGCTGAGGAATTGTTTTCTTTTTCTGCAATACTAGACTGCCAGTGGAGATCAGTACAGGCAGTAAAATTACATTAGGATATTTTCAATCCACTCCGGGCCTTATCTCCATTTCTACTTTAGAGCCTGAAGTATACAAACTCATAGATTGGAAGTGACATCTCTGGAGATGTCTAGTCCAACTCATGGCTCAAAACAGAGGCAACTAGAGCAAGTTGCCCAGAACCATGTGCAGTCAGATTTTTGAGCACCTCCAACATTACAACATCCCTGGGCAGTCTGTTTCAGTGCTCAGTCTCCTGTAGATTTAAAGAAAAAAAAAAAAAAAAAGATGGATGCTTTATTATGTTTAAAAGAAAATGTTTGTATTTCAGTTTGTGCCCGTTCCCTCTTGTCTGTTCACTGACTCACTGAAAAGAGTCTGGTTCTGTTTTCTTTTACTCCCTTCTCTCCTCCCCTCCAGTTATTTATACACACTGATAAGATTACCCCTTGAGCCTCTCTTCTCCAGGGTAGACTGTCCTGGATCTCTGAGTCACTCCTTGTATGTCAGATGCTCTAATCAATTTATCATCTTTATGGCCCTTTACTGGATTCTCTCCAGTATGTTCATGTCTCTTGTACTGAGAAGCCCAGACCCGGACCCAGCATTCCAGGTGTAGCTTCACCAATGCTGAGTATTGAGAAGGGAAGAATCAACTCTTTCAATCTGCTAGCAATGCTTCCTGCCAGTGATGCAGGCTGGGTTACAGCTGGTCTTTTTTGTTGAGAGGGCATAATGCTGGCTCATGTTCAACTTGATGTCCACCGGAATCCCGAGATCCTTTTGTGCCAAGTTGCCTTTCAGCTGGTTAAACCTCCCCAGGTGCAGGACTCTGCGATGCTTTTTGCTGAACTGTCTTTCTGAGGCACTTGCTAGCCTGTTTGTCACCCCGCTGAGGTCCATCTGAACAGTAGCAACCCCTTGGTGTTTCAGCTGCTCCTCCTAGTTTTGTATCATCTGTGAACTTGTCAAGGGGACATTCGGTCCCATCATTTAGACCACCACTAGTGATGGGGCTCCAGATGCACTTCATGCTGCTGGTCACAACAGTTTATGCCCAGTAGGTTAGTCTTCGGTTTGTCTCATTGCCCATTTAGCTAGTCTGTACTTTGTCAGTTTGTCTATGAAGGTGTTATGGGAAACAGAGTTGGAAAGTCTTACTGAAGTCAGGATAAACCACATCCACTGTACCATCTCATCCACTGAACCAGTCGTTTCATTGTTGATATCTGTCACGTTGGTCAGGCATGACTTCCACTTACAAATTTACACTAATGTCTTCTGATCACCTTCTTGGCTTGGAAATGTTTTCCAGGAAGCTCTGTCACTTTTCCTGGATTGACACGAGGCTGAACAGCCTGTGGCTCCCTAGATTGTCCTCCCTAACCTTCTTGAAGACAGGGGTGATTTTTGCTTTCATCCATTCCTCAAGAACCTCTCCTGATTGCCATGATCTTTCGAAGATAATTGAGAGTGACCTTGCCATGGCATTGCCAGATCACTCAGCCCTCAGAAGTGCGTTCCATCAGGTCTCATGGAATTGTGTCTGTCCAGTTTATTTAAATGTTCCCTAACTTGATCCTCCCATACTTCTACTAGTTACTGATGTTTACAAAAGGTACTACCAGGCTTTCAGAAGCAATAGAGTTCAACTGTAGCAAGTTCTGGCGAGTGTTAAGACTGTCTTACAGTAGTTGAGTATCTCTAGACAGTGCTCTGTAAACTTGTGTCTACAGTTGGTTTGGAGTTCTTCAGCTATAATTTACGTTTACTTTGTATTATTAAGGTTTAAAAAAAGTCTTAATTTCAACAGTATAAAGAAACTCGCTCAATGACTATGCCTACTTTTGGCAGAGAACAGATAAAATAGAACAACTCTCCTAAGAGTTGTGGTGGTAGAATCAGGCTCTGGATTTTTTGTTGCTTTTTGTTGCTCTTTCTGGCAGCATAAATGGTATGTGTGTGGTTTTTTTTTTTGTTGTTTTTTTTTTTTTTTTTTTTTTTTTTATGAAAAGCTTCTTCAACAGGGTTTCACTTATTTCAGAAGGAACACCTAGCCTGGGATCATATATTTTTTTTTTTTTTCTCTCTTAGAGAATGAATATTGTTTCTTTAATTAATTGTTATATTTATATTAATCATGGTAGAAAATAATTTCTGAGGTTTTCCAGTTGATGTAGCCATGATGGATAAAAATGTTTGACAGTAATTCATATCCTGCTGATGTAAAGATTAATTTCTTTCCACATATTTTAAAATTGGATGAAAAAGAATTTAAATCCTTCATTTAAGTTATGGTGCAGGGGGTAGGTTAATATTCAAGTTTAGAAGAAATAGCTTATTTTTTCGTAAGTGAAATAATGAAATATGATGGTCTTAATTTTTCTTTTGAAAACAAAAAGCAATAATTAACAAAGTGATTAATTTTAAATGCTCTAAAGTGCTAGTAGATCCTTCTCAGTTTAGAATCTTCTCTTTAAAACCAAAGCTATGTACAACACAACATCTTTTGGGTATTGCTGCATGTTACACTACTTGGCAATGGAATTTCCTTTTTGGTTTTAGTACCTAAAAACTACCTTTAGGTTAATTTACCTGTTAACATTATCTATTCCTTGAACATTTTTTCTGTGCAGGAGAGGGAGTAACTTTCTAGCAAGATAGAGTGCTAAATGCCCTGTGACATAATCAGGTCTATGAAAGATATTGGGATCAGAACTATACCCACAGTGCCTGAATTAAAATTTTCAAACATAAAAGATTTTAAGGGTGACTTTTTTAAAACGAGTTTTCTTTTCATTTGTATGTACAGACTATACAGCATAGTCCGGCATGAAATTTTCTTTGGCCCTCATTAGATAGGAGCAGAATATTTTGCTTATGTCTTCATTTCTCTTGGGAAATTATTGCTCTTTATTCCCCTGTGGGTGTAACTTTTGTTGCACTGCATGGTTGTCTTTATGGAGAAACTTGAATGCTTCTTATGGGTATTTATTTCTCTTGCCAGGAACTGCTGAAACAAAGGTGAATGTGAGACTTCCTCTCCCTCAAACAATTACTAATTTTTCCAGCTTTGACTCTGGTTTCAATAAGCTGCATGCAAGAGAACTTTGATTATATCTGAGGAATTATCCAAGTGTGAATGGGTTTACAGTTTATCAAGAGGTAACACGGAATTGGGAGTAAGAGGGTTAGTTTCTGTTTCGTTGTCCAGGAATTTGATTGAAGGATTGTATTTTGATTTAGGGCTTTGATGATGATGTCATTTGCTTCCCACTGTGAATGTACGTAGTATGTAAAGCTGTATTTCTGACTCCGAGCTGAACTGGAATGACTGTCCAGCATCTTAGAAGTCCTACGTTTCTCTAGCTTTTCTAGTTTTGGGTCGGGCAAAGAGGTAGAATTGAACCACCTTATTGCTTACCTTTTTTGAGCACAGGAAGAAATCTTGGCAGCAGAAGTTGGACACAAGTGAATGTTACTGACCTGTTCCTTTCTGAGTTTCCTGCTTTCATTTTGCCAGGCCTCTTTTTCTATAGAAAATATATTCATGCCTCCTCTCAGTGTCCTTCACTGAGGTGTAGGGTTTCTTCATTAAGTCCCTACATGAGCAAAAACATTCCTAGAAAGTGAAGTTTGGCTTCCCCAGGATTAGAATCTAAACCAGAACAAGTCTAGCCAGACACAGGAGCCTTTCATGCAGCAGAGTTGGCTGTTAGTGGTGGTGTGGTTTGTCTATTTGTGCCTTTTAAGCACCAATTAATCCTACTTGTGTGTTGTGTCCTCAATTTTCTTCCTAACTGAGGTATCAGTACTTGGCTGAAAGGACTGTGGTGGATAGGACACAGAGCCTGGTCTTTTTATGAATTAAGTCATACTGATAACTGCCTTGTTTCTGATGTTAGCCATCCATGGTTTTGAGAAAATGTAGGACAAATTGTGAAGGATTCTGAAAATTTAGGAGGTATTTTTGGGCTAAGGCCAAGTCTCTAACTATGCACTTGAGAGAAAAAGAATCCTCACACAATCTTGTTTTAACCCTGTAGGTGCTGGCTTATGGGTAGCAAGTAGAGTGTGGACAAAATCCCTGTATGATCAGTAGAACACATTCTTCTATGTTTTTCTTTGATAGTTGAACAAATCCTGTATTTTCCAAGGCCTGAAAGTGGTGGTACTTGGCTGTTGGGTAGCCAGCGAAGAGAAACCCTCAAGTTTGCTGGCTTATACCCAAAAGGTACCATTTTGTACAAGATAAGTCCTCTATCTCATACAGTTAATTCTTCCAGTAGGCAGCATTCTCCAGAAATAGTGAGCACAGTCTGGTACAAAACCTCGCTGTAATGAATAGGATAGATTAAGTTCACCCGTTGGTTTGTTGTCATCTGGCCCTTGTAGTCCTAGATGGCTGATGAGGAAGACTGTTTTATGTGCCCAGGTAAGGAAGGACAGGGTGGGGAAAGAGGGTGGTGTGTCTGGAGTTACTCACTTTCACACAAATCCTTAACTAGTAGGCAGCATGAGTGCACTCAAAACAGGAGTGCTGTCTTTTATTTTCAGTTTTACGTGAAAAATCTGCTTTTGATCTCTGTGTTTGTAACCTCTAGCGGTGTTGGAGGATGAGCAATATGGGAGCTTAAGGGAAATTGCAGAATTCCCTGGATTTTAATTGATTTCTAATCTGCTTTTATTTAGTGTACTGTCCAGAATCTGGATGGTAACAGTGCAATGCTGCTCTGTGATACCTTTGCACTCAACTTTTTCCAACTGTTCTTTCAGTCCTCTGCAATTCCTTTAATCTCTCTAGAACGTTACCTTTCCACAGGAGAAAAAAAGTGTACGTAGCTTCTTTTACGTAGTTCTTGCAGGTACTATACTTTACCTAGCTGGGCTTTGATCTGTTTGAGGTTCTGTAGTATCCAATGAAAAAATCTTTTCCTTCTGAGCAGGAACTATTCCCATCCCTTTTCCATCCTTATGTATTTGGATGTGTGTTGCCAATACAGATTACTGCTACTTAAGTAGGGTTGCAGGAGAACTGGGGGCTGCTCTTTAGTTGGTAGCAGTGGATGTTAACACGAACAAAACTGTTCCACTGCTTCTCCCCCGCTTTACAAAAGGTAGGTGTTCTAAGTTGATTTGAAAAAGATTACTCTTTCCCAGCATTTATTGAAATGTGAGGATTTTTGTGTAAAACCTTTTATTTGCTGCAGACTTGACAAGAGGAGGTTTCAGGAAAAAATTTAATGTAATCTCAACTACAGATTCTAGAGTCTTTTGGGTTTTACAGCTGAAAGTACAAAGAGGTGGGGTTGCAGTGGAAAGGTGTGTGTATGTTGAAAATTAAGAGAAAAAACTTTCCTGGACTATAGAAGAGATGTTTAGCAGGTATGTAGCAGAAACTATTTTAAATTAATAAAATCATTCTTTGAATGAATACCTTAGAGATAGTAGGTCAATCTGTTTTAGTGAACTGTGATGTTCCTCATTTTAACGATGTCTGTGTTTGGATGACAGAAAATGGAAGATTAGGAAATTATGTGAAGTGTTCCCTGCTATTCTCTTCTACAGCAATAACAAAATTGAGTTTGCTTCAGTTTTGAGAAAAGGACCCTGTCTCATTGCATGGCTGAGCCTATTGCTTCTGGAACAAGAGCTACTGCTTTTTCAAAAAAGATATTTTTTAAATAAGGACTTTTTTTTTTTCCTAAATCACCCTTCACGATGGAGCCATGAAAAATAAAATAGATCTTCCCACCCTGTCTCTGCTCGTGCCACCCCCCACCTCCCCCACTCCCCTCCCTGCCCCCCCCCCCCCGAAAAAAACCCCAAACCAAACAACAAAAACCCACCACTACAAAAAAAAAAAAAAAAAATCCCCAAACCTGAATATGCTAATTCTTGAGTTTAGGTTCTGAAGTTGCCTGCCAGACAGCTGAATCCTGCGTTAGTGATACAAGGAATACAACATGAATAATATATTTTGAAATTCTGCAAAGCTGTATGATGAGCATAGAAATACCTGACCAAAAAAATTCTTTAGGGAACTGGCCTCAAAATTTTAAGTTCTGTAAGGTCAATGTATAAAATTGAGATGTTATATATTCACACTATGCAGTGTTGTTGATGTTCTGGCCTTTTAGTTTAACGGTGCAGTGTATTATAAAAAATTACAAAAAAAAGTGCTTTCACAACTTGTTTTAAGGCCCTATTTCTTCTTAGTGTATGTATGTGCTAAGTTAATGGAATTTCTAAAATTTTAAGCTCTAGAATTCCAGTAAGAATCCTTGAAGTAATTTTGGCCTTGAAGAGTTAAATCTGAGAATATGATTTTTCAGTGTTCTGTGATCAGCATTGACTTTTGTGATCTAAAATGAATGGCTTATTTCTGAAATACTTAATTTGAGTAATGGAACTATATTGTCAATACTTTGCATTTTAATTAAAATGCAGTATTCTGATAGGGGCAGTCAAATGTACAGAGTTGTACATTAAGAAAAAAAGCAAACAACCGAGCACAAGTGATGCAAGAGTGAAATGTGTTAAGGAGACTGGAAACCAGACTTGCTGTACATTCTTTGAGACTCTCGCCCACATCAGTTACACAGGAAAGTTATTAAATCCTGGCTATCTTCTGAAATGCATCAGCTGAGTCCTGATAATTCTAGTTTCCAGCAGACCAGAAACCAACCAATTGCATTTTTCATAAACAGCGTGCTATCATGTTTTTATAGCTTCAGCAGAGAAGGAAAGGAAAGATATGCCCTCTGACTTTTTATGTAAGATTGAGAAACAAAGAAACCGTAGAAAAATCTGTACTCTTCAACAGATGCATGCATCTTCAATTCTGTGTTTTATGTAGATATGTCAATGTTTGTTGTGTTTTTTTTTTTTTTTTGTTTTTTTTTTGGTTTTTTTTTTTTTTTTTTTTCATAAATGTATACCCACACAACACCTTCCCTGGTATTAAAAGCTTTAGTAGTATCTTCATTAAAAGCAGAATCTGATCTGTATTTGAATTTATTCAATATATACAAACAATGCTAATGCTTTCTGTTAATATGTATTAATCTAGTGCATTGGATGAACCCACTGAAATGTGGCAGCCCTAGTCTTTTTTTTTTGTAGGGCTATACCTTTTGGAAAGTTGGGGAATTAAAAATAATTTATTGATGTGATATGCTAATAGTTTGCTGCTCTTTTGGTAGCGATGAGATAAGACACCAGATGCAATAAGCTGGATATTCTCCTGGACTCTTTAGTGTTCTGTGATGGGGCAGTAGGGACACTGCATCTGAGCAGTGGCAAACTCCTAAAAAGTGGAGCTCTGCAATCATAACTTTTGTGAATTTAGACAAATTTGTTGTTGTCTTCCATTTACTAAAGGACTGACTTTTATCTTTCTCTTTCCCAGTGAGTAAAAAGGAGTAGTTTAATATTAAATCTTAACTGTTTGGTCAGTCCAAGACACATCAGGGATCTGGCACACCATGCAGTCTTTCAGTGCTTTCTAAGTAGGGAACAGTATCGCTGGTTTAATTTTTCTTGACAATTGACTTTACAGTAGACGTAAGAAAATTCCTCTGAAGAGATCTTATCAGTTGTGCGTAGTAAATAGAGAACTCTTTTTGTCTTATGTTTTGTACTTGTTTTGCCACTTACATGAAGATTTATTCTAAAGTGTAGTGGATTTATGATTTGATGACTTTGTACGGATAGGTAACACCATTTAGATAAGTGACACAAAGGCTTTCAAAATTATTTTTAAATGAAGCTTGCCGCTTCAATTACTTTCTGTGACACCTTGCAGGGTGAACTGCTACAAAGCTCTGCAACAATATTGGAATACTTAAGATTAGGTAAGAAAGATTTTCTCATTTTTCCAGGTAGGTCTCTGAATGTTTGAATGAAATTGAGAACAAGTCAGGTAAGGAATCCATCCAGCAGCTGCTTAATGAATTTAAGTTTATAATTTTGGGTCAAATCTCATATTGCTCCTTCACGAACTGTCTCTCTGCATCTGAATGCAAACTTCAGTCTAAGATCAGTCTGGATTCATTT
This sequence comes from Tyto alba, assembly GCF_018691265.1. NCBI lineage: Eukaryota > Metazoa > Chordata > Aves > Strigiformes > Tytonidae > Tyto > Tyto alba. The sequence continues at coordinate 24,346,937 of NW_024881324.1, read as the reverse complement.
GATTGTATTCTGCGACACAATCATTACTGGTTGTCGCTGATTCTCTGATCCTTTTATTCGCTGTTAATCCAATTGCCTGCTGCACTCTTGTAAAGTCTGACAACAGTTCCTCATAGTTCAACGGCTGTCTTCAAAGTCACTAAAACCTTGGGTATGCTCGCATGTGGAGATGATTGCCTGGCTATAACTCCTGCTTGACTCTTTGCAGCTCAGGTAATGATTTTTCTGTACTGGTGTAGTTCAGGCTGTCCAGAAGCGCTTAACATTCTGAAGAATTTTCCCTTACACCTCCTAATCCCTTTTGAGTAAAGTGTGAAGTGACTAAGAAGCTATTCTTCCATTGCTTAATGGCACAGTTGCCTCCTCAGAGGAGTGTAAGTCATTCTCTTCTGCTGTGTAATTTGAGGAGAACTGTGGGAGAGTGGGCACTGCAAGTGCTTGTGTTGTTTTGAAAATGCTTCTTGGGATCCAGACAAAAAGTAATGTCTGGAATATTTCTGTTTATTGTCTGTGAGAGGCACAGGAAATAAGAAAGGCCAACAAAATTATAGCAGCCAGCAAACTCCTCTGAAGCGAAGGAAAATTTAGGAGTGGCAGAACTGGGCCTTGCTGCCCACTAGGTCTCTGCACATTTCTCATAAATCTAGTGACAGGACTGGATCAAAGCTCCTTCATTCCAGAAGAGCAGTAGGGGGAAATGGAGCCAGAGGTTCAGAGCCAGATTATCAAGTAGAAAAGGGAGAGACCTCTCCTCATCTCTCCCCAAATCTCCTAACTCTGTAGGTGAGTTCCCATGTAGGTACTATTGCTGCAGACAAGTTTGTAGGCAGGATTTTCTTCCACTTGCACTTAGTAGTATAAATGGTCTTGATTTCCTATTGCTAGTTAGAGTTGCAGATGGTAGTGGGGGATGCTAAGGAAAGATGTTCTGTCTACATGTGAGAAAATTGATCTAAACTACTGGATGATCCTGTATTCACCCAACTAATTGGGAATCTCTAGGTTTGGCAAAACTTTCCCTACATTGCTGTAAACATAAATGACCTGTAAGGTTTGCAAGTCCCCTTGCCTCAAGGCATTCATGTTTTCAGCCTTCTGTTTTCTTGCAGTCGAAACTGTCCAATCTTTATGTTAAACAGATACATGAAAAAATTATAAAATTTAAATCTGGGAATTTAGCCATAGTAAACAGACTAGAGTTTCTGCTTCTTTGAATGTTTAATGGCAATAAAATAAATTGTTGTGAAGTAGTTTGTGCCTCATTTGTAGCAAAGTACCACTTTTATCTTAAAATGTTGTTTGCACATGTTGTGTAAAAATGCTATTTAGGCTTGATTGTCTTTATTTTTTGAACAATACTAACTCCTTATTTGAAATACCACATCTGCAGTAGCCAAAGAAAGTGAAAAACTGCAGTCATGTTTTGTGTTTAAAAATAAAATCCTGCAAATTGTGATCATGCATCACCACAGTTATCTGACAATATTTGTTTCTGACACCTTGTGGTTGAGCCCCAGAACAACAGCAATATGAGAAATTTAATTAAAGAGGGGGAGTCTGTTTTGTTCCTTGCTGTATAATGCTGCTTTTCTAGCTCTACTCCAAAAGTGCAGACCTGTTGTGTGACAATATATTAGCCTGGTTGTGTGAACTACTCTCAAGATGAGTAAATTAATTGAAGCTCCGTGGATTTGCATTGAACTATGAAGCACCTTTCTAGGGTTCTGGAAATTCAATTTTGTCACATGTATAGTACATCCCTAACTATTGGATTTATGGACCATAAGAAATCTGCCTTTTTCCAAGCTTTTTATTTTTCCTGCATATGCATTTTTATTGTTCATCTGTTTTCAATAGCTCTCAACAAGGGATGGGTTTTATAAAACAGTTTTACAGTAAAAGCTTTGAAGCGTATCGTTGCTTGAGTTCATCTTACCCTGAAATAGCTTTTTCTCAAATACTTTGCTCGTATCACATGGGACTGCTCTAGTTCCAAGCCCTGACTTGGACTTGATGGGTCCAATTGAGACAACTTTCACAGAGTGACTGTCTGCAAGTCTGTGCCTCTGTTTGCATGCAGAAGGTACGCTTGTTCTTCTGGAAGTCTCCATTTCTGAACAAGCGAATTTTCTTTACCTTTAAAACTGAGGGTGAATGTATAGTGAAGGCTAATCTAGCACTAGGTATAGCTATATGCCCCCTTACTTTTACTTTGGCTTATACTGGGGAAAAGGGTATTTTCAAATGTAGTCTATGATGGTTTCCTCAGATCAGGTAAAGTATCACTGGAGTATCCATTTATTGCTGGTACAACTGCCTGAGCCGAGATCCTTGTCCGTGTAGAAGATTTGTATGGGAAGAAATGTTGTTGCTAATGGACATCACTACTTCAGCAAAAGTTTCTAAAGTTGATCTGGCTTGTGAATTTCAAATAACTTTTGAATTCCTTTATTGACTTGAAGCTATTCCAGGGGTTTAAGAGGAATACAATTGCAGGGTCTATGTTTCTTCTTTGGTAAGGATAGAAGACAGGCAAATGGACACATTTACTATCTGTGATTATTGGCTGAATCCTGCAAAAAGCAGATTTTGTAGCTTGATAACAGCTCTGACTCAAAGCTGCATAACTTGCATGTGTCTCTGTAATTATCTAATCCTGCTTAGGCTTGCTTTTCCCAAATACTGTTTTTTTGTATGGTGAGCATTTCCTGCAATACAGGGCTGAAGTTCTTTCCCATCACAAGGTAGGATGCTTCATATCTAAACAAATGTCTGGTAGTAATGGCTTAATTTTTTTCTGACTTATTCTGTAGGTCATATTTCTCTTCAGATCCTAATGAGGACTATTGCTCTCTCTTGGACCATACTCTTAAAAGAAGAATGCTAAATATTTTAGGTACTTTACTAAAAGCTGAATACTGTCAGCATTTGCTGCTCTTCCCCAAAGAGTATTCTTGTTACTGGCCCGTTTGTTCATGTTTTGCGTCTACTGGCAGTAACAGCTCCTGGTAGCTGGATGTCAGATACCTGCAGGCATATCAGTATGGCTCTGTTTCCCACATTGGGGAATCCGTGTTAACGCTCTGGATCAAACAGAGCAACCAGGACCTAGAAACACTGACTGTCCTGCATGCCACAGCCCTCCCCATGTTAAATTAGCAAACAGCTGTAAAAGGTGATTCAAACTGGGAGAAACCCACTTCAGGGAAATTTGTTCTGCATAAGTGTAATCAGAGAGAAAAATCAGGCCTGAGGAGTTTCTTGATCTACATGTGTTTAATTTTAGGTATACTGTTGATTATATAATTCTGGAAATACAGAAGCAATCAATCTCCTTTTTACTTACGTGTCAGGTCTTTATTAAAAGCTAAAGAACTTGCATGATTTACCAGTCATTGATTTGATTCATATGAAAAATAAAATAAGTTTTAACCACATCCACTATGGCAACTGTCAAGATAAGTTCCAAACACGTAATAGTAAGATGTGGTTCTTGCTTCATACACAAATTCAAAATTATTAAGATACTTACGGAAAATAACAGTCTAAGCATCTATAACAGTGTGCTCCCAATGTAGTTAGGCCTTCAGAAATTTTTCCAAGTGGGCATTCAGACTTCCTGCCATAAGAAAATCAATGTAAATATTTTGATTGGGTTTTTTACCACAAATCATATAAATTCTTCTTGTTTTCTGCCTTGTTATGCCTTCTGTTAGATCTGTGCATTGAGGCTTGATTTTTGCCACGAGTTTTCTGTTTCTATTCATATTCTTGTCTAAAGCCTCTGCAGCAGGCACAGGACCCAGAAGCTTAAGCAGTCTGTCTAGGCTGTTAAAGACCTCTACTATTTGAGCTAACAGCAGTCTGTGTTAAGTCCTGATAAATTGTCATTATTCCTAGGGATTTGCTTATTCAATTGCACAACTGACCAACACATCAAATATTTTCTAATAATCATGGTCATCTCTCATTGTTTTTTTTAATATGGTTTTACCTAAAGATCAGGGTGATGATATGGATAACTACGTGGATCCTTGTATTTACAAATATGACAGACATCTACCTTATTAATACATTTTTCTGAAGCAGGTCTGCTAGGCAGTCAAAATAGTTACAGGAAACATTTGGTGTTCATTGAAACAGTTTTCATTTCTGTACAGGTGTTCTTTGGCAGCTTTTAATGTGAATGGTGTTACAGAGCTCCTAAAGGTTATGTATACTGTGAAGTGCTTGTAATACTAATTTTCACAATAATTTGCATATAGTAACCTGGTTATAGTTTAGAAAAATCTGGTTAAACATTTCTATCCTTTAATGAAAATATTTGAACCTTTGACATGAAAGAAAATAATCATATAGATTCTTTGTTAAAAATAAAATTTGACAATGGAATGCAAAGAACCATTGTAAATGCTACTGAGTGAGTTTGGAAACCACGTGGGGAATTCCTGGCTTTAAGCATATGCTGTAACCCATTATGAAGTCAGACTGTAGTTAGAACTTTCAGTGTTTGTTTAAGAATTCTGACCCAAGTGTAAGTACTAATTGAAAGAATATAGGGATATTGTGAGGCACCCAACCCATGCATATCACTTACAAGTAGATATATAGTTACATATTTTTTTGGTGAAAGGAGATTGAGAGAAGGAACTTTGAGATGAGGTCTGACACCTTTGCTTTGCTGGCTGAAACTGGCATAAGTTTTTGTATAAGCAGATATATTTCTCTGTTTTCATTCAGCTGTGCTCTGCTTTGCCTGTCTGGCAACAGTACTTCTCACTACTCTAGATGTAGCGAGTTGGTAGTGGTCTTTGGTGGAAACACATTCCAGAAGACTTGTCTAAAATGTGGGTGTGGAGAAACAGGTGTTTGCTCAACATCATCAGGACTCCCACTGTGTCTTGCTTAGGTAGAATGGAAATTACTGTCCTAGTCATAGCCATGACCCAGGAGATACAGTTAATATTGATTTCAAACAGATAGAGAAAAATAATCTGTTATTAGTCTTGACAATAGATATTGCGTTCATAATATGTAGCAGCTTTCAAGGTGTCTTCAACTGTGTTTTGAAATCATTGCAGTCATATGAATTTTGACAGGCTTTAGCTAGTTGGATTTTTTTGGAGAATTTTAGCCCCTATTTTTAAAAAATGTCTGTCTCTTCAGAGTTAAAATGACTGTGCATACAAGAACTTAAAATCTGATATGTCATATAGGATTGAATTTGAAAACTAGTGTTTGCTACTGTGTCATGTAGAAATCCAATCTTGGCATGAGAACAACTTGTAATACCATCCTGCTGCTATTGTATACAGCAGAGAAATTTTTAGAAGGGTTCCCAATTCCTATAAATTTCTGTTTGAATGTACAATGTGCTTGTTAAGACAGTCCAACCTCACATCTTTCCTGTAAGTTACTCTGTCTGGAAACTGCTCATTTTAATGGGTTCTCATGGTCAAACTTACAAAGTTTTTCATACATTTGGAGCACTACAGTGTTTGTGTACCAAGATCAGGTATTCTAGAAAACATGGGTTGGACTTAACTGAACTAACTAGACTTTCATAGCACTTCAATTATTTTAGATGTAGGTATTGTTGCTGTTGTTTGTTTATTTGTGATACTTTTTTTGTTGTTTTGTTTGTTTGTTTTTGTAGGCGCTTAGCTTTCAATTTTTACATGTGCAAATATGAATCTTAGTTGGTTAGTTCAACTTCATTTTTATGGGGTTTGACCATAAATCAGCTCTATGAGTCTTCACTTGATCTTGTGTTCTTGGTGCAATATGTTACACCTTATTCATTTATTTATTTTTTTTTTTTTGTTGAAAGAAGTTTGGTAAAGAGAGAGGAAGCTTTTGAATGGATCTGTCACATATTTGGTGTCTTATTCTTCCTTTTCTCTCCAAGTGCCATCAAAGTTAGTTTAATGATTGACAGTTCACAGGCAGGAATTTGTAACATTTTTGTAATGCTTGTGGTAACGGTTGTGATGTTGAACATGATGCTGCTGAGTTATATTTTCAAACTTTTTTTTTTGTCAAGCTGAATTTTAGTGTAAAATTGTATCAAAACCAAACCTACAACAGTTTTTATTTCCTTAATGTAAGGAAGCTCTGCCTTAGGCTGTTTGTTTAATACTTCAGAAAGTGATTATGTCTTCCAAAGGACAGTATCTTTTCTACTGGTCAAGTACCTACAGGGTCAGTGTAGCTGTTTGCTGTGTCACCTCCTTTCCCCCTACTACCAGTAGTCCTTGCAAGCCCGTGTCCTGAGATGAGGTATTACCCTCTGAGCATGCTGCCATTGTAGTCTGAATTTTCTCAAGTACTGTGGCCAGCATGTGCAGATACTGCCTGTCACAGGCCTTTCAAGGGCCTAAGGAAACAAAATTCAAACAAAGTTTGTTCATGTAACCCTTCAGTCATCTTTCAGAATCCTTCTCCTGCCTGAGGTGGTAATCCTCTGTTGTAGAGGGCCAAAGATCTCAACAACTGCAAAGAAAAAACTGTACAGCAGCAGTTTGCTAGTGGCCTCTCAGGTTGGGGACCAGATTTGAGTGGAGAAGGGAGAAAATAAGTACTCAGTGGGAAATAATTCACTCAGGTAACTGGTCTGATTTTTCATCTTTTCAATTTCTGTTGATTTTTAACAGTAAGAGATCAAGTGCAAGAGTTAAATGTGAACTCAGACAAGAGATGCTATCTTGGCAAAGGTGGGTTGTATGTAGTTGAAATGTAAGTCAATTGATTACATCTGCTGCATTAGCCTTGCCTGTGTAGATTTAAATTAATCCTCTGATACAGCTTCCTGTTGGGGAAAAAAATGGGGGTGAACAAAAGCTTGGCTGATGTGAAGAGTATAATAAGTTGTTTTCAAGGGACGTTACCACAGTAGAGATGTTACTGGTGCTGTTCCTTCAGAGACCTGTCTTGACTAACATTTTCATTACTGACTTTGAACTAGACGAGCTCCAGTAATTTGTGAATGATGATGGGAAACACCCCTACTGCAAAATGACTATAACATAGTACAGTGACAGAACTTCGTGAAGTGGTAAAAGTAGAAATGGCATAAACTCAGTGGTGTAAAATGCTGAGTAGTGCAGGAGGAGATGATCACAGTAAAATCTTTAGTAGGCATCTCATTCATTGGAGACAACTGAGGAGAGGGATCAAGAGTGTATTGCTTCAGTCTAAACTGACAGTGGATTGTCAGCATGGCATAGCATATAGCTGGAGGCAGGGGAAAGACTACTGTACGTCAGGGAAGGTATTACTGATAAAAAAAAAAAAATGGAAGCTGCTTAAAAGATCCTATTTAGAGGGCCAGAATGGCAATATTGGTTTAAAACCAGAAAATCTGTAGGAAATTGTTATTAGAGTGCTTGGAGAAAGTGGGAACTCTACCTTCCATGTAGACTTCCTTTAAGACTCTTATATTCAGGACTGTGAAACTAGAAACAAGTCTTGTCTCTCAGAGGTAGAACAGATGTTCTGGATGGATGTGCTTACCCTCTCTGTGCTGTTGGGGAGTCATCCTTGCTTCCTCTACAAATGTTCAAAGGGATATAAATCAGTTATGAGGAAAAAAAAAAAGCTGAAACTAGAAGTTGTAACGTTTCATCACAGGAATGAAGTTTAAAAATTATCTTTCAGATCCAGCAGCTGGGTTAGGGATTCTATATTAAAGCAAGAAGTCTTTAAATTGTTACAGTGGTGCTGGCCTTTCTCTGTAACATGGGGAAAAAGCTAATTTCTAGGTAAAAATAACTTAAAAATCCTGACCGTCGTGCTTGCTATTTTGTTTCTTTTCTGTTGGGCCTCACATTTGCAAGTGTCTAGGGAAATGGCAGCTTTGTGGACCCCTTCTCACAGGAGAAGGCAATTTGGAAGGACATAGACCATCTTTTCCCAATACTGGCTATACAGCTTTCATTTGCCTGAAGTCAGCCAATTACAGTTTTCACTATTCTTGGAAAATGTGAGTGGCTTTTCTACTCCTGGGTGTAGACCACCCACGTTAGCCTGATTTTTAGGTACCCAGTGATCTGAAATGTCACATTCCCGGTGGAACAAGACTGCTTACAAAGTCAGTACTGGGCCATAAGGAAAGAGCTGCTGTGAGACACATCATCAGGCATCTGTGTCTCTTGGTCTGTCCTACCATGGGCTTTGCTTCAAAAACCAGCTGTTTAATTAAATGCCAGGACTCTTGCCAAATTCCAGCATGATGTAATTAAAACATTCTCCACAGGCAAACTCTGACCAAGCAGTCAATGTTGATCAGAAACCTGATGCGCCATGAGGATTGAGTTCTCCGGAGGGTGTTCTTCCACTTTGAAAAGAGACAGAAAGGGGATGAGCAGATGGAGAGCAAAGAGAGTCACCCACAGTACTGTAAAGTTTCCCGTCAACTGAATCTTTTCCTTCTGCTCGTGAAGGAGAAGTGGTAAGCAGCCATTTGCAAGCACACAGCTCAGTCATCCATCAGTTACTGATACTTTTGTGGATTCTGACAATGCTGTCATGAAAGTCAGTCTAGTTCAGTGCACTGTATCAGTGAAGGCTTGTTAGATGAAGAGAGTGACATGACCACCTACTTTATCCCCAGATTTTTTTACGACTTTTAAAGGAATAAATCATTGTGGAAGATAGTGTGTGTCATGACCCTGCATTCCTTTGAAGGGATCCTGTTATATGTCATTTAGCAGTTTGTTTTACCCACTGTGGTGGGTACTTGATCAACTTGCAGAGAAGCTTTTATTCTCTGCTGTTCTTTTCAGTGAAAATTAGAAGATTAACTGCTTGCCCTTGCTAGCAATAGGAGAAAAAGCTTTTTCTGTCCTCTTCCGGAGTTGAAATGTTGGTTGGGCTGGTTGTTCCTGCTGCTGGACTGCAGCAGTAGAATAAAATTCCAGTTCTCCAGAGCTTGTTGTCTCGTGTGTTGAATGAGTCAGATGGATATAGAAAGAGAGATTTAAGTGAACAAATAGTATTCAATACTAGTTAGCTGGACAGATATTCACCTACCTACTGGCAGACTGCTTAAGTCCACTCAGAACTTCAGCTGAGAGACTCAAAGGGGGGGGAGGTAGCTTTAAAGAGATTTCATGAGCTTGAAGGACACCTTGAGAAAGGTTTGTTTCAGTTGACCAATGGGTAGGATGGGTACAGTAAATGGTGAGTAAGTCTGAGTCAACCAGTCATACCTCCCTTGTGTGAGATAATGTCCGGGGATAGCTTTTATCGTGTCAACTTTTAAAGTGAACAGTGCATGCAATGCAAGTCCTTGCTGTAAGATAGTTTTTATCAGTGGTGTCTATTTTGGAAAGTGAGACTGCCAAAATGCTTAAGAAAGGTTATTCTGCACTGTTGTAAGCCATTGGAGTGGGATAATGAAAGCTGAGGCTGAGATTTATCCCTCTGAAAGAGGGATAGTTTTACATAGTGAAAGGTCATGCTGGTGACAGATGGAGCTTTATGTAATGGATTCCTCAAAAAAGGCTCCTTTTCAAACAGGTATTTACTAATGGTTGTTACATGGTTTTAAGGTAAGAGAAAATGACAAGGGTGTGTTGTTAGTCCTTTGTGAGAGAGGTGTGCTTTTCTTCAGAGTCAGATATGATAACTGTGCCAAAAAGGCATCTGCTGTCTGGCATTGTCAGCCAGAGCTCTGAGACAGATCAACCTTTCTGTCTGACCTAGTCCATTGGACACATGCTCAGTATCCATCTTTTCCTTTGTGTGCCAAAACCACTTTGGCAAAGGATCTTCAATAGTTATGTATATTTCAAAATGCTTTAGATACTAGATTCAAAATGTATTTTGTCGTTTGTGAGTGTACTTATTTATTAAATATGTTTGTCATAAATACATGCTTCTGTCTACAGCTTCAGATTTTCTGGTGATACTTTCTGAATTGGATTTTACTCCTGTAGCTTAAATTAGACTTCTTCACTTTAACAAAAAAGATGCTGTATTGCAAATTAAAAAGTCAAGGAGCATCGCATCTTAAGAAGTAACCAGTGGGAAAGTTTGCTGTAAGGTGACATCTGAAATGCAAATCATGAATTTCAAAGTAGTAATACTGGTTCAGTTCTACAACTTCCATTTCTGAACTGATCTTAAATGGAAATGCTATTACATTTCTTATTGATTGCATACATCTGTGTGTGTATTTATATACAGAAATAAAGTGCCTCGCTGAGTTTTCAAGTCAGCAGGGATGTTCAAATAGTATCTCTTCCTTGGTTTAACTATGGGTTGCTAGTTGTGCCTTGCTGATCAGGTGCAGCAGGAATCTTTCTAGAAAAGAACTGGTGGTGTTTTAGACAGTAAAACTTAGTTATTTTCCTACAGCAACTTCCTTTTGATAGATCTTCATTTTTATTTCAGAGATGTAGCATGAACATTCCATTAGTACAAACAGCTGTTCCACACTGTTGGAAGCATAAGAGGCTTTTTAGAAAATATTGTTTATATCACATCACCTCTGTTACTCAACATTTTACATATATTCCTACTTGTTTTCTGATATAGGCATAGGATAAGTTCTTTTTGTGTACATTTATTCCTTCCTTCCTTCCCTGACACTGTCAGTGCTTATGCTTTGAGCAAGTAACATTTAATAAAGTTTACTGCTTCTTTTGACAAAGGCTATGACAGACAGTAGAAAACCAGGTGTGATGATTTTAAGTATACTTGTCTTCTCTCAGGTCCTCTGGGAGCACATTTAAGACGAACATGCAATTATTGACGTAAGTGGAAAAATCAGCCCATTTGGTTTGAAATTCCTTTGGAGCTGGTTTGAGCTAACAGAGCCGATTTTTGCACTGAAGCACATACTATGCAAGAATGTGATCTGCTCCACTGGTGTTGCAAGTATTGCGTACCATCGGTGCAGGCGAGGCAATAGCTGAGGGGAGGGTAATTGTAACACAGACCTCTGCTGCACTGGGACATTGTCTGGTTACTCACTGTGCTCCCTGGACAGAGTTAGTGGGCTTGATTGTTCCAGGCTGGTGTAGGACTGTGATCTTCCTGCTGCTGTAGGGCTTGTACCTATCTTTAGAGAAACGCTAGCCTTAGAATTCCTTTAATGAAGGTCAGGAGTACCCAAGGAGCTACTCGGATAATGTTTAAGTGAAAAATTGCTGCTTCAATATTAGTTTCAGTTTGTTGTAGAGTTTTGGAGAAGTCAGTTTTAGTAAATGAGTGCTTTTCTTTCAGTATTAATACACATCCCATTGGCAATTGTTCCCTGATACATGGAATTATTTTTGCATGTCAATTCAATTATAATTTGCACTACATACTAATGAACTGGCAGAAGAGTATCTCGAAACCTTCTGAAGGCCCATTCTGTGTTAGAGCAGTGGTTTAGCTCAGACTTTTCCCCAAATGTAGCACTGAGTAACGTAGTGGAGAATGAGATAAATCAGCAAAACTTCTAACTGGGTTGGACAAGTAGTATTACTCCTTGTTGTCACGGTACAGATGGTTTCTGAAGACTTAGTTTTAAGAGGAGTAAGTCAGGTTCTTGGCATGACATGCAGTATTTCTCAAACTGTAATTTTATAGTGGCATTTAGTTAAAACACATGTTAGGAAAAAAAATCATATGAGCAGTTAGCAGCTCTCCTAAGTGTAGTTAGCAAAGGATAAGCTGTCCTTTTAAAAGGATATTGTGGAAATGAGCACTGGAGCAAGCTTCCTGCACCTGTGTCTCTTTGACATCAGCTATGTTTTGATCTGATATGCAGCTATGGGCATACCAAGACTGGAAAGATGCAGGTGTTTCCCTCTGGCTTGTGTAAACTATATGCTTCCCTGGAAATTAAACACAGCTTGCTATTGCCTACAACTACAGAAGTAGCTGCTTACTAGTTAAGGAAGTGCTTAGGTATGAAAGGTGCCAAATAGTGCTAGACAAGATTTTTCAAAAAAGAGGGAGTGGGAGGAAATGCACAACTGTCGTCAATTCCCAGTATGTAACTTCTCTGCTCCATGCTCTACTTTTGCGTACAAAAGTCCACACTTGCTCTGTCTGCTAGGAAAAACTTACTAACATGGTTGTAAATTTTATTAAACTTAGTTGCTAGAGATCATCAGACAGGCTGGAGCAAATGCAAAAAGATGCAAAATAAATCCCAAATGGCTAAATTGTCAGACGTCTCTACTCAACAGTTGAAAGTCACTTTGAGAATGTTTCTTGTCAGATAGATTGTGGTCAAGGAATTGGAGTAGTTTTCACAGAAATGAGTTAGCAGTGATGACTGCTTTCAGCAAAATGAAGCTAACCAGAAAGACTGAATGATCTGGAAAAAGTTGAGTTGTATTTTGTTCAACAACAAAAGTATTTATTTATGTTTGGATACTCTGGCCTAACAGGTCTGCCATAAAGGCTGCTGTTCTGGACTCTGCTTGATTTCATTTGGTTCATCAGGTCACATATTTCAGAGTCACTAGGAAGAAGGTGCTAAACCTTAAGTAGAGCCAGTTGGGCCATCTCGCTTCATTGCACTGCATAGGTAGTGTAGTCGCTTTCAGGATGACACAAAAAACCATTAAAATGAATAATTGAGTGGAAGTTTATGCAAGGAGAGAACCAGAAGGAACTCGTAGATAGTGTGTTTGGACCTTAGCCTGTTGACCACAGAGCCTGGTTTGTGTTTTCCATTAGCCTCAGACCAGTTGACAGACTCATTTGGATTTCTAGTTTCATTCATATGTTACCAACCCAATTCTTGACAGCATTTTTTTGAGATGATGAAGTGTTTCTTCTGTAATCGTTGCTGTTAGATTGCCATAGGCAATTGTACCACTTTATATGCCCTCTGAACTTGTAATAACTGAGGGAGTTGTTAAAAAGCTTAACAATTATTTCTGTTGGATCATTTTAGAGATTTTTTTTTTTTCATATTTTTGTGGCTTCTGTTAGTTTTTACAAGTACTGCTTAATTAAAACATGTGTTAAAGTGGGAACAAGAAGCAGAGATGATTTACTGAGGTTACACTGAGTATTTCAGGGTGCTCACATGATGTTGTAGTAGGTATAGTGAAGATCTGGTGTCAAATGACAGAAAATTAATGTAGCATCATATCCTCTTCTGTGAAGGCACTCTCTGTACCATTCTGTACAGGTGATCAGTTGAGTCAGAGGAAGAAATTTAGCATTAATAAATTAACATTGCAAGAATCAGTGCGATGCAGGTTGAGGTGGTGGGGAGCTGGAGACCAGCCCTGCCACAACGTTGTTGGGGCAGGGAGCGATGGCCCCTGGGGGGGCTGAAATGTGGTCAGGGCTGTGGGCAGGTGGGGGGAAGCCCAAAGGGAAAGGGAGCCAGCACGGACAGACAGGGATAACAGTGACCTCCAGGCCATAGTAGTAGTGACTTTCCCCTGGTATGCTTTTTGGTTCCCAGAAACCATCCAGACAAGAACATCCTGAGCAAGAGATTGTTTGCACTCTCATGTGTAATGACCAACATACCCACTGTATGTAAATGTGGCTAACCCCTTTGGCTTCCAGTGTCTTGGGCCAACTCATTCTACACCTTTGCCAAAAGCTCTTATGATTTTACAGACCTAATCTCATTATCTTTTCTGGTTTTGTCTTAAATGCAAGAAGTCTAGGCTGGTTAAAGTTAAACTGTGTGAGTTAGTCTGGCTATACCAGAATAAGGTTAAGTGGTTGTTGTTCTTACCTTCCTTCCATCTGCTTATCTTGGCTCTGGCTATTAGTGTTGTTTCTGCTCTCATTACTCCTGCTGCAGATGTACCTTAGTTTCAATATTTTTTTTTTTTTTTTCCTCTAATGAAGTGCTAATACCGAATACTACAAGTATGACTTATCATACCTAAGAACAGATTTCTCTTCTGTACTGCAGGAAAGAAAGAGGACTGAAGCATGTCTTTTTCACAAAGATATTGGATAAAACACTTTTGAAAGCAATGCCATTCTGAAATTCTTTCAGTGGCACACATACTACTAAAGAGTGAGAATGAAAAGAATTTCAAAATTAATACTGATTAATCCACAGGGTGGATATCTGATACCTTCATTTTTGCCTTAATGTGTCCTTCCCCCACTGAATACCTGTGTGGGTTATAGGTAACAGTGCCCCTGTGAAGGTCATAGAGCAGGCTAAAAAGTGTCCTTTTTGTTGCTAGTCTGTTAAGATACTTTGGAGTATGCTATATGTAAAATAGATGAGGAAATTCCAGTGTTTTGTGGCTGATGCATTTACATTTAACTCTTCTGAGAGTTTCCATGCCATATTTTCATGTTCTCTGAAAGGAAGGTTTATGTGGAAGACAGCTGAAATATAGATAATGCTGCAGAAGAAACAAAAATGTTGAATTGGCACTGAAAGCCACATTATTTCTATGGAGAATTACTATCCTGCTCATTTTCTGGGGATAGATGAGTCTCTGTTTTGGATAAGCATCCATTCCCATTGTTCAGGCAGTGAATGCAGCAGCAAATTGTAGTGTGCACAGCCTCCATACAGAGTTAAGACCACAAGATGATTAAGTTATGCAGTTGAAACTACAAAAATTTCTCAATAAGAATAACAGAATTATTTCTATTATAATAAAATGATCTGTTAAAATGTGTTTAAAAAATAATCAGGTAGGTACTGGTGGTTTTTGTTTGGTTTTTTTTTTTTTTTTTTTGTATGTATGGGTTTTTTTGTTTGTTTTTATTTTATTTTGCTTGCTAATGTTGACAGACATCTGTGATTAGTGCAGTGTCAAAGCTTCTTTAGATTTCTTCCTCCTTTTTCTCTGAATTCTGTGAAATTCAAAGTTGATTGTCAAATTTACAGCGTGGAACTTTAGTCTGATTCAATTTTCTTTTGTAAGCACAGTCTTTTATACTCTTAATTATTTTTAATTCGTTTATGTGTGCTGATGAGTTTGGTTTCTGAACTTGCCAGTATGTGGCTTGTAACTTCATCAAACTTGGTGATCAATAGAAAAAATATAGACATATTTCACAAGGATGCAGATTATCTCCTTTTAATTGATTTAAGATACTACTTTTTATCACTGTATGCCTTTTTCACAAACCTGTTTTATTTAGTTTTCGTAATCCCAGAATTTTTCAAAATCTCTTTTTGCTTGCGTCCTTGAGTCAGCCACTTCCCTTTCCCGCTCTCCCCTCCCTGGATCCATCAGTGAAGAAAAGCTGGAAGTGACTGTGCTTATCTGAAGGAGCAAAGTCATCCTTGTCTGTTTTTCCTTAGCTGTCAGATTCCTTTGTTCTTTACTTAAAAAAGTCATCTTAGGGTTTCAGATCTGTATTGTCACATGTGAGAATTTCACATCGCTTTTCACAGCGTACATTGATACCGGAGTATGCTGTCTTGATAAAAGTATTCCACCTCCCCAGCTCTTCACTGCTAACTCTGACTTAACCAGCTGTCAACGTTCAAACTGAATATCTGGGGGCTATTGTGAGGTTGGTTGTTCTGGTGTTACTATGTACTATGCAAGAAGAGCTGCTTCCCCAGCGCTGCTGCAGCAGACACCTCCGGCTGTGGGTTCCTTCTGCTTACACTGTACCTCATTTAGAAGTTGTGCAGTCATAGGAAGAACTTGTTTAGTTTGCTGATCCAGCTCAGGACTAAGAGGGAAAAAGAATTTCTTTTTTTAATCGCATCTGTTATCTGCGTTATACCTTGTTGTGCCAATTTAATATCAGACCAGGAAAGTAAAATAACATTTGAATAGAAACTCCTGTGTGAATGTTTACACCATGGTAGCCAAACTTTTTGTTAAATTTCAAATAATAGCATCAAAAGTAGGATGTGAGAATACTGATACCATGGGAGAGGTTTTGGAGATCTGTTACCTGACTTAAGGACATTCAGAAGCTCCTATTTGGGTGGAAAGACTTGACACACATCATACCAATTGCCTTTGTGCTCTGTGCTGCTGCAGTGCTTTTGGTAAGTAGGAGAATTTGCCTTCACTTGTGAGGCTTTCCCAAGTGGTGTTCTGCAAACTAGTCGTGTGAAGAACCAAGTCTATAAGGGAGGCTAAGAGCAGGGACTGGTGAAAGCTTAGCCCAGCCAGGGAAAGGTCTGGCCAAGCTAACAGAATAGTCTGTAGAACACTTCAGCAGAAGGGATAAAAGTCAGCTATTGAAAATGTGTTGAGAGCTGGGAAGTGGCTTGTGAACAAGACTTGCTTTGGATCCTCATCATGGATGAGCAAGTGGAGTTGTGCAGCCAGACCGACTGGGTAACTTTGTCTTTCGACTTCCTTCTAGGTGGAGACATGAGGCATGATTGGAGTCTAAATACTGTATTCAAGAAAAACCCTGTAGTTCAAAAAAAATCAAAAAAACCCTGTAGTTACATTTCTAAATGCTGATTAAAACTCCATCTGTGAGTCTGATGATGTCTTATTAAGCTGTGATCAGGATAGGTGGGCCTTGATACCAGAACATTCACAACTGCTTTTGACTGTGAACATAGGGTGTCTGTTCATGCAGCAGTAATAGGCACTTTGCTTTTGGTGCATGTATTGGATGCAGTTCTAATAAATGGATGAAAATTATAATTGCGAATATAGTAACTTTGGTGCTATAAGTGAAAAGAGCAGTAAAATTGATAGTACAAGTTTAATATTAAACTTTTGCGTTCAAATGATGGGACTAGTTATTTGTGAAAATCTAAATATGTATTTTAATTGTTAATAGTATTATGGGAGAAAAACATGTATTTGGTGGTTTTGATTTTGGACTTCTGAACAGTATGCTACTATCTAATGAAATTCAGACCTATACCAAATACCTGATGCATTCCAGGCTCTGCAGCCACTTCAGAATCTATACTGGAGTTTATCCTCTTGGACAACCTCCACCCACTTGCAGGTCTCGTGTGGTAACGTGCAAATGAAATACCCACTTGCTATTGAACTGAATAGACATTGTCTTTCCTGAGTATGAAGGAGTAGAATTTTGTTTAAATTACAGTGGAGTTGGGGAAAACCAAATTTGAAGCAGCCATTAGTGGAGAACTTGGCAATGAATTGACATTCTCAGAGGTAGTATAAAGCCAAAATAAGGATTTTGTTTTGTTCTGACTCAGCTGCGTGTATTTATTTCTTGTGTTGGTTTAATAATTATTTTTGGCTGTTCGATTAAAATAGTCGAGCTAAGGTCAAGTGTATATACACTAAGGAAGCATTGTTTCTAACGAAACTTTAAAACAGTGTATCTTGAGTAAATGCCCCTCTTAAAACATGTTGATGATTAGAAGACAATTTGTAATGAAAAGCCAATATTGAATGAATGTAACGGTTTCTAAGAAAATTCTGTGATTGATAGGAACAGCAAAGTTTTATTTTCCAGGGTCTGTGGCAAAGTAGAAGGCTACAGAGTAGGAACCACTTTTGAGTACAGGCTAAGCCATTTCAGTGAAAGGTAGTATTTTAAGACTCAGTCATGAGACATGCTAGTCTCAGTAAGTAACAAAAAGAGGATGTTGCAGATTTCTCATCTTGTTCTCTCACTTAAAGTTCAAGTAAGAACCATACATGTGTTCTTTCCTTCTCAGGCAACATTACTTAAATAATATTTGCCTCCTTGATTAAGTTGTTCATGGGCTTTTACCAGTGCTTGAAGTGTAGAGCTTAACACTTGGAGCAGGTGCAAAATTTGGCTGCAAATTAGCATTGCCTTCTGGCATGTAGGCTGCTTAGTGAGCTTCAAAGAGAGGCCTTGTACCAGAGAAGTTTGTGACACATTATTAATTCTTCATAAACTCAGCAGTAGTATGTGCTGTTCATCACTCTGTACTGTGAAATGCTTTTATAAATAGAGATGTACTATCTTCAAAAATGATGTTGACTTTATTGGTTCCATTTAGCAGTTCCTGGTTAACAAGCCTTATCGGTGAGTGTTGAAATTCTCTGGAAAAGGGATCAATATCATCAACTCTTACACGAGGAAGGCAAAGGTACAGGAGAGAGACAGATTACTTGAGAAAACTAAAATATGTGCCCTGCCCCTTTTTAATCATTAGATTAGATAAGTCCACTTGAGGACTTCATTAAATAAAGTCTTTAACCTTCCTGAAATCATAGTGAGTTATCTGGCACTAAGATGTAAGTTAAGGATATCTCAACTACAAACCTCAGTAGGCTTCCAGCACAGCACAGCAAGTAGAATCTGTGTCTATACACGCAATCTTACTTAGGCTTTAAATTTTTAATATAGCCTTTCTGAATAGGCTTGCCTTGCTAGCAATAAACATATTTCTGCTGAACAGCTGAAAATTTAAATCCCACACATGCGTTGTCGTATACATTGTTCAACCTTTTGACAGTAGAGTGGATAAACCATTAGGTCTTGGTAGCTGCAGAACTTAAGAGTTATATTTACATTAAAATTAAACCGATACTGATTGTCCTCGGTATTACAGCTTCACCTTGCAATTGGCTTGTTGAATCCTGTTGTAACACTGATTTAAAAAGACATTACTAAGAGGCTGTGTCTCAAGGTTTTGCTGCTCAGCCGAGGGGCTCAGCCGGGCCCTCCTCGCAGGGGCCGCCCCCGCAGCCCCCTCACTGCCCCCAGCACCAGAGCACCCACACCCAGCACAAATTCCTAAAAGATATTAAAAGTAAAGTGACTGACTCCCTACAAGAGATACTTTAGTATTGCTAGTTACGTTCTGTTAGCATCTGCAGATTTTGTAGCATGCTGTCATACTCGAAGAGGTGAGGAAGTCAGTGACTGGAAGAACAACAAAGGCCAAATTGGCCTATGTGGCCCGAGTTGAAATTAGCTTAAAACTTACAGAAACACCGCAGAACTAAGTATATTTCATAGCTAAGTTATGCCAAATTAAGTGATCCTGAAAGTTGGTATTATGATTTAAAAATAAAAAAGAAATGTAAAGATGTTTATATAGATTGTGGTCTTTTGAGAAATACTTTCCTGAAGTGCCAGTGCTACCACATATCTGCAAACTCTTCGATCTTCAGTATGCTTCCTGTGAAACATTCAGCTTATTTCCTTTCCTCGGGGTTGGAATTTGTGCAGATTGCTGCTTGTTTTATCATATCCTGGCAAATGTTGGGTGGGATGAAATTTGGTGAAATTTGGAGCCTCTGTGTGTGTTATGTTGGCACATTTTTTAATTTGATTTGAAAAAAAAAAAAAAAAAAAAAAAAGAAAAAACACTTGAGAACCCTACTCCTAAGATTTTTAGGGCAGAAGGACAATATGAATTTGTAAATTAATATATAATCCATCATGAAAGCAGTTTCATAACTGACAATGCTTGTTAGGTAGGCACCTTCAGTGTTAAATCAGTGGTAGTTTGCTCAGCAGTTAAGAGCTGATAAATGGAAACCAGTTTTATGAGGTATAATTTCCATTGGTAGAAATGTTAAGTCTAAAGAGAATGATTGTCCAAAGTGTGATAGTCCAACTTTGCTTTTACTTTGGATAAATAAATTGATAAATTACATCTTTAAAGGATGCCACATATCCTCAAACCCTAAGTATCCCAGTGGCCTGCTGATTTCCAGGGCGATACTTAGAAACATACTAGGAGCCTGTGGTCTCCAGAGGTGCAGATTGTAAAGACATACATTTGAGGTTTTGGAGGCTTGAACCAGCATAATGTGTGTTGTGGAAACAGGAGAAGGAAAAAAGATTTTCCTTTATTCTTGTGTGATGTTTGAGGTTTGGATTGTTTTTTTTTCCTGGATCCCTTCTTGATGTAGTTGGCATATATCTGGTTAAAAAAATCTTGTCTGATGATAGCAAGTAATGATCATCTGATAGAAAAACCATATGCATATGCCCTTTCATGTTTTGAAGTTGAATTTGAGTAGTGAAATTTGTATAAGAATCGATGGCTTAACTAAACCTTTTAGACTTCACACTGAAGTCATTGCAATATAATGCTTTTTAACAAATAAAAAGATTAATAGCTCTTCTTATTATTCTGGTTTTTACTGCTTTTTCTCTTTTTTTCTCTATATTTTGTTTTCTGTTTTGACATTTTGTCTGATGTTTTACTTCAGCATGGCGAACAGTGGATTTGGCCCACTGTCCAATTAACTCCTGAAGTAACTGTCACTGCCTGCTGAAGGCAGGTCTCATCAAATTAAAACTTGATGTCAAGGGTAATAACTGCTGTTGTTCTCCAAGGTGTCATATAAGAAGTCAGCATGTTTGTATGACATCTTAGAAGAATATGTAAAATACAGCACAAAGTGCCCCTACATCAAAATCCAAGGGCAAATGTGTTGCAAAAAACCCTAGTGAAACTATTCTAGATCAGAGTGGAAGGGACTCGGTGCCAGAACACACCTTCATCTATCACACAGGTCAGTGAGCCTTGTGTATCTTATGACGTGCATCACACAACTCAAGCAGCCTCTGTTTATGCCGACTGGATGTGCAGTAACAAAGAGGAAAATAACAAAATGCAATGGAAGAGGTGACAGTCATACAGTCAGAAGCACTGTAATCTGGCAGGCTTTGCATATGTGCTTCCAAAAATGGATTTTTCAGTTTTGGACAGTTACAGGCTGTACTTTCATGGGTAAATTTAAATTGCATTGCTTCTGTCCTGACTGACTTGTGATGTCTTTGACAATTTCCAGCAGTTAATGTGACTGGTAGAATCCAAATTTTGCTTTTGACTGGTTCATGCTGTTTCTCTTTCAGTATTTATCAAATGCTTCCATTTGGCTAAGATGCCTTGTGTGTGCTTAGTCTTAATTCTGTCCTGTAAGTTGTTGACAGCCTGAAATACATTGATAGAGGTGTTTGGAGCTCTAATCAGTATGCTTTTGAAAAAAAGATGATAACTAGCTGTACAAGCAGCAGAGAAAAGCTATGGCTTTTTTGAAGAAATATTGAAATATGGAGTAAGACCACCCAGTTCCATGCACAAGCTTCTAGTAGTGTTTCACTGGATAGTCCGTAGTATCTCTTTTATAAAATAGGTATTTATTCTGTTCTCATAGCAAAACTGAAAATGCAAAGACTTTTATAAAACAAACATAATGCTTTAGTCTCTATAACCATCTGTGATAAAAAGGGAACACTGTAGTTTAGTAGCTGTGGCTCAAAAAGAGACAATGTAGATTTAATAGGACTATAGGGCTATTGACTACAAAGGCATCTATGACTAAAAAAATTACTTGGGCTACAAAGAGCTGGAGGCAGAGACAATGTTCAGGGGAAGTATCTGTTATATGCTCACCTTATTCTAGTTTTCTTTCCAGCAGGATCAAAACAAAATCTGTAGGAAATAGCATCCTAGGTTAGATGGCTGGAATCTTATTTCTATGACTATTGTAAGACTTCGGCACTAGTAAATGGAAAAAAATACCCATACTCATTCTGTTTCTTCAGAAGTAGGTCAGAGACCCAATTTGAATTGCAACTGTGTAGCTGTGTGATTCTTTGCAGGTGTGATAAAGTCCCTGCTACCTTCACTCCTGGTGTGAATTATGTTGCATGGTAGGATAATTGCTTTCTTCTACCATATATACCTGCTACCATAGTGCAGTTTGCTCTCTTTTGGATTGCAAATTCTGGCTTCAAAATGAACTGTTGAACGTATGAAGGAAACCCTAGACAATCACAAGCCATGCTAAGGAAGCATGTGGCAGGCCTTTAATTTATTTCAGCAGAGGATCAAATACAGTCTTATGTAGTCTTTGCAATATTGCTCTATGTTGGGCCATTCTAGTTGTCATTTGTGTTAGAACCCATCAGGTTATGTTTACTTGCTATGGTTTTCTTGGTGAACATTTTAAATTGAGGGGATGAACTGATTTCTGAAGACCAGTGCTGTGCTACACTTCAAATTTTCCTTTGTCATTAGGGAAATCAGCAGTCTTTGAATCTTGCAAACACTTCCTGAAAGTAGCACGTGGGCAGCAAATATGGCATGGCAAAAGGCTTCTCTATTGAGTCAGGTGTTTTTCGACCTGAGGACTAGATGGTGTCTCCTCTAACACAGAATTTCTGCTTAAAACATTTTTATTGAAAAGTTCCTGATTGTTACAGACGTTTCTTGATGTGATTTTCAGAGAATGAACCCTGGATGATAGGACTACTTTCTTGGTTTAGTTTTGGGTATGTGTTAAGGATCATAGAAGGTGGCTACTGTTGTTATTTATTACTAGTGTATCTACCTGCAGATCTTATTAATAGAGCTTGGGTAAAATAAGCTGTCTAAGGAAAAAAAGGCAACATCTTTGGGAACTATTTTTACAGCTACTTTGAGTATATATTTGTTGGATATATAAGTTTGTAGTGAGTTGTGTAGTAAAATCTAGTACTTTGCTATTAATGTGTTACTATTAAAGGTAAAAATGATGGTGTGGTAAAAACTGCTGTAATCAGTTGGAAAGGCATTTGTATAATTAATTTTTCCTAGAAACACTGAAATCAGGTGATGATTAACACAGCTTACTGGTCCACAAAATGCTCACAGAGGTACCTGAATTAGAAAATTACAGAATTTTTGAAGTGGAAGGGACTTCTGGATCATCTGGTTCAACCTTGGTGCTAAAAGCAGGGTCAAGTAAAACAGGCTGCTCATGACCATGTCCATTTGGGTTTTGAGAATCTTCAAGGATGGAGGCTCCACAGCCTCTCTGTGCAACTTGTTCCAGTGTTTGACCATCATCACAATAAAATAAATAAGTAAACAAATCTTATGTTTAAATATAAGTTCTTATATTTTGATTTGTGCCCATTGCCTCTTGTCTTGTCACTGAGCATCACTGAAAAGACCGTCTCCCTCTTCACACCCTTTTCAGGTATTTATATACACTGAGATCTCCCCAAGCCTTCTCTTCTCCAGATTGAACAGTCCCAGCTCTCTCAGCCTTTCCTTTTAGGAGAGATACTCGGGTCCCTTCATCTTCATGGCCCTTCTCTGGAATTTTTTCAGTATATTCTTATTTATCCTGTACTGGGAGCCCAGAACTAGGCCCAACACTCCAGGTGTCTCACCAGTGCTGGGCAGAGGTGGGGAAGGATCACCTCCTTCAAGCTGCTGGCTGAATTCCTCCTTAATGAAGCCTGTGGTGTTCTTGGCCTGCTTTGCCACAAGAGCCCATCACTGGCTCATGTTCAACTTGGTGTCCACCTGTATTGCCAGATCTTTCTTATCAAGATGATTTCCAGCAGGTCAGTCCCCAGCAAGCATTGGTGCATGGGGTTATTCCTCCCCAGATGCAGGACTTAGCACTTCCTTCTGTTCAACAAACTTCCTGAGGATTTTGTCAGCCCATTTTTCTCAGCCTGATAAGGTCCCTCTACATGGCAGCAACCCCTTGGTGTATCAACCATTCCTTCATGTTTTGCATCACCTGGGAACTTGCTGAGGGTGCACTCTCTCCTGTTATCAAACCCAAGTTGTTTGGAGAATACTTAAATATTCTTATGTTAGTTCTTGCATGTGTACATGAGTCTGCAGCAGCCAAATTTAGCCTATTAATAGTGAAAGGCTTTGTTTTGCACTAAAGGAATAGATGTAGTGTCTGCTGGTCTATTTAAAACATATTGGAAACTTACTAAAAAGTATCTACTGCTTCCCTCCCACCTGAATGGAGAGTTTCAGAGTAAACAGTGAGGAAGAAGGCTTGTTTCAGAGCTGTATACAGTAAGAGGAGACTCTAACAGTATCATAAAATACAATTGCAGGAAGAATTGGTGTCCAACCAAAGCAGTAACCACTATGGATTTTTTTTTTCTGAAATTCTAGTTTTAACTTCTCACAAAGAGTTAAAACATTTTAAAGATCGAGTAGATTTAAATAGTAAATATCTAGATTTATATCTGCTATTACACATTTTCTACAGAAGTGTGCAACTGTAGATAATATGCTGCTGTTGGATATACTGGCAATTAGCACTCTACAGTGGGTAAAATATTTCTGTTGTGCTTTTGGAGGCTTCTTTCTGTGTGGTATAAACAGAAATATTACTGATGATAATGGGGGGAGGTGTGTAGCTGCAGGAAGCATTCACTTTGTGAAAACAACCTATGCCACAGATGACCAGCTAGCAACTCTGCTGGTGTTTGGTATCACTGACTTCCTTTTCCCCAGAAAGATTTTTTTTTTTTTTTTTTGGGGGGTGGGAAATCCTGTTTATTTACTTTGAAGAAACAGTTTCTTCCAGCTGGTCTCTTTGTTGTGTGTGGTTTTTTTTTTTTTTTTTTTTGTTGTTGTTGTGTTTTGTTTGTTTGTTTGTTTTGTTTTGTTTTTTTTTGTTTTTTTTTTTTTAATTTTATTAATCTGTTAAGGAGTGCTGATACTCATTGGAAGTTTGTTTTCTGCCTCTGCAGTTGCAGTGCTTGGTAAATGAGGAGTTCCTGGTAGTGGCAATATGATTTAAATACCTTTCTTGCCATTAATGATTTGATTATCAGCTATTGCAAGAGCTTCAGGTTCTCTGACCTCTTCCTAGGAAAGAGCATTTTACATTTATCCTTCTCTTTTTCATCTCCTTTTCTTTTACCACAACCCTGGTTGCCTTAGCTGGAGAGCTATTTTGGGACAGTCACTTCTGTAAAGACCACAGTGCATTACTCCAACTCATGTCACAGCTTGAGAGCAGTTGAAGTGATATTCTAGAGGCACTGCTGCTTGGTTTTGCTTAACTTCTTGAAGGAATGTAAAAAGCAGTTAGTGAATCACTGAAAACATGCTTTGGTTTTTAGTTTTGTGTTTTTTGTTGTGTTTTTTGTTTTTTTTTTTTTTTTTTTTTTTTTTACTCTTCACCCCACCCAACTACTAGCCTTAGCCATTTAGTTTATACTTCCTTCTGGCTTCTTAAATACCTTTCCACTCCACAATCATCTCAAATCTGAGCATGTTAACTTAAGCAACTTTATGTGGAGAATGATTCTCTAGGGCTGGCTGACGGATTAAGTGGCAATACCTTGGTTGTGAAGCAACCTACGTTTGCACATTCTCCAGTCGTTTCCCATTAAAACTTAAAACCTTGTTCTGTTGTGGCACTTTTAAAAAGCAGACCTCCTCCTTACATCTAAATGTTATGAAAACCAGGCATACTGTAACCCAGAACCCCAAGGAATGCTTGATTGAAATAACAGATCAGAACAGTCTCTTGCTAACATTCCTATGATTATAGATTTACTCAAGTGACAGAAACATGGTGTCAGCTAGCTTTCTGCATACAGCCTAATTTTGGTCCAGAAACTAACATAGGTCTTAAATGCTTCACTGATGCAGTGTTTGTGGGGATAGATAACTTCTTAAAATGTAGCAGTATTCATTACCTTTCCTCTCCCTAGAATTTTCTTGTGTATTGCTGATTGGGTGGTTGGTCTGGTTCCTGCTGTGGAGCAGAATGTATTCCCTGTTAGTAGTTACTGATACTGAGCGAGAGAAGGGAAATGGAAGTGACTCATTGTTAGATCCCCACAGGTAAACAAAAAGACAGATTTGGTTTTGACCTTTGCTCTTCTGTGGTATCTATCTCAGTTAATTTTTATTTTGTATTTGGATTTCTTCTGTTGGTAACTTGTATGTGGTCTGACTTCCTACATATAGGTCTGAGGTCTTGGATATAGTAAATGTAGAAAAAAAGTTTTAAGAAAGAATATAAGAGAAGAGACATCCGTTGGTTCTGATTTACAGTTAAAAAATGGAAGGTGAAGAAGAGTAACCATAGAAGTTAGTTTTAAAATGGGGTACTACATCAAGCAGTGAGCATGGTGTAAAGGAAACAGCAGGTACTTCACTTTCATTATCACGCGACCAAGCAACTTGAATACATGATGTGAACACATAAAACAGAAAGCTAAACTAATTTAGCACATTGTGACTTTAACCCTTCATGCCAATGAAGGTTAGCGTTCATTTTTCCTGATCCATGGTAGAGGTTGTTAATCACAGACTTTTCATTTGGAGCTTAGCAAATATGTAATGAGAGCCCCTGTGACACAGGAAGCTGTTTGCAGCTTTAGTACATGTAAAGATGCATATGCTGTAAGTTATAATGCAATTAATTCCTACGCCTGTGTGTACAAAATGAACGTCAGCTTTAAAGTTAGTTAAACTTATTTTAAAGCTTGCTGGAATTGTTCCAGGTTCCGATATGGAAGATGTCTCTGTTTCACTGCTGGTACTCGTGTTTGCTCTCTCTCCGTCTCACCCTCTCCACCTCTTTCTCCCTTTGCAGGCAAAGGCAGCTCAAGCATCTCATCCGACGTGAGTTCAAGTACGGATCACACACCCACCAAAGCCCAGAAGAATGCGGCTACCAGTGAAGGTAGGCAGCTGGTACTCATTACCCAGGTCAGGCCCCCCAACATAATCCTAGCAATTTTCAGAAAAGGAACCCCTCCTCCTTATTCCTTCTGTCTACAGTACCATCGTCATATTAGAAATTAAAAAACTGTTGTTTTTCCTCTATACAGTTTACACTCCTATCTGTTGTAATTTCTGATTTAAACTCATGACAAAGGATTTAAGATACTTCTGCAGAACAAAAATGTAGAGGGTTTGGAGTAATTTTGCTTGTTGCTTTTTCAGCAAAGACTTTTATAAAGATTTGATGCAGTCAGATTTTGAACTTATTTTTGAAGAATATACTTAATGGAAGTTTTTTAGCATACATTCTAGGTTAAATCTCAGCCTCTTATTTTCATACTATGAACATCATGACAATGTGAGTTGTTTGTGCCAAGTTCTCAAAAGTGTAGCTATGAGCTTGAAGACCTGACAAGGATTTAATTAGACCAACATACCTCATCTACAGTTACTGGAGTATGTGATCGTCCGGGACTAGATTTTTAATGTCTAGGGGAAGGAGATGTCTTACGTGTCAGTATTAATACAATGTCATACTAACTGGCCTACGAACAGAGAAATGCTGATCCTTCCCTGCTGCCTTCCTGTATGTGAGTAGGTGTGCTCTGTTAAATGAAAGCATATTGGCCTTAGTTTTTACAAGTGTGTCTTCGAAGGCTGAGAGGAAATCATGAAATCTATATGTGGTTTAATGATGTAAGCTGAAAGGATTTTTTTAAATGGTAAATATATGCCTTAATTAACATTTCTCCTCAACTCTGTGATAAATTGGTTGTACTTGGTAATTATCAGATGATAATTCTGATTTCTTATACTCCTGCCATTATAAATTAAGTTACAAGCTCTGATTGCTCTCAGTCTGGCTTTATTTCTCACAGTTGAAAGAAATCACAGACTTTGAATAGTTTCACTTTGTCAAGTGTGACTGTAGAATCTGTACAGTAAAAGCAGTTCATGTAAGTAATCAATGACCATATAAATCACAAGAGTTTATTGTTAGGCATGCATAATCACATATCAAGAATGAAGATTTTGCACCTGTGAATCATGAGAGATACTGGTTTACAATCTCCGCTTTTTAGTTCAGACAATAAATTTAACAGTAACTGAATAAATGGTTAATAAAGTTAAGTTGAATAGTAGACTTCATGCTTCTCTAAGCCTTAGATTCAAAAGTTTTGAAGTACCTGAAGGAGGTGAGCATTTTAACTTCTATGTATGACAGCCAGGAAAGAAGATGGAAGAAAAAAAATAAAAGAAACCACAAAGGAATAGTGGAAACTCTGAAGTCAGTACTTAACAATTGCTTTAAATTTCTGGTTTACTTCAGTCAGTAAAGCTTGTCTTTTTCCTTATTTTCAGATAAGATAATGCAAAATAATCCTTCACTATTTTCTAAGATTTATGTTCTTAATCTTGCCCATTGTAGAGCCAGTAAATACCAGTGTTGACCCTGAAATCCTCACCACTGTTTTGCAGCTGATTAATTCATCAGTGAGGGAGGCTTAAATTCAGGCCAACAGATGCTGTAGTAATGATATGCTTTTATGAGTTCTCATGCAGATTTAGACAGAGTTCAGAGCAGTGGAGTTGTATATTCTGTAGCTGGAGGCAACTTCAGATGCGAACCTATTTTTTCTAAAGAGTGTGATTTGACAAACACTTACTTTGACAACAGCAGAAATGGTCTCTTCTTCAGCCTGTGCTACTACTAATTTCTACCAAATTTTTCTGCTGAGGAGTTACTAATTTGGATTGGTTCAATATATATTGCCTTAGTGTGTGTTGTTGTATAATCTGGCAGATATTTTGAATGCCATAACCAGGGACCATAAGAGTTCCATGAAGGCAAGTGAGAGCAGAGACATGCAAGTGATGTTGGGGAAAACCAGGGACTGTTGAAACCAGTGCTGTTTCTGGAAGGCACATTTATCAACCAGCATGTGTCTGGATTTTTTTACTGATGCTGCCTCTTCTCCTCATGTACAGTAGCCTTATGCTGTAGGAGGATTCAGCTGGACAGAAAGACTCATACCTTCTGTAGGACGAGGAGCGTTCTGTGCTTACAAGACTGAATGTTTTATACTGTTCAGTTATAGTGTCTAGGGACCAGCTAAGAACAGGAGCCTGATTGTGTTAGATGCTGTACAAGCAGTGGCAGTTATGTATTTTCATTGTGTTGTTTACATAACTTTTTATAACTGTTAGTTAAGTCTACCTTTATAGCACTCCATGCTCTAATATTTTCTTGCCATGATACAGTAGTACCTGCCCACCCCAGAGACTGATAAATGTATCTTGCTCTTCACCATGAGACTGGTTTACTGCAGGCACAGAACGCTCCGATTCTGCCCTTTGTTTTAGCTCTGTATTGTAAATTCATAGCACTGGATGTTGCCCTATGAATGAGCCACGTGTTGTGTGTGACGCAATGTATGCATCCTAGGTAAGGAGTGGGAAGGACTATGAAACATTGAAGGTGAACTCTTCTTCACCTTCATTGACATGTAAAATGATCTTAATTGAGCAAGTTGCAGATGGCTTCTTTGCATCTTTTGAACTTCTATCGGCAGCTGAATCCCTGAATGTCTAGCTCCATGAAGAGAGTAGAATTTGAGGCTGAAGGTCTTTCACAGCTCCTGCTTTCCAGCCTTGCAAACGGGCCTAATTCCTTCCAATTCTGGACAGCATGTCTTCTGTTTCTATAAGACAGTTGACACAACACTTGTTGAAGCTGAATCAATAAAATGTCTTGAAACAACTAGGAAGGAAATCTGTGGGACTGATTCATGCAAGCTCTGTGGTACTCCACAGCAGAGAAGCAGTTGTGTAAAGTACTACTTAGGCAGGCTTGGATTCCCAAGGACTGCAGAAAGGTATCAAGCAGGACTCCTGCTTGAAAAAAACAAATCATCTCAGGAAGTATCTGACAGCAGGTGTTACCTTGCCATCAGTTTGAACAATCAGATGAACCACACTCTTCACCTTGTCTTCTGCAACCATTATATATGTCAAGTTTCAGTGCTGTGACGTTTCTCTATAGGATGGGTACAAGAAATGGTCTATGTGGTGTTCCAGTCCTAGATATGCAGTTAAGGCAACGTCGGTTAAATCTCTTGATGGGAATGGGAGTTGCAGTTATGGCCAAAATACGGTACCCTTCCTCACATTGTGGGTTATGAGCATCTGTAGAGTTGTGGAAGGAGATTGTGTGTCCCAAAGAGACAAAATGCTTGTCATGCTAATAAATGTGCCTGAGTGAACTGCACATCCTCTACCAGTGAAGAACAGACAGTATGAGTTAGTATCTTTAGACAAACCAGCTTCACACGGTGATGCATGGAAGAGGGAGCTACTACCCCGTTTCTGTTGTGTAGAGCAATGCAGACAGTAGCTGGCAGACCATGCAACTTCCTAAACTCACACTTAAGATGCCAGTGATGCACTTGAGGGATGCAAAGGTGAGGCTGTACTGGTGCAGAAACTGAAGCCCAGTCACTCTCATCGTGGCTTTCACTTTCTGTACTTCAGTGAAGGGCATATGGCAAAAAAAAAAAAATAGATGTCTGGTCCTCTCTGTAAATCAGAGTATGCTGTAGGGACCATTTGTCTGGCTACAGCTTGGCTCAGAAGGAAGCACAGTAGACTGGATGTGCATGCACGCTGATGCCTCCACACTGTCTACTCTTCTGAGGATATAATTTTCTTTAGTTTTGAATATATGCTGCATTTTGCTTTTTCCAGTCTCAGACATTGTCTATAATTCTTTACCCCATCAATCAATTATAGTTAGAAACTTGAACACATGAGTTTTTGCTACCCCCCACTGCTCTTCTGGCAAGTGAAAGACTAAATGGATTTTTGCGGGCTATTTAAATGCAATTTGTTAGACAAAGTCTCAGCTGGAATATTATTGTCTAAAACTTGACTTAGAAGATTAAACTGAATGTTTTTTTTATGGGCTTACCTTGATCAGGGAGCTTTCTTCTAACACTTACCTGCAGAGTGTGGAATGTTATGTCCAGGCTGGATGCTTCATATGAACTTGACTGTTTTTCAAATAAAAAAAAAAACAATACTGTTTGCACTTCATGTATATGGTGGTTAAGCAGTAATCCAGAGGCAGTGTTAAATTGAGAGCTTGTGTATGAGCTCCATGTATGAATTCTAATTTATTTCTCAGTTTCTATAAAAATCAAATTGAAGGATTAGGCCTGAAGCAAAACACTGTTTTAGCAGAGGGGCTTAGTGCTGAAATACCCCTGACTATATCCTGTTAAATGTTTATATTTTGAATTTTGCTGAAATACAGTGAAGCCAGCTGCTGTATTCTGCAGAAGTTAAAATTATATCTGCTTTTAGTGATGTTGACTTTTAAGGACCTTCAAAAAGTAAGTATTTAACTTTGTCTATTTTTCCTTCTGCAGTACTCTGAGAATTCTAGAGTCTGGTTTCATCAGAGGATGTTGATGTACCTTAAATATACTTAAAAAAGACTGTGTTGGGAAATCAGACAAATTAAGAGAATACAGCTTTTCACCCATTAGCACTGTGATGTATGTTTAGTGTGGGGATCAAATGCAGAACCTGTTTGCGTGCATCTCAGCAGAAGAGGTATTTCTTCCAAAGTTTAGGTTTGTACTGGAAAAGTCCTCTATTCTCATAGCTGTATCCTTCTTTCTGGTTTATTTGGGCTTTTTAGTGGTTCTGGTGCACTTGGTAGTGTTAAGTTAATGATTGGACTTAATGGTCTTAAGGGATTTTTCCAACCTGAATGATTTTATGATTCTGGGAGAAGCAGGCCCTAAAGACCGGCAGGAATAATTATATTAATTAGGAACCATTCCCTCCACTAAATCATATTTGGGGGGCAACTATGTGAAAATGTAGCATTTTGCAAATTTGTAATGCTTTAATTACTGATGTAAGAGTGTTACTTTACATCCTGTGCGAGATGATACCTGGCTAAGGTTGATCAGGCTCTGTTGCTGTTGTCCTCAGTATCTTTTTATGGTGGGTCCCTGGCACTGAAACTTCTTGAAGTGGATGGTGTATTAGTGAGCGCTGGTTTATGCTATGGAATTTCTGCTGTCCGTCATCTTCCCCTGGCACATGATAAGTTCCAGAGAAAAGGATGGCTGTGAATGAGGGACAAGTCTTCTTTCAGTACTGGCTTTCATTCTGCTGAAGTCCCTGGAGAGAAAAAACAAAACTAAACCAACCAAACAAACAAAAAAAACCAACCCAGAAACCCCAAACAAACAAACAAAAAAAAACCCACCCAAAAAAACCCCAAACAAAACCCAAACCACAAAACACCAGATGAAAATCAAAAACCAACAATCCAAGCAAAACCAACCAAAAGAAAAATAAACAAATCCACCAAAAAACAAAGCCAAACAAACAACACCCTCCCAACCCCCCCAAAACCCAAACAGCACCCACCCCATCCTTGGGAAAAAAAAAAAAAAAAAAAAAGGCAAACAGCAAAAACAAACCAAAAAACCTAGAGCAAAGAATTACAGCTGGTGGCAAGTTTTACAAATTTAGGAACTCTCAGTAGGACTTTTACTATTCTGAATATAGTGCAGGAACTCAGTCAAGTTTTCTTTAATTATAGAAATAATACCAGCTACTCAAATAGCTGAATCTGAATTTATATCCAGTTTTACATGAAAAAAAGCATAGTCGAATAAGCTTTTCTAAGAGAAGTTAGCCTCTATTTATGTAATAATAGTGAAAGTCCTTTATGCATTTGCTATACTCTTATCATAATTTCTTAAGAATATAACTTTTAGGTGACTTTCAAAATCATGGGAATTCAACTATTACTACTGCATCTCTATTCTAAAAATTGAAGTAAATTAATGTGTAATTAATATCTAACTGAGGAAAGTAGGAATAGAGGGTGTTCAGCCATACCATCCTTACTTTGACACTTCAAAGTCATTTTAGAAGACTACAGTGAATAATGGAAGAAGTTACTTTTGAAACATTTTTTTATGAACTGTGGATAGACAACTCAAGCTTTATCCATGTGAAGTATCTCAAAGCAGTCATTTGGCACTCCTATTTTCTGTGTCTAAGAATGATAGACCCTTTATCCCTGGATTTCATACTCAGAGGTATGGAAATTAATAATGCTGTGGCTTTCTATATCTATATAGAAAAAAATTATTTTCCAGAAAAATTTGAGCTCTATATCAGGAAATGTTTATTGCTACTCTACTCAGGAATATATTATGTGACATTTCTTGAACACAGAAGGATCTGTTTGGGTTGTGTGCCTTTCACTTTACCTTACAAATGAAGGAATAAAGTATACACTATAGTATTTTTTCAGGGAGGATGTAATTCTGTTAATTTCTCTTGGCTTCATAATCACATTCTTTCAAAAGGCTGGGTGTCTTTTGGCTCTCTGAGTAATTCTTAATTTATTCAATGAATTTAAGAGGAGAGACCCTTACATTTTGAACAATGATGGACACTGTGGAAAGTTTGGAAACACAAAACAAGTCCTTTGCTTTTGGTATTGAAAGCGGTTCCTGATAGAAAATCAGCTCAGACTGAGATTCGGGTGAGTGCAAGCATGGTCTTGTTTCAGAGGGAGATAAAAATCACAAAGAACCAGTTTGTAAATAGACAATCCTTCTGTGTATTATGGTTCACATAATAAAGTAGGTAGCTATGTTTAATATACTGGAGTTCCACTGAAGCTGGGTGTATCCTCTCAGGACACTGAGCTAATTAAGTATTGTGGCAAAAGACTTGCTGAAAAGAGAGTTTTCCACCCAGGTTTTCTTGATGATCCTTTTGGCAGCAGAGCTCTTTGGTCTCTTCCTAAGTCAGATACCTTTTAAGAAATCTTTTCCCACTTCAGTTCTCTAATATTTTTTCCTTTCGTTTTCTCTTTAACATTAGAAGCTTACTCACCCAGTATCAGAAATGAAAACCTATATATAATCTTTCTGGATGCATGCAAGCACATGAATAATTCCTAACTCTTCTGATGGCGGTTTTCTCCCTGTTTATCCTCGTGTCTTTCCAGCATTTTTTACTGGGAATTTGGGCTCTTGGTTCTACTGTTGAAATACTGTCTAAGCAGACTTTCTGTGCACCAAGCTATGTCTGAATTTGATATGAATGCCTGAATTTGCCCCTGCTTGGAACTGGGCTGAGATTCAGTTGGCTTCGAGTGAACTGTGGCTCTTTTGAGTTGGTAGTGAAACTGGAAACCAGGTAAGTTTGCTAGGGTTTTGTGTTACTTTTCTAGCAGTAGACTTTTCTAGAAAAGTGAAATGTTGCATTACTGAATGTGCCAAAACAGAATCATTTGAAGCCAAAAAAACTGAGGAAGAATAAGAGGGGGGTGGGAGGCGTGACAGTTAATAAATCCAAAACTATAAACACTTTGGCAGAATAAACAGAACTCACTATTTAAATTCCTTTAACCAACATATCTGAATGCATAAGCAAATATAATCACCTCGAGCAGTATGTGGTGGTACAAAGTAGTATAGAAGTTGTTCTTAGGTACCATTTTTTGTGTTTAACCACATCTTGTTACGCTTTTGCTATCTAATAGGCAGTGTTCCTGCAAAGCTGTTCTGCTAATTATAACAATACCATTGCAATCAGCATTTAAATCAGAGTTCAAATACAAGGCAAAGGTAGTTGGGACATTGGCAAGGTTAAAGCTGCAAATTGAAACCTTACATTATTCTGGCTAATTTGTACTGAAATGCTATAGCCAAATGTCTAAAACTTGCCCAAACAACACTAGGAACAAATTGGAAAGGTACATAAAACTGCAGTCTTACTTGATCTGCTGCCTGAAATGTGAGACCTACCAGAGCAAATGCATTTACAGTACAGTTAAAGAGAAATGATCCCAATTTAAAAACCCAGCATTAGTTTTTCCAAAGTAAGGTCTGATGCTTGGTAGGAGTGATTACGGTTTATTCAATTACCTGCAAATCTGATTTTAAGGAATTCAAGATCCCAAATGTAATTATTTCTCTAAAATGCTGTACCAAACTACCTAAATACTGTTATCACAGTGTGGTTCTGACACTAATATGTTCTTTGTCTGTCATTGCTTATGTTAGCTATTTGAAGTAGTTCTCTGAAAAATGAAGAGTCATCTTGAAGTATCTGATGATTGCCCAACATTTGTTAGTCTAAAAACCATCTTCCTTGAATGCTAGGCTGTCTCCTAAGACTGCTTAAAGAATATATGCAACCTGATAATGCATATTTAAATATGTCAGGCTTGTTCATTTCCCAGAATTTATGAACTGACACTAGCAAGTTCCTCCAGAATAATTCTAGTACTTGATCAAAATAATGAAATAAAATTGGAAGAGCAAGGTTTTTCTTGTAACTTGACAATCCCTGTTGAGATGCTGTAATTTAAAGTTATTGCACAAAATATTCTACCTTATTTTCCTGTATCTTATCTTTTTATGTCAACTTGGCAAATTGCTGTATAATTTTTAAGACTGATACTGCCAACGGTGCCAAAACTAGTAGCATGCTTAGAGTTGCTGACTCAATCTGTTCTTCTCTTCTGGCTATTGTACCATACATAGTGCCTGCTACTGTGTTTTTCTCATGTTACTGAAGTTTGGCATCTCCTTGTTTCTGCCAACATTGCTCAGATTTCCCTTGAGAAGTGTGTACTGAGACTGACTGATGAAAATGACAATTCAGGAATGGATAATGGTAATTCTTGTGTTCTTGTTATTCTGACTGCTGGTTCATTGGTGGTTTAGACAGTTACGGTAGACTAGGCTGGAAGTATAAACAGAAGTTGTGAGCATGAGTATAATCTGGTGATTAGCTGTCTACATATTCCTCTACCCTTAATCAGTCACACCTGTGTGCCTGCATGTTCAGCAACTGTCCACTGCAATAATTCTTTTCATATTTAAGACTAGTTTTCATCTTGAACTGTGATGACTGACTGGGAGTTTGTATCTCTTGAACATCAAATTATAATTGCTGTTTTAATGGTTTAAATAACAGATTGACTTTTTTTTTTTTTTGGGTGGGTGGGGAATACAGAAAAACCAATGCTTGTAGCAGCCTGTCAGCTATATTGTGCTAGGAGATTTCTACTCACCTACTCTGGCCTTTTGTGTGTATATAAGTTTGTTAGAAGATGGGCAGGATTTCTTTGGAGACGCATTGAAATGCTTGTTTGTAAGATTTGGTAGTCAATTTAGATCTGTGAGTTTGAGTTATCCCCCAACAAAGTGAAATATGGAGACTTTTCATAGGCACGTAGCCTACCTGTCATGTGTCTCTGCTGCCTTACAGATGTGAATGTGTGAATGGGAAGAAGCTTGATGTCGTTACTGGATGACTGTAACCTGTCATGCTGCTTTCAATGACTTGGATATATCATGAAGCTCCACTGTTGATTATTATCATAGTCATGATAGTGAAATTTCAGTTTGTACCCATGCCTAATCTAATCTATAGTGCTTTTGGTTTTCCCTAAGATGAAGTCCATTTCCATTTTGTATATCCAAGAGAGTGGAATTTTACAGTACTTTCAGGTATTCATTGTTTGTGGGAAGTCTTTCACTTGTTCATTATAGGTCAGTAGTGCTAGATGAGAATCTCTGAAAGAAAAACACTAATGATAAGAGATTTCAGGAATGTGGATAGTAGGAATAAATTTGTCTTCGCAGCTGTGAAGTTTGTGATTTGCTTAATCTGAAAATATTTATATGTTCATGTAGACATATGTAAAAGTAGAATTTATTTTTTTTTTCCATTTTTTTTCTTAAACACTCCCATCATATCACCCTGGCAAGACAAGCATTTGTAAGCCTTGCCAGGTAGGTCTTTAGCTCCCACTTAAGCAATAAAAACTTTGTGTGGCACCTAAAACCTCAGAAACTGTGCACTGTGCAGAACAATTGTTTACCTAGCACAAGGAAGGACTTTTATAGCAGAACAGAAACAAATGTGGTCTAAATGATAAAATCATAACTGGACTGTTCACTGGATTCTAGCTTGGGATATTATGCTTACTTGGGCTTTCTTTATTGTGGGCTGACATAAACCATTACCTTGAACTCTGTTTTCTGAAATCATCATGCTCTTTGACTCTTTTACTTTTCTTTCACTTTGGAAACAGTGTTTTTGGTAACTTTTTGTAATCTGAGATAATTTACAGTCCAATTTGATTTTATCTGTGAGCGTATTTTCTCTTTGCTCTTGTAGTAGAGTTAACTTTTCTCAAATTTCTTTTAATGCCCTTGTACCTCAGGTTCAGTTGTACTACATGTTTTCTGTCCAGTCTTGCATTTGTATTTAGAAGGCTTTTGCATTTCTAAGCATGCAAAACTGATCAAGAAGCTGATGTGCCTGGTTTTAATGGGATTATTCAGGATCTGGCTAAAATCATCCACAATATTCTGAATCCGCTTTGACTACTTCCAGTAAAAAGAACTGACATCAGTAGATGTCAATTGGTGTTGTTTATTTGTCAGATTGCTTGACAAATATATTTTTTTGGGAAAAAAAATCTTGATGAACACTTGTTCTTCTTTCTGCTGGTGTGGCATTGGATGAATGATGAATCTGTGGGTATCCTTCAATAATTAGTGAAGATCACTTCTGTCAGTGTCTAAGGAAGGCAGACTCCCATAACATTTACTGAAATCTGAATATTTTGCTGGATGGTGATAAGAATGTCACCCCTAATGAAATTGTATACAAGTCAAAATAACAGCACTACTGTTCAGTCACTGGGTTCAGATTTTACCAATCACATTAAATAGATCTTTGGGATGAAGGAGAATTGGTGTGATAACACTTTCATATACTTTTAATTTTGTAAATGATTTCTGTTTAGAATATACGTTTGTATATAGCAAAAAAAAAAAAAAAAAAAAAACAAAAACAAAAACCAAACCCCAAAAACCCCACCACACTCAAAACACACAGGAAATACTCATCCCCACCTGATATTTTCTGTGTCACTGTGACACCAGACTTTTAAAAAATATTGCTCATAAGGAGGGGGCTGGGAGGCTTCAAAAGAAAATGTGAGATGCTGCCATGAGAAACTATTTTTCACAATTATCCAGAGATGTTCATTTTGAATTAGCAGACAAATGCCGATGTGAACTGGAAAAACAAGGCTCAGAACTGATGTAATTTATTTCATGTCCTGACATCTGTTACTAGTTATTCCTGTTCTGATTTGGACAGATGCCTAAGGGGGAAGCATAAGGGTATCCTCTTGAATTTGGTGATACACTAATAATTTGGGCATTAGTTTAACTTTATTATCCTTCATTTATGCTTTGACTCAGAACTTTAAGTGGTTCTATGTTGCTTAAATTTTGCACCTGCTAATTTCATAGAAATTGGAACATATTAGAGCAACTTCTTATATATCCCTAAGAGAGAATTATGTTCTCATGTATCTTGGAAATAAGATGAGTATAGAAGGACAATATGCCATGAACTTGTTACTGTTTAACATTTTTGGATTCCAAATTACAGCAACCATGTTAAAAATGTAATATTCTGTGCTATTTAGGAGGGAAGAATAATGAAACCATAACGAAACAGTAACTAAAATATTGGGCTGACTAAGCAAAGGGGAAAAAAATGATTGTAGTTGGGATCTGCAAGCAGTAAAACTAGGTGAAAAAAACTGAAAAACAGATCATATTTGCTGCAAAGTGATTTAAAAAAAAATGAGAATGGTTAAAAATATGAGTGACCAAACCTTTGTATCTTACTGTTTATTTCTCAATATGGTATATTATGCTTATAAATTTAACAGGCTGAGATACTGCTGAAAGGATAAAGTGTTTCCATTGGGGACCTTCATAGAAATTGTCTCTCTGAATGGTTAGACAGTTCAGGCCAGAGAAACAAGCATTTTGTAGCGGATGGTTTAGTTAACAGCAAATGTAATCATGGTGAAAGCCTGGAATTTGGCTCCAGGGAAAACTGTTATATCATGTTACTTTGGTAACCAGATAGGCTTCCTTAAACTAAAAGATAACTCATAAACGCTATATGAAACTTATAGATATTTATTTTGGGATTGTGACTGTGGTTCTAAAAAAATAGTTCACTTAACAGTCCCAAAATGTTGCTTATTTTCCTGGATTAAATTATGCTTTTACTCTCATCAAAATTCAAGGGTAAGTGTCACTTACTAATTTGAAGTCCTAACGGAGGCCATATTTCTTCAAAGCTTTGAAAGAGTTCAGTCAATGTTTGAGGAGGTCATGGAACCTCACAAATATATTCTATCAAGAAGTTTCCTCAAAAGCTGAAGTATTTGACTGCTTGAGTTATTCTTTGAAAAGAACTCATTTGCACTGAAATAAGGGTCTTGAAAAACACATCCATCTTCTTAAGAAGTCGTTACTGGACTGAAATAACTCCTCAGAAATTTATTCTTTTGTTAAAGGGATATAGAAAAATAACATCCCTAGAACTAGTAATAAACCATTACACAAAGCCTCTAGGAAAAGAAAATATAGCTGAAACTTGAGTGAAAATCTGAGACGTGTTTGTCAGCTTCTTTTAACCTCAGGACCAATGTCACCTTTGGTAGGAAATGGACTGATGTCGCTGGTACTGGTCTCTATCTATGTTCTGACACATCTCTCTATAACAAGAAAATTGTGTGTATTTTAAGTGCTAAAATACTATTTGTGTGTTGGGGTTTTTTATTTATTTGTGTTTGCATTCATTTGCTTGTGACCAGGAAACTAAATTCAAGATCTGGATGAGCTTCAACTCTATCTATCTGTGCATATATTTGAATTGTCAAGAAACTTGACATGCGAGGGTGTTCAGCTGAAAACATATTGCCAGTCCTCACCTCTTTACACACTGTATTTCAGTAGTTTGTGGGGTGTATGTTTACTCATTAGAAAAGCTAGACATGTTTTGTGGCTTTGTTTGCTTCTTGAAAATTAAAAAAGTAACATCAATTCTGTTCTGACTTTGAGTATGTTTTAATAATAATGTGCTTCAAATATCAGCTGAAAGAATTTGTTTCTCCTTGGGCTGAAGTCTTCTTTTCAATTCTGACCCAGTTTTGTGTGCACTCTTGTTGTCTGTGAATGACTTGCTCAGCTCAGAATTAGATCTTCTACCAGGCTTGGAAGTTTTTAGGCTCCTGTGCTGTTTTACTGACATGCTATCTTAACTTCCTAATTTGTTCATCACGTCTGTGTTAATTTGGTCCAAAGGAAGAATGATCCTGCCCCCAATTTGTCAGGGTATCTTACACGGAACTCTGATGATATGACATGATGCCTTTATTCACCAAGTCAGATGCACTTAGGATGATTCATCTTAATGCTTATGTACAAATTATCTGAAGCTTTTGAAGCTTCAGGTATCCTGGTCAGACCAATTGCCATTTAACATCTGGATGTAGTAGAAACATCAGCGTTTTCTCATTTTTTTCAAGGAAAGGCGTGTAGGCTGACAGGAAAAGGCCAGGGAAAACCAGAGGTTTGTGTTGTACTATCTTGTAAAAGCTGTCGTCTTGCACATGCACAGTATGATAGTCTTCAGATAGATGTATTCAAACCATGAATCACTCAATGGCAAAGGTTAACAAGGAAAAAAAAAGTATGTATGTATATATATATGTGTTCAAATATGTAGTCTCATTCTCAGTGTTTGATCACTGTATGTTGTATCTTGGGCCTGGGTGAAATACTGTGTAGGAAACTTAAACACTAAATTGTAATCTTCTCCCTTCCCTGCACCCCCTTACCCCTTTTTTTTTTTTTTTTTTTTTTAAGGTTGAACTTTTGACTGTGGAGTTGAACCTGACAACTCCTGCTCATTTGTGTCTAATTTTTGAACTTGAATGGAACAGTTGTATTTAGCTCTGGTATTGAGCTTGTGACTGAGTCTGAATGGACCAGGATTATTTTTTTTGCCATTTCTGCCACAGCTTATTTTGGTTCCATATCATGGAAGTACCAAACTGAATTTCATTTTACGGAAGGAAGGGACAACTCAAACTAAAGGCCCTGAATTTAGACTGGGAAAAAGAAACAGTGTTAAGATAGCAAACCTAAGGTTGAAAATGAAGCTTCTGTTTTGTATAATACTAAAAAGTAGATGTAGTTTCAATTTTCATATGTAAGGGTAACGCACTTCTAAGCAGGGATAACACTTTAAGGCAGGCGTAGGCCATTGCATTCCAGTGCGTGTGTCCCTTTACAGAAAGCTTCTGGTAGAAGAACAACATAATCTTGATAAACTAATATAAAGGGCTAGTAAAATTCCACTTTCTTTATTCTAGCATAATGTTCAAACATGCAGGTCAGACCAGCAACATCCTTTTATTTCTGTCTGGTTTCCTGTGTCAACATTCTCTCTTTGCATGGCCCTGGTTTTACCACTGCTCTGGCAAGCTGTGGAAGATACCTGTAACCAATAGACTAGACACCTGTTGGATGATGGAAGGGCCAGGGATTTAAAGACCTGTATGCTTGCTGCTGCCTCCTGTCGTGATCAAAGCTTATTTTGCTGGGCACTGTGTTCCCTCAGTCACATGATAATATCGGACCCCATCCCTCTTAAGTTCAGCTCTTGGAAATGTCTTGACCTTCCTTATTCCTACACTAGTCTTCCACTTTCTGAGTCTGAGATGAAGCTGTCCTCACTGCCAGCTTGTTGTTTTCCTGAATATGCTGGCCAGGCCGAAATGATATACATCATA
The DNA here is from genome assembly GCF_018691265.1 of Tyto alba. NCBI lineage: Eukaryota > Metazoa > Chordata > Aves > Strigiformes > Tytonidae > Tyto > Tyto alba. The sequence continues at coordinate 24,305,865 of NW_024881324.1, read as the reverse complement.
TTACAAGCTGCTTTCTGCCAAATTTTAGTCATATATATATGGCTCAAGCTGTGAACCTCCAAAGCAAACACAGAGAGGAAATCAAAATTAAATTAATCCTCTCCAAGGATGTATAAACTATGGCTGCACTGAGGTTTACAAGTTGAGGGTAAGAGGGACCATTGGTTGTGTGGGAGTCAGAAGCCGCTGGTATGCACAACCCTTTTCTATTGTATTGCTCATCTGGGCAGGAGTTACTTAGCATGAAGACCTTAAGGTTTTTTTAATGACAGCTAGTGTGGTGGTTTAAGCCCAGAAGACAACTGAGCACCACGCAGCTGTTCACTCACCCCTTCCAACCCAGCACTGGGAAGGACAAAATGAATCAAAAAGTTTGGGAATTGAGATGGGGAAGAAAAAGAACATCAAATTAATTCAAACATTAACAAAAAAACAACACTTAACAGACAAGGTGGGACAATGAGAAGCACTACCACATAAAAAAAAAAAAAAACACCTTCCCCCCCACCCCTTCCTTCTTCCCAGACTCAGTTCTGCTCCCCAGCAGTGCAGGGGGATGGGGGTTACAGTCAGTTCACCGCTCCTTCCTTCTCAGGAGGCGAGGGGAACGCCACGCATTCCTCCCTACTCTGCATGACTCCCCTCTCATTGCAGACAGCCCTCCATGAACTTCTCTGGGGTGAGTCCTCCCCATGGGCTGCAGCCGTTCCCGAGTTGCTCTGGCTTGGGTCACCCCCTTGTGTTGCCCCTCCCAGCGCCGAACCACAGCAGCGGGGGCCGCTTCTCCCCTCAGAGTCCTGGCCTACTTTAAGCACATGGAAGTTTGCATTCACAGGATTAAAGGCAAATGAGTCACCAGTTTCTGGAGCCCTCAGAGCTGTGCAATTGCCTCATGTAATGTCATGAAAGCACCTTAGCTGAGATTGAAAAAAGCTCTGGAGTCTTAATTTTTGGACATGGTACGAAGGTTAGGTTGGAGACCTACTTTCTGTTGTTCTTGGTTGAGAGGACCAGTTTAGGGGCAGTGCTTAGTTCTGTTGTACTGCCACTTTTCTTCTCAATGCTGAGTTTGGGCTGGTCAGCAGGTGAGATCAATGTCTCTTGAAGGCTTTGATGTGAGCTCTCTCTCAAATAGCATGAGGGGCAGGGACGTGAAATATTGGCTGATGGCTTTCTCAAAGCATCGAGTAGCTATACCTAGTCCATTTTCATGTGATTAAAAAGAAGATGAAAGTAGTAGTGCCTGCAGGTGATGCAAATTAAATGGAATTGCATGGCAGAACTGTGCAATTGCAAAGTAGACTTGAATGCTATTTCATCCAGAAAAATGTTCTTTTATTTTTGTTTTCTTTTTTTCCTGGAGTTATAGGTTTTGGATCTTGATAATCTCACCTGAAATGCAATGATATCCCATATTGTATAGTTATTCAGAAAAAAATGCCTTAACAAGTAATGGCAGTCGTAAAGTAATTCCTTTCACGAGCAGAAAAATTGGCTTGATTGCTGAAGTGACAATCATGACTACTCTTCACCAAATAATGTGCACAGGAAGAAGGAAGCAAAAACCTTGCCCATTTTTCCTATAAGCTTAAAAGGACTTTAAGATTGTAAACCTAATATAGAATGTCATAAGCGATCACCATGATCTATGTGCTGCTTGCTCTGAAGATTATTAAATTATTAGGAGCAGTTCAACTGTTGTCTTGGATAATTTAAATGTCTGGTTAAACTGTTTTGAGAAGTAAAGCTGTAACTGAGTAGTTTAATCTTGAGTAATTCTGTGGGAAAAACTTTGAAAATGAACACACCTGAAGCAGATTAGTTCAGGCATTGAAAATGTATCCTGTTTATCCTTCTAGTACAGAGGAAAGCATCTACTTGCAGTTTTACAATATTATCTGTTACTGAGACTTTGCTACTACTCCCTGTTGTTGAAGATGAGACTTGAAGAGAATAGTACAGCTTTTCAAGAAGTGTTCCTGTGGTCAGAAGTTACTGGTGTTTTGTTCTGCTGCAAATTATCTGTCCCATCTTTTGTAAGCTTAATCTTTGAACAAGTACTGTATGATTAATTCTACTGATAGGTGAACAATTTTCTATGGCTTCCCTTCTAAATATGTCGATTTAGGTTACTGGTGAAACTCAGATGTCATTAATCAAGCACATAGTGGAGACATAGAAAGGAGAGTGTAAGAATTATTGTCTGTACTTCTTAAGGACTGTACAGGTACTGACTGCTTGACAAAACAATTAATGGAGTTAATAATAGTCTTGGATGGGGTTTTTTGGTTTGGTTTAGTTTTTTTTTTTTTTGGTATCATTGATAGTAAAAGTTCTAAACGCTCAGATAAAAACTTCTGATGTAATGACATCTCTGCTGAAAAAAGAGCTCTTCTGGCAGGAATCAAGGAACTTGCAAGTCTTAGAATCCATCCCTTGAAGCTATCATAATTTCAGTTCATTTTGTCACCCACAAATGAAGCAGGGCAGCTATCTGCCATAGAAGACAAATTTTAACAAGATGTGCAAAGGTGGGGATTTTTTTGTTTGTTTAAATGGTGAATGTTAAGTTATAATCCTTGACTCATTTAACTATACTTTGTTTTGTCCTATATGTAATAAACTTATTTCTAATTTGAATAAACAGTTATTAAGTGTCCATCAATTTGATACTTGATGACTCTGGAGTTAATGCTCTGACTTAAATTGTATTATGTAGCAAAAGCTTAGACTATGTGCTCTACTTGATAGCAGTGTAGCAAACAGAAAATACAGCAGGAAGGGTGGCATGTATCTTGTGGCAGTACTTAAAAATGCTCAGCAGAGCTGCTTTGGGAATTGCGTGATCATAAGAATACAGTTTCTTCCTTAAAGGTCTGTAAACTACACTATCAAAATTATTGCAAGATATGTTCACTTAATGGAGAAAATTTTGAAGATGGAAAATGTCGTGCTGGTAGGCAACACTTTCTCACTGCTTTTGTGTTCTTGTTCTTGCCATGTTGTAGATATTAGTGTCTGCCAAACTAGACTGGTTTGTAGAAGTCAAATGTAAACCCTAGTGAAAAGAAATTGCGTAGTTTGAGGTAGTTTGTTTTTCATAATCCATTAACTTAATTAAAACTGATCACAACTTGGTTGTAGTTTACTGAAATGTCTGAGAATAAAATGGAAACTGAATTTCATCAAAGTTAAATTCTAAAAGAGAATAAGGATTTTGCTTTGATTTTTCAAGTTCAATGAATGACAGTGGTTAGCCAATTAATATTTATTTACTTTATTTTTTCTTTAATCTGTTACGAAAGTTCTGCAATTGGAAAGATCTTATTTATATAAATACATACCCAAGTGTGCACATTCAGTAATTTTTTCCTAGTAATAACTAAACCAAACATTGGTATTGTAAAAAAGAAGCTTCCCTTGAAAGATGGTGTAAAATGAGTTGTAGTTTTTTTAATCATTGTAGACTTTGTTTGAAACACAATTTTATATTCTCATTAGTGGGTGTATGCCGAGCATATGGTATATATTTATTTATATGTATATATATTTATATCCATTTTATTAATATATAAATAAAAATGTACATGACTGGAAGCTCTTCAGTCTTACAAGAAATGCTAGCAACTGTCTGTTTTAGGCAGTTTTAGTAAAACGCTTAAACTATGGAAAATAAACATTTGCCTTTTCAAGCTTAACTGAAAATTATTCACCAATACTATTTTATTATGGTGACTTTCACAAAAATAGGTTTTAATATTTAGCTGACATTGTCTTACGTCAAGTAGCATGTCTTGAATAGCAGTCTTTTGGGTCTTCAGATTCTAAACATATTTTTTTTCTCTGTGTACCTTCCACTTTTGTCCTGCATACATAAAACTATAGTGAGAAAATTGTTAACAGTATTGAATTGCATTACTTTTTCCTCTTTGTCTCCCCGTCTTATTTTAGAGGCCAACTTAATGCTCCATCTAGGTGGACTTGATAAATGGAACTGTTCCAAGTCCTGTGTGTGAAAACAAGGCAAGGATAGACTAGAGAGTTGAAAATCAGCCAAAACAAACTTGAGTGGAAAAGCTTAGTTTGTCCGGTGCTGCACTTTCTAACACCATGGGGCTTTTTAAAGGTATTTCCGTTCTCAGATACATGTGGTCCGTCGGGTGACGCGAGAGGCAAGCACCTTTGTAATGAATGAAGTCCGTGTCCTGCAGCACTTAGGTGGGATTTCAGTCATCTTGGTGAGGAAGAAGGGACTGAGATAGGCTCAGCTATACTATTTGACGCAACAGAGCCTTGTGGTATTTAAAGTAAAAGCTGCTATTATATATATAGGCGGCGACAGCTATAGGGTCTTAAGAAGATAAACCTAACATAAATCAAGTTTTTTCTGAGGTCTTTCATGTTGGCACTTCAAATGCTTTCCTTCATCTTGCAAAGCACTAAATTAGAATATACGAGCTTCTTTCTAAATTGAATTTGAAGCATTTTCCATTTTAAGCTGCGTCTTTACTTTTAAGAAGCATCTTGGTAGTTGATTTGAGGGTTTATTTCTGTATTTCATTACAAGTGTAATGATTAGAGTAAGTTCAAGGGAAAACAAAAATGAACAGAAGTCCAGAAAACCTGACCTATAAGGGAGATCACTGAAAGATCTGTATTTCCTTAGTCTAGGTTAAGGTTGGGAATGGAAGAGGAAATAAGTGTGTCTTTGAACACAGAAGAATTTACTGCAAGGGAGAAAGGATTGAGATCTTGTCCACGCTTGCTATGGATGAGAGAATTAGATTTTAATATTAGATCAAACTTTCCTATGTTCCTTGAACTAGACTGTGGTAAGTTCTGGTGTCTCCACTGCGACATGAAAGAAGGAAATATTGGCCTATATATTTGTAGGATTTATACCAACTAACAGCTAACACTGATGTGAAAAAGAAGAACTAAAGATGAAAAGGGACTACTGATGACCTTTTGTAGATCTTACCTCTTCTCTGCTGCTACATTGGACTTGTTCACAAATGAACATTTTTCTTATGATAGTGCTAGCATTACCCTGTACATTGGAAATGTATAGTCATTTATGAATTAAGAGTGTATCCACACTATGGATAGATTGCACCTGCCTATGTGAAAGATAACACCCTTCCAGCTTTACTACAAAATTCTGGATTTTCCCTTTAGAGAATACTAGCCTAAAGAAAATAGGGATTTGAATTGCCTCACAGGCGGGAAAAACATCACTGACAGTGTAAATCTCAAGGTAGTTTTCCTGGAAATGGCTGAGACGTTTTTTTAAAGGGTCTCCAGGAAGCCTTTAATACTTTTGATCTACCTGTTCTGTTGTTGGATCAAATTTTATAGGCATTAAAACTATAGTAAAATCTAACAGAAGGGCACATGGGGGGAAAAAAAAATTATTTGGCCTCTGTCTTCATAGAAACACATGAAATAAAACATAATTTAGATGTTCTCATGTGCATGGGAAAGAGTAAAGTATATGAAAATATGCTGAGGGAGTTGATTGTAAGTGTGATGCATGGTAAACGAATAAGCTATTTTGCTAGAGCAAAGATACGTAAATAAAGGGGATGACTATTTGCTATAGATATGAGGTCAGGAAATACCCTGTTATAGTCTTCACTTTAGGTAACAGAATGTACTTAGTTGCTGCAACAAAGCTTGTAGGCTCTGACTAAAATAGAGTATGTCTTGGGACATTAGCCTCACTATAAAGTTTGATAGAGTTCAAATTTACTTCCAGAGTCTAGATGATGAATGTCATAATTTCTTTCTTTATTACATTAAAGTCCTTCCTTAAACCTTAGGGTGAGAGGATAATTGATGTAGGAGGGGACAACAGGAGGTTGCCTGTAGTTTCCTGTACAATTCTATTGGCTTTTTTTTTTTTTTTTTTTTATGATGATTGCTATCTTGTGGTAGCTTTTTTTCAAAGTGAACAGACAAAACTGTAGGCTTAGAGTATTTTCCAGATGTGGAATCTCCCTCTCACTCCCTTCTCCAGCTCAGACATAACATGTATATGTGCAGGTTCACAATGATGTTATATGCAAGTGACAGTGATCATGATTACCAGGAAGAGCTGAAGTTTCCTTCCTGAAAGTGAAATCAGTCAGCATTGCAGAGTATGAATAGCAAATATGGAAGATTCCCAAAGGTAAACAGAACAAGCTTGCTTTGAGGAGAAAAAGAGATAATAAAAACCATAAAGAGATGTTCTTCCATTTTTTTCAGTCTAGAGAAATGTTTAACCATTTTAGTAAGATTACTGCTTGAAAAAATATAGCTCTGTTGTCTGATTTTGGCACTGCTAGGCCTGCTAGAAACCAAGAAGAGGTTTGATATGAAAAAATAAAATAATAGATAAAATTAAACTTTATTTTCTTATGGAAAGTACCAAGGGTTTTTGAAATATTTCAGGTAAAAAATTCTATGGTGCTGTTCAAAAAACCCATTTTTAAATATGGGGTAATTTTATAACAAAATACAATTAATTTTAGTAAATAATTTTGGACTTTTTAAGAGGAACAGATAAGTTTCTTACAGTTTGAAGCAGCTCACTTCAATGTGTGTGTTGAAGCTGTTCAACCATGAAGATAATCTGTACAACACTTATACAAAAGGATGATAGAAGTTAAATTATGTCACTTCTTGGTGTGTGACTGTGGTATGTGCTGTTGATCTTTAACTGTTTTTAGCCTTTTTTCTTTGCAGCAGATTAACTATTTCTGTGAAGGTTAATTGGGAAAAGTATTTTGTAATCTTACTATGATATTTACTGGAGTTTTACTGTTATTACAGTAAATACAGAGTCTCTGATTTGAATCAAGGTAGTGTTTGTCAGAAGCGTGTATCCTTGGGGTGCTTGATTGAAATTATGTTCAGTTACAAACCCTGGAACATTCAGTTTGGCTGTGTTTAATGAGACTTGCTAGAGTTTAGCCTTTAAAACCTTAGGTGTTACTATGAACACGACCTAGGATCATTTGCAGAGGTACCAAAGCTGATAAAGAAACTGCTTCCCAGTTCCCCAGTGGAATTCCCCAATTCATCCTTCTAGTGCTTGCACAAATGCTGTGAATTGGACTGAGAAAGCATAGAAAAAAAAAAAAATAAGCAAGGATGAGCAACTTGTGAAGAAGAAAACCAAAACAAAACAAAACCCCACCCTCCCCACATTCACATCCTAAACCTCCAAACCCTAGAAATTAGGGGCAGACACTGGAGGAAGAAGTGTTTGTTTTACAGCCATCTGTGAAAAGGAAGCTGGACAGATATCTGAGGAGGGAAGAAAGATAAGAATAAAAGTCTGACCAGTCCTTGCCTGGTCAGGAAGAGTGGAACAGGGTAGGAAACCTCCAAAGTAGATGGCTACTTAGTGTCTTCTGTTCGTAAATTCCTATGAAACCTGTTGGTTGCTACTCATTCCAGTTTGCTGACCTCCACTCTGGTATATAGCAACTATTATTTTTTAATTCTCTGCTTGCTTGAAAAGCAGAGGTTTGTGCAGTAGATCAGAAGGTGGTTAACAGTTGTTGAAACAAGCAGGTTTCAATGCAAGAAATAATGTACAATTTTATTTTTGGTTATATTTTTAAAAATAAACTTAGAAATTATATATGACCTGAGTTCAAACAGTAGTCACGGCTTTGAAATCAAGGACTCTATAATTAAGAAATTCTGTAAAACTTTAATTACATTTGTCATGCTTATGAATTCTAACAATCTGCATTTCAGAGCTGTTCTGCCTCACTTGATATTAAGACCAGATGATGCTCGTTCAAGGACCTGCTGTTTATATTTTGTGGACACTCTAGCTGCGGTACCAATATTTCAGGTGTCGTCCTCACAGCATATTTTGGTATTTGCCTAACTTTCTGATCTCTCAGTAAAGATTTGGGGCATATTGCATGTAACCAGTCTTCAGTTGCCTAGGAGTTCTTGAGGGTGCAGTGATGACCTGTCTCACAAAGAAGTCATTTTGGCATTGTCAGGTGTCCTATGTTTTAGCCTTAAGTTTTACCCTGCATGCAAGAATATGTGAAAACGCATTCCATGTGCGCCAAAAGGTGGCCCACAGCTTTAGGGACTGTGTGAGGGGATATCAATATCCAAGTGGGGAGCAGTGATGAGTGGTGTTCCTTAGGGGTTGGTATTGGGACCGATGCAGTTTAACATCTTTGTTGGGGACAGGGACAGTGGGACTGAGTGCACCCTCAGCACGTTTGCCAGTGACACCCAGCTGTGTGGTGCGGTCAACGCACTGAAGGGAGGGGATGCCACCCAGAGGGACCTCGACAGGCTGGAGAGGTGGGCCTGGGCAAACCTCATGAAGTTCAGCAAGGCCAAGTGCAAGGTCCTGCATGTGGGTCGAGGCAATCCCAAGCACAGACACAGACTGGGTGATGAGTGAGTTGAGAGAAGCCCTGTGGAGAAGGACTTAGGAGTAGCAGTGGGTAGAAAACTGATTATGAGCCAGCAATGTGCACTCACAACCCAGAAAGCTGGCTATAGCCTGGGCTGCATCAGAAGAAGTGTGGCCAGCAGGTCAAGGGAGGGGATTCTCCCCCTTTACTTCACTCTCCTGAGACCCCACCTGCAGTGCTGTGTTCAGCTCTGGGGCCCCCAACATAAGCAGACATGGATCTGCTTGAGAGGGTTAAGAGGAGGTCCACCAAATAATCAGAGGGCTGGAGCACCTCCCTTACGAGGACAGGCTGAGAGAGTTGGGATTATTCAGCCTGGAGGAGAGAAGGCTCCAGGGAGACTTTATAGAGGTATTCCAGTATTTAAAGGGGGCTACCGGAAAGATGGGATGTAACTTTTTATCATGGAGTGCAGTGATAAGATGAGAAGTAATGGCTTTAAACTGAAAGAGGGTAGATTTAGATTAGGTATTAGGGAGAAATTCTTTAGTGTGAGGGTGGTGAGACACTAGAAGAAGTTGCTCAGAGAAACTCTGGCTGCCCCCTCCCTGGAAGGGTTCAAGGCCAGGTTGGACGGGGTTTTGAGCAACCTGGTTTAGAGGAAGGTGTCCCTGCCCGGGGCAGGGGGATTGGAAGTAGATGATCTTTAAGGTCCCTCCCAACCCAAATCATTCTATGATTGTATGAAACAAAGTGTATCTGTTAGCATCACAATCATCTTCCTCCCAGTTAGCTACAATTTCCATAAACTTGGAACCCCATTTTCTGTGACCTTTCTAGGTAAGAAAAAGGGAATGGGTTTGTAGTTTGCCTTACTACTGAACTCAGGCCAAATAGTGACTAATGAACATAGCAGATGTTTCTACTTTTGAAGGCTTTTTTTGGAAAAAACTTTATTAACCAATTTATCCTTCCTCCCAGGAGATAACAGGACAGGAGTGTTGCTGAGATCTGACAATTCATTACATAAGAGAAGAAAATATTAATGTTGACCTCTGCTATGTTGACAGTAGGATTTGAATCTAACCTTCTGCTCTTTTTGCTCAGAAAAACACATCCAAGTAGAGTTTTCTTAAAATCTTTCAGCTACTGTGCTATGTTGTGATGTCAGACACGTTTTGAGTAATTTGGAATATAATGAGACAGATTTTGTGTGCAAATCCAGGGTAGCTCCATTGGCTTAATGGTGTTACTCCAGATATTTATTAACTTTAATGTGAGATCGCAATCTGATCTCTGCTTCTGATGAACAAACAACCCATGTTTGATTTGATTTGCTATTGTGATAGGAGGGCTGTGGAGCTGAAAGGTTATAGCAAGTTCCATCTACCCTTTTGTTGATGAACTCTCAAAGGCATTCATCTGTAGTTAATTATGTTAAGCATACAAGAGGATGGCTATGTTGAAGTTTCTTGCCAGAAAATGCAAGGAACTTTTTGCAGGCAACCTAACTTCTAAAGTTCTTTTTGTGCTTCAGTGAATGTTCTCCTACCTTCTCTTCCCAGCAGGAAGGTAGAGGTAACAGCTGTGAGAACCTCTGTGTCAGATAACCAGTGAACGGGAGATGGTTGTAGTTGCTTTAGTAATTTTTAGTAGTAGTGTAAGTTATGCAAGAAGATAATGAAAAAGAGAATAAAAGCATGGTGATATCCTCATAATCATTGTTCTATGCAGCTCTTCTCCGGGGACTCTCTCTCTGGGTGAAAGGAAGCTCTGCTTTTGGTCCCTTGTCCTGTTGGGCCCAGGGGAGTGAGTGGCAGCTTCTGCAGACAGAGCAGGGCTTTGCATGGCTCCTCTCCCTCCCTTTCTCTTATTATGTGCAACCATTCCCCAAATGCCCAGCACTCAGCTCTTACTCAAAACACTTCAGTTCCCTCATCCTGCGCCCAAGAGTTCAGGATGCAAAGATATTTTGAGCACCTCATGCAGGTGGTCTGTGTGTCAAGAACTTATGACCTTGAAAATTTGTTTCCTTTGATCATCCTCTGTTCCATTGTTCAGAAAATATGCTTAACTACAAAGGTTGAAGTCAAGAATGATGTAATCATCATGGAGCCATTAATCAGTACAGTTACTGTGCTTTTCCAGGTGGAAAATAGTAACAACAGTTAATTATACTCACATCTGCATAGAATATGTACAATAAATTATGCACAAAATCAAACATCTTCTAAGTGAGCAGTATTATTTAGGGCATGCTTCCAGAAATCAGAAGAAAAGAACTCACTTGATAAGCAGGTAGTTGCATCATTTTCTACTGATTGCTTGCAGATTTCCGCTAAGGCAAAAGACTGCAGCAATGTGGGTTCACAAACCAGTTTGTTGTCTTGAGCCACCCAGTTAATGAGAGGACAGTCTCCTTGGAAAGCCTTTTTCTGTGCATGTGTACATCATGATCTCTCTAGCTTGTTCATTTCACCTATAAGGTTCAGGAGATGTTAAGCTTAAATGTCAGCAACTTTTCAGTGCTGATTTCTCAGTTTCAGCAAATCCCATACTGAGATGAATGTAGGAATTAAATGCAAGAGTAAGCTACGCTTAAATTTCCTTTGAACATCAAATTTTAAACAATAGGCTGATGCTTGTAAAGGGCCACTTTGGACCAAAAAGAGGCTGTTCTTGATGTTCAGATAAATCAGATTTAGTTCATACAATTATCCATATCTCTATGAAATAGTGTAGATTCCAAGTGAGTTGGAAAAAGCACTAGAGCAATTAAATTTCATTTCTAAGCAACAAGGGTTGCTTAGGTTTTGTAACTAGACATATGTTTGCCTGTAGTAACATCCCTGAAATGATTTCTGCCTGCGTGGACTGCTTCCACACACAATGTGGGCTAGAGTCCTTTCTAGCTGAAAATTCAGGACTTTTCAGTGTACACTGTTGTTCTTTCATGCAACACAGAAGCTTTTTCTAGAGCCGTGTTGATATGTGCCCTTCACTGGCTTGTGGAAAGTCAGAGGCCGTCCTTCTAGTCTTCTGTTTCTGTGGCAGGACGCGCTGGCTCTGAGCTGGAGAGGGCAAGAACAGAACCAGACCTGGTGAAAACTGCATCTGGTGTTGCAGTCCGTGGTCACTGTAAATAGAGGCTGTTTCAGTTTAATAGCCTGTGTGCCAGGAGGGTGTATGCAGTTGGACAGCATATCTAAAAGTCGGAATTTTTTCCCATCATTTTTAAGTTTGATCAGTTGCAGAAAGTTGTATTTGCTTATAGGTGGTCTAATAGTAAGGCTTAAATGTGTTGCTTCTTTCTCCTTGTTCATACATTGGACTGAGTGTTTATATCAGTGTTAAACTATGATTCTGAACACCTCCAGTCTGATCTGGGCCTTATTTTATAGGCTAGTATATGTACGGGCCGCATAGTGATAACTTAGCGTAAAGAGCTTTTGAGCTGCTGCTGTTCTTGTGTGGCTTTGGTTTGTTTCATGTGATTTAAGGTGGGAAGGAGGCTCTTGACCTAAATGCTGTATCAGTATTTCACTTGTCTTGTTGTTAGATGTTTTCATGAGGTTGTAAGTGTACTGGAAGACAAGAAGAAGCTTAAAGATGAGTTCTGAAGTTGTTCAGCTGAACTTGGAATATCTTTCTTGGTGCAAGACAGAGAAGGAAAGAATAGTGGAAAAAAGGCAGCAACTGAAGGGGGGGGAAAGCTGGATGGGTTTTACAACCATAAATGGTAAAAGTAACCTTGCTCTGCTGCCAGCAAGCAGAACGATGGAATAAGGTTTTGATTTACAGGAACAGCTCAGCAAGGGCCTTGTAGAGTGCTTCATGCCTGCTATAAAAATGTGATTAGCTATAAAATGGGAAAGATTTAACAAGAGAATTTAAGCATCGGCAACAGCACTGTTTCATGCAGAATGTGGATGCCTGCTTTTAGAGTTCTGGGAACACAAGCTAGTTTGGAAAACGTGAAGTTTTCCAAGAGAGAATGTGGATTATTTTGACTTGCTACCTGAACGTGTTAAATTTTGGTTCTTTGCCCGTTCATCATGAGGTTTCTAAAATTAAGAAATATTTGTCCTTGTAATTATTTCTTCAGATCATTTTGTCCCAGGAGCTAGGTTTACAGTAAGCTGTCTAAGGACATACAGGTAGGTGTGGGTTGTTTTCTCTTAATTCCAGTATTCTGTCTTGTTGTATAGCCTGTATGGTCTCTCCCTATCTGTATATTACAGCTTTATTCAAGAATGTAAATTTGTCAGCTTTAAGCTTGTGCCATCAGTTGACCAGTAAAGCTTCTCAGTTGTAGACAGCAAAAGCCTCTCCTCACTTCATTATTCCCCGGCCTCCAGCCCCTGGACTGATGGAAGCTCAGTGCTTAAGTTTTTTTTAAGGGAAAGTTCATGAGCAAATGACTTATCACCAAATGTGCCAAGTGATGTCTGGGGTGTGGAGGAGGGTGAACAATAGTATTTTTAGATGTCCCTCCTTGTGAGGACTCCACTGAAGGGGAGAAGAGAGGAAATGGGAATATCTTTCTGAAAAGTGAAGCATCAAGTTGACTGTGAAGAATTAGCTGTCCCTGTTAAAATCTGAGGCCAAATGTTTCCTTTAAAGGACTTGCTCTTAGTCAAAGACAGGAGAAGAGGGGACTCAGCTGTGTACCACTGTATGACTTAAACTGAAACGGAATGCTGAGATTATCTATCACTCTTAATTAAGCCAAGTTAAGCTTTATTAATTTGCTTTAATCACATCTCCATAATATTACTGATGTTTCAGATAGTTCAGCAACAACTGGTTTACAAATAAACACATTCCTGAAAGTGTGCAAGAAGTAGGATTAAATTATTAGTGCCAATTATGTTCTTTACATTGGGAAGCAACTCAAAGATTGTGGGACACCAGTGTAATAGAATTCATAGTTGCCTATAAACTTGTGGGTATCTTCAGATATTATTTTTGTTTCTTTTTAAACCTAATAGAAGCTTTCTTAACCTATAACAAAGAGCAAAAGAGGGTTTTATTTTGGTTGTTTGTATGGCTTGTCTAAAGACCATTGATGTGAATGTCATATCTTGATAGGTACTTAAAATATGATTTGCAGTTTCATTTTTGTGTTTAAAGTTATCAAAATTACATAGCTGAAAATTGCGATCTAATCTGCCATGACTAAATTTAAAATATCAATATGATTTCTGTGCATAAATGAGAGCTAATAAATGCACTAATTTATACTTAAGCATACAGCTTGTGCAACTATTACTATGATTCTGCCAGTATTTAAATTCTAAACTCTTAATTTCAAGGTTTTGAAACTGCATAGTGGTAAAACTCTGTTCCAAACTGTCTGGAGGACATTATTCTCAAGAAGTCAGGGATATAAACCCAGTACTAGATGTATTTGCTTTTTAAAGTTTTGTAGCATGTACAAAAAAAGAAAAAAAAAAAAAAAAAAAAAAAAAGGCAGAGATACTGAATGTTGCTGTAGAATCATAGAATCATTTAGGTTGGAAGAGACCTTTAAGATCAAGTTCAACCATAAACCTAGCCCTGCCAAGTCCACCACTAAACCATGGCCCTGAGTGTCACATTTACTTGTCTTTTAAATACCTCCGGGGACGGTGACTCAACCACTTCCCTGGGCAGCTTGTTCCAGTGCTTGACAGTGCTGTAGGTGAAACAGTTTTTCCTAATATCTAATCTAAACCTCCCCTGGTACAACATGAGGCCATTACCTCTTGCCTTATCACTTTTTACTTGGGAAAAGAGACCGACACACACCCTGCTACAACCTCCTTTCAGGTAGTTGTAGAGAGTGATAAGGTCTCCCCTGAGCCTCCTTTTCTCCAGGCTAAACAACCCCAGTTCCCTCAGCTGCTCCTCACAAGACTTGTGCTCTAGACCCTTCACCAGCTTCATTGCTCTTCCTTGGACACGCTCCAGCACCTCAACGTCTTTCTTGTAGTGAGGGGCCCAAAACTGAACACAGGATTTGAGGTGCAACCTCACCAGTGCTGAGTACAGGGGGACGATCACTTCCCTAGTCCTGCTGGCCACGTGATTTCTGATAGTGTGATATTACACCTTCTACTAATATGACTTGAGGATATTTGCTTAATAAAAATAAAATAGTTTAAAACTTACTTTTCAATGTATCTTCACTATAGGATCAATAAGCAACACTTTTTCAAGCCACTAAGTAATAAATTTCCTTAACTGAGAAGACTGAGAGGATCCATACAGTGAAAGTTTTGATTTTCTATAGTATCATACTTAACATAAAATCACTTTTGGAAGAAGGATTGCTAAAATCTCTCAAAGAAAAAAAGATTTCTTTTTTCCCCACTGCAGTTACTGTGTTATTCATTAGTATCATGTTATACTGGGAAACTATTGTATTGTGACAGTTTTATGGCTCTCTAAGTATGCTTACATCAGGGTCAGGGTTATGATGCAGATGCAGAATACAGAGTTGAATTTGGAATACCTTTCCTTTGACAAAAATGTAAGTGTAGCTTTCCTCCCTGTGTTATGTACTCTTTAAATACTGAAGGTATAAAAAGTTAAAATTAAGTACAAAGATGCAAAATTGGTTGCTGAGTAATTACTTCTTTAATATGCAAAATGGCTTTTTCATAGGTTCTGAATACAAGTCTGGTTTTAACCAAGAAAAAAAGTTCTGACTGAATACAGTGCATTCACACTCAAAGTAGGAAAGTATTTAATCGGTTCAAATTTCAAGGTCAGTGATGTTTCTTGATAGTTCAGAAGCAGAAAGAGGTTAAAAATTTGGATGGTTCCACTAACTCTGAAGATTTAACTTGATTTTTGAGGTGAATGATTGGCTTTTCCAAATGATCTAGTTACTCATTGAGAAAAGTAATTATTGGAAACTGGAAAAGAACAAAATTGCATCAGTATATTCAAAATTGAAGGCACATCCCAAGTAGACCCAAGATCCCATGGCTGTATATGATGAGAGATTAATCCTGTCATCATCTATATATGCACTGTTGCTGTTTGTTAACTGAAATCTCAGTGTATGTCCCATACCTTGTATGGGGTTTTCCACTTGCAAATCTTAAATAAGGATGCATCCACTTCAAACAACATAATGGTTTGGTCACGTATCTGGGGAGAGGAATGCACAGCTGTGTCTTTGTTTTTTTCCCACCACTGATCATTAAGTTGTGGTGGGAAAATTATACTTTTAATTTTTCTTTAAATGGGGAAGTACCTTGACAGGGCTAGTCGTACTGTCACGAAGCGTTACACTAAGTGACTCCTTGCTAGTTTGTGGGTGTCTTGTATGCAACCATGAGTCTGATCTGCTACGTTCTTGTTCTGATCTCTCACTTTCCAAACTGGAATGTGGAAACCTCTTCCTCAAGATTAAGCAGCATATCTAGTTACTTAGCAGTGATTTATTCCTTTCTTCTGTAGAGTTACAGACCTTAAGTGGCAGCGGGTCAGACTTCAGGATAGGGAGGTAGCTGCTAAAAAACCTTGGCCTTATCCAAATTTGGAGGTTTACAGAGTTACAAAACAGAAAATGCAATTCCTGAACTGTGATAAAATCTCCTTGCTTTATTTTTTTTTTTCTTCCATCAAGAAATTAAAAGCTGCTAATCAATTCAAAGCTTGACAGCTGTACTTCAGATCTATTAGTGCTCTGAGGTAATTTGTGCATTTTGGTCTCCAGGGCTGGCTGAGAAACATGGTCATACTATGGTAAGATCTGGGTTTTTTTCTGGTATTCACAGTGTATCATCTAAGATGACTTGTCTGTGTAGAGTAAAAAATTTTGCATCTTCTCAATTGTATCTGTGTCTCTGTAAGTAAATGGTTTCCCCCTGATATTCGCTTATGCAAAATGGAAATGCAGGCATTAATATCAGAGCTGAATCTTGCGGTGTGGACAATTAATTAAGATTGTAAGCCACGCCAACACGTTTATAACACTGGTGCAGAGTTTTCATTCCATAAATGTATGGCTGAATCTCAGTCCTGATTGATGCAGAAGAAATGTTGAAGCAATAATAACTTAAGATGGATGGTGGCTTGCAGAAAAGGAGGTGCTCCTGCATGTTCCAATTAGCTGACTGTTGTATTACCATGTCTAAAGCATGACGTACCCTATTCCCCATTGTTAGTGGTAAATTGAACTTGTCTTACTCTTCGCAAGTTTGCAGGTATGCTGTCAAATATTTTAGGGCTGCTTTTTCAGCTGTAAATTCATGTATTAAACATCGAGACTTCTCAACATGAGTGTTAGTACACAGAATCACTGGTTCAGAGAGTTCAGAATTTTTCTACTGCAGTGAAGTTTTAGGTAATACTGACTGCCCCTTAGACTATGTTCATTACTTATGTAGACATTTCTTGCATAGACAAAAATATCTGTTTGGCATAACAGTCCTACTTAGGATTTAATTAATGATTTTTGTTTCACTGATACAAGCTTTAATCCCTATATTTTTATGCTTATATTAAGTAACCTGCCTAATAATAACGTGAATTGATGTAAAAGACAAAAGTTATATTTGTAAGGTTTTATTAGAAATGCTTAAATGTAACAGTTTTGTTCAGATAATGGAAATTGACATTGCCACACCAAGAAAACACAGCAAAAATATCCAGTTAGGACTTAGTCTTCTGCTTTGTAAAAAAAAAAAAAAAAAAAAAAAAAAAATTAATTTCCCTCCATTTATTCACATATTTATCAATGTAGATTGAGGTTTTTGCCCTGAACATAGCATACTGCTTCACAGTGCAACATATTAAAATATTTAAAATGCTTTGTGAGCAATACCACATGCTTGACATTTCATATAAATTAGTAAAATGCACTAGGGGCATGGGTAACACATTTATCACTTCTTATTTTTCTCAGGGTTTAAAAAAGAGCATCTCCTCTGGTGCTAAGGAGGGGCGAGAGCTTGATGTTCCCTTTCGTTCTTATCTGACACAGACAACTCCTTGCCAGTGGAACCTTGAATAATTGTAACAAGTTATCTGAACAGACAAGCCTATTGACCAAAGCAGGACTTTATTATTTATCAGTGTAATAAAACCTGATCAGAGATGTTAGCTGTGTTGCTCCGATTTAATCTTTTTTTTTTTTCCAGTGTTGGCTGTGTACTACCTTGTATCCGAAATTTGGAGTTCCCCCATACTCACAATTTGATGCCATAAGGATCTGGAGAAACGATCTGATGATGGCTATGTGTTTGAGAGAGAGCAGGGAAGGGTGGGAGTGTATACACATACACATACGTTTGTGGGTTTTTTTTAAATAATTGGGCCCCTACATGTTTTCCAGTCTGAAAGACCTCCTGTGGGTAAACAGTACTAAGTCATTTACAGCTAAAGAGCTTGCCCTTCTTGATAACATGTTCTTTACTTTACTTTCCTACATGGGTTTAATGAGGAAGTAGAAAAAGCACTGGTACCAACTTATTTACAGACACAGGACTCTTGGCTCAGTGTAAAATAGGGAATTTCTGTCATAAGTTTAATCAAACCTGGTCAGTGATAAGAGGGTCAACAGCTGTGTAAGGAACGTCCCATTTTATGGCTACATCTCAGGATGGGGGGTCAGTACTCTTGTCTACTGAAAGGTGTTTCTTTGTGAGTATGCGTACCACTATAATTGTGCCACAAAATGTATGGCCTGGTACACACTGGCAAACCTGCTCTTTCATTTAGTATGCAGGGAGAGAAAAGGAGTGATGATCATCTTCTCTTCTGAAGAGAACACAGCTGCTTCTGCTGAGCTCCGAATCCCTACAGAGAATTTATTATATGACAGAGTGCAGGAGACTTGCTTGTAATTCTCCTAAGGTTCAGCTTTTATCCTAACCCAGTTAGGATGTGTCCTCTGGCTAGTAACCTGCTTGTAAATACATTGGAATTAATTCCACGGGAACATGCACAAAGTACTTAGGGTGGGGAAGACTGTTACTAACTGTGTAAAAACTACTGAGTGGTTTCACATGTTGAATTTCCTTCCCCTTGTCATTCACATCACCACCAAATGCTCTCCCTGGCAAGCACAGCTTTGCTTTCAGGTATTCAGGCTTGGCGTTGAGAAGTAGAATGTAACATTCTTTTCTCTGTCTTCACGTCCTTGCCTGTATTTTTCCCTCCCTTGAATCTTATATGCTTACTGTACTTAGTTGTGCCCTTTTGGATCCTTAAAACTCCAAACTCTATTTATTCTTGTCTGCATTCCATTTTATACCCATAGAAATTAATTTAATTTCCTGTGCATACCTACCTCCCCCTTTTTTTTTTTCTTCCCCCAATCTGCAACTTGTACTGTTGCACTGTTTCTCATTATCCTTTGCTGTGAGGATTTGAAAAAATTTACAAAGTAGAGAGGACTTACTCCCTGTAACTATTACTCCCCACCACCCGAACCCCTCTAGCCCAAAAACCAACCCTTCTCTAACAGACATTTAAATGGTTAACTATGATCTAACATTCAAGGACAAAGATTGCTTTTTAACTTTTAAAGTCAAAATTTAGTTACTGCTGGTGCTTGAGCAGAGGGAGTCTTTCCTATCTGGCAGTCTTGTTCCTCGCCTCTATCCATTTTTCTTTTTGTGCAGGAATTTGTGAAGCTATGTAGAGCCAGATTTCTTGGCAAAAGAACAAGCACAGTGTTACTCCACCACAACGGTTCTACTTGGTTTCTTTTAGAGGTGACAGTTTTGTGGGGTTGTATGGGGTACCTGTGGGTAAAACTGTTTTCTCAGTAGTGCTGTTTCTACAGTATAACTTGATTTTTGGTTTCTTCTCTTCATTTTCCTGGTAAAGTTAAGCATCCTCCGCATAAATGCATACCGCTTCCATGGCCACGATGAAAAAGTGAATGTCTGTAGCTGTTCTGCCTCCAGCAGTGACATATCCTTGTGCCAAATGTGGAGAGAATTCACATCCAGTGTGAATATATTCCTTTTTTTAGGGACTACTTGTCACGGGTTTGATTTTGAAATGGGTGTACTTCAGAATGAAGGGTCACCAGTCTTTTCTTAGTAGTAGTTAGGGATATTGAGAAGTGGTTGTGGTTAAGCTTTCGAAATATCCTCTTTTGTCTGTAAAACTGAATCCATGAATTTAGTTAATGGCCTGGAATTGTGTGTCAGTGTCTTAAGAATCTACTTTGTGAAATTTCGTTCTTGGTAGATCTGTTTTGGGTAAAGGCAAGAAATGAGATTTTCTCAGGAATAGCAACTCTGTCCTGGGTTGAGTGAGTGGTGGTGTTTTTTGGTGGCAGGGGAGGGGGCTATCGGGGCGGCCCCCTGTGAGAAGCTTCTCGAAGCTCCCCCAGCTCCACGTCAGCTCCACTTCTGTTTGGGAAATTGAGCCAATCAGCTGCGCCTCTGCGATAACGTATTTAAGAAGGGACGTGGTGACATGCAGTGGGACTTCTGAGGAGGAGTTGCTGCAGCTGCATGAACACCAAGGTCAGTGGAGGAACAGAGGAAGAAAGGAGGGGGAAGGTGTGCCGGAGCAGAGACCCTTCTGTATCCTGTGGTGAGACGGCAGGGCGGCCCCCCCTGCCACCCATGAAGATCTACGGTGGAGCAGACATTGATTTACAGCCTGTTGTTCCTGCTCGGCTGATCAAGGTTCTGTGCCCGAAGAAGGCCGGGGTCTCATGGGAAAAGGTAGCCCCGCTGCTGTAATTCAGCGCTGGGAGGATTGCAGCATGTGGGGGAGTCCCACGCCGGAGCAGCTCGGGAAGGGCTGAAGCCGTGGGAGAGAATCCAGTTGGAGGAAGTTAGTGACCCATGACGGAGCAGTGTGGGGAACGCTGCGGCCCATGGGAGGAATTCAAGTCAGAGAAAGTTTGTGGAGGACTGTCTCCTGTGAGAGGGGGACCACGATGGAGCAGGGGGATAACAAGTTTTGGACACTCCCCTCACCGAACATGAAGGAAGTGGCAGCACTGACTGCACCCCCCATTCCCTGCCCCTGCGCCCCTGGGGGAGGAGGTAGAGATATCGGGAGCAGAGCTGAGCCCAGGAAGAAGGGAGGGGTGGGGGGAAGGTGTTCTCAAGATGTGGCAATGCTTCTCACTGTCCTACTCTGTTATGTGTTGTTAGTGTCTGTAATAAATGTATGTTCTTTTTTTCTTCCCCTAACGAGTCTGCCTTTTGCTTGTGATCATAAAAGGGGGATTTTCCCCCATCCCAGTCCTATCTTGAACCCCAAGCTTGGCTCTCTGTCCCTTCTTATTGCCGGAGGGGAAGGGAGAGAGAGGTGCTGCATTGTGGTTGGCTGTCAATCAGGCCTAAACCACAACAAACTCTTTAGTTGTTGTCAACGCTGCTTACAGCTGCTCTTCCGGCAGTTTCTTCTGTGAAGGCTATACTTGGAGGAAAGGAATTCAGATCTGATAAGGAGTGTATTGTAGTTATTAGTCCAGGGACATTACTATTCCTACTGTTAACCTAAAAGAATATATAGTCTTGTACAATGACCATTTTGTAGCAGTCAGGAGAAAGGGATAAAAACACTA
This sequence comes from Tyto alba, assembly GCF_018691265.1. NCBI lineage: Eukaryota > Metazoa > Chordata > Aves > Strigiformes > Tytonidae > Tyto > Tyto alba. The sequence goes on along the minus strand of NW_024881324.1, from coordinate 24,284,946 downwards.
AAAGACTTTAGCCAGGCATGACTCGTTGATGATAGTTACCCATAAAATTGAGCTGACAGGAAAAATAGTCTGCTAAATTTTCTATTACTGCATTTTTCTTGGTCATGGTAAATTCTGCTACTTTTGAGGAGATTATTACCTCTAGGATTTAGACACAAGATCTTAGCCAACCAGCTTGCCATGACGTTTTCTGATGGAGGAATCCTTTAACTCTTTCCCTCAGGTGCTTCTAGGAAAGGAGTAACAGCCCATCCCGGTTTTCTAGCTGGCTGTACCTGGGAAGTTGTGCCTGGAGCACCTTTTTTGAAAATGAGATTTTGTTCTTCCATGACATCTGGTGGAAAACCAACACCTTATGATCATGTAGGCTGTTACCTGATTTCAGTTTGCTATCATTCTGTTCAATTTAGGAAAATGTAATTTAAGTCCTATTAGCAGTTGAAAAAACAGTCATTGCATTGTGGTGAAATGTTGCACAGAGAAGAAGACTGTAGTTAATGTAACCTCCTGATTATTTTCTGGAAAGCTTCACATATTCTGTTTTTCTCATGATATTAACTGATCTATATTTTATGACCTTCTGTGTTCAACCAAACGTTTCCATCCTTTGAGCCTTTCCCTCTGATATCCGTTGTCCAAGTTATTCAAACTTTTCAGTATTAGACTAGGGGAGGGATCCTTTGCAATTACTACAATATGAATGGGGTTCAGAACATTTACATCTGTGTAGGCACAAGAATTATGGACAGATATTTGGTTTGTTCTAGGTAATCTTTGACTATATGATTACTGCTTGGCCGTTGCTAAAGAATGACTTTGGGACAAACAAAGGGAGAAGAACCTATATAAAACCAGCACTACTCTTTTCAGTTAACAGAATTCAGCCTCTAAGAACATTTAGGGGAAAGATTCTTCTTGCAGAAACTAGCTTCTGATTTGTGACTTTTACTAAGAAACAGTATGATTGTCACTATTGTTCCATAGATAAGGCTTTGAAAGATGTTCACTTTCCTCTTCCAAGTGCTAGGAGAAAGGTGCTGTTGCTGTCCTAGGCCTAGATAAGCACGCATGCAGTGTCAACTGTGAACTGTGTTAATGGTGCTTTTTGCAAAAACCATAAATGCTTTGAAGAACTACTTTCCTGTAAATGTGTGTCCTTACTCACATTTCCTCCTCTTTGCAGATGGTTGTTTGGGGAAGGGGGAAGAGGAACAAACAAAACCCAAATAAAATAACAGTTGAGTATATTGATGATAATCAGAAGTTTCTCATTTGGCAATGTTTTCCCATGCAGAAATTATTGCTTTCAGCTGTGAAAATAACAGACTTTTCCTGCAAAGAAGAGGGAGGATGCGTTTAAGTATTTAAAATAAATATCAATTCTGTTCTCAAAATATGCAAAAATAATGACTCTTGTGTTAAGATCGCACAGGGATTCCATAAATATTGTTTGTATTTGTGGATGAGTTATTTTATTAGGTCAGGTCAGAGAAGCTCTGCTTGAAAAAGGAGCTCTTAACGTTAATGCTGAAGCTGTGCTGATGCCCTTTTTGAGCAACCTCTTCAAAAAGAAAATACCTTAGGGGCTGTAAGTAAACAGAAGCCTCAAATAAAGTTATTTTATTGGTGCACTGACATAATCTAGCAGCAATAATTATCTCATGGCTAACTGCAGAGTGCTCTGAGAGTGAGGGGGAACCACTGGTCTATGAGAAGATGGGATGTTTCATAACACTGCCAATCAGGTTCATTTTGTATCTCACACTTTTCCTAAAAAGCAGCCTGACATTTATTCATTGTACCTTCTCTCTGTGACAAGACCAGCTGTTTGGGCCTTTTTCAGAGTCAAATATTTTGCAGAAATATATTGTGACTCAACAAAGTATGGCTTGGTAATTGGAGTGGAAGCCTCCAGTGAGCATGCGATATCAGATAGCTGGCCAATAAACCTTCTTGCTGGCACGTTGCTTTCTCTGACTGTTCAAGCCTCATTAAAGGAGAAACCCAAGTTTTTGTGTAAAGGGGCTACATGTGTCACCCAGTGAGATTTTTCAGGCCTCTGTGTTTTTATTCTACTTTCTTTAAGAGCAAAGGTCAGAGTACCATTTGTCTGGTTTCTTCAAATTCCCCCACCCCCCACAAAAGACATTCCAATTCAGTCCGAGACTTCTGCTGAGTGCCCTGCTCCAAAAGCAGTGTTACCTGCTGGTCCCTGCCACTGCAACGTGGCAATCCACTGTTCCACATGGGAGGATGGGCTTCAAGTGATAAGGTCCAGTGTTACATTGGTTTTGTGATCATTGCGGGCCACAAATATGGAAATGTTTTGATGAAGGGGCTGTTCTGAAATAGAACAAGTATGTGTCTTGCCATCTGCCCATTGCTGGGTGGTGTTGGCAGTGGCTTTGCTCTAATGAAAGACCACAGCGTGTTTTTCAAAGGCAGCTTAAGTCTCATGACAAAGTATGGCTTAGTGAAGGTATTGTGTGAAAGATGCTTTAATCGGGCATGTATTACCATTTTTTTTTATTATACTAATCAAATATTGTCATCGGAAATGTATGTAATAGGTAGCCAGTGATTATAGCTTTCAAAGAATTTGCAGTGGTACTACTTGGAGCATAATGTTAGCTTACTTGGCCTTTCCCGAAGGTGATGCACAATAAAAACCAAATGCAGTTTCATGTTCAGACAGGTTTAGTTTGCAGAATTCACTGTTTGAAAGGCTTAAAACTGTGTGTATGATAGGAGAATGGAGAATTACTCAGTGTGGTTTCTTTGCTCAGAGACTTGAATAAAATCTTAAATGAGAATGGTTCTGTAAACAGCAGCACTTAAAAAAAATATTACTGCAAGTAATACCCTCCAAGTCCTGGGAGGAGAAAGAAATAAGACATGCACAGTGTGGTCCTGCACATTAAAGCATAAGAAGTCCAGTTTTTAATTTGGAGGCTTACATTCCTTGTTTAACATGAAATGGTGAAAGCTACTGCCTTTTGATTTTTTGTTTGTTTTGGTTTGGGTTGGGTTTTTTTATGGTTGTTGTTTCCTTTTATTTTGTTTGGTTTTTTAGCTCTTTCTTTAAAACAGCAGTTCAAACTTAGTCCAGACTGTTATTGGCCAAAAATGGTGAGTAGCTGTAATGTGTTCTCCCTGAAGTACCTAGAAAAAAGGAATTGTGTTCCCATTTGGCCTGGGTTCAGCCTTGGCAGGCAGTGATGGTTGGATGAAGTTTCTCTTTCAGGATGGAACTAAAGATACTGCTCCTGATGTGTTCTGCTGTGGTCAAAGACTTGCAGGAGACCAGTGGTAACTATTAACTTACTTAGGTTGCTCAGGAATAAGTTTTCTGTTGACACTATTAGTTTTAAATAGTGAATAATAACATCTATGATTGCTAAAGTTCTACCAGAGCAATATTGCCACAGAGTAAGGTGGGGAGAAAATGAAAGCATGAGCACAAACTACTAAATATTAATCCAATTTTCTTTTAACTTTTGATGAATCCTGTGGCACTGGTTGATGTTACTAGAAAAATATCTTTCAGCCATTATCCTATTTGTGTTGTGCCACTGTTTTCCATGCTGTGGCTCATGAGACACAATCAGTTGCTTTCTGTTTTCCTTTGATTTCTTTTGGTTTGTTTTGGAAGGTGAGCAAGCTGCAATAATTAAGCAATTACATTGTCAGATTGAGTTGTGCTTCCCATTCAGATTAGGTTCAGATCCATGAGTGTAACTAAGGAGGAAACATACATGCCAGGAAAAGTAAAAATTTTGAGCAGCTCTGACATGGAACAATAAGCTGTTCTGCTGTTGCATCTTTCCTAGAGGAGACTAAGAGATTTGACAGAACAGTAGGTTCTTGGGAGTCTAGTGCTTTGTGGTCTGGAAGCCATCAGTTCTCTCTCAAATCTCTCTCCAGATAATATCCTTAATGAAAATGATGAGACTCTCTCTTGTAGTGGATTATCAACTAACACCTGCAGTTTGCCTCTGGGGTTTTAGCTCAATTTGGAGTCTGAAATTTGAGACAAATTCTTTTTATTCTTTGGAGAATCTCATTCATTAGTGGGGGTTTCTAATGGGCATTGCTCATGCAAAGTGGGGATATTTTTTCTGACTAAGGAGTCTTGTTTTAATATATCTTTAAAACACTGGAGTAACGTGTCATTATTTGGGTGCAGATTTAAATGGTAATTATAGTTAACAGCTGTAGTTCTTGAACCACTGGAAACTGGCATGTTTCACTAGAAACTGTGACAAAGTGTAATGGGAATGCTCATATGCTTCAGATGGAACACAACTGTCAATGAGTGTAGGGTGAAAAAATAAATAATTTCAAAAATACTTTACAAAACTGTGTTACATGACAACTTCTATTCGTGAACACTCATCTACATGCTACTTTTCAAAACAGGTCTTGTACATGAAGACTCCCAGCTCAGACTCAGGGCTCTATATAAGGGCTTTGAAGTTATATCTTAGCTGTACAATTAGACAATTGTTTTGGTTTAAATGACCAATAGCGTTTTAATAGATGAAATATTGTACATAAAATGTTTGCTGCATGGCTTATCTTGGAACATATCTTTATCCTTTATGGTGTGAGGTTAGCATTATGTGTTTTCTAAAGGCACAGCAGTAACTTATAAGTGCAGAAGAAATGCTGTTTGGATTATTATCATTGATGCATTTCTCCTGTGGTGCATATAATAGTGAATGGTTTTTCTGAATATGACAGCAGATACCAGTGCAGTATCAGGTTGGTAAGAAATTAAATCAATGTGTGTTTTAAGCAGAAGAAATAGTTGAAAATGTTGTGTATTAATAAGCAAACTCTAATTTTGGATAAAGATCCAAAAATTAAATTCAGTATTGTTTTTAAACAAGTTTTCTGCTAAACATGATACATTATAATATCAAAAATGTTGCTTGCCTGATTTCTAGCTATTGGTGTGACACAGGTTTTGTTCTGGGGGTGTTCAAAATATTGGTTCATGGATCTGGGGGGAGGTCCATTAACACAATTTGTGCAAAAAGCTGTATCTTAGGTTATCGTTCACTGTGAATGTGGAAGTTGTGAATGTGGAAATTATGAATGTGGAAGTTAGGAAACATTATGAAATTATTATTTTTGTAAGAGTAGCTGTTGTGGAAACATAAAAGAAAAATTTAGTGACTGTGGCTGCTGTTTTTTCTCTGAGATCATCTAGAAGTTGTGAACCTTTTCTCACACCCTGTTTGCAGAGGATTGTTCAGTGTTTTATAGAAGTTGATGTACAAGATGCTAAGCCCACGAAGACCTGTCATGTAGGATTCAATCCTACTTGGAAAGAAGCACGCCTCTAAATCCATTGGTTTCGATCAGCGTTGCTTTTAACAAAAACTCTTTCTGTCTTAGCGTGGAGATATATGTTACTAAATGTGCATTAGCTGGATAACGCTTTCTGACCATATATAGTCTGACCGAGAAAATGTACTTTAGTGGAAGTAGTATAGAAGCTATCTAAACATAAACCCCTGGATTTAAGTCTTGGTTCTTCAGGTTGAGAGTGCATACCTGCGCAAAAATTGTCAGATAACTTACTTTCTTCCAGTAGCACAACTGGCAGACTATTGGTTGATCACCAATATATGAAATAATTTGGTTCAGTTTTGTTCATGTTATCTCAGTTTAATTCTAGGCTTCCAAGGCATTGCTTTTATGTGAGCGCAGAATTTGACCCTTACAACCAGTGTGATTGCTCTCACTCCGCAAGAATTAAAATATATCTAAACATTGACTAGGAATTTCATAACTGTATGAGATAAATATTAGATGGGAACCATAAGTGATAAATACAGTAGTGCAGAAGAAAAATACTGTTAGGCAGAGAGATTAATTCTTTCTAATAGATGACATTTTTGTTTCTTATGAAGGCGAAATATATGACTTAGTAATGAGTTGTGATTTATTTAACAATCATATGTAAGTTAGTCTCAGAGGCATTACAGTCAACGGGTGGTCACAAGAGAAGGATTCTGTGTATGTTACTTCGTTAATCCTGGAATTTCCCACTGACATCTTGGTTTATTGGTCTCTCAGGCCCATCCAACACCTAAAAGAATGTACAGTATATTTTCGGTTTAGACACTGATAATTCTTAGCTTTTTTAAATGAACTAGATCTGATATTCCAAGTCAAGCACTGCTTTCTGTGTACAGTGATATTAGTCTGTATTCATCAGCTGATGCAATTTGTTTTACTGTGTTGTGAAGTGGCTGAGCAGTGCATTGCTAGCATATTTCTGTATATGTAGACTATGTAGTGACTGGTGGGTCTGATTTTACTCACACACACGTAATATTTCTGGTTGCATTTATTGAGAAATATTACTGAGAGCAGTCTTTCTGGTTCATAGAGACTGGTATCTCATAGACTTGGGGAGCAATACTTGGGCTTCTTAACAACCTTCTGTATATGCCTTGACTCTGTATTGGGAAGAATATATATTTTTTTTCAGTGTTGACATGGATGCAATTAACATATTCTAATTTAGTTTCTCACAGGTCAAGCGTGCATTTTGTTTCCAAGTTCTTCCTAACTCCAGAAGGAATGGATTTTGTAAGACTGCCTTAAGGCAGGAGATATTTTGCATAAATCAGGAGGAAATGTGAGGCAAGACAGAGGTATTAGCTGCACTCCTGGTATTGTTCAATTGATGTGGGATTTCAAGGAGACCAGATGCTTGAGGACTGCAGGACTAGGCCTGACTAAAGGTTGGAATCTCCAAACAAGTCTTAAAGTGGCCCCGGTAGGATATGGTAAAACCATATGCCCATTTGGTGACAGCCCGCATGCTGGCAAGTTGCCTTGTACAGATAATATAGACATCAGTTTTGGGGTGAAATAGTTACTGGTCAGAACTTGCTTCCCATGTGAAAATGAGTCGGTGATAAGAATACGGAGTAGGTAACGTAAGATCACAACATTAATGAAACATCTAATGGGTGCTCTGGAAGTGGTTGAGTTGAAACGGTTTAAGAATTCTAGGAACTGAGACTTTGAAAGAGAAAACAAAACTGTAAATCTTCTGAGGAGAAAAGCATTCAAAATGAGCATAAACAAAGTAGATCATAATTCTCAGAAATTATGTTTGCTGCATATACAGTATTAAAACCCAACATTTAGTGTTGATTTAGAACAGGCTTGTTGCAGTATAATCAGCTTTTTATGATCTAATAAATATTGTTATGATAAATGGTTTTCTCACAGTGAAATATTTCTCTGCAGTATTGGCTATTCAGCCAGAGGTACAGGTGAATGAAGTCCAAAGTCCAGGCCCTTTCTTCTACTCTGGTAAAAGAAGAAGCTAAGAGTAAATGAACTCATATGGTGCCAATATATTTCCATTTGAGTACATTTAGATTGGTCAGCTGTTAGCCTTGACATTAAGTTTCAAAGTACTTTGTTCACTTATCTATGCCAAAAGTTAAGTCCTTGACATATGTTTGTAAACTCAAGCATCACTTAAAATTTTTTGCCCTTGTTAGTTAAATGTTATAAAACCATCTTTACAAGCATTAAGCTTACAATTAGTCTGCTTAAAGATTTGATGATGACAATAATTCACCTGAAGGCTTGTTTTATTACAGAATTTCACTATTTAATGACTTCAGATTACTTTGAAAGTTCTGACCTAATTGTGCTGCTCCTGTGTGGAAATAACTCCTTTTAAAAAGCACCTACTGTTCTCAAATATGGCAACGTGGTCCATTCCAACCCCCAGTACACCCATTTTTATTTACCCTAGAGAAACTTCTCTCTGAGTTTTAATCCATCAAAAACTAACCCCATCTGGTAAATCTAGGCAGAGCATCTTAGAAATATGGAACATGAACAGGAAGGAAAGATTCCTACTCATATTTTTGACCCCCATCATCTTTAAGGAGTGTGTTTGATTTCTGTGCAAGGTGCTCTGGTTCTGTTGCCAGTAATTTTAAACCTAGTTCGGGTGAGGCCAGTCTACTTCTGCAGCTGGTAAACACTGCTCTTTTATGGCACTGTAGTCACAATGAAATCTTCTCAAGTTCCACATTAATGTTGCTGTACATTATGAGGGATGGAGCTGTGGGGCAGGAAGGATGAAATTGAAACAACATCCATGTGTCTACTTCACCCAAGGGGGTTTGATAGATGAGTTTTGCCCCTGATAGACCTCAGCTATTTTACCTGTCCTGTGCTTCAGGAGGTTTCAGGAAGACACTCTCCAAGTATGTTGCTGCTAGTTAAAATTCAGCGCTGTGTTCCTTGTTGCAGAGTTGTTGTATATAATAAGGGAATGGGGGAAGAAGCAAGGGCTGAACTTTATTTAATTGGCAATGGCTTTTCCTGGCACACTAGCATGCTCTTGATGATGCTATTTATGGATGCCCATTACCAGAAATAACATTAATGTCAAATTACACTTCATGGTTGACAAAAAATTATCTCTCCAGCATGTTACTATATTTAATCCATTTGTTGACTCCCCTCTATTATTTGTTGTTTTAAACTCCTTTAGTGAATCTTTTAAAATATTTTTCTTGTTCTGTATTTTCTTTCACGCTTTAGAAAAAAATTATAGATCTATAATTCAGTATTGGAAAGTTGGTTCTGACAAATGTAAAATAAGAAGTCTTACAGTAATTTTGCAGCTGTTTGTTTTCTATATCTAAACTGCTTTCTCTTTGTCAGGTACCAATAACTCTGTAACTCTCCCACTAATCAGCTACTGTTCCTTTTGTTATATATGAACAGTTTCTCCAACTAGTATCATGCATTTTTCATGGAAAGAAGAGAGTTGTTCTTTGTCCAAAACAAATGCAGATTTCAAGTCTTAAAACACAGATTTTTATCTGAATTCCCAAGTTTCTTGTCTGATGGCAGTATTCAGCTGGCATCTGCAGCAAGCAGCATGTTCTGTGCTGTTTGAGTGGCCAATATCTAGTCCCAAGATGTTATGAATTACACGTAATTATCAGTTTTTCATTCATTTTTTTTAGTTGAATTTTGATGGGGACATGAGGATATTTTTTTCATAAAATGAGCATCTGTTACAGATAAGCTGAATCATGATGGAATTTTGTTTTTAAAGGGAATTAATATCCCTATGTGCCTTTCCAGACGTCTTCCTGGGGATATCTATTGCAAATATGTAAGTTTGTAAGGAAAACTAGTTTTCTAACAGTCAACACTACCAACTGCAAGCAGCTGTCTTGTTTTTTCCACGTCTGCAGCTGCCTTTCTTGGGTAACCAGATGATTTTGTATTCTCACCTGTTGTTTGTGCATTTAAAAGTTCTGGCTGTCATGCTAACTCCAGCCTTCTTCCCTCAGGGTTTGGCCATATGTGATCATCAAATCATAGTGGTCAGCTGCTGAGACAGATTAAGTCATTTAGCTGTTCAGGTCTGAAATAAATTAAGCAGCATGAAGTAAGGCCAATCTCCCCTACACAGTTGTCAGACTTGCATCCCTTTCCACAAGAAAGACGTGTTATTTGCTTACATAGTACATCAAATAGCAAATATGCTTGAGTTTTTGTGCTTGCCTTGGAACAGCTGCAGTCTTGGAAGGACTGGGAGAACAGTGGGAGCCAAATGAATTACCCAGAACTCCATGGGACTTATTTTTGCAATTCATCTAGAAACTGGAAATAAGATCTGCAAGGCAAGAGAAACTCTCATTGGAAGGCAAGAGAAACTTTTTCATTGCAAGACAACTCTTGAGGAACAACGTTATGCCATGGCAGTAAAACTACCTGTAGCATTTTTTTTCTTAAAATATTAATTTGTTTCATAACAGTTTATTGGTTTGGTTTGAGGTTTGTTGGTTTCTGTGTGTGTGTGTGAGGGGTGGGTTGGTTGGTTGGTTATGTTTTGTTTCTTTTGGCATTTTTTTAGAGTAATGGGAGACATAATTCTAGTTCATTAGGATATACAGGTATAGGTCCTCCATGGCAGTTTACCCATATCAAGACAAAACCATATTAATAGAAAAGCTTTTGTATCCTGAGGCAGACTTTGCTTGTTTGCTTGAAACAGAACAGCTGTCTGGAAATGTGCAACTCATTGAAATCTGAAGTGAGGGAGATTCTTTTTGTTTCACTGCATGCCAGACCCTTTGTATTTATTTCTTTCTCTCTCTTTTTTTTTTTTTTTTTTTTTTTTTTTTTTCTTTTTGTAGGTAAAATGGGGAGCTGCTTCTAAACTTTACTTTTTTTTTTTTTTTTTTTTTTTTCAGTATTTGTGTGGGTTTTTACTAAGGGTGGTTTCAGATCATGTTTTCCAGAAAATTGCCATTGTCTCTACTGTAGTAGCATCATGTTATACTTTGTTCCTTTCTACAGCAGAAAAATAGCATATTAATACATTGAAACACCAGCAGCAATTCCATCCACTGATATATCACTGGACTGAAGGGTGGGTCAAATGGTTATAAGAACATATAAATATATACCAGAAAGATACCTTGTGTGTCACAGGAAATTTTGCCAAGAATGTACGAACGCACGTCTTTTCCAATGGTTTTTTGTGTTAGGAAAAAAACCAAAGATAAATAATTTAAGTAATCTTAAGTCATTTGTAGGGTAGTTAACATCTCACTAGCACATACTATTTACCTGTCATGGCAATGGGACTTGCAGGGGTAAAAAAAATAATATGTTTGGAGATATGGTGGAGTTCAAATACATGGCTGTGTTTTAACTCCCTTTCAAACTTGCTGTTAGTATTTCCTATTGCCCTCTAATTTATGGCAGCAATATTTTAAATAAGTAGCATGCTGTTACTGATACCCACACCTTCTTGGTGGCAATTGCTTAAAGATTAACATCATTTGCTATCCCACTTCATTTAACATCCAAGTGGAGCAATGGCAGCTCCACAAATCTGATGATAAAATATTATAGGAAAGCAGACTGGATTGTAAGTGGATAAATGAAGGACTTGAATTTGCTAAACAATTTACAGATGCTAGAAGCATAGGGGATTGAAATGGGAACAGCAAATTTAAGACGTAACAAGTATGCGCAACGTGGGCCAAGTTTGCAGAGGCCTCTACTTGGCATCTTACGTGCTATTTGGTTACTTCCACCCACAATTGACTTGTTGAAGCAAAACTGGAGCCACAAAAAACAAAATGTGAAGTTCTCCTACCATAATGTGCAGAGGCAAACAGCGCCTGTACCCATAAATCAGGTGTTTAACTATCTGCAGTAACTTGAATCTGCAAATGACTGGAAGCTTTCCTCTTCCTCCCATGTGATGGAAGTAATGTTTTTTGAATTTTTTTATGCATAAAGTATGAAGCTCTGAAGTAAAGGCACCTTGTAACCTTACAGAATAACTAAATGTTATTTCAGAACTACAACTATACAGTATTAAGCTCATACATGGCAAAACCCCACAGTTTTTTGCTATTCACACCTGCACTTAAAAGTGCAATTCAAGTCCTTTTGCAGAATAAAATTCTGGAAACTGGCTTTTCAGATTCCAAAAGTACTGTTTGGGTTCTAGGAACTGCCAGTGGGAATGCGCTCGCTGTAATGCCGAGCGCTGTCAGCTGTTTGAATTTCTCAAATTCATATTGTCAGGTATGGTAATGTTGTGGTTCAACCCCAGCCAGCAACTAAGCCCCACCCAACTGCTCGCTCACTCACCCCTGGTGGGATGGGGGAGAAAATAAGAAGAGTGAAAGTGGGAAAAGTTGTGGGTTGAGATAAAGACAGTTTATAGGGAAACCAAAAGCTGCACACACAGGCAAAGCAAAACAAGGAATTCATTCACCAGGGGCTCAGCCATGATCAGGACAGCCGGGCTCCATCACGCGTCACAGTGACTTGGGAAGACAAATGCCATCGCTCTGAATGTCCTCTGTTTCCTTCTCCTTCCTCCAGCCGTACGTGCTGAGCATGATGCCATACGGCGTGGGACATCCCTTGGGTCAGTTGGGGTCAGCTCTCCCAACTGTGTCCCCTCCCAACTCCTTGTGCCCCCCCAGCCTGTTCACTGGTGGGGTGGGGTGAGGAGCAGAAAAGGCCTTGACACTGTGTAAGTGCTGCTCAGCAATAAGGAAAACATCTCTGTATTATCGACCCTGTTTTCAGCACACATTCAAAACAGCCCCATACTAGCTACTATGAAGAAAATTAACTCTATCCCAGCCAAAACCAGCACAGGTAAGTAGAAGTCTTCTCAAAAATTAAGATATACTGATTCCTTGAGCCAAGGAACGAAGTACATTTATATTAACAGTATCTTGAGACTTTCAATAAAATTGAATTACTAGTGTGAGGTTTTCTGGCTGCAGATATCAGACTCTTGCTAAAGTGTTTTCATTTGTTCAGACATCTTTCTGGGAGATCAGTGACAGCTGGACTATTCCAAAAGTGAGTCATTTATCTAGATAGCTTCCAAACTGTAGTGGTTGGTCAAAGATTGCAAATGATAGAAGTGGAAAATCTGTAGATTTAAATAGCTTTTGGAAGTCCTTGCTCTAGATCTTCTTACTTCCCCCGGTTTCCAGTAAAAGCAAAACATTGTTCTGTCCTCAGAAGGCAACACTTTGTGAGAATAAAATATAGTTTCCTATATTTATTTTTCTGGTTTAGGATAGCAAAATATATCAACAAATGCTATAGTATAAGTCTGTTGCTAAAAGTTGTAAGAATCAAAGAAGTATGTAGTAGTACAGCAGGATGATACCTGGAAATAAATGTTACAGCCTGTTTTAGTCTCTTCCAGACTCATTTGGTCAACTTATATGTTCCTAGTTAACTTTCAGAGTGCAAACTTGTCCTTAGTGACTTCGTGCTTAATCGTGTGTGCTGTAAGCACCTTTATTTCATGGATGTTGTAACACTTGTAGTATGAAGTTTGTTACAGAGAGTATCTTGAGGGACCAAGACCTCAACATTCATGAGTTGGCAGAATGAAGTACTAAGTACAGTCCAGTGCAGCACCTGTGAGCTAGTAGTTTCCTGGCCTTGACTTTGTTGTTAATAAAAGCAGACAGGAGGAAGGTCTCTTAATACTTCTGTTGATATGAAACCTTTGGACAGAGCTGGCTATAATGCCGCGTAAAGGGTGGAATCCAGTGGGTCAGACAGGACAGACCTCAGTCCTGGTTTTTGATCTACAATATGATTGGGATGGTTCATTCTTTTTATATGAAATAATTAACTCTTTTTATATGGGGCAATAGTATGAATGATTTAATGCCGTGAGGCACTCTTGAGTTTTAGTTCTAGATCCTTCTGGGAAACTTAGGTGGTATTTTTTTCATTGAACTGCATATAGATTGTCCATACTGGGAAGAGCTGCTTTGGAAAGTTTGTGTACATATAGTTATTGTAGGTCTGTGCTCACAAATCTGTCATATCTTTGAATATATCTTCCTATAATGATGTTTTCCTATAAAAATCAAATAGTATTTTCCAAAATTATAAAATAATTCATACTGGAAAACAACTTCAGTGGACAAGTCCAACTGCCTGTTCAGAGCAGGGTCAGCTATGTTACACCAGGTTCCCAGGTTTTTGTCCAGCTGGGTTTTATAAACTTCCAAGGACAGTGGCTGCACAAGCTCTGAGCATCCTGTTCCACTGCGTGGCTTTCTTCAGGGTAAAAAAGGCTTTCTTTTCTATAGCATATAAACTCCTAGTTTCAACTTATGCTCATTGCCTCTTGTCCTTACAGCATGCACTGCTGTGAAGACCCTGGCCCTATCTTCTTAATAACCTTGTTGTAGGAATAGGAAACTGCTGTTAGCCCTCTCCCCCCACCAATTCCCCCAGCTCTCTCTTCTCCAGGCTGAAGCCCAGCTCCCTCAGCCTATCCTCTGGTAGTCCCCCTGACTACCAGAGTGACCTTCTGCTGGACTTGTTCCCGTTTTTCAATGTCTGTCTGGTATCAGGGAGTCCAAAACTGGAAGAATTGGAGATGTGGTCTCATGAATGCTGAGTAGAGGGTTCTTAACTGGGCAATCTCCAGCCTGAACCATTGCATGGTGTTATTCCTACTCAGTGCAGGACTTTACATTTGTCCTTGATGAATGTCATAAGGTTCCTGTTGGCCTATTCCTCCAGTCTGTCTAGGTCCCTAAAGATGGCAGCCTTGCCCTCAAGTGTGTTGATAGCTCTCCCCAGTTTGGTGTGAGCTGCAAACTTGGTGAGCCTGCACTCTGTCACCTCCTCCAGATCAATGATAAAGATGTTAAACAGGAGAGGTCCCAGGATTGACCCCAGGTCACTAGCCTAGGTAGAGTACAACCAGGTAATCACTACTCTCTGGGACCAATCATCATCCAACCAACTTTTTGCCCATCAGTTGTCCAGCCATCCAGACCTTGATGTACCAATATGATTACAAGAATATTTAATAAGATAGCATTAAAAGGCTTAAAAATGCCAAGGTCACTGGATCACTGAAAACAGTCAGGTGACTCAGGCATGATTTCCTCTTGGTAAAGCTCTGCTGACTTCCCAATCACTTTCTTACATGTGTCCAGAAATGGGCTCCAAGAGAGGACCCACTTGAACTCTGAAATTTGGGTCACTTTTCAGTTGGGAGAGATAACTTTAATAGGATTTGGATGGGCCCATTTCAAGAAGTTGTTAATTGCAGTACTACTGTTCTGCTGCAGTTTCTCATGCCAAGGACTTTACCATGTAAAGATTTTCATATGCATCAACAGAGCTGAAAACTCCATGAATTTTCCTGCTTCCCATAGCTAATGCAGATTAACAGCACAGTAGGATTCAATACTGAACAGGCAAATTGTTTTGACACAAAGCATCACTCCAATACCAGACCCCAGGCTGACTTAAGTATTCAGTGGAGTGTCACATTAGAAGATGCTTTGTGTGATGCAAGAAACTATCTTTTGAAGAACTTTCAAAACAACTATTGAATTTGCTGGTGGTTTCCTAACTGCTAAGTAGGTGTTAAATATCTGGCAGAGCTCTTCTTACAGCCTTTCAGGCGACATGAATTTCCTCAGCAATCACTCAGCTGCTTATAGTCGGTGCTTGGCTTTGTCAGCTTTGTTCACCCCTTCTAGGTCTAGCCCCACGGCTTGCTTGCGTGGGGGCTTCTTCCCTGCAAAGGCATCCAGGCTCGCCGCAGCTCCTGCCAAGACCTCTCTCAACGCTCCCCTGTGGCTTTGTTCCAGCAGCACTAGAAATGGGCAGCATTCACCCTTCTCTTCTGTTGGTATCCTTGCATTATAAATTCAGCACAAGGTCCTGGAAACAATAGATATTTGGCTGCTCAGGATCTCCTTCCTCACAGCCTCCCTCCCCAGCTGCCCGTGCATCAACTCCATGCTCTTGGGAGGTGTCATCCCCCATCCTGCTGTGGCACCTGGCAGCCCTCCAAGCAAGCCGATGCCCCAAATTTCCTGCCTCTTCCCCATCTGCTCTGTCAACTGAGACTCCAAGGCAGATGCCAATTTTCACCATGGTTCTTGTGTGCCCAAAGTAGGACTTAATATTTCCAGCAGAGATGAGTGATTTACTTAATTTGACTCCTCTACAGGCTGTGTAAAGTCTGTTGCTGTTTTTTTTTGGTTTTTTTTTTTTTTTTTTTTTTTTTAAAGCATACAATCAAGAGAAGACTTAATTATTTTTTAATCCTTTTGATTGCTGTTGGCTGGGTATGTGCAGCTGCCTAGACGCTGCAGTTTTAACAATTTTTGCTGTGGTTTATACAGATTGACGTATCCCGGCAAGGAATGTAAGCCACAGAAAGCTGAAGATGAAACCAAGCAGGGACTATTAAACTGGTAGCAGTGAACAACTTAGTTGCAGTTTAGAAGAGTATATAATTTATGCAGGCTTCAGTTACATTGTTCTGTTTTTCACTTGACATCCAACGGCTGAAAAGAAGCCCTTTACAGAAATGCTGCAAATCCCTAAACGCAGTTCTTCCTGCCTCTTGAACTTGCATCATAGCTACATATGCCTTGTACCACTTCTGCTTCAATAGAAAAAGTAGTACATTCCTGAAGACTTACTCCGTTTCTGCTTTTCTTCTAAATTCTGTATTCAGTTGACTAATTTAAGTCTGTATTTAATTGACTGAGAGAGTCAAGTTTCTTTGCTGTGAGGGGAGAAGTATTCTCTGTTCAATTTGTATTCACATTCTAATACATCTAGTAAACTTTTACAAAAGCAAATGTCTGTCTTAACTTTTTATAAAGGGATGAGGGATAGTACAAGTTCAGAAAAATGTTGGGGTTTATATAGTCTGGGTATATAGATAAGAGTGAGACAGAGGTCCAAATTTGCTGTAAAGATAGTTTACAGTGTAAGAATACTCCAAACATGAAAAATTTTTCATTTGATTGTCAGAATTTTCAGTTGTTTCCTGTCAGTTGAAACTTTATTTCTGTTCTGACTTTTAATACTGTTTTCCTAATACTTGATGCAAGAGAAAGCATTCATTTCACAATGAAAAAAAAAAGTGATATTTATTTCTAAAAATCTTCAACTGTTTTGCTGACTTCTTGCTAAAATTGTGCAAATGATTGTCCATTATACCAGTCTTCTGAAAAACACTAATTTCAAGAGAAGCACATCTCACCAAAGTACTTTCATGGAAGTGTTTCTAGCCATTTTTCTGTAAAAGTGAGTTAACATAGGCATGTTAACAAACTGTGTCCTGAGCATGTCTCAAAATTGGGACCAATGTCATTAAGGATGGAGGAAATGCTTTTCAGTGTCTCTTCACTTGTAGAGTAATTTGGGATTTTGGCAACCTTGATTTATTCTCATATGGATCAATCAATTTTTTGGAGGTGGATTGACTGTATGTGGAGGAGAAAAGGCTACGTAGAAGAATGCTTCAAGGCTTTTGTTCTTTAGCACTAACACTCATTATTTCTTCAGCTGGATTTTGGTTTTGCACATAGTGATGAAATAACACTTGTAAGGTTAACAAAGGTTTGCAAATCACTACAGTGTGTGAATGTCATGGCGACTATTGTAATAAAGGTGGGAAACGATTTTACTGGCTTTTTCTAGAGGATAACAAAGAATTTGAAGGGATGTCTTAGGGCACCAGGACCAACTGTTCTACTGTTGAAGCAACTGCCTCATGCAATTCCTTCATTAACTTGTTGAGCCTTTCTTGAAAGCACTTTGTCCCCTCCCCTCTAGTTTTGTGGGAGTTTATTTCAAAGCTTCATTTCTCTGAGGATCCAGAATATTTCTTTCATTCAGAGCCTAAAATTGTTGAGGGCCAAAAAGCCCATTTGTTCTTAAGCAACACCCTTTAGTTAAAACAGCTCTTCTTTTACTGTTATATCTTACAGGCTGCTCCTAAACAATCTTCACCTGCAGTTCTTTCCAGATAGTATCTCTACTACTTACCTTTGATTTTCTTTTTATATAGCTGAAGAACTTCTTACTCTAGATGTTTTAATTTTTCAGGGTCTAATTAAACTTGATTTTTTGGCAGTTCCTGCCTTACCCCTGCTCTTCTTGACCAGTGATTCCTTTGGTGTTTTCATATTCCCTAACAGCTCCCTTCTGTATTCCAAGCAGATGCCTAGATGCCATCTTTCAAGGAAATCAGTGGTCCCTTCCTATAGACGTCCTTCTCTCCAGGGCATTCCTCATGTGGGATAACTTCCTGAGTTCAAGCACTTCTGAATCTGAGCCAGGCCTTCTCTGCTCTGTTAGCTGTCTTTAAAACATTCTTTCATTGTGTCCTTGTTTGTACTTTTTCAAACTGAGTAATCGCCTTCCATGTCAACCCATGCCATGTCACTTTTTGTTGGGTGGCTGTAGGAACTTGCTGGCTCTAGTGTAGATGGAGTCTCACTTTCCTAGGGACCTGTACTGCCAGAAAGCTTTGGGACCTGGTGTAGATTCACTGGGATTTTCAGCAGAGTCCTACCATAGATTTGGCAGAAATTTGGGGACCTCAGATGTTTCAAACAACACACTTTGAGCTCAACAAATGCTTATTCTCAATGATACTGAGTTAATCAGGAAAAAAAAAAAAAAGGACTAACTGATGTTGTGAAGTTCATTCTGGATTTATTGCATTCCCAGCTGCAAGTTTTGAGTCTTCAGCATTGTAGTTCAAGCCTAGTCCTGACCTTTCAGGTTGTTTCAATAAACTTGTGACAGAATAGTCTATATCATAAGAATAAAGATATGGCAGATTTTAACTACTTTGACTCAGCTGGGTCTGTTGCTTGTCTTTAAAGAGCGGTATTTAACTTTCATTAGAGTTAATGTCAAAAAGTCTTTGTTTTTCAGTTTTATATTTGCCAAACTAAGAATGCTTTTTTCTTATAATTTTTTGGATATTGTGTTGTCAGGCTTATAATTTTACCACTCTAACTCTTAACCATTAGGGTACTGCTAAAACGATTATGTTAATCATATTAAAGATAATTTTTTGAAAAGCCATGTTTTGAGCTTGGACTAGACGATCTCTAGAAGTCCCTTCTAACATTAATCATCCTGTGACTCTGTGATCTGAGTGTGAGTAAATAACATCCTTTTTATTTTCTGCCTGTATCTGTTGTTTATTAGAACAAGTACTCAAATGCATTGCTTCTAAATGGTAATTCAGATGTCAAAGTGGCATCCTTTGCATTTCTTTATAAATTATTCTTATGATCAGATTAGCTATTATCTTCTAATTTTAAAATGTAATCAATGGTTTTCTGATATACTGTTTGTGGATTTATACCTTTCCATTTTTATCCATCCTGTCAAAGCTACTCTAATGTAAAGGTAGTTATTCCAGTGTCTTCTGAAGTGAAAGCCAAGTGAAAGGCATGTTTCAGAGGACCAGGTTGTTCAGATTTTTAAAGGAAGTGATTATATGATTGGTGTTTTTTTGGGGGGAGGAAGGGAAAAATATATTTGTGTCCTTTTTTTGACAGAAAGCACCATTTTAGCAAAAAACAAGCAATAATTTAAGTTGCAAGTGATCTGCAGATTATGCAGTCCTCCATCCTGCTCAAAGCAGGTTCAACTCGACCAGCTTGCTTCAAAGATAAAGATTTCATAGCCAGTCCAATGTCTGACCACCCTCATGGCGAAAAAAAAAAAAAAAGAAAAATATTTTTCTATTTGAAATTTAATGTTTTGCTACTTGTGCCCATCACATCTCTTCCCGTCACTGTGGACCTTTGAAAATAATCCATCTGCATCTGCCACCTGTGTCAGCCACCTCTTGCAGGTCCTGTGCTCCATCCACCAGCTCATCTGGGGGACTTCGTGGGTGCTCACTGCACCTTGGTCATGTCCTTGTTATAGGGAGCCCCAAAGTGGGCCCAGCCCTCCCACTGATTCTGACAAGAGCTGGGCAGAGGGGAAAAGTGGTTTTCCCCACTGTGCCCACTCTACAGTGGCTCATACAGCGTGATCTGTGGGTAACCACCTTTGCTGCAAGGGTGCTCCTCTGACTGGTGTGGAACCGGTTGTGCACTGGGCTGCCTAGGTCTTCTGCAAAGCTGCTGCCCTGGCCATGTGTAATATCATCCCTCGGGCAGGACCTGGTGTTTCCACTTGATTGGATTTACATTGGCCCATTTTTTTCAACCTGTCAAGACCCCTTTTACATACCAGTCCTACCCCCAGCACGTTGACTACTCTCCCTGAACCGGTACTGTCCATTGACTTGTTGATAGTGCACTCACTCCCATTGCCCAAGCCCTTACTGAAGATGTTGAACAGTATTGATCTCAGTATCGACCCTTGAGAGTTTTAATCTTAAATTATTTGTCTGGTTTAGGACGAGGAATTGATATGCTCCACGTAAGTACAGGTCAAGCATAAGGTACATATAAATGGAGTGGTTAAACTGCGTGATGCCATCAGTCGGAGCCAGCTGGTTGCCAAAATATTATCACATTTTTAGTGACAGTGCAACAATAAGTGTTTATAAGGAGTGAACAAAAGATATTTCCTGTGTATGGAAGGCTTAGAGGAATCACTTTAACTGTGGCAGGTGCTGGTTCATACTTACTCTTCCATCAGATGAACTGTGACATTTCCATGTAGCTTGCTAGGAAGGTATGAAATTGAATTTGACAGGGCACCATGTGCTTGAGGTTGTTCTTCACTCTTCGCTGCCTTTGGGGGAAATGAAGGAAACTGTTCTTCCCCACCCTGCCCGGTCATTTTTCTTTCTCTTGGAAAAAACACAGACCACCCCCTTGCATACAGTTCTTTCAAACGTTAGGCAACAACTTGTTGCCTAAGATACCAGGCTGAGTTGTTCAAAGTTGCTTAGAGGGTTGAAATAGCACTGTTCTGAAAAAAAAAGGGTGGGGTGGGGGGGGGAAGCAAGCAAGCTTTTAAAATGTAATTGTTTTAAGCAGGCTACTCTTGTTCTCTGTAAAACTCTCTAACAGAAAATCTCTCCGCCCATTTCCATGAATTATTTATACAAGCTTGAAACTTGACATTTAGCTTTGGACAGAAATGAAGCTGCAACTGTTCTCACAACTTTTGCCCTAGAGCTGCTGCTGGTTTAGCCCTCTCCAGGCTTAGACCTCAGTGCCAATTTTGCCTATATGAACAATCCTACCTGTAAAAATCCTAGTGAAATCTGGACAATTTTGCTGTGATTTGAGCTAAAATAGATAAGTTCAGCGATTGTTTGTGGCCTACCTAAGGCTATGGTGCGTTATCTCCAGGTAATTTGCTTTGTTTTCCTTTTTTAAAGTATATTAGTATTTGTACCCCATGCTGAGTAAACTTTGTAGCATCACCAGCACCACTGGTCATGACTTCAGACGGAATTATCACCCAACTGTTTACCCACTCTTGTGAGCAAGTTTTGCCACCAACAGTCTAAATGTATCTGGAACTGAGAGTTAATTTTTAAGTGACAAATTTTCCTCAGCCTGCTTATGTACAGGGTTTTTTGTTTTGTTCTCTGTTCTCCCCACTGTGATGATCAAACTCGTCTTTTTAGCTTAATAGAATAGGATAAGTGTATGGGATGCTTAAACTGTCATAGGCTGGCCAGAAAAGGGGTAAAATTGGCAGAAATGCAAGGAAAAAAATGTAAAGCAAGGAAATTGACGGAGGTCCTGCAGATGCAGGTACCCAATAATGGCTTTTTTTCTCCACCAATATCTTGGATTTTTAATAATCTTCTCTGAGACTATCAAACTGTGAAAGCTAATCTGTTACGGAGAGCAAAGTTTTCTTTTATCCAAAGGGAAATACTAAATGCTGAGTAGAACAGTGGGTAGATTTTTCTTGCATGTGTTCAAGGTTGTCTAGGTGTGTGGTTCAAGACAGTAATTTGAGGAGTGTAGGGTATGTGGTGGGTAGGTAGCCGTTTCTCAGTGGGGATATGCCTGCACTCATGCTGACAGAAACGGTTCTGTGCAAGCTGTTCTCAGTTTTGGTTTGATATGTCCACAGCACTTCCAGACATGATATACCTATGGGACCATTGCAGTGAGATTTTTTCATACCACCTCAGCCAGAATTCCATGTGATAAAAAAAGATTACTTAAATTTTAGATGGCAGTATAATTACATCAGTTGCTGTAAGAGAAATGCAATGGTAGATATCTGAAATGCAATTTGAGTTGGTAATACATGGTATTAAGTTCTCTTCATGTGCCTTGCCTCAGCAATAGCTGTGGTATTTTAGAAAGCCTGAATTGTCCTGATTTTTCTTAGGCTGGGTTACGTCACTGCTCTGAATGACAATTGTATAGGGCTTGGAATGCATGGAGTATGTCAGCAATGCATTTTAGAAACAATAAGCACAATATGTAGCACTCCTTCAGTAAACTTTAATTCTGTTGTATAAATGTAATACATCTCAGTGTACTAGAGTTGTAAGCAAATGACTTCTAGCACTTAGAAAGGTGTAAAGTTTAGTGTTTAAAATCTGCATGTATTGATTTTATTTCCCTATTAACTTGTTTATTAAATAGTTGATAAAAACATCTCATTTACCTCTTGCAAGATGTGTAAGAATATTAGCTGTGTATTAAGGAAGAGACCAGAATTAATGACTTGTATGGGAAGATTGTGAGGATGTGCCAAGTAGTCTCAAATCCTACTTCAGAGCTAGCATTATCCAAAGAGTTGCTCATTGTTGGCTCAATAAGCAGCTACCTGGGCAAACCGAACTTTTTTCCTCTCTGTTGCTTGCTACCTGTTAATTTTTTCAAAGGAAGCAGGGAAATGTGCAGAGGTGTCACTAGAAAATGTGAAGTGCACAACTGTAGATCATGCAAGCAGGGAAATAGGGTCACTTGGTATGCGATTACATATCTCTCCTTCAAAATGTTGGAATTGAAAACTGTCCGATTTTACTCAGTGTTTTGGGCAGATACAGCAGAAGGTGCACATGGAGGGAATAAGATATTATGAACTGTAGCATATTGCGTTGATGTTGGAAGGAACATGATTCTTCAATTTCCTCTTCTTTGTTCCAGTGAGCTGTGGAGTAATATGAAGAATTAATTTTTTAAGTAGGTAATTTCCTTTTCTCTCCTTTTAAAAATAATTGTAGCAGAGTGTGCACCAAAAAGATTTCTGTTTTCTGTCTAAGGTTGAGATGGAAAATGGCAATGACGTACAACAGCTGTCCAACACAGTGGCAGCAAAAATTACTCCTGTTGTGTGTAAATGGGACTTAGGTTATATGGGAACTGTTTTCTACATCGGAAATAGCCGGAATTATCTGGAACATGCACTAATTTTTCTAGACATTGAACCCAGCTGACTTCTTAGTAAGTCAGTAGCCTACTCCAGGTTGTATCTAGGTATGATTTTGGCCCACTGCCTGAGTGAGAGCCCTGGAATGCTTCAATTTATGTGTGCACTGAGCAGTAGAAATTCCTGTTATTTCCCTCATTTGTGTGAGGCTACACAAAGCTCCATGAACTTGTGTTGCCTTGCTCAGAAGCAAGTTTACAGGCTGCTAAAAATAATTTCAGGTAAGGAATCGGTCCACATCAGTCTACTCTTCTGCAAGTATCATGCATTTTTCATATCTGTTGAAAAGAAATGAATGTTTTTCTTAATTCTATTGAAATTCCAGGCGGTTTTCCAGATGTTAATGAGAACTAGGAAACCTGTCCTACAGAAACGTTTTTTTTTTTTTCTTTTTTCCTGAGCATGTAAGGAGAGTATTCTCAGAATTAAAGGAAAATTATAATAGCGTTTAAAAATTATTAATTACGTGTCTTATTTGGGGTTTTGTTTTCAGGTTTTTTTTCTTACAAAACCGCTTACAGTATGAAGACAAGAACTCCAGATGTTAAGAACTTGAATTCTAAGTACACTGGGGAAGTTAGGATGAGTGATCAAGAAACTGATGAAAATAAGGGCTCTTTGTAGCACTGTCATAAAAGATGAACTCTTTTCTGGTCAGACATAATGTATTTAGCTGGCAAATAAAAGAAGCCTTTCCTAATTTTGAAAGCCATCTCTTCCTTGAAATTTGGTGAAGATTTTTCATAACGTGAAGTGAGCATGCAGGTCTAATTTAAATTATTTTTGTTCCCTCAAACCACTTTCTGCATTTCTTCACCAAAAGGCCATATGAGTAAGCCCCTCCCAAATCAAGAGTGGCTGTAAGGCTGAGGTAGCAGACTACAATGTTCTTATAAATACCTTTGTTTATGTGTGGTTTTGTGCTCATATGTGCTCTAAATGTTGATGTTTTAAATTTTTTTTTTTTTTTTTTTTTGGTCTTCCCTGTGTTCCCAGGGCAGCAGAAGAAATACGAAAGCTGGGAGTAAGGGATTTGCTACCAAGTTAATGTAAGCATTTAGCAATATTACTTTCATGTGAATTTTCCACTAGCCAGATACATCTAGAGGATACTGCTTTCTGCTGCCAGGGCAATTGCTAGTCTTTTGTGGTTTTTAGGCAGACAGGATTAACTGTCACTTCAGGCAGACAACCTGGTGGTCATCTACTAGGAGGTTTATATTAAAACTACCAAATACCTGTGACACTATTTCTGAATGTGGTGGAGAAAATTTGTTGGGGTGGGAGGAGATATCAGTTATAGTTTAGAGGAAAACATGTCCTGAAAGCATTGTAATTCTGAGGTGGTTTATCAACTCTGATCATGTGTCAAATTTCACCGTCCTCTTTAACAGAATGAGTTGGGAAAGGTGACGTAGGATGAGGGTGAAGAATAAGGCCCTGATGCCAAGGCAACAGTTGGCAGCTGGCCACCTTATTTAATGTTTTATTTCCTTCATGATCTATTGTTGTCTGCCTTGACCTCAGTTTGAGCTTTTAGACCCTGGCAACACTGAGATCAGATTAGGTTAACTACTATATTGTTTAAAAATCACTAGACTGATAAGTACAGCAGTCTTCAGTGTAGCTTTCTAACAAGATTTTCAACCAAAAATCAACCTGACAGATGGTCTTGAACAAAAATACTTCATTGTTTCACTCCTCACTGCTACAAGAGCATAAAGCTCTCAGTGGATTTCAGATTTATATTTCAAGATTAAGAATCACTGATTTCTCCTAAGAACCACTCCTTAATGTCAAGGATTTAATAAATTCTGTCTTTATCCTCTTGATTGATGGAAACTAATATGTTCCTTTTTAAAAAGGTATGGTGTAGAGATTACTCATCTTACCATAAATTACTATCTTGCATGTAATATAATTGTAATTCTTCTTCATTAACCATGAAAAAAAACCCAAACCCAAATTCAGCTTCATTACTCTAGTGCAGTTACAGAGTTGCATTGCCTGAACATAGCGAAGAGCAGAACCCAGGTAGCAGCAGCTCCTGTCACTGCTTAAAGGCAGAAATTCCCTGGATTTCCAGCAGCGCTTCTTTTTACAGTACATTATGGACAAGATTGTTAACAATCTGGGAAGAAGTTAGTAAACTTATTTATAAGAGATAAACATGTATTAATGAGAACTGCATTTCAGAGTTTGGGACAAATTTTTACCAAGCGTTAGTGTCTTTAATATCGCTAAAAGCAGAAAGGAATGTCTGAAGACTAGCTCAAAAAATAAATAAACAGAAGTCATTACCAGGTTCTGTGACCAGGGCTTGAAAATGCTAAAGGCCTGTTGCTATAGTCCTGGTGCTGCTGTTATGATTCCAGTCTTGCAGTAAGCTCAGGTTGGCAAAACTGTTGAGCACTCCTAGCCTCACCGTAAAAAATCCAGTAAAATAGACAACTTGAGTAATGAAGCATTAAGTACTCTTCCTTTCCTGTGCCGCCCTCTCCCCTAGTTTTTAACTTTGCTTTATTATTCAGAACTGATTTTTTTCCCATGTGGTCCCTCTTCCTGTTATGGGTTATGTGGTAAGGGAATGTTGTAATTTAATGTAATTAAGTCTTGAATGCACTTTCTTTTCAGCTGAGGCTGCTGTGACATTCCTTCACTAATAGGCAGTTACTTTTAATTGGTTCACAATAGACTCAGAATCTGAAGCAATGGAAATTCTGTTGCTGAATCCCTCATTCATCATGGACTAAAGTGGTGGGCTGGGTGCTAAGACCCAATGACCTGGCATTGTTGGGATGTAGTTTTTTTCTATTTAATAGATTTTAATTTTTTTTTTTCAGTATCAATGATTGGACATAGCTAAACTAAGTCTAACTTCTGTACAGTGATAACACCTTAACAGATTGGACAAATTAAATATTTTCACCTGCAAGACTCCAGGCGTTGTGTGAAGCATCCATGCTCCAGTACTCCCTTGTTGGGGGTATCAGCACCTTGTGTTTTCTCAGCATCGTGCTGCAGCTTCTCGGTGGCTGCCACTAGAGCGTAGGCAACCAGCTCACTGCTGGAGTTTGAATGTAATAAGCTTTCCCAGCAATTTGCAAAACCCCTTAAGTAGACAAAACATATACCAGTCAAAGATCTAATTTATGCAACCTTACTAAGGAATGATGTACAGTCTGGGTAGACTGGCCTTCTCTGTTCCTCCGCTTTGAACACTACACCATGCCAGGAAATCTCCCTTCTGAGGGGATTCTAGATGCACTGGCTGTCCAAGCAAATACTTGCAGAGAGAGGAGTCACAAGAGAATCTTATCTTGTATTAGAGAGAATATGATCAGACACAGACTTTACAAGGCCACCAGCACAGGTACTTGGGTTCTGCAGAGGTTTCATGTGAAAAACAGCACAACACTAGCCGTTTCAGTCAAAGGCCATCCCTTCAGAATCATGGTTAGGTGGTAACTTGGCAGCATCAGCATGGTCCTGCTTTGCCCTGTGCTGTTAAACTGTTAAAGGCCGTACGGTTTCTCATTGTTGGTAAGAACTTTTCTCATTGTAGGTAAGAACTTTTCTCATTGTATTATTATTCTTCATCCTTTTTGTTTTCTCATGGTGCACCTCTTGTTTTTATAGTTCCTTAATGGAGAGGTACTGTGTCTTCTAGTCTGTTTCCATAGAAACGCCCAATTAAAAGAGTAATTTGAAGAAATTGAGACACAGCTGCCAAAACTCCTAAAGAGAAAGAGAGGAGGGGGAGGGAAAAGAAGGGAAGATTTGGGCTGGCAAAATGCAAACAACATTGCCTGTCTTCTGCCAGCTCTTTCCTAACGCTCGTCTGTAAACTCATATCTGACTGTACATCTTGCACCCATTTGGTTTGAGCTACATCTGTAATGCATTTTAAAAGTATAATTGAGTCTGGTGCTCAGCATATGTGATGTTAATGCTTGGAATGTGAGAATTTTTTGTTGTTGCATTGCTTCTTTCATATGTTTTTGATCAGGCAGTGGCCAAGGCATTGAGCTCAAAAGGGGAGGGGAGAAGAATTGAGGCATCTCCCTCTTGCCAATGCCTCACATATATACACATGTTGAAAAAGACATTTTTCTGTCCTTGCTTTGACACAGAACAGGGTAACCCAGGTACCTGTGATTCAATGGATCTCAAGACATTTCTAAACAGAAAAAAGCCACCAAACATTTTCCACTGAGTCATTTTTCTGGTGGTTAAATGATTAGGTGATCTGCCTGTCTTCTTTTGGCCAGCTGGAGGCAGTCAGGAATTGAATCCTACTAGAATAGGAGACTGGAAAGAAAAATGCATGATGTGAAAATAGAGTATGAGGTATATCTTTTCCCATAGGTGCAAAACCTATTGTTTGCATATATAAAAACATACCCTAACCCCAAGAATCATCTCCATATTTAAAAGTGCAACTTTGCTACTGCCTTTCACATAGGAAAAATGGTGAAAATTTAAATCTGTCATGGGATATTAGGCTCTTCTCATATATGTAGAAATCTGTACTGTGATCACAGCTTGCACACACCACTTTAATTTCTCTTTTCTTATATAGTGATGGGTCTCCTTCAGTATTTTTTTTACTAAGTATGATCAAGACTGACCAGAAGGCTCCTTGCTTTTCTTCCCAAGTATAGGGTTGCCATCCAAGACTCACAACAGAAAAACTCAAACCAACTAAATAAACCCAAAACAAACAAACAAAACCTCCCCTCCCCTCTCTCTCTTCCCCCCCCCCCCCAAATCAAAACAAACAAAACCCCACATAAATCCCCCCCCTCAAAACCCCGCTTTCATCAGAGATGTTTTGGCACAGGAGCGTGTTAGAAACCTGACCTTCTTTAGGCAATTGCAGAGGAGAGCTAATATTCATAGTTGATTCCTACTCAGATCTTGAGCAAGACCACCAGGGTGGACACTCCAAGCCTTTTGCCTGGCCGACTTCCAGCATCCTCTAGAAGCAGCAGCAGCTTCAGGTATATTCCCGCTCGCTCTGTCTCTGCTGCCTTTTGTGCAGCTGAGCGATTAGATCGGTGCTGTCTAGTAGCTTTCCTTCCTCTTCTGGTTGTGTCTAACAAGCTGTGTACAGCTTGCTTGTCAAAAGCTTGTACAGTGATTGATATATCACCGCTCCTGAGGAAATGGATTTGGAAGTGCCCGACATGGAGATCCCACCCCAAAGGGCCAGCGTAGATACCACCAACTGATTCCACAAGTCTTGCTGGCAGCCTTTAACGAAGCATCTTATGGTTGGGTTGAAAGGGTCTGGTCTTTGTTCCCTCTGTGCTGTCCAGGTACCTGCTCAGTGGTAGAGGGGCTGCACTCGAAGCATGCAGGTTGGAGTCAGTTAACCACCCTTAGATGCATAAAGAGGAGAGGAAAAGCTTCATGACCTGTATGTTGGAGTGTCTCAACAAAGCTGAGCAGCCTTAGATGCTTCCCTCATCCTACCGTTAAACCTTCATGAAAATGAGGTGATTTAGGCAGTATTTTTAAAACCTTAAAAACTTTAAGAATTTGTTTCTGACTGCTTGGGAAATTTCTGAGGCTTCTAAGGGAGACAAGCCTTGGGAAAGGAGAAAGTGGTTTTGTGACTCTTCTTAATTTTGTTCCAGAGTTAGCGCATGTTAAAGATAAACTATTTATAACTTGTGTTGTTCGGCTCATGGGGAGTCAGGATGGTTCCTGGGTTAAAATAGAGTGGGGGGAATGCAGAAGCCTCAGCAGAAAAGTGACCTTGCCCTGTGTTTGTGTCCTTACAGCAAAATAGCACTAGGTTGTCTAAGAACATCACTGTCCCATGGCATCATGAGGTGTTCTTAGGACTTCACAGAGCAACTGCTTCAGTGCCTTCTCAGACATGTCGTTGCTGATTTTGCTACACTGTCAAACCAGCATGTTAGTGAATATTTTAGATCTGACAGATAGCTCATAATTGACAAATCTGTGGTGTTTTGGGATTTCAGGAAATGCTTCATGGACTACTAAAATTTCCAGACTCTTTCATTATGGAAAGCAAATACTTTGCGTTGCTGAATAAAGGAATAAAGATTAGATTAGAAAACTGTCATTTCAGGTTGAGTGACGGGTGGTTTGTGATTAAGGTGTTGTTTTTTTCCTGTAGGAAAGACAGGAGATCAGCCTTTTTCTGTTTACCTTGTCATGCAAATTTTCCACAGAATTTTTCGACATTATCTTGGTGGAACAAACAGTCTTAAAAAATTAAGCAAACAACTATCACCTAAGAAACAAACTCAAACCCCCTTAAAGAAATTATAAAAAACACTCATTGAAAAACATCTGCAAAAAATATGGAGTGAACTGACAAACTTAAAATCTTCTCTTAAAGGAGACTGACAGTATCATGTTTAACACCACATGTTTATATAAATGTGGATATGTATGCATATAGACCCTTATTAGCCAGCAGCTCTGATTAATATTGAGCACTTGAGCAAAGTGTTGACTGGTGTGTGTAGTTAATTAGATGTAAACATCTAATGGACCACTGTCAACAGTTGCTTCCTATTAAACGGTTATCTCTATTACAGAAACATGTTGCTGCACTTTTCTTTCAGTGCTAGAATTAGAATATATGTATTAAAACTCCATTTGTTGAGTAAATTTCAGGTGATCTTTGCTAAATACTTACAGTTTTGAGAAAAGTTGATGGTATAAAGTTTGGTTGAGTTGCTGCCAATAATAACCATAGCTAATGTCACATGTGGTTTTGGCAAATGGTCATGATTCTCCTAATGCATCAAAGTCTAGACTGGACACGGAGAGACTGAAGCGCTACAAGCCTGAGTGAGTAACTTTGCCTTTCACAAAGTTTCTTTTTAATATACCTACATTTAGCATGGACAATCAATGTATATTGGCATTAGAAAAGTTTTTAAAGGAATTACCTTGTTACAGTCAGCTTTTTGGTGGTGCTCTTTAAGTACTTGTAAGTTTACAAGAAAAACATAATTTCCGGTCTTGATGCTGCACCTGTAGCGAAGCAGGAACTGTGAAATAGTTTCTTGTAGTTCAACTAGCCAAAGTTTACAAAAACATGCATCTTCCACAGAAACAACCAATTAAATCATAAAAGGCAAAGTACCTGTTATGACCAGAGCTTTCTATAAGTGCTACTGTTCTGTTTGTGTGATGTATATTCCTGATAAAAAGTACTAATTTTTCTGCTTGTAGATTTTTAAGTCTTTGCATACGTATGGCTTAAGCCACATTGCATGAGTCGTTTGCTTCCTGGTCCTTCCTTTTTATCAGCAAGGGTTGTGCCAGTCTTCCAGGTATTTTTTTTTTTTCTCTTCCTGGTATTCTGATTAACTACATCTCTGCTGGGATTTTTTTCACAGTGTTTATTACTGATGTTTTCATAATGGAAAGTTTATGGTCTAAAATTAATTGGTAGATGATTTTATGTGGTAGCAGTGATTTTCAACAAACTTCTCATGCAGATTTGGGAGGCCCCCAAAAATCTTTTTTGTGCTATATTCATTAACTCATTTGCTGTTTGTATGGCTGCAGCATTCTTTTATGGGTTCTTTGTTATGAAATAATAAAGTGTTCCTTGTTATTAAATAGTTTGTTTTGTTTGTTTGTTTGTTTTTTTGTAATAACATTGTATTTAAACAAAGGACTGCTTTTTTCTAATACTCTGTAGCAATGGTTTTTTAGTCCTCACTTCTAAGGACAAATGAGGAAAGTGACAGAAGCGAGGTTCTGAGTTCTAACTTTGAATTTGTTCTCAGCATCTGATTTTAGGATTCGATCCCGGTGAAATTTCATGATGTCCTGCTTCCAAGGCTGTCTTTTGAGTACACCTTGTGCTGGTTTTCCTCTGTTTCAATTGTCAAGACAGGAATCCTTTAAGCCTTCTCTGAATCCTGAGTGGTATGATCAAATACATTATGAACAAGACTTGTAGGACAGGAGTCTTAAGCTTGTTGTAGCCATTTTTACACCATATACACATCCACTTTATCTCTAGGATGATCTTACCTAGCATGTGTCCATTGTTTGCTTACTGTGGAAAAATGGTGAAAATTGTTGTAAGTAATTGACAAATACAGTCCTACACATCAACAGTAAACCAGAATTATAATAGTGAAAAGCATGAAGTTTAAAACAGCCTAGAATGGCTTTTTGAAGGGAAATTTTTAGACTGTCAGTTCTTGAAGTCTACTCTTTGTCCTCAAAGCATTTTTTTGCAGGTGCTGGAAAAGACATTGAGGTTATCCGATGAGTGACGGTTGTTATTTAAAAAAGTCACGTGTTAGAAAAGCAGGCGCCACTAAACAAGAAGACTTGACAGTTCCATCTGTAGTGTTTTTGCTGGCAAAGTAAATCAGATATCGTTCCAAGGTCTGTACAACGCATGCTGCAAACCTCTAACACTGGAAAGAACTTGAGAGTTTAATGTGTTCTGGCTTCACGTTACATAAACAGGGGTCCCTATGGTCCTATACTGATTGGGCTTGTGGTCCACCACTGTTTTTGTGGGTATATGCTAGCCCATAAAATCACATTTTTGTTTTTGCCTGCCAACTTTCTTCTATTGCTTTGTCTATTAGGTTGCAGTGGTAAGTGCTACAGCTGGTGTGCTGAGGGATCCAATGCAGAACAGTCAGACCACTAAATTTCAAGCTGATGAGCCTGGGAGAAACCCTTTTGCAATTTGATAGTACAATTAAATGTATGTCATGAATTGTCAGAATTACTTTATGTTATTTTGAGGATCACTGCGTATCCCCTGGTATCAGCACAGGCTAAACTCACAAGCACTACAAGTAGTTTGCAGTGCATCGCTAGGAGTCATGGCCTAATAAAACAACTACTGTTTGTAACCCAGGGGTAGTCAGATGGGGAGAAGACCCTGAAGTGAAAGATCAAGTGTTTAGTATATTCCAGTTATTTCATCTGTTCCCTCTCTTCGCCTTCAGCTTTTGTATTTTAGTAAAACTTTTCATCATCCTTGCCACGTGAGGGTGGAAAACAAGTTTTAGTGAAATCAGAAAGCCTTCCTCGCTTTCTTGACTGGTTTACATTTGACTACAAGGTAGGGTTTAGAAAGACAGCAAACTTCTAGGATTTTATTTTTTTTCTTTAGGAGGCAGCAGTTAAACTCAGTAGTCCTTGTACGAGGGAGACTGCAGCTTCTATTGTCAGCTTATATGGTTACGTGGTGTGTTTAGACTTCATTAAGTTACTGACTTAAAATAAGTATGTCTGACTCCTGTGTGGTGAAAGGCTCTGAATACTGGTATCCTTAGACTCAGGATTGAGTTTATATGGCCTTCTGCTGTTCCCTGTCACATACAGATCTACATCTACAGCTCTGATGGGGACAGACTTTTTAGTAGGGCCTGTATCAATAGGTCAAGAGTTAATGGTTTTAAACTAAAAGAGGATAGATTCAGACAAGGTATAAGGAAGAATTTTTTTACAATGAGGGTGGTAAAACTCTGGAACAGGTTGCCCAGAGAGGTGGTAAGTGTCCCATCCCTGGAAACATTCAGGGTGAGGTTGGATGGGGCTCTGAGCAACCTGATCTAGTTAAAGATGTCCCTGCTCATTGCAGGGGTGGTTGAACTAGATGACCTTTAAAGGTCCCTTCCAACCCAAACTATTCTATGATTCCGTGACCTCTAGAAGAGCAGCGTAAAACCTTTGCTTAGTTTTGCACTGGCTTGCAGTGCCTCTTTGACAGACATACTTAGTTGTATTTTATTCCTGTTTCACCTTTGAACCCGTCAATCTTCCTGTGTCTGCAGCAGATTCCACTAGCTTCTGCCCACCTGCATAGTGGTGGTGAGGATCAGGCTATGCTTGTATAGTAGGGTTTAAATTTAGTAGAGAGTGACAGGGTGAGGAAAAAATAACATCTTTTTATTAAATTTTCTTGACTGTCACAAGTGTCCACATAAGCAAGGTACTGATAACTCTAGTTTTACTGCCAAGGAGAGAATGACACCACGCTTATTTTTCCTGTGTAATGAAGTCATCCTCTTGCCTTCAACTATTGTAATACATAAATTGTTATGGCTAGCATGCTCATGTCTATATAGATTTCCCCATGCCAGTCTCACTATGTTTTTATTCCAAAATAATCCATTCTTTGCCTTCTCTTTGTGAATGGGAAAAATGCACTGGTCAGCAAGTGATTTTTTTGTATCTGCAGCTTCTGTCCTTATGATCTGTTCCCTTTCATCTGTTTTCACAATGCCCCATGTGCTGTGCCATGTGGAGGTAATGATTACTGGACAGAATTGGACAAAATTCAGAATGCTGCTCTGCTACAATTTAAGCAAAGATTTGCCAGGGCTCTTTGTGTTATGAAGTTATGAACAGTGCATCTTAACACTGTGTAGTGTACCATCCCCTGATGTCAGATCTTTCTTAAACATCTATTGTCTTTTAAGGAAAGGGGATTTTATTGACTTCACTGTGGAGTCAGTGCAACCGTACTGTAGTGAGACAGTGCCCATTCAAAACTGAACCGAGAAGATGTTTTCTGAGTGCAAGAGGCAGCTACTGAGTCTGGGGGCCTACTGGGAAAACAGTCGCTTATGCAAACAATAGAAACGTAAATAGTAGAATAATTTAAAATTAAAATAGAGGGAGTGTTTCCAGCATATTTGTGCATGCTGGAATTCTAGTAGTATGATCTTGCAATAAAAAGCTTTTCATTCAGAGATTGTCATGAGTTTTATGGCAGCAAACAGTTGAGAGGCCAAGAACCAGCATGTATTTGGTCATAGATCCTTTGAATTCATGATAATTGCTTTTATTTTGCATCTAGCATTCAGGTGTACTTACTTGTAACTGCACTTCATAAAATTAAAGCATGTGTAAATTTGAATTGCAATATTAATTCATTCAGAGTGGGCTGACAGAGGAAGCTATGTAGACATTTCCTAGGTCATCTACCACATCTAGTATTTGTGGAGATTCTGTTTGCTCTCCAGTTCCTTCTTGTGCCAAGGATTGCATTACAAAAATCATCACTCTACGGAAAAAAAGTACTTTAATAGTATTTGAGAATAAGGATGTCCTCCTCATTTGAGAATAGGGATTGTATTAGAGAAGTCATCACTATAAGGAAAAGGGCACTTTAATAGTATTTGAGAATAAGTATGTTCCAGTGTTTTGAGTTCATTTTCTGATGAGATAAATAAGATCCCTATAACAATTACTCTAGTTAATAAGTAATGTCCCGTGTCACTGCAGGGAACACACTGTGTAAGGAACCATTGCCAGGTTAGCTTTCAGATGTCTAAGGCAATGCTTCCACTCACCCATTTCTTACCGTGGCACTTACTGTCACAGTATTAGAAAGTGGCAAACGCACTGGGGTCCCTGTTGTGGTAAGTGCTACACAATACAAGTGAGAGAGTTTCCCCAAACAGCTAATAATTCATATGGGAAAGGTAAAGCTGAGGCAAGGAAACTAAAATATCCACAATTAAACCTCCATCGCATATAGCTTTCTTAACGATTAGCACAGATTCTGTAAAGATCCTGCTGTCTGGTTGTGAATTTCCTTGTGGCAATTCCTGTTGCTTCCTGCCTTTATTTGCCAGATCTTGGGTGGGTTTGCATGTGGTGGCATGGGGATGCTGAACAAGACAGGTCTCCATGTGAAACATGCAGTCTAAAAACCTGGGATATGTTCAGTCCTGGGGTTTTTTTAAGTGTTTTATTTCTACTTTTAGCTTCCATAACTTTGACAGATCAAAGCTTTCTTTGGTCTCTGTTGAAATAGTGTAAAATAATTTTTAACTTACAGTTTTACTGTAATATAGCTTAATACTATTTTTAAATCTGTGTTGGTTTTGGACATTTCATTCACCTGAAATTCTCTTTAGACTGATCATTTTGCATGTAGTCTTAACACTCTTTTTTTTATTTTCACATGCATCCTACAGCTGATGTCTAAGGTGTGATAACTAATGCCTACCATAATGCTGTGAATTCCTTATTTGTATGTTGCCTAGAAAATAACTGGATGTTAAATTTGAAAATCAAAGTATTTTACAATGTCTTTAATTATCACTCTGATATAAAATTATATAATAATAATATTTATATTTGTAACATTAAAATTATATTGTTATGCAGTATTATATAATAACTTGAAATACATTGTTATCTAAATATATTTTTATTTAACAACATTTGGGTTTTTTTCTGGTGTTAGTTTTGCCAGGCAGGTTAAGTCTATATTTAGTTGAGTAAATGCATAGCAGGACAACTTCTATAATTTTATCATCATCTGAAGCAAATCAAGATGCTCCTACTGAGTATTGAGTGTTTATTTTTACCTCAGTGCTTGAAGGGAGATTTTTGACTTAAGAACAGAGGTGTGTTAGGACTGCTTTAAATATACTTCTGGTACATGTTTTGTGTACTAGACCAGTGGCACATTTTAGATGAGGTATAATTTAATAGCTGAAGATCAACAATACAAGAAGTAAATGTTCCACCAGTGTCTGGTGGAGCAGGAATACTGCAGTGGAAAGAAATGAGACATGAAGAAAACACTAGCTTGTTCCTCTTGTCAGGGCAGTGTGAGTTGAAGCAAGCCTTGTTTTTATAGTATATTTGGGTTTCCTGCTGTCCATTTAATCTGTATGGCTTTGCTGAACAGAATATACAGTATTTAGTGTGATTGGTCACCATGTGCAAAACAGACCATGCCTAAAACAGTCATGTCTTCAGCAACAAGTAGCAGATGCACTTTTCAGCAAAGGCTTCTAATTGTGGTGAAGAGTTTCACCACTAAGCTTGGTGTGTAGTTCACTTTTGCGAAGTGAAAAAGCAGGTCTTCCAGCAGCCCTTTGCAGCCCAGCTGCTACGTTTGGTCAATTAGTGGCAGCACAGTGGTGGTAGGGAAAAGTTGTCTAAGGTGGGCATCATCTAGTTCGCCCTTTACTTTATTCAAAGTGGGACAATTTGCTCTTATGAATGAACACCATCAAAATTTCCTATTCGCTTGTGGGACTCTGACCCACTGAAAACACAAAACGCAAGCACATCGTATTGCCATTGTACCTGCTAGTGTGGCTGAGTGAAGCAGCTAACTGAAATCCTTTGATGCTGCAGGGAATGGGCACAGCTATAAACCAGCTGAAAAACTGCACAGCGACTACTGCTGCTGCACACCCAGGAGGCTCTAGTTATATCATAACCAGACAAAATCACTTCTAGAAAAGTCTCTCCATTTCTGAAATGATACTTCTGCCCTGGCTTGTACAGTGGTTTTGTTATGCAGGTGTCCTTCACAGGTACTACGTGATCTGGAGCTTGGCCCTCTCGTAGGCTGGACCTACCTCAGAGATGCTGAGCAGGGCAGTATCTGGGTTTTGGAGCTTAGAGAGTAAATTGCTCAGTGTCTCAGAACCTCCTTTGTGTTCAAGGACCTAAAGTTATGATTATTATTACAAATAAATGTTCCAGCTCTAGGTCAGTTTTCTCATTTCTCCTAAGAATATTTCTGGTCAGAATAATAAATCATTTAAGCAGTCAAAACTGACAGCAGTTATTTGATGGAGGAAATCGTGCAAGGAAAAAAAAAAAAATTGGCAAGAGATTGTGGGAATACTGAAGTGGCCTTCTGCATTGTTAGAAGTGACAATTTTGTTCATTGTTTCCCTTGGACCGTCCTTTATCTTCTCCCTAGTCAGCTGGATAGCTTTGTGCCTGCCGTGTTTCGGAAAGGTTGGGACACAGGGCTGCGCGATGATCACACAATTGTGCGTGGACCTTCGGCTCCTGTATTCTTGCCATTGAACAAAAAGGCTATTGTTTCCAGCCTAATAATAAAGCAGGAAAAAAATTACAAAGGTCTTTCCTCTAGATAGAAGGCTGACTTAGCAACAGGCAGGAGAGAGCTAGCAAGGAGTTTTATCTGCTGGAAATGACTTCTACAGTTTGCATTTTTGTTTCGTCTTGTTTTACTGATGGCTGGAGAAGATACTTAATAACACAACTGCAAAATCAGGTAGGGTAGATTTCTGACTGTGAACTGATGATACGAGTCGTCTAGCACTGGAAACTGAGGGGGTTTTATGCTGTGTTACAGTTCAATTTTTAGAATCATTAAATCCTGGTGGAAAAGCAACCATGCCATTGTGTATGTGCATTCCCCCATCAGATTGAGGGGTCCTTAGACCCTTGTTAGGAGCAGCATACGTCAACAAGAAAATACCTAAGGACTTGTTGACATAGAATATATAGCACACATTAGTCCTTTCTGGGAGGCAAGTTCTACCAAAGTGAATTAGTATATGAAGCTTCTTCTAGGAAAATCCACTCCCGAAAGGTATTGAATGAAAAAAATACCTCACCTGTCAAATCTAATTTTTATGGGTCAGCACAACTCTGAAAAGAGTGGCTGAACGCAATTTTTTTTTTCATTTAATGTCAGAATTAGCATACGCTGCCTCACCCCCATCTCGGCTCAAAGGGGCTATGGGGCAGGCTTGAGTAGTGCCACATGTGGAGAGATGTAATTTGTGGTGTGGTAACTTCTAGGGTCATCTCCATGCAGTGGGACTGTGACTTCACTATTGATTCACATGTTGGAGGAAGCAGATACAGAAACTGCCTTCCTACATCTGGCCTCCTACTGTTGCCAGTTTGGATTCCTACTACGTCTTATTCTGCTGTCAGTAGTGTTGTCTGGTGTTGATCCAGTGTTTGTATTAGTAAAATGTAAATCTATGTTACTGTTAATATCTATATGTTGATAGATAGATACATACATATATATAAAATACTTTTTAAATAATTATTTTATAATTTCTTGTACAAACATTTGTGTGCTTGCATGTAGATACTTGCCTTTCTAGATGAGGTCACTTGTGGCTTTAATCTCCTGCCAAACAGGTAATGCAATCTTCAGAAGTGCCTATATTTAACAGCTGTTAACAGTCTGCCTCCTGGCACAGACTAAATTTTATTGAATGGCTTGCACTAACATGGTAAGTGGTGAGTTGTTCTAGAGATGTACCGTACTGAAAGCATAAGAAAAATACTACCTCATGGGGAGTAATAACAACTTTATGAGGAGTCTGTAGTCACCAGCGATTTCTTAGTGAAATTGAACTTTATTAGTTCTAGAGTGAGAAAAATTAGGAATATTTAATTATCAGATAGAAAATATTGCTTGATAGGTTTAGGAAATAAGGGTGACTGTTTTGTTTTGTTTTGATTTGTTTTAAATGCTATCAACCATACAACCATACTGAATATTGCAAATGGTCTTGCATTGCCAAGTAAACTAGAAACGTGTTAGTTTTTTTCCTTTGTTGATTTCTCTAACAGAAAAGTAGAAAATATTCACTTTGATGATAGGTAGATGAGAATTATATCCACAAGTCTCAGAAATGCTACTTAAATTGAGTCAATGTTATAATGGCACAATAATGAAGAAATCTGAATTTCTAGAGGAAAACCTGGAAAATGGATATGTCTCATTATATATAATGATGGTGGTGATAATACTTCATTAGAAGCACTTTATTAAGACCATCAATAACTTAGCCTTTAGTATGTAACGAAGTTTTACCAACACATTTTGTTCAAGTATCACAAACAGTTTCTGCCAGTGCAAAGGGAAAAAGTCTTTGGCTACCTAGACAGTGCCTACAGACTGCCTTTTGGCAGCACTGTTTTATAGGAGCTTCAGCTGGTCAATGTTATGCCTTGAAATACACTAATATTATTTGAAATACCTGCTGCACTAAAAAATTGATAAATTTTTTATGTGAAATCTTTCGGAACATTTTTTTCCACTGTTTCAACTCCCCCATATTCCTTTTTCTCTCTTTCCCCCCATATCAGTTTAGGTAATAAAGCTCTTCATAGGTTTTGGAGAAGAGTGGGTTTGGTCTCCCTCATCTCTACATGCTACGTTACCTGAATATTCTTGCCAAATGAGGTAGAGCTGGGGTTTTTTTTTAGATAATTGGTGGCATGCTCCAGAAGAAGGAAACAAAGTAGCCAAGACAAGGAGAAAGTTTATGACAAAATTTATATTCAGACACTTACATTCTTAAACAGAAAAGTTGGAACCATTCTAGGAAGTAGACTGAAAACCATTTGCAAAAGGAATTTAAAGTAGAGATTCACAAATCTACCAATGAGATAGTGAAATGAGAAAAGGAAAGGTCTTCTGAAGTGGAAAGTGTATCAGAATGAAGACTAGGGTTTTTCTTCTGGAAGGAAGCAAAATTGCTTCTCAGCCTGATGAGATGTCATCTCCAGCCCAGACAGAGAGCAACAAGCATGCTACAGACAAATGGAGGGTGCTGTGTCTGGCTTACTGCAACAGGCTGGCTGGGCTGCCGGGGAGTCCTAGTCTGTGTCTCTTGGGATGTAATAATCCAAGTGATGATGGATATCTGTCAGTGCTATTTTTGGGAAGTAGAAATCATGACATATTGATTTACTTCCCTTAATAGGCAGGAGGACAAGATGTCTGATACTTTCATACAGCTGCTGTTGCTTCATTGGACTGCTGGAGAGGTTATGTAGATGAGTAGTGGGTTCTGGCATCACTCCCACCCTTACTTGTAGAGTGACTGGTCTGTGTCATTTGCCCTTGCTGACTTTCCAGGAGATGCAGAGTTAGTTTATGGATAGAATTTCTGTCAGTTCCCCTATGGACCAAGGGAGACAAGAGGATATCCTTCCTTTTATCTTGCTCTGTTACGGTGGGGTGAGACTGGGCAAACTATCAACTGTGCTGAATTCCCCCTTGAAAGAGACAAGAACTGCTGCATATGGACAGCAAAACATTCAAATGTCTGCTTATTCACCTCCTCCCAGCAAGAAATGATATCTTCTTATTTTTCTTGGGGTTTTTTTGACAGCCACTGAATGTGTCAGACTGGCACAGGGACAGCAGCACAAACTGGGCACGTGATGTATTGTTCAAAGAATCATAAAAGGGTTTTGGTTGGAAGGGACCTTAAAGATCATCTACTTCCAACCCCCCTGCCCCGGGCAGGGCCCCCTTCCCCCAGCCCAGGGCGCTCCCAGCCCCGTCCAACCTGGCCTTGAACCCTTCCAGGGAGGGGGCACCCACAGCTGCTCTGGGCACCCTGGGCCAGCGCCTCACCATCTTCACAGCAAAGAATTTCTTCCTTGTATCTAATCTAAATTCACTCTCTTTCAGTTTAAAACCATCACCCCTCATCCTATCACTACACTCCCTGATAAAGAATCCCTCCTTATCTTTCCTGTAGCCCCCTTTCAGTACTGGAAGGCTGCTATAATGTCTCCCCAGAGCCTTCTCTTCTCCAACAGTCTCTCAGTCTGTCCTCATAAAGAAGGTAGTCCATCCTCCTGATCATCTTTGTGGCCCGCCTCTGGACTCGCTTGAGTAGGTCCATGTCTTATGTTGGGGGCCCCAGAGCTGGACACAGCGCTCCAGGTGGGGTCTCACAAGAGCAGAGCAGAGGAGGAGAATCACCTCCCTTAGCCTGCTGGCCACACTTGCACTTGGCCTTCTTGAATTTTATGAGGTTTGCACAGGACCACCTCTCAAGCCGGTCAAGAGCCCTCTGGATGGCATGCCTTCCCTCCAGTATGTTGACTGGCACCACACAGCTGGGTGTCATTGGCAGACTTGCTGAGGGTGCATTCAATTTCACTGTCCATGTCCCCAACAAAGATGTTAAACAGTGCCGGTCCCAGTATCAACCTCTGAATAACACCACTTGTCACCGCTCCTCACTTGGACATTGAGCCATTGACTGCAACTCTTTGAGAGCGACCATCCAGCCAATTCCTTATACACTGGGCGGTCCAGCCATCAAATCCACACTTCTCCAATTTAGGGACAAGGATGTTGTATAAGACTGTCAAATGCTTTCAAAGAAGCAGACGTAATACAGGATGGTTCAGAACGTACCTAACTCAGTGATTCTTGACTGTTAGGAAATACCGTTAAAGATGCCATTTTAAAAAACAGTGGCAATGTAAAGAACTTAAGTCATTCCTTATGCATGGATTTAACCCAGTTCTGAAACTTTGTTCAAAAGTCAGTGGTGGAAATCAACAAAGCACATAAGACGCAAGATGCTACTTTTGGTGTCCGATGGGTAGCGTTCCACTTCCTTTTGGAAAAAGGAAAAGTTAGAACTGTGCTAACTTTCCTTTGTCACAGCTAGGTTACTGAGAGAAAGTATTTTGATTGAGATGTAGTATACCTCGCTGTAGCAGACTGAATAATCAGCCTGTGACCCTAACGCTGCTACAGGGGTTAAAATGGAAGTAAGATGGTCTATCTGGAGAAGAAATGGCCAAAGGATGCATCAGGTTTAGCGAGCAAAGCATTTAGATAATGGCAGCAATTTCACTTTGGAATTTAATTAAATGCTAGTAGTATGTCCCAATTATTAATTAAATTACTTGTTTCACTTGTTCCCTTTATTTTGTATGATATAGCTTGAATGGACAAAGTAGAATAGTTAATACAGCGTATTGAAAGATCAGGATGAAATTATCCATATTTTTCTAAATTAAGTTGTCGGGACTTGGTTTAGACTAAACGAGTGCTTCAGGCAGAACTGATGATCTTCCTATATTTCTGCAGTTCCTTGCACACTGTTACTGTCATTCAAACATCATGTCAATTTAGGTGATGCACTTAATTTGACATAGCGTCCAAATCCCACTGTCATGATGTGTGGAAACAAATGTTTTTGACTTGACATTAGAGTTTTATCATCACAGCAAGTGCTGCATTAGCATTGCCTGCTGGGTTTTGAAAAACAACTGTGGTGGTTTTGCATAGAAGTATTTTTCATGAAGGAAAATATACAGAAGTTTGGGCCTTGTCTCACTGCTGCTTAAGCAGGTTTTCTATTTGCTTCTTTGAGCGTGCTGATTATTAACATGGCTAGGAGAGTGACCTGGTTATTCCAACTTAATGGGTCATCATTTTTATATTTTTTGCAGTATTTTTTGGAAGTTTTCAAATGTGAATTTTTAACCTGGTCCTCAAACATCTTTGGGGTGGTCTGGACTATGCAGTGAGAACAGGAGGCCAGTCATGCAGCACATGCATCTCCTCCTGAGTTGGTTGGTAGGAAAAGGAATGCACAAAGCAGCAGCTCCCTCAGCAGCAGTACATAAGTGGCTGCTGTTTTGATTAAAGAGTGGGAAGTGACTGTGTCAAGCTTGAGAGGGCTGTCATAGGCACACATGAATACAAATTCAGTGCAGAGAAGCATTGCGATTATAATGAGGTATCTAGATGTCTAGAAGAGATGCACAGAGGGAGAATAGAATGGCCCACAGGACACACAGTCCAAAAAACCCCAATCTAGTCACTTTAGAGCAGTGAAGCGACTGTCAAATAACATTCACTTCCTTTCCAGCTAGTTCTTTTCAAGTTCTCAAAGTTTTGTCTTTTAATTTTCAATTTTTGGTCCTTTATGGGTTCAGCCACTGTTAAGTCTTGTTTCAAGAATAACAAAGTTTGGTGCCTCAGCAGAGTTTAACTCACCTACTGAAACACAGATGTGACAGGCAGTTGCATTCTTGTTTGGAGAAAAGAAAAAAGGTGTTATAACACAAGCAAAGACTAATAATTATGAAATAATATCTCCTACAGCTGAGTTTCATGGGAGGGGCTTTGTTCTTGGGTTTTTTGGTTTGGTTTGTTTTTTGTATTTTTTGACAACTGACTAGTCTGAGCAGCATAACTGGAAAGAATAGTTGCTTGGATTATCTTGTGCTGCTTTATGGCAAAGATTTTACTTCCTACTCTGTTAGAACTGACAAAGGCAAGATGCTAATTCTTGGCCCTGCCTAGTTCTTTCAATTTGTGCGTGGACTAATGAAGCTTGTCTGTAGTGGTGCTGAATGGGCCTTTAGTTTCCTTTTATAGTAGTTTTCAGGAGACCACTTACAGTTTGTGACTGGACAGACTGCACACAGATGCTGATCTGCTTTTCTGGCCCAAGAAGACAGTTTGCCCATATTGTGCTCTTACGCGAGTAGGGTTTTAACAAGGATTTAACATAGATTAGTTGACTAAAGAAGGCACCTGTCTTTCTGCTTTGTGTGTCTTAATGGAAAACTTCATCTGCTTTCCCTTGAACTTTGATATAGTCATGGACAGGTACTTAAGCTAATAGTAACTCCAGCCATTTTTACCTTTCATTGAGTTTGAATATTTTTAACTGATCCTGTACGGGTTGACAGCATGGAAACAAAAAGACCATACTTATAGAGTTCATGGCTTGTAAAATAATAATCAAAGCAAGCCAATGAACTTGAAGAGCTGCTATATTTGAAACTTCCTTTTTAACATGTTTTGAATATTGCTGTGGAAATCTCTTCTCCAGTTTCGTGTTGG
Organism: Tyto alba; assembly: GCF_018691265.1. NCBI lineage: Eukaryota > Metazoa > Chordata > Aves > Strigiformes > Tytonidae > Tyto > Tyto alba. Next base: position 24,241,799 of record NW_024881324.1, on the reverse strand, counting down.
TTAGTATTATGTTGTGAGAAAACAGCATTTTCTCTCTACTGTTCTCACAGTAACTGTTTTGATAAATGATTATGTGATTAAAGGCCCTGGAGTTGAATACTAATGACTGAAACCTTGTAGTTTTTCTGTATGCACGTAACAAATGTATTTATCAGTATATAGTTTTCAGTAGTGAGGCAGGCAGTTCCACGGTGAGAAAGTGAAGCAAGCAGCTGAACAAAAACCCTGCTGTCATTTGGCAATGCTATTGTGAGCAAAACCTGTAGTTATGTTAGAGACCACTAATGTTTGGTATGTTGTTGGCAAACTGCTCATTTCATTTGTGATGGCAGATTCCCAAGTGTCTGTATGCAGCAGCACACAGCAGTAGATGTAGCCAGATTTCACGTACGCACACTTTCTCTCTTTTCATAGAGGGACAGTTTAGGATAGGAGCTCATTGGCTTATGCTTCTTTTCATCCTGTCATATTCCCTTCCTAGCTCAGTTTATAATTCCCTGGCCTTTTGTGTGCAGATAACAGACATTGAAATCTCTGCATTGTTTTAGTCTTAACCAAGTACTGTTGTTTTTATTTGGGGGCCAGGTTTGTTGTTGTAAAATGTTTTCCCAGCATCTCTACTTTTTTGGAGGGTTTAAGAGCCATTGGTGACCTGTGATAGCAGTAGTTCTGTAAAATGCTGACTGTAACTTTATTTTCTTTTTTCTTTTTTTTTTTTTTTTTTTTATTTCTAAGGTCATTGGAGTCTTGAAGGTCACACAACAACACTGAAAGTTTACAAGTGTTAAAACTGAAATCTTATAATTCTCTTTGTCCTTAGATGGTAGAAAATAAAATCTGGGTTTTTTGTTTTTTTAAAAACCAAGCAAACAAACAAACCACTTTTTCAATTTGTAGCTTTATTTCATAAGATATAAACACCAAAGACCCCAATTCTGCTAAACTTATTTAAATATGGTAGTACTGGGTGTTTTTGTCTCTCCCTGCCGTTGAAAGGAACTGCGTACAGGGGAATGAATGCAAACATCAGTCTGGTCTCCAATCCTAACCTGAAACTTGGCCTAGGAACAGCAAACCCCCATTTCTCCAAAATTATTTTACAAGATCTGGGCCTCAGTCAAGCTCTGCGAAGTTAGGTGATTAGGTCAGTTTCCACCTTAAGCATACAAGCTTGTGTGTTTTCACATCTTCATGACCCTTAAGTCAAATAAAACTAGGCATTTCTGGCTGCTTCTTCTGTGTTGTAATGCAGGTCAGAAAGCAACAAAATTCTGGGAGTGGCAAGCCTGTGAAGATAAATGCTGCCAAGTTCCTCACAGCCTTGATTTGAGCTGCATATGTACATTGGTGATTGAGATAAGTACAAGCTGTCCTGGGATGCTCGTAGGAGAGGAGGGAGTTGGTGCTTTGAGCATGTAACACTTTGTAGTTGCAAGATTCTTTTTTCATTACTTTCTGCATTAAAAGTTCTGTTCTAGAAGAGAAGGAAAGACAAATGTAATCAGAAGCCTGTGTTATAGGAAGGGAGAAAACCAACATGATTTTCAATAACCATATGTTGATGATCATGGAAAGCAATTGCGTGTAAAAATCCTTCCTTGGGCACTGTTCTGAAGTTGTATTTAATCCTTTTTCTTGACAGTTCATGGAAACTTAGGATGCAGCTTTGCATGGCACTGATTTAGCTGCATAGTTGTGCTCAAGCTAGGATTTTGCTTTTTGTTTTGATCCATAAAGTCAAATCATCCCAATCCAGCTATGTAAATTGCCTATTTCTCATCTGTGGCATACTCAAACTGTCTATGTTCATCTTTTCAATCTAGAGTATCACAATATGTTGTGTAAAGCAGCATTCTTCTACAAATTCTTTGACAATCTTCCCCTGTGTCTATTGAAGTACCGTACACCATTTCATAACCATGTACCTTTATTATCACGTTCCCAGTTATTCTTCCCATCTTGCTTCATTGTGTCTTGGCTAAAATAAGAGGATAAATTTGCTGGGCCAGAGACTGTGTTTTATCTACAGCACTAAGAAAAGGTGACATAAAATACCATAAATACCTGAATTGGGAGGGTAGGTATGGATGGATAACTTACAGGACAAAGGAAACTTTCAGTAAAGGGATATTTTTAACTGCTTGCTTTGTTTAAGTGACATAAGAACAAGTTAGGAGCTATTCTGAAAAAAAAACGTGATACTTTAATAAGGTATATCTTGATTTCTCTAGTTAGCTAGTCATTTTTTGCTTGGGAGGCTGAAACTGCTGCATATAATCATTTGTGACATTAGAAAGAGTTGGTCCTCTGAAAAGAGTTGAGTATTGCTCAGCTGGACTTACAGCACATCAAGGACTATTGCAGGCTCACTGACACTGGAGAGGGTAGACTGACCATTGAGCAGGCTTCCAACAGCCAAGATCTATAACTTGAACTTGAGTAGCAGAAACTGGTGCTCAAATAGATTAGCAGTGCTTTACATAGCTTTATCTTTCATCAGTCCAGGAGAGACTCGTTGCCATATTAACAAATTCTTTTAGGACACTGTTTTGTTATTTAACACAAGCTTGGCAGAGCATCAGACAAAATGGTTCTTCTGTTCTCCCTGAGCTATTGTTTTTTCCCTCTAATCTTCCCGAAAGTCTGTTACAGGATCCTGCTTCTCTTCTGCAACTTCTGTCAATCATTTCTCAAAGAAATATCCCCAACAACCCAAACCAAAGTAAAACCAAAACAACCTGACCCATAGTCTGCCACCTCTCATAATTGTGTGGCTGTTGTGCTCTGTTCCAGTGCTGCATTCCCTGAGATGGTGTCACGTCTGAATATGCATATGGTTTAGTCATCTACTTTATTTCATTTGTTTAAATAGCAATAGAAGTGTGTATTTGATGTGGCTATAATTTGCACTAATGTATACACTTGTAGAAGGGCTAGGTGTAGTTTGGCACTGCAACACCTGTCTGCTAGTTGTGCTGGTTGTGCCCTTTCCATTCCTAGACCTTCACAAGGTCTTTTCCCCACCTCTCATGGCTGGAGAAAACACCTTGTCTTCTTTGGCATTCAGTACTGCTGCAGCTACTTATCTCATTGTGTAAATGAATAGAAATGGGTGCAAGGCGACCCTTAGAGGCAGGAAGTCATTAATTAACAGCACTGATCAGTTTTTAGATGAGGAATAACTTTGCTCCATGGAAAGAGCATTCCTCACTAACTCTGTTATATATGCAAACTTGTTAAGCTGTTTAAAAGGCTCGAGCCTGTAAGATGCCTGATGCTGTGAATTGCTATGGAGATCATGGGGAGCTACAGCAGACATTGCTTTCTTGCAGGAGGTGTTAAGAATCCTAGTAGATGAGGGAAGGAGACGATGGTGTATTTAAGTCAGTTAGCAATGTTCCTGTGACTGTTGCATGTTAAACGCATATTCTAAGCACATCAGAAGATGGATTAATCTCTCCTTAATTAGAAATCTGGCATGAGAGGGTGGGAGGAAAAGGGTTAGTTTGTTGAGTAGCAGCAAGGTATGCTCTTAGCATAACTTACTATAGCAGCCTGATAGTTAAATCTCCCAGATCATAAAAGTGACAGTTGAGGCCACAGAAGCACTTGGGAGACTCACAGAACAGAAATATGTTCATATCTCTTTCCAAGCAGTACAAAAGGCTTGCTAACTTCTCTTAGCTAAGTGTACAGTAAATGAGTTTATTGACTTAGTATATTTTAAGTGGCAGCTTTAAGTGGCAGCAGGATGAAAATAAATGAAGAAATAAAATGTTTTTGTGGTGAAGAATATGAATTTTATGTAGTAGCAGGTGAGTGTGGGAATGTTTGCCTTTAAAATAGCCACCAGTGAGAAGAGAGAGTAGGGCTAGATCTAAGACTGATCCTTCCACACTTTCCCAGCGTTTTGGGCACTGCTTGTGAGGTCTGTGGGGATTGCTCAGCCTTCTCTCAGGCTTCACAAAGTGTGTAATGCATCTGCTCCTAAGTCTGAAGGTCTCCAGTGTGCTTAAAACTTGAGTTCTCTGGGAAGTTTGGGCTAGTGTTTATGCTCGGCCCTGGTCTTCCTACAGTTCTGCAAAGGTGTGGGGCTTTTTTATTTTTAACTTTTATTTTTCTTTTTTGTAAGTTCTGAGCAAGAGAATGTCTCTGTCAACCAATACTTTCGTGGAAGTCAGGTGATTGTCACAGATCATCTGTTTATAGCAGGTAGTGAACTAAGCTGCTTGCAAATAGTGTTTCCATTGCCCTCTCCACATCTGCCACGGCACAGACTGACAGAGCTAATGAACTCAAAGTCTTCTGTATAACCCAGTTTCACACTGCTTGCATCCATGTACTTTAATAACATTATTTATTTTAATTTCCCCTCTTCCAAGAACCCCTCTGGGGGTTCCAATTTCCCCTCTGGTTTTCCAAGAACTTTTTAAAACTGTATGCATATATGTATGTATACTTAAAATAAAAACTACACGTATACATGTTGTATATGTTTAATTACCTATGCTATCAAGATTCATCAGTAAGAGTTTGTCAGTAATATATTGTGGAATGGAGATGGGAGAGAACAGATGGTTCACACTGAAATGCCTCTTGCCTTCTGGACGGGCTTAACAATACAAGACTTGGATGCAAAGTTATCGTACTTGATCCTAGGGCTTAATTCAAAGGCATGGCTGCAGATAAAGACAAGAATCTTGATTGAAAGAGAGTATGTCTGTGTGTTGCTGGACAAGACTGCTGGTTTTCTGTTCCATTTAGTAATTTGAAATTTATTAAAGGAAGATAAAGTACTTAAGTAGCCTATTATTTTCAGAGATGGATGTCAAAGGCACTACTCTGTCTATCGACACTGAGAATGTTTCTGACAAGAGGGTTTTTTTCTTTGGAAAATGCTGACTTTTTGGAGTCAAAGCTTTTCAATAGGAATGCATGTATCTGGGGAAGTAGAAGTACCATCTGTTTTTAAAATGGCCAGAAGTTCAGTTACTAAGGGTAGTTGTCTGAGACATGGGAGACATGCACCCAAATCTAATCCCTCCCTGAGTAAGGTAAATCCTGGTTTACAGGAAAACACATTTAAGATGCATGTTTTTATCCTAGTGTGAAGTAGAAGAATATTCTGTTGACTAAATAGTTAGCTGTGATTACTCAGTACCCAGGGCAGAAAGATGACTTTCACGTGCTGCTGCTGCTGGAGGCACAGGCCTCTGATGTCTTTGCAGTTTGAAGCAGTGTTTGCTAATAGCACAGGTTCTAAAACTGATGTTGTTTGTACATGGTAGAAGTGTATTTCTATAGAAACATCCACTACAGGTAATAATCAAAGTTCATGGTTTTTGATCCCACCAAGAAACTTTCAAGAAGGATAAGTGTATGAGGGACTGGATTAGAAAATTTAATTTAATGCTGAAGTGGAATGGCTTTGCATTCTAACCAGGTAATTCATAAGCTTCCCCTACTCCCTGCAGGCATGATCAGTCAATTTCTGAAGATTAAAAACTTAAGCATTATTAAATGAGTTTCTTCTCAGTAAGACCTTCTCATACTTGACATCAGATACGGGTCTCCCAAGCAATGTTCAGCTCAGAAGGAACTGAGTGGCAGAATTATTTGGAACTGAAAGCAGAAGTTCTGTATGTGCAGCATCCTGCTTGTGGAGAAAAAGCAAGCTTCAGTTATGAGTCTGGACAGTCAGGATCCCTGTCATACATACTCCACTGCACTGATTTTGAGAGATGACTCTGGAGATGACTCTGAAGTTGCCCATCTTTCTGTGGTAATCTTGACAGACTGTCCTAGAGCTTGCACTTGGGACAAAGCAATTCTAAACAGCTCTTGGTGTGAATCGTTCCCTGAGCTCTGTCATCACTGAGAGTATCTGGTGCTGTCTGGCTAACTTACAGCAACATGAAGTCCTGAACTTGCGCCACTTGGACTTGTAGTTCAAGGAAACAAGCCTCTGTTAGGATACACACTGGGAGGTGTTTTCATAAAGAATATTTTTAATTAACTTTTTTAATTATTATTTGTTTTCACACTATAAAATGCATTTCAGAAGTGAGGTTAGTGGTTACAATATGATCAGCTGCACAAAGTTCAGCTAGCAGCCAGTTACCAGAGGTATCCTCTGGGGATTGATACTGGGGCTAACACTGTTTAATATCCACGTTAATAACCTAGATGATGGTATAGAGTGTGACCTCAGCAAGTTTGTGGACAATACCAAACTAAGTGAAGTGATTGATACTCCTGAGGGCAGGGAGAACATCAACCAGCTGGGAAAATGGGCTGAGCAGGACCTCACAACATTTAGCAAAGACAAATGTTGAGTCTTGCACCTTGGAAAGAATAACCCCGTGCAAGAGTACAGGCTAAAGGCCAACTGACTAAAACACAGCTTTGTAGAAAAACACCAGAGGGGACCTGGTAGACACCAGGTTGAGCATGAGGCAGCAGTATGTACTTGCCCTGAAGAAATCCAACAGCATCTTGGGCTGCACTAGCAGAAGTGTGGCTAACAAACTAAGGGAAGTAATTCTTTATCCTCATTTGTGTGTTAGGTTTGTGTGCGGCGGGGGTTTTTGGTAGTGGCAGGAGGTGGCCCCCTGTGAGAAGCTTCTGGAAGCTCTGCCAGCTCCAGGTCAGACCTGCCTCTGGCCAAGGCCAAGCCAATTAGTGACAGTGGCTGTACCTTTGTGATAATGTATTTAAGAAGGGGAACGTGGGAGGAGGAGTTGGAGTTGTGAGGAAGGGTTGTGAAGGAGACACCTTATGTGAACACTGAAGTCAGCTGAAGAAAGGAGGAGGAGGAGGAGGGGAGGTGCACCAGAGCAGACACTTCCCTGAAGACTGTGGTGAGAGGGCAAACAGTCACCCTGCCACCCATGGAGGTCTACGGTGGAGCAGATGCCCACCTGCAACATGTGGAGGACCCTATGCTGGAGCAGGTATCTGCGCCCGAAGGCCAGGACTCTGTAGGGAGAAGCTCCTGCTGTTGTAGTTCAGCACTGGGAGGATTGCAACACGTGGGAGGGATCCACACCAGAGCAGTTCAGGAAGTGCTGTTGTCCGTGGGAAGGACTCACATCAGATAAATTTCGTGGAGGGCTGTCTCCTATGAGAGGGACCCCACACTGAAGTAGGGGAGGAATGTAAGGAGTCTTCCCCCTGAGGAGGAAGGAGTGGCAGGTCTGACTGCACCCCCTCCATTCCGTGCCTCCTGTGCAGCTGGGTGGGAGGAGGTAGAGAAATCAGGAGCAAAACTGAGCCCTGGAAGAACAAAGGGGTGGAGGCAAGGTGTTTTTAAGATGTGGTAATACTTCATACTGTCCTACTCTGTTTTAAGTGTCATTGTTAGTGTTTAAATTAAACTGATGCTCTTTTTTTTCACCAAAGGAGTCTGTCTTCTCCCGTGATGGTAATGGGTGAGACATCCCTCCCTGTCCTTATCTCTATTTACAAGCCTTTTGCTTTATTTCTCCTTCCCATTCCTGAGGGGGAAGGGTGAGTGAGTGGCTTCGGGGTGTTCAGAGGGCACCTGGGCTCAAACCATGACAATTTGGCACCTGTGAAGCCACACCTGTTATACTGTGTTTGGTTTGAGCTCCCCACTCTAGGAAGTACTTTGGCCTAATGGACTCAGCCAAGTGAAGCACCATCAGAGATAGTCAAGGGCTGGAGCACTTACCTGTAAGCAGAGGCCGAGGGAACAGGGTTTGTTTTGCTTGCAATGTGCTCACAGGCTGCAAGGGAGTCTCTGCTTTGGTGCACCTCCCCGCTCCCTACTCCTTTCTTCCACTGACCTGGGTGTTCGCATGGTGTCTCCTTCACAACTCCTCCTCCTCCTCTCAGGTTCCCCTTCTTAAATACGTTATCACAGAGGTGCAGCCACCGTCGCTGATTGGCTCGACCCTGGCCAGAGGCAGATCCAACTTGGAGCCAGGGGAGCTTCTAGAAGCTTTTCAGAGGGGCCACTGCTGTAGTTGCCCCCACCCCACCCCCTCACTACCAAAACCCCACCACACACAAGTCAAACGCATAGAACAGGCAGTTTGGGGGAAATCTTATTGCTGCCTACAAATACTTAATGGAAGAATAAAGACGAGATGGAGAAAGGCTCTTCTGGCCATGGGTTAATCTCAATTTGTGCTGTCACCATGGCTGTCACACTGGTGAGCGTGCTTGGCTCTACTGTTATTTCCTCAGCAACAGGAGTTAAATCCTACTGTGCTCAACTTCCCACCACTATTTCTAATACTTGTGTAGTACTGATTATCCCATGAATATTTTGAGCTGTACAGTGACGTAGTCATAAAAATAACAGCTATATAACATCTTCTGATATTGTCATGCTATTCAAATGGGATTTTACAGATTCAACTGATGGTCTAGATAGTTCCTAGGAAGCTTTTAACTTTTTGGACTTGAGTGAAAAACGTCTATTATGCTAGTGTATTTGTGGCATGAAATGTAAAAAATGCTTTAATGTAAAAACTTGATTACAAACAGAAGTCCTCTGAAAATACGGAAATGTTATAATTGGTCAGTCCTTATTCAGATTAGGTTAGATTTAATGGATAGAGGAAAGTAATTAGGCTATTTGCATACAGCTTGCATTCTTGTAGCTAAGCACGCTGAAGCCAGCAGATTTGCTGAGATGCAGTGATACCATTTTGTTAATGAAAGGGGAATAAAAGGTCTTATCCAGCAATACACTGAGTGTACAGAGAGTATTCAGAAAAAATCTGATATCCTTCATTACTTCTCAGAAAAGATTTGGCAGCTCATTGCTTTTGCTTTTCAGGGAGCTCAGTGGCCATGAAATTTGCAGACTTTGAACCTCTGGTAGCAATAGTATGACCCAAGTACTTGTATATCAGGATTTACAAAATTAGAAGATACAGAGAGAAAGGTTATGGCTAAAATTTAATCCACAAACTAGCTCATCTCTGCTGTCATTCAGATCCATACACTTCCTTGTGAAATACCTATCATAACCATTAACTTTTTTTTGGTGCTAATTGGGATTCACTCTGGAGTTTTGGCAGAGTTCCTGTCACTGAGAGCTTATGTGCTTTGATTCTGATTCAGTATTCATTGTAGTAACTATCTGGGTGGGTTTCAGGGCAGGGGTGAGGTTTTTGGTTTGTGTGTGTGTGTGTTTTTGTCTGGTTTGGGTTTTTTGGGGGGGCTTTTTGGTGGTGTTTTTGTAGGTTTTATTCCAGAAATTTCATTCTAGCTCCTGTCCTAACAATGTGCTGCTGTTATATAGTTATGCAAGGAAAAAAAGAGAGTGAAGGACATTTGTGGGAAGAAACAACATCTAAACATAAATATTTGGAGGACTTTCAAGTGAGACAGCTTTTACCCAACCCTTGGTAAAACTGCAGAATTGTAGAGAAGAATCAAATTGTAAAGAAGCAGCAAGAGTAGGGCTGGAAACAGTATTAAGAGTAGACTCATCATTCAGTTTCTGAGATGGAGAATTTTGCTATCTAAGGCTCTTCAAGCAACACACAACTAACAACTTCTTTTTCAGTCACAGTGATACCACTGAGTGTTATTAAATCTGCCAAATAACCTGATTGCATGTACTCAGTTAAACCGTAATTGCTTTGGGTAGGATCAAAACTCAGGGTAGGAGACTTGGAGTCGGGTCTGGACTTCCTCTTCCAGATGAGGAAGATGAGTGTGAACAGTCATTTGGGTAGGGTCATTTCTAATGTATTGGAAATAGATTAATTTAAAACCTATTTACATTTGACCTATTAGGTTGAAGACATTCTTTCTTTATTAGTTTTAGCTTGAGAAGATAAGATTCTCTGTTTAGTGATTAAATTAACTGAAACAAATGAGATTATATTGCTTTTTCCAAATGTTTATAGACTGCAATAGTGCTTGGTGTTCTCTAGAGGATATCACCTGCACATTTCTTTAGTTGGAGTTTGTTTTTTCCTAAGGTTTTATTAGTATCTTGAAAGTGATGGATTTATTCTTGTTTTGAATGTTTTATTTTAAGTGCCAGGGCTCTAAGCAATATTTTTCAACAGCATTCTGCTTCCAATAGTCTTGTAAGACCCTTTCTATTTTTTTTTTTTTTTTCATCCTCACGATTTTATTCCCATCTCTGAAAGGCCTTGTGAAAGATCTGGTAATTTGAATTTTTTTTTTTTTTGATTGATTCTTCTAACACTTTTCCCCTTTCATGTCTGCTCTGATATCCATCCACTTTGCAGCATATTTATTGGTTCACAACTGGAAGGCCTCTTTTGTTATCAGTCCTCCTAAACCCTCTGGAGTTCCCACCATACGAATCTGGGGGAGACAAAAAGGATAATTTTCTTGTTTAAATTACACTCCCAAGATCTTTCTTTTAGCTAGAGGAGGGAAGCATCATTCTGAAGCGTGCGTGTGGTGTAAATTTCATGGTCACTCTGCCTGTGGAAGGTCCTTCTCAGATTGCTGCTGTTGCTCTTTTTAAAGTGAAACAATCAGGCAGGCAGCAGGTGCTGTAGGAGTGTTGACGAAACATGGAGATTTTTGCCTTCACCGTTATAGGCTCACGTTCAAAACTTTTGTTACAACCAGCGGGTGGTGACTAGTGTCACATGTGTTGCCTGCCATGTTTGTTGGCTACACTTTCTTCTGTCTGATTTCTGTTGGAAAGATGGACAGAGCATGAAGAAAAAGAAACATTGAGGAATATTTTGCTTGCTTGGCAAATTGGCATGAAAACTATGGGAATAAAGATCTAGTATTTGTTGGATGACTCAACAATGAATTTATGGCAGAAATACCACTGAGGAATTTCAAGTTAAACCATTGTAAGCGGTCCTCTGATTCCTTGCTGTGTCAGATTACCTGAGGTCATGGTTGCTTTAGAGAGGCTTCTTGACTGATTTCTTCTTAAAAGTTTTTGAGTAATTGTTAGCATACACAGTATAGAAAGCTGACTCGGGAGAGCTCTCCTCTATTTTCCAATTCAGTAAGAAGTCCTGTTACTCCCTCTGCTAATTGGAAATTTAATTGTCCTTTCATTCACCTTACTCCTTAGCATCTTCCTCTGATGTAAGACTGGAATAAGCATGCAACTAGAGCAGGTAACAAAGGAGTAAAGCACAGTGTTTGAACATGCATTTTCTATCATTGCTTGTCTGAAGTTTGTGTTAATTAGCTGCTTCATGTAATGCTAATTCTTTCTAAGCTTGCTGATTTGAAGTGCTGAACATCACCTGTAAATGACACCTTGAATTCCCACTTAGGGACTAACACTTGCAAAGTTAATCCCTCTCCCCGTGCGTATGTCTTCTAGATAACTTCCAAACCTTCACAGATGCATTATGCGACACACCAGTCACATCTTGGCTGGGAGATTCTGTTCATCTGAGATACCTACCACTGGTGCATTTTGCTGAATTTAACTATTTTCCCTTCCTGATTGTCATTAAGGTTGTATAGGTCAGTTGCCTGCAGTGAGCCATAACACAAATTAAGAGGACATGACTCAACTGCCAAACTGCATAAGCAGCATAAAGGAATAAAAGGAGCTTTCGGTTGAGTAACCTCTACTGACTTGAGGAAAACACAGCTTGCTCCTGACTGTCTCTTTGGTTTTCAGAGTGTTGCAAAAGCCTTGCCAAGGTTGTTTTGCTTGTTCAGCTTCAGATCCACATTGTGTAACTGGCGTGCTGTTGCTTCCATTATCCCCATTCAGTTATCGTAGTAGAGGAACATTAGCCACAGAATCGTAAAGCCAGTTGCAAACTCCCTAAAGTTCAGATTTCTTAACTGGGCTTTTGGTTCAGGTCTGCTAATTTGTTAAGATCTACTTTTGTTTTAGGAAGAAGATTCCCAGAACATATGAAAACACATTACACTGGGAAATAATGGCAGGAATAAGACTTTTCCACTCACAAATGAGCATGTTGGCTACTCTTGTCATACACATGGGTTTAAATACAAAACAGTTTTAAGTTGCACTAATTCTCTGTATATGAATTATAATGAAACTTAAGTGAAAACAAAACCCTGCTGCTGTTTGTTTTGTTTGGATATTGGCAAAGTTTAAAGCATGCTTTTTCTTCTTCCTTTCATAACTATTTCAATAAAGTGGAGACAAAATTAACTAAGAATTGCTCTGTCCTGGTTCGTAAGTGAAAACAGGCATTTCTGACTGCCCTGCCTATTGTTAAGGTATTCACAGTATTAGCATAGTGTAGAATATTTTGTTCCTGCTGTGGAACTACTTTTTTACAACCTCATTTTTGGGGAGTTAAACATGGAAGAGTGGTTTTAGGATTTTCTTAAGGAGAAAAAATTTTGCTTGAGAAAGAACAATTAAAGTAAGTGCGGAAAGGCTTTGAAGGTAGCATATGCATGGTCTGATGTCTGAAGAATTCCAAAGTAAGTGTTTTATCAGCATCATCCACCCTTTTTTTCTTTTTCCTCCTTCTGTCCTACTGCATCCTTACCTGAAATCACTGTTCTGACTGAAGGGCAAAAATCAAGTCTACACTACATACTGACGGAACCTAAGAGCCTATCAAGCAAAGTATGAAAAACCTTCAGGTGTTGAAAATACTTGCTTCATTATTTAGCCTGGGACATAGTGTCTTCACAACAGTTTTCTTTTGCCTTCATACTCTCAATGTCTAGTTACTCTGAGCCATCTGAGCCGGGCCTTTTCTGCTTTAACAGCATAAGTGCTGCTTTACGTTACGAGTGCCTCAGGTAAGTCGCTTTCAACATCTTCCAGACCTGTGGATTGGCAGTTGAGGTATGTGGTTGCTTAAAGATTTTGAGGACGAAGTTCTCAGTTAAATGAGAAGCCATTACCTTGAGACTTACCTTAATGGGATATCTTCATTCATAGGTGTCTCAAGCTGGTGAGTTGTCTCATGAGCTTGAAGATGCTGTTTTTTCAGCTGTAGACTCTTGTTTCACCACTACTGAAATCTTTTGAATTTCCAGCATTATTTCTGTCTTACTTTTCTCTTAGTATTTTATTTCTTTACTCATCACCCTTATGTTCGTCACCTTATACTTTTGATTCTTTTGAAGCTGCAAGTAATTTTTTCTACAAATATTTTGTTTTCATTATAGTAGTGAGTAAGAGGATATAAAAATAAGGTACATTCACTGCAACTGCAAGAACCTAGTCTTAAACCAGATGCTGTGCTGGAATGGTGCAGTGGAGAATCAGGCCCAAAATAATGATTGATTTTAATTTATTGTAAACATGGGATTTTTTTTCCAAGCAGCAATTTTTTTAGATGAAAAGTACCCAGAATGTCTGAATTGACTCTAACATTACAGCCATCCAAAACATTCATAATAAAATCCAAACCAGCTCAAACGTACTTGGTTTTTAGTGTTTCATTATAAATCCTTAACTCAGCCAAGGTTAGCAACCCTCTGAAAACCTGGCCAGAACCGTGAGGGAATCTAAGAATGAGAGAATCTAGGTCAGTTTATTCTTTGTGGATGGAAACATGTAAAAGTTGACAGTTTTACATGGTTTCAGCTTTTTAGCCAGGCAAAAATTCAAAGTTGCATTAAGCTCCAATTGAGCAGTACAGCTAAAATGAGCAGCCTGCTTCCTACATTGTGTCTACACGATCCTCCCCCCTTGCCTGAGCTGATTCAGGTTCCAGTGCCTTCCATTGGGTCTGTGATGAAGAAGACGATGCTCATCGCTCATCTTCTATGTGGCACAAAAGACATTGGTAACTGTAGTCTGTTTGGCCTTTTGGGGCATTATTTCAGCACGCAGGGCAAACAGGAGAGAGAACGGAGGGCAGATTTTCCAGGAGAGGACAGTGGGTTGACCCTCACACTTGCAGTGCTGTCTGTTGCCACATGTGTCCTCCAGCACCACAGGCCACGGGAGAGGAGCACTTCTTAGAGCCCTAACTGACTATATAAGCAGAGTGCACGATCCAGGCACATGAGAAAAAGGATTTTCTGTCTCCAGCACAGACTGTTCGTTTATCTCCAGCCTTGACATGTTTCTGATGGGTCTGAGGAGGAGGGGAAGAATGTGCCCCGTATGTACACTTAGCTGTGATCTTGGTAAAAGGCTGTTCCTAGGTGAGGTAGTGGAACATTTGATGTCATCAAGCGTAAGATTTGGTAGTGTTTCTTGTAGTATCCATCTTTAAGTGTTAGGAATGCATTCATGGCTGTGTAAGTTCGTTCGCAGAAGGACTAAACTCCGGTGATACAGGGCCCCTTTAGTGCTGACAGTGTGTTGCTAGTTCAAAGGTTAATCAAAGCTGAAACAAGCCTAGTGTGGAAAATACAGGTGGAAAGGGTGCTGCCCACATCTTGCCTCACACCTGTTCGGTCCTCTCCTGTGTGAACAAGGATGTCCCAGAATTTCTAAACACAATGGACGCTCCTACGTGGGTACCAAGTTGTTCTCTTCACTGGCTGCCTAGACACGCTGCGTGCTATGTCGCGTGGCCTTCTGTGCAGAGAGATCTTTTGTGGCATCTTCTTTATAACAGCTGATAAATATTTACTTTTTAATAGCTTCTGTTGTAGCTGTACTGTGGCAGCGAGAACTTAGGAAGTTTCACAACAACAGAAATCATGGTCGTGAAAGCATTCTGTAGGATCTGGACTTAAAACCATCCCATATCATAAATCAGCAGGCTAGTAGACAATTCAAAGTACCAGTTATGTCCAGGATTATTTTGGGTGCTGTGACATTATCAGTGCTAAAATTCCTCTATTGCCTTAATCAGCAGAAACCCTCAACAAGTTTTTTTGTCTGTGTGTGTGAGGGGGTGTTTGTTTTTCTTTGTTTGTTTGGGGCGTTTTGGTACATTTGAAGCAAATTCATCTTCAGTGCTTGTGTCAATAGTAGCCATTTGCAGACTCGTATGACAAAATGAACATCTGGATAGGAATGTAGAATGTGAAAATGAAGTGTGATTACAAGACGTCCTGAGAAAGTAGTTTGTTTTCTCAGATGAATATAAGTGTTCTTCATAATGAGAATGGTGGTTTTACCCTTCTCACAAATATAGTGGGGGAGAGAGATCATTAGAAGAGCAAAGTGTGAGAAATTAAAAGTCATTGAAACAGAAATTGGTATTTCTGGTCTGGTTGTTAGCATTTTAGGAGCTCTTGTGTAAGTGTAGGAATGGACAGAGCAAAAATTTGTTTCTGTAGGCAAATTATGAAGAGAAGAATATACTAAATCTTCTTTGCTTGAGTAGTATTTCCAACTTTAAGCAGCTATCCACAGAATTAATTTCTGCTTGAGTGAGGATTAAAATTATTTTAACATCTGATTAGGATTGAAGTATAAGGTAAGAATACAAGAAAAAGGGGTGGTGAAGAGGTTAAATAGCCAAGGACTCCTGTCCTGACCTTACCTTCAGAAAAAGGAACAGAGCTGATTTTATTTCAGACCCTTCGGTTAATTTTATTTTCATCTCTTCTAAGAGATTGCTGTTTCATAGAGGTGGATGCCAGATCTGTAGCTTGTAGTCAGCCTCCCAGGTTGCTGAGGCCGTGAAGGTGTGGGCAGAGGGTGGACTGTAAAGTCTTCCGAGGTGTTCCACCCTGCCTCTTACTGAGCCCCACCGCTCTTCATGTAACCCAAAAAGCAGAATTTCCCCTTGTGCAGGAGGAGCCTGCTGACCTCAGGTGCTTGGGGCTTGTCTGCTTGCCTGGTTCCTCTCGTGCCCGGTCAAGCACACACAGCTTTTACATCGCAGGGGACTGAGCAAAAACGTGCTGCTTCTGTGCCAGGCACACAGTGTAGCACAGGACGGGGGACTGGCTGTTGTGAGCGCGAAGTCTTGAGAGTCACTGGAAGAGGCTGTGTGGGCTGAAAGTTGGGGAATTCAGTTTAAAGATTGAACTGGTAATACCACTGCTGAGGGCTGTGAGTGCGGGACGGTGCCCTGAAGTGAATGAAACTTTGCTGCAAGTTATTTTTGTGCTGCCTGGATCATTATATTATACATTGTAAACATGCTTTTCACCTTCAAATTCATATGTGAAGAAGTGAGTAAGAATTCACATATTAAGAAACTGAAGCTTTCCGTTTACACTTTAGCTAGTGATCCTAATTTTCCTGAAATGTATATAAAAAAAAAATCTCACTGGGGGCTCAAGAATATATTTTATTTGAACTGCTGTTTTTCCCTCCATGCCTTGTTTTTGACAGGGGGAGGGGAGTGGTGTCGGCGTTCAAGTACTATTGGCTCCCTCTTGTGGTTACATTAAAAACAAAAAAAAAAAAAGTAAATGCATGAAAGTTCTAGTATTGGGGTAATTATACTGTGCAGGTTTTAATGCCAATTATAGACAGTGATTTTTCTGTATCTAAAACCTTTCTAAATGCTTCCCTTGGATATCCTTTAAATGTTTAACATGTATAGGGGAGGCAGAATATAATAGAAGCTGCAGTTAAGTGGTAACAGTTTATTTCAGATACAGGTGATCATTTGTGTTTAGGGAGGTTTCAATGCGGGGAACTAGTCTTCTGGGGAATGCTGGCTCTTTGCAAGCAACTAGTCCTTACCCTTGTTCTATCACATAAATAGTTCTGCATTTCAGTGTTTTCACTTTTACCGTATAGAAATATATATGTGTGTGTATGTAGTTACATGTGGTTGCTGCTTACATTTCTGATCATGTTTTTAGTACATCATCAAAATTTTCACTTCCACAATTACTCAGCTGATGAAGCTGCAGCAGCAACAGAAAGTACAATTGCACGGTCAGCAACTAAAAGATTTCCTTCAGATTTTTTTTAATGAAATAGTACCTTCACGTATGGTTCAGTGGCCAGTATCTATTTTCTTTGTTTTCTTGCTCACTTTTTTTGCTATCCAGATATTAGTATTTGAAGTGTTACAAAATGCAGAGTTGCAGAATAGACCCTGTAGATACCAGTCTATGAATGAGGCTAGCGATATTTTTTTTTTCCTATATCCTCCATTTTAATTCACTTCAGTTAACACTAGATTGAAGGGAAAGGTCACTGAGATTACTGTGCATTTATGATGTCTCTTTGCCTTGTTTGATTTTTTTTTTCCCCTTCTCTCTAGTGATTTATCACAAATACTTTTATTGCTAATGGTAATTCTATAATTTAGGATATTCTGTCATCTGATCTCTGTTGTTAAAGGCTTAATTTTTGCAAGTGCCTTTTAGTGGTCTGGCATGATTTTTATTCATCACTGCAACATGGGAATCTTTGCTTTTGCTAGCACATGTTCCCCAGGCTGTTCCAAGGCACTATTTTCACATGTCATTAAACTACATCATCTGATATTTAATTAATAGATTACACTGCCTTTGTTCTTAAAATGAAGGATTAAAGCCACTTTGTTCATCTGGTTTTAGAAACAGTTGTCCCCATGACTAACAAACTTGTATGCTTAAAGAAAGTTGTTAAATGAAAAGTTGTGTTGGTTGTTATAGGGCTTTTAACTTTTTTCTGTATGCCAGTTAAAAAGTATTTAATGTTAAGTATGAAAAGAACAGTTTTTCTCCTGTTATCTTTGGGACATGTTTAAAATACAGAAGAAAAGTATTTAGTAGAACTCTTAACTGGAGTCACCACATTTAGCATAGTTTAACTGCAGGCTTGATCATGGAAATATCGAATTGAAAACATGGAGGTCTTGGTCCTCGTTCATGCAAGATGCAGTGATCAACAGACGTACAGATCTTTCTTAGGGCCACCCGTTATTTCAGTTTTAGTCTGGAGCCTGCCCGCTGAAGTTCCCTTGTTCCATTCCATTGGAGCACCTCTTCTCTTAAGCACTGTGCGCAGGTTCCTGGTCACATTTGATCCACTCAGTGACAGCTACTAACCTGGCTGGTTTTGAAATTTGCTTGAAACACCTGGTCTCCTGAAACACATCCAAAGCTGGTGGGAGCTACAGAGGAGAGGGAAGCTAGGAGCAGACATTTACCTCTCTCACATACTTAGGTATATCACTGTTCCGTATCAGATGCACCATCCCATTCCATGGCTTGGACAGCCCCCCGGGATGTGTTTGTAGATATCAACATCAAAAACCATACGACTTAGGCAGCAAGGCACCTGAATGCAGTAAAAGCTCTTAATCAGCTTTGACTTTGATTTTTTTTTTTTTTTTTTTTTTTGCAAGTCAGTAGTAGCACCAAGGAAAGAACATCACCTCAGCTGCTTTAGCAGTTCAGGTCTTGCCTCCCTGTCAGCTGAGTTAAGAGATCCAGCTGAAAATCTTCCATCTCGTTCCAGCTGGCCAGCATCCACCTGGAGTAGAACCGCAGGTCTGTCAATGGACTGATTTCGGAAAGTATTGATTCTCCAGGGGCTGCAGGAGACAACTGCTTAATGATTTTAGAGGATTTTGGATGTGCATTTATTTATTTGCAAAAGGCCCAGTCATTTAACCTCTAGAACCCATAGTCAGACGTGTTTCAGCTTCTGATAATACACAGATGTACAACGTAAGTGTGAGTAGATGCACTGAGATGAGTAGCAGTACTTAATGCTGCTGCTTAATGAGCTGTGAGGCCTCCTTATCCTGGCAGGGAGCAAACCCTGTGTTCCTCCAGAGTGCTGCTCCTGCTGATAGACCCATCCTCTGTCGGAGGACGCTGCTCCCTTGGAAATCAAGGTGCAGCACAAGGCGCTGACGCTCCCCCAGCTCTCACTTTGATTTGGGAAGTGAATGACAGCAAGTTTCCAACAACACTGGAAAGAGGGCTTTTGACCATATTTGGCATCCACGAAATAGTTTTTATTTTGAAATATTTTTATAGCTTTTGCTTTCCTGTGCTCAAATACATTAACAAAAATCAGAATTAAGCCTATGAAAAACCTCTTCAGACACCTTTCTTTAGAGAATATTTTTACATTCTGTTAAAATATGAAATGAAGCTGAAGTTAAACTCTTAAAAATTTGCCTGTGTTTTACCACATATTTTTCAGAGGCATGGAGTTTCTGTATTTTACAGTATTTTAAAAGTTACTGGGGTTAAAAAATTAGCACCATTGTATCTTCAAAGGATAGGTGTTTATGCCTGGCTTCTAAGGAAAATCTAGATATATACAAAGTAAATTCTGACTCATCACCCAGGCTTTTGATAGTATAATGCTAGACAAGCCGTTTAAATGCCAAGCCAAGTCACAAAGTGGGCTTTGTCAGATCTGGGATTAGAATGAATGTTTCTGGCTTTTTGCTGATTATACCATCAAAGTAAATTCTGAAGCCTTTGACCCTGGTTAATAATTTTCTTATGTCAGTAAGTTCTTAACGTAGCAGTCTGTTGGGCAATAACAGGGAAAGATCTATTGTGCTTTCCATGTTTTTGGCTTTCATGGCACAATGTTTTTTTTCTCACATGGCTCAACAGTATCACATACTGTCTCACACTTTGGCACGTGTAAGTGCTGTGGTAAAGGAACAGTCTAGATTTGAACAGCATGTATATTTTTATATTACGAGCTGCAATGCATATGTCTTAATTTCATGAATCAGGCTGTGTTGTTTTTTCTTTTTTCTTTCTCCTTTGTAAAACTCTTACATCACTCTGAAAGTGGTCAATTAAAGAACGGCTCTCCCTTTTGCAAGCAGGATTGTGCTGTACAGATTTGTTTGATTCAGAACACAGATTTTGGAGCTATTAGACATGTAATCAACAGGGATATGTTTCCCCCGGCTCCTTCCTGAGCAGAAAGTTGCCAGATTATTTCACAGTCTTGTTTTGTTTTGTTTTCTTTGTTTTTTTTTTTTTTTTTTTTTGTTTGTTTGTTTGTTTTTAGTTTGTATTCTTCAAACTATCTATTGGATTCTGAATAGGTGAAGTAATTTCCACATACAGGTGGTCCATGCCTTTATACATGGGCCTGATTTTCCCTTCTGGATTCCTACAAGTAAATTAACAAATGAAGCTGTAAGCCAGTAACTATCCAGCAGTATGCTCAGCCTCTCTGGTCTCTTCCAGACTCCTCCTGCTTTGCTCTGCCGGCGAAGTCGGTCTGTGCTCCACGTTGTGCTGGCGGGGAGCTGACTTGGCAGGGCTCCTTCTGGCTTTGCACGATGCTGGTGGAGTCTCCTTTTAACTTTTATAACTGTGCCTGTCTTCAAAGACATTCAGGCCTCGCCGAGTGATGGAGTCCTTCCTTGTACTTGAACAAAGAAGCTCCCCGGGTTGGAGAGGAGTGCCAGGTGGGGTACTTTCCCCAGGTGTCAGGAGGAATGCAGATAGCAGCTACATCTGGGCAGGCTCACTGGTGCCAGTCCTGCCCTGGGCGGACGCCGAGTCTTGGGAGAAGGTGGCAGGAGCCTTCAGCCCGTCTGAGACGGTGCAAGAGGCAAAGCAGAGCCTTCATCATCTTCACTTTTCTCCCCCATGGTCATTTCTGTCATAAATAAATTTTAAAACGTGCATTGGGCTACCTTGATGTCTTGGGAACTGTTATTAATAAATTTGTTGCTGTAAAGGAAATCCACTGATTAGATGTCATGGACCTCTGCAGAGCTCTCTCACGTGTAACATCCTCCTTCTGCCCTGTGAACACAGACAGCTTTCCAGCCTGTCAGTGACCTCTCTGATTTTTGCCGGTATATTCTGTTAAGATCTAACAAGAGACTGATGAGGCGTCCCGTATGACGACAGCTTCATTTCAGTGGTTGCAAGCCATAGGGGCAGGAGTTTCTGCATTCGCTCTGAGACTTGTTTTCCTCTTGAGCTTGAAACAGGTTTCAGTTGTTGATAGGTGTCCTGGGTTGAGTGAGTGGTGGAGTTTTTTGGTGGCAGGGGAGGGGGCTATCGGGGCGGCCCCCTGGGAGAAGCTTCTCGAAGCTCCCCCAGCTCCAAGTCAGCTCCACCTCTGCACCAAAACTGAGCCAATCAGCTGCATCTCTGCCAGAACGTATTTAAGAAGGGACGTGGTGAGGAGCAGTGGGACTGGTGAGGAGGAGTTGCTGCAGCTGCATGAACACCAAGGTCAGTGGAGGAACGGAGGAAGAAAGGAGGGGGGAGGTGTGCCGGAGCAGAGACCCTCCTGTATCCTGTGGTGAGATGGCAGGGCGCCACCCCCCCCCCGCCACAGCTGCCACCCATGGAGATCTACGGTGGTGTAAACATTGATTTATGGCCTGTGGCTCCTGCTCGCATGATCAAGGTGCTGTGTCCGAAGAAGGCCGGGGTCTCATGGGAAAAGGCAGCCCCCACTGCTGTAATTCAGCGCTGGGAGGATTGCAGCATGTGGGGGAGTCCCACGCCGGAGCAGCTCGGGAAGGGCTGCAGCCGTGGGAGGGAATCCAGTCGGAGGAAGTTAGTGACCCATGACGGAGCAGTGTGGGGAACGCTGCGGCCTGTGGGAGGAATTCATGTCAGAGAAGGTTTGTGGAGGACTGTCTCCTGTGAGAGGGGGACCACGATGGAGCAGGAGGAACAAGTTCCGGACACTCCCCTCACCGAAGATAAGGGAAGTGGCAGCACTGCCTGCACCCCCCATTCCCTGCCCCTGCACCACTGGGGGAGGAGGTAGAGATATCGGGAGCAGAGCTGAGCCTGGGAAGAAGGGAGGGGTGGGGGGAAGGTGTTCTCAAGATGTGGCAATGCTTCTCACTGTCCTACTCTGTTATGTGTTGTTAGTGTCTGTAATAAATGTATGCTCTTTTTTTCTTCCCCTAACGAGTCTGCCTTTTGCTCGTGATCATAAAAGGGGGATTTTCCCCCATCCCAGTCCTATCTCGAACCCCAAGCCTGGCTCTCTGTCCCTTCTCATTGCCGGAGGGGAAGGGAGAGAGAGCTGCTGCATTGTGGTTGGCTGCCAACCAGGCTTAAACTGCGACAGTTGGGAACGTTTTGGTTCCCGGTGCCGAAGGCTCCAGATATTACTGAACTATAATGTGAATTAAATATGTGAATTAAACAGTACTCATTCCTTTTTTGGAAAACTTAGAAAATGATTTAATGATATGGGAGATCCCCTCCTTGTATACTAGCTCTTGCACTAGGCAATTAAATAATAAGGTAATATATTGTTGGGGGGTTTTTGCCTCTCATTCCTCTTTCATTCTTTGTTGTTACTCAGTGATATTGCTTAAGTGGTTGCAAAGATGGTGGCAGAATAATTTTTCTTAAAGAATTGAAATCAAATTCCAGCATAATGCCAATTATTTCCAGACCTAACTGGTGGTGATTCTAAAAGAAGAATAATCTCTTTGAAGATGTTGCAAAATAACTTTCAAGTCTCTATGAATTTTGTCATTTCTCACACCAGAAGGGACTGTCATGAGTGCGTTTTACCTCCTGCATGGACAGGAGCCACAGACTTTTCCTTCCTTATATGACAGTATGTCTTTTTTAGAACTCTAAAATTCAGCTAAAAAACGGGTAGAGGGAATCCATCTCATAAGCTGTTCCAGATCTTCTTTGGACTTGATGTTAAAAAAAAAAAAAAAATCTCATTTCCAATAAGAATGTCTACTGTAGTTTCCAAGTGCTATACATAATTACATGTTTTATATCCAAAGCTGAGTAGTCCTCTATCAAATCTGCCTTTTTCTACTGGCTCTTACAAACGGTTATCCTGGGCCTTCTCTGTAAGATAAATATCTTGAGCTGCTTGAATTTCCTACTCTGATTAAATATGTTTCAGTCATTCTTGCGGCTCTTATTGATCTCTCTCCAATTTTTCCATACTATTTGTGTTGTGGACAGCAGAACAGTGTGGTATGCTAGCAGAGGTTACATTAGTGCCAATAGAGACAGGGTTATCTTCCTGCTTGGTATTTCCTTATCCACATACCAAACCACAACTCTGTTGTAGTTACTCATGGAAGATAATCACATTGGATTATATACTCTTTCCACAGAACAGGGAGATAAAAATCTAGTACTTTTGCCATTGCCTTCTGGGTGAATAGCAGAACCCCTTAACTGGAGCTTATCCTGTGTAAGGATACTTGTAGGGCTCCCTTACAGAGTTGTGTTCCGTGGGCAGCCCAAGAAGGGCATAAGGATATATGAGAGGCAATGTAGCTTGAATCCTTATGAGGACCACTTGCAACAGCTTCTACCTTGTCTGCTGACAGAAAGTGGGAACTTTCAGAATTAAAATCAGTATTTTTCCTGCATTGAGGAGACAGGCTCTGAGATGAGCCACGAAGGTTCTCTGTGGAGATGGGGGGCAGGGAAATGTAGAGGGTTTTAAAAACCCAGACAAACCCTCTGCACCCCAAAACCCTACAAGAATGGCAAACAAAACTGATTGCATGAGGGTGTGCTGGTATGTGTGATGCTTCCATTTCCCATCTGAACGTCTGAAGGCAAACTGCAGGCACACTTATGCCTTTTAGAAACGTTGGTGTTGATCGGCTGGAACAGACAGTCTTGGCACTCACTTGTATCTGTACTGCAGGGACTCCAGAACAGAGGACAAACTAACAGCAGAGCAAAAGTGCCTGAGCTGGGTCAGCGGCAGCACCCTGGCAATATCTCACTTGGGCCCAGAAGGACCTGCAGCAACGGGTTCAATTAGCTTCGCCAGGTGGGAACAGCCTCTCTTGCTGGCACAGTACAATCCACTCTCTTCTGGGGTACGTGGCTACTACCTCAGTGCACAGGCATATAAAAATGTAGAAATTCTGAGCTTAATTGTTAACAAGTGAAACAGACACTTGGAGAACAATAGAACAAGGAAATAGATGAATGAGGGAGAGACAATTGGCAAAATATGTCAATGTTTATGTCTTTAAACCACCCAATTGGTGTTTTTTAAAAGGTTAAATGAAAATAAGCAACCACATACTAATTTTTTTTTTTTTAATAAAAATAAAAGAAAATATATTTATTGCATTTTTTGGTTAAGCCATGTCTCCCTAAGGGATTTAAAATCTTTCTTACCACAGACGTATTTGACAGTTCAGTCACAGTTTGGCCAATGTCTGATCAGTACAGTTAGCCAAGAGCATCACCAGTCTGGAGGACATTGTTGATATTTGATGCCTTAATAAACAGTCTGGGGGCTGTGAAAGGAAATATAAGCAATAGAGACATTTTTAGTGTAAATACAAGCATAAAAAAGAACCACATTCCTTAAAGACCTTGTGCAGGATGAATCGTTAGCATTGCTTAAGTAACTCACATGGAGTTGAAGAGGGCCTGCCTGGCAGCATTAGGTAGTTAGGGATGTAAAATAATTAGAAACTACTGTTAACAGATGAAGGTAAGGAGGCTGCTGCCTTGGAGGGTAACACTGAGCTGCGTCTTCCTGATGCAGCTTTGGCAGCACCCCACTTTGCCATGGGCAGTGTGCTTCAAGTTTCACAGGCAGGATTTGTGAGGAGAGGTAATTTATTTTCTGGATCAGGTAACATAATATTAATGGGTGGGGGGAATACAAGGTTTTGGATGCACAAGCTGTTCTGTAGATCCAAAATAGCTGCGGCAGTCTTCACAGCTCATTAACAGTTTAACAACTGTTTGGAATGCAGATAGACTGTGCTGGTCCAGCCACCTGACAGCAGAAGTGATGGGTGACTATAAAGCAAGAGGAAAGGTGGACAGATGCTGGACTCCTACAGAAAACAGCGTGATCTGAAACTTAAACTGCCCGTGGATTATGGAGAGGCTGTCTGGGAGGAGGGAGGGGAGTTGGAAATACCTTAAGACCAATATTTCTGTTGAGTCTGTAATTTTGTTTATTTTATGTTTTGGTGTCCAGTAAAACCTATATGAATTTTTGTTTCCAGATTCTCTTCCGAAGGGATCTTATACTTTTTTTCTAAAGGATCCAGACTGAGCAAACAGAGGGTTGGTTTTCTGCTTTCCTCTGGTAACTGGATATTTCTGGCCTTTATCAACTATGAGTTCATTCAGGCATCTCCTGGCTGCATTTTTTTACCCACACAGTTTTCCTGAGGGCATTTTGTCCACCAGATGACATGTATTTCTCATTGGGAGGCACAAGTCTCTGCTCCTGTCATGTTACTGATGGTGTTGCGAGGGGGATTTACCACCATGGTTGTGGAAATGTGTTGGAAAAACATGTTATCCCAAGCACAGTTTAGTTCCTTTTAACACATATAATTTAAAAGCATTAATACATTTCTGATATTTTATGAATTTAGAAAATTGAAGGTTTGTTTAAAAGTGTAATTATAGATGGGGGAATGTTTCTAGGGAAACTTTTCTTTGAGGCCAGTGTGGGTTGTGGTTGCAGTTCAGCTTGGCTGAAGCAAACTGGCGGTATATCACCACTTTGCCAGTCAGGGGTGAAATGTTCAATCTGCTTCTTCTTGGCTATCACCTCCTTTGAGTTATCCAGCAGGCACTGCAGGGACCATACCTGTACTTTGGCGAGCAAAATATTTAAACTCTATCCTTATTCTCTCATGTTACATTCATGTGAATATGACCAGAAGCTTGTCCCTGTGTTATAGATTTTTTTTTTTTTTTTTTTTTTCATAAGGTGAGCTCCAAACACTTGTCTTATGAACAAAGTCTCCTATCTGTCCTTGGTCATTAAGTCTTCGTTTTCTGAAGAGATAAGTGGATGTCTTGTGAGCTAACTTGACTGATAGAATGCTATCGTACCATGGAGCTGAAAAACAAAGGCGTCAATCCCACTTCTGTGCTGTAGACAGACTGTTATTATTAATATAATATTATAAATTGTATTATTAAATTATATTATTTGGCAAATTATGTTTTCTCCTGTATTCTATTCAATTCTCTGTAGGTAAGTTGTGGAGGGGCTACATCCAGCCACTGCCAACTGAGGAGCTCCCTGCTCTGCTAGCTTTTACTCATCTAGCAGCTGACTGCCATTTCAGCCAGTGACTGCAGCAGCATGAATGTAGAATGCACAGGGAGCAGAAGTCAGTGGTGTGAGGGTCATGTACCTCTGTGTAATGCTGTGCAAATGGCTGTACCCTGACATCCCGTGGGGAGACAGTAACGATTACTTGAGCATCTGCTATTGCCACAGAACTACTGTAGAGGTTGCGCTTCAGGTATTTCTCTGGCAGAAGGAAATAAATATGCATCTTTTGGTTTTAAGTGTTTGGGAAGGTGATACACAAAATTAATGTTGCTCAATCAGGTACTTGCAGCCATTCTCTAACTAGTATGAGTGTGACTGAGGCACAGACCAAAGCCCCCAAACTAGACCAAGTAGGCTGTGAAAAAAATAACAAGTTCTGTATAGTCCCTTTTCTTCCTTCTTCTGGGGAACGAGAAGGTAAATGATCACTATTCGTGATAAATAGGCAAGCTAGGACCTTTGTTTTATGAAGTATCATTTTAGATATCCCCTAACAGTGACCAAGCATGTGACTTATCCCTTTTTTAAAGAGTAGGAGCTAATATGGCCCAGGTGGGTTGTACCTTGCACTGTACTCTAGGCAAAAGAGTAATAGAGCACTTGGATGACAGGATTGTAGCCCCCAGATTTGCACAGGAGCAGTTCACTTGTTTGATGGAGTTGAGGGTGGCACATCCACTTTTTGCCACCTCCTTTTTGACCTGACCATGCCATACATTGAGTCAGTTGGTTGTATTAACGAAGAGAAATTTTGCAAAGAGAACAGATGCAGCAGAGCCTTCTTCACAGCATCAAACAAGAGAGCGTAACTGCTGGCTGTGGGTGCTGCTTTGTTCTACAGCATCTTTAAGAAAGGCTGGTGAGATGCCCAGTCATCAAAAAGATAAAATGTGACTTGTCGTCTTAAATCCCCCTTAGAGTTGGAAGAGATTGTGACAAGATGTAGTTTCTCCTGTATGATGTAGGTATTTCCTGTGCCTTGGGTAGCAGGAGCCTTCAGGTCTAGTTTCCGGGAGGGGAATTCTAACATTTTGCCCCATTTTCTCATTGCATGGACCAAGGTGCTTGGCAATCTTTGACCTTGGGCTAAGTTTTGTACTAAATATATTCCGGGTTTCAGTTACAGCATTGAATACATGTGTTATCTCTTTATGTGTCCAAGCTAAAAAGTTCATACAATGGTCCCATTTATAGGGTAGTAAAGATTATTTGGAAATATTTGGAAGCTTCATTCTGGAACCCATCCAGCAGTGTAGAACATGTGCTTGCTAAATAAGACTGGATTTCAACATTTTATGCTTAGCTTTTTATGTATGTTTTCTCTTTTAATTCTGCTGAAGCAACTGGGATTTTATATACCATGTTTCAAGAAACAGAATTTTAAAATTATGAATATGATTTGAATTCTGTTGTAAACCATGTAATTTTCTTTACAGTCACATTCAACATGGGAGTATATTTTTGTACTAAAAAAGAGAAGGAAGTATGGGGGGAGAAGATTTTATAAAGGTTAAAAAAATAAAAAGACGGCAGAAATGGTTGCTTCTAACAATGATCTAAACTCACTAAACAGTTGAATTCATTTGTAAGTATCAAGGATAGTGTCTGGAGTAGTTATATGGCAACAGCATGAGTACTTAGGCGTTTCTCCCTGTGAATAGTTTGCAGTGGTTCTATACTATTCATTTAAAAGACATTTGCTTGGGAACAAAAGTATATTATTTCATATATCTTACAAGCCTGCAGAGGCTGAGAGTGTTTCAGAACCTATACCTTCATCTCTTTCCCAATGTCTGGATATTCTGTTTTTAAAAGCAAAGGTTAAGCACTGAAAATCCTTTGCCAGATGTCTGTAAGTACCTTCATGTTGCAGTTTCATTGTCATGAAGTTAGCTTTCCATAGGTCTCTTAAATTAGCTGATTTGTGGGTCTGGTCTTGGATCCTTTTCCATTCATGCTGCATATATCCCAACTGCAGCATGCCTCGCTGGCGATGAAGGCACAGTGGCTGTCGTATCTTGCTTGAGCTCACGACAGCAGAGTCACAGATCACGTCTCCCTGCAGCAAACCTTGGGTTTCATTGTGACCCCTGGCAGAAAACTCCCCAGTATGTGAGATGATGCGGAGCATTACATCTATTGACACTTCAAAGGGCTGCTTTTGGCCTCTTAAAACCGGCCTCATTTTGGCTGCGGCTCGGCACATCCCACCTGGGGTTCGCTGATCCGTTTCTCCCGGCATGCGAGAGAAGACACCGTGGTGCCGCCTTCCCAAAACGTGAGCTTAGAGCCAAACTTCTGAGCGCCGGGACTCGGCGGTGCGAGCCATGCAGTGCTGCGACACGACAGGATGCAGCAGGATGCACGGCTACAGCAATTCGGCAATTCGGCAATCCGGTGGGCGATGCGGCTCCACGTGGAGTCACGTCAACCCAGCTGACAGGGTGGAACCTCCTGCGCCTGGCTTGGTGCTGGGGAAAATACATCTTGTAACTCTGTCCCGTGGCGTGACAGGTTTGCAGTATCCAGAAAAGCAGAAACAAGCTGTTAATCAAGGGCAGCTGCTATTTTGGTCCTTGAACTACGAAAGTGTTCTGTGAATAGTGAGAAATCCCCTGGAACGTTTCACCTTGTCTGTCCCTCGGAGCTTGTGTTAAATTCTGCAGAGTTGCGTTTTGTAAGAATAATTGCTTTCTGTTCCTTCATGCTCCTGTTTTTGGAAAGCCTTTCTGTCCACATGTATGCCAAAGCAACGCTGTTGTAATTCCTTCAGCCTGACATATAGTTTCTCTAGTCTGAGTAATTTTAAGAGAATGTGGAAACCTGTGAGCCTGCTAAATTACTGGAAGCACTGGAGACATACTTCCGAGTCATGCAGAATCTCAGGTAATGGAGTGGAGGAATTTCTCAAGAACTGGTCGTGTTTTTCTTTCCAGACAGCATGAGAGGGCTGGTTTGTGCACATGGCTGATGTAGCATACTTCAGAGATAAGCCCATCAGTATATTACTTTGTGTGCAAGTCTTGTTTGCTTTTAGAACTACAGTAGATTTTAGAGAAGGAGGATGCAGTCCTTTTGCATTTTTTTTCCCCTTTACAGGTACAATATTTATTATGAGCAATTAAAATATTTTCAATAGCTGCTATAGCTGGCTGACATGTACATGAAAGAATAACTTTATGACATTACAAAAATGTACGTATTTTATGGTCACCATACATCTTTGCAAATAAATTAAATTAGAATTTCCATAGGATAGGTACTGAATTTAGGGCAGGCTCTTGGGTGCAGCTACACCAATGTCAGTCTGTAGGACCCTTTCTCAACTTTATCAGAACCAGTAGTGAGACAAAAGTGAGGAAGATTCAGTAATAACGAAGTTTATGATCCCAGGAGGTTTCTTATCTTTCACTATTTAATGACAATCTATAGGACTGCAAAGATTAACCTTGCATATGACAGCTTTTATTTTCCTTCAAATATTGCTGTATTTTGGCAAACTCCTTACTGTGCAGAACCCAAGCATCTCTTCTGTTGTGCTGTATGTGCACTGTTTATGTTCAGCCTGGACTCTGTAGGGGCAGGGGGGTTCTTTTTGCTTGTATAGCAAAGTTGACTTCAAACTGCACCTGTGGGTCACAAATTGCTGTTTTGCTTTACACTCTTCAGCCACACAAAGTTGCAGTTGAAAGTCAAGATTTTTTTTTTTTTTCATGGTCTGGTGGAAATGTTACAATGATAGAGCAGATTATGCTTGCACCTTGCATCTTCATTCTCTTTCCTATGCCCCATTGCAGAAGCTCAAGCAGCTGTTTACGGCAAGTCTGGGTGTAGTCACTCAAACTGAGCACTCAGACCTGACAGCTCCCAAAAACCTGAGTGCTTGCACTAAGTATGGAAAACTTGGCTCCACGCAGAATTTCCAAAAGGGAAAGAGCTCTTCCATGTGTTCTTGGGAGAGACATGTAAATAGCACCCCTGAATAGGTTAATGATGCACTAACCTAGCATATAAAGTTTGTGCGGTTGCCTTTAAATACGCTAAAGGCATTATAGCTTGAGAAATAAATTAGTATCTGGCAAATTATATGTTTGCATGTAAAGAACAATAGTGTCTTAAAACATAAAGTAGCTTTATGTGAAAATCCAGGCTGTGCACTTTTGTGTGCTGCAAGTTCTGTGATGAGGGTAAAGTGGAAATGCCCTAGAGGGTTTGTGGAAACCTCAAATGGTAAGATTAGCAATAAATGCAGAGGATGATAGTGTGTAGGAGTACAGTGTAGAGCACTATGGAGACCTACACTGAGCAAACAAATATAGAGACCTATGATCAGCTTGTATCACAATCATTTTCTTGTTGTCATTAGACAGAATTTGGGCCAAACTATCTCAGAGTAGCATGACTCTGAAATTGTTACCAACCTGAGTTTCAGAATGGCTTTCTGGACAAATTCTAGTCTTTCACCTCTTATATTATTATCTCTGCTTCTCAGATATGGAATCTTGCAGTAACCAAAGAAGAATGCTTTTCTTGGTCAAGAAAGATTTTCCTGGAACCAAGGAAAGTGAAGGCATCAGTCCAGTTTCCAGCAGAATCTGACACTTTCACTGGCATTTTTTATCTTATTTAGGGCATGAAATATTCCAAGAAGCAATTGGACAAACTGATTAAAAATTGAAAATGAAACACCTGATTTTGGTACTAGGATCTGATTAAGAGTTACTGGCCTTATAATAAAGTTTACTGTTTGAGAGACACTATTAAAGGTAAAATTGAATTTTCACCGTAAAGTTTATATGATCATGTTTATTAATGTTGCTTTCCCTAGAGTCACTTACATTTTGTTTAAGTAAAATACATAAAAAGTTAAATACTGGTCTGGCTGGGTTAAGGCGGTTATGTTAGGGTCCTTTATTTTCCTCATTACATTTTTATGAAGATCAGAAGTTTCTGTATTGGAGTGAAGGTCTGCATTCAGGAAAACTTTGTAGTCAGATCAAATCTGAGTGAAAATTGAATATTTTTGCCACTCTTTAATACAAGCAATGCTTTCAGAACGATCTGCAATATGAATGTAGACTTCAGAAATTTGGAAGAATTTGCAAGTACAAATATTGAGATCCAGATTAAAACATGTTTTACATTGGCATTGGTTGGGTCTCGTGCAAATATATAAAATAAGACTCACTTATTTAATATTTCTAAGTAATTCTAGCCTATCACATAAAGATTGAGTCTGAATTCTTTGAAATCACATAAACTAACACAATAATATCTAAAATTCAAGCTGTTGATATCTTTGTGACATTCTCCTTCTAAGTCCCTGATTTTCGTACTTAAAAAAGGAATAAATTCAATTTTAAATTCTTTGCTCTCCTCAGCCTTAAACTCCTGATTTTTTTTATATTTACAATTTTTAATATAGTATGATTCATTAAATAAAACTCCTTTTTCTTTTCCTGTAGACAGGATCGAATGCACTTGTTTTCACATTGTGTTGCACTTTTCCTCCAGCTACACAGAAGAAGCTTGCGGGCACTGAATGCTTAATTTCAGTTGGCAAAGTGAAACTCTTGATGCTGAAATCTAAAACTCTAAGCATGTATCTT
Organism: Tyto alba; assembly: GCF_018691265.1. Classification (NCBI taxonomy): domain Eukaryota; kingdom Metazoa; phylum Chordata; class Aves; order Strigiformes; family Tytonidae; genus Tyto; species Tyto alba. Next base: position 24,210,383 of record NW_024881324.1, on the reverse strand, counting down.
TAATGACAGATTTTAATAAAAGGCGTACTGACTAAAAACTGCTGTACAACACCATCTCTTCCTGCTGAAAGGCACCTGGGAGAGTCAAACTCCAAGAGCTTGCATGGTACTGTGTGGCGTGTTTTGGTAGACAGAGTTATTTGACTTTGAATCCAGCACATTAAACCACACACCTTTTGGCTTTGTTTTCCTTCTCTTTGTTTCTGACAAGAAAAAAGTTTTCCAGGCTGAGGATGTTTTAGGGAGGATTTTTTGTTTGTTTGTTTTGTTTTTGTTTTCGTTTTTGGTTTGTTTTTTTTTTTTTTAAACTGGTTCATCATTTGACTCCCCCCCTTCCAGGGTTTGTAAAGCTGTTACCAATGTTTACTGCATAAGATGGGATAGCATCTGCTTTTTTCGTTAGTAATTTTGTTTCTCTAATCAGTTCTGTACTGTTTCCTTCCTGAATGTGCAAAGGTGATGGAGGATATAAAAACCTTATTAGAGTGTAAAGAAGTAGGATGATAAAACAGGGATACAGATCTCCTTTGGAGCTTAGTCACCTGAGGAGTTTCTAAAATGGAGTGTAACAAGTTTCCCTTAAGCTGAGAATTGGTTAATCCCTATGAACTAGACCTGGGTTCAGAGAAGAATTAAAATTATAAATGCTGAGAAAAGGACAGGATTTTTCATGAGGTAGGAGAAGCTACTGTGGGAGTGCATGAGAGAAGCTTGATGACTTACCCACTGCACAAGTGAAAAGACAGAGTCCCTGGGTGAGACAGGGTTGCTTTTTCATGCTAGAAGGTCAGATGGGGTGGAATAGCAAGTGAAAAAGGGCTGTGGACTTTCAGGAACACAGAGAATGAGGTAACACACGTACAGCTTTTTATCCCTTGTTCTGGGTGACTTACACTGTTTGAAAACATGAAACATTGGGGTCGGTGGTTGATGTGTGAGGAGGTCACTGGCTTCTAACTATCCATATCCACTCCAAGGCCATTTGGGTTTGCTGAGGATCATGGAGACTGTCCTGCGGCGTGTAAATATAGTCTTGGGCTAGAAAGTCAAATGGCAGAACCCTGTCCCAGGGAAAGGCACGTTCCTGATGGATACGGTGCACTTGGGAAGAATAAGAGATGCGTCAGTGATGAGACTAATGCAGTAGTAATGGTGTTTAGTATCTATAGCTCTTTTAAGAGCAGTGCTGTGCTCTATTCCACAACAGGGAACTAAAGGGATGATAACCATGTGCATGTACATATTCTGAAGCAGAGGTCTTAGGTGGTGCTATGAAAAACAAAGAGTATTGTGAAAAACCCTGCAGAAAATTATGGTAATAGGCAAGAATATCTTAATGTGAGACCTTTTAAAATGTGTACTGGTCACTGAGAAGAGGGGATGGAAATCAAACAATGGTACTGAGCAGTTTTATTAATAAGCATACAATTAGAGTAGTCTTTTGCATAAACATTTATGCTGGATGGACAAGTGGACACAAAAGAATATGACAGCAGTCTTTCAGAAAGAAATGCCAGAAGAATTAGCATGAAGCTCAGAAGAGGAAGCTAATCAAATAAAGGAGGGTGAGATAAACACACTAAATAGTAAACCATGCAGAACAAAGATGACCATTGCCTTGTACTGCGGGGGTGAGGCTCAAGGCAAGTGATGACTCAGAGACGGGAGGGAATTTACCAGTATTTCATAATTTTTTTTTTTCTTCCCTGTAATTAAGTAATGGCAGATAAACTTGGGAAATTCTTCTCTGAGGTATGCTGTGTGCCTTCGCGCTTATACTTCTGGTGCGTTGGCAGCAATCTTGGCTATTGCGTGTGGGACTGCGTGGGTTATAGCAACCCTTGTCGGGTGAGCAGCGTCAACCTCCAGGATGCTGCTGGCCAGGTCCTGCTTGTTCTGCTAGGCAGCTCAGTGCCTTTGGTGGCTTGCCACCACAGCTCCTAAAAACACGGCGGTGAGGTTTTTCTTCTGAAGGTTTGCATGAGCAAATATGAGGATTCAAGAAATCTACCTTTATTTTTTTTCTGCAGAAAAGCCAACGAATAATATTTTGATGCTCAATATACCTTTCCTGAGAGCAGTATATGTTTCCTCTCAATTTACAGCTGGTTTTTGTGTGTTGATATCACTGCAGTTGTCAGCCCGAGCCGTGGTGATTTGCCTCACTGATAATCTATCATATAAATCACTGAAGGAAGTGGTTTTTTTCATGTTATGGCAATGTGACTTCTTACCATAGGTACTGTATTACTAGTGATGTAGACTGAGCTTCCAAATGTATTTGTAATTTCTCTTCTAAGTCATGAATGTCTTTGTTCCTGCTTAGCTCACTTTTCTTTTTCTTAATGCACTTGATGTTCCATATAGGTGTTTAGTATACTTAAAAGGCTGTAATAAAGTTGTCGGATGATAGCTGTTCCCTTTCAAATAGCCTAAAGGGAACTTAGCTCTTAGCTCATTTATTTATTTATGTGACTCTTCGTTGTTCCTGGAGCACAGCACACCATTTCAGGAACAGCAATAGTGTTGAAAAAAATGTATAAAATATATGAAAACTGAACGCCAGTGAACTCTGTGCATTATGTGTTTTCTTGATTTTTTCATTAAGTTGATTTCTTACTTTCTCCCTCTAACCAAACCCTTTAAAAACACCTTGGTGGAGTTTCCTTGTTTTATCAGTTGCAGACCCACTGTGTTCTCAGCACTACTGTTAAAATAATGGTTTTGATAGAGCTGCTCGTTATTGCAAAAGTGACCTTTCTGCACTGGTAAAATTCGGGAAGTCCTGAAGGTCAGCATGAAGGATTCACTGAAGCAGCTTCACTTAAGTTGACTTCTCCCTTCCTGGGATTAAAGCACTGGGCAGGCGTTTGCTCCCCTGGCTCCCAGCACACTCTCTGCTGGTTTAGCAGCAATCCAGCTCTGCTCCAAAGCAGCACTCACAACTGTAAGGCAGCAAAAGCTGCACGCTGCTGCACCTGGGCACTGCTTAGGGCTGCTTGATGTTGTAACGCACATGACTAAAAGGACACCATAACGTAAGCACACTCCAGGGAGATTAATCACGCTTTGGCTGGGCAGTATTTGGTGTACACAGGTAACTACAAGCCATGGTACTGCCTGGGAGCTTCTCTGTAGTATCCTGAGCCCTGGGGGGTGTCTCATTACTGCAGAGGCTCAGGCGTGTGCGTGAGTGGAGGGATGCTGAAGGAGGAAAAATATATTCTGGGAAAATGCCATTGCACAGTTATTCTGTAAACTGTGCAGAAGCACTACGATTGTGGTTTAAAAGGCTGCCTGGTAACTCTGCAGTCCTGAAGCAGATGTGGTAACTTAAGTAGAGGATCATTCTTCCTTCCCATGCCCATGACCTCTTCCCTTTCCTCAGGTGACAACAACAGCTTTTGCTTCTTCATTTAATGGAAATGAATTGGGTTTTCCACATCAGGCATTCCCAGGTTGGGACTTCTGTATGTCAGCTGCTTGTGTGACCTTATCCCTCAGCTCCTGCCTCTCATGCCCAAAAGAGGGGAGCTCTTTCTTCTGTATTACTTTCTTTTTTTTTCTTTTTGTCTCTGACAATAACAGGCAATAACTTTTAGATTCTGTCAGCATTAAACTTTATCTTTCCTTGCCATATACCTACTACATAGCTAGGAAAATATTCTCCTTTCTTCCTTCACTAGATTTTAATAAAAGTAACATCAAATACCAACCATTTTCTGCACATTTTTGTCTTGCAGGACCTCCTGGGGAAATAAAATTTTCCTTGTTTCCACTAGAGTTTTTGTATAACACTGCAGGTGGTCAGACATGGATCACAACTCTACTGTGTGATTTTTACGGATGGTTTCTGGCTGAAATTTAAAAATCTGACAAGAAAACTCTGACAATGTTGCAGAACTCAAAATTCATTTGAAGTAACGCTAGCTTGAGCCATTGCCCAGTATTTAGGTACTGGGAAGGTTGTTTCCAAAAATTAGTCTAAGAATTATTCTCCCAGTTCTCTGAAATTCAGGAAGGCTCTATACACAGTTATGGTAGTAGCAAACGGAGGAGCTTGTTTACACACTACACATATTAGTCTTCTAAGTTAAATTACCAGTTCCTGTGTGGGTTACCTAGGGCTACCTTACTTTTGTGCTGTTGTCAGAAAATGAACATTTCCTGCTGTGTTTTTCCTTTCCCTTACCTTCAGACATGTTTAATAGGAAGCGCAGTATTTACCCACTTAAGCAATTGACTGCACATTAATTTTTTTTAGTCCTAAATGCCAGATTGCCTGTTTACAACTTAACCTTTTCTCGACCTGCTTCACAGCTTACTTTCTTGACTTATGGCCATCACCAGTTTTTCACCACCATTTGGCTCCAGCTGTTCCTATAAAAAGAGACATTTAATTGTAGCTTCCAGTCAGCCTTAGGGCTTGAGAACACTCATCGGTTTTAATCATGTTTGCAGTACTCTATATAGAAGAGACAACAGCTCTTAGCACTTTGCAATATGTGTTTTCACTCCTATATTTATTGGAAGTTCTTATGTGGCATTCTTACAGGATTTTAAAAACCACATGGGAGAGGAAGAAATGAGATTTAAAACAGTGGTGGAGCTGAGCAGGAAGTATAAGCATTCTGAATAGGATAGGAGGAGAAGTGATAGGTCTTGTTCTGCAAATGCTGCCATCCTCCAGCTAGACATCATTACCATCCTGCGTCCCTTCGTTTCGAGCCTGTCAGTGGTTACTTTGATTTGTCTCCTCTGTCCTCTAGTGCAAGCGGGGTACAGATCTTCATCATATTATTTTTCAGTTGTCTCTTTTTTCAACTGAAGAATGTTTAGGTTTTTTTCATGCAGAAGCTGTCTCTTACTTTTTCTTGTCCTCAGCATCCTCCTCTGGACCGCTTCTGCTTATCCTAACGTCTCTTGAGAGGAGAGGACCAGGACTGCACACAATATTTGAGATACATTTTTGCTCTGTGATGACGATTGCTTTCTCCTATTCTTTATTCTTTTTTGAGAGCTTCGCTTTTGTTTTTCGGTTGGGTTGTGGGTTTTTTTTTTTTTTGAGATCATATTTACTTGGAATTACTGTCTGTCTATTGCAATCCCAAAATCTTACTCCTCGATAGTAATGGTCGGCTCATACTCCTTCACTTTGTATGGAAAATTGTATATTTGTGGATGCCTGAAAGTTTCTCCAAATGTGTTTCGTTCATATCTACATTAAATTATTTGGCAGTGTAATATCCAATAACAGTGATTACACTTTTCTGCAGTTCTTCAGAGTAAGCCCTCATCTTTATCTCCTTGAACAGTTTAATGTATCAACAATCATATTATTTGTTTTCCTATTAATCATATTTTCTAGATTAGTTATGAGCATACTGAACTGTGCAGATCCTTCCTTTAATGTCAAGAAGGAACTGATAACTCTCACTTTGCTTCCTGTTCTTATAAACAAATATGTTCTCATAAATAAAGTTCATCTTTGAGATCTTCCCACATCTCCTTTTGGCTGCCTAGGTTCTTTCAGGACCTTCCAGATAGATGTTAATTGAGCATCTTCTGGAAACTCAAGTGGACTATATCCACCAGATCTTTCTCTGTCCTTTTAGTACTCTTTTTTGCTTGAGGCTGCTGCCTGCAGAGGTTTTGTTTGCCAGCTTACAAGTAACCCTAGATTTTCTGTATTTTGGCCCTCTGCATTCAGAGCTCTCTAAGCGCTCGATGTCGAGCCGTGCGATAGGGGTGAGAAGTTTTCTGACTGAAAGGCCAGTTTATACAGTTCAGTAATCAGGCAGTTTCTCTTCTTTGTCCTTTGCTGGTGGAACTTGGGTAAATTCCCCTGTCCGGCTGGACAGCTTAAAACCTGCAGAAGGAGCTGCTGGTATCCGCACCCTGCGCTCCCAGCAGGATTGTTTAAAGCGGTATCAGTGGGAACAGTTCCAGGTTAGTCTCTGCAGCACAAAAGACCTACTGTGAGCCAGATCTGTGTCCAAGATGTATTCACATTATGCAAGTATTTCCTGTTCAAGATGACTATTAATCAAACCAGACAACTCTTTTACAGCAAAAGCTTTCTATAAAATTCATATTTAGGACCTGGTGTAAAGTTACTCCATAAAAACAGTTGTTGATGATTTTAAAAAAAATTTTTTTTTTTAAAAAAAAAAAAAAGAAAAAGGAATTTTGGGGAGTAAAAAGACTGCTTCTGGAAAGTAGAATGGCATTTAGCTCTTGTATGATCTCATCTTTACGCTTTTCATGATTAATACTTCATGTTTCTACCAAAAGATGACTGTATTTATTTAACCTTGAAAGAAGATTCTACGAGAAGGGGAATTTGTGCTTTTATTTCAGAGGTGCCTTGCTGAGAATGTAACGCATCTTGCATCATGAAAGATAAGCTCCTTTATTACAACTTGACAAGTGCCGTGAGGTCCCATTATAAGATCTCTGCTAATCGTATTTGGACATGGAAACTGTATTAGGGTGTGTCAGTGTCTTATAAAGAGCAAAATGTACTTTCAGCCTGCAAGTGACTGTGCTTTCCTCTTTCTGCACTGAAATATTGAATTTCAGTGAATAAAAGTCACCTAGGTAATGGGTAGCTTCTATATGGAGAGCAAAACAACCACTGAACTTAAAGGCATGAGTTTTCCCTGTCACATAACTAAGAATCCCCTAATTTAGAAAATGCATTTCACTTCTGAAATATCTTCTCATGGGGCTTTGTTGAACAAAACAACTGCCACTTTCCTGGAAGGCTTTTTCCGTGCTGTGTTTCTGTTATGTACGCCAGGGCCTGGTGGTTATGCAATGACTCTGCCCACCGAGCAGCTTTCCTTGCACCCGCCAGCCCTGTGCTCCCTTCTGTTCACACAGTTCTGCAGCACTTGTTTTAAAAATAGCTCTCCTTTTTTTTTTTTTTTTTTTTTTTTTTTTCCCAAGATGAAGCTCAACTACTCTAGATCTGTCCATCCTCCTCTCTCAGGAGGACTTCTATGGAGTTTCACACTTGAAAATATGATGGGTTTCCCCTGCTCAGGGCATCTCATATTAAAGCACAGTTTAAATAGTTACTGACAGTGAGGTGTGTGGCTGAGGAAAGGGGGAGCTGCGTCACCTTTCTGTTTCCCTTCCCTACTGCTGCTGTGGCTTTCCAGACAACTAAGCTTTCTTTTTCATTAAGTAGATGATTTCAAAGGCTCAATCTGGGTGTTGCCTTGTGTAGCAGAGGGCGCGTGATGCAAATTCTGGAGGAAGGAAGAACAGCAGTCCTCCGGGTAAATAGCCAGTTGGCTGCAGGCCGCAGGCCTGTTCAGGTCTTAAAGTCTTGTTGGACTTACAGGAATGACAGACCTGATATGTAGGATCATTTTTTTTGAAACTGTTAAAGGAAATCCATCTATGCTTGCTACTTGACAACTGACTGGGAAGCACAGTCAGATAGCCAAGTGTACTCACTTGCAGACCTCAAGTGTGTTTTATGTTGGCAGTATTAATTCCAAATAGAACAATGTTGCAAAGATATATTTTATTCTTTTGGAAGTTATAGTTTAATCCATTCTTTAGGGATATCATGGTCTTTTAAAACCCTCAGCAGGTTGTTTTTACTTTCCATTTCATCTGAACGGACTGCAAAGGACCAGTCAAGTGTTCAAACCTTACCTTGCCCTAAGGCACAGTGACAGTGAGGGACTTATTAACTGATGTGTACTATGATTTTTTAATTATTTTTGAAAGAAAAACCAGCCCAATTCATTTATAATGAATTTTATAGAGGTATAAAAGCAAAAACCTATCTGTTCCACCAAACAATTCCCTTGACCTGCTTTCATTTGAACTGGAGCAAGGCTTGATCTCTTCCTCCCACTCCTCCACCCATCCAATGGTTATAGCAGAGATTTCCTCTCATTAGGTGAACTTCAGACGGAGCCCACCCTCAAATAAAAATCCAAACATTTTGCTTTGTTTTGGGCAAAGGAGGCAGGGAGGCATTTAGAAGATGGGAGAAAGACAAATAGCCTTTCTAAACAAACAAAGGATAATTGCTCTCATAAATGTGGGGCCTCATAATTTAAGAGCAATAGTTTATATACTTGGTTAGCCTTATAAACAGAGAGGGGAGACGAGGGCCAGAGTTGTGTTCGATAAAAGGTCCAACTCAGCATGGTCTTTGATTGTTAAGTTGCGTATTTTGTGAGCCTCCGCCAAGTTTACTTGCTAGCAGTGCCGTGCTGTGTGTGCTGGTCGGGGCACAGAGGAGCAAGCTCAAGAGTTTCTCTGCAGAGGGTTGTAGGAATTGGAGGGTTCTGTGGCTGAGAGAATTCAGAGGCACAGACAAACTGTCTTGTGGATGAAAATCTCTGTTGTGGCGTGCAACACGATATTTTGGGTTTTGCAGGTGGAAGGCTCATATACAAAGCATAAATCTAGTATGTGTTCATAGTACAGTATATAGAAAACTAAGATGTGTCATGTATTGGCCAGATGGTAGAAATCAGTGCTAAAAGCTTTAATTTCACCCTCACCACAAGCCCCTAGCAGTAGGTAACTTCATACGTTAGGGGAAGTTGGTTAATTTACCTGATTTCTCTTTTGATTTTGTTTTGGTTTAGGTTTGTTTTGTTTTTGTTTTTTTTTTTTTTTTTAAGTGAAATCAAGTCTTTCTTCATAAGATTTCAAAACAATTAATGAGTGAATGTTAAACAGTCTTCCTCTTGAACAGACTTTGTCGTGATTATTGATTTACTAGCAGTATTCTCACAACATGTATCAGCTTGGGTATGTTCTGTCATACAGGTAAACAAAACTTGAACTGAAAACCGAAACTATTTCAAATAATGAACTTTAGGGTTGCCAGATTTTTCAGAGTTGCCTCCAAGACGCTGGTGATTCTGAACTGCATAGTACAGTGGTGTGTCCAGAGTCCTGTATTTTAAGTCTGCTAACATCTTTAACTTGAGGTAATTGAGAAGTTTGTGTTATATTATGCATTAGCATCTTTCCCAAGCACCTGCAATCTGCTTGCTCTTGTTTTTTCTTTTTTTTTTTTTTTTTTTTTTCTTTAAACTAGAACACTTTGTATCTGCATAATCAGATTTTGTAAGATGCAACTACTGCCTGTGATGGTTGACAAGTTACACCTGGCTCCGGCTCCGTGGTTTTCACTAATTGTACATGGAAACAACAAATTTCATTTCAGCAGCTGTATCTGAATGCTCAGAGTAGTAGAGGGACCTTGGGACAGAGAAAGGGGCATGATGGGGTGAACACAACTGTTAGCTGTGTTGCTTACTGTGGTTTCCAATTATTCATATTCTGCATCATCTTAATGGGACACAGGTTGGTGGCACCATGTGGTCCTGCCAACCGATAATATTCCCGTGAGGAAAGAAATCTTTCTGCAGCTCAGTGAACCTCACTTGTCTTTAAAGCTCTTGTACCAGAAACTGCAATTGCAAGGAAACAGACCTCTTCTGTGACTAGGCTGACCTTGCCACCCGAGAGCTGCTTCTCAGGCCGCTAAATGATTATTGGTGACTAATTAGGTGTGAGAGAAGTGAGCTGCCAATGCTGTGGTGGGGAATGCAAGGGGCAGTTATTACTGCGGCACGCTCACAGGTGACGGATGTAATTTAGGTGCCTGTCACCTGCTTGAGAGCAGGGGTGTCTCAAGGGGCACTGGGGCTCCTTCGTTCCTGCAGCATTAGCAGGAACAGGTAAGGGCCAGCCGCGGAGGTGGGTGCTGGAGCTGGGGGGTGCTGAGGCGAGGGTGCTGACGGGGAGCATCAAGCCGAGCGGCTGAGATGTCCTATTTGGCTGTCGGAAGAAGACAGGCAGCTTACTTTAAGTGGTGAACCTGTCAGATGCAGAAGCGTCGGGTCTGTTGCTTAGGTTTCTCAACCACCCTGACTCATAAAACATGCCTAGATGTCAAAGCATGTGCTGGGGAAAGTCTTAATAATTACAGTTGATGCAGTATTTCTTTTGGATACAGCCTTTTGAAAGAAGCGGAATATGAATTTACATCGAGGTTGCCAAGATGTCCAACAGCATCTGAATTCCTCATAGGTTAGTGCAATAGTTATAATGGCTTATTTTTAAATATACAATTAAGTATATAATGAATTTCCTAATCTAGTTTATATTGGTTAAAACATAAGAACAAACGTCTGGCTTCATCCTCTGGCTCCACTCGTCATTATCTGTATGACGTTTTTGACATCATATGGTGCAGTGGAGTTATGGGTTTTAGCAGAGGGCACGCAAGAGGGAAATGATTGAAACGGCAGCACTTTTACACCGATATACTGAAGCCAGCTCAGTGCACATGGTCTCTTCTGAAACCACTGTGCTTCCCATAATTCGGGAGCGTGTCCTGTTTCTGCAGCACGCCTCCCTCGGCTCCAGCTGTACCCAGCTCTGGGCCGTGCTCTGCATTTCCCACCTTTGGGACACGTTCCTGCATCCCCGGGCTGTTTGTGCATCGTCCTGCTGGCTGCGCTGGAGCCCACCTGAGCACCAGATACAACCCAAAATCATTCTTGGGGTTTATTGTGACTGTGCTCGTGCCACTCTGCTGAAAGGGGAGATGTGTTTAATAAGGGGCAATTCAATTAAAACATGGGTAGGAGCCTGGAAAAGACTGTAGTGTAGTTGTGTCTCTCATGGTTGGTACAGCTCCAAGTAGCATTACTCCCAGGAAAGCGAGAAGGGCCATTGCCTGGCTGAGTTACAAGGATGCACTAGACACACACTGGAACCTCTTTTCCTTGTGGTGTAAACTTACAGTTACAATATTTCAGTAGCTTGGGTTCTCTTAAAGTTTTACAGTTCGTATCTATCTGTTTTCTGAGCAGCGTTATCACAGAGTGTCTCAGTTTTAAACGTAGCAGATAGAACCTGCGTAAGCAGCCCTTATTGTAAAAGTATGTCAAATACTTGTCAGAAAAATATTCTGTGGCTTAACTAATTAATTTTTAATTAGTTTTAACATAACAAGCTAAATTTAACTTAAAAATTCAGTCATTACTAGTGTGCCTCTGGTTCTATTTTTATATAGATATATATATATAAAATTTTGCAAAGAAACTCATCTATTGTAGCATGCCAATTCTTGATCTTAAATATTTTAAAGCAAAAAATAAAAAAAGAGAGAAAGTTAATAGGGCAAAATCCTGTTCTTTTAATTGTGTGATTAGAATATCTTCATAAGGAATTCGACACCCCTCCCTAGAAAAATGTTTTAAATAATTTATCTAATTATCTTTAATTTAGTTTCTTAATATACACCTTTAATTAGGTGTGTATTATGAAGTTTTCCCTAGCACAAACTTTTATAAATGAAAGTCATAGCACTTCTGTGGTTTCCAGTACTTTCCATACTTAATAAGAAAATTCAGAGCTGCTCTTTAATTTCTGGCCATCTGTAATTATAGTAATCTGCCTTCAGATATAGCCAAATACAGCTATGTATGGAAATAACACACATCTCTGTATGGAGAGATAATTAGATTATGCCAAGGTCGTGATTCCCTGCTGGAGAACCAGAGTCCGAGTCAGCTGCAGGCCTTGCCAAGGCAGAACACGATCCCCCAGTGCAGGTGTTCAGCATCTCCCTGTTGCTCCACTTACGCGGCGCTACCGGTGCTCCACAAACCCACAGCGAGGTCTAGGTTGCTTTTGGAGTTTGTCCACGTTTTTTTCTAAGTAATGGCTTGTTGCAGCTGGTTAAACAACACTCTTTAATCCCTAGCTTTATTTTGAAACCCTTGTCAACACCTGCTATGAATCAGTTTTCTCATCTTTAAGAATAAAACAGAAACAAACAGCAGTAAGTGGTGAATCACAGCCACGTGCTGCAGTGGAGTACTATTCGGTCCACATAGTTTAAACCAAAATTAGGATCAAAGCGGTTTCATAATGACATGAAATTAATCAGTAGTCAGTGAACTGCACATTTGGGATTGGTACCAGCAACGTCACACACAAATCACAACACAGAACGCTGAATAAATGTTAATAAACACGTATAGATAAACAACTTGAACTCATCCTCAGAAGTTCCAGTCTCTCTTTCACAGGTACACACGTTCTACCAGCACGTGTGGGTTACAGTCCCCCACTGCCCCATCTGTGGCTGTGCCCATGTCCTACAGGAAATGTGGGTGCTCTCAAGTGGTGGGGCCCCGTGCTGCCCCTTGTAGCTGGTGAGGCAGCACCCACGAGCTCACACGCACCCCATGAGGTGTGGGTCTCTGCCTGCAGAAACCTGCCCAAAAGCAGGCACCTCGTGGCCTCTGAGAAGCTGGTCTATGTGGCTGATGATTTTCTTCCTCTTTGAGCTTACTGGGTGGAGGGTGACGATTTTCTTCCCTTTTAACACGATCAGTTTTGGGAAGCATTCTCTGGTTTTATGCATTTTTTTTTTCACACATGGTTCACTCGCATCCCTATCCTAAAAGGTGGTGTTACCCAGGCCATTTGCCAAGGTTGCCATCATCACGTGTTCCTAGATCTCATTTTGATATCAGCAGGAGTGTCATACTGCACGACCAGGGCGTAGAAGCAAACCCTCCATCTATACCTTTTTGTATAGCAAGGCTGCCAAATGCAGCTCAAGTGTGATGAGGTTGCTTTTTTCTTGACGTTTTGGGGGTTTTATGTAAACAAAAATCTAGATTCCCTTCAGGGATCAAATAGCTGTTCACAGAAAGGCTGGTGAGCTTGCTGCAATGTACTGCAGGCAGATGAGGCTTTGCTGTGTTACAAGAATGTGAGCAATTTGCCAAAGGAGTGGGGTGTACCAGATGTAGTTTCAGCTAAACCAGTTTATTCTGCATGAATTGTTCCCCAGATATGGCTGCACTTGCATGAAACTCATTATACTCAGTAAAGAAGACCCAGTCGCATCACTAGTGAATGCTGTAGATATAAAAAGTAATGAAGAGATGTGACCAACTGGCTGGGGTGTGCTGGAACCGTGGCTCAGTTCCAAAGCAGGCATCCCACCTTTGTTTCGGAGGAAGGAAAAGCTGATGTCCATGCCTTGTGATCAGCCTTTATGGGTGGAGGCACTGCGTGCCTCTCTGAAGCCTTTTCTTATTGTGTGGTTTTCAAACAGCTTCTGGCTGTTTTATAACAGAGCAGATCAGTTGGGAATATAGGCTTCTCCCCTTCCAGAGTTTATGAAATAGAAATTTCTACGCCAACAGAAGCGCCTTGGGAATCAAATCTCACTTCAGCAAAGTATGTGTTTGTTACCTCATTTCAGTAAACTCAAAGCCTTATAAGGTGTTTTGCTTAAAAAGGTAGAATGGTCAAGGCGAGTTTTTCTTCAATAAGTGGTAATGTTTCATGTGAACTGTGTAGTCTGTCCATCAACCTTGTGCTCTGCTAAAGCAGACCCTGGGAACAGGCACCTTTCTGTAAAATACGAGCTAGGTTTTATGCAGGTAAATCACAGGCAGAATTCAAATACTGCAAAAGCCACGTGTGGAGGGGCTTAGTGGACAGACAGATCATTGATAGCTTGTTTTGCATCTCCAGGTTGATGTACAGGCATCCCATTTCAGCAGGTAGTGAACAAAAGACCCGTTTCATGTGGTACGGAGATGCTGCTAGAGAGAATTTAACTCCTGAGATTCAAATGGAAGGACTTCAGTGCTCTAGTACTACAGAGTCCTTTGTGAGACACAAAATACCACATGTGCTCCTGTCATTGAAAATGTCCTGCTTCAGAAGGAGCAATGCATTTGTCACCTCTGTTTTCTTCCGAGTTCCAGGTCAAAACAGTGAATCCAAAGTGAACAAGAGGGAAGCCTTGTGATGCAGACACCTATTCCCACAAACTACAGGATGATCAGGAATTAGCAACAGATTTCAATGTCTTACGAACTGCATAAGATATTAAATAGTGAAAACTTCAACATTTTGTACTAGTTCTTGAATCACACTCAGGGCTACAAAAGTATTTTCGTGAATTGTGCGTAATACCAGTATCACCACTGCTTTACACATGGCTCGTGTTCTGTAAATGGAACTAAAATGCAGGAACAAGTAAATGTCATTATAACTGTGTTATAGTAGCTTAGTGGCCCAGTGTTTGCAATCTCATCTCACTTCTTAATTCAGCATTTCTCATGCTGACACTACTGCAGTGTCATGTCACTATACATGTCACATACAATAAATAGTCATGAATTCAGCATGACTGGAGTGTAGCTCAGTGTAATGAAATGAGGGGAATACTTTCCAGGCAATTACTGATGTTAGAAAAGTCTCTGCCACAAAAAGAGAGAATGAAGCAACCTGGCAGTGTTTCAGCTTTAGCGTGAGGCGAGGGGAGTTCTGATGCTGACTGTTCTGAACTTACAGTAGCCACTGGTACTCTGCACATCCCAGGAAGTACTCAGCATCCAGATACTGAGCATCAGTCTCTTCACTTGTAAATCCAGTGAGCTGGAAAATGTGAAGTCACCGAGGGTTTCAAAAACTTTTCCTAATATAAATTCTTTTTACCTCCTCATTAGAAGTTTTAAGATGTGACTTTGTGATCTCTCTTTATTGGCTGTACTCCATGTTTCCAAATTATACTGAAAAATGCTAGAAATACATTTTTATTAATTTATTTTTCAACTTAGCCTTTAGCTTGAAGTCCTGTGCAATTAAGGAGAAGATGAAGTCATTACTATAATTTGTCCACCTGAAACCTCAGTTCCTAGTGGAACTGTAGCACAGTGTTAAATGACTTTTCTAGAACCCAAGGCTCATTACATGTACTTTAATTTACATCAGACATGCTGTAAACACAACCTTGTCATTGCTTTGTTGCTTAAATATAATAGCAGTACAACAATAGGACACCGCTTTTCTCTCTCTGCAGCTTGAGTGTAACTTTCACCTGTGCCTTGTGTCAATCAGTCTAACTTCTGAAGTTGGTTTTAGAAGGAAAAATGTCAGTTGAACTGAATGTAGTCTGAGTGTGAATTCACTAGGACTTCAGTGACAGTTTCGTAGCTGAAGGAGTCCTTGTCCACAAGTTTGACATAGTGCGTTCTACCAAGAAATCTGTAGTCTCAACTCTGCAGAGAAGGAGAATACATGCTACATTTTAGGCACTGAGGAGGAAGACTAGCAATGGAGTGTGCTGCTCAGGAGTCCCAGAACTGAGGCTGGTCTTTCAAACTGGAGTTAGAAGTTACAAGGATCTTCGGCGTACTCATTGTATTATAGGTAAAAAAAGAAAGCATCTTGAGGAATTTTCACTGAAGTGCAACAGTCTTATCAGCCCACGTGAGTACAGTTTAATATGCTTCTGTGGATCGCATACATTGCAGTGAACTTCATCCTTTTTTTCTCCCAAAATGGGGAATGGTCTGCATATTGTGAATCAGGAGTACAAAATCTGTAGAAGTGTGTACCGAAACAACCTTGAAAAAGTTGTAGCCCCGGGCATTGCTTCTCAGCACAAAGTGTGTATCTGTGCCAAGCTGACAGAAAAGAGTGGCACAGCTTCGTTGATGAAAATAAGCATTGATTATTCACGGTTATTATGTCCTTCATTTTTCATGCACCCTGACAAATCCTTTCAGTAAGAGTTTTACCTCTCTGTTTTAGGAAGGTAAGGATGGCTGACAAATCAGGGCTCGCGGATGATAAAGGCTGGGAAAATTCTTGAGTTATTTTGTCTAAAGAGCACCTTAAAGTAGAATTTTCTTCAGAGATGAATTCCTCTATTATGTTTTGTTTTGTTTAGTTTTATCTCACTGCTTCCTAGGAAGCTCTAGATGTCAATCCCAACTCACCCTGTCAGCAGCCTGTGCCTTGACCTAATTGTGTACTGTGTGATAATTTTTAACCCTCAACTACAATGTTTTCTCATAGTCTCAAACTTTGCTACTGCTCCTTCTTAGGTACAAGTACAGTAACCTTTTCATCACCCCTGTCTTCTGTCTACATACATTGGAGGTAATGGTACAAATTAGCACATCTTTTTTGATCTTCAGCTACACAGGTCAAGATTACTTAACCTCTTCAGTCAGAGTTTCTGAATTAACACGTTTATTTTGACATATTCATGAGGGCTTGATTTGCTTTAATTGGGCATAGTTTGCTCTACTATGCAAGGCCTCAAAGAGGTGAGGCTTGATGAGTTCAGCTGAATTGGTAATCACAGAATAGCTGAGTTTAGAAGGGACCTCTGGAGATTGTCCGTCCTCTGGCTCAAACCAGGGCCAAATATAACATGTTTCCCAGGACAATCTCTTCAAGGATGGACACTCCACACCTCTCTGGGCAACCTGATCCCATACTTGACCACTCTTACCATGAAAAACTTTGCTTAAATAGGAATTTCCTGTATTTCAATTTGAACCTACCATCTCTTATCCATTCACTGCACACCACTGAGAAGAAGCTGACTCCATCTTCTTTACACCCTCCCTTCATGTATACACATCGATAAGATCCCCCTGAGTCTTCTCTTCTCCAGGGTAACCAATCCTAACTCTCTCAGCCTCTTTTCATTTGTCAGATATTCCAGCCCCTTGATCATCTCTGTGGCATTTCTCTCCAGTATGTCCATGTCTCTCTCATACTGGGGAGCCCAGAACTGGACCCAGCACTCCAGGTGTGGCCTCAGCAGTACTGACAACATTCCTCCTAATGCTGTCTAGGATGCTCTTGGCCTTCTTTACAGTTAGGACACATTGCTGGTTCATGTTCAGCTTGGTGTCCACAAGGACCTTTTCTGTCAAGCTGCTTTCCAACTCATTGGCTCCCAGGCTGTGCTGGGACATAGGGTTATTACTCTCCAGGTTCAGGACTTTCCATTTTGCTTTACGTTCAGGTAAACCTGGTGCTATCTGTCATATGTGATGAGGGTACTACTGGAAGTTTTGAGGTAGACTACTTTTTGAGTTAATTCTGGCTAAAAAGTGCCCATCCTTCCTACAGGTACCAAAAGCCAGTGCTGAGCTTCAGGGAATTCTCTGGAGTGGGGGCAAACACCACAGAACAAGTATCGCTTAAACCAGTTCTCACTAATGGCTGTGATATCAGTTGATAATATTTGCCTGCTGGAGCTTTAACATTTAACAATTAGGGTGATTATTTATCATCTCAATCACAAAAGGTGTTTTTGAACAGGAGGATCAGGCACCAGCTGAGGTGAAACTTGAGTTGGTGTAATGAAAAAAACAAACTCTGCAAGATGGAAGATCAGATTTGAAGATGCCTGAAACCATAGTGCAAATATTCATACAGTGCCTGTTTGAAAGTGGGACTTAAACTTCATGTGCTCTTTGCAGGAAGTGTATTAGAGTTATTTCATAGAATCACAGAGTGGTTGAGGCTGGTAAGGATCTCTGGAGATGATCTGGTCCAAACCTCTTGCTCAAGGAGGGCCACCTAGAGTCTGTTGACTGGGACCATGTCCAGGCAGTTTTTGAATATTTCCAAGGTCGGAGACTCCACAGCCTCTCTGGGCAACCTGTGCCACTGCTCAGTCACCCTCATAGTAAGAAGTGTTTTCTGATGATGTTCAGAGGGAACCTCCTGTGTTTCAATTTGTGCCCACTGCCTCTGGTCCTGTTACTGGGTACCACTGAGAAGAGCCTGGATCTGCCTCCTGTACACCCTCCAGTCAGGTATTTATACGTATTGATGAGATCACCCTAACAGGTTCACTCTTTTCTTTGGGTTTGTAAAGAAAAGGGCCTTTTTCTTTTGTCAAGATGCCAGATGTTTCTTGATTCCAAATGCTGCTGCTGCTGTCCTGTCTTTAATTCTACTCCTTAAGATATCACCATAAGATGGTGTTACTGAGGATAAATGTGAAATTGCAGATAGAATTAGAAATCAGTGATGGTGTTTAATATAATTAGCTTAGGTTAATATGAAAAATAAGATGCTGAAGGATTTATATAATACCAGAGTTCTTGCTTTGAATAATAATTCTTTCAGCAATTGTGTAGATGTAAACATCACATTTTCTTTTTCCACATATTGATTTTGATTTAATGACATCAAAACGACATTAAAACAATTGGTGAATAATTTTGTTTATCTCATTTCAGTAAATTTAAATCATAATGAACTTAGTAGGAATGATTACAGTCAGTTAATACTTTATGCACAATGAGGCAATTATTTATCATGGCTTTCCGTAGACTGGGAAGTTACTGAAGTTGCCATAAATACAGAGTGCTGAATTCTTGATTTACTTGCATGGATGTACATCTGATACTCCTCAAATGTCAGAGTACCATATGCTAGTGCGTATAAATAACAATCTGCAAGTTACACATCACAAGTCACAGACACAGCAAGCGGGACCTCAGACAGCAGGGCTGGGTTTCGGAGGATGGCTAATGCACTGCTTTTGCAGTTGTAAGTGCCATCTGTTTCGACACAGCCTGGGACTGCTTCACACCAGTGGTCAGGAATCCACGTAACTTAGTGCACTTGGGACCAAGCCAGTTACGTTTTCTAGTAGGAGAAAACTGCCAGTGGCCGTGTCTCTTTCCCAGATTAGCTCTCGAATTTCCCATAGACAAAATTTTAATCCTCGTGGTTCTGAATAAGAACTATGTGCTTGCTCAGTGAATTGTTGTATGAATATTGTGTGTGTTTGTAGCAGAAGAGGGGACTTCTGACTGTCACTCCAGGGCTCTTATAGCATGAAATATTTATTATAAAAAATCCTTGGTTCATGTATCTTCGTTGGGGAGGTGTTGGATAAGTTAGATTGCGCTGGTGTGTTGGGGTTCTGCTTTGGAGACCTACGTTTATTTTCTTTAATGCCCTCCAGAAGGTTCCTCTCACCCAGGTCCCAAAGGCAAATCGTTGGGGAACTGGCTTTGGCTAGGTCTTTGCTGAATTTACTCCTTTGTCTGTAAACATAGTGGTAACACTGTGGATTTGTAAGAAACATAAAACTGTGGACTAAATGAAGTTTTCTACTATTCCTTCAAAAATCTCTGGAGACCAGCTTTTCTTTCTCAGTTTGGCCACGTGTCAGAAGGGAGGAGGGACGCAATCCTAGAAACAAGGTATTTGCCCGCAAAATGAGAGCATGCTTGCCAGGATGCTAGAAGGTGCTTTTGGAGGAATCTCATTCCTAGGAAAGAAAATAAACTTCGGAAACAGAAGTGTAAATGGATCTGAGGTGATCAGGAGCAGGTGTTGCAGGTCGGCCTTCAGTTATGCTTTGCACAATTCTGCTGGTTTTCTGTAATCCATGTCCACCCCACAGACCCAAGCGAGGCTCTTGATGAAGTCCCTCCTGTTCTGCAAAAGTGTTAGTCTGGGTGTAAACACTTCTGCTGATTCGTAAAGCCCGATCAACTCTTATCTCCTCAGTGTAATTCTCCTACAGGATTGAAAAGAGTTCACTGAGTTCACCCTGGAGTGAGCAATGACATGGTGACTAACTGAGCAGTTTTTGCAGAGGAGGGTTGTGTTCTCCTTTCCATTGGCAGCATTATTTGCTGATTTATTATAACTCCCTTACTGATAATTTAGCTAGTAGTGGGATACATCATCTGCTTTGACGTATGACTTCTTAGCCGGGACACCAGGTGGGCACTTGGAGGAATCTCACAGGACAGTCCAGAAGGAGCTGGGCTGAATCAAATTGAGTAGGGATTGGCTTTACCTTCTCATTTGGTTTTGTGTGTTTGTTTTTATTTTTAATCTAGAGAACTCTTCTTGTGCTGTGCACAGCTCTGTCCCATAATTTGGAGGGTTATCTCTTTCCAGATTACCATCAGAGCCTATGTTTACAAAGCCTGAGTTTATTTTAGGAAGGATATTTGCACTATTATAAATTACATTGATTTAATAAACCTTTAGCATCTAAACTTGAGTGTTAAGAGAGCAGCACAACTTTGTGGCTTTAAATCTCTTGCTACAGTTCCTTCTCTTTAGCCTAATACTTACCATTTATTTCTTCAGTTTTGGAGGTCAAATCCTGAATCCTCTTTTAATTTGAAAGTCAATAATTTCTGAGAGTTGTGCACTTTTAAAATGTCAGTATTTGATTATGAAAAACAATGTTCTTTTACACAAATAATTCTCTTTTGGTGAATGTGCTGGAAACAGTCATTCTTGGGGGAATTATTTGCTGTAGAATTTGTCACCAGCTGGATGCAAGTCATCTTGATTACACAACAAAGTGGTTATATTGTCAGCTTTCCCCAGAGACAAGCATTATTTTCCATTTAGAGCAACACACATCTACCAGAACTACATTTCAGGGTTCTGCAGGTCCTCTTGGTTTTGATCCACATGAACAACTAGGGATTTTAAAAATGTTTCCCTCCCATAAATTTATGTCTAGCAGATTATCTTGATGTTCAATAACAGTGCAAACTGATACATCTTTTATTGCAAATTCTTCCGTTTTTGAGAGGTGAAATAGTGGAACAGCTACACATGACTGGAGCAGATGATGATTTCTGCATTTTGAAGTTGGGAGCCATTAGGTATTTGTTCTTGTTTTCCATATAAATTGCAAAGATACATTTGCATCAATACAAACTTCATGTCAGCATATCATTCAAAGACAGAGTAAGATCCGTTTGCCCCAGCTCAGTGTCACTCTAAGCGACTGGTTCTGACCACGTACATACAGCTTGGGAGCCAGTGTTGAGCAATGTGCACTCATTTTACCTACACTTACACAAAGTGGGTTTTAAATGAAAAACGAAGATCACTGCATAAAGAAGTGGAACACAGAAATGCAAAAGTTGCCTAGTCAGGCAGAAAAGTGTTTTACCTGACAAAACTTTGACCTTGGAGTATGTCAGAGTAACTCAGATAAGGAGAAGAATTTAGTTGCAAGCCTGTTTCACTGAAGCAAGTTGGTCTCTGGATGGATTGGGGAGGGTTTTTTTATTTGCCAGGATG
Source organism: Tyto alba (assembly GCF_018691265.1). Lineage (NCBI taxonomy): Eukaryota > Metazoa > Chordata > Aves > Strigiformes > Tytonidae > Tyto > Tyto alba. The sequence continues at coordinate 24,189,467 of NW_024881324.1, read as the reverse complement.
GCATTCCTGGGTTAATCAAGACTTTCTATCAGCTTATCAGGTGGGGAGAGAGGATGGCAGGCTTTAGTATGACTTTGAAATTAAGCTAACTTGCTATCTTTTTCTTGTCTTATTTGTCTTAAACCTTTATATAGATGTGTATAGGAGTAAATGCTTATTTCCATTTTAACCACAATTGACTTGCAGATTTCAAAGCAATGCATTGAACAGCAAAGAACTGGATCCCCATAGGTGTGGTAATTCTGAAAATAGGGGACAATTAAATGCAACGTGTCCAGTCCACAGGTAATCCAGTCCTGAGAACCCAGCAGGGCACAGGATGCCTCTCTTCTAGGTGGTACAGGTTAGGCTGGGAAGTGGCAACTCAGGCTTTGGAGGAGGTGGACAGGGGGTTCTTCACTGACCAGTGGGTTCGTCTACATTAGCATTTTTGTTCAGGTCCAAAGCTCACTTTTGAAATGACTCTCCCCTTAGTCCCTACATTTAGTTACTACCACAAAGTATATGAACCCAGTTACTCTCACGCGAAACTAAGCAAAAAATATGTTCTGGCATGACACGTAAAACACCAAAGGCAACTCCTACTGAGCATTCAGGTTAGGGGATGACATTAGACATTGTCCAAAAACTAACAGGCACTTCCCAGGCCTGTGGATGTTGAGTTCTCAGCAGTAACAGGTTTGCTCCACAGAGTTCCTCTTTCTGGGCTGCACCCCTTGCTATTGTAGGTAGATATAAACTAGCTCAGCTGGAGGAGCTCCCTGGCATACTACAAGGAATTGGGAGAGGATCTGACCTGAAGGGCTTCAAGAAGAGCTTGTACTTAAACGTGTATGGAATTCATTTTGGGGTAAGATAATTACTGAACATGGAAAAAATGCACCATCCCATCTACCTCTATGTAATTTCCCAGCAATGATGCACTGACAAACCCTTTTCTCAGAACTGAGGTGCTAGTATCATCAGTGGTACCGAAGGCAAAATTAAGATGTTTTGACTTCATAATGTAATAGGTGGATTACTATTTTATATTTTTTTTCCTCAGTCTTCATATTTTTATCTCTGTTCAAAAATATGGGGATAAAATTAATTCTTGCCACGTGGCAGGGGACAAAGTCAGTAGGGGGGAAATTAGTTCCAGATTTTCACAAATACATTGTAAGGAAAAATTATTTGCTTAATAAAACTGTAATGATTACTTCACTTGCAGTGCTGTTCGACTTTAAGCATCTAGTGTGAATACGCCAAGAATGCAAGATCGGGTCTCCAAATATATGCGGAGGAGTTTATGGACTAAAGGAAACCGGAGCTCGACATCACAGGGAAGTTACACCAGTATAATCCAAGGTGTAAAATGTCACACAGAAACTACTGTGAAATGGCTTCAGATTTAAGTAAACATATCCTTCTTCCACATGGTCTTGTAACAATGCCTCTAGTCTTGTACAATGGGTACAGTTTCTTATTACATTCTATGGGAGATTTTTAAAAACTATAAAAGGTTATTTTAAGTCCTGTTGAACCATTCCTTCCAGGACCATGTGGATGTGATTACTTCATGAGCTCCAAGGCAGCTCATTCTTACACTGAAAAACTGAGCTTTGTCGCAGGTCATTGCTCTCAAAAAGAGAGTTGCATGACCTACAAGATCTCACAGGATAAGAAATAAGTTTTCATCTTTGCCAAAGTTTTTTTGTTCCTTTGACCTTACTTTTTAATACAATTTTCTGTGTTGGTAAGAATAAATTGTCTGGTGAGAGGCAAACGGTAGCTGTAACCTATCTCAGGTTTATTTAGACGTTTGCGTGTCTGTGTTGGAAAAAAGCCAGTGAAATTCAGACTAAATGAAATCATCATAAAGTGGCCACTGAAGGGGAATAGTTTATTGCATAGTTATCACTGAGTATTTGTCAGCTGTGATGATATTTCAAGAAGAACCCTTCAGGGATCTGCCTTGCTATACCTTATGGTATTTGTTAATCGGTTGCAAGATTTTCCATCCCTCTCCAGAAGCCATCTGTTTGAATTGAATTGAGGCACAAGACTACCAATATACAGAGGGATGGGTTAGAACTTATGACACTGGACCTGCAGTATATTTGGAAAACTGAAAATTAGCACAATTTGAGAAGGTTACTCGAATACTCAGAATGCTCTTGAAAAAGTGGAAGATTAAGGAGAGAGAAAACATAACACACTCTAAGGAGACGGGTATGGGGAAGATGAATAGATTATATAAACATGGATGAAGAAAATAAATGGCCAGGCAGCTGTATGGCACATGGAAATCCAGGCAATACATTGAATCACATACTGAACGCATCATCCTTCTGAGACTGTTGAAATCTGGAAGGCTGGCAATGTGATTTCCATGAAATATAGGTACTAAGGACTCTGCTTCAGCTGCTGCTGGAGAGGTGTGGTGCTGTGCAGTGCTCGGTTTGAAGCACTGTGTTTTAAGAGAATACACACAGATCGGAGAACATTTAAAGGAAAAGTTAGGAGAAACTGTGAATATTAGTAATGTGACTAGGACGAAAGGACTGCAGTTTGAGCAAACGCGTGTGAGAAATCCTTGCAGAAACAGCGGAGACCTCTTGTTCTTCACAATCACTGAGAGGGGCAAGAAACAGTTTCTTGTATGAGTTGGGTAGGAGGAAAAACTTAGAAACTTGATACAGTGACAACACTGGAACAGGCACCTAGTGGGCTGAGTAATAGCTGTCCCTGGAAATTAAGAACAGGGCAGACATGCACACTGGAGATGGTTTAAGTGTACTTGGTGTACTTGGAGAGAAACGAGAGAGCTCATCCAGCTCCACTTCTCATTCGGTACATTCTTGATTACAAAAAGGTTTCAGAGTCACGTAGGCATCTCCACAGGGCAACCCTTTCCCTCTGGCATACTTGACCGCTGCAGCCCCATGCAAATTCACACAATGTCTTTTGTTCCAGCTGCCTCTTCTCTGTCGCGGGCTCTCCATGCCTGTTGGAGCTGGGAGGAGCCCAGGTCAATGGGGTAACCTAGCCCGAAACGCCTGAGGGTGTTTGCAATGTGAAAGATGCTCTTTTGCAGGTATCACTTCTTCTGGTATCACTCATCCATGCCCAGGGCCTTAGAAAGCAAATGGCCCTGTTGTGACCTGCTCCCCTGGCCAACTCCTTTTCCTGATCTCCTCTAAGGGCACAGGGCCATATCTGACATCTGTCTGTCAAATTCATAAGTCTCTCCTTGAATCAGCCCCCAGTGTTCCCCCTGTAGAAGCCCGTCAGCTGCTTCTGTCCCCCTTTGCACCACAGACTGTAGCTGCTACAACCATTAAGCACCCACTTTCCCCAGTCTCTGTAAAAGGAGTACTTCCTTGACATGCACAAAGTTGATATTATTGGGGTAAAAATGCGAAGTCTATACCCACATTGCACTTAGTAAAATATGTAATATCTACACAATGCTGTTATTGAAGAGATGCTAAGTAAATGACATTTCTGTACTATGCATAAATGCTTCTTGCACACATTATTTTTCCTCTAAAATTTTGACAAAAATGCCAATTGCTTTTTATTTTTCTCAGCTCTACTGACTTTTCAGAGCCTGGACATAGTTTGGTTTAATTCTTGCCTTAGTTTTGCTAAAAACCTCGGTGGTGGTTGCAGATCAGCACGAAGGATCCTTTTTAGTTGCCAGATAAGAATCTGAAGTTTGATTGACATTTACCAAAAATTTTCATTTAAATTTTCTTATCTTGAGGAACTTGGAATAGGATTCACTTTAAAAAAGGCTTACCCGCAATACCATAGTGGAAGGTGCGGTTCAATGGAGTCATGTTTGAAGCATGGAAAATGGTCCAATCTTAAAAAGTCCATGCTGGGGTCTGGACATCAAGTGTCCCATGGTACCATGCAATGCTGGACTAACAAAAATGCAACTTTGTTTTCTCTCTCTGGTTCTGAAATCAGAGACTGCGTATTGTTGTCAATGCCAGAAAGAACAGAGACTAGATAGTGGTTTAAATCATATATATTTAAAGGCTCTTTTCCCCCAGATGTAGATACTAACTGGGAAACAATCTGGGGGGAAAAAAAAAAAAATCCTCTGAAATAAACCAGATTCCTAATGGAATAAGGAAACTCCCTCTAGTGCATTTTCTCCCTCTGTGTTAGCTTTTATGGTTCTGTTTCTGGCATGCATCTTTTGAGATTTCTTTAAAGATTGTTAGGAAATTTTCTCTTACATCAACAAACAATTTTCAGAGCCCTAGCAAAGCTTTAATAAAAAGCATCTTGCACAGAAGAGTGGTAATCAAGGAGAGAAAGGGGCAAAAGAGGTTGTAGGGAAGGAAGCACAGGGCTGCTTTGTAATTTGTTTTTTTACTTTCCAAGATCACCAAAATGTAAAGCTGCATGTCAGACTTGTAAACAATTGGGTTTTTTTTTCAGGAAAATAAGTGCTTGTATCGGGCATGTGTGTGTAGGTGTGTATGGAGAACTACAATCAGTAACTTCATTTGCACTTGCAGGGTTGTGTTTATTAATGCAGGGTTTTGTTTATTAATGTCACACTGTCATTAAGTTGCCCTGCTCCAGGCTGGCTCAGGCTGTTAGCTGGCACTCAATAAATGGTGAAGAACAAAATTTTAAGGAAACCCTTAGTGGTTCAGATAGTGAGATAGGAAGCCCCTCCCAGCAATACTTGAAAAGCCTGGAAAATGTACAGTAGACTGAGTGTTTTGCTGAAGCTTTATATGCTAACAAAAAGCTTTCCAAGTTTCTACTGGCAGAAAGCTTCTGGACTCACCTGCTATTTTTTTTTTCTCTTCCCCTTAGGGGTGTGCAATGAACAGTAAGCAGGAATACCTCTGCACAGAGTTCAGCTGAGCTACCAGCAAAATTCCTGTCTGAGACCATATTGCATTACAGGCTCAGCAGACCAGTAATAGCCTCTCGACTTTCTTGTTTAAACATAATGGCAACACTATGGTCTTTTTCCAAAATACTTTGCAGGGGGGACGGGGTATGTGTGTATATATGTGTATGTGTCTGTCTGGAAGTCTATGCCCCAAAGGTGGAGGGAGCAAGTTTCACATGATGCACTTGCAGGATTAAAAGTTAATGAAATACAGGATGCACATCTGGAACTGTTATAATAATGAAAGAATTAAGAGAGCACGAAGCATACACAGAGCATACCCATGAAGCATAAAGTCAAATCTTTTTTAGCTCTAGGTCTAAGTTAAAAAACACATTTTGGTAATTCATTATGCACCCAGAATACCTAAGGTATAGATTATTCACACAGTGCCCAGGAGTGATGAAGGAGTGGAGATTAGCCATATCAGCTTGGTGCTTTGATCACCAGGGGAGAAGGGGAGAATCATGGAGTATTAGACGATTTTTTAATACGTGAGTAGGGAAGAATGTAACCCTGCAGAAGTTTTTAGGTGTTTTCAACAATAACTGACTAAAAAAGTATGTTTTCAACATATGCTGGGAGACTGTCCTACAGGGAGGTAATCATTCCCGCAGTACTAAAAATTGTTTATAGCAGATGTTAAAAAATGAAACCTTTTGCTTTTGATTTTAGTTCATTCTATTTTCTGGTATGGAAACAAGTGTTTGTTCTGTGGGTTTTGTTTATATACTTTTGCTTTCACTTTTTGTGCTGGTTTGTGTAAAAAACAAACAAAAAGCCCAAGGTCAGTGAAAAAGTAAAAGGAAAAGAGAGGAATTCACAATATCAAATATATGTAGTAGCAGGAGATACACCCAGCACATGAAAAAATGTGTATTCTTTTGTAGTAGAAGCATCCTTGCCTTCAAATATCAAGAAAATAGCAAAAGGTAAAGGCTCCAGGTCTGCCATACTTTCTGCACATGTTTAACTTCAGTCATTGTCATTGGGTTTGGTGGTAATGTGAGGAAGGTCAAACATATGGTAAATCCTTGGAAAAAATAATCTAGGGAACTTGTTGCCTGAGTAGTCTGTGGAGTCAAGTGCTTGTCTGCAGGAGCCTGGCTGCTGCTGGTGTTTTGTTTTTTTTTTTTTCTCTCCAGCTGTAAATCTCATTTTTAAAATACTAGAGTATACCAGATGCTTTCTGAATAACATTCCTCAATGCAATTATTTGCAATAGCTGCCAGGGGAGTATTAGGAAGTCTCAAAGGGGAACAGAGTGTCTGCAAAACCCACTCTGTGTTAAGGTATGGTTCTTACTCAAAAATACACAAATTCCTAGGTTGGTCCACGTAGCCATAGCATAGACTCAGACGCCTTTAAGAAAATGTTTTTCTTCTCACTTGCTGAAATAGTGAATTTCTGTCTAAGTAAAAAAAGACGCAGAAGAAGAAGAGGGAAAGAGTTGAGCAGTCTAAGTTTTTCCTTCACAGTGCAAGATGATGATTTTGATATCTCTGCAACTGAACTAGGTCATCTTGGGCAAGCTATTGGACTTTGTGTCTTGGTTTCTTCAGCTAAATAGTTGTGCCTCTTTCCCTTGCAGACACTCTATGTAAATTCAGGCATGTGGTTGCTACTGTCATAGCTAGTGAAATCAGAGCATGCCTGCACTGGGCTAAGAAAAAGCTTCATGGGGGAATTCATGTGTAATACACGGATCAAATTCGTTCTAAAATGTACTTAATTTAAAAACTCTGCTAAATCCAGATTTGGACAGGTTTGTTGAATGCATTTCTGGCTTACTCTGCTTAGCCCATAGCTATGCTGTCACAGTCAGAGCTGCAGAGTCAGTGTTACTTAAGGAGATGGCTTTGCATGCTTCCCTAAAATGTCTGAACCCTGAAGTGACAGCAGAAGATGTGACACGGAAGAAAGCTTGGTTCTCTAAAAGCACTGTTCTTACTTTATTCGTGATAGTTGTTATTCTACTGGGCACTAAATTGTGGTTCCCATATTAATCTCTGGGTGGTGCTTTCCCTCAGAAAGTATTTCTGTTGAGATCGTTACCGAGACATGGGAACTGGAAGGAGTGTGCTCAGCAGCAAGATTCACCCTCTCATACACTGCTTGCATACGGCTGAGATGTTGCAGGGCCTCTAAATGTATTGCTCATGGCATTTGCTTGGCTACCGAAATTATAGCCCAGTTGTCTTCCAGTATTTCACTTGTTCTGCTTGGAGAGCTGGGAGCAGGAGTGGAAATGACTCATAGGCAGCAATGTCAGCACAGAGGGAAAACAGTTGAAATGATCTTACAGCAAAACCCAACTTTCTTAGTAGCAGAGGCCCTTTTATTTTTGTGACTGCTTTTTGCCAGTAGAGTGAAATAAAGACAGCAAAAAAGTAGCAAATTGTTTGGTGTGGAGTTTTTTGGGTTGACTGCTTCCAGCGTGACAATTAGCCCTAGCAAAAAGAACATGTAAATGTTGTGCAACAGCTCTGTAACAAGTTTCCAGGCGTGCTGTTTCTTCACCACTTACGTTTCTGGACTTGTTCCTTCAAATCCAACTGAAGTTCACTTTAGTCCGTTGGAAAGGAGCGCTTTCTGCATGCACGTGAAGAGACACGGCCAACCCCCCTTCAAGAACTAGTCGCTGGGCTCTTGGTTGAACGGCTGAGTCCCAGTTTGCATGAGTGAAAAACTAACTTCTTTAATGACACAATGAAAGTAAGTGTACGGGGTTGTGCTCTTCCCATCTGCCCAGGACAGGGGAAGGAAACAGTGTGTGCCTTGTGAGCTCTGAAGGAGCTGAGAGGTGAAAAACCACAGTATGCTTCTCCTAACAACAGCTCACAGCTGCCTAGGTAATGCCAAGGGTATGGACAGTCACTCTCCATCAAAAAAGCCTGTGACTCATATGTACTCATTTCTTGCAGTGTTTAGTTGGGAGTATAAAGAATTAAAATCCCTGGGCTTCCACTGTCATCTCCTCTTCATTACAGGGCTCAGACCTGCAGCCTCTTCTTTGCTAGCACGGCTTTGAGAGTGCGGCCAGGGGCGCACCTCTGTCATGTGCCCAACACTAAGGTGAACAGTGTTTTCAGAGTACACTCTAAGGTAGATTTTTAAATACGTGTTTCCTCACTCTCACTGGTAAAAATGACTGCTTAAGCCCCCCCAAAACCCCCAGGCCCATCGTGGTCCGTTAACAAACAGGCTAGCTGGTTGCCGTGCTGTGCAGAGCTCTGCATCCACCCACCGCTGACGGAAATCGTGTGTTTTATCTTCCAGACTCTGACCTGAGCATGCGGACGCTCAGCACTCCCAGCCCAGCATTAATATTTCCACCAAACTCGCCCGGTTTCCAGAATGGCAGAGGCTCATCGACATCGTCTTCCTCAGTCACGGGGGAAACTGTTGCCATGGTCCACTCGCCGCCTCCAACTCGTCTCACTCATCCTCTCATCCGGCTGGCGTCCAAGCACCAGAAGGAACAGGCCAACATCGACCGGCTGCCCGACCACTCCATGATCCAGATATTCTCCTTCCTGCCCACCAACCAGCTGTGCCGCTGTGCCCGCGTGTGTCGCCGCTGGTACAACCTCGCCTGGGACCCCCGCCTTTGGAGGACGATTCGCCTGACGGGCGAGACCATCAATGTAGACAGGGCTCTTAAAGTGCTGACGCGGCGGCTTTGTCAGGACACACCCAATGTCTGTCTCATGTTGGAGACGGTGATTGTCAGTGGCTGCAGGCGGCTCACGGACAGGGGACTCTACACCATTGCCCAGTGCTGTCCAGAACTGAGGAGGCTGGAGGTGTCTGGCTGTTACAACATCTCCAACGAGGCGGTCTTTGATGTCGTGTCACTGTGCCCAAACCTGGAACACCTGGATGTGTCAGGTAACTGGAAATATTTCAATACAGGTGCCCTCGGTTCTAAAAGCCTCATGCTCGTCGAGCCCCCCAACCTCACACTTTTCCTTTCCCTGTTGTCTCTCAAAGTAGGAGTGCCAGTCTCTCAGCGCGGTGCTGGGGAGACAGGCACCGCTAGAATCTCAGCGCCCCGAATGCCAGCAGCACCCCTGGGTGGCCAGGCCTCCCCTCCAACGGAGATGAGCTACCAGAGATGGCCCGTTCAAATAGCACGAGCACTTTTTATACATTTTTGCACAAAGCACCTTTACAAGGCCCCACGTTGCAGTCAGTGCTACATCGTATGGTAAACGCTAGTTATTTTGGAAAAATTTGGTTTATCCTTTTGTGTGTGTGTGTGTATATATATATATAATTTATATGCAGATAATATATATATATTGTATGTATCTGTAATCTGATAGATGATTTCAGGAGGAGCTCAGAATCAGCGCTAAGCTTTTGTCTGGGTATAAATATCAATTGTCATCCCTAGCTAAACTTCAAGGTCCCCTTGTTTCCATTGCTATTTTAAGGAAACTTACATAGCTTGGACTTTTTTTTTTTTTTTTTTTTTTTTTTTTTTTTTTTTAGTGTATATATTTGTTTAGTGGCTTTCTGCTTTTCCTTTCATCCAGTTACAGTGTATCACTGCAGCTGTTTAGATCAGCAGAAATGTTTCAGGCAGTTTTAGTCAGACCTGCTCTGGGGAAAGAAAATGTTTTTTCCCAAGGGCAGCCACACAGAATTTCCTCTCTGCAAATAGGTTAGCACTTAATGGAAAGGATGTAGCCAAGCAGAGCACTGAAGTAAATCTGACGTTCAGTATTTGTTTTGTGATCTCGCTTGTTATCGGTTTAGTGTTGTTATCAATCAGCCGGATCAGATTTGCCATTGCAGGGTACTCACAGCAACAAGCAGGATGAAGCGGGGATAGGAAGCAATGCTACTGAGTCGCTGGTACACAGATAAACTGATTTTTCCAAGGCTACCTATCTGGTGTACATGGATTTACTTTCTTTTTTTCTGCCTTCTATTTTTTTTTAACTGATTTATCCAACTCTCTCACCCAGCACTCCTAGAATGGCAGCATATCATGGAAGGCATCAAAACAAACAGCAGTAAATCAGAATTACTCACTTTCTGTGATTTGTCTCTGAAAATGTCAGGTGATAAAGAGTATCTGCAGGACTCCAGGGATGCCCTGTCCCACGGAGTCTATTCACAGTGATCTTGCATACGAATTACTTATTGTTGGTACATACTGACATTAGTTCTGGATTGCTAACCACACGTTCAGATTGAAGCATCCCCAATACCAAGAGATGATGTATGTGCCTGTGTGATTTAGACCGAGAGCTACATATTACTTTGAAAGCTGGCTGTATTTGGCATATTTATGCTTTTCTTACGACATCCTCTAGGGTAGCCTGGAGAGTTGAGTGGCTCAAGTATCTTGGGCCTGGAGAGACGGGACAGGTAGAATCGCTGAGCTGAGGGTGATCTGCCTTGGCACACCAGACTATTAAGTGACACCCCGAGTGCACCTGGGGGCTTGTAAGTGGCTGAAAATATTTTGGTCCACAGCTCCTACTGATAGATATGCTATAGACCAAAAGTGACTTTTCAAAAGCGTGGAAGACGAAAAGATCTTGAAATAGGTTCTTTTGGGGTCTGCCTTCATTTGGGGTTTCCCCAAGCCTGTTACTTGTTGCCCTAGAAGATGGTGTCTGTCCCTAAGAGCTCATCAGTTTGGTCCAAAGTGTGTAAAGGGCAAGTCCTTGAATTTTGTCTCATCAACAGAACAGGAAAGTAATTTTAATCTCACATTTTCCTAAATTATCCTTTCTTTTCGGAGTGGGTGAGGGAAAAAATCCTGGTTTTGAACATGCTCGGAGGTCAGGGTGTTTGAGTTCAGATGTAGAATTTGCTGCATGTGCCTGTATATGAACTGAGGATAATTGATCTCTGGGGTCTTGTTTTGAGTCAACTTTTTTCATTCTGATGTGGGTAGTTTTTGGAAGATGTTTTGGAAGCAGGATTCCGTTTTCCCCTCCTTGTGTCTGTAGTTCGGAGGACAGGGCTTGCACCTACACTCAAACAATTCTCAGGACTGAAGTGCTTCTCTGGTTTGGATTCATACTGAGCAAGAGAAGTTAGGTACATGTGCTGGGAGATAATGCTATACTGGTAGCTAGTTAATTAAAAGCCAGTTCACACTTGTGTATCTAGTTGAATCCCTGTCCCCCTTGGATGGTTACTTGGCAGCAATAACATACCAAAATAATGTCAAAACCAGATGTTCATATTAACTTTAAGAGTTTTCCACAGTGTAAGCTCTGTCACTCTCAGCGTCCACTTTGTGGGCAGGTCTGAGATATCTCTAGAAGTTGGTTGAGCTGGACTGCTAGCTATTATCTAACATGTTAGCCAACACTTTTTTTTCAATCTGTTTGGAAGTTTCTCCTCCCTTCTAAAAATCATTTATACTTGCTTTATGGAAAATCCTGTTGCAAGAGCTTTGTTTTTAAAATTTTTTTTTATTATTTAGGACAGCAAAATTGTTGCAGACCCAGAAACTTGTCATTTTGCCTAAAATTCAGGCAGCTCTATATTAACATGGACTCCTTTTCTGGTGAAACCATTTTGAATACCCTTCCTATGAAATATTTTACAGTGTAGCCAAAGTAACTAGACAAGGCGATACTGAGCTTGTCAAAACAGTGATCACACACTGATGTATGCGACTCCAACCCTGCTGTGAGACTTCTGACCTATTCACTTTCTAATTGTGGTTGTTAAAGCATTCCACCTTCTTGGATCCTCAGCAGTCAGAATGTTCTCCTCAGCCTCATGGACCCTTCATTCTCACTTAGCCAGGTTTTAAAATTGAATTCTGGTCAGCATGTAAAATATCCAGACTGACTCCTTAATCCAGCAAGCTCTTTGGACAAACACAGTAGTGACAGCTACGTCAGGTCCAGCAGAACTCTGCCTAGGTGCCAGCTTCTTCTCTGGAAACCTAGCTCAAGGATGGGTACTCCTGTGGAGCTTTTTGTATCACAGCTCCAAAGAACACATTGGAGGAGAAATTTTTACACCATTAGTATTGTACTGCTTCCCTTTAGAAAAATCACTTTGCATTATTGAGTACATATGTAGTACCTACTTGAAGGCAAACGTATTGCCAAAGATTGTACCATAACACAGACGGAACTGCAGCACAGTCTGAAGAGGAAACAGCAGCGTTCGGTTTTAAGAAGCTGACATTTGTCGAACAAAGCGCTTTGCTTCAAGGTCCCAGAGCTTCTGCATGACCTGCAGACAATTTGCCCATTGCATTGTGTGAAGCCTAAGGCAAAATTTGCATCTGTTCAAATAAATTTGAAGCCTAAATTAAAGATCCAGCTGCAAATTCAAATGATGAATGTAGAAATCTAATTGCAGGTGGCAGACTGTTTCAAGTCCATATCCCATGCTTCTTAGAGCATTTGTGTGAGCCTGCTGGATTATTGCAAGGGAATTTTTTTTCCTTTTTATTTTTAAGAACTGAAGCCTTTTCATGCCTTCCACTAAGCCTCTGAATAAGAACCTGTTTTATCAAGTGGTGTGGGTTTGGGTCATTCAAGGTTTTGAGGTGGTCCCCATACATTGTCATGATCTTTACTTCTAGCCTACAGGATTTGTGCAGCATTTCTGATACATGGAGCTCTAAGGTCATCGTCCTAACTTCTCTGGATTTTCATGGGTCACTTCAATGCCCTTGGCCAGTGTTTCAGCAATACAGAAAAGCTCTTTTTATCCCTACCTCGGGGCACCTCTTTAGATATAAGCTGCAGAATTTATCCGAATAGACATTTATGGCTAAAACTGTTGGGCCTTGATCTCTTAACAGGTAGACCCTCCCTTCTTCCTTGCAGCTGTTTCTAGCTATGCTAATGCAATGTGCCCAGCTGAACTTGGCACATATAAGAATTTCCCTTTAGGAGCCCATGACTGCCAGTTTGCAGTGCAGCAGAAACAGCACTTTCCAAAAAAAAAAAAAAAGCTTTCATTCACCACCACCTTGCACGGAATGGAGGTTAAAAATGGGGGAAGTCTGTGAGCATGTTTTTCCCTTTAATATAGCCCTTTACCTTTCCTTGCAAGGTCTGGTGTTCCTCCTCTAGTCTAGTTACCCCCATTCATGGCCAGGCTTCTTCACTTAAAACAGTCATTTTCTGCATCTGTCCATGTCCTCCCATGCCCTTACCAGTCTGCTGGCTCCTGCTGACTCTCCCCATTCTCCTTAGGTTACCCGAATCTCCACCCTTCTGCAGGCACAGAGTCTTGCCATAGTTTTGCATCCTCCCCACGTTGCAGGCTTGGGGCTGGATTCACATCTGTTCTCCAAATGCTTTTTGGAGGGTGGGTGGGGTTCGTCTCTTTTATAATGGCTTTGGATGGTGAAAGAGCCTCTGATGTTGGTTTACAAACTCAGCCAGTCAGCAGTGAGGCTGCCTCTGATCAAAAAGCTGTGTAGTACCATTTTCTCAAATTGTCACTGGGTTTTTATTGCAGTAACGGATCGCAGACCGTCCCTAGATAAACTTAGGGCCATCGTGCTACATTTGGGATATGGACAAAATCGATCTGTTGCTTTGCTGGTGCTCAAAATCCCAAAGCAGCCTCACTGACTCCCGGTGGAGCTTTTCCCCTGGCGTAGGGGCGCATCACAGCGAATCCAGAGCAGCCAGCCAGGATGATTCTGCTCTTGCAACGTGAAAATATCTTCATCACATCCCGCACAGGGTTTCGTGCCCACCTTTCTGCTCTTGCCGGGTGATCTGTTTTTCCTGCTTGCTTAAACTCGTTGTGTTTTCCCACTTAGGCTGCTCCAAAGTAACGTGCATCAGCTTGACTCGCGAAGCCTCCATCAAGCTGTCCCCTTTACACGGGAAACAGATCTCCATTCGCTACTTGGACATGACAGACTGCTTCGTCCTGGAGGACGAAGGGCTGCACACCATTGCCGCTCACTGCACTCAGCTGACCCACCTGTACTTGCGCCGCTGCGTCCGCATCACCGACGAGGGTCTCCGCTACCTGATGATTTACTGCACGGCCGTTAAGGAACTGAGCGTGAGCGACTGTCGCTTCGTCAGTGACTTCGGCATGCGGGAGGTTGCCAAGCTGGAGTCACGCCTCCGATACCTTAGCATCGCTCACTGCGGCCGGATCACGGACGTGGGCATCCGTTACATAGCCAAATACTGCAGCAAGCTGCGCTACCTCAACGCGCGGGGCTGCGAGGGCATCACGGACCACGGCGTGGAGTACCTCGCCAAAAATTGCACAAAACTCAAATCGCTAGATATTGGCAAGTGCCCTCTGGTCTCAGACACCGGCCTGGAGTTTCTAGCCCTCAACTGCTTCAACCTGAAGCGCCTGAGCCTGAAATCCTGTGAGAGCATCACTGGGCAGGGCCTGCAGATTGTAGCTGCCAACTGTTTTGACCTGCAGATGTTGAACGTGCAGGACTGCGACGTCTCTGTGGATGCTCTGCGATTTGTTAAACGACATTGCAAGCGCTGTATCATAGAGCACACCAACCCTGCCTTCTTCTGAAAGGACACCCCGAACCTGTTGTTAACAATGCAGTATTAAAAACACTGATGTATAAACACACGCTCCCATATTCAGTAATGCTGTCTTTTCTATAGCTCACGGGAGTCAGCTTTTCCTATATGTCGTGCGTGAGAGGGGTTTCTAGAGGACTATTTTGTTTGCTTTTTGTATGATCACTTTTTAAGGTGCGGTGGGTCTCTGTGGAGAGGCCGCCTTAACGCAAAAGCAATGAGTGCTCAGCATCCCCAGCGGGTTGCCATTTCCATAACAGCCATGATCTTGTCCCAGGCTACAGTAGCTACCTCCAAAGGAAATAGCACATAATCCCTCCTTTGGAAATGCTACTGAGATGTGTCAAATATATCCGAATCCCAGCTGTGCTCATGAAGCTGACTATGCAATATGTGTCTGTGTTCCCCAACTTCTTCCAGTATGGCTGATAAAGCATCCCCTTGTCTCCAGGTAGTTTCTCTTTGGTAGTCATCTGTTGTGATCCCTCAGGAAATACTGGGTAATGTTCTTAAGCACACTTGATTGAAGCAGAATAAGGCCTGCTGGCCGTTGTCAAGCACGCTGCTGAGTGAGTCTGGAGATTGTGCCCGTGCATGGATTCTCTTGGAAAGCTGACCTCCAGGTCACTCGTGCATCATCACTACTTGCCTTCATTTCTAAATCCACCCTCTCCTGCATGCCTAGTAACACCCTCTGGTAGCAGATAGGGACTTCTGGGTCTGATAAGCAGGGACATATTCACCCGAGTGAAGGAAAACGGATAAGGTATTAGTGGTCTGGCGAAGGGAAAAGACATCAAATCGGCCTGAGAAGCTGCTGTAGCCCTGCAACAAGCTGAGAGATAGCACTGTAGTACACCGGGGACTCTCTGCGGCGTTACGGAGCAGCTTGCATGGGGCAACCCTGATCGCTGTGCTGAGCGGCTGTCACCAGAAAGTCTGTCCTTGTTCCTTCACTCTATCTCTTCAGCAGCTGCGGCACCACCGCAGCTGACACTTCCTAAGCAGACCAGGCACGTGCATTGAGATAAACTCATTATGTGCCTTAATACGCGTAGAAACCCAGCCCTTTTCTGTGGCCTTCCAGTTCAAAGGATAGATGACGGATCTCGAGACGTCAAAGACATTAACCTGATGTTAGATAACACCCCTGGGGGGCAGAGGTGCTTAGAGTGTTATTCACATTAGATTTAGATTTTTGTAAAACCTCATCTGTGTGTGTTCCCTTAGGCTGGAGAAACAGCTGTTGTTCAACAAGGAATTAAAACACCAGCATTGCCCTGTGGCACTGGGAGCCCCTTGTACCCTCACGGTCACGTGCAAGAGCAAGAGTGGTTTGGAGGTTCTCTCAACTCCCTGTCTTCTTCCCCAGAGCGTGTGGTTGCTTCATGGTTACTTTCTCCACAATTTTCTGGCAGCCGATTTTCTGCATTTTCACATGTAATGCTCAGCTCTGAGAGCCAGACGCATTAGGGGTGATGATATTTTCAGGCAGACCCCCTGCGCCTGACTGACAGGTGAATTCATACATTCGGATGAAATGCTATAAATGTCTCAGTAGAGAACATAAGAAGAGAAGCACCATGTCTGGTTTTCATAAGCAGTAGTTCCATCATCTGCAGACAACACTAATAAAATCATTGATATGAAGTGAAAATCCATATGCTCGAGAAAAATACATAACTGCTGAGGAAATACTTGTAGCAATGCTCTCTCATATTACAAAAAAGCAATGGTTTGGACATGTCCCTGCAGAGGGGAACTTGTCCTACTGCTGCAAAGATTCCTTTTACTTATGTACGTTCCTCCAATTTTGAGTTTCTTAACATACAGGATGTCATCAGCTCTGAATTATAAATCAGATTGTACTAAAGCAAGGAGGCCATGGAAAATGAATTTGTCATTGCTACTATTACTGGTCAGTGACTAATAAGGGTTGATACCATCCTTTGGCCGGTTAACATCACTTTGGTTTTCCTTTCTGTAATTTTAACATTAGAGATTCTTCTTCAGCAAGTAGTACAGTATATTTTATCCGAGCCAGCTATACTCTCTGTTTATCCTTTCTCTCAAAATGGCCCCAAGGATAGTTAAATGTTAAGCCCATTCCTGAGGATGGTGGAATTTTGAGCCATTTGCACTCATGAAATATAAGGCCTCACTAGTAACATTTAACTGTTTATTAAAAAAAAAAAAAAAAAAAAAAAAAAAAAGGTGCTACTTTTCTGGCTATGCTAAATTGAGTGAATAGTGCTACATGGTTTTTAAGGTTTCTAATGTTTAAATTGGCCTGTACTGTACAAATCTCACTATAAAGCCTTAATTTGCTACCGAGAAATAAAGCAATATATTGGTAACTGATGAGCATGCATCATCCTTTGCACTAACTGATTAACTTCTGGTGAAAAATAAAAGATTAAATACTTGTAAAACTTTTCTTGAAAGGTAAGTAGGTGAATGAGCACATCAGCACTTCAGGTAGGTGGATGACTAAAAAGAGGAAAAAAAAAATACTTGTTATAGCTTATGACCTTGCCTATCTTTCCCTTTCAAATTTGATTTTCCTCATGTGGTTACTCTTGACCCTGAAACATAATCAGTAACTGGAAGTATAAGTAAAGGAAAAATCAGTATATAAAAAGCACATGTATAAAAATTTCAGGAGGGCCTCTGCATTGGTTTAAAGGCAAGTTAACATATTTGATGTGAAGAGTAAAATGGAATGACTGAAAGGGTAGAGCACTTACAAGTGCAGAGTTGTCTTCTGAATTGTCTAAACAACCCACTCTGGGGGGCACTGGTGGAAAATGAATAAAGGTAATTTTTCTAAGCCAAACATTTTTAAGTATATAGTCTTACATGATCTGAGTTGGCACTCTGAGACTGCTACTTATTTCAAGAAAATCTGAATTTAACTTATTGATACAGCTTGCTTGTTTTGACTTTTAACCTTTTTCCTGTCTACTTGCAAAATGACACGACCAGAAAAGAAACTGAAATCGTGCGTGTGGAGTTGAGTTTGCTGGAAAGGTTGCGACATGTGACTGATGTGTCTCTGTTGTAGCTTGGGGTTGGCAAAGGCTATAAATTTCCCGAGCGAAAACACTGTTGATTCTTGAACCATAAAATTCGGGCTCAGGCACTGAGGCTTCTTCTGCGATAGCATGTGGTGATCTCATCACAGCAAGCAATGATGAATCACACCAGTCAGGCTGGCATGTTGCTTATGTCTTTGGAATGGTGTCCCGTAGAGAGAGGTCTCTTAAAAAAAAGGCACATCTGAACTGCCACGCACTGTGCTTGCAGCCACAGCTCTATATCTAGGTACTCATCCTTCTCATTCCCTTGGCTTTCGTAAAAAGTGCAACTGTATTTTCCCTGTTAGCAGCATCAGATTGATGTGAAGTGCAACCCCTTTCGCCTTTTTTGAGGTATGATCATCTGGCTTCCTACAAAACGCGAAAGAGCTTCTGTTGGATGTCTTGGACTCAGAACCGTGGTCCAGACTGCAACCTTCAGTAGTGGCTTATGTGGTTTCTGAAAATGTCTAGCCTTTGATCTGGAAAATTAAAAAGCTATAAAAGACCTAATTTTAGCACTAGGCTTGAAGCAGGTCCAAACTCTCATTAAAAGGAAATATAGTGACCATTTGGACTGCAGACTGGCTGCCCCATGGCTGCCAGTGTTAGTTTAAAGGGGAAAAGTTCTCTGACAGAGTTGGTGCATGGCTCCTATTCCCCCAGTGTTCTCCAGGAAAGTAACCTGCCCTCGGTTTTGTATAATTTTTCAATTTAGCTATTCTTACTGAAACTTCCCATGCTGGGCTTTGAAAATGTTAGCTGAAATGGTTCATCTGTTTCTGTAAATAAAGCTAGTAGGAAATGACATTTTGTTCATGTTAAACTCCTGGTGACCTTTTCTTTGAAAACGGTTCATTGCTCTTCATCTCCTCTAAGGCCTTCAGCGTGAAAGTGTGAGCCTTGCCAGGAGGTCAGCTTTGGAACAAGGATGTATCTTAGTGATCTCCCAGTTAAAATTCACCCAAATTTAACTACATTACACGTGTTTGAACATCTCCATCTCCACGACCAAGGAGAAAAGGGGCACACTCAAATCTTTTTGAGATGTAGTCTGGCGAGGATGAGATTTGGCAAAGCTAAGACAGGTTTATCACTGGCTGGCAGTGTGGAGGTGGAAATTACCTGAATTATATGGAAGTTGCTTGAAAAGTCAGGGCAGGGTTGAAAGCTGGGATTTTGAGAACTGGAACAAGAAGAAGGATGAAGAAAATTTCCTGGGCAAGGGGGACTGGGTCGGAGGTGAGAAGAGACTGGAAGATTTTCAGCAAAGAAACTAGCTCTGGGGTTAAGAGGGGTGGGTTTGTATGACTTGGTGAGTGGGGAGAGTTGGGTCAGAGAAAGTGTAAGTACTGAAGAATGAAGCTTGGGGCAGGAGCAGAAACATGAAGAAAATTAACTGATCATCGTGTAAATACAGTACACTCCCTCAATGAAGGTTCTGAGAAAGACTGACAAATGATTTCGGTGAGGATGCCTCAAATTTGAAACAGCCTTTCAAAAATTAAATACTGATTTTGCATTTAATACATCCAATATCTACCCTTTTTCCTATTTTGTGAAGCCAGAAAATCTTTACAGGCAGAACTCCTGCCTTTACCAGCAAACGGGCATGGAGGCTTGAGACTTTGTCAACCGCAGGGCCTTGTTCCTGCCTTAACACCTTTGTGCAAGGTAGTCTACTGAGAAGAACAAGGCGAGGCAGGTTTGTAACATCTATTCTTCCTTTGGCATTGTATTTCAGCAGCACCAGCTGTTTGGCTTTGCTAAGGTGCAGGCGTCAGCATGGAGCCAAATTCGTGCCCTTTTGATGACTGTTAAAGGGCATAATTATAATAGATTCGAGTTACTGCGAGGCAGTAGACATCAGAATTCAAACTTAGCTTAACAAAAATACATCTAGCTGAACAGCGTTACTGCATGCTATTAAACAGATTAAATCAGTTTTCTCCATAAAATAGCTGAGGCATGTTTATTTTCATGCACCCCTGCTGTACAGCTGTAGGCTTCAGAGCAGGTTTTTCCTCTATTTTTGTCTTCTGTGAAAACTGGGCAGAAACGTCAGGTCATTTTTCCCTTGTCCTCTGGATGATCATAGAGGCACGTCTGAGTTTTAAACTAGTTAATGGAAATCGTTTCCAAGCAGGCTCTGCTAATACAAATTTAAAAAAAAAAATATTATGAGTGCAACAATCCAGTTGGCCATAGATATGTCAAATTAAGCCATTATAAATATAAAAGTTACTAAACAGGCACCAGAGAGAGAGCCAGAGGGACCAGAAGGAGGGATCTTTCTAAAAAATAAAAAAACCCCAAGCTTTTATAAATGACCTTGATACTTTTAATGCAGGAGGGAAATCTTAACCATTCCTTCTAGCACTAAAAATACTGTGTTCTTTGGGTTAGAATAGATTAGTTTTCCTTTGTTTTTTAAAGAAACATTGCATGCTGTAGCCTCAAGCTCACATAAATGGTAGAGATGGAAAAAGTAATCTTGAAAAGATGAGAGAATGCAATAAGGGATTTGTGCCAAAAGGAATGAATATTTTTAACAGTTTCATGTTGCACTGTCTGTCTTTAATGGCTCCTAAAATATTTTTTTAAAATTAAGTTAATGGCCATTCTTGAGAAGTTTCCGTTACTTCTTGAGTATAATCTATTCACACAGTTGCCTCATCAGATAGACATCAGACCTTTCCAAAAAAGTGAATTTCTAGCTATAAAAAATAAGTGCAGCTAATTTATTGTTTATAATTTGCCTTATCAAGTGTTTTCACATCTTTATCACCTATCATATAAAAAATGTATCCTAAGCCTTTATCAGGACAACTGAAAAAATAGTTCTATATATTTGTTAATAAGAAACTATGTTTTTATGACACCCAAATTTTGCTCTAGTTGTCTGTTCCTGGTTCTGTGGAATACCGTGAAAATACTTCGAAGAATAGAGCTTATTTCTGGACTTGAATTACGCTGTATGTGATGACTCTATGGCCATGTACCTCACGTGGCATCACGGTTGTTGATTACGGCTTTTGTGACACGGCACTGCAAAGCGGCTACCTGCATTTCAGCATGGGAATAGAACTGCCTAACGCGTGACGTATGTGACACTCAGCAGTTGTCAGAGCTCAGATCCCATGTCTGACTGGCTGCTGGGAGGTCCTTCCACAGCAGCATCCATTTTTTTTTTTTTTTTGTAGCTGTTCATTCCTTAACTGGATGAAGCATCTTCTGTTTTATTCGGCCTCAATTACAGGAGCGAACTCTAACTTCAGCACCTGCTTTGGTGAAGGTAGTAGAGCTGTGACCCCTTCTCCACGCTGTCCTTGCTGTCTCCCTCCTGCCCTCAGAGTCACCCAAACTCCTGCGAGAGCCTGAGGCATTCAGACTACGTAGACATTGGTAATACAGGGGGTGAATGGCTCGCTATTGGTAGGACAAGTAAGGCCATTTACGTGGGAGGCAGTCCAGGGGATGGACTGAGGAGATTGACTGCAAAGCTGTGACCACTCAGTGGCCAAGTCTCACTCACGTTTCTCAGTGGAGGTGGGGAGTCCATGCAGGAACGTCAGAAAATACGATGCTTTCCGATGCTTGTTCTGATAGTGACGTGTAGAGCAACAAGATGAATTAGCTGGGCAGCAAAGGGGTGTCCGCATAATCAAATCATTAAAATCCTCTTTGTTAGAGAAGCGTAGTAGAAAATCAGGTCTGCGTTTGCCGTGAGCCCCGAGGGCTTTCACTGATTAGCAAGATAAGACTGAGCTGCTGCTGAGTTTTGATAACATAGCAGCTCATCACACAGTGACACTGCTGGCGCAGCGTTTTTCTCTCTGGCATTGTGTTCCTGTACCTGCACAGCAGGGAAACGACCCAAACTTTCCTCTCTCTCTATCTGTCCCCCAGGTGACAGGTAAGTCTCGGAGCTTTTCCTTTTTCATCTCCCACCAACTGCCATCCTGCCCCCGTGTCTCTCCAGCTGACGTGCTGGGGAGACATCCCAAGGGCCCCTTTCGCTGTGGGATCTGGCCAGGGGGTATCATCTCCACTGCTGCCACCTCCCCACTCGGGCTGACAGATTCTCTCGCTGCTGAAGCATGAATCCTTGCCGGTGTTTCCTCTGAAATGTTGTTGCCTCTCCCTTTGCCTTTCCCTGAGATGGGCTTACCGTAAAAAAGCTCCCCTTGGCACTGACAGGGGAGAAAGTGATGCTACTGTGGTGGGACCCGCTGCTTTTCCCAGAGCCCAGGAGGAAGGAAAAGCTCAAGCAAGTGAAGAAGTGCCTGGCATATGGCAGCATGGCAGAGCTGTGCGGGGAAGGGAAGGAGCAGGGGGGCATTTCATCTGTCAGGACAGAAGGGAATGTCCTGGAAATAAAGCTGCCCGAAAGGGCCTGGGATGCGATGGAAAACCTGGGAAGAGTTTTGCAGGAGTACGTTCTTGCCGCCCTGGCATCACGGCATTTGCACGGTTGTGTGTGCAGGGGGACCTGAAGCTGTAAAGCAAGGAGCCCACTGTTAGCATCTCAGCAGTGGAAAGGGAGAAGAAATGCCATCCTTCCCTCTGGATCCGGGTCTGAGAGGGAGGGAAGCTCTGGCCAGTTGGGAGGGGGCTTTGGGGTGCCCTGGGACGTGCCAGACCTCATGTCAGGAGCTTGGCAGCTTGGGCCAATTTAAGTTAAATGCCACTTGTTAGATACTGGAGCTGCGAACGAGTGGAAAGTCTGCTCGGCGTGGTGTGGCTGGGTGAGGTGTCCATACTGGGAGAAAAGGGGGTCAGGGGCCACTTGTAGGAATTTGCATTTTTCAGCAGGGACTCTCCTGGCATCCAAATGGGCCTGATTTCCTCCAAAGAGTTTACACTGTGCAGGGACTGCTCAGAAGCAGCAAAGGGAGCTGTGACAGGGCTGAGGTGACCATGTCCTGATAAACTGAGAAGAGGTTGTTAAAGATGCAACACCAGCACATGTTAAGAGACTCCAGGCTCTCCAGCTTATTTTTGTAAAAAGCGAAGGGGGGCTGGGGTTTTTGTTGATTTGGGTTTTTTTTTTAAAGTAATGGTCTTTTAGAGTTGTTTAGTATTGACCTTCTGTCAGGGAAACTCATTCAAAAACACTGAGACTGGCTTATCTTCAGATCAGAGGGGTGTCTGATTTCTGAACATTGGTTTGCTTTTTTTGTAAGGCAAATTGATGAAGGAATAAGAGTCCCTGAAGCCTGAACTTTGGAGTTCATAAGCCTCTGGCAGGTTAAATTTGAGAGCGTAATAAAGCAGCCTTGCCTTCCCCTACCGAAATATAAGAAAAAGCAAGGGAAAATTGCATCAAAATGTCCAATAAGGAGAGTAAAGGAGTTCAGGGCTGAAAGCTGAACTGCAAATAGTAATGTGTAATCTCTTGCTTAAAAGATATTTTCTCCCGCAGGAGTCAAATATGGTCCTGTGAAGCTGGAGTGTGAATTGAAAGCTATCAAAAAGACTACGTATAGTGAGTACTTGGATAAAGGTGGCACTAGGGAAGAATCCACACAGCTTTTCTATGAGAAATCCTCCCACAGAGTCAACAAATACATGGGGAGACCTGTCAGGCCGGGGTGCTGGGGGAACCAGAAAAGGTTGGAGGACGGCTTCTGTGTCTGCCATCACCGTGTGGGCTAGGATGCCTCATGGAAAAGAGATAACTGAGGTGTGATATGATTGGTATGGCAAAGGTCCCAGAATCATGGATGGCTTAATGAATGAAGGGACTGAATGTTTACCATGACTACTAGTTAAAATAAAAAAAAAAAAAAAAAAAAAAAAAGTTTGGGATCATCAAGTGAAGCCAGCAGGTAATAGATCCACAGCAAATTAAATTAGTTCTTTCTTTGCCTTGTGTTAAAGCCTTGGACTCTTGCCACAGGGTGTTGCGGATGCTAAATGTTCACATCATTTAAGAAGAGACTGGACAAGTTCGTGGAGAAGTCTGTGTGCAGCTATTAAATACAACAGACAACCTCTGGCTTGGGAAATGCCTGAGGCGCAAAGTGTTGGAGGCTGGCAGGCTGTGCTGGGAAAATATGCTTGCTCTATTCTTGTGCTTCTCTCTAGGCATCTGGTTTTTAGCTACTGTCAGACAGACGGTTCAGCTACACAGACCTTTTGTCAGCAGCTGTTTTCATATTCTGATATTTGTCTCAGCTGATCCCCTACACAGAGCACATGCTCACTTCTTGCTTGTGATGCCATTAGTCAGAGTTGCTCAAGGTCCTCCAAGTTAAATACTTTTTGACACCCTCTTTTCTAAAATCCTTATGCTCAGGAGTGGAAAACCCAATCTTGTCAGGAGCTAACATCCTCATCTACTGACTCTTGTGGGAGTAGGCACCTGAAATTTTTCTGGGGACTTGGTATCCTGTATATTTAGGTCCTATTGCTACAGGCCTGCAACAAAAGTGTGCTTGTATTCAAAAGAGAGAGCAGGGGAAGGAGACCATTTCATGCTCCCTCAAACTCTTGCAATTTGGGACACTGGTCACAGTGACATGCTGCTTTTTCAGGTCTCTCTTATTTGTCGGGAGAATTTGGGAAACCGAGAAACCTCTTGATTTCTTTAAGACAGCTGTGCTGCATTTTTTTAATCAACACCAGAATTTGCCTGTAGCCTCTGCTCAGCCAAAGAAGTTTAAGTACCTCTGCTTCCGTTTATTAATTTTTAAAAGGCCCTGCCAGTTGTTGTAATAATTTCAGATGTAGGAGGCTGTACAAGGGTAGTTGACTGCTCCATCAGGTATTCAGCAGTATTCAGACAACTGGCTCTGATGCTTGATATCAAAATTTAATCTCCTTTAGATGCCTGGAAGTCAGAACATGACCGCTGAACATAGACTTGGTACAAACTGTGGAGTCACTAAACAGCAGTTCGTGGAGGGGTGCGATTCCCAGACTAGTCTGGAGGAGGCAGAAATGCTGTCCAAATCAGCAACGCAAAGTCCCTTCTCTGCTTCTCCAATCCCTTTGCCTACTTCTGGCCCTGGGCCCATACAAATACCCAAGCACAGCAAGGAATATAAACTCGCAAGAGTCTCAGCTTTCATAATATGACTAAGTTGTTTTGATTTAAGAATGCTCGTCTTGCCAAGATTGGAAAAAATGAGTCCATTCTCTTCACGGCTGGATGTCAAAGTACACCCAGGTTCACAGACAAATGCCCCAAATGCGCTCACTTAAATGAACAACTGGACCAAGACTTGAGCGTTGGAGAACTTAACTCTTTCACTGAATATCGTTTTTAGGGAAACCTGCATAAAAATAGGGAAAGACAGACCATCATCAACCGCAGTTAAAAACAGAGCTGAGAAGATGGGGAATCGTGTCTTTTTCTTATCGCTCCCTTCTGAGGCCAACAGACACTTTTGGTTACTCGAGGTGCTGGTCTATAGGGCACAGAGCCCTAGGCCTGGAGGCAAAGGGGGAGGGGGGAACTCTGGTGATATGAGGGAGTCAAGTCTTTGTTCTGCACACGTCTGAAGTCGCCCACGTTAAGGCAAAAATATGGAGGAAAAAAAAAAAAGATGCATACAGAATTACTGTGCTGACCTTAGCGTACTGAGACACTATTTGAAATGCTTCTGGACTTCACTTAATTTTCTCCACAGAATTTGCCTACAGCGCTGCAATACTTCTTGTGTTTAAGAGCTTTGCTCAATTTGCCCCATTAGCACACAGTGCATGAATAAAAGATAGAAACGATACTGCTAATATTTAAACATATTCTGGGTCTTCTCTAAGGTCATCCATAACTACTCCTTGCCGCGTAATATCAGTCTGCCTTTCTTTTTTTATTAAGGCATTCTTCCTGTAATACCCTTACAGATTAATGCAATTGTAGACTCATACTGTAGAAAATCGTAGCAGTGTAGAGCAGCAGTTTGCAGGGAGACCTGTCACTGCGAAGAAAACCATGCATTTCTGGATTGCTGACACATTTTCAGCCCTCCATGTATTCCTTTTTGGAGCTGGAGCTTCAGGAAAAATGTTAGACCAGAGATTCCATTTAATTGTCAAAACACAGGTATTGGATGTCAATAGATGCGCAAAGGTATCCAAGGCATCCACAGAAGGCTGGCAGAGTTGAGACAGTCCCCAAGGAAGACTTGTGACCTTTTGCATCATCAGAGGGAGGCCAGGCAGATGCCATCAGGCATCTCAAATGACTTTAGTTGTCCTTCCTTAAGCAAACATGCTTCTGAAAGTTAAAGGGAAGATGTTTGTGGTTAAGGTCAGACTGGCTGTTCAGTGGGCCACAAACACACAAAAAATAAACCACAAACAGTTGACTACGCAGGCAATTATAGAAATGACTATCATGTGAGGATATGATCGTTTTGTAATGCTGGCTGCCGCAATTTTTGTGCAAATATTTATTCTTGGAGAAAGGACAGTTTGGGCTTCCTTTTCAAAACCAAAATGTTTCTGATGTAAAAAAAAAAAAAAAAAAAAACAAAAAAAAACCAATATGAGCCATCTTAGCTCTTACTTCCCAGGCTTTGCTGAAGGTCTCTAGGCCCCTCTCTGGGATTCGAAGGAAGAAGTCATCTCAAACTGCAGAACTGACTCCAGCCCCGGTTGAAGGGGAGGGGTTGTTGAGTCACAGTCTAGGAATTGCTGAGGACACCCTAACACCTAAAATAGCTGTGAGGACACAGCCCCGCTCTGCTTTTGGTTCTGCCATTTAAGCTGCCAAAAAAAGCAGCACCTCACGCTGGGCCCTGGGGTCATGGGAAGCAAGGTGGGGCCGGCTGCGCTTTTCAGTTACATTCGGGCTCCTCTCCAGCTCTACACGGGGGACGGTGCACAGCTCAGCGTGCCTTGCCGAGGGTGCTGCGAGGGACGGGATGTTGAGCAGGACTTTTTCCTCTGACTTCTGGCTTTGAGCCCCAGAACCCAGCGCGGGAGAGTCCGAACTCATCCCCTAAACGGGGACCTCCGCGTGTTGAGCGCCGGGGGGGAGTCAGTGTCCCTGTCCTCCTCCCTTTCCTTCTCCGCACGCCCCGGGTGTGAGCAGCGAGCAGAGGGAGGGAGGGGTGAAGATCTGAAGCCCAGGTGAGTTTTGGAAGAAGGGGACCGTGGGTCAGGCTCCAGGGCTGAGGGGCCTTTGCTGCATAACATCTGTTGGCAGTGTACCCAGATGCTTTAAGGTGTTGCAGCTCTTGTCCTGGGTGTCTTTTCCTGCACCACGTTCTACAAGGTGATGACAATCTGTGCTGCTGCCCGTTTTTCAGCACTAAATAATTTGCTGTCAAATAGTCTCTTTGTTCTGTCTGTTTGTTTGTTCCCTAGATATTTTTGCTTTTGGTTTGGTTTGGTTTGGTTTGGTTTGGTTTGGTTTGGTTTGGTTTGGTTTGGTTTGGTTTGGTTTGGTTTTTTCCCCCCTCATCATCCCTGCTTCTGCAGGGGCTTTCACACCCTACCTGCTTCATTTTGATTTAAAATCAGCATATTTTCTCCCCACCTACTAGATTTCCTGAAAGTCCCTCAGAAATCCCTTTTTTTTTTTTTTTTTTTTTACTCTTCCCTCAGAAGACCAAATTAGGAAGATTTTACCATAAACCATTAACTGCTTGTATAAAAGAAGAGGTAGAACATTGCTTTCCATGATTTCAGACTATTAAATGCTGAAAGCTATCTTCCAATGTTTTGTTTTTGTTGGTTGGGTTTTTTTGGTTTTTAGGTTTTGGGGGGTTTTTTGATTGTGGTTTTTTGGTTTTTGTTTTTTTTTTGTTTTGTTTTATTTTTTGTTTGTTTTTTTGTTGTTGGTTTTTTTTTTCCAATAGCTAAAACTGTTGATAGATCCTTTTTGCAAATAAAGGCTGGTTTGTGTGGAAGAACCTGGTGGCTGATGACAGCATGAAATTAATTTACTTTTTTTTTTGCACATGAATGTTTTCCTGTAAAACAGACATCCTGGATTGTTACCCAAGGTGAACGATTCACGTGAAAATGATAAATGTTTGTGCTGAATCGAGGTGTTTGTGATACTCATTGAAGGCAATATCAGCTCTTGTTTCTAAGCAACAGCTCCTATTTAAATAAAAAGGTAGGGATGCCTTTTCTGTCCTCATAATATGCAGAAAGATTATCCTGGTTTATATTGTAAGGAGAAGGTGTTAATGGATTTATTCTGCAGATAAAATTTCACAGCTCTCCTTCATCCTTTCTAATAATATTAAATTATCTTCATGAACAAGGTGATAGAGTTTCTATTTCACTCAAATAGTAGATACTGCCCTAAGTAAAGCCACATATTGTCACAACAGTGTTAGATTAAAAGCTGTATCTCCTATAACAGTCCATTCTCATACTGGGAAACTTAAATCATTAGGAAAAATCATGACACCCATGACTAGATACTTTATATTTAAAATAACAAATTACACAAGTGCCAAATATCAAATATAACAGATATAAGAAATATTCTGTTTACATGGCTCCAAAGTGTTCATGTCAATTCTGAAAATTAACTTCTACTGTTTATATTTCTTTCATCTTTCCAAGTTGGTCTGAGGTCCATCTGCTGCCTGCGTTTTGCTGAGAAAGCCAGAGCATCTCAGAGCAAGGGAAACTTCTTCCAAAGACCTTCAGTCTTTGGAGACGGTGGTCCCTGAGCGGACCCTTGCAGTCTGAACAGCCTTTCCTCTGCTGAAGATGTGTTGGCACACAGTGGTTCCTTTGAATGCTTCATTTCTCGAAGAAAAGAGGTATGTAGGTTTTGCCAGATTCACTCAAGACAAGGTTCAGGTGAGAGCCTGGGAGGTTCAGTTCCAAATCAGTGAGGTGTTTGTGGTCCTGTATCATAAATAACTAAAGATTTTTGTAGTATCACACGAAGTTTCACAATTGTGGGGTCTCGGACTTCATTGCACACCCAGTGTGAAAGGAGGATATTCTGTACATGCATTTATCTTCATCATATTTTCTGAGTAGAGACATTAGTTAATGTCACAGTTCTTGATTTTCCTGGAATGCTGTTGCGTTTCCTCACAGCCTGATCAGATTCAAAATAGAGAGGACTCTCTCATACTGAGGTATGTAGTTTTTTCTTGGCATATTATTATTGATAACATCTGTCTCAATAATATAATCTAGTTCTCTGCTGCACTGGCAGCCAAGAAATGTGGTGCTTTGGGATCAAAAATATTGCTGGGTTTGTTCTTGAAAAAAATTTTTTTTTAGATGAAACTATTTAATTCCCTGTGAATTGTGAAATGAGATCAGTTTCACTGACGCAGAACTAAAATATTTTCAAAACAATTTTAAAACTTTTTTTTTTAAATGCTGGGCTTTTCATCTTGGGTTGGATAAAGCCTGTATTACATTCCCATCCTTCCAAGCTTGACCTGCATCCTGACCAACCTGACCAGCCTCCCTCCAAAAATGTCTCTGTTCACTGTTTGAAGGAAAACACTTAAAAACAATTCAATGAAATGATAGCAGCTTCCAAATAAAACATTTGGAGTTCATCAACATGTATCATTTTACTGGGTCTAGCATGATTCATTTGGATGTATAGCTCTACTCTGCAAACACTTTTAAGATTGTTTTCTCCTAGTTCAGGATAAAACAAAATTTGAAACTTTCAGTGTTTTAGAGGAAAATGGAATTTGCAGATTTGTGTTGGGTCTTTCCAGGAGACATGGCTTGCCATGATCAACCCCTCACCATTCCTCTTGCATGGATGGCAAACTGTAACACACACTTCACCTGTGTAAGCACAGAGTGAGCCATAAATGAGTCCTACAGAAAGGTCAACGGCTAATCACAAGCAACAATAGGAAACGGGATCAAAACATTGTCAGATTTTACAGGTTCCTATAGAATAGGGTCTTTTCCTGGCAAAAAAAAAAAAAAATACCAAACATGGTTACTTGACAACTCTGCTTGCATACTTTTAATACCTTTTCAAGTCCCCCTGTGATCCTGCCTCCCTGTTAGCAGTGAGCTCCTCGTCCCGGTCTTTGCTTTCCCACCATCCTGGTTTCTCCTAGAATTTGTTAATAAAACCAGCTCATTTAATATGAATCTCCTGGAGTGGGAAAAAAAAAAAACAAAAAAAAAAAACAACAAAAAAAAATAATCATCACAATCTGATAAAACCAAGAGAATGATGAAGCTGAAACCCGACTCTGGAGCAGACTGGCCTTCCCCCGGCGTGGGGTTCAGCCAAGGCGCCGGGCGGCTGTGCTGTCGCTTCCTTGAGCAAGGGCTCCATCTGCGGGAAAAGGACCAGCATCCTTGCCGAGGGGATGGCACATTCTGGTCAGAAGATGGGGAAGACCCTCAGGGTTTCTCCTCCAAATGCATAATTGTGAATTACTGTTCGGCTGAACTACTTTGCCTACAAAACCCGCACAGAAAGATTAACTCTCCAAATCCATGTTCAGGTAGTGAGCAAAGCAAGCCAGGTGCTGCTGAAGCGGTGATGCTGGTGGGTAAGGATTTGTTTTCTCTGATCTTAAGTTGCAACACCTTTAGAGCTTGCCTGGAGCCAGTACCAGTACAGGTTATCTGAGCATTTCACGTGTGAGAGCAAACTGGGAATGCTCCTGTAAATGGCTCTGTGTGTGTGTGTGTGTGCACGCTGATCCCTCCCATCCGCATTCCCCCTCTTTGTTTTCCAGTTTGCTGTTGCCAAACGTGCAAAGCATGAACATTTGGTGTTGTACCTGTCAGAAGGAACATGTATTCTGTACATGTCCTCTGCCGTGGCTGGGTTTGTCCAGTGTCACTCGGTGGCAGCAGTGGCTGACATTCCCAGTCTTACAGTGGAAGAGCAGCTGAATATTGATGCTCCTGGGCACGCCTAGCAGGGTGAACATTTTCTCACAGCTCTTGTTCATGACAATCCAGCCAGCAGTTGCCTATTACTTTTTTTATTACCTCATGTAATTTGTCTGCGAGCTGTGATCTCCGGAGTTTGTATGTGGCTAAGTACAATCCCTCTGTTCAGCAAGGGACAAACGCGGCTCAGTGGTAGCTGGGGTCTCTTCTGCCGCTATGAAATTGATGGTGTTTTATTTCTGAGGACAGAGACCTCCACTCCATAGCTGTCATATGTTATTTCTCTCATCAGCTAGGGAAGGGTCCCATGCTTTACCATGCCGGCTAGTCTTAATGGGATTTATTTTTTTTCTTTATAAGGTCCAAGCTCAGTTGTTTGCTAATAAAAGAGAAAGGTTTTGTTCAAGGTCCCCACACGTGGACCTGCATTTTGCAGTCTGGGCTCTGCAGGATACCCCACCTGACTTGTGAAAATTATTCCTTTGGGCCTTAGAGGCAATGAATCCATGTCAGCGATCTCTCCACGTGAGAATCCTCCTATAGCTTGGCAAACGGCTTAGCAAGAGCCGAAGATCCAGTGACTCCTGGTGAAGGAGGAAACACTGCTGTAAATTTGCTCTGACTCCTGGCGAAGGAGGAAACACTGCTGTAAATTTGCTCTGTCTCAGCCAGTGTAACTTTTTTTCTCTCAGAAAAGCAACAAACCTATCAAGCCAGTGTCCTTGTAGCCACAGGCAGCAAAATCCAGAGGTATCACAGCTGAAAGCACGCAGGATGTTCTGTTTTCAAACCACATCCTCCCCTGGCCAGGGCTGTGCCAGCTGAGTAGGGCCAGTCATTAAAAGCCCGGGCAGACCCCCTGCCCCTTTCCAGGAGGCTATGCTGCTCCTCACTCCTCATTTAAGCACGCCTCGTGCTTCCATCCAGATATTTCTCCGAGCATGTCGGTGACTTCCCCAGGAGTTGGATGCCAGACTGAGGCTTCACAGGCTTTTGTTTCAAGAGGATTTTTCTTCCCTTAAGTAGCTCGTGTGTTTCTACCAAAAATTAAAAAAAAAAAAAAGCTTGTCAGTAGCTATGGTTAAGGTGTTAAAAGTGGTAAAAAGTGGTAGCTTTTTACCTGAAGTATTAGCAGGAAGCTCTTGTGCCTTAACAGCAATCCTTTTAACTCCATGGATTATTACAGCTGACCCAGAGGTGTCTGTTAATTATCAGCCACATGCAATTCCCTCTGACTTTATTAGGAAAAGATCTTTCCCAGCTGTAGGTCAGTTTTTAGGTCAGTTTCTGAATTACACTGTGTATTCTTTTCTGGCTTAAGTTTTCTTAAGAGACTCATCACCGAAGAGGTAGGAAATACTTTTACTGCTGTCCCTCTCTATAGATAACTGCTTGCTTACCTTGTGAAACATCAAGGCTATAACCGTTAGCAACGTCACTGCACCATTTCCACCCTAGTGTTACCGAAGTAAACATTTCCATAATAGGTATCCCAAACGCTCCCGAGGGAAGAGAAGTATGTAGTGTAATGTGGGAAGGTTTCCTTTGCCTGCTTTCAGCACTGTTAACACCATGTCCTTGCCATGCTCTGATTAATTGCCTGCTTTTATCGTGATTAGCACACTTACCATTAGGCTGGCCAGCTGTCAAGCTAAGTTCAATCACAGCAGACAAGCATTAACTGCCTCTGTGATTTTACATTTCTGATCATCCCAAGAAGATATAAGGCCCAAATCTCTCAGCCCTGCTTATTTCAGGCAGAAAAAACTCCTTCCTGCACAATTAATGGTACTGGCTTAATTAACCTAACTTGAAGAGGGAATTGCACAACAGCAGAATTGAACCAGTTTTTTTTCTTTCTTTTTTTTTTTTTTTTTTTTTTAAGAACAAATTGCATGCAATTTAGAGAGTGGAATTGCTTATATGCCTGATATTCAATTACATCTGGCTCTAGAGGAGAAAACACTTATTGGACAAATTGGATATCACTTTGCTGGCTTCTGAAATGTGCACATTGATATCAATGCACAACAGGAAGAAGGGATGCAAGGGAGAGGGCCAGGGGAGCTGGTTTTCTCACAGGTCTTTGTGTCGCTACTTATCACTGCACTCTTACAACGGAGAGAGCAGACACAGCTGCCATCCAGAAGCATCGTTTGGGAAAAAAACAAAAACAAAAACACACACACACAAAAAAAAAACAAAAACAAAAACAAAAAACAAAAACAACAAACAAACAAAAAAAACAACCAACAAAACTTATCCTCTCTTTTTTTTGGTGGCAGGAAATGAATTCTCTGTCTTAACTGAGACAATCCTGCTGTGATTTGAGAAAAGTCTAAATCTACAGCATTATGTTCCAGCCCCTGTGTTATGCAGCAGCTTGGCACACATGCTTTCTTTTACTTTATGGACCACCTCATCTCGTGCTGCTTCACTGTATTGCTCCTATGACTTTTCTCATTGCCAATAGTGATCTAATTCTTCTTTTCGGGCAAAATGACTGGGGAATGCACAGGATATTGCAGTTTATCGAGGTTAGAATTTTTTTCAGATTTCAGGGATAAACAGATGTGTTTATGTACACTGGGAGCCCAGTCCAGATTTCATGAGGAACCCATTGGTCAACAAATAACCTGATCTCTTTCCAGACTGCAAAGCCTAAACTTTGACTCAGAAATAATATCAATGAAGAGCTAATAATATAACAATAATTTAGAAATAATATCAATGAAGCTCCTTTGTGGAAAATTACCCATTCCCCTACCATCTGCAGCAAAACTCATATCTATACTACCTGTCTTTTAGCTGTCTGTTTAAGGCAGCCAGTTTATGGGGCCACGGGAGGAAGGCTGCAGCACATCTACTCTTAGGACGTTGCTGTCTCTTGCTGTCTACTAGTTTGTCTCTTCCTCTGCTAAAACTTGAGCTCTATAGGAACAAATCAGTCTCTGACCACTGTGCATGAAAGAATAGACTTTCAATGCCAGAACAGCAATTACAGCCTAGGTCTAATAATTTTGACTTCTAAAGAATTAATGTAAGTAGGATGAATCAGCCTAAAAAGTGTAATATAGTTGATGTAGTACAAGTATTTCACTGTCCCAAAGTAGCTGGTATACAGGTGGCTGGATTTTTACAATTCTTGCTTGGTAAAAGCTATTAAGACCTGAGCTCATTACAACAGGGACAACTGATGCTCCCTCTGACACTTAGAGATACCTAATATGGTTTTCACCAAGTAAGCCACAAGGGAGCATTTTCTGGGTTAAATAAGCAAAATTCGTGCCCCGCTTGCCACTGCTGAAAGTCACATTTCTTCTTTTTTGGAACATGTCACCATTATGATCTTCTAGATTCAGCTATTTTAATCCTTTAGCTTCCTCCAAAAACAATAGTCAACCATTACTGGTGGATTTGCAGTACGCTCACAGGGCAACTTACATGAGATGCTTCTGTTCTTTTCTCATGGTCAGAGTCAGAGTTTGCTTCTGAGCTCAGGTTCCTACAGGTGGGTTTCTGTATTACTCGGTCCTCTTTAAATAAAACTTGCATTTAAATATGCTGTGACTCAGTAAAGGCTCTCCGGATTAATATAACCTCTCCTTTAATATTTCTCTCTTCTGCCAGAAGAGGACAAATAAATAACTGTTCACAAGTAAGTACAGTTGCCCCTTTTCCACATACCGTGAGGGCTAGTTTATCTAACTTGCAGATGAGACCAAGGAAAGGTTAGACTGTAAGTGAGAATGGCTTCTCTTTTATACAAGTAGAAAAAAATATTTAATCACAGAACATTTCTGCTCTGTGCGTTGTAGCATTCTCAGTGCTCTGGGTTAAAATAGCATTATTGCTTGCTTTTGTACAACAGCAACTTCCCCAGCTTTAGTTTTGCAGAGGAAACTTCTACATCACTGTCAGTGCTGAGACAGTACGCACACTGCAAGTCTAAGACTAACAGCCCAGAGCGAGTGTGGCTGCAGAGAAATAACACACTGAAGTAGAGGAAAAAAGGTTGCAAAGAGAAGCCAAAGCGCTAATGTTTCTGTGATTGATAATCACCTACTGCCCGTTCCACTTTACTAAATGCTACTGAAAGTAATGGTGTACCTTCAGCATAATGAATTTCTCCCAGCTCATCTGAAAAATCTCTTTATCTGGGTATTTTGGATGTCCTCCATTTTGCCTGAGTAGGACCGTTTCATCATTGTAAAACCACTTGAGAATTGGAGTTGAACAGGGTGAAAAGTAAAAACAAAAATCGGAAAGAGCAAATAGCAGCTCAGTTTGAAAGAGACTTCATGTAAGCGGAGAGGCCCAGGCTGGCAAAAGCTAAAATGCTACAGGGTCTTAAATTTCTTTGTAAAATCTGGATGATCATTTTTTCAGAAATATGCCTTTTCTTTTATGAAACAATGATCTCTAAAAATGTTGGACATTTTCTCCTTACCACATCTGGCCTCAAAATCTTAATCACTGGCTCTATATTTTCCTTTTAAATTTCCCCCTTGATCAAAATAATCATGGTTGAATGCGTACATTAGAACCAGAGTTTCAGTACACCCATGTGTTTCTGTAAGTATTTTCCTGGAAAAAAAGTAAGTCTGTCTTACTGAAGCTGTGTATGTTTTTCTACAGCGTATCTTTACTTATCAAATTAATTGCATTCAAGCCAGCATCAAATGCTGGATTCATATTGAGTACAAGTTTAGTGTTATCCTGGCGATTTAGAGTGAGGATGCTGTTACGTTTCATTACAATTAGGTAGGCTTTAAAAGGCCCTGCTGTAGAGTGCAGGCTCCTTGTGATATGCCATGTATGCACAGTGAGGAAGCTGTATATTAAAATAAAAATTCTAAGAATCTAAACTCTAATCTAACTACATAAAGGGTGAGGGGGATCTAGGCACCCAGAAGCAAAGTGAGTGAAAAGTCCTCAGTAGAGCCAGGATGAAAGCCTGAGCTCCTCTTTGCCAGTGTCCCCTTTCATCAATAATTTAGTTTTTCCTGTGCTACCTTGGCCACTTATCAACTGAACTGAAGTGACTTTGGGCTTTATCTGTGATTCCTTCAATCAGTTGATTCACACTGTCAACATGCTTGAGGGTTTTTTTGTAAATACGCATTTACCAAACATACTAGAAAGTTAAGGACAGAACAATTTTTTTTTTTTTTTTTTTTTTTTAAATCATCAGACGATGGTCATCAAATGACTTTCAAATAAGAACAGAAATACAACCTAAACAAATTGTAGCCAAAAAGAGGGAAACCAGAAAAGTCATTCTTGTATTTTTTCAAGGAAAGATAATTCCCACCTCCCACCCCAATCAAAAATTTTCTTCTTTCCTTCAGATGATTCAGAGTTAAAGTGTGAGAAATTTTGGAATCCAAGGAGGATAACCAAAAAACTAGATAGATAGCATCGTGTACACCAGGGCCTCAAGAGCTTTCACAGGGTTTCTTACATCACATCCAGAAGGTATTGGATAAGCTGTATTATGGAACATGGTGGAAATTGTACATGTGGTGAAAAAAACCCCATTGTTCATTTTGAAGATGTTAGTTATAAATGGATGGAACTTTGAAACTGGGATACTACCTCTAAAAACTGCCCAGTTCTTTATACATAATGAAGTATTCAAAAAGATGTGCTACAGTAGGCTTAACTATTAATAATTCACTTTACCATAAAATACATTTTCAAAAACTAGGTGTGCTAATCATCCCAAGTGTCTACTTTAAATGTACCATCAATGTATTTTTCAATCAGGCTCTACTTTTAGAAGTGGTTTCCAGCTGTGTGATTTTGACATCTGGGAGTATTTATGACAGTATCTACAAAATATAATATATATAATATATATTTTAAAATATATATAATGTTCTTATCCAGAAAGATATGTAGAGAGTTGTCATGGTTTAAGCCCAAAGGGAACTGAGCACCACGCAATTACTCCCTCACTCCTTCCTCCTTGGGGATGAGGAGGAGAAAATAAAACAAAAGGCTCGGGGATCGAGACAAGGACAGGGCAGGACGACTCACCAGTTATGGTAACAGGCAAAAGACAGACTCGACTGGGGAAGAAAAAGAACATCAAACCACGACATAGAAAGAGAAAAAGAAACAGTTATGCTAAATAACATGATGTATAAAACACAGTGTATGCAGCTAGAAAATCAAAACTTTGAATCAGAACTGCAGCCTCAGATCACAACCAATTCTCACTGGTGTTAAAACGAGTTCTGTCGTTGGCCCCAGCCAGATGCTTCATGCTGAAAACGTCATTTCATGAGGCTTTTACAAATTCTTCAGCCAGCTGATATATCTTTTATCTTGCAAAGGACAACCCCTCAAGCTCAGCCCTAAGATCTTCGGAACTAAGGGAGCAAATGGTAACGAGTCAGGGCCAAATTCAGCTAGAGTTTGTCGATGGGGAGACTGCAGGGGAAAGGATAATTTCAGTCTGTCAGGCAAGAGAACTCGCTAAGCAGAAGGATGATCATGGGTTTCTACATGCCTGCAGGATGGCAGACTGGCCACAGCAGGAGAAAGTTATGATACTGATTGCTATTTCTCTATTATCTGCAGGTGATCTCTGAATAGCGTTTATGCTTCTCAGGGGCCTGTCTCCTATTGTTTCCTTTTTATTTTTTGCTATGAGACTGGTTTTAATGTATGCATCACCTTTAATTCAGACTGTGATTGCACTCTGCAGTGCATTATAAATATCTCTTCTTAAATCCAGGAGAAATGTCAGTATATGCCTGACAAATTTCTGAATGTGGAAAGATCCAAAATCTCATTTCTGATTTTAATAAAATGAAATACAAGTATTATCAGTTTTTAAAGACATCTCTGGTGTTTTCTCTAAGGTAGTAAATTGAACCCTGAACACTGTTTTATGTCCTCTTACATAACAGCTAACAGGTAATTCTAGGAACTACTAACTCACTAAGGTTTTTTGAAATTGTGATGAGGTTTGTGAAAATTAATTATTTTATGTAAGTCAAACAAGAAAGATAAAATATTCTAAAAAGCATCTTCATTTCTCTTCAGAAAACCTGCTAACAGTCCATATTTTCCAATAATTAGAAAATGTCCATGGTTCTTAGTACATAATTAATGGAGTCATGGATCTGACAGATAGTAACAAACTATTTTCAAATTTAGCCCACTAGAAATCTTCAGTTCTCTTTAAAATACCTGTTAAGGTTCCAGAGTGAAAAGGTTGCCTCTCAGTATAGTAGCACCTGTTTGTATTGTCCTGTACTGCCATACATAGATTTGAGGTAGATTTCAACATTGGTAATCGTTCGATGGATATGTCATTTACGGAATAGAGATGCAATAAACTCAGATATTCTGTAGTTAAAAAAAAACCCAAAGCATTACCGAGCAACTAGTATGAAATGTCACCAACCAAATCACATATATCCTTTCCTCGAAGCCTCTGTTGCAGTGGAGCCCAAGTTGCAAAGCAATTCCCAAGTAGCTAACAGCTGTTTGCTTTGAAGTTATGATGGGTTCAGGGGAGATTTATGAACAGAGTAAGAAAATTCCCATCAAACTGTTGTGGCTTGGTCTGGAGTGTAATCAGGCTGGCAGTAAGCGTGCTGCCTATTTCATCGCAGTGCTGTTTAAATTGCTAAATTTGATTTACAGACCAGAGCCTGTTCATACTGATTGTACACAGTTTCAAGAGGACAGTGTGCAAAAAGGTTTGCTTTAAATATTACCTGACTTGTTTGAACAATATGTTGAATTTTAAATATAATTCCAAAGGAAAGAAATGAGAATCCAGGGAATTATTCTGTAGAACTCCCACTGGATTAGCTTTCTGTGGTCAAGAAACTGCTTACGAAGCAACTTTATTTTGTTTCTACTGGTTTTTCTTATTGATATTCAAAGGTATTCTGAAGTGTGTCCAGTCCAGGGACCTCTGCGGAGTTTGAGTCCCTAAACTATATGCCTCTAATAGTAATCTAACTGTTGTAAAACTAGAGATTTTTTAAATTTAAACAGTTTAAAACCTTCTATGTACTATAGGGACTGGAAATGGCTTCGTCCTTGAGAGCCTCAGAAGACTGTGTTCCACCACTTACAGTTTTGGGATAGTGATCTTCGGTTTAAGCAGCCAGCACTGCTATCCTTGAATAAGCAGAACTTCTTGCTTTTAAGGTGCTAGGAATGCAGGGGCTGTTCCACACGCAATTCTTGCTGTTTCTGTGGTGTCCCAACAGGGAAACTCAAAAATTGCTCTTACACTGCCTCTAGTCTGTTGTTTTACTGCTGGTGGGGACTAACTCAAGGAAAATGGAAAAAATCTGACTTTCCAGAGGTGGTGGTGCAAAATCTTCCATTTGTGCTGCACCTTGATCAGTTTTAACATTCAAACAAGATGGTGACTGAAATACAGGTTTTACATGAGGTCCGATTTGCAATTGTACTGGGTTTGTGTGTGTGGCAGAGATTTTTGGTAGTGGGGAGAAGGCTACATCAGTGGTCCCTGTGAGGAGCTTCTCAAAGCTTCCCTGGCTCCAAGTCAGACCCAGCTCTGGCCAAGGCCGAGCCCATCAGCCATGGTGACTGCGCCTCTGCAATAACATATTTAAGAAGGGGAACCTGGGAGGAGGAGTGGGAGTTTGAGGAGTACACCTATGCAAACACCGAGGTCAGTGGAAGAAAGGAGGATGAAGATGGGGGGGTGTGATGGAGCAGAGTGTGATGCATCCCCTGGTGAGAGGGCAGGCTGTGCCCCTGCAGCCCGTGGAGGTCCACAGTGGAGCAGATGCCCACCTGCAGCCCATGGAGGTCCACGGTGGGGCAGATGCCCACCTGCAGCCCGTGGAGGTCCACGGTGGAGAAGATGCCCACCTGCAGCCCATGGAGGTCCACAGTGGGGCAGATGCCCACCTGCAGCCCATGGAGGTCCACAGTGGGGCAGATGCCCACCTGCAGCCCGTGGAGGTCCACGGTGGAGCAGATGCCCACCTGCAGCCCGTGGAGGTCCACGGTGGAGAAGATGCCCACCTGCAGCCCGTGGAGGTCCACGGTGGGGCAGATGCCCACCTGCAGCCCGTGGAGGTCCACGGTGGGGCAGATGCCCACCTGCAGCCCGTGGAGGTCCACGGTGGAGCAGATGCCCACCTGCAGCCCGTGGAGGTCCACGGTGGAGAAGATGCCCACCTGCAGCCCGTGGAGGTCCACGGTGGAGCAGATGCCCACTTGAAGCCCGTGGAAGACCCCAAGCTGGAGCAGGTTTCTGCACCTGAAGAAGGCCGGGACTCTGAGGGAAGAAGCCCTCACTGTTGTAGCTCGGTGCTGGGAGGATTGCAACACACAGGAGGGATCTATGCCATAGCAGTTCGGGAAGAGCTGCAGCCCATGGGAAGGGCTTGCGTTGGAGAAAGTTTGTGGAGGACTGTCTCCCGTGAGAGGGACACCACGCTGGAGCAGGGGAGGGATGTGAGGAGTCTTCCCCCTGTGGAGGAAGGAGCAGTGGGACTGACTGTAACCCCCATTCCCAGCCCCCTGCACCACTTGGGGTTAGGAGGTAGAGAAACTAGGAGTAAAACTGAAACTGAGAAGAAGGGTGGAGCGATGAAAAGGTCTTTTTAAGATGTGGTAATGCTTCTCACTCTCCTACTCTGTCTGGTAAGTGGTGGTGATGGTGGTGTTTGAATTAAACGGATGTTCTTTTCCTTCTCCTAACGAGTCTGTCTTTTGCTCATGACCTTAATGTGTGAGCCATCCCTCCCTGTCCTTATCTTGATTCCTGAGCCTTTTGCTTTATTTTCTCCCTCTCTTCCCATTCTTGAGAGGGAAGGAGTAGGTGGCTGCATAGTGCTCAGTTGTTCTCTGAACTGACACCAAGACACCAGCGTTGTTCCTCTGTCTGGAACTTCAGGTAAGACCTCACCTCACATTGTAATCTGGTTCCATGGTTGGGTCAACAGTGATTTTTTGATGTCCATTAAATATGTTCCTCTGACATAACTTGATTAATTCCAGAAAAGTTTATTTGTTTGGAGGAGACATGAAATTCTTCAGAAGAAGTATGCATTTTGTGACCATAAAAATGAGCACAGAGAGAGAAAGCTATGAATCCCGATCTTCTGCCACCACTGGTAATAACATCTCAATTACTTCTATGAAGTCATCAAACTCCCTCTGAAACAGGTTGGGTGTTTTCTTGTCACTGTTTTTATTGGGAAGCTCTTCCAGTAATTCACTGTGGCACTCTCAGAAAAGACAAGCAGGAAAACCAGGCAGTGAAGAAGAGGAGGGGGATGCCCAAGGCTTAAGGGAGCAGCTGGGATGTATGGAGCTCTCCTGTGGAACGGACCAGGGTCTGGTGAGAGCTTGTGGGTCAGAACTGAGGAGAGAACATGGCAGGTGGCAGTGTTGGGGTGTCAGGGTGAGAGAGGGGACAAAGCCTTCCTTAAATCCCTCAGGGAAATCTGGGGAGGGCAGAGCCTGGTGCTGCTGGGGGGGGGACATCAACCTCCCTGTCACCTGCTGTGGAAGGGCAGCACGGCGGGACACACGCAGTCCCGATTTCTGGAGGGCGTGAGGGACAACTTCTTGGTGCAGGGCCTGACTGAGCCAGCCCAGTGGGTCACACTGCTGAATCTGCTGTCCCTGCCAAGGAGGCATTGACAGGGGAGGCGATGACCCATGGCAGCCTTGGCTGTAGTGAGCATGCAAGAGTGGAGATGAAGATCCCGAGAGGAGGGAGGGAGGAGCGTCGCAGAGCCCAGACAAGGGGCACTGGGTGAGCAGCCTGCAGTTTGTCCAGGGAGTGGGCATCTGGGATCATACAGGAGCAGCTCTGAAGGGTGAAGGAGATGAGGGGAACTGCCAGGACCACAGGGACCCGCATCCTCCAGATGTCAGAATGGTCCATCCCGATACCTGGGAAAACAAGCAGAGGTATCAGGAGCGCAGCTTGGCTAAGCTGAGAACTCATGGCACAGCTCCACTGAGAAAAGACCTTGTACAGGAGGCAGAAGCAGGGCCAGGCTACTGAGGAGGGCTTTAGAAATTTTGCCCGGGTATGCAGGGGTGGGGTTAGAGAAGCCAAAGTTCAGCTTGAGCTGGCAAAGCCATCGAAGGCAAGATGAAGAGCTTCATTCTCTATATGGGCAGTAAAAGGTCAAATAAGGAAATGCGTGCTCACTGCTTAGTGGAGTGAGTGATTTTATGGCAGAGGACGTAGAGGAGGGCAATGCTCCTAATGCCTTCTTTGTCTCTGTCTTCACCACCAAGTTCTCACAGCCTTTGGTGCTTAGTGAAAGGGCTCAAGGAGGACAGAAACAATGAGCAGTGGGTAAAGATTAAGTCAGGGATGATGTGCAAGAACTTGTAGAAATCAGGTAGGTTCCTGGTGACCAGAGAGAGCAAATGTCCCCCACATCTTCAAGAAAAGCCCAGAGGACAACACGGGGACCTACAGGCTTGTCGGCTTCACTTTGGTCTCTGGCGAAATTATGAAGCAGGTCCCCTGGAGCCCATTTCCAGAAGAGGAAGGTTGTTGGGAACAACGAGCCTGACTTTGTTGAGGGTAAATCATACCTAGGCTACCTGATTGCCTTCTGCGTGCGAAGGACTGCGTTTGTGGTTGAGGGGAGAGTAAGGCTTTCCACACTGTTTGCCACAGTAGTCTTCTCTCTAAGTCAGGACATTGGGGTCTGAATAGTTGGACAGTTTGATTAGAAAAAAGCTGGTTGGATGGCCGGGTCCAGAAGGTGGTGGTTAATGGGACCTACACTGCCTACAGGTCAATGATAAGTGGAGTAATGCAGGGGTCTGTGCCGGGCCCTGGCCCATTTGACATCTTTATCAGTGACCTGGAGGAGATGACAGACAGTTCTGGTCTCAAGTTTGCAGATGATTGCAGGGACACACAATCAGGTCACAGCTGCCATCCAGAAGGACCTAGCCGGGCTGGAGGAATAGACCAGCTGGAACCTCATGAAAATTTGTCAAGGGCAGATGCCGAGGGCGGCCCCTGGGGGGGAGGCTCTGGGGCAAGGACAGGGGTTGGTCCCTGCCTGGCTGGGAGCAGCTCTGCGGGAAGGGACCGGGGGGCCTGGGCGGGCAGAAGCTGGGCACGAGCCAGCAGCGTGCCCGGGCTGCCGGGGCGGCCAGCACGGCCAGGGCATCGAGGGAAGGGTTCATCCTTCTCCACTCCGCATGTCTCAGAGCCCATCTCAAATACTGCACCCGGGTTCGGCTTCCCAATACAAGAACAACATTAACAAAGTGGAGCAAGTTAATGGACGGCCCCAGGCTACTCAGGGCCTGGAGCACTTGCCTTGTGGGGGAAACTGAGGGACAAAGTCTTGTTCAGCCTGGAGAAGAGATGGCTCCAGGGGAGGGCTAACAGCAGCCTGCCAGGACCTGCAAGGGGGTTCTCAGGAAGACAGATCCATCCACTTCACAGTGGGGCATTAGGGGACAGTGAGAGACAATGGGCATGAGCTGGAGCGAGAGAAGAGGTAGGATAGAAATACTTTTTTCACTCTGCGTACAGTCAAGAACTGGAGCTGGCTGTCCAGAGAGGCTGTGCAATCTCTATCCTTGGAGAATTTTAAGACCTGACTGCTTAAAACCTGAAGCAACTTAGTCCGACCTCAGAGATGACCCTGGAGCTTAGACTAATCCCAGGTCCTTCCAACTGGAATTGTCTGTGATTCATTCTATTAATATTTTAAAACTACACTGAACTTCCAGCTAAATGCATTTGTGATCTATTTGTGTGCCTGAGTTCTCGTGCTTCTTAGGCTTGTTCATTGCCTAAAATAAATTTTATTCTGCATTGTATTAACTGAGAACAGTAACATTCGCTCACAACTTCTGTTAAGCAAACAAGCCATGCTCTTCTAATTTCCTCATGTGAAACAGAGTTCATACTCCTTTTTCATCCTAATATCCCCTCTCTGCACCTGTTCTGATTTGAATTCATCTATCATGCATGTAGGTGATCACAGCGCTGCAGTACTGCATAAATCCAAATACAAGGTCAACAAAGAAATATTTGTATCCTGCACTAGTCACTCTTGCTACTGAAAACGTCCTGCAGGACAACATAGACACAGATTTTATTTTTTTTTACAACTGCACCATGCCCATACTAATGTTGTCACTGTTTATCATTTCCTGATCTTCCTTTCTACGTATAGAAATACATGAATGCAGACATATGCAAAATTATTATGCCATAGAAATCATTAATGATGACTAATGATACGATTAAAAAGGCTTTTCTGGTATTTGCCCTAAACATTTCTCATTACTAATTTTTACTACTCTTAATTGGACCATTTTTTTTCCCTCAGAAGCTGCTAAGTGTTCTAGACCTAGGTGTCTTTCAAATATTTGCAAACAGAAATCTTGTCCTACCTTAAATTATATCCATCTATCTTTTCTGGTGAGTCATTTTTTTTTCCAGCACCCTAATTATTTGGATGTGAATGAAGAAGATTTCTTTACAACAAAATGTTTTCGTATAGTTCTCAAT
Source organism: Tyto alba (assembly GCF_018691265.1). NCBI lineage: Eukaryota > Metazoa > Chordata > Aves > Strigiformes > Tytonidae > Tyto > Tyto alba. Next base: position 24,145,622 of record NW_024881324.1, on the reverse strand, counting down.
TTTGTTTTTAAGATCCTATAAAAAGCACACTGGAACGTTCTTTAAATCCCACAGATCACAAGTACCTAAAAGCTGTGAGACATCATCTTTTAAGTATATTGAACACAGAATGCCTTATTCTGCTTGTATTACAAGTGCTTTTTAAGATACTAACTCTGATCTCAATTTGGTCATGTGGAGTTGTGGTCCTTCTGGGAAAGCGAGCTTCATTTACGTAATATTTAAGAACCAGTAATTCCCAGTGATAAAGTGGGTTTCCCCAGTCATAGTTTCTCTCATTTTCCATTTCTCTACAAATTCCTCCTTTGGGAAATTGTTTAAAGATAACTTAGAAGTGAATTCTCCTAGTTTCTCCATGAGATTGCCTGTTGTAGACTTGTAATTTGCCATGCAGAAGATAAATTGCCTTTTTCTGAGAGAGCATTTTGTTGTTCATGGCTTATGTACTGCTTTTCACATTAATTGTTTAAAGAGCAGTAAGTCATCTGTAGACTTGCTAAGTGTGAGTTTCTGAGACAGTAATGCAGAATGTTAATTGGCTGTTTATGAATATATAGGGAGATATATATAAAAAAAACATATATATATATATACATACATATATATATATTAGCTCCAATGCTTAAACTATTTCTATCTACCTTCCAAGTGTCGTTACAAAAGCCTCCAGTGTCTGCTCTTGGCACGTGAGCTCCTTATATAGGGAAGGCATGCACCGATTCCAGCACCGTGCTGTTGATCCCTGAGAGGGAATTTTCCAGCCACAGCACTCCAGCTACTGCACAAAATAAACATGTTCAGCCACTGGTTACAGCTTAATTTGAAGCAGAACAACGCTGAACTGTGTACTGGGTGCAGGTGCCCGGGCGGGGGTGGGAGCTGCAGGAGCAGCCTCTGCGAGGAGGGGCTGGCACTGCCCTGCGCCAGGCACAGCCGGTCCCAAGCAGAGATTCCCCTGTAGCCCCTGGAGGGACCACGGTGGAGCAGGTATCTCCTGCAGCCCATGGAGAGGACCGTGCTGGAGCAGACCCTGCACCACTTGAGCCTAGGAAGAAGGGGACGAGCAGTGGAAGGAAGGTTCCTTAGGTTTTGTCTTTCTTTGTCACCATCCAACTCTATTTTAATCGGCAATAAATTAAAATTACTTTTCCCCGTGTTGTATTTTTTGCTCGTGATGGTAACTGGTAAGTGATGCTCTTGTCTTTGTCTTGACCTACAAGATTTTTCATCTTACTTTGTCCCCCTGTCCTGCTGAGGAGGGGAGAGCAGCTGGGTAGGGATCTGACAGCCAGCCAAGGTCAATCCACCACAAACTTTTAAGTAAGCTAGTGCTCTCAGAGGGATTTCAGGACTACTTTTTCATCCTGATCTTCAACAGACTTAATTATTAACTTGGAAATTATGTCCATTTCCATTTGATTAAATGATATTAGCATTTTCGCCATGAGACAAAAACAGAGAAGCAAACCTCACAGCATTGATAAACTGTCATGATAAAGATTAATATTGGCTCATTTTTAATATGATGATTCATTACCTGGCAAAATTAAGGCTCTGCATTTTTCTACTTCAGTTTCCACTAGGATTTATTATTATTCCAGAAGTCGTAATGTACAATTCTTCTTTTTTTTTGAAAAAAAATATGGGATGTCAATATCCTATAATTAGAACAGCACTAGAAATTCACAGGCTGCTAAATTCAGTACCACTGCTCAGAAGGTAATGCAATTTCTGTGCAGATTTTAGACTGGAAAGGATGTGCAAGACTCTTCCCCTGTCTGTGTCATATTTGTGTCTCACATCTCGCACATCCATGTGGTAAAGCTAAAAGAAAAGAAGAGTTCACATCTTCCCTTATGTTTTGTAGAACACTCACTGGACTTCCTGCTTAAAGGCAAGGGACAATATATCCCTTATCTACTTTCATACACCTGAACTGATCTACAAAGAACAACAAAATAAAGACAGAAAAGGAAGAATATTTAACTTCTGTCAACATTCTTTTTCTTTTTGGAAGAAGGTTGTTCAGTTTAATCCTCATGAAAGTGGGAAAAATAACAGTAGTGGATTAAAGCCAGAGTTTAAGAAAATACATTTAAATTTTTTTTTTTTTTTACTTAAAAATTAGTTTCCTCATAGTTCAAAGACCTAAGAGTTAAACTATATTGTATACACCTCAGGTACAAATTGACAAAAGATCTAATAAATCAGACTATATAAAAAGCAAGAGACTTTTTTTTTTTTTTTCCCAGAAAAATGTATTTGTGTTTTAGCTGATCATATAAAAAGCATTAAATTTTTAAAAAATGTGTATATACTTTTTCAAGTGTAAATGGTTTCTCCATTCATTGTAGCTACATTCCGAAGTCCTGTAACATCAGGGCATGTTATCCTTATCTGTGTAGCACAGTGAGCATAATCTTTACACTGAGGTCACTCTCATCACTACTTCCCCAGAACCGTTATCCTCTGACGAATCTTCCTGAGGTCTCATGCGGTTGAACAGATGTAACAATACATAGCCACACTGAAATCTTGGTGAGGTTAACTGCGTTGGATGAACTAAACTTCTGTTTCTAAATGCAGTCAGTGGTAACCACAATGTCCTTCCTGTGGAGGATTCTCCTCGATTGCTCTCTTCTATGTCTGTGGCTTTATCGTAATTTAACACATCCCAGTGTAGATTCACAGCCCTCCAGCGCTTAAACACTCGATAAACAGATGCACCTTCATGTACTATCAGTCCTGAAATGAAGGAAAAAAAAAGTACAAAATATCAGTGGATACCATTTTCAGAGCAAACAAGAGATATAACACATTGCAATGAATGTGCCAATTGCCAGAGCCTACCAAATCACTTGTAACTCTGACAATTCGAATCCATTGTACCTATCCAATATAACTGGTTATTCATGTGTTTAAGATTGGGAGGTGGGAACATGCAGAGGAAATAAAATTGTTTTGAATGAAAGTTCAACATGACCAAGACTGGAATAACCTGAGCGTGCCTAACTAAAGTATACAGATTTAAGTAAACTAATATAAAAGAACCTTACTGGCAGATTTGTAAATTGACTGTTTACACTAGTGCTATCCTTGTTCACGGTAAATACTATTTATTTACTGAGTTTTGTACTGGTTTAAGTAGATCTTTAATTGGTTAGACTTTCTGCAGCGAATAGGATGGTCTCAAATTTGTTCAAGAGTGTTTTGTAAAATTCAGTACAGATACTAATTTAACTGTTTTCACATTCTTAGTTCAACTTGGGAGCACAGAAGATTCATGAAAACCTGAAACCGCTGTAAGTATAAAGGTGTTCCTGTCTTGCCTCAGTAGAGCAAGAGGAAATTAAATGTTATTATTAACTATGATGAGCATGGCAAGGATGATGGGCTTTCCTCTTTCTCTTCAAAATTCAGTGGACGAAAGTCGAGAAACATCTTTTTTGTTGAGACCCAGGAAATGTTTTCAAAGGTCCTTCAAGGAAAATACAGATTATCTGGAGTACTCAACAGACCAATCTGTTTGCAAACTTCCATGTAGCTAGTATTTACGCTTATTGTATGCATTCAAGCAATTTATTTACTTAAATGAATCTCTTTGTTGTTCATATATATGTATATATGTATATGTATTTATACACACACTCTTTATGCATAAGTATTTCAAAGATGGATTTACTGGGCAGATGCATGGGGCTTCAGCCTTCTTCTTAGGTTTTTCCTCAACCAGCCTGGTAACTTATATGGTTCTGAGAAACATCACATGTTTTCCCTGGCTCCCTGCTTTGGGGGGAGAGCAACCTGCCTAGCCAAAAACATTTATAATTTTTTTTTGTCCAGTGTGTTTCTTGCTTAAAATTTTCCTATACATGGCCTATATGATATGAGGTGTCACAGGCTACAGTCCTTTATCCCAAAAGATTATATCTCACCTGTTCCTACACAATGAAATTGTGATTTAATTGTGTGAGGTCTCAGTGCAGTTAACTGATACCAAGAAGGAGACATTCAAAGAAAGATGACCCAAGCAGAAAGGGTGATAAAAACACTTATACGAACAGCAAACCTCAGATTCAAGTGCAATGATTTGCAAATAGCAATGCCTACTCTTTAAAGATCATTACACTGAAAGATGGAGAAACACAAAGATTGCTTTCAGAAGGACATGATAGCAAATGTAGCATCTCCGTAAGGCTTTCAAGTTGTGCACAATTCACTGAAGCATCCGATGCAGCAAAACACTTAGTAACACTATAAACTTAATTGTTAAATATCCTAAATGTATTTTGTATCACCACAGCATTTTAGTGGAAAATTTGCTTGACTGCAAGATGTCTATCTTCATCTTCTCAGATATATATAAAGCAATCTGGCTTAAAAATTTAGCAGCCATGATAATACATAAATGCACCTTCAAGACTGGCTATATTGCCTTAAAAGGGATAAATGTACAGAATCTACAAACCAAATAAGCCATGGTTTTATTGCTGTGACAAAGATCCACTCTCCCCCCTTTTCTTCTGTTGGGTTTCCTACAGAATGATGAGGGAGATTATCATAATTTTCCCTCTACCTGTCACTGGATCTTATGATTCTTTGGCCCAATCTTCCTCAAGACTGTGATGAAGCAAAATTGAGAAAACCTATTTACCCCAACGTAAGTATTTTTGATACCTGCCTGCACTCCACTGGACCCTGAAAAACGTATTTCAGCAGAGAGAAGGAAGCAGTTGAGAAAGGATCACTGAGGTACATGCAGTATATGTAAACAGTCAAAAGTATCCTCCCAGAATTACGACACAAAAAGCTGTAGGACGACTTCTTTTAGGGAGCTCTTTTTTACTGTTTTCGAGCTTTCAGGATTTACTGAAAATATGTTTTCAAGGTTTTTTCAAGAATGGCGAGGAAAAGAAGTTTTCTTTAAAGTGGAAGCTGTTAGTCATATATGCGCTAAAAGAGCTAGTGAACAAAGGATCAAATATTGCAAGGCTTGAAATAAAGTTGTCAGATTTGGCAATGCTGAAGCACCAAAGGAGCGCTTTCATAATTCCACCCATAAAAAGCTTTATTTCCCATCTGATAAAACTACAGATTGAAGACCTATGTAGAAGAAGGAAAAAAATTCCAATAGATCTTTTGCCTCTTTGAAATATATTTTCCAGGGGGCCGCAGAAAAAAAGCTCTCAGTATCAACAGTTCCAAGCCCAAAATAAGAGGAAATCTGGGTAAGGTTTAAATGATGGAGTTTTTCCCAGTCCAGGGAAGTTCCGATGTTCAAATTATAAGTAGCTAGTCACTAAAGTAAAGCTGTAAGAAAATGACAAGCAATTTCCTTTTTCTTAAGAGTTCCCTAGAAATGAATGAGGATATCAGAGAGAAAATGAGAATAAATCCATTAATAATATTGACTTGTTCCAAATACCATGATTTTAACATCACAGAGGACATAGTTGCACAGTCCTAGGGGAATTTAAAAAAAAAAGTACTTATTTGACCCAGATGATTCCAAGAGGAAGTGTTAGAATTCCCTACAGTTAGCTGTTCTGATGGTCTGTCCAATTGGTATCTACAAGGAACAGAGTTTTGGGATAATGGACCTGGCAAAATGTCCTAAGGCTCTAAGAGGACTTTACCTTCAGGATATATTTCTAAGATGTAGGGACTGTAGTGGGATCCAGACAATAGGATTACGGACATATCATCATTTTCTTTTATTTTCTTGCCAAGTACTATGAGATTCTTTCACTCTATCCAAAGGATTTCTTACCCTAAGTCAAAAGACTACTTGAAATTTTTCATACTGAATGTCTTTACAAGCAGGCAATTCATCTTAGTTCATTCAGATTTCGTGGTATGAGGTTCCAATGTTGTCTTATTTATCACACTAATCTTACTTATAATCATTTAGGAATGGTACCCCCAGAAACATCACAAACATTTACCAGAGAATAAAAGGACCCTTTTCAGAACCAGACAAAATGCCATGTCTTAATACTATTCTAGGGCCCACAAATACAAAAAAAAAAAATGCAGTAAATTGCTCGAAGCATTAAAGTGAAATATGTCCAATTTCAAAATAGCAATATACCACTCTCTAAACTATTTAGAATTAGATCTAAGGTTAAAAAGAAAATACTTTCTGAGTAGAGAAATATTCAGCGCAGCTGCATGTGTTCATTATAAGTAACTTCAGCCTGTACAGTTTTACAACTAAGGAGTTACACAAATGTTGCCAGGCATCAAGTTCCTTGAGGGGGAAGAAGAGGCTTTCAGAGGGGTATTCACACCTCACATTATCTCCCATCTCTTACTCCCTTGTCATAGTACTACTGGCACCACCCATGTTTCTAGCGCAATGCTACAAGGGCTTTTCTTTTTCCCTTTTTTTAAAGGAGCTGCACTGTTGTTCTGGGATCGCAAATGAGCTATTCTTATTTGTGAGAGATTTTGTTAATGCTAGAATCATTTATGACTAGTAGTTACGATTATATTCCAGTGAAAATATATAAAATTATGTGACTTCACAGTTAGGAGAAATAATTGCTAGGTCTACAAAGTAGAATGGCAAAGGCTTTGTGTACTGCCCTTCAGCGGCTAAATAAGGGGTTTATATTATTCATTCCCTTCATATTAACTTATGAACTCACTCCCTTTGGTCATCCCTACATGGATGAGCTGATCATAGCACTATCACTGCACTAACTCCGGGTTTCACAGGCAGTAGTTCTACTTGATTAAAATGTTGAAGGTTTGCCTTAGGAAAACTTCTACCACTGGCAAGTTTCAAAGAGAACAGCTTTATGCCCAGCTTAGATGCAGAAAAGTACAAACTAATGACTTACAGGGTTGAAAATAACACTGATAAGTAAAAATGATCCTGCTAGGAAGACTTCTGGAATAATTTAGAGTAGAAGGAGGAGGACAATGGATACCAATAAGACATGTACACTGGAAAGAATAGAACATATTGTATTGGTGATCTGTAATCTCTGGAATATTTCTTCCGGTGAAAAGTAAAACAAGACCAAGAGTTAAAATACAAGTTACATGTAATTTACTCGATGAGAAAGTGGGTGGTATGATATGTATGGTATATAAATCAATCATTGGGAAAACAAATGAGTATGTGCAAGTTTTCAAAGATGTCATATAAATATGTCAGTACCTTTAGGCAAACTGCTTTTAAAAATAATTACAACAAAACATTTCAGGAAGTACAGATATTTACACTTCACAATTGACCAAAAATACTGATATTGTTTATGCAAAGCTATATGGAGGCATAACAGAAGGCAGGTGGAATAAGTCTTGGTCGTACCCCCAGTAACTAAAGTCTTGAAATATATGCGACACAGGAAAACTCATATGTCTGCATGTATTTTTCATTGAAATAAAGAGAGATTCCAGTGCGAATATAGGTATTCACTCACTATAAATCCTGTTGAAAATTATGGAAAAGCCATGGATGACTAAACACAAATGAGAGGAAAGGAGACACTAATTGAGAGCTGTGGCTGGCTGGAAGCATTACAAGCTTCATGATATAAGAGATTATATATAATATGCAATGGTGAAAGCATATGTTAATGTCTTTGGGAAGTCAGCAGCATAATGGACAGTGATTTTTTTTTTAATAATTCATGAATAATAATTACATCCATCTATTAAAGAACTTTATTTGAATGTTTTGAATTAAAACTATCGATCTAAAATCCCTCACTTTATGATGTAAGAAAAGATAAAAATTGAATAAAGTTGAATATATTAATAAGTATTTTCAAGAATTACAAGAACTCCTGGTCTTAAAAGCTTACAGAATGCAGATTACTTAAAATTACATTAAGAGTAAGTGGACTGAATGTATCCAGATCATCAGAATTCTACAATTACCAAACCTCCTTCATGCAGCTTTCTGAATTTCCAGACACAGTTTAGTAAACTGTTAAGTCATATCTGCACTGAATTTTGCAATTACAAAACAGCATCCAACTATGTTTCATTATAGTCAGTTTTACATAAAAGATCGCCATGTATTATTTATGATAGGACTATAAAATATGCATTTATGTGATTAGAGGCAAGTCAGTTTGTCTAGAAGACAGCTGCACATCTACTTTGATTCTCCACGGTGCTGGTTAGGCTGGCAGCTCCATAGCTGTGGGAGGTATGTGTTAGTTCAGTAGCTTCCAGTCCAGAGGTGGCTTGAGCCTGGCTGGCTCGAAAGGCAGCTACATAACTGCACGTGCTAATCTATTGAAGGTTCTCCTTCCAATAGTTTACGTCTACAGATAAAGACACTAATATTTCTGATCACCCACAGACATTCGCAATTGATACTTGTCCAGAGTACTAGAGACCAAGACTCTGTTAATTTTTCTCTGAAAGGATTTGGGTTCACAGAAGAAAGCCTGTGTTCCAAAATACTCCAGAGTGGGCTTCTCTCAGAAAAATTACAAAATAAACAGAACCGCTGATCCAGCTGAAATATAAATATTTTACAGTAATGGGATGGTTTCAATAAAAGATGATATGCCTTTATGGTTGGAGCAAGAGCCTTGACATTAGGAATCACTCTGTTTCTTTGCACTTTATTGAGGAGAATTCAGCACTGTCCTTCTGAATTCCCATATATGAGATTGGCATAACATCAACATTTATCACTCAGAAATCTCAAAGCAAACTGACATCAGAGAGCATCTGATTTTTGGATTTTCTTGGAATTGTAATTCTAAGAATGTGGTTTAATGCTTACCACAATTATTAAACTTTCTCTGCAAATAATCATAACTATTCTAGCAATCAATTCAAGGTTGTTTTATCAAATACTAAAGGGATATCTATTTAAATATTTCTGGGTCCAGTATATTTTCAGAAATATCAAAAGTGGTCAAAATAGCTTTACAGTAAATTGCATTTTATTTTATAATATTTCATCTAGAGTTAAATGACTTGAGACTTTTTAATAGTAAAGTTACTGTAGTTAACACTCTTAGAGTGTTTCATAACTGTTTATGATGTACAAAGAACTCATGCCTGTCTTCTCTGTTCTCTATTACTAGTACATATAAATCTGTGCAACTGAATTTTGGATACGTAGTTTGACGACATTCTCCAGAGCTTATTCTGCACTTCATGATGGCATAATCTAATGCAAAGTGGCATCAGTAGAAGACTTGACAGCATGTAATTTTACTAATTATTTTAATAATGTGTTTGTCATTTTCATCTGTTTAACTTCCTGAACTTTGCTAGCAATCTAATTTTTCAAGAAATTGAAAGCGAACATGTTCTCGCCACTATTATCTTGGGGAGACACTTTGATGAATCTGAGAGTAAAGCTTCTTTGGTTCTTTTCTCTTTGTAGTATTTGTAACACTGTAAAAAGCAGTATTTGCCAAAGGTATCAGCTGAGAATAAATCTGCAAAGAACTGGAGTGATCAATTAGAGTGACCAATTAGAAAAAATAGATATAGTCACAGTCTCAAACCACAGTCTGTGCTGTTTAAAGATTTTGAGCTTACCTATGCATACTAGATCCATAAAACCATACATTCCATAGCAGATTTGAAAAAGGATGTCCTTTCTTTGCCATACTGCATAAGGGCTGAAGGCTGACCATAGAAGCCAAGTCACACTTGCTACTAAGAACAGAGATCCTAGGATTACAGCAACCATCTGCACTTTCTCAACCAGTGTTATAGTAATGCTTTGCCACTAAAAGAGAAACAAAGTTGTATAAGATAAAAAAGTTAATTTCTGTGATTGTACATTCAACTCCACTTCTTTCCTGAAAGTAGAAATTATTTTATTTATACATATCTTCATAGATCTTTACTAATATCCTCAATATTGGCATTTTATATATATATATATTTTTTCCCTATTTCAATTTTAGTTAAAGTAAAACTAATAGCTGCTTCCCCATCCCCTCCAGCATCACTATCACCATCTAGCTGTGAACTTCAGAAGAGGTAAAAGTTTTATTTCTGTTTTGAATACATAGGCAAAAAAATATTTAGTCTTAGGAACTCAGCCTTTCATATTTGTAAGTTAATGAACAGAACAAAAAAAAAATATTGGAAAGATAATTTTAAGTATCTTTTATGTTAGTGTGACAAGTTGAAAGTGACAAATTTCCTTTCCATCTCACTCCCCCGAAGTCTGAAGCCATTTTCCACTTTCCTGCTGCTCATCAAAGAAGTTCCAGACATACCAAGGGAGTTGGCTTTCTCTGCATAAACCAGTGTTAACAGTACGAAGAGACACCTGCAGCCTAGTGTGGAAACAACCCGATGATTTAGGAGGAGACCTGAATATAGGTAACATGAACATTTCTTTTCAGCGCACCCCAATTATGTCTGCCTTTCTTGGGAAGGCTGTATCGCCCATATGTGAGGCGACTCAGATTTCTGGTGTGACAAGCATGCTCACTGAATTCTGTCAAGATTAGAATAGAAATAAAATTCTGTTAAAACAAAAGCAATATGCAACATAAGATTACCCTTAACACATACGGTCTTCCTTGGCCATAATTGTCTACATTAGCTTGGCGGACTCCCCACTCTAGCCCCATCACCAAATCCAGAGCTAGTATGCAGACTTCGTAGACTGCCATCTTTCCTGTTCCTAATTTTTAACATACCTGCCCCCTTCTACAGTTGCAATAGGGAACAGGTAGTGAAAGCTACTGTCATAAGGGCTTTATTATCTTTTCCCCATCTGTAAATAATTCTTCCTTTTCCCTGTTACTTTATGAAAGCTTTCTTTTTTTTACCAGCAGTGGGGTACCCGGTACTGTATGATCATAGGATGATAGAATAATTCAGGTTGCAAGGGGCTGTGGGAGGTCTCTAGTTCCACTTCCTGCTCAAAACAGGGGCAGTGATGAGATCAGACCAGGCTGCCCACGGGTTTATTCAGTAACACCTTGAAAACCTCCAAGTATGGAGAGTGTTCAGCCTCTCTGGGCAACCTGTTCAGCTTCCTGACTGTCTTCAGGTTGAAAAATGTCTTTCTTAAAAAGTATTTTTCTGAGATCCAGTCTGATCCTCTTGTTCCAGTTTATGCTCTCTTCCTCCCAGCAAGTACCACTGTGAAGAGCCTGGGTGAGCAATGATGTCCTCTGCCCTTTTCTTCTCTTTCATCTTTCTCCATTAACTTCTCTGCTGTTGTCTAATTTACACACCTGGTGCTGCTGCATGCCTTCTCTTGTAGCCTTATGAATATAATAGTACAAAAAGATAGCTGTATTACAATTTGTAAATTGTCTATCTTGAAATATTCTCCTTGTACAATGAACTTATTAAACTCATACTAGCTACTTCATTGAACTTCAGGGTTCGGAATGGGGCTATTCATATTAAATAATACCTTTTTTATGTAAAACAACTATGGATACTCATTTTCTTTGTTAGAATTTTTTTTTTTTAAGGTCAAGGAAGGTCATTAACAAGTGATGCATGACAGAATGGTGTAGAGCTGCTCATGACTCAGATATTACTTGTATACAGGATTTAAATGTCAGGACTGAAATTCATAGAACTCTCTTGAGGCTCTAAAGGATTATGTTCAACAAAATAATTTTTCATTTCTCAGCTGAAGCCACATTGTGTGACTTGGCAGAAAACTGTCAAAAATGCTATTGGTTATGTATCTCTTTCTATCTTCTTTCATTATCAGTGTGAGACAGACCTGTAATAAAATTGTTTGGAATGACTGAAATCAAAGTACATTTACATGAAGTAAAGTTTTAACTGTCACCAAATATTAAACTGTCAAATTCATGGAAGAAGCTGGCAATAAATTGAAAAGACCGTTACAACACTGAAATAAACAGCAGATCTTTTCCAATGCAATTTCAGCTACGCAAAAATTTCTAAACTCACTTCAGCTTTTGTGTTTTTAACTTTGATTACTCATAATTATTCTGCAAAGGTAACACTGAATAGAAGGAAAAGTAATCAAAATATTTGGAATAAGTAAGTAATGTAGCATGCAGTCTAGATATAAAGTCCATCCTTTATTCTGGTGTTGTCTGACAACAAATTTCTATTCCTATTTTCCACTTCCAACCAGAATCAACCACTCCTACCATCTTTTTCCATCTCATGAGGGCTTTTGTTGGCTTTCCCCAAACTTCTTTCTAGAAAAGCCTGACCTTGAGAAGTCCTAAGAAACACAGATATGATCCTCACTTCTTCCTAGCATCTTCTCAAGAACGTATTCTAGTTATTTTGCTATTCTCCTGATCAGATGAATTGTCTGTCAAGAATGCAAACAATTGAATCTCTCAACCTCAATAAATCCATGAATTCCAAAGTTTCAACATATTAGTGGGCTACCAACCAGGAAGGGGAGCCACCCCAATTACTGAGAAAATGCACAAGCGTGCCACAGGCTCTAGTTCATAACGCCTTTGCCTTTAAAAATCAAAGAACAGCCACAAAACAAAACCAAACAAAACAAAAGAAAAAATAAAACAATCAAGAACCCCAAAAGGGGGTTGGATGTTTTCTTTTATTACTCATCTTCTTTGGCCTTTGTGGTATTCACAGCCTTTCTTCTACAAAAGAAACTGTAGTCCTCCAACTTCCTCAATATGAAGGTCAGCAACAACTAAGCAATTTAAACATTTTAGGAAAGTTTCTTCCGTATTAGCGTAATCTGTACGCTAAACTAATTGATGAGATCCCACGGTAGGCAGAAGGGGAAGGACTATGTGCATAAGATTGAAGGCATGCAAGAGGCCCAGAAAGTTTTATGCAGAACTGCTAACTTGCCTCCTACTGCTGGACAGTCTGCTGTAAGAATCCCACTCCCTAAGAGTGATAGGGTGGGATGGATTGGTGTTAAGCAATAATGTGTGATCAGTTTGGGGGCCTCAGTTTCTGGGTATGTCCCTCCTTAGTGCTAATGGCAAGAAGACTGTGGATGTTCCTGATGGCTAACTTACCTCGACTGAAATCAGTTTTGATTCAGAACAGTCTGAGATTGCCTCTCAGGAAATGAATGTCTTGATTTTTTTTTTTTTTTTCCCATACGTTTTAATGAGTCTGGGTACAAATTATGAAAAGCAAACAGATCTTACTGAGGCAGGCATATTTTTCGTATAACGAAGAAGGTACCCTGTAGTTGCCATGTTATTCACATGTGAATAAGTTTGGAGAAGGTTCGGTTCTTTACTTACCCGTGGACAACATTAGCCACTAGGCAACGACACGAACTACATCAGACTGTATCGTGTGGTGGCATTGCATTTCATAACAAGGCTTGTGAAGTGGAACTGGAGTTGTGGTCACACCGTTCTCTTCTACCTGAAGTCTGACACACAGCATAGCTAATATGTGGGAGTGTGCACTCTGACAGACACCCTGGAACAGAAGGCTCTTTTTGTAAGAGCAAGACTCTTTTTATAGTATCAAAAGCCAGGTAAGCTTTATTGGATTTCTCACAATATTTACATTATTCTATGCCCTGTTACATGTTGTTACAATCACTCCACCTTTTAATGTCAAATTAACGACTTACAATAAGGAGGTCACAAAAATAAAGTAGTAAAAATAATTTGGTGATAGTTAATGTTGAGAAATTGCATTTAGAATTTAACAGACTGAATTATTCAACATTCCAAATTGAATTATTTCATTATTAGCATGTCATCATTTAAATCCATTACTTCCATAAAAGTGCTTCTAATTTTCTCCATATAACTTGTCTCACAACTCTTAATTGCTCATGATTATAAATTATATTATGACTTCCTAATTTGTTTTGTCATTTGATGACTAGACATTCCATAATCAGTAACAGTTCTTTTAGCTAACTATTTTGTCAAGTTAGAAAATATCTATACAGACTTTTAGTGTCAGCTTCTGTAAAGTATATGACCCTAAAAAATAAATATTATGAGAAAGATTACAATTTTTGCTTAAAAACTAGAAATTGAAAGAAAATGTTAGGTATTTTGTATCTAGATAACTGTAATTTTTCAGATTCATTAAAAAAAATTCTCGTTTAAATTTCTATGAAACAGGATTCCATTTCATGTTCCATCCTATCATATCTGTAGTGTTATGATGTACCATGCCATCTCTGTTGCCCACGAAAAGAACACATTTTACTTTAATATACAATGATGAAATCTTCCTTTGAAAATGGTGCCTTTATAAACAAAATATATTTAATGCTTCTGATTTTAATGTAATACTATCTATTCCTTGAAAACCTTCTACACTTCTACTGACACTTCATTATGGTTGGCTCTTTTAATCTTTTATTTACTGCTGGTCTTCCTTTCATGAATCATTTGGGAGTTTAATATGTTAATGGTACACTATAGTTCTAATGCTGACCCCAGAAACATTGCTCCTCTTTTCTTCTAAGGGCTCTGTCAAGCAGAAATACAGCATAATTTTTTATTTTTTGAGGTTGAGACTTTCAGAAGTTGAAAGAAACATATTTCTTTGATGGACTAACTGTTAAAGAATAAAATTAATGCAGATATATGCATGTCCTCACTAACATAAAGATGGATATAATATTCAAACATCTGTCATTTTTGAGATAAATTGATATTAACTTGGCTTTTTTTTAATGGTGCCTCGTAAAAGCCCACTGATTATTATAAAATACATGGCAGAAAAGTGATCTAAAAAGTACAGACTGAGATTGTGCTTGTACTTAGAATACATCACATGAAAAATATCTGCAATTAAACTACAGGTTTTCTTCTATCATTAAAAAGGAACATACGAAATTTCCTTAGGACTCCCCAAACGTGCACCAGCTTCAACTGTCTGAGTTTGTAATCCACCAGAATTCCTTAAACCAAGAACTGCTGGGGGTTACCCCACTCTCTCAGAAACACAGCTTATTATGGACACTGCTCAGTGAAGCCTCCCACCCCCTCTAGTCATTCTGGAACACATATTTTATGTAAAAGTAACTAAAAATACCTGGCAGTGACCTATTCTAACATAACACGATTAACGTGAAGACATATCAAATATATGACTTTAAAAAGTTTTTGTTAGATTGCTTTAATTGCTCTGATTGCTAGAATCAGACAGCTCTGACAAGAAGTTCTTTCCTACTGTCATTCATTAAGCATAATAGGGTTTGCAATCTGTGTATGTATGAATAAAACTCTTACAGAAGCAAAAGAACACAATGATTTAGGTCCAACAAACCATTTTTGAAGTGCCTGCACCTTGCTTTATTTTGTTAGCAGTCTAGATGATTAGATAATTAAGTTTTCTAACATGTTTTGCAGTAAGCACACATTGACTATATGGTTTAACATGCAGTGATATTGTTAACTTACTGATCAGCCTGGATAGAAAATGCAGTTTTGAGCACACACACACACACACACACACATGAAATGTCATTTTTGGCTACAAGCTTCTATTTTCATATCTTTTTTTTTAAAAAAAATAATCAATGCCACAAAAGTTGCAGCTCACCATTAATGCTTACCTATTTTGATAAATTATTAAGCCATAAAGTGCCTGTAGTCATAATGTCCATTATCTTTTCGTGTATCAGAGAGCTCATGAATATGAATACAGATAGTTTGGCTTGTATGTAACTTCTCAGTCTGCTTGGAAGGATGACAAATGTTTTACTTGGGACATTCTGAAAGCATAACATGTACTGTGGAGATACTATCCATCCATGCTCCACAGAAGCAATGTAGTTGATAGCTCCTGGAAGTGTTGGCTTACTGCATGTACATGACTGAGTAGAACATCTACACCTACAGTGGAGGCTTCTCAGATTTCTGAGTGCCCAGAAGTCTGAACATCCTGAGCAATGTACAAAATGTCCACATTCTATTACATTCACCTTTCAAAATCTTACTATTTATTAAGCAGAATATTTTAACGTTTTATCTTATGATTTTTTAAATGATGTTAGAATCAAGATCTGAGACCACAACCAGAGCTGTGATGAAAACTGTATTAGTCTTACATTATTTTTTCTCAGATAAATTATTAGTAGTTATCTTCTGCTGCTGGCCAAATAATAAAAAGAATTAGGCAAAACTGCAGGACTGTGTGACCATTTTCACTCTCTTAGAGTCAGAAAGTGAATATGTAGTTTTAACGGTACACGGAGGTGAACTCCCTCTCCACTTTGAGGTGTTCAGAGTTTCTGGAAACATCAACTCCTGTTGATATTCTAACCAGGAATCATTCTACAGTATCTAATGTGGTATTCTCAACACCTAAAAGCATATGAAACAGAAATATGAAATCTGCTAAATGACCTATTTGTACCAAGAGGTGTTTTTTCTAATTCCTGATTTTCATTAAGAATTGCCTGCCAATCCACTAGGATCAAATTCTGCCCAAAATATGTATCACAAGGTACTTAAAGGTCAGGGTGTGTCGTAGAAATGTATCTGTGAGAAATATGTAAGGTTAATGTGAATTATTCTCAAGTCAGCTTTTAATTCATATGAAACTCTAACCAATTAAGTTTAGGTTAATGGCTTAGTTTGTCAGTAGTTTGAACATTCCACAGACACATGTATTTGGTGCAAGTCAGTGAATTAAAACTACCACTCTATGAATAAGTATTATTCCTACTGTAAAGGAGAACTGTTCAATTTCTTTCGCAGCTTTACTGGAAACACTGAATTTCATTGCAACCTAGATGTACTCTTGATAGCATTATCTGAAAATTATATGTGAATGAATGGAGGAAATTGAAGCCTGCCATGGTTGTTGCATTCTTTGCAATTTAAAGATCATTGCAAAATTAAACTGAAAATTTAGCTCAAGCATAGACTGTCATGTTATGGATAGGTCCACGTTCCTGGAAGAACACTGACAAAAAAAAAATGTTCTTATTACTCAGAGGAAGTAAATCTCAGCAAGATTATATACTAGCTGTGTGAAGGAGGTATTAACAATTTTCATGCCATCTAGTCACTTAGGAGGGTTAACCATGTTTGGCCTATACAACTCTGTGCTTCTCTTTGGACAAAGACTATCAAAAAGGGTTCTGGAGTTGTTTTTTCCTTCTTTCCTGAGAAAGAGACTGTAAATTCTAGCTAAAACTGTTGAATACTTTTAACTGAACAAAATGATGAGCATGAGGCTAAGATTGTGCAGCTCATTATGAGATTAACACACTCACTAAAGATGTGTGAAAAACTGCTCAGCATTGAGGGACAGAACAAACCTTTTCCACAAAAATGCCCTGGCCACTCATCAGCACATAGAGGGATCATCTGTTGTTGATTGTTTCTGTTGATGTCTTCTTATCTATCTTATTAAGAGTATTCAGGTATTAATTCCATTTCATTTACTGAAACTCACGTTGCATATACTATCTGGACTATCCAAAAGTGCTGGCTACTCCTTCTCCTTCTATTTGAATCTATGAATAATTCAGTAATTTTTACAACTCATACAAGAGGAAACACAGAGAGTTTATCTGAGAACATTCTACACCCTAACAGCTGGTGCATTCCTTTGTGAGAGACCTTGACTCAACCATGTTGCTCACCTGAGTTAAAGCAAGGTTTTAAACTTCCACCTCTAAAGAGACTATTTTAATAACTGAGATTTACATGGTATTCGGGATATGCAGTAGTAGAACTCCTTCCAAGTAATGTATTGGCACACTTCCAGTTCCTATACACTACATGGATGTTCACTGAACCAAAGAGAAAGCAAATGAAATTGATTCTTCTATTCATATCACCTCCATAGGGATGAGCAGGGAGATGATTTTAGTATGGTACAAAGCATCAGGAAGTATTCCTGACACTGGCCTATTTCAGTGGGTTCTCAATGCTGAAAAAGAGGCCATGGCAAGGCCTTTCCTGGAAAAGAACCATATAAATGATGTGAAGGTAGAAGAAATGCCATATAATTGGAATTTTAGAGTTTAAAGTTTCCAGTTTACTGAAAGAAGACTGAAATAAGACTCCTCTAAAGCATTTAAGTACTCTAGAAGTGGTAGAAAATGCTAAGTAATAATGTGCTTTTCCAATCCAGGCACAATCCAAAATGATGGTTAGATGATGCAGTCAGAGAATGTAGATGTACGAATTCAAATGGAGAAGCACAACTAAGGAGCTGTAAAGCATTGATTACCCAATGTTTTGTTTAAACCACACAGCATTTACTGCTTTCCACTACCTGCTTCTAGGCAGTCTATGAATCCAAAGACATGAAATCGAGTAGTGCATCACCATCTGTTGTCACTGTACGTCCCTGCATCCTGCAGCAACATTATTTACATCTGAAAATCAGGGACTTCACAATAATTCTGTCAAAAATAACTCCACACCCTTGGTTAGGATCTGAAGAAGCATCTTCACTGCCCAGCCTTCTTCCTATTGCTATATGGCAACAGTGTGTTTTAGCCATGAAGGGTACAACCTCAGCAGAAAACAACTGAATACGAATATCGGCCTATGGCCTTTTTGACCCTGAACAAAACTAATTCACATAATGGGAACAGAATTTTCATGTGAAAATCTGGAAGATGCACAACATGAGGGAAGAGACAATCCTGATTTCATGTTCTTTGTAGCATGTAAAACAAGGGAAGCTTCAGCTTTCGAGGGCAACAAAAAGACCAAAGAAACATATCCTGAGTTCAGAGGCAATGTTGTTGCCTTGTCTAATCCCTAAGCAACATGATGTGTATCATGGGCAAAGGTTAAAAGGCAAGATAATAAGAATACCAAGGTGTTCTCTACTAGCGTGTAGTCACGAATAAAAAAAATCGTGGGTTCTGGCTTGTAAAAAATCTGGCAGAGCCAGCTCTAAAAATCAATTAAAATGTAATTTATTAGATTAGCAAATCAATTGGATTGATTCTGTAATCAATTAAATTAGCAATAAATCTTCACTTGGAGACAATGTCATAATTATAAAATTGTAGACTATGCAAATGGATATGGTAAATAACATACTGCTTGAAAATGTGGCCTAGTGGAAGAAATCACTTATTTATTTATTACAATTGTTTTCTATATTACATATTATGTATAATAATTTAAACTTGATATAAAATATCCATGATAAATTCATAACCACACAAAATAATATAATGTATGCTTACTAAAATTATTAATTAAAATATTTTCATTATTAAGTTATTAATTAAAAAATCTAATAAATAGAAAAATTTTTAAAGTCAGTTGCCTTAGTTTTTTCAGGTACCAGTACATAATCACAACTACAAACTAGTAGGTACTGATTGAATCAGTAATCAAGTTTTTTCTAGTAGTTTGGGGCAGCCATGGTTTTGATCACCAGTTACTTATAAGACTCCATTTTTAAGACATGAAAATTTATAAGATGTAGTGTTTAATCACAGAAAGTGACAATCTAGATACTAAGTATTGTCAAATATGATAGCTCTATCTGTAAAAAAAATAAAATAGCTGCCTTTATAGTATACACTACACCAGAAACTATATTTCTCTCTAACCATACCATGAATATGTTGGAAATCTCTTGGAGTAATTACATTAAATTGCACAATATAACTGCTGCTTCTGAACACTGAAAATACCCAGCTTTCTGACTTGTTACATTGTGCATCAGCATTCATAGTTCTGCAAGAAGTAATGGTTGCAATATCAAAAACTGTAATACCCGTTCATATCACTGTGTTTGAAAATCCCTAAAGTATTTGTTTAAATGTACAAGGCTTATTTTGTCCCTAAATTGTTCTTGGCTTAATGGTGCTTATATGATTTACACATAATCCATGCACCATCTCTTGCAGCACAAATACAGACATAAAAATTAAAATAACCTCAGTTTCTCTCAAATGTAAGCACCTAAGAGAATGAAAGGTAAATACATGTTGTCCATATGGAAAACACACTTATCAAAGAACCACTTACTCTTCTGCAAATTGTCATTTTTCAAGACTGTCTCTATAAACACAGTTGACAACAGCCACCTCTTTACATCCACTTAATTACATATGATGGAAGTACTGGCCTTCTTTTCAGAACAGCAGCTCTCAGATTGCTCTGTCCTACAGTCAGTACTATTTCTGGATTCCTTAACAGTATTAACAATAACGCCTGAGCTCTGATGAGACTAGTGTAGGGCACTCTTGGAAAAACACCATAGTGGTCCTATAGGATATAAGTACTGAAACAACCTGCTATCCACTTGGAAAATGTTTTGCATATAGACTGCTGCTCTTTTTGACCTCTCTGGAATGGATGGAAACAGGAAAGTAGACATCCAAACGGCCTTGGTTCTGCCACTGGAGTAAGACAAAAAATTCTTGATATCCAAAGTTTGTGAGCAACTCATCCTTACAAGGACAATGCCTAATGAAGCAAGCAGGGAAGGTTTCTCCATCCCAGATGGAATACTCACTCACTCACTAGACTCTGAGAAACATCCAGACTGTAAGCTGAGAAAATGCAGAGCATCTAAGTCTGGTGACTGCAGACAGAGCTAACGGAACACGTCTCGGCACTGTGAAATAACTAGTATAAGATCTCATGGCTCAAAGCACACAAAGAGATAACTGGCTCAGACATCTGGTAAGGGGAGGACCTAATATTCTCCTTCAGGTAGGTTTGCCCAGTCAGACCTGGCTGATGTTAGTTAGTAACTTATCCAGCATCCAAATCTGAAGTAGAGAATATCAGCTATGGCTCAGTATCCTAAAAAAAGTATATATATATAAAAAAAAAAAAATCAGCAAAATGGCCAGTATTCTGACACTGACACCACACAGATTTTGCGATGCTGTAGTGAAGACCATTTCTGCCATATTGGCCTTCACTCACAGAGGATTCTAAGGGAGAAGAGAGATCAAAGGAAGGAATGTGTCATTTCTCCAGTCAGGGAACTGGGCATGAGTGGGCAGCCTCAGTGCTGAAGGAGAAAGGTTGGTATTTTTTTATGACTATGAAAACAGGACTCAGCAACTTTCCAATAGAACAGCTTTTAGCACGTCACTCTTGAATGCCTGCTTGTGGTCCACCAAAGTGAAGTAGCTCAGGCTCTCAGCCAACACATTAACTGAGTCCAGCAGTGGAATTCTCCAACAGACAGCTAAGCAGCTGCTACTTTGGACCCACAACACTCTGCAAAGATGCTGAGTGCCACAGGCAGACTGAGCTGTAGGATTGTGGCCTTCCAGCATATACAAAAATTTTCAGAAAGTGCTTTGCTTTATTATTGAAAATAAACACAAGAGCTGCAAATTAATCACCTGTTTGTAGCAATGCGAATTCTCACAAAAATTTGAATTTGTAAATAAAACTGTTTAACTTTCTAATTTTCTATCATAAAATGTATTCTACAAAACCCTACAAATGGGTCCTATAGGAAAGATGGGGAGGGACTCTTTATCAGGGAGCGTAGTCATAGGATGAGGGGTAATGGTTTTAAACTGAAAGAGGGCAGATTTAGATTAGCTATGAGGAAGAAAACCTTTACTGTGAGAGTGGTGAAGCCCTGGAACAGGCTGCACAGAGAAGTTGTGGCTGCCCCCTCCCCAAAAGTGTTCAAGGCCAGATTGGACGGGGCTTTGAGCAACCTGGTCTAGTGGAAGGTGTCCCTGCCCAGGGCAGGGGGGTTGGAAATAGAGGATCTTTAGGATCCCTTCCAACTCAAACCATTCTATGACTCTGTGTTTCTATGATTCCCCTAAAGTGAATGGAATTAGGCCTTGACTACCAGAAGAAAAAAAAAAGACAGTGTAACTCCTCCTGAAGCAGGTCTCTATCCCAAGAATCTTCCTGACTTCTGTCACAATACTGGAAAAGGAGCAGTCAGCATAGTTACTGAGGGGAGTAGAAAAGTAGTCACAAATTTAATGTCATAACCAAAGGTCGCATCCTCAGGGATTCATATGTCAGAGGCAGCAATGGTTCAGTACTTAGATAACCTGGCCAATTCATCAGCAAAGCTAGGGGAAGGTGAAAAAGAAAGTGACACTGGAACAAAGACATAGATTTTTAGTCACGCTTTAGATAGCTAATTCAGAGTCAGAGCACTGTGGAAATGCTAGGTGATTTTGAAGTAAATAGACTTGAAGTCTGTACCTCTCAACCCAAACAAGGAAGAAAGGAACCTTTTGGAGGTTATCACAAGGACCTGATGCATGAGAGTTGTACAGTGAAGACAAAGATTCACTTGTGTGACAAGATAAATGCCAAGACATCTGAGAGTAACTTTAAACTACTGAAACTACTTTCTCTTCTGAAATAGTCTAGACTAGAAGACTGAAGTCCTTAGATCCTGTAGGTGCTAATTGTTGTGGCTAGGTTCACAGCAATTATATCAGTAAGATCTACAAAAGCATGAGGGAAAGGTCCAGAGGAAAGATCCTAAAATCCCCACAGCCATAAATCTTCCCAGTGAATCCAACAGCACATTTTCCACAAAATTCTGAACACGTTCAAGCACATGGTAACCATATCAACTCTCAATGGAGAAACTCTGAAGTAGGCACAGTTACCTAAAATAACAAGCAATGTCACGTATTTTCTAGATCTTTTACCCAATGCTATAGGAAGGAAAGGGCAGGCTAATGTAGAGGATTTTGAAATCCCAAAAATTAATTTGACGGTACCTCTCCTTATACTGAGCAGTGGATGATATGAAGATCTTTCCCTTAAGTTTGACAGATATCAGAAGACATCAGTAATTATTAATCAAATTTCTATTTGTTGCAAGCATCCAGAAAGCAATGAGATAACATGTAATACTCTCTAAATGCTTGAGGAGAAAGTGACCCTCTTTATTAAGTCTCAGGAGGATATTAGGTCATCATTGTACATTTAAATACAAGCAAAGTGTCCTTTTTGGAAGGTGTCATGGAATGATTGGAGCTTCTGATGATTCTGGTGGTCACTAAAGGAGGAGTTTATGTGGAGGACGGTGTTGCAGGTGCAGGAAAAGGCTGTGAGTGTAAGACTCCCATATTCTATTGATATTGTTCTGATGTGAACCAGTGAGCTCACATCAGCTGTTGTGCTGATTCCTTGAAGTAAAATATGTCATATTGCTTTCCTCCTGTGAAATAGCAGCCCTGAAATTGAGATACAGAATTTAGTCATCCAAGGAGGAACACAATGTGCTGTGAGTAACCACAAGTTAGAGTAGACTGTAAATTGCAGATTCCTCAGATAATAGCAATGAGAGATACATAAAGCATTCCATTAAGAAGTAGACTCTCTGTCTGTCTGTTCTGGCCCAGTGAGCAGAGGGATCTTCCTTAGCATGAAAGAAGAGAAGGTATACTGATGTTTACTCTCACTTTCTCCAGACAGTTTCCTGCGTGTCAGTTTTATGGAATTTGCCTTTTTCAAGATCCCTTTAGTGCTTGGAACAATCTTCCAGTGTTAGCAGAGTAGTTAAATGCATATGAAGCTAGCAAGTATTTCATCCTGATGGTGAGGTTCATGACTTTCTGAAACTACTAAGGAATTATTTTTTTATTATCTCTGTTCTTTGGGCATAAAAGACAAGAAAAATGAGCCTTAGCTCAGGAAACAGCCTCTGTCCAATAATAGTTTGTGTGGGCATCAATATGGTGTATTCCTGTACTGGGAATATGCTAGTCACAGAAATGGCAAGGTTTAATACTGCCCTGGAGGGAAGACACTGCCAGAAAAATATGCAAAAATATGGGGGAGCAGGGGAATAATAAGGGGAAAGGAAACAGCATGTGGCCAAAACTGGAATACTTATTCTCTGTCAGCTTCACTGAAATGGCAACAAAGGTGGCAGAAAAGAAGAAATGTAGAAATAAAGAAAATAAAAAAGAAAGATGAAATAAATTTAAAACAAAAAAGCAAAGAACCCCATGGGAAAAGTCTCGCAGGCAAAGCTCACAATGAGGGTGCTCTGACTCAGACAAGTGCTTCAAAAGAACCGAGGTCAAATTGTTCTTTCACCGTTGCACTGCTGGCATGAAAGGGAGCAGGGGCTGTCCCCTGCACATTGCTGAAGCAGTACGAAAGTGTCTTCAGTCTGAATACCAAACATCCAATTTGAATCTACGTATGGGACAAAAAATTTTAAAAAATGTAATTGCAATAGGTGCAAAAGCTGCCTCTCCAGTTGAACCATTTAAGAAAGAAGTTAGCATAACTGCCAGTCGTTTGGATGAAGCACTGAAGACTTCAGTGCAAACTGACCAACATTCAAAACCAAGAAGCATTAAAAGCAAGTTTCAAAATTAATTTAATAAAACTTTCTTTGACAAATTTCAGTTGTGGAAAAAACTACAGCGGCACTTCACAGCTGACATAGCATAACTGATAGAGAAGTCAGGAGGTTATGGCAATATTTGGTGCTCAGGGCAGTCTACTTACATTGCCAAAAAAGCATAAGCTAAGGAACCACAGGCAAGAGGTATAAAAGCAGTACACTATCACTTATTAACAAGTTTTCATATTAATAAATAGCAGAAGCATGCTGAAACAACCAGTACTTGGTTACACTGTTTTTCACTAATGTCTGTTGATAGGAACTGAAGACCTGAATAATCAGGTTTTTGGACATAAGATAAAAATACAAAAATTTCTTTCATTGTTAAATAAATTTCATCAATTTTAGGCTACAAGATCAAGTTATTAGGAAAATATCCAATCAAACAGACAAAAAAATTACAAAAAACAGTAACTCAAAGGTTCCTGAACGCAGGTCCCACACAGCATCTTAGGTCTTGTACTTAAGTCTTGAACTGAGATATGCCAAGCATTTAAAATGCCAGTAATTATGTATATGTAGCATTCTCGATTCCCACTCACACTACCCTTTAGTTTTAGATGTACTTTTCAAATGGATTCTGTTGTAAATATGTAATTTATCCTTATAATTCCAGTAATAACTGTTATTCAAGATATTTCCTCTAAAAAATAACCTGGCAGCGTGTCTCATGCTAGTCGTTTTGCCCCATGAAAATCTTAGGCTCAAAGGAATCCGTCTTTTTTCCTTGAAGTATTTAACCCACTATTTAATACACCAAGATGACACTCTTTAAATCTATATCTGTGTATCTTACCACTAGATCAGGATGACACTTGGAATTAAAACTTTATTTGTAAGTACAGTTCACAGTTTACATTGTGCTGTAGTCTCACACCATTCAAGCAGCCAAAATGCCCTGAGTGCAATTTATGCATTGCAAAAACTAAACCAAGAAAACAATTGTTTTTTTAATAAGCTACAGGAAATAAAAGAGTAACATACAAGGGGCACACACCCACATACCATTAATGTTATTCTTTTTTTAAAACGTGCTCTCTTTTATTTATTTTGTGTAGGTTCTTGATTACCTTAGTATACACTTCACAAGTCCAAGAGAACTGCCTAAGTGAATGCAAGAGAACTAGTTTAAAATCACTATCCACATGTTAGTAGAAGATTGTTCTCTATGCTATAATCACAATTTATTCACCTAATCTATTTTTTACTGATAATCCTCTATTTCAAATAGACAGATGTGAGTACCATAGTGGCTGGTCTATCTCCCTGCTTGCTGTAGCTGATGCTCTAACAAGAATAACAGATTTCATGAGTTCTATCAGTTGAGATGTCAACTTTTACCAAATGTTCCATCTAGCAAAGCATTAACGCACAGAGGATCAGGAAATCAAATCTCAGGTGTTTTCTGGTGGCACTCCAACTGCTGTAGCAAAATCCCAAATATTAATTACACTTTCTAGATCACCGCTTCAATCTTGATCCATTCCAACCAGCAAGAAAGCATAAATTTTGCCATACAATGTTAAAATCCCAATTAGACTAGAAACATCCAAATTTCTGAACTGAATCACAGGTTTCAAACACTTGGTTTCTCAGTTTTCGCTGTTCTGACCTAAATCTTCACCCCCCTTTCCTCACTCTCAGTTCTTTCATAGGACTCTCTAAAACAAAACCAATCTCCTTCCCCTCTTTCAAGCTTCTATTTCCTGTGTATTTAACCCCTTTCTACTTCATCCTTCCTATTTCAATCCTTGACTCTCTTTGTAAGCTCCCATGTTCCTTCCTGATGGCTTCAGATCCCATGTTGATGACCCCCCTGACCTCTTAGATGGATATCATCTTTCCTCATTGTTCATGTATTATTCTTCTTCATTATTTCATGACTTTCAGATTATTGGCACTGATGATTCTTCCATCCCTTGTTCCCTCTTACCTGTCACTAGTTACCAACTCTCTTCATCTTTCTAAAACTTCTACAGTTTTGTTCCTCCCTCCCACTGTAATGTCCACCCCGCACTTCTCCAGCTTTGTATGCTAACAGACATGTATTTTGCTCCTAGGATACTAGTAGTGCACCAGTGGCTTGCTCACTTGCTCCATGACAAATTTGTTCTCTCATATGAATGGCTAACCAAATGTATTTCTCAAACTTAACTGACTTTTGTCTCCACACCTTTTCGTCGCCTTTATTTTCCAACCCTCTACTTCTTTTATCTTGGAGTCTCTCTGTGCATTAATTACAATAAAACAAAGACAACATAATACAACATGAAATTCATTATCCCCTTCGCATTTTCTCTCTCATGCCTTCTATTTTTGCATTTCTGTCCTTTCCACCAGTGGCAAAATTTTTACTGTCCTCTCTTCTTCTATAATCTCTCTACTTTTTACCAGTGACATTATTTTTGTCCTTTCTGATCCACTCACTTATTCCAATTCTCTTCTTCAGTCTCTCATTTACCTTCAGATCTTTCTCAGAAAATACACATAAATGTATTTTGCCTTTCCCACCACAGAAAAAATCCACAACTTTGACACCACTGACCTCTCCAACAGCCCTGCTACACTTCTGTTTCTAAACTCATTAAGCACTGTACTTAGAACTGATCGTAATCACTAGCATCCATTCAGTGCATGTCACTGAAACAACTCAGTGTATCAAATCAAAAGGTCTACCTAGTCTAGTAACTCCTCCCTACAAGTGGCCAAAAGTAGATGCTTAGGAAAAGAAAGAGTGTGAGAAGTATAACTACTATATCTGTGCTGATGACCAATAGCTCTACTTTTCTGTTTCAGACTTCTCTTACCTGTCAAAACTAAAATATTCACCTGTTCCTAACACCTTTTGTACAGATCTTACAATACATTTAAGTTCATTAAAATTTCTAGGATTTTCATGTCCCAGCCTTCCTCAAGCAGAATGGATTTGTCCTCCAATCCATGATTCTGTTCTGTAACCCAGGAATTATCTTAAATATCTATTTGGATCTTCCTGTTCATAGTATTTCTAAAACTTGCAGGCATTTTCTATGTAGCATATCTAAGACTATTCATATATAAAAATTTCGTTTCTCATCATCTCTTTCATCTTACGTCTCAGCTACTGTAATTCAGCTTTTAAGCTCGTGACAAATGTAATTTTCTCAGCAACACAAGACTGCTTCAAATACAGGATTTTTAGTGCGCTACTTTGACCATGTTACTGACCTTCTTTCTCCACTATGCTGGTTTCTCTCTTTCCCATCACACCAAATAAAAAAATATTTGACTTTATTTTTTCAGTCCTTCCAGGCTTTTACTGACATATTAATAACCTTCTAATGACTACTCTGACAATGAATCTCATTTCCTGTTCGCGGTATCTATCTCAGCCAAGTATTTTATTTTCTAACAGCCCTTCCATACTCCCTTCACATTCATAGGGTGCCTGCAAAGCTTCAGTATTTCCTTTCCAAGAGGCACCTTAAAACTCATCCTATTTCAGCTGCCAAAACATCAGTGATACTTAAAAATGTTTAGAGTACAGAGACCACTGGTTTTATACATCCACATTGACTAGTCCCTTACCTCTTGTTCAAACTTCTTGGTAAATTGTCCAAGATTGGGACAATCCTTTTTGTTCTTTGTGTGTATTGACATACTGATTAGCACAATGTATCCTCCTGGATCTTCATTACAGGCAGTACAACAGCAGCAAGATTAGCAGATTGTTGTTAGTACATAGTGTAGTTTAAAAAGCACAACTGGAGATTTGAGCCTTTTCCCTTTCCCCTTCTTAGCTATGCCTACGGAAAGTAAATGCTTTCATCCAGCTGAGCACAGACGTTAGCAATAACTTTTACTAAACATTTATGCCACACGTTTTCCAGCCAATGGCCTCCATACTGAAGTATCTGAAGAACTTGACTTTTGCACTTTTTAATGTATCATGCATATTCTTACATGCAGTCTGCTACACTGTCTTGCTCGTGCTTGTCTAATTGATGCCAGTGAGATTACTCAGATGAATGAGAACTACTCATATTAACAAGTCTTGAAAAACTGAACCTGTAATTCATGAGAACTGTTGAACATAGTAATTTTTATGCTGAATATCTCAAATGTTAACAATCACAATTTGGGCCACTGAAAAACACTGAACTCGCGAGTCACATTCCACCTCCAGTAACCACATACTTACTTAAACAATGTTAAGTACAACCTTAATTTTTTTTCTGTATTAAGAAATCAGACTTAACAATTAAGAATTTATTTTTTTAAATAACTGGTTTGTGATTTTCCTGATGTCAGAAAAGGTGTTGAATTGCCATGCAATTAACTTCTAAGTTAGCACACCACTCTACTGTATCACTTTTGGAATAAGTCCAGTTCACTTAGAGTACAAGAATATAATGTTTTAATGAACAGAAGCACAGGATATATTAAACATCTGATGTATTACTATTTTACGACAGACTATAGTAACAGTCTAGAAAAGGCTATTCTCCAAGTATCTTTACTGCTCACTTTTATAGAAATTACGGGTTTTAGCACCAAATTATATTTTCTCAACCTTTGCATGACTATATTACACATTTAAACATTATTTCTGAATCTTACAAGAGAATTGACATACTTTAATATACATTCATGCTTAACTGCAAGTCTAGTGAACTAATTTGCTAACAGCTTAATAATTAAATAGCACCAATAAAAAATAAAGCAATCTGTTTATATTTCCTTTAGGAAGGAAATGTGTACAAATTATAAAGCTTAGCAAACCAATATAAAAAATATTTCTGTTTGTGCTTACCTTCTTTTTGTTAATCTAAAATGTAATTCTAAGCGGATTTAATTTCCAAGTCAGACATTTAAAGTTTCTCCCTCCCTTTTAAGTTGTTTCAAAAACCTTCCAAAACTCCCTGTCTAAAGCAGTATTTGTTCCATCTCCCCTCATTACAATTTGGGGTGTTTTCTAGTTATTAACATGACCTTGCCTATTATTGGATCAAATTCTACCCCGCCGTAAGGAGCGAGTCCAGCAGCGTGAACATGCACTTTCATTAATGGATTAGTGTAAGGTTAAATATGTCTTTCTGTTATGACCCAGAGAAGGACATTGATACAAAAAAAAAAAAAAAAAAAAAATCTAATTTGCCTCTGTGAAACACCATATCAAACATCATCTATTTGTTTGTGTGATCATTTTCCACTGTTAGTACTTTGGTTGATTTGTTATTTTTTACGTTTTAAGATCTATTCCTTTATTAAAAGTCTATGTGATTCCAGGATTGGGTTTTTAAAAGTGAATTAAGTAGTAGTCGCTGAAATATACAAAGTGACACTGGAAAAATGTCTATTGGAATAGTCACTTACCATAGTAAATTTTGTTCCTTGAATGTACTGCCTCCAAAGAGGCCCCCCTTTGGGATTACTTTCCCTGCCATGAAGCAACAGAAACCACAGAAAATGTTAGATATTAAATGGAATATTCACATCTATTCCAATGTTCTGGAAGAAAACATAGAAAATCTCTTAACTCCCTACACATTGTTACATTCCATAAATACACGAGGTAGAAGTAAACCTCAGGAGTTGGTGTAAATCTGCATAGACAATTCACTTGAGAAAAAGTTATTTTGGTAAATAGCATCCTTTTTCTCTCTTATGACACTGCCTACACAGATCTAATAAGTAAAAGACTGGTAGAGACAATTCCGAGAACACGGACCGAAGCAGACTACTAGTTGTAGTGAGAGCAAACTAGTCCTGCCCAAACACTGTACCTAATGTAACGCCAGAAGTCTTGCTTGCTTGGGAACTTTTAAGTACATTAGCTACCTCAGTGAAGATGTTGTAAACGACTCTACTGAAACGGTCTAACCCTTAGCTTTTTACCAAACCTGACTGAAAAGTTACCATAAAAAAGGCTTTTATGTAGTCAAGCAAATAATTCAGAACCTATCCGAAAGTTTAAACCAAAACAGCTGTTAAAAATGGCAAATACTATTAGACTCAAGAATATGGGAGAGAAGCAAGGGTATTTTAAGACTTATCACCCTTATAAACATACACAGATGACTGCAGTTTTGAAACTTCCTTTTAGATTCTGTAACTACAGAGGAGTATTCAATGTAGGAGAATAAGAAAGGTACTACTGCGTCCCTTCAAAGACATGCAAGACATTTTGGCTGTAAGGAGTTTGACTCTAGGAATGTATGTCTAACTTATTGTTTGAGTATGCAACTCCGTGAAATGTTTTTGTATGCTATTTTGTCAAGAATAAAAAAGGACAGACTTAAATAATTTACATTAAAAAATGGAAGACAGGGTTAAGAATAAATCAAGTATTTTTTAAGCTACCAAAGGAGAAACATGAATCTAGTCAGTGTCCACCCTCCCCGTTCCACGCCCCCCCCCCCAAAAAAAAAAAAAAAAAAAAGTGTCATAACTAATGAAGAGAATGGCATTTAACTTTCAGCTCTTCAGTTTCTTTCTACTTCTCCAGTAGCTTGGACAAACATTGCTGTCTACCGTGTCACTTACTGACACTTTTCTTTCTTCTTTGCTTCTGTTTTCCACAGAAATCAAACAGTTGTTCTTCAAACTGGGGCTTGATTCAGTTGTCCACAGAGAGGTGTCTAATGACATTTCAGATGTCCTTTAACATCCCACTCAGTCTCCAGCTGCAGTTCCAGAGTCTCTCACAAGTTGTGTCATATCTGCTACCCTGTGTAGATATTTTGGCTACCTTGGGCCATGTCAAATAGTACTAGATGCCTCTTTGCAGGTAACTGTGTCATGTCTTTGCTGTCAAACAACTATTTTCAGAGACTATCATTGCAAACTGTTGATAATATAAACTTTGTTAGGAAAAGGATGAGATTGCTGTGGGTATATGGGAAGTAAAGATTTTTGAAAGGTTAAAAAAAGACAAGAGGAGCAAACAGAGTCCCATACCAAACCAGAAACAGAATCTACGACCTTCGTTTTCTGGAGCATTTTACAAATCCATTACTTTTTTACATTGTAAAGGTTCTATCCAGGAAAGCTTACCAAAAAGTTTCCTTTGTGGATTCATAAAGAAAAAACTTGAAGCCACAACTGGCTCTGAAAGTACTTGCACTTAATCTGAAGAGCTGTAAGCAGATACTCCAGATATCCTACATCCAAGGAATGCTTAGCACGCTCACACAACTGCAATTACCATCCAAGCATGTCTTTTGTATAAAACTCCAATCAAACTCAGGCACAGAAAAATGACCTGAGTGCTCTGGCCTTCAAGAGCTCCATCATCTCTGAGCTCATAGGATCAAAACTATAAAAAGATACAATTATCTTACTAAGTGTGTTCCTCAGATGTTATGAAGTACAATTTCTAGGATGGAATTTTAAGCCTCTAAAGAATTCTAATATGCAAAGTGGTATTAAGTCTTCCCTAACAGATCTGCTGAAGCTTTGAGTTTCCCCTCCCTTCTCCCTAACCACACTACCGCTATATTCCAGCTGCATGTTGTGATGCTGTTAAAAGAGAGCTGTGAAAAACGTGACTGCACATTTCAGCTTCTGAAACAACTATTGGTGGACAAAACTTAAGGAGTGTTCTGCTACTCCGGTTTGTGCCACAACTGAAAAGGCACCTCCTTTTATTTTTTTACAGGAGATGAATACACGGGCAACAGAAGTTTTCTTTGCCACTCTCCTCTGGTCCCAAAGCTTGAAGAATGAATGAAATCAACCTTTGGCTGAGTCTTTAACAAACCATAAAGACAGGTTTAAAGTTTAGAAAGTGAATCAGGGAGATCCAACTTGTTCTGTCATGTCTCAGTATGACATCTAATTACAGAATTTAACAACCTCTGAAAACCATTTCTGTGGCAAACCAAAAGCTAGAAGAACGTAATGGAATCAAATTACTGCACATTTTAATATGTAACTGGTCTTAAAAACTAACTTCAAGTGGGTACAATTGCTAACTGGTGAAGCATATAGGCTCTTCTGCTGGATCTTCCAGAAACCTTGAAATAACCGTAAGAATCATTTTCTTTTTAAAAATGATTGGAAAGACATATTTTTAAAAACAAACAAGCAAATTACCTGGCAAGGCTTTTTCATTTTAATTGCTATAACATGGTATCTGTAACAGCAGAGTTCACAGGTCCATGACCCTCTTTCACTTATCCACTTTAACAGGCAAAGCTGATGCGTGTACCGTACTGACCCATCACAGCGGCAAGGATTTAACAGTTCACCCTGAAAAGGCAACACAGAAACATTCATTTTAAAGGAATATCTTAGGTACGTGCATACTAGATACCAAAATATTTACAGGTCTGTAATAATGAACCGGTCTCAGTGTCAACACATGAAAAAGCAGGTATGCTTGGCTGTAAAAATACGCAAACATTAAACTGTCTTAAAAACCTCTAGGTGCTTGTAATGAGAAAAAGCCAGGCAGCAGCGTGTGCCCGTACATGTACACCTGTGAAACAAGTGAAAGATTTCCGCGCGTCAAACAACAGCAGCGTGAGCCCTTCCCAACACCTCGCACGGTACCACAAGTGGCTAGGTACATTCCCCAACAGTTACTTGCAGTCATCACTAGGAAAAGAAACGGGTGACGTCACAGACAACCGTGCTCTCGGAGCACAGCTGGCCAGCTGTCAGGCAGGACCTCAAATCACGTAACCAAACATTTCCCCCCTGCAGTTCACGTATTTCTATATTATATGGATCAGCTATTTTCTTTCCCTGAAGAGATTATTCTTTTTCTTAAGCTAAACTGCAAGACAAGCTATGAAATGCCAGTTACGGATCCACCGCTGATATTGTACCCAGCAACGTAATGACAGAGAAGATCCTCGGCGGTCTTCTCGGCGTTACCCGTAAGCTAATACTGTCATTTGAAAGTCTAATAGAAACCGGAGAAATTCGTGTTGTTTCAAGTCCCCGAGGGGAGAGCCAGCGAGCACGACGGCACGGAGACGCACAGCCCGCAAGCCAGCCCCAGCCAAACCTTCGAATTTCCCCTGCGCCGGCTCGGAATTGCCCCCGATGGGTTTGTGGCGGCCGCCCCGCACAGCAGCCCGGGCTCGCTCCTCGCCGCCGGCACAGGGGAGGGCAATTGGGGCCGGGGCGCCCCGCGGGCAGGTCCGGGGGTGGGGTGGGGTGGGGGGGCCTTTCCCCCCCCCCCCCCCCCCCCCCGGGGCGGCAGGCAGCGGCGCTCGGCCGCCTTCCCGCCCCGCGGCCGGCGGGGGGGGGGGGGGGGGGGCGGTGCCGAGCCCTGTCCCTGGTGCTGATCGCGCCCCGCCGCCCGCGGGAGCGGGGAGGGTGTGGGGGGGGGGGGTGCGTGAGTGGGCGAGAAGGCGAGAGGGGTCGGTCGGTCCGTCCGCGCCGAACCGAGCCCCGAGCCGGGGGGAACCGCCCGCCCGCCCCGCTCCCCCCCCCCCCCCCCCCCTCACCTGCTCGGGGCCCTGGAAGCAGATCTTGCAGATGGGGCCGGCCCCGCCGGGGTGGCTGCCGCTGCCGCTCCCGCTGCTGCACACCGAGCGGGTCTCGGGTTCGTCGCCGGCCCCCGCCTCCGAGCCGCCGCTCTCTCCGTCCTCCGGGCTGTCCCCGCTCGCTTCCCCCGCTCCGGCCGGCAGCTCCAGCGGGGCGCCGGGGTCTCGCTGCGGCTGCCCGGGAGGGAGGACGGCGCTCCCCCCGGCGCAGCTCATGCCCGGGGCACCCGCTCACCCGGGGCGGGAACGGCCCGCAGGGACGGACGGACGGACGGACGGACGGACGGGGGGGGGGGGGAGAGAGCGGCGAGGGCGCCCTTCCCGATGCCGGCGGCCGGGAAGGTGACCCGGCGTGGCCGCCTCCCTCCGCCAGCCGGGCCCGCAGCCGCGCCGGCGGCGGTGCGAGTGCGTGTGGGCGAGTGCGTGTGCGTGGGCGGGCGGGCGCGCGTGTGCGCGGGCGTGGGCCGGGGGGCGGCGGGGCGGGGCCGGGCCGGCACGCGCCCCGGGGTTTATGTGGTGGGTGTGTGTGTGTGGGGGGGGGGTGGGTGGTTCGGCTCCCGCCGCGGCGAGCGCGAGCGCGGGACCGTTGCCCGGCGCGAGCCGCGGCGGGAAGCGGGGCCGGGGGCCGCGCGAGTCACCCACCGCCGCCCTCTGAGGGGAGCGGGCAGAGCTTGCCGCCTCGTTGGGCCCTTCGCTGCGGGAGGTTGGGCTTGTGGAGGCTCGGCGGAACGAATGTTCAACAGTTGTTCGCCGGGTGCGAAACAGCGGTCCTCCTAGTCTTTTCGTGGCTGCCTTTTTTTTTTTTTTTTTTTTTTTTTTTTTTTTTTTTTTCCCCGCAAATTCATTACATCACCTCGTTTTCAAAATTAAATCTGCCAAAAGCATCACGATCAAATATCTTCTAAAAATAATTAAAACAAAAATTAAAAAAAAAAAAACAAAAAACAAACAAAAAAGGCAAAAACAAACAAACAAAAAAAAGAAAACAAAACAAACAAACAAAAAAACAAAACAAAAAACAACCCAAACCACAGTGGTTAGAAATTCTTTAAAGTTTGGCTGGGGCTTTCTCAAGGAAAGTATGTGTGAATTTCAGCATCAAGTATAACACCAGCGCACATTCCATCTCGTGAAAGCGACAGCAACTGTCTGCGTGGGGGAAAAAAAAAAAAAAAAGAGAAAAAGAAAAACAACTCAAAAAAAAAAAAAAAAAAAAAAACACAACCCCACACCAATTCTGAAGCCATATGCTCTTCCACAGCCACATTTAGATTCAAAGTGCGGTGAAGTCACCCGTCTTCTTCATTGGCTGCCTCATACGTTGTCTCAAGATGGGGGCGTACCTGGGTGAGCTCAGCGACCGCCTTCACCGGCTGTGTTTTGGCGGCAGCAGGGGCTCTCCCGCTGTGGACGTGGTGTTAGGCGGCCACAGAAGCGCCCAGAGCCGAACCACGACGTCCCGGCCCACGGTCCCGTGGCTGACACGCTCTCTGGGGGAGCCCGCTGAGCCTGCACTTTTCGGCCTGGCAGTATGCTCTGGGCAGAGGAGCAGCAGCCCCATATTGCAGGAGGGGGACGGTCGGATTAATCGGGGCAAGCTGCGGTTAAAGCCTTTTCAGTCCTCCTCCAGTCTGCATCCATCACAGAGGCCGTGCGGTAGGTGCATTAAGGATAAAGAACGCCGTCGCTGCTTACAGCATTGCACTACAAAAGTGCATATTCCGAGGTTGTCTTCCTACAGTGGAAGGAGGGGTGCGGTTACACCTTTTCTCTTCACCCACTAGCGCCCATTCTCATGAAAATCTTTGCTCGGCGTTAGCTGAGCCAGCTCTGGCCTTTTAGCTTGGTGTTAGGAAAAGATGTTCCAACCCCAAAATTACTTGTGTTCACAAGGTGGTTGTTAAATAGGTAAGTAACGTGGATTCATCCAGATTTGATAATGCGAAACAAAAAATGTCACATTGACGGTGACATTCGGATGAACTACGGATATTGTGGAATTAAGAAATTCTTCAAATATTTTTTCATAACAAAGTAATACTTGAAAGGGTTGCCAGAGAGACTAGGCAGAATTAAACAAATATAGACTAATTCTAAGAAAAGAAGGGGCAACCACAATGAAAAAACAGGAAATGTCAGAACAGATGAGTCCAAAATACTGGGTAGAAGAGAACTAAAGCAGAACCAGAAGGAAAAGACAGTGGAACTAAAGTAGTGAAATGAGCAATGGATGCTAAAAAGTTAGGCATCTGCATCAGAGGAGTACAGCATGCCCTTGCCATTTGCCGTGTGAGGGGGTTTATGCCATTTTTCTTTCTCACCCTTTCATTTGTCAGCAAAAATTCAGTAAATAACACGGCTTTTGGAAAGGACGTAAAAAGGCGATAAAAATGTCAACACAGAAATGGAATGACTTCTTAATAACAGGAAAAGAAAGAAAGATGTGACTACAGGGAATGATAGAGTGTGTTAAGAAGGTCAACATCTTCTACTTAACCTTGACCAAAATAAATGTAAAATATGACTCTTAAAAGGGAACACATCTAATGTGAGTTAGAAGACTGTTTCTTTCATATGTGTAATTAATTTGGAGAGCTGATTGCAAGTGGGAATTTCATAGACATGAGTTTGTTAATACATCACCTGTTTCCACGTCTACCAACAGCTATGGCACACCAGCTAAAATGAAATTGCAAAGGCTCTGGATCCCCGCCATACAGAGCCCATGAGAGTTGTTTGGTGTGCTGGGGGCGGGAGGAGGTGCCGACAAAAGAGCAGAAGGGGTGGAGAGCATTATGTAACACAGCCTCCAACCCAAGTAGCGTTCAGCCTTCTGCTGAGTGAGAGAGGAGGACGGGAGCCAAAACCAAAAATCGAAACAGAAAGAAGAAAAATTTCAAGCAGGAAAGGGTGTTCTGCTTCATAACAGCAGTAGTGTAGGTGGTTGGGAGAAATAAAAAAAAAAAAAAAAAAAAAAATGGAGAAGCTGAAAACAGGAAGAATTAATTTGTGATTAAGGCAGTGAACTGGATCTCAAGGGATTTGCACAGCTTTGCTACACATTTCTTGAACAGCCTTGAGCAAGTGGCCTCGGGTGGGCTGAACGCAGGCATCCGGTCACCTAAACACAGGCAGCTAGCTCGTCGTACTCCTAGCCGGGTGTCCGACAGCCTCCAGAGGACTGGGGCTGTCACATCTGCCATCTCTTTTGGGAACAGTGGGTCATTCAAACTGGCATTAATCTCCCATATGCAGGCACACTGCCCTTAGTCTCTCTCTGTCTTGTTCTCTACAAAAAAAGCAAAAAAAAAAAAAAACAACAACAAACCAAAATAATAAAAAAAAAAAACAACTCCCAAGCAAAACAAAACTAAATAATAATGTTTGCTTCCTCTCTTCTTATTCCTGCCTCTTTCAACAAGAATTTGCAATATTTTACTGACAGATTCAGGACATATTTGTACAGTCTTGATCTTGGCTGAGGTATTTCAGCATTATAACAGGACAAATAATAAGGAACAGTGATACAGATAAAAATAACACCAAGGTAATAAGACCGTGGGACAATAAAACGGACTGCATTTTCAGCAGGTGGTGGGAAAGGCAGGAGAAGTATAACCCTTGAGGGAATGGAAGTTGTCTCCCTTCTATTTTCCTCTCAGTTCTGCTCCAGGTACATTCTTTTTCCCACTACTCCAGCTCAGGACTGTGCAATTTTTCCCTCCAAATAAACTAGTGGAAACTCAAGCTCAGTTTTTTACCTGAGGATGATCAGCTGGAGGTAGAACATCCAGGAAATAAAAACAGAGGAAGACACTTGAACGGAGGGGAGATGTTCAGGGAATGGACAGAACAGGATTAAAAAAAAAAAAAAAAATCAAGATAAACACTGTAAGTTTTATGTACGGAAGACGTTCTGCAGGAATAATGTATGCAGATAAAAAACTACTCGGGGGATATTACAAGAATGGAAGCACTGTGTTACTGCACATTTAGAAACCAACCCCCCTGCTCTTCTTTATTCTCAAAAAGTTTCCATAATGCATTGGCCTGTACCAGAAATACAGTAACAGAACAGCTAAGTGATGGGTTTGTTCCATTTTGCTGCTTCCTGTATCTCTGAGGAAAAGAAGATGATACAGTTTTAAAATATTAATAAAGGAGTAAAGAGAGTAATTACCAGTGTATTATATTCAAAACAAAATACTAATGAGGAAGTAGAAAGTGAAATCTATTTAAATAATAATACGGACATATTATTATTCAATTTATTGACTATCACGTATATGTCCCTTTGAGAAGGAAACTCAGGTTGGTGGAGATCACCTGTAAACAAAAATAAGGCATTTTGGTTGTAAGCAAATGCTTCAGTTTAATTTGAAATGCGCTTTACATGTTTAATGCAACATAAAATGTGCTTCTGAGTAATATCCCCATCTGTTAAATTTCCATGTTCAACTTTATTACACTAAAAGATCTGCACAGATGGTTAATAGCCGTACTAGTGACTGTGTATTATTTCCTGGTTCACTGAACGTGCCTGATTTTAGTTATGAACACACATTCATCATGCAGTCGAAGCTTTTACAATTATGTCAACCAATTAAGATCCCACGCAGACAGAAACCTATTGTCTAAAGAAAATCTTTATTTTCACATTCCTCTCCTGCTTTTTTGAAAATGTGTACTTGGGTTCCTATCCAATCCAGTGTTGCCCAACACTGATGCATCTCTACACAGCAAAAGTGTCTCGTCCTAGCAGGTACTGGCGTTTCTTCCTCAAACTTTCACAGGGATTTCCCGCCCGTGTTGGGGCCTTGAGCTCATCCCCCCTCCTGGAGGGTTGGATCCTGGGGCTCAGGGCTAGCTCAGGGACAGGGCAGCCACAGGCTACTTGCCTGCTCGCTTCCTTCCTTCCTTCTTCCCTTCCTTCCTTCTTCCTCTCTGTGTCTGGGGACGGCAGGGGAGCCACAGCCAGGGCCAACCCTTGCCCGTGGGAGCTGCTTTTACGCTGAGCCTCTGCTGTTTGCCCCGCGCCCCCGACCTACAGCTCCCGCCACAGTGTAGGCCATGCCTGGCCATGGCCACACCAATGCGGGCCCACGTCCCACCCTGGCCCCATCCCCATCCCCACGGAGGTGCCCGGTGCCCCGGGGCTGCCCCGGCTGCCAGGCCCTGCCATCACCCACTCAGTGAGCCCCCGCACTCCCAGCACAGGAGCCCACCATGCCCTGACGGTTCTCTGCAGCGTCTTGTCTTCTGTATTGTCCAAGAAATGGTGATTGACATCCTTTTCCTTTTACAGGAGGTTTATGGAAACATGAATCCACTAATCATTTGAATATACTTTCAGATGTTTACAGGGATGATGATAGAAAAGTTTCAAATTTTTATTTTAATATCATTTTATTCTGGGAATATTGTCATACCATTCATAATTACTGTGTCTCAATTACTGAATTCCTGTCTTATTTGCCAGTATGCTGTTTTTCTTCAGAGCTTCTAATTTATTTTTAAAACGTTTGAAACTAACTATGATTAATTTTTCTCCACTGTGAAATATAGCTTCCTGCGAAATACAGTCTCCCTTCCGATCTTAAACTGCTTGGAAGTATTTTTAAAACATTCTTCCTCATACCAGTTGTTGGGGAAAAAAAGGCTTAGCATGGCTTCCAGAATGAGGTAATCTTTGTTTGCAAATAAATTTAGTTCCTTGGTTTATTTTGGAAATAGATCAGCTGTCACGGATTCTAGAAGGCAGCATCACTGAGTTCAGTTTATTGAAACAGAAATGACAGAAAGTCAATTAGCTTTTCCATTACATGTTATATGAACAAAAGCTACTGTGCAAGGCCAAAGTGAACTTATTTTAGTATCATTTGTACAGATCCCTTTTTATCTGTTTACAAAGAAAAGAAAAATAAACCTTTTTTTTCTTTTAATAAGCGTTTTCATTGGATTTCCTTGTCTATAAGTGTCAGAATGACTGTAATATGCAATAGAGTCAATCTCAATCCTTGAAAAGTAGTGGTGAGACATCAGAAATAATGTAACAGCTTCCCAAATCCTTACCCACTGGCTTTCCGTCCATTCCGTACACCTCCAGTGTACTTCTGACAGCTTAAAAAGCTGCAAACTGTCCAACATTTGTAGCAAGGCAGTGAAATGTGGCTTCAACTACTGAAGCACCTTCTGGGGGATACCACCATGATCTGAACCCTGCTGTGGTCAGCACTTCAGTACACACAAGGCAGGAGAGAGAACTTCCCCTAAGTAGTTGCAGGCAAGAAGGAAACACAACAGTGAGTTTGTGAGGGTGGGAACTGGAGCTTGTCATACTTACATCGTGGTGTCAAAACTCACATAGGATACCTTTTAAATGAGAATGGATGTTTTTCTCAAGAAACCAAACCACAAAGGGCAATAAAATGTGTATTTTGCTGAAATATTTTACTGCTGTTTACGTGGTGAAAGGAAAAGGGCATGCATCCAGAATTGAGATGTTCATTCCTGGCTGAGGAAGCATTGGTCTGGTTGTTCCTCACATGACAGGCCGTTCTTGACTGTTTTGTCTCCAAGGGCTCAATCTCATTCTGGAAGTAAAAATAAGAGCCCCTGTAATTTGAACTAAAGAGCAGATCTTCTACCCTTGATGACGCAGCAGTTGTAAACCTCTCTGTGTGGTCTAAGCCGTAGAAGATGTCACAGCTGTGATGAATCACTGTAACCTACATAATTACCTAATCTAGTAAGTGTTTTCTGAGAAACTAGCAAAACCACAAACTGCCAGGTTTGCCTCTGGTTGGACTGAGTTTTGCAGCTCTACCAGAAGTGACCTGTGGCAATTATCAGTTATCTATTATATAGCTGCTAAAAAAGCGACAAGCTCCTGCAGATATGAAACTTTTCTTCCTAAGGGGTTCCAAAACATTAATGTGAGTCGATAGAAGAGCTTGAGATAGAATTTATAATTTCAAGGTTGCAGCTTGAGTATGCTTTTCTGCAAAATAATCTCGTTCTCTTTATCTTGCTACCCACCAGCCCTCTCAAAAGGAAAAAAAAAAAAAAACACAACTATCTCATGAGATTGCCCATGTGTATTGGGAGCCAAAATTCTGCTTCTTGTGATAAATCTGTAAGAAAAAATATAATAGTCACCACAGGCCATGCTGGATTAGATTAGGAAAGTGTTACATCACTGAAGAGGGTCTTCAATTTATTACAAAATCCACTGTATTTGCCAGTTAAATAATCTTGTTTCAGAAAGACAGTTATGTAAACCAGAAGAAGTGACATATTTTATGCTTCTTAAAGGGGAAACAGTAAATACTCCATTCTCACTGATCCCACAGTCCTGCCAGATTGTTGCAGTTACCTTAATAAAATAGCGACCGCTAGCAAGATGACTACCTTAACAAACTGAAATGTCATCTAAATCTGTTAATTTAGCTCTTTTCTTTTCTTCCTCTGGAGACACTTGCAGAAAATGTGAAGTAATGCAGGACTATGTCATCTGGTGTGGAAAAGGAAGAGGAAATGGTTGGTTTTGGTGGAAGCTCATGAGTGTTTAATCGAGGTCTGTGGCCTGAAATCTACAGTAAAGGAAATGTAGGATTTCCTGTGCATTGGTGATCGTTCCTGGAGGTAAGCGTTGAGTCGAAGTTTATGTAGAGAAGTGAAATATAGTTTTTAGGAAGTATTCTTTACTTATGTCACTGTGATACTTTCCAGGAAAGGTAGGACAGGGCATGGACAGAATAGGGAACTGTGGGCATGTCTACGGTGCCGTAACACCTGGAGCTGCCGTGTGGCAAGAGTTACTGTCTTTCACTGAATGTCTTTCATGCAGGTATTCCCAACACACCACATACACACAGGGCAGAGCACAAATCCATTGAATACCTGCTTCCTTCACCGCACACTTTTCACTTTCACTACAGGAAGGCGTGCTAGGGACAAGTGTTCCCTAGAGCTTCACACTCACAGTCTGCGTGGTTACGGAGGGTACTGCAAAGAGAAATGGGACAAAATATGCTAAAGAGCTGCAGAACTGGTGGTTCATGAACCGCCTCTCCCTGGTGAGCTGTGCATTGTCCAACCTGAACTTGAACCTGAACACTGAATTGAGTAAAATCTCCTGCAGAGATGAAGGCATGTGTTAACTACATATGTGATCCTTCTGAAGCACAGCTGCAGGAAAAGGATAGACTGCAGGTTAGTCTTGCGACCAGTTTCAACATGCCGTGACTGCTAAAACTGCAAAATGAAATGTGTCTGGGTGATATTGGACATTGTTGAGGCATTGGGACAGATGTGGCTTCGGATTCGGGGGCAGACACTTCAGCAAAAACTTTAAGCGTGCTCATCTGAAATCTGTGTCCTTTGGAAGCAAGCTATCATTGCATTTCTCTGAGACATTCACACAGAGCTCGCAGACACAGCATAGGACCTATAAGAAACCTGTGCCCTTCTGGAGGCCTGGAGATCAAGCAGGATGCCCAAGGGCGTTCAAAGTAGCACCAAATACCCATGTGCATGCAGCCAATTAAAACCTGACTCAATCACCTCTAGAGAAATAGGAGTGGGGCAAAGTCAGAATGCAGTACATCGCAACTCTATTTCTCTAGACTTCTTGAGAGCCAAAGCATTACCACTCCCACTTCTGTTTTGGCATGGTTCCTTTTCTCTTTGTCATTTGGGGTGGTGATGGTAGAGAAAGAGATACGTGGGCAATGCTAAACTGGATGAGCAGATCCTGGATACAGCTTTAAAATGTTCCTAGATTAAGCCTATTGCTAATCATGAATCTACAATTAGTGAACTTGACCCTTGTTCTCCTGGTAACAAACACTTCTTTCTGGAACAATTGCTTGAAACAGCAAGCAATTACCATCTTCTGTACATTTGATTACTAATTTCTTACCAGAACAATAAAAAACAAGTCACTTCTCTTCCAGTCCTCATATTATAATTTAATTTCTGCTGCCAAAGTGTGCCTGGCTTCTGCTTTGTATATTTGATGTGCAGCTGTGGTAGGAAGCCACAAATAGCAGCACAGCATCTTTAAGGGCTGTGCTGCCAAGGGTAAAAGGACCCTGCAGGGCAGCTATTTTGAGGGAGCCATCCTGTTTGGAAAGTAGCAAATCATGCTGTGATGAGAAAGGTGCAGAATTAGATAGAAAAGTGTTCTTTTTCCATTTTTTCCCATTGCAGGAAAGAAAGTGGCTCTTGGCCAATATACACAAAAGAAGTTGGTACCCTTCCTCGCTAGTTTGAAAGGCAGCCATAGGCTGCTCTAGCTGTGTTACATATTTATGGAGGCATGACGCAGTATGGAAGTATTATGCCATATATTGCTGTGCATTTTTTTTTACCTGCTGTAATAGATGAGGGATACTTACAAGGCAATCAATCTGTTGGATTTTTTTCATCATTTACCATTTAAGGATGGACACGTGGCATTTGTTTAACTGAAGAACCTCATACACTCAAGAGAGAAAGGGAAGCATCCTTAAACTGTGCATACTAGAAACTAATTGCTTTCCCTTATTGAATTAGAATTCATGAATATGGATAAGCAGCCATGTCTGTCTTCAGGTGAAATAGGGCAGCCTTTATAAAGCTTACATGCCTGGCTGTGAGCTTTTCAAATTCTGCATATCCCAGAGCCTCCTGTCTCTTTATAGCTAAGTGCTTGAAGCATAGCACTACTTGAAAGATAAGCCTGGGTGTTTAATTAAAACCTGAAGAAGGACGTTTGAATACGTTACCTTAAATTTTAGCCCTGTATCTATTTTCTTCTCATAGATGCTTCTCCTGACAGCATTGGCGCTTTTGAAATTGGTCTGTCCTTGTTTATTTATAATAAGCATTCCCAACTCTCTCTTGATAATATTGCAATGAATCATTCAGAGAATGGAGTTGAATGGTTTGGTCCAGAGTAAATTGTAATACCCAGTGATTTTTTTATCTTTTTATGTCTGGGTCATGTTCACCTGAATCACAGGGAAAATGAGTTTTATCGTCTTAAAAAAAAAAAAAAAAATGTTCCCTTGAGGTGTATACCCACTTTGCAATGACTGTCAGTTACAACAGCTGATACAGATTTGAGAAGTTACTGGCTAACCTAAATTAGCACTTTAAAGATGTAGATCCTGGGAACAAAGTTCAGTAGTACAAGTTACTGATCTTTCTGCTTGCTTATGTACTTTATTTTCTCATGCCCATATACATTCACTAGTAACTTTGGTATCAAACAAAAAGCATTGTGCATACATTTTTATCCAATTTCATGCCATTACTGTGTTTTTGTCAGATTTGATATTGCATTCTGAATAAACATGAAACTGAACCATAATAATCTCTAAGGGATTCCAGGGCAAGTACACGAACAGAAGCTTGTGGTAACTTCGTGTCCTGCCTCTGGCAGTGGTCTTTCTTTCAAAGAAAGTTTACATGGCTTATTTCCACTGTGAATCAAGCCTATCTGGGTAAAAATATATGTTCAAATGCTAGTCTTATGGGTGGTCTGCTTGTGCCCTAAAGCATTAGATTTGCTTACCTAAATCACTCTAATCTGAATTTGCTCTTCTTCTTGCTCTCAAACACACTTCTTTAATCTCATTTTTGATACTTATGAGAAAATTCAATCCAAAAAATGAGATTCCTTTAGCTAAGTGTGTCCACATTATTTCCCTCTATTTGTTTATTTATTTTACATTAATACACTGGCTTCATTATAGGACATGAAAAATTCTAGTGACATAGAGTTTAATTACTGTACTTTTTTCTCAAGGGATCTTCATTGTAATTTGTATCACTACTATTACTGCCTTAACTAATAACTAAAAGAGGTCATGTTCTAGGTTAATAGCCTGCAGCTGCAATGTAGAGAAATCTGCAGTACTAAATACTGCTATCTAAATAAACTAGATATAGCTAATAGTGCTACCCAATGATGGTGAGTATCTGCACACAGATGTTGACATTAATCTCAAGTGCCAGTTCATTTCAGTGTACTTGAGTTTATTGTATTTGCACCTATATTGAAATCAAAACAGATCTGGAGACAGCATGTTGGTCAAATAATTCTTTCAAGCTGAGGAATTTCTGAAGGTGTCCAG
The DNA here is from genome assembly GCF_018691265.1 of Tyto alba. Lineage (NCBI taxonomy): Eukaryota > Metazoa > Chordata > Aves > Strigiformes > Tytonidae > Tyto > Tyto alba. The sequence continues at coordinate 24,100,792 of NW_024881324.1, read as the reverse complement.
CTGGAGAGAAAGGTGTCCAAACGAATGAATTACAGGTGGTCTCAGCCATCTTGACAGTTTTCACTTTAGATAATTTTACTCTCACTGTCAAAATAGACTTTATGAAGACTCCTTCATCTGTTTTTTGAAGGAAAATAAATCACAAATCCCACTTGGACTTCAATAATACTTCAAATTTTTAACAGGGACATTGACAGTGTCTAAAATTCTGCTATACTCAGAACCTGTAGAGTTTAGCACAGTCAGTCTGCATTTCCTTTCCTGTCAAAACTAATAGACAAATATTCGTGTATATCTGCCCAGCTATCAGGAGGGGTCTTATAGTGAAAACTTCATGGAACATGCCCATCTTGCTCAGTTAAAACAGTTCTCAGACTTCCATTTGTGCCTTCACAAGTCTTTATTATACAAACAAATGGAGTCTTTGTTGTATAAACTGCAGAGCATGGCCACACTAATGTAGATGATAAAGCTACTAATGCCTTTTGCATTTGCATTTCATACATGAGAAACAGATGCAGGAAAGTGCAAAAAACTGACTGGAAATTTCAAAATAAAACTTCTATGCCCATTAGAGTTATCCTTCAAGGTTTATTTTGAAATTTCCGGTCAGTTTCTCGTCTGCCTTGTTCTTTTCCTTGCCTACCAGAAATCATTCAAGCCACATAAAACTGTGATTGCCTTCCATCAACAATTATACCAAAAATCACCCCAAAATTCTTAAATTGGCATTACCCTATTTGGCAAATATTGGAAAAGAGTAAATGCTAGAAGAGCTGGTTTTCTAGCATGGTATTTAATCAAGCAAACAACTAGGGCGACTAGCATAATATATGAGATTTTATACAAGTAGATATTAGCATTCTCATTGTCTGATAAGTTCTGAAATGCAGCAGAGAGGATAAGATATCAAGAGTATCATTTTCCCTGGCAAAGCACATACAATTGCAGTGTATTATTCATTAAAATCATTGTACCTGGCACAGAAATGGACACATATGGCATTGGAAATTTCCCTTGCCCCTCAGATCCTAGTGTAATATTATTTATATGAGTACTTCCTGGTTGTACAAATTAGTCTGTCGATTTCCAGAACTTTCACCATATGGAAAGAGTCACTTATAACTTTACAGATGTTGCACAGAGCACAGATGGCCGCACACACACAAAAGGTGTTTGTAACATTTACATCCCAGGTACTTTGGAAACACTACCATCTTGCTTTTCCCCTTCAAAATGTGCACTTCACTGCCATTGTGCAGCTACTAAGAATGTAATTAAATTTTATGTGTGTCTTACAGGGCTACAGTAAGATTTTTAAATCAGTGATAGCAGAAAATAGGGACACAGTACAATGTTTTATTTCATATCGTTTAACCCACAAAACAGTCATGATACTTACATCATGTTGCAATAAGGTGAGATGGAAATCATCACGGTTTATCCAAGCGTGTACGTGTGTCATCTCTTCATCATCTTGCTGGCATTCTCTTTACTAGTGAATTTTCTATGAGAACTGATGAGCCTGTCCCTGCAAGGCCTCAGCAGCGTGTTCTCAGCCCCATTCGAGGGCTCGGACAAAGGCTGTGAACGTCCTGTCGAGTTCACATCAGAGTTTGAAAACCCTGTTGTCTCAATGACAGCTGTTATCAGCATGTTTGATGTGCCCCAGCCGGTGAGTAAAAGAACCTCATTGTAGCTCCAGGCACCTCCACCATCATCAGACAGCTGATTGACTTACAACTGCTAATTAGCTTTGTTAGTTGAGTGATCAGTGTCAAAGTATAGCACCTTTGTGCCCTAGGAAACATACTGAGCTGAAGGATAAAATTTCAGTACTTAGAAACTACCTTTGACAGTTTATGGAGAACTCGTGGCATTTCGGATAATGAGAAGAGTAAACATGTTGCAAGCTTTAGAAAGAAAGGAAGAAAATGCAGCCCGTCAGCAAAGCTTCTGTTCCTGGAAACAGAAGTACTGGAACAAGTAATTAGACAGACTTCTTGAAGGATAACAAGGAGAGAGTAAAAAACAATATCACTTTTTTTGTGGGAATCGATCATATCAGAATAATCCACTTTCTTTCTATGATGGGTAACAGACGCTGCAGACAAAGGAAAAGCAGTTGCTATCGTATTTCTTCAGAAAGGTTTTTGATTCTGTTGTCCATGACGTTCTCTGTGGCAAATTAGAAAACATGATGTAGAGGAGTCTAGAAGAGAACAGACACAACCCACATCGGAAAATCCATTCTCAGAGACAGGGAGTCTACTGAGGGCCACAGTCAATGTGGAAGGCTGTATTGAATGGATTCCATGAGGGTCCAGTGAGATTCAAGTGATGTTCTGCAGCAAGATATTGCAAATTAGTTCCTTAGGAAATCTTTCCTGGTAAGGGTAAAGATAGAGATACTAATTCCTCTCAAGACAGTGGTGTTCTCATTAACAAAGGTTTTACATCACAAACTAGAAAAAAATTATGTTGAAAAAAACACAGGTAAGAAGTGGAGTATTGTAACCTCTCTTAACATCCATTTTAATTGGCTGTTTTGGTACTCAGGGACCTGGGCAAATATATCTCACAGACACTCTTAAAGGTTCATTTAGCTTAATGCTCTGGCTCTAACCATAAGAAGGATAATGTATAGTCTAATGCACATATATGCCTCTGTTGCAGTTTCCCAATTTCTGTTAGTTGTTTAAGGCTTGTTTAAGGGTTTCTCAGGCTGGAGGTTGCATCTAGAGCTGATAGCTCCTAATGCATGCATGGATTTTCCAAGGCTCTCGTCAACTTTCATGTAGCTTTGAACTTGACACCATTCAGAATTATGGAAATCTACAGTGTAGTCATGTGTGAAAAAGTGTTTCATTTTGTTTAATTCTAAACCTGCTGCCTGATACTTTTACTGAAGTAATTTAAACCTTGTCACACACAGTAACTTAAAGGCATGACTTACCTCAGGCAGAGATGCTGGAGTTACTGCTACTTATCCCAGACTGGCAAGGAGGGAACATCCTTTGTGGTGTGTTTGTTCAACCTTTCAAGGAAGGTTAGTGCACACCTGATGGCACATGTCATGGTATCAGCTAAAGTCATCTCTAATTTTTCAACCTCATTCTTTTCATTTCTTATTGTTGCGTCTCACAAATTGAAGTCTATCCCTATCTACAGCATAGGTAGTTCACCTGTTGACTAGAGCAGCTCATCTAATGGAGTCACGAGTAGCAAGGAGGATCAGTTGTTCATTGTCTTTGCTGTGGCAGAAATTAGGCAATATCAGATGAAAGCAGAGGGGAACAGTTTCAGAGCAAACAAAAGGCAGTGGTTCTTCACACCAAGTATTTACACTGGCTGTGGAGTTCCTTCCTGCAGGATTTTGCTGTTGCTAAAGCTTTTACATTGGTTTAGGAAAGGATGAGTCTATTTCAGGGAAGAGAAATCACTTGAGGATAACTAAATGCCACAGGAACCACATTTGGCTTTAGGAGTCCTTGACTCTCAAATGGTTAGAGGCTGAAAGTAATATTAAGGAGTACCATTTAAGCTTGTCCAGTTCTTATATCCTTCACAAAGCATCTGCACTTGATCATCAGCAGGGAGGCTAACGGACTAGAGGGACCTTTGGTCTGACCCCTTATGACTGTTTCTGTTCCTGCAAATTGGTACAAAAGCAGAGTATCGAATAGCATGAAAATAAACCTACTGTTGGATTCGTCCAAAGGCAATGCCTAATAATGCATTACAGATTATTTTCCATAACAGCCTTGCTGTTATGGTGATGAGGCATTGAGTCCTGCCCTCATAAATCCCAGACATGACTGCTGATAGACACAGCAGTTGTTTCTGTGCCTAAGGGGGCAAATGCGCTCCGCAGTGTGCCTCACCATCACGGTCCAGTGCTTGTTCGGATGGAGGTGTTTGCTGGTGTGTGCTGCATCTGCTTTCACTCCTGGGCCTTTGCAAAGGAAACCAGACGTGCACGAGGGGAAAGGTACCACCCATGGCTCGTCCTGGTACAGAATCAGGCTACTCCTGAGAAATTCACCTCGTATAGCTGACTGACGTTGTCAGCAGCAGGCTTTGTGAGGTGATGTAATCACTGCTTGCCACGTATAACAACATGGTGTAGCTGGTCAGAGGCCTTTCATCAGCTAGAAAGCGCAGGTACCTTGCAGTGTAGACGTATCCATAGCTTTTGGCTGCCACAAATAGGCTTGCCACACTTGTGAGGGTGTTAATATTTCCCTTTCCATTTATTCTATCTTGGTTTCATTATACATCTAGATTAAACATGAACAATGTGTCACGCAATTGCACAAATACTTCTCTACGTCCCCTGGCAATATAGTGTCTTGCAGTGCTAAGCCGGTGTGCAAAAGAGTGACTAACTTATGGCATATTGTAGTTTCTTACAAGTAATTCCAGCAGAGCTGTCCAAGGGACTTTGGGCCGAGCCTTAGCCCAGTGTTTTGCTCCTATGCCAATCTATGTGATGCAGCCATTTACATCAGTAATGTTCTGCCAGAGGCTGATATCAATCAATGCACTTCCATAAACTTTGAATTATGACTATACGTGGCAGATGTAGGGCTGGTCCTGTTTATATTTGCCATAGCCTTTAGCTAAAGTGCTAACAAACCACCATCGTAATATCAAACTTTTATGTTTCAGAAATTCCTTCCTGCTTGTAAGAATGCAGTGTGATAACAACTGCGACAACATTCAGTAATGCATGAATAATCTATTTCTTTCTGAGAAGCCAATTTTTGCCACTATTTTCATGAGTAGCTCCTTCTCTAAGATTGGACCTCTGGTTTCATTTTCATGTTTTAGTTTGGTAATACTGACAGAAAAAATACAGCCAAACAGGCATATGAATATCAAAACCGGTATCACTGTAATTTGTACAAAAATCAAGCTCTTTAGAAAAAAAATAAATCAAGATTTGGTATCAAGATAGAATTACTCTAAAGCTAATATGCACTGAAAATCTAAATGTGACTGGCACTAAGAAAAATTGCAGTTCTCATTGTTCCTTCACCCTTAGACACTGCAGTTTTGTGGAAGGGTCTCTGATAGGTAGAAGTGCTCCTCCTGCACACATGTAACATGGCTGCTCGGAGTGCTGTGGATCCTGTGTCGCTGGATGGACACCTAACTCTTGGGTGTTGCACCACTGAGGTTCACAACATCATACATTTCGGCCTAGTGGCCTGAAATCGTTAAAAAGACATGACATTACTTTAATTGTTTTGGATCAGCTCTCCTTGTTAATCATCATCTGACTAAACCAGGACTACCCATGTAAGAATTGGAAGAATCTGCTTTACACAGCTTCTGTAGTGCTAACCCTTTGAAGACTGCTGTTGTCAAATTCTGTTCCCAGACAACATGGAATAATTCAGTGGGAAATGATGAATGAAAGCCAGGTGACATAAAGTATCAATGATTTTTTTATTCCGTCTTTGAACCACGTGTTAATTGCAAAAAGATGTGTAGGATTGGTGAAAATGTGGAAAATGCTGTCTGCTGGGCTATTTTGTACAGTGATATAATCTATATAGAACTAAGACATGTGTCTTCATTTAATTTTGTAATTGCCAAAGGCAGTTCATAGGCCTTCTCCAGTTCCCTTCACTTCTCTCTCAAAATTCATGGGCTACAAAACCTGGCATGTTTTCTGTTCTGCCCATGGGAGAAAGACTTACAGAACCTTCATGTTGCGACTAGCACTATCATCTCATGTTACACCAAATGTACATACAGCATTTATTAATGCTAGAAGAATGTTGTACTGTCAAATTACATCCTAACTGAAATACAGATCTTGGTATGTCAAAGTTCAAGGATTAGTTCTTCCCATTTGTCACATTTGTATCAACAGAATTGGATAGAAAACTACCATTCTGACCCGACAGCATTTTACACAGGCAACATGGACTAAGGTAAGCTTGGTCTGTACTCTCCACTCATAACTTTTTCACCAGGGACGTTCTCACTTAATTGTAGCAATGTTGGAAATCAGTATGGAAATGAAAATCAAATGCTTTTACCAAACACCGAAGACTAACCTGAGCAGAATAAGGTGCAAAGCAGTGAAAGTCTGCAGCAAAATTTCTTTTCACGTTCCTGACAAAATTAAAAAACTTGATGCTTCTCCTCTCATTTTACTCCTCTTAATCATCACACTGAAACAGACCTTCTCACATGTTTGCAGAACCTTTATTATGAAACCCCTGTATCACTGACCCTTCGAAATCTGGTGGTATTAAATATGATTTCAGTTCAGCATGAAGGGCCTGCCTGTGCAACAGGGTTTTCTTAATCAAAAGAAAATCTTGTATCTGCCTTCATCATGTCTTTGAGGTCTATGAGCTGCTGTCACCTTCTCCTTCAAGCACTGCTTCTACTGCATGACCCGTAAGTCTTTCTTTTCTCTGGCACTTGCTGCTCCATTTATTACACTCCCATAATCAATACAGTGAAGAAATGGCAAGTATAAAGTGGTGAGCCCCAGGAGATCACTCAAGCATTAAGGTAGTGCTGTTTGGGAAGGCACAGAGAAGGGATGTCTGATCTCCCTGAAGAACCCGCGTGAGAGGATACGGTTTAGCGATAGCCCTTGTGGGCAGGCTCTACCCATTTCCTTTTATCGGCTCTTTAGGGCTGCTGGCAGTTATTGTGATCTCCCCTGGGTTCTTACTCTTTTCATTCTCACTACAAGAGACACTTAGTGTCTCAAGCCCAGAGACATTCGTGCAGTCGTAGATCTCCTCCTCCTTCCCATTCTGCCTCCTCCCATGGGCCCTCAAGCAGAAGCTACCTGCTCAGAGGAGATGGTAACCAAGGGGCTGTTGAGGCACTGTAGCTAGGTCAGCCAGGCCTGTGATCCTCACAGAATCACTGCATGGCTGAGGTTGGAAAAGACCTCTGGAGGTCATTCAGTCCAACCTCCCCTGCTCAAGCAGGGCCACCTAAAGCCTGTTGCCCAGGACTGTATCCAATGGTTTTTGAATATTTCCACGGAGGGAGACTCCACATCCTCTCTGGGCAGCTTGGTCCAGTGCATGGTCACCCTCACGGTGAAAAAGTGTTCCTTGATGTTCAGAAGAAAGCTCCTGTGTTGCAGTTCGTGCCCATTGCCTCTGGGCCTGTCACTGGCCATCACTGAAGAGAGAGCCTGGCTCCATCCTCTTTGCACCTTCCCTTCTGGTACCTATATACATTAATAAAATCCCCCCCAGAGCCTTCTCTTTTCTAGGCTGAACAGTCCCAGGTCTCTCAGCTTTTCCTCATAGAAGAGATGGTCCCTTCTTCATAATCACAGCCCTTCATTAGATTATCTCCAGTATGTCCATGCCTCTCTTGTACTGGCATGCCCAGAACTGGACACTGCACTCCGGGTGTCACCTCACCAGTGCTGCGTAGAGGGGAAGGATCACCTCCCTCGGCCTGCTGGCAATGTTTTGTCTACTGCAGCTCAGAATACCATTAATCATTTTTGTGGCAAGGGCACATTGCTGGCTTGTGTTCAGCCTGCTGCCCACCAGCACCCGCAGGTCCTTTTCTGCAAAGCTGCTTTCCAGCTGGGTCTCTCCCAGCACATACTGGTGCACGGGATTGTTCCTCCCCAGGTGCAGGACTTTGCACTTTCATTTCTCCAGCCTGTCCAGGTCCCTCTGGATGGCAGCCTGACCCTCTGGGTGTGTTAGCCTCTCCTCCCGGTTGTGTGTCATTAGCAAACTTGCTGAGGGTACGCTCAAGAGTGTGCTCTCCTGGGTATGCCTCAGCTTGCCCAGAGAAGATAAAAGAAGATGAAAGACATCAGAGTCTTTGAAACTGTGATCCCTGGCTTACATGCAATTTTGCAGCTGCTTTGATCAGTGGTTATCCTTCACCATATTACAGCTCAGTAGATCCTGACCATGTTCCTTCAAATGGAGAAAGAAATTGGGTCCTTTATTACTATACTCATTTTCATTCATTTTCTTTAAAATACATAAAAAGACTTTTAGTTACAAAAGTATGGACAGAAACATATATATGTAATCGTGTAAACATGCTCTCCGAGGCAGGCAAGAGTAGCTTCTAAAAGCTTAAAAGACAGTATTAGGTCTTCTGCTACGTGTCTGCAATTTTAGTATGTGTAAGATTACAAGAATAACTGTAGTGATGATGAAAATTAGTAAACCATATAATCATTGCTATGTATTTGCTCTATGTCACCCTGCGTAATTCAGTCTAAGAGTAACACAAATACTTCTGCTAAGCCCAGCTATAGGGACAAATGCCTAATTTTTTTCTCAGAACAATGCTTTGGAGAGGGGCTGTGTGTTGCAGAAATGAAAATCAATAGTATTAGTTTAAATTCTGTAACTCTCTCTGCTACCTGGCTTTAAATTGCCACAATTTACCGAGGAAATAAAAACATATGTCTCTTCCTCAGCTTTTCTTCCAACTTTTCCTCATCCAAAGGGAGAAAGAAACGCAGTCATCAGAATGAGTTTACCCACATCCCCAGATGTGGCATCATCCTGCCAGGAAACAAACAATTTCACCTGAATTACAACTGATCGCGTAGTTCGGATAATGAAATCTCAAGTACTTTGAAGCAACTACTCCAATAGCAATATGAAGAAGGAAGCAGTGTCATGAATAACTATCTGAATGTGACTCTGATGGAGATGGCCACTCATAGCCATCCTGAAAGGTAGCTTTTTTGTTGTTAGCAGTGGGATGGCTTACAAAGTAAGGTGGAACACCAGCATAGGGAAACTAGTTGCTTTATGTGGAATGAGACTAAATTAATCTAACTTGTAAGTTATTCATTACAAATCATTTTCTCAGCTAAAACCATGGTTTTTATTTGTGCCTCTTGTTAAACCTATTAGAATATTGAGATGATGAGTACAGCACAGAGAGGAAGCAGTATGTCTGGTTTAGTTTGTAATATAAATGCTTTCCAAAGCTCTGTATGTGAACCCTGGAAAAGAATGGTTTTGATTTTCCCTTGAGAAATGAGCTGAAGCATTTTTGTCAATAGGCATCCTTTTTAGATAGAAACCTAATTTATTCTGGCCCTGCTGAATGGTTTCAGAGCCATGCACCCTGGCAGCAATAATACTGTCAGCTCTACTCTCATATTAAATTCACACTTGAGGAGCTGTAGATGATGAATTTCAGATTTCTCCAACCCTTGATGCTGTTTTCAGTTTTTGAGTAAACTAAAGCAAAAGCTGCTTGCCGAAGGAAGTTGATAAAGAGTCTGTTGATAAGGGTCTAAGCGTTGGGGTCACATAGTAACACATTAAAAAAAAGAAAAAAAAATATAGGTAATGTATCCATTAATCAATAGGTAGCACAATGGCATTCCTTTAGTCCAGTTTAAATAAGATATTTTAAGCTTCTCTCTGGCTTTCCTTTTACATATGTATATGTACTACATTATACATACGTACATATATATATGTGTGTAGATAGATATAGATAGATATATAGAGGTATAGATATAGATATAGATATATTTCAGAAATCCTCAAAGAGAATTTATGGTAGGGTCAGTTAAATAAACCAAGGAGGTATCTGGTAGTCCAAGTCCAGGACAGCTAAGACACTGAAGCAAACTACAGTTTTAGTCCTAAACTTTAGAAAAACCATCATCTTTCTCCAGTCTGTAATGCATTGATGGGAGGTGGGAGGGAGGTAATTTCTGTGCCTTGCACGTTTATACAATGTCTTGAAGATTTAAACAAGGAGATAACGCTTATTCAAGATGCAGGCATGACTGCGTTACACAGAGATCATCACACAGCATCAGAAAGAAAGCCCAGTGGTCAAAGGCTTGTGATCCCAGCAGGAATTGGCATGGGAAGCACAGCATTCAGCTCTGGTGAGGAGTCAGAAAAGTGAGTAAGGGGCAATTCTGGCAAAAAGGGCTCAAGCACAGTTCAGAAAGAGAGGTTTTCCAAGGAGGATTTTGTATCGTTTGATGTTTTTTTTTGTGCATATTGGCATGGCACTACTAGCCTGTATATAGCTTTCCTAGCTCAGCTGGCATAATTACTCTGTCTTGAACATAACTAGGTTATGAAAACAGAGGTAAGGTTGGGGTTTTAGTGTTCACCAAGGAAAACAGAAAGAAAAAACATACTGAGAACATATGGTTACCTTAATGGGAATGGTAAATGCTCAGCAATGTGTTTCTTTTCCTTTCTCAGTACAAGACACAAATTCTCCCAAACCTTTACAACGTCTGTTCAGATGATCTGTCCACCAGATATTTCTGTAGAACTGAACATTGCAATTTATTACTGGGGAATGAACTTCCCAGCCTTGCCTCACCGTAGGAACATGGCTGGATCTCAAGTGGGTTCTACCTAGAGGTTTTACTTTCCTCCTTAGGCCCCTTTCTTTTCCTAGAGCTATAGCCTGTTCCTGACTTACTGGACACAGCTTTTAGGCAGAGTACACCTTAAAGTCATTACGATGAAGGGTAAAAAAATGTTGGTAGGTTTCAGAGCGCCAATTAAGTCTAAATTAAATAACCTTACAATATTCACTATTTAGTATGGCTTGTTCAAGAGAAGATTAAAATAAATATGACAACATCGTTGCAGCACGAGCATGGAGAGAATGATATGATTTGTTTCAGTTTTGAGGAAATTAGACTCAGTGGGAGAAGAGAAAAAATTCTCAACCATAAGAACCAGCTGTAGCACTAAAACAGGGACAATAAAATGAATTCCCACTCAAAAAGAAAATCATAAGTATGTGGGGAGATGTTTCTTTGTAGTTTAGGGAGGGAGGGTTGTAGATCTATTTGCGTATCAGTTGTCTTTATTTGCACATCAGAAAAACCTCTGAAATTATCCCCTTTGAACCTGAAATAAGCAGAGTGGATGCTTCACATCAGCTTCTGGGCATCAATCTCCTTATCCTTCTTTTACAGAACTCAGTCCACGCTGTGATGCTACCTCACAAATTCAGCCACTAAAGACACAAACCCAATGTGTTTCTACTCATTTTAGGCCTAACATCATAGAACCTGGCTCCTCACCAGGGGTGTCGGGAATACCTGGAAGTACTGTTGGAAGATACAGTGTTTAGTTGTATTACACATTCAAACGGAAAACATTACAATTCACTCAATGGAAAGTACATAGAGAAGACTTTCCTCAAAGCACCAAATTCAGCTAACCTCAAGCACTGAAGAAAGCAGAAGCATGCTCAACTGCCTAAAACTATGCCTTAAACCTGGTAGAAGCCTGGTTCTCTATACACCACAGATGTAAAGAATCTACAAAGAGACTAAATGTTTCCTATTGTACTGCAGGCAAGAGGCGAGGGAAGCTCAGAACCAGGCACGAGGGCAAATGCTGAACTTGCCAATCCAACAGAAGCCTTTCCTAGGCCCAACAAAGACAGTGCTGAAAGGGAAAAGAAATCACAAAAGAAGAAAACAGAAAAGGTTCCTCTATGCTGAGATGGCCCCAAGCAGCACCAAATGTAGGTAAATTCCAGCTCAAGTTTCACACTTGAGAGCTCAGGCTCATCACCAGTATTTGTAGCACCTGGACATCAAAAAAAAAAAAAAAAAAAAAGTATTGCTTGTCACTGAAATCATTCTAATTCATGGATGATTGAGGCACTCCTAAAAAGCAGTGACATATAGGTATCCTGGGCTAAACTGGTGAAATGCAACATTCCAGAATTAACCATCACTGCTGCTCAGTAATAACGAGCGCAAAGCTGCAGCATTGTAGTTCCTGCTGGGCGTTTCACAACACGATCACTCATCCACTCTCCTCAGCCTGACTAGAGACAGAAATGGAGCAGCATCAGGACAATACTAACTCAACAGTTGGCTCCTGTTTTGCACTCTTCTCCCTCCCCACGTTTTAGCAGTATGTGGCTGTTTCTATTATTTCCTGATCTGAGTCCTCTCTGTGTGTAGAGATGTTGCTAATGGCTAATTGTATTCATGAAATTCTAGCGGGGAATGCATTTCAGCATGAAATACACTGTATATCCTGCATTTATTCTTAATCAGGAAGCTCAGCTTCTAAGGAAGTGTGCTGATACATCTCCTTTATTTTTATGTCTGGCACCTTACAAAAAAAAAAAAAATTGGCAAGACCTCAGTCTTTACTAGACTGAGATTTTTAACTCTTTCAGAGCCTTGTGTTAAGGAAAGATGAATCAGTTTGAATAAGAAAGGTGTCCTCACCCTTCATGCTGTACATACGGAGAAATCTGGTAGATCTCTGAGCGTGGAATTTCAGAGCAATGTTATTCCTGATTTCAGATGCAAGCAGGAATTTGAAAAGGCATATATCAGCAATTTACTCAAAACTGAAGGGCTGTATCATAAAATTTCTTAATCTAGCTAGATCTCCTGATCACGAGAACTTCAGTTGCAACACTGAAGTTGATCCATATCTCTACATTTCTTATGGTTTATGCATCTCTAGAGAGATGTACATGAACTGAGGAAATCTATTTATCTCCCTTTTCAAGTCAAGCCTTGTGAATCTTTCAAAAGGTACTTGAAGTCCCCAAAAATCAAAAAGACACTGAATTTTAGCAATTTCACTGGAGCTATGCCATCATATACCAGCTTGGATATAACTGCTGAGAGAAGCAATTAACATTGGGTTTGGACCTTTTGTGGCATGCCACATGGTCATCAAGAGATTATAAAAATATTTTTCTTAATGAAGAGGGTATCAGGGTAACTTAAAGAATAGGGATCTAATACAGATTCTTCTGAAGTCATGGGGAAATCTGCTATCGACTTCTGTGAAATTCACACCAGACCCTCAGTTAGGAAAGAGTTAAAGAAAGCAAAAATTGAGGCTTTTCTCGGTGTGATGCAATGGTAGATCTGCCACATGCTGCGTACACCCACTTTTTTAATTCCTCTTTTTTAATTATAAGATCAAAATAACTTGCAATTTGCAGAATTTACATCTTACAGCATATTTTTCCCCACCACAATTCATGTAAGAGTCTGGCAAATTTCTATCTGCAATATTTGCTTGAAGCTTGTTTTGATTTTTTTTATGGGTACAAGTTGGCAAAATTATGATCAACAAGTTGCAATATTCTGACACGGGCACAAACTGGATTTGAGCAACCTTTAGAATGTGTCTTTTAATTCATTACATTAATCCAGTTCATTAATGTTTATATGCACAGAAATCTAAAAAGAAAGGTACTATTTAATATGGTAAGTGTTGGCAGTCAAGTTTTTATATAGCTACTATTTGAAATGAAAAGGTGGTATCTGAATGGGAAAACATGCAAGTCTTTGACCTGGCAGCCACTCCCAAAAGGATGCCCTGCGTTTCAGTGTTGGAAACCATGCAAACTTGTTCCTGCTGTCAGTCTGAGTCTCACCTGTTAATGGAAGGAACTGGCGGTAACGTGGAAGCCAGAGTTGCTACCTCTTTCCAAAAGATTTTCTTAAATAAGCTCAAATAATCGTCAGAAGAGTGGAAACAAACCTCTAATAACGTGTCACGACTTCACATTTTCATTTGTGGCCCTGACAACATGCATGGCAATTTTTAGCACTGAAACCTCGGGTTCAGCTATTTTTCTGAGTGGGAGGTCCTTATCCATAGGCATTCACGAATAAATGGTGATCTGTGCATTGTATCAGATGGGGCCATTCAGCAACTTAAAACCACAGAGGAACGTTTCAATACCAGTGGAGGCTGGTACAGACGATGACATTGCGTGCATTGTTACCTACTAAAGTACTTAAAAGCAAGTGAAAAAATAGCTGGGCCTATACAAAAACATACCTTGCATCCAGAGTAAAAATTAACACTTTATTTGTACTGATCACAAAGAATGTTTCATCAGCTTGAATTTCTTTAGGCTACTGTATGGCTCAATAGGTAACCAGCCTCCAAAGAGAGGCCAAAAGGTAAAAATGTGCATTAGAATACAGGGCCACAAATATTATGCTGACAGACCTGAAGAATCATGTTTATGTTACTCAAACAGGGAGGAAAACCCTTATTCCATGAGAGCATGTATAGTGGCAGCCAGAGGGTTTCTAGGAAAAGATGCTAATAATATATGCTATTTTTTTAAGACTCTCTTCAAAATATTTATAGAAAACGCTCTTTTCAAACCTTGTTTATACTAAGCTTAAACTCCAAGAAAAGTGGTTTTAGGAACAGTAACTTTCTGCAGAATTATACAGGCAACTCAGGAGATGGCCTAGTTAGGACTTTAGTTCAAATTGTTACTCAGATCTGTAGTGTGTACATGCAACTCTACGTGTCTACACAGCTGAATACATTATGCCCTTCAGTGCTGATACAGAAATGCAAATCAACTGGAAAGCATCTCGGGACTGAGAAGGGAACACACAGTGTCACAGTGGTGACAAGGGGGCCACTCGCTCCGCTGAGAAAATGCAGGAAGGGAATGAAGACTCAGGCTGCCCCAGAAAGGCCCCACACAACTCACCCTGAGGTCTTCCAGCGTTTGGAAAAAAAATAATGGGAGACGTAGGAAGCAACGGCTGCTTCACTTCCACTTGCTTAGGGCAGCAGCAGAACTGAGCCACTGCCTTTTGATTATCTAACAGCGTTATTTCCACTGGACGGTTTGCCAGGCTGCAGTAATGCAGCCACCTCAAATATACATGATGATGGATTGTCATGAGCTCTTCTTAAGGCACAGATTGGGGGTGGGGAGAGCATATAGACAGCGCAAGTGCTTGCACGCAGTACAAACTGTTATCCCCAGAGCTGCTTCTAAAACAAGACCACAGCTCTAGATAATCTATGCTTCGGCTGATAATCTTACTAGTATTTATGGGAACTGCTGTCTAAAGTTACATACGGTGCTCCTTGCCAAAGGATCAATTTAATGTTCTGCCCCGAAGGTGCATCAATTGTCTGAATAGTTTCCTCTTTATAGATTTGGGCAATATGAGACTGCATTTTCAGATATTCCTGGCTGTAATCCAGTCCAAGATTCACAAATACATTGATTCAGAGAAGGAAATGAGGGAGATTGAGAGGAACAGGGGGAAGTACAGACCTGACAGTCTGTGTCAGACAGATTGAATCAGTCTTCTATTACCTGCATTGGAGGGACTATATCAATCAAAGATATGCTTAAGAAATGGCTCTGAATCACTGAGATCTGTTTCTAAGTAACCAGGAAGATTACGTTACCGTGATGTTTATTGACCTTTTAAAATTCTTCATTAGAAATATACTTATGACTGTGTCTAGTACCCACCAGATTGGCCCTTGACAAAATGAACCTAGCTTGGGTGTTGAAGCAGGCTCCCTTTTTCTCCCCATCCCACTAACTCCAAGCATGAGATTAAATCTCTAGTATTCCAGATCAGTTAATCTATGCAGCGACTCCGGATTGGGACTGCCATTTTTGACAATTCCTCTACCTGAAGTGGAATCACATTCAGAATTGGTGCCCAGTTTACGTGTCCCCACTAAAGCTAACTTACCATCTTCACTTTTCCCCTGTACATCTTTATCCCAGCTAAGGCTGGGAAAGTCCTGATGTTCAGTCTGATTTCCCTCATTTGCACAGTGCCCATGGAGCTAAAAAAGGAACAATAAAATTATTGACAAATTAATAAGAGAAGGAGATATGCCGATGCATGCAAGATAGCTGCAGGGAGGGGAGGCTGCTAAGAGCTGCTAGACCATAAACCAGTTCAGCTGGGTCTGCTCAGAAACAGAAATGTTTTCGTCAGATTTGCTGATTCCCTCAGATAGAAATGATTTCTGTAGATTACGTGATTTCACTGAAATTTGTCAATAATTCTGCTAGAAACCTGCTTCCCCACTGTTCTTGGCCGTTGGGGTCGCCCTCTTTGTTGATGGCCATGGGGAAAATGGAAATGTCTGATTCTCAGTCTCCTGAGATCCAGACTGACTTCTGTGTCTGTGGTTCTAGGGGTGTCTTTCCTTTCATCAAAGGAGAGGCATAATTTCATGAAAAGATATTGTTGATGTTCATCTCTGCACAGGACCACCCCAGATTTCAACATTACCCAGAACACCATCAGATGCAGAAATTCATTCTCCCAGCTCTGTTCTCCACTGTGTCTCATGTCTAGTTTTTCAAAATGGGAAAAAAACCCCAGAATTTGGTGCTTAACTGCTTAGAAAGATGAGAGTATACAGTCAACCCACTCAAGAACTTTGTATTAGTAAGGGGAAAAAAAAAGAAAAAAGCAAACATGCCAGCTGTTGCTAAATGGTATGTGGAAAAAACAAACCTTTAAGATATGTTTGTGAGGTGCAACTGAGCTATCTGTAATATATACCACATGCTGCCTGACATGGTGCCAAGGTTTTAAAGAGTCCTCTGAAAATTTAAGATGGCTCTTTCCTTTTTTTCTAGTCCTCCTCTTGATGATGTTCCATAGTGAATCAGGTAAAAAATTATTTTCTACCATCTTAACATATGTTACAGGTAAGGGAGTAATATAATCTGTTGTCCAAACATCTGATGTATTTGGTTTTTATACTTTTAAGGGTAAATTTCATGCCAGATATTTTCTTTCTCCACAGGTATTTGCTCCTTTACATCTGTGTTGATGTTTCCTAACTAAAAAAAGATATTTTGCAGATGAACACATGCGTATTTCTCCTCTGACTAATTGTTGTTTCCACCAGAACTGCATATCCACCCTCTGCTGGAAAGTGAACTATTTCCACCTTCTGGAAACTGAATTATCATTAGATTTAATCTTGTGGCACTTTATTCACACTGTAGCTCCTGAAAGGAAATAAACTGCTACAGCATGGAAAAGGCAGAACAGTGATAAATAAAAATACTTATAAACTTAAGGTCCGTCTCCAGCCTGATGAGGTCAAAGAAGAAAATAAGTGTTCTTCTTTCAGAAAATACATTACAGTATCCTCTCTTTGGTCACAAAATGGCATAAGCACTGTTGTTACAGGTATCTGCAGTGAACTGGAAATAGCAGAATGGGAAGAGCTGCATAAATTCCGTGTTCCGATACATAGCACCCCAGAAAAGCATAGGGTGTAGGGGAGGGATGGTAAAGGAGAAAGAGAACTAGAAAAGTTAATTTTGATTAAAATGCGTTCCTACCTGTTGTTGGGGGTTACATTTCTGACCTGTTGTCGTTGCCTTTCAGGAATGTAAATGTGTACTTTCACGTGTTGCTGGAAGAGTCTGTGCTGCCTGTCAGCCCAAAGGAACTTGCTCCCTTGATGATGATGGGCAGAGAGTAGCCTCTCACAGAGCCTGCAAATATAGCTGTGCCAGTTCCTCCACTGAGAAACAAGCTCAGCCCAAGGTATTTGAAACCTATCCCCGAACCTGACAAAAATTGAGTACTTCACTGAATCGGCCGTGGTATCAATAAGAGGTCCGTCCCCTAAAACATCTGAAAATGTTCTCGGGGTGAACAACCACTTTCAGCTTGCCTTCAACTAGCAGCCATGCTGCAGGAAGAAATGTTTCTGGGCTGTTCTCCTACTCCCAACAATCTGTTACACTGGCATCCAGGCAGCTCAAAAATCCTCGGGTTTGTTTCACTGATGTATATGTGCCAATGTAATAATAATAATAGTAATAATAATAGGTTGACATGAGCAGGCTATCATAATCCTGCAAGGGCCACTTCTCCTATTGGAAGTCTCCAGGAAAAGACTGCCAACAAGCTGCCTTATTCTCCTGTAAGGCACTTTGGTGCCATGGTGATGAATGCACAGAGATGATCAAACACTGCTTTGCTATCAGATGAGAAATCAGAATCTTTTCAAGCAAATAAAAAAAAGGTCCATACCACTGAAACAGTTAAAAAGTGCAAGAACATCTTTTCATTGCACAGACTGCAGACCATTTACTATTATTTTTTGGTTTATTTGCCCGGATAACTTCCATAAAATCTGTAGTTGAGTTTTTAAAAAAAAAAAAAAAAAGAAAAATTCTAAAAAGACTGCTCTGCAATGGCAGTATACCAAGAACAATGGTCCCAGGAAAAGCATTTAATAAAAGCTCAGTCAAATGGCCCTTTGTATGTACTGTCTGTCAAATACAGCCACCTCTGAGACAAACCACACGTGCTGTTGAGCAATGCATATTGAGACACACTGGGGAGGACCACCATCGCGTGTCCATCCAAACAGAAAAGCCTATACAGAAGCCATTATTTGAAGACAGTCAACGTTGTTGAGCGTGGGTGGTTTATACTGGTTGGTTGTCAATTGTAGCACGGATACGGATGCTCTCTCACCGGTCGCCTGTGCACCTTTGGTCTGGTCAGGATTTTTAGCAATTTCTCCAGAAACACAGGCACCCTGGTGGAAGGAAAGATCTATTGTCTTTGATGAGATTTGTCTTCCAGCTCATTTTAGTGGCTTCTTGCACCAAATACAACCCAGTGGGAGAGGGGGCCTTCAAGGACAGGAAGAAAGTGGTGGTAGTGGGTTTATTACTGGAAACAAACAGCTGGGCTTGGTAAGCTGTCGGATAAGGTCTGGCTGTTAAGAATGAGACTAAAGTGCAAGAACTTTATCCTGACTCTTTCTGAATACTTCTAGTTTCCTGGGAGAGACTCTGAGGGAAGGTAGAACTCCTGAGTGCCAGTGTGTGGATGAGTCTTGGGGTAGAAAGGAGGGATTTATGACCTGTTAAGACCAGGAGGTGTGAGTAACCTGTAAAGGATGGATGGGCTATACCTTGACAGAAACAAATCCAGTTTGCTGGTGCAGGAAACCTGGGCTGAAGGAGCTGACAGGCGTGTAAAATTCTCTTTTTACAGCTGGCACACTCCTCAGAAGGGACGTGGTTAATGCTCATTGGGCCTCTGAAAAGGCCAGGAGGGAAATAAATAGCACAGTCACAATGAACAGAAAAAAATCAAACTGCCTACAATGCCAATACTGAGTGACAGAGCAAGGGCAGTAGTCGCAAGTGCATTTACACCAACACTGGAAGTCTAAAAATGGCACAGGGGAGCCAGAACACTTGGCATCAAATGGAAATCCTGATCAAACTGAGACCTTGGGGATGCAGTAGGAGGAAGATACTCAGTGGTAGCTCTGCCACGCTACCCACCTCACAGGAACGATAGGGTGGGACATAGGGATGAGGGAGAGACACTGCATGAAGGACTCTATGAACTGTAATAGAAGAAATAGATCATAGGAAAGAGACTTCTTGTAGAATGCTCGTGGGTTGAAATACTGCGATGGTACTAACACCATGATTAGGCTGATGATAACATTTGGGAAATGCTATCTCAGACCACAGAGCCTGAGAATTTATGGCTGTCATCTGTAGAAGTCTTAAGCTACCTCTACACCGAGTGAATACATGCATCATCCAGATGAGAGACAGAGTAAATAGTTTCAGGAAGCACTTTTAAGAACTTTTTCCTAGACTCCCCAAGAGGTGTGGGACCTAGTTCATGACAGTCCAGCTAAAGGGTTGCTCTGTAATAGTACCCACAATACTACTAGGTTGATCACTACAGAGGGAAAGAACAAGCCAAATAGAGTCAAGCTGTAGCTATTTAATTGCAAATAAGAGAGGCATGTAGAAATGAGGGAATTGATCAGACATATAAAGACCAATTCAAATGCCTTCCAGGAGCCTGGAGACCGTTCAAAGATACTATATCAGAAACCCAAGTAAATGGTATAGCACAAGTGAGAAAGAGAACAATAAAAACCCTGGACAGAAGTAGAAAATAGGAGAAGACAGGAACTAGAAAATAGAAAAGACTCAATAGAAAAGACAGGTAGGTTACCATTGAGCAGGGGGGGAAGTCAATATTTAAAAATGGAAATGCTCAAATAAGAACAAGAATGTCCATAAAGCAAGTCAGGTCAAATCTACACAGGAAATTAAGAGCTAAATTAAGGGCTAAAAAAGAACTTCAGGAGCACCTTGGAATGGATGCTTATGCTGACAGCAAAAAAGTTATGTAAATACTCAAAGGCAGGAAGAACTAGGAATTATGAGATGGTGGGATGAAAAAGCCACGGCAAAGAAGCTCAGTTAATTCTTTGATTTTCTTTTTGCTGATAAAGATGGTGGGGAGATGCCT
The DNA here is from genome assembly GCF_018691265.1 of Tyto alba. NCBI lineage: Eukaryota > Metazoa > Chordata > Aves > Strigiformes > Tytonidae > Tyto > Tyto alba. Next base: position 24,080,706 of record NW_024881324.1, on the reverse strand, counting down.
GCTCCCAACCTGGCCTCTGTAGCAGATAGGTCAGAGAAGCTAGCTTGATAGAAGGTAAACCAACATTAAGCACTAGATGAAATGAGTAAGTTAAGGTTAACAAGTCCCCAGGACTAGTTGATGTTCGCCTGGGAGTCCAGGGGGAAGGTGGCTGTGCAGCATATCCCATACCTTGGACACCAGTGCTGCACCCGCACGCACGTGCTCTGCCAGGTTAAGTCCCATCCACAAATACAGCCCGGAGGAGGCCCTGGGAAGAGCAGACTTGTGAGCCTCCCTCCACCCCTGGGAAAAGGAACTCTGGTTTAGAAAAGAGGATCTTAGAGCGCGGGATAAGCGCAACCAGCTGGGAAAGAGCCAGCGTGGCTTCTGTAATGGAAAACCTCTGCTCCAGCCTGCTGGACCTCTGTGAGGGTGTCAGTAAGCATGTGGATAAAGGAGATCCAGCCAGCCTCATACACTTGGATTTTCAAAAAGCCTTTTACAAGGTTCCACATCAAAGCTGTTTAAAGATGCTGAGCCGCCTTGAAGGAAATCTCCTTCTGTGGATTTAAAAGATAGAAAGCAAAGGATTAACTTAATGGTGACTTCTTATGATGGACTACTGAAGGGCTCACCCAAGAACCAGTTTTTTCAATTCCTTCATCAATTCCCTGGTAAAGGAACACTGAAATCTGCAAAATCGTGGAGGTAATGAGAATCTTTCCAGAAGCAAAATGCCAGATTGATGGCAAGGACCTTGTAAAACTGTGTGTCTGTGTGGTGGGAGTGGGGACAGATGAGCTTCAGGGTAGATAAATATGTTACGCATCTCAGGGGAAAATAATCTAATCCACATGCACATGATGCTCAACTTGGAGTCTGCAGTTATAACTCAAGAAGGATCTTGGAGTCATCACTGACAGTTCTCTGAAACTGGCTTTTGCTGGCTGCTGCACATTTAGCCAACAAAATGTGGTGAATCATCATGAAGGAACAAGACTTTGGGCCCTAATAATGACTTTGCACAACCACAACCACCTTAAGTACTGTGTACAGTCCTGTTCATTGCATCTCAAGAAAGGGCACAGTAGAGTTAGAGAAGGTTTAGCAAAACATCATGGGAATAAGCACCTGCCTCTGTAAGAAGGCACTAACAGAGGCTGGGGCTTTAGTTTAGAGACTGAAGGTTATTCACAGGTAACCTCTGAAACCTACCACAGGCAGATGTTGGAGGCACACTGTATTGGTAGGTTCAAAGACAAACTCATGGACCATTAGGAGATGCTAAAGGCAGTAAGCAGAAATGGATATTCAACACTGCTACTAAAGAAGTAAGACTGCTGAGAAAATATGAGGAGAATGGATCACTGAAAATGTCCAGGCTCACTGGCTCTTGCTAAATAGTGTGTCCTATTGCCTTTGCTGGAGAGAGTATTGGTCTGGATGGGCCATTCGTCTGAGTAGACCTTCCACAGCACTATGTCTGCAACTGGAAACAGGATACTAGACTAAGTAGACTTTTGATGTGACCCAGTACAGATGTTCCTATGTTCCTAGAGAGCTGGAAAATTGAAAAAAAAAAGGTGCAAAAGCCCTTGTCCAGACTTGCTATTGGAAACAGGATACTAGACTAAGTAGGCTAAGTAAGACCTGACCCAGTACAGATGTTCTTATGTTCCTAGATTGCTTGCAGACATAGTTCTTACGTTCCTAGAGAGCTGGAAAATTGAAAAACAGACTGTAGTAAAAAAATAAGTATCTTTGGGGCAACAGGAAGAGAGAGACGGCTAGTAAAAGCTCTCGCTCCCTTCTTTGCAGAGTAGCTTAAAAATACAATCCATATGCATCCTAGAGGTCCCTACTGGAGGAAGGAAATGAGGGTTGGATTTGCCTCCTTTTGCTCAAGGGGAGCGTTTGGTATTTCAGACAGCAGGGACTGAGATAAGACTCATGATTCCTATGAAAACCTGCTTCTGTGACACTGGGGCCTCCTTTGTTCTTCATGGCTTTTTTCAGTGCCATGTAAAATGAAAGAAGTGAATCCAGCTACGTGTGAAAATATTTTGAAGCGTTCTTGCAACTCTTCTGCTATATTTCCCTTTTCTCCCAATTTAAAGGAAAAAAAAAAAAAAAAAAAAAAAAAGAAAAGAAAAAGAAGGGATTTGGAGAGTGGAGAAGGTGGTACAGGGCTGCTATAGCCAGCGCACACCTAGAACCAACCACCGCCAAGACAGGGAACTGCACCAGGTGCATCACTGCTCTGTGCAAAGTTGAGTTTTATTAGTCTCTACAGTAATGTGAGAAAGATGAAAGCAATCTTTTGTAGTCTCTCTTCTGAAAGGACTGAAACTCTTCCAGTACTGCAGTTATGTATTTTAAAGAATATAAAGTTCAACAGGACAGATTACTCTATTAAGACAAGAGCATGAAGTTCTTCCCATTAAAAGGGAAAACAATCAAAAACCTGAAGTTTGGACTCATCATTCAAGCTGCAGTACCAATGCACTTTAGACTGTAGTAAGAAAATGAATATTCCTCTCCCTTGCCTTAGCACTCCTCCAATTGCATATTAAGTCTGTGGGCTTGTAAAGAACAGACTGTCCACATAAATATGCATCACATATAATTCAGTAGGTGAGGCTCAGTCTTCTGATTAACATGTTAATGTTAGCCCCGCTGATCAATGATCATGTCTCTTGCCAATCTGCATTATCTGTCACTCTCCCAGAGATATTTGTTTCCCAAAAGTAAACATCAGCAAGCAAAATGCTGCAAAATATCTTGGGTCTGATCTTGACTTCAAGAAGCCCACACCTCAGAAGAGGAGACTTTTCAGTGGGGTTGAGGGGGTTTCTTGTAGATCCTAACAATAACCAGGCCCTGGGCTGGATGCAGTCATTTCTCTAGTAGTTCTGGGTTTCCCCTTCCCAAAAGAGTCTCCATACTGTCTTACACCTCTAGAAACGATGCAGAGGAAAAAGTTAAGGTAGTGGACAAAGCTCTACTGCTGAGTATGGAACCTGCTTCTCTGCCCAGATAATGGAAGATGCTGTCAAGGATGGCAAGTAAAGTACATATGAAATGGCACGGGCAAAAGGGAACACCTAGGCACCCAGTCCACCGTGTTGTGCCTACTGTGATAAGGTACTGAGCACAATTCCCATTCACAAATAATTCACACTGATCAGCTGGATCAGCATCACTGTTCTGCACGCTGCCCTTCCTCCATTCAGTCATTAACTGCTTTAAGCTTGTTTAACCATGCTAATAATACGCAAAAAAAGGTTTTGATTTACATGGCTATCTTCTCCATATGAACACTTTAAAGTTCATTATCACTTACAGAATGTGGCTCCAAGTGAGACAAACACTTCAGCTCATGAATATTGTTAATAAAGCTCTGTATGAGACGGGCTTCTGCGTTTAGAAGCCAAGTAGAAAGCCTAGGTGATTCAGCACATGCTCTACTGAGCTATCTAGATCTCATACAGCGAACACTGTTGACTCCTATTTAATCGTACAAGATGACAGTACTGAAAGGAGATAAAAAGGAAAAAAGGGCATTTGTGAGCGGGCAACAAATCTAAGAGCTGTTGCGGTTCAGCTGGGGAAGACACACTGGAGAGAGGGGCTATAATTTCCTTTACGATTACGTGGAGTTTATGACTACTGGTTTTGTTATTTCTCCGCCCTGGCACGCAGCCCTGCTCGGAGCGCAAAGGCCAACCCTTCTTCTCTCCTGGCTGAAAACACTCAGCTCGAGCCCAAGCGCGGCTGCGGACAGGCTGTGGGAGCAGAAGCGGAGCGGGTGGAGACGCTACGCGTGTAACCGCGGAGGAGAGCGGAGCGGAGGGCAGGCGGCAGCGGAGCCGCCCAACGCCCGCTCCTCTGCCCGGGCGCAGGAGCCTGGAGGCTTCCCGCCCGCGTGGCGCCTGAGCTAACACTGGAAGCACTCGGCTTGCACCAAGCAACCCCTCGGGAAAACGTTAACAAGGCTGCTCCTGACAAACCCTCCACCCGCTCGCCAGCTGCCCGGTTGCTCGCCCGCGAGAGGGCAAACGGCCCCGGGGGGGAGAGCAGAGGGGAGACCGTCCTCAAGAACCCTGCTGAGATCGTTTGCCAAACTGGCAGCACGACTGGTGTCCGTGTTTTCTGAAACACCCGCCTTGCTACTACTCACTGAAGATGGTTTTTCTGTTACGGTGGCAAATACCCCGGTGTGTCAGTCGGGCGCCCCTGCGTCCAGAGTAACGTCTGACACGTCAGCTGAAGCGGGGAGTGTGAGTGGCCTGAACTCCTGGCCACGTCTCTCTGCTAGGCAGAATCCCCAGCACCTTGGACGAGTAAAGGTGTGGTGGTCTCTACCGCAGTGCACAGACTAGTTTTTTTTTTTCCAGCCGCGAGACTTCCCTTGCATGTTTTGCCCCGTTCCCTCTTTTCCCCTGCTTATCCTCAGGGCTCCCAGCAAAACTTTTCTGTTATCAAAACATTCGCTCATGACTTCTCAAGCACAGGTTCAGGAAAACCAGATCCTTCACTTTCTGGTTTCAGCACAAAGAACCGAGACCCAAGGGACCCAGCACTAGGCAGCAGCCTCCACTGGATTCTCCCACTGCGTGTGCCTGGGCTGGAAGCAGAAGTGGGATTTCCCATGCGAGCCCCTTGGCTCTGTGGGGTGCATCAGGTTTCCCCCAGTGCTGCAGGAAAGAGTATTTTCCCCCTCACGTAGACACTCTGCAGCGTAACGGGCTGTGATGGTAGCTGGATTTTGGAGCAGGATGTCAAGGTGCAGCACAGAAGCTTTTACACTCTCGATGAGCAGGACTGAGCTGGCTCCAGTCAGCCGGCTGCAGGTCACTTTGTGGTGGTTGACTTCTGGAGACAACTCATCCCTGCGACAGAAATGGTTTTGCTGAGTAACAGCTGTACTACAGACCAACATATCACAAAAAGTAAGTCTACCCCGTCCTCTGGTTGCTATTGTGGGCTGTATTTGACTTCAAGGCACTTTGTGTGTCTGCTATTGGACGTGGAGAGAAGTTGTCATTTTCTGTGAGGCTGGCGTGCCATCTATAAAGTTTTACACCTCTGGTCAAAACTGTAACAAATTTTTGGATGTAAAAAAGCAAGTTCTGTCTCCAAGCGAGGCACTGAACTCAACCGTGGAAAAAGCAATCGATGGTTTGTCCCTTTTGAAGCCATTCTGAATGTACTGGGTCCTTGCAAAGATGAGTATCTTCCCTAAGTGAATGGACAGGAGACACTGGAAGTGAGCTTAGCTTGCTGCCCAAGGGACTGATCCGATGACTGAATCAGCAGGGTTTCGCTGTATTTTACTCTCCAAATACAGGATTTGTGCAGCCAACAGGCAGCAGGAAGAGGAAAGCAATCAGCTGGTAGCACGTCCCATGTTAACCAAAGGTACCGAGCAACTAAAATTCTGTTTGCAAATAATACAAATTATTTTATGCCAACCTCAAAGATCAGCTGGAGCCAGAACCCTTCCAAAGAGCTAAGCCTTTGGGGAGAACACCCCCAGTGTTGTGCAGCCCTCCAAGTTGTAGAAGAGACGTTGGTCCCTACCGGGAGATTTATTTTACCTTCTATCTGGACACATTTACTTGTTTCTTGCTATAACCTTGATCTGTAGCTGTACTCCAGCGAGGTCGTGTCAAATAGGAAGATGAATAGACGTACAAGAATGCCGAGGCTTTTTGCAATAGCATCACCTTGGCCAAGGAAGAAGACAGACTTTCGAAACCTGCTGGATACTCATTCATAAACTGATGCTGTTGTATTAATGAAGGAATTCCTGTTCAGTCTTCAATGGCTCCATAAAATAATCGTAGCACAGTACAGAGAAAAAAAAGCAAAAGACCGGTGTACATAATGACTAAGAAATAAGAGGAGCACAGTTAAAAAGGAACTAAATCAAATAAATTACATCTACCTGGGAACCAGTCACCAACTCCGTAGCTGGAAAACACTGAAGTGGCTACAGTTCATATTTTTCTGAAGCATTTGGTGAGTTTATAGCAATAGCTCACCCGCTTCTTCAATGCACTTGTAGAACATTAAGCAACTACTCTGTAAATATTATCCTCTAAAGATCCATTGGGACTCTTTTCTTGCAGGCTGCAAACCTTTACACATTCAGTATGCAGGGGTCTTGGACTGCACAAAATCTCCTCCCCTTATCGTGCTACATTTTTCTTTTCCCCCAAACCTCTTAAGCTGTGCTGCAGATTTCATTTTCTGCTCTGGTAACTTTGAGAGGTGCTGTTAGGCAACTAATGAATTAAAACAAGGAAGACAGAGGTGTGTATTCCTGAGAATATCCTCAAGAGATTGCCTTTGAGATAGTAGCCAAGAGGAATGAATGACTCGGTCATGCAGACCTCGGCAGCATCCCAGTTGTAACTGGTGAACAATAAAACCTTGAGAAGCAAAGATTTATTAAAGGTGCAAGTTCTTAGCAAGAAGGGAATGCTGATGAGAGAGGAAAGCCCATAAATTGATCCCGTAATGTTGCTTTTAAACAAAACCACAGAGCAGGATCTGATCAAGTATATCAGAGCAACTGTTGCCTTTTATGGTATTTTTTTTTTGTGTGTGAAGGTTTGATAGAGCTACAGGAAAACTGTTCACAAGAGCTACTGACCACGTGAGCAGGTGGGGCACAGTTAAGCTGAACGCTCCTGACACATGATTTAATGCATTTGTATGACCTTCAGTCCTAGGCACGGTGATTTCCTGCACTTGCCCACGGACGTCAAACAACCCAGCCGGTCAAACTGGGATTATTTCCTCACAAATCAACGAGCCAGTAAAATGTTATACAGAATAACAGAGGATTTATTTATTCTCTCTACTTGAATGATTTGCTGTTAATAGCTGCAGCTGTCACAGACAGACATATAAATGGGCTTGGGAGTTCAAGAGCCTGCATGCTGGAATGCTTTGCTTAAGCGAGCACGCGAGAACGTGAGCTGTGATCCGCTCCTGCTGACCCGAACTGCAGGAAGAAAAACCTGTAAAAAGTTATTTTACTATTACCTTTCTTCTGGTTGTTTGCTAGAGCTAGCGAGAGGCTTCTTTTACTTTACTTGGAGCTCAATCTCCTTACGGGGCTGGCGTCAAGGAACAAAGCACAGATTTGGGGCTCCTCGGCTGAGCCCTGGGAGCTACAGGCCCCCTCGAGATGCCCTAGAAACAAGGCGATGGGAGCAGCAGCAAAACAAGCACACAGTACAAGGGCATCTAACCACCAGTAAAGAACAGGTGGATTTCCAAACTATTCAACGCTCCGTGACTCTCCTTGGTTGAGACACGATAAATGTTTGAGGGGGGCTGACTGCAGTTTTGGGCGCTAATTGCCTGTACACACAACCCTGAGTAACTTGGGTCTGCACGGACAGCCCCGGCTGTAACCCTGCCCAAAGTACCTCAGCTGCTCTTAATGGCTGTACAGGGATTGCTAATTGGAGCTGTGCCACAGTACAGAAAAACAAAAACAAAAACAAAAAAAAAACGGATGATTCATGGGCCCAAAAGACCAAGTCATTTAAAATAAAACTTCAAAGGCATCTGGCTGACTTCTATATTTAACCGCCTAGTAACAAAGAATTTGAACAGCCGGCCTATTAATTAAGAAGTAGGCACCCTCCTGCAAGCACTTAAATATTCAGAGCAGTTCTGTGCAGCTCTCTGAAGAGCACCTGCTTTCGGGAGAGGACTCTCTGCTTCAGATCACAACTGAAGACAGGTGCCCAGACCCCCGGGGCAAGGTGAGGTGTTGCATTCCATCCTGTTGACTAGTTCTTGGTAGGATCTCGCTGGAGAATTGTGTGGCCACAGCTGAGCCACCTAATCCTCAATTTGTGCTCTGTAAATGCCTCCGGGACTAAACCATGACTGTACTGCTCCTCCCCCCCCCCCCTATAAAATGCTGTTTTTCTGTCAGGAACTGTGTCGTAGGAAGAATCACACCGACTTAGGTGTTGGAAGAGTCAAGGACAAAGTTAAGCGTAACACGCTCTCTCTCACGCAGCTATGGGAGGCACAGCTGAGCTAAGCAAAAGAAGCAAACAAAAATAGACTGTATAATGAACTATGAGGCTTCTACTGCCACCCGTCAGCCAATCTCTAAAGCATTCAAGGATGATGGACAGAGCTCTGCACCTTCCAGGTCACTTTTCCCTTCTCTGCAAGACAATGAACCTTCTGCTGGCAGGAAAGCAGATGCAGTTGGCAAGTGTCCTGTATTAAAGATGAAGAAAGACGACGCCGTCTACCAGGCATGTGGATGTGAGATCAATTTACCATACATCACTGGAATAACAGTCCAGGTTTATCCTTGGTCTATGACCAGTTTCAGGTAATTTCAGTTGGTATTGCTTAACACTTAGTAGAAAAAAAAAAAAAAAACCTTGAGACAGCTCTTGACCTGCTGTATTTTGACAGCATGCACTTCACCAGTATAGTTTAGTTAAAATAGGGCAACTTGAACGGGAGGATTTATTGAAATGTCATGATTGCAAGGAATTAAGCTAAGTATGACCGCAGCTATGAAAGATGTCAGAAAAATATCTGGATTTTGGAACACTTGTGAATATTTGCTCAAGATTTTCAGTGCATGTAACGTCAGCAAACACACGGTTGCCCTGCCTGTTAAGGCGTCGGTGGTTAGTGTAGCAGAATTGTGCGAGACCAAAGGCAGATCTTGCCCAGGAAAGCCAGGTTGCTTTCATGTCTGTAAAGAGTGGAATTTTAAAGGTGGAAAGCTACCCAAGTCAGAAAAAAACAGAAGCCAACATATCTATAGACAACTATATAAACCTTGCCAAATCATTAACAGGCCCTGGCAGGGATAGGAAATGTGAAATTGTTTTTTGCATGGTGGGATTTGGTTGAGGTGGAGTAATGTAAGGCAAACTGGCCTTGAGGTTTACAAGCATGCCCTCTCCTCCAGCTTAAAAGAACCACAAGTAACAGAGGAAACCAAGGCAAGGACACCACACTTGGGCCTCAGCTGGTATCTGGAGCCACACCTGTGTGTGTTGCAGAGCCTGATATCAGTGTGCTGCTCCCCCCTGGAGCACCCCAGCTGATGAGCCACAGAGTGTATGCTCAGGAAGGGCCCTTTTTCCTTCCCAACCTGCTGAAAAACCCCCCCAGAGCTGAGTGCTAGCCTATCCTGCAACGCTGCTCTTAAGCATCTGAGGTGCTTGCCTTCTCCGCTTGTGGCAGAAATGCAACTTCCATCGGTCTGGTAACTACTGAACCACTTAGTTTTGTAAGCTTCTAGCTGGATCTTCCAGGCATGCTTTAATTATTAAATAAAATGAAAAATAATAATAATAAAATGTTCTCAGTGAGCTGGCAGAATAAAGAAATAACTGTTCCAAGGAGAAATGTATCTTGCTATATATTTCATTTTGTAAAACATTAAGTTATTCTTTGTGGCCTCTAGAGGTCATAAGATATGTAAAGGTTTTCTTTTCCCTCCCCCTTTTTAACCAATAGCACTTGCTGCTGCTAATTCTGTTATTCTGGTTATTGTCAGGAATTGCTATCCAGACTTGTTTCCTGAAGTTCCTTCAAGAAATGAATGTTAAAGTGTGAGACCATCTGACGATGTGAATACACACTTCCTCCAAGTCCTGGTACACGTTCATTTTTGTCACGTACATTGTGTTCATTAACACATGAGGCAGGAGAAGCAAACCTCTTACTTCCATACCCAAGGTTATGGAATTTACCATAAACTGTAAATCCTTGGCAAAGATAAAGGAGCTGAAAAGATAAATTCAGTAAAGTGAGAAGCAAATAAGACTCCAACACAAGTGTAATGAGTGACAGAAAATACGTCTCCATGTTAGACAACCCTTTTTTGTTGCATCAGAGAACTGTACAAAGACATCAGTGTTTGTTTGGTGATGTCACTATTTAAAAACTTGTTTAATGACCGCTTTCTGCTTTCGGGAAAAAGTCACGTTAACTTTACAATGGGACATGCTGACTACTTTTAGAGGAGAGTGATTTTGAATTCCTGGCTCAGCTGGCATTCACTACTCTGCTTTTAGGCTGGTACCTCAGACGTGCAGAAATCCTTAACACAAAACTGGCTACAGGTCTCCTGTCACTGCTTCTACTGCTCCAGAAGTGCCCGGCTCCTGCATCCCACACAACCTTGTTCAGGATGTGGTGGGAGAGACAACAGACATTTCCTCTGTGTCAGATTCCTGAAAAGAGATGGTTTGCTTGCTCTGACACTGGAATTTGGTCATCTGAACTATACAGGCTCTGCTGAGGATTCAGGATTTGATGAGTTTGGTGACTGCTATTCTCCAGCTGCAGTATGGTAGTCAGTTGGACTACAGCAATCACCCACTGAGATTCAAAGCTTTTAAAAGATACTTATAATGCTCAGATGTGCCCTAGAGCTTATCTCTAACCTCTCATCTATTATAGGTCATAATAGTATGAACCACTCGGGTCTCTGAAGTGCAGTTTTTTACCAGCAGCTTTATGCAGATAGGGTGGAGGAAGATGACCAAACCCCTGAGCAGATCAAGCCCATTAGCCCAATCTGCCTCAGTTTTAATAGATCAAAAATAACTCTTAGAAGTCGTAGCGAAGAATCTCACTCAGACGCCCCTCAAGCATCAGACATTAGCTGGGCAATGGTCCAGCTCCTTCACATTTCAGGCCCTCTGCCTTGTGGAAACCGATCAGGGATCAATAATGCACTCTTAAAGGGAGTGCTCACTTTAAATAGATCTTTACTTGTTGACTTGCAGCTTCAGTGTAATAAGCTGTTAGGACGTGTTCCATACCTGTCTCTCCTGTGTCTCTGCCACTCTTCATCCCATACGTTTCCCTCTCTTTCCCAGCCACTCCCTTCCAGGTAACTGGTAAATGTTTTTCCCGCTAGTACCACTTGGGTTGCTTTTAGATAACTCGAGTGTACAAAACAGAAGAACTACCTCCAAAAGGAGATGGCAGATGTGCTCTATCGGCTTCGCCAATTCTTTCATTCTGCTGACTCATTCTGCAACACAGCACCAAGAGCACCTCAACATTCAGCTATTACCGGACGAACAGGCAGGCAGAACCCCAAACTTCTCCAAACCAGGATACCACCCCTATGCTTCTTCCCAGCTTTTCTTGCAATGGGTGCAGCAGCCTGAGAAGGGATTATCCTCCTCCTCTGGGAGCAGCACACTCACTGAATTACAACCCCACCAGCGAATTCTTGCCCCAGAGTACGCGCTAGATACAGAGACTGTCTCAAATCTACAGATTCTTCCTCTAGACTTGACTTCTCGTTCTGGTCCCAAGAGCCAGAAAACACAAGGTCAGAGTGGGGGGAGCACAAGTGCAAGGCTAGGTAATAGCTGGAAACAGCTCCTTGATGGGAACCAGCATCATTTGTAATTCTGTAGGAAACAAAAAACTGCCCTCAGCTATCCTTCATACAAGCTTTAGGATCTAGGCTAACGAGGTAAAAGACTGTAACACGGTGAAGCATGTTTAATAAAAATACTCAGGTGCTTTGACATACCTGGAATTACCTGCAAGCTGTGGCAACTACAGCACTGTTGCTGGATACTGTAGACAATCTGCATAACTTGTTCTAGATACCCTTTGCTAGCAGTGCTCGCCTCAGACCTACATACAGACATTAACAGCAACTCATCTCAGAAGTCTAGTGCTAGTCTTTACTCGTGTCAGAGGTGAGCTTTGCTTTCTCACCCTACTGGTATTCTGCATGAATGTACTCTTACTAGACTTTATTTATTTTCATAGTAAATACAATTCTGGGAAAAGCATTCCTATGCCCTCTGCTGGTTTTCCAAGTCACTCATTTTCAGCCTAGAGCTACAACTCTCCCTTTAAAATACCAGGTTTCCGTATCTCTCCTCCATTTTCTTCTGACTAAACTGCAGTAAGACATATAGGACAGAATCATAGGTGCATACTATACCAATTGCCTCCTTCAACTTCCCTGTGACTTGCCAAATGACTACCAATTCTCATTTTTGCTTACTCGCACTTCTTTCTGAACCAGACATTTCAGGAAATTCAGGCACTCCCCACCTTCTTGAAAGCAGCAGGCTTCTTTGAGCAAGTCTACACAGAGAACAGGAGTTTCCTTTGATTGCTCTTTCATGCTGAGAGCTGAAAACTCCATGCACCTCCAGCCTGAGCCTTACAGACCCAAAGTCATTTGTCATTGGATCAATTATCTCCCTATATTTCTACCTTCACTGCCAAGACTCTTTTAACACCTAAGACTTTAGCAACCTGCACTAGGATACGCCCACGACTCTTCCAGGATAACTGTCCCATTCTTAATGTAAATTTTGTATATTCCATGAGGGTTTTCCAAAAGCTCCAGACTAAACACTGCTCTGATGCTCACTCCTAACTTCTACTGGTATTCAAAGCCAGTTTAACAGGCTTCACATTACGATTCTGGTTAAGAAGTCTAACCCTTCTATTTCTACACTTTTGTGGCATTTTATTTTGCTGTATGTGTAAAGACAAACCAACTTTTCCGTAAGCATAAGACCCTTCGATAGTAGTCTCTAACTTAGAAGAAAAAGGTATGAGCAGTTCCCAAGGGCTGGATACTGAGGCTTGACCAGTGCCAGAAATCCATACCATAACTGCAAGTTGGGCCAGGTTACGAGTGTCATAAAGGATATGGTGTCTTAAGATTCACATAGCTTGAGTCACATAGAAGTAAAGGATCTAGCCTCAGCTAACTTTAAGAGTAAAGCCCAATAAGCCAAAGCAAACTCCCTAAAATAAATTCCAATGTGAGCTAGATGCAGCCATGGATACGCAATGGCAGTAACTCTGCCTTGCCAGGAAAAAAAGAGGCACTCATTCATCAACCCAACTTCAGTTTAAAATTTTGGATGTGAATACATCCTTCTCCTAAAATTGTCTCTGCTTCAGTTTTCCCTTTACTCATTTCTGTTCTTTTTTTTAAAGTATTGGTCACATGGCTTAGTAAATGCTGCATCAAATCTATAGCCTGCATTACTGATCAAGTTCTGTCTTCTCAGTAAAAGCAGGAACAGCAAAAAACTTCCAAGGCAGCAGAATTTACTAAGAAAAGGAAAAAGAAAACAAGCAAACAAAACAAATACACAAAAAACCAACCAAACAAAAAAAGAAAGGTGAAACCCCACAGAAAATCCACAACACAAAAATACACAGAATGCACCTCCATTGTGAAATGATCACTTTCCTAAGAATCCCATAAATATACCACTCTTTCAGAAGTGCTGACATGCCAACATTACCACTTTTTCTGAATTTATTTCTCAGGGAGACTTTAGGGGATTATTTTAAGAAGTCAAAACACAGTGATAATTGACAAAGTCTCTCCCTACCATTCCCAGCGATGTGCACACACCATTCATAGGAGAGGAAGAAAACTTGTATTAAAATCATTAAAACCACTACTAGGGAATCCAGAGTCATTTTAAAATGCAAAGTGCAACTTGACTGTAACCAGCTGCAGCTGCCTTCACAATGAATGGACAAGCCACCAAACAGCAATTCTCCCGTGGCATACACTCACTGTCCAGCACACTACAGCTCAGGGCTTCCTGAGCTCAGCCTACACCTTACTGTGTCAGTGCCCACCTCCTGACGTGAAGGTCAGAAGAACTGGTAAGGCCACGGAAGCTTTTAAACACCAGGAGCAACCCTAGCAGGGCTGCCTCAGCTCTTTAACAAGCAGGTTTTCTCTACACCTGCTTGTAGCAGTTCCCCTGCTTAAGTGGGAGAGCGTGCCTCCATTCTAGCCAACAGATGTTTAGGGTCACTTTCCTTCTGCAAGATCGTACAAAACACCAGTCCTCAATGGGAACAACAAAAGCTGTCACCAGTAGTAACTTGAGAGTTATAATGAGGAAATCTTTAACAGATCATCAAAAATTTTGATTGATATTCATCTAAACGTTACAGTAATTTTGAGCAGTTTTTAGGTAATAAAAATTCATTAAATTCAACATAAAACAACTGTGCTGTAAATTACTAATCCAGGCCTGAACTGATCTGGAGCATTAAGCAAGTACAGCCAACTTCTGAAGACAGTATTAATCCTGGAGTTATGTTTTCCATCAGTGCATTTCTTCAATTATCACTTAACCTTCCTAGAAGATCTGCTCTCAAAGTTTCACCTCAGTAATACCAGCTAGAAGTCCAAAACACCCAACTAACTTGTACCTGGCACCACAAGTTAAAACCTTCAATACACTCCATTCTCAGGCTCTTAGGATCTCCTCTTGGCCTCAACCATTCTGTGGAATTGGAAACAGAAGATACTCAAGACAAATTACAGGGTCAACTGCCCCACAGAAACGGATTGCAAAGATGGGCAGCAAGACTACACATGCATCTTTATTCATAGCCATGACTATTTTGCCACATATTCCATTTAAGATACTTTATTTTTTAAGTTAGGCCAGCCATCGTTTTAGTGGAAGAGACAAGCTCCCTGCTACTCTTCTCACAGACAGGAAGGTACACCAGCACACACATCCCCACCTGACAGGTACCAAGTCCGTTTTAATAACAGAATCCTTGACCCAGAAACCATTAACCCCCCCTTCTCAAAACCAGTTGCGTGCAGCTCTCTTGGGAACTCAGAATCTGACTTGTGCCCGGAAATGCATCTGCTTTGTAGCATTGTTACTCATCCCTGTCTTGAGCATCCACTTTGACTTCATCCTCTGCAGGTACTGCATATCACGCTGCTGAGCAGAGACTGCCCCTTCAGGGAGAGAGGAGGAAGAAAGAGGGATAAAGGTCTGTAAGCTTACTTACTACTTACATGCAAACCACCTAACCTGTCCATTTACATCAGCAGTTAAGTCTATGTTTTCCTTTTCATACTGGCACACTTCTTTTCACTTTTCCCTTGGGAAAGGCCAGCTCCCTCTGTGATCACCCATGACTACGATTAAGGGAAAAGGTTGCTTTACATTCCAACGTGCAATTCTTTTATTTCAAAAGTGAATATGGATCACATCACTGCTCCCCAAGTGGAAAAGTATTCTGACTGTTGAAGCACGGTTTATGTTTCATTATTAAATAGCAAGAGCAGTGGTTCTGACAGGCAGAAAGCAACAAATCTTAGAAGTCACCACATGCTCATGAACTGAAGAGCTTGCACGCAAGCTGCAAGGGATTTTACACACAGCTTCCTGTAACTTATTCCGCTTGGATGCCAGGAATGAAAGGGAACCGAGTGGAAGACAAGCTACTGCATCAAACCCCACAAATGTGAAACAAAATCAACCTCTTGCATAATGATGACATCCCAGATCCTCCTCCTCTGCAAAAACCTCACGTTATCACTTACCTGTCTGACTCGTCCAGCCCAAAGCTCTGTACTGCTGCAACACCCGACCCACAGCTTTCTTATTTTTCGCAACAGCCACCGTTCTTGACAGACCAAACCGTTGCTTGTAGTATCTCATTAAAGAACGATGACCCACTCTTGCACCTGTTCAGAGAAGGGGACATCTTATGCACAATGCAATGAAGCAGCTTCTGAAATACCGTATTCGAGCATATTGTGACAACTGTGGAAAATCCCTATGCTGAGAAATGCTTTTAAAAGGCCCTGAACCCTAAAAACTTTAGGACTATTAGGAACTCAAAGTAATCGCTGTAAGAGCTGCTGGACTGCACTCTCCCCTGAATTAAAAAAAACAGAGTGCTGTTTTTCAAGAGGCCTTAGCTCAGATAATAAACAGGCTGATATCAGAAAAGAAAATGTTAATTAGGGGAATGAGCAGAGAGGCCATGCTGTTTCGAGTAACCAGGGAAGTAACTTGTTGACATTCATGAAATCTTCTGCAACTGCATAGCTGGCAGCACTTTTTGGAATGAAAGGGCTGAGGTCCCTTCATATGAAAAACACCAGAACAAAACAAAAGCAAGCAACAGTGCCAAATGCTATACAAGGTGAGTAAGGTTGTTTAAATAAATTCACTTTACTGAACTAGTTTAATAAATTAGCTACCAGCTGCCCTTCTGCATAAAAACCCCTTACACTGCACAGTCTAAGTTATATAGCCTCTCCAAGTTGCACAAAAACAAGATATGGAAACTCTTGGGAGTATATCATGAGTCACATTAACGAAGAGGTAAAGTAGGCAAAGGAACCCCCCCTCCCCGGTCCACATACACATTAATGCTGAAGAAGCTGAACTACTTGGTAGTAAAAATAATGGAAGGTGAGGACAAAACCCCAGACACCTGGATGTAGAATTACTTTCTCCCTTGTCAAAGGAAAACACTTGCAACAATGCTGGAGGCAACGGCCGCAGCTCTGAGAAACACAGAGAAAGTATGTCATAACACAAACCTGAAGGGAGGATCAGCTCCATAGTGTCATCATCATAATCCAACTCCCTCTCTGCTGGGCGCTCTCCAGGCACCTCCACATCTTCCCCATCCTTGTGATCGGGGTAACTGCTCCTGTGGAAGAGTAGCAGCACACGGTTTACACACGGTGAGCAGCCCCAGCTCTCCAGACCCATTACACAGAAGAACAGCCACAGCGAGCCAGCAACACTGTCACGTTCCACCCACCTTGGTTTGTGAGCTCTTCCCAGTAGCACCCTGCCCCGAACAGAGCCTGATGACAAGGACCACCCTTCCTCCACTCAGTTCTACACCTCAGCACAGTTCTGCTGCTGCACACTCAACAGTGACTGACGGTGAAAAGCCACCACTGGGCAGCCCACCAGCTCTGCACAGCTACTGAGCGACCGCTCCAAGAAGCTCCACTAAATCCACCTGTCACCATAATAAGAGGTTTTTCTGACCAAAATGAACACAGCTTAGGATAAGGCACAGGAAGTTCAACAAGAGGCCTTTGAACCACAGCAGTCCTCTTTAACTCCAGCTACTTAAAAAACCCATAAACCCAGAGCTGTTAAGCCCACAATTTGCCTGAAAGGTAATGGAAGAGACAGTTACGCCCTTTTAGTGTCTTTGCTGGTGAACTGAAATCTAAACTCAGTAACAGCAAACATACAAAACAGAATTCAAAATATATTTTCATGTAGGACTGGTATTAGTGGTCACAGGTGAGAACCAATCCTGTTGTTACGTTCACCTAGAAAACTGCTGAACCTGCCAGACAAAGCATCAGAACTAGAAACAGGCTAAATTTTAAGAATGAATAGTAGTTTCTGAATTAATATACAACTGTCTTTTTGTCTGTCCCTGTCTTGCTCCACTCAAACAAAGGTGTCCTCACCTAAAATCATAGAAGTCTGCAAATTCCAGGGCAGCATCTCCATCTGTGAAGAGTTTGCAGTGGCTTTTATCATTCATGTGAGCCTGTACTGCTTCTGTAGAGTAGAAGGATTTCCCTTTTTCATTGCACCAGAGGCAGATTTTCCCAACGCCAACTTTCTCTCCTGCAGAAAACATTGACACTTCTATTGGTCTGACTAGTCTCCCTGGTCAACGATTAATATTTCTGTGATGTAGCCTCCCCAGCTGGCAGACAGTGAAACCAAGGAAGAGCCCTGAGCTCTTTATTTCCAGAAAAACCCTGCTGTTCCTATGCCTTGACCATATGGTTCCATCAGGGACAAGTCTGTACGTTTAAAGATTTCTTATGACAAGGTATGGATCATCACATAGTCTCAATAATAAATTTCATACTTCCAATACAGTTGTCTGTATGACACTCCAAAATTATTTTATTCTCATCCATTATTTGTAGACTTCACAGAAGATACATTTTTTTTCTAGATTTTTGCTCTCACAGTTATTGTAAACCAATGAGGTAAATACTTGCAACTCACTAGTAGGATAACACAGCTCATACGCACACTTTAGCAATAGAGTTCTGGTCTAAATTTCATGTTAGCTGAACAACTTTCTCAACATTAGAAAAACAACGGGAGACCTAGAGAAGTACATGACCACAGGTTTCCTCAGTTGGGTTTTCTCTCACTCTCCCCAGAAAGCCTGTGGTTCTGTTCATGATCAAAATACTGAACTAGACAGCACTCAGATTTTACACAAAAAAACCCTCAAAAACATTTTAAATCATATCGAAGTGAAAAGAAGCAATAAATGTATATAAATATCCTGATCAAAAAAATCATAGAGCATTTACAAGCATACCCAGGTACTTGATTAGACCTCTGAGATCCACAAGGTACTCTATGTCTGGAATGAAGAAACTGTGAGCTTTTGTCATATGGGCCACATTTTTTGTGAGAGATCTTGAATGGTGGGGACAGAACAAGCAGTCTGTGACTGGTATGGCCCCAACAGCCAGAGTGCTTTCAGCTTCTGCCTGCTCCTCCTCTTCTCCCACACTTTCCATCTCTTCTTCAGAGCCGATGTCTTCATCGGAATCCATATCTTCCCAGCCTTTTAAAGGAAGTTTAAAAAAACACATTTATTTACATGATTACTTCTCCCAAGCAAAACAAGTCCCAATTAAATTAGAAAAAGTGAACATAGTGTCGTGGTTTAAACCCAGCTGGCAGCCAAACAGCACACAGCCGCTCGCTCACCCTCCTCCACCCCCAGGGAATAGGGGAGAGAGTTGGAGGGGTCAGGGTAAGGAGACCTGTAGGTTGAGATAAAAACAATTTAATAATTGAAACAAAATTAAAATAATTATAATATTAATAGTAATAATAAAAAATACAAATGGGTAATGCACTATGTGATTGCTCACCACCTGCTGACCGATGCCCAGCCCAGTCCCAGCTCGTGATCACAGAGAAGAGAGAATCCTGAAACTACCACCCCAAAAACCTGAATTGAGCTTCCCGATCAAATCTTATCTATATACTGGGCATGACATTATATGATATGGAATATTCCACTGGCCAATCTGGGTCCATTGTTTTGCCTGTGCTTCCCCCCATCTTCTTGTGTACCAGCACACTAGCCGGACATGAGAAGCTGAAAAGTCCATGATTCCTCAGAAACAACTAAAAACACCAGTACATTATCAACATTGTTCTAATATCAAATCCCATACTGAATCTAAACCAGAGCACTTCTAGCTACTAAGAAAGAAGGAAAAAAAATAACCCAATTAGCACTATCTCAGCTCAAACCAGGACACGTAGAAAATACTGAATTTTCTATTCTTACAGCTAAGTGCCACACACTTCCAGGTGTAAGAATATACTGTTGCCAGTAAAACACATTTCTTTGTAAGATGCCTTTGGCAGGCTGAGAGAGTTGGGGGTGTTCAGCTCGAAGAGAAGGGTCCAGGGAGACCTTAGAGCAGCCTCCCAGTTCTTCAAGGGGGCTACAGGAAAGGTGGGGAGGGACTCTTCATCAGGGAGTGCAGGGATAGGATGAGGGGTAATGGTTTTAAACTTAAAGAGAGTAGAATTAGACTAGATATGAGGCAGAAATTGTTCCCTGTGCAGGAGGTGAGGCGCTGGCCCAGGGTGCCCAGAGCAGCTGTGGCTGCCCCCTCCCTGGAAGGGTTCAAGGCCAGGTTGGACGGGGCTGGGAGCACCCTGGGCTGGGGGAAGGGGGCCCTGCCCGGGGCAGGGGGGCTGGAACTGGATGGTCTTCAAGGTCCCTTCCAACCCAAACCATGCTATAATTCCATGAGCAGCAAAGCTCAAGTCTGCTCATAAAAAAGTCGGCAGATCCAGTATTTTTCCCCCCTCCATTTTCTCAACTATTAACACTTTATTGCTGTTTCAAAGCCTTAAATTTAATTCACCACAGCACAAGGACACGTGCGTGGCTCATTAAAAATAATACAACTGTCAGAATCATGAAAATGCTCATTTCCAGCAGTGACTCAGCAGTGAGGGAAAACACACTCCTGTTCACACATACATCTTTAACAAGAGAGAAGAAAAAAGCCAGCTGTCACAGATATACTCTACGTTATTATATACCAAGATACACTAGCAATTTTACACATTTGCAAGGTTAGCTCAGAGCTCATTAATAGATAGATGGACCAGCAACCCGATTATACTGTTAGAAGGGTCCAGAAATCTTTTTAAGGAGTTCAGATCTGGGGCAGTGAGTGTTTCCCAGCACTCTGTTCCTACTGGTCATCTTCCAACAGCCATGCACAGAGAGTGTTTGAGCACAGGGAACACTGTGCTTCCCAGTGTTGTGGCTGCTAATTAGAGATCTTTGCTATAGGATATATTTTAATAATTTTAAAAGTCTGACACTGGATTAACAGGACTTGTAGGAAATGTTCCTGGACAAACACTTTAAAGGAAAATTAGCATTCAGAAACCTACTGAGATTTTAGCATTACAATTTATGACTAATACATTAATACAAAACAGGTGCAAGTTGGCTCCTTCTTTACATGTTAAGATGCATACATTTCTTCTCCTGAAGAACAGATTCCCCGAATTGTAACTGAAATTTCACCAGCATGAAACTGCTTTAACAGTTGCAATAACATGATACAACGGTTTCAGTAATGAAGCTGGCATAGTATGGTCCCACTTCGTTTGTACTTGTCCCCTCGCTGCAGTTTAATCACCTCATTCAACTGCTCCAAATAGATCAATTTGGAGCTGCACTGTAAACTACACCACTGAAAGTGTCCAGGTTAAAAATAACATTTTTCTGGGAATTCTGAAGCTCTAATCTTTTAAATTCTCCACTTTCTAGGCTGACATCCAACAGAGAGCTGTATCCACATAAGTGCTGAAGGTGAAGCAGCAGGAACAGATAGTTGGGGTGGCAAGTCTTAAACCCATTTTACTATAGATGCCAATATGCTGAGAAGCTATGCCACGCAGTGTCAGGCTAAGGAGCAAACTTTCTCCCTTGGTCTTGATGGGAAGAGAAAAACAAAACCAACCCCGCTCCCACCTCCCTTCAACAGACCAGTACAGTGATTGATTGGACAACAGCAAATGATTTTGACTGGATTTTTGTTCATCTGTTTTTCAGAAGTAGGGTAACCTTTCGTGTTAGCCTTCCTTAAGGGAAACTTCCCCTGGAATTCTGCGTTAGTGCTCATACTAGTAACTGCTTATATTCAACCTTCACATGCATTAGTATCTTGAGCAGCTGGCAGTTCCAACGCTAACACACAGACCCTGACTACAAGCACGGGCCAACCTTAACTCCTTTGTTAAGCTGAAAATTTCATCAACAGTTAGACCTTTTGTGACAGAAAATGCTGTACTACTTCAGGAACAGAAGGAGGCTTTTACATTAAACCAACAACTACATAGCTCGCCCCAAGCTATCTCTTGTCAGTATGTTTACTGCCTTACCTTCTTCCATATCCTCTTCTTCCTCTGCTTGTTGTTTGGCCAGCTTCTTTGCTTGCCGTTCAAACCACTGTAGCCGTGGAGGTTTTTCTGATCGTTCTCTACTCTGTGATAAGCTGGTGCTTCCCATGGAAACCGGAGAGCTACTTGCATTACTGGGAGGTAAAGGTGTCTTCTTCGGAGATGAAGATGGCTGAGCTCTGATGGCTTGCTGAATAGCTGTGTTCATTTCATCTTTGTTTACACTCTCCGGGGCCAGCCCCTTTTCCAGGTTCTTTTCATTTAATATTTTCACCTTCTTGCTGACAGCTTGAACAGCTTTCTTCTCCAACTCCAGGTGCTTCTTGGACTTCAAGTGATTCTCATAGGCATTGAAGGTGGAGAATCTCTTGCTGCAGACTGTGCAGTAAGTGGCAGTGATTTTGTTCTGCTCCTCTGCTACTGCTCTCTGCGCTAGGACTCTCTCCTGGAAATTCTCAGCAGTGACAGGAGGCATGTCAGCAACCTTACGTTTCAGGTTGTATCTGTGCCAGTCAGTTTTGTAATGGGCACGCTGAATGTCAGCATCCTTGAAAGCCACACGGCAGGTGATACAAGTGTAGGTTGCCATTACTAGAGAGTGGGAAAAAAACAAAACAAAACAAACATGCTAACAAAGATAAGTAACAGCCACAAAAAAACCCCAAACACCATATCCTGATGGCACCCATGTAAGGCAGCATAAGACATACAGTTCTTGTACAGAACTAAATTTATTAAACACCAGCACTAGCAAGCAGCATGTTACATACTTGAAGGTGCAAAATATGACAAAATAAATGTGTAATGTAGTTATCCAAGGTTACTTGTACTACAGCAGCATCTGAGCATCCCAGCTTTGGACCCAGCACCTACTGTGCTTGTCAGGGCTTGGACACAGAACGGGAGGGTTTCCAGCCCTAGCAGCAGTGCTTCGAAGGCTCTGCAGCAATTCCTCAAGATCAGAAACTAAAGGTTCTTATCAAGCTCATGTTCTGCCAACCATAGGCTTTTGAGGACACTAGCGATTGCTCCAAAATAAGGGTAAAAAGGGAAAACCTGCTTTCACGCCTATTTTCCACAGCTTCACCAAACAGAAAAAATCATTACTACATTTAAAAAACAACAACTCTCATCTATTTTGGAACACTGCGTGTACTGTCAACAACACTTTACCCTTCAGAACTGTTAATCTGGAGATGCAGTCAGTCATATCTAGATCTAGAGCTTGAAGCCACTGTCTTCCTCCACTTCCAGCCATCCAGCTGAGCTGCGTCACTGGGGCTATCACAGGACAAGTGGAAGGCAGTGACCTGTCACCAACGCTGTCCTTTCCAAAGCCACACATTTCCTTTTCAGTGTTCAGTGAAACTTAACTTTTTCTTAAACAAAGTTGATGGAATCTCCTGAACATTCCAAAAGCAAGGAGCAAAAAATGTGATCTAACTAGACATCACTAAAGCCACCCTCATCGTTTAACCCATTTAAAATAACTGTGGAAAAAAAACAAACAAACAAACCAACCATCAGGAAGTCTGAAAGCAGGTAGAGGAACAGCAATCCCTTCCAGAAGCTACCAACAGGGAGAAGCAGCGGTGACACAAATATGCAGAGTTGAAAGGTACTTTATGAAACACTCGTTCCTTGGCACGACCAGGTTCCTGATTTTCTGCTTGCACTAGCTGTAATCCTACAGTGACAGAAAATACATTAACAGAAAATAAAGGCCATACTATTTTTTATCTGAAATACCATAAGCATCCACTCAGTGTAACAGATGCTTTTTGTTTCGGAGGAAAATGCATTCTCTGCCCACGGAGGGGTCCCGATTGCTCCCTGAAGCATCTCCCTCCCACCTGCAGAGCTCCCCATCCCTTTCCTGGCCCAAGCAGGTATTTTACTGCCATAAACCGATGCAGAACCACGTTTGCTGTTAATCACACACTCCTTACAGAAACCTCACCGACTAAACGGTTTGTTCCGGTCTATTACAGGTAAACTGCAGCTACACACTAAATTACCCTGAGGGTGAAAAAAAAAAAAAAACCAAACAAAAAACAAAACAAACAGAGAACATATCAAATGACATATGTAACTGAGAGCATCTAAAATAATAAACTTTAGTATCTTACCACTAATAGGAGAAATAATGTTTACAAACCAAGCTGCATAAAGCTGAAAGAGGACCTGCAGAACGCCGTATAGCTGGGCCGGCACTTCCTATTCCCCGGGTGCATTTTCACCGACCGTTTTAACCCCCAAAACCCCAAAGCACATTATCTTCCCCTGCGTGAGGCTCAGTAAAACAGAACCCGAGGCACTGCCAAGCCTTCAGCCCACGGCACGGCCAGGTAATTCGGGACAGAGCGGGTTCTCCCCACGGGCTCTTTATGACGCCTGATGTGGGCAGCTTTTTACTTTAATTTAAATCGAGCTGGTGTCCGTCAGAGCGACACACAAGACAGAAAGGCCTGAACTGAGAGGCGGGACAACAGGAGGGACAACTTAAACCCGGGGGGGTAAGGGGAAAAAAAAAAAAAGAAAAAAAAGAAAAAAAAAAAAAAAAAAAAAGGTTTAGCACGAGACGGGGCGCAGGCGGCCGCCGCCGTGACGCAGCCGGGCCGCGCAGAGCGCCTCCGCCTGAGGGAGGGAGGGAGGGAGGGAGAGCGACCGGCACCCCCGGGACACGCACCTGCCGCCGTCAGGCCCGGGTCCGGGTCCCTCCGCGCCGCCGCCGCCAGCCGGAAACCGCCACGCCACGCCACGCCACGCCACGCCACGCCACGCCACGTCACGTCACGTCACGCCACGTCACGCCACGCCGGAGAGGCGGGGACCGCTCGCTTCCGGCAAGGAGGGCCCGCCCCGCCGCCGCTGCCGCCCCCTGGCGGCGCGGAGGCTCCGCGGCGCTCCCCGCCCGCGTCAGGAGGCCCGAGGCCTGAGGGAGGAGGCGCGGCCCCCGCCGCCCGCCCGCCCTCCCGGCACCGCGCCGGGCACCCCCGCGGCTGCCCCCGAAAAAAAATCATTTAAGGGGGTCGGGTCAGCGTTTAGTGGGTGCGAGTCCACGCCGGGCCACCAACGGGAGGAAACAAGGGAGCGGCAGAAACGCCGCTAAAGGGGATTTTGTTGCTGCTGTGAGTTCTTATTCCTTCCCACCCCACCCCCCCCCCATTTTGTGAACAAACACACAGTTAGGTATGGTGAAAGATAAAAACTAACACATATTTATTAAATGGTTTTACAAACAATCAATATAATAATTCCATGTTTACAAAATAGTAATCAGGCTAGGTAAAGTGCTGCAAAATATTTTAAATAAAGACGTTTTGTAATTTTTCCAGTTTCTGGTTACCCGGATAGGTGGTGGTTACAGGCTGTTAACGCGGCTCGTGTGCTGAGAACAGACATGGAGACTAGAGGGAATTTGCTCAGAGTGCTTAAACAGTCTGGAAAAAATGTAAAACAAACAACAAAAACTAGTATTTCTTCAGATCCTATTACCTTGGGTTAAAATTATTTCCCCTCCTCTGTGCAATTTTTTTTTTTTTCATGAACAAACTGAAGAACGTGGTAAGCAGCTGTGCAGCACCTATACATGAAAAGCCCTTTTGTGCTGAAAACGGGTGCTTTTACGCTGGATTTGACACGCCCAAGGCCACCGATCAAAGGGCGATCACTGTCTGTCACTCAGATACACTAACGCCAATTTTCTGAGTACAAAGGACTGCACTGCATCCCACAGACCCTATCCTAACACAACTTTTTTTTTTTTTTTTTTTTTTCCATCAGGGATGTGTGAAGAAGCCACTGCAAGGCGAGGGAAGGTGAAGTGCTTTAACCACGCTCCTGCAAAAATACACGGCATATTCAATTTCCTACCAAGTAAGGACACACTGGGTAACGCAGACAGTACCGATCCCGCAGCAAGATCGTACCCTGTGCTACCCCTCACACGCCCACACTTTGATCTACGCTGCCTGGCCTGCCTTTTGACTGAAAATGGCAAGCAGGGCAGGCTCCCCACGGAACAAACACTACCTGCTACCTCATACTCGCTCGCCCTTCTTCCTGCCCCTGTATTCAGTTTTGGAAGATGGGAAGGTGATGACAGTGCTCGGTAGGAAAGATGCTGTGGACCATTGTGACAGGAATTTTTAAGTAACTGCTATTTTGTGGCTGCTGCTAGAATACAGCAGAACGAAGTTTTCTTGAGGGATTTCCAACTAAAGGCAGCGTGGAAGGGATCTCACAAAGGAGAGGAACGTGTTCTTTGTGTTTTGCTGTCAAACTGCTGGCAGTGGAATGTATCGTGTCCAAGCAAAGTGTTTCTTACATGTGGGTGGTTGGGAGGGATGAGGTAATTTCCTGCAGAAAATTAAGCTTCTTGATGCTACCTGAGGAAGAATAGTAAATATTACAGAATTACCTCCTTCCCATTACACAGTATTTAGGGGCTTGAATGTAATCAACTACCACAACAATAGAAAAATAAAATTCTAGACACTCAAATAAGCAATTACACCCCTAAAAGTTTAACGATTTGCTTGTTCAAGTTTTGCTTTCTGGAAAAAATAAAATTGAGACTTGGGGAAAAATTTTTCTGTTTTTCTATCTTGAAACCAGAAAATGGATCATGTACAAAAAGTCTCAGAAACTCCTCCAACTGCTTTTCCTTCTTGATCTAATTTATTATTCTAGAAGAGCGCCCCTGTGTTACATACTGTTATAGCCACAAATATTCTTCATAAAACAACAATAAAGTGCACGCTGTTATAATGCCACCATTGACAGCCAGCTAGTCTGTCCCGTCGATCTCCAGAAAAGCCTGTGCAGGACTGCTCCCTCCTTCCCTCCCTCTCTCCCGCCCACTTCTCCCAGTCCCATAGCCCGATTCCCTCCTGGCACCAGTGCTCCTGTACAAGGAAGCACATGTTTGTTTGGGGGTCCTACAAAGTTTCATCAGGAACTTGGAAGTGGTACTCTTCTAACTGTATAGATTGTCCTAAACATGCAGCAAGGAAATGAGGCTTTCAACTCATCATCTGAGAAATTCAAATGGCCTTTAAACTTACTTATTTCCCAGCAAAAGATTTTTTTTTTTTTTTTTTTTTTTAAATGCAAAGGACAGGCTGGGGTAAGCTAAAAAGGAAACTTAGCAACCAGTGCTGTGGAACTGTTGTGGCCATGTTGTTTTAATAATTGCCAGAAACTCGCTTTTCATGTTAAGATGTTGTAATTTCAAAAGCTGCATCTTGTGGGATCTACATCCAGCATCCACTTAATTCATAATGGATTTGATAATGAAGGCACAGGCTCACTTTTTTACTGGTAAAGGACAGCATACACAGTCAATATGCGTTACTGACACAAAAGCACAAGCAACGATAAAGCTAGTGTCAAAAATTCTTACCATCTTTCCTTTCACTATACTCTTTTTGGCCATCTGCCTATTTTTTCACTTCAAAAGGAAAAAAAAAATGGAGTTAACTTTATAAACACAGGTTTACCAACATATATATGTTAGTGGAAGATTTTTATAATCTGTTGCTGTACTGTCTGAGGGTCCTAGATGACAGTATTCACCTCTTCAAATGCCAGCAAATGGAAAATCACTTGAGTAGTAGTAGCAGCTGACATGGTCCCTCAACTTTGCTAATGGTTTACATCACATTAAAAGAACTAGCTTTGCTTCTTCCTATTTCTTTGATTACTATTGCTTGGTATTACAATTCAGTTTTGTTGCAGGTGAACAAAAAAGCCCTAGAAAAAGTTCAATAAATTACCTGTTTAAGATCCCATGCTGCTCACTCAGCATGTGTGGAGTTTAAACTGGCAAATAATTTAAACAAGTTCTTTTTTGTTTGCTTTAAATTACATGCCAAGAAGAAGATTCTGAGTGTCTTCCATAGCAAATGACCTCACAGAATACTTTTAAGCATCTTAAAATACTCAGATTGAAACACAACTTTTGTTGCAAGTGGTGGCAGCTGTCCCGTGCAAAAAAACCCCAAACCCACAGAATCTTGTATTAAGGAAGTGGCACATAAAAGAGCCTTTTTTTTTTTTTTTTTAATTTTTTTTTTTTCTTTTTAACCTCTAACCTGTATTCCAAACAATAATTACCCTCACCTGCTTCCAAAAAGATTGCTTGGTTTACATGATATTAACTCTTAAATACAAAAACACGTTGGCTGGCTTTACATGGGCAATACTGTCAAGGACTAGACTCTGTCAAGGAACACAGCAGGTGGTCAGTCAAATAGCATGCCACTTTACAACTCTACAAGCCTAAAACAGCAAAAAACCTGGAAATGCATCACCATATCCAAAATAATTCAAAGGTTTTAAGTGAGAAATCAAGTTCTTTGATAGTGTTGCACATGTATTTAAACTAGAGTTGTGCTGGTTATTGTGATTCATATATAGTAGATGCACTACACATAATGCTAACGGCAGGGATTCATACTTTCTGGTATGACTGAAGGAGGTGAGATTTAGTTAATCTCATTGCAATCCTCTGATAACTTTACCCTTGCGGTGTGAATCGTTGTGTTACAGGGTTGGCAACCAAGCATAAATAAACTGCCGATGTTGAAAATTTGGCTCAGGACCCCAAAATACATGGTTGGCAAAAAGATAAAAGAAACCTCTCCCCCAACGCTCTAAACAACTGACCTCCAACACTCACCTGCAACCAGTGGATAGATAATTCATTTCCATGCTATTACATTGAGGTGTGACTACCAGAAACATTAAACTATCAGTATCAGCTGATATTTAGCCAGTTAATTCACTCTGCATAAGGGAAATTATTACAACACATCTAAAGGGATAGTTAAAGCTCACAGCTCAGAATTTTCCTCTTTTTTTTTTGCATTTCATTTCTTGTGTGTGTGTTTTATGTTTAATTTCTTCTATGTTACCAGCTGCAATTTCCACGTTAATGACTTCCAAGCAGATTTGAAAGGAAGCCTGAAGATTTTTTCTTTTCCTGGGATTCTGCTTCTTGGCCTTGTGAAAGTCCCAATTCTTTCTCAATCTGCTCAAGCTCAGACTGGTCAAGCAGTTCAAAATCATCAGCCTCCTCTGTGTCTGTCTCCTCACTCAAACTGGGCACTGCATGTGAGGGAGCTTGCTGTGCAGACTGCAACTGGTCTTTGATGGCAGCAGACACTGCAGCTGCGATGACATCCCCAGCAATTCCACTCATTAAATTAAAGGTTTGGTCACTGGTCAAAGGCAAGGAGAGCCCTGCAGTGGATGGTCTCCCTTTACTCTGTCTGGAAGCATGATCCACCTTGATATGTGTTTGTTCTTTTTTTCGTTTTTGCTGGATGGGCATACCAATGCTTGAGTCATCGTCATCATTTGTTCCGGCACCGTTTTCTAAAGAAGGAAATTCTGAAAGGTCTCTAGTGAAAGCTTCTTCATGATCACTAGGTCGGTCAAAATCTATTAATTACAAGGATAACAGAAGGTACAGTGTTAGCAAACACAAAAGGCTCCCCAAAAAAGCAGCCAAATGTAAAAAGGCAATTAGTAAGTGTTCCTTTGAACACATTTACTAATCCATAGTGTAGTCGTCTTCTGTAGTCTCAATGCAGAGGAGCTTTGGGTGACATCTAAAATAACATGGTTTTGAGGTTGTAAATCCAGTACCACAAATCACCTGGTGTCAACCTAACTCAGAAAGTTATTTGAGGAAAATTTCGTTCTAAAATGGTACCTACCTGTATATGAAACAACCCACGCAAGTTGTTACCACATCTAATTCTAAATACACCAACCACATAAAGTCCTAAAATTTACAATGCAACAACAGGTCTCTAAACTCTTTTTCTTCACAATATATATAAATTACATATATGTAAGGATGTATGAATGTATTTATTACAAGCTTTTAATACACTTACAGAATAATAATTAAAAAAAGGAATGTTAATGTGTTTAAATAAAGATAGAAAACCAATGTAAATATTTAATTATAACTTTTTTCTTTCTTGGCCAAAGCTTATATTAAATAGGAAACAGAAAATGGAAACGCTACAGATGACTGGGATTGTTTCACGTTTTCAAGAGGATAAAAAGCAGAATGTAAATGAATAAAATATTAGGTTTTAATGGCTGCATTAATAGCACAATATTTGTTATTAGAAATCTGTAAAACATACTGTACAGTACATGGCCTGTGGAAGAAGCCTAAATGAGCACAAGGGAATACTTTGATCTAGTATTTGAATAAGAAGGTGAAAAATAATCAGTCTGAACTTACTTTCTATGAAAACAAGCGATAGGAGCATTTGTAAGGGCTAAAGAAATTAATGCCTCATACGTCATATTCTCCATTTTCTTTAGGAAAAACAGGCTGGGAAGGTGAAGAGGAAGGGTAGCGCTGTGTGCAGAGTGGCAGCACAAATGCAGAGAGCTCTGACAGAAGATGAGCCAGTCCTCGGATGCATCCCATCTGGTCCTGCACTTGTGTGCATGTCCCGTTTGCTGAAATGCTCCACAGGGGAGAAGGGTGGATGTTGTTTTTCACTTAGCAAGACCGTTAGTGCAGTTTCCCATGTTACCCTTAGGGCCAAATCGGTGAGCAAACTGGGTGGTGGGTGAGCTGTGAGGTGGGTGGAAAATTGGCCGGACTGCCAGGGTCAGAGGGCTGTGATTGTTCAGTGTTTTTATTAACGACTTGGATGACAGGATGGAGTGCACTCTCAGCAAGGTCAGGGGCAGAAAGGAGCTGCTGTGGGACAGGCGTATTTGATATTCTGGAGGGCAGGGTGCCCTCAGAGAGACCTCAACAGGCTGGAGAAATGAACAGGCTGAAAAGGAACATCATGAAATTCAACAAAATCAAATGCGAAGCCCTGCATCTGGGATGGAATAGGCTGCGCAGCAGTTCAGGTTGGGGGCAACAAGGCAGAAAGCAGCTTTCAAGAAAAAGACCTGTGGGCACCAAGTCAGTGGTATGCCCCTGCAGCAAGGAAGGCCAACAACATACTGAGCTATACTAGCAAAAACGAAGTCAGAAGGTCAATGGAAGGGATCTTCCCCCTCTATTCAGCACCTAAGAGTACGCTTTTGGAGTACTCTGTCCAGTTTTGACTCCTGCGGTACAACACAGACAGTGAAAGACTGGAGTGAGTCCCGTGGAGGGGCAGCATGGTTATTAGGGGGCTGGAGAACAGGACATATGAGGAGATGCTGAGAGAATGGGCTTTGTTTGGCTTTAAGGGAATGTGGCAAACCAGGGATCGCATAGTTGTCTACAACTACCTAACGGGAAGGCATAGAGAAGGTAGGGCCCGACTCCTCTTAAAAGTGCACAGTGGAAGGATGACAGTAAATTGACACAAGCTGGAACATGGGAAATTTTGACTCGTTATAAGACAAAACTTCTTCATCATGAGGGCGAGGGAATATTGAAAAAGGCTGTCCAGGGAGGTTGTTGAATTTCTGCCACTGGAGGTTCTCAAAATTCAAATGGTCACAGCCCTGAGCAACTCGATAAAGTTGAACCTGCTGTGAATAGGAGGTTAGATGAGATGAACAACAGTGGCTCATTCCAACTTACTGGAATAATGTGATCACATTCTGTGATTGTACAGTGCTGTCTATTTACAACTTGAAATATTAACAAAATAATTTAAATTATTATTTGGGCCTGTATAATGTCAATAAGTAACATCACCCTACCTGCCATTTACAGTGAGCTTTTCCTAGAAGAGGAGAAATGCAAGATGAGCAGAACAACAAATCCACAGATAAGATTACATCAAACTAGTGTTGTCCTTAATCTTTATTCAGGCAAAGTGCTAACTGAAAGCTTGGTCTGTAAAAAGTAACAAAGATCTGGTCAAGATGAAGACAAGTGCTTGAGAATCTTTTCCTAGTCTTAGTCTTCACATCTAATTTAGGATCACTGCTGACTGTCTTCATTAGCATTCTAGTAACAAAACCCAATAATACTTTAATTGTCTGTTTAGCAATTCGAAGTATTCACTTCTTCTTCCTCAGCTTTTATTTGCACAGCTTACACACAAAAGCATTGGTACTCACTTAACAGGTTTACTTGCTGAAAAGGTTTGGCGGGAGAGAGAGATAAATCTGGCACTTACTGGATGTGTCCGTTTTACCCACCACTACTGATTTACTTAGACACTGATGTACTTTATTATTTTTTAAGATGAGAACGGTTCTTACCCAAGTTGTAACCAAAATTATATAAAATACTGGAATCAATTTAAAATTCATTGTGGGGGAAAAAAAACAACCCAAACCCCTTCTATCCTCAAATTCTCTAATCATTGTCAGGTAACTTACATGCCTGTGATTCATCAGTGAAATAGATGGAACCATTACATACCATCAGATGTGTCTGTCTGTGGAGAATACCCCTCGGATAAGTTAAAGGTCCCATTATCGGTCCAAGATACTTCCGATACATCTGTGTCAGACACTGACAGCTCTTTGGCAACAACTGCAGGACTAACCTACACATAAAAAAGTTACACACATGGTATTCTTATACTCAAAAAATTCACAATACAGGAAGCCAATGCTTACATACTGAAAAATAAGCCTCTTGCATGTCACAGCAATATAAAACACCTCCTATTTAAGTTTTAATTGTAGAAACATGAAAATAATAGGAGTGTACAATACTTAGAAGTGAAGCATCTCTCTTTGTAATAACTGAAAGCTGTATTATACTCAAGAAACACAGAAAATTCCAGTTACTCATTTTGAAAGCAATATCCTACTGTAATGAAAGCAGAATGAGCCTGCAAATACAAAATACACATAAATGTAAAGAAATGCATAAACTTGGATCAAAAACCAGCCCATTATCTATAAGATAGTCAAAAATTAGCTAAATAAAAAGAAATTATCATTTATGAATTTATTCAACGATACTCAATTATGTCAGCTACAAATTTTTATTCGATGTGATACGAAGAATACAAAAAAACCTTCAAAGCAATCACTGTCAGTCAGGCTCTATTGATCAAGTACTGCATAAGAATTCCAATAGATCCTATTTTTTTTATATCAACCAGTGTTCTAACAGAAAATGCTTTGCCATACAGGTATGGAGAATATTAAGGAGATATTAATGTTCTTATACATATCTAGAAAGATATAGATAATATACTGATTTACACTATCATTGAAAATGACCAGACAAGTGATTCTAAAGTATCTGACAAATTATGTAGGTTTTCTACAAACGTTTCCCTTTTATATTTGAATTTGATAAAAATTAACTACAATTTTACTATTGCAAATAAAAATATCCACCTTTGCTATTTTAATGCTAGTTTAATTATTCTATAGCCAATACAAAATAAACACATTCTTAGTTTAATAGGCCAAAGAAACCATTACCTTTAAGGCCAGAAGTCACAAATGCAGTAAGTTAATTAGTACAGGCCTAAAGATGGAGACTATAAATCAATTTTAAAGCATACAGCTTAGTTCAGGAACACAGCCTCCTGGGCAGGTTAAAGTCTTCCACAGAAGAACAGAGACAGCAGTCTAGATATTCTAGATATTCTCCATTATCTATATAGATTTTAAAAGCAAGATAGGGCCGACTGAAAAAAAGTCACCTTAGGACACAGAGCTGATATGTCTAATTCACTGTCATCTTCTGTGGGTTTTGTTTTTGCTGTTTCTGAAAGAAAAAAAAAATTTTTTTATCCTACTCATGACGACAGACTTACAGGTTCAGTGTGTGTTCCCTGTCATGCAGCTTGAGTAGCGCAGTAGACTTTCACCGGCTGACACAGTGCATCATTTATGTAATATGCTACTAAGGTAAGGGAAACTAAGCTAATTGAGAGGCTAGATATTTATCAAAACAATATTGTGCAGCAGCCAGAGTGGAAGAGATAACGTTGCTCTGAAATACATTCCAACGGATTTATTTACCCGTATTGTACTTCCTTCAGAAGTCTCTGTTGCTCACCATGGTGTTACCTGTCTGCCCTGGTGATATATATATATATATCTGTCTTTCAAACTACACTGCTGGTACGACGCACAGTTGTAACATATTGTTCAGACAGGCAGCATAGTTATCCCAGCACATTACTTTTACATGAGAACATGCAATTTTCTGGGTAATTGCACGTAGTCTTCATTCACAAAACCCTTCTTTGCACCCAGCTACCCTGCATTCTCATTTATATGCAAGTATGCATAGAAAGCATCCCCCTAAACCTGGTGGAATGTTGTTCCTTACAGATGAAGAGAGACACAGATTTTGCCTCCTCTGCCTGAGAATAGCCTCATGAATATTTTAAACCAATATAAGCTGAAAAACACAGCCAAAGTGAAGTCTCGGCTGCCTATTTTTGCAACTTGCTATTTCCTCTCTTTTGCCAGCAGAAGGGTTTTTGAACCCATGTGGTGAACCCAAGTGGCGAAGCAAGGTAGGGAACTAGTTTGGTTTAAATTGAGCTGGAGCATGAGAAGCAGAAAGAACAACTCTAACCTCAACCATTTTCCCAGTGCGCTGGTTCATGAAATTTATGAAACAATTGTCTGATTGCTCTCTCTGCCAGTCTCACTTAAAAGCAGCACAAGGTAGAATAACAGATGAAAGAAAATTTTCAGTGCATTATTTCTTACTTCCAATAACTGCTGCATTATATGTAAGAGAAGGGGAAAAGGCAGATGGTTCCTCACATTGTATCCAGGAACAGCACGCTGTATGATGAATGGTTACAAGAAATGCATGTTTTAAAGCAGATATGAAATCTACTGACGTAACACTAACTAAAAAGTGTGGGCTACCTGCAAGTGATGTGACTGCGCTACAAAGGTTTAATTACCAAAACTGTAGCACACACAAAAAGCAAGCTAAAGATAACATTGTTCATATAAATATTTCTCTAGAAATAGCTTTTTTACTTAAAATCTGAAAGTTTCCAGTGTAAAGATTTCAGGTGAGATAAGCAAGATTTTGTTTTAAACTGATTTCTCCCCTTTCTAACTAAAATCTTTGATTAATTTGTAGCTACTATCCTACTGCAGTTCTTAAATGCTTACTGAGTGAGTATTTGAGGTAGAAAACAAATACTTGTTGCTGTTGGGAGTGAAAACAAGGCGGATTTAGATACTGGCACAGAGGTCAGTTACTGAAAATTCTGTTATGTACTTATTTTGTGTTCTTGAGTGAGTCTGTCTCCTGGATAAGTCTGCCTTATCTAAACAGAGATAAGCATTGCATACTTACTGTGAGGAGTTTTTTCTGGAAACCTGTAAGCAGTACATCTAATCAAGTATGAAGAGAACCATCAGTCTTGCCTTGTTTCCTTCCATTAAGTATTTTTTTTTCACTATACCCAGATGTCTGACATAAATTATTATTCCTTATAAAGCTAAGAACGGTAGCCAGGTTCAAAGCAAGAAGTACCTTTGCAATTGGCTTCACAGGACAAACCAAACTGTCTGCACGGTGAATAAAATTTTCTCTGCATACAGAAATACATTACTTGGGACTATACTTAATTACTCACCAGATCTCTCTTTTTTCTTCTGGTTGATATATTCCACTATTCCAAAATCTAGTTTCATCAGAACAGTCTTAATTTTGTTGCACACTTTCTGTCCAAATTCATTGCACTTAAGGAAGGGACATAAAAAGGCACACAATACTGTGATAAAAATGAGGACAGAGAGAAAAATTATATTGAAATATTGCTTTATAAGAAGTTACTCATTAAAGTTTAAATAATGCATTTACATAACTACTCATTTTACATAATACTGTGACTTTTACATAAACACACACTGTGAAATGCCCATGTCAGACAAACTGTTAATGACAAATCTAGTTTCTAGGAGCTGTTCCTACTCATCGCAGAAAATACCATTGTATTCACAGCAGTTCACACCTTTTTTACTTCCAGCAAGGCACAATTTATGATCACTGTAACATTTATCATTATCTTGATTTAATCTGATTTGGTATCTCTACCTGAGAAACATGACTGTGCAACGTTGTGCCAGAATCTACACGCTGAGAAAACTTGTAAACTGACTTGCATGTGACAAAAAGCACTCGTCAGAACCTACATATGTATGTATATATGTGTACATATATCTAAGAATCTTAGAATGGTTTGGGTTGGAAGGAACCTTAAAGACCATCTGCTTCAACCCAAGGGCAGGGCCCCCTTCCCCCAGCCCAGGGGGCTCCCAGCCCCGTCCAACCTGGCCTTGAACCCTTCCAGGGAGGGGGCAGCCACAGCTGCTCTGGGCACCCTGGGCCAGCGCCTCACCCCTCTCATCGCAAAAAATTTCCTTCTTACATCTAGTCTGAATCTACCCTTTTTTATTTTAAAACCATTAACCCTTGTCCTATTGCTACAGGCCCTACTTAAAAGTCCCTCCTCACCTTCCCTGTCCCCCCTTTAAGCCCTGGGAGGCCGCTCGAAGGTCTCCCCGGAGCCTTCTCTAGTCTAAATCTACCCTTTTTCCATTTCAAATTTTTGTCCCTCATCCTATCACTGCATCCCCTGACCCAGAGTCCCTCCCCCCCCTTCCCTGTCCCCCCTTTAAGCCCTGGGAGGCCGCTCGAAGGGCTCCCCGGCCCCTTCTCTTCTCCAGGCTGAACCCCCCCAACTCTCTCAGCCCGGCCCCCCAGGGGAGCTGCTCCAGCCCCCCCAGCATCTCCGTGGCCTCCTCTGGCCCCGCTCGAGCAGCTCCGGGTCCTTCTGCTGTTGGGGGTCCCACACAGCACTGCAGGGGGGTCTCACCAGGGCAGAGTAAAGGGGGAGAATCCCCCCCCTCGCCCTGCTGGCCACGCTCCTTTTGCTGTAGCCCAGGACACAGCCGGCTTTCTGGGCTCTGAGCGCACACTGCCAGCTTGTGTCCATCTCCCCACCCACCAGCACCCCCAGGTGCTGCTCGGCAGGGCTGCTCTCACTCCCTTCACCCCTCAGCCCGGACTGAATCCAGGGGTGGCCCCGACCCAGGTGCAAGACCTTTGCCCTTGGCCTCGTTGAACCTCATGAGGTTTACACAGGCCCCACTTCTCGAGTTTCTCAAGATCCCTCTGGGTGGCATCCCGCCCCTCAGGCACGTCAACCGCACCGCTCAGCTTGGCTTCATCTGCAAACTTGCACGTGGGTGTAAATATACATAAATAAATAAAAAATAATCCTTACACAGAGACCAAATAACGAACAAACCACATACGTAAATCACGATTGGAAAAGAAACTCTACTTACGGAGGATGTAGGAGAGTACAACTCCAGGAATGTAACTTCCCAAGACAGTGAAAAATGTACATACACTGCAGACTAGTAGGCAAAACTGGCAAAAACATTAAAATTCATCATTAACACTTCCACTGTTTAAATATTTACACCATTTTGCAAAAGAAAAATGTTGCATGCTGAATGAAATCTAGAATGCAGTGGAAAATTGAAGTGTTTTTTTTTTTTTTTTTAAATTAGTAAATACTTTAACACATCTGATGCAAATAAGCATCAGACAGTCCATTTTGGCTAATTAGGATGTACCTCCTCTTCTATTAAAAAAAAATACACTACTTTTATTCATTTATTGTAAAGGTTTAACAAGCTCATGGTTATTGCTAAAATTACTAGATATCTCTTCACCTTCATTACACAAAAAAGAGCTAAACAGTTGATATTCAGGAAAAAAACCAAATCACTAATTGAAATATTACAATGCATACTTGCTGCATGCTTATAAAAGAAAAAAAAATCCTTCCTGTAAGTACAGTTCTCTCCCCTGTTGTGTTGATTTGTGAAACTGTTTTCTCTCACATGCTGGCAAGCATTTTCTTTGACGCTTGTTGGCTACTTTAGCATCCCCATTAATGACAAGACAGAGATGAATGTTCAGTATAAAACTTGAGATTTGGCCTCCACTGTGACAGAGACATATAGTCCATTTTTCACAGCTGCACAGTGCTGAGTACAGAATTGATCTGTTGAAAGTTTACAGACAGAATCCATTTACTTTTGGAGTTGAAATGCAATAATCAGCTAAATCAAATTTTGCACATGGCATCAATGCCTAATTTTCTTGTAATTATGGCAGTAAAATAATGACATGGCTTGGAGAATGAGGTCAGGAAAAAGACAGGAAAACATGCTGTCAGAATTTGTTTTTCTAAATCAGTATTAGCTATATACACAGTTACTGTGTCATATTACCACATGCCAAAATTATGGGGCTGTGTATACTAATACAACATTTCCTTACTTCAATATACACCTACTTCTTTTAAATATAACTTTATAATCCTAAACATGTAACTTTTTTTTGTATAATTTATTTATCTTTGAAATGTATTTCCTCCTGTTGCTTGTCTGTATTTTCAGTCTAAACTCCTAATATTTGAGTGTGGTACTACATACTTCCTATTTGCTCATTCTGAAAAGGCCTCTTTTCAGGAAAGATTTTGTGACAGTTAATTGAGATCAAAAGAGGAGAAAAAGCCTCCTAATCTCCTTTTAAACTGTATTTAGCAGTACAAAAGTAAAAATAAAATTACTACTGCGATGATACACTTCTACATTATTTATATTTTTCTTTGGAAAAGAAAGCTGCTTCACTTTTTGATAGACCTACATAATGATATTCTTCCTATCTGGAAGGAATATACCTTACTCTTGCTTGCTTCTTCATGAACTGGGTTCTCCAGCTCAGTCTTTCCGGTAAAAAAAAAAAAAACCAAAAGCACCAACTAGATCTATACAGAAGAAAAATTATCACAATAAAATATAAGGAATTTTCTTCTGTGATGCAATACTTGTGCAGTTATTCCTGAAAACTACAGTTATTTGGAAAAAAATGTGTATGTTTAAGAACTGTATACCTTTTCTGCTTTTCCAAGTTTTTATTAAATTGTGATGTTTTAAATTTCTTTTCCATAGAAAGACTGGTGAGGTTCTAGCAGCGGTAATAGAGGGACTGTATTCGTATAAACTTTAATGTGAGCAGCTTTGCAGCTTTGCTCGCTGATGACCTACCTGTGTTCTCCACAGCAAAAAGTTAGCAGAAACTCATTACTGAATGTATCATAATGTGTATTTTATTTTTCATTTTTTTGCTTGCCTTTTTTTTTTTTTTTTTTTTTTTTTTTTAAATCTATCTCACCTTTTTATTAAACAATATGGAACTGTTAAGCTTACTTGGGAGTGCTTACCTTGCCAGGGTTTTGTTCCTTGAAGTGGGACATTTCTTGAAGAAATACAAATAAATTCATCAGTGTTTCTGAAATGCACTGATTTATTCTGGGTCTGTAGTCTTGCCTGGAATTGATGACTTTCCAGCTGAGTAAAACAAACAAAAACACCCAACAACTTTGGTTATAGCTCATGTGAAAGTTGAAACTGATTGAAAACATGTTGTAAAACTAATGTCTCCAGCGATCCAATGGCTGTTGCTGTGCTACAGAAACCTGTGCTTGTTGCGACATATTTTATATTGGGCTAATTTGATTTTTTTTTAATCAAAAAAATTCCACTCCGTAGTAGCAATTCTCAGTCCATACAAGCAATTACGGAAGAAATTACTGCTTATTTATTCTGGCCATACGAAAACACTGAGTTCAAGGCACAGTGGTCATCTAAACTAAGCAACTGAACCCCAAACTTGTTTCTTATTTTTTCTTAAAAAAATATACCACAGTACTTTTCACTGCCACAGGATGGCCATACATATTAATGTATTTCCTGCATACAATCCTTGTACGTTTTTTCTATTTTTTTGCCTTGTTCTGCAAAATATGATGATCTATAAGAAATTGTTATCCAACTTATAAAAGAAGAAATTGCTCTTGAAGTCTTGATGTTTACATTCACTTACTCAATGAATTTTAATTTTTCTATTATATTGAAAGAACTGTTTCTAAAGCTTAGCTTTAGTTCAGTTCTTTTAATAAAATTTAAAAAAATGAAGAATTTGCTGAAAAACATGAGAAACCATATGTATCTAGCTTGGGGCTGATCAGTTTAGACAATATACATTTTAAATGATCAGACTGTATACCTTTTTGGAGCAGACAAAACATCTGTAACAATGATGTTTTATGAAACAACAAATGAAAGGAAAAACATACATAGGCCAGTCAATGTCAAATCAAACTGGTACAAAGTATGGATGTACCACTTTAATATTAGGAATAACAAGATACATTTTTTTTTTTTTTCCAGTAGTGGACATAAGACTAAAAAGTTATCTATCGTCACCTGTAAAAATACCTGTAGTGATTAAAAGCTTCCATGCTAATATCTGCTCAACAACAGATTGCTTAGTCATTTTTATTGGCATGTATTGTAAAAATTAAAAGCCATAATGAGCATTTGGACTTTTCTCGTTGAAATCTGGTTAGTAGGTTGCTTTTGTCTACCTTCTCTACTGAGGACACATGCATAAGCTACCTTTGCTGTATTGTATTTTATTAGCTACGATTTAATGTTCTTTCTTACTAATAAGGTGCCATTATATTTTAGGATATGAACTTGTTAATTTCTCATTTCCTGATATAAGGAAAGCCATGAAGATTTCAAAGTTTTTGAACCTATGTTTGTATTTTTGTGAGCTGCTGGCAATATCGATGAACATGTACAACAGCCCCGATGCCCATAGTTCTATCAAGTCTCCTGGCTCAGGTGTTAATTGGAATTTTGTTCCTGTAAGTGACAGACATTATGGTGCATACTTAAAATTAGAATACTGCTTTTTCATCTGCTTAACACCTAACATTTTTCAAAACAGATGTGGATCCCTATATAGCAAATTTAACCCTACCAAATTAGGCTTATTTTTCCTCATAAATATTTTGCAGATCCCTTAGAATTGGTTCACAAACTTGCAGGAACCCACAAACTACAAGTGGGGTTTTTTTAAAAGTGCTTAAAAAAAATTTTGCTCCCTGATGTTATTTTTACTTTTTCAGTCTATGAAGCAAAAGTGTACAGTAATGTTTTTATATGGGCATGAGTTCACACCCAACTTGCACCAAGAACTGCAATGCAGATCTTTCTAGCAAGAGCAACAAGTTTACTTACACAGCCCAAGGAGATCATTGTTGAAGGAAAAATGGATTTGAATTGTGGAAATTATTCACTTGAAAGTTACACATACAATTGCACTGGACTGCAGGAGATATGTTGATTTTTCATAAAAAGATAAGCTTCTGCTTTGCTTCTCTTTGCAGGGCTGGGGCCACATGCTGACACTGTACCGAAAGGGAAGCGATCTCTCCCATGGCAGCACGCAAGACATACTAACGTAGCACTGAAGGGATGGCTATTAAAAGGTTCAAGTGGCCAAAATTAGACAGGAGCTTTGATCAGTGAATCGTGATAGCAAGTAAAATAATGTAATCCATATTGTTTATTACATTGTAACATCAAAGAAAAAGCTTGGAATAACATTATTACCTCAGATTTCTGATCATAGATTAATAACAAAACTAGACAAATTGTAAGTAACTATATATATAAATGTCTATTTCACTTTATTTTCCAACAAAAAAAAATCCCTATAAATTTTCAGTTGCATAACCCAAAAGATACGTCACTTCTATTTTACAAACTATGATAAAAGGAGAAAGTGGAGTCTGAATTTCAAATCCAACGTCTCAGCAAAAAAGAACACCCACCTTACGTTCTCCTTCAACCAAACCACACACAACACGTCTGACATCCAATTCTGCAAGGTCTAAAGACACCTTTTTTTACAATTATAAATTCTTGCTCTCATTTCTCCTAAACACACAGGATAGGAGAATTTTGGGCTTATGCTGAATTGTACACTTTGGTCCAACTGCTGCCCACATTTAAATTTTTGAATTTTTACATACATATAGCTAAACCAGGAATAAGTCGTCTTCTCCCACATACATGAATACCATTTTTATTCTACATGGGAATGCTATGTACTTTATTTTCTGCTGCACTGCAGACATACTGATTACTTGGAAGCAGCATTCCTAACCTGACGGAGGTTAATCACCTTCTACCTATTTTCGGATACACAGTCGCCACAGCTCCAGTTTTGTAAGAAGTCAGGGAAGACTTTCGGTCAAAAATGTCTAGTTAAACACACATGGAGAAACTTCATCTTTCTCTGTGCCTATACGTAATGATCGTACAGTAACTTTGCCACGAGGTGGTGACAGAGCAACACCGGTGTTGGAGCAAAGTTTGGGAGCCATTTCGTACAGAGCATAAATAGCATACATGGGGGGGGGGGGGGGTGTCACATTCAAAATATTGTATGCACAGTGGAGCACAGAACATGACTTAAAGAAAAAGCAGCAGTTTAACCATGGTGTAAAACTGATTAAAACTCAAAACCTAAATTGTTGCCCTATTCCTGACTTTATTATGGTATAGTATTTATAGTATTGCAGTAGCGTGATTTTGTCTTACGTTCCAAAATATTCAGGGTGAGGGGTTTCCCTGCCCCCCCCCCCCCCCCTTTGAGAAAATAACATAAGGAATTTTAAATGGTATATCCGAAATTCATAGGATGGGAGTCTTATGTCTTGGATTAGGTGACTTTCAGAAGACAGGGAAAATGCAATGTATTTCCAGTCATGCACGGCACTGCACGCAGGTATTAGCCTCTGACAGAGGGTGCAAATAAAACCATTAAATAACTCATGGAGAACACTGCAGAAACGCAGCGGGAAGGATTAGCAATGTTGCACAGAAATTTCCGTTTACCTCCCATCCACAGTAGTGATTTCAATTTCCATCCTCTGTGATAATTAGAGGCTTGAGAAGAGTAGTATACAAGGGTTTTGTCTTATGAGAACTGCTATTTTTATAGATAGGCTACTCTCCTTAAAGAAACATTGCTTCCAGCTTTTGTAAACCATTCTGCAGCATTGATAATACGTGTTTTAAGAGTTGCCTAGTGTTGAAAACTACTATTATGACAGCATTCTGAATTACAAAACCCTTTTACAGACTTTACTTCTATCCTTTATTTACAATTGTTGACAACCAACATAGAACTTAGTGGAAGCACAACCAGAGAAAGTGGACAGGCCTGATGCCTACCATCAAAACAGAGCTTTGAAATACACAGGCCAATTGTAGGTAGATGGCTTACTAACTTTAAGTCAATAGCAAAAACAGAGGCGGGGAGGGGGGAGGATGAAAGCATAAACTACAATAATAATGCAAACTATTTTCATATATGCTGACCACCAATATAAAGACAATATAGATTAAAGAGGAGGAGATACAAGGCACATTGGGATAACTAATGACAATTCAAAACAAACAGGTAAATTATGCAGAAAAACGGCACATTTGCAGAGAAAGTTCTCTGGAGTTGCTTTTCTTGGTTGTTAATAACGCTTTCTTTTGCCAATCTGGAAAGATGTTGAAAGTACGAGCAGCAGTGCAGGTAAAATGTATTGCTGGATGCTTTGGTCCCGTGGTCCGCGTGCGGTGCATTAACAAAGAAGCAGCCAAGCAAGAAGAGTGGATGGTACAGGTGAAGTTTGCTTCAAAACATTACAAGCCCAATATTAAGCTTGCTCCCCAAAGGAATACTTGGCAGTTTCTTGCAGGCCACAAGAAATCACGAGACGCTTTTGTCAGTTCTACTGCAGCCACACTTTTCTATTTTACAGGGAGCAGCTGGGACTGCTTTGAAGCCAACTAGAGGTGCAAGAAGGTCAGCTTGCTGATCTTCAGCGTGACAATCGGATGCACACGGCGCCTCTTCTTGTTCACACCTCCCAACGGCTGCCAGCCCCGGGAACATCTGTCCCTGCCGCCCCTTCTGCCCAAAGGAGCAGCAGTGTCACCCCCAGGCCAGGGGGGCTGGAACACGGGGGCAGCAACAGAGACCCTGGTGAAGGGGGAGTGAGAAGGAAAGGAGGCACAAAACGTAGTTGCAGGACAGAGGGGTTATGTCGTGCCCTTGTAGAAGCAGGTTAACCATGAAACCTGCGTCACGTCAAACGCTGACAGACACATAACCATGCATACCATACGCCAGACGAATTCATTTTTCAGTGATCAAATTGAAAGACAAAAAGGAAGAAAAAAAAAAAAAAAAAAGAAGATACGTGATGTAGATGATGACCAATGGGGGGTGTGACTATGACATCAGTCAACCAAGAACATAAAAAACTACTTCAGTATAATATTAGTGGAGTTACTTACGGTACCTTAGTAAATGACTTCAATGTGAATCCCATACTTTTTGGGACTCCTTTGGGGCTATAAATAGCCAGCTCAGAACACCTTCAAATGTTTTTATGCATGATTTAGAAGAAATAAATTTTTACGCCTCCATCACTCATCCTGAGTTTGATATAAAGTACTACACTTCTATAACTACTGTCAATAACATTGAAGGTGTTCAGAGAGAAAATTAATTACTAGTATCCTTCTGACTACCTACTGCACCATTTCTAAAACCGAGCAAAAGCACAAACTGTTACCCAGTGGCTGCAAAAAAAAAAAAAAAACAAACCTACAAAACACCCTCCTGCTCCAGATGCTTCAACTCATCACAGTCACAAACTCTGGCCAGAAGAGTCAGTGGCATTTTACATTC
Organism: Tyto alba; assembly: GCF_018691265.1. Classification (NCBI taxonomy): domain Eukaryota; kingdom Metazoa; phylum Chordata; class Aves; order Strigiformes; family Tytonidae; genus Tyto; species Tyto alba. The sequence continues at coordinate 24,036,831 of NW_024881324.1, read as the reverse complement.
TCTAAAAATGACTGATGGTGTCACGCGCTCATTCTGTATCTAGACATCTGTTCAAGCAAAGCCCCATCACATTTCTCTCAGAAAGGTCAGTAGCTCTCATGTTACTGGTTTAAAGATCTCTTCGTGATGTGCTGGATTTTTTTTAATTATGTGTACACAGTTTTATACGTATCTTCACACAGATACGCTACTCAGAACTGCAGCAGTGACAAAGTACACCATGATGTGGTGCACCTGAAGGATTGCACCTACATAAACAGAATTAGTAATTACAGAGCTTCTAACCCTTCTTGATTTCCCAACTGTAACCACACACGCTTAAAACCTGGGCAGACTCTGTAATTTTAAGGGTAACTTAGAATGTATTAGTCAAGGTGCAGGAGCTGAAAGTTACATTCCCAAAGACAGGTAAATCAAACTATAGGTAATACGGCTATTTTGTAGTCTTTTAAAAAGTAGTATCTAGATCTTACAGGATGATGCAGCTGTAAGGGATGTGGATATCCAAGGACAAGCCTCATAGGCAACCAGGAGTTAAGTGTGAAACCTGACCAAATGAAACCAAGTGCATAAACTGTTAGCAAAACCCAAACGAGCGAGGTTTACCTTCTCAGAGCTTTCACAGGTCTCTCCTGTGAGGAAAGGAAGCACCAAAGTGCAGAAGGGAGTGATCATAATGATGCAGGCACCCTTTTTTGAAAGAAACATTTTATACCTGAAGACCTATGCCAAAAATATATTTTAAAATTTGTATTTTAAGTTATTCAGATACAGAGATAAGGGGTATAAAATAGTATTCAGATAAAAAAAGTTTGTGGAAAAAATAATTATTTTTTTTCATTTAAATTTCAGGTGACTACATACTCAAAATGAAAATAACCCATTCCTCTTCCTCTCTCTAAAATAGTTTAAAAAGTGCATTTTACTGTTAAATGTATTAAAGTACCAACGGCAAAACCTCTAAAATCTATGATTGAACTGTGTGGTAGAAAACAATGCAATATTGATTAGCCTTATCGTAATACAGTGTAACAAATTTGTGAATGTTCCATGCACGACATGAAAAGACATAATAGCAAGCACCACTGAACTCACAGCATAGCATCTTAGTGACCTACGTGGCTAATTTAAAAGGTGATTATGTAGAATTGTGCTTTATCCTGTGCCACTTTTGGGTCCTCTGCGATTGTTGAGTATACTGAAATAATTATATTTGTGTCATGTGGCTATGACTAAGTCAACAAGACTTGCCATTTAAATGAATCACCGGGGCACCGTGTAAAATCCTGCTTGCTTCAAAGAGCTCCACGAAAGGATGCTGCACCACTGAAAGAACGAGGAACAGGGGAAGCATCCACAAAGACACTCTGCTCAAACTGCAGTGAGAATCTTCATCTACCACCTTTTTGCTACGAACTCTACAAAGCTTTTCTAACAGAAATCTCTCCGGTTTGTAGACATCCACATGCACTTTATTTCCCATTGCTAATCTACAGGCGCTGCACAGGTTCAGGCTTTCACCAACGTGTAATACTGTGGCCAACATCCTTTAACCGGTCACATTTGACACCCCTTCAACGTTAAAACTTGGGCACACTTGCAATCTTTAAGATATACAAAGTTAGACAGATTTGGTTCTTAAACCGAAGCTGAAGAATGCAGTTATGAACCCTGAAGAGTAACGAACAACATTTCCCAATCCAAAAATCTCCTTTAATTATCATCTCTCCTGTAGTTCAAATACATAATTTTTAAGAACTAAATGAATTCTGATAATACTGTGCAACGTTGCTTCTCAAGCTTTTTAAGTGTTTTCTTTCTGACCTCATCTGTCTTCATCTGACGCTTCAATTTTGTCCTTTTTATTAACAATGAGTCAGTCCAATGTGTTGTTACTGGTCTTTTTCAGGGGAAGGTTTGCAATAAAAAGCTGAAAAAAGATCTTATTTCACAGCTCTCGGTAACATGCATGCCCCTTTTATTTCTTGACCAAGAATATTTTTTTTTGTAATATTACTGTACAAGAAACATGTTTAAATCATCATCATTTGATGAAGCTGGATGTGTTTTTCTCAATGAACTGCACAGCAGACCGGCCAGGACATGTGACTTTCACCAAAACTTCATATAAGCAACCTTTAATTCATGACTCGCTATGCTTCTTGCACAGTGAGTTAAACTGAAGTCACAATGGTATTTTCTTCTTTTCAACTGACATAGGAACATTTTACCACTGGTGTGCTGCTAAACAGTATCAATCCCATAAATGAAGGTTTTGTTTTTTTTTTTTTTGCTTATATTACTAATCAAGAACAGAATTTTCTAAAAATGAAAGCAATCCTATTGTTACAAAAATACACTCAACTGTTCTGCAAAGGGAAAGGGGAACTCATCTTGTCCTACAGGTTGCTTTTAAAAAAAAATAAAAATGACTCGTTACTACCAGGATTTTATTTTGGAGGGGATGTGTTCATCTCTTCTATTCAAGTATAACATCAGTCGTCTTACAAAGCCTTCATAAGGAGCTATATTGTATTCCTTTAGCTGATCAGATACAAACTGATTAACTCCAACTTTTCTGAAGGTGATTCCAGTACCCAAGTTCCTCAACACAGCAGGCTGTGGTCGCTTTTTGCCGAATGTCTTGTGAAAATAAACAGAACCTACTCCAGCTAAATGGGTGGCACTTTATTGTCCAGCTCCCTCCTCTAAGCAAACTGATAGGTCAGGGGAAACCCTTCCCATGACCTGCACCACTCCTGTCCAGCTCCCGAGGAGAACACCAGCTACTCCAGTTCGAGGGCATTCAAAACGTGACATGGGATCTGACAGTCAAGTGCTGTTAGACCACAGTGAGGGACTTTGTAAGCGCTGATTTTTTAAATGTCTCTTTACATGAAAATTGAGAGGTTTGGTGCCACCTAAATATTGTTACAGGCTTGCTTTCTGTTTAGCAAAGACTATAATGCTATTAGTGTCTTTTTATCAATGCAGTACAAGGGCTGGGATCTTCCAGGTCAGCTTCCCATTTGTAACAGAAACTGATGATGCAAAAGAGACACTTTTATTGCACTATTTTTGTTCACAAAATAAGGAAGTCTTGTTTCTATCAACAGGAGTGTAAAGTTCTGTTTGCAGAACTGTAAACACCTCTGCCCAGCTATTAGAAACAATTCTTTCCCATTTATTTTTCTCCCACAAAAACAACTCTTCTAACCCTTTTTCACAAAAGCAATTAATTTTCCTCCTTCAGCCTCCATATTCTTCAGCTGGGATACTCCTAGTTCAAGGCCTCTCAAAGTCAAACAGCTAGGAAAGACGAGCTGAGCATTCCTTGAGTTGCAGAGCAGCTGCACAAAAAAGGAAAATTGGATTTTCGAGTGCCAGACAAAGAATACTTTTAACCTGCGAAAACATGAACTTTTGTGTAATATTGCAAGGCAACTTTTAACTCTTTCTGTGTGGAACTTCATTCTGACTCTTTTCAATAGGTTTTAATGTATTTTGTGTCAGCAGGTGACCATTCACTTTGATGCATTACCGTATTACTGAGAGTTTCTGGCACAACCTAACCACTCGTTGCCTACGTTCGTGTACTGAACTGTATCATAAAAAGAAATCAAATACCTTCCCCACTTTACTAACTAATACTAGCAGAAGAAACAAATATTCTTATATAACAACAATTCCACATGCTTTGAGTAATTAAGTAACATGTAGATTTGACTTTAATCTGTATCTCCATTTTTCCAAGCCTAAGCACATACTGAGGTCACGCACTACAAGACTGTAGTTCAAAATCAACTGGTTCAAAATAACATAGCTTTCTCTCTCACTTTCAGTCAAGTCATAAAAGGTTCCTGGTTAAGACTTTAGTGCACCATCCTTTTCAATAATAGGCAGGTGAGAGTGATTAGAACAACACAGACGTTCTGACAGAGGAAGTTACATGTCCGTGTCTCCAAATTTGAAGCACCAACAGCCATGTGCTTCCACCAATGATTCACAGGATCTTTTATACATTCTTGACCATCATTAGATTCCTCACAAGTTGTCAATTTTTTATTTTTTTAAAATAAATTATACCATCTTACACCAAAACGATAGGGGACCTGATGATAAAGAATTACTGGGAGAAAATATTATCCTTATTCTAAACTGTTTTCAATCCTTTACCTTTGACCACATCTTTCCTCACTGTTCTTGATCTGCTACTGCCCAGGATCATATGACAAAACAAACCAGAAGATATGAGTGGGCACCTAATTCTTCACAACCCTTAGCTTTTTCCCTAGCCTTACCAAGAAGTATTTGTGCATACGTTCCTTTGATTATTATGCATTTAAATTCACGGTGTGACTAACAGACTATTGACCAATGCCGCATCTTTAACTGTGATGTTATAATGTTCATGAAATACACTTGTGATGCAATATTACATATTTGCTCAAGTAGGACGTGAACTTGAGAGGAGAGAGGATGTAAGAAGTACTTGTTTGCATCTGAGAAGGAGCTCCAAGGAGCGCAGCGCGCTGAAACCAATCAGCGAACGAAGCTCATTCTGCAGCTTCTACAAAAATACCACTGCCCTCCTTTTTTAAATATATAAAGCAGTAGCTCTGATTCAGTGTGCCCTCAAAATTATCTCTGCATTTACATTACTATCTCTTCTTCTGTGACTCTAAAATGAATTGCTCCAGCACAGTTCTCATGGATCCAGTATAGTTCCCACAGCCCCTCCCCTTCTATTTCCTCTTGCTTAACTTGGACCGAAATATCCTGACCTCCACCAAATCTCATTAGCACTTCTGTAGGAACCTTCTCCAGTTATATCCTATTTGTTACCACCAAGACAAAAAGGGAAATTAATTCCAGAAAAAAATCAGAACCTTTTGATTAAACCATTTTCTCAAACCTTTTTGCTCAATAGCAAAGACACAAAAGGATGAGGGACTAGATCAGGGTCAATTAATTTAATGGTAGTTTCAGAAATGATAGTCGGGGAGAACAGGCCCTATTTTGCTTTTTTCTGGTTCCTGCTTTAGAAATGTTCGTCCTTTCTGTTTAAAAAAAAAAAAAAACAAAACAACAAACCAAAACCAAACAAAAACCCACAACAACCAACCTCCTCCAAAAAAAAAATGAAACAATTTTGATTCATAAAGAAAGAAGTCCTAGACGTTTAGGCCTAGTATTACTTCTATTTAACTGCCAAAGCTTGCTACAAGCCTTTATAAAGAATTGTGAACTAAGGAAGTTAGATATTACAAAGCTTCTTTGCTTTGCATACCAATTGCATCCTTTTACATACTGGTAAACACTGCTGCTTTTCCATTTCCAAATCTGAATTCTGAAACTTTTTTTCCTCAAAATTATTTTTCTTCTCAGCCAGTAAGATTTTCTCCCATCTTGATTTAAAATAAAAAAAAACAAAACACAACACATTTTCAAGGAAGGACATGATGCATATCCTTTATAAATTTGATTTAAAAAATAAAAAGGTGTTTATTTTCCAAATGCTTGTTTTTAAATGTATCATGCATATTGCTGTTTATTTATTTTCCAAACCCTTGTTTTTAAAGGTGTCATGCATATTGCTGTTTACCGTATTGAAAAATATGCAGTTTAACAAACTGGAGGTCCAGTTAAACATTTTTTAACGCATAGAAATTAACATTTTGGTGGCTATCAGTAATGAGTCAACCTTTCCTCAAAATAAAGGAAAAAAATGCTACCGAGTACTACAATTACTTTTAATCTTTGTCGTATATAGGGCACAACTTAGATCCCTGCAAACGGAAATGAGTAGGTGACCCCACCCTTGCAGAGACCCAATTATGCCACTGGGGATCCATTCACCCCCACTCATCCAATTAGGTGGCCATGCCTGAACGTACTGATCTGCAACAGACAACAAGAAAAGTCTTCTGTATTTCGTCTGCCTTACAACACCACATTGACAAACCCATTGGGAAAACATCCACATAAATGTTCAAATTTAAATCTAGCTAAAGAAATAAAATCCAAAGCCATAACAAAATGCTCACACTTCTGATTCTTGTAATTTCTTGAATTTACCTCTATATTCTGGCATTTTGTTAACTAACTTCCAAAAAGAAAAAGTCTATTTCCACATACATTTTTTTTTTTTTTTTTCAGCATCACATATTTCATTGGCACCATTTTAGAGCCAGCATTTTGATCAGCATCAAGACAATAAAAATTGCAACTATGGAAATACCATATGGATTTCAAGAAACCTACATTATAAACCCTGTCATAGCCAGACATCAACAACATCTAGTTTTAAAATACTTATTTTAAAATTTATTTAGCTAAATTTAATTAGTGCCTTTATTTCATAGGAATGTGCTAGATCATATTTGCGAAAACACTATTTGTTAAATTGTTATTTTTAGATCCAAAGTTAAACTTCAGAAAGACAGGCATGCCTCAAAGGGACACAGTGCCCTATCTCACAGTAATGAGTTATAGTTCTGTCAGTAATGCGGCTCTGACTAAACTATTTGTGTCTCTGACATTTTGAGGCTTGCAAGTTGTCCCATGGTTGGGAAAAGGGACTAGGTAGAAACCACCCAGTATTTTTTTTTTTTTTTTCCCTTCAGCTTTAAAGAAGTGCGTAAGGGCTGTACAATTTCACTTCTACGCAGACATTAAGATCTAACACTTCTCTCCTAAGAAGCCTTAGGGGTGGCAAAACTCTCAAGAATTAGATGAGCTGTTACAACGCAGAAAAAAAACTGATCTTGGGCTGAGAACCCAGGCGCACACCCAGATAATTACACGGAGCCTCGGTCCCTATGCGCTGCACGAGAAGGCCATCAGAACCAAGGTACAGTACCTGTCATCTTGTCCCAGATCCTCACCGTCTGGCATTTCAGACGTAAAAAGGAATTCTCTCTCTCTCTCTACCAATCTAGATAATCCAGGCAACGATCTTCTAGTCTGTTTTGTGTTTTAGAAGCAGCAACCCGGGCACCTGTCCTGTTCGCTGCCGAGAAGAGCGCTCCTTGCTCGGCGAGCAAATGTTTACAAGACATCCTAGGTGCCTCCTGGTCTTGAATGAAGTTCAGAGCGTTCGGCTTTGATTGGCCAAGGCTATAAATAAACAAGTCGTGACTCACCTCACGCACGATGACAGGGTGTTTAGTAGCAAGCACAGCCAAAAGCAAAACAGCTTTTTTTTTTTTTCCTTCTTCTGGTCATGTGAGGAAGAATCACTACCCGGTTAGTACATTGTATTTTTTGTGCTTCCACTGGAAATCGTCCTCAACAGGTCTCATTTTTCTCAGGGGTAAGTTAGCAGCTAAAATGATAGGAAGCTAAGTGACACAAACTTTAAATTAACATGCTTAAAAAGCATGAGTAAAGAACTTACTCTAGCTGTAAAAATATCTTTTTTTTTTTTTTTTTTCCACACTGTGTCAGTCACAAGCTGTCAGAAGCAGCAAAATTATTCACCATTGACTAAATTCACATACGAAGAAAACAAGTTAGCAATTCTTTTAAAATAAAGAACAGGAAGATGAGCTTTCAATAAAGATTAATTGCATTGGTTTTACGTTCTGATTCCAAGCTTGTCTGCCACAAGCAGTCTTAGCTATCACAACCATACCAGCAAACTGTACTGGAAGAGTCTTCAAAATGAAGGTATGCTGACAGGAGGAGGTTTTCTGTCAAAATACTGCAAATACCTCTGTGAACAACCTAAGGTGAACTGGCAAATTCACTTTTCTCCTACAGCTTTTTGCTGCACGCATGACAGGGATTCTGTCACTCCAGCTACACCAGCTATGTCTCTATTAATTTTCAACACCCCCGCAACCTTATCTGTGCTGATGAAACTTTGTCACACAGCCCAAGACTCCAAGGATCACATACATATGTTGCTCAGCACTGCTCCTTCACATGGCTTCCTTCCTCCATTAAACAACCTGACTTCTTGTGCTTAATATATATTCAAATAAATAGTACATCAAGACATCTTTCCATAGAAAGCTTTTTTTCTAGGAGGGAACCCAGCAAGATTTAGACCTGCCTCTCTGGTATGAGATAGTAGGAATAGTCCTGGGGATGTTGCATGTTAAAAATAAATCAAAAAAAAAAAAAAAGCAAAGCTGGAACAAAAGGTATGTCGGATTAAAAACCAAGCACCCCATATCTTTGATTTGGTAAGCTGTATTTGGTGCATTGTGGATAATATATCATTCGCTGGAAAGCTGCTTAATTTTCAGAACTGCAAAGGATTCTCTCCTTTCTTCTTATTTTAATATAAAATGCTTCAAAATTACTAGTAAGATCTAGATAACTGCAAAAACTACCCAAACCATATAATCATAGATCTATTGCTTTAAACTGCATGATTTAGATTTACTATGTGAGTATCTGAATTAATAAAATGATCTCAGGAAATGGTGAGAAAACAGAATGAAACAGGAATGCTGACTATTTGTGAATGCCAACTTCCTTAACTCTTCTCCCAATGTTCCAGTTAGTACCTTTTTCCTTTTCTTAATCCCATGCAATCTTATGTATTCAAACACTTCCTCAGTCTTTCACAAGACATGTTCTTCCTGAAGCAGTTTAATCATAGTGGACTTTTAAAAGAAAGGAAGCAGAATGAAATCCTATGTCTGAATTATGCAAGGCAATACATAAACATGCATTGATAAATGTCCTGCCCTACTCAACAGAAATGTTGCGTGGTCACCTGTATCTGCATATTCCAATATCATCTCTTATTTTTCATAGAATGAATGCTCCTCTCTTTTTTCTTTTTTTTTTTTTTTTCTAATTCTGCTATAGCTGAAATAATTAGAGCTGAATTTCCTTCAAGCTTACGCTGAAACAACAGAGCTGCTAAATTCAAAAATCTTAATAACATGGTTTTGTGTGGCAGCTTCATTTTCAGATTAAAATTCTGAAGTCCTCCGATTAGAAGAATCAAAAGAAGTAACTGACGTCCGCAAACACACAAAAGCATCATTCAAAATGTAAATGTAGCATCAAAAATGAAAGCAAGCAATACTAAACCCCTTGTGCAACTTGACTTGCTTATGCTTAGTCTTTTGTATAGCCTTACATAGCCACACGCATTTACTATGTAAACTGCCTTTTTTTCAAAATATCCCTTTTTAATGCATTTTATGATGACGCTCAGGAGCTGAAAAGTGCCTATCCGTGTATTTCAGTCTTGGTACTCGATGTGCTCCAAGCTCTTCAAGTAGGACTTTGGATTCTTCACTTCTTTGTCACACTCTGTACATAGTGCTCACCGCTACAGCACAAAAATGGTTCACTGTTTACTGTTACAACTCCTCGGAACCCTTCCCCAGCCCTCAGTGAGGTAAGGAGGATAATATCACCGTATTTACTTATTGATAAGCAAGTCCTGGAAAGATTAGGTTCAAAAGTGTCTAGTAAATGAGTACCTAACTGAAATATCGAGGACCTGTTAGCTTCTAAGTATAGCATTTACAAAACACTTCAGTACTCAAAGATTAGTTTCTACTGATATCACTGCTCATCATTTTTGCAAATCAGACTTCAGAACAGCAGAAGCATCCAATTAGCCAAACCACAGTCAAAGCGTTTTGTTTAGTCTCACAAAGAAGACTGTCTAGAAAATTAATCTCAAGCTTTCGATCGTTCCCAGTTCTTCCGCACCTGCGGGAATTAGACCGGCCCATCATTCCCAGCAGATCTGGCTCCGGACTGTTTCACAGCTGCACGAGATGGTGTGACCCCTCCAAGTACACGGGGGTGGAACAGCAGGAGGTGAGCACAAGCACTGTGCTGAACCAGGCCAAAGGGCTGCTGGCATCTCCTGCTGTGTCCAAAACCACAGCCTAGGGAAAACTGTGTTGCTGCCTTCTCCAAATAGTCCTCCAGACTCCGACTTGGGGCTCAGGGCTTTCCTGAACCAGCAGGGATGTCTGTGTTTTTAGCTCTGAGTGGATTTCCATTCTGTGATAGCACCTATAACATCTTGTGGCAACGACTTCTGCAGCTTAGCTACATACTGTTTGAAAACAAAAAAGGAACCAAACGCCACCCAGTTTTGTTTGTTCTCATCTAGCCACTTCAGGTTACATCGAAGAAGTCTTACACTTATACAGGCAGATGACAGTTCTCTCTCTTTAGCTTTTCACAGCTATTTATCAATTTTGCAGACTATTATCCTACTCTTTTTGATGGGACTGCAGAACTGAAAGGTGAAGCTGACTAGAAAAGACCTCACCTGGTAAAAATCAGTTTTAAACTTTTCCAACGTGGAAAACTCAAAGTGACTAGAAATGACAGAACTGAGGAATTAAAAGTTCTTTCCCTAACCATGTTATTTCTCGGGGAGGCTCTTACTTCCTTAGTTGCAGCTAACGCTACAATTTTCTGAATCGCAGGGGATTTCGGCCAGTCCTCTCTGTCCTTTTTAAGTTTCTTCTTGCCACTTCCGAGGCCTCACCTCACACGACTAACCCCTGCTCCTCTCAGCAACCTCTTTGCCTGAGCTGCTCTCTTCCAGCCTTGCCGTGTCTCTCTCACTTCTCACACCCAGCATTTTCTGAAATTTTCCCTCCCTTTAGTTCCGTGGTTCCTTCACAGAAGGAACCACCTCTTCCCCCTGACCCCGTTACTTCTGAAAGGAACATGAAAGCACTTGACTTTGCAATCGAAAGGAAGAAGATGCTATTGATCATGTTCTGCTCTTGGCCAGCTCATTCAGCTTTAAAAGCCCGATCTTGCTCACTTGTTTTATGCATGTAAGCTGTTGCATGCCCTCACACATCCTCACAGTTCTTTCCCAATATTTACTTCCTATCTTCACTATAGCCAATTTAAGGTGGGAGAGACCAGAAACGTACACCATTATTCCCAGTGAGGGCATCCTGCTGATTTACATATTTTGACCCTTTTTCTGGGTTCCTCATGCTCTGTTGGCCCTCATTACCACAGTTTTACATGCAGCTTTCCAGAGCATGTGGTCGTCCTTGTATCCGGATAACTTTAAGAATCAATCCTATTTACTTCTGTTCATCTCCGTTACCATGTTCTTCAACTAAACAGACCTCTTCTAGACCTTTCTCAACACTGCCTTGATGCCTCGTAACAGCTCTCTTTACTGTCAGGTATTAAGATGCCCCCAAAGATGTGCTGGCACGCAGATCAGATGCCAGCCTGACATACTGCTTGATCAGAGACTCTCACCAGCTTTGCTCTTGCCGAGTACAGATTTGGACTGAGCACGTGCCATAATTATCACGTAAATGGCCTTCACCCCAAACAGTATAGGCAGCTGTGGGGAATTTTCCTCTTACAGGCAGGCACCAAAGACTTCAGAGAAAGTCATCAGCAAAAGAAGGAAAATAAAAGCTGTGTTCTTGCCAGAGACAAGGAAGCAGCCTTACCGAGTGCCTGAGAGGATGGGAAATAGTGTTGGATGCACTGTTTTACATACTCAGGTACCGAAGATGCTCCAGGGCTTTAGCAGGTGGGTGAAGGACAGCGTGCTGCCCATGTGGAGTTGAAGGGGATGATTTGGCATTGTGTGGTAGGGGGTGTACCCCACCCAGTCTGCAAGCTTTCAAAGATTTTTAATTAGTCAGTCTGTGGCACGCTTTAGCTGGTCAACCAGCTCCAGAGCTAGGCACAATCACCACCCCCTTCTACGTCTCTCCTCAACTAAAAGGAGAGTAAGACAGTGCTTCCAACATATAACCTTCTTCTAATTTTTCAGCTATGAAGGAGTCTCACTTCTAATAATGTCGATGAAAAAATAATGAACACCATACTATACACATAAAGACATCCTAAAAAACCTCAGCTGATTCATAGTAAAAAAAAATAAATAAAATAAATAAAATCACACTCCAAAAAGAACATCTAGTTTAGTTCATATTTTGAGAGGGAATGGCAAGTCTAACATTTTACTTTTTGTAGACGGATTATGCTGATATTATTTTCAACAAGAGCATGTGTTTAAAAATTACCATCATTGTCAAAGGCATGCTTAGGATTAAAACTATTTTGAAATGCACGTTTCTGCTACTGAAAAAAAATAACAACATACATGAAGTCCCCCAAATCTGAGTATTCCCCTCCCCCTTTTTTCAATATAGAAAACTGAATATACTCATCACATTTGTGTGTGTGTGCAGGCATGTATACATTCATTTATTTATAAGCACATGTATTCATGTATTTATAAGCACACACACATGAAAGTATATGTTTTACTATATTTCATCAATTTGAAGAGCACACCCAATATTTCCATATTTTCAACATCTAAATTTGCTGAATGATACCTGTCCTAATTCTTTCTGACTATGTAAAGCTGACTTCAAATTGCAAATGCTTATAATATTTACTTAACTTTGAGATCTCTTCATACACTATAAGATACATATAGGAGGGCTTGTTTTAGAAACGAGGAAGCCTTTCACTCAACAGTAAATGACAAATCATCAAGAAAGATCTGCTGAACATGCTCAGTTCTTTGTTGGAGTATTATAGCAGGTTTAATCTCAAGCTGGTAAGCAGTGTGCTAAAAAAAACTTAAGATACTTATTACACACAAAACATAGTTTTGTATTTATTTGTATCTAGGATTAGGAATGGTAAATAAATAAATAAATAAATAAATAAACAAACTTCAACTGTCAAGGACCAATAAAAATGAAACAAAATGAGCGCTCAGGAAAATTTTTCTCTCTTCATGGAATCCTGCATATTATGCAGGACTCTTCTTTGTACCTGGATGAAATAACTAATTGTTAAAACGTTTTTTAAGTCATGTGCTGCATATTAAAAAAAAAAAACAAACCACCAAACAAACAAAAACCCCCCCAGCATTCAATTTTGACATAAAAAAAGTAATGCAACATTCAAAAAGCTAATGCAAGATAAACAAGATGTCGCATGCAAGAAATATTTACTTGGCAGAAGAAAACACATGAATATGTATTTTTAAAGAATCATAAAAAATTGAGTATGAAAGCAAACCATCTATCAACAGACATCAAAACCTGATTTATATCAGCAACAGTGAATTGTCACTGTGAGGTTTTAGTGTTTCATCACAAAGCACGCATAATAATGCACCACGGTGCATGAGAGTATTTCCAAATTTTCAAACACAAGCAGAAAGAAGAGTTAAAGGAAGTAAGAGACACTTCAACTGCAGTTTAAAAAGCAAATGACTACATTTTAGTCACATGAATTTAGCAAAAGTTCCTCTGGTACAAATACGATAGATCATGCCAGATTTGTGTGACAAACAGAGAAGAGCTGGAGGCAGGGAGGTAGAAGATCTTACCACTAAGGGTGAAAATGCCAACTGCCCTGGGACTTTTTGGCCGTGGGATCTTGTTAAACAGCTACAAAAGAAACAGAGTTTGGAGGGGAAAAAACCCAAACGCATAACACCACCTAGCAATTATCTGAGCAATTTCTAAAGACAACTGAATATTTTTCTAAATCTTTCAAGAGACTCTACATACTGTTTAATGAAATTATTTTGTTTACTAAACCACATCTCCTAACTACCCCAAGACCTACAAAGGTAGGTTCATTTATAATCAAGATCTGTAGTTCAGTAAAGTCACGTTAAAATGCAATTTTTTTTCCTAGGCACATATGCTACTTAGGATTTTGAAACCTGCCCTTCCACCTGTCTCTTTTGGTTTGTATCAGTCTGAATCTGTTTCTTCTCAGCACCTGGTTTCTTCCCCCACTGAAAAGAGATGAACTATATGAAAGGCAGGCCAAACAGCAAGATAGCTGTACAATGAAATCATCTTGCATCGAACAAATTGGTCAAATGATTACAAATGGTTATGAATACACTTTAAAATATTTTTCAAAATTGTTGATACAAAGAGTTAAAGCACGAACCTGAGAAGTTTGTTGAGTTTTCTAATACAAGTATTAAACATAGTACAAAATAATGCAAAATAAACAGACTGCCAGCAAGCTGTTTGTTTAGAAGACAATTCTGTATGCAATTTAATTAAGAACGTAAGAAGTCACTGAGCTGCTCAGAATCTCTAAGATAATTAGGACAGTCGGAGCCACATACTGACAATGCCCATCTCTAAAAGATTTCGCTGGTATGCTCACAGTTTGCTAGGACAACCCACCGTTACTTCGATGCCACTGTCATCTTAGGAAGAAGAGGATAGGAACCAGTTTTCCACCTAATCACGCAATTTGCTCTTCTGTGCAATGTAAGAAAAACTCACCAGAGTAGTTAATGCCATTGCAAGCCGTAACTAGATTGCAGTCCAGATCACCAATCCTGAATTAGACTTTGCGAGCTTAAGGATGAATAACTGCAGGACTTCAAGTATATTATAATGGAAGCACAGCACACATATATTATTAATACTTTTCATTGACATCAACCCTATTCTTATGCCACAGCTCAAAGAGCCAAAGTTTTTGATTAATATTCAGAATTGCTAGCCAAACATTTTCATACTAAATATGATTTATTTGGATTCCTTCAGGGCCACAGACTTTTTCAATGCCTGTATAATGAAAGTGAGACAAATTACTAAATTATACTGTTTACTTATCAACCTATTAACATCAACTTTTTATCTATTTGTTGGTTTACTGTGTGAAAAGGCAACAAGTCTCTAATGTTTAATATGCCTGGTGGTAAAATTACAATCATATTCTCTCCCTTTAAGAAGAGCTTTTTTCACTAGAATTGTCTTTATTCAGTTTCACTGTGGTGGTTTATAAAACTGTGCACCTCTGGAAAAAAAAAAAAAAAAACGAATCGTCCCTAACATAACTCAGTTTCAAGGCCATATTTTTATCTGATGAAGCAACTAGTAATTTGCATGCTACCTGTCAGTACTTTCCAATTCCAACACATACAACAGCACACGAGCAAGTCGGATCTATTTTAACGAAAATGATGAAATGTAAATTTATATAAGCAAAGTTTAAAGTATTTGCAAATGAAAACAGATCAGGGAAAAAAAAAAACGTCAAGAGTGCAAGCCATTTTAGAAGGCACATATTTTATGATCAACCAGCTTGTTTAAAAAAAATAAATAAAAATTAAAAGCCATAGGAACGCCTGGCCACAGTACAAGTTACCATTTAATCTCCCATTATAGTTCTACCCGCTGGAAAGAAAACTGACATAAAACCTCATTAAATGCTAACATCAAAACCTAAAGAAAATAGTTTCATAATACCACAGGTAACAATGTAGCAGGGTAAGAGGGGTAATGATGAGAAGTAGCAGGGGGAAATACATTATGCAAAGCAACGTTCTGCTCCACACAATGACAATTCATACACGCACACAACTGCAGACTGGATTCTGAGACGCACTGATGAAAACAAAACTAACTTGATCCTGGAGTGACCGATGTCCCCAGTTTCTTACCAGGGTTTCTTCAAAGTAAACGCAGGTCAAACCACCACCATTCTGCTCTTTCAACATCCAGCCCTCTGTGAAACACCTGCAAATTTAAAGCTGTGGAGGCCAGTGAAACACCACACGGCCACAGAGAAGGCAAGGGGTCAGCCAAGACCCCCTCCTGCAATCCCACCTACCCCACAAAAAAAAACCCTGCACAGCGAGGTGGCTCCTGGGCTAACGCGAGTCCAGAAAGGTTCAGACCAGGAATGGTGAGCAGTGAAGACCTGCAGCTTAAGCTGCTCGCCATCAAGGGCGCAGGCAGATCTGAGGTTTAGAGGAACCCCCTGAACTGGTTGGTGGGGCGAGCGCTGCCAGAACGCTCAGCCCGAGGCGCTGAGCAGCCGATAACCTTCACCCGGCCTCGAGAGCGCGATAACACGCGGGGCGTTTTGCCGAGAGGCTGGCAGCACTACTGGGAAGGCAAATTAACTTCAGCTACCTAGACTTTTGTCTCTAACTATAGAAGACGTGAACTTTTATTTCCCCGTTCCTTAGCGATTAATTTTGATTTAAATTCATTCGATTTCGTAAGGCGGTTGAGGACACGTGCGTAGGACACCTTGCTTGGCACAGCACAAGAGCAGATCGCATCACCGTTAAAACTTCCTTTTCCCTCTTTTTTTATGGATGTCCAAAGATTTCTAAAGAAATCTTCTTGTTAAGCTGTAGGAAATCAATTTCAATAGTACATTTTGCTACCAGAAGACTGAAAAAGTAAGCTTTCAATTTACAAGTTACTTATTCATACATGTACTTTATCTATATAAATCTGCAAAATGCATGATATTTTATCACAGCTTTTGCTATTTCTTTCAGAATCTCGATCTCCGAGATATCCATGAGAAAGCACCCTTTGCTCTGAAAAACCTTCTCTGCTGATATACAGATCATAGAATATCTCATATTGGAAGGAACCTGTAAGGATCATCGAGTCCAACTCCCTGGGTGTTCCTATAGAGGAGGGAAGTAGAAGGGTGAAGAAATAACACTCTTTATTTAGAAAACATTTAGAGCACTTTATATACATCTTTCAACTACTTTTCAGGTATCCCACATTTCTCCCCATTTCAGTGACTGACAAAGAAAGACCCAGAAGACTAATTTCCACATGCTTAAGTTACTCTTTACAATAAAATGCCTCTTTAGTATGATTTTTGTTTGATTACCAATTAATGAAATAAATATGTTCCAAAATACCTCTAGAAGGGTTTTGAGCAAAGTATTTGAAACTTTAATAAAAAATTCTGTTTCTGTGTCCTTTTCAGAAACTTCTCTGTATTTCTGTTTATCATCAGATTAAGGAGTTTTCAGCTGAATTCCCACATTTTGAGACTTTGATTATAATACAAAATACCTAATTCAGCAAAAAAGTTAAGGCAGAAGTTGCCAAGCTATGCATCCCAGGAAAGTTGTCTGCTTATGGTGAAATCACAATGGAAACAGCTTTGTTCCTGTACAGCCCTGATATGAGAACTTAATACAATCATTCTTCAGACATATTAGGAGTCTTTTCTAGGAATACACAAGACAAGTCTTACATGCTTTTGTCTCACTTTGTGTTCTAAGAAAACATATACATGCATTCAGCTAAAAGTTCTTAAAAACGTTTTGAATGGTATTTTTTTAAAGATCAGATGTGGACATCACAGATACTACTCCTCTGATTTTATTCCTCTGATCTCATGCCTAAATGCATAAAAGCAAGTTCTTAGGGTACACATTGACCTTACAAATTCCATGGAATGTGGTGGTAGCAACAGACACTCAGTCTAAAATTGGGCAACAGCTATCTCATGTGCCCTTCTGGGATTTCTCAGACTTTAACATTTATATAAAATTTATTAACAACATATACAAATGCAAAAATAAATCAATATATTTATTTCAGTCCTACTACGTCACTTAACTGAATAAAAAGTCAATGCTCGTAATGCTTTTAACAAGAACAAGCTAAACTGGGTCAGCCAAAGTTCCATCTAGCCCTGTGCCCTGTATTCAACAGTCGCCAAAATTGAATACCTGGGGATACCTAAGCAGCAGAATAAGAACACAGGAAAATACGCAATGATACCTTCATGAAATACAATATAGCCTCCAACAATCTGCAACCCAGAGACCTTCAAAGCCAGCAGTGGTGTTTTTTTTTTTAACTGCCTTCAATAAATTTTCTTCAAAGGACTGTCCTTTAATTTATATTTTTAATCCACATATAGTTCGAACGTTCACAGCAATCCTGCATCAAGGATTTCTAAAGCTTAATTACATCTTTTTATTTTTCCACAGCCTGATGCCTGCTACTTTGATGCCTCCTCATTCCAATAGTGTGTGAGAGAAGGCATGTTCCTTATGGCACCTTAGAGACATCTAATGTATTTCCCCTTAATTATTCGTCTTCTCTTTTGAAAAGTCTATCTCACTTACTTGTTCTTTATATGGAAATAGTTATGTATATTCGCTTTACCTTGTTGCTCTACTCTGGACTTTTTTTTCTCCTGCATCTTTTTCTGGGAGGTAGCTGATCAGAACCACACAACATTCAGGACGTAGACATACAACAAATTTATAAGAGTGGCATGTGGCTGTGCTTACTTTTGCCCTGTATGTCTTTATTTCTGATAACTAATAGTAGATTTAGTCTGTTGATCAATGCTGGTTTTGTGAGACCGCATCTTATTCATAACTTATTCATTACATCAGACACTATTATTTTGTATGTGGATTCAGGACTGGTGTTCCCACGTAACTTCAGTTACCCACACTGAACTGCACGTGCTATTTTACTGTGAAAGAATCCTGTAAGGATCTTTGGTTGGTCCTTGTCTTCATTTCCTTGAATAATTTGGTACCTTCAGCAGGCCTGGCCATCTCAGCATCACTTACGAGTACATTTGTCAGAATGGTTCCAGCACACGATGCTGCAGGACTCACACTCTGACCTTCCATTAACACAAAGGCTAGCCATTTACCTTCACTGCAGTTTCCTATATTCCATCTACATTTTTTATTCATGGGAGGATCTTCTCTCATATTCCAGAGTTACTTATTTCCTTTTAGATAATTCCTTTTGGGAATTCCACTGGACTACATCAATCAGCATTCTGTCAGAGTCTCCTTGTCTGGAGAAAGTTAATTTTACTTTTAAAGTATTAAAAAAATTATTTCTACTACTTTCATAGTGGATATTTTTATATTCACCATGAAATTCTCTTAAGCATTACCTCACACTATGAACTGACCTACAGTAATGTCAACAGCCACAGTTACGTCAGTGATCTATTAATTGTACTACCAATCCAAGCACTCTGTAAAAAAAAAAAAGGCTGAACATTTGAAAGACTATCATTCTCCTTCTATCAAACCTAAGCTAGGAAAAGGAAGTGTGTGTCATAGTGCTGTGACCGTAACATGTAGGTGGACCTAAGAGAACTCTCATGGTTTGATGCTACAGTAAGTATTTCTCTCTGAAAATTTTTATTAAACGAGTCTCCTGAATATGTCCGATCATCTGTATTCCAGGAGTGGGGAAACTTGCAGAATATGAAAAACATAATGAGTATATGCTACCCTCTATTTTCCTTAGTGTAAAAATAAAATATATGTAGTTTTATAGAGATGCTTTCCAGTATTACTTAGACTCTAAACCATCTTGGAATATTAAAAAAAAAAAAAAAAAGAATTAAGGCTTGAAAT
Organism: Tyto alba; assembly: GCF_018691265.1. Lineage (NCBI taxonomy): Eukaryota > Metazoa > Chordata > Aves > Strigiformes > Tytonidae > Tyto > Tyto alba. Next base: position 24,017,678 of record NW_024881324.1, on the reverse strand, counting down.
GTATTTCAGTAGGTAAACCTGCAACATCTCTTCTGCCGGTGAGAAAAAAGAAAAAAAAAAAAAAAGAGACTTGGGGAAGGAATATCATAATACTTGTTTCAAAACATCTGCGCTGTTTTACTCAACTGTATGTTGAAACACCTGAAAGAATATGTTATACTGCTGATAGGCTCACATGCTTCGAAAAAACTTTGTGCCAGGACATTCCTTACTAAATTAGTGACTAATCAGATGTTGTGCTGGGAAACACACCCTCACGTGTTACAGCCACCCAGGCATCTGCAACATCTAAAAAAAAAAAAATGGCACTATGACTATAGGTTCTCATGCCCCCCGTAAATAATTTCCATCATGCGTTTTGTAATCTAATGCTTGTATTTGGCACACTAGATGCAATTAAAGGTCAAAACCCAACTACTATAGAAATTCAACTCTACTTACTCTGATCTTTCTCCTATCACCATTCTAAAGATTCCAAACAATGACATCCTCTTCCTTCAACGGCAATAATTTGTACATATTTCTAAGTACCTTGTATCATTAATCATAAATGTTTCTTGCTTTTATCAGGTTTAATCAAGTTCTCAAATTAAATAAATTTGCTTGTTTCATTTTCCTTCTTATTACCTTCAGATTTCCATTATGTTTTATAAATTTTTTAGAATTTGAAAACTTGACAGGAATTAACTCAATAGGCTATTAGGAGACCTGCACATATTTTTTTCTTGTAACAAACAGCATTTTTACAAAACTGAAAATGTAGTTTCTATATTCTTGCTGCATACAGGGGGCATGTTGCATATGGAAAACTGTGTAGCACTATGGAATTTTCAATCTTTGTTCTTGTTGCTGAGATACAAGACAGTACAAAATATTATTTAAATAATTAGTTTCTCAACATATAATAGTACAGAAAAGCAAGCTTTCTAAGCAGAGAAAACATGTATCAATTCAATGGCTTGAGTTTCAGATTCTAGAAACCGTGGCGTGGTCTGCAGAATCACCTGAAAGCTGGTCTCACAATGCTGAAATCAATGCTCAGGGACAACTGTCCCTAGAAGCATTTCTGTACATCATGTATATACACTCTCACAATCGCATGGAATGCTGATTTGTGTGGCAAGAAAAAAAAAAAATATCTGTGACTGGCAACAACGGTGACAAGCAATCATGGGAACTGGGAGACAAATGCCTCTGATAAATGTACCTATGGCAGGTTTGGGTATTTGATTCAGAGACTTTCTTGTGCGGAACAAACCCTATTCTTCTCCTCAAAATAATAAAATAACAAAAGCAGCATTTCTGCCTACAGGAAACAGATATTATAGACCAATATTAAAAATGGACAGAAGATATTTGTACTTGCAGTAGAAAAATATTTTTCACATTTACGCTTGGCATAAGCCGTATCATTTGCTCTTCATGCAGTCTTTAGTAATAATATGAAAATACAGAATATGGTTAAGCTTGCTACCTGTTTTTATGGAGTTTTTTATCAAATATGATTTGACTTGCGTTTAAGAAAAGCAATACCAGAATGAAACAGTCTGTTTTTTTTTCTTAATCCTAAAAGCAGTCTCTCTATTTAAAGTAACACTGGGGGCTCCCTGAATGCTATAGTTTATAAATACCCTTTAAGATGACAAGTCAAATGACTTCAGGATTGTAAGTTATCTCTCACAGTTGTTCAACTGTTAAAATGGAAAGTGGTAAGAATAGAATAAAAATACTGATGGTGAAAATGTTACATGTGCAATGGGATAAACATTGGGAATAGGACACATGACTATTTTAACATTAACCTTTCCACTTAAATTTACTCTCTACCCTTTAAGAAGATCGGTTTTGTAAAGTTGTCTCCTGATGAGCAATTTGAGGTCTGTCATTCTGTTCAAAATTCTGATCAGAAGTGCAGTCTTCCTCTATTCACGATCTCTCTGGTACTTGTTGCAACGACATTCTGCTGTTTTCAACATTAATAATAATTCAATGCAACCCACCTAATTACGTAATAAAAAAAAAATTTAAAATATGTATAAAAGGTTAAAAATACGAACATTACATTTGCAAGCAGAACAAATCTCAGGGGCAGGCAAACGTACCCAACAGCTCTGTGGCAGTCAGACAGGCTATTCCTGGAATAGGCAGCAGTTAAATTTGTTGTACAGTTTAACCCTACAAAGAGTTACAAAAAGGATGTTTTCACTGGATGTCAGTTTTCTGTTCTCTTTAACAGGGCTTGGTACCTTGCCACTTTAAAAAAGTACTATTGCTTGTTAATCAATGCAAAGGTGCAACAATACGCAGCTAAGGTCTATGTGTAGATATTTTACTAAGTCTGCCCAAGCTCTTTGAAGTCTTTTAACTAGAAGATAGCCTTGCTAAGTCAGAGAGTTGCTCTAAAAAGAGGATATTCTTTAGAAGGAACTGACTTCTTCCAGTTTGCACTGTCTGCAAAGCCATGGAATACAGTACCTCCACTTAAAAATAAGGAATTAAAGATTGAACTCCAACCGGTAACCTGGTGTTAGCTCTAGTGCACTGATATGCAGCTACTTCTGCAGAGTCACAACTACAAATGGTGAGACATATGACATGGATTCCCACCGTAAATTAGAAAATCCCAGAATCCTGAGTACTTGTTCAAAAGTCTTTACGGACCAGGGATAAGATATTCAGGGTGAGGGCTGAAAAAGGCAGGGAGTGACAAGCTCTTCCATTCAGAATGATGCAGCTGCATCCAAGTCTTCTTTCCCTATCTGAACCGGGTAGGAAGGCTTTTTCTGTCCTTCAAGAGGCAGTTCATAACTTGAGCTTAAGTTCAACATGTGAGTTGAAGTACACCTGTCTAAGAATGAACGTTACTTTTTGGCTGACATTTTATAAGACCATGTCCAAATCTCCGGGATCCTTCAAGTGGAAGGATCTTTATCTAGGTTATGAGGGGTCTTTATCACTTTCCCCCCACACACACTTCATTCCAAGTTTCACTTTCTTATTGAGGAAATACCTGTCAATCACATCCTTGGACAGGTTTTCTTGTAATGCTATTTAGGCTGACAGCCAAAATAAAAGTATACCCTTCTACACCCTGCCTTTGAAGTATGCTGTTTATAATAAACACTTTGTAAATATAAACAAGTCAAAAAAAGAAACAAAGCAAGGGCTTTATACTGAAAGTGCAGGAATACTTAGAATTGACAGCAATAGATAAAGCGTGCCTGCCAGTAGCTGACAATTTCCAAACAGCTTTGAAAAACACATACGGAAAGAATAACAGATGCTATGGTTAGCATGAGAAGGCTGATGTGCTCAAAAATAGTCAGGGAACAACATCTTGTTAGACTCGGGGCATACCCAAATATTGTCGCTTTTAATTAGGTTGACACTCTCCGTATGGGCCTTGCACCCCACACCAAGCCAAGACTGTTTGCTTCAGGAGGGGTCCCTGAAGACAGGAAAAGTGATCGGAGATGGATGGTACCAGCAGAATTCCTCTGCAGTTTTTAAGATATAGTTTTTCTATAGAGATGTTCACAGGCTTAAGAAATCAACCCACAAAAATGGGATACAGAAATACTTTAAGAGAAGCTTGTAGTTTCCATTGTATGCCCAATGTGTGGCCCACAACTCAACACTGAAGAGAGTATGTTTTATTTTCTCTGCAATTAGACTTTCAAAGCTGCTGAAAAATACTGGTGGCATTACTGCTCTGTCAGTAAGAAACACGAAACTATTAAGAAGTGAAGGACACCTCCAAACTGCCTTGCTGAAATCCGGGAAAACTCGACAAACGGCCCACAAGTTCAGATGCTGCATCTGCCATACTTGCTCTTGTCTAAGATGGAAGAGCGCTTGTTGTTGAGACAGTGCAAAGGGGAGAAAGGGACAAGTGGCATGGGAAACCTCCAGCATAACACTAACCATTTTGTTGATTTTCTCTTGCTGAATCTCTGGTTTGTTTCTCCACTCACCTCCTTAATGGAATTTTCTGTATTTGCTTTATCACTCTCCTTTCAACTCCCATCAGCTTCCAGGAGTTTTGTTTTCTTAGTGCTGGAAACAAGCTGAACTAAAAAAAAAAAAAAAAAAAAAGAAAAAAAAAACCAAACCCAAAAAACACACCTGCAATTCTACATGTCTTGTACTTAATGTTTAGTTAATACTGTGATCAGAAGAAACATTTTCTCATTACAATAAACAAAGCAATAAAAAAAGATGTGAGACAGCCTAGATGATGGTAGGCAGCAGCGGGGGGGTTACATTTTTTTCCCCAGTGATGATAATCCGGGTATTATGTGACATGCCAGCGAGCATGACACAGAGCTATCAGAACTGGGTCAGCTCAGAATTAGCAGTTCTTAGGTTGTTCACAACGTCCAAATCCACCTGGCTGTGCTCACAGACACCTTTAACAGAACTGCGTTTTTAGCACAGACGATCCAGAAGCAAAACTCTCATGAACAACTAAGCAGTGACTGCACCTCCATATTTCAAAAAAATAAACACAGAATGGAGCTGGCTTTATTATATGTTGGAAATTGCTGAAGAAAAACTGCCTTATGTTTAAATGAAAGATGACCAACAAAGGCTGTATTTCCATCCTCCCATCATTATGGAGCTAGCATTTTTCAACTGAGCGCAACCGTTAATTTTTACCAGTGAGTAACAAAGGAAATTAATTACTGAGTCACTTTTTCACAGGATGCAGCATACCCTGCAGTTTGCAAAGACTGCACTTATGCCAGGTATTTAAGTATTCAAGCTTTGTTTATTTAAGTATAGTAAAAATACATGTCTCACTGTGCTGGTGCCCAGATGACTTTTTTTTACCAACATGGACACAAACTGGCAAAATCACAGAATCATTCAGGTTGGAAAAGACCTTTAAGATCATTGAGTTCAACTGTAATGCTAGGCATAAGGATTTTTAGAAGCCTCCACATGAAATCTCCTGAAGTTATTCCATTAAATTACTCCTTCCAACTTACTCAAGGAATAATGTTTATCTCTGAGAAGATACAAATGGAACACTAAAAAAAAAAAAAAAGTTTTCAAACAATATGCTTAGAAATTACTGAAATCTCATGTCTGTAAGAGATTAGCCAGACCAAAAAACAACTGTCAAATCAGACTATGTGGTATGCTCTTGAAATGTTAATTAAATATTTGTATTAAAACATTTTTGTTATCAGAGTAACAGAAGACAAACAATTTCACAGAGGTAAACAACAGCAATCTTCTGAATGACTCCCTAGTATCTAAATTCTGCAAAACCAATATGAAAATCTTTCAGAGCTCTCTTAATAGGATAAAAAGTTTAAAATAATTCTTGATAATTTTGACTACAACTAGCCAATGGGTTAGAGGAAGGGACAGGATTGTGGGACAAATGAAGAGAATAATACATTTCTCAAGGGATTATGGTTTATGAAGTTAAACCTAGAAAAAATAGACCTATTCAAGCAATTTCAGTTCAGCTGCTCTCATTTGGATACCTGGAGAGATAATGACCAAATTAGTAACAGTTGAGAAGCTGTTAAAACAGTCAACAAGGATTATTCAGTACCCAAACAAGTAAAAAAGAAGGCATATTTCTTTTTAAAAAGTACATAGCCTGTCCTAAAAAAAAGATGGAAGCATACATCTCAACTGTTTTAATGCTTTTCAGAATTTTCTATATGACACTTAAAAGCAAACTGAAGAAATACAGTTTATAGGCAATCCCTATAAGATAACTTCACGTTTAATTGAAAAGCCGTATCAAAGGGCAGGTATTAGAAGTATCTTGTTATATGAGGTTGGTATGTTCTTAGCATTTTCATTCAGTATCTGCACTAATCTTTCAGATGAGCGAGTGGCAACGCTCTGGGAGGAGTGGCAGACACTGTAGAAGGCAGAACCAGGGTTCAAAGAGGAGCTCAAACTGGAAAACGGCATAAAACAATCAACCAGCCATACTCATCAGGGATGTACTATATTTGCAAGCCAAATGCATAAAGACAAAATGGGAAACAATTTACTAAACAAGCAGTGCAGCGAAACAGGAAAAGGTGCCCAACAGAATATAAGCTACTAGTTATCTGCAATAGTCTCAGAAAAACCAAATCTGTTCCTGGGAGACATTTACAAGACATTTATGGTATATAGCACAAGTCATCTACTTAATACTGGGACGGTCCTGGTTTGAGTATGATGCTAGGAGCAATACAGATACTCAAACACGAACGATAAAAGTTTCTGAAAACATAACTCATGACTCAGCAAATATTAAACTGGGTTGATGGAATATATCCGTGTTAAAAAAAGTTAAAGTAGCCCCAGTAAAATTCTGCTGGTCCTTTGTTTCTGCCCTTACTTCCTCAGAAGTTACCCTTTTCTTGCAGCCATGACAATATTTAACCTTTATTTTTAACTAATAGGGACAGAAGGCAAATGAGGCTTACAGAGACGTAAGCAGTATTTGTTTGGTAGTAGTAAAGAGGCTGGACAATTCCAACATTTTCTCCTCATCTCTCCCATGCACCCTCCATAATGAAAGGTGAGTTGAGCTCCTGGAGATGAGGAAGGGAGGAAAATGTCTTGTGATGGCTAAGGCAAAAATCACATTATAAATCACATTACTAGAGAACCACAGGTAGTAGGCCTGACTTCAAAAGTCTGCAAACCGCTCTGTGTGAGAGGAAATCAGTTATGTGCAGCACACATTATTTCTGGCAAATATAAGAAAAAAAACCAAGCCAAACAGAGCAACTATTTCTATCAGCAAGATATACAACACCTATATAGGCCGTGCCATCTCCTTTGTTTCCCCCTCCCCTTAAAACAGAACCCACCAGCCAAAAAACAAGTGCGTAGGAAAATGTATTAAATGGTCTTCAGACTTCAAGTGTGACAGTTTTGCCAAAGTTACATCCTTTCTATTGAAATATTATTCTTTTTTGTTCCTCTAATAAAACAAACACACAAAATTTTACCAGAATGCTGATTTTATCATTTACCAAATATAAAAACAAACCCCAAAGAACACATTACCAGAGAATTGAGCTAAGAACTTGGAAATAAAGTCACACAATATAGAAAAAAAAAAAAAAAAAAAAAAAAAAAGAAATAGAATTGCCAAGAAGTTTTTGCAATGTACACAATTCTTTCTGCAATCTGCAGGAAGTTTAAGCATTTATAAATAATGCGTCTTTATGATTTGGAAAAAAACCCACCACGCGTATTTCTAGCAATCTGAGCTGTGACAGTGCATTATATAAAACAAAGAATAATTACAGTTTGATATGTGAGAAGTACAGTGGCTACCGAATACATAAAATATACGTTTAACCTGTAAATAAAACTCAATTTCTATTGCTAAGACTACAGTTCCACAAGTATGAATCCACTTCCTGCAGGTCTGCAACCACTTTTTTATATTAAGAACATTTGGGAGAATCGTATTTTTAAGTAGAATTATTTGAGGCATGTTATTTAGCCATATATATATATATATATATATATATATATATATATATATATATATATATATATATATATATGCTAGTACAAACTCATTTGAATAAATGAGCTGAACTGACCAGAACAGCAAACATTACAAAATACCAGGAGTGGAAGATTTTGATTACACTAGATGCCTTCAAATTATATTGAAGCAACCGAAAAAGGGAATGCTTGCACTCTGAAGCCTATTTTTATCTATTTATGTATTAGACTATATTCTACCCTCTGCCTTCCTTTAAGTCCACGTGAAGTTTTTTCTTCAGTCTGTTACCAGATTTCATGCAGTTGTGTACAGCCATCTGAAGAATGGATCTTGTCTGGATGACCAAAACAAGACTAAGGGACCGTGCAACAGGAACTGATACCAACAGCCCCACGTCTCGGTACTGACTGGCCCAGGCTTACAGTAGCTTCGTTCCCACCTGTAACGCCAAGGAAATGGACTAACAAGCATAAACCAGAAACACCTCCCTTACAACCTTGATTCTGTTTCAATTTCCTAATGGAAAAAGACTTCTCATTTCCTAATCTGCGCGTCTGCAAAGAGATCTCCTCGCCACACCCCGAAGGACAGAACGTTTTTTTTTGAGATACAATTAAGCAACACATCCTCGGGGTCTCAAGAGCGATCCGAATAAACGATCGTACTGTGCTTCAAATTCATTTCAGAGAAACAGCTTGCATGCACAACGAGACAGAGGTAAATCTAGAGCCCGTGCTTGTTTGTCGGGCCCTGAAGTCGTTAGTGCTGTGGAATGGTATTCCAGCACGTTGCTGCAAGAGCCAGCTTCTTACTGGAACCACAAGCACCGGCCAGTGGCACCTCTGAGACAGACAGGCCTCCACACCCCCCGGGAACGATGACACAAGGGTTGTTAACGCTCTTACTCACCTCACCACCTTCGGCTTTCTGTATATATTCAAAGGAAACAACAGGTCACCATTAAGGTACAATGTACCTGACCAGCCTGCAGACATTTCGTTTAGGACAAGAGGAATCATACTATGTATCTCACCGAGTATTTCAACCCTTTCTCCATTGATCACAAAATAAGACTAGGGAGACTACATCAGAAATCTTTAGGCTAATGACTTGCAGAGTGTCTTAAGCAAACCCAGCAGGCGACGCATATACAAATCAGAGATATGTAAAGCATCAGACGTAATAAAGGAAACATATAATTAGATGAAAGGGGGTGATAACATGAGTTTTTTTCCACTGCTGTCAGTGATATATTAGGAATAATTTTGCGCAAGTGCATTATGGAGTTCTGTTCAGATTCAAAAGATGTTTTGTATTTGTTTGTTTGTTTTTTTTTTTTTTTTTTCCTTGGAATAAAACAATAATCACACCTTGTGTGAAGCCTGTCAAGCTCTGAATGGGGCTAGTACAGAACACTGTTCTTCAGAGCGCACTGACCATTGCAATGCGTTCAAATGTCTATCAGCTGGACTGAAGCAAGCGTGGAATTTGTCTAGGTCAAAAGATGAATTCAGGTATTGGAAAGTTATGACCTGAACTTGAAGCTGATCTATCCCAACGGGAATTTAGCACCCAATAATGGTTGTGGTCCCCTACCACGCAGCAACGCTCCCCTGGAAGATGGCTCTGAGAGTCCTCAGGAATCCCCAAGGTTAACTCTCATAAAAGGAATCCAGGAAGGAGGGACTGGAAGAGTGGGGTGGTGAGGAATAGGAATGTCCTGGGTTTAGACAATAACCTCTGTGTGTCCGTGTGTAACCTTCTGTCAGTGAAGGCTATGATCTTAGAAATACCCCACTTGGCTAACTACTGAGCTTCAAGAGGGCTTTAATATTAAACCCATGGTTTTCAACATCAAGTCCTAAATTGCTTCAATAAAGACAGCTGCCAGTTAAAAGCTGCAGCCAAGAAGTGTCCTTTTTTCTTGTAATGTTCCTGTTTCTTCTTACGGAAGTCTGAGCCTTGATCAGTTTGATCATATTGGCAGCAGTGGATAAGACACGCTGTTCAGGGTGCCGTTCTTATTTTTCCCTCCTATTGGGACCAGAAGAGAGTACCCAAGTTTACCTGTGAAGAAAGCCCCCCTCCCCAGGAAGAGAAAGCCTTTCTTTCGAACTACAGGACCAGCAGAACCCTTTCAGGACTTATTTTCATGGCCTACAGAATTATAACGAAGACGTTCAATGTATAATACTGTAGTAAGTACCACACACGACCTGCAGCCTGTGAGGCTGATGCGGCTGTTAGTGCAGCAGCAAGCTTAGCATCATCTTTGGTCGGGCAAGTCTCTTCCTGGAAGTTAGTAGCTTTGATTTGTTTAAGAAAATGAGAAAGCATAGGGGGACCCGAAAACTAGCTATGTGGAGCTGCCAGTTTTCACAGCATTAACTCCTTTGTTTCTGGCTTATTCTCCTCAGTCACTCTCTGATGGCCGTTTTAAAGAACCGTTGCTTAGTCTCATCTCAGGCTGCAACTGCTTATTTTTTTAGGCTTGCTGTAAAAGGATAATTTGGAATTAATGTTAATTTCACTTCCTTAAGCTTGACCACTCAAGAAATGAAGGTGTGCCACAATTCCTGTGCATATTCTAATACATTTACTAGCACTGACTAGCGAAGCATCAGGTTTCCAAGAAACCTTGCTAGGATAGGAAGAAATGAAACAGCTATATAAAGAAAAAAAAAGTAACTTAACAAGTGACCTTCTCCACTGCTCCTTTAACAGTTGTTACCCATTTTTTAAAAAAGGCAAAATATTAGTAGAGAAGTTCCTCAGAAACAGAAGCAGATTCAAAACCAGAATGTGCTAGAAGAGCCTGTTGCACCGAAAAAGGTTCAGGATGAGATGTCATCTTGCTTCAGTTTGAAAATTTTAAACTTAAAATAGTACTAAATAACTCCCTTAGAACTAAAAACACAGGTGGTCTTACACAGACACATTTTACATGGGAGACAACTAGCATTCTCCACTTGAGTTACAAGAATGAAAAAGTGAGGCTATACCTGCTTTAACTAGTCAGCAGCGCTCAGCAAAGATCAAGAAGGACCAAAAGCAAGTGCAACAAATTAACAGTATCTTTATTGAAGGACTTTGATGCTTGGAGTATATGTGCAGCAACAGAAAGGATGCAGAATGCACGCGAATGCTGAAAAAATGCAAGTTTCAGAACGGTGATAATCAAGCATTCATCCTCAAACTATCAGCTGTCAAGTTTTACGTACAAAAATAATAGTACAAAGCATAACATTTCACTATTAAAATCATGATAAAGCTGTGCCACCATTTATGAAATATCATAGTGTGATAGCGACTAATTGATACTAATTTTCAAAACCAGAATTACATTAACACAAATGTTAGCCAGGAAACGAGTCTGTTCAGACCATTTGTTACTTTCTGACTATATTGATTTTAATAAACTGTGTGCGGCAATGCTGACGGGCACTAGAATTGCTCATTTATGCAGCTAAAACCATTAAAAATAGCTCTTGGCACAGTTTTGGCACATGCCAAGCAGCACTTTCCCAAACAACTCAAGGTAGTTTCCAAGTTGGCACAGACCAGGAATCCTTTCCAGCCCGCACAGGGCACCAGTCTGCCATAAGGCAGTTAAATGCTACGGACACAGCTGTCCTGTGCCTGGGGGCCATGGTGCCAGAAAGTGATCAAAACCACATTTAATTTACTAGATTAGGCATTGCCGCTCCTTCAAATTACCCCAGATCTACATTTTCTCTCTGTATGTTATTTAACTGTGCGATTCTCAGCTGGGTAGTGTTTTTGGTAAACAGAGGAGTATGGAGGCGTCTGATACATCTTGCTTATATCAGATGACTTGAAAAGAGTCTTTCATATCCAGTTGAGTAAAATGAAAAGCAACCATGCACCCAGCCTCAACATCTTACAACAGTTTTTCCAATTTCAACACAATCAACGGGCACATTTGTGTTAGCATTCATAAAAAAGAAAAACAAACACCCAACCCCAGTGCAAAAAAATGCAAAGTCTTCACATGAACTTATAAAAGTTCTAAATGAAACAACCACGTGCAACAACTGAAATGTAATTTATGTTCAGTAACCTCTCTTAAAGCTGCCTTAACACCAGAGGTCTGTGAAGTGTCTAAAGCAACATCTATTTTTAGAGAAGGCATGCAAGAGCCAGAGAACTGCGAATCAGTGAAGGCTCATCTCTGCTCTGTGCAAACTGTGAGAAAATCTAATAAAGGACATGCATGCCTGTCCTGTGGTACGCTGCGGAGAACATCACAGCACAAACCTCCCGTGCTTTCAAAAAGTCAACCAGCTTGTAGTTGAACACTGGTATCGATGAAAATTCACCTGGATTTCTGAGAAGGCTTTCAACAGGGTCTCTCAATAAATGATCTTATGGAGACTGAGAAGTCTTGAAATATGAGGGGAATTATTCTGGTAAAGACAGAGACCAACTGCAAGGAATTATGGAACTTTAACTGCAGAAGAATAATGCCTTAAATATACAGACTTTTAGTCTGAAAAGTAATTGTCTGTAAACTGTTTAGAGACATTGTTTATACTGCAAACAAATTAAATCAGTTAAAATTGATTTTAAATAGTTATATACTCTACACTAACAACTTGATAAAAACATTTGCCTGTGGACTGAGACAGCCCAATGGCAAGTCAACGGGTTTCATAATTATTATTTTCTATTCCTATGGATATCAACTAATATTTATTTGAAATATTAATGATTAATTACTTGTGTTGGCTACTACAGAGATACAGGGAAACCTCAGCAAGCTTACCTCCTTCTAGATAGCACTGGTATAATGATATTCCAAGAGAAAGTTACCTCCTTAAGCAACACAGTATTTTTCCCTAATAACCAACTTCAAAGAAAACACCAATTCCCAGAAAACACAAAGTATGATAATCCCACTATAAATTGTGCTGCTTTTGGCTGGGATAGAGTTAATTTTCTTCACAGTAGGTAGTATGGGGCTATGTTTTGGATTTGTGCTGAAAACAGTGTTGATAACCCAGGGATATTTCTGTTACTGCTGAGCAGTGCTTACACAGAGGCAAGGCCTTTTCTGTTTCCCTCACCACCCCATTTTGATGCTACTGTATACTTTAATATAACTCACATCAGAAAAAATACACTTTCTGCAAAGTTATTGAAAATGAAAACTGATGAACAAGCAGCAATAAACTTAGAAAAGACACTAAGATCAAAATAATTAAGTTCTATTTTAATTAGTGGGAAAACAGACTTTTAAAAATACCGGAGTAACTGTAAAAAAATCCAAAGGAAATAAAGTAAGCAATGTATTAAAAATAATATACCTACTTGCCAGTGATGGTCCTCCAAAGCTGTGCACCTGAAATTGTGGGAATATAAGATGAAACACAATGCACTAAAAGAGAAACAATTTTTTTCTTCTTTACGCACAAGGAATGTTCAAATTTGGGATAAAATGACTAAGAGAGTCTCTGTAACAGTTGAAACAGGAGGGGTACATTAACTTAAGAATAACAGTTCTTGAATTGTTTTCTGTAAACTTAACATACCAGTTAAAAATGTAAATGGAAAAAAAAAACCAGTATCTTGTATTGCTACACTTTCACCTGGAAGAAAACCAGCATAACTTATACTTTGCATCTACAAACTGACCACCACTTTCTACATTCCTCATGAATCTGTAATAGTCTTGCCATCTAGTGGCTGGCTGGAAGTGTGAAGCAGCCCCACACACAGAAGTGTTACACTAAGAAGAATTTTTTACTGCTTTTTGGAGTACTACTTCATTGATTTCAAGTCACTATCGCAGGATTTCTATAGTATTACTTCAAGAACCTAATTGTTCTTGAACTCTGTGTACAATGTCATCACAGACAATAGTAAAATAAAAAAGTTAATTATAGTAAAATAATCATTCTGTAAGCTGGGAAACACATGTCTTCCCAGCTTTGCCTCTGTGGTGAACGGTTAAATCATCACTTGGAAACAGGAGTGAAACACAAATGAAGATGGAATGGTATTCTTACTCTCTCAGCTTGGTCAATCTTGGCACATCTTGGATTGGGTCAAGACAAAAATATCAGTAATTACATCTAAGAGACAATTTATGTAAAACATCAACTTCCAACTAGTGAGGTATTCAACATCAGCGGTGATTTATACCACACAGAGCTTACAAAATAAATTCTGCTAAGCTTTATAAAAAGTTGGCCTCTGAGCTTGTAATGCTCAGGCAGGAAACAGCGTGGTAATGAAGACTCCGGAGGAGGCAATGACAATAAACCGTGCTTCAGAAAAGGTTGCAAATAGCTGCTGTAACTTAGCAGGGAACAATAGGCTTTGGCAGTCAGAAATGACGTGGTAGCATATCAAACAGGAATACCATGCTCCTCTGACACCTATTTCCTGCTTTTGTATTACGTCCAGTTGACTTTTTCAAACACTTTGCGTGGGGATTCAACATCGAACAAAATGCAAAATAAGGCACTTGAAACAGAAAATCTTCCTGACAATGAAAATTACAGACTGATGATGAGCATTCTGCCAAAGAATTTTCAAGATGGTAATGAAGTACAGGACAGGAATTAAAAAAAAAACCCAAAACACCAGTCCAGCCAACAAAGTCAAAATCCCTTTCAAGCTTGGTTGTATTCACGTAAGACTTTATAGACACTGGAAACAAAACACTACATAAATTAGAAAAAAAAAATACAGCTCACTTCTTAATTCAACTGTGCTAAGACTGTAAACAGAGTGAGAAACTACCTAAATTGACCAATTTATATTGGGTCTCCCACACATTCCGACAATGATATGATTAGAGCAATGTCAGAAGTAGTATGGATGTTTAGGAAAATTTTGTATTTTGGAAAACAATGCATTTTCAGACCTAGCAGCTAAGAAACAAGAATGATTGTTCACTGACACCAATTATACTCCTGCTAAAACAAATATCCTAATGCCCTTTCTATAAAATATAGCAAAATTTCATTGAAAACGGTAATAGATCATCATAGATATATTCTGAAATTAGCTAATACTTTTATAATAATCGTAATATCAAAGTGGATGTAGTAATGAACTAACTTGCTCTGAATTGCAGGTGTTTAAGCAAGGAACACTATCAGTATACTGCCTTACCTTTTAACCTTGAGAATACTAAATCCTTTATTATCTGAAGAATTAGCACGCCAAGTATTATGAGAGAAGTCAGATGATACACTCTCCAAGGGGTTAGTGCAACAAACCTAGAATGTTAAGAAATAAACAAATATTGAATACTTTTAAACTTATTGGAAGCATACGTAAACTGACACCTGCTATGAGTACTGAAAAGACAGAGGAAAAAAATAGACTGATATTACATTAATTGAATTTAGTTTCTCCCCACAACCTTTTCACAGGAAGCAAACATTGAGGGCTCCGAGCGTGACTGTCTCATTTACAGATACAATTGTTAAACATTGAATTTGTAGTAATTTTTGTCCATACTCTACATAAGCACAGAGGAAATATAGAAAACAAAAAGTATTTTAATTACTGCATAGGAAACATTACTTTTAAAATTAGTTATGGTTTTATTAACATAAATTGTCTTAGCACAACACGTATAAGAAAGGTTAAACATTTTCTTGTGCTTCCTATAGGGCCTATGTTCCCACAAGATTTTTATATAAATCATTCTTTCAGAGGCAAAGATGAGGTAAAACTATCCATGGCATAATACGCGAACTTGTCTTCATAATGAACTTTTGTGAATTCTGTTTTCCATTATGGAATTGTTTAGAACATGTCTAGTCAAGTCAAACAGACCTAGACTCAGAATGAATGATTTATAATCTCATGCCCTGTTGACACTGCTATCCAGGTGTGTTTGGAGATTAGTTGGGAGATTAACACATCTGTTTTACTGACAAATCTTAACTCACAAAAAATGATGTGAAGTGTAAAAGAATTAAAATTCAATTAAATAAAATTAAAAAAAAACCTGGAGTATTTTAATCGCTTGTTTCGAGCACTTTAAATCAGAGATCTGAATACAGATAATGAGCACATTAATGTATTTTTAAGGTAAAAGCAAACCCAATTAACTTAAAAAAAAAAAAAAGAAGTTGAGGATAGACAAAACCAGTAAGAAGTCACTGTTCAAGGTAGCGGATCAAGTAAGAGTTACAACAGAAACAAAATCATACAAAGCTGAGAGGTTTCCAAGAAACCTCTTGGATTTGGGAACAGGGCAACTGGCCACCCAACTGGTTGCTGCTGCAGAGTTTTTCTGCAAGAAAGAGGGGGAAGGGACGTGAAAAGGAGTAGCAAGCATGGATTCTGGAGGAAGCCAAGAGACACCCTTTGAGAACACTTTAAATTTTAAACAGAAATTTGAATTCCAGATATTTCTAACAAGCTCAGGACACAATGCAGTTTTGGAAAAGTGCTCCAATATTCCTTGAAATCCTCAAAAAACAGGACTGCATCAAAGAAAATGTTCATGCCATTAATTTTCACATTTACGCAGAAACTCATATTGCCTAATCTCCCCGAGCAGACTAGAATATGTTTTCCAATACGAACAGATAAACTCACTCAAAGGTTTTTTATGAAGGGCTTCTGCATCTGTGCTGAGTTTGAAGTGTAAGACTATTCTATCAAAAAAAAAAAAAAAAAAAAAAAGTAGTATGAAATCAGTACCTCTGTGTAATTTCAGCCAGCTCAAGAAAATCAACAGAAATGTGTAGAGAAAAATCATTACAAGGTAAGTTCTTTCAAAGCTGCCCAAGCATAGCTCATTAAATCAAAACTCCCAACAGCTTTTCATAATGTTGTCCCACTATTTTAGTTTGTAATAATCTTCAGCATTAAAAACCCTTGATTCTGTTTAAGGATTAAGTTCAACTGCACTGAAGACTCTGTTTAGCCCACTTATTTAACTTATTGATAACTGGGTGTGTGGGGAGAGATGTGACACTGTACAGAAGCAGCAAATGAAGAATTTTTCATACAACTTCTTGGCATCAGAAGTTTACAACAAATGCAGACCTTTAAATTACGTGGGCTTAATACCATGGCTACTCTGTAAGTTCTTTCTGGTGCTTCTGCATTAATATTTTATAGAACCAGACAGTACCCATTGACTTAGCGACTACCATTGACCAGTCCTCAACGGTTTCAAAGATATACAATACTGAAATTTATGTTTGTGTGCATACATACACACATTCACGTTTTACTAGTTCTTAAAGGTAAGACCAGATGTTTACTAAGAAGGTTTAGTCTATCTTTCAAAGAATATACAGAACATGTTTGACCTACTTTATGCTCACAACTAAACCGTTCTCCTAGTTTCATTGCAATCACAGCTGTCACCTGCTGTTAAAAACAACTGCCCTAATACGGAGGAGGATTAGCAAACAAGGATTAACAAGGTAGCATCCTCACTGAAAGATGTTCCCAAGTCATGTCATTCTGCCTTCCCAATACTGCAGACTTTCTGCTCCATAGCTTTTGGGGAAAAAACTGCGATCTAGCTGGAGCAGCTGATGTAGTCACCAGACAAGGGCTCCTCACTTATTCGGAGGGCTTTGAATTGTTCTGATGGTACTTTTTGTGACTTAACGTTATTAGCTGTCACACTCCTTCCTCCAGTGCTTCAGTACCATTTATTTAGACTGTGCTGTTTGCAAGAAAGGCGCTCTCTCATGAATTCACTCACAGCCAGCGTGTGTCAGCCCTCAGGTGCTCCAGCAATACGGATTAGAAAAACTGTGACCCGTATGTCAGAGAGATCTACGTCCTTGAAGACCTTACTGGTCAAAAGCTGATAA
This sequence comes from Tyto alba, assembly GCF_018691265.1. NCBI lineage: Eukaryota > Metazoa > Chordata > Aves > Strigiformes > Tytonidae > Tyto > Tyto alba. Next base: position 24,000,365 of record NW_024881324.1, on the reverse strand, counting down.
GGTCCCCTTGTAGGTTTTTTTTTGGCATATGTCTATCATAAGTTTATCAAAAGGTGAGTCCAACATGCTGGGATCTGAAAACCACTTATGCTAACAGTGTCAGGATTCAAAATTCTTCTAAGAACTATCAGCATGACGTGTAGCAACCAGACTAACCAAAAGTTTCACTAGTACCTTTTGCTTACTATTAGGAGTTAGGGCTTTTTTTCCTCTTTTTTTTTTTTTTTTTTTTTTTTTTTTTTTTAAGGAAAAGAACAGAGTTTACTTAAATATTTCTAACGTGCACGCGTGTCTGACAAAACTGAAAGGCTCCAGAATAACATCATCATAAACGGCACAAAAATACGCGTTTAGTAGAAACATCAATAGCTATACTTACTCAACAAACTTTTACACTCTCTTTTTAAGCAATAAACAAAACAGACTGAAGTTTGAATTGCTTAATTTATCCTACAAGTGGTGTGGAAGTAAAACCCATTACTAGACACATAAACAAGAGCTGTCCAGCCCATGAAATTCTGAAGTATTTTGAGAGGTATGGTGTGTAGGTTTTTCTTCCAGAAAGTAGAGGTTAAAACAACGTACAGAATTAAGCATTTTACATAACGAATTCAGCAGTTAACAGGGCAGCTTGCACGATAAGGGGCCAAGAAGGTCTGCCATAGACAGTTTGGGACTGCACAATGTCCTGGGTTGAGTGAGTGGTGGGGTTTTTTGGTGGCAGGGGAGGGGGCTATCGGGGTGGCCCCCTGGGAGAAGCTTCTCAAAGCTCCCCCAGCTCCACGTCAGCTCCACTTCTGTTTGGGAAATTGAGCCAATCAGCTGCGCCTCTGCGATAACGTATTTAAGAAGGGACGTGGTGACGGGCAGTGGGACTTGTGAGGAGGAGTTGCTGCAGCTGCGTGAACACCAAGGTCAGTGGAAGAATGGAGGAAGAAAGGAGGGGGGAGGTGTGCCGGAGCAGAGACCCCCCTGGATCCTGTGGGGAGACGGCAGGGCGGCCACCCCCTGCCACCCATGGAGATCTACGGTGGAGCAGACATGGATTTACAGCCTGTGGCTCCTGCTCGCATGATCAAGGTTCTGTGCCCGAAGAAGGCCGGGGTCTCATGGGAAAAGGCAGCCCCACTGCTGTAATTCAGCGCTGGGAGGATTGCAGCATGCGGGGGAGTCCCACGCCGGAGCAGCTCGGGAAGGGCTGCAGCCGTGGGAGGGAATCCAGTCGGAGGAAGTTAGTGACCCATGACGGAGCAGTGTGGGGAACGCTGCGGCCCATGGGAGGAATTCAAGTCGGAGAAAGTTTGTGGAGGACTGTCTCCTGTGAGAGGGGGACCACGATGGAGCAGGAGGAACAAGTTCCGGACACTCCCCTCACTGAACATGAAGGAAGTGGCAGCGCTGACTGCACCCCCCATTCCCTGCCCCTGCACCACTGGGGGAGGAGGTAGAGATATCGGGAGCAGAGCTGAGCCCGGGAAGAAGGGAGGGGTGGGGGGAAGGTGTTCTCAAGATGTGGCAATGCTTCTCACTGTCCTACTCTGTTATGTGTTGTTAGTGTCTGTAATAAATGTATGTTCTTTTTTTCTTCCCCTAACGAGTCTGCCTTTTGCTCGTGATCATAAAAGGGGGATTTTCCCCATCCCAGTCCTATCTTGAACCCCAAGCCTGGCTCTCTGTCCCTTCTCATTGCCGGAGGGGAAGGTAGAGAGAGCTGCTGCATTGTGGTTGGCTGCCAACCAGGCCCAAACCACGACACACAAAAATGGTCATGAGGTGTGACAGGAGCCAGCCCCCAGCACTGGCTGAAGCAGGTATCCTCACTCAGACACAGCTCCAGAGGTGGGATACGGGCATCTGGTTTGGGGGGCTGCAACAAATGCCTCCCCCCTGGGCTGCTGGCAGCCGTGACCTCACCTGTGAAAGACGTCCTCTGGTTAACGGATAGAGCAGTCAGGTGAAAGAGCTCCTGGGGGCAGTAAGGAGACGGCAGACCGCTACGGCGTATTATCTCCAAAAACGACTGTGTAAGAACTTGAGCAATTTGGTCTAACTGGACCTAATTTGAGCAAGCCAAACCAGCTGAGCTCCTGTAGTCCTTCCAACCTACGTTCTCCTACGTAGGAAGAGCTTGATGTAGCCAAGCCTGCTACCGAACTCCACTGTGAGAGACTGAGAAACCATGATTCTAAAATGAAACTGGAAAGGTATCAACTATTGCCTGATAGGATAATTAAGTGGTGGCTGCCCACAGAGGTGGTGGAATTTCCATCCTTGAAGGCTGTAAAGACAAAACGCTGAGCAATCTCTTCTGAATTACTCATCTTTTTTGAGCTGGAGGTTGGATGAGAAACATCCTGAGGCCCCTACCAGCCTGAACAGTATTTTCATTCTATGACTATTTTAGTCCATTAAAAGTGGCTGGAGAATCTTTTTCTGTGAGATGCTGAACTTGGAACTTTAAGGCATAACAGTTTCAATTTCTTGGCCTGGCTGGACTGAAATTATTCTCAGCTGCATAATTAAGAGTCAAAACTTGTCAAATTCCACAATTAAATGTCAAAATTCTTCAACTGTATTAACACTAAACTCTTTTCTATAGTAATTTTAAACTAATGCATATACATAATACTACATATATATGTGACATTTATTAAAAAAAATAAAGCACATCATTCTGAACCTCTGCTGAGAGCTACCCTACCTGCTCTTCAGCATTTCAGTCACATTCATTTCTTCCTACCTACAGATAATTACATAGTACAAAATAATTTTCTTAAATCCCATAATGCAACTTTTCTTAGCAAGTCATGCTTCTTTATTTTTAGTGTCACACAAATATGCATTGCCGTTAATCTCTACTGACTATCCTGAAGTTGCTAAATTCAAATGCAGCCTTTTCAGTATTTTGGCAACCTCCGTATTTCGCTAAAATGTTATGTTTAAGGTCAAGAATTGTGCTCTGACTAAAAATAAAAAAAAAAAATACATATCCTTTTGACAAGGTTCCCATAGCCATGAAAGTCAGATGGAAAGAAAAGATGGGACAACAAATGCAGCTGAAATCCCCATGGCAAAAGCAAGACTATACATAGAAGAACAACACATTAAAACTAGTGATTAGGCCTAATCTGGTTAGAGAGCTTCTTTACTTGCTCCTGGAGGTGATACTATCTAATATCGTATCACCTAAAGATAGAAAAGTACCTTATCCTTGAATTTTTTCCAACTCCTTATAGTATGGGACAGCCATGTGACAATACTGGCAAGGTATGTTAACTTACATAGCAAATCATCCACTGGATCTGTTATATCAAGAAGCAGCCACCTCCCAGTGCAGAGCTCCTGGGACAATTAGCTGCACAAACCTGATCATACATAGTCATTCAAGTGGCACAAGACAGCTAAGAAATTTCAGAGGCACACACTGACATACAATATTGCAGTCTGTGAACATAATGAACTCTCACAGGGCTCGACAAAAGCCGTTTTTAATTGTACATGTGAGATACAGGGAAGGCACAGACCTACTAAATTGCTTTAAAAGTTAAATACACCAATTTGATGATAGAAGCCTCATTTCAGCTGCAAAGGTGTTCTTGTACAACACATTCTACGATCATAAATGACTTGTGCTTTGTAAACACAAACCATGAGAAAATATTTCATCAAGAATTAAACGATTTAGATTATCAGTAGCCAGAGCAAGTTATTTCTGGAAAGCCTTAATAGGTACGCTTTTCATAACCAACTATCCTTAGATCAATTACAGAGATAATCATGCAGACACATGAAAGCTATGAATAACACAGATGTGAACACGGAGCTTTGCTCCCCTGTCAGCTATTACGACACATTTATTGGCCGTGTGAGTGATTTGCAGACTTTAGTTCAGTGCTCAGACACACACATATTTACATCTTAAAATGGAAGCCCAAACTCTTCAGTGTGTTTTTGTAGAGTTCTAAATAGCACAGGTTGGTATATACTTGTTTCCTCGTTAAATGCAAAGGTGAAAATGCACTAACACCTTCCAGCCATCGTCCTCCACAGAACCAGGCTTCTGGAAGACACAGGTAAGCAAACATGGGCTATGACATAAAACAGAGAATGGCTCTCACCTGTACAAATATTTCTAGTGCATTTTGAGAATGCTCGACTGCCATCAATGGATATTCTGGTTTTTGTTGTTTTGGTTTTTTTTTTTTGTTTGTTTGTTTTGGTTGGTTTGTGGTTTTTTGTTTTTTTTTTTTTTTTTTTTTGTTTTTTTTTTTTTTTTGTTTTTTTTTTTGTTTGTTTGTTTGTTTGTTTTTTAATCTGCTACTTCTGAAGGTACGTTGACTCCTGCTCTTACAGGCAACTGCCCAACACTTTCAAACTGAGGTCTACAGTGATGGCATGTGGATAAGGAAAAGATGTCGTCATAACTGTTTCCTGGTGGTAACTGTTTGCTGCTTGGAGCCGAACACAGACCATTCTCCAATGCTTACTGCTGGAGTGATCAGCACCAGTCTGGTTGCGACAAATTCTGATGCCTCTCTCAAGCCAGAGGTCTGGGGAAGGCGAGAAGGGTTAGTTTTCTTCTAAATACAGAATGAAATGCACTTCCTGAAGAACACTGCTGAAATACACTGCGAAGGCAGCATCAGAAAGCTTGTGTTCTTCCTGATCACCCGCTTCATCATTTCATTTGACCCTCTTGTGAAGCAAGAGGCAACAATATATGTTAAATTCAACTATATTTTATTTAAAAGTAATTTAACATTTGACTCTCCCAACCGAACATCCCAAAGCAGGTTTGCAAAACCTGCTTTTTACATCTATTAAAAACGTGAATTTACAACTTCGATCCGAATTGCTCTTAGATTTAAATCATTGTCATATTAAGCTCCTGTAAATGAAGTATCTATAAATAACAAAATCCAAATGCTCAAGTACTCAACATAACTGAAATCCAAAACTCAATAATCCAGTATATTTCCTGTTCCTTTACATCTTGGTCTGATTCAAAGTATTTAGACACTTGTTCAAGAATTACAGTGCAAAAATCTTTTCCCCAACCGTGCACAAAAAATGTATGTACTCACTTAAGGCAGAACAAGTTATGTGTGCTTTTTTGATAGAATCTGTTTATAGAATAGAATTTGGTAGAATCTTATTGTATTTATATAGTAATTAATGGTCAATATGCATGTCTGAAAGACAGACAAAAACTGAGCTACAGAAGATTCCGTGTTGCAGAGAGGGAAACACATGTAAAATACATTTGCATATGTGCTGTCAAAAATTTTAGAATGAACAAAGACTATAAATTTTGTCTGAAAAACCTCCTCACCCCTATAAAAAGCATAATTTGTTGACGAAAATAATTTAAAAAACATTTAGTCTACATCTTACATTAATCCAGGTTTAAAATATGCACACCACCACTTTGGGTGCCTGGCAGCTTTAATTTAAACAGCTGTATATCTGTTTAGCTGAAAATATGCGAAATACTGTAAGAGAATGCTTCTTAAGTTGTTTAAAATTACTTTTGATTTAGTGGAGAAAAGTGTAAGCTGTACAAACATAAATTAGGAGGAAACACCTTTTTAACTTAAAGTTATTTCTAAGTAAGAATGCCATCCAAGAACTTCGATATGTAAGATTTTTAATAAAATATTTCAACCAGAATAGAATGAAGAACAGGAAAGCAGTTGACGCATGACTTATGTCCCAACTAGCAATGTGTTTTCCATTGGATAGCGCCCAGAAGACTAAAAATTCTATCATTAAGTACATAAAAATAAAGAAACGGAAAGGGCATGATTATTATTCTAAAACTCACAGCGTTTTTCTTCAATTCTTTCTTTGTTAAGACAAAGACAATTTAGTCATCAACCTTTTATTCAAGAAGCTTATTTGTCAGGTTTTATTCAAAAAATTAGGATCGTATTTGTTCAGTCAGAAAGCACAGATCAAATCAAACCCGGACAGCCGTTCTTTAGGAAACCTGCTACAACTTAACAGGAGTAAAGATTTTAGAATAAATAAATACATCTCTTGTCATAAGAAACAGACTTCCACAAATTTCAACTACTATTACTTTGAAAGCCACCTGTATAAGTGGTAGCTCTCTTGGAGGTCTGTGCACAGGTTGAAGGGAAAGGGCAAAGACTGCTGGACAATTCTAACTAGAGATAGTAACACACAGAACAGGAATTCAAATTGCATATCCCCGCTCCCCCAATTACAAGAAATTACATGTGAAGTCTAAATAGAAATGAAAATAATACAGTTCTCTAAACAAAAATATTAGAAAAATCTTTGAAATGTTTTGCGTTTAATCACTAAAGAGATATTTGCTTATAAACTGGTAAGTTTGGAAGCATATTGGTGGTCTGGGAAACAGGATCAAATCAGTAACAAAATGTCGCATTGCAAAATTATGTCACGCTGTTTGCAAGGAAACCTCCTGGGGAATGCAGCAGTTGGATTCACGTTTCAACATCTGTGGCTTGTGGACCAGATTTACTGCAACCTATTGCTTTCAGATAGGCATATAAAATAAAAAATTACCAAGGAGGAGGTTTAAATGACCTAAACTACACACCTTCGGAGTCTACCATGACATCAAATGCTACTGTTACATCAGTGAAAACAGGGGATGACATTTCCAAGGAAGTGAAAATTGTTTTGAATTAAACACGTAACATCAAACAACTTGGCTTCCTTTGTTTTAGCAGAAACATGCCCAGATGACCTTAATTAACCTGTACTCTGGCAGAGTACAGAAGAACTCTTAATCCCATTTTCTCATGCAGTAGCAGCAGTTTGATGTTCAACAACCCACCTCTACCACGCTGCCCTAAATCTTTAATGCCCTCATTAGTCCTGTAACATCTACCATGAAGCACAGCATATCCCCCTAAAACTTCCATTGTTCTCAAAATTCTACTCACTATTTGAGAGGTCTCATTATTTTGAGTTAATACACAAAGAAATTATGATTTCTCTCTTAAGACAACTGCTTTAGACACAACGTTTGTAAGTTTTAGCAAGACAGAATAAGCCCAAGCCATGCTGCAATTCATCTGGTTTCCTCTGTTCAGGACTTCTATCTTCTGTAAACTCCTCATCTTGGATCTGGTCCTAAATTGTTCAGTAATGCTTGCTTTCCCTCAGTTCCTCAATTATCCCATTTGATTTTTTTTTTCTGATTGATCCTGCTCTCATCTTACTGGTTGAAAAATGCTGTAAACTGTCCAGGTTTTTATGTAACACTGTCTGGCTCTTAAACAATGACAATTTTCATTCCTGTAAACCAATCTCTCAGACAAAACTAGGCAAACTGTCACTAAAAAGCTGCTGAGATAATGGCTTTACTTTTTTTTGGTAACTAAATTAATTTAACTTTCTGTTTCATTTTTCTACCTCCAAAGCCTTCAAAAAAAATTTAATAATTTGCATAGAAAAAGTGAGTATAAGCTTAAAACGGCCTGAGTGAAAACAAGTATAACCTAAAATTGTATCACAACTTCTGCTGCCATCAGAATTTTGGTTTACTTGAAAACGTGTATTTTGTAATATCATGTTCTAGGAAAAAAAAAAAAAAAAAAAAAAAAAACAACAAAAACAACACAAAAAACCCCACAGACATTTTTTTTAAGCTTGCAGAACAAGCACCAATTTACCGTACTGTAGCTGGGTAAAATAAAATAATCACAGTACCAATAAGTTACAAAAGCTTGGTAAAAGGCAGTAAATTTTGTAATTTAAGACTATCAGACTAGAGGAAACAAACCAGCAACCATGTTGAATGAAAACAGCGATCTGAAGGCCAACATACTACAAACTGGCCTCAAAATGTCAAGACCCCTTCTTATTCCAACTCACTTAATTTTCATGCATTTTCATTTCGTGTTTTGATTTCACAGATTTCTTTTGTTCCAATTCTCACTTAACTTAGTCTGGTAATCTTCCTCCTGTCTACCGCCACTGATGAATTTCCCACATATATTCTAAATGAAAGCATTTTGAACCAAATATTTTCTTCCTGTGGATCTGAATTTGGGCAGAAATAATTCTTTATTAACTTTTCTTGTTATGCTCTCAGATTTGAGTGCGGTTTGGGGAAAGCATACGTCTGGGAGGGGGGGGGAAAAAAAAAAAAAAAAAAAAAAAGGATTCTGAAACAGCTGATTTACTGTGCGTTTGAATTAAACGAATAGGGAGCAGAGCATTTATATTTTGCAACTTGCAATTTCAGTAACTGGACTCATCAAAAATCCAGAGTTGTTTAAGTGCAATTAAAACCTGAATTTCGATAGCCAGTACAATCCATGCTTTCTTCCTGCTGCCATGCGGTGGCGTGCGGGTAAGGAGGGGTGGTTTGGATGGGCAAGAGCCCCGTGGTCCTTGCACCAGGACTAAGTGAGCCATCCCTCAAGGAGGGACCACGCACGCCGCTGGGGAAAAGCCACCGCCAACCTCTCAACCCCCAGGCTGTACGGAAACCCACTAACCCCCACACCGGCCTGCGGGGACTAACATCACCAGCCCACGGCGCCCACTTAGCACAGACAAGACCAAGAAGAAGGAAACGTTTTGTAAGCAGCGGGCTCCCTCGGGCTGGGGATGCCAAGTGCACTGAGGCGTCCCGTTTGACTGAGCAGCTCCCCGAGGTCTGGCGCTGCCAGCGGCACCCAGAGCCCCCAAGCCTGGCCACTGCACGACTAATAGGCCAGTCCCTTTCTTGTAACAAAGATCCAGAAACAAGCCCACACTCGGCACGCACCCTGCCCTCTAAACGTGCCGTTTGCACGGGCGGGGACACCCATTCAAGACGTAGAAGTGGCGGTATTTAGTTTGCCTGCGAACACCTGAAAGAAAGGCTTAGCCCAGTACTGTTTTCTTACATCGAAAGAATAAATGGATGAAAGGAAAGTATACTTTGAGGTCTCTCCATGGTAAGCATTGTCATTTCCAAGCAGAGATTTCAAGTGAGAAACACTTTAACGACAAATCTTAAAGTGAATCGGACACTTACAAAACAAAATAAACAATAACAAATTTTAATTCAAATTGAATACTTAAAAAAAAAAAAACACACACCAAGCCTCTAAATTCTGAATGTGTTTCTGTTACTAACATTTAAATAGCAATTAGGTATCTGGAATAACCCTCCTACGCCAGCCTTTACGTGATGCAACGTACACAGCCAGGTCTGATACAAGAAACATTGTTTACTCCCTTGATTAATTAATTCTCCCGTAAAATGAAAATATTAATTAGGTCTGAGACCAAAGGGAGGGGGGGGGGAATTAAATCTGAGTATGGATGGTGACAAAAGACACTATTTTTAACGGTAAATTTGGCCAGCATATCTGTCTATATCAGGGAATGAAACTTGTACTTTACACTGTTGGTCAGTTAATTTGTTCATCCAGCACAATAACACCATATAACATTATTAACAGACCCGAAGTAACATGCAAACTTGTGTATCAGAAAAAAAGAATATAAAAATTCCCAAAGAAAAATTTGGATTTGGGCTAGCAATGAGAACAGCAAACAGGGTAATACGATAAATTCGTTCCATAAGGAAGCAGAAACAGAGAAAAGAGCTATTACATCTTAGACTTTCTACTGCCTCTCTTCCCACAAAACCTTATGGAAATCAGTCATTGGGGCAATTGGTGAATAGATGCAAATGGTGTGTCCAAGGATGACCTTGCAGACATTAATGCATTTTGTTCGAAGCACGTATCTGCAAATATGAAACCTGTATTTGAAACACGTATCTGCAGACTACAAAGGACATAGCACAGAATTACTAAAAATAAACTTGTGTCCCTGACCTGATAGAAATATTTAAGGTGACAGATTGGGAGAACAAAAATGAAAAGCTGCCATTACCTCCCCCACCCCATACACATACACGAAGTAATAATTTGGCTAGAATACTAGCTTGAAATCTAGGATCAACTCTTAATATTTGTCTAAGGTTAAACCCACGATTGAAAGTTATCAGTCAGCAGCCTAACACTTAGAATACCTGGACTAAACTTGTGGTGCCAGCAAAGTTTTTCTGCTCTTGGGCAAATCACACACTTTTTCAGTGCTACATGTGTAAAATAGGAAAAAAGTACCTTATTTTCCTCATGTGGCATTTTGATTTCACCTGGTAAACTATCTACAGCAGAAAAGTAGAATTCTTACCACATTTCAGATAATTAGGTGCTAAACAGTATATATTTAACCCTTGTTAATTTTAAAGATTTTTCTGTTGGAGTCATTTGGGGTGGGGGGGGCTTAAAGCCGTTTATGGTGAATAAATAATGGAAGTAGTAAGTGACAAATGCTTTTTCAGTACCCAGATTTCTTTTAACTGCCAGCCTTGTTTCATTGATTTTTGAGAAAATTTTATGAAAAAGTTAGTTCACTAAACATGTGTCCTGGGTTGAGTGTATATTAATTATTATACGATTACAATTTTATATTTGATATGTTTATTTAAAATATTAAAGTAAGGTCTACTGTGTCAGCTTTTGCAGGGTGTGAATGTTAGTGTAGCCTTTACGTCAGAAATCCAAGAAAACTGGAAAATGGCACACTACTGAGTGGTCTAAGAGGATCCTGAAGTTACAATCAAGAACTAATTGCTTTAAGCACTGTTAAAAGAGTCCACGATGATTTGTTAGGAATATTCCAAAAATGAAAGAAAACAGAATGAAGTTAAATTAGTAAATTTCTTGTACCTACAAGATTATTATTTCAGTACTAAACATCAAAAAATGCATTTGTATACTGGGCCATGGTTAAAAAAATCTTTTAATGGGAAAGCGATTACAATTGAATATAAAAAAAATCCAAACCCCAAAGGATTTTGTGACATGAGAGAAAGAGTTGACTCTCAGCAGCTCCTACTGCAGCAGTTCACACATGAAGTGTTTTGAATAGCATACGTACAAGAACTAAACGAACTGTGAGCGAAAACACAGTCCCGCCAAAATTAAAAGGATGGAAGGAAGGAACTATCACTACTTTTCTAGCATTTAGAAAACTGTAAAATTAAACTTCACCTTCCCTTCCTCCCTATTCTACCAACACTACTGCTGATATAGTTAGAGAAGTCTCCCATCCAGCAATATACAGAGTTCTCAAATTTGAGAAATAATTAAGATTAGAGGCCCTACACTCGGGGAGGGAAGCCACCTCCGCAGGGGGATAGGAATACTTGCAGGCACACAGCAAAGACAGACGAGGCACACGAAGCAGTAACTGGGAAATGTTTCCTCAACCTAGGCTCCGGCCAGCGCAAAGGAGACTTCACCGGCAGCCGGGGCCAACTCTTCTCCCAGTCCTGAAGCAGCAGCGACTGGCTGAGTCATCACAAACCAGGCTGACCAGGTGGATCTCAAACGAGAAAAGGAGAAGCAGCAAACACACTGTGCTGCAAGCGTGACGCTGACACCAAAGCAGGGAAATGTGAAACTGGATTTAAACAACTGTTTCATTTCCAAAGGCTCCGATTTCGCAGGTCTGCTACCAAGATCTTTCCTGACGTTCTTCATTCTCAAACCACAGAAGTTTACTGGCCATCATATCTGCTCCTACGTATTTCCTAGTTTGTCTCCACCTCTCAAATCTCCCTGGCACTAGGATGGTGAGCTTCCTGCTGAGTTACACTCCCACCAAAGTAAAAGCAATCCTTGACCTGACTTTTGCCACTCTGACTCATCTTGACGGTAAGAAAGCAGAGCGAACTATACATTTTGACAAAATAACTTCAAACGCTGGTCCTGTGACAAGCTGCTGGTAAGACAACCAAAGGAGATTTCCCATAGGCATTACATAATGCATGCAATATATACCTTGATTATTGTCAAAGTCAGACAAAAGAATAGCAAACAGGCTGCCCAGGCTGCTGTCTCATTCCCTGAGACACAGAAATGTGTTCTGCAAGCCACCGTCCCCGAAAATTTTATCAGAGCCACGTTGCAAAGAAACATAAAGCATTATGACTCTTCCAAATCACTGAGAGAACAGATAAGCTCTGAGGTATGAAGACAATGTAAGCAAAACCATGTAACTTTCTCAATGAAAGGATTTACAGTGGATACCTAAGAGCAAGACGGGTGAGAAAAATCAACCTAAATTAGACATCACACACACTGCTCCTGGGATTAAAGAGGATAAAATGATTTTTAAAATATTTGCACAGAGAGGTTTTCTCGTGCAACACACAGCTGCAGGAAGTTCTCTTTCCATGACCTGGATCTCACGTTTAAGAATCACACCATTAGGCTTATAGAGAACTAAGTGCAGTTGGCAATTAATCCACCTCTTTGATTGCCTGCCTCCCATGCACTTAAGGGGAAAGGAAGCACAATTCAGTCTCAGTCTCATCAGTCTTAGACAGAGCCTGATTTCATAAATTGTTCTACCTGAGCAAGCAGGCTTACGGCAACATTTTAGATCGGAAAAAGAAAAACACAGGCACCGCCAAAATCTAAGATCGGGGGAAAGTCCTGAAGAAGTTTCACACAGAAAGACAAGCTTTTTCCCTACAGAAATAAAAATACGAGTTGCTGAAGCACAACAACGAACACCTCTGTGCGCCGATTTCTGGGGTTTATTCAGCAAAATCGCATCCGACTAAAAAAAAAAAAAAAAAGCTTACTCAACGAATGAGAAGGGGCGCGCTGCGGCGACATCCCCGCTGTCCCCACGCCAGACAAGCCCCCGCCAACTCGGCCACCGCTTTGGAAAAGCGCTCGCTCCCCGCGCTCGCCCGGGGCCGAATTCCCCCAGGTGTGGGAGCTCGGCACCGAAACGCCGCCCCGAGCCCGGGCTGCCCGCTCCGGCGGGGGGGGGGGGGGGGGGGAGCGGGAACGCGGGGCGGCGGGTGCGGCAGCGCCAGGGCCGCGCCCCGCGGGTCCCGCTCGCCGCGGCGGGGAGGGCGGGGAGGGGAGGGCGGCCCCGGCCCGGCTCGCTCACCAGAAGAGCAGGTTGGCGCAGACGAAGCCGCCCAGGGTGCGGAGGGGCCGCTCCCAGCTCAGCGCCGCCGCGATGCAGCAGCCCACCGCCAGACCCGTCTCCCCCAGCAGCGCCGCCGCCGCCCCGGCCCCGCCTGACACCTCCGCCGGCTCCGCACTCCCGGCCGCCGCCGCCGGGCCCCGCTCTTCGAGGGCCTCCGGTCGCTGCCGCCCGCCGACGCGCTCCCCGCCCGCCTGCGGCTCCGGCCGGGGCCGGCGGGGCGCCGCGCTCGCCATGGCTCGGTGCGGCCGCCGCGGGGCCGGGCGGGGCGGGGGCGGGGCCCGGCGCGCGGCTCTTCCCCCCCTCCCCGCCGGTGACGTCACCGCGAGCCGCGCACCAGACACGGCGGGGGGGGGGGACACACACACCCACACGGCGCCACAACCGCCCCTCACGCAGGTGTCGCGGACGGGCTGCGCCTGCGCGTGGCAGGTGCTGGGGGCGGTGCCTCGTGGGTGGGGGTGGGGGTGTGTGTGTGGGGGGGGGGGGTGTGACGTGCTCGGCCGCGTGCCGGTTGCCTGCCCGCGACGTGAGGGCGCGGCGCGGGGGCCTGGCTCCCCGGGGAAGCGGCGGGAAACCTGCCGGGGGGTGTTACCGGTGGGACCCTTCCTTCCCCTCCTCCTCGTGGGCACCCCCCCCCCCCCAGCCAAGCAACGGTCTCTAAAATCCTAAAAAAAAAAAAAAATAATAATAATAATTAAAAAAAAAAAGTAAATTGTTGTTGTCAGAGCGCTGGGAACTTCTGAGACCCTGAGGGAAGCCACGGCAGGTTGAGGGCTTCTGCCTGCACCTTAAGCATCGAAGAAACGTACCCGAAAATCTGTGCCGGGGTGCCCTGCCACCGGCACCCCTAAATACCCGTGTCCCCCCCTCTTACCGGGGGGTGGCGTGGGCAGCAGCTGCCGAGATTGAGGGGGAGCTGAATTCTGAAGAGCGTGCCTGCTGCGAGAGCAGGGACGGCCAAAACTGAGAACCGAAGAACGTGTTTCGCGGCGTAAACTGTGGGAGAAACAAGCTCACGTATATCAAAAAAAAAAAAAAAAAAAAGTTTTATTCGGGGACAAAGTGGAGCAAAGAACACAGCGCTGAGCGAAATGGCACGCGCCCCCACCCCAGCAGGGGCTTCTTTTTATAGAGCAACCAGGAGGTTTCATTGGTGAGGCGAAAAAGGCGGGTTTTCTCCTCTTTACACCCGCACAGCAACTTTTTCGCTGTTTCTCTGAGGCCGACTCTCAGCGCTTTTCCACTGCCCCCCCGGGGGGAAGGGTTTTTTGGGGGGAGGTGGGGTGGGTGTCCAAGTCCGGGTTCCTCTTCATCAGTTCTTCGCTTCCATTTCTGCTGGCTTCCGTTCTGCCCCGGCCCTTCCCATCCAGGTTCCCCTTGCCGTGACGCCTGACCACCGACCACCCCCCGCGTCCTACTGCTTGCCCGATTCCACACAATGCCCAACCGCACGCCTAATTTGTGAGCAAAAAAAGGCTTGCTTAACTTTCGTCGTTTTAACAATACTGATTTAATAACACCTTTAGCCTAACTCAGTAAAAGTAATTGTTTAATTACTCTTAGCGAAAGCAAAATCCTTCTGTTATTTACAACAAACTGCATGAAACTAAATAACTTCAAGAGCAAAATAACAAAAATAGAGGAATAATTTTTGGATGGGGAGTTAACACCTGCTTCTATCTTGAGTACCCCCTGGTAGCTTGATTTTTTAATGGGGAAAGGAGTCGTATTGGCTTGAAGGTCAACATGCCTTTCCTTCTCTGCGGTAAAAGAAGGCAAACTAAGATCACAATATTAAGTTGCAACATTGAGTGTGGGTTGCAAATCTGCTGTGTGTTTTGCCCAGGTGACCTTGGGAAGGAGTTATGTTACTTCTCCGTTTCCATGTACTCTAGGCACTATATGAATTGCACCCGAGAGGAAACATAGAGAACGTTATTCTACATAAGCCATTCAAATGTTTGTAAAAGACATTCTAGTTTTTTGCTAGTTTGTTATAACGCTGTGCTCTCACCTCTAACAACCCGGAGCCTGCCTGAATAATAAGCCCATCTCAAACGTGGCTGATCGAGTGTTGTCTGCAAGGGTCCAAAGAAAGTAAAAGTGAAGAGACAGGCGCCCCCAGTAACCCCAGACACACGGGTGGAGGAGAAAGGCTCCAGCCGGTAGTTGCAGGCAGACTGGTGATACGCTTTGTTGTTTTGCTTCAGTTTTGTGCTGGTGGATAAAACTTGGCCCTGAAAAGGCTTGGTCAAAACAGGGTGTCCTGCCCACGGGGGGAGGCGGGCCGCTGCGCGCCGCCGGTGCGCTCTCCTCCGGGTGGGCCGTGCTTACCCGCAGAAGCTGATTCCCTGGCTTGGGGAGCGGGATCAAAGTGAATTCTGTCAGTCCACGGGAGTCTTCTCACGAGGAAGAGGAGGCAGGGAGAGGAGGATAAATGGGGGAGTTTGTCCTGTACTTAATACTTTACTGGTTTACAGGTCATTGTAGGGCGCTGTGTTACCTGTGCCAAGCTGCTGTTCCGGTGAACACTGTCCTTAACTTGCCAAAACCACCCCCCAGCTTAGCGAGCGGCAGGTTGCTTTCCCTCGCTAGCGTTCAGTTATTTCAGTAACGTGGGCTGTCCTACCCAGCATCCAGGTCTAGCTAACTCCACACTGGTGCTAGGTAAGCCTGGAAAGAAGTCAGGCGTTCCTTAGGCACTTTTAAATTGACCGTGGGATAATTAGCCCCAGAAAGCACACAGTGGTTAAAATGTTTAAATTTGGGTTTAACCAACAGTAGGATAATGGCAATATAATCCCACGGCCCGAAGGATTAAGGTCATGGCAGGTTGTAGGCAGTCCTGCCTTACCAGTATTCTGCTTTTTCTTTTTAAACATTTGACGATGATTGTGTGCTCACTTACCCATAATTTATACTCGATGCTGTACTCCCTTCAGTCACAGGAGTTCAAGAATGCCCTCTCTCCTCAGAAAAGGAAGGATGGAATCTGGGAGGGGAGGATGAGGAGGGGTTTCAGTGGGCAGGGTAGACTACAGATACGGGAACTATTTCAGATTTTGATTAAATTTGTATCCATTCTAGATTTCTGGCCTCTGCTTTCCTGACCTATACCACGAAGGATATGAACAGAAATTAATGAAAAGTTCTTCTAGAATAGATCTTGTAATTTAGCTAGTGGAAAAAAAAACAAAACACTTCAAGTATTGATGGATGCAAGCTCTCCTTTTTTCACTGCTGATGGTCATTGGGCTGAGTTTATATGAACAGGCTTACTGAAAGCGCTCTGGTATAAACATCAGCGTGAGAAAAGAGACAGAGGATTCATTCACAGCCACTGAAAGTTTAGATGCCTTTTACAGGAAAGTAGTGGTAAATATTTTGTCTGGTTTTGATCTTTCTGTATTTTAATGTTTTGCCTGTCAGGGTTTAAGAGGTTTCTGTGCAGTTTGAGAGTTTGTGCTGGGAAAACCTACGACTAGCACCCAGTCCACAGTTGCATGTGTGAGCTGTAATGCACAGAATTAGGTTGGGGACTGTGGTTCTGGTGTCAGGGACTACAATGTAAATGATGGATGAAAACAAAATAAAGCTTTCTAAATGGCTGCATTAAAGGAGCTTACAATTACCAAAGCATTCTAATGCTTCTGAAATATGTTTGAAAATTCTAATGTCAGCGTAGAGTAACGTTGATGAATTCAGTTGAGGATTCCAGCTCAAAATGGTATGATTTTCCTTTTTTAAAAAAAAAAAAACCAAACCCAAACCTTGTTTTCCATTTGTTTCATCAAATGATCACAGAATAAGTTAGTTTGGAAGGAACATCTGGAAGACATTTGGTCTGACCTTTCTCCCCCCACACACACTCACCCGAAGCGCCTTGGCAGTTGGCTGTGACATGCTGCTCCTTGTCATGCCCGGGTTAGTTTTGCACACCTCTTCCACAGCACGCTCTGGGCAACCTGTTCCAACGCTTGACCGTATTCATTGTGAAGAGTATTTTCTTATTCTCTACTGAAAATGGCTTGTTCTGCGAGCTTTGCCCATTTTGGCCGATTTGTTTGGTCTGTACCTCCTAGGGGAGGACTCCGGCCCCCTCTGCTCTATAACCACACATTACCTGCTCAGCACGGAGATCCCCGTTAACCCTCTGTTCTCCGGCGTGAGTGAACCCAGCTCTCAGCCTCTTCTACATCACGGGCTGTAGGCCACTGACCTTCCAGGGGTCTTCTGGACTCATTCCAGTATGCCAGCTTGTGTCTTGTCTTGGGTTGCCCAAAACTGGAAGAAGGAGTCCATACGTGGTCTCACAAATGGTGGAAGGAGGGGAAGAATCACCTCCCTTGTCCTACTGACGACCTGTAGTTAGTGCAGGATTGTTGACTCTCTCTCTGGTCATCCCTGTGGCACTTCCTGACTTGTCTCTGCTTTGAGGCTGAAGAATCACATCTTAGTCATTCTTCACATCGTAGCAGTTCTGTGACTTCCATCCTCCTTGTTCCCCTTCTCTGAACCTTTTCCAGTTCCTAGATAACCTTCTTGTGCTGTTCCGGTCATGTCATCGCTGCGTTCAGAGTGGGAGCAGGCCATGGATTTAAATAGTTTCATAACAATGCTCTGTGGTTTGTTTTATGGCTTTCGTAATTGTTTCTAATGTCTGCTTTCCTTTCTTTTTTTTTTTTTTTTTTTTTTTAAATTTTCTTTCTAACTGGTGCAAATTGGTATTTTCCTGGAACTACTAAAACTTCACAAGTTTTCCCCTTAGTGATAATGATCAGTTCAGAGCTTGTTGTATGGTTGAATCTGGGATTGGGCTTCTCCCCCCCCAACCTCTTCACCTGCCTTACTTTATCTACTTGGGATTTGTTCTTCATTTTATTGGACAACTATTCAGCCTCCTAAAATCATGCAGTTCTTTAGTCTACCCTTGTCCTCACTTCCCTGAATAACGTGATGTCATCACTAAACTTTGAGCTTACTGTGTGTCATTTTTTCCAGTTCACTATTGAATGGGTTGAAGAGCACAGAGCCCCTGCAGAAATTCAGTGATGATCTCCTTTCTTTATTGAGAACGGACCGTTTGCTCTTATTATCTGCTGCCTATCTTCTAGCCAATTATTTCTTCACATCAGGACTTCCCTTCTCATGTGGCTACATAGCTTCCTTAGAAGCCTTAAGTGATGAATTCTGCCAAAAGCTTTTTGGAAATCCAGGTAAACCACATTGCCCTCATTCACAGGTCTGTCAAAGAACTTCAGCAAATTTCTAGGGCAGAGCTTTATTTTGCAGAACCAGTGCTGCCTCTCCCCAGTAGATCATATGTCTCCAGGTGTCCACTAATTATATTCTTTATTATAATATTTACTGATTATCATTAAAAGCCTTTGGTTGCCTAAATCCCTCAAACTCTTTAAAGACTGGTGTCGTATGTGACATACATACCATGCACCTTTCGTTAATCCTGTTCCTGCCTGAAGCTTCATGCATGCTTTTGTGGCCTTTCTCATGGGTCTCTTCGCTAAACTCTGATACCTTTTATAGTTACCATTTAAGTGTAGAATAACTTTCCAATTAATAATTGGCAAACAGTTCTCTCCTCTGTTGCACACCCTCTTAGCCTTTCAGCATCCAAAAGCTCCATTGTGGAGCATTGCTGAAAGTACATCCCAAGCGTATTATTATTCTATTTAACTGTTATATATCACGATCTTAAACTATAGAGCAGGAACGTGTTAAGTGTTGCCCTATGTTCTGCAAAATGCCATTAGGTCTGTGACACATCTTTTTAAGTATTTTACATACAAATGTATGTACCAGTTAAAATGGCAGGCAGCAACAGTCTTATTTTACTCCCATGCCCTGCCACCTACTTCGAAAACAGCATTCAGTTTAATATGGCAGGTTTTGGGCTTCAGTACTGCCACGTGGGTTGTTACAACTAAATAACTAATTGTAGTTAAAGGAAACGCAGGGAAATTCAGAGACTTAATTGCCAGTTAGTCTGAGGGAAGGTGGATGCCTTCCAGAAACACTTTATTTTAGAGGCTGCCCTCTGCTGCTTCTCTCAGTCATCAGCCTTGCTTCTTGTTTTTTTTTGTTTTTTTTTTTTTAGCTTCTTGAAGCAGACATAGGATAGCAGAGTGAACATGGGTTTAAGTTTTGTGTGCCAAATCCAGCCAAGTATATCTTGTCCCAAATTATATTTTACAAAAAGAACTTTAGTCACTAAGGTCTCGTCTGGTATTGATTGTGTGTTGGTTTTTCTTATTGTTTCCTTATTTCGACTTATGGATTCATAAATTTGTGTTTTCTTTCCTTTATCTAAAAAGGAAGGACGATTCATGGGAGAGCTTCATTTTTAAAAAAAAAAAACTAATACGTTGTCATCAGGAGGATGATGCTGTTTAGAATGCTTGCCCTGCCTCTGCTGGCTTTATAAAGTTACACTAGTCGGGAAAAGAGAGCGCTGGTGGGGAGTGAAGAGACCTGCGTTCTGCTTCAGTGCTCCCACTGTCCTGTTGTGTGAGAGGGGGAAGATTGCTTGTATCTTCCTGATACGCTCAATACTCCTTGTATCTTCCTGACCCGCTCTTTGTCTCCTCTATTTGATTGAAGTCTTTGCAGGTGGGAGTGACCTCGTATGGGTTTGCGCAGTGCCAAGCCTAAGCAGGGCGCAAATTCAGACAGATTTCCCGGGTACTTTCCCAATGCAAATAACGAAAAAAACATGAGAACTTGTAATTTGCAAATCAAAACGGTGGTTGATTTATAAAACAAATCTTAAGAAAAGTCTGTGCTTGCAAAAGCTTGTAAGCGATCTTAAAAAGAAATACTTAGTTGCCTGAGGTTATGTGTCTGCTTAGCATATATGTAATTATGCTGGACTGTGATAGACAATATTAGTTGGTAGGACAATTAAAACTTGGTGCTTTTAACAATCAAGTCTGCAAAGATGTATATTTAGGGAAAAAAATACATTAATGAGCATAATATGCTAAGAAAATTTCCGAATTCAGACTTTTCAAAATGCTCTTATGCTACTCTGAAGTGTATATCTGTTGGGCAGCTGGAATTCCTGGGACCTATTGGCCATGTAAGCTAAAACTACCAGGTGGTGCAACATGAAAAATTTAACAAGTGACAAAATTTTATGAATGTTGATGCTACTTTTTATCCAGAAAATTTAGCATTTGTTGGTTTGTTTTTTTTTTTTTTTTTCCTCACTGCTTGGTTATGTTCTTACTGCTGGTGAACTAAAAGCTTTGAGAGTAGAACGTGACAATGCAGTAACGTAGGGAAGAATCGTGCTTCAGTTTTAGTTTTTCTGTAATACAGATCATGATCAGGATGTTCTGGTACCCCCACATCAGATATTCTTTTTTGTGTGGTTAACGTGTGTGAGAACAACAGTAAATGTTCTGTTCTCAAATGCAGCATTTTTCTTTTCCGAATCCAGGTTTTATAGAACTGAGCTAGTATAACAATTAATATTTCTATGTTTTGAGTTGTTGTTGTAGCATTCAAAGGATAATAAAGACAGATCAACTTGAAATTAGAAAGGATGATATCTCTGATGTAACTGTCTAGGACCTGAGACAAAGGAATTTGCAGAAGAAAATATATGTTGACAGCCTTAACACCTGTGGTCAAAGCCAATTAAGAAATCACTTAAAACAAGTGTTTTAGCCCAGAAATAGTATTGTACAGCAGTACTGTAAAGTATTTATGTAACACTGTATAGGTGTCCAGCACGAAACTATGTTGCTCTGCTTGTCTGTTTAATCATGCCATATGGAAGACCAATGAGAATAAATGATTTTCATGGATCTAATTTTGGACCTGATTACTGTAATCTCTTAGATAGCACTATCTCTTTGAATATATGTGGTAGAGAGTCAATAATGACTTTATAGGTTTAGCTCCACGCTTTGGTCATGTCCACCCAAGAGCAGGCCAAGCAGGCCAGCAACCTTTTTTGAATCTAGGAATTGTTCGGAATTTATGAAAGAGTGTTATGAAACAGGTAAGCTCATACTGGAGTTGTCATTGGCAAGGAAGATTCAAAATCGGTGGGAATCAGGGAATTCTTACATTAGTCTTTTGGCTTTTTTTTTTCAGGAGAGCGATCTAAGCAAAAACGTTAGTATAGTGGTAAAACTATACAGTGCCTTAAAAATTGTGAGGAAGAAAGTAAGTAGATGCATTTGATTATTACACTGACTTTATGAACGTACTTTTTAGATGCAGGCTATGGTGTGGGTGATCCGTCACGAGCTGATGTCTGGTGCCGTGCTTTGTTTAAAAACTGTAGCTCAAGAGATCGGGGGTCTCGAGGTGGGGAGAAGCGTGTGACACAAAGCTGGGAGCAGCTGAGAATGGAGAGAGGACCCTCCCCAGCTGCTGCCAGGGAGGGTGCTGCAAATCCTGGTCTCCGCAGCTGAGGCTGCAGGAGGGCAGGGGATGCGTCCGTGTGCTCTGGAGAAAACGGGAGGCTTCACTTGAGGGCAAAAGGTAGAAATCCTTGGTGGCAATCTGTAGAGAGGACAGGGGGGCGTAACATTGGGTTTAGCGAACTGACAAGCTCCTGGCGAGGACGGGGCTAAGGTGGTGCCTAGCCAGGGAAAACTGGGTTGTGGCACGGTACCTAGAGGACAGGCTGTGGTAGCACGGGTGGGGAAATACTGTCTCAGAAGGGAGTATGTAAGAAAAAAGTTAGGAAAATGTCTTTCAGAATGCAAGACGCACAGTCGCACTTATGCAGAATTTCCCAGAGTGCACAGAAGATCCTTCCTTATA
Source organism: Tyto alba (assembly GCF_018691265.1). Taxonomy (NCBI): domain Eukaryota; kingdom Metazoa; phylum Chordata; class Aves; order Strigiformes; family Tytonidae; genus Tyto; species Tyto alba. Next base: position 23,978,546 of record NW_024881324.1, on the reverse strand, counting down.
ATTGAGAAAACAGATCTTGGAGATGGGATTTCATCACCATCTGCTGTTTTTTTAATTCTGACACAGTCAGATGAGAGGATGTTTGTGATCTTATTGTTGGTCAGTTGGTAAATATCAGGAGTGTGATTCAGGTCGGTCAAGGAGACGTGTTGGGGGGTGACTAGCAGCAACGGCAAAATAAACTCTTATGCGAGAAAAAGGAAGTAATCTATAAAGCTTGAAAACTGCTGTTTTAAGACACAGAATATAGGAATTCTTACAAAAACAAGATGGGTAGGAAGGTGGCAAAAGGGGGATTTTTTTTTTTTTTTTTTTTTAGTATGTGTTAAGGGACCTTACTAATATAAGTCACTAAAGTTGATAATTGTGTTACCAGGAATGGGTTGGAGATCCTTTTAAGTGTTTTCATTAGTGACATGATTTTAAGAACAGTGTTTTGACGTGTATGAAGCAAAACTAGGAAGGCTAATCATAAAGGAAAGAGTGGATGCTCTGATGGAGTAAGAGAAATGACGTGTAACAACATAGAATGAAAAATCATATGCTTGGGAGCTAATTTCAAGAACAAGTCGAAATCTTGTCATTTGATTAAATTTGGCCCTTTGTCCCCCCCCTTTTATCTTTATCAGTCTAGAATTCCCATGCAGAATCAAAGGGATGTCACTACGAGTGACTAGTTGATAAGAGTTTTAAACTGTTGTTATAAAACAACAATAAGGTATTTGAACACTGTGCCATTCCCATCTCCTTTGTTTTTAAAGACTGTTTTAAAGAACATTGATTTGAAGAACTGTAATAGATGCTGAAAGATGCTATGAGGCTGATTAGGGATAAGAGAGAACTTACTTTTTGAGAAAAGTTTATTTTAAAGTTTTAGTTTGAGTAGTCTTGCAAAACGAGGGCTGGAAGACAATGCAACTACCACTTAAAAATATATTGGGAGGGAGAAGTGGGTAAAAATTATACATGGGGGAAAATTATTTAAAATCAAAAGATTGTGGTGGAACAGGAACAAATAATCTAGTCACGGGTCAACTTTAGACAAGAAATGTTGGAAAAACGTCTACAGAGACGTTCACAAACAGCCTCCTGAACAGGGTAATGCGGGCAAGCAGCACCGCGCCCGGCGTATCGATGAAAAGCAGTGACTCTTCAGTTAGAAACCCGCAACTTCAGCCTTCGAGATTTCACCGTTTTGTTGGTGTCCTCTTTCTCTGGTCCCTCTGATGCTTAATGTATTTTCCCCCTTCACGTTTGCCCAAAGCTAGAGATGGATGGGGGTGCTGGCACGTCTGAGAAGCAGCCCGAGTAGCTGTTGCTTGTCCTAACCACACATCTAGTGGATAGCAAGAATGACAAGAGGACTCCCCCTTCTCCTCCCCCAGCCCGTTGTCTTTCGGTAAAGCGCGGGTAAAATCCCACTACAGATGGAACTGCTCTCTGCACAGCTCACTTCTGCCCTCTTCTGCTGCTTCCCATGATTGTTGCAGGTTTTGCGTTGCACCAAGGGCCTTGTGTCTGTTGCGATGTCTTGCGGGAGATGTTCTTAGAGGATTCCTTCAAGATTAAGCTTTATTGTAGAGGTTTGCTTGCGATGTTGGGTGGTTAACCGGAGTTAATCGCTCAGTAGCTTGAAAGAAATAAGGGTAGACGGGAAGCCCCCTCAACCAATTGCAAGTGCCCGTCCCCACGGTCTCGCCCACCTTGCAGCGCTCTGCGCGGGTGTGTGGATTGTAGGCATGTGTGAAAGTAGAGTTGTGCCACAGCACAGCTGGGTTCCTGTACCCGACGGAGTGAAACGCAGCGGGTTTCTAGGGCCGGGCACCGTGCAGAATTAGTTATATTCCGGATAGGGCTGCTGGATTTGCTTGGTACCCTGCTGTATTTGCTCCGGGGCTGTACGCGATCCGGAGCGCAGGTGCCGCGTGAAATTGTCAGCCCTGAAGCAGCTGCCACCGCGGCGCCCCAGTCGCCGTAAGATGGATTGATGCCAGCACAGCTTGCAGCGCTGCGGCACAGCTGGGGTGGGTTCGGGCCGGTGCAGCCTCATGCGTACCCGCTGTGGCCGTGTGCCCCAGAGGCGCGGGGCGGGAAACCTACGTTTCTGCTGCCACACCGCGCGGGCGAAGCGACTTCCTCCGCATAACTTCTGCAATGAAGTTGGTGGAGAATTCTGGCCCCCCCCCCCCCCCCCCCCCCCCCCCCGGCAAATAATGGATGGATGCGGATCGTGAGGCACGAGGAGAGCGCCGGGCTGAAGCCTGAGGACAGAGGCGGGATGGAGGCACGGCCGGCTCGGAGGCGCGCGGAGGTGGTGACACGCGGTTGCGTTTCCATCGCAGCTGCCACCCTGCCTGTTCCCAGCCCGGGCTCTGGCAGCGGGTCCAGCCCGTGGGGCCCCGGGGCTCCTCTCGCTGTGGCCGTATGGGGCCCGGTGCCGCCGGCAGGGCCCGGGGAACTGCCGGGGGTGCCAGGGGTGCCGGGGGTGCCGGGGGTGCCGGGGGTGCCGGGGGTGCCGGGGGTGCCGGCCGCCCAACGGAGCTGGAAGTGCCGCTCTTCCTGCTCTCCGGTGATAGACAACAGCTTCAAATCCTGAAAACCACAACACGCCCAGGAAAATTCCCCTTCTCCGTAGAGGGACCGAGCCAGTCTCTCCTAGAGCCCTTTGGTCTCTAACACTCAGTTCTTTGTGATTTCTGGCGCGCGCGGCCTACGGAGTGCAGCACTTGCAACGCTCTGGCCTGCCCAGCAGTATGCATTGGCTTCTCCTTTTGGAAGTAGGGGTAAGCTTCTAGAGCGTTCATTCTTTTGAAAACACAAACCTTTATTTCAAAACAAGAATAAAAGTAAAAATATATTCTGTGGAGAGATAAACTCAGTTGCTACTGTAACAGAAGAGACCACAGGCAGGCATTTCTGGCTTTACCAAGACATTTCACGTGTTCTTGGAATCAGCTTTTACTGAAGCAAAATAATTTGCAAGAGTAGATCATCTCAATCAATTTTTAAATATTTTATCATTTAAAGAACACTGTTCTCACTTCCAAATGCAGGTATATCTATTATGCAGTATTTATTTTGATAAACCGTACGTTCTTTCATGTGAGTATCGACAATTGGGAAATCTTTTATTTGCCTCAACGATAGTAACTGAAGAGTTGCGCGGCAGGTTGGTAGAACTGGCGTGAATGAAGAGAAGCTCTTAGATGTAGTGACAGACACCTGCCCTGACTAAGAGCAAACATCCCTCCTAATGGCTGATGGCATCCCGAAGTCAGTGAGGAGGTAGACGAGTTGGGACTGGAACACTGGTGTCAGCTGCTGAAGTCTGTGACCCTGAACAAGATTGTCACCTCGTGTATTCCTGGTTTTATGACCAATTAATGATGATGATGATGCGTCAGGGACATCTCTGAGCATGTTTACAGACAGCACATAGACAAAACTGAACCTTCTTGCTGTGCTGGCTGAACTGTATAAATTGTGTCATTCCAAAGATGCCTTGTTAAGAGCAGCTAAATTAATTCTTAACAACTTGCATATGGAAAAAATCAGAAATGGCACAGTCTCACATAATCTCCGTGTGTGTAGCTATACATACTGGAGTTACGGTTCTCTCACTTTTCTTGTCTTCCTTAAATAAAGTTCACCTTTGCTGGGAGGGTGGGGACATGAAATTAGTAGTGTTAGTTAGCAAGCCTTTAGGGACTGAGGGGTGGTGTCACAGATGGAGCGGCTAAAAGGATCTGCCAGTTGCAGGAGGGTGGAGGATTTCTCCAAGCAAGCCTTGTAGTCTCTAAAGGCTGTTGCACCGACGAGGGCAGCGTGTGCTGCACAACCGTGCTGTGGCCGGCTAGTAAAAACAAGCATCTTACATCAGGGCTACACAAACAGCAGAAGCTTCGCTTCCACGTTCCTTGTGGAGCGGATTTGCTCAGCAGTGCTTCCTCTGTCCTCTTGGTGTAACTGACACTTACCACATGATCCAGGAAACCCTTCCCATTACAACACAAAGCACATGCACCTTCCCAAGCAAAAGCATATAAGCATATATATATATATATATATATATATATATATATATACACAGCCTATACTGTGTTCCTGGCTTGCCTCCTGAGAAGACAGACAAAATTAGGGCTTTATTTCAAGTCCAACTAAATATGAAGTGGAAACAGAGCACGTCACATATATTTCCTTTATTGCTGGACTTTTTTTTTTTTTTCCAGTAAGTAGGCATGATTCCTTAAAGGCTGAGGTTTTTAATAACAGTAAGATTTTTTTCAGGGTTCTTTTTTTTGCTGTGGACAAAAAGATACCTTTGATCAAAGTTTTGCCTTATATTACAGTATTTCTGTACAAAAATAAAAGTCCAAAATCAGCTTCTTATTAGCCGATATTCCCCAATTTATTTACAGGGTACTGTCAAGAACCTTCATCCGGCAACCAGGTGAAATAGAGAACTCCGTATTGAAGCAGTTGCATTGTATAACTCTGGGTTCTCTAGTCAGCTCTGAAGGGCTCTGACCTTTAGCTGTCAGTCTGGGTTGGAGAGTCCAGCCAGAACTATAAAAGTGATGTCTTTGAAAGAAAAATTTAATATTAAAAACTTAAACTGACATTATGGAATACTGAACTGATAATTGTATTTCCATATTAGGGCAGTCTATAAATATTCTCAGCTACATCTCCATTTATAATACAGCAGATACAGAATGCAGACTTCTGCTACTTTTATGGTAATACATATTTGCAGTAGGAAAATCCATGTATGAAAATTTTGGAATTTACTTGTTAATAAAACTGCTTATAAAGTAACCATACAACTGTAACAACTATAACTCTGAACTATTAAAATGTACAGAAAGACTGTTTACACCATTGCACATACTTATTCCCTTTGCTTCAAAAGACTTGTGAAATACAGAATAAAATTAGTCAAATTTTACTGACAGCTCAAATACATATGCACGGTGTGCACATCCATGGAAGCAAGGGGAAACAAAATGTTGGCGTCCATCAGGAAGGCTGCCAGCAGCTCTCCAAAAAAATATACCTTGCTCATCTTCCCTCCCCCCCCTTCCCACAGGTATCCAGGCCAGTAGATTAGTGCAGAATGGATGAATATAACTTTGTTTTCAGTGTTCTGAAAGGACAGAAAAATCCGCTTGACTTTTTATCAGCAATTTTAGGTCGATACAAGTTATGCTTAATATTGTAAGGCACTTATTCCTGCTTGTATTGCAGTGGATCAAGTCTTAAGGCATTTGTTACATCAACTTAAGTTCATAATGCTTTGGAAAGTTTTGAACGAGCCAGCAGTTCTAGTATGTGACTGTTTCACCTGATTTTCCCCACCCCACCCTGTCGTCTTTCTAAAACAAGGTTTGAAGATATTTTCCATGGAAACTCTGGTTCTTGGTTAGCTTGTCAACAGACGCAATCAGTATCATCAGGTCATTCTGAGGCCAAGCAGCGATATGTTCTATTCAGAGCGCAGCAGAACTGGTTTTGTTTTCACCTGGAGCTGCCCTGACTTCCATGACTACTCACTGAGCGAGAGGTGCTGTAGCGTTTTTTCACAATCATACTGATGTAAGCTTTCATCAGCTTGGCAATGTCAACCACCTGCCAAAAGAGTATAAAGAGCAGAGCTCTTAGTAAGGTAACAGTATGTGAATGAATTTCTTTAGACGCCAACAATATAAAACTGCCACGCTTTCAACAAAACCTTTTTGCAGTTAAACAAAAATACGCAGAACTTCCATCCATCCATCCATCCATCCATCCATCCATCCATCCATCCATCCATCCATCCATCCATCCATCCATCCATCCATCCATCCATCTCATTATGTCTTCCCTTTGGCTTTACAGGGATCTTGAATAAGTCTGTAACATTTGCAGCAATTACTTAAATTACTAAGTAACCTGCCTATCAGAACAGGAAGACCAAAGTAAGAAAATCCCTTCTTGCTCTTACCTCACTAGTTTCAAAAAGCAGTTCTCTCTCATCCACCACGATCTTATAGGTGTTGGCAAGCGGTGCACCAAATGACAAGATATGCTCATACTGAAACACTTCCAGAGGCCTTCCTTCCCCACGCTTGTAGACAGAAACGGCATCAGCACTGACTCCAAGCCACAACTCTTGCGGGAACCCCCCTTCTTTACACTAGAGAAAAAAATGTAAATTAGCACCAAAGGGAACAGCAGGAGCCACACAATGCTTACTGTTGATGTCCTTGTCTGTAACCCTTTCTTAAGAAATGCATATTGCTCGTCCCTCTTTGAATGTAGCCTTTTACACTCCTCAAGCTTCTTTGCAACCCATCAGGATAGCATTCTGTCCTCCTGTATTTTATGGTTAACTGGTGGATTTAAATAGCTCCGGAGCTTGCTAACGGGAGTATGCTTTCAATATCTAACATTTTATTAGAGCAGCCGTCTGAGCGTTGTGATACAGTGTTTATGGTTTCACTACGCTTTAATGAAATCATGATCTCTACACTATAAACTGTCATTGGAGTGCTCAGGAGGTCTTACTTACCTCTACGTCAAAGAGTGTTGAGCCATAGCCAGGCCATTCCTTAATCAAAGCCATATACTTTGCCATAGCCTGCTCCTGGTTCATCCTCTGGAGTTTTTTCCATTTGTCAATAATACTAGTTCTGGAGGCCGAGATTTCCTCTTTGACCCACATGTCTAACATCTGATCCTCCTCAACCTTCTGTTTGCTGACGGAGCCACTGCGAAAACTCCTCCGCAATGTTCCTTCAAGAAAGCTGGCTCGTTTCTTCTCAGCCTTCTCTGCTGCCGTAAATGTTTTGGTAGACTGTGTAATCCGAGACTTCAGCTTTTGCAAAGGATAGACTTCCTCCATTTCTGGTACGGTGGTATGCAGAGTGTAATCTCCCTGAAGGTACTGAAGACGCAAAGCTGCAAGGACCTGGAGGGTTTCTTCAGGAGCAGGATAATGTCCTCTAATCACTGCTTCATGAGCCTATCAAGGGGAAGAAGGTAGCTTTTTATGCACAAACCAGTCTTTGAAGGGACTAAGAGAGAAATGGGAAGTAGATTTCCTGCCAGGCAAACCCAGGATCTGAAATAAATGATCCATTAAATAAATCAAATGTGGTAAATCCCTTGGCAAATTTGTTAAACTGAGTAAGACAGGGTTTACCGGAACTGCAAGGCAACTGAAGAACCTGCTAAGTGGGAATTACTGTTACTAGTACAGCGCTTAGTGCACTCGAGAGCAACTGAATTACTGAAAAGGAAAATAAAATGTAAAAGGGAGAAAATCAGGATCTAAACTTCTGACTGGGAGGAAACCATCTATGTTCAATGGCATTAGGAAGAAAAGGATATCTAGTTTTGCCTACTGCTATCAATCTGGCTGTGAAAACTGATGTTTCCAGCCAAACAAGCAAAGCCCTAGGACAGCTCTGTAATAAGCCTCACTGAGAAAAACCAGTAAATCCTCAATGGATCCCAGATAAAGTTAGTAAAATGTTTATATGTTATAGTGGTCTGTAGCATCAGGGATGAGATTCTGAATGAAGAAGACTCTCTCAAATCCTACCTTGTCTGACACCCATTCAAACCTTTGCAAATGTGCAGCAGCTAGGATTTTTTTTTTTTTTTCTTTCTTTCATATGACTCTACTACAGGAAACAAACTCACCTCATGTCTGGAGATGCAGGAAGTGTGAGCAGTTTAGTAAACACACAGAGATAATTCACATCTAAGGAAGATCTAGTTCCTTTAGGTGTATGCTTAGGATGGAGACACAACGCGCCTTTAAACATGCAAGATGGTTTACCTGAAATTGTACACGTAGCTATCTTGTGGAAATGGAAGGACAGTATTTTAATGAGAAAGAACTAGAAGATTTTCTGCAGTGCCTTATGAACTAAAGGGTTCAGGCTTTAAAATAATGCAGGTTACAGAACTAAAAGTGATGACAAAAGGGAACTTTCTTAACTGGCTGAAAAAAATTGATGTCTGACATCAAAAGTAATTAGAAAAAAAGAATAGAACTGATGTTAGAATGTATTAAGTCACTTATTTAAGGTATAGCTGTAATACTAATCGTAGGGATTGAATGTATCATGCTTTATAGCTGAAATACTATTGATCTTGGCAAGACATAAAGTATTTGGCTAAACACCAATCAGCACAGAATGATGCATGAAAACAAGCGGCTTCAGCAAATGTGCTTGTTTTAGCTGTTCATACAGAAAACTTCCTACATCTGCCTCTTAAACCAATAATGTAATGTAAAATATCTGATGCAGAGCTCTCGTGGATTTTCTTCTTACAGTCTGAATTTCATCCCAAGGCAGAGGCATTAAGTGGCTGACCCCCCTCTATATGTAAAAACAGACAGGCAGTCAGAATGGCAACATTTCTAAGCCCAGCCAAGGTAATCTATTGCCCAGATCCTTCAGCCTGCTACAATAAGCAGGTGTGGATTGAACTACAGCAGCGGGCTCTGGAAGGAGACTCTTGGTAGACTGGTGCTGTAATATGGTGCCTTAGAACCTAAACCGTGAACAAGGGAGGAACACTCTACTGCAGCGAGGATGTTTCTGAGCCTGAGGAAGAGGAAAATTAAAATATGTCGGTTCTTGATCACACCAGGCTTGCTGACCAACAGAACGTCAGTGTCTTGCCAATGCGAGCAGCCTTACACAGAAATATTTATGTGTCTCTAGTGCCCACTTGAAAGCAGCTGGCCACTGGAAGAATTTTTAGCTATTTGCAATATTGTAGAAAAGGAGGAGGTCAATCAACAGTAATAAATGCCAGCATTGAGAGTTGCTGAGCAACTACGGGACTTCATATAATAGAAATCCAACTGCTGATGCAGTTAATCTTCATTACAAATCAATTTCACTTAGTTTATGCTTTGCAATATGGTCTCATTCTGATCTCAGCACATTTGTTAAGTGGATTTCTGCTCATCATAGCTGTCACAGTTACTGCTGAGCCTGGACTGATTTATTTTACTATGGCGCCTATGAAATAATCAGTTTTTGAAAAGAGAAAAAACTACTGGTTGATTAGTTCTGTACAGTTGCCAGCATGGGTCTCTAATAATTAATTCTCTTGCCAGTTACACATTTTTCACTTTATTTACTGCACTTCTTAAGAAAATGGTTTCACAAGAGCAACATTAAAAGTAAGGATTATCCTTTTTTATCTAGCTCAGACCTAGTTATCCATTATTTTTTTTTTTTTTACAGCTATACACAAAGCAATTCACAAGTAATGCAGAAGAAAGAAAAGTTGTAACACCAGGTAAATCATATGTGCTTCACTTATGTCAGAGTGTCAGTTCTGACCACCGAACGGCTTTCTCTGCACTTGATGCTTGAGTAGTAGCGCATTTAGTTAAACAGAAGTATAATCAAAACTCTCTGTGCTGCCCAGATCTTTTGCTTTTTTCTTCCTCTTAACCTTTGTCATTTACCTGCTCAAACATAAAGGCAAATTCCACGCTATCTTTTGGGACATTTTCAGTGTCCAGGAAGCAGTAGAGCTTGAAGTAGAACTTCCAGTGCATCTCCCCAGCTTCAGCAGCGGCAGCAAGCCTGCACGGTTGGGTGAAGAGGGAGAGAGAGATCAGATCTGTGAAATCAAACTCCTTTCTAAATTGACACCCGAAGATTGTAAGCAGGGCATCAGCTGACTTTTGCTTTGTTACATCTGCTACAGACCTGGTATTGACAGGAGCTAATTGTCTTCAGCGGTACACCCGAATGATGTAATTTGGAGAGAGAGAGAGAGAAGGGGGGGTGTATTTAGAGCCTACAGCAAAACCAAGAGCCTACAAATGAAGACTCAGTCCTCAGTCAACTGTTTCTAACCCAAATTCTCTTTTTCATGAACTTTGATTTGTGGCTTAATCAGTTGCTGAAAAAAGCAACATCATTAAGTCCTGTTATCAAATGTAACTGTACAGCACTCTAGACATTCCTTTCCCCCTCCCCATTATTATGTGAATAAAGGAGGCTGACGGCCATGCATATAACATAAAGATGACAAACGGGTATTTAGGCTTGTATTACAAGTAGTTTCAATTTTACTGGTAAGAAAGATGTTGAGAGCTGTACTGTGGTGACTACCACGTGAAGTTAGGCAGTGGGTAGTCAGAATGACCGTGACTGACTGGAGTTCAGTTCTCCCAGTACTGGGGCAGCCACAATGCTAGTAATGGTGGAAAAAAAATTGTAGTAGTGGAGAAGAAAATGTGGAAATAGTGATGAGAAATATTACTCTACTGTTGTCGAGACAGCGGAAAACCAAACACAAGTAAATAGGTGGCTCATTAATTCCTTTAAGAAAAGAAATAAAGATGCTTTTGTTCTAGAAATGGCCATGTATGTAATTCAGCTGCACCATCACAAACAAGCAAGAGAAAGAGAAAATTCAGCATTACTGACACTGCAAATTTACTTAATTGCTACTTATTAGAGTGACGAGAGAGAGGGGGAGGCGCACTCACTTTTCAAACTTTGCCAAGACATCAGCCACAATGGTTCTGCTTTCAATTGCTTTATCAGTAGTTCCATTGTATTCAAACAAAGCAAACATATTTCTGCTATCCTCCATGGCCAAGCCACGAATTAACTTTTCAACCACCTAATGGAAAACAGCATACGAAAAAAAAACATAGCATGGAAAAGCAGCACCACAGAGTAAGACAAATAATTAAAAGAAAATTCAGAGCTAGGTTTTACGTTAGGCTAAAAATGCCACTAACATGTTCTCATCAGCAGTAGTAATTGTTATCAAATGCCACTTTATAATTTTTATACTAAATAATACCAGTTCTTCAGACTATGTATGTTCTATCACCTGGCCAGATAAAACCCCTGTATTTCACCAACTCAGCAAGAGTCTTCCAGCTTTAGGAAGCAACTTGGCTCTCATACACACCAATATCTACCATCCAATAACGCCTCTGCTGAATTGCTTAGTCTTTCTTGTAATTTTTCTTATAAGAAAGAACTACAGCTGGGTAATCCTTTGCAGAATAATGACAGTTTTCATAGCAGGGATTTCTTCAGAACATGCTGTGGGGTTGGAGGGACAGCACTGTAAGCCTTCCCCCCGCCATGAAAGGAGAGACCAGTAGAGAAACCCTCATTGCTTCCAAAGTTTAACTCTCCTACTGTCTGGAACTGGCACATCAAGGGAGACACTGATTTTGTGCCAAAGCTCTTCTGTCACCACTTCTCACCTCTCCAGCTGTGGTGTGCGAGTTGATTGTAATCTTACAGGAGCCCCCACCATGGCAATAAACTGTGGATGTCATTTCCTGCCTGCTGATCAGAGCTTCTATTTCATCCCGCGATGGCACGAACTCTCTGCACTTAGTTTTCTTCAGGGATTCATAAGTAAAAAGGGCATATTTCTCCATTTCAGTTCCTGGAAACTGGTCTCGAACCCTGCAAGACAAATATTACTACTTAAAGCTGCCTGTCTGTGAAGCAGGAAGTTTACTTATTTGAGAATGCTTTCTTTTTCCTGAAAGTACTTCTGTATCCGGTATGCTATTTACTTGGTACGCTCAAAGGTTTATCTTCACTGTCAAGGAGAGTGTTCTAGCTTGTGATTTACTATGGGATAACTTACATACTCCCGTAATTTTGTTCTATAAGCCCAATGCAAAGAAAAAAACGAACGACTTTTATAATATTAACTACAGGAACCTTGTAATGCCTCAGATTTGACAGCAAGATGACTATGAAAATCTTGTTGTAATCAGCTCTCCTTCTTGTCAGTAACAGTTGTTGAATGAAGACTAAACTGCACTAAGGTACTACAGAAAAAAAAGCAATAAAACATATTTGACTGCTCAGTTTTGTGGTAGTATCACTTCGGATACTTGATTTCTATTCCCGATTTTCTCAAATATTCTCTCTAAAGCTTAGTGTTCAGCAGTTAGTAGTATGAGCGTTCATTAACAGCTTCAATGAACTCAGCTCTTAATTACTGAAAACTGTTGAATTCAGGTGGCTTTCAGTACAGAGTGTTTCTATAATACTTCCAGTGATAAAATATCAGCTTCTTAGAGCTACTAAAGTTCAATTTATGTGAAAAAGTACAGTGATTCATGCTCTACAAGGCATAAAAAGATTACTGCAGGATTACAGAAATGCTGTAAGATGACTGTGCATCTACAATATTGAAACCAACCTACAAATGTCAGCTCAGCTGTAATTTTTTTTAAGTAGGAGACCAGTTTATGAGCTGAGTTAAACTGAGAAAGTGAATCATTGTCGGCCCTCTTTCATTTTAACAGTTTATATAAAGTGATTGATATTTTTCACTGCTCTTACTTTGTTTGAAAGGTGTATCTTCAGTACAAACATTTTACAAACATTTACAGCATAATTAGGTTTAGCAAAGTGATTGACAGAGTCCATGCTCTAGCACAAATACAGACGAGGCTTAAATTACTGCGAACGGTTTGTTGTTGTTAGACTAACTTTCCTAATGACTGCAGTCTGCATTCTTCTGCTGCATTACTGCAAGAGGAACTCCACATTGTGGTTAATGCTGAACTGTCAACAGTGATTTATTATTTTTTTTAATGGTCAATAATATCTTAAAATTAGAGTTACAGACAGACATTTTTACCACAAATACATGTTTAAATATGATCATGTTCTTTCACCTGCACGATGCATAGCTCGTAAAACTAAAGTAAACAGGATGAAGAATTTTTAACAGGCTGATTTGGATGGTTGAGAGTGGGACCTGGGGGCACAGGCTACAAGTCATCTGAGCAAGTTTATAGAATTACAGAAAGCCCCCTTTTTGTCAACATTAACAAATTGTGTATTCAATTTCATGGGAATTTGCTTGACTCTTCAAATGAGAATAATTCCACCTAGATCAACTCGTACATGCTTTTCCTACAACATTTTTTTTTAGATTAATTGTTTGGCATAATCAGTTCAACTATGTGAATGCCCCTTCAAGTCTCACTTCAAGATATCTAAACACTATTACAAGTTGTGGTGAAGAAAAGAGTGAGTGAAGAAACTTTTCTTGCTTCAGGAGTTCAAAGCTTCTCACCTTTTGAGATGGAACTTGAGATATTTGAGGATGCTGCGACTTGGCAGAAATGTGCAGCTCATGCAGGTGAGTATTTGCCAACTATACAGGTTGCCCACGCTCCCAGGGTTAGGCACTTTATTGGTCTGCTTGATGAGCTGACAGTAGAGCTCATCTCGAAGAGGTCGTAAATCATGTCCTGTTTGGAGGATACCCTGGATTATAGGGATGGGATCAGACATAGACTCCAGCTGCTGTAAAGAATTAAATATCTTGATGGCTTCATCCTGCAGAGTGGTGTAGCCTTTGTCTTTCAGCACTACAGAAGAAAAATAGGGAAAAGGTACTTAGACTGAGATATGGAAGAGAAAGCACTCAGGCTTGATGTAGGAATCGCTTAATGATATTCTGGGACCTTTGTTACTCAGGATATTATAATGGATCTTTTCCATTTCAAACGTATGATGCAAACTCATTTTATGAGCTATTCTGCTATTCAGATTTGTTCTGAATTTAATGAAATCTGATTTTGACATTTTCTGACAACATAACTTAAACTTGTATCTTGCTTGATCAGAGTTTTTTTTGATAGACAATCTCCCTTCCAGAGTAATCCACACTGCTGAAGTGTCTATCACTTTTTTGCTGTCCCAAGAAAGCGAAAACCTAATCAGATTGTGAAGTAAAGTATGACTGCTTTATGGAAAGTGACAAAGATACATGGCATCACTTTTGACTACAGCAGCAGCATTTTAATTAAACCTGAACATTACCACTAAACTAAATCATTGCCATGACAGTGCAACTTGCGTTTTGAGTGCTGGAAAAGGTGGTGATTGTTTTTGTACTACAGGCTGTACAACATGGGCTAACAACATTTACAATCTACTTAAAAGAACCATGCAGTTCTTGGGTTCAGGAGATGGAAGATTGCTCTGATGCCTGAATCAGTTAGGCCTACTAAACATCAAAGCACAAAACAGTACAGACCTATGTTATGAAGTTGCTACTCTGACATTGTGACTATTACAGAAAATAACTCGAACTCAACTGCAAGACAAGGCAGCAACTGAGCATCAGTCCGTATGTGGAGCGACATTTAGTATGGGAAGACTCTGGCAAGGCTTCTGCCTCAGAGGCTGCTTGGCGTTCCTGCCCACGAGGAATAGAGAGCAACCATGCTGCACTCCTGCATGGATAAACCAGCTCAAGTGCCAAGATCAGAACTGTGCCTTGCCACTGTATAGGAGGCGAGGGAAGAGAAGGGAAAGGTTTCTCCTAGGATTTTCCTTGTCATTTGAGCAGAAGGATATCACTTGTGTTACCAGGAAGTCTTACCTGAAATACCTTCGCTTTCAATCAGCTGTGACTTCCCACCCTCCTCCCAAGGCTGAAACTTCTGATCTGAGTCATATCTTGTTTAATACACAGTTGCAAAATAAGATAAGCAAATCCATTTCAAGACACCAAATTCACAACCATCAACAGCTCTGAACCATTCATTCAAAACAGGCTTCTAACTTAGCAACTGAGCCAAGGATATTAAAAGACATAATTACGCCTGTTTCAGGAATAAACGAACCATTACTTTTTAAAACCGTGTCCATTCATATGTCGTTTCCCATAAAGAATGCTTCCCACTGCATCTGATGAAACTTACGCTTATTAGCTGGAGGTTGTGGCTGTTGCAGCTCCCCACGTGGGGTAGGAAGCAACAATGATTTGCAAAGGAGAATATGATTCAAGGAGACTGAATGAAATGGGTCTAGTTGCTTATTTCAGCGCAAGGCTTTTCAAACTTGGTCTTCCTAGCTGTGTTGCTGAGGGTAACAGACTTACATTGCAGCAGCAATAGCAGCCTTCTTTTCTGTAACACCCATGCAGGAGCACCACGAGCCAGCAGTGCTACGCTAGACAAACTGCTGTTCCCTACCTCCCAGAAGAGAACAGGGAAACTTGTCTATTTGTATTATAAACAAATATTTTGCCTACTGTTACACTTCACTATAGCCCATCAACTAAAAAAATCCCACCCTCTGGTTTAATCTTTCATATGGAAAAGTGTTTCTATGATTGAAAAACTTACAGTTTAGATTGATGTCCCCGTACGGCAGTGGCAGTAATGGCGAGTGCAATGGATGATGAGTGTAACGGAGAATAGGGTTTCTTTTATAAATCTGTTCAACCACATCAGCATTTAGGCAGTTTTCCTATTGGGGTAAGAAAAAAGCAGGATTTGGAGTCCACCATTAACAATAATGCAGTGCTTTGTGCCCTTAGGTTGGCTGTAAAAAAATCAGCCACCAGTGTGACCAACACTATTTGGTGCTAAATCCAGTACTGTGGCTGCCATGGTGCTCTGCGGGCTATGAATGCTCAGGATCTGCTAACCTTAAGACTTGCATAAGTCTACTTTATCTGTGCAGTAAAAAACCATGGCAGAGCTGCAGGAGACAAAAATGAAGTTTCACAAAATTTTTGAAGTGTGTTTTCATTTTGCGATCATCTTCGCTCCAGTATTCCATAGCTGGAATTAATACATCTGTACTTAAGTTTTATTTCAAAATATTTCTTCAGCACAACTAATTGGCCTTTTCACTTAGAATCTACAGGAGCTGCCATAACAAAATAGTCCAGAAAAGGTGCTGCTGTAAATCTGATGCTCCCACTCTGACGTCTGAATACTATTCTTTCCTAGGCCAAGCTTGACAGATGTGTGACCGCTGTCTTCTATCAATCCTGAACTTCCACGTATGTCTACTGCTCTGGAGGACAGCATTCATAGTCTTGGAACTTAGGACTAGATGCTTCTTCTCCATGAGAGAAGAGGTGGCACTCTCGAAGGGAAGTCAGTAGAAGTTCTCCCTTGTCTATTTTTTCAGTCTCTTCTGAGAACCATCATCCTCCCTCCTGAAAGCACACTAGTGAAAACCTCCAGGACATTCTCTGGCTATGCATGCAATGTCTCCAACAGGATCAGAAAGCATTAATGGGTCGCGTTTCTCATCACTCAGAAACGTGAGATGCTTAGGCCGTGCTATCACAGAACAAGAAAAGAACCACAGTGAAACAAATCACGAGCTGTCTAGTCCACAGCCGGGTGTGCTGCTCAGTGTGGACACAGCCGGACGGGCCTGCAGCCTCAGGAACCTGCACCCTGCGCGCTGCTGCCAGGCACAGCAACGTCTGTCAAGTTACGGAAACCAGAAAAACTTGTTACTGTTTTAATGGAAAAAAGTTATCCCTCTCGCCCTCCAAGTTGCACTTTACACTTTGTTCTTCTACTGTTTAGATAGAAATTCCCTGACTGGCTCAGTGAGTACATTCAGGTTCCACGATTTCAGTCTACGTCACTGGGCGATTAAAGCTTAAATCTTCTGCTTTATTACCCAACATGGCAAAGCCAACATAAAAAAGATTTTAGCAACCAATCTTCCCCACCCCACGCCCTCCTGTTTGTGCCTACCTTAATATCCTGAATAAGTTGCTGAGTTGGAGTATCAATTGGTGCTTTTGTGTCAATCACATTCTGGATGGCACTTGACCAGCGGGTCGCCTCATTAAGCAATTTTGTATAGAGACGGTAACAATGTTTGCGTCCATATACAGTCACATTCCAATAACCTAGCAGAACAGTAAAAATCATTAATCATAGCAGATGTATCTATAAAAATGCCCCGATTTCTATCTAAAACCAGCCATAGTCCCATCAGACCCTGAGTGCTGCATTCCGGATCGTGCTGGCAGTTTTTCAGGAGCTAAGAAGTTGTACAAGTAATTAAGTATCGTAATAGAGATACAGTGGTATTAAAGGAGATTCTCTCCTTTAAAAAAGCCTAGGATTAATCTCAGAGTACAACCATCATCACACAGCCTCCCATTTTATCCAATAGTGGTAGCAAAAGTGACCATAAGACTGCAATAGGAATACTGTCAGCTACTTGTGGCCTGTGAGCCCCAGTTCTCCGGTCCTGTCTGTAACAGGAAAATCTGAGACAGTCTTGCTTTTATGAGACAGTCTTTCATTGTCTGTGGCACATGTACAAACAGATATAAAGCATGAACTACCTCTGCTGTAAACAAGTCATTAATTTCACAGCAATGAAGTGGCAGCTGTGATAGGAAGAGCATTTCAGTTCAACTTCTCTCTCTGCATCATTGTATAGGCTTTTTATGAAGCAGACTCAATTAAAGAAAATCTATTTCATATTTAACTAGTGAAAGCTTCTTTGAAGTGTCAGTGACCCAAATAAGATTGCATAGGACTGTCAACAGTTGCTTCTCATTTTCCAACAGACACTTCTGAGTTGAGAACCAGTTTTGAAAACACACAGGGGAGCTGACTCAGGTGTGGTATGTAGGTTAGGCACAAACTGGACTCTTACACTAGATCTCCCTGAACTTGCTCCACCAATGTTAGTCCTCAGAGTTCCTCAGCATATAAAGTAAAGTACGAGGAGAGGGCTACTCATGTCTTTCCCTGGGTCTTTGATGTGTAAGAGTTCACACTAACTTAGCAGCAGTGTCAGTCTATGATAACTGGAATGTTGGTGAGAACAAATTTTACTCCTGTATACATTATAACCTCTGTTTTTTGCCCAGTGACTCCCTGTAAAATGCCTCGGTGACTTAGGAACCTGATTTGTTCAAAGTGCAATCATAATAATCCATTTAAAATATTCTTATGCACTGTTCACTGTATTACTAGGTAGTAGGACAGGAGGCAACAGAAAGCATATTTGAACAGGAGCAAATAATTACCTGTCTCTTTGAAGATTTTTTCATCAGGTGGGACCACTGAGCAGAGACTGTTTAGGACCAGCGTACCCAATTTCAAAGCATTTTTCTCTGAACTCTTGTAGTAGTCTAAAGAATTGTGCGTCAAAACAAACCAACGCTTCTTTAATTTTAATGAAGACATCTTTGGGTTGTTCTTTACTTCCTTGTGCAGCCATCCTGTTGAAGACATAATTTGAATCATGCTTTTTTTTTTTTTTATTTTGTTTTGTTTTGTTTTTTAAACAGAGTTGGACAAAATTAAGTTGCTAAAAGTTAGTTGTATAGTTTCAACAACAACAAAAATATGATTTGAATTGTTTAGCTAACACATGGAACCACTTTGAGTAGAAGTCTCAAACAATGAAATGATAAAGAGACAATAAAATTAATATTAAGACTTTTCAACTTTGGTGTTTACCTAGAAAAATTATTTTGTCATCATTACAGTGTTTCCTTACATGGTACAGCAGTATAACTTCAGCTGTATTCATCTGTGAGTAAACTCCACTGTACATAGACGAGGCTCCAACACTACCATGGTGCGTATTACCCAGATTATACTGTGGGAATAATCTTTTCAAAGCCTAATGGATGTTATTTACTTTGTTACTGCCCCACTCAGTTCTTACCCCTCACAATGAATTCTTGTCCCTCCACTCTAGTGTCCCCTTTTGACCTTTGCAGCAGTGTTATCCAGTGATGCATCTCCTCAGGAGTGTCAGCATTACAGTGAAGAACACGATTAGCAGTGATGATCACAAATGAATTGGGTCTATGAAAATAAATGAAGATTGGAAAAACCTTTACAATCAACATATGTACTGTTTACCTCACTCACCATAACCATGAACACTGTCCATTGTTTGCATTTGCTATGCAGACAAATACTGTCCGCCTCTAAAGCATTTATTTCAACACCACTAAACCTAAAAAAAAAAAAAAAAATAAGCATTTGAAAACACTCAATTATGTTGGATTCACACCAAAACGCTAGGGCTCTGAATAGTGGGAAAGTTTACATTAAACTGCAACTTGTCCTATCTCAAAATGAATCGATGGTGAGAAAAAGCTCCAATCAGCTTTGGACATGAATCAGAACTCTATTTCAGGGTCAGATCTATTTAAAGCGTCTGCTTCAGTAGTTACATTAGCTAAAAACAACTAAAATTTACAAGGGTCTATAGTGAATCACCATGTGAACACAGATTCTTTTATTTTTAATGCAGTGCAACCCAATTTGCAGAGACAACAATCTATTTCTAATGAGAGTCTGGCTTTTACCCAGTCCTACACCAGGATTCACTGAAGCATGAAGAACTAAACCCAAGTGAACTGTGCTAATGGTGCTCGGGATTAGAGGCAGGTTCTTCAGCCCACAAACACTTCCTTTAACTCTTTATCATTATTTTTTTCATCCTGGAACGCACACGGTTTTTAGGAACTGTATCAGATGTAGAAAATGGGAATGATGCAATCTGAGAAGCTCACAGGCCTTCCTTTTACAGTTCTTGCAAGAAAGTAACTGGGTAGTAATCGAAACCAATTGAAAAACTGTTTATGGAGATGGAGAGGTTCACCCAAATATAATACTATTCTCCAAAACCAGTGTGTGCCATGTAAAATTTAGATGGATGACAGGATAAAGAAAAAAGTAAATAAATCTATTAGGAAGAAAAATTAGAAAACTGTGACGGGAGGTTACACTAAATCAAGGAACATGAGAAGTGTGTAAGTTATCTTAATAGTTATCTAAGAGTTATCTACAGCTAGTGCTCACCAGTGCCATAGAAGGGGGTGAGTGATCAGAATCCAATGTTTTGGTCACGCTCACTGTGGTCCTGAAGTGCTAGATTATTCAGGAAAAGTGGTGGATGAGGAAACAAGTGGGCATGTGAACTGAACAGAAGAATTTCGTTGACTGTGTTTTAAAATGTGTGAAGAGGAGGCAGCCTTAGGTTCAGCTACGTGAAGCACACTCTAGAAAGCTGGATAATGTTATATACAGGACAGAAGCTGTAGATGAGCTGTGGCAAGAGAATTGTGAAAGGAGAGCACTAAGGCATAAACTAAGGTGATCAAGCTGTCAAACAGGAGATTACGATCAACAGTACCCAACCTTCCAGGCTCCTCTCTCCTCCCCAGTTTAGGAAAATGATGGAAGCCCCGTTCTTGAGATTCTTTCTGAATACAGATTCAAAAGGCTTTCTGCTCAGCTTCTCTCTTTTGAGCTTGCAGTAATGGGTTCATATGTGTCAAGTTAAAAATAATCTATTGCTTGTATTAGTTAAATTAGTTTCCTAATGGAAAACCTTCCATTACTGATTTAGACTCAGAGAACTAGGAATCTGTGTGAAAAATGCTTATAGAAGAAATTACTTTCTAACTTAAAATTCTGAAAGCTCTGGACACCTGTGTTGTATTGTTTAGGAGACCTAGGCTTATAATCACTGTTACTTGTGGCATCAGTGCCTTGACAGGCTAAGGACAAACCAGAAACTTGTACCCCGCTGTTTCACACATGCACGATGAGGAGACTGGAATGAATTCCTACAGTATGAATAACACCTCTGAGCCAGTAACCTTACAACCAGACTCATAGCCTGAACCCAGTTTTCTTTTTATCCCCCCAAAAACTGTTCCTAGTTCAAGAACTAAGAATATCGTGATAGTTCTTGTTTATGCTGCATTGTCTTCTTTGTTACAAGACATTTTTATTCTGGGAAATAATTCTAATCCCTGTAGGGTACAACATTCTTGCATCAGAAGCTGAACAGAAAAATGTTAAAATTAATTTTTTTATCTACTATATTGCTGAATGACTCAAAAATAAGCTGATCATTTTCAGGAGCGTTACTTGTATGAATGAAAGAAATATTTAATCTACTTTTGGATCACTTTAGTAGCTGAACAGTTCATATATGAAGCAGTGTCAGGGAAGTTAGAGAAGCCCCCACAAAAAAACATTCCTATTTCATGTTTTAACATGTGGTGTTTAGTACTATGAAAAGGGAGGCAATAATGAATTACTTTAATGCGTGGTTGGTCAGTAGAATGTAGAGACTAAAGTATAAAGCATCTGATTTTGGCTAGGGAAAGAAGAAAAAGAAAAGAAGTCACCAGGCATGGTTCTGACTTACCTATCTGGATTGTCAGCAGCACAGACAGAATCAATCAGTCCTACATCGAGTGTACCCTATAAACAAATATCCAAGAGGATGAAGACATTTACTATTACATTACTCACAGTGCTCTTCCCGGAGACGGGTGAAAGGAGCAGCAGCTTTGATCAAGCAAAATGAACTGCAGATTTGGGCATCGGTTTCTCTTAACCTTTAAAACTGCTCAGGGGAAAACTAAGAGACTTAGATAAACAGATCCAGTAGAAGATTATCTCTAGTTAAGCTGGAGGCAGCTCAAAAGCTGCTCTTATTTTCCTATGCTTCCAAATCTGCTTGAATTTTACACCTAAAAATGCCATCCCAATATAAATGGCATCCTCTCAGAACAAACTTCTGAAGCCACTAAGCGGAAGTTTTTATTTCCTTCGCTTGATATCAGGTTCCAAATGTATCCCATTTATTCCCAGTGTATGTTGTACAGAACAATAAATGCAGGACCAGAGAAATTTCGAATTTTCAACTCTTGGGCTTTTAATTTTCCCCTTAACTGTATCTTGGCAAAACTTCAAACTCAGGCATACACTGTGGAGTGATAGGGGAACTGGACCAGAAAAACACCACCTCAAAGCTAATACTCGGTTTTCATCAAGGTGAGTGATGGGAGACGAATCAGAAAGAAGAATCTTTTCTTTTATAACTACAGGACCAAGGACATAGAGCCTCTAGCCAGTGTCACAGCTACCACTGCATTTAAGGAAACCGAGGCTGTGACTCTCAGAAGTTGTGGCCACCACAGTGCCCCTGTTTGCTAAAAATATTTGCTTTGAAAAGTTCTTCCGATTTAGACTTACCACAGCATTCTGTGGATTTGCCTGCTCATCATGCATCTCTCGGATCTCCTGCTCTGTGGATGCATGGACTTGACTCAGTACACTAAACCACTGGCTGTGGAGAGAAAGGCAGTAAAATAGAAAGGTAAGTAAAATGCTGCTTCTGCACAAGCCTTCTGTCACCTTTGTTCTGCAGAGAGCTAGCAGGTTTTGCAGGTTTTTGAAATTGCTTAGGATTCTTTTTGTCAACATGAGTACAAGCAGCAAGGCTTTATGTCAGTTCAGGTAATACTGGGTACAAGCGAGCCCCTCCAGATCTTCCATCCAAGCTCATGTCATACCCTTCTTCCTGAAGGCAAATACCTCGTACAAAAAGTGGCATCTCTGAAAAATTGTCAGTAAGCACACTGAAACATCTGAGTCTGTACAGAGTATTTGTAACACATTCCACACACTTAACCTGGAAAAAAAATACATTACTAGCTACACACAAAACTTTTAATGGGAAACCCAACCTTCAGAATATAAATTCTGCTGCACTGATAGCATGACTGGTAATAGTTTCTTACAATGATACTTCTGCAAAGGCCACCAAAGTCCATCAAGCCCTCTGTAGAAGCACAACTGAGAGGGGAAAAAAGAGTAAAAATCCCAGGCAAATACATCTATAATTTCTGTTCCCTATGGAGCATTGGAAAATCCGGATGCTAGAAGGACCAGTGAAGTTGAGCCAGAGCCAATTCGTGCCACTCCAGGGGTCTTGTATATATCCACAACAGGAAAACTGACCGAGGTTTCCCGTACTTGGGCTCCTAGTGCTGAGCAGCAATTGCAGGATTTAATTCCAACCACACCTTCTGCTTCTGGGAAATCTCAACCCTCCTGGCACTTGTATATGATAAAGCTCAACTGCTCTAAGCAATCCCACTGAAAAACTGAGGGCAGAGCTTGGCCTGTTTGGCAGGTTCCTGAATGCCATTCTTTGAGATATGAATTTGACATTCTAATGAAAACCACCCGGGGCCAAGTTTTCAAAGGGCTCAGAAGCCCAGCCTGTAAAACAGACGCTTCACTTTTCTGCAGAGACTCCTCCAACCACCACCAGGTTGAGGAAACAAATGCAAAACGGCAGGATTTAAATATAAAGCTATAGTTTCTGCAATTGCTTGTAGTCACTGAATTTATGCCTAAGACACTGAAGCGTTGCCTCCTTAACTCCAGCACTCAGAAGCCAACTATTCCCCGTAATGGAGATATCTGGAAGCTGAACTGCCAAAGTAGCTCGAGAAAACATGTGTAGTCTGTCAAACAGTGCCACACCATCACTGCCATATCCGAAATCCTTTCTAACAGCTTATGCTTTCACTAGAAACCATGCAAGGCATGAAATAAAACGCAGATTCAGAGTGCTTGACAATAAAGAAGATGAGGACATATTTAGTTCTGATTCTTCTGTTAAGATTCAGAGAATCCTGCGGAAAGTCCGTGCTTAACACTTACTTTGCTGGATGCAAGACAAGGTCACTGAAAACCTCTCAAAACAAGGGAAAGGTCATCTAGAAAGAAGGAACCATCAGCTGAAGAAAACTAAACCTCATCTACCCCCAAATTCCCACAAATTAAATTCAGCTTTCCTTTTTGGGCTCAGGGATTGTAAATGTCAATCTTCTATTTGAAAATAAAAAAAGATTTCCTAGCACTGTATGCACATTTAGTAATAATTTATTATTACTGGATTTTAAAGGACAATTCAGAGTTTTCATAATTTCATATAATTTTTATGTAAACAATGAAAAAGAAATTAATCATGGCACTTTGCAAAAGACAAAGGCAGATTTTACTCTCATTTTGCTTTCTTCTCTCTTGTGACCTCCTTTGTCTTTCAGCCGAGTCCCAGAACCCAGGAACAGGGAAAAAGACACTCTAAGGATTTAAAAGGAATAAACCCTCAGCAACGGCTGCCTACTGAAGCATTACTTCTTTCCTCAAATACACTTCCATGATCAAAATAGTTATTCCTCTTTTGGGGGGTGTCAGGTTTCTTTTGTTTTTTCCATTCATCTGAACAAAAAACAACCTCAGATCGTGATATAGCCCACGTAAAAAGACTTTTTTCAATAGCAGATCCAGAATCAGCACAATCCGATAATTTTGTACTCCACTTTTAACAATACCAAATATTAACAAGGCTTTGGCTTAAGCCTGTCTGCAAATCCTTACACATTTCCCTCATTAAAGTCTTCTGGGATGACTGAGAAAAAAAGAAACATGAAATACACTGGTAAAAAGTAATATAATCTGGACGGTGTGTTATATGTACTATACACAACAATAATGTATAGTGTCTTCTCCTCCATGGTTAAGAAAAAAAATGAAAGTGATGCATGACAACAGACAAGTCTTTATGCCAATAATTTCTTAGTGGTCCCTAGGGCATGTACACAAGTCTAATAGAAGAGACTTTAGCTAAATCTTCATCTTAAAATATACTCACATCACACAAGAATATTAACTGCTGGAAAGCTCATAACTTATTTTAAGGGCAATTTGAATGATACCTAAAAAATGAAGAATGATTCTGCATTGTAAACATTGCTAAATTTATACTCAGGGTCCTGTGATATAGGAAGGTATTACACCTTTAAAAATAATAGAATACGAAGCAACTTTCAAGTCTTCAGAGCAAAGTAGCTCAAGTGATGTTGACATAGGCAGCCTGCATTCTGGCCTTGGGGCAGCAAGGCAGTGGGTAATAAGCTTTGATTACTAAGTTCACTTTATTTAAATGCTTGATTTTTATGGGCAAGCATATTATCATCTTGCACGAACTGCAGTGTGGGGATTTTTTTTTTTTTTTAATAAAAAAGATATACTAAAACTGATTTGACAAGTCAAGCTTCCTTCTTACCTACCAGCTTTCCCCTACAGTTTCATATGGATCCTTTAGCAACAGAAGTAAGGCACTTTGTAAATCAGCAGAAAGAGAAATGCTCTTGCATGCTCTTCTTGTTCATGAATATGCTTTCAGCCTAAAATCCAGTGACCACATTACAACTTCTATATAAAAAAATTTTAGGCTCTGCTTAGGCAACCTTAAATTCCAACCCTAAAGAACAGTACTTTATTTCAGGTAGATTACAGGGTATTAAATATTGATTTAATCTGTGCAGCTAAACACAGCAGGATAATGCACAAAACAAACAGCATAGGATGATGACTGCCTCCCTACAGACATACTGCATTTCAGAAAGTTGCTAGTAATAAATGGGTAACAGCCAAATTCTAGGCAAATTTTCACTGGCAGTCTGACTCTTCCCAGTAATGTTCTGCCACAAGATCTTCTTCTCAGCAAGCCTTTCAAAAAAGTGTTAAATGCAACATGTTTAACACAGCCTGAATATTTTGTGACAGTGGGCAAACAAATTAATGACAAGCACAACTCAGAACAGCATAGAGGTTAGAAAGGAAAAAAGAATGAAAAGAGAACTGAAAAGGAAAGGAAAGAGAAGGGAAAATAAAATAAAAGGGAAGGCAAGGGGGAAGGCAAGGGAAGGCAAGGGAAGGGAAGGGAAGGGAAGGGAAGGGAAGGGAAGGGAAGGGAAGGGAAGGGAAGGGAAGGGAAGGGAAGGGAAGGGAAGGGAAGGGAAGGGAAGGGAAGGGAAGGGAAGGGAAGGGAAGGGAAGGGAAGGGAAGGGAAGGGAAGGGAAGGGAAGGGAAGGGAAGGGAAGGGAAGGGAAGGGAAAGGAAAGGAAAGGAAAGGAAAGGAAAGGAAAGGAAAGGAAAGGAAAGGAAAGGAAAGGAAAGGAAAGGAAAGGAAAGGAAAGGAAAGGAAAGGAAAGGAAAGGAAAGGAAAGGAAAGGAAAGGAAAGGAAAGGAAAGGAAAGGAAAGGAAAGGAAAGGAAAGGAAAGGAAAGGAAAGGAAAGGAAAGGAAAGGAAAGGAAAGGAAAGGAAAGGAAAGGAAAGGAAAGGAAAGGAAAGGAAAGGAAAGGAAAGGAAAGGAAAGGAAAGGAAAGGAAAGGAAAGGAAAGGAAAGGAAAGGAAAGGAAAGGAAAGGAAAGGAAAGGAAAGGAAAGGAAAGGAAAGGAAAGGAAAGGAAAGGAAAGGAAAGGAAAGGAAAGGAAAGGAAAGGAAAGGAAAGGAAAGGAAAGGAAAGGAAAGGAAAGGAAAGGAAAGGAAAGGAAAGGAAAGGAAAGGAAAGGAAAGGAAAGGAAAGGAAAGGAAAGGAAAGGAAAGGAAAGGAAAGGAAAGGAAAGGAAAGGAAAGGAAAGGAAAGGAAAGGAAAGGAAAGGAAAGGAAAGGAAAGGAAAGGAAAGGAAAGGAAAGGAAAGGAAAGGAAAGGAAAGGAAAGGAAAGGAAAGGAAAGGAAAGGAAAGGAAAGGAAAGGAAAGGAAAGGAAAGGAAAGGAAAGGAAAGGAAAGGAAAGGAAAGGAAAGGAAAGGAAAGGAAAGGAAAGGAAAGGAGAGAAAAGGAGAGAAAAGGAGAGAAAAGAAGAGAAAAGAAGAGAAAAGAAGAGAAAAGAAGAGAGAAAAGAAAAGAAAAGAAAAGAAAAAAAAGAAAAGAAAAGAAAAGAAAAGAAAAGAAAAGAAAAGAAAAGAAAAGAAAAGAAAAGAAAAGAAAAGAAAAGAAAAGAAAAGAAAAGAAAAGAAAAGAAAAGAAAAGAAAAGAAAAGAAAAGAAAAGAAAAGAAAGAAAGAAAAGAAAAGAAAGAAAAGAAAAGAAAAGAAAAGAAAGAAAGGAGAAGAAAAGGAAAGAAAAGAAAAGGAAAGAAAAGGAAAGAAAAGAAAAGAAAAGAAAAGAAAAGAAAAGAAAAGAAAAGAAAAGAAAAGAAAAGAAAAGAAAAGAAAAGAAAAGAAAAGAAAAGAAAAGAAAAGAAAAGAAAAGAAAAGAAAAGAAAAGAAAAGAAAAGAAAAGAAAAGAAAAGAAAAGAAAAGAAAAGAAAAGAAAAGAAAAGAAAAGAAAAACCCAATGATTTTCATACCTTGCATCCTCAGGAGACTCAGCAATTAAGTGGTAGGTCCTATCACCCATTATGAGATCAATACCATTTTCTTTGCCTGTATTATCAACAATCTCTCTGAAAAGAAAAAAATGCCAAGACTGAGCATTAAAGATTCTCAATGTTTTGAAAATTCTCTTCTGCTGAGAGGCTCACAAACTAATGATACTTAAGATAACAGCAGTCAGCCTTAATTGGGTTCACTTTCAAACCTCAAGAGAGGCAAGGGTAACTGAGTTAAGCAATGGATATATTTCTGAACTGACCGCATACCCATGCAATGTTTTGAGTGGTAAAAAGAAAGCTCTTGAAGATTAAAACAAAAAGCAAACAAACCTGGATTACTGATTCTGTGTGTTTGTAAGTCAGTATAAAGACAATTCCAAACATGACTTCCAGAAAAAGCTGAGCACTCATCTGCTGAAAAATTACATCTTTCTAATTTGTAGTTTGGACATCTAAGTATCAAGATATTAAATAACTATTGAACCACAAAGCACAAGATTTTTAAGAAGTAATTTAAGTACTAGATCAGATTTTCCTGAAGCTTAAGATATCAACTTGATTTCCTTTTTGCTGTTTTACTGTATTTGTCTGAACGTTACTATTTTCTTAACTTGCTATACTTCCTTATCAGCTTTACTATTCTCAGAAATCTCTATCCCATAAATAATATTCGTGAGCTCTGCTTATCAGACTCATGAGGACAATTTATCTGCTATTAAAACAAACAGCTATAATTCTGTACTGTTTTCTTTATTTTGGTCTCCTTCCCTCCCAATAACAGTGTCCAACAGAATACCTTCCCCCTGTTCTGTGTTTTTAAGTGAATCAGCCTGAGATTTATGTGATTTGAACAGGGTCCCTAATACGGAGTGGTGAAATATGTAAGTCACACGATATGTTAGGAATGCACTCAGTGAATATTAAACTTACCTAGCAAAGCTATTGCTTATTTCTCATGACACACAGCTCTTTAAATACAAGTACCCTTTCTTTAGATATTTTATACACAAATAGTCATTGAATCTACAGTTCAAGTTAGGTTCGACAACCTTTACCTGACAATTTTAAAGGTATGTTCAGCAAAGAACTTCTATATGGCACAGTCAGTGAAACAATGTGGTGACAACAGAAAAAAAAAAAGAAAGTTTAAACATATTAGAAAAATATGCAAAGTAAATAGTATGGTAAATGAGACAGAGTCAAAATCAGTTTCAACACAAATATTGTGGTAAGAGTTTTAGTCTCTATTCAGAGATTTCCTTGACAGGCAGCAGCCCGTTGGTTTTACAAGAGCAAGTCAGGCTGCTCACTGAAACGATTTACTTTGTCCTGCTTGAAATCAGGCTCAGGTCAGGACTTCCAAAGAACAGATTAATTTAAACTTTCAATTTAGTTTAAGTACTCCGTTAAATTAACAAAATAAAATAGATAGTTGCAGATTACAAGGACCAGAGTGGAATCAAGTGTTACAGCCATTTCTTTTTTTTTTATACCTTGGAAGAAAGCTTAAGTACACTTTTATATAGAAATAAGACTACCAATGTTAGCACACTCTCATTTTTAAATTAGTTAGATAAACCATAAGTTCCTAAAGCATGCTGACTGTTTAGAAGGAAAAACACCATCCCTCAGAAAACTTTTTTGATGCCTGCTTCATGAAGCAAAGAATTTTAAGGTGTAAGGAACTTTAGGTAGCAAGACATAAGTTATTAAGTTAGGTTTAGTAATTATTTTTTTTTTTTTAATGAGTATACACATTTTAAAGACTTTTCTACCACTACCACAATTAATCCAAACATGAAAAAGATCGTAAATGTATATAGAAGATACAACTTTGACCCATGCTAGCTTAAATATATTAAGGGCCTGTTAATTCCACCCTCTTCATTCTAGGTTTGCCTGCAGCTACAGACTTGGCAACATGCCCCAAATTGCCTTGGGAATCATTACAGATTAAGTAGGGCCTCTAGTCTGGGAGAAAGCATAGATGGGTTCATTATAGCAGCAGTTTTCTGAAGTATTTGGCACTGGCTTAGCTCTGGAGCACTCTGTAGACTTAAGAGAGAGCCAAGTAAGGACAACACTTGCTTTCAGTAACTTCATCACACACGCTCTCATGCTTGCGTTCACACGGTTTGAAGGCAGGGGACTCAACATCATCTCAGATTAATCCCCAAGAAGTATTTATGAGGAACTATGGCTAACATAAAAAAACCCATATAAACCTACTTGGCTGTTCGGACATCAATGGCACCCTTTAGCTTTTCTTCACTGTCATTTTCAAAGTACATCAACCTGGACTGTCTGAGAACAAACCATCGTTTCTTCCAGTTCCTTCTGGAAAGTGTAGATGATCCACCCCCCTTTTTGTGAAGCCAACCCTGCTTAAGTGCTTCCTGCTTGGAACGAAACCACAGGAAGGTCTCATCTTTCAGGACACACCAGCGTCGCTTCCATGTGTTTATTAAGCCACCTGGCAAGAGAGGCAGATGTGGGTTTATACATAGTTAAGACAAACAACTACATTATAAGGCAGAAGCTGTGACCAAACCAACGCTGGAAGATGCTGATCAACAACGCTGCAGTTAAACTGAGTCTCTGCTGTCAGCCACGAAGCCAAAGATTTCATTTTTACATATCCTTAAGGCCACCAATACTGTAGGCAGTCTATAAAGACCCTTAACTTACACATTATTTTAAATCTCTAGATAACAAAAACATATATGTAACATATGTATAATGATATATTCTTATGCATAACGTATCTAAAATAAATAATAAATTATCAAAAAGTCTTATTGCATATAAGAATCAGATCTTTAACACTGTTTTCAATGTATCTCAATGACAATCTAAGAAAAGTTTAGTGTTAAATTCTTTCTTCTCTTCAGGTTATTAGGAGGTAAGAATGTTCAACTCAAAACCACAAAACCTGAAAAAGCTACACTTAAAATAGTAAATATACCAGTGCGAGCTCAGTTATACCAAAGAGTGGCTATATGGCAGACGATACACCTTGCACTGTAGCTAGATCAGTCATAAAAACCTTAACCAAACCAAAATACTCCTGTCATTCCACAAAAAACTTATTGCTAACGATGTCAGAAAGTAAAAGCCATGCTAGTGATGACTGCATTATTTTTCACACAAACGTAGCTGTGCGCACATTCATCACTGTTCTTATTCCAGGAAAATAAGTTATGCTACGGTCATGGGCATCATACAAGGATTCATCTAGATTATAATTTACTATCAATCATCAGAAGAGAAAACCTAGAATCTTAACCAGAGAGCTCTTGTGTATATTCTTTCAGACTTTCTCACATTCCTTTGCTATATATATATATATATCTTTCTTTGTGTCTTTTGGATCCAAAATGAAATTTGACTGAGGTCAGTAAAACTGGTCTGCAAGGTAGAGTGCTGTCTGTGTTACAGGGTTTTGGAAGCAGGAATCAGCTTTCCTCAAAATTTGGTACAGTTTGACTTTGTGAATTATTTTGCTATATTTATACTGGATGTCCCATTGTTTATGTGCCAGCAAAGACGTAAAATGAAACAGAGGCAGCCCAAAATGTCGATGTTCCTTTGCAGAGGGGAAAAACGCTGCTAGATGTAAGCCGCCGCAAGTAACTTAATTTGAGAGCTGTTCAAATTAAGTTACTTTTCCACCACTTTTTGAAAAATAAGAAAATAGCTTAACTCTGCCAGATTTGGAGGCAAGGTATAATGAACATTTCTGGTTATTTTATATATTTAGTGAATTCTGATTCACACGGTACCTTTCATGTACAGAAAGCTGTGGAAGTAGGGCAGGCTGACACAGCTATAGACTGAATCCCTCCGGTAGGAAAGTTCATCATCTGTATCAAACCTGGAGTCAAAATCTTCTTCACTATCTTCAAACTACAGAAGAAAGGAAATAAAGGTTAAATGATCTCTCAGTAAACAGTTTAGATAAAAGTGGTTTAGAAGTCTTCAGCTAATATATTTTATGATGTATTGGAAGGACACGATTCCTCATTGTTTTTTGTCCAGCTAACAAATTAAGGAGTACATTGTAGTAAGTTGCACCTTGAACTGTTTGATTATGAACTAGCTCTAATGTCATATAACAAATCTATGAAACTGCTTCGTAGCTGCTCAGGAATGTTATCCCTTTGCAAGGGCATGGCCAGGGTATGCTACCTCCCTCCAACACTGAAGTGCCGTGGCTAACAATTTAGAAAAGTCTTGAAAAAGAAACCTATTCCACAAGCTGTGGTAATAGCTTTCCTCCACCCTCACCCCAAATAATCAGAATTTCTGTTCTGTATCTGACACATCCACAGTCATGCAACAGGAAAGAGTCCTCAACAGACAGCTAGAAGTGTTTTCTTCTTAGGCAAGAACTGTCAACTTATCCCAAAGATCATGATGGCTCTTTTGACTGGTTTTCATTACCTCAACCATAACAGATATTTTAGTGTTAACATTTTCCTTCTAAATAAGTCAGTGCTGCTGAAATACTCTCCCAATCAGACAGCCTCACAGAAGTGTTCTGGGAGTGGTAGAAGAAATCATATTCTTCTGAAAACATATTTGTAGGAGTAAAACCCACAGTATACTCAGTAAACAGCACTGAAAAAGAGCTCCTCAGTACGGGTGTCTGCCTCGATAATTTTAACATTTGCCATCATATGAAATTTATTCTCCAAGTAATCTCAAAATACACCTGGTATTTCAGGGACTTCTGCCAGCAGCTTATTCCCTCATACTGTTGCAACTTGCATGCACAACTGAACCTGTTTTTACTGAAACCAATTCCCTACCATGCTACCTGGTACCCCTGCTCCAAACACACACACAGAGAAGGATTCTGCTTCTGAATTGTATCCAGGGCCATGCACTGAGCTCCTCACCAAGTAATGTGCAATTCTGCGTAGGACCATATCCTTGCATAAGCCTAGGAGGGCAAGCAGCATCTAAGCCGCCTATAATGCTCTCACCCCAGTGCCATCTAGATTACAACAGACAAATACGTCCATATGAAGTCCAAGCAAGTCAAACTACACAACACAGATATTTGTAAGAACAGCTACAGTGACTCTGCGGTTGCACAGTGGGAAGAAAAGATAATCAGGAAACACGCATGAATTATTAGATAATAAAAACAATGATACTTACAGAAGACTGGGCTCCTTCAGAGCTAAATCGGTATGCTCCAGAGCTATTGTATGTCCCCACTGAGCATCGGTAGTCTGGTGACCACTGGCTACTGTGTGAATTAGAGAAGGT
The DNA here is from genome assembly GCF_018691265.1 of Tyto alba. NCBI lineage: Eukaryota > Metazoa > Chordata > Aves > Strigiformes > Tytonidae > Tyto > Tyto alba. The sequence continues at coordinate 23,946,465 of NW_024881324.1, read as the reverse complement.
CACACTACTACCAGAAGTAATAGCACCATCTTCATAATCGTCTTGGTCGTAATCATAGTCTCCATCAGGAGAAATAAGTTCCACAGAATTTGGGGGTCTACACGAAACATTTTCTGGCATGCAGTATGTGGATTCACCACTTGAAGAGTTGTGGAGACTGACCGTATCATGGGTAGGAGGTATAAGCATGCTGTTGCTAGCAGCAGGAATTGTTGGCACCACAGTATCATTCATATAGGGATCCTCTTCTGAGGAATCATCACTTGTTCTGATGCCACTGGTCCTTTGATCAGAATGGCCGTGCTCACTTGGGTTGGGCGAATCCTTAAATGCATCATCATCAGCTTCAAAGCCCTCATCTACCTCCTCCTCGGGATATGGCTGGCTGAAGTTAAAATTGGGCTTTTCACTGCAGGCATTTCCAGTCTGTTCAGTCAGCTCAGCAGGATACCCGTTGCCCACAGAGAGAGACCTCTCAATGTTTCGGACGCATTCATCAATCTCATCAAAGTTCAGAGATTCCAGGAACTCCTGGGCTGCTCGACAGGCTTCCTCCTCAAGCCGCCGGAGCTCCTCGTCTCGAAGCTGCTGCAGCCTCTGTAATGAAGCCTCCGTCAAGGACAGCTCCTGCTGCTTCTTCACGCGCTGCAGGTCCTCGATTTCTTTTTCCAGACGCAGGATTTCTTCCACCTGCCTTCTTTCTTTCTGCTTCTCCACCTCTCGCTTCAGCTCTGCCTCCTTCTGGGCTTTCTGAATGGCGGCCAGTTCCTGTTTCCTTCTCTCTTCTTCAGCCTGCGTTGAAAATAAAATAAAATAAAAATTAAAATAAAATAAAGCCCCTCAGTGCAAGATAGCTTTTTAAAATTTATTTCTAAAGCACTGTATCTCCCACCATGCTGTTCATTTAAAAGGCTCCTTATCCTACATCAGAAATAAAAGAAAAGAAAGCAAAGAAAAGGAAAAACGAAAGCATGATTACATTTGCTTACAGATACTGGAAAGCTCAAGTACCTGCAGAAAGTTCAATCTTTGCCAGAAATTAAATGAAGCATGAGGTGAAAGAAATTTCCATGCAAACAACTATATCAAGTTTCCTTTGGCTTTATCTGCCAACTCCTGTAATAAGTTTAGTTTAAATGCCACAGATGCCTTTTATTTTTTTTTAATGGCTGGGTTGAGATTACTCAAATAAACAGGATGGCTAAAAGCATTAAGAATATCATTTACCTGCTGGGCAAGACGCTCTGCTTCTTGCCTTTGTCTTTCTCTAAAAGTCAGGGAAGAAAAGAAGTTAGTAAATCAAGCTAATCATAAGCTCATCACATGTCTTTGCTAGGGCAATAGCTCAATTTCCAGAGATCATCTGCCACAGGGGAAAGACAGCCCCAAATAAGGTCACCAGGGACATGTTTGTGAATATGAAACTACCATGATAGCTACATGCATCTTTCAGCGAAAGAAACAAAGGTTTCCCAAATCACTTGATCAAGAATAGCCTGAAATAAAGGCTATTCAAACGAGAACCTAACGTGGCACAGAGAGGAGAGTGATGTAAGACAGCATACTGCACCTTTCTTCCTCCTCTTTTCTTCTTTCCTCCTCTTGTCTCTGCTTCTCTGCTAGTCGCTCCCTGTAAACACGCCGAGCAAGCTGGCCTCGCCGCTGCTTCTGAAGGATTACGGCTGCTTTCTTCAGGCACAGGAACTTTTTCCTACCGCTGAATGCTCTGTAGTTCTTCTGTATCAAAACCACATAGTAGAGAACCCTTCTATACCGCTTTCTGGGAGAAAAAAAAAAAAAAAAAAAAAAAAAGGCAAATATCTAAGGAAACAAGGAACTAACGAGCAGTTGCAAGAGGGCTTGACATGGTGACCTACAATAATGAGCCAATGGTAGTAAAACCAATTTATTATTTCTAGCTCTGTGATGGTCTCCCCATTCTTCTTCACATTCTCCTCCCTTTGAGAGGAAAGAGATTGTCTCATTTCTGTGACAGTGCTGTCGGTGTCTGCGTTAAGGGAATGCACATTACTTGTCTTACATGTTCTTATGTCCCTGACAAGTAGATGCTACAAGGGCAGCTCTGTGTGTGTGCACACATGCGGAGAAAGAATATACAGAGAGAGTCATCCCACACTTCTGAAAAGAAAGATCATGAACAGCAGGATAGCTCTGTCATTAGAAAAAGAATGTAGCTTTTAAGTAACATACTGGTCAGAATATAAGGACAGGACTAATATACCCATGAAGAGAAATTACCTCATTATGCAAACAAGTTTCCTTAAACCGCCCTCAACTGATTTGTAGGAAAAAACAGAGAAATAAACAGATAGGATGAGCTAATACATAACACATGAATCCAGGTAACCTAATGAAACATTAATCAGCTACCTAATAGCATGGTTCTTTAAGAACCAAACTGATTACTTTTATTTGCCTTTTTGTTTCTTACTATGATGAAGCAAAGATAAATCTGAATCTCAGCTCGTAACTGGGGGCAGCCCCGCTAGGTGCCATCCAGATAAAGTTCCTATCATGCATAGGATCTAATGCCATGATGCAATTACACGGATACTGGCTGACTTCCAAACTTCCATACTGTCTTATTCATTATATTAAACCAATTCAAACTCCATTTTGTTTTATTCATGGGTCTGGCAAAGATACCAGCTGGTATTTTCAAAAGCCACTTACAAGATTTGGATGCTTGCCCCCTATGAAAAGTTAAGAATTGTACCAGAAGGATTTAACTTCGTCACACCCCACCCATTTATTCCAAAGATTGATTACTAATATTCTCATCTAGTCGCTTACCGGGCTGCATAACCTAAGATGTGTGCTCGGATAATCATTGCTGCCTTGGTGACTTCCACCTCTCGTTGTTTCTCCAACTTGTGTTCCAAGGACTCCCGGAGAAACACCTACACAAAAAAACTTACGGCTTAACAATTTCCAGAGAGCATCACATATAAAGGACACCCAGGGTGCTGCCAATGTCAGTCCAAGCAGTAAGACTCAGCTTTGAATTCAGACAAACATACCCTTTCCTCAACAGAAAATTCAAAACCAAAATGTATTACTCTTAATAGAAAATATCTGCAGATGATCCTCTAACTTTGGATTTCAGTGGGAAGAGCCTGATTACACTAACGGAACTTTTAATTAGGAGCAGGGTTTTTCCAAAAGCAACGTAATTACTGGATTAATTAAACAGCCTTTCCCACCAAAGAGTAACACAGGTCAGAGAAGTTGCAGGACTTAGCACGAACTTCCCGATTTGAGGGGCAGAAGTACCACCCCGATTATTCAGCTGTTTCCCAGTAACATCAAGCTCCATAACCCCTTACAAGCCCCACTCCTTCCAACGACATTGCCATAAGCCTGCAGAAGTCAGAAGAAATGAGAGTGGTTCCATATTTGGGTGGATTCAACTGTGTTTTCCTGCTGTTACGTGGGGAGACAGCTGCCAGGGCCAGAGACCCCACCACAGCCACCCGCCCCCCTGCAGACAGACCGCTCCCCGGGCTCTCACCCGAGCACTAACCTGGACTGCCTGGTGCCTCTTAGAGGCATATATTGAGCTAAGCCAGCTTATTTTGCCTTAAACGAATTAAATTGCTTCTCCAGCCACACAGAGGCATGGAGGATATGGCTTTCCTTTTCCACCTGCCTTGACATCTGCTCTTTACTGCACACTCCCAGGGTGGTGAAGCTATCTGCTGCCAGCGTTTTCACCCAGGCTTCTCAGCTTTTCCTAATGAAGGCTACATCTGCTGGTATCAGCTATAGGTGGCAGCAGCCTGGCATGCTGCTGCCTAAGGCATGAGCAGCTGGAAATATCCAGTTCAGTGGCACTTTGATTAGTTGGGATGTGAGCCAGGCTGCACACCACAACGTGGCGATGAGGAAAGTACATGGACAGTGTGGGCTCTGCTACAGGAGGAGGGCAACAAAGACATCTAAAAGCAGGATTGCTTCCTTGAAGTGTTTTGGGTTTTTTCTTGCTGTGGAAAAAAAGAGGGGGGAAAAAAAAAAAAAAAAAGAAAAAAAGAAAAATATGGACTCTTGGGAGTATTCAAGTAGAAAAAAAATGTAGTTTATTCCCTCTGTGTTTAGAGGGAAAAAAAGCCCATCGTAAGAGCCAAAGCAACAGCACTCCTGAGGACAGGCACAGTTGTGAGTTTTGAATGTAGCCAGAAAGGGACATTTTACCACAAATCATCCAACACTACAGAACATAAAGTCTCAAAGTTCCAGTATCCGAGTTGTGCTGTGCAGCTCTTTCTAGATAAAGTTCTTACTCATGGAAAAAGCCTTTTCTTTCACTCAGTGGGCAATCTTCATTTGCTCTACACATACTGGCTTTAAAAACACAACAAAATTCTGCTTCAGAAAGGCATTCACCTACTTCCTGAAAAAAAAAAATCAATGTTAAGTACATGTTAAGCCCAGGCCCTGAGCAGGTGCATTGCAGCTTGAGATGTAAAAGACATTAAAAAAAAAAAATCATGCTGAAGCTAAATCATCACAATGTCGTTATTACCCCTTCTAAATAACATGGTCAGAAGAGTGCCCCATCCCATGTTCAGTCTGAAACCAATGCCCTCTTGTTCTCTTCTACAATAAGCTGTTTATGAAAACTTTTACAAATGTGCAGGCAGCTCCTGGGAGGGATGAGCCCAGGGCCCGGTAAGGGAAGTTACAACAGAGCTCTGGCTCCTGCAGAGATCCTGGTGAGCAGCTGGTTAAAACAAGTTCAGGTTCTGATAAATATATGTCCTTAAGATGCCAAAGCACTGTTTGGGGTCCATGCAGAAATGTTGTTAATATACTCCATCTGAAAGTATATTGGGAAGCACAACCTAGCTCTGCAGCTGAACATTATTACTGTATTATTTGTAAGCCATCATCTACAAAATGGGATGAAAGATTACTTCAGTTGTCATCGGAATATTTTAGATCCTATCTCCTACAATAACTGTGAAATGATTAAATCTACTTTCCCAATATCACCTGTGAGACTTGTTAAGTGTGCAGAGGAATGGAGGAAACCGTTCAGAACTATGCAGTTGTGGAGAGAAAATGAGGAAGGGTGTTTCACACAGAAACTAATCAGATTTTACAAAACATTTTTGCTACCTTATGGTAACGAGAAGGTTTCTTCACAGTTCTACCAACTGACAGGAAAACTGGATGTGTAACACATAATTCAGTAAAGTTTAGTTCTGGATCTGTTTTTCGTTCTCTCTCCACTACGGAAGCCCTGGGAGCGCCAACAGGAGTTACCCAGAGAAAAAAAGAAGAGAAAGCCATCTGCCTGGGGGATGATCGTTGGCAGTGATGGCCTGATGGATGTAGTCCACTCTCCAGTCCTTTGCACCAGGTGCTGTTCTTCTCTTGAGCATGCAATGCTTTCACATCATTTGTTAAGTCCAAGAGCACAAATTCACAAGGAGGGAAGCCCTGGACACACCTGTTGTCCAAAATCAAACTTGCAAAACGAGCAGGCAAAAACACCTGGGTTGTTTTATTTCTCAAATTAAAATTCCATCCTTTTAACTAAAATAATTTGCAATTTTTTTTAAAGAAAAAAAAAACTTGTGGGCAAAGTTCAGGTTGTCTGGTAAGACACGTACTGAGGTCTAATGTACCTCCGAAAAAGACTCTCAGACTAGGATGCCAAACACACTTGGAGCTCAACTCTGCCACAGGAACGCTGGTTAAAATGCCTTCCCCTGATTTCAGTCACTGAGCAGGTATCATGCAGGTGGGTCTACTAGTATGAGCAGAGCTCCCTGGAGAGCAGAAGTGTTACCTCGCATGCTTCCTACTTCTAAAAATTATAAAAATCAGCTACTGCATTTTAAGTTCTGATCCTCACCAGCGCTGTTGCTCGTGAGCAGTGGCAGCAAATTCAAGCGGAGTCTTCCTCCATGAGTGAAATCACCAGTCAGTGCCTAAGTGCCTTAAACAGCAAATTCCTCAGCACTACCATTAATGGTTGCTATAAGGTTTCAAGAGCACCAAGAGGCATGTGCAGCTTCTTTTAAGGCCAGAAGTAATTACCATTACAACTACATCTCTGAAGCTGTGCAGCCTAAATCCTGTCCCCTCAGCTTTGTATAAGCACCAGCACCGCAATATACACAGTCAGCTTATTTTACCTTATTTTTTCCAAGCTGCCATTCTGTGCTTGTGTTGTCATACAGACGAAGTAGGACGGCACATTTCTCATTTAAATCTTCGGGCAGAGTTAAGTTTCTCATGAGGACTTTATACCTGGCAACCAAAAATTATTCATTACTTAATTTAAGAAGCAAGATCTATTTTTGCCATATTATTTTTTTGTTATTAGAATTTCACTTTATTCCTCAACACTGGAATGTTGATATGGTACCTGTGACTCACATCTGAAGTGAACAAGTCAGTGTGATTACCTTTTATAAAAGTCTTGAAAGGGCCTCCGGACAGGGAAACCAGCCCGCCGAATCCTGACTGTTTCCAACATCCCAGAATAGCGCAGCTGGTTAAGCACCACTGTCTGATCAAACTGGTCTGGCATCTAAAATGAGCAGGTTCAAAACAAGGGGTTTAATAGCAATGGTTAGAGAAGTCAGGGAAAATAAACAAAGGGCTAACTATATGAATCTGCAATTCACAAAGGCTAAAAACTGGCTACACAATGTCTTAAAGGGCATTATGGTTCTGAGCATATAAAAATGTATCTAAAGGATGGAAATAAAGGGGTAATTATGTAGTGTCATTTCCACAGATGCAACATTTACAGCCATTTAATCCAAACGGCTCTCTCTTTCCATTTCATGTATATTCTCAGGCAATTTCTGTGCAGGAATAAACAACAGAAAGAAGCACAGACAGCTAACAAACAGGACAACAGCTATAAGCTTGACTATTCTGTTTCTTTAGCAACTGAATTTGCAGTCCCTGTAGACGTTCCCAAACGTTGTAGATACACAAATAGAGTGGTGTGGTATGGTTTTAGAGAAGGGCAACAAAGATTTAATTTTTAGTGCAGTGACAATTCATCTACTATGGACAGGGATGGAAGTCTGCCAGTGGTACCTCAAATCTTTAATAAGCTCTATTTCAAAGAGTTTCTATTTGCTGCTATTCTGAACAGCAGAAATATTTTCATCTGTAAACAGAAAAAAAAAAAAAATCTGCTTATCTGAAATGTTTCCTTTAGTTTGAATGCAGTTCTTTCAGCATCATTTTTCCTTTAAAAAACAGATGACCCTATAGCCACTCAGTTATGAAAAACTGCAAATAGTGATAGAATATTTCTACCCATGGGAGCCTCGGGACTCCTCTCATTCCACCTCAGAATCCCCCAAGTCACCTGTACTTTCACCACTTACTTTCAGGTAAACCAGCCAGAGCCACACAAAGCTACTTAAGGTAGAGCCAATTGCTGCTTTGCAAAACACTGGCAACCCCCATACCGAAATAACACCACATGCAAATACACCATTTAATTCATCAGTCCAAACATCCACTCTAATCCACCAGCTGACACTAACGCACAGTCATTTGCAGGGCTGGAGTACAGCGCTCAGTATTTTGCAAGAAGTTGTTCAGAAGATGAGATCTCAGATACAGTCAATGGTTTATATAAGATCTGAAGTTCTTCAGCTGATAGAAATGACAGTAAGATCAAGCCCTGAGCAATCATAAATCAGAGGAGTCTTGGTGTTTATTAATTGACTTTGATCATACCTCTTGCTCATCTCAGCAAATAAATGACTCCCCCAAATTTTAACTTATCAGAAGTATTTTCGGGAAAGCACAGACTCAAAAGTTAATTTAAAATATCCAGTCTAAACTTTTCCATCAGAGTCTTTATCCGTAAAACAAAACACTGTGTGCTAGTGATGATACCTCTGAGTCGTTAATCGGGTAGCTTCAAAAATACTGACAGATTCACTTCCACCTCCCTCTTTTATAAGACAAAATGCTTAAACCAAAATGTTGCTATTCTTCCTTTCATGAATTTCTTTCCTGGAGCAGAGGTGGGAGACTCCTCTGTGGATGCAGCAGCCGCAGAGCAGCGCGGCAAACACTCCCCCAGCGCGCTCTGTTCCAACTGTTCAAAGACTTCCCAACCCCTTCCCCTTGGCACAGGGGCAAAAAACACACATGGAAAAATACCACAGCCTGGCCCTTCCTCCACAGTCAATAGCAGTGAGCAAAAATGAAAACAATTTGTGTTTTAAAAAGTGGCTGGTCACCACGGTGAGCCCTGCCCTGCCTGGGGTAGTTAGCACTGCGTGCCAGCAGGACCTGGCCCGGCCACGGCCAAAATCAGCCACCACCACCAGCTGCTTTTGTCTCCGCATCCCAGGGAGACTCAGGAGCAGCATCAGCTCTGCACCACCCTGGCCGTTATGTGATTTAACATTTTATTACCATACCCACATGTATAAAAAAAAAAAAATGTGTGTTCCAGAGGGGAAAAATGCCTCTGCAAATAACGCCAACAAATTTCTCTTTCTCAACAATCTGTTTCATCGGAATTTTGCCGCCACCCGTAAGATACACCGCAAGCAAAATCTTTGTGTTTTAGTGAAGAGACAGTATGAACGCTTACAATAAAGGTATCAATAATACTGTCATAACTGGCATTGCCAATAGTGTTTTCCATACGTGACCACCCTACGGCAGACAGGTGTGTTGGGGAACCGGCCTTGCAAAGCCGCCCTGCCAGCGCCTGCGCACACACTGCCCGCCCGCCTCTGCTGATGCTGCCTGACAGGGAAGGGAGGGAAGGAACACAGACGCACACACAAATCCCATGGGAAAACACACTCACTTTTTGCCTCGCGTAACCCAAGGCTGATGCATGCCACCAGCAGACACAGGCCAATATATCTTTTTTACTTTAGCGCTACACCCGCTTTTGGCCCTTTAACCCCGCCCATACTCATCCGCCCGAAGGGTGGTGCTTTGCACAAGGCTTGCAAACAAACCAGCATCTTCAGCGTGTTGAGGTGGGGTGACAGATGAATGGGTGGGAAAAGGGGATACGCCAAAGCCAGGCAAAATTTTGGTGACCTGACAGATTTCTCTCTCACGAGGCAGCCTCTGCCTCTGCAAGGGAGCACCTTCTGCGTTGAGAGCCCCATGGCTGCTGCACCACCTAATCCTTTTATTGCCACCCCCAGGCACTTAGAAAGGCAAAAGTCAGCCACACAGCTGGTTTGAAAGATCGTGTCACTTTTTAAAAAATGCTTTCTCTTTTCATCCCTGTTGAGTGGCAGAAGAAAAAGCAACATTTTCATGAATTTTTTCTTGCAACTACAGAAGCTAGAAACAGCCCTGCTCCGTCACCAGAAGCCAGGATTGTCACACAGTCACCTAGCTTCAGATACCTGCATTTTTAAAGAAAAGCATGAAACATTACAAGAGATGCTAACATGGTATCAAAGTAGGGCAACGTCGAGACCATCACAATTTTAATTACATAAGCCTACTCCTTCATTTTACTAGTTATTTTTAATTACTCACAGACACACGAGGTTATTAAGTTGGAGGGTCAAATCCTGCCCTGGAATTACATCTGCATCAAGTCTGGCTGCTTTGAGTAAACTCGGAGGTGGTGGCAATAGATGTGCCAGACTCATCTCTTACGCTTTTCAGTATGTAGTACCAGAAGCTATGCCCCCCTCCCATCACTTGGAGGTTTTTCACTGAGCCATCATAGCAACTCTTCAGTCCTCAGCAACACGGAGAGCTGCAGCCAGTAAGAGAGGGACGAAACCCTGATCACTGAAATGCATCCAGGGTTTCCCATGTCTAACAAAAACAACCAGAAGTAGTAACAAAAGCAGCCCTGTGCAGAACACCACAGCATCCAGCATATCCACCTTAAAACTCGGTGATGCACTGCACTTAGGTAGTTTTGCTCTGTGGATGAAGAGGATTTCAGCCTCAACCGTATAAGCTATTGCAGGCAGGGATAACCTTAAGCATAATGTAGAGTCAGTGGGACTCCTCATACTTAAAAAAAACCAATTGCACGTGCATTTATTGAGCCGGAGTGCAAGTACTGTATATACCCCACCATTAAACTGCAGACACTTCGAAGACAGAGAATGATGACCATCTTCCCTTGAATGACGCTCAGTGCAGCACTAAGGAATTAAACTCGCAGGAGTACAAAATCTCCATGCAAACGGTTACCTATGCAGCTGATACTGTCTTGTATCTTTACTGGTGCTCCTTCAGGCTTCCTGTGGCAAGCAAGCTAACTTTCAGATTTATATCAAAGTAACACAGGACAGGACTCATCTCTGGGGTCTGCTAAATTTTTACCAGTGTTGCTGTAAAAACCGGACTTGTTTCACAAATGAACGCTCGGGAGGAAATTGTGTAGGAAAATTTGAGATTGACAACAGAACCATAACTGATTTTAAAACAGTATGTCTTCCAAAGTAAAAATTTGAATTAATTGCTAAGACTCCTGTAAAGTAAGATCAGATTTCTAGAAGAGAAGGCAACAGAAAAGGAGGTCAACTGATAGCTTCAAAAATTGTCCTAGAGATACAATCAACTTCAATTAACTCAATTTTCAATAGATACTACACTTTTATCAAGGAATGGCAGCACTAAACTACTCCAACACACACAATTGCCAGACAACAGCTAGACTCAACATGGGTCACAGACACGTTAGGGCGCTGAGCAATAACAACGTGAAATTAATAGCTACAAGTCAGGTCTGTTCTACTTGATAAAGGCGTTTTTTTTTTTTTGTGGTGTACTCCTTCATAGCACAACTTGTAATTTATTATTTCCTGAATCCAGAAGTCTCCACTGAATTTGCACCAGACAGCACTGAAGCCAAGGCTTTAATGTGACCTGGCGAGACTCTGGCTCCTTAAGCTGTTAAATGTTTGCTCTGATGTGTTGTGAGCCTCCTAAAGGGCAAAGCTTCTGCCTGAAATCACAATTAGAAGCAGCCATTAGGACAGACACCTAACAGCTATGCATAATTTTCATGATAAAATAGTTCCTTATAGTCTGAGGCTCAAAAAACCCAGCATCCCTTTTCCCTGGACAGCAGCCTTAGTGGAGACCCCAAGCATTTGAATAACACTCACAGTGTACAAAACATTTTTTTGTTCTGCACATCATTTGCTCCATGCAAACAGAGAAGATCCCTGACTTCCCCCTATGGAAATCCTTTTTTCTCCCTGAAGTACTGACTTCTTCAGAAGAGTACAGGCACAATAGCGACAGATTACAGCAGCCTCATGGATTTTATGTAGGCAGGAGGAGCTTCACCGAGAGACTGGGGGCAAAAAAAAAGCAGAAAGAAAAAAAACCCCAGTCCCTTGTTCCTAGTCTTCTCTGTAAGAACTTCAGTAGGACTATGTCAGCTTTGCTACTGTGTCTTAAAAGTGTTGATCTTCCTGGCTTAGGAAAGTGTTTTGGGAAGGACAGGTACAAAGAAAGAAAAGATGAAAAACAAGTAAGAGGATGTGAGAAAGTAATTTTTCATTTAAAAACTAGTAACTTTTCTCAATGTCTTAGTTTTTTTTTTAAATCTGCTCTTTTACTCCTAAAATGAAGTCTTGGCAATTTTACTCTGGAAAAAAACATCAGAAATTAAAGAGAGGTCAGTCTTCCCCTGCTTTACAGTGTATTTTGAACTTGTTTTTACATCCAAATGTCTACTGATATTTCTTCAGAAATAGGGGGACTTATTAAGCTAGATCTTTCTGATCAGTCCCCATGGCCGCCTGATCTCAGTCACCGGCTCCATGAGTCAAAAGCAATGCCAGGCTTTCCCCCCAGACAAATTTGAAAAGTGTGAATAAACTAACTTCTAGGGTATAATCTAGCTGAACTGATATGAAAATTTCTGCGTACCCATTGTTTGCTTTTTTTTTTTAAGTCATGAACCTCTCAGCGATTCTCATCCATACATACTGCTCAGCAGCCTCTACTTGTGCTGAGGATTCGAGCCAGTGACCTGAAAGAAGTGAAAGGGAAACGCCTGTACCTGCAGGATGAAAATGCACTGTAAAGCCAGGACAGGCCGGGCTAGGGCAACCTCCCCGTCAAAGCCAGAGACTTCAGCTGCAGTGCCGTGTTGGTTATCCTCCTACCTCCAACAAACCATTTCACCCCCTGTTCTTCTAGCCATCATTTCTTCAGTCTCTTGCACCATAAACTTTGATGGCAGGGGCTTATTCAACAGTTTCAACCTCAGAATTGCTGCGCCTCCAGCACAAGGAGCATTAAAACCTGTGTGCATCCTACCCAAAGACCTGGAGCATCAGGTCCCACTGACTTAAGAGAATATGTATGTCAAGAAAATAAACCCTCTACAGTCTTCTCCAGCACGCAGCTAGCTGTAACCGGAACAGGTTCAGGTCAAAATATAGACAAGTTTGATGCCTGCTTTGCTTTTGAAGACATTCCCTTACTGCTGTCGAGTATTTGCGTCCACAGACAAATATCATAAGGGTACAGGAGAATAAAAACAAAGAACCTGCCAAAGCTAAAGAGTTTATTTGATATTTCTACTGTATGGTACTGGCAAGTCAAGGAATATTTGGATAAACCTGAAATAACAGTAAGTGTTTTGCATGTCCAAAGTTCTCCTGGCCTCTATCCACACACCCACCCCAAAACCCCATAAAGAGCCTTAAAAAATTGCTAACTCTGCTGGCGGTAACTTCCTAGAAAAAGAGCATCGGTATACTGTCATGACACTCGTGCCTCCAAAAATTCTGCTGCAAACTCCAAGCCGGATTTCAGTGCAAACTCAGTAATGATATGCTGGCTCTTTTATACGATCTCTACAGGTCTGAACATGAAAGTACAGCATTTACCAACAGCAAGCGATCAGCTGCTCTTCTCTTCAACTCCAACTACTGCATCTGACCTGTGTGACTCATCTTCCAGCCCATAGCATTTCAGATAAGGGATAGACTTCAGAATTAGCCACTCTCGTGCCACATGCTAAAAATAATACTGTATAGAACAAACACTTTAATTGTAGAGTTCTACTGTACCAAAACAGTCAAAGGAGGAGACTCAATAAACTAATGTGAAAATGTTTTTTATTCAGCCTGTCACCCAGCTTACTTTACAACCATAGGCATCTCAAGGATATTTTTAAGACAGCAGACCATTTAAGAGCTATGAAGGAGTACATTACCACACTGACCATTTGCACTAGCGTTTAAAGGTTTCAACTAGGTCAAGACACTGATGAGTTAGATCCATCTACAGAGATGTTGTAGTCATATTTCAGGTCCTGCTTGTCTATATATAACAAAGGTAAGAGCTGGAACTAGCTTCAGTGTTGGAGAAAAGATGCTCAAATGATTCTGACCGGCTTGCTGTGATTTCATGCTTTCATTAACAACGATCAATAAACTCATAATCCTGGAGCTATTGAATCTACTTCTAATTAGTCACTGTCACTGGACTCTTGCATTTCAGAGTAATCTTCTTTTTTGGTTTGTATGGACTAAATGCTACCCCTGAGTCAACACACAACCACATTTTTGTGAATCTTCCTTCCTAAAGGTATACAGAATTTCTTCTAAAGGAAGACAGTATTTGTCTACCTCCCTCATATAAGACCAGAGGAATGCTACCTCCTCACAATGATTGCTATTTCTTACACACTGGTTAAAACTTGATGGAATAGGAATGGATTGTTAAAGGCACAGGCTTGAACACTGGAGATATTTAAGTTTTCTAAGTGCGTGTTTAGAGCTATCCATGTGATTGCCTACATTTTCAGCTGAAGTGAGCCCTTGTTGCTTGAATACATTATTCAGGGAGTCCATTGAAATGCACAGCAAGTCTCAGGCTGTTTGTCCCAGAACAGCAACTGCAGGACTATCCGTGTGAGACAGACAATTCCGAGCATTTGGGAAAAGAGGGATTTAAGGTTTGAGGCCGCTCTAGCAGGGTTTCAGCACACTGACAGGAGGTGCAACCCACAGCACAGACCCCAGCTGCAACTTTTCATGGACTCTCCTTCTCCACCTGTGAATAATCTGTTGCCATTTATTTCATCTGGGGTCATCCTCACTAAAGCCTCCCGTCCCCGCAGACTAAACCCCAATCTGGCCTCATTCTCCCCAGACTGTGACTGGTCAGCAGGCTTCTCCGGAAGAAAATCAATCAGGCTGCCTGATAGCCCCAGACATACCGTGAAGAAACATGCTGTGAGGTACTAATTGCAAGGACAGCTGTCCTTACTTACCAACCCCATGTCAAGACAGCCAACACCAACACCACCGCTGTTCATTACAACAGTCAAGAAGACAACTGCACACGTGGCTCCGTGTCTGCTGAAGCTGCATCATACAGACCAATCTCAGAGGATGAAACCCTGACCCTCTACATCAACAATGACATCAAATAAGTCACACAAACCGAGACCCCATTCTTAGTTTTCTTTTTCCTTCCCCCCCCCCCCCCCCCATCTTTCCACTGTACTTTCACTCTTCTATGTCAGACTTTTCATCCACACCTTACAAGTTCTTTTGTTATTTGACAGTTTATTGGCAGGCCAGGCATATATATTCATTTCTATACTTAAAACCAGTAAATCATGGTTTAGGATGGTTTCTCTAACATGATTTCTTCAGATAATAGTGTTTAGTATCAAGCATTTATTCCTGAAGGATATGAAGTTTCATCAGAGGATAGAATATTAGGATGAAAATACTTGAGAGAACGTGTTTAAGATTAATTTCATCTTGCATGGCCAAAGCCTGGCAGAGCTGCAAAACCTTTTCTTATAACAATGCATTTAAGAACCTAATCCTGTGTACTTCTAATACCTCGTGTAGTGTTACTACAAGTAATCTCACACTTGAGGATGTGAAGCCCTCTATGTAGCTAGTTCTCACTGAAATGCTAACACAGTATCACTTCAGCAGTACATCCTGAAATAGTATTGCAGATAACTTTGATTCACATTATCACAACCTTCCTTGCTTTCCCTGGTGACACGAAACTGAGCAATCTTTTTTCAGACTGCAGCTCCATATGGTGGGAGAGAGGATACAGGCATATCTCTGCTGCAGGCAAATAGAAAGGAGGAGGTGGAAGAACCAGAAGAGCTCATGATGCACAGGTGGAGGGAGCTAACACCGCACTCCACAGGGGGACAAGACGTCAACTTGTAGAGCGCAAGAGGACTCCAAATCCAAATCTCACTTTATTCTCTGCTTCTGTCCTGGGCACCCACCTGCTGCTTCTCTAGACCTGGTCACACCCTGTTCCTTTAGGACAGCATGCCTGAATGCTATTTATGTCTTGAGACTCCTTTATTTTGAGGCATTGCTTTAAAGAAAACACTGAAAATTCCCTGATATTTCAGAAGTCAGTTTAGTGATTTGTGGGCTAACCTGTGTTCCTCAGCTATGTGACTGCTACTGGACTGTTGTGTCCAATCCTGGAGCACAATAAAGGAGACTGCTACACCAGAAACCATTTAGGTAAGAGCCAGAAGAATAAAGATCTGACTGAAAAAAAAGCAGTAAAGGACTTCAATAAGAGCCTTGAGGAGCTCATCGATGAGAAAGCTGAGAGGCTTTGCCAGTAATCTGAGTAGCTATACCAAGAGCATATATCCAACAATTTCTACTATACAGCAGCTAAAGACATAAAAAACATGAAAATCAAAGCAAAACATACCCAAACCAGAAGGCACACCTTTTTCTCCCTGAGTATATTCGTTGGAAGAGCTTACCCATGGTGGCGTGACTGGCTAAAGCCACCAGACACTTCAAAGAAAACACAGGACGTCCTCCTCTTTCCAGCAGGCATTAATGGTTTCCTTACAGTTTGCCACGCAGCAGGTTAGACTAAAAGATGTAACTAGTCCCCTTTCAGCACTCCAGTTGTGGAAAAAAATCCTTCTTTTATTTATCTGAAGAAGCTTAGTGCTGACTTCTGTAACCTTTGGTACTGGGACTCACAAAGACTGACTCTGAACCAGAGAGGTACAGGACACACAGCTACTGGCCCGCAGTGCACGGTGCAATCCAGAACCACGCTTCCCACATGCAAACTTCGCCTTGGCAGGATGGAAGTTCATTGCTTGTGCAAGTATTTGACGGTCCAGCAAGGGAAGTTTGGCTGAGATTTCACGGTGGCTGACTGTCTATGAAGGCACAGGCTACAGCACTATGGACTAGCTTAGATTAAGTCATTACAAAGCCTTCACGTGTTCACCACGAAATAATAAAAGACTCTGCTTTATCAGCTCTAATTGTTAAAAATGGGAAAAGCCCTGCAACAATTATGAATCACACCTCTTCAAACTAGGAGGTCAAAAAGAATAAAAAAGTTTGAGTTGTCTTTAACTGATGTAAGTGTGGAGCATATGTGTTTATTGTATGTCCATGAGGGCCAGCAACTTCCTAGCTAAAAGTCAAAATCAGATTCAAGTAATGTTAAAAAGTTAGCACTCGATGGCACCCCTTTTTCAATACTGAGGTTACAAGCAGTTTCCTCTCCAATGCATTTTGCCCCTGCACACGGTTCATTCCCTCAGCAGCCCATAAAAGATGCCTACAAAGCACAAGGCTGACGTAACGCGCAGACTTGCTGCTTGGTGCTTTCTCAAGCAAGGAAACGTTCCAGCGCAAGTCCTAAACTGAAAAAAAAAAAAAAAAATATATGGTTTTATAAAATTATCTCCTAAGGAGCCCTTTCTCCTCTCCTTCCTGTATCGAACCTTTTGTCTGAAAGCCGTAACGGGAAATGAGCCAGGATTAAATCACAGCCAATATCTGATATGTGTAAATGAGGAACGCCACAAAATATTCAGCCGAGCAGCTTTGGGTTGCTAGGACACCGGAGGTCGGGCAGCACTGAAAGGGTAGATTATTCCCACCCCGGCGCAGGCACAGGGCTCCATTCATGGCAGGGCTGCTGCCTGCAAGGGTGCTGCGACCCAGCCCCCCCCGAGCACCCCTGCTGCCTGGCTCGCGGGCCCCTCTGCACCAAAAATGCCCCGTTGGGCTGCGCATGGTCCTTCCATCGTTACTGGGGGCTCGCTTCAACCTGGGGGAGCCCAGGGCACCGGCGGGCTGCCCAAGAGCTGTGCTGCAGCAGACTTGCAACGGGTGGTTCGGAGAGCTGCTTTAGGTTTTGAAAGGATGAGGAAACCTGTCACACTGCAGCTGAGGTGCTTTTCAAGTCTAGAGAGCGGAAATTCAAGTTTGCAGGAAGTGATGGGGATCCCCGTGATCAGCAATGACATCTACCTGGCTGACAGGAAGAGTTGCATGATGGCCCAGATACATGACCCAGCTCAATCCCATGTAATCAGTACGTTAATTACTCCTACATCTTATATCTCAGCATGTCTCAGATCACATCAGACCAACTTCCACATTTTTCTTAGAATTTGGTCCTTCAAGCTGCTGGTCTTGTATCCCTACACATTTTTACAGGCTGAGAGAGTTGGAGGTTTTCAGCCTGGAGAAGAGAAGGCTCTGGGGAGACCTTTCAGCGGCCTCCCAGGGCTTAAAGGGGGGACAGGAATGGTGGGGAGGGACTCAGGGAGTGTAGGGATAGGACAAGGGATTAATGGCTTTAAACTGAAAGAGGGCAGATTTGGAATAGATCTAAGGGAGAAATTGTTCCCTGTGCGGGGGGTGAGGCGCTGGCCCAGGGTGCCCAGAGCAGCTGTGGGTGCCCCCTCCCTGGAAGGGTTCAAGGCCAGGTTGGACGGGGCTGGGAGCCCCCTGGGCTGGGGGAAGGGGGCCCTGCCTGGGGCAGGGGGTTAGAACTAGATGATCTTTAAGGTCCCTTCCAACCCAAACCATTCTGTGATTCTATAAATTCAGGGCTTGCCTTGCAGATCTGCGACCAACTAGACAAGGGGGTATCAAGACTAGTGAAACGTGTGTGTGTGTGTGTGTGTGTGTTTGTGGGGAAGGTAGAGAAAATGAAGGTAGTTGTCTGTTCTCATGTACATTCATTTTACAGAAAAAGGCAACAACTATGTTATCCTTGGCCTGCTTTGTTATAACACAATAGTCCTGTCCCATCCCCTCATTAAGAGTTGGAACGTCTCCTACTGAAGTTCTTTGATGCTTCTGAGAACCACATCAAAATCAAACTAGGTATTTCTGATATTTCTGAAATTTCCATCCAAAACCAAACAAAAAAGCACCTTCACTGATTTCTTCATATATTATATAAACACGAGATGGAGGAGCTCTGCAGATCACAGCTATCTGTGCTGCCACAGATGCCACGTTAGAGTCACAGGTGAACCGACATCATCTGGGCTAGAACAGCAGGTAACTCCTGTGCTTCCTGCAAGCACTGCTGCTAATAGCATTTGGTAGAGCAAAAAACCATTGTCAACTCATTGCTATAGATTATATACTGACAACTATTAACAGTTGCAATGAGTCATCACAGATTTTTCCCTCACAAAAAAATTGCACAAACTACTTCTTTGTTTCAGTTCCTATAGATGTGTGAAATAAGAGTTAACTACAGAGTAAATTAACTCTGCTTTATTAGCATGGTGCAGATTTACCCAAAATGGATGGCAATTAATCCCTCTTAACACCAATATGGTTATCAAATTATTAACTGATCTAACTACACACACACATATAAGAGAGAGAGAAAGAATGAATTATAACAGATGGTAAAATTACATCAGGACCTAACTAATTTAACATTCAACCACCTTCTGAGTGATTTAATTGAGATGCCACTGTTCTTCTCCACAACGCCTGTAGAATTTACAGGCAGGGATGCTGGTCAATGGCCCTTTGTTTCTCTAAGTCAAGTTCCATCTTCTCTTAGTTACGTGAAACACACGGTTGAGTCTATCCATTTTTAAGGTGATCCTGTGGAGAAAAGTTCTGCCCTTACTTACGGTTTTACAATCTGCAGCGTCACATTTAAATAATAATAATAAGGCTCTACCTGCCCCAGAAGTGGATTTTTTTCTATCACTCCTCCACATTTTCTGATTGCGGTGAAGACACACCGTTAAGACTCCATGATTGGTTAGGTGTGCTTTCACTGGTGCTATACCAGCACTATGTTCTCCTGGGACTGGCCAGCAGCATGGGCTCTGTGCCACTGGAGCAACGGATAGAACAAGTCTTCCCTCCTCCTCTGCACAAGCCTCTTGCAACTTTAGGCTGGGTACACAGCTGCACGTACGCCTCACTCCTCTTCAGAGCTGTGTGACAAGAGGCATCGTGGCTCCAGGTACTCTGTTAAGTGCTGGCCAGCACACCCAAAGCATAAAACCAGTAATAACTCAAGCAAAGCATTCTGATGTGTGCTTAGAGCTCGTTGAGGCCAATGAGATGTACAGGCCCTTTAAGAACGTGGCTGATTTGAGACGCGTTGGGTTGTGCATGCCGGTGGTCACAGGGAAATGGCAATTTTGGATGGATGAACAGCCATTTCTCCCCTGAGAAATTTCTAGGTTGGCTTAACTATACAACAGAACATAACCCTTAATGTTTGAGTCAGAAGGAGACACTGAAGATAGAATCAGCTTTCCTAAATGCGACTTTGCTACGTGAATTGTCTGCCTGTATTAAAAACTTCCATGAAGCTAATTTAAGTGCTAAACCACTTTTAACAAAAATCATCATTTCTCCCTTTGAAAGACTACTTACTTAATGAGGCTGGACACTGTTTCTTTTTGGCTAAATATGCACATATGGTGGCTGGCAAGCTGCAGACAGACATACTCCTCCTTTTCATGCTGAATCTGGGGCAGCCGTTCATTTGAGAAAGCCAGCATCACAGAGGATTTGGCATTTATCTGGCTATCTGAAAGTGGATGTGTTCTCTGAACTCATGTACCTTATCTCTGCTTGATTGTTAAAAGTCCTGAGATACCCAAAAGCCCCTACTTACCACATACTTAATGTTTAAGATTTCTCAGTCTCCAGAGAGTAAGCTTCAAAAATACCATGATAGATCCCATCATGTAAATGGTGGAAATGTAACACAGCACCATGAGTTGGGTGACAAACTTGCCTTTTCTACACTAAACATTGTGCAATGCTCACAGGCATGTAGGACAATCCAAGGCAGAAGCCAAAACCCAGTGTCCCAAATGATTTACCTGGTGCAATGGGCTTCTTGGCTCACCAGCAACTTCACAGGCTTGAGCAACTTCGCAGACCTGAACAGAGTGTATGTTTACCTTCCCTGCGCTTGGGACTGAAAAACAAAACTAATACTGTCCACAGAACCCCTGAGGAGTTGTGGTGCTACCACCTCCCCAGCAAAGCTCCCGTGAGTGGCACCAGCCGCCCAGCTCCCTGCCACCCGAACAGGGAACGCACGCCAGGAACGTGAAGGAGACAAACCAGCAACAGCAACCTCAAACCTCATCGTGCGTCAGCCAAAATCTTCCCATGGTTTAGGCTGACTGCCGTCACACAGCTACAACTCGGCTGGTGTCCTGAAACACGGACTTTATGGCTACTCCATTCCACTTCATACAACTGGAACCATACCCTCGCTTCTGTAACTCTAACAGTGAAATAATGACAGTGTTAGGAATCAATCTGCCTTGTTTCTTAGGATTATATACTACCTAAAACCGCCAGAAAACGTAAATTCTGAGTGTAAGTTAGATAACAAAGATAAGATGCTTTGATACGCTTTCAGCAAATGTTTTGTGTTTAAAGTTTCATCTTACAAGATGACAGCAGATGTTCCGAAGTGTACTTTGTCCTTACAAATTAATCACAGTGAGGTTTTCCCCCATTAAGTCTTTGTTTCTTTGCTTCATCCTGTGACTAAACTAAGAAAAGCCACATATATATATTTATATATATACACACATAAACAGATAGATACAGGTGAAGAGAAAAAAAGTTTAGCAACTGATCCAAGTCTACTCTTAAACAACCTTACCTTCTGCTCTTGACATGGATTTTGTGTTCTGAGGCTAGCTCTGACAAAGATCTGTGAATACCTGGGACAGTACTATAACTTTCAGATAATTTATAACAATAATCTAGCTGTATTGAAAAAAATCATTGCTGTTATGCTTCCATTTATGTTACAGGTTGTAAATATATTTTTCTGAATAAGCCAACAAATGATAAACAAAACAAGTCTTATATTTTTTTGAAACTAAGCCGTTTTAGCAAAAGAAATACTGAATACATATAATTGATGTTCCGCACAACAAAAATGCCTACGTTTTGACCTAGCACCACTGTTACCACTTAGGGTTTAAAAGGACACATCTTAACACCAGTGAGAGAAGAACAACTACAGGTTATGAGAACCCCCTTTCCACAGGCACTTTATCAGATCATATCTCCTCCAGCTATATTTGCAAGGCAAATCTAGGGTTGCTCTTCTTGAGACCAGAATAAAAACTCCCATAGACTTCAGTGATGCAGGATCAAACCCATTCCCTTCATAACAGGTTCTCTCAAGCAATTTTATCCTAATTTTCTACCCTGTGGCTGAATTCAAAAGTTTGCAGAGGCAAGCTCTTTAAGTGGGAAAGCAAGGAACAAAATGCAGATCCCAGAAGCAAAGGCAATCAGCAGTGAGGAACAGAGCTATTTTATCGACTGGGTTGGGGGGTTTATTTCATCAGGGGTGGGGGGGGAGTTGGCACAGCAAGCAAAGTCAAAATATACTGATGTTATAGTATCCTTTCCACTACTACTGCAATTATTTTTTTTTTTTATTCTTTTCAGGCATATTCCATTTCCTGTATTTCTATGGCAAAAAAAAAAAAAATACTGTCTGAAATGTGCCCCATCAAGTTTCTCCAGTAAAACTACAAAATTAATTTAGACTTCTGGGCACTGCAGGTATCTTGCTGGACTCCCCCCACCCCCGAAAACACTCATCCCCAGTGTCCCTTTCTTATCATGTAATCAAAGCAAAACTACAGCAATGCCTTATGCCTCAGTAAATTGCAGGACTACTACAGTCCTAAACTTTACATAGGTGCTTTTCCTGAATCTACACCGTAGACTGCTGAACAACAGAAAACATCCTTCTCCAGAAAGCAGCCCATCACTACAACACAGGTCTTCCCCGCTCTCCACACACAGCTCTACTTCTGCTGACTTTTTCTCTGCTCTGTGAACAATCACCCCTTTAACTCTCAAACAGAGTGTGATTTATTAAAGCAGACTGCTTGGCAGCAAAGCTCTCCTGGCGTTCGAAAATATGATTAGACCAGTAAATTTAGCTGTTTTTTTTTCATAAACTTGAGTCTGCATGCATTTGCCCTCTCTAAAAGAAAATACAAGCCCAGAAACATCTCCAGTACAGCTTGCTCAGCCAAAATCCAGGCACTTTCTTTTCTTTTTCTACAAGTCCACTGCAGCTCCAAGTATGCAAGATTAAAATTATTAAAAAACCTGCATTAATTAAACCCCTTACCTTTTAAGGCTTTTTCACCCTTCAGCGTTCGCCCATTGTGAAAAACTGAATCTTTAGCAGTTGCAGCTCTGCACACACACACACACACACACAGAGAACAGGGCTTTCTTCAGCTCACTGGTATTTCAAGTCTTTCATGTGATATCTTTGGCTGTACTTGCTTAATTCATTCCTGCTGCTACTCAAAGGAAGTCAAGCCTAGCGAGGGCTGGCTCTACAGCAATTGCTGTAGATATTCCTGACTAACAGGACACAAGGGCTAATCTCACCTTATAAGCATCAAGAATGTAAATATATTTCACAGCCAACAAATTCCTAAACCTTAAGAGATAAAATGCACAGAATGCCCTAAGACACACTTTAGCAAGGGAGTTACAAACATTAAAGTTTTTGCTAGAGAACAATACTCTGTACCCCAGCAATGCCTTTGGAGCTCTAAGGATGTCTATTTATCATGGACTGTGCATATTCCCTCGGTGTAGTTACCATGAGAACACAGCAAACAGAATTTGAATGCAAATTGCCATCTAGAGATGTGGGGGGATTTTTTTTGTTGTAGTTAAAAAAGAAAACTTCCAAAGCTTGATGAAGTACACACTTCTGCACATACATTTGCATGACAATGCTTGCAATTCAAATACTTGGTAGAGTGCACAAGATGGAAGAAAAGCAAATTTTTTTGCTTGGTATTTACAAAAAGTAAATACTTCAGACGTGGGTTCAGTAGTTGCAGTTCCACAAATGCCCATCCGTGTCAGACAATCACATATGAAGGAAAAAATCCATCAGGTGGCACAAAATGCAGAAATAGTGAAGTGCCTGAAGTCAGCTGGAAGCAGTAAGACCCTTTGCCACTGACAGATCAATTACTGCAGCAATCAAAATTCTTCTTCTAAATATTACACACTGAACTGCACAGCAAGTGTTGCACTTTAAAAATACCCCACTCCTAGGCATTTTATTTTTCCCCAGAATTGTTCTGGCACTTTGTCATTCAGGCCACCTCCTCCCAAGTCCCTCCTGAAGCAGCGTTTGCTCCCCGTGCGCCCCCCCACCCGGCCCGCAAGAGCACACCGCCACAGTTACCGAGATTCCAAAATTACTCCTATCCCTTGTGGCCAGAGTCCTACCAAATGGTCTTCCTGGGAAACTTGGCAACCGTGCACGTATGCGCTGCAAAACGTGCAAAAATCTGTTTGCCAGCACTGCCTGAAGTTTGATGCAACCTTTACAGCACAGCGTCTGCTCTGTCCCCAGCAGTACCCCACCTCACCTTAAACGTCTCCATTCTAAACTCCTTAAAGCACAGTCACTGAAAAGCAAACCCTTATATACTTGGCAAAGGGATGCCTAGTCATCCCTGCTTAGAAAACAACAAACCTTGATGAAGAAGGAGGACATGCCTGCCTGGGTGATTGCCCGGAGAGCGGAATGACCTACTTCGGCCCAGCAAGCAGCGACGCTCTGAGATGGGGACAAAGGGACAACCCCGTGGCTGGCGGGCAGCACAACCGACACGCGGCCCCGCAGGAGCGATAGGAGCGCTCTTTCGGAGGCAACACAGAAGACAGGCACTGCCCATGCAGCACGAAACTCCTCGCAGGAATCATCTTGTTCTTTCAGCCAGGGATTCACACTCGCACGTAATGCTACCGCCGGCATTCTGCAAGCAGGAGGGATTGCTCTCTTCACACCCACTCTCCTTATCACTTTTACCTAAGGAGCCTTCTAGTGCCTGACCTAATTACTCAAGTGATGTGCCAGAAAAAGATGGGGCTGGGACATACTCCACAAAGCCTGATTTGAAGCTATGTAATTCTGCAAAACCCAAGGCGACAAGATCCGGGTAGCTGAATTAAGCGGCGCTGACCGGGCACAGTGCCACACATTCTGACTGCGCCTTCCTTATTACAAACAGTCGAGCCTTATGAACTAGTTAAAAGGCTAAGGATAAATATTGGCCCTGTGCACTTGTTGGCCTGCAAGATCAGGCCAGCATGCTGTGTTCTGGGGCAATGGTTGCTCCCCTCCCAAAGGATGAGCCTGAACAGCAGCTCCCTGAGCCTGACCCACGCTGCCCCAGCAAGCCCAATCTGTGCCCAGAGCCTGTGGCTCTGCTTCCTCCAGAAGCAATGACAGCAGCGACTGACGGACAGAAAGCCTTCTTAAAGCACGTATTTATGGAGAACAACTGAGATTAAAGAGAGGTTTTTTAAATAGGCAATAAGGATCTCTAATAGATGAGCTGCTTACACAGCTGTAAATGAATACTAGTAGACTGTAACTTTCTACAGATAGCACTGCACCCACCCAGCAGCTGTACCAGTGCCATATAATCTATTCCCTTTACTTTCAACATATGACAGAGTAGCTAGTAATTTGAGGATCAGGCTTTCTATTCCCTTTTTTGTATGTATAGCACGTCAAATTTACCCTGTGATCTGCTAGCTCCTAGTACAAGAGAACACTGCAGCTTTGCTGCAGGAGGGCTACCCCAGGGCCCTGCAACTGAGTAAGCCATAGACACACCTCCATTTAGAGCCTAACACTTCTTAGCTTTTAACTGCTGGGCTCAGCATCTTAAAAAACACAGGAAGGCATCTACTCCCTGTAAGGAGACCCAGAGTCTGGTGATTGACTGAGGTTGGTGTGTAAAGCACATGCTAGGTATACTACTGCAGTAGAATGAGCACAGAAGTTTGAAGCTGGACCACTTTATTAAGGACAATTTTTTAAAATAAAGACTTTTAAAAGAAATGTTTTATCCAATGCCTAAATATCCCTGAAGCTCAGCATCTCCCTGCATCTTTCAAGGTTTTATGTCAGTGCTTTTCTCAATTCAGCAGCGTTAGACTTGCACTGTCCTTATCTGTATTTCTGCAAAAAAAAAAATCTCTCTACAAGGCAAAGTCAATAATTCATAGAGTCGAGTCTCAATATGACAATATTGCAATTCTAGCTTGACAGCCAGTCCACGTACTGCGTTCACTGAACTTGTACCTGCTCCACACCCTGCACAGTCATCCTCACAGATGGGGCCAAGCTGTTCTCTCACTGTTCCTTTGTACTGCATTCCTGAGCTGTACTTCCAACTGGTGCTTAGGTTAGTATCATGCTATACTTAAGTTTGTAATCATTCAGAGCTATTTTAAGAGCACAAGTTTAATTCAGACGCCAAGCAAAATAGGTTTGCATCTTATTTCATATTAGGGGACATACTGCTTGCTCTTCCAGGGTGTCTCATGGCTATTAATGACCTGTGCCTCAAAGTACATTACAGGTGCCAATAGCCATACCTTGATCCCTTTAAATGGCTTTGTCCCCAGAAGCAATGTTAGCAACGTTACTACCTTGATAGCAATTTTCACAGAATGAATATGGAGCATGATAGGACTCCTAAGGAGTAGTAAGCCTCACAGAATTTATTACAGACCTTTTTCTACCAGTCTTCCTTTGAATTTCAAAGTTATTACTAGTTTCACTTTTTCTGTTGCTCCCCGTAACCCCTACCCTGCAGTAGGTTTGCAATACAGGTTTAATTTTGTCTCATTTCTTTACCTTATCCTAATTAAATTTTAAGATTAAAAAAAATAATATAAAAAGGCTGCAGAGAAACAAAACTGCCCCTTCAGAGCTCACAAGCTTCAGAGAAGGTGGCTTTTATCTTGCCAGTAACAAGACCATCCCTACAGCAGAGGAATGAGACAGACAATAAACGAGGACACAAGGAGGTGAAACCCTGCAATCCTGTTCAGGTGGCACACACCAACACAGGTTTCCTAAAAAAAAAAAAATTAAATTCTTGCCTACATCAATTATTTCATGCCAACTCTAATGCAGCCAGGATTCAGCCTATCAGGACCAAACTGGACTTAGATCTGTAACCAAAGAGACGCGGATGTCCCTATCTACATGCATCAAGGAACGGTTGTGTCTGAACCTGTTGAAGCCTCAAGAACAGGGAACTACAGAAGCAAGATGTAATAATCAAGGTTTTAAGAGACCAGCATAGATAAGGCAGATACTGAAGGTGGGAACTCACAGGAATTATGACAATATTATGCCACTCCCTATGACTATGCCAATATATTTTCTGAAGAAAAATCCTAAATGGAGAAGGGAATTTGAGAAAGCGCTTGGGCCAATCTGCCTGAGACTGGCTCTTTCCAGCCAACAGGAAAACTTCTGCCTCTGAAACAGCTTGCATAGGAAGTTCAGATCTTAAATTTATCCTGAACTGTCTCCTGAGCAGCACCAAGGCTTAACAACTTTATTAATAGAAGCAAGCCGGAAGAAACATTCAGCTGATGGCTGTAGCAATGGCTGTAGCTTGTTTTAAAAAGATAGTTGTGGGTTTTGGGTTTGTTTGTTTGTTTTGTTTTTTTTTTTTTTTTTTTTCAGTTTTGTGTTGCTGTTGTTTGTTTATTTTTAATTTAAGGTGGACAAAAAAGAATAGATGGAGACCAGAAAAGTCAAGGGAACAGGGAAGAATCATTATCAAATAGACAGGAAGTGGGAAAAGAAACATGAGACCAAGAAACAGAGAAAGATGTGTCAAAGTTCAAAAGGATGGAATGACACGTAGTTTTGCAAGCTGCACTGAAGATATGGGGCGTTGAGGAGAAAGATAATTCATTAGCTGAAAATACTCATTGAGCATACCAAGTTGAAAAGTTTCCACGTTATGGCTCGTTCAGAACAGAATGGTAACTGTGAAAACAGATACACTGATTGTTTGGGGGTCTCCCAAAGATTAATGGGTCCTCTGTTCTTCTGTCTGAGGCCTGCTCACTGAAATGTCTTGTGACAAAAGGTCATGTACTCTGTGCGCTCCCTTTAGGAAACTGGACTAATGAATGTAGATCCCGCTTTGATATGTAAATGTTCAGTGGTTTACTGCATAGGCTGAATTGGTTTTGCTTGCCACCGTAATATATTTAAAAATTAAACTTTTGATCAATTAAAAAAATCAAATAATTACTGTAAATTACCACATCTCTTATCCAACATGAATACACTTTAATGTCTAGAAGAGCAGAGGAAGTACTGTCTGCCACATGTTCTGCTTTTCAAAGGCTTGAATTTGTCTTCCATCTGCTCAACCTCATTCACCTACAGAATTCAAAGGCACACCTAGAGTAGAACGGCTCTTGAGCACCACTAGCTCCTCCCCTCCTGAGTTACAGGGGATGCTCACCAATAGGTGTGCCACCTATTCGTACCCAACCCAAACACCAAGCAGTAGCTTGAGAGGCTTTGCTCCTGATAACACAACTTCAGCTCTCCCCTTGCCAAGGGTCTCGGGTTCAGCTCTCCTTTAACGCTGCATATGTCAAAAAAGCAATAAAAACGCCCCTTCCTTTCACATCATTTGTTATTTGGCAAACACTGCTCAAGTCCTTTTTGAAGTGTGACGTCATTCCATACCACCACCACTGCAGAGTAAAAACCCTGGACAGAAAACAGAGAGGAAAATGCTCAGTGAAGGTTTTCACTTTCTTTCAATCCCAGTTTCTCTGTTTCAGTGGCTGGTCTGAATGTTTCAGGCAGTTATGTTTCTAACCAACCCTCGGTGAGTCACGTATGCTGTAATCCCTGGGAGCTCCTGCACAGTTAACACGTATCTGAGCTGTGCTGGTTCCAGAGCTATGCAAATTGACTCACGTTATTTTCCTGTGCTAACTGAAAAGAAGCAACAAGTTGTATGACAGGATAAACTACAAAATGTTTAACATGATGTGCACCCGCAGAATCCAGTGGAGCTACAGAGGAGCCAAATGCCATTCACGTACCTGCTTTTCCACCCGCACCGGTGCAGAAGGAGCAACACCAACAATGGCACAAGCTTGGCACTAAAGATCACTGTGTCTGTGAGACACAGGGGGGGACAAAGAGCAGTGCACACTGGACAAAACTTAAAAAAGTGAATCCCGAAAATGCATTTTGAGAACATTTTTCCTGAGCAAAGAATGCCATCGACAAGTATTACATATGGCTTTCCTTCTCATTTTCCATCAAGGACAACAGGTAAACTGTGTGACCCTTTTCTCTACTCCTGTTGTTCAAATAGAACTTCTTACTTGGTAAAACTATTGAATCAAGTTAAATTTGTAATCAAATTAAAGCAAATGGAAAACAAGGACAAACTTTTTTTTTTTTTTTTTTTTTTTTTTTTTTTTTTTTTTTTTTTGTGAAAGATTTCAGTGACATTTTATAGGTACTGTGGAAGGGTTTGTCCACAGGAATTTCCTAATCTGTTCCTGCATGTACTCCTGCAATTAGATGTGGTTTCCTGAGACTGCGGCTGTCTCAAGCTCTTTCTGCTAATTCTCACAGCTGCTAATTCTGTGAGAACTTTGTTTTAATGATAGTAAAATATATGTGCAGATACAGGAGCATATGCCAAATTTGTCAGGGATGGAGCATTCTAGTGGAAAAAGACTGGTAGAGCAACAAAAGAACGTGGGAGCAGGAACTCATTGTTTGCTTTGCTATGGAAGTGCAACAAGTGCCTGGTTCTGGCATCAACCACAGCAAATCCTTGTGACTTTGGCACTGTGGTGATGAGCCTTACTTGGATGCAAAAGGACAAATAAGGAAAACATGTGAGTTACTGGAATTCTTCCTACACCCCAGTGGCAGCAGATGGGCTTTATAAGGGACATGGGGTTTCCAGGCAGAAACGGGAACATGGAAGAAAACAAGATTCTCAAAACTTCCCTCCCTCAGTGATCAGGGGCTTTGCTGCACACATAGGCTCACAGGCCCCAGCTGCTGGCCAAGGCACGTGGACTTGGCTACCTGGTGGCTGCACATCCCAGAGCACTAAACACTTCAGGATGCAGAAAGTAGGTCTTGTTCACTTCCAGGCTGTTCCCTTTTGCTGAGGTGTCCATAATCTGCATGTTATTTGATACACCACGAGGAACAGTGTAAAAGTGGAGTTAACAGTGGGCTACTGAAAACATGTAAAGCCGAGGATGGGCCACCCAGATAACTCAAAAACCTGCAATGAAGTCTGCCAGGCTTGATGTGCGTGTCCTGATTAACCAGACACCCCAAAAAAACGTAACATGTAAAACTAGATTTATAGCAAAGCCACCTATTTCTAAGTTGTAATGTGAAAACCATAAGCTAGATTTGTTAGCATCTCTGCCTGTGTCGCATTTTTGACATAAGCAGACCACACCTGAATAACGGTCCGTAAAGCCAAAAACAGATGCACAAAACCCCAGAACACCAGAACCAGGCCAACAATATTAACTTCAACAATTATACCATTACTGATTAATTTCCAGAGAGCCCTCCAGCATACCTAAGTAAGTCTTGACATTGTCTTTCATTATCTGTGACTCAAAAGACAAATTGATACAGTAAGCCTTAGCTTCCAAGTCTGTTTTAAAAACGTAATTCTGTAACAGAACAAAACAACCGGGCTGAAGACACTCAGAATTACACATAAATTGAAAGACTATGAGTCTAATGACAGTCAGTCATTCACACTAGTTTTACTATATGCACCACCATTCACTGCCTCTAGTGATTTAAAAGAAACCTTGCTGTTTTGCCATTTTCTCCCTAAAAAGCTCTCTCAAGAGTTGTCAAATGTGCAGTGCAGCCTTCTACTTTCCTTTTATAACTCTCCTTAGATCCAGTCATTTATCAGAGTTGTGAGCAAAAAAAAAAAAAAAATAATCAAAAGCCTTTCCCAGTGCCTTTACCTTGCAGAGCCTCTGCTTCCCACAGCAGTTAATAACCAGAGAGGCAGCAAAATATTCAGCCTGAGATGTATAGAAAAGGTGAAATTTTAAATCTTACCTTCTGCACGTTGGGTTTGATGCACCGAACAAAGAAAGGATTTGAAGAACTCAGTGTCGCCATTAAAGAATGAAGTGATTCCTAAAACACAAATAGAAAGAAGACAGCACTTCACCAGCCGACTTTTTGTGCAAGCAACACACCTAGGCAAAACTTCTTGCAGCTTAGCATTGCAGACGATATCTAACTGCAACACCTAGTGGTGTACACCAGAAATTACATGTAGCATGTAAGTTGTTGCTTGTGAACATACAGGATCAATACATGCGTGTTCGTTTCTTCCACCGGCCCTTCTGATGAAAGCTATCGTCACTGCTTTACAGCAAAAAAGATACACGGATTGATATGAAGTAAAGCTGTTCATAAGGAAACACCAAATTGGAAAGTTGCTGTTTCAAGGGTCTTTTGAATGCTGCTTAAGACTTAGGATCAACATTCCAAAACTGATAAATGCAAGAAAGTCAAAAGGAAGGATAAGGGGTCTAAGGCAAAACTGAAATGCCCACCAAACCAAATTTCCTCCTTTAATTTCAGCTACACCATACCCGCTCATTTTCCATTTCCCTTGCCATCAGCAGCATTTTGTGCACAGGGAGCTCCTTTCTCCTGTGCAGTCTCAACCTCTCTTACTAAAAGGACACTCTGATAATAAATATAAGTCAACAAGAGGGTAGAAAATAATATTACAAATATCTGAAAAAAAATAGTTACTTTAGAATACAGTAGACATTGTTTTATCAGTACTAGATTTTAAAACGTCCCCCTCCTGAAACTGACAAAAATTGAGTAAAAGGACAGAGTGGTAAAGAAAACACATCTTAGAAAAGGACAATGCTAACAGCATTAAGCAGACAGTTTCACATTTATTTCATGTGGCAACTAATTGCATTTAACAACCAAAAGAGAGATTATAAACTTCAGCTAAAAAAAGAAACACAGAAGAAAACATGTTTTTTTCCCTAACTTTAGAACTCTGAACGACCCAATACACATTAGACTATCTATCAGTTGTCTGAACCTCAGCCTGGAGATAAAAATCACAAAAATCTCTCAAGCCCTTTTATGATTATTATTTTAATTACACATCCACCCCTTTCCCACCTGAGCCGTCATTCTATATCTTATTCCAGCTTGCCTCATTCTGTGTCATTAAGTATGATAAAGCTTATTGAACTGAAATCTCGCATTTACTTTGCAGAGATAGAAATGATGGCATAGGAGGGGAGCCCAGGCTCTGAAGAGCCCAGAAGCTAATAATGATAATGTTTCACCTCTCAGAGCAGCACTGCGTGCCAGACAGCAGAGCGAACACAGAGCAGGCTGCCAAGGAGACAGAAAACTCACTTTTTAAAGGAGCAATACTGTGTGTCCTACCATATGCTTTGGAGAGAAACTGCCAATGACAGTCTGTTACTACAAATTCTTGCTTTAACCTGCAAACCAAGGGCTTTTTTGATGATTAAACATGATGTGAAAAAGGCAACAGGCAGAGTTGTGGCTGTGCACAGGTGGTGGTACAGCGCAAAGGGAACAAATGTTGAACTCACTGGGAACATAAATGATAGCTCTTGGTTTGTTTGCCTTTGCCAGCCTACGGACCAGGAGTCAGGGGCAGTAAATATTAAACAGAGAGAAGATACAAAGACAAGTATTTTTGTGTAAAGAAAAATATTTACAGCCTCAAAAAGTAAAGGCTTCATCTGTATTAAACCTCTGTGGACATTACATCTATGGACAACTAAGCCAATTCTCTCAACACAGGCTACTACTTACACAGAGTGGGAAAGTTGGTCAGTCTAAATAAAAATGATTTAACCTATTTTCACATTCATCTGCAGCCAGATTCTGCACAGTCCTGCACGCCTCTAAGTCACTGTCACGAGCTAACAGTTACGAGCTACCCTGAAGTTTGCCTTGCTTTAAGCAACAGGCTGAAACAGATGGTATCTAACCCCAGCTACTCTGTAGGTACCTCCAGGCCCACATTAGGCAGGCTGTCAAATGAAAAGAAGAGTTAACCAACCTATCATGAGAATAAAACTGTGAAGGTGGAGCTCTTATCTTCAGTTGAAATGAGATGGACTAATCCCCGGAAGGCTTTAAAACATGGGAAAAACACCCAACCTAATTTCTGGGAGATGGCATGATGTGAAGGTCAACCTCTTGTAAAGCATCCCAGGTGGTTAATGGTCAGTTACTGCAGCTTTAGATAAGAGGCAACAATGTTTTGATTTCATGTTATATTATGCTTTATGTTGTGCAGGGGCCCTGATGGAGAAGAGAAGGAACTTTACATTATGTTCTACCTTGCAAAGCTGATGCAAAAATACGGTAAATTTTTATACAGTAACATTTAAAAGGTCTACTTTGCACAGGTACAAATGACTAAGTAGAAACAGTACCTCCTGCTGCTCCAAGAGAGCCAGAAAATGATACCACATCACCACAAGAAGTGGGCATTGTCTGAGACAAGCAATGGTAGCACAGAGCAAGCTGTCCAGGGAATATCACATTAGTGGGTTTTTAATAAGAGGCACTGTGTGTGCTCCAGCATATGTTCCTTGCTGTTCTGTCCATCACTCAGCAATAGTCTATTAGGATAAACTCTGCCCTCAAGGGGCTTGAGTCTGCTCCCTTTTTCAAAAAAAAGTGAGCGAACAGTGCAAATGTATATTAATTCAAACAAAACAAAAGACAACTAATCCAGACTTGCACTCATGCAATTTAAGAAAGGCTTTGTGCCAATCTTTCTCTTTTAAATAATTTGCAGATAGACTTTATGCTACATTTCAGTTTGGTGCCATTTTTGGTGGAAGGGCTATAAAGCCTCATAAAAAGGTGTTTAATAAAAATTATTTACAAACTTTCAGTCAAAAGGCAACAACTTAATGAGGTATTTATTCAGTACTTATTTTTTCTTAGCATACAAGCACTGCTGTAAAGTTTTATGCGATTTTGTTGTTGGTTTTAGGTTAGAAAGAAAAAGCAGGACAAGAGACATCAACTTCATAGATGAGCTTTCTAATAAAAAATAAGCAAGTGAAAGCAACAGGAGTTTTGTGCGGATGGTGTGATGCGAAGATCTGCTTGAAGCTAGCTGGTATGGCCAATCAGTTGATTAGTAAGTGCAGTTTCATAGAAGAGAGAGCAATGTTTTGATGCTGAAATTTTGCCTGTTTTAATCCACAACTGTTCTTTACTGAACAGGGTTTATCTATCACTGATTAGTTACAGAGCAGAGACGACACATTAACTAACCTTGAACTGGAGACTGACAGTGGGTTTTCGGTGCTTGCTTCCACATTTAAGAGTGTCTTGATTGTTGCGACTTGAAACATGTTCAAATAGATCATAGATGAAATCAAGACTGAAATGGGAAAAAAAGATATGCTTTAGAGATATTGTTTAACAGACTATGAGGCTTACCACTATAGAATGCAAAGAAAGCACTGTCTCTTAAAAAGCAGCTCCTCCATCCAAAAAATGCTTACTGATTTTCTCCATAATCTCTAATAAGCAATAGATTTTGCCTTTGCAGAATTTATGCAGGGAAAGAAAAAAACAAACAAACAAACAAACAAAACAAACCAAGCAAAGCAAAACAAAACAAGGAGGTTCTTTCTTCACCACTCCCAACACATCATTACAGAAATGAAGGGTGAAGTCCTGGAGGCCTCACTCCATTTTACTCCACTCAACCAAAATTTCAGCTGACTGTAACAGGAACTGTACCTGAACAAAGACTAAAAATTAAGACTTCCAGCTTGTTTGGGGCCGTAACACATAACAACTGCCCATATGAGCCACACTTTCAGATACTAGTTGTGTATGCTGTTTTATACCCTATCAGGCAGGTATCCTTCTCTTACCACTTCTACAAAAACACAGCTACCTTTTAACTTGAGCTCCAGTCGGTGCATGAGCAAAACCAGGCCCAGCAGCTTTATTTACTACTTTTACCTACATACTTCAATTAACAGATGTTATGTCAGACATGTCATGAAACCAGAACAAACAACAGAGAGAGGGAAATGCTTATTAATGGCTTCCCCTGCACCGAAGGGCTTAAGGGATTTACAAATAAGCAACTAGCACAGCAATGCAGGATGACTGAACAGGATGGGTGAGGGCATCAGCTGAGACAGCAACACTTGGGCTCAGCTCCCTCTGATTCTGTCACCCCTCTGTGTGTCTGGAAGTCTCAACCACAGAGCTACAAAACGGGACGTGGTACTGCTCCAGCTCACAGGGTTCCACCGTAGGGATCCTGAGACCGTACACAACATGACAGGAGGCACGCAGGTACCAAAGATATCCAAGCTCAGACTTTGAGTAACATAAATCTTTACAGAAATTCCCCCCTTGAAGCAATTTGCACTGTGCTAGGTCTCTGACACTAAGCTTTCAACAAAATTAGGGAATGCCGGAAATACAAGCAAATCAGGCTGTACGTGAAGAAAAATAACACGCACGCACGCTGCCTGTGAGGCACCCTGAGGCAGTTAAAAACCATCCCCTCCTTTCAGCATCCTTACTCACCACTGAGTAGCAAGCGAGCTCTCTAGCAACCCCCTGGACTGAGCAGGGATGAGGTACTATGCAATGTGAGAAAAGCAGACTTTTTGAGAACTGATTACAGTCAGATCTGCCTACAGGCACCTCTGATATTTCTTCTGTGCTCATTTCAACTCTGTCAAGGTCTGGTGCTATGCAACACGTAACATATTCAAACCCTGACAGAATTAGGTGGTACAGCACCCCTTAATGTCATGTCCTAAACAAACAGTGCAGAAACGTACCTGCTTTCTCGTAACAAGTTCAGGAGATCGTCTCTGAAAGTATCTCGGTTCTTCTCCAAGATCCCCCTGACATCGTACTGGACCTAGCAGGAAACAGAGCCGATTCAAACTGCAAGCCAAGCAGTCAGGCACCTCTCACAAGAGCAGTACTGTAAAAAGCGCTGAGAGAACAGACTGCTTTAGTTCATTTTGAGCAGCCTCGGGCCAAAATTAAGCTAATGAACACTGTGCTTGGAATAATTTCAGCAAATAAAGAAAAGAAAATTACCTCCCCAGCATAGTGCTTCACTCCAAAGTTGTGAACGGCAACTCTTGGTTTTACATAAAAAGGATTGTTCTAATTGGAGGGGAAAGAAAAGAGAAAAATATTAGGGGGGAGCAAGGGGAGCAATCAGGGACTGGAATGATACAAAGGGACACATTATCCCCTAAACCCAGACCTAAACAAATCATTGTCTTCTGGTGAACTCTCTGGAAGATTAGTGTTCCAAAAGCAAACAACCAACTTATAACGATAATAGGATTTCTTAGTCTGGGCTGCTTCAAATGCAATAATAACAGATTTATAGTATCTAAAAAGGCATTAGACTAAACCTGACCCCATCTGGCAGAACCATCTATTAAAGGCACTTTGAAAAAGAAGGCTCTGTCTTAAACTGGCAGTTATAAAGACTGGTGGATACGTTTGTATCCCACAAGTTGTCAAAAATAATTCTAGGATCACAAATAGAGGTAACACTAATTTGGACAAAGGAAACAGCAACCATTCGGTAAATGACACCAAGGTGAATACTTCATTAAATCAAGGGAAACTGCAGATCTAAGTAAATTGAATTACTGCAGGTTGTCAGAGCTCTAACCAAGACCAAAATGTGGCTTATTCACCAGTACGGAAACCTGTAACTGGACAGTAACAAGGACATGATGTTCTTCCAGGTAATTGACTCAGTCTTGACAGCAAACGATATGGACTACCACGAAAGCAGGATCACATCCAAAAGAACCTCTACAACTATGTACCCATATATTTGAACCATGAATTTCTACAGAAGCAAATAGACCCTCCATAACTGGCACAGAAAACACGAGCAAAACATCTCATACAGCATGCTGGGTATTCAACTTCTCCAGCAAGGTGGAGTCCGTCGCTTGAGGAAAATGGCTCTCTTCATTGATGAGCGCCAGCAGCCCCAGTTTCTAGAAGAGCAAGAAAAGGCAGAAAACGAATTAGTGCACAGACGGGCTCAGACATTGTCCCGAGTTTGGAAAAATCAAAGAGTCCTTGAACTGTTGTGTGAAGAGAGGTGCAGAACCACTTGTACAAACCCCCACTCTCAGAGAGGAATGTTATCATATTTTTCTGGCAACACTCCTTTTGAAACATGCAGTATATGATACATGGGCAAAATAAAGAAAAAGAAGCTACTGGAAGAAGCAACAATTATCCTGATGTAAGCAGTTTTTAGGTGCATACAGTGACATTGCCCCAGAATATATCCCCAGCCTCCAACATCCAATGATCAGGAGAGTCCCTTAAATCTGAGGGATTTATGTAAACACCCTTTCAAAAATTTTTCTTCCAGAAAATTATCTACTTAGTTGTTGAACCGACTCAAACTTTTAGCACCCACAGTGCCCAGCAGCACAGCAAAAGATACACAATTTAACTACGCACTGCAAGAAATGCAACCTCCCTTTGCTTTGCATATGCCTCCATGTAATTTCCTTTCATGTTCACTACTTCTCATCTTAAAAGAGGTGGTAAACAAAGCAAGCTACCCTGCAGTTACAGCAGGTCCAGCAAGCTTCAGGTTGATACAGCCTCTCAGAAAAACACAGTTCTCCAGGTGCACGTTTTAATAAGCCAGCTCCCACCAGCCCAGAGCAGCTCCTGGCAAGCCAGGCCATCCCGACTGCGGTCACGTCCTGGCAGCTGGATCCCCTGCCCGCTGCCATCCGTTCCTGTGGTTGTCAAAACTCACACGGCCACACACCCCTGCTACAGGGATAAATTCATGCAGCGCGCCTGTACTGCTGGCAGAGGTGAACACGCATGAAATTATATATAAACTTAGTCTTTGTCATCCAGCTGGAGTTATAATGCCTATGCAGTGAACTCAGACCTCATCTGCCCCTCACTGCTGATGTTCCTACCAGGAACTCTGCAGAAACTCAGAAACTTCATGTTCTTTTACGTGTTCCTTCAGTACAAATCAGAACACAAACTAAATTATGGATGAAGCTAAAATTGGCAGGCAACAAATGAAGATTACCTGCATTCCATGAAGAGCCATTATGGAAGCAGGTGAGTCATTCTTTCTGCCCCCTCTTTCTATTCTTTTTAATAAACTCCAAATATTGCTTCTGTATATAATCATACATTATTAAAAGTTACTACAAGGAAAAATACCTACACTGAGCTTACAATATAATCTCTAATATATCCATGCATGAAAATGATCTGGTTAGAAGTTCACTACTTAAAAGTCCAAGATCCACCATTCTCTTCACTTGTTCTTTGCATTGGTGTTTTAAAGCCATATTACCTCAGAACAAAACCTAGAAATAGGTACCAGTATCAAATTCTTTATTACCTTTTCAATAAGATCCAAGCACTCTCCATTGTCTGTCCAGTCAATATCCTCCCAAATGAGTCCTTCCCTAAGGAAAATAACGAGCACCTTTTTACTTACAACTATGACAAAATTATTTTAAATATAGAAATAGGAGGAGCTGAGGTATTTATCTTGCAAATTACAGCAAAACCAGCTTGCTTTTAAAAACACATACAGCTCCAGACAGAAGTTTTCAAAGGAAGCTAAGGTAGCTGGGAACCCAGATTTCAAATGAGTACTGCTGTTTTCAAAATCCTTTCAATTTTCATCTGTTTCTCTTACCTGCTGTATTCCAGTTGCTCCAAGGAAAATATGTGCTTGTTGAAATACTCCTGTAGCTTTTCATTTGCATAGTTAATATTGAACTGCTCAAAACGGTTTACCTAAAGAGACAAGAAAATTTCAAAAACACATACACTCCAGGTATTGTACTTTGCAAACAAGGAACTTGTTTTAAGTTGTAACATGTTTAATAATCAAATTCCAATGAAGATGACAAAGTTATGTAGAATAACAAAGCATAAATATCAGACAATCCCTTTGAACAAACATTTGAAACCTACCTCAAAGTTTTCAAATCCGAATATGTCCAAAATTCCAATGGACTTGAAGTCTTCTTTGCTCCTGATTCTGCTGTTGATTTTCTTAATGACCCAAGCAAAACACTGAGAATAAAGTGCCATAGCCATAGAATCTCTGCTGTCTATTGCCTGCATTAAAGAAGGAATACAGAACACATCAAGCACCCCTGTAACTGAGAACTTGGACTTTGCTGGTCAATGCTGTTCTTTGCACAGCATAAAGCAATGTGTAATACAAGCAGGTTTGTATTCCTATGTACCTTGACAGCAACTGTATTAACACGTACACAGCACCACGATTTAAGCTTTAACAGTGTGAATTATAACAGCTGCACACCTATGCGGCTTTAAAATTACATTTCAAGGCTAAAGCATTCAAAAATTAGGAAATCATAAACTTAAGGTATGGAGGATGAAAAGAGAAGGGTAGGAAAACACTTCACCCCTTTCTAGAGGTAAGCATAATGTTATGTATACGCATTTCTAATCATCTTCTTGTAAATAATAAAATTATTTCTGCTGAAAGTTTTCAAGAATGCCCACCTGACACAAATGTCCATAATGAAAATTATCAGCCTACATGATCAGAATTTGAAAAAAAATGGTAAACAATCAGGCTTAATAAGAACAAGAGCCAAGCTAAAAGCCCTGGTCAGAATGACCGAATGGAATCTATAGAGATTTCTAAAAGTCAAATTATATCTTTCCCCCAAAAAATATGTAGTATATTTGGTAGCAACTCTGATGCATGAGCTAAGCTTCTGTTCCTGAGTGACAAATGACTTCCCTGGACTTGAAGAGTCAGCTATATATTTAACAGACCCTAAAAACATGTCAAAACTGAGATGCCTTTACCTGTTGTATACTAAGAGGTGTTAGGATTTCTTCTCCCCTGAGTATCATTGATCTCTGCGTCAATGCTTCAGTTAGCTGTGTGGAGTCCAACCCCAGCAATTCAGCAGATCTGCCCAGAGCTGGCAAAAGGAAGAGGCAGATACAAGTATGTCCTTAAATGTATAGGGTTATGAAAGTAATTTGCTGTATTATTATTACAGCTAACACCATCACCATTTAAGATGCTTCTAAAACTATGCAGATTAGAGATAAAAACACAGCTAGAACCTCTAGGGTATGTTTTTGCTGCTCATGAAAAGTCACAGTATCATAGAAATGCACAACTGAAGGAATTTAGCAGTAGAAATTCATCACAAGTAAGTCACAAATACTCGTTTTCCTCTTAATGTTACATGTCAAGGACTCAAACAATCTCCTGCTTATACTAACAAATTTTTCCAGGTACAAACAGTAATTCACTCTTTGCCCACATGAATGAGTTTCAGCTTCCCTTGGGATGATGAAGATAAAGAAAACCCATGAAATGTTTTTCTTACATGCATACTTTAATTTACAATTTTGCTATAATGAGGTATATTAAGCAGTATGTGATGCTACTCTTTATTGCTATATTTGAACAAACTTTTAAAATGCTCAGCCCAATATTTAGACATACCAGCACAGACTTTCAATTTGCAACTGAAGTATTGAAAGCTCTAACAAAAGATACCTTCAGTGAAGGTCTCAGTTAAGGAACGTACTTGAGCACTTACATTTTATCAATTTGAGAATATTTCAAAGAAGGAATCAGATTACAACAGAATTTCAGTACTATTAATGAAATAAATATGTTCCTAAGTTCTTCCCCAATTAAGACCTGGATCCAGCAGCAGACTAATTTGCCTTATGTGTCAAAAAACCCCAAATCTAACGTTTTAATCAACATTTACAGATGCTATAAAGCAGTAAGACACTTTCACTGTTTGTCCTTGATATGGTCAGATATAATAGCAATGAATATAGTTTTCACAACCTCAAGAAACATTTACATTTGGATGCACAGCCTTCTCACCTGTCTTAAAGGACACCTGTGCCCCACCAGCAGTGATGAACTCAATGTTTCCTAGATGCAAAATGCCAGCCAACAGCCTCAAAACTTCTCGCACCTCCTCCTTGCTGAACTGCATCACTTCCATTGCAGTCTGGAATGACACGTGAGCTTCTTTGACAACATGCACACTGACTCAAAAATGGGCACAAGGACAAACCCAACTGTGTTGTCAGGCCTCAAAAAAGCAAGTCAGGATTGAGAGAGGGCTGGCAGGAGTTAATTCCTTTGGTTTCATCCCAAATCAAATACAGTGTAAGACATGACAGGGACATCTTGGAACATGTAAGCATCACTCTGATTTTAAGAAATCTCTTCTTGGTGCTGTAATTTGCTTTCAAATTCCTCATTAAAAGTGTATAAATACTGGAATGCCCTACTGAGTCATGCATCAGACACAATTTCACTAATTTGCGTTAATAAGTGACAACCTCCTCTGAGTTTTTACCAGATCTTGCCAATTAGCCTTGTAAGTAACAAGGCACGAGAGAGGAAACACAGCAACATCTCAGATTTGCTCATGTGTTGTCTCAGCCTCGGAGAACTCAGAGAAGGCCTTCTGCAGCATATTTTGGGCAAGCCATGAAGTCCAAACACTAGTGGGGTCTGACATCTTACAGCAAAACTGAGTAAGAAAGAGAGTTCTCTACAAAATGTACTGAATTTATGAATAACCAACATAGCAACAATCAAGGCTCAACTATGTAAATGAGGGGAACAGCAAATCTCTGTCTAAAGAAATTATAAAACAAGAGGAGGAACGCATGTTTTTCTCTGACATAGAAGGGGTAAGTAATTTTATGCCTCTTGAAATTACCAGAATTTCCCAAATTTGGGTCTAATATGAGCCTGCTTGAGACCAGATCACCATTTTACACCGTTACAGTGAAGCTCATCATGTTATGGTCACTGCAGGTGCCTGACAGATGCAATATTTTATCTTTCGTAAATCATCAATGACAAATGGAAAAGCCTCAGACTCATCCCATAATTAAAAGCAGAGAAGAGATAATGGTTGATGGCTTATTTTGTACGGAAGACCTTTCACAACAGAGCTCTGAGACAGGCAGCAGCACTAGGAGCTCATCTCCACGCTCACCGTGCAGTCACTCCCCGTCTCCTACAAAAAAGTTTCACTTAAGTAACGTTTCCAGGACTTAAACCACAATAAAAACAGGCAAAGGAGATGACTATAATAGGACAAGACAGGCGAGGGAGAACTGCAGGACTTCTGCCCGGCTCCAGCCCTGGGAATGCAGCCTGGCAGCCTCAGCCCTTGCTCCCAGCCTGCCCACACTGCGGGCAGCATGTAAGTGTCACCTGCCCAGCTGATTTCATGCTCTGCCTACCCTGGAATGACTAGCACAAATTAAATGTCACGCTAAGCAGCATGTGACCACCATATAGATAAGTTAGCAACTTTTCCAACACCTCCTTCTGTCATACTAGATGAGGGTTTTTTACACTAAAAATTACTGTTGCATTCTCTACACATTAATTTGTTAATTTGGCAAAGAGATTAACATAGCTAAGCAGAAACAATTTGGTGAAGACGCAAGTATTTTGCCTGATTTTCGAAATCCAACACATATCACCTCCCTGATATAGTAAGCAATTAGCAATTATTCTAACAGTCAGCATAGACAACTTGTGGTAGCTAATTGGTGTGGGTATAAGATATAAAGCCATTCAGAGAAAGACTCCATCAGGACCTGGTCTTTAATCGGTGTTTACATTTAGTTCAACTCTATTGCATAAGTTACTTCATACAACTGGATTTCCCAGCTGCAACTTAAAGAGTCACAGAAGCCCAGGTGTGTTGCTCCTCATGTGCTGTGCTGTGGACCCAACCCAGTAGAAGCTACATGATCTGGGCAAAGCTTTAGGATAGAAAAACAGTGGAAGCAGATGTAGATGTAACAGAAAACAACGTAGGGAAGGGCAAAGGCGTGTAAATGCCTTACTGTCTTCCTAAGTGATATTCTTTTCATTCCAAAATGTAATCATTTCACTAAGTTACAGAACACTTTGAAGTGACAGGGTAAAAAGTCAAATATTGGAGGGAAGGTGAAGGCTTGCTCAAAATTACAGCCAAGTGTTGTGAGAAAACGTCAGTCCCTGTAAGGTTAGAGGCTCAATGAGAGAGCTGCATGTGCTGGTAAGCACAGGAAGGTTTTGTCCCCTGCTCTGTCAACGGCCCCCGGCGCCCAAACCTCCAGCATTTTTGAAGCATAAAGAACTAGGGAAACAACTCACAATGACTTCCTTGAAAGAATCTTTGTCATTGATTGTCTTATCCGCTATACATCCAGACTGATTCAGGTAGTGGTAGTTCTCTGGTACAGATAAGTAAAAAGCATCTAATGAGGAGAGAAAAAAGGATGAGTGAAAAAAAAAAAAATCCCAAAACAAAATCACTCCACAAATTACTATGTCAGAGTTAAATAGCTCACAATTAATTTGTTCAGAAATTATGATGATGCATGAAACAAAGTTTTATATTAAAATCAGATATGGGGTTGCTGGTTTTTGTTTTATTTAGCTGCATAATGGAGTTAACTCTACTTTTTAGCATGCAAAGACAGCAGGCCCAAAGGGAGATGCCAAGACAGCCTTAGGCAATTTTGCACGTATACAAATGTAATTTCTTTTGTTCAGTGGATTTATTCTTTATGAGAGAGGATTAGAGGAACAGAATTATTTCTCTTTGT
The DNA here is from genome assembly GCF_018691265.1 of Tyto alba. Classification (NCBI taxonomy): domain Eukaryota; kingdom Metazoa; phylum Chordata; class Aves; order Strigiformes; family Tytonidae; genus Tyto; species Tyto alba. The sequence continues at coordinate 23,903,577 of NW_024881324.1, read as the reverse complement.
TGCTGTGGAGTTATTTAGTACCAGCGAAAATAATCAGCTTGAACAGAATGAGGCATGTTTGTCCCCAAGTAGTTTTCCCAGGGCCACAGCAGAGGCTGGGAGAAAAAGTATTAGCAGCTCGGTGACATTCTTCAACTAAGCAGGTTGCTTTATCAAGTTGATCTCAAATTCACACTCACTGAATCCTGGCTGAATAAATAACTTATTTCTCCGCTTGGGTTAGTGGGTTTCTGCAGTTAAATCCTGCTGTCATCATGGCTGACCGCTAGCAGAAAGCCACTACACTTGTGTGACTTGTGCTTTGCCACTCACCTTTCTCTCTCTCTTCTATCCCTGCCAGCAGAGCATAGAATATATGATAATTTCTTTCCCCGGGGTTTTGTCTTACTACACGATTCTGTCAAAGTAAAAAATAGTTTCCATTTAAGCAATCATTTAAAAAAAAAATTTAATCCACAATCTCAAAGAAAATATTAAATCAAATAAAATTAACTGAGCCAAAGCAAATGTCAACTTACTTTTTCCAATAAATCTATAGCCAGGAAGAAAAACTTTAGTCAAGGAATAAAGTAAAAAGCAATTAACGCACAAGCTATTTATAGTCTTCCTTCTTTCATTTGAGACAACAGGAAGAGCATCATGGTCTTTCCTTATGACTTGCCTACTTCCATAACAAAATGGATAAAGTAGCAACAATGACAGTACTGCATCAGTTCTAATACTAATGTGTTCCCACATCTCCTTCCCCTCCATCCCATCAAAATTGGACTTGTCATGTTCTGGATTTTAATTTACATCTGCTTTCCTTTACTTTTTCTTTTCCCTAAAACTTATAAAACACCTTTAAAGATTAAATTTGTCAAACTGCAAATGCAGCTTATGTTCAAAATACCAGGTAGGATCCCCTCTGTACAGTCCTCATCCCCAAACCTCTAGTGCTCTGGTGGAGCTGGCTCATAGTCCAATTTTGCCAAATGCAGGACAAATCCAAGGGTTTGTCCAAAGGCTCACACTGCAGAAATTCAGCGACTCTGTTCTTTCACATACTTTTCCAGAAAAGGAAGAAACTTATCTTTGGATTCCATAAATGAGGGAAATAGCTGACAACTGAAGTTATCCCCAGGAACTCAGGCCGGTTTAGCTCACTATGCAGGAACATGCACATGAGCCACACTAGCAATAGCAATACAAAATCCTGGTCCTCCAAGAGAATATAAGGCCCATCCCGCCTCGAACGCATATGTGCATGTGCACAAACACATGCAGACATGGGTGCTACTGCTCCCCTTTCCCACCCTCATCAGCTCTATTTAATTATGTATGTTGCAGGATGGGGTGAAAAGACAGACAAGGGCAACCCACTTTTATCAGCCCTTTACAGAAGAGATACGTGGGGGCAGCCCGCAACCAGGGGTAAAAATCACCAAATGAGGATACAATCTATAATTCTTCCCCCCTGAATGTTTCCTTTCTGACAGATGTTCAGCTGAATAAACTTCCCAAAGCGACTTGAGTTGTTGTTGTAAACAGTCTTTGCATTGCCAAAAGCTTCCATAATTGGGCTGTGAAAATACAGAACAAGAGCATTAATGTGTGACCAGCATGCCAACGGTTTCACATGGGACTGGAGAAAAGAATAGCACTGTGAAAAGTTCATTTCTGACACCCTCCTCAGCCACAGTCTACATCCTCTGTATTATCTTCAATTTATTAACAAGGGGCATCTCCATTTTCTGTCAAAAGATGTAAGTGTTCAAGCAACAGGAAGATCAGCCGTACTAAACTACTCTGCAGCTTAATCTGTAACTGCTCAAAAGATGCATGCACTTCTCATTGCTGTACTCAAATTGTAGAAATAAGAAATCTCAGCAAATGCAAATTGCTAGACAGATGTAGGGAAAATAGTCATTGTCCTAAGGCAATTAAAAAAAAAATAATTACAACAAAATACAGCAGGTGAAACAGAGGTGAAGCACGATAAACAAAAGTAATCTCAAATTGCCTTTGTTTGTAAATAGTTTAGTGCCATGTGTTATTACATTTGAACACTGAGATATTTTTTTTTTGCTTGTGTAGAGTGTGTCCAATTTATCTGATGCATTTACTCATCTCTGTCTTCTCATCTAAGTCCTCATTCTCCCTTTACTCAGCATGCTTCTACCGCTTGCACACTCCACCCTCACCGTGCTGTATCTTGTTCCACCTTATCCTCGGGCTACATAAACCAAACTGATGCTTTCTCTCTCCCATCACTCATTTCCCTCACTCTGATTATCTGAATTAGCCCTCCACAAAAATAAAAAGCACCACTAAAGCACTGTCAATTTCAAAACTCTGCATCTTTTTGTTTCATTAAGGTATACAACTCTCTACAGCAGTCAGGTGATTTTATTTAATGGAAAATTTTCCCTTCTCCAATATTAATTTTATTGTTCTGTAAATGCACCCACATCTTTGAAATAAGAGCTTGAAATGTAACTAATGACAAATCTTATGTCTTCCAGAAAATAAATACCTGTGTGTTGAAAGATCTAATACCTGCTCTCAAGAATAGCTTGCTCCACACAGGAGGTCTTCTCTCTGCAGGACAGCTCCAGCGAATGTTGGCTCATTGCAGACAAGAACTTGAGAATCAGCTTAGTGCTTTCCGTCTTACCAGCACCACTTTCACCACTGCAAGAGGAAGACGAAAGTGTTTGTACAGTTCCATCTGCCAGGCAAAAAGCCCTCTGTCTGGCCAGCCTTCCAAACTCTAAACTATTGGAAGTCAGGATTCAGCTTTCTGAATATGACATTCAACACAAAATGCAAGCTATCCTTAGACTTCATAGCACTGTTGAGACAGCATTTCAAGGCATTGATTGAGTAAGGATGTACACAACACCCATGAGGCAATGAAGAGCTCTCTGAATACTAACAACTCTCCAACAATTCTCACCAACACGGAAAAACAAAGTTGGAACAAAGGCATGGCAACGGTCGGAGAGAAAGTCCAGAATTAAACTGGGTAAATTCGGGATTATGTTGCAGCAATCTAGGTGAGGAGGGAGGCCTGCTGTGAGAAGAAAGAAGTTAGAGACACTGATGAATATTATAAGACATAAAATCTACTAATATAATAATATTGATATTCTTAGTGAGCTACATATTCTTCAAAAACCCCTTCTTATATGCCTATCCAAATAAACCAGATTCACATGAGTTCTCATCATCATTGGAGATGTAAAGCCTCTCATCTTCACCCACAGCAGAACAAAGCTATTTGATAATGCAAAACTGACATTTTAAAAACAAACTGGTAAGAAGCAATCTTCCTGATACAAACAGAAGGCAATATACTCAATTTCTCTTCAAAACTAACACTCTAAAAAGGGAAGATATAAATTTGGATCATTTCCCCAGTATCATTTCCCTTCATTTATGTAGTCTTATAATTAAAAACACACCGTGAGCCATTAAGAAACATAACTTGCAGCTGAAGTTTGTCTAGTTTGCTTACTTTTCATCTGCAGTCATTGCATTATATCCTAAACTGCAGCGTAATTCCTAGTTTTCCTAATTCCTAATTAAACTGTGCCTACTTCCAGTTTACTCCCAACGAAAGGAGGTATATATTGGTCTTATCCTACCCTTTTCATTGTAGCAAGCACGAGTTTTGTCACTGTCTTTGATGGAGCACAATTGGGCATGTGGAGCAAGCTTAATTAATTTGACAGTCTTTTGTTGTGCCATCGCTGAGTGGTGACCCTGGTGAATTTAGGTTATGGCGAAGTATAATGATGCTTTCTAGTAAAAAGCAAAGAAGAAAGGTACAGCCCAAGAAAGCAGCATGGCATTTTCCTGCAAATGAATGTCAATAATTACAAAATTAATCAGGGAATTCAGGCAACGTAAGGCAAAGTTTTGTAGCTGAGATTTAAGAGTTTCCCAAGAAGAATGAGGAAGTCTTGAAAATGTTTCATAAAACTTCATACAAGTTATGCTACCTGCTGATATGTTCCAGCAAGTACAATTCATCCATCATACTTACACCATTTCAAAAAAATTCTGTAGTGTTTTTAATTTGGTTTTACCCTTGGTGTCTGGCCTTTTCGGTATTTGCTTCCCTTCTCTTTGCAGGCCCTCAGTCACTCATGTTCCTTTGCCAACAACGGAAATATGTAATATACCCCATATTTAATACTTGCTCCTTCCACAAAACATTTCTACTGCTAGTTTTGAAAGAGCTTCACAAAACCTTGCATTATCTTTGTCTAGTGCAAAAAATCATCAAGTGATACATAAACTTACTGCCTAAAGTCTCGCCCTCTGAGCAGTGTATAGCTCAACAGCAGGGATATGGGTGCCAAGGAGGACATTAGCTCTTTCACTGATGTCACCCTTCCTCTGCCCCCACCTTCTGTCCCGTGCTCTGGAGCATCTGTAGTTCTATGGAAGTTGAAAGTTACCCCACATTAAGAGCAATTCTACAAGTGAGATACTCAAAGCTGATGGAAAAATATTTCCTGTGCCTATCTCTCATACAGTTGGTACTATCCACAATTATACGGTCTTGATTTTTTCTTGGAACAGGAGAGGCTCAAAACTGGGTCAGGCTGAAGATCTACCTGCCCAGTGTCATATCTCTGACAGTCGCCAAATGGAGATGCCCAAGGAAGGCATGTGGTACTTCCCTTCTGTGTTCTTCCAGCTTCCAGTTATTTGGTGTTCAGAAGGTTCCTGATCTAAACCTGATTTCTGTGTGCCTTGTAACTCTCAGTCGATTTATCTCCTGTGAGTTTCTAGACATACTCCCTTAAAAACATATGAATGTGTCTTGTCGGTTCAGATCTGCCTCCTATTACCTTCATCTGATGCCCCCTAGTTCTCATATTGGAAGGAGAAACAAACAACTTATCACAGTGCTCCCTCCCTCTGCTGTGCATGACTTCATGGCTAGCCCCCCCAGTCAGAGCTGTGCATCTCCACTAGCCATTCCCACCTATGGATCTATGCAATTCTTTTGATAGCTCCTTTCTGTTCTCCTCTGAACCACCTGCAGTTCCACAAAGTCCTCCTGGATACAAAGCAAGGGGGGAAAATGCTACTGCAAAATACTCAAGATATGAGCAAAGGATGGATTTACCCGATGTTCTCTACGAATTTACTAGTAACTCCTCTATTCAGTCTTACAATTACTACTGACCACTAAGTTAATGGGTTCCTGGAGCTCTCTGGCATGACAGTAAGATCTCACGCCTGTATGGTGCTCCTCAGCACATGATTTTATGTGCATCAAGTTGGCTCTGCATTTTTCCTGTACAAAAACCAGTTATTAATGAAATGAAAATCAAGAACAAGCATACTAAACTTTAAAGTTATTTATTCAACCCTACAGTAGATACGTTAATGGCCGGTTAAGTGGGATCAATCTTTCAGATTCCTTAGCAAGCCTATGCCTACAAGAAGTTGCCAAGGTCAGTAAAAGGGTGAATTTTTCAGAGCACAGCCAACCTTTCCATCAACCTTTCCACCTCATCTGTTTAAGTGCCCAGCTCATTCCACATCACTACATTCAGTATTGTGAATATATTAAGTGTGACAGCAAGCCACAAGGCCCCCACTTAAGGGATCTTTAGACTTTCTCCATGATTTGTTTTACACAGGGCATCTTGCTAAGGGCACAGCAGCCTGGAGTCTGGACTGCCACAGTGGAAAAAGGGGTCACGGAGAGAAACTCCTCATTCTGAAGGACATAACGCAAGTGAGGCGGTTTCAGCGCTATTCTAAATCACTTCTCAGTTCTGTCTGCTGGCTTTAAAATCCCAAAGACAGATAAACACCCACAAAATAGGTCCCTTCAGCAAATATAGTTCGTCAACCACAGATGTGAGTTTTGGTGTGTCAGTCCCATAAGAACATTTTCCTGCGACAAGTCTGGGTCTCATCCAAAGAGTCCTTTGGTTCACATTGATTTTCAAGCTGAACAACAACGAAAATGTCAGGCCATCAGATGATAACAGAGAGAACAAACTGGTGTCAGACTGTGATTTCCCACTCACGGCACTGACTTGAGTGTCATTCAGGGTGACTATTGATGCTCCTTCGACTGTTTTATACTTCAAATGCTTTAAAGCTCAACTGCTACTGTATCTGGAAGTAAGAGCACGTGTTTGCTTCTGCGTGGACTTGACCACCTTAAACAGAGCAGCAACAAAACAAACCTCTAGAGATATTTTGCTATTCTTACAATAAAGCAGTGGAGGTTTAAATTTGGTCCCAACTTGTGAACATCAGCTAATCATGGGGGAAGTCAGTCCCTTCCCTACATCAGGACAAGCTGTTTGGCTACTCCTTAGTAAGATTGATTCCCTTTATGCTCTTGATGAGGCACCCAGCTGAAAAATCAGATGTTAATAATTTTTTAACATGCCTGTTGTAGCATCAAATTTAACTGTGGTGTACTTTTATTTTATTTTATTTTTTTTATTCCTGTTTTGAATGAAACTGGACTCCGCAGTAAGGTTCAGATCAATATGAAACTGAGCATTTGTTGATGTAGATGTTTTTGTCTAAATGAAGTCTCTAGTTCAATAGCCAAATAAATTTTAGCCTGGGAGAGTGAAAATACCGTTTCACAACCGTGTAAATATTCTAATGCAGAGGCTGTACACAGCTTCTTCAGTGTGCCATTTTGTTGACATTTTGCTAAGTCTTTTTTATGCAGCATTATCATGAATTAAAATAAGCCTGTGTAACACAGGCTGATAAATAAGCATTGTCGTATGACTCCATCTAACATCATCTCTTCTGTATTTCCCTCCTTTCCACCTCTGGACAGGATGATTATATTGGAAAAAATGCTCTTGCCTTTATATTACCTTTTGAGTCACTACTGATGACAGTTTTTAATTCAGGTTCTTGCCTTAACCCTCTCATCTTACCCCACCCAGACAAATACCCCAAGCATTTTAAAGCAGTAGAAGTTTTTTCACAGGTTTCTGAACCCAGAGCCTTAAGCAAGCTCCAAATCAAAGCTGAGCTAATTCTGGGTGCCAGCAGAGGGCACTTCAAGTCCAGAGGAGCACAAGGAAGCGTTCCGTACCTTACACCCCATGGGGCTGTTACAGCTTGCCACCGAGTTTTTAGATCCCAAAGTCAGGAGCAGGTGAAACTGCATATTAGAATGTGAAGCCTACACGAGCAGTGCACTCCTTTTAACTGGATGTAACTGCTTATCGTGTTTTCATGATGCAACATAATTTTCCTTTCTATCATCACTTACATTAAGTACAAGACCAGAATATTTGCCTGAATTCAGACACTGCAGAGCTCCACTTGACCACTTCTTTGAAATGTCAGTAGTAACTGAGAAAGTCTAATAGTGACTTGTTGCAATCTAATCTTAAACCAGTAAAAGATGAAGGAGTTACCAGGATGCTGAAGATGATGAGCATGCTTCTGAGGACCCAAAACTAAGTATGTGATCACAAGGACTTTCCTAAACCTCAGAAGGGCCACTGAAAACCTGCAGTAATTTTAAAAATTCTGTTCCAAGTCCTTCACAGATAGAGCAGATAATACTGTTTTAGGAAAGTAGATTTGAATTTTTATTTTTTTAATTGAATTGCATGGTCCCTCAATTTCTGTAGAAACAAGATACCCTTATAAGGTTGTATTGTAGTAGTACCTGTCTGAAACACTGAACTTACACAAATCATTGTTTAAATCCATGACCATGGTAAACAATTTTAAAAGGGACTGCTAATGAAAAACTTCTTCATATTATGGTTTAACTGCACCAAGGCACATAGTTTACAGAGCGGAGACTGCTGGAGACTTCTCTGGAACATCAGAGACTTCAGCTTATGTCCTTTTTAGGACACAGCCTGCTTTTCTCTTGGCAGCTTGTGGGGAACTGGAAGGAAAGGTAAAATACTTGGGCCAGTACAGAATGGCATTAACAAGGATATCAATGGCCATCTGCTAGGCACCAGAAATCATTTCAGTCTCGAAAATTTGGGCACATGGGCTGTTCACAAGTAACTACCTGGCATTAAATCACGAAATCATGACTCCAGGCTGGCTATTTTCACCAGACAAAGATCTCTGTGCATTTCTTTTTTTCTTGGAGTGTCACCTGGACTCAGCTTTATATGTACTATGTATTCAATAATAAAAAAGGAGAAATAGAGTTAAAGAAAGATGAGAAACCCACTCAGTCCCCTCCATCTTTGTGCCACTGCCAGGCAGAACCTGCCTAGAGATGAAGGCAGGCGGGGACTGCGACCTGAGAGCTTGCAGAAAGTTGGAACCAGACCGAGCTGTATTGCATCTGATCCACATCTCTAACAACAGCTTGGGTCCTGAATGCGCCAGATCCTCCTCGTATCCAGGAAGCCTTGCAAACTGACCTGTAATCTTAAACGCCAGCAGAAACTGCCTATTGCAAAAGGTGCTGCTCTCACTCTGGTTTATCCCCTCTCTGCCCCACCGGCGGCCCCACGCCGCGCTCCCACGGCTGTCACAAGGGCTCCTGTGGAGATCAGGAGCCAGCCAAAATTGTGTCACCTTGTGTCGGAAGAGCTCCCCACATTTAACCTGTGCTGCAGGAAGGGGAAAGCAAACAGGCTTAATCACAAAAACACTGCAAAATCAGGAGAGGAGAGGAGAAGGAGGGGAAACACGAGCTCTTTCACCGCCACCCCCCGACGGCTGGTGCCACGCTGCCATCGCCACCAAAGCTGCTTCTCCCAATCCGGTGGGCAAGGCTTTGGTTTCCCTGCTCATGCATGAGCCAATGCAGCTGAGCTGGCAGGCAGAGGAAAGGCCAAAATGCTGGCTGCATTTTCAGCTCTTCTAGAGCAAGACGGAAGGAGGAGCTGAAAGCAGTGAAAAGCTACTGAAATGCCAACTGCTCCCAACGTACCTTTGGCAGCAGCAAGATCCAGACTACCAGTGACAGTGGATCAAATGGGAAGCTGTTAAATCACCACTAAATTAAAGCACAATGAGATTAAGCAAGGGAAGATTCATCGGGCAGAATTAAGCATCTGAAATGTGGAGGGTTTTCTCTTTTGCTATTTTTATTTACCACATTTCTCAAGATTGGTGGTTATTTTTTCTTTTCATCTCGATACAGGGTTCAGAGTCTAGTGGTGACAAACTACTGAGCTGCACAGGGATGTTTAAACCAGTGGGGAAAGCACTTAGGGTAACGTTAAAAAGGATGAGCAGCAAAAAAACACACAAAAATACAGTAGATCTTTCCATTAAATGAAATCGTAAGATGCATAAGAAAAATTAACACAGAATGATACAGGGTTCAGATCTCTCTTACAAAACTCTATTTAAAAGCCTGCTTGCTCCTGGAGTTCTCCTCTCCACGTGGCCCAAACCCACGCTCCCAAAACACCTCAGAAGCCTCAAAAGCAGCAGCAGCCATTTACCTGATGAGGATACACTGGTTGTCGTGGCGCTTCCAAAGGCAGCGGTAGCACTCGTTCGCCACGGCGAAGATGTGAGGCGCAATCTCTCCCATGTGGTGCCGGCTGTATCGCTCCACGGCGGCGCAGTCGTACAGTCCCGGGATGCTCTTGTAGGGGTTCACAGAGGCAACGATCGAACCAATGTAGGTCTGCAAGCACACAGCCCCCCCCGGCCCCCCGCCCCCCCAGGAGTTGTTATTACACAGGGGGTGCAAGAAATGAACAATCTTCCCAAATGAAAGACAACAAATAGACGCTCGCAAAAGCCTAGCAATCCTTTGCATAAAGGCACCTAGTATTTTTTCCTGCTTTCTTCCTTTCAACAAAAGCAACAGAAGGCAAAAGTTATTTGCAGCCCCGTCATGTTTTCATGCTTCCCTCCCCTACAGCACCGAGCTCGGCTTTACAAAGCCCTGCCTTAACGCCGCTTACAGCCGCACAGTAATGCCCACGAGCACCGGTCTACAGCTACTTCTCACACCTTCCTAGGGACTCACTGAGCTTACTAAAAACCTGATCGTGTCCCAAGTATTGGTGCAAAAGTCCCTATTTTCAAGTAGAGTTTCCAAGTCTTTCCCTGCTCCTCGTTTTGTATCAGATGTTATGGTAGACACTAGTACCATTACATAGGAGCAAGACCTAAGAAAAGCAGGCAAACTGGCAGATGCTACCAAAACATTGGGTTTCTGCAACTTTATTACTAGTTTGAAGTGCAACAGTAGCTGGCAGGGCATTCATTTCTATCTCATTGCAATTCAAGAACACAGCCGTTAAAACCACCCAGGTAGTAGCTTATGCCCATTCCCGTTGCCTGAACTCATTAAGTTGTGGTAACATGATCATTTGCAACAGTATTTCACAACGCTGTTCATTTTCTCAGTCACCCTCTATCGACTTCAATATATTTTTCAAATAAAATCAGATTAAGTGAGGTAGGAGATAACATTAAGCATGAGAATTTCCAGTACATTTCGGAGGCATGTGAAATTAATTGAGCTATCCCAGTGTGTGTGTGCAGTGTTACCACTGTGATACTCATTTCATTTTGTTAAGCACCCTTTCCGTGGTTACAGGGGGGGGGAAGCCAACACTTGGCTTCAACAGCCCTGCTGGGGACTTGCAAAGAATCGGGCTGCGAAGCCTCCGGCCCTGCCCCACGCTCCCCACGCAGACAGATGTTTCACAGGCAGCCCACCCTCCTGTCGCCGGCAGGAACCAGCTGTGAAGTCGACAGCAGGACTGGGGCTGTCTTCACCTCCCCAGCACCCTACCCAGAAGGGGCTGGTTAAGGTGAGCGGCTTCTTGCACGCCGCAGGACCGCAGCCCCACGCGCTCCTGCTGCAGCCGCCCTCTCCCCCCGCAAGCCACCGCGGGGGCACCCACTGAGCCCCAGGGACCGTCAGCTCCCCCACCTTCTCCTTTCCTCCGTCAGTCTCCTCCACACCACTTACACTCCACATCTGCCTGCCTCCCTCTTCTCCTCCTTAATTTAACATGTCATTATCGTTGTGTGTAAGCTCTCCTTTCTCACTGTTACCCTGCTGTTACCTTCCCCGTTATCCACCTGTTCATCCTCCATCAGGCCCAAAACAAGTAGCACCTTTGAGCTTTTGCTAAGGGAACTGCAGCAGCGTCCTTGAAATTATGACAACTTTATTAGCTGCGAGGGGAACATTCCTCCTCACTGTAATTCAAGTGCCTTCTACAGAGCTGTGAACTTTCAATCTGTGTGTTTTATAAAAACCCCCATGCTGTGCAATAGCTCAGAAGGTTTCACCTAGGGGAAAGGTACCATTTCAACACAAGATCGTATCACAGGGCAATTACAGAACTGAGACAGCAGCTTAATTTCCTGGAATCATCCCCTCTTGGATTCTTAAATAACTAACAAGGAAGTCCCTGAGAAGAAAATTCTTCAGTTTGATACATATTTCAGCACAGACTTCATGGGCAAAATTTTAAGATTTTTTTTTTTTTTTTTTTTAATTACATGAATACAGTGCAAGAGTGACCAATAAACCAATCTGCAACGGATTTTCCTCTTTATCTTAATAAAGCCTGACTAAAGTCTTGCTAAAATGTAAGAAGAGTAACTTGAGGCACATCATCACGACAGATGCCATGGCAAAGAAGCAAATAAAAAAAAAATCCACACGAAACATGATGCCATCTAACTTTGTAACTGTAAACATCCACTGTGTAGCTTCTGTGAGATCAAGTACCTGACCAGAACAACATCACCACACTCCCTGATCTTCCTGTGATGAAGTACTGGCAAAACTGCACCACTGCTGGCTACAGTGCGATTTTCCTTGCTTCTCCTATCTCACATGGTAAGTATCACAAAAGATGACAGCAGCCCACTTCTGCACAGACTTGACTAACACGAGGCAGTCTTTCACATGGCTTAAGCATAACTTTTTAGAAATTACATCAACACTTCCAGAATGTTAGTCATTACTGTGAATAAGGAAAGTTTTTTATTAAATAAAGTCAGCTGGCTTCATTGCCTCATAATTCATGTAAGACATCATAGACAAAAAGGTAGTGTGTCATGGCAATAACAGAAATGACACTAGCAAAAACAATTCCTAAATCACCTCATGAACTAACACTTACGACATGTCACTATTTTAAAAATTCCTTCTCTCTCTTTTTCTTCCATCAAAAACGTGAAGAAACACAACCTGTACTAAAATAGCTCCAATTTTGTGACTCCAGGCTTTTGGTGCTTCGAGTACGTATTACCTCTCTGCAGAACCAGCTAAATGCATGCACAAATTGCCACCAAATTATAATGATACAGGACAGAACAAGCTTGGGTCCTCAAAAAGCAGCTTCCTCATCCCAAGGCAAGACCACAAAAAAAAGCTAATTCTTCACAGACACATTGGATCAGATTTATCATCTACCAAGTGTCATAATCCAATCCAGCAGCAGCCACAACTAGGTATCTGCACAGACTAACTAGGCGTTAGCTGGCCCAGGTGAAAGTTACACCTTAACCCAAAGTAGGTCGGCAAGGTATTGATGAGCTGAAACAACACCATTATTAAAAACCATTCCCATTGTTTAAAAAGCTCCCGTTAAAGGACAAATCTTTCCAAAGCGTTTGTAAATTTTCCCTGGGATACTCACTAGCAGCAAGATCTGCTGCAGGAATCATTTCCTGCATCACTTCCAGGCTTACTACTTTTCCCATCCAGCAACTATCACACGCTCCTACTAGTAGCAGTATTTTATAAAGAGTAGAGCCAACTCCTGCTAGCCTCTACCTTGGCACCTCTAAGAGCCACAGAATCAGGGACCTGAGGTGCGGACATGCACTCACACGCAGAAGAGCACCACTTCGCCACCTCCCTGTTCGCAGGGCTCTGCTTTCCCTCGCCTTGGGGACTCCGAGCAGCCGCCCAATGTGACCCCTTTCTTGGAGGGCAGATTTCCCCGGGTTGCAAGTGCAAGCACCTTAGCAGCAGGTTAAACCAGTGTAAAGATACAAAAAAACACGCGGGGCTGTTCATTGGATGGGTATCGTCTCCTGAACATTATTTCTGCACGAGGCACCTTCGTATGGCAAATTAAAGCAGTTAGCAGTCAGAAGCAGGATGTCTAAATTACTTTATTATGCTAACATCACCAGGCAGCCATTTGGATGAATTTTCAGAAAAGGCATTTTCACATAAGAATGTCACTTCCACTTTGCTCAGAAGAGAGTGAATTAAATTTTCTCTTTGTTCTTTGCAGTTTCTAATCTGATTGTCACAGTCAATGATTACTTATTTTAATGAAAGCACTCCAAAGCAGTTATGAATAGGAAGTGTGCTCATGCACCTGCCAGAGCACTAGCAGGAGGACAACATTTCTGATGATTTCCAATTGAAATAGTTTGAGAGGTATTTCAAATAAATACTATTTAGAGGTCCTATCAGAAGCCTGACTTCTTAAATCTGTGGCAATGAACAGAACAGTTTACTTTTCTGTTATATGACCAGCTCAACACTTCAGACAGAACCACATACAAACTCTTGAATTACTTAGTTACAGACTAAACCAGCATCAACTAGTTATCAGATCACCGCTAATGTATTTATTGAAACTCAAGAATAAATGAAAGTTGAGTTATTCAGCCTGAATTTCAATGCAGCGCTTTGACTGCAATATTAAAAGGTAGGACTTCTTTTCCACTTGCAAATTTTTACTGAAATTTTACATCAATAATGCATTTCCCAAAATACTTTTGGTCAGAAACCACAGACACTCCTGCTCCCTCTTTTAGCACAAAAAGAGGAGTTAAGATTGTTTGCTAATCTTCTAAGAGGACTTTCAAAATTAGGTCAAGTCCTGCCTTCTCAGCTAGACATTCAATAAGGAGATGGCATCTTAAGAGTCAAAATGCAAGATGTACTTCAGAAAGGAAGATATTTTTCATCAGTTTTATAAATGCTTTTTTGTTTTGCTTGTTGCTTTCTGATAGCAATCAGCTTTGAATCTGTGTCTTGAAATCACCCCAGACTTCTTCAAACACTCAAAACCAATTCGTTCTTTAACAAGATTCAAGAGCTCACAAAGATTTCTGATACTCACAGAAATAGCCTAGAAAAACTTGCAATGGTCAGAGTAGTCCTGTCTAACATAAGAGATTGATTTATTTATTTATTAAGGAAGACCCAATCAGTTTACTTCAGTTTGATGCCAAACAAATGTAGACGATGAAAAAAGCTTTCCCGGTTGAAATACACTTTTGCAAGTTACCTTAAAATTACAAGAAACAAGTTTGTAATAGATGAACTGAATACAGTTTTAAATATCTGTCTTTCCCATGAAGACAAAGCTGTTGAACTAAAAGAAGAAAAAGTAGAGTAAGAAATTTTCCCTTCAGATTTTTTTTTCAGGTTCTCTACACAGAAAAAGCAACAAAAAAGGAAACTGCCCTAGTGCAAGATCACTTAATTAATCCTATAAACCAAACATACTAAATGTATCAGGACCAGCTTGTTCTTCATCTTTTCCCCTTCACAGATGCTTTTTTGGGTATATCCTTTCAAGTTTCCTCCATATCCAGCAACCACCCACCTCCTACTTCTTCTCTTTTATGTCAAGACTTCTGCATCCCCACGATAACTTTTCTATTTCTGAGGATCCTTTATGACTTCTGAGTTTCAAGCTTGCTCTTCCCATGTAATCTCATCAATTTTATCCCACGTTGGTTTTCTCAGGTCCAACTTTCACCCTCTACATCAAGGTACCACCTGTACTTCCCAGACTTCCAGCATCTGATACATCCCGTTCCTCCTTCTTTCTTAAATAAATACATAAATAGGGGACAAAAAAGGGGGAGAAGTTGGAATTCTTTCAGGCTTTGCATATCTCATGCTACGGGGAAGGTGGGAGAGAAGGCAGGAGCAGGCTGGAGGACTCTATTAAAGGGCATTACGTGCTGCTCCTGAACTAAGCCTTTGATAAACAATCACGACAGAAACTAAAACTGCTTGCGCTATTAAAACAGGCACAAGGAGACTGCATTCCTCAATTTTTTATCATTGTGTTTATTCAATGACACCAAGAATCAACGTATTTTTCACAACCTGGTACTAGAAATGCTAGAAGCAATCAAATAAAGAATTGAGATGTTTTGTTACAGACATACACATTAACACTGAGAAGCAACACTTTGTCCAACTCTTTTAAGAGCTCTTTTTAAGACCTTCTGATCTGGGACAATAAAAATCTATCTCATTACAGAAACAAGAGCAAGTTTACAGATGCCTCAAAAATTATGTTTCTGGGTTGTTTTTGAGGAACACCTGACTTTCCTGGAGTCACTTTAAGGAACTGATTCTGTGTCTGAAAAGTAAGGGCATTTTTTTTTTTTTTTTTTAAAGGGTAATTAGTATCAACCTGACAATTTATTCAACAAATATTATTTTCTGGGTTTACCCTTGATATTGGGAAACCAAATAAATCTGCAGTACAACTGGCTGACTAGAAAGCTACTTACATGTCACTTTTAGACAACCTATAGAAAAGGTTTCTATCACTGTTCCATGCAACTTGTGTGTGTCTCATACCTTTAAATCATCACCGCTACAGTAACATTACTGAATTAATATTGTTATGTTTTCAACACCAGATTTCAAGGTGTGAGGATGCAAAACCTGGGAATAGAAGATTTTCACCCACACTGCAGATATAGCCTCCGTTGTTCCCAGTTCTCTCTGGTAAAAGGATTGCTGATCATCATGACTGAGTTTATTCTGAGGCAAAGATAACTAGGTCAACCACCACATACACACCAACATAAAAAGGAGAAAGATGGCTGGGCCATATTTTGGTGTGTTTTTTAGGTAAGTCAACAGAAGGGGCAAGGGTATGCCTTAAACAGGATGATAATTAATACCCTTGTTCTTGGTAGGACCTTGATTTATCCTCTCTGTGGTGAGTAAACCCCCATCTTTCAGCTAGTCCCATGATAATTTCAGTGGGACAGAATCCAGTTGTCTCCCTAAATTATAAACTAAAATGTCTGAAGCCAAGCTCCTTTCTTAAAAACCATAATCAAAGTGAAGTACTAAACTACAAGTTTAGATGTTTTCAACCAATCAAGCCATTTCTAAGATGAAAATGTCATACTCTATAATCATCCTTACATGCATGGGCTTCTGCAGCCCTCAGCATGTTTGGTGACTCATGGTGGGACTCCAGCTGCACAGATTTATATCAGCTTTGCTTTTCTTTACCTCTGTGTTCCTTGTCAATTCACACAATATTACAACCCCTAAATTGTCCTTTTTTCTTCTCAAGGTCAGTTACAAAATGAGCTGTTTGGAAACACATAGGCCACAGGACAAATGCAAGTTAGCATCCATAGGAGAAGACCTTTAGAAGGGAACCAGAATATAACAGAGAATGTCAATAAGAAGATCAAATACCAACAGGCAGCTCCCTACATCCAAGACCCACTGGCTAAATATTCTCCATATCATTGCTTTTGAAAAGCATCTTCTCAGGCATGTTCACACTGCTTAGCTGCACTTTCCCATGTGCTTCAGCCCACGATGGAAGCTGCAGCAGCCTCTTATACCTACTCCCTCCCTGGTGGCCCTTTCCCTTCCTGTGCTGAGCACAGATCAGATCCAAGACATAACAGACCAAGGCATTTTCAAAGCTATGCTTCATGCTTGTTTTCACTGGCACAGTTCTCAAGAAGATTTTGGAATAATTGTGGATTTTTTAAAAACAAATGTGACTTAGATGATCAGAGGCAGCTGTTGGGCAACAGCACACCCTAATAGATGCATCCTTGGCTGTTATGTTGACCCTTCAACCCAAGGAACATGACCTTAAACTTCCCTTGGTACAAGACTATTAAGCAACACTTTCCTGTTCCCCAAGGCTATACTATCCCTTCATGAAAAAAGTGGTACTTTGCAACCCAGCAACCTTAACTTCTGAACTAAGTGAATCCTTCCACTCCCTACAGCTTCACCCTTCTACATCCATAATGTCCTTGCTCTAGGCAGCTAACTGAAGTTGCCTAGATCTGTCTATTTCTTCAGCGTTAAAAACTGGGGTTTGGTCACCTTAGCTACCAACATAAATATCCAAAACTGTGCGCAGAGGCAGTCACACCTTTTAGCTTAATTCCACAGAAGGTTCAGAGATGGTGAGGAACCTGAACAAAATTAAGAGCTCTCTACAGGTTAAGAGATACACTCATAGCTTAATCTCATTTTATTTTCCCGTTAATTTTCTCCTTCTGAACAGACTGTTCCATGTGCATGGAGATATTTGAGGAAACTCTACAAGTGTTATCCAGAATCTGCACCAAAAAATCCAGTTGGGAAATACGAAACCAGTATGAAGACAAGCTGATAAAAGAGCAGTGTTACAGCCAAAGGTAAACCCTGAAACAACAGACAATAATACTGATGTCAGATAGACATCTTTCCTTACTTAACAACGTCACAGGTTTCTGGCAGTTTTTCTCCTATATAAAAAGGACCTAGTCTCCTTGTTTTTATTGCATTTTTTTGCTAATACAATACAACGTCTACCATGTGGCAGTCCTACCTACTGGATGCCACAACATGATCTTTTGTGCATAGACTGTTTATATAAACGGTTATTTAAGAGTATCTGTCTTCACCATCGCCACGTGAGAGAGGAGGTGACCTCGGGAACAAAATAACATGATCGATCGGAACAAGACATTGATTTTTGTCGTTTTCATAGGCTGCAATACAACATGTGGATGTAAGTTTGCACATCAAACTGCAGCAACCTGTGTGCACAAGTGCACAGCTTAAGTCTAACCAGGCAATCTCTAGCTCAAATCAGAAAAGGCCCCACAAATGGCTCATCATTTCAAATGGCCTGTGGCCACACACTAGTTCTTCCTCTTGCTTTGTTATTGCACAATGCTAAAATGAGTATTTCAAAGCTGTCTGAAAGTCTAATTCACACTCCAGAAAAAAAAAAAAAAAAAAAAAAGAAAAAAAAATCCTCTTATTCCTTCCTATACATTCACCTTGGGAAGATGAAGGGGCTTTTCAGAGAAAACAGATGGAAATTAAAATAAAAATTCTGGTAGATGATATACCAATAACCAGTGTCTCTAGACCACTAGAGAAATATTTTATTAATATAAAGCTTTGGAGATCTGTTTCATTCTGCCTCTAAGTATTTTACATACTGATATCCACATTTTTGTAACTTCCATGGTCCATTATTCACAGAATAGTTTGAGTTGGAAGGGACCTTAAAGATCATCTGGTTCCACCCCCCCTGCCCCGGGCAGGGCCCCCTTCCCCCAGCCCAGGGGGCTCCCAGCCCCGTCCAACCTGGCCTTGAACCCTTCCAGGGAGGGGGCACCCACAGCTTCTATGGGCAAACTCTTCAAGTGTCTTTCCACCCTCACAGGAAACAATTTCTCCCTAATATCTGATCTAAATCTACCCTCTTTCAGTTTAAAGCTGTTACCCCTCATCCTATCCCTACACTCCCCGAGTCCCTCCCCCCCTCTCCTGTCCCCCCTTTAAGCCCTGGGAGGCCGCTCGAAGGGCTCCCCGGACCCTTCTCTTCTCCAGGCTGAACCCCCCCAACTCTCTCAACCCGGCCTCATAAGGGGGGTGGCTCCAGCCCCCTGATCATCCTCATGGCCCCCTCTGGACCCACTTGAGCAGGTCCATGTCCTTCTGCTTTTGGGGGCCCCAGAGCTGAACACAACACTGCGGGTGGGGTCTCACAACAGTGGAATAGAGCAGGAGAATCCCTTCCCTCGACCTGCTGGCCCCTCTTCTCTTGATGCAGCCCAGGACACGGCTGCCTTTCTGGGCTGCAAGCACACATTGCTGGCTCACAGTGTTTTCCATCCACCAATACCCCCAAGTCCTTCCCGCAGGGCTGCTCTCAATCCACTCATCCCCCAGCCCGTATTTGTGCTTGGGATTTCCCTGACCCATGTACAAGACCTTGCGCTTGGCCTTGCTGAACTTCACGAGGTTTGCACGGGCCCACCTCTCAAGCCTGCCAAGACTTGTTTTATGGTAAATGTTTTAAGACCTCTTCTGTAGAAAGGGCTTTTTTAGGAGGAGAACAGGAAGAGCAGGAATTGTACTTTAACAGAGCATGAAAACAGAAATCAAAAGCCAGAATAACTGAAATCTAAGTCTATGCCAGATAGTTTGCTGGATGGTATCACGCTGCTGCCAAATAGCCTTGGGTCTAGAAATCAACACTAAGATGTCAAATGGTATTAGCAGTCAAAAACATGCTATATGGAACTTTTGGACTCCGTTTGCTTTTAGAAGGAAGGACTGACAGACATCAAAAAGAAATAGCTGAAACTGCTTGCGAGAAATGGACTACATCTTTTCAAATAAAAGTAACAGCCTGGCTATGAATCAATAGTCCATTTACATAGGTAGACAATAGCTATAAAAGTAATTTAATTCATTCTCAACTTAAATGGGTTGCCTGTGGCCTTTATGTTATTAAGGTGTTGGAATATTTGAATAAGACAGTTGGACTGTGTAGAACAAGCAGTAAATTTTGTGCAGATTGCTTTACAGTCAAAGCCTAACTCACGTAAAGAAAACATGTGCTGGTGACAGACAAGCAGCTTAAGTATCAGAGTCCAAATTCCTGCCCTCCTTTCAATGCCTTTGTGGGACTGGGAGCAACAGACCTTACAGAAAGGAGCCAAATCTTACCTGCAAGTGAGGCAAAGGCTCACGCAGAAATGTTCAGCACCATTTGCAAAAGCTCTGACTGAATGTCACTAAGGTGCTGTCAGCACTTATTGCAAACGACTGAAAAATTTTCCTTTTGATTCTGCATGTTGGTTTACTTTCTGTTCTCAGCTCATAAAGTTAGCAGTGACGTTCAATAAAGGCATGGAGAAAACAACACGAAAGCAAACCTTCAAATCTGAGAAGACATTAACAATATATACCATCACCAATGACAAAACCTGCACAAAGATGATAGATCTCTACTTTGCAGTTTTCAATATGAAGTTATTGTTAAGTGGGGCTTAGGTATCATTCAAAACCCATAGAAGTCAACAGAAATTGAGCCTATTGACTCTGCATGTATTACTTATTCTCCTACCAACCAACAAAATGAGAAGAAAAATACTGGCACAGAGCAGACAGAAAATGCAAGTTCTTTTATGGTTTAATAAAACTTTGACCTCCTTTGCCTCCCCATCTGTCTCACTGAAACAGCCCACTGATGATAGAGGGTAAGGTCCTTACTGCAGCATATACACACAGCAGGTTAGCAACAAGTACCTAACTGTGCTGCAAATCAGAATATAAATTTATGTGCTTGTGTAGCTGTTGCATAAATGATAGTGCAATTCAATTACACAGAGCCTTATGATCTTTTTAATGATATCATGTCAATCACAACACCTCAGGCTGCAATATTTGCTAAGATCTGAAAATATGCACCTTTAAAATCCCCAATATTTTCAGTTGTGAGGACGAAGTTCAGGCAAACTTTCTTTATTGTTCTTGTTGTTGTTATTATTATTATTAGCAGTCCCACAAGTTCTGCAGCATGAAGGAATTCAGAAGCAAGGCTGGTTAACCAAGCAATGGCAATTGTTTACTCCTCATATCATTACAGCTATGTTCTCCCACTAACATGTATTAAAAAAAAAAAAACAAATTAAAAAAAAATTATATTTGGCCTTTGGCAGAGAATTGTTGATCTATATAACTGACCATCCTTTAGAAATAGCAATCAGCAGAAATAAATTCCACTAGCTTTCCAATTAAAAGCCTGCTGTGTTTATATAGATCTTTGTCTGCTGCTCTCTAGTAGCAGATGTGAAATGGAAGTTGTAATTAATGCTTGGAGACAGGAACTCACTTTGAACTACATTTTGAAAACATTATCTGATGTGTGTAAGCATAACATGCTAATTATGGAGGTAAGTAGCTATGTATAGACATTTATCATGCATTCTTAACAATGGTGTTCTCTGCTCTCTGCACCTCCGCTGAAGAAGCTGGTGGAGAGAATTTTCCCCATCTCCCCAGTAGCATAGGAAGGCACGAAAAACACTGATTCATCAGCACACTTTTAAAATTTCTTTACTGTAAAAGCAGAGCAATTAAATAAACAGCAGTCTCCTCAGTGACCACTGAGCAGATCCTGCAAACTGGTTACTTGGGACTGCTCTAGAAGATTGGATGCCTGTGGAGAGAACTGTGTAACCGCAGCTGGGTTGCAGACAAGACCAGGAAAAATGTAGTTCCAGGAGCTAGTGTAATAACTAAGGAATTGGTCTAAATGCATATGTAAAACATTTACATATATTTTATGGTACTACTTAACTACACAATCTGTACGCACCATTGTTTATTTTTCTAAAGTCAGCGGCCCATCCTTGGTTATGCTGCTGATCATAACAGGCCAAAGACCAAGGCTGTTGAGCCGTCCAGGATGGTGTATGGGTCCTGATGCACATTCTTTTTAGGTTCAGTTTCTGCAGTGAGTACACCCAAGTTTTTCCTTTTAAGAAATCAGTCAGGACAGTTTTTGTCTTTATAAGCAAACACTTTGGGGCTATTGTCTTCTAACGATCTTCCTTTGCTGCTCTGCCTCCACCTACAACTTGTATCCATGGTAGAGGACACCTGAACAGAAGTGCTTTCAAAGTGTATGAAATATGTCTGTTTGTGTGCATTTGATTAACCATGACTTTAGTGTGCTCTGCTATGTTCTCACTATAACATGCAGCAGCATCCACTTCCTGCTGACCATCGTAACATGGCACAGAGCAACAGCACCACATCTGAAATGGGTTTTATTGTACTCAGAAAAAAAAAAACAAATATGTAAAAACTTAGACGAGCAAGTCACAGAGAGCAACTGACCTAGATACTACAGTGCCCGTGTCTGCAAACAGAATTTCAAAAAACCTCAACGGTGATTATTGATGCACAAACATCAATTAGCTGCCTCGGGGAACTCTCTTGACTTTGAGGGAGATAAATTATCTAATTCCTGCAAGCTTAACAAACTACAACTGAACAAGCTGCTAAAGTAAATAAACACAAATAGATTTAAAGATCGATGCATAAATCAGTGAATATACCTTTTAAGAACAGATAATTGGGCATTCAGTGTAATTAAGTGGCTAGGAACTCTGCAAGCAACCTTGTCAGGGAAGAGACAGCTTCTCCAATTTAACACCTTTTTAAAAAATCAGAGAAAAGTTGCTTTCTCATCCAAGTTATTTCATGTTTGTTGCTTCAGCTGAAGAGAAAAAGGAAGCCAGACATGAAAACTGAGCTAATTACCATCATCCTCCCTCTGATGTGGATGTGGCTGGTACAGCACTACATGTCTACGTGGCTGGTACAAAAGTTATTATACGCATGCACACAAACCTAACACATGGTTATAATTATTGGAGGGCAAACTGCCATCCTAATTTGAAAGTGAGCAAAAATAGGTTATTATGTTCTCTCTCACCCTTCCTGGCCACCACGCCCAACCACTGGACAACCTGGAGGCCACTCTTCCCATCAGGGGAGGGCAGCTGATGGACCACCACACCCCACCCCACGCAGCACACCTCTCTGGGCACCAGTACACGCTCCCCACCTAAACAAGACCGGCACGTGTCACATCATCACCACTTCAAAGGGGCACACACCTACCTGGCACTTCAGAGCTTAATTCAAAAGGAAAAAACTAATCAGATGCACTTTGAAACTTGTTTATTGCTTGAACTCAGGCAAACGAGGGTGGATCTGACACTGAAAACCTCTGTACTGACCTGCACAATGTATACTGCAGTTATTTCCAACCCGCCTCTCACCTCAGCAAAAGCTGCTCTAATCCTCTGGTCTGCTCTTCTGAAATTCCCTCGCCTGCATCAGTAACTAACCACTGGCCACAGAGACAAGACAACCACGGCTCATCCCCGAGCCAGCTCAGACACCATAATCTGTGCATCTTGCAGCACAATCCACGCGGTGTGGTTTAGGGCGTCCTCTCCAAGGCTAAGCCAGTCTCCTCCGCAATGTGTACTTTACTAAAAGTAAACCAGAATCAACAGCTTCGGGAACAGCTTGCCTTTGAACAGCGACAAGAATGGCTGCCGCAGCACTTCCCCTCTCCACTTCGCGTGCCCCGTGCTGGCCGTGCTTCAGAGACAACAAAATCCCTCATTCGCCTTCACAAAAGGCTCAATTTTCAAACAGAGGCACCTTCTCCTTTTAGCACTAGTGTTTATCTTTCTATATTTTGCCACAGAGCAGACTAGCACACAAGCTAATCTGAACATTCAAAACCAGGCATTAAACTTTGCATGCCAGTGAAGCTGGACTTCCCATATCAAGTTGTTCCTGATGGAGTAAAATGGAGGAAGGAGTAATGAAAACCCCTGCACAATATGAACATCGCCATCCTAACTCTGCTCCTTTCTTAGGAAACAAAAGAGATAGCTTTGAAGCAAACTTTTCGATAAAAGCAGTATTAATCTATAAACCTGAAAAAACACCAGACAGGAGCCTACTTCAAGTAATCAAGAAAGGGCTTGTACATCCCATACTTCTCACAGGCCAAAATGGGAAAGCATGTGTTATTTTCTTTTCATAGAATCACAGAATGGTTTGGGTTGGAAGGGACCTTGAAGACCATCCAGTTCTAACCCCTCTGCCCTGCACAGGGCCCCCTTCCCCCAGCCCAGGGGGCTCCCAGCCCCGTCCAACCTGGCCTTGAACCCTTCCAGGGAGAGGGCACCCACAGCTTCTATGGGCAACCCACTCCAGTGTCTCACCACCCTCATAGTGAAGAATTTCTTTCTTCTATCTAATTTAAATCTACCCTCTTTCAGTTTAAAGCGGTTACCTCTCATCCTATCACTACATGTCCTTGTAAAAAGTCCCTCTCCAATTTTCTTGTAGGCCCCCTTTAGGTACTGGGGGGCCATTATACAGAAATTCAGACAAAAACTATTACAAGCAGATGTCAACAGACTTGACACAGATACAAAAAAGTGGTTGCACATAGGCATGAACAACTTTTGTCCTTCACCTCGCTAACAGCACAGATTCAGCTAAGAGTCTCAACTCATTAAGTACAAAGCCAACAAGATTCACGAGGCACAGATGCACAAATATCGTCTGTATGCTAAATCAGTATTCCTCCCTCCCTAAGAAACAGCAAGAAATAAAGAAAATCCTCTCCTGAGCCTTTATAGCTGCAGTTGTTGGCAGCAGCAAAGTCACTGACATGTTTGACAAAACTTGGCATCCATAGCAAATATAGCATTAATTAGGAAGTAGTGAAGAGTTTAGGAACATGGGTATGATTATGTGAGACGAAAGTAAAGGAAGATAAAACTGAACTCAAACATCTGAAGATACTTTCCTTAGATGCTTATGCTGGAAAAACAGCTCCTCAAATTCAGACAAATGTACAACTTAACAGTGAAAGATTTGCATAAATAATTGTCTTTCCTGAGAAAGCAACTTTTCAAATCTCCTTTTAATTGTTTTTTTCTGTATTTTTAAAATTATATATACTTTACACTACAATTTAGTATATTGCACTTCATATAACTTTTGTGTGTGTGTGTGAAGAAGCAAGCCTCAAAACTTACATCCTAATTAAGCACATTCCTCATTAAGGGTACAAAGGTACTTCCTAGTCTCATTACCACTGAGAAAACTAACAAAAAGCTGTCGGACTCAAGAACCACAGTAAAATGCTTGTGTTACCTTTGCATATTTTTCTCCCCCACTCAGGATGTGAACAAGGCGGTGCACAGAGCTGAAGTAAAGAGGGACCTGTAAGCTAAAAGCCAGGCCACAGCAATTATACAGTAGCTTTTATTCAGGGATGGCAAGAAGTCTTTCAATGGGATGATAAGCTCCTAAATTCAAGAGTGGAGAGAGTCACATGTCTTCCCAATTTATCCCTAATGCACAAGGGACAGATACATCCAAGGTGCCAAAGGGGATACAGGAGGCAGTATATGTACTGCACTGATGAATCAATTCCTGGACAAATGAGAGAACTTTTTGGAGGGAAGGGAGAAGGCAAATGTACAATCTGTAAAGTTTTGATTGCTCCAGGCATGAACTCCCATGGCTTCTACTGTCCTGTACAAGAACTTCTCTGGTTCCAAAGCAGAATGACCAGAAACCTAATTTCTTCAGCCTTGTATGCATTCAATGAAGGTAAACTTATTGCATCTTTCAGTCCATTTTTTTTTTTTTTTTTAATTAACCATTAAAGTATCATTGAACTGTTCAATACAGTTAAGAGATTTTGGCTTGAAAAGACACAGTTCATTTCACAATGACACCACTTCCTCCTACAACACATGCTCATATATACATGAGGTTTCATAAAATAATTCAAGCTATTTACTCGGCTTTTCTTTTCATTTCTGCTGCTGGAGCCCTGTCCTGCTAAAACACTACCACTGGCACAGCAGGAGTAGGGTACCAATGAGGAAAGGGAAAAGAAGATGCTACTTACATCAGGTCCTGGTTACATATATAGGACAACAGAGAGGCTTTCAAAAGCATTTCCAAACACACCTTTGTTCCAACCACCTTTTCAATCATTTTTCAGTTGAGGTGGACTCAAAAGCGTAAGCAGTAAAATTCACAAGACTGAAGGGACAATGAGTATTCAGCAGCAACTGAAGATCTGTCATCATTAACAGCACACAAACCTGTTTGTCTAGAAACGTACACTGCACTGAGCACCACGTATCGGAATACCCTGAACTTGCCTTGACAAGCTAAGAAATGAGCTAGGACTTGTTTCTTTAGAACAAGGTTATCTGCCTCTTCAAAAAATCACCCCCTTTCATTTATGTGGTTTTTAAAAGGGGCAAGTGTCCTCCATCTGAGTACACATAATGGCTCAGAAAACAATTTTTAAAAATCTTGACTCACGCCAAGTATTATATTCTAATCTAGTAACACCGGTGGCACACTAAACTCTTCTCAAGTAGTTACTTTTCCCCACACGTGCAGGACTGTTCATATATGCTATTGTCCTGTCATTCTTTGGTTACTGATTTTTCTGAAATGATTCATTTGTTTTGAGGAAAAAAACATACATAAGGACTTTTGTAAAGAGAACTACGTCGACACTTAGGATTTCCCATACTAGCAACTTTAAAGGTAATGTGCAAAGGAACATAATTTCCTTGTGCCCCTTCTCGCTTTTTATCATAATTAAATTTCAGACTAAATCCCAACACATACTCTCTGGTGATGTACACACCGCGCATTGTTGGGGCAGAGAGCCTAAAGAAGAGAAAAACAAGAGCCCTTTACACAACCCTGTTGTTGGAAGTGTAAAAGCCTATGTAGCATGCCAGTTTTTCAAGGTTTCAAAGGGATTGCCTAGCCAGCCCTGAGCTACCCTCTCCTCCCATCACTGTTTGTGAGAAGTCCCTAGATGAGGCACACTTCAGGTCTATGTGGATACACAAAGAACTGGAAAACACCAGGGGGGGAGATACCACAGAGCAGAAAAACACAAACACCACTTACACATTAAAAACATTCCCTGGGGGTATTTTTCTTAATTTTAGAAGAAACTTACATAGATTTTATCTTGCTGATATCGCTGGAATAAGTTGTGCATAATGGAGCCTTCATGGAGATCTACAAGTGCTGCCATGTCTTCCACGCTCTCTGCACTTGTCTGATGCATAGGCGTTACTTTTTGGTGTGTGATCGTGCTCTGTTTGTAAGTGAATACCTGAAAGAGGGGAAACAAAGAAAATATAATAATCAGAGCACACATTCAAAAATTCCTATCTGGGAATGGAGCTTTCATACTCATTCATATTCCCTATCAAGTTTATCAGGGTACACACTTGTAAAATATAATAGCCTGTCAGTCATACCTTCTAAAGCTTCTCTGACATTGAAGCCCCAGATAGGTACAGGGGGGTCATATGAAACTAGTACATATTGACAGTGCACTGAGGACTTTAAGGTCTTTTCCTTTTTAATGGCAAATGTAATCTCGTTTCACACTAGACTACTGTTAAGACTTTATCAGGACAAAAATAAACCAAGCAATAATCGTTCCCAAAAAATCAAAATCAATGAAACAAAACTCCACACTTTATACTAAATCCCACTTATACTCAAATTACTCTCCGAGTAAATGTTTTACAGTGTAAACCAGCAATTAAATTTATTGCTTTAACAGGCTGCAAGTGTTTATATGTATGATCTGAAATCCTCTTAAATGTTTCCATTCAATTCTCTGGTCAGGACGGTTATTGGGTTAGGTCATTGCTCCTAATGCAAGTAGCACACTACGTTCAGTGTGCTGCAGATATTTGGAAATGGATAGGACAATAAATTTCTAATTAATGGACTTTTAAGAAAAATTTCTGAAGCCTGTTCCAAACAGACGGTAGAAGCTCTAACGCCCCCACAATTTAAATAGTCAGAAAACACTTCTATATATCTTCTGTAAAATTATCACAAGTATGCTCAGAAGATGTACACATCCCCAATCTAGTTAAACTTTTATGAATACTAATGACATCACTAAAGAATATAAAACAATAGCTTCAGAATTCAGCTTCCTATTTCCTTTTAATTTATATCTTGGCAGCTCATCCTTATATGCCTGAATCTCATAGCCAATGCTACTCAGGCAATACTAGTCCCTGCTAATGGCACCGTTTCAGTGTAAGACATTTAAGCGTAGGGTTAATAATGCAAATACTTTAATGATGTGGAACATTTAAAAAACCAACCAACCAACCAAACACCCCACACTTTCCAAAGTCCTTTGAAACAGTGTTTATTAAAGCAGATGGCAGAAGCACCGTGACCAGCAGGCCGAGCACCGGTGAGCACTGCAGGACTGCCACCGCGGGCTGGGGATCGCGCAGCCCTGCCTGGCAGAAGGGGCAGCCCAAGGGGCCACATCTGTGCAGAAGGATAAAACCCTTCAGCTGTTTTCAGCATAAAACCATACATATGCACCTGGTAATGGAAGACTGAACAAGTGTCATCATAAGAGGCCATTCAGGAAAACAGTGACGTTGCCTGTCTTGTTGAGACAAGTGAGAAAAAGAAGTTGAAGAAGTAAGGCTGAATGCAGGGTGGACTTAACATCGAAGCTCTGTACTTGGATATCCCACCAGCTGATGTAGAACAGCCTGATAATATTTGTTCACTGAAATCATACCCCGGGCATACCAAGTGCTGGCACAGGCCATCGCTCCGTTACAGACGTCACTCGCACCAGCACAAACTGTGCAGGAGGAAGGCTGGGGAAGGAAGGAGATCCAGGAAACCAATTTCTAGCAGGTGCTGGAAGGCAGTACAGAGATCAGCAGGATATGTGTGCAAACCATCAGAAAGTACCTACAGATTCATAGCATCCAAAGCACAATCCCTAAGTGCAGGAAAGCCTTATTTTGTGGCAAGCAACCCTCAAGATGACAGGACAAGCATTTGTACAGGACAGAGAGATGCTGGCCAGGATGGAGCAAGCAGCCACTTGTACAAGCTCCAGGGGCAAGCAGTCCAGATATCTAACAGACAGAATGAACGTGACCAGCATCAATTGATAACAAAACTTTTGGGACCAAAAACAGTGTTAACAGTCCCAAAACTAGCCACACAAAGTGCAAGTGGAATTAAAGGTAATTACATCTCAAGAGTAAGTTCCTACTTCTTGTATACAAAAATATTGTAAGTTGAGAAATTTGGAAATAAAAGGGATTTAAAGACAGCAAATCCTAGAAAAGTAAGAAACTTAGCAGAGGCCATGTATCAGATTGGAATTAAAACAGAAAAATCGATTCAGTAAGAGAATTAGGAAACCAGAAGGGGATGGCATGTAACTTGTGAGTCCATCTCATGTGAACATGGAAAGGAAACAAATCATCACTTCTAGAAGGTGAATCTTCATATTTGTGACTTCTATTCCTTGATATGTGATGCACAGGCTAGTAGGGCAGGCATAGCACCCCATATATCACTAAGCACATTTATTAACATAAGGAATTTATAGAAATTCAGCAACAAAATCAACATGATAACTGACTTCTGCACGGCAGGACTATTAAGCATGCTCACTGCAGATTCATCCTTCCTACTCAAACCCACTATTTTCTCTTCTTCAGGCTGGTTGTTCTCATACTTTCGGTTCTCATACATTGCCTCCTTGTTTGGATGAGGAAATGACTCTGTGAGCTGATTCCAAGATAGGTCTGTGCATCAACCAGCTAGAAAACATACCAAATGGTCATAATGGCTGCCAGCCAAATCAGAAAGGAGGGGGACCTCTTTCCCAATGTTGGGGAGTTACTTTTCCTCTACTTTCAACTTTTACCAGAACCATGCATCCTTCAGATTTCCTAAACCCACTGTAAAAGTTGGTCAAAAACATCTAACAAGATCAAAGTCATCAGACAGGGCAGCAGGATCACATGCACAGACCTCATTTCCTTAAAACAGGCTTTCTGCAGTCCTGCTGCTCAAGCCCTGAAAAGCCTGCTTTGTTTTATTTCATCTTGACTCAAGCCTTTATTAGGATAAGGACCTGAAAAAAACACCTTGAACTTTATCATTACTAATTAAAAGATCATGTTATGAAATATTACAGCAGTTGAAATCCTCAGGAAATAGGAACCAAGAGCAATTCTGTGGGGTCAGCATGCAGAAGAGGAAGATGAACAAAGTTAGCTCCTGAACTTCAAGAGCAGCCCATTGGCAGAGTGCAGGAGTGTCTATCCTCAAGGATCTTGCCAACATTTCTGGAAGGTCAAGTAAAACATGCAGGAAACTTGCAATAAAATTTAAGACAAGCCTAAATGAGAATTCAGCAAAAGCCTCTTTCCTCTCAAGATATAAATGGTCCAAGATAACAAACATGCTGAATACATGGAAAACTATAAATTAAACTAGAGACAGCATGCAAAATAAGAACTCTCAAAGTTATTATGGAAATGAAAATTAGAGGTTGAGATAGGAAGGAGCAATGCAAGGAAGAACAACAAAAAGAACAAGCTGAAGAAATACAAGACAAAACAGCGAACTCAGCTAAACAACAGTAAAGAGCATTTCACTGGGAAAGGAGAACAACACTTCAAAACTACTCTACTGTTCCTACTATGGCTTTCTAGTGCCACGATGTACACACCAAAAAGGAAGTCAAATGAGGAAGCAATCTGAAAATCCAGGGGATCAATGTTACTATGGGGTTTGAATATAACGTAGGAGGGAACTATTGGATGCCCAAATGTTAACAGCTTGATGAAACGGAGAACCCACACTCAGGGGCTAAAGGAGCATTGTTTAGTGTCAGCCTAGAAGAAGTAAGCAAATATACCTAAAAAAAAGTAATCATATGCTGCTGAGTCAGATTTCTTTCTTGAGTCAAAAAGGAAAAACTGAAGAGACAGGTAAGTAGGGACAGGAATATTTGAATGGACATTAAAAAGAGGGTGATCTCTAGAAACTGAAAACAAACCATACTGATGTTGTTTGATGGCCGGTCTCTAAGCTCTGATGATATGACCCTCTGTTCTGATTCATGTCTGGTCAGAAATAACAGGACTATTAGCCCAATTCTATTCTCTCCAGAACTGGGTAAAATTCATCAGCCTTGCTGTGATGGGGACATAGCCAGAGCAGTGTCAAGGTCCACCTACTCAACAGCCATGCTTCCCACAGACCTTGCCAGATGACCTCCAGGACACAATGTCAAGCCCTAGACACTGAGAGTGAAATCTACACTCACACTTCCCCAAAGTATTACTCAGATGAGAAAGAAGGACAAATAGAGAAAACAAATTCATCGGCTCACAACGTGAACATTAGCCTTGGAGATGGGACCAATGAAAAAGAAGTTAGAGGGAAGTCCTCGGCAGCACACCAGCACGTCTAAGACATGGGCATGACTGCGCTGGGCAGATGGGACAGACCCCCATGTCACCCTCCGAAACACCGTCGAGATCCCCAACCGCTGCTGCAGGAAGCACCTTCTCTTTGCAGATGATGCCAGTCGGACGCTCCCTAATGCACTGCAAGAAGCTGGAGAACTTACAGTGGCACACGCCAAAGAGACTGAAGATGAGCACTAGCTAAACGGGTTTTTGGCAGTTGACGTTTTGTGAAGGGGTTTGTTCTGAAACAGTGGAGCATCATAAATAAATAAATACATTCACATGGGACTCTTTGGAAAGCCAACAACCCCTCAAATAGATTCTAAGTCAAAGACATATAATGAAAATGATGGCTTTAGAAAATAAATATATAATTTTCCCTATTCATAGATACCATACCTATTAATAAATACTACTGCATGATGAGTGCTAGGCTCTAAAATGTACAAGTATTTCTTAGGTGAGTCTGTATCTTCATATTTGGTTCAGAAAAGCATTTTTTTGTATGCCATGCAATTTGAAATAACTAGTACTTTACATGAATATACGCTTTTAAGTCAACTAGTGAGCACGTAAAGAAAACAAACCACCAACAGATCAGGAGTTTGAGGCATATGACTGCAATTAAATTAATTTCACTGATGCTTCTAGAAGAGCATGAAAACCACCAGCATGAAGATCCTGAATATTCCCCACTTCTCTATGTTGAAAGTGACATTTTTATCCCATGCAATTAATCTGGCATGAGAAAAAAAAAAAAAAAAAAAAAAAAGTATTCTTTCAAGCATTCCATTTAAGGGGAATATCACAAAGCAATGTCTAATTAATTTTCTGTACTGACAAATTACCCCTAAGCTCAAGATCTAGTAGAAATTATATTTTAACAAAAGATTTAGTTTGTAATACAATTTATTAACACCAGGACAGAGCATCAGAGTGGGGCCTCAACGACAGAAGCATACATGCTTGCTTTCTTACTGTATCATTTTGTGACATGATGTCAAGTGACAAAAATCCCTGCTTGAATAAGGTCATTAAGTGGTATCAAGAGATTTCACAATAGCCGAGTCAAGTGACTTTAGGAGAATGCTGAATTAGGTGCTTAGGTAAAGCACATCAAAAAACTCACACAATCCCCACTTCTTGCAAAAGCTACAAGTCACACTCAGGCTTTCCAGTCTGCGCAGAGCCCATACACAACCAAATCTCTCAGGGTGTTTGTCACAAGGACATGAGTTTTTGGTCTGATGCTGATGATCCAGATTGGATGGGAGGAAGGCAGAAGGTACTCCAAAAGTTTCCTGATCAACAGTTCAGTATTTGCTTTACAATAATCTTCATCATTTTAATGAGATTTCTCTGAAGTTTAATGAGATTTCTCATCTCTCTCAAAGAGTGAAGCCCACAACCTTCCTGTCATTGTCCCAGGGACAGCTCTACATGATTTTTTCACAGGGTTAATCTGAACTGCTACGGTGATCCCCACAAAAATCCACCTGACTCAACAGCAGCTCCAGAGGT
Organism: Tyto alba; assembly: GCF_018691265.1. Classification (NCBI taxonomy): domain Eukaryota; kingdom Metazoa; phylum Chordata; class Aves; order Strigiformes; family Tytonidae; genus Tyto; species Tyto alba. The sequence continues at coordinate 23,871,174 of NW_024881324.1, read as the reverse complement.
CTTGGCTCATATGTCCAAGACATCAGCTCCCTTGGTTTTCTAAGGCATGTTTTTCACTACGGTCACTGACCCTGCAGCAGAGAGGTGAGCATAGCCCAGTAAAGTACACAGGACTGTACAGAGAAACATCCACTTAAAAAAAGTAATTTTTTTTTTCATTCTCTGCTGTTGGTCTGAACCGAGGATCATCATTTGTGTTTCCCTCATGTTCAGAAGTTAAAAGAATGCAATAAATCTTACAAAATTTCTTTATACACGAGTCCAAGAATTAAAGAGAGGCCATGGGCTCACATTACAAGCTCTGGAATGCAGTGTTCCATGGAGAAAAATAAATCATGACAAGCCCAAGGACCCAGAGTTTAAAAACAAAAATAAAAATCTGGTAGCATATTCGTTTTTCCTGGAGAGATCTACTGTCTAAGTATATACTTAAAATACAGGACAAGGAGGCTCTCTTATAAATCAAAAGCAACTTAAGACCAAACGTAAAACAGATTAATTACCAACATTTTAAGTTCTATATTTAATCATGGCAAGAGTGTGACTTAAGTAAAGTTTTTGTCTGATAATTCACTATTTTTCTGCAACAGCTGATCTGAGACATACATTTCGTTGTCCCAAAACAATTTTTCAGGCAACAAGATGTACTAGGGCCCAAGGCTTGCTTTGATGCAATATAATGTAATCTTTTTCAAAACAATAAATAAATGCCACAATGAAGTTCCTTATCTATTAAACTATGGATAAAAATGAAATAACTTTATGCAAGGCATTTATTGATGTCAATAAAAAAAATATTCCAAACTAAACTCATATCATTACTACTGTGATTAACACTGGCCTTTGCTTCAAGCAAATGTCCCACTCACCCCCCAACTGATCATCAGTGTATTTGCCACCCGTTTTGTAAAATTCCTCCACCTTTACCCTGGGACTCACCCCACTCCCCGGCCTCCCTTCCCAGTTAAATGTTAATCTTGACTTCTAACGCAAAATGTTTAAATGTTCACTTTGCACGTTGCTGTACCTACCAAATCAGTTGAGTAACACACAACCCATAAATCGTGTATAATCCTCTATTTTGTCCTCTGCTCACTTCGGTTCCAGACATTTTCAGTCTTCTTTCCTCTTCCTATCAAACGTCTTCCAAACCCTTCCCCTCAGTCCCCCTTTCATAACACCTCTCAGACTTGCTGGGGCTTGGGACACCTGGGTCAGGAGCTGCTCCCAGGTTCAAGTGCTGGGAGCCTGTCCTGATGCCTTCCCCCACCCTCTCCTCAACCTCCAGCAGTGACAGCACCAGCAATGGCTTGCAGCATTTCCCTTGAACAGCAGCATTTCCCTTGAACAGCTGTCCTACTACAAAATTCAGGTTGTCACACCCATGCAGAATATCCCTCTTTGCTCCCAAGCTCCACAGTGTGGGGAAGCACGCTGCCAGGATGGCCATCCCAGTCATTGCTGCAGTGGCTCAGCAAACCCACTAAATCACACCTCTTTGTTGTTTCCCCGATGTGCTGACCACTGTCAACAAGCTTGTCTGATCAAGACTTCCCACCTAACACCTATTCCACAAGAGGTATTTCAAGGCAGTTTATTCCACACACCAACCTGTTTCCATTTGCAGACAAGCTCTATCATCAAGTACAAACAAGCTTCCAATTACAGGTTCAGTGCTTATGACCCTTGAATTGGGCTTGCCTACACAGAAAATAAAGAAATTTAATTCAAATTAAACACATCAATTTTACCTAGATTATACTACAGTAAGCCTCCAGGCAGTCCATGCTAATTCTTACAAGAAAAAAAAGTGCATCTTTAATTTAACTTTCTTTTCAAGTGACCTTGTATAACCTATAGTTACACAGCAGCTGAAGACATCACAAAACTTGATTTTTAAGAAGTCAACCCACCGACAAATATTGCGACAGTGGCACTGCAAAAAAACACGAAACAATCCTGGCACGTCACCAGCACTTGCTTCAGTATGGAAAATTGCCCCTTTCACTCCGTGAACAGGGAAGAGGAGAGAGAGAGACTGCAGCTGCCCGGGCTTTCCCAGAACGCCAGACCACATGAAGCTGTCCAAGGGCAGAACACAGGAGAGGTACCACAAGATCGGACTCTGGTCCCCTCCCGGGCTGCTGGTCAACAGCAGGGTCTCAGCTGGAAGCCAGCTTTGACCGTGCAGCGAGCCAGGGAAGAGGCCTCCGACCTGCAGGGCACTGTGAGATGAGGCAGAGAGCAAATCCCAGCATGTAGCAGAGGAACAGAGGAAGGTCTGGACCCACGATCCCCACGGGGTCGATCCTCCATCTGGCTTGGGACAGCCCACCAAAGGCATCCCCAAGTCAGTCTTACTGTAAAAGCAGCACCTAGTGAACATGGCAATACTCCGTTTGCTTTCAATGCGTATTGCCTTAACTAGATCCAAAGACAAGGGGGTGAAAATTGATGGTTTCCTCTTCTCAGAAAGAAGACCAAAACACTGAAAAAGACGCAAAAAACCCTTCACCCTTTATCCATCATTTTCCACACAATGGAAAGTACATCTGTGAATGATGCCAGGCACAGAAAGCATTAGCTCAACTGTCAACATCAGTTAGAGCTCAAGTGAAACTCTCAATTTCAAATTCATATTTATTCAATGATTCATACGAGATAAACAATGACTATTTGCAACTGAATGAACAAGATCAAATTTGAATAAAATGCCCCGCTATCAAGAACCGGAACAACACTGTTCAATAAGCAGCCTACAAATTATACCAGCTTTTTTGAGGCACAAAGCAATTAATCTCAGTAGGTCTTTTTTTTTTTTTTTTTTTTTTCCTAAAAAATAAGAGTTAAAAAAAAGAGAAACCACACAGGTAGCTGACTGCTGACTGAACCGCCTCTGACTCTAGAATAGGAGCAGCCGGTGTGCAGTGCCACAGCAGTAAAATCAGAGGCAATCCATGCTTATGTGGGAGCCGGGGCTCAAAGGGGCCATCCCTGCAAAGCAAGCCGTGTCCCGAATCAACGATCACTGGAGAAGGCGATGCTCCAGGGTGCTGAAAAAAAAAAAATCCCTGAGCAGCGCCAACGTGAGCCTTTTGGCCTCAGCTCTCCACCTTCCTCTCAGCCCAACACTTGGTATGAGCTGAGCCTGCCCAGGCCGCCGCGGCCTGCGGGTGCCAATGGCGCCCACAGCCTGCAGGGACCGTCCCGCCGGCCGCCAGCCCGGGGAAGCTGCCGACGGGCGCAGCCGCTCGGCGGGAAGCTTGTTGCTGGGAAAGTCTGCGGCATTTATCGCCGTGTTATTAGCAAAACTGAGAAGACTCTGCCACAGCACCAGCTACGAAAACTAAAAGGACCTCGCAGCGTCGTGGCTCCAGCGGAAGGGGGTTCGCAGCCGCTAGGCCAGGGCGCTCCCTCAGCAAGGCTGCTGCAGAGGGCTGGGAGGAAAGAAATATCCAATCCAATCCAGGCCTGCATTTAATTTTGATTTTAAACTGCCCGGTCCCTGAAACACAGGCAGAGGCGCATATAAGTTAACCGGTTCCCCTCCTGTCCTGCCACATCCAAGGGAGAACCTAACGTTACAGGTAACACACCGGTGCTGGCAGACAACGAAGCAGAGCTCTTGCTGAAGTCAGGGAAGTAAACGTTACGTGAGGTGCCTTAAAACATCAGGGCAATAAAATAATGTAGAGCAAGAAAAGGATACTGGCAGGTGTTATTCACAAATCCGGTGCTGAAGGCAAAAACACGCTGCACTGAACATTTCTAATGCCATCTGTGAATGAAAGACAAGGCAACTTGCACCTACACAGAAGAAATTCATATACACAGTCTCAGATTTCAGACCTCCTGACAACATTTAATTATAAAACTCTAATAAATTAATTATGTTTCATTTTATTTTAATTTCTCCAAGCCTTGACTTGGTTTCTCTTACTGTATATACTGCACACCTCACAGCAACAATATTCAATTGTACTCAAACCACTTTATAATCAAACGACTTCTTATTCACAACGGCAACCACCTGTCTTTCAGTAGGACTTTCTCTCCTTAATTTAAAAAACACCTTTTAGATTTTTCCATATTGACAGGTTTCTGGAGAAGCACAATAGGCAAAAGATAAACATGACAGGGAATTTGCAGAGCTCTGAAATCATCTTTGAGGAACTAATTTCCAAGATCATTTGATGCAACTCTGGTAAAATTTACATAGGAGTCTAGTATCATCTTTGTTTGTTTAAAAAAAAGAAAAATCATTTTAGTTTTCTTTGCTTTTATGTTACAAAAATAAAAAAAAAAAAATCTGAATATGTGAGATTGGTACAAAGCTCTGTATAAATTTGCAGAGATCCTGAAAGTGTAAATCTGAAATTAAGTATAAGCTATTTGTTTTAATGGACAACAAAAGCCAGAGTTCCTTTCTCCATTGTTTCTTTTTTAAAGTAACTTTTAATTTTTTTTCTATAATTTCACAAAATAACATTTCTACAGTATCACCAACTGCCTTGTAAAGACGAGCCAAAAGCCCCACTTGAATGGCAACCTGCACTCTGTGCTCCTATTTACAACCTTGCCACTACTTACTGTTGCTTTAACCCAGAAAATGGGAACTGGGTAACAAGTGATCTCAACACCATGCAAACATCTTAACTTGAACATCAATCTCTTGCTCATGGTCTCTTTGTGTTTCAAATGATCAGAGGGGCTTTTCATTAAGCCAGTGTTTACTAGCTGCTTTTTTCTTGCAGGTTGCCTGCGGTATGAGGTTTTGACACAGCTATACTGCTCCCAAGACAGCCAAGGACATACAGTTCAAACCTTCACTGAAGCAGTCCTTTAACAAGGTAGCTGTGTATTCACCTCTCCTTCCCCCAAAATGGTAATTTACACAGGGCGGGTGGGAGGTAGAAAGAGAAGGAACTCAATCCCCGAATACAGTAAGCTCCTAAGGATAGATCATCTACCTATGAAAACAAATACGTACATGATGACACATAACACACAATGGAGAATGTTCAAAGGAGAGTTATACGTAGGTGAACTTAAACCATGGCATCTTCCCCAAACCTAAGCATACAGGACACTTTCTATGGTAGCCTTGTTTACTTTCTATGGTAGCCTTGTTTACAAGGCTATGCTATTTCAAAGTTAACTTTTATCATGCATACTGATCTTAAAACAATTCATCAGCCTTTCAGGAAAGGGCTGAGGAGAACACTGCAAGGTGGCCACTCCTTCTGTTGCTATAGCCATTAATTCAGTTAAACAGCAATTGGGACTTTTTCCAGCCCTGACTGAAGATAACTGGAAGATGCCCTTATACGACTGTGAGAACAGGTGAACCCTCCTTAACTACATGCCCGGTTCTGACATGCAGAGGTAATTATAGTATAGATATTGATAGGCCAGCCCTCAGCAGGTCTTCAAAGTTGCCTTTCAACCTATCCAAGGTAGTGCTGGGTCGGTCCCACAACAGCATAGTTTCCCCTGCCCAATATTGCCTCCCTAACATCAACAATTTTTTTTTTTTTTTTCTGATAACATGCAAATGCAAGTACTGTCAAATAAAAACATAGGTGCACTCCACACTCGGAATTAGCCAGTGCCATTCGTATGGCACATGAAACCTTTATAAGCATTGGCAAGAAGACAGAGTCTAGGGACAGAAGATGCTTTATCCATATTTCAGAATCCAGGGTGGAGTTAAATCTCAGCTGGCTCTATACGGTGTGATCAGAGTTTTCTCCAAACAAAGTAGGTGATCCAGGAGCCTGGAACGTGTGGTCCAGAGACACAGGAGAGTCTGTGTGTGGAACCAGCCTGCATCTAAGAGGGGATCGATCGTTCATTTGGCTTTGCTACTAACCTCTCCAGACACAGCACTAAAGTTCACTCCAGCCAGTGGCAGCACCAAAAGGTCACAAGGCAGCGAGAGAAGGCTTCATGCAGCACACTGGAAAGACCTACTGGCTTTGCCATAGCGCAGCAGAGAGGAAAAGAAGCAGCACAGCTTCAGCTCTGCATCCCAGTGAGCCAGCCTTCCTGAAGACTGGGACACTGTGAACCGCGACACCCAGGCCTACAGTGCTGGCTCTGTGGTTAGGTAGGGCCACGCTGCCCTTCCCAGCCTGTCCTGCGTGAAACCTGGGATGTCTCATGCTCCTGTTTCTCCCAGAAGATGAGAAGCTGACTGTAAACCAGATTTCTAGCTTCAGTCTAGAAATAAAAAATTAGACATCCCAGCTTCCATATGGTGGAGAGGAACCTGCCAGCATATGATTTACTGCGGGGATGGCTGCAAATCCTCTGAAATAATAATTCTGCAATAATTCCTCCCGAGGGGCACTGCTCTTGCATGCCCCTCTAGCAGGACCGTGACAAAGGACTCCGTGTCTGCAGACACAGAGGGAAGGAGCAGGGGACCCTGTCTCCCTGCTAGCAGACAACCATGGGCCGTTGCATGGACTGAGTGGGCAGCATCCACAGGTCCCAGAAGGGATGGGGGTCCCTCTGCTGTTACCATCTCTCAGACGACTTGGCAGAAATAGTAGATGGCAGGTGGAAGGTGGGGAAAAAGAGCAAGAGTAATTCTGAATTTCTACACAGTAAGCCAAAAGCAGTGTTTTTTTATAATATATTCTGAGGAGGTTACATCATCAAAATCAGCATAAACATCATCACCTTCAAAAAGCACAAAGCTGCCTTATTTTAATGTCTTCCTGAATGTATTTTGCTCTTACATTCTTGCTTTTCTCCAGGACTAGTGTGGTTAGACCTCAGCAGCAAGCTCCAGCAGACAACAACTGGCAGCTCCTGGAGAAGCACCGGTCAGTTAGTATCACCACACACGTCAGCCTGTTGCAGCAGGGCCTCGTTTCACTCTCTTTGACCCCGAGGTCCTCCTAAAAAGCCACTGAAGCACTTTGCTAGCTGTGGCACAAAGCAAAGGTTAACACTTCAAGACACTCAGGGCTCTCATATTTGCATTATATTCTCACAACAAGGCACCCACCAACTTGTCTTGTTACGTTGAACGATCACAGAGAGCCACAACTGCTGTCAGTGAGGAAATCTGAAACTTATTAAATCGGCATAATTAGGACTGGCTCTCCATCATCACCACCCTGCAGCACTGTTAGCTGCAGCCCAAGGAAAGCTTGTTGCAAGAAAGAATGAAACAGGTTTGGACAAGCATGAAATGAAGCTGTATGCATCCTAAGATAGCAGCCGAGTCTGTTAAGCATTTTTCATTACAACTGTGAAACCCAGATCCACGCCCTGAGAGCCCAACGGGCTCCCATCCACTGAGATCCCCTGGCCCTGCACTGGGCTGAAGTGCAGCCCCGTGCCAGCCTTTGCCAAGTCAGAGGAGCCAAAGTGCCACTGACAGTTCATTTATGAACTATTCGGATCTTCCTGTTGTAGCTACTTTTTTTCAGATGTTTGTTTCCTGTTATAGGGGGGATACTACATAACTGAATTTTTCCAGGCCTCCTCTGCCCAAGAATTGCTCTGGTTTAAGACCAACAAAACCAGCTAAACAGTCCACAATGGTTCAATCATGGTGAAGAGAAAGGCAAGTAGTGGAGTAAGAAAAAAAGGAAAAAACAAAGAAGACAGGCACATCTAATAAACAAATAAAACTTCCCCTACTTTATCTTGCTTTGAAAAGCTACAGGAATGTAAGGAAAGGTAGACTTCAAACGTGTAAACTCACAGAAATTCAAGATTTTTGTGTTTGTCTGGACTGCAAGCTCACATGCAACTTTCATCTGTAAGAAAATACTACAGTGGGCATGAGTGCATACTTATCCCAAAGTCCAAAATCTTTAAATTTAGGTGGGAACAAGGAGAAACTGCTTAGTTACAATCAGCACACCACAGTCGTCTTCTAATTCCCACTGAACAGGAGCATTAGTCAGACTGATTATACAGTCAGGCACTGATTACTTAGGTTCTCTCAAATGGATGCTAGTAAATTTGATTATTACTCAAATAAAGTATACATTGTTAGGTATGCCAAAGTGAGCTCTTTCTTTCAGTGAAAGCATTTTAGGAAAAAAGCTACCTCTTTGCTATAAAATTTTACGGTGTCTGGCACAAAGATGGAAAGACCTCTTGGAGATACTGAAGTACAAATATGAAAACACTACTACACTTTAATATGTCTGGTTTGGGGGAAAACAGTATCATATTCTTTTGCTTAGTTTTATTTACAAGGAGCAAGAATATAGCAGGCCTAGAAGCCACAAGAGATTCAGAGAATGTCTTAAAGCTTTTCTTCCATCTGTCTTAGACCCACCACAAGTTCCCCTTTTTACATCCTTAGAGATAATACTGCATGTATTATTGTTAATTTTCTGTTACTGGGCAAGTAAGAATCTCTTTTCATTGCACTTGTGAAAAGCCTGTGGATGTTAAATATGAATCCTTTAAGCTTTTTTTTTTTTTAAAAAAAAAAAAAAATTAAAAAAAAGGAACAGGTAGAAAGTTTGAATATGCCCAGTCTGATCCATACTCCTGTAGTAGACTTCTTTTTCTTGAAAGATAAGTAAGTGGCACAGCTAAAACCTGTCCGGAAGACTGGAGCACCCATCAGTCATTGCAGCATGAGAATCAACAGGTATGGGCGGATGGAGTGGTCAAGAGATGCAATACCTTTCAAAGCAACGTCATATGTCTTATTGTATGGCATGGATATTGCTCTGACATGTGTGAGAACATGCATTATATACCAATAATGAAAAGAAATTGCTCTTGGCTGCAAAAGTTTGACAGACTGTTCTATATGTCACTCCCATAAAAATGAGCATATAAATTGTCTGGTTTGCATTTGAACTAGGAATCTCCTGCTTTGCAAGTGGCAAAAGAACAAATTTAACACATAAGAAGGTGGCCTACTTATTAAAACATGTGTGTGCAATTTCATTTTCCACAGCTAGCTTGTGCTTACATTCGAAAACCGTATTTGTACTACATGCCAGATAGCATTTACGTGTATGCTGTAGAAGCCCAATTACAATTGATTCCCATGATACAAGCAAAGAGCAATTCATAGTATCTTTTTCCCCATAAGGATAATACTTCTTCAGTAGTTGTGTCAGAATTATGAAAGAGGCAGAGACAAAAGATGTCTTATATTCAGATAATTACTTGGTAGCTTTACATATAACTGCAATGTTTATAGTCCTGGAAAGAAAACCCCAACCTTTTGGTGCAAAGAAAAATACACCAGCATTCTTCTGTTTTTTGTAAGGATACTGTTGTTTATTTTTGAATTTGCCTTGACAAACCTCAAGCACATGAAGCTGTAAAAGCCCCAATCTATATCCTTGAAAATGAGGGTTAGATATAGGTTCAACAGGAGATATGGTGAGATTATCCTGACATGTTATTAAAAACAGATTAGAAGAAGAGGATTAAAATTGGACCACCTTTTCTGATTGCTTCCATGGGAGGAAAGGTTGTGAGAGAGACACATGGACGTGGCAGTCCTGTGTATTAGCAAATAGCACTGCCCTTGACTTACCTTCCCAGGCCACACTCAACTATCCAAACATTGATTTTACTCTGTTTTCTGACAAATATCATGTCTTAAAACTCAGCTTTAGAAATCAGTGGGGAAAACTCTCCTGCAAATGACAAAAGGCTGTCTCCTCCCATATCAAAATCAATGTTCTCTTTCCTTAAAGATGTGACCCCTCTCATCACCCAAAACACACTCAGCTTTTTACATGCAGAATCCTTTCAAGAGTACAGCCCTCCTGTTAGCATATCAACTGGCTTTTGTTATTACAGGCCCTTACAGCACATAGGACTTAATGGGGAACAGGCTCAGAGAATAAGCAATAAACCAGGATGTCCATCCAGGACAGAACTGTACTGGTGGCAAATAAGCCCAGGCGAGCATGCATCCTGACACCCTGCACTGCAGGACGTGGGGGAGTGTGAAGATTGACTGTCTTTTTACATCCCAGCCCCTATCCCTCTGAATGCTAGAACTCACTGTAAATTTCAAATAGTCTGAAAAGTTCATTATGTTGTTCATTATGATTTCTAGTGGAATGCAAGGTGAGAGAGGACCTCTATTTAATTTTTCTCATTTTAAGGTGAGAGGAGGGAAAGCAACTTCTGCTGCAAAGAATGCAGACAAAAACAAACAAACAAATAAAAAACTGAGTCGTTTCATCCACATAATTTACAAGTCGATAGGTATCTTTGCTCTAACCTATTGCAGTACAGCCAGCAAGCTTTAACTTTGAAAAAGTCCTCCTACGGAAATAACAGTGTCATATTAGAAGAAAAAGGACACAGTAAATAACAATTTCATGTAGCTACTCGGGGCCCTAATTAATGTCACAGTACCCTAAGAGTATTGATTTAACATGATCCAAGTGATTTCTCCCCCTCTTCTGTCTCACCTGTGTATGCTTCCGAACGGAAACCTAGGCTTAGACTCACTGGCCAAATCCAGTGATTTGGTTCTACACAAGCTCTCTCCGGCTCTGACCACACCATGACTTTTGTTGCATGTATCTTCTGCCAGGCAGATTAAATCAGAAGTTTCTAGAAAGAAGGACATGTTTCAGTCCTGCAGCCAAAGATTACAAAATTAAGGAGACCGCCATGATTTTTTAATCTGAGCACCTGTATAACACAACAAATATATATACCTAGGTTCAATTTCTATTGAGCAAAGTCTCAGCCCTGAAATATTGCAAATCTCTTTCCTTGCCCCTAAAATATCTTGCATTTACTACCATCTGTTTGGATATTGCCTTTAGTTATGCACAACATTAATTCAAACTAGCAGTAGAAAATTTTGCAGGCACAGACATTTCTTGCACAAGATTTATTGCTCCTAACTCATCCCACTGATTTTTAAAAGCCTGGGTTTAGCGATGTTCCTGTGGTAACCAGCCTCACTTGTCCTCATCCCAGAGCTATTATACCAATATCACCGATAACATACCACAGTATACAACGTGCAGGGAAATCCATTATCAGTGGTGTAGAAAGTAAAGAGTGCAGGATAGGTATAACTGGACAGTCATGTACAGCTGGTGATACAGAGGTAGCACCTAATATTCAAGTTCGAGTGTGGCCACAGGATTGCAGTTCTGCTTAATATCAAGACAATCACAGAAACCCATCCTCACCAATAAGGAAAGATGCCTGACAAAACTACAGATGAGCAAAGTGCATCTGCGGGTACAACAGTGCAAGACTGGCTCTCACTGCACCAACACATGCAGCACAGGTGGTCTCTAAAAAGCACATAATCCCTTCTCAGAACTCAAATGCTCTGGATTAAATGCCAGACTTGTGCTTTTAAGTATGTGGTTATGCTTGCCACAGCTAGGACAAAAAGGTGAAAACAAGTACAAATAAGGACAAAAATGAGCGTCCCATTAGTAGGACTTCTATACACAAGCATCTCCAATGAGCATTTTATTTGGAATCATGTTATTGCCCTAAACACTGCACAAAGGCATGGAACTGAGGCATAACAAGGCAATTCAACAGAGGGTCATACTACTTGCCATTAACAAGAAAGTCATAGTGCTCAGTGACTTCAGAGCTGCAGTCCCAACTAACACTTCAACAGATTACCCAAAAAAATAGTAAGATGACATGACAAATTAGTCATACAGTATGGAGCTGACTCACCACCAGGTGACTCATAACTAGTGACTAAGCCAACTGCAAAATATGCAAAATGCTGTGATACTACAAAAAAAGCCTTAACATTCTTATCACAAGATCTTTCATCAGCAAGACATGCATCAGCACCAGCACTAAAAGCAGGTTTCTTACACTGCAACACAAATGCGTATAACGTATTTAACTTGCAAGAGAAGAGATTATTCCCTAAAAGAATCCATTCCTTCCTTTCAGCACAGTGGAATGCTTACCAGCTATTCAAATAAAAGATTCAATATTCATCAATCATTCTGCATTACAATAGCTTTAAATAAAAATCTTTTTACTGGTATCTTTACACATTTTTCTTTAACATCCACACTGACAAAGAAGATACAAGTGACCAGGCAAAGCAAGCAAAGACCTCCAACAGTCAGTTAGATCCATGGAAGTTCAGCACCAGTTAAGAATCACAGAATCGTTCGGGTTGGAAGGAACATTTAAAGGTTATCTAGTCCAAACCTCTCCGCAACGAGCCGGGACATCTTCAACTAGATCAGGGAGCTCAGAGCCCCGTCCAACCTGACCTTGAACATTTCAAGGGATGGGGAATCTACCACCTCCCCGAGCAACCTGTTCCAGTGTTTTACCATCCTTCCTGTAGAAAATGTCTTCCTTATATCTAATATGAATCTACCTTCTTTCAGTTTAAAACCATTACCCCTTGTCCTGTTGCAACAGGCCCTACTAAAAAGTCCCTCCCCATCTTTCTTATAAGCCCCCTTTAAGTATTGGAAGGTCGCTGGAAGGTCTCCGCAGAGCCCTCTCTTCTCCAGACTGAAAAACTCCAACTCTCTCTGCCTTTCTTCACAGGAGAGATGTTCCAGCCCTCTGATCATTTTCATGGCCCTCCTCTGGACCCACCCCAACAGGTCCACATCTTTCCTGGGCAGAGACTCTAGAGCTGGACACAGTACTCCAGGGGGGGTCTCACCAGGGCAGAGTAAAGGGGGAGAATCCCCCCCCTCGCCCTGCTGGCCACGCTCCTTTTGCTGCAGCCCAGGACACAGCCGGCTTTCTGGGCTCTGAGCGCACACTGCCAGCTTGTGTCCATCTCCCCACCCACCAGCACCCCCGGGTGCTGCTCGGCAGGGCTGCTCTCACTCCCTTCATCCCTCAGCCCGGACTGAAACCAGGGGTGGCCCCGACCCAGGTGCAAGACCTTTGCCCTTGGCCTCGTTGAACCTCACGAGGTTTACACAGGCCCCACTTCTCGAGTTCCTCAAGATCCCTCTGGGTGGCATCCCGCCCCTCAGGCACGTCAACCGCACCGCTCAGCTTGGCTTCATCTGCAAACTTGCTGAGGGTGTACTCGATCCTACTGTCTGTATCACTGATGGAGATATTAAACAGTACTGGTTCCAATACAGACCTCTGAGGGACACTACTTGTCACAAATCTCCATCTGGACATTGAGCCATTGAACGCTACCCTCTGGATATGACCACCTAACCAATTCCTCATCCACCAAACAGTCTACCCATCAAATCCATATTTCTCTAATTTAGAGAAAATTAGGTTGTTGGGTACTGTGCCAAAGGCCTGTCCAGATAGATGACATCTGTAGCTCTTCCTTTGTCCACTGATGCAGTTACTACATCACAGAAGGCCACTTGGTTGGTCAGGCAAGACTTGTCCTTGCTGAAGCCGTGCTGGCTGTCTCAAATCACCTCCCTGTCCTCCACGTGCCTCAGCACAGCTTCTAGGAGGATCAGTTCCATTTTCTTCCCAGGCACAGAGGTGAGGTTGACAGGTCAGTATCTCCCAGGGTCCTACTTTCTGCCTTTTTTAAAAATGGGTGCAGTGTTTCCAATTTTTGAGTCACTGGGGACTTCACCTGACTGCCATGACTTTTCAAATATCATGGAGAGTGGCTTGACAACTACATCACCCAATTCACTCGGGATTCTGGGATGCATCTCATCAAGTCCCATAGACTTATGTATGTTCAGGTTCCTCTGGTGGTCACAAACCTGATCTTTTCTTACAGTGGGAAGGATTTTGCTCCACCAGCCCCTGCCTTGTAGTCCGTCTACTTGAGAGGTGTGGGAAGAGAGGTTGCCAGTGAAGACTGAAGCAAAATGTTGTCGAGTACCTCAGCCTTCTCTTTGTCTGTTGTTACCAGTTTGCCAGTCATGTTCATCAGGGGGGTACGCTTTCTCTGACTTCCTTTTTCTGGCTGACATACCTGTAGAAGCCCTTATTATTCTTTGCACTCCTTGCCAAGTTCAGCTCCAGCTACACCTTGGCCTCTCTGACCCCTTCCCTACACAACCAGGCAACATCCCTATGCTCTTCCCAGGATATCTGCTGCTGCTTCCACCACCTGTGCATTTACTTCTTGCCCTTTAGTTTGACCAGCAGGTCTCGACTCAGCCATGCTGGTCTCTTGCCTTCCTTTCCTGATCTCTTACACCTGAGGATCAAGAGCTCTTGCACTCTGTGGAAAGCATCTTTAAAGATCTGCCAGCTCTGTTCTGCTCCCTTGTCCCTAACACAGTTTCCTAAGGGGCCCTATTGACTAACTCCCTGAACAGCTGGAAATTTGCTTTCCTAAAATTCAGGGTCCTGACCTTACTCTTTGCCTGGCCCGTATACCTCAGGACTGCAAACTGCACCAGTGCATGCTCACCCAATGCCTCATTTACTTCAAGACAGGTAGGTACAAGAAAATCATACCTGTTTCTGGTATGGTTTGAAAATTTATATTAAGTTATTCTCAGGAGATCCTTGTATTGTGAAGACTATAAGAGCTACTGTTATATTGGAACTGATTAATTCTGGAATTCACTCATCTGAAAAGCTCAATTAACCAAACAGATTTGCTTACACCACCATCACAAAACCTTGCATGCTAGCAGATGCAATGGAAATACACATTCTTGTGCTTTTATGCACAAATACTACTACACTATGGGGAGGAAAAAACATCCCACAGGATCGCATCTTTAGAATCCCCATTTGCAATATCTTCACAGGCATAAACGCTAGTTTGCAGTGTGCCAAATTAAAAGACAGGCCCCATGATTTTGCATTAGCTAGATTCCTTTGTAGCTGAAATCTTCAGAGAAGGAAGTGGATCAAAACACAGAAAGAAGGCTCAAACTCAGGTGCTGGAAGTCAAGCATAAAATCTTAATATATGAAATACTGAGCAATTGCAAACAGATAGGAAGAAACTTAGCATTCCTAAAAGCAAGCGATGCAGGTTCTCATCGTGATCTAAATTAAAGTGCCCGATTTCAGTTAACCATTATTTACAGATTTTGATTTAACTGATCTGCTCAAGACCAAAATAGGTACCCTTATCAGAGGTTGCATAAAAAATTGAGAATTCCCACCACTATAAGACCATGTCCATCAAACACTGCTTCGTGTTCCCAGGCAAGGAGACACAGCGCACACGGCCCAGGTACCAGCAGAGGAAGCCTGTAGCCTGTTGGTGAGGGGAAGGTTTACCGCTAGGCTACCAGGATAGACTTCTTGAGAGGACAAGTCAATGAAAGCACATGCCTGGCGTACAACCTTTCAATTAGATTAAGTCAGATAACAAAGTGGAAAAAGCACTCAATCTGATCTCCTTTGTCTGCTGCAGCTCACAGCAAGGTAACTCTAGCACTTGGATATATTGGGTTGCTGACAGAGCATAAACAAGTGCTGGTCTCCAAAGAAATCCACTTCTCAACATCAGAGGCTTTTCCCATTAAGACAGGTCTGCACTAGATCCTGCTGATGCAGCCCTGTGAATCATGAATACAAGAGGTTTCCCTAGCAGAGGCCCTTGACCTCAGCACAATTACACCGACGGTGCTTTTTTGGTGGATTTTCTTTTGCTCGCAGGGCTTACTGCGATTACTTGCTTCAGGGTTAGCAGGCTGTCCGCTCAGTCTGGAAGTGCTAGCACATCTGCCAAAATTTTTTCCAGGCCCCCTGGAGCACAGCTCAATCCAATTAAAACACACAGAAAAGAAATAAAACTCAAAAACTATTCCCTTGATTCTGTGAGCTCCAGCATACAAAGGCCTTTCATTCTACTACAGCGCCAGCAACTGAAGTCAAACCTTATCCAACAAAGTTTTTTCAGTTATTATTGACATCACTTGACCCTTTTCCATGTCCATCTGAGACTCAAACCATGCTGGCGAGCTGGGGTACTTGGACCTAACAGGATTTTTCTACCCGGTTGTAAAGGAACCAAGAATGGCTTTGCCTCTGCAAAATTCAGTGCTTAACTGAGAGCAATTCCTTCTACTAATACAACCACACCACTGCAGTTAAACCACTCTGCTACGTCAGCTGAAGTTACAGTGGTATCAGTGCCCACACAGATATTTTTATTTTGACTTTGCACAAACCACTTCCCAGAAAGTTAAAGTGCTGGGAAGAAAAGGAGGGGGGAGTGATAAATCAAAATAAAACACTAATGTCAGAATTCCTATCACTGCAGCTAAAACATTCATAGTCACAATTTGGCTTATAGCTTTCTTCAGACATGCCTCCAGTGTTCTGCAGTTCCTCTGTAAAACAACTTTCCAAAGGAGGCACTTGCGTTTGACAGCAGCTGCCATTTCAGCAGAGAACAAAAAAAGAGGTATATTTCCCTCAGACATAAAGATCCTCCACAAAGGACCAAGAACACAGAGGCATGTTAACCTGTCTGATTTGGTGAGATAGACAAGCTCATTTCCAAACAACGGTGCCAAAATGTGAGTTAGGATGCGAAGCCTTGTCAACTTGGCGATATGAAAGATGCTTTGAACTGTCGGACTGACATCCCTCTAGAGCACAGCATGGCATGCAGACGCTCTGGAGAGGGTACTGACCGCAGGGAATGAAGATTTTTTCCATGGTTCAAGCTATCGAGGCATGCACCCAGCAACCTGCCACAGAGGCAAGGCGCAGGACAGGCTCCCAAAACACAAGGGAGTTTTAAATGTAAGCAAGCCATTGCCGTCTCTGGTTCAAAATCACAAAAGATAGCACTGCTGAGACAAGTTAAAACAAGCGCTCCCCACAACTGCTGCTGCATCATAGGGTGAAGAAGCGTGTTCCGATCAGCAACCAGCAAGTGTTTATCTCCAGTGGGAAGAGGCCGTCAGGAGTGCAGATTCTGGCTAATCCAGCAGCCACGCTCAGCAAGCTGTGCTCACACTAGGTACACAACTTTCACCGCAGCTGGATGCTCAACCTCACCAACCCGAGGCTAGATCCAACCCGCAGGGAAGGCAACGGGAATCTCCGGCTGAACCCAACACGTACACGTGGAAACACAGCACAGATGCTGCCCAGGGTATGGCTGCACATGTGGCTGCTAAACTTAGCAGGAGCTGCAAAGTTCCTCTCAACTTGTAATAGGGTGCATTCTTAGTATTTTCTATTAAGAAAAATGCTTGAACTCTCACGATCAGAGTCTTGTTGCTGACTACTTGCAGTAAGAAAAACTGCAATACTTCTCAAGCAGAACGTAAACGCAAAGAGCACAGTTTGGGGATGGTTTGGGCATTTTGTTTTTTCTTTGACCCACAGACCTATTTTCAAATACAAAGCAAGAAGTGAATGACAGGCCTTTTAATACTAAATTTCTAGTCCCGGAAACTAAGTGTTCCATGAGCTCAGAAACCAAAACTCAGACACTTACCACTACCATGTAGTTCAAAACACTTGTAAAGGATTCAAGGTCTTCTAAAAGAAAGTTGAAACTCCATTTGTACTCCCAACAGTAAGAGCTGGCTTTTCTTCCAAGCCTCTTCACAAACCTGTTATTCAATAATGAGCTTTCAAAACTATGTCTAAATGTGCTCCCTTTATACTCATCTCATTATCCTGGCCTCTTGCTGTGCTTGCTCCTTTTAACGGATGGAGCAAGTATTAGCTTGATTTCCTACCACACATCAAGTTTTCAGCTGAGCTTAGCAATATACATCTCTAACACCTGATAAGATCTCTATTAATTTACTATTAAATGCATAAAGCTAGAGATCTTATTTTTCTCTTGCATCTGACAGATAGTGAAAGCACACCTTACTTTCCTGACATGCCATAACTCCTGTATGCAGACACAACTGATAAGAGGAATTCAAATCAAGGCCAAAATTCAGTTATCATAAAAGACGTGAAATGAATATATTCATATGTAGAGGACAAAAAAAAAAAAAAATCAGAAAGAAGCACCTGAGGAATACTATATTTGATGCACAAAAAAGGAAATTTTTAATACATGAAGTTAGCAATAGCATATTTTGCTGAGAAAATGAAATTAAAGGACACGGCTGTTCAAAAGATGGCTTGCCAAGAAAGCTAAAAAACAAAAACAAAACCAAGAACTGTATCACTAAGCCTCCCAGATTATATTCATGAGACCCTGCACATTCAGACAGTGGTAGCCAGGTGTGAATTCAGGTGAAGCAGCATAAAATAAAATGCAGAAGGAGCTGGAAGCACTGCTGACAGATCATGGAAGCCACACTACTCCAGGTGACTCTAAACTCGGGAAACATTCCAGGACAACATTATAGATGCTCTGCTGTTGGCAAGCCCATACTAACATAGACACCAAACAATTTTCAATCGGTAGACAACTGTTTTTTTTTTCTCTAACAGAAATGCAGATCACTAAAGTTTCACAACTGGGAATAAGCAGATAATAGTATTCATGAAGTTATTCCTGCCTCAGTCACCACATATTCTGCAGTGCCCCTGGCTGAAGGCAAGAGCCAGAACCTGCCATCTAGTCAAAACACCGGAAAAAAGGTAAAATCTCGTGCATGGAAAGCCTGGTATTCTCTCTAAATCTAAGGAACCCTCTCTCCTGCAAGCTCACGGGAGCAAGAGCCAGACCCTCTGACAATACATATGCCATACAGCACGTTCCCTTAAAGCAAAATGCCAAGGAGGAACTTGCTCCTTATGAGCACAGCTGATGCCAGGGCTGGCGGCAGCCGCCCCAGCCGCCCGTGCTGCTACAGCTCACCCTACCTGACTGCAACATGGGGAGACACCAGGCCAAATCTGCCACGAGTTTTCCAGCTGATCTGGCACTACGAGTCCCTCGCTTCTGACACTTGCCTTTACGCACTATTCAGAACAATGGTGTAACAAATGGAGGAGGATCTGCACGTGTCACTGCTCGGCAGCAAACATAAAGCAGCAGTGATGCACACATTTACTTGTGTTCCATACGTATTTTTAAGAAACCAAATCTCTTCGAAGAGTGAAAAAGAATCTCCAGAATAATTTTCAGAATTCCTCCCTACTGCAAGGACAAGTCTGAGCCTATCAGTACAAACAAACCTCATTCTAAACAAGTATAACAGCCCCCACAAAATCTGTTTATTGAAATTAACTGTGAGGCTGGGGATAAGTTTGGTTTATTTGGAAAGACAAAGCCTTACACTCAAACTACTAAACAAAGTGCTGGAGTCAGCAGGACCCGAGGTTCTACTCAACCACTAACTCACAGCCTAACCTTGAAGAAGTCCACCACCCTATCATAAATCTGTCAGCCCAGCTGTGAAACTGGATGAAAGCAGGACTTCCCTGCAAAATGCATGCTGCATCCAGTTTGGCCTTTTGTTAAATAAATATAACGCCCCCTCAAAACAAAATCGAAGAGCTAAACAATGTGGGTTTTTTCTATACACAGAGCACTTTGTACTGTACAAAAATGTTGTACTTTACCAAGTGGGAGGGCAATAGATGTAAATATTTACATATATACTGCAAAGAGCTGTTACCCACTCTAGGGCCATGTATGCTGATAGATGTATAATTCAAGAACTACATCATCATACTTGGGGATGCCTTTGCTAGACAGAAATAACGCGCTGGTCTCTGGAAAACATGCACTGCCCTAAGAAGGGTAAAGAAAAAAACCTGACATGAAGGGGACAGTTTCTGTCAGATTGGAAACTAAATTAGTTTCAAACAAAACCAGAGATACAGAAAAGCTACAAGTGCTCAGAGCTTAATTATAGGAGTAGATGAAACTACTAGGTTAGCATTCCGATTTTTTTTTTTTCTGCTTTTCCACCATCTCACAAACTCTTCCAAAAGGCAAGGGTATTTTGGACTGTTAAGTAAGCCTGGAAGCACAGAGGATAGCTATTTCTCCTTATGCAATTTATGCTCAATTGTTCCTTATGCCTCCAAGAAGAAAAGGTCATGCAAAGATCGGGATGAGAAGGGCCACCTGGGCCACTAATTCGGCTGTTTCAGTTGGGTTCTGATGTAAATACAGGACCTGATACTTTACAGCCCTCCATACCTGAGCTCCTATGGAGGTTACAGGACACTTTTCAGATTGAGACTTCTACTATGGTATTTAGGTCAGTGATATGTATGTCTAAATGCAAAGTAAAAATGGATTTAAAATCTGTGCTATTTAAGGAAATGAGGTTGACCAGATTCCATTTCCCATGGCAAAGTCTGGCTCCATTAACTCAGGGGTACTAACAGCTCAAGACTACAACTTAAAAGTGGTGAAAAATGGAACCAGGTTCTAAAAGCTTCCTTGTAACTTAATTTCATCTTGCATTATAAAAATAAATCTGTCCATTCAGAAGCTCATCAAAAGAAGCGGCTACTGTTTTCCATTGCTATCACTTCAAAGCTGAGCTTGTTTTACAAGCGTCAATGTAGTAATGTTTGCCCCTAGTTTACTAATTGGTTGGCCGTTTCTAATCAGCCATTTCTTTCAATTTTCATACATAAATAGAGGAAGCATTGCTTGTAACTGCAACCCTGAACCACATCTGATAAGCGGCTTAGTATTTACATAATGTCCACACTAAAACTGATAAGTACATCACGTTGTGCACAGGTCAGAAGTCATGCAAAAAAATGCATGACTCGAGAGCAGCTTCATCAGCTCTGAATCTTTGTGGTGTCTAAACCTTTGCCTACTGCAAGCTGCCTGATCCGCTCTAAGGACAGCCGGTACAGTAAACAGTTTGTTCAGCTTGTGGAGAGTCAGATTTAAGGATTTCATATTCAAACAGCACTGACTCAAGTAGAGATGTTCAAGGACGTTTCCAAGTGTGACTGCAGAGCTTATCAATAGCACAAGGCAAATACTGCCCTACCTAACCATGTTTTCTTTAGCCGAGGCCTGGGGTTTTGTTTTAATCTAGCATCGGTGTGACATTATAACTGAAAATCAAGCCTTCACTTAGAAAATTTCTGTAGGCTACTGCTGTCCATGATTTTCTTCTACAGAAATGGACATCCATGTGATGCAGAGTAAACACATTTTAAGTCCAGTGTTTTTGGGAAGCAGTACACGTATACATTTGTGTACACACACATTTCCCCACCTCATCATCTCCACAGCATATGTACACATGACTTAATATTTTCCAGAAGAGCCGTATCAACCTATTAGAGGCATTAAGATACTGCACTGCGTTGCAATGGCTCTGCTTGTTTCTGAAAGCATGAGAACAAATGCACTTGATACGCAGACTGCGGGCATGCTTGGCATTAACGGGCATCAGCAACTGGTTCCAAGTAATTGAATATGCACAGCAGCGTCTGGTCTGATCTGTTAACACCGTCATACATCTGGAATACAAGGCAAGCATTTTTAAAAACGCCCAAAGCAACAACCCAGAAGAAAACTGAGGGTGATGCTTAAGAAAATGTGGACCCCTAGCAGTCTTCTGCTTCTTGGCTGCCCCTTCACCTTCTGCGCAGGCTTGGCTGGATGCAGTCCCTGCCCACATCAAGGGTTTTGTTCACGTACAACTCGGTGCAGCAGTCCATTCTCCTTGGAAGTACACGCTCGCACACTGGACTTAGCAGGCCTTTGTCACGCTTCTGTTGCTTTCCTGATCATGCAGAAATACTGCTCCCTCTTCCCCCCTACTGAGGGCATGTGAAAAACATTAACATATCTCAAATGCCTAGCAGACCTTGAAGTATCCTTGTCAGAACTTTACATTTCCTGGGCAAATCTTGTGGTGACAGAAACCCTGTGTAATTACATGTAAGCAAATAATGATGCCCAGATAAAGGCAATGAATTCTGGCCATCAGATTTCAATGTATATTAAATGCCTGCCTGAAAGCAGCATTAATAATGGAACGGATTTTATTATTTACTTCTAATTAGAACTCCTTGCTAATTCTAGTGAAAAAAATGCACTTTCAAAAGTGATATAATCAGCAGTAAAAGGCATATCATTATTTTCACTATAAGCTTGTGGCACTTCTAGCTATTAAGATTTCTCCCTTCCCAAATGTGTTTTCAACAGCTTACAATTCTGCTACATGTGGAAAGCTTCAGACAAAGCATTCAACGGCAGGTACACATCTTAGTAACGATGCATATATTTTCAGATTACCTTATTTTATCACCACAGGCAAGCCAGTATTTTCGTATCATTCAGGCCCACAGTCATTCTGGCGATTCGATACACGAACACTCCACCAGACTGCTCTTTGGAGAAGGTACGTTTAATTTAAAAAGGGAATGAACTGTTTCCAAAAGGCAAGATTTTATCTTTCCTGTAAAAGTCATCAGTTCGACAAAAAGTTATAAATCACTGGAGAAAAATCCCAGTGAGTGTTCGAGTAGAGACTCAGACATTTAGCAGCTAAATGCCTTGGGAAAGCCCGTCTGCCCATGGTGTGCTCTGGCTGCTGCTGAGCGAGACCTCCCTGTGCTTCCCCCCTGCAGCTCCAAGGTGCCGTCATCGATGCTAACCCTGACCGAAGCAGACAAAAGGAGGATGAGAAGACCATCCATCTGACCCCTGTGCTCCTCGTGAGCTGAAGGAGGCCTGGGGAGGTTCTGTGCTCTGCTGAGGTTTGCAGGGAGAAGCTGGGGGTGCCTCGGTGCCCCCCAGCTGCGGGGTGCGGTGGCTGACAGGCCCGGCCATCACCCAACCTGGGGAGCTACAAGCCCCCCTTGTGCCCTGACAAGGTGCACGCTGGTGTGTGTGTACATACACCCGTGTGCCAGAGGGAAAAGCAGATGCAAACGGGAGCCAGGCTGCAAGGCCGAGTGAGCAGGGGCACATTATAGAACGTGAAATTGAAGCAGAAGCTTGGAGAGACCGAACAAGTAGAAGTGCAGGAGCCTGTGCATGGAAGGCAGGACAAAGGGTAAGTAGGAGGCACCAAAAAAAAAAAAAAACAAACAAACAAAAAAAAAAAAAACCACAACCCTCAAAAGGAAGGACTATTACTTTACTTCCAGCCTCATATATACTTGTGTCCATAACCCTACAACATCCAGAAGTTGCTCAGGGCTGACTGATGCCGCTTCCCCTGGTACAGGTCCCTCTCCTCTCCCACGACTGCCACAAACACCTGACAGCAGAGGGGCAGGACTCTCCTTTTCCTACAGTGCAAAAAAAAAGGCCCTGCAATATTTCCAAACTCCCCAGGGTTTGGCTTTGCAACACGATGGATTTTTTCCACGTACGTTTTATGACTGTTTTTAGTTAAGTCAGCTTGGATGGTTAAATCTCCTTAAATCATCTCTCAGCTCCATCACGTGTATGCTAAACAGGACCCGGCTTGTTTTACAAAATAAAGTGTGCTGGATGACAAAGAGGCACATGACCTACATTAACATTTTCTTCTCCTGGTTTAGCAAACATAAAAGCACCACTATGAAAGAGGACTTAAGTTCCTTTTGCAACTAATATTGAAAGAGTTTATTATCATGTTGCAGAAATGCTTTAGGGGAAATCTCACTCTGATAGCGTTCTCATGAGAAAGCTTGATGCTTTCAAACAACAAGTCGCTTTGAAATGTTCAAGAATGCAAACGTCAGGCAGCTCCTGAAGGTGCAATGACACATTTTATCCTACTGGAAAGCGCCTCTGTTCCCTGCTAAAAGAACCTGAATTTCTGCAAGAAGTACTTTGGGGCTTGGAACCAGATGATCTGCAAGTTCTCTTCCAACCCAAACCAATGATTCTTCCAACCCAACCTATGATTCTGTGATACTGCATCTTTCAAACGGAAAGTATTTCAGACATCAAGCTTTGGAAGTAATCTGGCACTGAAACTCCAACCTGACTACATAGATTTAGTTTGTTTAAAGTTAACTTGTGCGGTGAAGCGTACTTGCAGATGCAGAGGATCCCCCTTCGCTTCGGTACTCCCAGGTACGCAGAGGTAATGTACACCTCAAGAACTGCTTGAGTGACCACAGGGAAAAGATCAAACGAGGTTTCCATCTCCATAACTGGCACCTCGAAGCCAAAAGCTTCCTCTGAGGACCTGCCAGCAGACACTACCTACTCCCCCTTACACATTAACCACCTCGTGATCCCTGCCAGCCGGCACGGGGGCTGGGACCACCAGCGCACCTAACGCAGTACCCTACATACCTGTCAGATGGCTACACCTTTTAAACTACTCACTTGACTTGAAGTAGTAACGTAAAGAGGTTTTTCATAGCCCGGGCACCCGAGCCTAGCCCTCTGTCCCCGACAGAGCTGCGGGGCAGCAGCGGGATGTGACTGCCAAACAGTGGCTCCCAGGCAGCTGGCCCTCAGGGGGAGAGACGGTAGCCTCTTATGACACTCAGTACTTTTCAAAACGGTTGCTTGCACACGCACTAGCATTTTCCCACAAGCCCTCATTGTGTAAAATGCTGTCCAGAATTAGCCAGTCATTGCTTTGACTTTCTAATTTAAAAAATAAAGAATAATAAAATAATAGATAATAATAAAAAGAAAATCACGTCGCTCTATACTACTTGGGTTTTGCTCAACTCTTGAATGGGATAAGTTCATGCACAAGTTGATAGGAGTCATCTCCAAGTAAAAGTCAGTGTCCACCCACCATTTATTCGCACCATAAGGTACAAAACCTCACTAGAGCAAAACTGAGCAGTGCCCAGATGCAGAGCAAAGTATCTCAGTGCATAATTGCACTTAACCTAAACCATGTGTTTCTAAACACACTGACAACACCGAACAATGAGACCAGCCCCACATCCAAGGGAATTTAGGAACAAGGAACAACTGAAGTGACAAGCTGGCTCATCATGAAGCTACGGATTCGTCGTCATTTTTTGGCACGATGCACTCTGAATTCCTTCCCGTGTTTTGTGAACAGCTGAACTGTGTTCCCTCACAAAAGAAATTAATATGGCAGCCTGTGTACATCTGCTTTAATCTTAAAACAAAAGCAGTTTTGCTAGCTTTAGTACAAGCATAATAAAAGCACCAAAAAAAAAAAAGCACAGATGGTTTGGATTTTCTTTGCGGAAAGCAAGAGAGAAGACTGACATCTCAACTGTTTATGTAGCCACAGCCCACTCCGTGGCCACAGCAAACCAAGGGGGGACACAGTAAGTATCTCTTTGTCAGCATCTCAGATACAGACTGCTTTCAGTCAGGTCTTATAAAAAGGATAAGACAACTCTCTTCTCACAGCTAAATGCTTTTATTCACACAGATTTAATTTATATTGTTAGTAAAACACTTAACAGCAGCCACACTAATGCCAAACAAATTAATTTCAATAAAGCTAAAGCAAACACTACCATTATGTTTAGGCAACACAGAACAAAACCCTTGAAAACCCAGCATTAAGAGAGTTATTTATGGTCATTGCTCAGCCCTCCTGCCCCCCATCATTTGTGCATTAGAAATTTCCAGGCTGCTCACTTGCAAACGCCTGGACTTCTGACAAAAAGTGCCTACACATTGGTAGCCAGAAAGTTCATTTTGCAGGAATAATACAGTCAACTTGGTCCGGCAGTCAGGGGTGAGTTTTTGTTTGGTTTGTTTTTTGGTTGGTTTTTTTTTTTTGTTTGTTTGTTTTGTTTTTTTTTTGGGGGTGTGTGTGTGTGTGTTTGGTGTTTTTTTTTTTTGTTTGTTTTTTTTTTTTTTTTTTTTTTTTTTTTTAATTATTATTATCATTTTACAATTCAGCTTTTCTTTCAAAATATCTCATTCCAGGATCAAAACTTTCCCCTTCCTGGAATTTATCCTGAAATTAATCAAACTGATAATGGTTTTGACAGGAAGGTAAGTAACAGGAAAAAAGTAAGTACAGAACATGTGCAACTTATCCAAGAAGCGCTTCGTAACCTGATCTGTGTTTTTTTTTTTATGTAATAAACACACAGTAGTTCAGGGGAAAACACACACAGACAGAGGCTTTTCTCTATTACCCTTTAACAAATATTCAGAAAATAGCAGTCTTATAATATCACTTCTTGATATAAAGCAGATAAAAGGCAAGCTGAATTAACTTCTGAATCAGGGGGAAAAAGAAAGTTTTCTGCAGCAGATAGTGCTTCTTTCAGCATTACGAAATGTCTTAAATATTCCTATGCTATAGCAATCAATATTTTGGAGAATTTAAGAGACCCAAATTAATAATTTTTCCAATTAGCAAGTACTTAAAAAGTAAAAATAAGATGGCACATCAGGAAAAAAAAAAAAACCTTGTTCAATTTATGAGTGCTTCCACTTGAATCAGTGATCAAACATCACACTTACAAGTAATGTTTGGCGTTTTGAAGCAGCATTTCCATTAAGGAAAATGTTTGCTGCGGGGCCCTAGAGTTGCATGAAATGCTGAACTAGGCTTTTGTAGATTGCAGTTCCTCTCCGTTAAACGCTTCACAGGACGGATGGGACTATGCAGCTGCTCACAGGACACCGAAATTTTTTGAAGAGCACGGGGCGGAGAAAGCGTGGGCATCCATCGCGAGCTCCACTTACAGGCGCGTCAACAGACGCTTGGAGTGGGAGCCGGTGAACTCTGACATCCCACATAAAGATGTAAACGCTTCTCTGCAGAAGATAAATCCCAAGTACTAAAAGGCGGCCGGCTGACTCGTGTCCCCCCCACCCCAAAATCCAAAATTCCCATACACATCCCTTAAAAACAACAACGGTAGAAAAGACCCAAGACACAAAACAAACAAACAAAACCAAAAGCCAACATGCAAATAGGCACAGCACCAAGCTTTTTTAAGTATACTAATCAGGAGAATTATTACAAGTAACCCAAATACAACTAACGGCAGAATAAAATGAACTTTACAGTGTTTAGACAGATGGAATCAGATTTCCTGGTATAAAGCTGCTGAATTTGGCATTGACCCTGAGCCCCAAAGGCAGAGGGGATCTGCTGCCTTAAACATGCACGAACTGCCCAGTGGCTAGAGTCAGTAGTCACTACTCTTTATAAGCACCATTAATTAAAAAGCATGAAAGTCTTCATAAAAAAAGTTTGCAGAAAGGGATGGATTCATTTAACACTAAGAGTAGCCAAGACCAAAGCCCACTGCAAAAATTTGTGTATTTTCTTAACAGGCAGCATATACAAGGGAGCACACAAAGGGCTTCTTTAAAATGCTCCCTTGTAAGGGTGTATTTCAAGGGTAATAGACACTGAATTCGGGGAAATGTCCAAAAAAACACCATTCGGAAATACTGTTGAGTCTTCACATGGAAGAGCTAAAGCAAGCACGACTCTTTTCAATGATAACTAAGAAAATCCTTGTCCAGAAGGATTTACTTCTCCGATGCCTGATCCTATGAACCGATGCAGCCAAACACAGCATTTACTGATAAACAGTCCTACTGATTTCAGTGACTTAAGCCAAGTAACTTCAGTGGTGTTATTCATGCTCTGTGAATATGAACGGAAGACTCTTGTTTAAAAGGGCTCCTCACAGTAGCGAAGGCTAGCACAAGAGTCTCCCAAGCAAGGGTGCGAAAGGACACAAGGAGAAGAAAAGAGTCCTTATGAAGTACTTAACTGCTGCCTGCAGGTTTGGGATTTTTTTTTTTTTTTTTTCCCTTTTAAACCAAAAATGAGGAAAACGTGAACTCTCCTGGTATAACCACATAGCAATAGGATTATGTTCGAGTTACTAACTCAAAAAACTCACACAAAAGGAACCCTCACAAACCAAGCAAAAAATAAATAAATAAACCCCAAACAAAGCCCAGATCTAACTTTCTGAATGAGGTCACGATGAAATACTCTCCCAGCCTTCAAACCAGAAGGAAAAGAGAAAAAAAAAAAAAAAAAAAAAAAAAGAAAGGTGAAAACCTCCATGGAAAACATACTTGAGCTGTGTTTAACAAGGAACATCTGTAGCCTTCCAATTCTTGAGATGCAGAAATGCCTCAGAAGAGCCACATTAAGTTAAACACACAGGAAAAAATACTTTTGTTGCTGGCCAAACCATTTACAGGTGCCTCTGATTTGAAGCTAAGGATACTGAGGGGCTCTCTGCTAACATAATATCATGCCATGAAGGACTTCTTTGTAAAGAAAGTTCACAGAAAGCTGGTTTAACTGACAAAGTCTTTACTGGTGAAATGTGACATCTGTTTTTAAAGAGCCTACATTTTTAGGATATTATTGCTCAGCTGCTTCTATTTATAACATATTTGATTTAAAAGTTCCTCTCAGGCAACTTAGTAGGTATGCTATTAAGTATCCTGAAATTTCAGTGTCAGACTCAGGACGGTTTGCAGCAACTGATTCAAATTCTACTTCTCCCTGGATTAGTTTCTTCAGAGCAGATTTCCCCTACACACACACACATTATGTCCTACACTTACAGAAATTTTCCTTTGCAAGGGAATGGACACATTATTAAAAATGTGTACTCTTAGGTGCTGTTCTGAAATTCTGAAACTCCCCAATGTTCAAAGGCTTAAACACAGACCACCAGGGGTTACATTAAAAAAAACGGAAGGGGGTGGGGGGAGGGCAGGACAGCACACCAACTATACATTTAATGACTTTATATATATTTGGATGTACAAATGGAGGAAAAAGTGGAGAGTCCTAATTAGGAGACAAGAAAGATGTTCTTGAAATCAGTGTCGCACAACTCAAGACAGCTCTTCTGAAGGATTTCACTCCCCCCCTGAACTTTTTCTATTTGCTATCTATGCTTTCACTGGGAACAGTTTCAAGTGTGTCTGTACAAGTCAAGAGCACAATGCAGTCCTCCCTCTTTCATGCAATGGGAAAAGTTAGTATTATCTGAAATAAAGTAAAGTTCACATTATTCGGGAGGAAAAAAAAAAAAAGAAGAGAAACGGGAAAGAGGTTTTTTCTCAACAGAATCACTGATACTCTTCTGAACACAAACAAGTCATTTCAGAAAAAGCATACAGTACAGCAGGGCTTTTAACATCTTATTTAAACATTCACTTGAGTACTTTATAAGCTCACACAACTTCATTAAAAATTTATAGAATATGACGATGAGGAAACGTCTGCTTTACTGTAAATAAAACCCTTAAGGAAGAAATCATTTTAACCCTAAAACTAGAGGTAGCAAAAATACTCTCAGACACGAAAAACAGATGCTGTAATTATAATGTCATCATAAATATATGTCTATACACACAAGAAAAGATTAGGACTTATTTTTTTATGTCTGAGTGTTCCTAGACTGCACTGACATACTTTATATGTATACTGACAAAGATGGTGTTTCCAAAACATCAGGCAAGAAGTCCTTCACCAGCTCTGTGCACAGTAACGGAACAAAAAACAAATCAACCAACCAACCCACCCACCACCAAATGAGTACAGCACCTCGTCCTCTGGAAGGCGTCTGGGAGGTGCTTATAAAAAACAAGTAAAAATGTTTACAGTATGAATTTGTCTGATCATTGCAGCCCCTTCGTTTTGAAGGCCAGCCTGCAGAAGACTTTTGAGAGGCACTCCAGAGCCAGTTGCAGCCCAACACCATGAACATCTGCTGAAAGGGCTCATACACCTTTCATTTCTCACTCCTTTATCATGGGCTGGGCTGGTGAAACACGGCCCTCATGTACTCTTCTCCTCCCCTCAATTTCATGAGGCTTTCATCTACTCCCAATACAGTGCTACGCTTTTCTTTTTTTCTTTTTCATAAAGAGTTAAGACTGTTTCATAGCTGTTTGCTCAGAGAAACCCAAACCTACAACCTGAAATTCCCTTTTTTAGTATACCTTATCAGATATTCCACTCAGCCTATCAGATCAGCTAGTTTACAACCATCTCATGCAGAGGGTGACAACAGCAAAAAGCAGTACCGCAATCATCTTCAATGATAATTAATTAATAGACTGCTTAATTGAAACATGCAGGCAACAAAAGAATACTCGAGGAGCAGTAACATCACCATGTGATTATCAAGAAGGGATTCAATACCTGATAGTCAACTTGTTGAAATATTAAAAGGTTATGGCATATTCTCATGAGAGTACTGGCGTTGGGTAGGATTTTCTACAACCAACACCCCTTCAGCATACAACTGTATTCCGCTGAAGGTTTTTGTGATAAATTTATTTCCACCGCTCAGAACAGAAGGAAGAAATCAAGATTTACTGTGCTATGATAATTCCATTATTCTGCAGACTGATGCTGGCCAATGACTCGAAGTGCAAACTCAAAGTAAAGCCTGAGGACAACTACAGCACGCACATCTTCCTTGTCCCACCACCCCATCAATCACATCTTGAGAAATCACACAAAATGCTCACTGGAAAGGCGGGAAGTGCAAAGTCTAGTAGAAGCTACTGAGTCAGGGAAGATGAACAACAGTGCTGTGCTCCGATAAGGTCCCAACACTTTCATCAGTTTTTCATTAGACTTGCACATGAGCTGCAGCTGTCAAGAGGGTCTAGGAATCAAAAACTCATCATCACCCCATATTTCTGCAACCCCACCCCTTGCTTCCCCTGCCTTGTTCTTCAAAGCAATACACAGCATTGCAGGGATCACCAAGCCATCAGAGGTAATCTCCATTTCATTTCACCCACTTGCACCTTCTGCAGCCCGTAGGTACCCAAACAGCAAGGGCAGGATGGTCTAAAAGTGCATCAGGATAAAACAACGGGCGAAAAAAAAATGTTAATTGGCTGATGTCAGCTGGGACAACCCTTTTCACGCCAAGTCCACTCCTGAAAACATAATCCATGAAAGGACTGGAGTTATCAAATGCAGTGAATTGCTAGTATGACTTCAGCTGGGCAGCAGCCAGCTCAGGCCCGCCGAGGACACAAATGCCATGTCACAGGTCTGAAGGCTGCTTCCAACATTCTTCCCATTTCACACTGACTGCTTTTAACACAGGCAGGCCAAACGAACGAAGGTGTTTTGTTTTTTTTTTTTTTTTCCCAGTGGCATTTATAGCACCAAGGTTTTCTAAGGAAGTGCAATCAGTCAGATGATATCACGGTAATGGCTTGAGGCTTTTCCCATATACCTGAATTTTCACCTTGCATTATGTACGTCATGGAAAGGCGGCAGCATCACACATAACACGTGCATGCAAGACCACTATCAAGCAGCTTTGCCGCTGGTGGATGCCAACATTAGTTCTGCCACTCTTCCCTAGGGGCACCAAAGCAAGCTGCCCATTTTACAACAGCACCTGCAGTTCCCAAAAGTATGCATTTTAAAGCTCAAAACACTTCTAAAAATCAGGTTCTTTACAGCTATGTGTCCCATTAAAAAAATCCTGTGAAAATTACAGGTAGTCCCCTCCTATTAGCTTGTGGGTCCCTCCTATTAGGAGCTGGAGAGAGATTACATTTAAATGAAAGGCCCAGTGCTGGACACTGCTTGGAGCACATGTTAGTGTAACACCACACCGGGCAGACTTCCTACTCTGCAACCCAAATGTAACGGTGATACTTTAATGGGATGGATCTTTCTATTTTTCAGCTTCAAAAAGCCAACAGAGGAGACAGTCTCAGAGACTGATGTAGTCACCGCATCACAGAAGGCCACTCGGTTGGTCAGGCAAGACTTGTCCTTGCTGAAGCCGTGCTGGCTGTCTCAAATCACCTCCCTGTCCTCCACGTGCCTCAGCACAGCTTCTAGGAGGATGCAGGTGTTGGTCTGGAAACCAACCGGTGACGTTAGGAGGGCAGCAGATGGGAGTGGGAATGCAACAGCGGGCAGGGAGTTGGGCTCCCCGGCTACCTCTTCAGATGCTGAGGGCAGCACTGACTTTCACCCGTGTCTTTGCCTCCCCGGGGATGTAGAGCACAAATAAGTTTTGCCACCAGACACGAGTGCTTGGACACGACCTCCTCTTCGTCACCCCATTCCCTCTGCCACGTGCCCAGGGACTCTGAAGAGAAGGGAGACACTCTTTTCTCTGCCTCAGACCCCAGTTATTTCACCCCCATTTTCATCCCTCACTGCCAGGACAGCAGCAATTTAACCTCGAGTAGGTTGTATCTTGCCCATAAAAAAAAAAAACAACAAAACACTGTGCAACTCCATCTGGTTCTTTTCCTGCCTGGAGAAAGGCATGTAAGGAAAGTAAGGGTTCCCTGGCTCCAAAAGACATGCTTTTCCACCATGCTTACACAGAAAGACATTAAGTGAAAGCAGCTAGAATAGGCAGCTTGTTTTCCAGTCTACCAGGCTTTTCTCAGCCTTGTTCACTAACTGAAGCTACCTTTATCTAGTGCAAATAACCAAGAAAAGGAAGCAAAACTGAGGGAACAAACATTCTCCAAAAGCCAAAGGGAGTGTGCTCTGGAGGTTGATGACTGTTCTCATCGTAACTGTTTATATCTGACTCAACCCAACACTGAAATTTCTTCAGGGAAACTGCAGGAAGCTAGGTCTGGATAAACCACGGCCTAATGGAGAGTAGAATAAATAAATAAAAAGGAAGCATGTGAGAAAGCAGAGTACTTCCAAGCTGTCAGCAACTGGCAGGGCTAGTTCTGCCTTCTTCTGAGGGTTAAAAAGGAAAACTTTAAAAAAAAAAAAAAAAAAAAAAAAAAAAAGAGGGGAGAAACAAGCTCCAAACTAGCTTCCTTCACCAGCTAGCAACCAGACATGCAGGCAGGCACTGCCCGAGATGGTCAAGGTAAGCCAAGAAGATGCTGGAACCCATCTCCATCCCCACAGGCAGGAGGGAGCCAGGAGCTCTTAACAATAAGGAAGCAGGTAAAATTTAAAAAAAAAAAAAAGAAAAAAAGGAAAAAAAAAAAAAAGAAAAACAACAACAACAACAAAAAAAAAACACACCCAACCCAAAAAAACACAACAAAACCCAAACCAAAAAATCAACAAGAGGGGAGTAACAGTCCCATTTCTCCACAATCCTCTTGTGACAGGAGCTGGTGGAGCTGCCCCAGTTTGGCTCTGGGAGGTGTGCCTTGCTGCTTCCCACTGAATCAGTGACACTCCACGGCCACGATGCTGCGGCACCACGTGCCAGCCCCCCCCTTTCTGTTATTGTAAGGGAACACAAGCACGGAGAGGCCACCTACCTCCAGAAAATTACAGAACCACTGACCTACGTGGCTCTTACACCTGGCAGCAATTGCTTCACTTCGTCAGGCATTCTTATAGCAACTGGCCAGGCAAGCAATGGGAACGGCTATTAAAACCAAAGTTGCACATACAGGTCACACAAAAAGAACATTTTTATTCCAGAACCTCAGGCTTTTAGTTTCCCTTATGACTTCCTTACAAGCAGAACAGTGTCTTCTCCACAGAGCAGCAAAACAGAAACGAAGCCCATACCTGACCATAATCTGTCCTGAATACGACGACTCCTTCCGCACAGGAATGGACAGTACTGGGATAATGCTGATTATTTTCTCGCAGCCAGACCCGAGACCCCTACAATAAACAAAACAGAGTTATAGATGGCATAACTGAAAACTGAAAAAATACTTTCATTCCATATTTTTCTCTGGAAATACTTATCAAGAGGAGAGAAAGAGAGAGCAAAATCCAAATAAGCAAGTGAAAGAAATAAAATAAAATAATCTCTTGGCAAGCGTTTGTTGGTTTCTGCCAGAACAGTAAACACAGGAGAACTACATTGAAGTGCCCTCTTTTTTTTTTTTTTTTCTTTTTTTTTTTTTTTAGTATAAGTTCCTAAATGCCAGCAAGAGCCACTAGAGCCAATTCTCTGACTCACGTGCCTCATGTTAGCACACGTAAAATTACAGAGCAGTGTTTGAATTTACACACAGTTTAAAAGATCCTCCTCAAAGCCGTCTGGCTCCCTACCTGTTTATTTTCAACCTCTGCTAGACACTCACAGTACTTCCCCTGCTATCATCTTTCACTTTTTTTTCTAAACCACTTTGCCCTTTATACCGTCCTCCTCTCTTGGCTGCACAATGCAGAGGATTTAAAACAAAACAAAACAAACTACTAGCAAGCAAGGTTACAAAAAATTTACATTTGCTTTTTAGAGCAACAGAGACGCTATCAGTGAGACACCTAAGTCAGTCTAGTAAAACACGGTAGGCGCATATTATTTTAATTTTCACCTGGCTGGTAGATCCAGCATTTAGAAAATAGTCATATCCAGCACTGAGAACAAGGGAGGAGAAACCACAGCTGATGCTGCAGCTGCAGCAAAAGCTAACCCATTAGTGGTACCTGCTCAAGTTGCTCCAGGATAGCAGAAAGCTTCAGCTGGCACGAAAACATTGAGCAGCAGCAGCAGCACCCCATGGTCTGACCTCCAACCCAAACTACAATCCCATTCTCTACAAACAGACAGCAGGCTCCATATCAGAACGACAATTTTTTAGTGGTATTTAGAGAACAGATCTTTTTTTTTTTTTTTTTTTTTAACAGAACAGTCAAATTCTCTCCTAAAGAAAAAGTAAAGAGGTTGTAGAAAAGGGCTGGTTATATCCTGATAATCATAATGTGATGAATTTGGGTGTAGAATCACTAAAAAAAAACAAGTTAAATAATTAATTTTGCATGCTGGCATCCAAAGGTTGTCCTTGCCTGAATTTCTACACACAGAAACTTACAGCCTTGTTAAAGTCGGTGGGGTGAAAGGTCCTGATTAACAATCACGACAATTACAGATTTTTATTTCTGTTATATATCTAAGGCAAGTGGCCTGAGAGGCTGCCATGAACTTCTGCCATATTGTAAATTGCATACGCCTTAAATAATGTTGAATAATTACTCTTGTTTCTATGATGGGAGAACAGCAGCTCTAAGACAGAAAATAATGCTCACTGAGAACATAAAAACTCTTGCTGCTTGGTTTCTCTGAACCGTAAGAGCTCAGCTGCACATAGAGGACCACATAAGAGCATCCCTCGTTATTTTTTTTTTTTCCCCCCTCCATCTTTTGGCAAACCTCTTTCCATTTTAAATGCTGCAAAAGCCTGTGGAACTGTTTGCCCTTTTACCTCCGAAACCTCGAGCCAGATGGTTTCCAGGTTTACAGCAAGCCCAAGGCAGCTCAAACGCAGGGTATGTCGACTCAAAATCACAGGGTGAGGGCAGAGGGGAGCAGAAGGGAGAGTGCTAGCACCTGAGGTGGGCAAGGGGGAGTAGGGGACTGGGAAACATCAGGGAGAGGACCCCGCAGAAGTGGTAAAATCGATAGACAGGATTTCAACATTTAATTCAAAACCCAGTGGGAAGGCTTCCACCCGCCCTCCTGGGTCTGCATCGGACTCTGGCTGTCAGAAAACCCAGGGCACTGCTCCATTTTTCATCTTGTGCAGCACGAACACCCCCACGCTGACAGGTCCAAGGGAGGAAGGCAGATGTGAGGACATTGCTCTTGGACTTCCTCTGGTACCTCCCCGCTGGAGCCAGCAAACAGAAATCTCCTGTGTCCCTTAAGTACAGGCACAGGAGCGATGACAACTTTGGAGGCGGCAACCTCGTCATTAAGCAATATCTACCACAACTGCCAGGACGGTAGACAAAGGGCTCTCTCACATTAATGCAGTTGCTGCCGTCAGCCCACCGTCCCCCAAGAGGGAAAATCTGAGGCTCGCAGCTGCCTGTCAGCCCCACTTGTGGGTCTGCAGCCCATAAGGCACGAGCACACGGCACTGCCTAAGAGAGATCGCCTACCCATGCTATACCATGCCATACACTCAGAGCAAGGTGAGCTGAGTTTTTTGCCTCGGATTCCTGTATGTCCTCAGCCATCCCACCTCACCTGCCCATCACAGAAGGCTGAGGTTGGAAGGCACCTCGGGAGGGCATCTAGTCAAACCGTCCTGCTCAAGGAGGGACACCTAGAACTGGTTGCCCAGGATCGTGCCCAGATGGCTGTTGAGTATCCCCAAGGATGAGAGAACCCACAAACCTCACTGGGGCAGCCTGTGCCAGTATTTGGTCACCCTGACAGTAAAAAAGTGTTTCCTGGTGTTCAGTGGGAATCTATGGGTTTCAGTTTGTGCCCATTCCCTCCAGTCCCATCAGTGGGCATCGCTGAGAAGAGCCTGGCTTCATCTTCTTTGCACCTTCCCTCCAGGTACGTACATTGACAGGATCCCCCCTGAGCTTTCCCTAGATTGAACATCCCATCTCTCTCAGCCCTTCCACATAGACAGATGCTCCAATCCCTTCATCATCTTTGTGGTCCTTCACTGGACCCTATCCAGTATGTCCGGGTCCCTTCTGTGCTGGGGAGCCCAGAACTGGACACAGCACTCCAGCTGTGGCCTCACCGGTGCTGGGCAGAGAGGATTGATCACCTCCCTCGACCTGCTGGTGACAATTTTCTAATGCATCCAACAGAAGTACCTATATAGAAACCTCATGACATGCGATACTCCCGTGTTAACATAGGACACCAGAAGAAAGAACTGTCAACCCATGGAACAACCCCATTCAAACAACCCCATTCAGTCTGACAATCACTGTTTCACGTTTGAATATTCTGTTGTTATTAGTGGGATTATTCTGGCATAAAATGGAAAGACTACAAGGTTGTTCAGATCACAGAAAATTTTTACTTCCCTGGGCTTTTCTGTCTCGACCTAGCAAGCTCACAGGAGCAAGGCATCATGATGCTTCCCCCCATAGCTTTGTTTGCAAGTTGTAACAGATTTAATGACAGTGGCTACAGACACTGCCAAGCTCTGGAGACCTGATGGCTGGCGAGGTGGGGGCATGTACTACAGTCACTCCAAGCAGCAAAGGGAATTTGGCCCTAGACTTCCCACCATCCAGAGAAGTGCTTCCGCCAGACTGCTGCTTGGCATTAAGTGTCTGCACCAGTCAGTCTCCACCTCCTCCTCCTCCCCGATGAATTCAAGCCATTTAAATGCACACATAAACAGCAAAAAAACCCTATTTGTCCAAATGCAGTCAAGTTCTTCAAGTGCTTCAGGACAACCAAACCCCTGTTGTTCCACTGGTTTATTATTTGCCAAAATCTCTGAGCTTGAGTAACACGACGTTTACGCTTTCAAGGGCAATGAAATGCTTACAAACATTAAGCCACAACAAAATTTGCCAAAACCTCAGCATTCAAAATAGCTTCTCCCAAGGAGGAGAATGTTTTCCATCTTAAAATTAAATAATTCATTCTGCATTTTTTTTTTTTTTTCTGGCTATGAAGGGGAAAAAAAGGGGCTCGCACAGAAACATTCACTTGGTTGGGCTACTCCTAAACCAAGCCTTTTAAAGCACAAAAGGGTTTGATTTAAACAAATGTACATTGTTAGGGGTCAATAGCTGCTATTCAGGGGAGGCTGGAACAATGCAGTTCACAAAGCCCGAGGCATCTGAAATGCAAATACAACGAGTTCCCTGGCAAGGTAGCTCAACAATACGGTATCTGTCCGTGGGCTGGGTGCACTGCAAGGCCTTCCCGTCTGGGGGAGGGAAAAAACAAAAAAGCTTGGCAAAAGATACCTCCCAAGCTCTGCGTGTTACAGCCACCTCCTGTGCCCAGCTAGCTCTGACACGGGGCTGCCGTCCCGCTGCGACGCGTTAGCTATGTGCGAGTGGGAGTTCTGAGAACAAAATCTTCGCTTCTAGTTCATTTGCGGACAAGACTTGTCCTACAGAACCTGCTTGAGGAAAGGACCCCGCTCAAGGCACATGGCAGCGCCTTATATTGATGTGAACCTGGTTTTGGGGGGGGAGAAGCCTGGTAACTTGGGTTACTCCAGAGCTCCCCGACAGCTGCCCATCCGTGGGGAGGGGGCAAACAAAGCCGCCGAGCACTTCCGAAAACCCAGTGGTGTTTAGTTCCATGAAGCGAGGTTGTAAAAATACTTCGAATAACATTTGCAGAAGAAGGGCCATATGCCATCATTTCCATAGCAAATAACTTTCTCCCGACTGCAAAAGGGAAAGGAAATAGGTTTACAAATCTCACAGGTGTTAGACCACCTCGAGAAGTCCCTAGTTCTTCTACCTTGCAGATTTTGCTGCTGAAAATACAAACACTACCACTTAGCTTTCTCTGTATTCAGTTCTTGGAGATGATAAAAATTCATTGTTTTTTACTTTCTATTAGACATATACGCTGGAAACCACAAAATGAACTAAGAACTTTATCTCAACTGAGTAAAATGGAGCATTCATTGCAAAACTAATGAAGAAGTTAGATTCTGCATGCATACAGGTTGTATGCTGAATAAAATAACTGTCTGCATATTAATTACCTTTATATATACCTCTTGTATAAATCTCTACGTATGAAAAATCAGATATCGTATAATAAATGTGTTCGCATCCAAGTGAAAATGCTACTCATTCACGTTATAATGTAAAAATCCAGTTGACTCATCAATGCAGTTGATTCAAAGCAGTTAAAACTGCTTTAAATTAAGGGTTATGCTGTGTCTGCATCCAAAAAGCATTTTGCTATTAGGGCTTGGCAAAGCAAAATGAACAATAGTCAATATGTATTTAGGGAACCTTTTGTTCATGCACCTCAGTAGCTTGGCTGGAAATACAAAGTTTGAGGGACAGGAAGAGATGTTATTAACTAGGTCAAGCTGGACATAGCTTTTTAATGCAAAAGATAACCAAAACCACATTTATCTTCGTTTGTCCTCTTTATTAATTCGCATACTGATAACAAACAAGGAGGGCCACAGCAAGAAAAGAGCCATCCAGAAAAAAATACAACTTTGCCAATTCCATCTTAATTAACAGTTTTGCTTCTGAAAACTCACTCTTCATTGTTAGTTTAGGACTACTGAAAACATTTCAGTTTAGGCACCCAAAAACCTTCACACACCAAGTGTGTGTCTGGCCAGACTACTCCGTGGCAAACTCATGAAGTTCACTGGAAGCTGGATATCCCTCACTGACTTCAGCTCAAAAATGAAGTGTTCAGCCTCGTGAGCAGAAGACCAGACCTGTTCTTCCATAGGTCTAAGTCCTGTGGTTTCCCTTCTAAGTCCATGGAAACAGAAAATAGTAATGGTCATTTGTCTGATGTATTGGTCTAATCCAGAATATTGCTCTAGATCCCCTCCTTTGCAGTGCCCAGCTCTCCCAGTGCAGCTTTCCTGTGCTCATCGACAAAAGGCTTCCACAACAGCCAGATGCCAGTGGTGGCTAAATATAAAAAACTAATACAAAAATCTACGTATACTACCACTGCACGATATACAAAAGGGAAATAAACAAATACTCTAGTAATCACTCCAAGGTAGTGCCACTAACGGGCTCTGTCTCTCTCCAGCCAGCATGCCTCCCCGCTGACAACTGTTGGAAACCAGCAGTTTTCATCTGGGGATGGTGGAGTGGGAAGGAATGGACAGCAGTATGGAGAAGGACCAGTTGAACCCTAAGTCTCCATAGACAGTAAGAGAAAGCACAGCTTTGGAAGGTATTTGAGCGTATAATCTGAATTTCAGTACCTCAAACCTAACTTCATGAACTGACTACACACTTAAATCTAGGCACATACTTAATCCAGTTGAATGGGGTAAAATTAATTTTCAAAACACTCAAGGTATTAATCACGTATTCCTCAGAGAGCACGGGAATAAACTATCAATACCTTTCCCTCAACAAATTTAGTTCTGCCTCCCAAGCAATACTTCTTTGCTTTACTGTTTTAAAGCAGAACAAAGCCATGAAAATGTTTCCATGGGATGTAAGGTCAGTTTAGGGGGGTTAGTTTCCTGCAGAACAAAATCTCCTTGAAAATGAGATGTTTCTGTTGTCTGTCCATCCCCCACACCAGATCAAAGCACCAGCTCTCCTGCTCCTGAGGTCTGCACAACAGCTGCTGATTAACCTTGAACAGGCTCCATCTCCTTCTGTTTCAGTAATTGGAGATAGCGCAGCACGAACAATGCCATACCCCTTTAAAAAACAAGAAACTGGATTAAAACATATATTATTACTTTTACTGATTTGAGAGGGAACCAGAATAAATTTGTGCCTTCCCCAGCCCTTTGAAAGCACCGGTGCTTCTTACAAGACATGGTTTTTTTGTTTTTTGTTTTTTTTTTTTTTTTTAAAAAAAAACCTCAAAACATTTTCCAGTTATGTCTAACAAAAACAGCACACAGAGATTACCCTCTATATATGCACCTGGATGAACACGGTCTTCTGCTGCCAAGTGTGAAGATACACGACTAACAGATCTCACTCAAAAGCCAAAAAGCAATTGCACGTCTCTGCTAGAGCTCTGAAGATGTGGTGAGCAGCTCCTGATGATGAAGTTTTCACACCCCTAGGAAACAACATCACATCCTCAAAAGCAAATCCAGCAAGGAGATGCCACCAAGCCTTTTTGGGAGAGTTACTGGTATTGCTACAGTCTGAATTACGACTTCCATGAGAGATTCAAGTATTACTTTTACATCTTGACAACTTTTGCAAAATAGTTTTTTCGCTTTCAATACGGCCCAATTTATGTCATGGCATCATGGCTGCAAAAAACTCAACAATACAGAAATTTGGAAAGCCTATTGTCATTATTGGTTGCAGTCCAGCTTGACTGGCTGCTAGTGGTCAACAGCTCTTTCTGCTATCTGCAAACTCGGGTAAAGAAGTAACAGTTTCTGTGCAGTGAAGTCAGCGGCACTTTTGATTAATTCTGAACTTAAAAATCAGCGTTCCAAATACTACTTGGCAACCAGCCATAAATAAAACTGCAAAAATGAGAAATCAAGGAAGTGGGGAACACATACAGCAACTTTTGTCTATCTACCAGACCTGGAGTTTCAGGTCCCTCGGTCCATCACCACCATCAGGTATCACAAGCTCAGCTGGCACGTGACACCACCTCTACTACGCTCCCCAAAACACCCCGGCTTGGGGAGGGGCAGGTGAGGAATTTTAATCTGTCTAAACTCAGTAAGGAAGATAAGTAATTCAAAAGGCAACACATGGGTGAAGGGAAGAAAGAGGGGGCGTTTATAAATGACAGTGGGGAGATGTAACAAGCACAGAGGAAAAGAGATGAGGGCCACTGTACATCTCTCCATCACCTTCTGTATTGGGGTGGGGGGTAGCAGTGCCCTGGCAAATGACAGACCTCCTGGCACATTCATGGTCATCTTAAAAGTAGCATATCATTCTCTCCCCTTATTTGAATTCCTAAAGAGGAATATACAATAACATCACAAAAACCTTAAAACTTACCCTAAGAAGCAAACAAGTCCTAACTCTGCCTTCACAGATTTCAGTGGAAGCTGCAGTTCTGTCTTTGATTACAGCACAGTTTTGCCAAGCGCTCGTATTTTTCCAAAACCACATTTTTTTTACTAATTACAGTCATGACTACAAATGTAAAACAAACAAAAAAACCCAAAACAAGCAAAACCACAAAACCCCCCAAACTTCATTACCTTAAAACTAACTGAATTTAAAAAAATCTGTATACATGCACATGCCCCAATTCTTCATCCATGAGAGCTGAGATCTTGTAACCTCGACAGGTATTTTAGACAGAACCGAGGAAGGACAGTGCACATAAAAGCAGCAGGGGAAGACAGATTCTCCTCCAAAAAACATTCTCGAAAGCCTACAGCAATATAGCAAGAGTAGTTATCCCAGCACGACTGCCCAAACAAGCCAATTTAAATCACCACCAGCTTCTGCTAATATAATCTTTTCCATATCATCTAGTAAGTTGTTACGCTGCCATGCGGCTCTATCACTGACTTGGGGACGGGAGGACAGCCTGCCAAAATGCCCGTAGCTCATCCACCGTGCTCGGTTGTGCCTGGCACTCCCTAATCCAACAGCTGACAATTTACCAATTTACTTTTTGATTATGCCACATGACAAGCTTATAAACTCACGTCAAGGTGAAGGATTTCTAAGCCCACATGTATGA
The DNA here is from genome assembly GCF_018691265.1 of Tyto alba. Lineage (NCBI taxonomy): Eukaryota > Metazoa > Chordata > Aves > Strigiformes > Tytonidae > Tyto > Tyto alba. Next base: position 23,829,454 of record NW_024881324.1, on the reverse strand, counting down.
AGTCATGCTAGCACCCTCTTCTCATGCCCTCCTTCAGCCACCTTCTTGGGACTGGTGTCTCAAAAACCAATGAGGCAAAGCCATGGTAGAAATATCTTCTTCTTCACTACCCTCTTTCTTGGGACTCAGCCACACAGCTTTGCTCTTCTCAAGAAAGTTTGGTCTTAAAACCTCCCAGGTACTGAATTTGTCATCTGCCACAGGTCGCTAATAGTCTCAAAACCATTTTTCACAAGTGTTGTAAAACACCCTGGTGTTTTCTTCCACCTTCCTCTTGCCTCTCCTGCCTCAGCAGAACACAAAGCAAAGGCCAAGGGAGATGACTCACAAGCACCAGCCATGTGGTATATAAAGATAAATGCTCAGTCTCATTTCAAAACATTTTGTTTAGGAGGAGTATCTTTGAATACTTTAAAGCTGATTAAGTGAGAAAAAAACCAAAACACAAAAACATTCTTTTGACATATGGGTCCTGAAGAGAGGCATTTACCACTGAATTTCATGAGACATGGATCTATCAGGCTCATCAGTCGAAAAGCTGTTCAGTTCTTAACATTGTTCTACCTGCACCTGGACATGGACTTTTTAGAAGAAAATCTAACAGATACTAGTTGTGATACACAAGCATGGATATGCCTTGTCTAGAGGGACATTATACTGGTTCATCCTGATTTGAATTTGCAAAGCAGATGAAATTTCTAATCAAGATACATTTTCTACCATTGACAGCTCTTTATTTGGGTGATATTTATTAAAGCCTTCTTGTGTCAAGAACCATCATCGATAAAATGAGTGTTGCACCTGAAAGCATACAAGAAGAACTGAGTCTAGCAAGGCAAGGACTATTCCTGGTTTCTAGGAAGCTCGCCGCCCCCCTTTACCCAAGTGGGATTCTTCTTGTGTGAAAAAGGTAATCCATATTAAGAAACAGACTGTGCAAGGCGGTAATCATACTTAAAAATCATTCCCAAGAACATCACTACAGGTTTCACTTTACAAGTTACTGTCATCAAAGTACAAAAGGTTCCACTTCAGCTCTTCCATATTGTCAATTTTCATGATCCTTTTATAGGTCTGACCATATTAGAGGGATTATTTTTTGTTTTGCTTATGTCTCCCTGCAACTCAAAAGTATCAGTTTACACATGAATCATTTTCCTGGGTTAGAGTAGGGATGGGCAAGAAGGGAAAATATTTGCAGCCTTAATTATTGCACAAAACAGCTATAAGATCAGAACCTTAAGACAAAAACAAACCAACCCACCCAGCCCACAGTCTTTGTAAGTGGTTGGTTCTGGTTTGTTTTTTTTATTTTTTAACTTCCCCCCCCAAGCTCCATATTTTCTTGAACTTAAAACTCAGGATTTTGGAGACACACAGTTCAAACTTTGGTGCTGTAACAATTAGCAACTGTATTCCAAGGCTAAGACAGTAAGTGTGAAAAGGAGGGAGAAAAGAGAGTAACAGACCAGTCAGTTCACAGTTCTTTCATTCATTTATTTCACTAACAGAAACACTGATTATTGAAAATGGGAGAATTTTACATATCAGGTCATAACTTTTCCTAAACCTTATTGATCCCCTCACACTGAATTTACAATAGATGATTCAGCAGGCTTCATTTCTCTTTGCAGCTTTGCTTTTACAATATGATCATTACGTACCTCTATTTCACCACAGGAACACAAGTATTTAAAGTATATAATTCAGTGCAATTACTTCTTTACATTGATAGTTCATGCTTCAAGGTTCTCCTGCTTTTTCATTGTTGTTTTTTTTTTTTGCAATCAATCAGTGTCATTTGGCAAGGTACATGAAGTTTGCCCTACAAACACCAGAAGCCTTTCCTAACATTGCCCGACCGCCATGTCCTACTGATGTCAACAGGAACCTGCATATGGGTAAACACCTGCAGAGTAAGGATTTATATGGTTAATAGCTAATGGAATACAGAAACCAGGAGGAACAGATCTGAACAGCCGGTAAATTAAGATGTGCTGTTGGACCAGTTCAGTACCATTTCCAGCAACCGTTTCAGCCTGGCCTTTCTGAAGGCCCATCCAGTAGTCTGACCCCACGCTGAGGAACAAATCCCAGTTACACTTTGACTACAAGCAGCCAACAGGTTTGGGCTGCCCCGAGCTTCGGGGATGGAGCTCGGGCCCTCCGTTCCCACCAGCCGCGGCGATTCACCCGGCAGCTTCCACCCACGGCGCCCACCCGACCTCGTCCACACGCCCTGGAATAAATCAGGGGCAACGTCCCGAATCCAGGACAAGCACCATCCCCCCCCCCCTTGCCACACCAGCCCCAGCAGCCTGCCCCTCGCACACGCGGTCCCTCAGGGCGGGCTCAAGGCAGGGACGGGAGCCCAGAGAAGCTCGATGAATACTAAACACGTGCCATGTCTACACCTAGCCAGGAAAATGAGCTTTTCTGGCCTGCGACAAGCGACTGCAGCAACTGGGTAGCGGCAGCGCCGGGGCTGATTTGGGAAGCTCGGGCAGACGTCGTCAGACTCGCAGCATCACACAGAATGAGCCCGACATGGGTTACGGAACAACTTGAGGTGGTGGGGAACCAGTACTACATACCCAGGGCCTAACCATTCTTAAAAATTCAACAGAAGTTAATTAATCCAGGACGTAAGCAGCTTGCCATGGGAAAGCCCACCTGTGGTGCCTGGCTTTAACAAGCAGGTTTGGAAGATGGGATGATCCTTTGCCAGAGCAACACATGGACATCCCAACAAAGGGCAGGCGGCACAGCACCCATCTGTGCTCTCCCTCCTTACCTTCTGCATTTCGGGGGGGGGAAGCAAAGAAAAAGCCAATCCTGCCACTGGAGCCCTAAAGTTGCAAGGCTAGCATTAGCAACTTCCCCCCCCCCCCCACACACACACACTAATTTGTAAGCTGCAAACCACAATAATCGCTGAGCGAATCCAAACTGCCCGTCTGGAGATCACCCGGCGAAAAAACCACAACCGGTCCCTCGAATGTAATGGCACGCTTTATCGTTAAAGGGCAGAGCCTTGCTTCCAGGCAGGGGCAGCAGGGAGCCCGGGGGATGCAGAGGTTCGCTGCTGTGCCCGGCGAGCATCGGCTGGGCTCAGCCTCGCTCCCCGGGCGGTACCTGCGTGGCCAGCCTCGCCGCGGGCACCCCGGCAGCGCTCAGAGCAGGGAGGCCGTGCAGTCCAGGCAAACCCCCCCCCCACGGACGGGGAAGATTCTGAAACTCAGAGGGACCTCTGCACTTTTTTTTTTTTTTGTACAGGGCGTGATAACCGATGCCTTTTGCTTTCCGGCTTCCTGCAGCTCGCTGCCTGGCATACAGCAACAAAAGGCACGTCTTAAAAAAAATAAAAAAAATAAAAAAAAAAAAAATGTGAGCAAACAACAGTATTTTAAATAAATCCTAGCAGCATATTAAAGTGCGCACAACCCACTAAGTAACAGGTATTATCTTTCTACAGAGAAAGGGGCAAGCATGTTTGCTGGAGAGTTGTGGGAGCTTCAACCAATGGGACAGAAGTAAACACCTAATGAAAAGAGTAGCCAGGGTATAGACTGCTTCAATAGATATTCTGTTTTCAGAAAGGAGGGGTGGGAGTGGGAAGAGGGTCAAAGGATGACCCTCAGTTAGACTCCCTAGCAGATCTGTAAAGAAGCCCATATGTCTACACAGCTAGAAATAAATAAAAAAAAAAAAAAGTTTATTAAGTTTATTACACTTGCAATTTATTTTAGAATTAATTTGCAGTCACAGCAATTGAAAAAAAAGTACACTAACAGGACCCTGTGAAATTACTGCACCTGTCTTCAACCTGACCAGGTGTTCTTCCTCCTACTTTCCTAAATCCTCTTTTCATTTGTCCTGCCTGACCCAATCAGTAGGTCTGGGATGCCTGGGAGGAACCACCCCCTGAGACTTTGGTGGACACTTCTCTTGGGAACGGAGCAGGCAGGAGGCCTGGCTGTCAGGTCCTCCCATCTCCTCCTTTTCAAATGATTACCACCTTCTCCTTCCCAGGTCAGAAACTCCAGAAAGACTCCCAGTAAATTTTAGCACTCAGCCATGAACTGAGAGGTATAACATGGAAGATTTGATCACTGTTGTATTTCAATGTAAAAACATCCTCCCCGCCCCCTTGAAATATGAAGAGAGCATATCAACATCTGAAGGTTAAAAAGCATAAAACCTTAAATAATTTACTATTCAATTCAAAACTCATTCAGTTTGTAAATAGTTCATAAATATGATTTAATCTATCAACCCTGAAACAAACACCAAAATGACAGTAAATGTGAAATAGCTGCTCATGAGTTACTTCTCAAAGTTGCGATCAAGTGATTTTAAACAAAAATAAATTGCAACAGGCATTTGAAAACAACTAATTCACTTCCCCAGCACAGGGGCCAAGGAGAATTAGGTGGCAGTAGTGGAAGAGAAATTTAATCCCAGCCCAGTCTCTGTCAGCTGTTGGATGGTGTGAGCAGAAGACTGCTGATCAGAGCTAATCTCCAATTTCCCAGAGGCTACATGACACCAAAGCAGGCTGCACCAGTGGCATTTTACACCACTGTAATACTTACAGAAGGTGCAACTTCGTAGAAAAGAGTTTGGGATCTATACCAAAGGCAAATTTAGCAAGGAAGCTTACACTTTAGGTAAAGTTAGAAAGCCATAAAGTTTAGATAAAAGGCAACGTTTCCTGCATGCGCTCTGAACAGTTTTGCACTTTATCAGCTTTAAATTTCTCTCAGAGATGAGGTGATGCTTTGAAAGGCTTCCCCCTGCAGAGCCATATCACTGCTGATGAATACCGATGGTATGCAGCAGTTGCAAGGTAAAAAGGCAGCCTGAAACACTGCTTTCATTATATTCAGCCCCCCAAGGTCACAAGCCTCTGAAAAGCAATCTCCTGCTTTTGCTTAGTCCACTTCTCCCTGACCAGACACATTTCCTCCCAGTAATACTACTCCTATTAGCGTATCTGTTTTGATTTTTCTGAACTTGTGCAACTATAAAATGAAGCATCTACAGAGCGAGTCACGCGAGTCATTATGGCAAGTCAATGTTATATATATGAAAAAATCCCAGTGAAAGGAACAAGAATTGACTCCTGAAGTTCATTCACCACTAAACTGCCAGAAGGGAACACCTTTAGCAGAAAACCCAGAAACGGAGCAAGTATTTATATCAGCAGACCTTCTCTTCTACTGTCATAGATACTCTCACACCCTAAAGTGGATTGAAACCTGTAATTTCATATTGCTTCCCATCTTGCATCTATAGACAAATCCCCAAGGCAGGTCATACAAAGCAGTTCACAGGTTCCTTGGATGTACAACAACGCATCTTTCTTCATGGCTTATAACATCTCTCCAAAGAAGCTTAAAATCTGCACTCCACCTTTCAACAAAAAGGTGTGGCACGTTTCCTCACTTGCAGGCACACCTAGAGATTTGACGCATTCCCCTTCTGTGTCCTTGTTTTCATGACAGGGATGAACATTTCCTGCATCACTCTGGCGCCAATTTTTTTTTTTTTTTTTTCTTTCAATGCATGCTTACATGAGCTGGTAATTGTTAAAAGGAAGAATGACTACCTCAACTTAATACTTGTGTCAGGAGCAGAAAAAAAAAAATCAGAAAACACAGAGAAGTTGATTCTGCTTATTTTTTTTTTTTTTTTTTTTGCATGTAAGCACCTTTTACTGTACTGCAGGTTGATAGAAGATTTAATCTGAAACTAAACCACAAAGCAGTTGGAAGAGCTTAACCAAACACAAGTGATTTAAAGCATTAACACCTGACAAAACGGGCATTTATCCCAGAGATAAATGAGGAGTACAAGGAAATGCATCCGGGCTGAGACTCTCTTCTGGTTTACTACATCCAGTGTGCAAAAGCATAATAAAACCAGGGTTGAACAGCTGCATGCTTCTCAGCAGGCAAAGAACCTTCTCAGCCAAGCAATTTTGAGTATACGTTGTGATCTCCCAGAGGTGCACCGTTCATAGATCAAGGTGGGAACCCCTTGCACCCAAGCTCTTCCCATTAACCAAGAGAATTAGCTCAAGCAGAAAGCAGAGCATCACTGCAGCAGAGAGGGAGGTTACTTTTTTTTTCCCCCCACTTCTCCAGGATCAGGTCGGATAACAGACTGAACTCTTTACTACCAACGTGACCTACTCGAGTCGAGACACTACACTCATTTTTTTTCAGTCAAAATCCAGGGAAGAGATCCCATTTCCTTCACACAGCAGCCTGCCAGCTGTGACCAGCAGTCACATCTCCCCAGGCCTGGAAGCGCCGGCTGCGGAGAGCTGTGCCTTCCCAAATTAGAAAAACTGTTGCAAGACCAGAGAAAGAACCAGCAAGAACACAGCTGCTTTGAGACAGAGATATTCAAACGTGAAACCCGGCAGACCTTAAGGCTGGGGAAAGTAATGAAACGACAGCAGAGACCTGTATGAAATGTATTTGCGTGTGAAGCACAAGTACCTTTGTGGAGAGCTTGGGATGTACCAGCGGGCAGGGGATCGTGCTGCTAGCAAGATCATACCCCGGAGCAGGCACCTTTCTCCACTCTGGCCATCTTGCCTTCAAGAAGTCATCTTTCAAAACACACTATCCAATACCTTAGGCTACCTCTAGACTAACATATACCTCTGTCAGGCAACAGGTAGACAACGTACGTAGACCATGCTGCAACTTTAAGTCTGACAAAAGCATGCTTTCCTCCTGTAAAGAAATGGCTCCAAGTAGGTTTATGTATCCCTGCTTCGCATTTCCCAGCTCCCCTCCTCAACCTGCCACCCAAAAGGTATGCTGGAAGCTACGAGTCAACACACTGGACAGAAAGCTTTCACGAACAACCCTTGTTAACCCTAAAGCCCAGGAAACCAGGCCTTTTCCCTCTGAAAGTATGTCTACTCAGCAGCATGAACCTTTACACAGCAATTTATTTTACTTGGCAATGAATTAAAACTCTTTTCTAAACGTCAGCCCAGACAATTCCATAAACATCTACTTCCCACAGTGTGGTGCAGTTCCCCAGTCCGTGAAACCTGGGAGGACTTTATAGGCTTTCCATCACAAGGACACTGCTTCAAATTATTTATAAAGAAGGCGACTGCACTGTAAGTTTAAGTCAAATTAGCAGGGTGCTTAAATTAAAATGCAAGCGTAGCACTCAAAATGCAGTATTGGATTCTTCCCTGCCCAGAGAGATGCTTTTTCTTAAATAATAATTAAAACAAACAAACAAACAAACAAAACAAGTATATGGACTTCATAGTATTCAAATGCCTGCACAATCTCAGACTGGGAATTTTCCATGACTGCTTGACATAGTGCTATTAAAACATATTTAATCTTACTCATAATCAGATTTTTATGACACTAAAGAACGCAAGTCTAAAACAAATACAAATGTCTTCCTCTACTTAAACACAGCCAGTATCTTTTACTACTTTTCACACTAGTAATAAAGTCAGCTCCTCATATGACTACACTGTGAGTCAACAAAACTGCTATTTGTTGGGTTTGGGTGGTGGGTTTTTCTAGTAACTCTCAGGTAAAATGAAATGACCCAAACACTGTTGAAAGAACAATTTTTCCACAAGTGCTGAAGCATGGAACGGTGCAAAGAGAAGCATTATTGACAAATTGCTGTAGAACAAAATAGGATTCAGGAAAGCCTCCTTAGAAAGAGCACGTGCTTGATTTCAGCTGATGTGAACGTGATGCACACCCCGGAATGAGTGAGTGATTCTTCAGCCCAGACCTCCTCTGCGAAAAACGCTCAGACTTGGTCACCTGGAGGGGTAGCTATCCCTACTGAATTACTCTCAGAAGTGTCACTGCAGAAAAAGGGAATGTTTTTAAACATGGTACTAATTATTCAGACTGCTTTAGCCAAAATGGTATTTTTACTCTTGAAAAATTAAAGAAACCAGTCTTTTACCGTTAATCTCAGAGCAGCAGAACATCTGAGAAGCATCTTGCTCGTTATTACCAGAAAACCCAACTCCACAGGACAGTTCTGCTGAAGCTGGTTCCCCCGCAGCGCTCCGTAACTCTAGGACAGCAGGAATCATGAAAAGCCACTTATGCTTTACTAGAAATAAACGTTGCAGTAGCCATGCATTCCTCTACTGCCAGCTCCATATTAGCTTTCTCCAAGCTTTGACTTGGCCTTAAATAGAACTAATTTTCCTTTCAAAGAAGTCATAAATAATTTCAAAACGGAACAATAACCTTCTGCTTACTGCACACACTACCTTTAACCCCTTATGCAGCATGTAAAACGCTTAATTCTGTGGGGAGGAACAGATATTTCCTCACCTGTAAGGAAATGAATTTTGAGTCCTTGGGGCTCCACACCACTTTCATGTGTGCAGCGGAAAATGTTGCAAACCACAAGGACTATGTGCTTGCTCTTTCACCAAAGAAGTCACCCAGAGCTTGGCCCCTTGCTTAGCACGGGCAGTAGATCTGGTTTTATTTGCATCGGCACAAGGACCCGGGATCTGCATGAGCCTCGTGCACCTCTTTACCTGGGAAGATGGAAAAAGATGTTGGAAATGGAAAATCCTGTGGTGTTTTGCAACTAGAGAACCAAGGCAAAAGCAGACTGAATTACCTGTTGAGGGCTGCAAGTCTTTGGCAGATGCAGCGATGCAGTTTAAATCATCCAAATCCCACGACAGCGTTCACATGAAATCACCTTCCCTCTTGCTCACGGGCCAGTCTTCCTACAATTTCCCTGTTGTTTCAAGTATCAGCTTGTCTTTGTTTTGAAGAAGTGACTATAATTTCATCATAATTCTATGCTGCTCACGCATACGATGAGCACAGCTAAACTCTGGCAGCGCGTTTATCACCAAACTGAGATCTTTTGAAGAAAGCACCTATACAACATTGTTTTGGTCACGTTTTCAGTTCCCTTTCATCTTCAGAGAGCCACGAGCATGTTTGTTTATGCACAAATGTGACCGTCAGAACTTCTGTGTATATTTTCAGATATAAACATGCTTTTACAATGTTTTCTTCTCCTAGAACTTAAATCCCCACCTCATAGTCGCATAAGCAAGGTCCCATTTGTGCAGAACAATTACAAAATCTAGGCCCATAGGTAGAAATATGCAGACACATGCTTCATTTTAATTCCTCCAGATCACGTTAAGACCCACCTCAAACACATCCAATTTCCAGAGGTAATACACAACTTCAGCCAACTTGAAAAAAGTTTGGTTGGTTGCTTTTTGGGTTTTTTGTTTGTTTGTTTGTTTTGGGTTTGTTTTTTTGTTTTTTTTTGTTTTTTTTTTTTTTTGGGGGGGGGGGAGGGTTTGTTTGTTGTTTGTTTGTTTTACCCCAATATGCTGTACAACTCAGATAAAACTATCCATTTATTTTTTTGTCTAGAAATAATTTATGGACACATTTACAGAAATTAAAAAAAAAAAAAAAAGCAATTATATCCAATGGCCCTTCTGTTGCAAAAAGAAGCTTCCAGCAGGAAGCTTTCCCAGCAAGTCGGTTCTCGAATATTCAGGAGTGAGCACGGGTGGGTGATGACTCACGGGGAGCTCACACACACCCACGCCCGCCCCTCCCGGGGCAGCTGCCTGAGCAACGCGGACAGTGCTGCGCCACGGGCGCTGAACGTTACTCCCCTGTGAAACTCGGTTACTACTTCACACAGGGATGTATAATGTCATACCAGCTCCTTCCTGCTTGCTTCAAGGAGAGAGCAATGTCCAATTCTTCTTTACGTCTATTTTCTACACAATACCTCCAAGTCAGGACTTTGTTTTCTCCTAACAGCAGCTCTCACGATACCATATGATGCCTGAAGGACACAGGCTGGCATGTAATTATTTCTACCCAGTCCCAATGCAATCCGGGTTCTTCAGGAGAGTTGGGAACTACAAGACACCCTCTTCTTTACTCCTGACTTCATACACTACTCTGCTTCCTTTCTGCTAAATTAAGAGGAAGCATCATGGAAACTCAGCCTTCTGTGGGCCAATATGGCAGCAACATTTGCACTCTTCCAAAGCCAATCATCTCTTAAGGACAGCTTCCTAAAACGCCAATAAATCTCCTACAGAGCTTCAATCAGTTCTGAACATCTCCACTACAGAAGCCACCAGTGGTAAATGTTCTTCCCTCAACACGTGCCATGCGCTGCATCGGTAAGGACATGGCTTGATGGCTTCATTGAAAAAAAAAAAAAAAAAAAATTGGAAATAAAAACTAATTTCTAGCTTTCCAGGAACAGATTTGCAATGAAAGCAGCTCTACGGTCAACGTACAAATCGATGTAGCAATGATTATGACACGGGTTAAAAACCAGTGGTAAGTTAGACAAGTCACTCGTTAACAAAGCCGCATCTGTGTGAAGAGCACAGAGACCCAATTGTGGCAGAGGCTTCCCGCCCTCGTCCCCCACGGCACGGACACGGCTGCGGAGGCCACACCAGCCCTGCTGGGAAAAAGGGGGGGACGTGGCAGCAGGCCTGACGGGGGGGCTCTTTCACCCACTGCTACCCGCCTGGAAGGACAGCAGCAACGCAGAAAGGCACATCAGCGCGCGCTCAGCAGCGAGTGTGAGAGCGGTTTTGCAGAAGCTATGCTTGAACCACGGTCACTGCTACTGAAATGTCATTTGTACCAAGACCAGCAGTAGTCACCTGCTGCATTTTAGTCATTTTGACCGGTTACTGTTGAGTTTTGGGGGTTTCCAACAGGGATAGTGTTCACAGAGCCATAGACTGGTTTAGGTTGGAAGGGACCTTTAAAGATCATCTAGTTCAACCCCCCCTGCCGTGGTGATGGACGTTTTTTCCTAGATGTTCATTAATTCACCCGTGGCAAGCTTGGACTGTGGTGTGCAAGAGTGATTCACCACAGGTGAGCCAAGCAACTCATACCCAGCTACAAGCTAAAACCACAAGGTGTTTCAGGACATGCTTAATTTTAAATACAACACTTCTCCGATTCAGGTGGAACCGTGTCCCGTATTCATCCGGGGATCACCAACTTTGCTGAATCAAGATGTCTTCACTTATTTTAAGTAGAGCAACATCTGGAGCTAATCTCCACGGAAAAAAAATGTATAAATCCAGGTATTATGCAAGTCAAGCACCACATTTGAGAAACCCACACCTCAACACTTTCTCCCACTGCTTGCTTGGCGTTTGTTATCTTCAGCCATGATCACATAGCTTAGCTATAGATCACCAAAACTCAAAAACCCTCCTGCACCTTTAAACCTACCCACCCGCACGTCTTTCCTTTGCCAACAACTTCCCCCTCCTGCCCAGCTAGGAGCCACTATCTCAGCCTTTTGTTTGGAAAGTGCCAACGTCTGCTGATAAGAGAAGCAAAGCTCACGTCTGGGAACAGTTTGCTCACCTCTGCTACCCGTGGCTCTGGAGAGACCTTTGTAACAGCCCTCTCTGCTGCCAGAGAGCTGCTGTGCAAAACCCACTGTACCGAGCCACGACAAGTAGGACACTCAAAACCAAACTTCTTCTGACTCAGGATGAGCCCACGAACATTGCATCTTTACTATTATTTACCAAAGGACCCTGAGAAGTTTAACGTCCACAAACACACTTGGTGTTAAAGGGGAAAGAGGACACGACAAGTATCAATGCTTGGTCAGTCAAGGCCAACGCAGAAGAAATCTAGGTCTGAAGAGGAAAGTCCTAGTTCTGCACCAGTTAAGTCAAAGAGAGGTTAATTATTATTTAGCTATTCATGCAAGCCCCCAAGTTCTTCACTTAATTGGGCTGAAACACAGCTAAGTGCAAAAGGTGGCTGCTTCTTTAAACTAAAAATGTAATTTGTGGGATCAGCACTGTACACAGTACAAGTGAAAAAAAAAAAAAAACTCAATGACCCAGGTTGCACAAGGTGCTCCTCTGGAAAAGGTTAATCCCAACACCTGGAGACTAAGAAAACCAGCCTCCCTTCCAAAGCCACTCCCAAACCCCGTGGGGAGCCCTTGGGGTCTTTAGAGCTCTTCCAGGGTCCCCCAGGGAGTCTCAGCCCATCACTACTTCAAGCTGGTCTGTAGCATCCTCCTCACCACCACAGCCTTTGTCCCCAAGGAAGGAAATCAGCCTTCCTCCTTCACGAGGCTGCAAACCAGGTTTTATTTTCCAAAGACGACCTACGGACCCACTAGGTACACATCAGCTACTTGCCCTACATTGTTTCCATATCGCTCACACAATTACAGATACTGGTTTAGAACAAAATCCAGTGTTTTGTCACAACTGTAAATGCACTGACAGAATAGCGACACTGCCCTTCAGGGAACACAACTTCCTAAAAGTGAAATGATTCATAAATTCATGTATATATTTCAGACTGGGGTCAAACAGCTTTTGCCATTTATGCAAGTATACCTGAAGACCTTTCTTTGAGCAGAAAACAGCACCGACTGCAGCTATTTTTAAAACTCTCTAAAAAGTGGCAGGGCAATGACATACCTCACTTTTTACCACACAGTAAAGATGAAAAACTGGAACAATCTCTCTTTTTATCCATCTGAGAGACTAAATGAGTAACTCTATTTATAGTCACTAATGGTTACCACTTCTAAACTTCTTTTTTCCCCCCCTCAACAAACCACCTTTCCAGCAGGGAATTTTAAGCTTTCAGCTACTCAGACATTTCTGTTATTTTTGCTCAGTATGGCTTTCAAGCTGTCAACAAACTTCTCAGGTCATTGAAAAAAAAAAAAAAAAAAAAAAAAAAACCAACCAAAAAACCCCAAAAAACCAGCGTTTTTTTTTGTAGTGTTTTGGTTAATTCCAACTACAAAAGTCAGAAAGAGGAAGCTGATATAAAACCAATTGCAATTTTTTTGCTTTTAAATAATCCTGAATCATCTCACTGTCATATTTTTCCTCATATGCAGACAGTCTCCCAGCTGCGCCAAATCATTTACTTCAATTTAAGAAACCGAAAAAAGCATATGCAATATACAAGAATGTTAGGTAAGATCAGCATTAGCAAGGAACAACAGGTTAATATAAAAAGACAGCACAAGTATCATTTAGATCTATACAGGCAAAGAGTACAAGGTACTATTTTCCCTCCACCCCTCTCCTCTTCAGTGGTACATAGGGAAAGAAAGCAACAAGTGCACAGCACTGCAGCTGGAGTGCAATAAAACATCCACAAGCTAAATAAATATACACACCCGCAAAAGAAGCGGCAGCTCATACAGCCATAGCTTGGAGCCTACTGACGTAGCCTTTTCTTTTTTTAAAGCACATACAAGGAGCATCCTAGCTTCCAGGTGGTCTCAGGCCCTTCCAGGGGTGAAGTCGTAAAGAGTGGACTTCCCAACAGTCCCAAAGCAGGGGCTACCTCCAGCAGCCTCAGAGGAAAAGCACTTGCCATGTGACAGAGACCTCTTGAAGTTTCCCCCCATTCTAAAAATTACAAATCCAGCTGCTTCCTGAAGAGCAAGTGGTAGCACTGCGGCCGCTTTGCTGGAGAGAAAGAGCCACTGGCTGGTTACTAGTTACCCTGGTACAGCGTCTCGATCAAAATTAGGGGAAAAGATGATCACATGACAACAAGAAGTAGGAATTTCAGTGTCAATAAAACTAAAAAGGGCAATTTTTAACACAATAATATCGCCACCAATGGAGCAGTACTAAGAAATGGCGAAGTCCTATTTTTTAAGACATACATTACTGAAGCTTTCTCAAGAATAAACCCAGATTTCTCCAATAAGCCTACATAAAACTATCCAGAAGCACATCATTGCTCAATATCGCCAAAAAAAAAAAAAAAAAAAAAGCTTAAAAAGACAAGACTTTCTAAAATGTTGGCATTTATAATACTAGAGACCCAACTAGGAAAAAAAAAAAACAAAAAAAAACAAAAAACAAACACACTCAAAACCTACAGCTAGGAAACCTGCAGCTGGCTTCAGGACAGCAACAGAAGATTAATCTCTGACTTTGACAGGAATTGCAAAGCCAAAAAAAAAGCTTAATTTATGCATTTTAAAGCAGGAGCTATCAGACATCATCATCCCGTCCAACAAGGAGACCCCTCTGAGGAGCCATCCTGCTAAAGCATCTGTTCCGACTCAGAGCCTGACACCAGCCCCTCTCCTCTGCTTCCCCCAGGAGAGCCTCAGGGGATCCCCGCAGTGGCATGACCCATGATCTGTTGCTGCAGGTGTCCGGAACTTTGCAGCCTTGAGCCCTTCTTGACCCTTCAATTTAGCCACTGATTAACACACACCCACTCTTCTTTCCTAATGAGAGATGACCCCCACCTACACGCAGATCAGGAGACACATCCCTGTGCTCTGGGACTGCCGCAGCTCATGCTGTGTACCAAAAGCTCTGCTGCCTTCTAGAAGAGGGGAAAAACCAAACCAAACCAAACCAAACAAACAAAAAAATCCCAGGAAAATGGCAAAGTTTTTGTGGCCTGACTGCATAAAGGGACTGTGCACTTTCCAGATCAAATATCTGCAAGCAAGATAAAGGAATATCTCTGTAAGCAGCACACAAGTTCAAGAAATCGAAATTCAGGCTTACAGCTTGCCTGACTCCAGGAGCACCTGGAATGCAGAAAATGCTAGATGACTACCCAAAGAAAAAGGATCTCAAGACTCTGTGCTTTCCCTTTGCACTCAAGCATGCCGGTAAGGACTGCTAAGGAACAAGCCACCAACAAAGGACCACTGGAGACTCACCAGAAAATGCACAGATTTGGGTACCACCACCTGTCCTCCACTAGCTACTGATGGCACCTCCCCCTTAACTGCACAGTACAAAGGCATCCTACTGACAAAGGTGTTTAACACAAGTATTTCTTTACATTGCAATTATGTTTATTCATGGGCTTCTCTACAAAAAAACCCAGGGAGTTTACTACTGCACCAGGGCTGTAATCATGCAAGGTACTGAATCACCAAAGCAAAATGATGGCAGAAATGGTGCAACAGAAACAGAAGTTAGAAGTAGAGACTCTCAAAACCAACACAAAACAGCGAATCACCCTTTTCCTGTAAGTGCTGCGCAATTTTATGCCAAAATCCCATCTGCCATCTGTTAAAATTTCTCAGATTTGGCGCACAAAAAGTCAGAAATGTAATCGCGAGGGGGGGGGAAAAAGGGGCTGCTGCGCAAATTATATTTTCTAGCACATATTAGCTGCATTGGTTTATTCCTGAAAATAGCTTATCGAGTATCACACAGCAGAATCTGAGTCTGGGAGTTTCAACAACAAAGAGCTCACTTCATCAGACACTTCTCCTGCTACACCATCTGAAAAGCAGCAGGAAATGCTACCCTTCAAAGCCCTGCTCTAAACGCCGCTTTTATTTTCTTCTAGGGACTATAATTGCACACACCAAACAAACATATCCATCATACCCATCACTAGAGAACCGTAATGAAGAGATAAACCCTAATCACAAAACCACAGTCTATATTTAATAAGGCAAAGAGATCTGAGAAGACAACCAACAAAGCAAGAAGTCTGACCTACAGAATCAGCGTCTACTCCTTGTCCCAGCGTGAACTCCGGCACGCTGCCAACTTGGTTCCTTTCTGAAGTAAATAAAAATATACCCTAACCACGACACACAGTTGGTTTTGACCCATTAAAATGGTCAAATAGAAATGATCTCCACTGCTTCTGTAAACCAGATGGGTACATTAAACAAAGGGATTTGACTTTTCCTCAAGACAAACAACTTCATAAGAAAAACAATCCCATTCTCTTAACGAACATATTTAACTTCATCTGAGTAAACATTTTAATGGCACGCTAAACAACAGCGACTGAAATAGGGCCAAAGAATCCATTTCCGATAATGCTGTAAACATCAATACATTCTCAAAACAAGGAATAAACTTTTCTTATCTCTTGTTCCCAAAACCAGGGCCAGTCTGGCTGAACGCAAAGGGGAGGCGTGAGAATCTTTCCAGAGAAATCCTGCATTTCTGTTAGTAAGGTCGGGAAGAAGGATAATAGAAGCATGCAGTGCACAACATCAAAACCACGCAAAGCTTTGCCAGTAGCACCACTTCCACAGTCCAACATCATTTCAAGAACTACAGAAATGTTTTCTCCAGATGCCGGAAAGTTCACCAAAATGAGTTTTCTAAAGCCTTTTGAAGGTTTATAAGATAAAGAGGGAGGAAGAAGGCCAAGAGGCTTGGGGTGTTAACTTGGATGACAACTTTCAGAAACACTCTGCTTTGTAATTCCAGCTGGAGTCAAAGGCAGCTGCCGCTCATCAACCATCTGAGGTTCGGGTCTCTACCCAAGGTTACGCTACAGGTACCAAAATCAATCCTGACTCTGAGACTGTGATGGCAGGCTTGGGCAGCGGGGTGCCATTCTGCCAGCATTACCACGTCAAGAAGTTAAGAACATTAAAAAAAAAAAAACAACCCAAAAAACCCTCAGCACTTTTAATGACTACCCCGGTAGAGAGGCAGATGTGCCATGATAAAAAGCTCTTGGGCAAGCTTGCTTAGGGTGGGAATCTAGTTTTGCCCCCAGGGAAAAAAAAAAAAAAAAAAAGCAACAACCAAACATCCTCCTCTGCTAAGGTGTCTTTATGGCATCTCCAAAACATAACAGAGGCTTGTATGAACACACTCTTGTATCACTGACCTATAATAAAGGATTATGCATAGTTTCCCAAGAGCATACAAGAAAATGGAACACTAACAAATCAAAGTGCACCTAACCTGTTATTTCCCGAGTCCTCCAACACAGCCATTCACCCCGTGCATGCCATCAGCCAGGATCGCGTCTGAAAGCACCGCTGGGCTCCTCAAGTCTGCTGCTGAGCTCCCCTCTTCCTTCCTCTTTCCCTCATTTGGAACAACCCAAAATGCGAATAATTTCACAGAAGGATTTAGCCCATCTAAGAGATGGTTAAGAGAGGTCTAAGAGAACTCTACAGAAGGGTTTACACAAAATGGAAATGTTAACTTTGGTCAGTAAAACCAAACACACACCAATTTCTGCCATGCTTCAAATCTGAACCAAAATTGGGTCTGTTGCTAGTAAGCTATTCAACAAGGAAAAACATACATATGATCAAGTTCCTCTGACATCACTCCTGTTTGAGATTTCAATGAAAAAAAAAAAAAACAACCCTCTAAACTTTCTACCAAATAACAAGGCTTCTACAGGCTAGACTGAAAAATAGTCACTTGGACACAAAGGAAAACAACACCTAAACAGGGAGCGAGTATTTACATTTATCAGTAAAACAAGCACAGGTGTGAGGTGTTTACAGCTGAAACAACTCAGCAGCCTTCCCCAGTCAGTCACTGGTTTGCAGTGGGAAAGTGTCCAGCCAGTCACAATGTCCATGGAATGACACCCTGCAGAGCAGCCACCAGACACCCCCCTGACCACCCCGCTGAGGACATCAAGAACAAACATACATGGTGTTTGCACCTACCCAAGATGACAGTCTTGATCACTGACTTTGAAGAGATGAGTCTAGGAGTGGACAGTACCTTCTCCCCCAACATCCTCCTACTTCTTACGGGTACATTTTGAAATACCAGTAATCTTTACTCGTTCCTCCTGTCCTAACAAACCTCTCCCAGTATACTTTTCCAACATAATGCTCATATTTTCCATGTAACAAAGCCCTAATTTCTTCTTCAGCATGGATATAGTTTACTTCACAAGGCAGATCTGGAGGTTAGTTAACATCATTTCCCATTCTGCATCCAAACTTCGAAAAGCTCTCTCTTTAAAAGAATGGAGTGTTTGAGCTACTTAATGGACTTCTAACAAAAAGGAAAATCCACTTAACCTTTCTTAATCAGGGGGTTGTCCAAAAAAAAAGTTGCATTACAGTAAATATGACCAATGGATAATGCTCAAATTTCAGACATATATAGGACAACTTAGAAGATCCTAAATGAGTTTAAAAAAAAAAAAAAAAAAAGACCACCATGCAAACTTTGAACCAATGATGCCCCAAACCAGTAACTTGCCCTGAACAGTAACCCCAACACCAAGCTATCCTCCTTCATGTCTCAGTAATGGTTTAAAATCTCGCATAATGATAAAAAACAAGAAGATCAAGAGAAATGAGAACGCCTAAGCCATGACCCTCTTATACAAGCCTGAAGTCATAATCAATCTCGCAAGTTTTGAGGTCACATCCCAAAACATGTAAAGTAGCCACAATTAGTGACTGGTAATTCTTTTTTTCCCCCTTCAGCAAAAGTCTTAATTCACAGTGACTTTTTACCTCCTGCCCTTCTACCGGGCTCCACCCAAAACTGTATTCCTGCCTCTGACCACAGCTGGGGACTGTGATTCACTAAGGAAAAATACCAGCCCTGCAGCCACCCCAGAGGACACGCTTCCCTCCAGAACTGCAACGGGCACGCAGGCACCACGCCGGGCGTGCAGGGGATGGAGCTGCTGCTCCCACCCCTCGTGGGAGACTGCGGCACCTTCCACTGGGGCTGCATCCACCCAAGAGACACAAAAAGACATTTCTCTTGCTACATTCTTGTTTTTTTTGTTTGTTTGTTTGGTTTTTTTTTTGTTTGTTTTTTTTTTTTTTCCTTGAAGTTACATCAATATTCACTCCCCACATTAAAAGAAAAAAAAAGAAAGAAAAAAAAAAAAAAGCAGACACATTATTCACTTGCTAGGGGTTAGGTCTGGATTTGTTCTGTGCAGACCCAGTGACACTACATAAACACCCATACCCAGAACCAAGAACCTACCAATCCTCCTTCAGCTATCTTCTAAAGGCAACAAAGATTCATGATATTGGTCCTACCAAGCTGAAACCCAAGACTCAGCGAAAAATCATGACAGCAGAAACGCAATGTGGTACAGCTGAGGCAGCCAACAGCGTAATTGCAAGGGGGCCCAAACTTTTCCTTCCATCTGTTGAGGCACACTGAAGCAACAAGAGCACTGAAAGATTGAGGGGTTTCTCAGGTTACTCACAGAACAAGCACGCTAAGCTCTCCATGAGACACAAAGATCGAGCTCCCCTTCCTTTCTGCTTCCCTCTCTCCTGCTTCCACAGAAGAAAAAAAAAAAAAAAAAAAAAAAAAAAAAAAAAAGATGTGGAGCGTTTCTGCTAAAAGCCCTTGCTGTTCAGCTTCAAAAATAAGTTAGGACTGGCCATGCTTTCAAACACGATTCCCTTTTACCAGGCAGCAGGCTGTGCAACAGCTCCAAAACCAAAAGAAGGGCTGAAGAGGTTCACAGCCTTCAGTATTACCCGTACACGGGACTCCCCAAATGAAAACACGTATGAAGAAGAAAATCTGCTTAGAGCAAAAGAGCTTACACACAGAGTGTTGACAGAAACATACAATTGGGGAAAAAACACACACACACACAAATGTAGCCATTTCAGAGGTGTCACCAGAAGGTAAAGAAAGAAACAAAGTCTCAGAAACAGCCAACTTTGTAGCGCTGGGGGTTTCACAGCTCTCCTGCAGCTGGAGTCTGACTGAACACACCTAAAAACCACGAGCAGGCCCTGCACAATGTAGAGCCTCTGTTGGCAATTTCAACAGTTACGGGTTTTGCAGCTTTAAGAGAATTCTTGTGTCATTTTACAATATTCGTGGTGCCAGCAGGGCTGCGAGGCTCCAGCCCAGCGACAATGACTGTGCTTCAGTTGCACAAATCTATCTTATGAAAGGCACATGTGAAGGACGTGTAGTAGGCAGTTATGATGACGTGCTACCAATGAGCTGAACGTGATTTCCTGACTTACAGAAACAAGCCTACAAAAACTTTATTTTCTTTCCGACTCGGTAAAGTGGTCCCGAGTCCCCTTGAAACGTTTTCTACTCAAAACATAATGCCCTCTAATTAACCTAAAAATAGCTATTGACAAAACAGCCATCAGCTTTTAAAAAGACTAAATTTGAGAAGTAGTCTAGTCACAGCTCAGAAACTTCGGAAAACGCAGCCAATGTCAACAGCCAAAAGAGGCACCGTTCCTTCCTGGCATGGCTTTGGCGCTCAGAAGTCCTCCAGAAACACAACCTTCATGCCCCCGCTTAAGGGATGCTGGTTTTGCCCCACCAGTCTGAAATGCAGCTAGAACACGATTTTAAACGAAAACTGGGAGACTTCCTAGATTCTCCCAAACACATACACAGCACAGCCCATGTGTATTGATGCAGAAATTTATTAGCGTCGCCAGATTTTCATTTTAAGAGCAAAAACTCGGCAGTGCCACAGCGACTTGGTTGCAGAGGATGGGGAACCTCTCCAAGGCCTCCGTGAATGCCTCTGCGCTGGGAGGCAGTGATCTTCCAAATCCCACAGCACGGGAGCACAAAAGGAAAGTGTGCTGCAAGCTGTGTATCCAAAATAGGAGCTTCCAGGCTCAGCAGATAGCTTCAGGGAGCTGTCAGAGGAGGTACGTTCAAAGCCTCAGAATTAAGTTTTGCCCCATAGCCTTCCCACAGAGGGAAGTTCAGCGCTTGCTCCTTCGGGACATGCGCTGGGAGCTCTGCCCTTAAAACAGGGTACACAAGCAAATATGTGCAACCGGGGAGAGCAGAAATGAAGGAACCATTCTGAACTCCGGGTAACAGCAGTATTGCTAAAAAGAAAAGCATGCTGGACACAGAGGACCCGCTGTGCTCCACAG
Organism: Tyto alba; assembly: GCF_018691265.1. Taxonomy (NCBI): domain Eukaryota; kingdom Metazoa; phylum Chordata; class Aves; order Strigiformes; family Tytonidae; genus Tyto; species Tyto alba. The sequence continues at coordinate 23,808,772 of NW_024881324.1, read as the reverse complement.
GAGGCTACCCCACAGTTCCCAATAAACCTCTGTGCAGCAGAAGAGAAACATCAGTAGGACGTCTATGATGATGCTTTTATAACGCTGTCCTTCAACATCACCTACTAAGTTGTTCTTCCTTCCTCCTCTACCAGTTGTGGAAATTAACGGTGGGGGGGAAAAAAAAAAAATAAAAACACCCTTAAATCCTTTAACTTTTAAGCTTGGCAGCAACTAATTGCAGTCAATCCCTGCAACCACCTCTACGCACACTGCTGCAAGCTCCCCAGGAGCTGAGCACCAGCTCGGAAGGCAGGTTTAGGCAAGACGACCTCCAGAAGTTCCCCCCCAGCCTCAACCACTCTCTAACCTCAGCTGGGCCAGCAGCCGCCACACTCCTCCCGCGACAAGGACAGTGGCCATGGCTCAGTGCAACACACCGTATACACCGGGCAAAGTGACTCCCCACGTAAGAGGAGGAAGATGAACTTGACTTCTGCACCCACTTCCCCTGTTGCCCTGGTAAAAGCACTGCTCGGGAACTTCAGATGCTGAAGAGGCAGTTGGAGCTTCCCCCTCCTGCCTTTTTTTTTTTTTTTTGTGCAAAATTACCTTGTGTTCCTTCTCATCTTGAAATAACTATCCTCCCTTCCTCACGGCGTACATCCCCCTTTTAGCAGGGGTGCATCTCACTGGAAAAAAGCCCGACCTCAGCTATGACAGGAGACTGCTCCCTGGTGAGCACCCTAACCGTTGGTCAAACATGTGGGAATGATTTTTTTTGAGGCTGTTTTGAGCAACACAGCCAAATGGCTCTATTGCACACATCCATACTTTTAATTCTGATTATGGATCCCCAAGATTTCTACAGGTTTTCACATTTTGTATATGAGAACATGAGAACATAAATATACTGAAAAAATTACAATTCTACCACCATCCTTCCTTTAAACACCAAAAGGTAGCGCAGATCAATCAACAGTTCTAAAAGGTCTTGGAAAACACTTCTCTGTGTTTGGAAGTAAACTTTGTAATTATTTTAATATCTTCCAGCAATACAAGCATTTTGGGGAATGAGTTCCAGGACTGATTCTTCTAGCCTTATTCTTTACTCACAGTCTTTTTTTTTTTTTTTTTTTTTGAATTGTTAGAAAACTGGGACAGCAATGGAAATCAAGGCTCCTCTGGAGAAAGCCTGTTGTCTTGTAAGAACAAAAGCTAAGAATGCTAAGAAATAGTGGATGAAGGAAACGGGGCAGCAAGACTGAGGAGTCAGAAAGCTGTTAAGTCACGGACGACGGCAGCGTCAGCCGATCGGGGGGAGGCTGGCGTGTCCCACACCCCACGGAAGGCGGCGAGTCCCGCCAGGAGCACACCTCCTCCGTGGGGTGCTGCCCCACGCCCCGGCAGCGCCCGGCCCCGCCGCCTCGTCCGACACTGAGAGCAGGTTACAGTCAGCACCTAGCTACGGAAAAATATGGGAGAAATAGGAATGCTGGCATTTCTTCTGCAACACCTTGGAGTTGTACAGTATTTTTCTGTGACAGCCAGACTGAAGACACTCCTGTCTCCAGCGCAGCAAACAGGGGCTTCTTGGTAACACGCAGGAACGACCCCTGTGAAGTGCCACTCTATACCCTTTTCACCTACCAGCTTTTCTTCCAAAATTACATCAGCAGACTTACACCGCTAACAAACAAGAGCAGAGCAGGCTTTTTACCTGTGCCTCTCAACCAGCTTCCTCTTTTTTTCCAGAGACTACAACTTATTTTAAGGAGAACAGTAATTCTCTCAGATAAGTCAGCAAATATTTTGGTAAAGAGCAGCTGCAGGATGTCTGCCTCGCACAAATTAAATTACGCAGCTAGTGGCTCAATCCAGTCCCTTCAACAGACGTTTTTCCGTGGCAGCTGGGTCAGGCCCAGTGCTTTTCTGCTATTGTGCCTTACGCACCCTGTATGCAATTTATATACGCTCCGGCGTGAGGAAAGGAAAATGTTTATACTTCTGGGTGGGACCCTGGATGCAGATTAAAGTCAAGGTGCTATATTTACCGATCTTTTAAAGTAATATCAACATGTTGAAAGGGAGTAAGAGTTCTTAAGAAAGATCAAAGTCTGCATGCAGCAGCCACAAGTTAACATAAATACATGCTGAAATACTAACATAGACTGGCAAAATTTACCTGCCTTTTCCCTGGGGCAAGTAATTTTGGCTAATAGGGGAGTCAAAACCATTAAAACTCTTCTTCACCTTTATGTAGGGCACGCTACAGTACTTTGTGTCAGAGCGAATGACTCTTCAGATTAATTTTGCAAGACTAGGCTAATAGTACCCTATTGCTCATGGCGTGCAAGCTTCTGAAAGGCAAGGGCTACATCCTCTACAGGAGGAGGAAAAAAAAAAAAAAAAAAAGAAAAAAACCACCAAAAAATCCAAACCAATATTACTACCTTACTCAGACTTTTTCAAGGTTAATCCTGCGTTTCTTCCCCCTTATTGCACTTGACAGAACTTTTGTTGTCTGACAAATGAAAAGCTAACAAGCAGTAAGGTGTATGACCTTCTTTCATTTGACTAATTACTACTCCGGTAAAAAGATCACCTCTTTTTCTTGTGGGAGCATCAACAGCAGCACCAAGAACACGAGGAAAGTTATTTCACGAGGGCAAAGGACAGTTCTGCAGCTTAATCCCAGTCCTGTAAAACAGATGCCTGGCCTGTATTTACAAGCCTGACAGTGCAACTGCTTCAGCACGGGGAGCGATTAAAGCCACCACGCCGTCGGCCAGCAGAAGTCACGACCCAGGCGCCAGCTTTGCCGCGATCGACGGGCACAACACACGCACAGAAATCGCCGCGTTAACACCGGACACCTTGTGTTCATAAGGCCGTGACGACACTAGGCGGGCCGTACCGATTTGGTAAAATATCGCCGTATAAAATTCAGCTAATTTCGACCAGAAGAGGACTCCGGTTTTGATTTTCCGAGTTTCTCCTAAGTGGCAACGTGTCTTTGGTTTCCTCGCCCAACACCATGAAGTCGCCAAGATCCACAAGATAATGGTGAAGCTCAAATCACTTTCAAGAGTTAAGCCTAATTACTTTGCATTTGCACTGGAAGATTTCGTCTGTACTGAATAACACACACTTAATAAACAGACCTTAAAAAAAAAAAGACCGCCTAACGGCAGCTCCGTTTCTGAACCCCCCCATCATTTGGAGCCTCCTACGCCCACGCAAGACGGAAAAAGTACACTCGCCGGGTTTCACGCAGGGAACCCCTGAGGCGGGAGCCCCCCACTCCCCACCGAGACGCGGTTTCAGAGGCTGCCACGCCGCCGGCAGCACGGGGGGGGGGGCAGGAGGGACCCACGGCAACCCGCTTCCCGCGGGGGTCCCCGCCACGGCGGGAGGTGCCGCAGCGGGGAGGGGAGGGGGGGAAGCGGCGGCCCCCGCCGCCTCCAGCCCCTGCCCGCTTTAATGAGCCGCAATTAGCAGCGAGCCACCTCCCCGGCGCGGAGCCGACGGCAGCCCCCGGGCTGGTAATTTGGGGGGATATAGGGGGGGGTAGGGGGGGGTAAGAGGTGGGGGCGTCGCTCTCCCCCTCCCGAAGCCCCGATGCCCGAGGGGCTGCTCCTGCAAAGCCGTCGCAAGCCGAGGTGCTCCTCGGGGAGGGGGGGGGGGGGGGGGGGGGGAAGGAAAGCAGACACTTTTTCGGGAGCTCCCCGCCGCTCCGCTGCCGGCTCCTGCCCCACAAAGCGACCCCCACGCTGGAGGAAAAAAGGAAGGAGGGGAGGAAGATCCCGCCGGCCCGCTCTCACCTCCGCCAAGTTGTCCATGGTGGCCCCTCGGCCCGGCCCGCGGGTGCGCAGCGCCGGGCCCCAGCCGCGCACCATGTGCCGCCTCCCGGCCCGGCCCGGCCCGGCCCGGCCCGGCCCGGCTCGGCCCCACCGAGCCGCCTCAGCCGCCGCGCCGCTCCATCGCGCCCCCCGGCCCCGCAGCCTTTGTCCGCCCCACCGCCCGCCCCCTCCCTCAGAGCCGCTCGCCCGGGCGGCCCCGGCAGCGCATAACCGCGGCTGGGAGCCGGGGGGCGGGGGTAAGCGGGGGGAGGAGGAGGAGGAGGAGGAGGGAGAGGGGAGGAGGAGGAGGAAGGAGGCTCCCGCCGCCGCCGCGCGCTCCTGCCCCGCTCCCGGGGCCGCCCCGTCCCGTCCCGTCGGGGCAGGGGCGGAGCCAAGACCCACGCCGCGCTCCGCCCCGCCCCGCCCGCAGCGTGGGCACCGGCCCCCGGGACGCGGCCGGTCGGGGGCGCGGGCACCGGCCCCCGGGACCCCCCCGGGGCGCGGGCACCGGCCCCCGGGACCCCCCCGGGACGCGGCCGGTCGGGGCGCGGGCACCGGCCCCCGGGACCCCCCCGGGACGCGGGCACCGGCCCCCGGGACCCCCCCGGGACGCGGGCACCGGCCCCCGGGACCCCCCCGGGACCCGGGCACCGGCCCCCGGGACCCCCCCGGGGCGCGGCCACCGGCCCCCGGGACCCCCCCGGGGCGCGGCCACCGGCCCCCGGGACCCCCCCGGGACGCGGGCACCGGCCCCCGGGACCCCCCCGGGACCCGGGCACCGGCCCCCGGGACCCCCCCGGGACGCGGGCACCGGCCCCCGGGACCCCCCCGGGACGCGGGCACCGGCCCCCAGGACCCCCCCCCCCCCCCCGGCGCGCAGGCGGAGGAGCGCGGGGGGCGCAGCGGGCGGTCCGGGGGGTGCGCTCCGCAAAGCCGCGCGGGGCCCCCCCGCCACCCGGCGGGTGTCACCGGGGGAGTTCGCCGCCGTTTGAAGAGCACGGACCCGCAGGCTTCCGCCGCGTGCTCCGAGCTCGTACTTCGTAAGCTGGTGGGGCATTTCTGCACGGGCTCTTGGCGGCCCCACCCGCGTTCCTCTGCCAAAAACATCCCGCAGGAGCCGCTCCTTCGCGCTGCGACAGCAGTGCAGGTGACAGCAGCCTTCGGGCCCCCTCCTAGAGACGCACTGGGCTCCCTTCAGCTTTCCCATCGGCTTTCCAGCCCTTCACCTTTCTGCAAAGCAGGTATAAAACGCTCATTTTTTTGGACGTATTTCTTGGTCATCATTTCACGCTCACCCTACGGTACATAACGGCACGAGGAACACGGCAAAGGAGAATCAAATCTTGCAGACGCATTTTATTAAACTGGGCCTATTTCATTCACATTACAGAAAAAAAAAAAAAAAAAAAAAAAAAAAAAGTACTGAAAAGTTACAGCCAATAAAGAAAGTGAATGCAGTATTCAGTCTTCTGGTGGCAGGCAGAATCCTGCCATTGCTTTGGGAGCTTGAGCATGTGAGTAGTGATAGGGGACACGAGCCCTGGATATTAGAAATAATCACAGGTGTGCGACTCATTTTTTTAAGGTGTCACAGGAGCTAACGTGTAGAACACAACAAGCACCGCTAAAAAAAAGCAAGTTTAAGAACAAATACAATACACAAAACATTGTTCTTGCATCTTTGTTTCCATTTATCTAGTGTCCAATACACAAAACATTGCTCTTACATCTTTATTTCCATTTATCTAGTGTCCAAAAAAGGTGCACAGGTCATCCCTTTCTACAGCTGCTTCGAAACTCAAGGTTTGCTCAGGATTTCACCTGAATTCCCCTGTCTCCACAGTACCAACTTGCAGTGAAGTTAGCCTAAGGACTTATCCACTGTAGATTATATGTTATAACAGGAAGCTCTGTAACTCTATTCCAAACTACCACATTTCCAAAGTTACTCCAGGGGAATGGGGTTTTTTTTTTTCCGCAATCACTCTGTCAGAAAGCTTCCCCGCTCAGGCAAGCCCTAATTTGGGGAGGGCTGAGTCAGGTCAGGGGTATTTATTAAGTTATTCTGATTTCTGATTGAGTACTTTGTTTGACACCGTGCTATTGGAATGTAATGCGCATGTCTGGCTACTGCATTGCACGTACTCAGGTCTATGAAGCACAACAGCGCAGGAATTCATGAAAACTTTGAATCTGTCATCCAATAGAAGCAGCCTGTGTTTGTTTAAATGAGTATTTCAGTAAATTACAAGAAACCTTCACCAATAGAATAGGACCAGATTTAGGCAGCCTAAAAATATATCACAGAAAGAATGAGTATTCTCTTGTGGCATGGATGTATTGCAAAAGACCGTAAAACTCTTAAGACTTTTCTTAGGATTTAGAACAACTGCAAACAAGCATGAGCAGGAGGGGTCTAGGAAGAGGGATTTGGGGAGCAGAGGGCGAAGGAAGAGCCGCTTGTACAGTTACTGCAAGAAATTTCTTCCTTTTCTCCTTCTTTGTCTTATTATGTCAGCCCTGCTCACAGTTTGTAAGGGCCAGCATCTGTGTTTCATAGGAAAGGGGTTTTGAAACCCAGCATTTCCTGTTCCCACTCTGAAAATGACCCCAAACTGTTTTCTTACTCGTTTTATGCAACTGTTTTGGAATTTGGAAAACCCCACAGATATGCTGTACAAAGCTCCATACATCTATGAACATCTGGGGACTTGGCCAGTCCCGCACAGCTCCAATTTTCTTTTAATCAGTAGAAATTCCTTCACTGATTGTGTGCCTAAGGTAAATTACTTCCTTTTGAAGCTGCTCACATGCGTGCCGGCTCAGTTTTCAGCCCGGGTGAGGGCCAGGAATGGACGGAGGGCTCCAGGTCCACCTCCCCCGTGAGACACCTCCTCGCTGGCCACAAAGGCGATCCCACCCTGTGCGGGTGGCCGGTGGCGAGGTGGCCAACCAGCCAGCCCCTGGCCCCCCGCCCCTCCCTTGCCAGCCTTGGCATTTGCTAGACTGGCTTTACTCCCAGCCAGTCCGTTAGACAGTTTTAACATTCCTCACCTAAATTCGCTGCGTTGCATGGGTCAGGTCACATCTTCACCCAGCTTTTCTGACCTTCCTTCCTTCTACAAGTAGCTGCTAAAGTCCATATTTGACCAAAACGTCCAATGAAAGACAGGCATCTCTTCCTTCCTCAGCTCCAAGGTAATCTTAGCAGCTTCAACTTTCATAAGACCTTGGACTTGTAAAACAGATTTCAACCACTCCTGCCTCTATCATCAACTGGAAATCTCTCACAGCATTCAGCTCTCTTCATTTCTGCTCTGGAGAGAAAACCAACTTACTGATCGAACTCTGGTTATCTATAAATCGTATGTTTCACCTGAGCCATGTTTCTTCACTGGGAATTTCCACAGTCCAAATTTGTAGGGCCTTTTTTTAAAGATTGATTGCACCTGCGCTTATTACAAGGTTCTCAGGCGTGATTGCATCCCAACGAACCATTAACTCGTACAGTACCTCAAGCACGCTTGGCCAAATTCTAGATGCCCATTTTTTCAAAGTAAATTTTCCCCCCATTCTCATCTACCAAAACTGTCAGGACACCGCAGGGGCTGGTGGCTCCCCAGGGCTGGGAGCACGGGGGGGGTCCCCAGTTGGGTGATGGCAGGACCTGGCAGCCGGGGCCCATCCCACCACCCCCGCCAGGATCAGGGCAGCCGGGGGGGCACCAGGCCATGAGCAGGGCGGGGGGAGCCCTGGGGGGGTGGGCAGGGATGGGCAGGGCTGACGGTGCCCTCAGGGCCACGACAGGAACTCTGTGTGTTGGGCTGTTGCAAGTCCCATGTCTTTACAGAGGAACTGTGTGTGTTGGGCTGTTGCAAGTCCCATAGTCTTTACAGAGTCTTACTGTCCATGATGATGGTTTCTGTGCATTTCACAGATCCTGCTTTCTGATCAATAAGCAAACACCCGATCGATTTCCTCAAGCTTAACTCAAAATCTATGTGAGGCATCTATATGCCAAAAATGCTTTATTTCCCGTGATTTTTTAAAAAGGCTAAGTTTTCACGCATGTGGTGCTTTGTTCTTGCCTGGCTTACCTTATGTTTTAGTTGCCGTTTTTCCACAGTGGTATCACTGAACTGAGGGATTTCAGCTTTTGCATGCCTGACAGCTTTATTGCACAAATGCTTTCCCTCTGCACCGCTCTGGAGGAGCTTTCCTTTCCCTACTGACTGCACTGAAGTAGGTTATCTGCCTTCCCCCATGGCACTGCTAGACCTTCTGTCGGACATGTGGATTGTTTTCAGTCAAAGAATTAAATTATATAGTCAGTTAACTCAATCTTATTAATTACAGGGAGTCTAAATTAAAATTCTCTTCTCGTCAAAATGAGGCAGTGTGTTTCTTTGCTCACAGCCCAAGGCCTCATTTCATCCAATACTATCTCTAAGATTTCCTCTAAGATTTTTCCCCTTTGGGGTCTTTGTCCATGGAATACTTCATTTTCAGAGTGGCTTTGCATATGGTCTACATTTCTGGTAAGAATTCCTGTTTCTTTAAACTTACTCCAAAAGAGGAGTTTAACCACTACTTATGTTTGTTCTCCGGGGCTGCTGATGCACTTGTGAGCTCGTCAGGTCTCAGTTAACTAACTTTTGGTAGACAAGATGTTCGGGATTGACATTGTCTGAGAAAATCTCAGAGTTCAAGTGCAAGGCTTTACTGGAGAAGTAAATATTTCTGTAGTGGGTAACAGTATACAGGCAGACTGATAGCACAGAGAACAGTTTGCTACCATGCAAGGGTGGAAGGATACGATGAACGAAAAGAATGCTCCAGCCAAAATTGTCACAATCTCTTCAGAGGAGAAAACCCAAATTCCTCACATTCTCGTCCATCATAACTCCTTCACGAGCATGTTCTTGGGTTTCAAAGCCAGTTCCTGGTCATGGTCCTAGCTTTCAAAATAATTGATGGATTCTCTTCAAATGAATATCCAACAACAGGGCTGGATGGCCTTCCTCTTTTTCTGAATCCTGCTTGCAGTAAGCCAGCTCTCCCCGTGGGTTGTTCCGGGAGCTGAGTGTCTGACTAACAGTTGTGAACCCCGTGAGAAGTGAGGTGCTTCGGCGTTACCTCCTGTCATGCTGAACTATGTCTCGCCAGGATGAGCCTAGCCCTTAAGAGTGACAAGCAATGGATCAAATCAATTATTCATGCTTGCAGATGAACTTTAGTTATTAACCTCTAGGAGTAATAAATAAATAAAAAGTGAAGAGCCGGCAGATTTTTGTAGCAGCTTCATTTATAGCTACTGTAACGTACAGTCACTTCAACGTTTTCTTTTTATGTAAACAACCTCCCAATAGGAATGAAGAAAAAAATCTGGGAGACATTTCCTTGGCTTCTTCAGTTTCCCTCTCTGCCCCGGACCCCAACAACATCTTCCATCACTTTGACCTCCTTACACCCTAGTCCTCTTGATTGTAGTTCCAGTGTAAGTACTCCTGTCGAGTCCTGGATGAGAAAAAGATAGGAACTGTCAAAGTCCCACACAACAACCACAGACACCATGGATGTGATGCCTTCCGTGCTGCCGGGCTGACCACGTATCCAAAACAGCAGGCCCATTCCTTGTTTGGGACGTACAAATCCAAAAATCTTATCACGGACCTGGACTGCCAAACAATGGTGCATTTAACCCTATTAGCCTGTGGTCTGTCAAAGGACGTTAAGTATGTGTTGCTATACCCAGTTTCTGACCAGAACCTCTACCTAGGAGATTCTAAGTTTTATTTGCCACTTAAGAAAATGGTCTCTAATACAAGATTTCAAAATAAAATTTCACAGACTCCAGCCTTTTTTTCCCAATGGCACGGAGCCACCTCTTGATCTAGCAGCTAGCAACACACATATGAAGATGGACAACTTTCTAAACTACCCATATTTTTACCCATTTCCTAAATTCTGCACAGCCCCCCTGGCATTGCCTTTGTAGAGCTTTGCCCTCCCTTGCTTATGATCCTTAGGCTGCCTCTTCACTCCATCCCTCATATCATGAAGTGACCTGCTTCCTTCAAGCAGCATCACCACTCGTGATGGCAGGCTATTCCCTACATGCAGCTCCTCTCATCCTTGGCTGTCTGAGCCTCGTTTACCTTTCATCTCATTTAATATTGCTGCTGCATTTCTTCCTCTCCAGCATCTTTTAATCCACATCTTCTCTTACAATCTTTCTCGAAACCTATTCATTTTAATTCTGTTTATCAGTTTGGAATATAGGTTTTAGAGAAGATACCAACAGAGAAAGCTGTATTGTGCAAAGACATTGGTTTATCACGTAAAGATAACTGCTGGAAGAAAAACATAGGAGTGACAGACAAAAGCTGTCAAAGAGCTTAGAATCAGTTAAGTGATAGAGACAGAGGGAAAACATAAGAAAAAACATGACAAAGAAATGAAAGCTTTTCTCATCTCCTTCTGAATCAGATTGTGAATATGTTTTCCTTGCCTTCGCCCAGGAAACCCGTTTAAAGAAACGTGCTTAAAGGCAACTTGCAGCTGCAGCCCTGCAGTCACGGTTTATGCACATGCTCATTTATCAGGTGGGCAGACCAGTGCAAAACACTGCTGCAGCTCTCTGAGGGTCTGCAGCCCCAGAGCAGAGCCCAGCGGGGGAACCCAAAAGGGCACCTTCTGCTGCCTCAATGCCACGTAAGCCAGGCTAGCTCAAAACACCTCCCCTAGCAATTTAAATGAGGTCCGTCCTCATTTCTACTGAGGTAAAAAAGCAGCACCCACACTTTCCTTGCCACTGGCAATGCTCTTGAAGGAAAAACCTTCAGTAAGGGAGAGGGCCAGTCATCTCTTAAACCACTTCAGCTGTTCAGCCAGCAAATACAAATCAAAGGCTGCCTTCTCACGTGTGGTGTCAGGCCAGTTTAAATAACGTCCATGCTCTATCCTCACCATTTATCACTCCGTCAGCCGTAATATGTGCAAAGGGTAAGCCTCCCTTAGCACTGCAGTTGGGCACCTTAGAAGTGAGTTTCCAGGTCTCTCCTACTTCTCGTGCTTCAGCTTGCATTGGAGAGCAGTCCCAGAGCATGCAAACTGTGTGCGCTCCCTAGGAATTAAGGTAAAAAATACGCTCCAGAAACACTCTTGCTAGCTAAAGGGTGTTTGGGACATAGGACCAGATTAGAGCTAGTCTGAAATACAGCCTCCTGAAGTGCTCTTAGGATGGACAGTATGTCCCCCAGCACGGTGTTTCACCCCACAGATATGCTCCTATTTCCCTGCACTGTGTAGCGTAGCTGTTATGTCTCCGTGGGTCAGTGCAGCAAATGGGATGGGGTACTGAGACAGGCTTTTTTTTCTTTTGGTTTGAGTTCTGGTTTTGTTTTCTTAAAGCAAAAACTTGAGAGAAAAATGTTTTGATTCTGGCCAATTCCCTGAGCAGGTTCAGATAAATACCTTGCAAACAGATATTATTGCAACAGAGAGAGGTACGAGGACAAGGGTGGTCTGCGTTGCTGCTAGCATTTATTCCTTGTGCCAGGTCACAGCTTCAAAGAGCCAGGAGGAACAGCCTTCACAGTCTCCTGTGCTTCAGAGAAAGTTTATGCCTTCCATATATTTAGCATTTATCAGCCAAAGGGATAATTAATACTGTCTGTCAGTGCTCTTCTGTTAGAAGTCTCTTTCCATGCATCTGTCATGGTAAGAAATATTCTTCCCCTTTGCCCCTAGATTCCTTCATGCGTTTGAAATCAAGAAATCCCATCATAGCACAGGAGAGCAATATATTCATTTCAAAGCAGACAGATTTTTCCACAAACTATAGGAAGGCTAACATGACAATGACAGTCTTAGTGAGACACTCAGAATGCTGCGAACCTATACATTACAGAGGAGGATATTCTTAAGAAGCGTGCTAAAAACTGCATTCAGTAATACAAAAATGAAATTTGGTCATTGTATCCTTTCATAATCACTTTTGCTTCTTAACGAATCTTGCTTGAAATTCTCTCAAAACCTTCTCTGGTATTTCATTGATGTGAGACGTTCAATTTTGGTAGCTTAAATTTTTGTCCAGATACGTATATTGCTTTTATATCTTATTCATGTATAATTTTAGGATGTGTTTAGGTCTATATAGGTTGAACTATAACTTTATAGGTTTGCTTATTTGCTGAATGCATTCAAATGAATAAACATGACATTTCTTTGGTACAAACAAAAGCAAAGTTCCTGGCTTACATCAGCTTGTTGTCCCAGAATAGAATCAAAGGCTGCTGAGGTAGTTTATGTCCCTATTTAGAAATAGGAAAACCTTTGTTCTGTGTACACAGGTACTAAGCACTTCAGCCTGAGATGTTAGAGGAAGCTGGGGAAGTTAACAAGCCCAGTGCTAGCTATGTTCTTGGCACACAGTCTGCCTGTAGCAGTATTTGGTGTTTGTGTTTACTTGCAGCATATGACAATTAGTAGACTGGAAAGACATGGTAGTGATGTTTAGTTCCAGGCTGGTTAAAGGATATATGAGACCATATCTTCTATTTCCCTCAATTCTTATCCCAACTGCTCTACTGTATACCATTCCCCTAACACCCATAAAACTGTAGCAGCACTCATTCTTTTCTAATTCAATGAATTACAGGATTTGCACAGGATGCAGCAGCACACTGTAAACAGAAAATAAAGTAGAGAACAATTCCATAAATATAGTTGTTAACGTTTGAGTAACAAACAGAGTAGCAAAACAGGTATTTTTCGACAGGGTGACGGTATCAAGCCCCCTAATTCCAATGTGCTTTCAAAGGGAAACTGGGAAATGACTTGCATTTGGATCTTTGCAAATTCTTTCTTGAAACAGTTATCACCTGTGGGGATGCATCCAAGCAAGTGCACTACCAGAACCTCAGTGACTTTTCTGCCCAGCTGCTGCAAATAGGTAGAATTCCAGATACAGTGGAATATAGTGACTAGTGACCCTTATTTTCTCTTCCACACACACACCCCCACACACACACTACTTCAGAATTCTGCAACTGGAAAGATTCATGTGTGTGTGTGTTTGTGGGCAGAAGTCTGAATACAACAGTGGAGTATATGTGGGTTTCAGTTATTCCACCAGTAATTTTTTCTATTAGAAAACTACTGAGTCTTTGCAAAAGATTTTTAATCAAAAGCATTCCAAAGCCTTCTAGAAACCCTGAAACACAGCTAATCCCTTCTTCTGCATCTAGAACAAATTCTTCTCCAAGTTCAAAAACTTCAAAAGCAAGTGGAAGCCTCTTCAGAGAGGAAGCAAAGACCAACGTATTCGTACAAAAATCCCAGCAGAATCAAGTGAGATGGAGGGAAATAATCTGAATTGAAATCTGGTAGAACAGCCAGCTGACATCTGGAGGGTGAGCAGAATTGTGGAATTCCTCCCAGTCACAGTTATCAGAGTAAAAACTGCAAGAAATCAAGCCCTTGCTCGGTGCACAGGTAAAGCACTGCAGCTGCTGTGCACCCACTGAACACTAATGTGGCAACATGACTCTGCCTTGGCTGGGAAAGCCAGTCTCTGAAGTCTGATCTAAACTAAATTTCTTGGTGACAACAAAGCTGAAGGATATTTTGACCTGACTAAAATAAAAATGCTGGTTTGAATTCAGAGCAGCCTTTGCTCCTGACTGACCTGAATACAGTTTACTATTTGAAAGGGACAAGTAGTTCAGCTTTGTTAGTTCATTTAGTGAATCAACTTTTGTCTAGAGGTGTTGGGAGAAGGTTTCCTCTTATCTTCAGAAAAATAGGTAAATCTCTTCTTGGGGAAAAAGCCGATATTAAAAAAATGAACATCAAAAGATGAAGCTGAGTGTTGTTAAGAACAAAATGTGTGCTAAATTAGGGTTGTGTGTTTTGTCTTTCCTGTTATTAATGGCATCCTCAGAGGATACTGACTCACCCGATGACTGAAGTGTTTGTGGTTTGGGACCCATCCTAAGCCAATAATCCTAGAACCAGAGGAGCTCTTCCCTTTTCTTTCCATAAGGAATCTTCCAGATCCAGTTGCCATTTGTTGCAACACCAGGAAACACGGGCAGCAAAGCACTTGAGTTAGGACTCTCTAAAAGGGACCAAGTTATCATCTCATGAGGTTATCCAGCTACGGGAGAGATTTTTAACAGGGAGCAATCAGGTTTTTGGCAGACTTTGAGCACTCTTCCTTTCACACCCAGTCATACCAAGGATTGTTTTTGCAAGTTGTCACTTCACCCTGGCTGTGCAAGGGGGGATTTGTCAGCCGTGGGCACAGACAGACCTCACCAGCGCTCCGAGGGGCAGAGCTGAGGAGCCAGCCGGGGTGATTTCTTTGTAGTGATCTAGCTCGCCTTCAGATTCTCTCCTTTACATAAATTCCTGCCACATCTCTTTGCATGACAGTAACTCACTTTCCGTTGGTTTTCTTCTGTTCCCAGGAAGTGATAAATTAAAGGGCTGCACGTCTCAGGCTCAGCACTGTGTTTACACTTTGGCATTTGAGCTTGATTAGAAATTCAACTCTTCCTATTACTCAGGTGGCAGGATTACTACTGTGGAAAACACCTGCCTTTAGGGAAAGGAGATAAATAATTCAAACCTTGTACTGAAAGTCACCTTCTTCTACCACTATGCTTGAGGTTTACTGGGACCTTCGAGCAGTCACAATCATTGCAACATCTCCACTGCGTGACACTGGCACTGTTGAAGTGAGGTGGCATTTGTAAGACCTCCTTTGCCTTCATACTGCACTAAATCCATGGCATGTAGGAAATGGGCCTTCCCAGAAGTAAGATGATAAAGGATTGTCCTTCCCAGAATACTTCAGTCAGAACTGTTATTTTGTTTTCCCAATATTTGGCCTAAGATCAGCAAGATAGCAATCAGCTTTAAAAGCATAACTAATCCTACAGAAAAAGTATGTATTTTAAATTTTACAGTCAATCATTCGTAACAGACTAAGTGATTTTAAAAGCTGAAGAAACTTTAAAAACAAAAAGATTTTCATATTTATATGTAAATTTAGATACTAATGCAATTTGAAAAGTCTAAGCAGGGTTCTGTTGAGCAAATGAGTTATGCATGCATTGAAAAGATGCCCTCAAGATGCTCACAAGCTAGGAACCTGGTGAAGCACCGCTAGGGTTTTCACCTCATTCTTCACATATTTGCCTCCACCTGTTTGTAACTGTTGCTAATAGGTCCCTTTGGTTTCCAGACTAATTGCCACGGGGGTGGGCTTCTGAACCTGCCTGGAGCCTGTGTGTATGCAGCAGCAGGCACACAGGCTCACGCCTCACGCTACACGTCTGGCTTGGCGCGATGTCTCAGCTGCACGAAGACGAGCTCGTGCTTAAGTCCTCGCTGAAGCGGATCAAGTGAGAGTAACGTTGCCTAAGGTGGCCCTTAAAACACCTAACTCCTCTTCAGCAATAAAACGTGGGAACCTGGAGCGATGCGTGAACAATTTAAAATGTTAATTTTCAAATCCCTCCTGTTTTAAACGTTTACAGCAGACAGCAATGTTTATGAAATACACCTGATGCTATTTTTACCTAATTGGAAATTACCCCCACAGTCCTGTTAGAAATATGCTGGGATTTACAGCTGCGTAACCGAGAGGCAAATTACATTCAAAGAGTTGGACTGCACTCTGAACAGTGATGTGGTGGGAAAGTAACTCCAATTTCAGCGGAGCAACTGCTGCTCAAGCCTCAATCTGCAACTGCTCGTTAGTCCGTGCTGCTTCATGGAGAGGGCAAATCCATAAATCCTTTCACTGCTGGCTAAGCCGTGCCTGTGCTGTGTGCTGCAGCTCGGAGCCCCTGAAGAGGAAGGTTTTGTGCTACCCCCTGGGGTCCCGCAGGTATTCAGGCATTCCTCTGCACCTCCCTGAGTTCCGAGAGCTGCTCCCTAACGTGTGCGACGTGACAGTGCAGTGCCACTGCAAAGTGCAGTGCTATGCTGGCACGGCAAGGGAGTCCGTTGGTTTGTAACAGCATAAATTCAGCATAAAACTTCCCAGTTCATACATATCAAGAGTGTTTTCTAATGAAGAGGTCAGTCAAAATGGGTTTCTTTTTGGTTTTGGGGGAATGGGAGATTTTGTTCTCTGAGTGACCTTAAATTACCCAGACTATACAATGGATAGCATGATCAGGACACTCACAGTGACCGCTTCTTCCTCTGTAGTCCTCCCCCAGCATCCTTTGTCCAAACTACATCAGATCTATTCATGAGGCTTTCTTCTTGCAGTCTTACACTATTCCTAAAAAATTCACAAAGACAGAATTGATATTCCAAAAAATAATGCCAGCAGGAAACAGAATGGAGACTGAAGCATTCTCATCTTGAGAAATAGCCCAACAAAGAGAATATTGTCTTCATTTTGTAAAAGTTTATTGTCAAATTGCTTTGACCTCAGATTTAGACTTATCTATATGTTGCTCTGTAGCAAAATTTGAAATGCTGACAGAATGGCATCAGTGCTCACAGTACAGTAATCTCATGACATTTTTTTGCAGTTGGTCTTTATGCTCATCATGATAAAACAGCAGCCAAAAAGTGATATTATGTCTAATTACCCTGACTCAAACTTGGACATTATGCAGTGGAGAAATACAAATCAGAAAATGTATTCTTGACTCAGCTGCTGGCAGTATTCAGCTTTTGAAAGGTTTTAAAATAAAGTATTTATGAAGCTTTTGCTCTCAACAGGTGCAATCCAGCTTCTAAATATAATCTAGTTTTTTTTTGGAAGCCTGCCACAAAGGGTCACTGCTGAATATTCCCGATAGTAGCACATAAGTACACATGTAGATTGCGAAGCAGCTGATATTTCTTTAGAGAGCTGTGTTTCGCCAGGAATATCACGTCTACAGGGATGGCAATGAGCATGAGGTCTGCAGACATGAATAAGTCACCCAAGTAGTGATAGTCAAACAACATCAGATTTTTAAAGTCTGTGAGTACAGACTTTATATAAATTCAGCAAACAGTCTCTGTTTCTACTAAACTAGAGCGAAATGAAGAAAACATTGCCAACACAGTAATTCTGAAACCGACCCTTAAACATTCACATCTCAAAACAGGTATCACCGTACTTACACCTAATGACTTGGAGTCCAAATATTTCTGAAGGTAAACTGTGTGTTAAAAGACCTCTCAAAATCAATAGTTTTAGCTAATTTAGTTAGGCAGTGATGGAAAATGTGCAATTCAGAGCTGCTTCCTGGGCTGAAACTTACGCAGTGAAAATGGGGGAACTCGTCTCTGAATACAACTTTTTATAATAATCTAATTTTACTTAAACAGAAAAGTGATGTGGACCTAGTTTTCTTTCCCTTACTTACACTTTTTTTCCCTGATGATAAATCCGATCTGTTAAAGAAGTCATAAAAATAAAAGACAGAAGCAAACAGGATTCAATTAATTCAAGATCAAAACTGAGACTGGTATAAATACCACTGTCTAGAATATCTACAAGCTGAACCTCATATAAAATTCTGTGGTAGTTCATGATCTTGCGATATATCTAATGACAATGTCCTGGGGGACAGGACGAAATGAACGTAGCTTTTTACACAGGACAACATGACAGATAAGCTATCAGATTTTCATTACAGAGCAGAGTTTTTTTTTTTTTTGTTTCTACTGAATTTATTATAGTAGTTATTAAGGCCAATAAAGCAAATCATTGACTCCATGAAAAATGACAAGAGACACAGCAAACAAGCTGTTATTGATTTGGCTCAGGGACAATGAAATACCCACTGTCCCATTCCCAGATCAGTTATTTACTGCTTTTTTCTTATTGCTAGATGACAGCATGACAGATGTCCTTTATGTTTGTTACATATAAATATTTTAGTTTCCTGGAATACGTATATTTGTGATGCTTCAGAACCTCATGATGCACAGATGAGATGCAATGATCTGTGCAATGAGATGCACAGATATAGATATGAAAAAAAAATTAAAGAGTCTCTTATTTAGCACAGAATGATCTTAATAAATGATATTCACCATCAAAGGAATATACTGGACATGTATGTTTACATGTGCATCTAACATCTAAATGCAAGCGTTCATCTTCCCCATATATTATGAAAAGTAATGAATGCCAGTACCTTGTCCAATTATAAACAATATCAATATTTTTATTTTAAATTTTGAACCGTGCTCTTACAGTTTATGGTATAATTGAAAGCCTGCGACAGATTTATGTTACACATGAATTACAACTAGCTGTGAATTACAGGGTTGCAGTCCTATCAAAAGCTTCAGGTAAAGTCATAAACGACAGGAGAGAAGCCTCATTCACTAAAATCCCAATGGAATTACAGATCTGTAACTTCCACCTTACTTGCAGTTTCACATACAAGATCTAGGTGAGGAAATATCGATACATATACGTGTCCTTGCCCAGGTTCCCTTCTCTCAACTCCTCCTGCTTTATCGTTCCCTCCTTTTTGTGACTCCTCACATCCCTTGATGCTGGGCCATATTGCTCTGAGTGGCAATTATAATCACTGTCTCAGCTGTAAATTTAAGGCTTATGAGTCCTAATCTCAGTCTATTCTATTTTACGTTACCACTGAACTTCCCCCTGCAGAAAAGTCAGCAAAAGCAAACGTTGGACACACGAGTTTACAGGCCAGTGAACCGGCTTAACTCGCCAGTGAAAGTGTCTGTGCTAATCTCCTGAGTGGAGAAACGGGGTGTCTGGGGCGTGGTATCACCCCTGTACTGATACTTATATTGACACATATTCCCTGGAGGCACTGGCAGTCTGTCCCATATGGGTCACCACAACCCTGGGAGAAAGAATTTCTACCTTCTTTGGAGGAGGAAGCAAGCCAGGTCATTCATAAATCATCTTTTGATGATCCACTTTGCATTTTCCTGCCCAGTTTGCACTGCACGGCGCAGTACAGAAGGGAATTTTTCTTCTCAGTGTGGATATATTGGAGTAAATCTGGCAGATTACCTGCAATCTGGCTATGACATTTCCATCCAGCCCATCCATGACTCTACAGCTTGTGTCTGACAACTACAGACACGTGGTTCCTTCCATTTCTAACATGGAAAGAAAAGATATTTAATATGCTACTTTTTTTTTTTTTTCCACGTAGAGTCAGGGGGCCTGGAAGCCAGGAGGAAGGACCAGTTACATGTCACCAGCCAGCACTCTGGTAGGTGCAGCCCAGTGCCAGCAAGTCGCCAGGGCTCCAGTATTCCCACTGCGAGCCAGTGAAATGGTTTCACAGCACAACGCACTCCCCGCGTCTCGTCAGTGGGACTCAGTCATATCACTTAATGCCCCCCTACACTTCCACGGAATGTCAACAAATCAAATGATACGGTTGACATCATTTACACCTGGATGAGCTGCGCCTCGGCTTGTGTTCCCCAATGCTGGCAATTTAAGATTTCTGCAGCTTTCTGAAAATGCGGCGGATCGAGCCATATTGAAAAGGTTAAGTAAATCTAATAGCTAGCAAAGGGTTAAAAAAATCGAACAGCTAGCAATGAAACCTTGGAATCCAGAGCTGCAAAAAGCCAGGACTTGCAGAATTTGGCACTTGAAAATGGATTGTACAGGTGCAAAAATATGACAGCTGTGTATAATCATAGCCAAGGAGCAAATGAAAATTGCTCTTGAAATTCCCTTGCAATTAGTGCAGGGACACCGCACATCATCAAAGTCTGTGCTCACAAGTCCAGGATTTCACAAAGTGAAATGAATGCTCATGACACTGGCTATGTTTCAATGTGATTAGCAGTAATTAAACACTGGGGAAAGTCTCTGCAGACCAGAAGGTCTTGGACCCCATTTTGAAGTCTGATGTGGAGAAGCATTTTAAAAAACCTGCAGGCCACCATTTTAATGTGGAAGCCACATCTGCCTGATTCACAGTCTTAATCCTTGATAGAAAGCACTTACTGAGACTGTAAACACCGGTAGAACAAACAGCTTGTTGGACATATCACCTTAGTCCAAGTGGATTAGCAAAACTCAGATAATTTACACGTACTGATAGTGCACCTTTTTTACCACCAGTTTATCTGCATATGATTTTTTAGAAGAACAAAAACTGGCATAAAAGAATAACTGAGTTTCTGTAAATTAGTTCCTCTGGAGTGTAATTGGTCAGAGGAAAATAAATCAATACCAAAAATCCATATACATTTTTAATATTTGATTTTTCGGAGTAAACATTCTTTCAGTGTTAAGCACATGAACAGCCCCACTTATGTCAATGGAAAATATCACAAAAATGAATCATGTTTCAATTTATGTCAAGCCTTTACAACAATGCAAAAAAGTGCCTTTTTTTTTTTTTTTAATTCAGGGAGGTTTTAAGATTTGGTTGTGGGTTGTTTTTTTTTTTTTTTTTTTTGTTTTGTTTTTTTTTTGTGAAATAATGTCCTTGATATGTCATATACAAAACTTAGATTAACTTATTGTTCAAATACCCAACTAAAGTCAAATCAGAAAATGCAGTAATAAAGCTCCTACCGAGATGGTTGTGTTCTATATTGACTTTATTTTTTCTTTAATGTAATACTAATCCTATTTCTCCAAGAGAAGAAACTGGGGGGAAAAACATGGAAACTGTATCTATCAAAAAGCATTGTACACTGGCATAGACAAGGCAAACCCCCTCTGAGTGGCCACTGTGTCACGACAGTGTGTTAAACACAAATCATGGTAACATTTTAAAATGTGCATGTTGGAAAAAACCTGTCAGCCTTCTTCCCACTTACTGCCGCCTATTTCAAGCATTTCAAAGATGTAGAAAATATATATGAATAACAAACATGATCTTCAGGTCATAAAAATTTGGCATGGAAGATAATTAAGTTGTTCGTTGTGTGCAGTTATTTCATAATCTTAAATTTTCTGTGACACTGCAGAGATTTATGCCCATGTTTAATGTTATACATTGTTCATAATATCATCTACAGCATGTGTAATTGAGCATAATGCATACATTTTTATCAAGATCAGAGACCTACTGTGTTTTTTGAACTGCCTAACCCTAACGGTGTGGCTGCATCACCAAAATGAAGTATGCCTCTGCAGTGTGGGGTGCAGAGACCTGAATCCGAATTCTACACGTGAGTTTGCCAATGATTTTCATGGAGTTAGTAAAATGTCTGGGAAGATTATGCCTTCACTGCTGTGTCCCTGCATCCACTGACATAGTTGAATCTTGAAAGTTTACCTTGTTTGCAAATGTGTCCCTGGCAAACATTTAAGACCTAAAAGTTTAGCTGTTATTCTTTCCTTCAGCTCATCATAAGCAAAGGAAGACAGAGAAAAATTACTTCCTTCACCAACAGGCCCTAATCCTTTACTGAATCTTCTTAATAGACCAGGCTTCCCAATGCAGCTGCTTTCTGCAGTACTGGTTCCTCATCCATGGTGAGAACAGCTGTCAAACTGTTGCGTGAAAAAAAGAGGGGCAGAATTATTTCTGGGACCCTATGGCAAGACCTTTCACTTTAGGACATAGTTTTGTTCGCAGTTTTAAAGTCCTGAAGCTTACGTACATACAGATGCCATATCAAAATGAACAAACAAGTCTGCAGAGCGAAGCACAGAGCGGACAGGAAATGCCTCAAGGTAACCCTGGCAACCTTAATTTTCTCCATTTGTTCAGTCTTTAATTTTGTCATCACACAGTAACGACTCTCCTTCAGCAGACTTCCCTGCCAGATGTTTATAGCAGCACTAGCAACCACCAAGTTTAAGGTATCTCAGTGGTCTGTGCTGGAAAAACAACAAAAAGCACAGTGGTAAAACCCACATGGAAATCTACAGATCTTTCAGCTCTGACAAGAACCCCATAGTTCATGTGCATCCAGTTTTCACTTGGAAGACGGGGGAAAAAACTGAGGGAAAGGAGGCACAAAAAAAGCCATGAGCAGTCCATCTTACATAGAAATGATACTTCTAGGATGTTGACATGATTTTATCCAACTCCTCAGTGCATCTAAAAGCAGCTGTTCTGCTAGAAGACCAATCCTGAACACTACCAAGCTCCGTCTCTCAAGGTTTCCTAGCCACCAAGTTTATTTTTGAAACAAGATCTTGCTCACTTAATTGAAAAAAAAAAAAATCATTATATTAAAATTTTATTTTCAATACACAAAAAAATATTTTTTTAATATAAAACATTCTCAAAGACAAATCATATTTCTTCATAAAATCTCTTTTGGGAGAAATTGTTGCCCTGGAACGCAGAGGCAACAGAGGAACAGTAACTGCTATACTGTTTATATAGTCACTGTTTATAGCAAATACTTTTGCTGATTTTGTGATTTTATAGAGAGATTGAAGCTGGAAATGCAGGAAGATTGTTCTCCGCACCCCCACTGGATTAGCTACATTAGGATTTTGTGTTGAGGACACTAACAACTGGAGATTTCCCCACTACTGGAACTATAAATAATAATCCCCTCCTCTCTAGCCAGTGGAGATAATAATCAGGCTAAGAGGAGCTTCTAGAGCAGTTGAGGAATATCTGCATAAGTGTTCATGAAATATTAAGTACCAAAGAGCCAATTGGCTACTAATTTATCCAAGGTAAATACTTCCACATGAAATTACAAAAGTAAAGATGGTAAAGAGGAAAAAAAAGTTTACCCATGCTGTCTAAATTAC
Organism: Tyto alba; assembly: GCF_018691265.1. NCBI lineage: Eukaryota > Metazoa > Chordata > Aves > Strigiformes > Tytonidae > Tyto > Tyto alba. Next base: position 23,786,242 of record NW_024881324.1, on the reverse strand, counting down.
AGCATGTGCTGCATGCTGGCTGAATAACCAGACACCTTGTTATTTATTTGTGAATACAAGGGTTCTACAGGTGTCAAATTCACTGGTTTTCAGTTATAGGTGGACCAAGGTTGTAAAGCAGAAATCTGTTTAACTCAAAAGGCAGTAGGAGGCTGTGATCTATTACTGGTGAAGGAAGCAAAGGGATTGCCTTTGAAAAATTTGTCTGGGGTATCCACTGTACAAAGAAAACACAAAAGTACACAAGAAAGAGTAATAAGCAAAATAGGAAAGATAAAATAATAATAAATCAAGCATAGAAGTCATCTAAGAACCTTGGGACCTGATGTGCAACTGCTGCAACATCTGGAAAATTCCTCCGAATTTCGATCTCTGAACTTGAAAGCTCTAAAGAATGAGGCAAGCAGATCGCAGGCATCCATTAATAACCCTTCATGTCTCTTCTGGGCTCAGTTATCCTTTGCAACAGATATCATGTTAAAATTTAGCATGTCAGCCTCAAAACTAAACTCAGGTTATTAATCATTGAGTTTGAGAAGTATTTATGGCAATCTCTTTTCCCTATTTTATTTCCCGTTACAATGGGATCCAAAAGCTTTCGTACCCAAGGGCAAATACAATCTTGCTGCTTTGAAACAAGAATTTCAGCGTGCAGTTTAAAATCAACTGAAAACATCAGTCCGGTCTAAAGATATGCCATCCATTTAATTAAAACAATAGGACAGGGATTACACACCACCTGATACTGAAAATTTGGTTTGTTTTCTTGCATGCTTGCAACATTTGTTTCCAAGTAAGGCAGGGAGGACAAAGGTCTCTCTCAACTCTCTGTCTCTACTTTTTCTTCTTTAAAATTATGATATAGGGTGGTGTGAGCTGCTCATTGATAAGTGGCTGGCAAAATGCATCTTATCTTGTCAGGTTTTCCTAAGGTGGGTCTACCACCGCTCACAGAGGCAGGTGGTGTTTCCCCTGCTCCACGATGTCAGGAGTGGGGCTGTTGCAGATGCCCATGGACCACTCTTGCTTCTCAGGATTGGCCCCTCGGCCAGGCCTGGGCTGAAAGGAGCCAGGGGGGATGTTGTCAGAGGGAGAGACCAAGAGGAAGCCAGAAATGCTGGGATTTGAGGATAAACTGGAGGATCAGCTTGGAGACTGTGGCAGGGACCCCATGGAGGGCTCCTGCTGAGGACTGTGGTGGAGCAGACGAGGAGCCCACAGAATCTGGAGAAGAAAGCGCCCTACGGAGACTGCTGGGCAGCTGCTAGATGGCCTCCTTGCCAAAAAGCCCTCCCACCAAGCCCTCCCACCGAGTCCACCCCCAGCCACCAGCTCCATGGCTGGTGGGGCACCGCGGGTGGACCCTGGACTGGGTCTGGCATGGGCGTCCTCATGCTCTAGCTAGACCTCCGAAGGGATCGTAACTAAATTTGAAACATGATATACAATTCTTGGAAAAATCCCTTATCAGGACTCCTCTAGAACCCAGATAGCACCTCCATCGGCAGGCGCTACTTCAGCAAGAAGACAGAGTACTCTTATAGTACTTCTGATAGTTTCTGTTAAGTGCAAGGAAGTGCTAGGGTCTTGCCATTAAAAACAAACAAACAAGCAATTGAACAGATTTTGCCCAAAGCCACCTAAAAGCGTAGCTACTCTACTCAGGAAGATGCAGAGTGCTGGATCCAGCTGACTCAATCCATGTCTAAGGAGCAGAATGAGGTGGGGGGAGGTCGAGTGTCTTCTATCCCCCCAGCTGTTCTCCCAAGCACTGGTGAGCAACAAGGGACCTCCTACAGTAATGTGAAAAGCACTGTGCATTTGGGAAAAGGCAAAATCCAAGCATTTTCTAACCAAAACGTTTGAAGTAGAGATTCACTTCAATAGTTCTGTTCACAAGATTAGAAACTTGCAAGCAGCTTTAAAAAAATACTCTGTGGACAAAATCCTTTTTCTGAAGTATACACTAAAGAAAAAAGTGTAATGTATTTAATTATATTTTCAGCCCAGAATAAAGTGTCAGTGGAAACAAGGAAAACATGTGCCAAAAGAACCAACAGTTTGGTGGTTAAGGCGGCTCATCTGCTGTGTGGGATAATAAAGTCCAGATCCTGCTCTAAATTAGGGAATGTGATTTTCTTGCTATTAATTTAATTGTTTTCTTATTCATGCCAGGAGCATATTTAAATTTACTTTTGGGAGGTCAAAATTTGCTTCATGTTCTTGCAAATGGGCTGAATTATTTATAGTGCATAATGTCAGTGAAAAGATTAGTAAAAAGAAGCTTTTTTGGGGGATAATCTACATTTGTATTAGCGAACCAACCTTGGGTTTGATCTGTTTAGAAATAGATAAATTCAGAAACAGTAAGAAATTATTTACTGACAATTAATAGTTCTGCCCACATTTTTTCCAGGGCCATAAGTGCTTGAATAATATTCACCAGATACCAAATGACAAAAAAAAAGAACATGGGAAAGTGAATTACCTTTACCATCAAATTTACATCCATATGCATAACCAGCATTTGTGTTTCTGCATTCTTCTAATTTCCCCATGAGAATGCAGTAATCTTACTATTCCCATTCAGGTAAATACATTTTTTTTCTTTCTTTCTTGTGAAAATAGCAACGGGATTTGGCCCATGGGGAAATAAAACTGTAGCATTACTTTAGATATTTTATGCATTATATCATTAATGTATTTTGATAAATAGCTTTGATAGTGGAGCTCCCATCCCCACTGCTCCTTCAGCTTCTTGATCTGATCTTGTTCTCCAGGTCAGCAATTCAACTCGTCAACACTTTTCAGTCTTCATTAACCTCGGTGTTTTATTCACTGGCTGGTATTTTCATACATCTAATATTTCCTGAAGACTTCTCCAGACTTAAATTAAAGCTTAAGGGTACTGTAAAGCACTTAAATTGGTTTACGACTAATGTAATGGAGTTCTGCTTGTAAGAATAAGATGATTTTCAGTGGTATGACATACAAGCCAAACTGACATTCCCAGCTATCACAGGCTAAACACCACATCTCAGCATTTTATGGAACAGCTTTGATACAAATTCTACCTAAAATCAGCTAGGATTTTAAATTAGGTGTAACCCAATAGCTTGAAGGCAGGGGCTGGCAGAGCCAGTGCTCAGCCCCATTTCTGCAAGCCCCACTGGAAGCAGCAGGATTTAAACGCCAGAGGGGAGCCAGCGTGGACACCTGTGTGAGCAGCCACCAAATACCAGCACCCGTGCGCTGCAGGAACGTGCTCTGAGCTGTGGGAAATAGTATAACCACATCCCTGGGGCTCTCCGTCTGGGCTAATTTACATGGGCTTCCCAGTGTCTAGCATCAGTTCCCTTATCTCTGTATCTCCAGCCAAATCTCTGTATAAAACCCCTTTTAATTCAAAACCAAGAAAAATCTTTTTCATTCAAAACCAAGTTTAGCATAAACTTGACTAGAGCCGATGATGCATTCAAGGAGATTTAGGGTTGGGTTTTATTTTCAGTTTATAAAACATACTGAAACTGATTCATATACACAGATACCTGGAACTCAATAGTATTTTTGGAAATAAACCACTCGTGGATAAGAACCTATAAAGTCTAATGTTTCTAATTTTCTATGGCATCTTTTACACAAGGATCTCAAAGCCATTTTCTAATATTAAATATGCTTAAACACTCCATGTGTTATTCTCTCTCCCATCCCACTGGTGGGGAGTGAGCGAGTGTCTGTGTGGTGCTTAGCTGCCAGCTGGGGTTAAACCACGACACCATTTTAAGGAAGAAGTGACACACAAAGAGGCTGAGTAATTTGGCAAAAAAAGGACACATAACCCAGACATCCTGGACTCATGCCTTAGTCAGAGAACAGTTCTGTAGGGACTAGGTATTCAGCCTGCCCTGCTAAAATTAGCCAATTAATAGGATTATGAAGTGAGAGACTTAATATTCCAGTAAGACCTGTAAGATGGCTATAGTTTGTAATACTTGAAAGAGTGTCTGGATTGTGATACCATATGAAGGAGAATACATTCACCACTCACCAATATATTACCATTCAAAAAAAAAAAAAAAAAAAAAAAGAGTAATTTGGTTTTGTAAATAGTGAATACATGGACAATAAATAAAAAGAATCATAGAATACCAGAAAGGGACCTTAAGGATCATCTGGCCCAGCCTTTCTTAACAAAAGCACTGTCTAGACAAGATGGCCCAACACCCTGCCCAGCTGAATCTTAAACATGTTCAGTGTTGGGGAATCCACCACTTCCCTGGGGAAAGTGGTTCCCAGTGGCTGATTGTTCTCATTGTGAAAAATTTTACTCTCGTGTCCAGTCAGAGTCTCCCCAGGAGTAACTTGAACCCATTACCCCTCATTTTTTTCATGTGACTCCTTGTAAAAAGGGAGTCTCCATCTTCTTTGTAGCCACCCTTTAAATACTGGAAGATGGTGATAAGGTCTCCCCTAAGCCTTCTTTTCTGAAGGCTGAACAAACCCATTTCTCTCATAAATGTTAATCACCAGGGAACCTGAAGAGTTCAGGGAATCCATCTCCCAAAATGTAAGCTTTCAAAGCGACATACATTTTTTTAAAAGGTAAGTTAAATTTTCAAACATGCGTATGTTGAATAAATAAGCAATAATCTGAAATTATATCTCATGAGAGATTTATAATAATAGAGATTTACAGCAATACTGAACATGCAAGTTTAGTAATTAAGTGAACAGAAAATGTTCAAATTTAAAAACTATACTGTTATTTTAAAAACTGGTAAGTAGATGACTCATTATATAAGTTAGGAAATATTTGATTCTGTAAATTCAGAGATTAATTTTCAAAGAAGATTTGAAAGTAATAGGTCAAAATGCAGTTTAACAATGTCTAGGAAGGTATCTCTTCTTTTATTGTGTTATTAACAGTGTAAAATTATCCTAACCTATATAAAATATTCTTATTATGATAAGGTAAATAAACATATTTACTGATAATATCCATTATCCTATCTTGCATAAAATAATTTATTAGTAGATTAGCAATCAAACTGGCTCTTTCTTCAGCCTCTGGAAAGCCTCTGTTTCTCAGTTCTCTTTGGCAGTGACTTCTAGATATTTTATTTTATTTTGGCATAAGTGAAATTAAACTGAACATAGCCTTCTTACAATTACTTTTCATCTATACCAAGTTCCTCTCCATACTATCATATTCTGCTTTCCATATTATCATATTCTTCTTTCCCTTAAGGTTATCCTATACTATTTCCTATATTTCCTTGTGCTAGGTATAGTTAAACAGAAAGGACTGAAGAGTAAACAAGAGGTCTACGTGAAGATCTAAAGCAATAAAGTGTTTCAAGTTACCCTGGATCCAACAAAATTAAAGGATGAGGATATATTTACATCTCTTGTTGAAATGTCGGGATTGCCAAACAGTGTACTTTCAGCATAGGTGACCACACAGCCAAACTTAACTATTGTCTGTGACAAGGATTAAACGGCTCATCAGGAACTTTAAGGTTGTTTTCCTTTGTTGAGATTTGCCTGGAATGACTCTGCTGGGATAACACTGTGACTGATTCCCTTGGGTCACCACCAGGCAAAGAATAATATACGTTTTCCTGTACCCTGAGCAAACTGCTCTTAAAATTAGGAGGTAGGTTCAATTAATCTCAGGTTTGTTTTTGAGGAAATTTAGGCTGTTAATTCTAAGGGTCCTTTCACATAATTAAAACAGAGTAAACAGGCAACGGGAACCGGTGGGCAGATATAGGCCTGCGAGGGAATACCTTACCAGAAAATGATTCTGTAGAAGATGCAAAGCCACCAGTACAGTCCTCTGTTAGTTCTCCCTGTCAGCAGGACCATGAGTAACACATCTCCTTTTCTCCAGCTCTTATTAATCTCAGCTGGTCCTACAAGTGTTTGGCTATTTTTATACCACACCATAATTAACGTCCAGCACAGATGACTGAGAATTCTCCAACCAAACTGACAGAAGGTACCGATGAATAAGAACAGGTTGGGGGAATGTGTTAATATCAGTGGAAACCTAATTTGGGAATAATACTGATCCAAATTATATACCTTACAACAGCCAATAAGCTGGGCTCAGTTTTAAATTACTCCTTGGTCTGACTCAACTCTGCAACCTAACCACGAGGCTGCAGGTGAACGCTGAGTGGATTTGCCAGTCTCTCTTGTTGGAATGGCCCAATTCTCATTCTATGAGAATATCTTTTTATGATGTTTTGTGGATCAGGGACCTGAACCTTAGTTCCCACCGTCCCAAGTTTCAGTCCTCAAAGCTGGGCTTCACAAAATACTTAAAGATTAACGTGGAAAAGCTTCAAAGGGAGAAATTGAAACATCCTGCCCATTTCTACTCTTTCCAAGAATAGTCAGCCTGAGGGGGTTAATGTGTTCCTGTATGAATGAAGACACAAGAAAAAGGACTTAACCCGAGTGGCCTAGAGGATCACCCAGACACATTAACTATTCTGGGACAACTTCCTTCACCATCTTGGTGGATTTGGAATAGTTCTTAACACACAAATTGGTGTGGTGTAGAAAAAAAAAAAACATTCCCACCCAGTTCTTGCCCTGCGGCTATATGCAATTGCACCAAAAGCTCATCTGGCTCCCAGGCCTCTGAAACTAGGCAAACACAAAGTTAGATTAAAATTGTTTCCTGCACCGGGATTACCATGAGTTGGTTCTGGCCGTTTACGAATTCTCTTCTGCATCTGCAGAAGAAACTGTTTAGGGAAGATTTAAAATACAGATTTGACTTGATAATAGTTTGTTTTGCCCATCCCTGCATGGCCCTCAAGTACAGATTTTCATATATGGCTCTCACTCTGCCCATGAGTACAGGAAGAAGAAAGATTTGTACGGCAATAATGCCGAGGAGTCTGACCTCAGGCATGGCCCTACTGTCCTAGCCAATGATACTGCCAAAAGGGGGTCCCCGTCTGGGGAACTTCCTCCCTCACCTACATGGTCCAGTACTTATTATATCATCTAAGGGGCTGGGTTTAGGATTTGTTTTGTTTTGTTTTGTTTGTTTGTTTTTAAAGCAGATAAGCTGAGGGACAGCGGGCAAACAGCGACTGGTCAAAAGCGCAGTCTCTCTGCAGGTTTGGAGGAGTTCTGTGTGGAAATCTGGGCAGGAAGTAATGTATTTGGGATCTGTAACAGTTCTGCAGGTTTCCTATTCAGCTGTTACCCAGGTGGACCTTGAAGGAATTTCCTTTTAGAAATGAAAGAAAAACATATGGTAGTATCTACATTCACTATTAAAGAACTTGAATATAAACACAGCATCCTGAATTATTTTTTATTTAGAACAGATGGTATTTAAAAAGGGAATGCAAAGGAAGTACTTAAGATGGGATATACACGGTACAAAGCAGGTGAGTCAGAAGAAAGTTTCCAGTCTTGTTTTGCAAATTAAATCTCTTGCTGGAAAAACAAGGCTGCTCACATTCTCAACAGAAGAGTAGCAAAAATAAAATTAGGGACCTCATTTCCAGCCCTTTGTGCATGTGTCAAACATTGACACTGTCTTTATTCAAGAAACGTGATAGACAGGACTTAGAATGATGATGCAAATCATGACTGAAGTGTACTGGCAAAGAGCTGCAGGGGCTGAAGGAAATATGCATAATGTCCGTTGAGTCTGAATCTGTTTCTCACTGTTAGTCACCCAATTCTGCAAGAACTACTGCCTCCATCAAAAAGATGGAGGATATTAATCTCCTGGAGCACTGGCTGGAAATGGGAGGATGGGTAAGTCTACCTTTCTCATTCGCTGACACATCACAACTTCATTGCTTCGCAGGACTGTTGCAACAAGTCACTGACAGCTTCTTTTAGATCAGCAAGTCTTCTAACGTCATCAACTTCCTAAATGTCAAGGAACTCTCTCATTTTTATTTTTTTTTTTTAAGAAACCCAGGAGGGATTACTGTGTTTATGGTGCAGAACTGGGGGTCTAGCAGTCTATCTTCTACTACCTGTAACACCGACAAGCTCTTGTCTGACCTTGGCTTGGGATGTGGTGCCACGAATCGGTTACCTTGTATTTAAAAGACACTAAAGCTTCCCTGCACCCCACAAGACTTGTCAATTCTGCTTAGTTATGAGGAAAGAAATTATTCTTTTTGTTGCAATACATGCAAATATTTTATACGTCATTATGTTAAAGTCATAACCACAAATATGCCATGTTGCCCAATACCAAAAGGGAATCAGAAAGCTTTTCAACAGAACAGCTCTTAACGGTGTTTTAGCAAAAATACCTCTGATTTGTAATTTTCCTCTTGCAGCAGATGTCACAACAACTAATGAGAGCTTGTCCACTGATATAATCCAGCTTCATATCAGGCAATCCAAACTATTAATCAAAAATATTCATTTGATTCTCAAAATTCAGTTGATGAGCTTATCTTTCAAGACTTTAATAATCATTTTGAACTCCTCTTTCTTTTAGCTTCTTACTCTTCAGATTTTTTATATTTTCAAGGTTTATTCTGTAGCTACAAAGACATACAGTACTTAACCTGAAAATACATTATATTATTTCATTTTTATTGTTGTCCTTAAAAAACAACTATCACTTCACCTATCCTTGATAATATCACAAGATTAACCTAATATTAGTACTAAAACCTGTGTGACCTTAAGAATTAAAGCTCCAGTGAATAAAGAGTCACATGATAAAAACATGTGTGCCGTATACCAGCATGTTAATGTACAGTTATGTCATCCTAAATGACTTCCTCCTCTATGTATCAATAACATATTATTGATGTTTAATGGGTTAAAATTTGATTTTATAATTCAGGATATGCAAGCAATTTGTAAATTTCCATGTTTGATGCCATGAAATCAAGAGCCCCGCTCAGAAGTGAGCCCACATCTCCTGGTTTGGCATTTACTGATCATGCGGAAGCTGAAGCTCTTTGTCTTACCCTTGATGTCCCTGCCAGTTCAAGCTGAGCTTTGGCTTTCCTAGCCCCACCCGTGCATGCCTGGGTGATATTTCTAAAGCCCTCCTTTGTAGCCTGGCCCTGCTTCCACTTCCTGTACGTGGCCATTTTGCAGTGGAGCTGCACCATGAACCACAGACTCATTTAGGTTGAAAAGGACCTTTAAAATCATTGAGTCCAACCATTAACCTAGCACTGCCAAGTTCACCACTAAACCATGGCCCTGAGTGCCACATCTACGTGTCTTTTAAATACCTCCAAGGATGGTGACTGAACCACTTCCCTGGACAGCCTGTTCCAGTGCTTGACAACCTTTTTGGTGAAGAAATTTTTCCTAATAGCCAATGTAAACCTCCCCTGGTGCAACCTGAGGCCATTTCCTCTTGTCCTATCACTTTTTATTTAGGAGAAGAGACTGACACCCACCTCACTGCAACCTCCTTTCAGGTAGTTGTAGAGAGTGATAAGGTCTCCCCTGAGCCTCCTTTTCTCCAGACTAAACAACCCCAGTTCCCTCAGCTGCTCCTCAGAAGATTTGAGCTCTAGACCCTTTACCAGCTTTGTGGCTCTACCTTGGACACGCTCCAGCACCTCAATGTCTTTCTTGTAGCGAGGGGCCCAAAACTGAACAGAAGAGGATTCAAGGTGCGGCCTCACCAGTGATGAGTACAGGGGGACAATCATTTCCCTAAGTCCTGCTGGCCACAGTATTTCTGATACAAGCCAGGATGTCATTGGCCTTCTTGGCCCCCTGGGCACACTGCCAGCTCATGTTCAGCCAGCTGTCAACAAACACCCCCAGGTCCTTTTCCACCAGGCAGCTTTCCAGCCACTGGTCCCCAAGCTTGTAGCATTTCATGGGGTTGTTGTGGCCCAAATGCAGGACCCAGCACTGAGCCTTGTTAAACCTCATACAATTGGCCTCAGCCCATTGATTCAGCCTGTCCAGATCCTTCCTGATCTCAAGCAGATCAACACTCCTGCCCAACTTGGTGTCATCTGCAAACTTACTGGAGGTGCATTCCATCCCCTTGTCCAGACCATTGATAAAGATATTAAACAGAGTTCCCCGTTTAGCTGAGCCAGGCTGCTGATACCTCTGCTTGTTTTTCCAGGCATTGGAATGGACCATTCTCATATCTGGAGGATGCAGTCCTTATGGTCCTGGCAGATAGCCTCATGTCTTTCATCCTTCAGACACTAGCACATCTATCTTTTGCCCATGACCATAACGAGTGAGAGATCCCTTCCTGTCCTTATCTCAAATATGGAGTCTTTGCTTATTTTCTCCTTCCCAGATCTGGGGGGTAAGGGGTGAGTGAGCAGCTTCGTGGTGCTCAGTTGCCCTCTGGGCTCAAACCACAAGCAGGTGGAGAGGAAAAAACTAAACTGAGATAGTGAGATTTTTTTCAGGTGATATGAAAAAGTCAAGAAGAGAAATGTGAGAAAATTTAGGATGGCATCAGTGAGTGAATGGACAACATGCTGATGAATGAACTTCAGTACTGGCCAGTGGGCAAAGTTTAGACTACTCACACCTGCCTTGTGGTTTCTGCAAGGGCAAGATTATCATTCAAGCACTGCATTGGACATACCTTGCTCCCTGCTACTACCATGTCCCCTCTTTCACCAGAAACTGTTGCCTAATCCAGTCTCAGGAAACATGAGCTTTTCCCCCGTAAAGTTCAAGCTGAAACCCAGCTACCTCTACCCTGCAAGGGAAGGAGGCTGCCCCATCCCTCTCCCACTTCCCTTCTCCCAGGGACATTTCTACAGCTGCACCCCTGCCTACTGCTTTGTAAATCACTGCAGGAAAGGGAGCTGGCTGCCACCTGGGCTTTGAGGATTGCACGGTAATGGTCTGTACCTGATGCAAATCTATTGGCATGGTAGTTAGATGTACAAGGAACCAGACAAATATTTTCGGAGACACAGCTGTCCATAAACGAGACGTGCAACCTCATCTGGTCATCCTCTCTCAAAAAGAATTCTACACATCTGGAAGGCTGGAAAACCTTTAAGGGAGTGTACGTTAAGACTAATGGGGAACAGGAAAAAAGCATTTTTAATGAAGTTTTGCAGAAGGCAGATAAGGAGTTCATGCTGTCCTTGATTCCCTTTACAGTGGCAGAGATGGGAAATGTCTGCCGGGATATTCTTCTATTATACTTGACAAGGATCTGCGGGAAATTAATATTTGTGATTTTCATGACTTTAATGCAAGGCAAGGAGGAGGGGATGAGAATTTTGTAAAAAAAACTCTCCTGGGGCACACAAGTATATGATGGAGTAGGGCCTATGTTTTCCAGAGGTAGTCTCCAGAAAAGAAAGCAGTACTTATAGGTCGGAGAATTTCTGTGCTTGAGTTCCAAGAGACTTCATGTCCAAGAGGCAGGTGTGCTTCTCTCTGTCAGTGCAATTCCAGAGGAGTTACACCACTCCCAGAGCTGCCTCACTGCATTGTGTGGATACATTAGCCTGCTCAGCTAGTTCAGGGTTCCTTACACCACGCTCCATACCATGATGAAAGCATTAGCTCTGCAAGACTTGACCTGGGTTGGAACGCTCACTTGAAAAACTATTTACGTAATGGGACAGTTAATGTCTTTTATGCCTAGTGCAGTCCCAAGCTGCTGTGGTACTTGCAGGCTATACTAACTAGTTTATAGCTAGTTCACTCAGGTCTACATTATACTGTCTTCACAGAAGTGGCTTCAACATAGACAGCCGATCACAAAGGAGCCCTCAAAAGGCATTAATGATTTACACTTTTCCTTCTATCATTCTGATTTTGAATGAGAAGACCACATAGATAGGACTGGAAGAACAAGACACACTCTGACTTTTACAGACCCAGTTGTAGGTGTATGCTCAGCAACTGAAGTTAGTGGCTTATGGTCTTCACAAAAATTCTCTAATATTAATGACATTTGAGTCAACTTTCCTATCAGAAAGACAACCCACCTATGCTATCAGCAGTTGGTAAATGATTTATAGGATCTGTATCCAATAAGTTGGTGAGAAAAAAGCCAGAGTACATTCTGCTGTTAACAGTCATAAGCAGCGTCATATCTAAAATGTCAGTTTTAGTAAAACAAGTTCTCCAGTGAGTAATTTTAACCTTAACTTCTTAATGCAAACACGAATTACTGTGTCTAGGAACTTCACAGGATTTTAACATTTTACAAAATACATGGTTAAGGACACACCTCCCTCACCCTCAGGTCAGGATGTACTTTAACCTCTAAAAGGCTTCACTGGAAAGACTCAGCAATTTACCAGGTTTAGTATTTCCAATATCAGACTTGACCAAATATTAGTTATGAGTGTTGAAAAGGACCCAGTCATACAGAGACATAACTATAGGAAACTATTTGCTCGTCCTTTAAAGTGCTGGGTATTGTATAAATAAATCTCTTCCTTTACTTTGCTGACTTAAAACTTGGAGGTAAAGTTCATATACATATTTAATCTAGCATTATGAAAGTTCATAGAAGAGACCTGTACTTCAGGACTAAAAACCACTGTAAAAAAAACAAACAAACAAACAAACAAACAAACAAAAACCAAACTCTTGTGGCAAACTTGGAAAAAACCACTCAGCGTATATATTTATGCTAATAACAGAACATCGGCATTAAAATTAGTGTTAGGTTATGTGACACAATGTATTCGAATAGTGAAAACTTGACACTAGCTAGCAGTGTTAATACATGGCATCAGGTAAAAAGAATTCCTGATCAGTGTTTATGAGCTAAATGAAACTGATAACATAAAAGCCATAAGCATTGGAAGAAGGGTGAAAAAAGAGGGGTCTGACAAACAAGTAGAGGCCAGTGGAAAAAAAGATGAGTTCTGTGTTTGTTTCTGTTTAGTTTATTTTCAGCAAGGTTAAGAGAAATCTCAATCCTAGTCAAAAATGCTGAGATAGAGAGATGATTTGATCGAGTGCTCATTATCAGAGAAACGACTTCCAACATTCAGTAGCCAAAGATGAAGCTCGCAAAGGTGAAGATCACAGCACAAATCAGGTACAAGCTTTAAAGTAAGTTTAGCTGTTCATACCGTTTACACAGAGACATTGTATTTTCCTTTCAGAATGCTACGCTTTTACAGTATATTACAATTTACATAAATTACCATGCTGGATGGAAATTGTTTGGTGAAGAAGTTGCAGGTCCTCTGTTAAACAGATAATACAGAAAACAGTAAATCCTGATTGGAAGAAGTCTAGTCGTGCTTACCAAGATTAGTTTTTGTTTATTTAATTTTCAAAGCTATTTTCTGCAACTGTTAGGAGTTCAGGGCTGGAAGTCCTGCTCTTGCAATCTCTACCACTGATGAACAGTTGTTTAATCCATACAGGCCTGTTTGAATCCCTTCCCATTCCTTACATTCCTCTCTTTAAAACTACATACGAGAAAAGAGAAATTTTCAGAAACGAAGTCAAGAGGCTACACAGACTGTTTGGAGGAGAGACGACATGCCTAATTTAATTTCCCTTTTATCAGATGGGCAGCAGTTCTGAAATGGGGTTCTGTGTGAAATGTCTGGTACAGTGACAACCCCACTGTGCACAGAAGTGGTGTAATTATACACGGTCAGGACTCAGAAGGGGTGGTGTTGGGCATATCTCAATAGATTTGGCAGTTGGGGTCAGGACTGGGACTTTCAAAGAATTTGTCAGGTTTGTGTTGACCACACCCACCTCTCCTTGCTTTTACAGGTATCTTCTTTGCACACACAGGTGCAATTGCATCTAAGCATTACTTCTAGGTTTTCCTTCCTAGATGTGAAATTCTACTCAAAGGAAAAAAGGACAAGTCTAAATGGTAGATTTACCATTTTAATTTCATTTCTGCACTGGTAGGAATGATCTGTTTTGTTTCCTGTCAATATTTTGACAGAGAATTCAAATACTTGTTTGGTTGTATTTTTTCATAACATAAATGTAGTCCATATTAATCTTCTCTAGTCTAGGGTGCTGGAAGTCCTCTAAAATCAGATGTCTAATTTTGAAGTCTGCACACATGATTATACAACACAGATAAAGTAGCCACACATTTTTTTTCTGTGCTAACTCAAGAAAAAAAAAGGACAGTGCATTATTTTGAATCAGCATCATATTTTAGCCAATTGAGAAAAACCAGGGACAAACTCAAAAATTACTCTGTCAGGAATGTGTACCTGCATTCAAAGGTACTGGAAGACACCACATATCCTAAACCTGTTTAATAAATCAAAGAAATCAGAAGGATGTGTTTTTTCTATGCTTGCTAAATCAGTCACATCAACAAACTCTGCTCTACAGTTTGTACTATTTCTTGGTAAGAAGTAAAAAAAATGGCAGCAGTGACTTTTAAATACATTTAGAAAATCGATGTAAACTCTGAGGTGTGGTTAACTAAAATGATCTTTGCATTACACAGAGACAAAAATACTTAACATAAACAACCGAGGTTAAGCCTTGCCCTCCTTGAATATTCAGACTGTGCCATTTAGGACTCCTTTTATGAAAAGCCTAAGTGTTTTTTGAACACAATGTTTCCAAGCACATCAGAAGTCTTCCCTGCTTTGATGGAAGTCTCTTGGATAACAGACAGCTGGAGTCATTCTGATAAATCATTAAAAGCTGAAGATACCTGCTCCTTAAATATACCCTTTGTCTAAACAGTTGCAGGGTTGGAGTGACAGATACTGAGCTAAACAGATTAATCAATATATTTTCAAAAAGCATGATTAAAGGCATCCTCATTTGTTCCTCCTCAGCACCTCAACCCTTTCTTTCTAATCACTGTCAGTAAGAAATATCATGGAGTTGAAATAGTACTAGAACTGGTGGGAAAACGTGTCAGAGAAGGCATTTCGCAGGTCCTCTTCACACAGTATAGTGGAGCACATAATTACATTTTCTTCTTTGTGGGTCACTCTTACTTCTGCCACCTTGGGGGTTTTGCAAAGATTAAATCTATCTCAATGATAAGAAGAATGTCACAGGAAAACAGCATAATGGAGCGTAAACAGTTGACACTATAATATGAGAAATCAGAATCTACTGCTGGGCGGGAAAGTCTGAAATGGACTGCAACCACAGGTGACTTCAGGGAGGTTTCTGAAGAGTCACGGAAGTCATGCCTAGCTCTGATCCGAGTCGTATTACGGCTGTTGCAAACTGCTGTATAACCAGAGAATGCCAATATTTGTCAGTCATAAATATTTACATGCATAGGACAACCCTGGGCAACTTTTTTCAGAGTCCTGAGTGTACCGCCAGTCCTGTCTGTCTCTGCCCAGACCCCCGGGACTCCCCCCACCCTGGCCACAGCCCAGGAGGCTGTGTCAGCCCCCGGGGCCATCAGCCCCTGTCCCAGTGACCCTGCAGCAAGGCTGGTCTCCTGCCCTGACCCAGCTGGTGAGCCCCTGACACTTCCAATCTGTGCAGCATCCCGAACATATTGTAATCATCCAAGTAAACCTTGTTATTAACACCATACCTGTGAAGTGGAAAACCAATCGTCCTTTACAGAAAATAAATGAAAGTCTTTAATTTAATCTAGAATTATATAGGTATGTGGTTAAAAGTCTTAAGCCAGAAGTATGATTCACTCTCACATGGGAAAATATAACCCAAATGCATTTTTTTTAGTAAGCAATTTTATTTTTATATGAGTTTTAAGTGGGAAACTTACTTTTAATTGACTTAAAAAAAAATAGTAACTATGATCAGACTTCTCTTAATGTTTTATTTCCCCAACATTTGCAACTGATTAGAAAGAGGCTCCCCAGGATGAGGAGCTGAGGCTGACCCCCCTGCCAGCCTGCCAGCTGAAAGCAGGGGAGCGAGCTCGTAGCTCCAGTCTGTCCAGAACACGTCCTGCCCAGTGCACAGTGGGGATCCCTGACCAGGAAACCAGGAACACTGTTATCAGTGAGAGGTAGGGAACATGGGGTTCCTTTAGAAACCAGTCTTTGTTAGCTCTGTTCTTTATGGAAAACTTATTTTAGACAGGTCAGTGACGCACAGCTTGCCCTAACTATGTTTTGTTCACCAGCAAGTACATTCCAGTACTTAACAAATGAGACTGTCCCACTACCATGTATAACTTCTCTATAAAGTGAGAATTCATCCAATGTGGTACCATAAAACGTTGGCAGAAGCAGAATAAAAAGCAGGAATCGTTGGCAGAAGCAGAATAAAAAGCAGGAATCTTGGTTCCCTCTTTTCTGACTAAACATGAAACTACCTTTAGTTTTTCTTGATGATGTCAAGTCTATCATTCTTTACAGAGATTACATTTATCTCCCATGGATTGATGAAAGAAACCTGTCTTTACTATGCTTGTTATCAGAACTTCTCACAGCACAGCACTAATGCACAAATCTTATTCCCAGGCTACTTAGATGCTGACTGACACAACTGTTAAACAGGCAGCTTTAATAAAAAGCCTTCAGTTTTACCATTTCACAATGCCTATGATCTCAGGATTTAAGGCCAGGCTGTAGGTACAGAGGAGAAAACCTCTGCAGCACTAAAAATAAGAGGCTAAACAGTGTGACCATGTCATGAATCATCTAAATTCCCTTCTGCCCACGCTCTTTGCAGTTATTTGTAACAAATTCAACACATTCAACAACAGGAAGAATGAAACAAACAGATGGTGGTGTGTTTCAGCTCTGGCTACTGCCAAACTGGACTTTGAACCGATGTGGACTTGTTCCAGTCTTCCCTACAGATCATCACTGGTCTGAGAATGTGCAAGACCTACAAGTGCAATTGCTCTCCCTTTGATCGCAAGCTATACCTTTGCAATGTAGAACCATCAAAATGGGGCTTCTAGGCCCCTTGTAATTACTCTTCATTAAAATGGATGTTATATACTGCTTACAAAAGTGAGCAGTGTAAAGGAAAATCCTTCAAGGCTAATGAAGTCCTTTAGCTTTTACAGTATTTACCCCTTGTTTGTGTGCAAATTTGAGAAATGGCTTTGTCAGAAACATGATTTTAGCGGCAATTAGTGCTATGACCTATCCACAAAATGAGAAATATTCTCTCACCAATTTCAAAATTAATTGCAGAAGGAGAAAAGGTACCAGAGTAAAAACACTTCTGCAGTCATGCAGTATACGTCAAGTATATGTTGAGGAAAGAACATCTTATAGACTGTCATCTACTATGGCTGCGCCCTTCTCCAGCCACATGTTCCCACCTCCCTCCTTTTACAAGCTTGTGCCAGCTTGATCTGGCAGAAAACCAGTCCAGAGTAAAAAAGACTAAACCTCTTAACCTTTTTGCCAGGTGTTTTTTCTATTGATTTCATGCCCTAGAACTGTTTTACCAAGAAATCACCTAAGTGATATTGTTGTTTCAAATGAGGGGATTTTAGCAGTGGTAAATTTGGGCTGCCTTGAAACCACACCCTGTGGCTAATATCCCAACCATAAACAACAATATTTTAACTATGTAATCTTAGCTGCCAATCTCCATCTGATTCTATATTTGGTTTTGCTTTGCACCAGTATTTATTTTCCTGTAGTGGTATCAAAAGCCACTTATAACAGTTCTTGGAGGAGAATAATGAACATGTTGTATATTGTTTTTTTCTCAGAGTTCACTATGATGCACAATGTCAAGTTACCATGCAATGAGAAACACACTACTGAGCAGCACCCAGTTAATTTCAATGGTATTGTGATCCTGAAGGGATCTGCCCAACAATGCTGTTAAAAAAAGTATTTAACTTCTGTAGGAAATGTCACAGACTTCTATTGAAGCTTTTCCTTCCTTAATACAGCAGTCACAAGCTTAATAACGTTAAGCAATATAGCCCTTAAGTTCCCACAAAGAAAGTATTTCAGAGCATTTGCTGGTCTGCTGTAGAAAAGCATAGCATGAAACCAGTGGTAAATGGCATTGTTTTACATTACATGTGCACTTATTGTTTCATAGCATAATGTTCAAAGAGGAAATACCTCTGACAGAGTGCACTATGAAAGCATGAGATTAGCAGCAGTCAGGACTAAATTAAATAAAGCAGGGCTCTAAACATGTGTTCTCTCTTTGGAGATATCCTTCATTACAGGTCACTATGAAGAGACACACAAAGAACACGACGAGACAATTATCTTATAAGGCAAGTTGTTGAGGTCAATAAAAAGAAATGTCTAACTGAAAGATGTTATGAGGTTTAGTGAGGTGCTAAAATAGCAGATGAAATTCAGATAAATGTAGAGCAATCCTAACCTTTGTTGAAGAATGATGATTTTTTTTTTTTTTTGGTCAACAATAAGCATTTTTCAAGGGTTAAGTAATGAGTATAATTTCTATTTTGGAGTATTAGACACACCTGTTTTAAACCCTAGGAAGCCTTCACCACAATAAAAGATGTTGTTTGAATGATTCTATAATATTAAGAATAACCTTCATAAACCACAGATTAAATTTGTTTCAGTGCAAATAATTCATTCAAATCTCCAGACAAGTGAGGTTACTCACAATGATATATTCTATCCTTCTAGAAAAATCATACTGGAAAGCATACAGTGAACCATGCTTATTGAGAATTCAGTGCAGACCAAGTGTCCTTCTTCATAACCTCTCTTTGGCAATGACAATAAAGAGATGCCAGGGCACAGTAAGCATAGGACATGATACTTATCTCAAATATTCTCCTAGCTGCCACATTTTTTCAGATGCGCCTCCTTTCATTTGTTTCAGATCCAGTTCCTACTAGAAGCCTCACTTACACTGGAGGAGACTGAGCAGCCAATCCTTACCATTATCTCTACACAATGTGTGATTCTGAAGACCTCTATCATATTGTCTCGTAAGCCCTTTCTTTTCCAAACTGACAAATCCTGTTCTAGTCATTCTGGCATATACCTGATCATCCTTGATATCTTCTTCAAGCCTTTCCTAGTTTTAGTCAACCTTTTTTATGATAAGGAAGGCAGAACTACACACAGTATTAATGCTGAAGGCAAACAATGCATTTATGCATGCAAAACAATGCTATGGTTTTGCTCTTCATTCCTTTCTAAATTATTTTTTTTGACTGCTGCTGAATAGACACTGAATAGACATTTTCCACTGAATAGCCACTCAAAATCCTAAGGCTTCACTCCGGAATATCATTGGTCAGCACAGAGCCCATTATTTCACGTAAAATGGGATGTTTCCTCCTTACCTTTATGTGCACTGAATTTTATCTATCATTTTATCTAACACTTCTCTTCTCTCTGGAAGGGTTCAAGGCCAGGTTGGACAGGACTTTGAGCTACCTGATCTAGTGGAAGGTGTCCCTGCCCATGGCAGGGTGGGGGTTGGAACTAGATGACCTTTAAGGTCCCTTCCAAGCCAAAGCATTCTATGATTATTTGATTTGATAATTTTATTGTCCAGTCACAATTCTCAAAAGTCCTTCTATGTTTCTTCATTGTGTGTCTTCATCCTTACTATCAGAACAACTTCATATCCTCTGTAAATTATTTTACGTGCTGCTCGCTGTGTCCCTTGTCCTCCCCAGTCATTTCAACAGCACAGGTCTGGCATGGACCCTCATAGACTTCCGTGACTTCTCTCAATTGCTCGAATTTATATTTTCCTTCCATCCCTTGCATCCTATATCATAGCCAATCCCTGTCTTAGCCCATGGCTCTTTGGATTCCCAAGAGCTTTTAAAGGAAACTAGCTTGACTATTATCAGCCAGCCATTTTGTCTCTTCCCACATAGACCAGATATATTCACATGTCCACTATGTCAATTATTTCTAAAAATTTTACTAACTTGTGTGGGTATAGATGTTATGCTACAGACGTGTACTTTACTTCATTCTCCCTGGATCCTCTTTTAAAGGCTGCCATAACATTTGGTATTGGTCCAGTCCTCATGTACCAAAATAGTTCTAAACTGGGAAGTTACACATTGCCGTTGGCAATTCAGTTGTTTCAGCCTTGGTTTCTGTTAAAGCACTTGGGTGAAGACTTACTTAGTATTTGCACTGTCAGTGTTTCCACAACCTCTTTAGCCACTTCAGTGTCAGACATACTCTCTGGGGAACACCATCCCTTTCCAAAGGGATTCAACATGGATCTACAATTTAGTCCACAGTGAAAGCTTCTGTAAAGAATTCATTTGGCTTCTCAGCAGTGGTCTTGCCCTCTCATTGCTCCTTTAATGCCATGAGCACCAGTTGGCTTTACAGCCTCTCTGGTATGCTTCCTGCTCTTGATACGTCTGAAGGAATATTTAGTATTCATTTGATCCTTCTTGCTCATTGTTCCTTGAGCTCTATTTTGACATGCACTGTTGCATTTGTACAATTAATCTGTCAGAGTTTACAATCCCTTGTCTTTGCCTTGTTTGGATACAATTCCAGCTTTTTGAAAGATGTCTTCTTATTCTAATAACCTCTTTACTGTGCTGATTAGACATACTTGCTTCCTTTTTACTGTTATTTAAGCCTTTCCTAACAGGTGGTACATACTGCTGCTGGGATTCCAGTATGCTGTCCTTTAGTTACCTTCCTGTAGCCTGCAAAGATTTACTCCCTTTAGGTTCAATTTAAAAAATTCCTAATTTTCACATATTTACCCTTTTTGAAATTGTGTACCACTGGGGTAGTGATGGTGGGGGGTTATGCTGACCTTTTATCCTCTGTAATGATGCTGAATTTGGATTTAGGACTTGTTTGCACTGCCATTAAAATCAACACTGATTGTGTCTAAGGAGAGATAGGTTAAGAACTACAGGTCAGGACTTACTGGGTTTTAAAGGAGTAATTTCTATCGGTGTCTCAAAGCTACTTAAAAGTTGGCAACATGATTAAGACCTATTCAAGGATTTTGGCCTTGTGAAAGTCAGAGGCACTAAAGACTTCATAGTAGGAATGAATTTAACAATGGGCTACATTAACATTAGCAGCCTTCCAGCTAATGAATGATGCATATAACTCAGAGCAGTGTCCTGTCATTTATTTAGTAATGTCCTTTATAAACTATATATATAATAAACAATTCCCTCTTTGTTATCTTTAATATGTTACATTTGTTATTTGAAGTATGTCAACCATAGTTTTAATTAGCTAAAAGATAGGGAGCCACTAAAAATACACAGTAATCAGTGAGAAAGCTGAGACATTAAGCATTCTTTAGCTCATTTTTAAGCTGGTACTTTACTAAATCCCTACAAACTCTCTAGATCTTCTGATATGCCCACAGAACATGGTAGCTTGAAAGAGCCATTTTATGAGATACATTTATTTTTTTATTGACAACTTCCCTTTTTAAAAACTGAATCCTGTCAGGAAAACAAAGCAATTCTAATTTATTTCACATAGATATCATCTTCTTGTGGTTCAATTCAAGATATAATTCAGTAAAAGAGTTTTTTACAAATTTGGCTCAGATTTACATTATGGTATAAGAAATCATTAGTCCTCTAAAAATACTTGCAGTGCCTCCATAAGATTTTACTAATAATTCTCATTGAAATATTGAAAAAAAAAAAGAAGAGTCACTAAAGGTAACGTAATTCATGTTAGGCAAATCTATGAAGCCATTGAGAGGGAAAAATTCATACTATGCTCTATCTAGAAACTATGCTGATGTATATTACAGACAATCAGCTTAAAACAGTACAGGTAACAATATTTCTGGCATGGTTGAAGAGAGATTGATTTTAAAGACTTAATATTTTTCATGTGAAGTATCTTGCATGCCATTCTCCAGATCTTATAAAAGACAATCCTAACAGTGCCTACCAGCAGAGCTGGAATTTTAATATCGTGGCACAGACCTCTGTTGTTTGAGCCAACAGTAATATTCACATCAGACTGCTCTTCTCCGTTCACGTGGATCACTGGAAGAGACACACATGGCTTTTGCTGAGCCTTTTCAGATAGTAGAGTCCTATTGCTAGTTCCTCACAGTCCCTACTGCCTACTTACTTTTATCGTACTTTGGTAGAATTTTTGTTTCTGTCTGCCCACAACCACATCATTCCTTGTCCTTTTCATTACGATCCTCCCTCCCAACTCCAATCCCTGTCGCTACCCCATCCTATCATCTTTATTCTTGTCTCCTTAATCTTCTTGAATTTGCTTTATTTCTATTGACAAAACTATGTCTTTTTCTCTGGTATTGGTCATCAAAACAACTGCAGTATATAAGCTGATGTTCAAAAACCTTTTCTTCTTAGACAAATACCCAAAGGAAGTTCAATCTCAATTGCAATTGGCAAAAATATAAGCATTTGCTAAATAAGAGCTTATATAAAACCCTAGCCACCAAGATGTCTGTAACAGTTAACTAACCCTTTGCCAGTGTCAGAAAAGCCTGTAATAAAGAAGGCCCTCTAAATTTAGCTTGGAATCCAATCGTTAAAAATAAAACCTAGGAGCTAACCTTCCCCCTCATTGCCACATCTGCAGCCCAGCTCTGCCTTCACCCAGTGATGTCTGTGCAATGCATTCTCTTCTGTGGAGAAAGCGGCGATTAGATATTTTTTCTGAAATTTTCAGAAGGCCAGGACAAACCGTGGCACCCTGCAGGCATACATTCTCTTGTATATGCTTCTCTTTCGTATCAAAAAATCCTCCCAAACCCAAAGCTAATGAATTGCAATTGGATACACGGGTAAGAAAACCCACAATCCATAATTACTGATCTGAATTGAGCACCGCATGGCATTGAACACTGTGAAGTCAAAATAATCATGGACAACCTTCACTCTAGGCAGCATGAATAGCTCAGACTAATGCTGTCTTGGGAAAAAATACTTTGAGAACAAATATGTGACCAATCACATTACCACCCCTTATTAATTTCTTTCACAACCTCTGGCAACCCAAACATTTCAAATTCTTTCCTAGTGACATTTATATTCATGCATCTAACTTAGACTAAAACCCACAGCAACAACACTGCACTCGTGTAAGCAAACATCGCTGTCGGCCCTGTTCTGGACTCACCGAAACGCGTCGCCCTTTGGAGCCCCACTATCAGCTCTTTCCCATTGATCCGCTTTGCACGAGCAGATGTGAAGGATACCCCACAGCCACCTGTGAACCCTGCCCCTCCTAGTTTCCAGCTGGAAACAGTCCTGCTCACTCATTATTTCTCTGCTCTTTCCTCACCAACCCCTAACACCTATCAAACGACCCGTTTCTGTCATTTGGGAGATGGCTTGAAACTGCAGGACAAGCAACAAACACAAACAAGGGGAAAGGTTTACTTGAAGTTATGTGTACTCCATCTGCACTCTGCCTAGGCTGAACAGCGAAATCTGCTGAAAGCAATGTACACAACATGGCAGGAAAAACGAACATCAGCATTTCAGTTGTACAGAATTTGTTCCCATCACGATGATCATCATGAGAATACATTTTCTTTCCGAGCTGCAGAGTTAACATCTTTTTCATATTACACTGACCAGCATGCTTAATTTAAATGTTTTATTTGGGTCAGGATTTTAAACTGTCAGCTTTTTTTTAGCTGAAACATATTTGGACTTTCTTCAATTAATATTTAAGTAAAGTCTTTTCACCAGTACTTGAATATCAGCCGTGAAATAAGACAACTTGCCAGGAACAAAAATGCAGACTGTGCATACAAATCCACAAATTTCACCAATTTTTGCAAGAGAGAAATAACTATGCTGAAGATCACTGGAACTGTTCCAAGAAAAATGGGGTATATATACTGGTTTAAATTCACACTTAACTTCAGAGGTTGAATTCCCATGGGTAGACTTGCCATTCTGAAAGTACTATAGATAAGAACATCAAAGCTAGCAAACCTGAACAGGAAAAGAGGTTTCACAGACTGGTCTGAGGTACTCGGCAGCAAACCTCATTTAACATAATATTCAACTGTGTGACAGATAAAAGCACTTGAAGTATGGTACAGCTCCATTCTCCAACTCTTATGGGCATGCCTGCATGCCTGCTTCATCAGTCATACACCAGAGACTGTAGCTCTTTTGTCTTCCATGTGGCACTTTTAAGAATCTGCCAAAGGTCATAAGAGTAACAAGGATAGGCAAACAAAGGGAAAATGTTTTTTTTCTTTTAGGAAAAGCAGATTCAGGACTCTAGTTCTGAGCTGAGTGATAGGAGAAAAAAAAAAAACAAAACAAAAACAACAACAAATAAATGTGGGAGCAACACATATTGCAATACAGTCAGTTTGACTTACCAAATCTCATGACATTTCCTATTCTTTCCAGTGGCATTGGTCACATGCAATCTTAAGTAAATTTTCCAAAATATAACCACTATGAACTATAGCTTTTTGCTATGACTTCAAAGCTCTCCATGACAGATCTAAAGCCTGACTCCTTATATTTGGAGTAATAATTATTCTGTATAACCCACAAAATCTTCATCCTTGAGAGATAGAATGGAAGACTTTCCCAAGTGCCTAAACCCACTACTGTCACCACATAAGGATTCAAATCACAGACGTGGTTAATACGACTTTTTGAAATACTAAAATTCTTAACTATTCTTGGAATAAATGTTCCCCTTGATATTGACATGTAGATGCTCTAACAGGGAATGTCCTGCCTTAATTCACTCAGATCAGATCACTCACATACCTTTAAACAGTTAAACACAAATCTTTTATATTTTTCTTCATTGCTTTGTGTATTCAAAGAAGGGTATTCAAGCAACCTGACGAGCCACACAGTCAGAACATAAAGTATATTCTTCTGCCTCAGCAGCTGACTACCTTTTGCTGCTCTGATCCCATTTTCTATCAGTCTTCTCCTACTCCTTTCGTGAAGCCCATTTCCATATGGATTCCTCATTCTTCAGACCTAGTCACCATCTCCATTAGGCTTCCCTGTCTTTGGGCTATGTTAGCTCTGGAAAGACCAGAGGCTCTTTCATGAGGTATAGATGTGCCTCTGCTTTTCAGTCTGCCCTGAGCTAGTAAGGTAGAAATTTATGCTCTTTACATGACATGGTATGAAATCCATTTTAGGACAATGGTCCTAATTCCCTGCCAAATCTGGAACTGGAAAACTTTCCTGGGAATGGGAAGCTTTGAAGAACACAACCATCTACCATCAAATATCAGTTAGACTTTTTTTCCTATAAAAATTAGTAGGTTTCAGTTTTTGGATGTAGATTACTTGCAGCAATGTCATCGTCTAAATAAGATAAGCTATATCTGGCAAAGCAGACCACACACTACTGAGGCTGCTTTATCTCAGTGAAACAGGGCCAGCGTTGTATTCATGAAAGTGACCGTCAGAAAGGGTGCTGGTCTTTTATTATTTGGTCTAACAACTAGGGAAGCAAAAAAACAAGATTTTTTTTTTTTTTCCTCCCTTTTTTTTTTTTTTTTTAAAGCAGCTCTTACACAGAACATGGCGGGAGTATTTTGTGAGACACTCTCACATCTTAGTTGAAATCAGGTCTAGTCGGGGAAGGAAGCTTTTGCTTCCTTTTGCTGCTGATTAAGAGTCTAGGGCTTAAAGGGCAACTCCAGACAAAGAAGGAGATCTTTATCACTGCCCTTGGAGCAGTTCCCAGTGTTGTGTTCATTTTTCCCCCTCTTTTAATCACAATTTACAGCTGAAAAACATATCTCAGAGAGTGGTACCAGCATACCAGCTGTTCCATGAAGATGCTAGATCATTCAACATTGTTATGTTTTCAATACTTATAAATGTTTCTAATAATATTACATGGTTTCAATCAGTAAACAGTATTTAAGAACTGCCACAGCTGTTTTCTGAGTAGCTAAAGTAGATCAGCTTGTAGGAAAGCAGCACAGGAAAGTCCTCAAAAAAAATACAGTATGGGCTGAGGCCATCTGGTGAGTATTAAAGGTCACCTTCTCCTCTCAGCAGTATTCACCTAGGGTCCAGTCCATACAGGAGAGATGTTTTACAGTGCAAACCAGGAAGAGAGCTTAGGATCAACTCTCAGCATTCAGCTGTAACACATCACTCTAATTAATCAGTAAAGTCATGTGGAGGTGGCTTCCATGCTCAGTTAGGGGGATGACATGGCAAATGGCAGAACTTTAGTTCACAGCAACCCGAGAAACTCGGGGACTGGAGCAACAGAAAACTTATGGAATTCAGGCATCAATCTGGGCTGATAACCAGCATCAGCACGGGCTGGGAACTGGATGGCAGAGCAGCAGCCTCAACGAAAAGGACCCAGGAGTTACAGTGAATGACAAGTTGAACACATGCCTACTGTGCGCTCCCATCATGAATAAAGTAAACCAGTAAGGATTACCTTAGGGGGAACATGGCCGGGAGATCAAGGGAGATTATTCATTGCTTAATCTGCTGCTGGGCAAGTGGGGCATAGCTGGTCTACTGTGTTCACTTCTGGTAACCCCCATACTCTTCAAGAGGGATGTTAAAACTTCAAGAGGATCTATAAAGTATCAGGATGGCTCTGGGCACAGAGCACATGAGCTATGAAGAAAACCTGAGGGAGTTGTACTTTTTTCTGTCAAAGGAAAGGTTAAAGGGGGTTTGAGTAGCAGCCTATGACCACACAAAGGGAAGTTACAGAGATAACAAAGTCACACTTCTCTTGACAGTAGCAGGGAACATAACAAGGGGCAAGGGACAGGTGTCGTAACTTAGGATATTCAGATGGGATATTAAGAAGAATTTCTTCACCAGCAGGATGGTGCAGCACTGAAAACAGCTAGGTAAAGAGTGGGTGGACTTCCCTACTTTTCAATATTCAGCTAAGCAAAGCCATTGCCCTAGTGTTGGTGACAGTCAATAGTTGGTGATAAATGTAATGATCTAGCGATGGTGGTAGTTTTTGTTTTAAACAGAAGGATGGGCTGAATGACACCCAGATGCCCGCCTCAAGCAATGCTTCTATGATTGTGTGAGAATTTCTGCAATGAAAACTGAAAAATGATGCAGCTGAAGCTCCCTGGGCTGCCACAGTCCAGATCTACTTCATTACTTTATTTGCTGAAGGAAAAAACAAGCAGTTGAACTGTCTTGGTTGATGGGGAAGTTCACATAGGCAGGTTCACCCAAGGGTGACAGTGTTATAACTTACATTCCGGTCTGATTTCAACTCAATCCTTACAAAATAGGCAGTTGCATGTCTTCCACAGCCTCTTTCTAAGTCTTCCCACCAGCTTAGTATAAATTATAGTTGATACCTCTTCAGTGTCCTATACTATACTGTAAATCTTAAAAGAAAGGATTCTTTTCCACTAATTTTTGCTGATTTGCACAGTTTGAGAGTGACTGCCATTACTGCCATACCGGTAACATAGGAAACTGAGGTTCCTATTGGAGCTCTGTATTTGGCAGAGGTCCAGTGGTTTTCCTCTGTTTTGTTTTGGTTTTTTGGTTTACAGTGATTGCCAAGCTGCCCAAGGCCTGCACTCTGACACTAACTGTCTCACTGATTTGCCACAAATACTACTGAGGTGTGCGTCTCAGTGCAGATGATTCTGGCCATAAACATTTCTGTTGCTCTGTGACACAAAATAACATAATTTAGGCCAAACCCCATGTTTAATTGGATAGGGCATGTTCTCCACTGAGATATTTTAAAAGTCACAGAAGGACATGGACAAATAATTTCTAAGAGAATGAATGTATCTCAGTGTGCAAGGAAGAAACAACACAGGAATGACTGAAGCCCATGCTCAGCCTGCCGCATGTGCTAAAGAGGTCAAAAAGCATAACTTGTGCTTTTGGGCTACTGTGTGAAATTACCAAATCCAAAATGTGTGTTATTACCAAAGTTTAAAACTGCATAATCCTTGCATTTTGTATATTACACCTTATTCAAACCTACTTGGATGTATTTGCCATCAGGTCACAATTTTGTATAACACCTCTCTACTGACTTCACCTACCACATCAAAACAGAGGACCCTTCTGCATTGTGGTTTTGGCAGCATGCAACCAAGCATTGAGAATTAAGACCTTGCCACACTGGGATCATATATCATTGTTGACCAGTTTCCCAGAAACGCAAAAGACTGCAGATGGTTGCAAAACCAAAACTCATCTCTACTATGACACTTGGAGGCTGGCTTCTAGTCCACAACGCTGAACTTACATGAACTCCTCCAACTGCATCATGCTTGACTGCACAGTGCAAATAAATGTTCTTCCAAGGTTAAAATATAGCCCTCTTTAACAGAAATGTTCCAAATATAATAGAGCATCAGTGAAAATGAAGCCTCCCTAGGCTTGGGCTATTGCAGTTGCTTTCCTTTATTCTCTAAAGCTGCTGACAAGCCACTCTTTCAACCATAGGATTAAGACCTGTGTTAATATAGAGCTCTATTAGTTGAAGTTTCTGAGGTTTTTGTCTCCACTGGCCATCAGTTGTCAACACTGTGATCATCAGGTTTGCACAAATGTCTATTTTAGGTTAGTCAAAACCGCTTCTCTCAGATGTCTCCAGATGTAGATGCCAACAATCTGATGATTATTCTTCCACCATCCTCTATCGCATATTGGGGAAAAATACAGCAGAATTTTTTTGCACTTGACTTTTGTAAGCTTCATATTATAGAAGAGCTAGGAGTCCCTGTCAGCAGAACTACCTAGCTGGGAATGATATAACAATTAAAAACATCAAAGCCTGCCCTTACTGTTTCAACAGGTGAAACAATAATTGCTAAACTGGAGACAGGTGACAGATTCTGGAATTTAAGCGTACCTTATAGCAACCTGCCTATCAAGTGTTATAATGAGAGACAGGTAGCAGCCAGCTGTCTCAGCCACTAGTCCATCTGTTGTTCTCAGGTGGTTGTTTTGCCCACTACAACTCCATCTTGTTTGGGTTTTCCAAGTCTTGTTTGTTCTTCCTGCCATCACTAAGACCAAATGTGATATGAAATATTTTGCTAATAAGTTATCAGACATATGGTCTAAGGGGTGATCAGCATGTCTTGACATAGTGCCCAAGACAAGGTACATAGTAAATGACAATCTTCTTCCAGATTCCAACTAATTTCCAGATTTGACATCACCATTTTTACCTGTGATGAGTTCTACCTGATTTTGTGTTAAAACACAATTTCCCTCCAATAAGAGTAACAACTCCAACATATTCATTCAAATTCTCTAACATAACTATAAGAAATAATAATATTTGGTGTTCACTTTTTACAGGGA
The DNA here is from genome assembly GCF_018691265.1 of Tyto alba. Lineage (NCBI taxonomy): Eukaryota > Metazoa > Chordata > Aves > Strigiformes > Tytonidae > Tyto > Tyto alba. The sequence continues at coordinate 23,757,111 of NW_024881324.1, read as the reverse complement.
AAGAATAATGGACAAGCAATATTAGGCATGCCTAGTATTATTTTTGGTCTTCAGCATAATACATAATATACGTGGATGTATTATAGCTCTTTTTCTCAGTGGTTTGAGTTCAACACTTCATTTTACTGTGTGCTAATTTTATGTCTTCCTAAAGCCTTTGTACAAAAAGAATGCTAAATTAAAGAAAACTTAAATCACAAGTTCCAGTTTGAATCATACAGCACAAGTTCAAGTTTGAATCATAGAGGAGAGAAAGGCAATTGATTAGTTCATGACTGCAGAAGTTAATTTGATTTAAGGGCTATGAAACTCCAGATTCTCTCACCAATATTTATTTCCTTTTTCTTTTATTAACTGCCATTAGGGCTACAGCACTGCAAAAATGCATCAGGAGAAAGGAAATAAATGGAAAAAAATAAAATCTTGCTATTCACAACATAACATATACAAAGCTTATACAAAGCAGTCTGATGATCTGTGAGCTTGCTCTCTAGCCAATTTTAACTTTATTCCCGAGAATGGGATTGTCATCTAAGACTTTGGTTTGGTTCAGAACCAAAATTTGGATACGAGTTTCCACTCAGTTCAAGAGTGCTTGGATCCACACTTAGTCTGGGACTATAGTATCAATGAAGGGTATGTTAATTTCAGACAGCTAAAAGGAAAAGACTGTAGAAAAATCTGGGATACTCTGGGTAAAAACTGCATAGCTCTGGGAGAAGGGAGGGGGTGGAAAGCATGCTTGTTGAAGTAATGCTTAGAGCAGTAACCTCGCTTTGTAGTAGGACTAATATAACTTGCAGAGCTCAAGGTACAATCGTAAGATTCAAACAAGTAAATGACAAATTCATAGATTCTCTGCAACTCTACTACAGCAAAAAAAGTTATCCGAAGGGGATATCAAGTGGCAGCTGGAAATCTGGAAGGTGTTTTCTAGGGCTGTTTATATTGGACTGCAGAGTGATGAAAACTATTTTTGTGTTAGGATTGTGTCAAAGCCATTAGGGGGAAGCTATGATGTTAAGCCCAGAATTAGAAATCTTGCATAGTTTGGAGAAAAAAAAGAAGGTTAAGACAGTCCCCTGCCCTGGGAATTCTACTACTATGTATATGACTTAACACACCAAGTAACCTATCTTGAAATGAGAGAAAATAGTTTTGGTGAGAATAAAACCATCTTACACTCTTAAAGAGCATACAACTCACCTCTTTGCTCACTTTATTTTGATGTAAATGATAAACTTCTGGAAATCCTTATCTCTCTACACATTAAGTATAATTTTAAGAGGGAATGAGATGATGACTTTAGTTGTCCTTAGCAAGACAAGAAACTCACCTCAGCTGTATTGTTTGTTCCTTGCTAGCTCCAATCTTACTCAAGAAGTGAACAAGAACAAATATTGCCCCCAGCTTCATCCCTCCTTCCCTTGTTTCCTTACCTTACAGGAGCAATGAGGTCTATGACCAAGAAAAGGAAGAGGACAAGACCTGCAGCATCTGCTGTTGGCTGTTGCAAAGCTCCTCGAGAGCCAGGGGTGGAATGAGCATAAGTACTAATGAAGTCTAATTTCCTACAGGTGTGCTCCTGGTCATCTCAGCTCTGTGTATTTCTTTGGGGTGGGGTTCCTGATGTCTTAAAAGGAAATAAAAAAAAAGTTGTAGTAGGTATCCAAGTAGAAACTTTTGAGTTAATCTTTTTTTATAAAGCTTACAGTAATTATTGTAGACTTTTCAATCTCTGGTAAATTTTATTGAAGTCTGTCAAAGAATCAGAGGGAGAACAGGGACACAACTGGCTGGGGACAGTGTAATCACCTACATCTTATTCTCTCAGGGAACTAAACAGGACATGCCTTTAGCAGGTGAGAAATTAAAGTACAGATTATCACTGTAGAGTGGAATAGTCATGGTAGACCTGAGCTGATAGAATGGCAGAAGCACAGAATGATCTCTTGTGCCTTGTCATGTTGGCAATCATTTGGTTTTATCTACCTACCTTTGTCTAATGTTAGTAACTACAGAAAGACTCTGAAGACTAGCCAAATAAAATAAAAGCCCGCCCTCCCCCAAGCCCTTTGAAACATAAAATATTTTCATAAAATAAGCCAAAATTTTCAATTATTGGTAGATAAGAGAAAGAGTTGAAAACTATTTTTCCCTGTAAAAGTATATTTACCATATACCCAGTGTTATAGAGGACTAAACAACTGATCATGGTTCATGTTCTGTAATACCATTCTAAATCAGGAAAATCTTTTCCACTGATTCAGTTTTGCTGTAATTGACATTTTCTGCTTTTTCTTCTATACTGAACAGTACGGATGGAAATATATCTCATCTTGCTGTTAGAAGTACTGTCTTTTATTTAGTGGATAAGCAAATCCAGAAGATCAGACATTGGCATAAATGTGTATACAACAGAAGCAAATTCTGATCCTCAGCATAACAGCATAATTCAAAATTTGTTCAGTCTAGATTTTTATTCAAAGATAAATTTCAAGCTGATCTGAATTCTAGTTACTGTCATTTAGCCAAAATAATTAATGGCATTATTCACAGGTTATTTTGTTGTGACACATATCTATGACAGAGACAAGAACTGTTTGTCTGGAAATAATTTTATTTACAAGGTAATTTGTGACTGGAATCTAAAGTAGTATGGTTTTGCATCCTCCAATCTCTTAATCAATTGGACTGCTATCTAGAAGACTGAAACTCCATGCACCATTATTTCTGTTGACCTAGTTTAGTCACTCCATACAGTTGATCTGCAGTAAGCTCTGGGAAGAAATACTTTTTTTCCTCATCACTTACCATAAAGCAGCAGACTTCTAATATCCAAGAATAATATTGTAAAAGGTGGTCCATCCGAGGCCTTGTTACAAGCTCAAGGAAACTTTGCTGTGACAGGACACCAATAGATCTCCACCCTACACAGAAATATTGATTCCCTTCAAAAACTAGCATCACAAGTTAAGATACAGAGCCATAGTATTTTCTGGCAGAGTGGTGTAGCTAAGCCCAAAGAATGTCTGTTAATGACTGTGAGGATATGGCTGTGCTCATGCGTAAGTGAACAGACGCTTGAGACAGCTCTAGAGAAAGTAAATATGTGGAGGAGGTGAAGATGTATCCACGTATATTTGTCCACAAAATCTTCACTTGAGGTATTCATAATGAACAACTGTACTGAAATTAGACTCATACTTAAAGATACAGTTCAAACCACAACAAAAAAAATAGGAACATTGCCATCACCTTAGGAGGGAAGGAAACTTATCTGGATAATATAGGAACCAGTTGGAATTTTCCCTGAGGCTTGAATCCCATCATTATTTTTCTGCCTAAAAATGTTTAAAGTTTTTCATCTTTTCCAATTCCCTTTTGGCAAACACCTCATCATGTTTTGTGCTGCTGGCTCCAACCAAAATTTACTACTTAAAAGTCCATGAAAAGTCTGTTCTCATGGTATTTCCTTCCAAGCCAAAAATCACATATTACCAAAATCTTGCAAGTTTTCTAGCCTAATTAGACTTGGATAAAGAATACAGGCCAACTATTGATGATATTGACTCCCACAATTTGTTACTTTAGGTGTATCTAAAGCTATACCAACCCTATGGTTTGGATTTACTTTCTTCAGTCTTTGCTATGCAAAGATTTGGGGTTTCTTACACCCAGTTGCAACAGTGGCTGCAGAAATTTTGTGTTCTTTGTCAAAATTCATGGCTATGAGCAGAGTTTACATGTTTAGGTGTAGCATTGGGCTATCACAGTTATGCCATGTTAAAGAAAAAGCAGTTTGCACATGCTCAGTTTGCAGTAAGTTACCACTATGAAAAAAATGTTAGCTCCAGATTGCAAGAAATCATGCACTTTTTTTTTTTTTTTTTTTTTTTCCTTAACTAGTCTTCAGTCTCTCCATAGAAGAATCAATATTTAGCCAGTGGGCTGTCTTTTGAAGTGTTGCTAGAGGTAGATATGCTTGTAGGACACAAAGAAGAACAAACAAAGTTACGCTTGTTCTTTTTTTTTTTTTTCCAAGAAAAAAGTCTCATCCTACCAGAAAAGTCCATCCTCCTCCCATTAGTTACTCTGAAAACATACTGAAAATTTTCTTCTTGTAGCCTGGACTGATACAGTGCAGAAGTCCTTGATAAACACTGCTAAAGGTCAACCTGAGACCACTTCTCTCCCTGAGCAGTTCCACAGTTCAGAGAAAAAGTTCCCTTGACCACATGATTAGCGAATACAGCTGTACTCACACCAGGAGAGCCAGGCAAGTTGAATTGAACTTTCTAAATATACATTAACTGTCAGGTTTTTATTGCTCACTTGCTGTAAAATGCAGTCATAACATAACACCACAATACAAAATCTTTCACTGGCAGTAACTACATGCATTTGATCTTTTGGAAAATAACAAACAACGTACCTCACTTCTGGAACTCTGAAAACAGCAGAAATCTTTGAATTGTTAATCTCTCTTCCTCACTCTTGCCTGGAAACTCAATAGAAATAATTTCTTCTGTTAAGAAGCCATACCTGAGAATTTTAATGCTGAGTTTCAAGAGAGGAAAAAATGGAAGGAAGCATCCAAAAAACTGCACATGCCAAACACCCCAGCTGATTGGCTGGTTCAGTGACAGTAGGAAGTGTGAAATATGGGTTGAACAGAGTCAGCTTGATCCAGCACGATTTGTTTGTGTCAGGGTGACACATACAACCTCTAGAACATTATTATTGCATGTGCATAAACTTACTGGGAAAGTCCCATAGTCAGAAATAAATAACTAAGAATGAAGGACTTATGAAAAATTCTTCAGAAGGGGAATTTGTTTATGAAAGAGCACAATGGAGTCCTTTTAAAACATAGATTGTTCCTTGTTAAGCAAGAAAGGTCCTAGTGCTGTGAGGTTAGTTTGCATGTTTTACTGTTATTTGACATTGCTGAGAGGCTCTTCTATACCATCCTTGAGCTGTTTAACCTCATGACCTGACCCAAGAGTGTCAAGGAGCAGTGAGAGCGAGGAAGCTTCACGAGGGAGGAGAAGCTGGGGTCCTCCTCAGTGCCGTTACCAATGGGTGCTGTCTCACAGCATCTGAACGCATCAGGGTCCACCAGCAGCCCCAGGCACAGCAGGTGATTAAACAGGGTCAGGATCCATTCCAGGGTGTCCAGTTTGGAGTAAGAAGGGGTGAAGACAGAGACAGGGCTGGAGACAAGGCTGCAGCGTGGGTCTGAGTTCCACCCATGAGGAAGGGCTGGAGACCAGCACTCCTCTGGCATAGCTCTAACCAGGTCTGGGTGCTCCAGGCTGGTCTTAAATGGGGTCCTGGGTCATGGACAGGGGCAGGGTTGCCAAAGAAGAGGTTGGGCAGGGATAGTTAGGACTGGTAGTGACCTCGGGACCATGGCACTGAATTGATTCTCCCTAAGGATATCTTTCATAAGTCTGAGGGTTTGAAAACCAATAACGAAAGAGTAAAACATTTTCACCCCTTTCATTAATGGCTTTGGAACCCATTAATGTTTCTATACATTAATGTTTATTAACAAATATATATTAGAAGCCTGGCTTTCCCAGTGTAAGCTTAAAGCTGTTAATTTCCGGGCTGTATCTATCCAAACATTTCCCAACATTTCCCCTTGCAGATTTTATGCTAACAATCAATTTAGGGGTGTTGGCTATCCCTTGCCCAGCCCAATTACCCAAGGGAACTGGGGGAGGAAACACAATCCACCAGGATTTATTCAACATAAAATGATCCAGAAAAATAGGCCACTTCAATTTCCCATGCCATAGATACAATAGGTACTCAAAACATTAAATTTATGACTGGCTTGAACTCCCTGTCTCCATACACCGAGGTCAAATTCTGACTCAAAACCAGATTACTTTTATGATAAAGTAACTAGAAGAATACTGCTTGCCTAAACTTCTCCTATGACTCTCTTGCCACGCAAGCATGACTGAGAAAATCTTTCCCTTTTTTGTCTCCATTCATACCTGTGAAACTCGTATTATCCTTTTGGAGGAATGGTATGTCTGGATCATGCATTCCCAACATGTCGATGAAAGTACCAGACATTGTAGGACAACCTCATATAGGTCCACCCAGATAAACACATGAAAATCAGATGTCTCCCATTCCACTGAGCAAGACCAGGTAATAGGACAAACACAACGTAGAAAAGCCCAGTGAAGATAAAACTCACTTTTCTGGTCTTCTTTCTGACCATCAAGTGTGGGCTGAAAAACAGAATCCTTATGCTGCCCATTACTCTCTGAACTTCACGTCCTACACCTGAGTCATCCTGAACGTGGGGACCAACATGATATTTTGACTTTCTTATTTTTGTAGTTGTAAGAGCATAATGCTTTGAACTCAACATTTTTTTTGATTTTGAACTCACTTTCAACATGACATTTTTACTCTGTGTAAGCAGGTCCATCAGGCTTTAGCTTTGCTCGAGAGCTGAGCACCATACTCCAGTGTGTAATGTCACATCTCCTGGGGATGTGCGAAGGGAGGCAGCCCTGCCTCCCCTGAGGCTCAGTAAGGAGTCATCCTGTTAACCAGAAGCTACTGTAGTTTCCTACCTTTGAACTCAAGTTGTTTGGCATTTTTTCTCATAATAATGGTATCCTCAGAGACCTTGGAAATCCCTAGCTCACGCATTTTCTCAGACTAAACAGTTATCCATTCTTTTATCTCCATTCCTGCATTTATTGCCAGTAGCATTTTTCACAGTTTGTATTAACACAAACTAAGTCCCACCTCAGTCCCACCTACATGGATGTCAGTGAAGCCTGCTCACCTCCCTTAAAGCTAGTCTTGTTTGTCATGAAAAATGTGTTGAATTCCTTGTGCTGTGGAAGAGGGATAAACTAGTGCAAAGGAAATACAATTGCTGGGTTTGGCAAGATAAGGATTGCTTGGAGAACCTGTGCCATAGGAGCTGTTGTGGGCCTCCTGCTCCTTGCCCTGTGCCCTCTCATGCTCTTGGAGCATCACACAGGAGGGACAGGCTACAGGACAATCCTGGGGGCTTCCCTGCAGCAGCTGAATTAGCAGGGAAAGGGTGGGTGATCTCTCCTGACTTGGAATTGGCAAACCACGCGGGGAGCTCGCTCCCAAAGAGAGAAGAGATCCATTTTTCAATCTCACTTTTTTTTTTTTTTTTTTTTTCATTTTTGTGCATCCCAAATCTGTTTTGTTATAGCCATAGTGTCACAGAGTCTTAACTCCTGGAATAACAGATGTATCTGTAATGATGTGACATTTATTATGTGATGAGTGATGCTGTGCTCCAGGGATTTGTTCTGCTTTATTACTTTATTTCATTCTCTAGGAAAATGTTCATCTCCTCTCTATGTGGATGAGCACTGATGAAAACAGGTGATCAGTATTCAACTCAGCTTCCATTAGAGTGGCTACAAACTCATTTACTGGGCATGCTCGTACAGTCAGACCAAGATATAAGGATATAGAAGCAGAGTTAGAAAAAGTAAAACAGAGGCATCTGTAACCAATTTTAGCATGTGTTCTGCTTTGCATTCTGACTGTTCAGGTATATGGTCAAATTCACTGACAGTTTAATCGCTTCCCTCAATATTTTAAAGAAATTCCTCATTTGTATTATGATGTGGCACTATAAACTAAAAATTATGCAAACAAAAACTAAGTTACGTTTTCTTTGCTTGCATTCTAGAGAAGAAAGAGGACATACCTTGTCACCCTGTGCTGCGTAAGAGTAAGAAGAACCAGACCTGGATTCCAGAGTTTCCTGCTGAGCGCTCAGTCACCAGCTCTTGGCCAGCCACTGGGGAGGGTAAGATAAACCAGTTGGGTACTTGGTCAACCCTGAATGTGAGCACAGCCGTACTGGGCAGAGAGCAGCAATGAAAACCAGCAACACTCAAATACCCAGTCAGCAAGACTGCTGCCTTCGGGCACCTCAGTAACGCCCTGTGCTGACCTCTCCTCTCAAGCTTTTGAGTCACTAACCCCCGTGCTTGGCTAAATATTTTACTCTGCTCTTCACTCATGCTCAGTAGTGCTCCTTCAACAATTCACCTCCTGCCGCTGTGGGATGCAGGAATTTCTTGGTGGTGCTACTCCCAACCTCTGGGATTTAGGAATGGAAGAAGAAAATCCTCCGTGAAGGTGCCATATGAGCTGTGACAGAACTGTCAGCGCTCAGTTATGCCAAGCTGGAGGGAATTACTGCTTCAGTTCTCCCTCCACGCATGCTTTTATAAACTGATCTAGACTCACTCACCCTGCAGGTTTTAACCCTGGTTGGGCAGAGCGAACAGGTTATTTGTCCCCTGTTTCAAACGTGAGTAGCGGTGTGCCCAGTTTTAAAACTTAACAGTCATAGCACAAACATTTCTGCAAATCGGGTCTGGCCCACCCATACAAACCCACGTGTACCCTAGCAACTCCAGCAGACACCTCTTCTCCCTACACTAGCAGGCACTTCTGCCCATCTCGAAGACTTGGTAAGTGACTGCTCATTTCCCGTAAGAGATACCAATGAGGTTTCAGTCACAGGCATTACATCGAACTCTTACTTCTCAAAGTAAACAACAAATACACCTACAGTAGTCAATTTGATGTAATTTTAATTAGTTTCTAGTAATTCTCATCCACTGACTATCATGGACTTACCAACTTAAAAAATTACAAGACGAATACTAATTATTACATCCACAGTAAAAAAAACACTATAAAAAAGGTTGTGTCACCTTGGCACAACACACTGGAGTAGAATAAATTCAAGAAAGAAAATATTTTTATGTTTTGATCTTTATATTAATATAAATTTATTTTGGCCTTGCACTTTGAATATATATATTATGGTCCTATTAAGAAAATTTGTTAAGAAATATTTCCCTATACATATATTGTAAGAAAATGTTATATAATGTGTCTATTCTTTTTCACACACATGAAGATCCAAAGTCCTTTAACAAGTTAGGGGGAGTAGGGATCTGTCACTGCTCTAGTTCAGGAGCATTTATGATGGGAGCTCCAAGAGCCGGGAACTGAATGCTCACCAGGCTGGAAAGAACAGCTTACCTGTGTCACCAGATCTTAATTTCCATTTTTTCCACTTGTAAAATGGGAATGGTGCTTGCCAGTTGAGACAAAAAAAATCCTGAGATTTACAAACTAAAATTTCCTTAACAATGTTTTTGTCACTTCACACAGATATTGTGATGATAAGTTCACTGCATATATCAACTATAAGAGTTAAAAAGAAATTATATGTGATATTAAGGTTATTATTAAAGAAAGGTAAATATTAGAAGCTGATTACAGCTGTCTACTGACATGTGGCAATTGTGGCTCCTTCAGAAAAATAAAGGAAGTTGCCCTCAGGAAGGGTAATGATGCAGTATCCTGTTTACTCCAAACTAATATACAAAGGGATGTAGATTCAAATCAAAGAGGAAAGGATGGAGAACCTGGCACCACTATAAGCCTTCTGGACAAAGGTTTGCCTTTTTGTTATAAGTATATACTTTTAAAATATACCAGCAGTGTATAAAGAAGATGACAAATTTTACGAGGGGCAAGGACGGGTCTTCTGCAAAGCAAGGTTGTTTTGACTTCTGTGTATCATAGTTAATATTCCCAACTAGGGACAAAGATAGCAAGAAAAAAAAAAAAAAACACTAATGTCCCACATGCCCTTAAACTTCACTCCCATGTTGAGGCTTTCATCAAAGGGGAAACAGTTTATGTCATTATTTTTTCAGTGCCTTCTAATACTGACAACTTGCTGTCAGCTCTTCCTCTCTGTTCATTCAGTTTTAATGAAATAAGCCAGAGGAAAAACTGATAGGAAAAACCTATCAGCAATCCAAAGTATCAAGTCATTTGCTAAAAAGGAACAAAACATATGTGTAAAAGGTTTTTTAAGCTTTCTCAAGGGCTTACAAATTTTGGATTTTCCTGCTTAAGACAGTGTATGAAGCTATCTGCAATTAAAGTTTTCTATCAGTTTCTCAAAGACCAGTGATAGGTACTTCTTCTCAGAGGCTCCAAATCTGGATGCAATCATTTTTCTGCCATGTGGAAGTCAGCAGTGAAATGCAACTACACTTGGAGCTGAGGAGCAGGAAATATGCTAGGGGCTGGGGTTAGGCTATCCAACCTGTTCTCAAAACCAATGAGTACCTCGCCTCTGCTTTCTGAAGTGAAAAATAACTGATGGTCTCTCCATCTTCAGAAGGCCAGTCTACAAAGCCTCTGTCAAGGGATTGCTATTAACATTTGGTTAGCTTAAAAAAACCACAGCTTCTGTCTTAAAATGTGGGTCCGTGGTTTCAGACTGCACTGTCTTGTCCTACCCACATGCGGCATTCGCATCAAACAGTTTGCAATGTCTTTGCATTTAGGGATGATTAGCAACAGTCCCTATTTCCAGTTACAATCACGTACTTCTGTAATGTGTTTTCTTTTAACAGAAGCAGCTACTTACTAACACACAAGTATGTCCTTGGAAAGAGAAGTGCTCTCTGCTCCTTGGCGTGGGGCAGCTCCTCATCTTTCACCACATACAGTTGGCAATGCTCTCTCCTGTCAGCACAGGCAGCTCTTGCCATCCAGTGCAGAAACTCTTCAAGGCCTGAGAATAATGAATCTAATGAATCTTCTTTTTTCTATTTTTTACCAAATTTTAGCACAAAGTGCAAACTTTACAGTTTGCTATAACCCTTGGAAAAGCAGGCTGTGCCATTTACAAACCCAATTAAGCGCTGTGTTTGCACAGAGCAAAGAAGGAGTAGAGTCTGAAAAGGGCTGCTCTCTCTCTTGGCAACGACAGTGCATGTCAGACAGCAGCCAGAAAAAGAGATCTTAATAACCTGCTCTTAGGGATGAGAAATGGAGGTGAGTCCAGGAGACAAAAGCTAGATGTGAAATGGGGACAACACAGCAGGCAGAGAGCAGCGGTGTGGCAGACCCTGGGGGAGGAAGGCTGGCTGTCTCGGGGCACCAGGCTTTCTTCCAGTTGCTTTTTTTCTGCTGATTAGGTCCCCACAGAGCAGACAGGTAGTTCTGGGCTCCTTTCCATGGTCTTTTACTTTGAAAGAAAAATCTCACTAGTCTTCCAGGTCTACAATAGCAGATGGTTGTGGATTGCAGACCAGGGTGCAGGCTGGTTGGAGCTACACAACATATTTGGCACTGACTTCTCCTCTTGTCAAGTTTCTGCAAACCCACTCTACCATGGGAACTGCCTGCATGTTGTCTTTGATTCTGCAGTACAAACAAAGCACTCTTTATTCATGTAGAGAAGGAAAGTGAGCTCATATGAGCCACTGGCTGAGAATGATCATATGGTCCAATGCGTGTAGCAGCTCCCAACTCACACATCTGCTCCTCTGCACCCTGGACAGGGACTGCAGGGATCAGGCTTCCCAGTGAGAGACGCACCACAGCTGCCATAACCTGTACAGAATTGGAGTCAAAGGGAATGAGCGCTAGGTCTCGGTTGAGGGAGAGGTGATCTCCAAACTGATGTGGTTCTCAGATGCATGCATTTAGCCCAACTCATACATTCAGGGTGAAAGATAACAGGTGATGCCAAGTTTGGATTTTGAACCCCCAACACTTGCAATATTTGCAGCTACTTCGATTTTCATTTGAATTCCTCTCCGTTTTATGTAATTTCCTGAAAACGACAGCTTTGGTAATGTTGGAGAGGCAATATTATTTCAGCTGTTCTTTTCAGCCTATCAGGAAGGTTATGTTAAATTAAAACATAGTGACCTAAATTAAGATTGAGCTTTAGCCAACCAGCTCAAAGCATTTCTCACCAATATGATGAAGAAGCAGTTAATTCTATTATTTGCATCTAAAGGCAGAGCTAAAATCTCATCCATATACGGTAGAGTTCCCAAGATGCAACTTGTCATTGTTTCTGATAGTGTTGCCTTGTAAATGCGACACATGCTCACCAAAAAGGGATGAGTTCAGAAGACAATTTTGTCAGAATGAAAAAGACTAAACAGACAAAGCTAAAACAAATGCAGTCTTATTTCTAAAAATAAATGATGGCAGTATTGCCACTTTCAAATAAGGAAGAGAAAACTCTATAGTATATTTTGATCTTTTGGTGTTATAGTCATATTCAACAGCAAAGAATTAGGATAAAATAGTACCTACTGTTTCAATTCTTTTGTGTCAAAATAACCAGATACAAATATTAACAAAGCAACTTTCATGATACCTGAGAGACACAGGAGTACCATTACAGGGAGAATTTTAATAGAACGAATTTTGATGCCCAACCACAGAAATATTAAGATAGCTTTACAGATAAAACAAATATTCCATAAGTCACAATTTATACACCAGGAATATACCCTCTGCATTTCCTAATTCACTGTAACCAAGTGCTTTCAGAACATCTTCCTTCTGTCTTTTGTGACTGGAAAAGGTACTACATAGTACAGAACATTATCGCGGACAAGGTTTTCAAGGTCATTAAACCAAAATTTCTCACTATTGGATTTGTGATTTGGGGTGCTAGAATATGACTTGAGTTTGATGTATATTTTTATACAGATCAAAGAGCTGCAATATGTAATACATCATACAAAACTAAATATGTCCCACTTTTCTTTGAAAAATTAGTGAAAAAATAATTTATTGCCCTTTTTGAAATTTGGCCTTACTATGCAGTAATGTGTAGCTGAACTCAAGGAAACTGGAGGTTGTGGGAAAAATTGTGTTTGGCCAAAACCTGGGACTATGGAACACCAAACTGGGTTCATAATGTGCAATAGAACACAGTGGTAGCATCTTGAGTGTAGATTTCTGAAGCATTGCATGGGATTAACTTTCTCGAGAATCAGTATAATTTTTGAGTATTAGCACTCAGACCATGATTTTTATGGCTTTGCCAAGGGAATTACTAGCTAGTAATGTAAGAACAGCCATCCTGGTTGAGATCAAAGCACTGCTTAAGAGGGATCTAAGTTGAAAACTCAACCAGAGAGTGACAGGTATGGCTGTGCTGTCCAATTCATGGCATTGCAGTGGCAAAGGGAAAATCCTACTGTATGGTACATTGAGTGCCTCAGTCTGTAGTCTTTCCTCTGACTTCAAATCCTGCTGCTGAGATTCTGGCTACCCTTGTCCCCCTCACTTTTTTGATGCCTGCCCCTTTCTCATGCCCACTATGTCCCAAGGCATCCTCATCCATGCTCTCCTTGTCCCGACCGAGCCGACTACCCACCACAGTGGAAAAAAGCAGAACAACGGGAGACCTCAGCAACTGCAGATCCTATTTCTGTTCCCTTGTCCTGTCATGTCTCCAGGTAGAGCACCCAGGCACCATCCACTCGTTCCTCAGACATTTTCATGGAGTGATGGGCACAGTTGGAAATCTCAGCTAGGCACTTCCTCAAGCTATTTTGCATTTTTCATTCTTTAATCCTTCACCCCATCCTTTTTCCACTTACCTCCTGTGGGATCACTTGTGCTTTTTCCTGAGTTTTCTGTCTCTACTTGCCCCTTTGGGTGTTTTTCTACTCTTATTTGGTATTCTGGAGGGACTGGTTCCCATGCTTAAGGGAAAACCACTAGCCCACAGTGGACATAGGGGGAATACAAGAGTGGGGCCGTTATGTAATGACACATCTTCTAAATGCTGCCCCAGCCTCCAGCATTTTGTGGCTCAGAGACTCACTGAGCAGGAAGATGTTTCTTTTTATTTAACAGAGTTGACAGATTTTTTTTTCCATTTGCTTGTTCAAAGAGATGCTTTAACAGCAGTAGTCGAACTGTGCCACACACAAAGTAAGAGAAGCTCTTGTGCACATGCGGTGTAAACCCTGAGTGTGTAGCAGTTAGTTCTCTGGTGATAACTCCATAGCTGCTCTCAGATTCTTCAGGAAGATTTTAAACTATGCTTTAGAAAATCACCACTATTAAATAAATATTTTTCTTACTTCTGACATTTTTCACTGTAGTTTTGAAGATGAATATGCACAAGCTTGTTTCAGAGTCAGGAGCTTAAGTCACCAGTGGATAACAGTAATGGTTAGATCTCCAGCTGGTGAGGTGATATATTTAGATTGCCTGGAAATCTTTTTACATTTGGCGTTTGTCCCTGATCATATTCATTCCCAGAACAAAAACGGCAGATATTCATTTTTCCAGCATATCAGAGGAGTACAACAAAGATCTTGCCAAGATTAAAGCTTCCATTCCCCACTGTATATTCTACTGAAAGGTGAGAGTTAGCTATGTATTAGTTACACACCACAGTTTATGTAGTCATGCCCCATTGATCAACTGCTCCTGCAGCACTGAAGTCACTTGACATTAATTTTTTGCAGCAGTATTCCAATGAATGCAAATTTTAAAACATATAACTCGTTTCAGATTGTAAGCACACTTTATGGGTTTGCACTGATAAGTCTGAGATAACACTAAATGTCATGTTATGTTGCAGTATTTCCAGTTTGTCAGTGGCAGCAACTAATATTCTAATTGAAATATTTAAGTAATTAGGAGGATCTCCAAATGACTATGCTTTTTTTAAAAAAAAAAAAAAGTGTAGACACATAATAATCCTCTTTTCAGAACAGGGTGCCCAGAAAAGCTCTTGTAGTGTTTGGTCAGCATTTTTGTAAATGTTCACAAAGCCCAATTCACGGGGTACTGAAGCATCTGAAATACCACCTGATCAGTGGTGGTGGGATCTTGTGACCTCTGACAATCTGTCCTCAATGCTTTGTTTTGTACTATTATATTTGTAACACAAGATGAAACATCTGCTTTATCAGTCAATTACACTTTGTGGTTACTTGCATCCCCGCCTTGGCTCAGAGGCATCACAGGATCCCCATGAGCTCAAGCATTAATAATTATTTTTTTCTCACAGTGAGAAGGTGAGATATCATAGGAGCTCTCTTCCCCAGCTGACATACCTTTTTAGAAGATACTGATTCTGGAGGAACATACGTATCTAACGTGTCTGTAATCATTGCTGTAGATAAAGACAGACTCCATTGAGCCATTTATTGGTCTGTGAGAGTCTTTTATCCCTTTTCTATCGGCTTTGCCTTCATTTTCCCCTTCTGTTTACAGTACTACCATGAATTAATACAGAGCAGTGCAGAAGACTTTGCATGTTAGTGTAAATTTTCCTGAATACAATCTGTAGAAGATTTCATCAAGAAACCTATAAATATCTTGATTTGTTTTGGCTAGTGTGCAGATTTTTTCTAACATCTTAAAATTATCTGGATAAACTTCCTTGATGTTTTTGGTAAAAAGAGTTCCAGGGGAGATTCCGGAAACTCAATCAGTGAGTCGGCTATTGCTGCAGAGCTACATTTCTAGAACCAGTAGAAGAATTAGTGCACATATAGATGAATGGCACACTTCAGAGTATCAACATCTTTTTTTGTAAAGGAAGTCATGTCTCATAAATCTCTTGGAACTTTTTGAGGGTGCAGTCATGTATGTGGCTGATTTAGTCTTCCTGGATTTCCAGAAAGCTCTTAAGGAAATGAGGCAGCCTTTGTATAAAAGGGAAGATCATTCCATAAATAATTAAATAGTTAATATATGAGGATAGGAGAAAAACATTAATTTTAGCTGTGGAGGGATGACATCAGCAGCATGTTATGGTGAAATGTGATGAGGCTATGTGACGAGATCTGCTGTTCAGCATAGTCATAAAAAAATTGTAAGGGCACAAGCAACAAGGTGAGAGTCTTCCAATTAAGTCAGTTTATACAGGATAGGAAGAATGAATTACATGTAGCTCTTACTGGACTGAGTGACTGGAATTTCAGATGGAGGATGAAATTCAGTTGTAGATCAATATTAAGTGGTGTTCATGGGAATATGCACTCCCAATTTAAATATTAACTGATGGATTTTGAACATACTATTATAAATCACAAATGGGAATGTAGTTATTAATGTGTGGCTACATCAGCTCAATAGCAATCAGAAAGCAAGGTCAGTATTGAGAGTTATTAGTGAAAATACAGAAGACAGACTACACCAGTACATCCCTGAGTACTTCCATGGGACGCCCCCATCATGAATATGGTGTGCAGTTCTGCTCTGTCAACTCAAAAAGGATAAAACAACCCTAGAATGTATACAAAGAGGTCTAGTGAAAACCAGCAAGGTATGGAAGAGCTTCCCTACTAAGACAAAGAGTCTTCAGTTTGGAAAGAGACAACTGGAGAGGGACATGACTAAGTGCTACAAAATCATGAGCGGCCCGGAGATGGTGGGGGAGGAATGGCTGATAATTCTTCCAAGGGAAGAAGAGTTGGTCGTTGTGCCAAATTAGAAGTGGGGAGGTTCCAAAAAAAAGGAAGAGGAAATAGTTCCTCATCCACAGTAAAGTTAAACTGTTACAAGAAATCCCTTGCCAAGAGCTGGTGTGGATACTGGTAGTGTACATGCATTCAAAAAGCATTCAAAATCAATTCATAGAAAAGTGTCCATCAAGGGTTATCATACACAAAGCCTGTGACATCTGCCTCTGGAAGCCAACAAACTGCAAATTTCTAAAGGATGGGAAAGCATTCTGGGAATGTACCACAACACGAGTGTTCTGCCACACTCTTTCCTAGGTATTAGCTGTTAGGCTGGTCTTACCTTTAGTATAACCCTGCAGACCCGTTGCACCATTTCCTGTCCTGGCAGCCATGAGGATGGCCCCTTACAAATATTTCTCTAAGGGTATCACAAAGTTCTCCTTCATTCCTTTGTTTCAGTTTTACATCACAATGCAGAGCAGAATACAAATCGAATAGTAAGCAGCTGTTTTGTTTTTAGTATAAAATAGGTAATTCCAAAACCGTTAACCTCCACTCTCCTTAGTGGAAATGCTAAAATCTCTGTTGTTCTGCCAATGCAGGGTCACTCATTAGCCACACGTTGGCTTTCTCCACCGAGCAATTCTGCACTGTTTGTGTATGCAGCATGCAAGCTATGCACAGCAGGTGTCATGTTAAGCTCTTTTCTAATATGTTTGGATGTGCTGTTTCTAATTAGTTATCCTTGCAAACAGAATAAGAAAATGTGGTAAATATGGTCATGCAGTCTGTCTACCTAATAGCCCAATTAAGTCATTGTTCTGTGGAGTCTGGCTGGAAGTTGCTGCCACGTGTGAAATAATACACATAGAGTCTGTGCACTTTTTTAAGAACACTCCATCACGGCGTCTGCAAAGAAGTATAATGATAATTCAGGCATTAATGTTCAGGCTGCTGTGTATTTTGTGTCTATAGTTAACCTTTATTTGTTGTATAAAGTATTTGGTATCACTTTTTAATGTCAGAGCTGCAGTTGGATGTGTTGAATAGTAGTCTAAAAATTGCCCTAAAGGTGTAGCTCTGAGCGTTTCAAGTATCAACACCTCATCTGAAAGATTCAGTCCATGTACTCTGGATCAATCTGAGAGGTCAACAGTGAACGCAGTTAATGAACACTGATTAAGTTGACCAACATTAAATATTTGCATCTACATAGAGTTTATTGTCCTTATCAAGTTTTTTGTAACACAGATCTCATACACACCAGACTGTTTCTCTAGAGACTTGACTGGCAAGCCCTGCTCATGAGCAAGCTGACGCAGCATTATGAATGTTAGAAAATGAGCCCAGTAGTCTCATTAAATAAAATAATAACCCATTTAAACTCTTCAGTCTGTAATTTAGATAAATGCAGATAAACAGAGAACTAATGTCTGATCCCCGGCTGAAGCTAATTTCGATGTCACACATTAGACACTGGCAACCTGTGATCTGCTCCAGTGCTAGACCTGCAGTGACCTGGCTGCAGCTCGAGATGAATTCGCACCTGCTTGAAACCGTGCTAAGATCCACTGGTGCCACAGAGAGCTGCAGCTTGAAACCGTGGGGGTTTGCACTGATGCAGGAGTGCCAGATGGTGGCTATGTATAGCATGGAGAAAGCCGACGTGGCATGTGGCTTGAGCTACTAAAACCCTAAAAATGCTTCACTTTAAAACAAACATCTGAGTAACATCTAAATTGAGGGTCTTATCTAAACACAGTATCAAATGATGGATTAATCTTATTGCTATTCTCAATTACTGATAATTCAGGGTACATCCTTGTCTGGGATGCTATATTGGAAAGTCTAGGATTCCTTTTGTAACCCCTGAGACTAGATAGCTCCAAGCAAAGGAGCTTTAAAATAGCAACTCTAAAATTGCCAAAAGCATACTATTGCTAGCTAGCTTTACTTGAGTCTATAAAAGCAGTGATGACCTAGCTTGTGGCTTAGCATAATTTTAGAGAACATGGCAAACAATAAGGGAAAGTCTGCCAACACTAATATCACATTTCTAAGAACTGTCCAAGCAATATTTGCTCAAATTAATTATATGGGATAAATTAAATTTTACCTAATAAGTACCATTTCCATGAAAGCAGCAGTGAATTAAAAATGGACTAGTAGAAGCTATGCTGAATTTTAGAAAGTTCATGCTGCTAAATTCTTCCCTCCATTCAAATGAAGTTGATGGGATCTCCCCAGAGAAACACAAAATAGATGTGATTTGGTGGAGAGGGAAAAAGTCTCATTCATATGTGTTAAACTTTCACTTCAGACTAAATAGGTGTGAGAATTCCTATTTTCTTCAGTCGAGTTAACCTAGACCATCCAAAATTACCTACATGAAGAAATGTATTTGTTAAAAATGACCCGCTGATATGTCCTCTGTGTGTACCTTTGTGCATGCTCCTTCTCCTCACCTGGATTTGAATGTCAGGCTTTGGGCTAGACTGCAAGCTGAAAGGCTTGGCTTTATTTGCTCTTTAGTTTTAAATCGATCGTGGAAAAGTATCTTGGTGTGGCATGTTCTACTTCAGAGGCTTAGTCATTGCACTCTGTGATAAAGTGGCTAACAGTTTTAAGACAAAATTTTGTGCTACTAAATGGGGAAAGGACAAGTTTAATACAATTCACAAAAAAAAAAAAAAAAAGTGTCCCACTGCAAAAGTAGGGATTTAAGTTCATGTTTGTTCTGAGAGGTATGAAGTTAGAGTTCATGCAGTATGAACTCTATTCCTGTTGGTTGAGTTCTCTTGTGCAAACAGCTATTTATGATACACAAAGCAGTGGAATATTCTGATGAAAATGTGAAACTCCGAGGAACCGAATTGCTCTCTGAAGACTCTTTCTTTGCGGGGGTTCAGTGTAATGCACGGACTTTTCATTATAAAACTGAGAAGACAAATTTTGCTTCCTTGTCTACAGCTAATGGCTTCCTGCCAGCGCTCATGGTATTTCTAACATATTTAAAATACCAGTTATCTGAAGTAATGGTGACCCTCTGCCCTTCTAAAATTTTTAGCTTTGCACATAGGGAGAGAAGTTAAAAAGCAGATGGTGAAACCGGGAAACTGAATGCTGCTACTTACCTGACTATAATGTTGTCTAACTGTACTCACAGTGTTTTCTGCTAAATTTTGTGGGAGGTTGTTTGGTTTTGGTTTTGTTTTGGTTTTCTCCTATGGAATTAATTTAGAGTCTGTATTTTTGCTTAAAGGAAAGACCTAGAGATCTATAAATCAACACAGTCCATGTTTTCTTAAAATATAAACAGTATACAGTGTGCTTCAGTTCCTGCTGGAAGTCTCTTAAACTAACAAGACATTTGAGGCAATCATTGTAATACCTTAAGGGAAGTGCATGGCCTGCACAGTCCTTCCGTTTTCCTGTGGAGTCATTTGTCTTTTGCAAATGAGTTTTTGGCACCCAGGACACTGCTAGACAAGTAAACCTGTTTTCTAGGAAAACACTTACTCAGTACTAAATCCTCTTTTCATTTGATGGCCTTCAAAATTATGTACCTACTTGCTGTCGAGTTTACATTATTTTTGTGTTTGCCTAATGGAACTACCCAAAGTAAATCAACATGAGATTAAGGAAGTAGATGCACACAACATCATAGGTAAAATAGCTTTAGCTACATTATCCTGAGATCACTTCAAACTTACCTGGCTGAGCATGCCTGTGTTTCTATCTCTCCATCTGGAAACAAATTGGCATGAGAATAAGAGGGCGTGAGGAGCACAGGAGTAAGATGATCTCAATCCTAATGACCTGGCTAATGCACTCAGTTCACGGTGAGTCTCAAACATTGACAGATCACTTAACGGGAGAGCGGGCAGGCAACCGAGCAGTGTCACTGAAAGCTCAGATCCTGGTCTGTGGTCGTTCATGCACAGACTGTACTGAAGAGTGCCCTGTGTACGCCCCCGTCAGAACTGTGTGCTATCTTTCCTTCCTGGAGAAAACCACAGTGACTGTTTCAGCCTTCTACATTAGGGTCAAAACTAAATTTGCCTTGTAGGAAGAACTGGAGAGAACAAAGGGACAGGAACAATTCAGAGGGGTACCTAAGATTTTTGGGAATGCTGTCTCTAGATGAGGTGAACTGTCATCCTTCCCCTTACTATGTTTGTACAGGAGATCTGTTCCTCAACCATACCTACTTATGGACTGGGTCTATCAATACCCAAGAAGGCACAGAAAAGCCTTATCAAAATCTAAATGGAATGTCGTGGCTTCCAATAATGTTCAAAAGGTCTTCCCTTCTTTTTCGAAATATTTGCCATTTTCTTTCAAAAATCTAAGCTTAGTTCTTATTCTTTCTTACCAGTAAATGTCTTAAGGCTTTATGTCCCGGAGATAACATTTTAGTTTTAATGATACATTTCAATATGAGTGATAAGTAAATTCTTTAAAGCAAGCTAAGCAATAAAGGACAGGAGCTCTGCAGCATTCATTCCTTCCTTGTTCCCTCTTGGGGTACCTGAAGTCCTACATATTGACAAGTTCAGTGACTATTTTTTCATGGTTTCAGGTGAAAACGGTTTTCTGTTGAGCTTTTCCTACCTCTGTCTCATTCCAGTGCTATAAACCTGAACAAAGCATAACAAAACCAGGGTCAGGAACAACATCGGAAAATGATCAGTATGCATCCTGACACTAAACCAAATATATCCAATTACTCTTATTGCAATTTTGTGTGCAAGTTCTGTTACACTGAAGTTCATTTATGTGTAATAGAGACAGTGATTAAGTTCTGTAGACTTCAATTCACTAAACAGACTGAATTTACTCTTCTCATTCCTAGCCATGGCCTTCAGACTTCAAATCATGCATGTAGGTCTCACTTTCCAAGTCAAAATTCCATTTTCAAAAGTATTCAAACAGGTCTGGCAACAATACACTCCAGAGTAATACAATCTTACTTGCTAGGGTTTTGTTCTCTCAGTTGTAGTATCTTGCTACTTAGTGTTCACTGTTAGTAAGATCGTGGCTCTATGGATATTGAGGAGGACCTATATGCCAAAGTAAGTTCATTTAATAGTAAGCCTCTTCTAATGCTGTCAAATGAAGAAATCAGACGTATTTTTTTTTCTTGCTGGTGCATTCAGATAGTTTTTCTTTTTTCACTTTTTTTGCTTTTATTATAAAATGTCTTGTGCTGAAGTATGGGTTACCTCAAAAAGAAGAACTAAGAGAAAAGAAATTGTTATCCCAGCTACAACTATTAACTGTCCTATAATGTCCTTGGGTTAAGGAAAAGTAGGTAAGATTAATACCACCTAATCGTTTCATCACATACCACCATTATGACTCAATAATATTTTGGACTGTATGAGAGTCATAAAACTTAATATATGTGGTAGGTGGCTTTGTGATAAGTTTGTTACATCAAAAGTTTTGTTACTTTTGTTGGCAAATATGCCTCTTAGTGAAATAAATATTTTTTTTGTAAACCTAATTTTGTAGATGAAAGCATTGATCCTATACTATTCCTAAGTACTTAAGTGCTTACTCTTCCTTGTCAGCCATTTAAATCCTTACTTAGTCTCTAGTTTTGTACTCAAGTTTTTGACAAAGATCTTGTCCTGCTACCTTAAGATCATAGCTTTTCCATCTTCCATTGCTGTTTTCAGCCATTCATGCACATTAGCTTGCAATATAAACTGTCTGACTTGTTCTGATATCGCATTTACTCACTCATCCAGCAACTTTGGTTTCTTTTTGCTCTCTCACAACCCTTCATTATTACAGTCTTTCATTATCCATTCCACTTCATATGCCTGGGAACTAATCTTCTTTGCAACCATATCCACTGTTTCTCTAATACAAGCTGATCTATTGTCATGACTGAAATATGACTCAAACCTACCAGTCTTACTTCCACTACTGCACATTAAGTCTGATTCAGTGCCAGCTGGCAGTGGATGGGAAAAACCAATTACTTCACCGAGCTTCTGAATGAGTCTGGAAAATAATGATTTGCTCACATATTAAAACTCCTTGTATTCAAATAAGAATAACAGTGTCCCTCATGTTCTATGATACTTACTGTTTTATACTCTAGAAGTCCCAAATTATTTCTTAGACTATTTTGGTTACTTCTGACTCTAGGAAAAAAAAAAGGGAGATCTGTATCACTGAACTTTATTGAATCTGTTTTGGGCCAAAGCAGGCTGTCTCCTTCTGATCTTGGGGGGAAGATATCTTAGAAATAATAGCAGTTCTGGCTTAAATTCCTCTTATTGAAACAAATATTAACACTCCTTTCCCCAAGTTCAAAGCAGCTGGATCCTGCTCTTACACATATGGAATTAACAGGATTTGTCAGTGTATTATGAAATAATTTTCTTTAATGCTTTTGATATGTAAGATAGAAAAATATTCCAAATAATGCATGTGGGAGTGCAGCTGGGACTAAAAGGAAAGGCAAGCAGACGGGTGGTGAACCCATGCCACCCTGCAAGCAGTGTGTTCTCATGGTTTCTTACTCTGCCTCCTGGCACCACATTGGCCACAGTACTGGTACCCTCAGGCTACAGTACTGGTTTGTACCAGCAGAGCTGGGAGGACAGGCTGTGTTTACTCTTGAATGCAACACAGCATCATGGGACAATCCATGCTGGAGAGCCCTCAGGAGGTCTTTATTTCAACCTCCTGTTACAAGCAGGGTCAACTGTGAGATCAGACCAAGTTGTACAGGGCTTTATCCAGTCTGGTCTTGAAACTCTCCAAGGATGGAGAGAGACTGTACAGCCTCTCTGGGCAACCTGTTCCACTGCTTGACTGTCCTCAGAGTAAAAAAGTATTTTTTTCCTTATTCAAGTCCTTTTTCCACGCTGAAACTCTATTGTTTCAGCTTATTCCCGTTGCGTCATGTCCTCCCACACTCTGCTGTGAAGAGCCTGGCTCCATTTGCCTGATGACCTCCTTGCAGGTACAGTCAGGCTACTGCTAAATCCTACCAAAGCCATCTCTTCTCCAGGCTGAACAAGACTTTGTCCCTCAGTTTCCCCCACAAGGCAAGTGCTCCAGGCCCTGAGTAGCCTGGGGCCGTCCATTAACTTGCTCCACTTTGTTAATGTTGTTCTTGTATTGGGAAGCCGAAACCGGGTGCAGTATTTGAGATGGGGTCTGAGACATGCGGAGTGGAGAAGGGTGAACCCTTCCCTCGATGCCCTGGCCGTGCTGGCCGCCCCGGCAGCCCGGGCACGCTGCTGGCTCGTGCCCAGCTTCTGCCCGCCCAGGCCCCCCGGTCCCTTCCCGCAGAGCTGCTCCCAGCCAGGCAGGGACCAACCCCTGTCCTTGCCCCAGAGCCTCCCCCCCAGGGGCCGCCCTCGGCATCTACCCTTGACAAATTTTCATGAGGTTCCAGCTGGTCTATTCCTCCAATCTGTCTGTGTCCCTATGGATGGCAGCCCTGACCTTGAGTCTATCAATTTTCCTCTGATTTGGTGCAGTTTACAATCTAGATGAAAGTGCAGTCAGGTCAGTGACAAAGATGATAAGCAGGACAGGTTGCAGGAAAAGCCGCACAGTACTCCACTTGTTACTGGCTTGCAGATAAAATATGACCCATTAACCCCTATCATTACAAGTCTAATGAATGAGTTTTTAGATGGATGCTTGTCCATCCGTCCAAACCGTAACATCCTAACTTGGATACAGGAATATTGCGTAAGGCTGTGTTGAAAGCCTTGTTGAAGTCAAGATAAATGACATGCAGTGCTCTGCCTTCGTCCAGAAACTGATATCCTGGACACATGAGGCAATCAGGTGGGTCAGGCATAATTTAGCCTTGGCAAATCCATGCTTAATATTCTCCCCAGGGACCATCAAAGTGAGACTAATTAGCTTGTAGTTCTTCGGGTTGACCTTTCATCCTCTTTTTGAAGATGCGTTGGTTTTGCCTTTCTTTAGTCATCAAGCTCCACCTCCGGATCTCCAGGGGTACAGCTCTAAATAGGCCTTGAGAGGGAAGCCTTGCCAGGTAGTGTCCTTGCTCTGTCTGCCCTTCAGACACTGTTTGGATGAACAAAGTTCACTTGGAACAGAAAACAGTGTGTTGCTTTGGGTTTCCCTTTTTAACACAGTGGTAAACTTCCATCAAGCAGAGAGGAAACTGAAATTGTGCTGCTGTCAGCACAGGCAGCACAGATTGACTGATGCCCTTTACGTGTGTGCCCATGTGCACTTACGGGTAAAATTTTGGAGCCCTGCTGTAGAACCAGAGAAAAGTGAGGGATACGCAGCTGTGTTGGGGAGCTGCTACTTTATACTGGGTACCAAAATTTCCCATTCTACACTTCTGCATCAAGCTGAAAAGGCTTGAGAATCTTTCTTCAGTGACCTCTACAGAAGGAAAAAAAAGAAAGGCTCTAAATTTTCCCTCTGTTTATTTATATTTGGTCAGAGCATATGGCAATGTTTTTTCACACTTGAATCATTCAAAAATGGCTCAACAGATTTTACTCAGACATCCAATGTAATCACTTTTGGGCTGAGGTCAAGTGTGGAAAATTGAAGCCAAGATGAATTTGAATTATGAGCAATGGGAAAAGGAGTAGGGAGGCAGGAGAGCAGCTGGATTTCTAACTACATAGTTCTAACTACATCATGAAGAACCTCGCAGCTTCAACTTTAGCTTGACTTTCCTACTCTAATTCCAGATGAATGAACACCACAGATATGTGTAGGTAACATGGGAAGGAGTTTTCAAAGTTGCAAGGGGAAGTAGCCTGCAAACATCAAAACATCAATGTTTTGCTTGTGTGTAACCAATCACTTAGGGAAAAGGGAAAATGGAATCTTTTGAGGTGGTTGACTTAATGAGCAGATGCAGAAAGTTTATATGATTCATGAGCTGGAGTAAATGGTATCGTCTAACTTACTGTATTTACCAAGGTCTCCTGAGGAAGGAGAGTTGAGGATGTTGCATGGTATGGGATAGCTCAGTGACAGTCCATGGAGTGATGACATGGCTGATGCCATACCGGAGTGAAAATTTACCCTACAAAATACCAGACTGATTTCTGAGAAGGAATAACTAAGGGGGAGGGAAAGCTGCCTTGTCTGTGAGTGTTTCAGTGTAGGCTGAAGTGTGCTTCTTCACAAACATTCCGGATTCCCTGTGTGAAGAAAGGAGATGGCACGAACCCAGGTAAATAGGCACAGTGGCAGTAAAGCAAGTGCTATTGTGTCTCCGTAAGAGCTGTTGCCCCCTGCTTCTGTGGCGGTCAGCCTCTCCACTCCTACCAGGGAATACCTGGTGATACGCAAATTATCTCTGATAACTAAAACCAGCTGCCTTCCTCTTCGGTCTCAGTAAATCTCAGACTCGCTGTTGCTTAAAAAAGCTTCTTGGCAGATGTCTGTATGAATTTGAAGGACAACTTGGAAGGCTGAACTTGAGCATTTTCTGAAACAGTACTGGCAAGCAGCCTGACACAGTTGCTCGGCTAAGTGTGATTTGCTCAGTTTTGTGTTTGGGTCCCAAAGACAGGCCAGGGTGGATTTCCCGTTGAACAAAATGGGAGTCTTACCACTTCCACGGGAGCCTTTGGGAAGTTTATCCTTTCTGCTAATACAAACAAAAACCCTCAGCACTTTTTATGTATGGAAACAAATGAAAATGGTGTTATAAATAAAAGCACAAGAGCCTATTGACTTAATCCAGTGAGACTGCTGTAAAAATGTATCATGTGTTGGCATTCAGCTAAATCCAGAGGGCTGCTTTTAGCAATGGGGAGGCAGGAACTTCAGTTTACCCAAGTACTCCCTCCAAGGAACATGGTGAAAGCAGCACAAACACTCAGGTCAGGAAAAAAGGGATAAAAAAAGATATAATTTCTGTCCAAGCTCAGTGAGGTATGATCTAGTGCAGCAGTTCAGTCTTGAAGGGTGCTCATTCAAAAATGCAGATAATTAATTTAGAATGTGATCCAGAGGAAGTTCAAGTTTCCTGTAGACTAGACATTTAAGCATATTTCTGAAACATTGCAGTAACTTTTACTTAGTGAAATTTTATATAAGCTTTTCTATACAAATACACATTAATGAAATTCATACACACATAAACATAACAACGTTCAAAGAATATCTTCTTTTGCAACAAAATACTGGTTTCAAGCTCAACCAAAATTGAAACACCTATTTCCATTTGAACAGAGTCTTTCAGAGGAAAAAAAAAAAACAAATAAAAACCAACCAAACAAAAAACAAACAAACAAAAAACCCAAACCAAACCAAACCAAACCAAACAAAACAAAACAAAACAAAAAAAAACAACACAGAAGAAGAAGAAGAAGAAGAAGAAGAAGAAGAAGAAGAAGAAGAAGAAGAAGAAGAAGAAGAAGAAGAAGAAGAAGAAGAAAAGAAAGCTATTAAACTTTTTCCAGAGAAAATACATTTTCAAGTGTCAGTACAGGAATCAATGTATATAAATGTCACAACTTGTTTCTGCTTTTGTGCACTTCAGGCATTACTAAGAAAACAACTTGCTAGACACAGAGAAAAAAAATGCAGCATTTGTGAGACCAGGATGTTCCTGAAATATTCTTTAATCCCTTTTAACAGTGTCATTTCCAACATCAGTTACACATGCACCTTCTGAGGGTGCATTAGTGATAGGGAAATTAGAGGAAATGGTTAGACCTACTGGATCTGTTATGGTCCAAGGCAGCTGAACAGCCAAGTGCCTGTCGATTTGGAATTTCCATGACCCAGAAGACGCTTGAATGCAAAAAGATCCCTGGTCCATATATACAACATGGTCAGAGCAGCTGTGTGGTCTTCTGCTCCATCATTTCATAATGCCTGAGGAGATTCTCAGCTTATCAATGATAGTGCTAGTGCCATCAATTAGTGCTGCATTTTGTACATATTCTGCCTTGCCTACTCTGTTTCTTAATATACTTTATTACTCTGAAATTGAATAACCTAATGTTTGTATATATTTGCAGTTAAGATCATTGTCTTTTATTGAGAAAATAAATCCACTCTATGCTTGATGAGAACTCCATATTCACAGTTATATTGTTTTGGTCATAGAGGCATCTAAATACACATTTATTGTACACTGCAAGTAAAACTTCATTCTATTATGGACTGGGAACAGAAAATATAGAAAAGAAGCAAAACTTCATTGTTAGACTACCAAAGTATAGCAGAACACAAATGTTATAATTTATCATCTTCTGTGTTGAAGAATAACTAAACCAAGCTTGACTGAAGGCCTACTATGTCTTCTGTCACTGGGCTTGTGAAGGGTTTGAGTTCGTTATATCAATCTCCCTGCAAGAACCATGTCTTACTACTTCTCTGGACCTTTTGGATTAAGATTGCATGAATGCCAAACTCCTTAGAGCTTGTTTTTTCCTGTTGGAAGGAATTTAGGGCTCTAAAGTTTCACCACCCTTCTACAAATAGGTTATACAAAGCCCACAGTAACTTGTTCAATTTTCATTTTTATTTTCATGTTTTCATATGAAATCGTACTGTCTAAAGTTACATTTGCTACTTGCTTGCTATGAAGGACAGTCCTTGAACATGCTTTATATACAAAAATCCAACACCACTTTTCCAAGAACAAGTATTACCAAAGAAGCATGGAATTTTCCCAGAATTACCAGTGACTCACCAGGTCCGCAGTTTTTGCTGATGTAAATTAATATAGCAGTAATATATGAGGTTATGCCATCTACATCAGCTGAAGATGTATCTCACTGCCCAGCACTGAGAAATTTGATGAAGACATATCCATTTTATGATCTTACTAATGGATTGTACGGTCTACTTACTGATGTGCTTTTGTTGCTCTTTCCTTTGTGAGTTTACTTGAAAGATATAGCATCTGTGGGCCATGAACAGGAGACCAAAAAACTGAAGCAGTTCCCTATTAGCTGCTTTGTAGATGATTATGAGCCAGACTAGAATACTTTTCAATAAATGTGCATTAAAATCATGAGGGTTTCCAATCTGAAAACAATGACTTGTTCTGGACAAAGTCTCTTTCCAGAAATTAAACAGTAAGTTACAAAATAGGCTAGTTCTCAAGCATTTTGTAATGACAACAGTTCAAGATTTTTGTGGTGAAAGAATAACCTTTGAAACTGTTATTTCACAAACAAATGGCAAGCTCTGTCCTTCTTCACACAAACACAAATTTGTTTGCATCTGTAAAAACTGCCCCCAAAGCATTTCCTTTGGCTGATGTGGAATGCTGACTACTCATTAAATCAGACACAGAAAGACATTTTTTTTTGGCCCTTATGAACTTCTGAAGCTTTGGGGGCTAACAGCTGCTTATCTTGTGAACAGAATTTCCTGTTAGTTTCCTTCCAACCTATTTGTTCGCTAGAAGCACAACAAATGTCAACAAAAATAACACACTGCATTCCAATTTCTAAAGACAATTGAGAAGTCTCAGATGTTTTACACTTCCCAAATAGACTCCTGTTCTATTAATGAATGTCCTATTTTGGCCTTGCTCCAATCTCATTTAGTTCTGATGACCACTGGTTGGAGTGAAATTACAAAGACGTTGAGGGACTCACTGCAAACACCGTGTTCTTCTAACATACAATGCACTTCCAATAGCAGTGTTAATATTTCTGGAAAGACTGGATATTTTTAATTGTGAAAAAATGGCTTTTTTCTTGCTATGACAGTTATAGTATTGGAGGACGATCTGTGGACTAACCCATTCAGGACATCAAACTATTTGAGTATGTCCAGAGGAGGCCGACAAAGGTGGTGAAAGGTCTTGAGGGCTAGATTTAGGAGGAGTGGCTGAGGTCGCCTGGCTGTTCAGCTTGGAGAAGAGAAAGCTGAAGGGTGACCTCATTCCAGCCTACAACTTCCTCAAGGGGGTCGGCAAAGGGGAGGTGCTGATCTCCTCTTCCTGGTGACCAGAAATAGGACACAAGGAAATGACATGAAACTGCATCAGATGAAGTTCAGGTTGGACATTAGGAAAAAGTTTTTCACTGAGAGGGTGGTCAGTCACCGGAACAGGCTCCCCAGGGAAGTGGTCATGGCACCACAAGTCTGTCAGAGTTCAAGGAGCAGCTGAACTTGCTCTTAGTCATATGTCTTTAGGGAATTGGACTTAATGATCCTTATGGGTCCTTTCAACTTGAGATATTCTATGATTCTGTGATTCTTGGGAAGAAAGGCAGCAAATGTTCTGTGGTCAATACTCCTGATCTGATAAACTATGCATGACAACTTTCATTTGGCCAAGAAATAGAAGATGAGAACTGTTGCTTACATCCTGTGTGTGTAAGACTGAGTGGACAGGACAACGATTTTCCAGGAGTTCCATTCCAAGGTAAATTACAGTAAACTGAGGCATAGCAAAAGCCTAGGACAGGTAGAAAATATTAATCTGTGCACCTTCTGTAGTAGTCCCAAAACTGGGAGTTAGAATTAGCTATCAGATGCTGCTCTAGGAGCATAGAACTGCTCATCCCAACTGGCAGCCTAGGATGTTTGAATCATTTGAGAGCTCATTTTGGTCCCACTTGTGTCAGTTTAAAATAGAAAACAAAAGTTATCATATTCAAACAGGGAAATTTGGAATCAATAACTGCTATTTTTGTAGGATCTAAGGGTAAACATGCTACTCTTTCAAAAGTTCAGTCAGATAGCAAAGAATTGAAATGAGTCATTTGCCTCTGGTCAAAACTGTCCCTGATGGGATTCTGCTTGATTTTTGGTTTGGTAAATGAGCAGAAGCATGAAGCTTTCTGATAATACCATTTATAGCAATGCCTGCTGCATAGAATGGCGCTGATCTACTCTCTCCAAAGGTACTTGTCATGAAGATTAAATCATTTGGGTGGCTCCCCAGTTTCCATCAGAATGGGACACACAATGCAGCCAGCAGTGCTGCTCTGATTATTCCCAGGGAGGTAACCTGAAAGCTATGCCTGCTTTCTCAAAGAGGGGACCAAACACATGACAGATTATTTATTTTGCTTAAGACACTACTGGAGAGTGTTCACATGCTGCAGAAAGCCAAGAGTCTAAGAAGACCACCCACCATCCTGGACTTAGAACTGCATTGCCTTGAACTCCTTCGACAGCGTTGGGTAAGATTTGTAGCACACAAGTTTGTAGTACTTTGTGATCCCACCCAAAAAGCAGGAGCCAACTGAGAAGCTATGAGAATTATGCACTACAGAGCTTCACACTGAAGGAAGTGATCCTCCTGCTTGTCTTGCTAGATTAACAATATCAAGAGAAACGGCTATATGCAAGAAAACAAGGAGCTCTGTGAGCAATGGAAGTTACTGTAACAAGTGGAAGTTTGTTTTTCAGATCCCTGTAGCTGATGTTCAGTGTCTACCACACACATGTTATGCTGCCTGTGCACACAGCAACTGCAAAGCACATGTGTAGTAAAATCAGACCATGCAACATCTGTGCAGCACATCTGGTCTCCTTTATGTGAGACATTGACTTGTTATCTACACGTGCCACAAGAGAGACATTCTTAATATGCCCTTAATAACATTTTACCTCCTGACTCCACTCTCTACCTAAAGATGTGTCCAAAGTTTTTCCAAAAACCCAAGGCATTCAGGATGCTCATACAAGCACTTTCTGATGTCCCTGAAGTGCAAGCTCACATTGCAACCTTTCCCGAAAGTGGAGCAAAACCAGAGTCCCTCTAGAAAAGTAGTTAATTTATTTAATGAACACATCCAAGCTTTTCATATGAGATCTTTTTCACTGTTGGATAAAACTGCCCAATAGGTTCAAAGTTGTGGAGGTGGGGGGGGGGGGGGGGGGGGTGGGGGGGGACACACAGACATTTAGGCTTTGCATTTCTGCTTGCAAACCCTGTATTTTCCATACAAACCTAGCTATATATGGAGCATCAGTAGTGGCACTGTCAACATTTTCCTGTACCCTGGAGTCCAGAAAGCTCTTTTTCTTGTCACAGTATGAATTCTTGGGCTTGTCAGCAAATAGCAAATGCATTCTCCACAGTTGTCATTCACCCTAAGACTGAGACAATAAATCCAAAGTAATCTAATATGCATTTTCATTAACATTAGTGATTCTTAACTTTTCAGGGGTTATCTGCTTCTTCACGCATGTATTTGTACCCTTTCCATAAGTATGCTGCATTCCTATTTGCGGTGGTGAGGAAACCAGACACTGTTCAAGATTATGGCATCACAAATTCAAGAGGAATCCACAAGCCACATACAGTCTGATTTACAGCTTATTACATCAAATACAAGTATATTTTTCCTTGCCTGTAGATGAAACACACTTTAAATTGGCTGCTTTATAAATAATCAAGCATATAACAAAATCCACATGAGTACTAACCTGAAGGTGGCTCTAGATTCTCACTCACAAGCTCTACAGTCCAAACCTAATGTGTTTCCCATGCGAAGGGGGATAGTCAGATTTTCCTAAGGACAGTTTCCCTTTATTGAGAGCATAGCAGTGTCTTGGGCTATGAAGAATTGATTCATTGTGTTCATTAGCATTTCAAAAGCATTTAGCTTGGCTGGAGCTCTATAAAAGATTGCTGTGAACTGTATTGCTGTATGGATATAGGCACTACTGAATACAATAGGAAATAGGATATATTTACATTTTTATGAGAGTTTCCTGAGTTAAAAGAATGTGCTTACTACTTTCAAGTTGAGAGCAAGTTCTCTTTCTGCTCTTCCTCAGCCTGAATGGTCATATGTGCAGCACAACTGTAGTATCACAGTGCAGGTGAAGTCACCTCTGTTCTAACTGTTCCTGTATTTTCCATGGGTTCAAATGCAGGTGTGGGTAGAAAACATGATCTGAGTGACAGGGCTGGTCTGTTGGCTCATCCTGGCTTATTCCACACCTTGTCTATGCTTGTGAGCCATGTCACAGGGAACAGCTGTGTTGTCCCCTTTCAGATCACAACTTCATCTACCCCTGTTTACAGAAGGGTAAGGAGGACAGGTCCTAGATTTGTTTTCCCTCCAAAATATGAAATAACATTTTTTGTAACTTGTGTAAGTGAACAGTAAGATGGCTATAAACAGACATCAAGGTTGGACAACCTGAATGCAGATCTGGTACTTCCCTCTTGTATAATGTAAATCCATGATGAACAGAGACTGAAGCCCATTGTCAGGCACGAGTAAAGGCTGTTTAGGGAGGACAAGCAAGGAAGAGGAGGGGGGCTTGTGAAGCGTCCGACTGTCCACTGCTTCAGTATAAAGTTGGAGGACATGCTCATGGAGCATGTCACCAGGTCAAGAACAGAGGAGGAGGGTACCCTGAGAATAAGTCTGTAAGAACTACCTGGCCAAGAGGACACAGAAAATGAGGTTTCTAAAATGACTAGTAAATGTCTTCTGTATTTAGACGCTCGTCCTCACATTATTTTCAACCCTCTATGTATTGACAACACAGCATTATGTAAGCATTCCAGGAAAATCCTGGATTGTGTTCATGATAATTTCATAACAGAGAAACGTTAGAGACTCAACTGTAGGTAATGCTCTACCTGAACTACTGCTCACAAACTGAAGATCTAGTGGAAAATGCAGTCATGGTTGGCAGTTTGGGTTGCAGCAACCACAGGATGACTGAGCTCAGGATCTAAAAGAAGACTGGGAAGGAAAGCAGCAGGGATAGGACTCTGGATTTTGAAAGAGAAGAATTTGACTTATTTTTAGGGAATTGCTAGGCAGAGTACCCTGGGAAGTAGCCATGAAGGGAAAAGGTGCCCAGGAAAGCTGGCTAATGTTTAAAGAAATCTTTTCAAGAGCTCAGGAGAAAACCATCCTGTTGTACAGGAAGACTGGGAATTCTGGCAGAAGTCCTGCTTGGCTAAGCCAGGAGCTTCTCAATGAACTAAAACACACAAAAAATTAGTGTACAAGAAGCAGAAACAAAGAGAGGCAAAGGAAGAAGAGTATAAAAACATTGGTCGGCAATGCTTAAGGACAAATGCTGTAGGGACAAAATCAGGATGGCCAAAACAGAAGGTGGGACTGGAGCTAAAACTGGCCAGGGACACAAAGGACAATAAAAGATGTTAGAGGAAAGTTAACTGGAAAAGGAAGTTCAGAGAAAAGATAGGTCACTGGATGAATGAGGTGACAGTCTAGTAACAAAAATGGAAACGACTGAAGTACTAAAATCCTTTTTTGCTTTTGTCTTCACAGACAAAACCTGCTTCTGGAGTTCGGTGTAATAATTGGAAGGAGGTCGTGGGTAGGAGGCACAACAGTTTAGGGCCTAGCTAGGGAAGCTGGAAGAATTCAGTTTGTGGGAGAAGGTGGGTGCTGACAGAGATGGCTGATGTGATTGTGATGCCTCTGTCCATGGAAAATAATGACCATCAGGAGAGGTAGCTGAGAAACATGTCCTCCGGACATTTCCACACCCCCAAAGAACAAGAAGTTAATGATGATGAGTTAACACAGATTTCCAAAGAGCAAATCATCCTTTGCTAACCAGATTACCTTCTCTGACAAAATCACTGGCTATGTAGTCATGGGGAGAGTGGTGGGTATAATATACCTGACTTTAGCCAAGCATTTGACACTGCCATCTACTGTATCCAAAATTTCACTCAGAAGCTGAAGAAGTTTGGGCTTGAGTAGGGTAGAAATTGGGGTTCAGATGGTAAAAATCACTGGCTTGAGGTCTTACTGGTAACCAGTGGAGTCTCTCAGAGGGTAACATGACAGTCCATATTATCTAATGTTTCATCCATGGTCCTGATGATGAGGCAGCACACACCCTCTACAAATTTGTGGATGATACTAAATTAGTGGGGGGAGTGACTGACACGGTAAATGGCAGAACTTTAGTTCACGGTGACCAGAGAAACTCAGGGAGTGGGGCAACAGAAAACTGATGGGACTCAGTAAGGAAAAATACATCTGGGGCAGAATAACCCCATGCATCATTACTAGCTGGGAACTGGCTGGCAGAGCAGCAGCCTCACTGGCAAGGATCTGGGATTCCGGGTGTTACTTGGTGTGACAGTGGATGCCAAGTTGAACACGTGCCAGCTGTGTGCTCCCATCATGAATAAAGCAAATGGCTAAGGGTTACCTTAGGGAGAGCATGGCCAGCAGATCAAGGGGCATTGGTCCTTGCTTTAATCTGCTGCAGAGGAGGCCACAGCTGGACTACTGTGTCTGGTTCTGAGACTTCTCATCACACTTCAAGAGGGATGTTAAAACCTGGAGATGGTCCTGCAGAGGACTATCAAGATGGCCAGGGACGCAGAGTACATAAGCTATGAGGAAAAACTGAGAGAGCTGGGCTTCTTTAGACTGCTAAAGAAGAGATGAAAGGGAGGTTGAATAGCCTACATGAAGTGAAGATGACAAAGCCAGACTTTTCTTCACAGTAGCAAGCACAAAGCAGACAAGGGTCAGGGACATATTTTTTGACTTGGGAGGTTCAAATAAGACATTAGGAAAATATTCTTCACCAAGATGGTAGTGCATTACTGGAAGAAGCTATGAGGGATGCTGTAGTGTCCACCCTTGGAGGTGTTCAGAACTCAGACAGATGAAACCATGATAGGCTTAATTTAGTGTTAATGATTGTCCTGCATTAAGCAGAAAACCAAACTATATACCTCCCAAGGTTCCCTCAAAACAGCTCTTGTAATATGCTATGACATGTCTCTGGTCCAAGCTGAAATGTTGCATTTCAATAAGTTTATTTTGTTCACGTGCTTTATATCAGTGAAGGATATACAATTCAGATTGTCAGGGAAAACTTCTGGCTAAGGAACTCATTTCGGTTTACAGTCTATTTTCCTTCTCAAAGCAGATATTTTTTAGAGTTTTTTGTTTGGAGAGAGAAGAGAAATATTATATTCAGGCCCTATATTTTGAAAGGTCTTGTTGACCAGTAAAATTGGATTGCACATAAATCCAGAAACTAATAATGAAGTAGTCTAATGGAAAGCAACCCCAAGTCAAACCGCTGACATTTCTTTTTTTTTTTTTTTTTTTTTTTTTCACAATATTAAGTCTGATATACCCTGGTAAAAATGGTCTGGTTCAGCTTTTCTATCACAATGGTGCAGGAGCTTGCAGAATCTTCTTCCCATGGTTCCTTACAGCAGAACTACCTTGTGATGGACTCAACTTTCCTGTTATTTACTGAGTAACAACGGTAAATCTTGTTCTAGCTCTTTTTCGGTATGAGAAGACTGAAAGAAGTGGAGGCAAATCTTCAGCATCTTTCATTCATTGCATGGTATTGGGAATGAGCTGTATCAGCTTAGACTTGCAGTTTGTGCTGAAAGCAGCTTTACAAATGTTGATGGTTACATGGAACAAGAGAAGACAGCCCTCCTTCAAGCTTTCTGTTTCTTTATCTGGTTGGGGCATCTAGTGGCTCTTGTGACTATATTTCTTTGTGACTGTGAAATAAAATTACTGGCTACAGGTTAGTTCCTCCGTGAGAAAGACCTACACTGTAACTGGCAATTTTGGCAAAGATTTTCAGAATTATGCTATAGAAAAGGCTAGCAACTGCTTGCTTTATAGATAGAAGAAAGTGTTTGAGAAAACAACATGGGAAAGTTTATGCTTTTGTCTTCTAATACTGTGTTTCATCTGTGCTCAGAGGCTTAATTATTCAGGCCAGAATATACAGTAATCTTTGCTTAACAACAGTCTTTTAAAACAATAACATGTAAAGAAATAAGGCAACAGGATTTGCTTTAAATTATGTTACTAACTTCTACAAACAAAAGAAACAGACACTGAGTGGAAGTGGCAGAACAAGAAAAACAGACGTAGACTGAATACTGAACAAGGTTGGAGCTTCAGATCATGCACATGGTTATGAAATGTATTCGTTACATACCACTGCAAATTCACTGTGAAATTCTCAAAAGTAGGTCTATTGCATCTATTGTGGAAAAGCAATATTTACTCAGAATATGACTGCCCCAATACGCTCTGGTCAGCTTTTCTTTCTAAATGCAACAGTAAGGATTTTTATTCTTAGTACTGGTGGCTTCCGTGCCAAAAATCGGGTGTAGGTAAGTTTCTTCCTGAACTGATCTGAAAGCTGCTCCAACATCCTTCTTTGCTTTCTGCGAGGAGGAAATCCTCTGCTCTAGGTGAAGTTCTGGCATCAGCATATCCTGATGCATAATTTCAGTCATGCTGGCTATGTTGGGACAAGCAGCAGGAGGAGCCTGAGCCAACTGCACCATCATCAGCTACCGATACAACAGAGGGGAACAGCCCCCACAAAATCCAACCTTCTTGCCTCTTAGGCTCTTTTATTCCCACCATAAGGGCATTACTCAACGTTATGCTCTTATGGTCCTTACACTGTACGGGAGCCTAGCCAGCATCATGATCTTACTGATCTATTTGACTTGGCTAGGACCTACAACGCACGGGTGTGTATGAACAGGAAAAGTTTCTGCCTTGTCACAAAGACCTAACACTGCAACAGGACAGACTGTGCAGATGGAATCACATGGAAGACTGAAAAGCAAGGTAACTGTGGCAATTTTGAGTTTTGACTATCACTTGATTTTACTCACATTATGAATTCCTGAAGGTCCCTTACGTTCCCTTTGCTTTGGTGAAGGATAGTATAAACTCCTACCCTAGCCGTGACAAGCACTACAGCCTCTCTGGCAAGAAGTCGAAGTGCTGGTTTGTAAGGGAAGGAAGTGGAGAGGGTGGACAGGGAGATTACAAAGAAGAACTGAATCATCTCTTAAACTCTGAACAATTAATTATTTGGCTAACTGGCAACTGCTTTGTACTATGCTGTTGCCCAGCTTACTTTCTCAGTTCAAAGCAATAGCTGCTCAAAAGCTTTTCTACTGAAGTGGTGGCTACCATATTGGGAACAAAACCTCTTTAATGATTCATCTTGTAATCTTTGCTTATTAACAGCTCATCCTCAGGCTTATGGAGCTCATGGAATTCAGGATACATTTACTAAACTGTGTCTTACCTCCAGCTGTGGTATTAGACTTGTTTTCCTGAGTGATGAATTAAACCACACAAGTTTGCTTGAGCAGGGGGGGTCAATACAAGATGGCATCTATGAACTTCACTGATCAGAGATAAAACCGTATGCCTCTCACAGAAGTCCTATCAGACAATACACTGAGGAAGTGTAGGCTGTAAGGCCACACCATGGCCCACTGGTCACCATCTCTTCTGCCGTGTGCTAGAGACTTTGACCAGCTTGGAAATGATCATGTTCCAGAAACACTTGGAAAGTACTCTTTACAGAAAGTTACAACTTTCCAGACAAACAGGCTGCTTGTCCTGTGAGCTTTGTGTCAGTCCTAACAGCAGTGGGGCTTCTTTCAATGATTTTTATGAGAAAAGATGGCACCCTCCTTGTCCCATTGGAAAGTTCTTTCTCAGCCTTTTAATTCACTAAATAGAAACTGGAGGTGCTGTTTCCACAGTCAGAAGTTGTTACTGCAATTAGCTGATCTTCACTGATGGACAGACTGATGGTGTGGTGACAAGACCAGCCTGTGCCTGTCACCAAGGCTGTTACCTGTGCCTAAACAAATATGAGCTGCTGAGCAAGCAAAAGCAGCATCTTCCTCCATTACATGAAGTCATTCAGTTACACCAGTCGGTGAACTGTATCCAATAAAGCAGGGAATGTCTGATACTTCTGTGCTAACTTCAGTTATTAACTTCTGGATCTCCATAGGTCCCACTGGCCTTTATCTTTATCTTTCTGAAGTTTTTCAGTAAAGCTTGAACCATTTTGTGTGTGCAAGCATTTGATTTATGCACTGTAACAACCTTGATCGTACCATATGTCAAGGCTCCCCATATGTTCTTTCATTTGTAGTATCCACAAATTCACCCAATAAAGGCAAAAGGTGCAGCCTGGCTACAGATCCTCTGTCATTCAGCTACCAACAGCTGGTAGTGCACATTACAAGGCTTATTTAAAGCTCAAGTACTTTCACTCACCCTCTCTGATAACTAAACTTGGCATGTAAAAACATGAAAATAAAAATATCAAAGTAGTGTAGCGTTTCAAAGAAGCATTCAGGAAGCAGACAGCATGTCTTGCTCCAGCACGGAGAATCCTGTGGCTGAATGCATGGTGCATGCTTTGAGAATGTACCCGTCTCTGGTGTGGAAAGGACAGGTCATCTAGGTGTGGTTGCATGACTTACCACGTAGCTGCTCACACTTGCATTCGCTGGGTCCTTTCTGGGCTTGCCGATCTACTGCTAACACTTCAATTTCAGAGAAATCTCCACAATTGACTCGAGATTAGAAGAAGAGGATTGTTTGCGTACATTGGAGTGATCTCAATAGCATGCCATTGACATGTCTGGTGGTTAGTTGAGGAATAATGGTTTTGAGGCATGACTATTATCTGGCTCTAATTTTCTGGGAGAGACACTTCCAGCTCAACGTTTACAAATATTTTTCAGCTTTAGCCATCTCAAATATAGCTATTTAATTTGATTCTCCACGAAGTCATTTGCAGCTTGTGCTTGGCAGAAATAGCGCAGTGAAGTACAAGAAGCAGACAGCTTTAAATCTAGTGCCTCCAAGTCAAAGGAATAAAGGGGACAGAGAAAGGAGGCTGTATAGAACTAGAGCCGCTGGAATTTATGCAGGTTTAAACTCTTCTGTGACCACTTCAATCACCAGAGCTCTTCAGAACACTTAATTTCAGTCAGTTCCTGACCTAGAAATGCCCTTCACTAGAAGAGGGTGGAAAAGGACAGGCAAGGTGGATAAATGAGTGCTTCAACCTAGAGCAGTAGGAAGACAAACGAATGATCCTATAAATTTCTCCAGTGCAATGAAGGCCCAGGCTTT
This sequence comes from Tyto alba, assembly GCF_018691265.1. Lineage (NCBI taxonomy): Eukaryota > Metazoa > Chordata > Aves > Strigiformes > Tytonidae > Tyto > Tyto alba. The sequence goes on along the minus strand of NW_024881324.1, from coordinate 23,717,915 downwards.
CCTGCAGTCAGCTTCCAGGACAGGCGTGGCAGCAACAACAGACAGGTGTCAGAAATATTTGCCCCTGTTAGACAAATTTGAGGAGGGCTCTCCGCCTTGTTCTTTCTCTGTTTTGACTCTGTGGCGAACCCCATGGCTTGAGTTGGCATTGCCTCAAGGAACCTGCATTTTGTGCTGTCTGTACACAACTTACTGGGCTGCCGGGAGGCACCTGTGACAAACTGCGTATCGGGGAGCAACAACCACAGGGCTGGCTCCATAAGGGAGGAGGAGCCAGGAGCTGAGAGGGAGGCAAGACGAGGAGATAACCAAGTCCGGGGTCCAACCAGAAGGTTCAGTCAGAGGCAGCAGAAGATGGGGTCAGAGACAGGGATGGGACCGGGCACAACTGTGGCATCGCCGGGGCAGGGATGATGGCCCGGGCTGAGCTGGAACAGGGTCCCGGGCCATAGGCAGGGCTGGGGGCAGGCCCCAGGGAGGTTGGCTGGGTCAGTCTGGGCTAACAGTGCCCTCAGGGCCATAGCCCTGGGGTTCCCAGCCAGGAGTTCTTCCTCAAGGTAGGAATCCAACAACTTGTGTTTTAAACAGAGCAATGTTTTAGTCCATTAAGTATATAAGCAGACATCACTGCAGAGATTGGAACACCAAGTGCTGGAGCAGGGAGTCACGTTTTTCTTCTCTCAGGGTATTTGACACTCTTTTCTGTGTGCCTCACTTCTACTGCTTTGTAGGAGGTACCTCGTAGCCGTCGCATTAGTTAGATCATCCAGTCAGTCGTGCATTTGATCCTGCGTTACTGACATTCTTGTAGTTGAATGAGAACAGAAGAAAATACTATATGAGAAGCCAATTCTGATCACTATCATGATACTGATATAGTCGCTCCAGCTGTTAACTGAAAGACATTTTTGTGACCATAGAAGCCAAACAGTGAATAACTTATTCAGCTGTTGCTTTGGTGAAACTTGCAAGTGAAAGTGGAGCAAGACTCCAAGATCTAACCTATAGATGGTCACAGAGAAGCCTGGCATACATAAATCATAAGGGAAGCTTATAGCACTTGAGCACATTTGCTTCTTTTCTACATAAGTAACTCTATCTCTTTAGGGGTAACTGGGGTAAGAGACAGAAATATCTCAGATAATTGTACTGTCAGAACAGCAACTATATCCATCTTTGGGAAAACTTGCATACAAACTTCTGTGGAGCAGGGAAGCCTTTTAAAATCGACGCCTAGAGCAGGACCTCCTGGGAGGCACATGTGCTTTACATTATAGATTGAGCTGAAGCCAGGAATGTTGGGGTAAAGCAGGGTTCACAATCCAAATATTGCTACCTGGCTATAGGCATGAAGCACCACTTCTTATGGTATGAACAGAAACACCCAGCCTAGTAAAATTAGACTTAGCTAAACCTATCACCATACAACTTTGGGTCTTTAAGATTAAAATTGTTATCAGAAGCTTGCATCTGTCTCCATACCAGGACTTAAATTTGGATTGAGGTGCTCCAGTAGAGATTTATCAAAGTTGATATTTTAGGATTTTATCAAAGCTGTTTATATGTTCTGTGCTTTGCCTGCAAATCTGTGAAAAAGCACCTTGTGTCTGCCTATGACATTGCAATCATTTTAAATAATTCATGTAACTAGTATTTACATTTATGAAGAGAATGATATTCACTGCAAATAGAAAATTTTACATATGCCTCACACTGACATCTTTTATTTTCGCCAGAATAAATGACTCTATAACCACGTGAATCAATAGGGAATGGGACTCTGATTACATCTTAGATATTAATTACAAAACTTACTGTAAATGAATGATAATCTTATGAAATGATAAAAAATTGCACTGCATGGTAAAAGAAAAAATGTTATTACGAAAATGATTATGGGGTAAGCGGGCTGGGGCTTGGGAAAACCTCTACATCCGTGAAACCGCGTTTTTGCTCTTCGCCTCCAACCAGGGGAAACGGTTTTGCCAATAAACTGAACAAAACGCTCCCTCTTGTGGTATAAGGGTGGAAATAGGGCAGCAGATGGAGGCTGGGGGGCCGGGGTCGGCAGGGTTGGAAAGCCCTGAGCTGTTACCCCTCTGCGTTTGCTTTTGTTTTGCTGTGATAACAGCTGCGAGAAATTAGGTGTTTCTCTTGCTAGGCTGATTCTGGAGGAGGAGCACAGGTGAGATTTTTAACTTGGTGATACTTTTTTTTTTTTTTTTTTTTTTTTTTTTTTTTTTTCCTGTGCTTGTTGGTTATTTCTCTTCCTACAGAGTAAAAAGGAAAGGCCCCTGCTTCCCCGGAGTAGGTGCTCCTTATTGATACCAGTTTCTCCTGAGAAAAAAGACCAAAGAGTGATGAGACACAGAAATGGAGGTGCTGAGTGATAGGGATGGAGGGATGTCGGCAGGGTGGGAGAAGAAGAGGGGAGGTGACCTTAGTACTTCGGACTTGTCCCGCGATAATGCTGGGCTGAGAGCCGTGGCTTGTGGCTCTTTTGTCAGACCTAACATAATCACGGGGCAAAGAGTTCATCAGAAGAACAAACTGAATACAAATTAAAACCAAAACAAATCAGAAGTATTAAGGATTGGATTTGTTCCCTAATTGGGAAGATGGAAGTATGACAGCGGACGAGACCTGGAAGACTGACAGGGCTGAACGAAGCTGTGTGTGAAAGGCTGAAGCTGGAGGAAAAGGCCCTGAGATGGAGTAACCGGTGAGAGGTGACGAGGAGCTGGCTGAGGAGAGGGAGGTAGCTTGAGTGTTTGTCACAGGCAGAGTAAGTGTGGATTTCAGAAAATCAGCGAGCTCTTACGTTACACAGAAGGGCCTCGATGTACCTGTTTCCTGGACAGACCCAGTTCTCCATCTTTTCGCAGATGTCTCTCCAGTGCTTTTTCTTCTTCCTGATACCAACTTTGTCTTTCAATTCCTTTGACATATGAAGAAAAGGTGGGGATACTTTACATACCCTTAGTTATGGCAAAGGTGTTCAAAGGCTGCTTAGAATCCTAGTTTGGATAAATGTATCACATTTATCACATAAGACATCCAGATATGTATGATGTCTTGATGAAGCAAAGTAACTAAAGAAAGCGTTTGATGAAGTCTGAATTTAGGGAGCTGTTTGGAGATATATAATTTAACATGTAGGTATATTTAAAAGAACGCTAGCTGATAAACCCTGGTTATCATCTCTGCCCTCTATCTGGTGAAAACAGGAAAAGGATCAAAACCCCTCTTACACTGGTAGCAGTAATTACTATTTCCATGCCACTTTTGATTGTACAGGCTTTCCCAAGCAAATGACTCAGTACACACTCAGGAATTTTATTTTCTTCATATACTGGGAACCCTGTGTAACTTGTCTTTACCCCGTCGAGTCAGTGCTTGACTCCATCCAGGTGACCACTCACACCTAAGCTCACCTTCAAATACAGGACTAAACACTGGCCTTTTTCTTCACCTCTATTATATTATTTCACATTGGTTCTGTAGTGGTTGGGCAATTTTACAGGACAATCTTGACAGTCTAAATGTCACGGCCCACGGGCACTGTTAGCCTTAGACTGTCCCTGCCCAGCCTAACCTGGGGTTCCCCCGAGCACTGCCCGTGGGCCAGGACCCCACTTCAGCCCCTGACAGAGCTGTTTCGTGGGCGCACTGCTGTGCTCTGCCTCTCCTCTGCCTTAACGCCCTCGCTAAATTTTGGGCCCATCTGGCCTGTCCCTTCCATCCATACCCTTCCTCACAAAGACGCGTGGCTCCGAAATAAAACGGGGGAAGAGGGATTTCCCCCCCCCCCCCCCCCTTGACCTTGCGGCAGGCCACCGACGGGCAGGCGCCGGCGTTATTGCCCCCTCTCCAGGGATGCTCCCGGGAAAAGGAGCGGCTGCACCTCGGCTCACCCCCCGCGGCCCCGGGCGCTCGTTCCGCCTCTCCCCGCGGAGAGCCGCGCAGGCAGCGCGGGGGCGGGATGCTCCGCGGCGAGCAGCTTCCCCCCCGCCTCCCCCGAGAGCTGAGACGTGTCAGGGCGCTTCCCGCCCCACCTTTTTTTTTTTTTTTTTTTTTTTTTTTTTTTTTTCTCTTTCCCTCTCGATTACCCAATTTAACGGTAAATGCCGCTTGCCTCACCCGTGCGGTGCAGCCGCCCCCAGCAGCCCGTGACCGTGAGCGGGGAGATGTCGCGGGTGGAGCTGAGGCGGGGGGTCCCGCCTGCCCTCCCTCTCTCCCCCAACTGCGGCAGGGCGCAGCCAGCCCCGCACCGCGCCTGAGGAGGGGTGGGATGCTGCATTTGGGCAGGTGTGGCATGGCGAGCTGCTGCACCCCGCAGCTGCAAAGCGAGGGTTAAATCACCGGGAAGAAAACGGAGATAGGGAGAATTAAGGGGGGGGGGGGGGGGAGGAAAAAGCTGAAGCGAAGGCTGGCATGTGAAGGTTTGCACCAAAATATGGGGAATTGTCCCTGCAGTCGCCTGGGAAACCCGCTGTGCCCGTGCTCGCTCCCTCCTTCCACTCCCGGGGCTTTTGTGTGGCCGTGGGGGGGGGGACAACGGGGGGTCCCGCCACGCTGCCCGCCCGTCCCTGAGCCCCACGCCCCCCCCCCCCCCCCCCCCCAGGCTCTTCTCGGCCACGGGTGCGGTGCGTGAAAACAAAGAAACCCCCAATGCGTTTTATTGCCCCACGGTTTTCCTGCGTGGGAACGTATGGGAAGCGGGACTCCTCGCGTGGCGTGGCGTGGCGCACCGCGCCGCCACGCCACGTCCCTGCAGCAAAACGCCTTCGCAGCGCGCCTGCCCGCTCCGCACGCCCTGCGCCCTTTTCGCTCCGTCTCCATCGCAAATGCAAACCGGGATTCTCCTGCTCACGGGCCAGCTACGCCTCTGCCGCTCGGTCCTCGCCCCCACGTGAGTGGGCACCAGCCTCCACTGTCCCCGCTGGGAAGGGGGGTGCTGCCGCCTCTGAAGCCGTGGCGTGGCCGGGGCGCTCCCCTCCGCGCCCCTGCGCAGCAGCGTCCCCGAGGTTCCCTTCCCCGCGGGCCCGTTTCGCAGCCCTTGCCCGGCAGCGGGACCACGGGGGGCGGTCGCCCACTCGGGGAGCAGCGGGACCCTCCTCCCACCCGCCCTCGCCGGACCCTCGCAGCGCGGAACGGGCGCGGAGCGACGGGCGGGGCGCGCCCGGGGTGTGCCTGGAGACGGGGGTTTCAAAAAAAGGGAGGTGGGAAGGGTGCGGGCAGCGCCCTTGGTTGTGGCGTGGGGGGGTGTGGGGGTGTGGATTTGGGGCAGGGGGAGAACTAGCGGGATCCCAGACCTGAAGCCCCAGCGAGGCTCAGGCCGGCTCTTCAGCTGCCCGCGAGAGATCCGTTCTCCCGAGGAATGGCTTGCTTTCCTCCATATTTTTAATTTTTTTTTTTTTCCCCTTTTGTGTTTAACGGGCAGACCCTCTCCTGAAGCGTACCTAAAGCATAAACGCCGGGGATTTTCGTGCCTCTTCCGCCCGTGACGCCCCTCCCCGCGGGGGAGCGGGGGGTCCCGCACGCGTGGGCAGCCGGCCCGGCTCTCCCGCGCCGCCCGGGGCCACGGGGCACAACCGCCCCCGCGTGGGTTGCGGAGGGTGGCGGAGAGCCCCGCACCTCGGCGTGCGGCCCCACACCGCGCCCCCCTCTCCTCGGGGGGAGGAAGGCTGCCTTCTCCCTTCCCTCTCCCTGTCCCCTCCTCGCCGGGATCCTCCCTGAGATTTTTTTTTTTTTTTTTTTTGGTGGGTGGGGTGGGGTGTTGAGGTTGCAAGGTGCGTTTGAGGACCTCCGAGCGAGTCCTCCCGCAGCGCGCAAGGCTGGCATTTAAAACCCCGGTTTCCGTGCGCCCCCTAAGCGCCGCGCAGCGCATCTCCTGCCTGCGAGCTCGGGAAATAAATAAATAAGTGCGTGTGGCTTTTGAACTGCCCACAGACTGTCACAGAGAGGGGGGAGGGAGGGAAAGAGGGAGGGGGAGAGAGTGAGAAATGCAGAGGCAGCAGCCGCGGTAGCGGCGGCATTGCTCCAGCAGGCACTAGTCACTCCAGTCCCGGCGAGCGAGCAGGGGAGAGCCACAGCACTCGGACCAAGCCGAGCGGGCTCTGGGCTACCTGGGACTCTTTGTGACACCCCGGCACACAAATACACAGAGGGGGAGAGAGGAAAAACATAAAAAGGTAAGAAGCGGTATATCTGTCTTATACCATTTACATAGCAGACCCCGAGAGCTTCGCAATTTTTATCTTTTTTTTTTTTTTTTTAATTTTTTTTTTTTTTTATTTTTTCCTTCCCCCACCCCGTGGTGTCTCTCGGATGTGGGGAGAGGAGATGCGCGATTGAATCGGGAAGAGTGGGGAGAGCGAAGCCGGCTGGGAGCCGCCTGCCTGCCCGGGCACATTTTGGCAGTATCTCTGCGAGGAGCTCGGTTCCTCGAGAGGGGGGACAGGCTAGGAGAGGTTTCGAGGCACAGCGTGGCCCGAAGGCTCTTCCGTGGAATTTAAATGCCCGATCAGGCTCTCTTGGGGGAGGCTAGGGGTAGCGGTGGGTGTGGTGGGAGTAATAGTGGTTTATGCCCAATTTATTTTCGGTGCCTTGAGTCCGTTTCCAAACGGAGGCTGCTTAAGAAATAATATATATATATATATAAAATATACATTAAAAATGAGAGATTCCCCAACCTTCTCTGCGAAACGAAGCGCTGGGAGAAGAGCCCGCAGGAAGATGGCAGGGCGGGGGGCGGTGGTGGTGCAGGGCGGCGCCGGGGGGGCCGCGCCTTGTGCGGGGGCTCGTGGGGCCCGGTGGGGCGGGGGGGGGGGGTTGGAGGGGCGGCAGGGCGTGGGGGAGGAGGGGGGGGCGTGGGGGGGGGGGGGGGGGCGCCGCCCGGCGTCGCGTGCCCATTGTGGCTGGCAACAATGCGATTGTTCTCGGCGGAGCAGGGAAGGAGCGGGGCTGCCTCCGCGGTCACGCGTGCGGCCGCGGCGGTTTTGAGCCCCGCGCTCTCGGCGGGGCGTTACGCCCGTGGGTGGGGGGGGAAGGTGTCGGATGCCCGCGCCCTGCGCGGGGCAACGGCTCCCAACCCGCCGCCAAAAAAGGCAGGGGCCCCACTCGCGGCGCCCGCCTGAGCCCGTGTCGTGAATATTCATCGAATGCCGCCCCCCCTCTTCCCACAGACAACCCCCCCCCCCCCCCTCCGCTTTCCGTTTTTTCCCCCCACCAAAGCAACCCGCACCTCCCCACCACCTCCTTTTTCTTTCTCCCCCCGACCCGCCTCGCCGTGTCGCCTCTCCCCACGCACACGCGTGCTCGAAAACGCGGCTCCCGCGAGGACCTTCGCCCGTGCCTCAGCCGGGCGCGGCGGCTCACGCGGGGGAAGGGACACGCACACGGGACCCACCCTCCCGCCGCGCCGGGTGGGCGCCCCGCGGGCCGGGGGGGGGATGAATGAACCCCCCCCCCACGCCCCTCCCGCGCCTTTGTCTCTGCCCGGCGCATGCGCGGAGGCGGGGGCGGGGATGGGGCCGGCGGCGGAACAAAGGCACCGCGCAGCGCTGCGACCCCCCCCCCCCCCCACCTCCCCCTCACCCCCCCCCCCCCCCCCCGCGGAAAGGTAAATCGGGGTGTCCCAGGGGCACGCCGACCCCTTTCAGTCCCCGCACTGCGCCTGGTTTGGCTTTGGCAGCCGGTACCGTGCGCCACGGCCAAGAGGACCCCCCCCACCCCCCCCCCCCCCCGTGCACACCCTGAGCTCGCCGAGACAGAATCTGACATTTTTGAAGGGGAAAAGGAAGGCGGTGCTGCACACACACCCCCCCCCCCCCCCCCATCCGCCTGCAGCAGGTTTCGGGCGGCGGAAGGCAAGCGGTTGTGGGGTGCCCCCAGGGCTCCCCCCCCCCCCCCCGGGCTCCAACACCCCCACCCCCTCCGCAAAACCGCCTTGGGGGAGCGGCGCGGAAAAGGGGGAGCAGGAGGTGGGGGGGGGGGGGGGGGAGTGTCTTCTAGAGCGGGTCGGGTGCGGTGGGTCCGTCTGTGGGTCCTTTTGGTCCAAGAGGGCGAAGATGGTGCGACGTGCGTGGCGCAGCCCGGCGGCCCGTGGAACGGCCACGCCGCGGGGAGGTGCTGGCTGCCCCGCTCCGTCTAGGGGGGGGGGGGGGGGAGACACTCGTGTTCTGCGTGTCCGGGCGGTTTCCTGAAGCGTGTCCTTCTGCCGAGGGGAAGCAATCTCTCTAGACGAAGATTTCGTGTGTGTGTGTGTGTGTGTGTGTGTTAGTGCGACATCTTGAAATCTCTTTTGTTCGAATTGTTGCATCTCGATGCTGGCATCGGTTCTTGTTCCTCCGCCGCCCCTTCCCCTTCCCAGCAGATGCTCTTGTCCAAAATTAAGATACATGCTTCTCTTTAGGGTGAGCCAGCTTAAGCCTGTTGGAAATGGGTAATTTGGGAAGCTCACGACTGTTAGCTTCCGAACAGAGACAACTGGTGTATTTGTCGAGCTGGAGTTAAAGATTGCAAAAGGATATTGCAAGTGGGCTGCTCAACAGAGGGTGGCAGTGGGGTTTATTGCTTCCCCTCCAGGATGATGAACATTCACTGAAGAGCTTACACCCCAAGGCCCCTCTCATGGTGATGACTTGGTATTTCCAGTGTTTTCAATTAAGGACCCTTTTGAAAGAGCGCTGCCATCAGAGCCCTAAAATCTGTCTTCTTGTCCCCTCTCTGCTTGCCAGGCACCACCTAGACGGGTGGCCAGGCTTCAACCACTGAGTTTTTTTTGTTTTTTTTTTTTCCCAGTGTAGCTGTTGGCCATGAATCACGGGGGCAGTGGGAGCGTGGGGTGGGAGTGCCGCGCCGGGGGAAGATGCGGCATCTGCTGCTACTGCTGTCTCCAGTGGCCATAGCTTGACCTGCACAATCCTCTTGTATTCAGGGTGTTTCTGAGATTTTGGAGCAGAGCCTCCAAGCTTTAGGGAGGGAGGGAAGAAGTAAAGGCATGACCAAAGGTTTGTGCACTTGCTGTCTCTACTCGTTGTCTCGCAGAATTTCATATGAGGGAGAAGCTTTGCTTTGCGATCTTCCTACCTACTGGATTTTATGCAGTGAGTATTTTCTTTTTGTCTGGATGTTTTAGTTTTGCTGCAGAGCGCCAGCTCTGGTCTATGGATGGAATAAACCCAAAGCGTTGGGGAATTGATGGTGGCTCTGACTATTCTTGTATGCTTCATGTATGAAATAGCTGATTGTGTAATTCAGGAAAATTGTACGTAGCTGCCAAAAAGCAATCATGCAGCAGGTTTTTTTTCTGTTGATACGAACCTCTGAGCATATCATACCCAGTTAAAATAAAATCAACATCAAAAGGTAAACCTGGCAAAAGTACTGTTCCAGTTATTGCATGATCAGGTGCTTTTTTTTGCTGTTGTTCTTCTTCTTCTTTATTATTTTCCCCCATTTTTTTTTTCCATGATTTATTGCATTTGAAATGCAACACCCACTGAAGCAACCCGGTGATAAAAGATTTATTTCAGAAAGTGGCATACCATTGGTGCATCACCTTTCCCTGACATTATAGAGTGTGCACACTTCATAATTTCAGAACCATCTCTAGAGCTGTCTCTGGTTCTTAAGTATTTCCGTGTTTTGATCTTTCAGCATTATTTCTCTGGAATAAATTGTGTTTTCCAAGTGAAGCATCATGTGTTTGTGCTGCGTTCCACTGGTAGCTTTGCCCTGTGCAGTGAACCATGAAGTCCTTCAGCAGAGCTCCCTGTGCACAGGACAGCTTCTGTCTGAACAATGCTGAATTCTTCCCTTGTGCAGGCATCTGCTCGTGCCCTGATAGGATACACCGAGGGGCAGAAGCTAGTTGCAGGGCAGAAACAGGCCTTCCCATGAAATCTTGGGAGGTTTCTGTGCGGCTACATTTTCAGGTTTTCAGTTACCATTGAGCTACTAATTATTTGAAAAGTTGATATTGAAAGCTGATTTTGCATTAATTTTGAAAACAAGAATTTCATATTTATTTTTTTTTTTCTCCATCTGCAAGAAGAGGATGCTACATTTTTCTGTACACGTTTGTGTGCCAATCCCAGGTCTTGATTTAGGTCCATAGGTATAAATGGAGTGTCCTTGGGTGCAATGTAAATTTAATGACTAAAATCTGAGATCTTCAAGTAAGAAAATGATGCTATTCAAATATAATGAAGAGTTATCAACCACTATTAAAGGCCCTACATTCCTTTCTACAAGGATAGTAAAGGCAGGCCATTTTGAAGAACTGTGCAGAAGCATTGAGACAGCCTCATGATTAAAGAAAGCAAGCTCAGGAGGAGCTTGGGTTGTTTCTTCTGTGTCAATCAGGAATGACAAGAATGAGTTAACAACTAGAGAAATCAAAGAAATTCCTGAAAGCATTAGAGAGTTGAAAATAGAAACCATATGCACCATAACAGAGGTTTCATACATTAGAGGAAATGCTTTCAAGATTTAAAAAAATGCAGGGGGAAGGAGGGGGGAAACACCTTGTGCATAATGGAAGGGACTTTAAAGTCTTCTCTACAGCATCTTGCATCTTCCAGCTGTCTTTCTTAAAAGTGTGGTACCAGCTAAGCTTCTTCCTTCAAGATGGAGAAATGCGGTTAATATAAAAATGTAGCTGTTGGTTATTTGATATGAAAATTCCTAAGTTTAAAATAGAAACTGATTGATAGCAACATGATTCCTCAAACATGAAAGATTCCTGACTTGACAGAATCTGAAAATAAAGTCCTTTGACTTTCTTCAGCACACCAATAAATGTAAAGAGATCCTGATTTGTAACACATGTGGAATGGTCAGGCTTTGCCTGGGAGCAAGATGTGTAGTAATTCCCTCTTAAGTACGGTTAATGGAATTTAACTCTGAGGAAACAGTTTTATTAATAAAAACCTTCTGTCTCAGGATATAAATCAGAGGCCGATCTCTTTTGATGTGTTTGCTATTGTGTTCTGCAGAATAGAAATTAAGTAGTCTGTATAGTTGATCTGTCTTGTGGGGACTGCCAACTATCTCACCAGTGCTGTAGTGTTGGGAAAGCCACATGCTTTTTAGTCACATGTTTCATAGTTTAGATTTTAGCCTGGTAAGTAGTGCCACATATGATTATGATCTGCTGATCCAGGGATTATTATTTTATTTTATTTATTTTATTTTATTTTATTTTATTTATTTTATTTTATTATTTTATTTTATTTTATTTTATTTTATTTTATTTTATTTATTTATTTTATTTTATTTATTTTATTTTATCTTATTTTATCTTATTTTCCCTGTATGAATTTGAATGCCTTCTCAAAAGATTTAATTTTATGTACACTGCAGTAGCAGCTGTCCAGAGCAGCATGCACTTGGTGCTTACTGTAAACCATAGGACTGATAGTAGGAGCTTCATTTTGGTTAGAGACTTGCTGTCCCTATGAAGGATACAACACTACAACACTGAATGTGTAATAAGACTGGACTTTAACCACCTACCTTTTGCTACTTATAAAGGTTTGTTGATGGATGCTTGCTAATGTTGTCATGATGGTGGTTGTAGCACTGTTGCACTGGCAAGAAGAGGATGTAAATGCAATGTTGAAGCATAACCTTTTACTACAGGTGAAAACCTAGTAACTATAATGGCAAAGTTTCCCATAAGGCTGATTTTAATGACAGAAATCTATGTCATCATGACCTTACATGACAAATGGAAGCCATTTCTGTACAAGTAGCAAGCTCAGGGTGTTGCTGGCCATCTTCTGTTTCAATAGTCCTTAAATACTCAATAGAATGTACAGCATAACCCCTGTAAAAGGACAGAGCCTGGGTTTAGTTTGTGAATTTATTTTCTGCTATTACTGTTTTCCTTATGTGATTGGTTGATAAGAAGTGGCTCGTATTCAAAATTACAGCTTGACGTTATTAATTGTTTTAGGATGAAACAGAAGATGGTCACATAGCAGGATGCTGTATGTACACATCTGCTAGACAAATTTGATTGAGGAACCATGGAGAAGAAATGAAGCAAATTGAGAGAAAGCAAAGAATGGATCAAAGCTAGTAGAACTGATACACCTCTCTCTCACCTAACTCCTTTAGAAAAGCATACGCAAAGCAAGCACAAATCAGGATGTAGAAAACAGTGAAAACCCAGTTGCAAACTTGTAATCAACATGGGAGAGTAAACCCATGAGAAACCCTTTGGTACATCTGTTTGTCCAAAATAGACTGGAGCCTGAGAATTGCTACATCAGCTTCCTGTAATCATCCTTCCTCAAAACAGTGAAGCTTATCATTTGGGGAGAAAGAAAACAAAAACAAAACCAGGCTAGAGGTCTGGAGAAGGGTAAGGTGAAAAGTGTCACCACTAGATGCAGGGCTGGGATCATTTCAGCATTCCGCATTGATGTGCTTGGTTCTAAAGTTTCATAAATTTCCAGTTGTTTGTATTTCAGCCAGCACTGGTAAGTGCATGATTGACTTCTGCTACTAATTGTGCTGAGCTGGTGGGAGGAAGCAAATTCAGCGAGCTCTGAGGTGATGAAAACAGCTTTTCTGGGTTTCTTGCTGTCACCACAAAAGCTGGGGCAGATGGGGAAGATGGGTTAGCTCCTCTAACCAACAGGTTCCTGAGCCAGATGGGCTGAGAGAGCGGGGCTCGTTCTCCCCCAGCAGCATTGCTCAGCCCCGTGCTCAAACTCTGCTCCGGAGAACGTACAGCCCGTGCTGGCAACAGCTGGGCTCGCTGAGGAGCGGGTGAAAGCTGCCTGTTGACTCTTGCTTTCCTTTTCAGATCTACAAGCCCCATGAAGCAAGGGAGACAACAGCTCCGCAGAGTTTAGAAATGAAAATCGGGCCAGATTTTCCAGGCTTTTCTATTCTGTACATTGATGAGATGTAGTGGAGCATCCTGTTTCTTTGTAACTTGGTTTCACTAGGAGCTTTCACTGGGGGCGTGTGAGGCCTCTGTAGTGTACCCGAGTGCTCAGCATCACCCTGTAGCCTAAAATTCAAGTGCCTAAATTAGCAGACTAAAGCAAACATAGAAATGTGGAAACTCTCTGTTTACAGTCCATACATGCTCTGCGTAACTCCCACACAACAAAGAGCATCCTGATGCCTCTAGAAAGCTGCGTGTAGACTGTGAGAGTTCAAGGGGAGTGACAAGTTGTCCGTGCAGACATTATTTCTGATGGATCTGGTATCATTTGCATTGGTAAGAAGGATTTATCCATTCTCTGTACCTGTATGCTCTTGCCTTTTCTCATTTCCTACCACTCAGAAATCTTTACCTTGAAGAAAACAAGTCCCATAGTGCACAGGTACTAGAAGAACCCTGTTTAAGCTGCTTAGAGCCATTTGATGTTCCACCAGTATTGTACATTTTAATGATTTCCTCAGTACTACTTTCCCTAGGTGATATTTAGAAGAACATTTCATCTTCTGCATAGTGGCCCATGCTTTACATCCAGTTGCCTTGAGCTGATGACATTGACTTAATGAATAATACTTTACTTACTCTAAGTAAGAGCTGCCATGTGCACTGAAGTATGATAGCTCACCCGAGTGTACTCTTTTCCCGTGCATGTAATATTGAATGAAAACTTCAGCAGAGTTCAAGAAAACTAATGTTACAGTCGCTTTTTATAAGCACTAAACTGATTATTAGTTCACTGAAAGTTCAGCTGTCATTTTCTTCTGTGGATAAGTCAGTGACTGACAGATTCAGGAATAAATTATTGATGGTGATGGCAAGAGCAACATGTCAGTCCTCATGGTCTCTCAATCCTGACTGAACGATACGCTGTATTGGCAATCCACTATGGCACAATGTCTTGAAAGTGGCCTTCTGTGCTGAGGTAGCTTCTGTTACCAAGGGTTCAAACTACACTGCAAATCACCTACAGGTGTTTTTGTAAACATCTCTTGAAACAATGCTGTCACCAAGGCATTATGGAGAAAAGTAAACATATCAGTCAACAAATGACAAATATAATGGATCCTTCTTGCCTGAAGCGGGATAAATATTGTGTCTTTAAATACTTGCAATCTCTGTTCTAACTTGATGTTGATACATGGAGGATTGTGTTGAGGGAAACAAACGGGCTTTGCATGCTCTCCCACAGCTACTGATCGTGTGAGGCAAGAGGCTGAATGTCCGAGTCCCTCACAGTCTACAACACAGAGGTGAAAAGGGAGTGAAGGAAATTCTGTGCTGACAGGTGTATGGTTCAGAAAAAAATTCTGTCCAGGAGTTCGCTGTGAAACAGTGGCAGTAAATTTGCAGTCTGAGAATAGAAATACTTAGCAGTTGTTGGTTTTGTTTTGTTTTGTTTTCTTTCTTTCTACTTCAAAACCAGAGTTCTTTGGCACATTTACTCCTGGTTAAAGAAGCCATTCAATACACTTCTTGATATAAACTTTGTGTTCTAACATGTTAAGATATACTTTATTATCTCTGTACGTATTTGTAAATGTGTCACAGTAAAAAAATTCCAGTGTCCTCAAGCTAGTACTTACTAATTTTTCAGCCAACTCCTTTGCCATGTCCCTGTAGATCATTTATTTTTATTTCAATTAAATTATCACAACTGGTTCTATGTTGTTATTTTTCCTTGGTTATCCTCTCTAGAAATCTGTATTTGCAATTGTGAACTAACTCAACCTATTTCAGAGAACACCTTGTTGATCACACATTAACATGTAATATGTGAATTAGCAAGTATTACAAACACAGTAAGATCTATGTCATAAATTTAAATGTGTATTGTCATTTCTGTGTAATACAAAGTGGGGATAAACTTTAATTCCTAACTCTGAAATTAATGTTTCTAGACCCTAACTGTTTGCATGGATATGGCTTCCAAATCTGGGTGTTCACTAGACTGAGTTCATATCAACCTGAGAACTTGATCTTAAACAGAGTTTTATGCAAATCCTGTAACAATATAGAAATCCTGGAGCTCTGCGAGTCAAAAACATTCAACACTCACCTTCCTATCACTTGAAGAAATAATCATGCAATTTCTCCTTCTGCTGACTGAAAAGGAATAGAATTTTTTCCTTTTTACATGGTGTTTTAGTTTTAAACAAAGTTGGCACTTGACTAAATAAAAAAAAAAAAAAAAAAACAAAAAACAAAAAACAAACCCAAACCCATATGTGATAACTTGCACTGTCGGTCTTATTTTCAAGAAGAACTAGATTTGTTTGATTCCTACAGGACGTTAAACAAATTGTTGCAAGATCATAATTAAACTACATTAGTGAGTTACAAAGCCTTCCAAAACACACTTTTAGGGGAAACATTTGCTATTATAACAGACAAAGCTTGTCTGTCAAGCCGTGGCTTTGCTGGGCTGCGTGTTGCATAAAGGCCAGTGGCTGTCACAGTCATACTGGCCTGAGTTGCTTTCATAGAGAAACCCTTCTTTGGATCCACTTCTAATTGCTTGAGATTTTCACTGTGTCCAAATAAAGCACAACATCTACAAATGATGGAGACAACAACGTGACTGATGTGCAAATTCATTATAAGTGCCATCAGGATGAGTGCCCTGCTCAGGCCAAATAAGTTCATGATGGCAAATATATATCTGCCTTTTTTTTCTGGAGTACAGGTTGGTGGCTACAGATAGACTGAAGACACAAAATAGCCTTTGGTTGCTATGGAGGGTCCCCAAGGAGGGGGGCAAAGAACTGAAGTGGATTGATTTAGATCATCTTCTGTATATTGGGCTCCCAAAGAAAACCAAAAAAATCAAAGGAAATTATTTTCATTAGAATTACAAGTCATCTCAGTTAATTAACTCCTTAAATAGAGAAAACTTGCAGTAATGAGAGAACCAAAATAATAGGTAAAAGGTCTATTCACAGCCTGATTTCTGCCCATGAGCCCTTGCAAGTTTTGAATACTAATGTTGGTTTCAAGTATGCAGTTGTTTTCTGTGGTGCTGCAAAATTCCACAGTCCTGCCTGGTCCTGAACTTCCTTTCCAACACCTCTGGGCTCCGGCCGTGGGTCTGCTACATGCTCCTCACATCATTTTTCCAGTTTTGTTCCCGAGCTGCAGATTCCCAGCTTGAATCTCTCACCTCTCTCACCCTGCCATCTCCGGAAACTTTCTCTCCTCTGGTCAGCCCCAGGGACTCCTCCAGGGAAAGAGATCCTCTGGCCACTCGGTCTTTTTAAAACAAATAAAATGAGGCTCCTCACAGGAGCCTTCTGTGCTGTCTTGCAAACACAGTGGCTTTGCTGGAACTGCATCCACGGGGCATACGTGGTCTGAAGTGCCAGTCATCAGCTGCCGTGCTAACAAAGTTCGCTGACTCCCTTCACTGGAAAGGAGACCACATAGCTAACTTAATTATTACAAATGGTCTGTTTTATCTTAATTAATCTAGCCATATGACTCTGGTTCCCTGATCTAATTAGCTAGGGAGACAGTTAAAAATAATTTCATGTATTCAGGCACATTTAGCTATTGGTGGTTAAATCTGCTCATGGTTCCTAAGAGACTATATTTCAAAGTTATGGAGTCACAGCCGGGAATACGTCCCAGCTGTCCTTCATCTGAAATAAAAAATACAGAGTTCGTCTTAATTACCGTGAGGGAATATTTTTTACATGTTAACAGTATAGCTCATAACTTGCAATCACGTTAAAGCCTTTCATGGAAACAAGGAGGAATCTTTCTCTGTTCTGCCACCAATGACTAGTAAATAACTGTGTTGTACACAAGAAATGGGATTTCCACTATTCGAGTAGATAAACATAACTTCAGATTGTATGTGGAAAATATTTTTCCTTTGTTCTGTAACAGCTGGAAGATCGTCAGTAACCTGAGTTAAAATAATTTGAATAATCTGAAATGAATGAAACACACTAAAAGTTCCTTGTCCATGGAGGCATTTCTAATAAAACCTGTTTGTTGTAGCCATAAAGAATACGTGATCAGAATTACCATAATGAAGATTTTGTTGACCAGAAAGGGACAACAAGTATAACAGATGTCCACTTCCTAGTCGTGCTAAGCATTTGCTATCAAAACAGAATAAATTGCCTTTTAACTGTCCTAAAATGGACATCTAAGAATTTCTCTTAAAGTACTATGCATTGAACATTTAAAGATATTTCTTGCATGGGCTATATGCCACATAAAAGAGACATGCCCTTCAAGTTGATGCACATGTAAACAATAAGAGTAAGCAAACGGGACCTATGAAAGTCAAAAATTGAACACATTGGCTTTGTGCAGTGTAAAGAAGAAAGTGATTATTTTGAGAAGGGGTAAGACAATAGCCAGTGAGAGATCACTTAAATGTAACTCATTCTGCCTTGGGGCAAGAAGAGGGACTATCTAGACTTCTCTTGATGTCCTTTCCAACACAGTGGTTTGTGGGACCAGGCACATGTGGGACCTTTGGAGTGAGCTTATTCTCGAGTGCAGTGAAATTAGTTTGGCTGAAACAAAATCATTGCCAAGCATACTAATTTATAGGCGGTGTGTCTGAGCTCTGTTAAAATAGAGATCAAAAGATAAACCATTTGCTAATATGCTTTATGGACATGGTATATGCTAGAAAGAAATACACAAGTAAGGCTTTTATAGAGCAGGCAAGAGGAGATTTAATTTATTGATGCTGAACAGCAGAGCTTGTTAAACAGAGATTTCTCATAGCACTTTTGACAGAATTCCTCAAATGTGCTGTAAGTTTGAGGCCATTCTTCAAATTGGGGCTGATGTACAAGAAGGGAGGTAAAGCTTACAAAAACGATTGAGGCTTTTCAGTTCCTAAATTTTATTTCAAGACAGTGATATGTAGTCATGTGGGTAGGTCTGAACATTTTACTCTGTAAGCCCAGGGTGAAATTTTGCGACCGCATCTGGGGACAGCTGTGTAATACTGATTCATATGATGCTAGGATATCTTTTGTTACTTAATCTGTAGGCTGCAGAGACATTTGTTGGGTTGTTCCACAGATGAGTGGAGAATTTAACTGCGTAACAAAGGCTATACACATGTTTTCAACACATGGTTGCTCAAACTTAATGGCATAATAACAATAGCTTTGAAGGTTAAGCTTGATATAAATTAAGCTCATTTCTAAAGAAATCCTTGGTGTGTATTCATAAATGGTTTTGAATAGGCCTAATGTTTAGCTGAACAAATATCTTTGTGCAATCTATCTTTTGTGTGCAGGTGGGCAGCTGCTGTTGAAGCTCCTGGTTCAATACCAGGGGCTATCCATGCTGCAGCTACTTTGGACTATGTATGTGAAATCAATCAACCTTTTTGTCCCTGAGGGCAACCTGAGATTTATTTAGTTTCCATATATGCTTACTGGAAATAGTGCTGTGCTCTTAAAAAGAGCTTGCACGATTTGTACGTATGTTTCTGTTTAATGAACCAGATTCTTGGCTAGCTGCCCATACCTTGGCGTTATTAGAGATGAAGAAATGCTCACCTTTGTTTAGCTGCTAATTGTTAGGTTATTCAGTGACGTATGGATTTCGAGCCGTGCAAAACAGCACGTTGGCATTCTCTGAAGCAAACCTCTCAATGAGGGAGACACATTTCGGAGCAGAACTTGAGCTGTGGGCTTGATTCCGGCTTTATTTACATTGTTGAGCAGTGAGTATTTGCTCTGAGTTGTACTAATAAAGGCAGAGCTGTGAGCCGCTAGAATTCCACGGTAATTTGGATTGTTGGGTGGGCAGCACTGATCGGGTCTGATGCTCTTATGTGATATGACAGTGCTTGTGTTTGAAACTGTGATACATAAGCATTTGCCTAAACATTAAATCCCGATGTTCTGTCATCTGTTTGGTTTTCTTCCTGTCTTCCTCCTTGGTTCCTTTAAGGAAGTAATGGCAGGTTAATTTGGATAGTATCGATGTTGACGGTGAGTTTCGTATTGCCTGAAGAGGAGGAAGGATTATCTTTTTACTCTGTAGAAGGTAAGTGTGTGGAACAGTGCAGTGTTTATGTTGAGTAGATAGGTCAGAAAAAATATGCCTTAGGTTAGGATTACTTTGTTCAGAGACAAATTCCCTGGCATTAGGTCTTATTAATATTAATAAGCTCATATAAACTGTCACAAAGGGCTGCCAAGTAGTCTGTAGAGCAGAGAATTTTTTTTCCAGTACATGGGCCTATACATGAGAAATAGCAGACCTTGTAATTATGCCAGTGAGGGAAGGAATGTGTCATAGATATATTAGGCTATGCAGGCGCATAATATATATATATATATATACTATAGGTAATATATACTAGGGTAGGTAGCGAGCGTATACTAGTGCATATGTGGTCAGTGCTCTCTTATTTCTCTGCAGCAGATCTCTATGTGGAAGCTATGGAATGAGGGTGGTAGTTTGAGGGGTCGGGGGGCTTTCACTGCTTGTCCCGGGTTTGAGCCAACACGCTGCATCAGAGCTGGCTTCAGCTGTGTTTTGGTGGTGAATCTGGTTTTGGTAATAACTGTTCACACGTGATCCTACCAAGTCTACTTCTTCAGCTGCCTTGTGGAGCTCCGCGGGACAAGCAATAGGTAAGCAAGATGAAGTGCTAAAAATGGCCACGCTGGAACTTCGTTCAAGGGTTGATACACCCTAGAAAATAGTTTTTATCTTCAAGTACTATGTGCATGACAGTGTTTAAACTCCAGAGCTGGGCTGATTTGTCATAGAGAGGTGTCTGACATGTATAAACCAGATATGGCTGGCGTAATTAGTGTGCTTCTACAAAAAGCTTTTCTACTTAAGAGACAGGCCAATGAAAATAAACATGAACTTTAAAATCAACCCTCAAGTTTGTATTTCAGGATTAGAGTATGCTTTTGAGGCTACTATCCGAAACAGTAGGATAGTAAAAATATTTCCATTTTCTACCATAAGGTAACTAGCCACTTAAAGAGTACAGTTCATAGGGTATTGAGGCTTAAGACCTAACGCATGCAATAGCATACAAAGCCTAGGGACTAATGAGTATTAATTAAAGAAGGGCATGTATCACATGCCTATTGGTAAAGCACCCGGAGGATGTGCAGCAATAAGAAAACTGGTTGCAAAAACTATAATGCGAATTATTTGAAATTTGGATATATTTTAATAGATTTTGTAGCTCTTCTGTAGTACCACATCCTTATCATCTTTTTCACCAAATGGGAAATGTACTGATAGAAGGAAAGTTTAAATAAAATCCTATCAGTTTCTGCCATTTTGTAGTATTTTATTTGTAGGAGTTTCTGGGAAGATGTTCAACTCCCCAGCTGCCAATTAAGTGCCTGGCATGAATTTTAACCATGGAGCTAGTTGTTCTACTTTACATTAGAGGCAAATTACACACTATGAAAATTTAAAATTTATGTTTCAGTGTGTGGGTTTTTTCCTTATTTGAGAACTAATCCCATCTATGGTGTTAGATACTTCCACCTCAAGGGTGCGGGTAGGGCAGCTGAACTGAATCAGCAGCTCCTTAGGGTGGGCTGGCTGCATGCTCTCCCCTCTTTGCTTTGTTTTTGCTGGCTGGGCTCCTTTGCTCCCAGCTCAGTGAACTGAATCACCTCACCCAGGGCTCAGCTGAGAGCCACACCAGCTACAAGGGCAGCGGAGTGGGCAGTGGGCCCATCCCACTTGAAACAGCAAGCTATTTAATTTGGCTTAGGTGTATCACCTAACTACACCTTCATTTCAAGATTTTAATGATTTTTAATGTAATTCCTCTAATCGTGTTTTTCGTCTAAACCCACATGTTTAAACTACCCATCTTATGACTAGAACATGGAAACAACACATTACGGAATTTAAAAAAAAAAAAAAATTGCACAACCTTATGCAGATTAAAACCCCTTGTGAAACCTTCCAGTAAAATGCTTTTTAGTTTAAAATCTAGTAAGTGAATAACCTCAGTGCCAAAGGGCTAAATAATCTGCCCGAAGATCACTGTATGTCTGAAGTGACAAGGCAGTTCCAGTGTGGGAAATCAGAAGTGAGTTAACTCAGACTGTGACCTCTAATGACCATCTACACGTCTTACATCCATATCTATTTTGCGAAAAGGAAGATTGACTCAAATCTTAAGCTTCCTTTTTTTTTTTTTTTTGTCTTTTTACGTTGTTTTGATTCCTGTAAAAGCAAGCAATGACCCTTAAGGTTTATGATGCGTTCCTGTTGTTTACACCTGAATGGAGATTGATGTGTAAAGCTCAGGTGTGAGTAAAGTGGTACGGCAAGTAAAGGGATGCCTTGGAGCATCCGACACGTCTGTGCCTTGGGCAGGAGCCAGGCCTCTCAAGGGATATTGTGATCCTGGCACTGCAAGAAAGCTGCAGAAGGCTCACTAAATTCTTACTTTAATGTTGTCTTTTGATTCAAATATTAAAAATAGTGAGTAGGTTGTTATGATAAAAGTATTAGATGGGACTGGAAACTTGGGTTCATACTTTCAAGTGTTTCTTAATATTTGTTTAATGCTGACTGGGGGAGAGTTGGGGGGATTTCCGTCAGTTTTAATCAAGGGGACTACATTTTAATTCCTAATACATATTTATAATCTCTTCAAAGGAGTTCTTATTTTTTTCTGTTAGTATAAGAGTCACTCATAGTTTGCTTCAAAAGATAAAGGATATTTTAGCTCAACTGTTTCATCTAATTCCTGATTCGCACTACAAAACAGGTTGTTGAGACTGCGGGTTATACTCCTTGATAGAACTAGATCAGTAAAGCAGCAATCAGAATGACTTGCACATAACAAATTGCTACACTGGTGCTGGTTTAAGAAATCCTTTATATTGTAAACAGGAACTCTGCACTTTTTATGAAATGTTTTCTCCTGTAGATAGTTGTTCAGCATAATTTATGAATACGTGTAGTTTTCTCACGTAGTGTACTTACGAGATGGCTATAAAACTGAGCTTCATTTTGTACAGGTTTTTTGTATTTGTGTCTACCATGTCAGCCGTTTGGCTGCAGGAAAATGGTACCACTTGTTTGTGGGAGGGGAAGTTAGGACTGTTAGCCAAACACGAGACAATTTGTCAGGACTGCGAGGTAAGTGTGCTATTCTTCTGTAAAGCTGTATTTTATGAAGTGAGCCCAGCTATCATATTGTCTTTTCATACAATAACTCACTGGGTACTTCCTGTCTACCAAAACCATCTGAGAAATCTTTTCTACCATGTCATGAGGCAATGCAGTAAAAAGAAAGGACTATTGATGGGATTTTTGAGAAGCTAACTGCAAGTAAATTTCTTTTCTGGTTTTTATTTGGAAGTGGAGAACAGTTGGATCGGTCCTAATCCATCAGATCTACAGCTATATATATCCACAATTTTCTGCTCTATATACTGCAGCCATAAAAGTGGGAATATGTCTGTAGTGCATTTGGTAGCTTTAGAAGTGTGGGAGTTAGCTCTGTTCCCAGCAGCACCATAGCCATATTCATGAGGAAGTTCTGTAGCAGTTAATTTTATCCTTCTGAGAATGTTTAGCCACCTCTTGTACAATTTCACATGTGTTTTACCCTACTGCTTTCACTAACGTGGACACCGGTACGTTACACTGGTCTGTGCCCCATAGTTCTACCCTCCAACTGAGTGTTTCAGTACCAGTTTCAGCGCTGCATTGCCTGGAGTAGTAAGCATCCATGTTCCATTCTTTTCAATTGAATTAAATTGAGTAAAGATAACATTTAAAAAATTCAGTGCTCAATATACCAGTTTTGTCTTTCATTATAAAGCTTTTCTGTGTGCATAGCTCTTCAGAAATGCTTGTAAAATCTAACAGTCCATCTTAGCTTCAGCCTTAACTAACAATAATTACAAAACGGCAGCATGAGAGATGACAGTAATGGAGATCCCACTATCTTATATTTGCACACTTCTAGAAATGAATCGCACTACAGAGACTGAGTCTATCATACAAATGTTAATAGGTCCAGCGTCATTCCTTCAGCACAGATAGTCAGCATAAATGCTGTTTATAGCAAACCAGTGTGCCTTCTGTTACAGGGAACAGTACACTAAACCCTGTTTCCTAGTGGTTTTGCTTCTGTAAAACAAAACTCACACTGAACGAAGGAATTTAGGCTTGCAAAATACGTGATGTAACTTAAACTCGCATAACAAATATATGGCTAAGCATATCATCCCTGATACAAATGCTAGAAGCAATCAGGGAGAACAGTCTGAAAGAAGCACTTTGTGATTTGGAGTGAAATTGTGATCTCATGAAGCTTTCTAGCCCAACCACCCCTGGTCGATGCCCTGCGTCTTCTTGCTGGTGAAGGTACCCAGCGTGGGGGGGGGGTGAGGGGCTATGCCTGAGGGCTTACCCCCTGTCCCAACCAGGCAAGCTGCAGGACTGCGCTGATGGATCGAAAGCTGCTTCCTTCTCCTTCTGCTTGCGGGTTCTTTACGGTGCTGGTCTACGGTGCTGGTGCTGCTGTGATGGCTCAGTGACGCGCCACTAGTTTTGAGTGAGCTCAAGGCTTGTGCTAGAGTTGCATGGCAGCATGGAGCTCAGCAATCTGCAGAAACCAGGCAAGCAGCAGCGTGACTGCGCAAACGGCTAGCCCGTGCTGCACTTTGAGGTAGCCACGTGGCTACCAGCTGGTAGCTGGTGTAGCTGGTGTTAGGGCCAGGCAGCACGCATCGGTGCTGCAGATGGTCTTGGACGAACCTATGCCCGATGAGGTGTTGGAGCACTCCAGCTTCTCACCTAATGTAGGTCTGATTGAATTTGCTAGAAAGACTCTAGTGTCTATAAAGGCTGCTGTATCCGAGAGGAAGAGAGGTCGCTTCTTGAGAAGAACTTCTCGAGGCAAGGAAGAAATTATATTAATTTTGAGCTGAAACTCAAGTGCTGATAATACCTAATCACTGCAGAAATCTGAATATTAATGGCCCCCTGTGCTCTTTTGCAAGGACAAACATTTCTTTCTAAAACTCAACAAAGCAAGCTTCTACTGTGGGTCAAATGGAAATCCTGTTTATTAAAAAAAGCTGCTAAAGACAACTAGATTTTTAATTTCAGTGGAAGAGGCTTCTCTGTGACCCCTGAAGGCATGCCAGTGGACTCTTCCAGCACATGCCTCAGTAAACAACAAATGAATCACTGAGGTGCTCTAACAAGGATTGATGTGTCCAACCAATTAGAGGGATATAAAGAGCGCTGCCTTGAAATTCTGGGTTCATTTGGGTTGCTCTGCTATTTCCACAATCCAGTGCTGAAGTGTTGCTTCAGGGGTATTGTTGGCCTCAACAACTGGCTTGTGTGAGTTGTCCTAGCTAACAAGTACAAATTTTGTACAAATATTTCTCTTATAAAGTACTCAAACAGTGAAATATAAAATTAACTCTGAATATCAAAGTCAAATTAGTCACAAGTGTCTGTTTAAGAGCAAGATCTCCAAATTTAGCACTGCTACAAGTGTGGTTGATAAGACTCTTTAAACACCTGTTTTCAGAGGCTTACAGTTTCTCAATTTTACATGGGTTTAATTTTCTCATGCCTAAAATATTGCAGTTTTGGGAGGTGAGAAGGTGCAATGCATCTTGTATGGTGTGATAAATGCAACTGGTCAGATAGAGCCATGCATGGAAAATTCATTAAGTATTTTGAAGCTGTTTCCTCTTTTTCTTGGAACAATGTTTCTATTTTCCATTTTAACTGTACATGTAACTTGCACTGCTTCAGAAAGAATTTCCTCATGTCATCTTAAAAGAAAATGAAAAATTAGACCATTTTCTCACTATATAGAATATTTCTATTCCCAGGCAAATAGTCCAATTGTTTGCACAATACATAAAGTAGCCAAAAGAAGGACATCATGCAGATCAACAAGAAAGCAAAGATCAGAGTATGCTTTGTTTTTCAACCAGCTGCTGCCTCAACAATCATGGAGCACTTTAAGACTTCAGAGGGTATCTTGCAGGTACTATTTAAGAATTCACTCTGACAAATTGTGGTAGCAATTTGAAATTCCCTGACCATGCTTCCAGGAAAACTGTATCATATTATTATGTCTTAAGATAGGTAGATACTGACACCTGAAATTTCATTTCCTAGACCACAAATGAAACCCTGACTTTTTTAGCAAATTGCCTAGGCCAAGCAATAAATCATTACAAAACAACTGGTTAAGATATTCAGCTGTTATAGAGGATGCTTTAACTCCTTCCTTCTTATTATCCCTTCAGTATGACCTGGGTGTTAGTAGGGGATTGTAATTTAGCTGTAGTTAGCAGCTATTTGAATGCACCTGAGTTATATGGTGTTTTAAGGTGTTAGTTCATCATGTGTGAAAGTCCTTACAGCAAAGGGCTAGTAGTACTCTGAAACACATCATTATTACATAAAAGAAGATTTTGCTCAGTTCTGTAGGTTTTATAAAAATTGAAAACATAGTGTTGCAGTTCACACTGAGTAGCTTAAGAAACAAACTTAAATGCTTAAATTAAAAGCCTTGACGTCTGGCACTGGAGGAGAAAGCCAGGCTCCTCAGTGCTCCTAGTAATCCACTGAAGTTAATTAGGTGATCGCACTCACACATGGTTATCATACCTCAAACACGACAGAGATGAAAAGAATCTGAGGATTTTTTGAAGCAAAGTGAAGATGAGAAGTGTGAGTTAGAAACAGGTTCTGTAAGGTACTGCCTTTCCTCTGTATGGCCAGAATCCTAATATACCATGTGTTCAGTGAAGCCGTGTATGATATTTCAAAAAGTTGTAGATATTGAAGATTGATTTAAACCAAGTTTACTGGAGCTAGTAAAGTCAAACTCAGCTCTATGCTGTCTCTTAATCTGGGGAACCTTCCTAGCTTGTCTTTTGCCAATTCATGACTATTTTATTAATAGATTGGCTGTGTTGGGGATGATTTGATCTCTTATTTCCACTGTTTATGTAATTGAGTCACTGACCCATTGTAGAAATTCAGTAGCAGGCAGCTGTGATACAGAGTGTATGTGCCTTATGTCACTGGCCTTCATGTCCATAAACTTAAAAGTTGCTGCCTGGCCATGACTCTGCTTGCCAAATCTCCCTGCTTGCCAAGTCCTTGAGGACATAAAAGAATCAACATGTTTTCTTAAAGTTGAGGCTTTTTTTTTTTTTTTTTCCAGGCTTTCCCATTAGATTGGAAAAAAGACAAAAAGCAGAACAATAAAAATATTCTGGAATGACTTCAAAAAATATCCCACTACAGTAGTGAGTGAGACCTCTGTATTATTTAAAATAGCCTTAATAGAGTTAAATACTAGAGTGAATGAAAAAACAGATGAACCCCGTGCTTGTATTTAATCCATTGCTGTCTGCCAATATGTGTGGTTTTTTTGCAGTCCTGGAGACTGTTTCACCTCTGCTCCTCTTGGGCAACTGCTTTAGGGCTGAACCAACATAACAGACAATTCTTCATTAGCTCAGATAATGGCAAAGGAAGAAACACAGATGAGGAAGGCTTGGTAGAGGGAAGTTTGGTTGTACAAAACTCCTTGATTTTAACTCCTGTTCAGTGCCAGACCTAGTGCAGCTGCCTCCAAGCCCTCCTGAATCTTAACGCAACCTTTGTCAGCCCTTGGGAGGCAGCATGCAGGCGCAGACACTTACTTTTGCTCGCTGTGAAGATTGGAACAAAGCCCAAAATCTGTTTGCATGAATTAAGGATTGACTTGATGCCTTGAACAATCTCCTTCCTTTTTTATCTTCCTCCCCCCTGAGCCCCACCACCCCCCAAACTCCAAACCAAAATGAGATAGCGAGGATCGTTTCCAGCTGGGGGGCTCTCAACGCAGCACATAATCTCTTCCAGCCCCCAACAGGATGGTTTTCCCCTGTCTGGCACATCTGTGTTCCTGCTCTGGGGACACTGCCCTTGCAGTTTGGCATGATTGTCCTATCCCTTATCACAGCAACAGCCTCTATCTAAGATGTCGATTTAATGTGCAGAGCCCTCTCTAGTCAATTATTGGCACAGACATCTCTGCCACTGGCAATCTCTCTTAAGTGGTTTCCTCATTCTTCTCCCAAATCCTTCATGTCTTTGGATCTCAGGGCTCTTCGTGGAATCAGTTCCCATCCCAGTTTTACTTCCTGCGCTCCCACATGGTGTGAGGTGGTCCCAGACCCCTGCCTGGCCATGGGATCCCCTTCACTTTCAGCTCTTCTCCTTCATCCCCTCTCCCTGTGTTCACCCCTGCCTGGCCATGGGATCCCCTTCACTCTCAGCTCTTCTCCTTCATCCCCTCTCCCTGTTCACCCCTGCCTGGCCATGGGACCCCCTTCACTCTCAGCTCTTCTCCTTCATCCCCTCTCCCTGTGTTCACCCCTGCCTGGCCATGGGATCCCCTTCACTCTCAGCTCTTCTCCTTCATCCCCTCTCCCTGTTCACCCCTGCCTGGCCATGGGATCCCCTTCACTCTCAGCTCTTCTCCTTCATCCCCTCTCCCTGTGTTCACCCCTGCCTGGCCATGGGATCCCCTTCACTCTCAGCTCTTCTCCTTCATCCCCTCTCCCTGTGTTCACCCCTGCCTGGGTACAACTTAGGTGAGGGCCTGCCTGGTGCTGCCAGGGCTCCCAGGCAATATACTTCCAATAAACACAGCAAAGCTTGCCAAAACCTTGCACCAGGACACAGGAGAGTTTGTTCTGGCAGGCTATCTGTCCCAGAGTCTGCCAGCTGGTGATGATTCTTTTGTGTACTTGTAGTATCTCCAAAAATACCGGTCTTTCCTTACTTTGGGTTTATTTAAAATCCTGGCTTACATGTCCTAAATTTTATCGCATCGTTTTTTTCCCATTGAGGGCTGTAGGAATGGGTGGAGCCTGGTAGGCAGGCACTAAGTGCCATAGCAAGTGCAACACATCCCTGAACAAGGAGCTCCTTTTGCTCATTGACCATTAGCCACTTCTTCAGTTGCACTGAGTTGAAATTCTCTCATGGGTTAAGAAATTCTCTGAGATAGTTCATCCACCACCCTGACAGTTGGATGTTTTGCAAATGAGTACCTCAAAGCAGAAGTCTTACTCTCTGAATTACCTCCTTTGCTGGAGAAAATAATTAATTTTAACTGGCAAATGCTTTCATTTAAATACTTACAAAATTCCCTATGTGCTTGGTATGTTGGAAGAGGTGAATAATTGAGGTATATGAAATTGAAAGAGCTTACATAACAGAGTTTCACAGGGCTGTGGGGAGACCTGAATTTGCTCAATCATGCTCTGCTGCATGAAGCTCCTAAATTTTTACCTTGAAAATACAGATTAAAACATAGAAAGAGTATCAGACCAGTCATCTCTTGGCAGCTTCTAGATCTGTTACGAACTATTCCCACTGTCATTTCTTAGGACATTTTTCACTCTTAAATGAACATTTTCAGCTATCACTTTTGCATCTTGCCTTTTGAAATATATTCTTAGAAATGAATGACTTCACTCACATCCGGAACTCCTAATTCTTTTCCTTTCCATTCCTGGATCACCTCACTGCTGCCACTGTCAATGTTGAGTAATAATGAGTTTTCCTGCAGTCACTTCAGACCACTCACTGTAAACAGCTTCTATTTGCATCCATCTGACTCTTTAAGGACTTTATTTTCTAATCTGTTGGTGAACACAAGCAAAAGAGCAAAAAAAATAAATCTGTCTAAAGTTCTTTTTTGTCATGATGGCATGGCTGATTACTCTAAAATAATACTGATTAAGTATTGTTCACATTGCTGTTGTGCTTTTTAAATTTTATTTTTCTTTACTGAAGACACAAGAAAGCTGAATCATTTAAAATTTCAAACTTCTTTTAAACTATGTCAAAGCTACGGAGATGAGTATCCCTGGGATGATCTTCCATGCTGCTTGTCAGATTCCTTACCAGAATGCTGCTTAAGACTAATTCTCTTGCTCAGTGCTAGTTTTACTGGATGTGCACAGACCACCCGCTATTTATACTTGAATCTTCATTGCCATCTACGTAAGCTTCATTTTTGACACAGTGATCAGAGGTTGACAGTTGCTTGCTTGAGCAGCTCTGGAAATATTTATCAAATAATGCCGTGGCACTGATGTCATTGCATGTAAAACATGTTCTAGCACAAACGGGCTAGAGTAAGTTGCTGTATATCTTACAATAAATGCAGGATGGAAGTCATAAGGTTGACCCTGTCTGTGAGTTGTTACCTTTTTTCTCTTTCAGATTGTTGTGCTGAGTCTCTGTTGCTGCAATGAGAGTCCATTGCGTTACTGGGAGAAAGCACTGCTTACACTGAATGCACCAGAATGTGTAATTCAGATGGGCAAGAGGCCTTCTTCAAGTTATACCAGGGATAAGAGTAAAATTTAAGGAATAAATTTAATGAAGAAGAGAGGAAATGTAATCCTGGGTCTGGCATTTTTATTGTATACAGTGGAGTAAACAGTATAACTGTTTTTAATAAGAAAACTGGTGCCTCCATGATAGAGTGGCAGTTTATTTTAAGTTCTCTTGAATTTGCAGGATTTCTTTTTCTAAATATATTTCATATTTCACAAAACTAATATACTGGAAGTACTGAGTTTTGAGGATACTCACAGTTTACAATTTATTCCCTATTGTTAGTCTTCAGACTCTTTTTCTGGCACTGGAATCCAATTCACCAAGGTGATTTCCATCTCTCTTTCAGGAAGAAGTAGCGATAGCACTCCTTTCTCTTAGCATGCCTGGGGCAATCCCACAGCAAATAATTTTCCAGCTTTGCACTTCACTTTTCAAGGGTTCGTCACTAATATTGAAATGGTCGTATTCTTTCAGAGTTCTTGTCTTTATCCCTTTGCAATGGCCAGCATGAAGGAAGGAAGCTTAGATTTCTCTGGAACCATGGCTTGGTTTGGAGGCTTCATTTTCAAGTCTTTTCAAGTCAATAGAGCAAGCTAAATCCAGATGAGGTGGGGCTAGTTTCTTGTGTTTAATTGTTAGTTTCACAGAATGGACACAGCTTGAAGAAGAGGCGCAGTCCTGGTCCCCCAGGTCATTCATTCTTACAGCATCTCGTGTTAAAATTGAGGCAGGAACCAGTTTCTGTTTAGGTCTTGAAGCAACATAGTACATGCATGTCCTCTGAATCTTTCTCCTTGCTTAGGCTTGTTCTGGACATGTTTCACACTACTCTGGTATGCAGGTGGAATCTCATATGTTGAAAGATAAAATTTTGATGATCTCCTACTCTTTTTTACCTCCGAACTGTTACTTGCAGAGTGATGGCAAACATCTATGTGCAGCCTTAAGGAAGCCTTTCCTGGTTCTAGTTGAAATTCCAATGATGCCTGTGCAACTGCTTATATGGAGAGCCTGTATGGAGCAGCCTATCTCCTTTTCTGCTGGTAATTCATTCAGATCCTACAATCGTCCCAAATTTATAGGTATTGAGGACTAGCAGTGCAACCTAATAGCTAGCCTTAAATGTTTAAATGAGTTTCTGCTGCAGTGCTTCAGGTATTACACCAAGGTTAATGATGACCAACTAGACTCTCATTTTGTTAGATTGCCCAGAGCTGGTGCAGGTTTTTAGATAAAAGTTATATTATTTGTAAATTTTATTTAAAATAACTTAATACACATGAAATATCAACCTGCTTGGGTAACCTGTGAAGTGATTTAAATTAGAAGGGGCCAGATTAAAAAAATTGTAAGTTCTTTACTTTTTTCTGTGTCTCCCTATGGTACATGAACCCTATCAACACTACTTCTCTTCTGCTTTTCAGCTAGCTTGTATCTATATTCAGCTCTGTATCAGAAAACCTGTGAATTTACAGTAGTTTCACTTCCTGCTCTGTTTCTGCCATCCCAGGCTGGTGTGTGGTGTGCACTCCTGCTCTGCTGACGCCGTGTTGTGAAACTCCTCTTTCAGCAGCTATGCCCCGGGGAGTGGGGAAGACGTGTTGTAATGCCGAGAGGGGGAAAAAAGCACCCAGCCTCATGCATAAAATGATCATTTCTCAGAACGTGAGCGGTCATTTTCTCCTCTGAAAAAGGTGAAACCTGGGCTGTGTTTGCATTCTTTCTTCACTTATTTTTTAATGGAAAACTGTTGACTAATCACACTTGCTGAAGGAGTAACTTTGTATACGTGCTACCTGTGCTGTACCTTTTCTAGACAGGAGAAAAACTATCCTGACATTAACCAAATGTCTCTACAAGCCTTAGCAATTCTGACTGGACAGAAAAATGGGCTCTGGAAAAACAATTCTCTGCAGTATTTACTTAAACCTTCCTTCTGTCCATGCAAACCAAAACAGAAATGTCAATGTAGACATTGGGTAGTTATGCCACACATGGATTTATGAGCTTGCATAAACATCTTGTTATTAAAACTTTAAATATTTACACCAAGATTCTGCTGTCTCCTGGACTCTTGTGAGATTATTTCCGAGCACTGAGGTTGGGGCTTTTTAACTGAGAATATTCTAGGGTTGTCTTTTTAACATAAAACTGCTTCAGTGCTTTTCTAATCAATGGTTACAGATTAATTTACGCTATATCAGGACTTAAGTGTTGCTTAATCCTTTTATAGTTCTAGCAAAGACTGACCACTTGAGTAAGATTATGTAGCTTAAAAAAAAAAAAAAGGCAGTTTTAAATAAGACGTAGAAACAAAATTAAGTAGAGCTCAGAGTGCTGACTTTTGCTGGTATCTCCACCTTTGGATTCTGCAAAGGCGGGGCATATTTCTGTGTAGGGCCCTTAGGAAATCAAGGCTTGTGCTGACTGTTCCTCTTAAGGACCCAGTATAAATGCCGCTAAGTGAAATTCTTATTGTTTTTGGTGAGACTTGAATGGGGTATTAAAGCAGAAATCATTATAGTAGGTTAAACTTTAAACTCTTTTTTGTTTAGCTGTATATACATATAACAAAACATGCCCTTGGCTTGCCAAACATTATTCAGTTGGCAATCACATGGCAAACAACATGCTGAAGTTTAAAAGACTCTGTGCTTTAAACAACATTTTCCGTTCTTGATGCAATAGTTCTCCTTTCATTATGGAGAGAACTAGCACTGTTAAGTGGAGGCAAGTAATTGCCATGAAAATTTGCAGATTTTCTGAGTAGAAGTATTTCTTCAAAATAGTAGTGGGATAAAAATGGTGGGTGGTGGGAGGTAAGAAACAACCAGGTATACCTGGTGGAAGGACTGGCTTATAAATAACTGGGTTCTACATTTGAATATGGTGGGACCTGAAGGAGCTGCAGACCGCCAAACATCACTCATCAGGTAATGCAGTGACAGCTCTCTTTTTAGCAAAACAGCAATGGCTCTCAGTCAGTGTGGAGAGGGGAATCATGGAATGAGTCAGTTTGTGCCAGGGAGGCAAATTTTGGCTCCAGTTTTCTGCAGTGGATCTGTTAATTTCAATATTTTTAGCATAGATTTAATTCATTCAAAGAACAAGCTAACCCTAATTTTTTCCTCTTTTAGAAGTTTGGAGGGAGGTAAAAGGATTAAGTAATGACTTAGGAATGTTACAATGAACATGGATGTTGGCTCTCTATTGCTGTAGCTACATCATCCATCTCAACATACAGTAGCTATGGGAACAGAGCTATTGGACCTTGCAAAAAGAATGCAGACATTTCACTGCTTGTTTGCCATTTGCCAGAGTCCTTTCCTCAGAAGTCTTAACATAATTTCAATTCTGGTCTTAGCTCGTTCAAGCCTAAAACCCTAACTGTGGCATCTGCCTCCTGCAGAGTCACTCTCAAGGCAAACAGGTGTCTTTTCTCTGTATTCTTACAAGTCTTTCTATACAATTCTACTTTGTTGACATAGTACTCTTGGGGCTTTTTCCTCCTTGATTGAGCAAGGACACTGAGTAAACTATAGCTATAGACAACAGTGAAAACCAAGTGGGTGTGGAATAGCGTCTCTAGCATCACAGATAGCTTCACTGCTTAGGACACACCTGTAGCTGGGCAGCTTAGTCAGAATCCCATGGGTGTTGTGAGCCCACATTCTCTGTTTATCCTGGATGTCAGGGAATATGGCGGTAGTGAGCAATTTAAAAATGCTTGATAGAATGGCTTAGTAAAATAAATAGCAATTATAAACTTACTGTGTTTCAGCAAATGTAGCAATAAGCTGCAAGAAATAAGGGGCATTAAGTAGCTCATCCAAGAAGCAGCTTTGTAAACAAGGGGTGCTCATACTCAGTAGAACCTATGTATGTACATATACATATATATATGTATACAAATTCTTAAAAATAATGTAATTTAAATATAGTTACAAATGAAAATTGTAACTGTTTAATGCTCCTTTCTACACAGCATCCTGACATATGCTGCAAATTTCCTGTCCTTTCCTGGCTGATTGACAAAATTAGGTATATGTATATTAGACTAGTTTGAGCACTATTAAACACTGTCGGCCTTGGGGAGGAACAGCAGTACCATAAATATTGCTCTTTCGGAAAGCTACAGAAAAAGAAACAGCAGTTGAAGATACTTATGTTGATGAAATTGATGTTCACAGCATGACTGTCAAAACTTGGCTTAACACATTATAAGCAATTTACCAAAGCGAACTGGTATATTCAAGATAAAGACAGCCACAGTGTCCTGGTTTCTGAGAGCAGAATGTAGTTGAGTTTGAAACTCAAGAACTTGATCCAGGCTTACAATTTTTGGCTTCAAATCAAACCAGTAACATCCTACTTCCTAGGAGATGAGCTAAAATAAATCACCCGTGAAGCCTGATTCTGTTTCTTGCTTCTATCTATTCTCCTGCAAGTAAGATTTCTTATTAAAATCACCATGGATACATGATCCTTATAATCTTGTGAATCTTTTTCTGATTGTCTGCTTAGCTGCAGAAAGTTAACTAATGCTGTGCCTCGGAGAAATGAGCTGCTGGCCCACTACCAAAATCCCAAATCAAAGCAGCTTGCTTTTGTGGGCATTTTGACCCAGTTCCACCATGGCAGAAGGCATTCAACAGCACGTTGTGTCCATCCCAGTGGGATCTGGGGTGTGTGCTCTGTGCTGCGTGGAATTTTGCAGTAGCAGAGAAATAAAACATGGTGCAGGAAGTTGCTTAGGCACCTTTGGAAAGAGTGGAGTAGCAGTGCAGAAGCAGTTGCCCTGACACAGAGATCTTTCGCAGAATCCTGTGCATGCTTCAGCAAAAAAAAAAAAAAAAAAAAAAAAGCCTTTATTCAACAACCAGTATGATTGCTATTGACCAGTTGGTTATTACTGGTAAACTGGTAAAATCGGTGCTCTGATTTGTATCACCTGTCCCTGCTGTGATAATATGAATGTGTAGTCTCTGATTTTCTACCCTGTTGCTTATAGGCATGAATTTTAGTCCCTTAAACCTGGTGACATACAGTACATTGGGCAACTCAGTCCTCACTGAGAGCATCTCCCGGGCTGTCCACAGCTGGATGCTGGATAGACAGCGATCAGAAAGGAAGGGCAGGGATTGAGGATCCTGATTTAAATAGCTGGAGAAATATTTTGTATATCATCACACTGCTGTCGTTACCTTCTACTGGTATGGGCTTTCAGTAAAAGGTAGCACAAATGACTTATGTTGTATGTGTCCTTTCTGGGTTCCTCCTTAGCAGCACAGATGCGGTGTCGTTATGTGCTTCTCAGTGAAAGAGGCTGCATTAAAAATGACTTCTGTTACTGTTTAATGTACTGCAGCAAATGCTGTGTAGATCTGTAAATCAAGACATTTGTTCTTCATTTTTAGCAATGCCCTTTCCCTGAACTCATTTAATGAGACAGAGTTGTAAGATGTTTGTATGTTATCCAGCTGGACTGAGCGTGTGGTTCTTGAACTCTGACTCTTACTACATTCTCATTTTAATGTGTCCCGTGTCAATAGATAGTGACAGCTATATTCTTAAGGCAGCCTTGTTTCACACAATACTGCTCTAACGTTGTAAGAAGTGTAATAGACAGGAAAATGCCTGAGACTGGGAGAATTTGGGAATTTCTTTGTTACTGAAGTCCTTGACAGCTGTGTCTCATAAAAGTGAAGGGGCACTGTAAGTGAAGGGGGAGGGTAATTTATGAAAGGTACTGTATGAACAAAAATGTGACACACAGCAGAAGGTGACGGTGAAGAACAGAAGACTACGATTTATTATCCTTGTTTGTCACAGAAAATATGCCCAGAAATCAGTTCCAGCATATAAATGCAGTTTATGTAGTCATAGCAATATAGATATAAAAGTAGTGATAGAGGTGTAGATTTTTTTATCTAACTTTAGATTTTTGTTAAAATAATAATAAAAAAAAAAACAAAAACAAAACAACCCACAAACATTGCTGAGTAACCATTCTATTTTCTATAAGCTCTAGATTAAACTCAAGGTGAGAATTTTTTCAACCTGTTTAACATATTTTATGCCTCTTTTCTGCTGAATGTTGTGGCAAATGTAGATCGCTCAGATTCCTAGGTCAGCTACGCATCTCAACCCAACTACACTGAATAGCTGTTTATCAAGGATGAGTTAAGTATACTGCTTTTTTCTGTACATTTTGCTGTTAAATTTTGTTTGATGTCTTGCTGAGCCTAGTCTTGTGCATTTAGACTGTGCCACTGCCTCATGACACCAGGCATTTTGGACAAGTCAGGCTTGTGTCCAAACAGATACTGAGCTCCAGTGCTGGAATTGCTCTACTGGTCTGAGAGAGCTTTTGTTGTTTGCTGTTTTTCTGGGTATTTTTGGTGTTTTGCTGATGCCATACCTTTCTCATGTGGTCCAGGAAAACATCTTACACCTGTGTACAACAGTTAGTGTAATGGGGCATTATCTGACTTACAGCTGTGGGTGGGGAGTACTTTTTGTTTGCAAGGATTTTGTGGAAAAGAAGGTGAAGGCTGGTCCTGTGTCAGCATATTCTTGCTCTTTTTGAATATGTGAAGGATAGATTTCCTATATATCCTTTGATCTAGTTTTCTGTTCTCTCTTCTGTCCCTCTCCTCTCCATCCTCACAGTGTAAAAGTGAATCTCCTCTCTGTGTTTTCATCTAGTAACTCTAGCTTCTTTTATGAGGTCTTTTGCTTCATGCCAGTGCAGAGGAAGCAGGAAGATGATGCTGATGGATGCCAGAAGGAGAAGGGGACACTTCCCATGCTGAACATGCATAGGACAACTTGGAGCTGAAATGTTTTGTCATGGTAATAGAGAGCTAAGCAGCAGTATGGACCATAATGACCCTGTATACAAGTTGCTTTGGTTGCTTGGTTAGAACAGAGGATGCCTTGCCTTCTCTGTGTGATGGTCCACATGACCCTGCATGCTAGGATAATTTACTGGGTATTCCTTCAGTGAGGAACATGGTAAAAAGCAGAGGAAAGACTGTGGGAGGGAAATGATCTGCCGTGTTCCAGCATCTGCTGTAGAAGCAGATAAGAGACATCCTTTCTTCAGAAATGTTCTAAAGGGAAAGGGTCACCCTTTTGTCCTTTCCCCTTTTTTTTGCAAACTCTGTTGGACATAAAAGCAGTTTCAGTCTTTAACATTTACACAAATTGATCTCAGAAATAATCAGTGGCATCCTAAAATGACTGTTAATCCTAGAGGCTGAAAAGATGTGTACAATTTGTCAGGTACTTACACTACATTTGAATAATCAGAAAAGCATAAAGACCAGTTTAGTAACCTTTCCTTGCTACACATTTGCAGTCAGACCACGCTCAGTATGGACAATGGCAGTGAGTAACTTAATTTTCTGAATTGCAATAATTCCTTGCACTTCAGTAGCTCACGTTCTAGCAAGTGGTCTTAGTTTAAATCCATGTTTTAACTTTTCTCAGTACCTTCAACTCTCAGATTTTACACATGAGCTTTTCTTGGCAACTATGCTTGTAATGTCCAGATCAATTCCCTAGTGCCTTAATATTTTTGAGATCTAAAGCACTGCTCTAGAAAAGAATTAAAGCATATCCTAGATTGGAAGAACTGTTTAACAATTTTTATGCCCCTTTTCCACAGAATGTATATAGCAAGTACAGGTTGTTCAGACTCAGGTCTGCTATGCACTGTGGCCCAATGATACTGATTAGTTACTTACAGTTGAGATGCAAAATCCTGCAGCTTCTTAGGGGAAAAAAGTGTCAGGATTGCTTGCATATTTTTTTTTTTTTCTTTTTACATTTAAAGTAGAATTGAAACGTTATATCTTGGGAGGATTTAGGTGGACAGGATTAATAACCTCCATGATGCTAATGTACAAAATTTATGTTAGTACCTGATCTGAGAGTGAATCTTATTAGTGTTATAGAAACCTCCCCGCAATATCATGCTCCAAGAGCAAAAGTAACAGCTTGGAGTTGTTTGTACAGTAATTGTATGGAAGTGTCTTCACCTAGATATTGATGTTTCAGGCTGTGGCTGGTTGTTCAGCCCACAGTGCCTACAAATCTGCATAGCACCCTTGAGTGCTGGTGGTCTCTCAAACCTTAGCAAGATCAGCAAGGGAGCGTGGAGCCCTTCAGAGCTGCAAGATGGCTGATCTTTCCAGGTGGGGTGTTAAATGGAAAATAAACAGCTCTGTGATGCATGCCCATTTTCTGTGGATAACCATTGATTGAAAATGAGCACAGACTGACAGGCCCAGGGAAATCCCCCTGAATGGGATTGTAGAGTGACATTTACTTTTTTTTTTTGTGCCTTTTTTTTTTTTTTTTTTTTTTTTTTTTTTTTTTTGTGCCTTTCCAGTATTAAATAAGAAGGGGAAAGAACACCCTTTCCCCAGATCTTATTACCTTTTTACAGACTCCAGACTTTGTTTCCTGGTAAATTTAAATGTAGTCAGGGACTAACGTCTCTCTTTTTAACACAAGAATGTGTATGTGCATAAAGTTACTGTTGTTCTCTACTCCTGTCTATTTATTACCAGAATGATCAAATTCTTGATAATGTCACATGAGGGAAGACAGGACTTTAGGTTGTCTTAGACATTAGTCCAAGGTAGAGTTACAGAGTGCTAATGGGAAGTCAGGATTTTAATTTCATCCTGATGTAGTCAAATATTTAATTAACTGTTGCATGTTTTTGCAGCTGAGCATTAAGACTTTTGCTCCACATGCTTAATCACCTGCGCCAAGTCTTCATAAGCCCAGTGGTGCATTCTGCTCCACGGCGTTGTGCTGAGGTGCATAGTCAAGGGAAGGCTGTAAATCTCAGCAATTTACAGTGGGGAAATGGTATTGTACCTTTCAAATGTAAAGAATATGCTTTCAATAACCTTCTAAACAATGTTTTAAAGTCATTAAAGCTGCCTGAGGAGGGTGACACTCAGTTGAGAAGAGAGTCAATAGCTCTCAATCTGTATAGGCAGGTGGCCATGTACAACTGTAATACTCCTTTGGCTATTAGCTTGCAGATACTGATAGCCATCCAGGTTTACCATCGATACTAATGTTTTCCAGCTTCTGCTTGCTAATATGAGCATATTTCTGGCAACCGAGGATCATATTCGAGTAACTGTAGATGTCATACAGTTGGGCTGCATATGAAACACTTGATTTTTGAAAAAAATTGTTGAATGTGAGGTTCAACAAAGCCAACTGGTTTCAGGGCCTCTGGTTCAGTATTCTTTGATCCAGCTTCTAAGCCTAGCAAACAGTGCTGGAGTCTTGCTGTCTCTCTTCTTGTTTTTTATTGAATGAGAATTGTACTGGCAAATGCTAGAGATGTGATCAAAGATCCCAGCTAAATTTCACTATCCTAAATATAAAATTTAGTATTTTAATACTCATTTGAAAGTACTGAATTACAGTCAGTCATTGCAGATTAACTTTTGTTTAGCATTTCTAAGCATTACTTTGTAGTTCTTCGAGTGAAACTGCAAAATTATTCTTAATGATGATGGCATTTTGTAAAGACTGAGTTCTTGCTTTGCACTGTTACCTACAGTTATCTTTCAGGGAAAGATCATAAGGAAAAATCTCTCAAGAACACTTAACTGAATTTTGAAAATGTAACTCACAAAAATAGAATTTGGAACTTAAAAATAAGTGAGGAAATTCCCATCTCTTCAGCAGTACTGAAATTGCACATTGATTTGTATCTGAATTACTTGGTATAGCAGATAATATCACCACATTACTTTGAACAAGTTTTAGAACTGCTTTTATTTCAGTCTAGCCTGATAGAAAATAGTTATTTGCCAGTCACTAAAAATAGGAATGAGATAGATAGGAAGAAAGATGATCAAAAATATCCATGCAAAACAGCTGAAATGGCCTAACAGGCAGACAATTTAAATTCCCACGTTTTCATTCGTGGATTAATTCTATGCTATAAATAACATAAATAAAATAAAATTATTGTTATAGTGTTCCAGCTGGAAAAGCACTCAGAGAAATAAAAATATCAGTTAAGTACAAACGAGCAAAGGAATTTATGTCAAAACACTGCAGAAGCTCAGTAGATGGAGAGCTAATAGCATAGATCATCTTGCAGTGATGCACTGTAGCTAGTTTGTAGACAACAAAATTGTTCTTGACTTTTTCATTTTAAAGTTTATTAAAATTTTTAGGACAATTTCAGATTCTCCATGTAGGTTCAAATGAACAAATTGTTGGGAGTGATTCCTTTCTCTACCTGTACTGATTTTGGCAGACTCCCATCTCTGCACTCCTGACATAACAGTTACCATAGACTCAGTTCTCTTCTTTTCCAGCCACAGTTCTTCTGTCTTCTCTGTTGCCTTGTTGTACACTCCTTTAACAGGTTTATTTCAAATGGTGCTAGATATTTTGACTCCTGAATATGTAAAGTTAACTTGTCAGAACAAAGCATGCTGAGAAGAAACACTCACACAAATTTAAAAGTAGTTTTAAAGAACTCTTGTGTTTCTTGAATTTCTCTGAATACCAGGCTAACAGGTATGAATGACTGAAATAAATTGACATTCATTTTTTAAATGAATGTTTCAGATACCTTCCTCTCCTTGCAAGCATGCAGTGTTTTCAGCCTTAAGCATTTAGAATGAATGATGTCATAAGAAACCATGAGACAAAAAATGTCTTCTGGGTTTAACACTCTTTCAGGACTTTTCTTTCTAAAATGAGTATTAGAAATGAAATCTTAGATTATTTTTGTAATAAATACTAGAGCTGATGCTTTAAAAATAATTCCAAATACTCTGAGGTTATGATAAAATTATGGGCTGAGAATTTACAAATATAAGAGTTCAAGAGGAACTGAGTTCAATTGAAACTGAATGTCATATGGATACGATCCCATATTATTTAGTTACTTTAACCTCTCTTCTTTCTCAGACTAGGATTTTTAAGCTTTTTTGATACACATAGCATTTTTCCTGACTGGCCTATGACAAATATGATAATGAAAATAGTTTTCTTTTAGTTTAAAAGTAAAAAACCCTTCTTCATATTTTTTTTTCTTCCTCTGTAACATCTATTTGAACTTTTTACATGGAAATTATTCTTATTTTTGAAATTCATCTAAACCCTTTTTTTTTTTTTGCTTTAAGATAAATTTATTTTCCAACCAGTGACTATAAATAGGTTGTGAACCTGCTCAATGGACACTGATAGGAACTTTTCTCAAAAGCCTCATGTTTACATAATTGCCATGATGTAACCTGCATGGAATCAGAAGTCCCTGTAACAACATGTGCATGCCCTTCATCTATTCAATAAAAAAAAAAAAAAACCAATTACATCAAAATGTGCAATAACAAAAAATTACATCAAAGTCAATGGGTACAAAGTTGGAGTTTCATAAACTCAGTCTGTGACTCTGAGCCTGCAGTGCTCTCCTTTGTAGCCACTCGCCCCGTGGTGCAGGTACTAAGAACGGAGACGGACACGGCTGTTCTTCATTACCCTGGTATTAATTACCTGGCCAAATTTGCACCACTGATCTTAATTTACTTACCAAGGCTTCTGAAACTCCAGAATACTGAATAGTTTGAGTAGGCAGTGTGGAAATGCTGATACTGAGGGGAATTTACCTAAACTTGTCACCCTTCAAATCGCCAATTCCTGCCATTCCTTGCAGATAATCCTTTCGTATCCTGCTCTGTTGAGCATCATCTCCTGCAGTGTCATGTTGCTACATCTAGTTGACGTTTAATCGCACATTACAGGATGACACTTCTAATTTGCATGTCTTTCTATGACTGTAATAATGTAGTTGCTACAGCTCAGATCTGTAGGTAGGAAAGTCAGCTTCTGCAGTATGTGACAAATAGAACTTTCAAACTTGTGTAATCTTTAAAAAGGTCTTGGAAAGTTAGTGAACCAGTTTAGATCTTCCTCTTTCATCTGTTCAAATTTGAATAACTACTCCTAAAAAGGCTGTCCTTTAAAGACATGCCTCTAATTAATAAGCATAGATTAAACATAGTGCTGACCATGATGTGTTAGTCCAACACCTGAAAACTTAATGAAAGCAGTTTAAAAGGGGTTTATCATAGTTTTTCAAGCATTCACAATATTCTCTTTAAGCAAAATTACTTTGTTTTCTAACATCTGTCTTTGATAAAGCAATAAGATGGCTACCAAGTAGTAGGTTTATCTTTATCCAGCTGGATACACCTGAGCTTTCTTAGCTTGAGAAAAAATCCTTTTCATCAAGTGAACTGCAGCTGAGTGAAATGTGCATATTTGGAACTATAAATCAAAATGTCTATGTAAAGATGTTTTCAGCCTAGAGGCATAAATGCGAAGGAGCTTAGTTCCAGAAGGAGCTTTCAGCATTACTTGAAAATGTTCAGAGATGTTCTGCAGCTCCCAATTACAATATTAGCACAGTACTGTAAAATCAAGATGAGTAGCTTGCTCGTTGTGCTATTCTATTATGTGCGATATAATGGCAAGCTTCAGAAACAGTAATTCAGTACAGTGCCAATATGTGGAAAAACAGCCTTCTCTAACAGAGATTTGGGGTGAAGAAGTCACACGAAACGAGTTGGCTTTTCAAAATGAGGAAAACTATCTCCAACCCTTTGCAGCACCTGTGGGCATCAGGCAGAACTTTTCTGAGGAAAAGTTATATTATCCCGTTTTGCAAACAGTGAAGTCGCACTGCAATAAGGTGGCCTTCCGTGCAACAGCAACTGGAAGATTGAGTAGGTTTTGTGCTCCTGCCGCCTCCAACCCCAGGCTGCTGTGAACCCCCGAAAACAGGGGGAGATATTCTCATGATTTTGTACCGTGTTAGTTTTATTGTGGTAATATGTGTCTGCGTTTGGGCTTTGGAAGGGAAGATCTCATCTGTCATTTTTACCATGGTATGCTTCATGCTATGACAGCTCCCAGAAGCTTAAAGCAAGGGATAGTGTCTCACTGCTCTGGAATGGCAATTTCACCTGGAGAAGGTTACTCCCGCTCCAAATGAGCGTATTGTGATTTTAGGAATATGTGGTTAGTCCTTTAGACTTGCAGAAAGGTGCAGAGCTGGGACAGGCTTCATATGTGAAGCTCGGTGTGAATGTCAGGGTATGACAAAATGTAATAGTGCGATGGTAGTTTTGCATTCTTTATCTAAGCTGTCCTGAATAAAGAGAATAATTCTTTCTGCATTTGATTTCTGTGTTTGAATGAAGTGGCTCATGTCAGATTCTGTCAGAAGTGTGTGACATGAGAGAAGTTTGCAGACACTGGCAACTGGCATAAAAGGACACCTCTTTTTAGCCCCATATATTCACACAGAATAGACTTTGAAAATAAACCTTTTTTAAATCATTCATTTGCAAAAGCTAATAAATACCTTAAATAGAAGACTTGCCCTTTTATAGTGAAGAATTGCTGAACTGAAAGCGAGCAGTGAAATTGGCCATTTATGGAAAAAATATTTTTTATTCTGTTCTATGTATAAATCATAGAATAAGCTTAACTGTGGTATTGCTGATCAGTCACCTGTGATTAAAAATAAAAGAAATACAAGAAAGTAAGAGATTGTGGTAGGTAAGAGACTTCAATGAAGATTTGGAGTTGCAAATACTCTTAAAATAGATATGTTTCTTGAGACATATTTCTTGATACTGGCTCACTTAACATTTTCTGAAATAGCATGAGAACTTTGAAAATATTTCCAAATACAGATATGAGACTTCTATGCACTTGAATCATATTTAGACCTGGCCCCCCTGTCTGGAATGTGTGAATTTAGCACTTAACTTGTGCATGTGGGGGGATTATCCAGAAAACTGCAGCGAGAAGAACTGTGTACAGGATTTCTGCAGAGCTGAATGATTCTTGGATTGTGACAGCCAACATCTTAAAGTTTACAAAGCACAGCTCTCTCTCCCCACCTCTCAAGTAAATTAATTGCCGAACCCTGGGAGCCAGAGCTGAGGCAGAAGGGCAGAGGCACATACTCTGGAAAGGAAAACAAATTGAAGCGTTGCTCAGTCTGACCATTGTTGCTTCACCAGCCAGGAGAACGGATTACACAAAAACCTCTAGAAAAGACAGTTATGGTCAGGAATCTTGGCAGCTGTGTTCTGCTAATGGCATTAAAATGAATCGTTATCCTCTTACTCCTTCTCAAATGTGGACACCATGGGGTCACGGATGGATTCCGTATACGTGCCAGTATGGGGGAGAGCAAAATGGGGCCCCAGTGCTGGTTTGAAACATGGGCTACTGCTGAAAAGTGTTAGTGCTGAAAGAGCTAACAGAACCTTTCTAGTGGTGTTCTTCTTTTTATTTATGGCTCTGTCTTGAAAAACAAAAACCAATTTTCCATATTTCTTAAGTCTCCATTGCTTTGTTAGACTTCTCTCATTTTAATCCTGGAATAGCTTAGTTATACTTTATATTGATGTCTGCCTGCCTTCTTTGGTTAGAATAAATAATTTTTCAAACAGCCATGGGTTGAAAGCTCTTTAAACTGAAGGAGTGACTCTCTATAAATAGCTTTTTGTACAGCATGTGAGACTTAGAAAGTAAGCTCTTTTCTGTTACATGGTCTGAGCTGACCAAAATTGTGAACTGGCATACATACAGCCTCGATGGAGGGCTAGTCTACATCAAACGTAATATAATCTAAAGCAATTGATATGCATTCTGAACTGCAGAAATTGAATTGTGGCCATATTAGGTATTAATTACATTCATTGACCCAAAATGAAAGCCAGAGCTCAGGTGAGGGGGAGGGAAAGGGACTACATCCAACTCCACAGCTATCCCTGCAAAGTTATTTTTCTTCTGTTTTCTTTTAGTGAGTTTAAATTTGATAGCTCTAGAATGGACAGATTTCCTACTGATACTTAAATGGAAAAGAAACCCAAGGTATTTTATTGAAATGAGATATGCACCCGATCACCTTTCCCGATTTCTAGTTTTCATTTCATTCCTGCTGCATTGTTTGTTCTGCCTTTTGGGTAGCTGCTAGCTTGGAATGGTTCTGGCTGAGTAATTATTAAATCGGATTTCTGTCTTGCCTGGTTTGAACATAAAACTCTTAGTGCAATTTATGGATTGCACTAGCAGCTCACTTTGTATCTTGCCAAATGGACTTATTAGCCTCCAGTCTTATGTAACCTTCCCTCTAGAAGAGCTGAGCAGCCATCTCAATATAACCTGAACCAAAACCAAGAAAAAGAAAAGAGAAGGTACGGTCAGTGAAGATGTCTGAAAGAAACTCAGGCGATCAATCAAGATCTGGAGTCTTGAATCCAAGGTGACATATCTAACTGCCTATATGGCTTATTGTCTGGCACAGCTCTTTGGGATTATTAGAAACACTTTACATTTTCAAAGCGGGTTTCTCAAAGCAAACCATTATCATGTTGGGACACAAGACAAAACTGTCTGATAGATTGGTTTGATTCTGCAGTCCCCCTCTGTCAGTTTGCACCACTGAAACCAAAAAGCAAACTCTGCCTCTTTCCTCTCAGCCATCTATGGACGCTCTGAATATGTGTTAGCTTATTGCCAAAACGTGGCACTGAGGGAGTATGACAGGCTCCACATGACAGCATTCGTTGATGC
Source organism: Tyto alba (assembly GCF_018691265.1). Taxonomy (NCBI): domain Eukaryota; kingdom Metazoa; phylum Chordata; class Aves; order Strigiformes; family Tytonidae; genus Tyto; species Tyto alba. Next base: position 23,672,920 of record NW_024881324.1, on the reverse strand, counting down.
ATACCTATGGTTCTTCATCTGGGTCAAGAAACGCAGCTCTCATTTCTCAAATTTTGGAGAACATTGCCAGTCTTAATAAAAGATTGCATAAGATGTCTTGATATTTTGAACAGCCATTAGAGGACTGTAAATGAATAGTGGTGAAAAAGATCGAGAGAGATATTTGTAAGACACAAATAGAAATCAGCTGCTTAATGCTCTTTGCTTGCCAGTGATTGTTGTGTACCAGTTCCATGTTATTTTGATAATCCTTCCCCAGTGACTAAAGTGAAACTGGTAAGCCTGGTAGTTTGAATGTAACACTTTATTTAAAAAATGAAGGGGGGGAAGGGAAAAAAAGTAAAAATCCTGTATAAACATGCGTTCTAAATAAGATCAAAAAAGAAAGTCTGGAACATGAGATTTTCTTTTGTGTTAAATGTACTGTGTTTTTAAAAAACACATATTGTGCTAATGTGAGAACCAGGAAGTGAGAATGAACAAAGTGACAAACTTAATATAATAGACCAAACTACAGCCTGGTAGAAAATGTATATGGCACGAGTCACTGTCCAGGAAAATGAATGCAAAAAGTTTTTCAATATGTTGAGCATCTGGGCTTACATTTTCCTCATTTCTTTTGAGCATGTCTTTACTACAAGACACTATTACAACAGAGCTGTGAGAAGCTGAGAGCTGATAAGGTGCAGACACTGATACTGTGGTCACGAGGAGGAGTTTTTTCTTAACAACATGAAAAATACTTGTAATTCAGCCCAAAGTCTTGCAGGGTTTAATTATAGGTGGTTTTGATGTTATGCAAAACATGACTTGACTTGTATACATTGACTTCAGTACAGAATTTTTCATTTAAAATGAAACTTCACCCACAAGACTAAAAGTCAAAAGTTGTTATTCCAAGGAGAAATGCAGCAGCTCTTCAGGAATTTGGTGTAAAATATCCTGTAAGTGCTGCTGAGGTGGTAAGTGCGTTTCGTGTTGGTTGCTTGCAGGAGGTTAAATTCCACCAGAGGCGTGATGTGTAATAAACTCCTAAAGATGTAAGTGTACTCAGCTTTCTCATGCAATGTTAAACTTGTGGATATTTTCAGAATAACGTTTCAATTACTAATTTAACTGTCATTAGCAGTTGTGTATTAACTGGAGGATGAAATTGGTTTAGTCCTATGACTCTTGCGTATACCTTAATTTCTGAGGAATGCTGCTGTGGTGTTCAGGGCCAAGGTTATTGGGAAGGTGGGCACATCACCAGTAACCGAAGCAGCTGCATATTCTGTGATGGAGATTTGAGAGAATAGAACTGGGAGTGTTTTTTAAAAATCAACCAACCTCTTCTGATGTCTAGACCTGAAGCTGCGGTACCTCCTGGAGCATCAAGTGGATCTGCAATCATTTCGTTTTGAGGAAAAATAGAGAAAAGCTGTTGCTGCATCTTAGTAGAAAGCTGAAACAGCTAAAAGCAGATAGAGAATGTGTTAACTAGATCCTAAATCTTATTATACTTTAGTAGTTAGGTAATGGAATAAAGAAGTCAACAACAAATACTTAATTTAAATAGCTAATCTTTTGTTTTGCTGAGTAAACTAGATATTGTGTATTTTGGAAGGAAGCTCTTGCACTGCTCTCATGGACACCCTGGCACACAATGCAGTGGAGGGTGCTGCATCGAGTGGCTGGCAGCTGGTCTTGCTTCCCTGTTTTCCTTCTTTCTGTGGTGCAATTGTGGGGTGACGTGCTGCAGTCAGAAATGGTGCACTGCAGTACATGTGGCTGGTATTTAGAAAAGAAAAACAAAATTGAGAATTGGATTTGGTTCATAATTATAAATGGGGTTTCATTGCCTGTAGTGAAGTTGTCATGCAAACAGAAGAAGAAAAAAACATAGTCTAAGGATTGTCATGATCTATCACAGGTCCGAGCTGTCTGTTAAGTCCTGGTCCTACCTATAAGATGTGTTTTTATAACCAGGGTGTATGCCCAGTGCTTCTTCCAGTGAGCAGCACCACGAGCAGCTTAGAGATGGGAAAGGAAAATGCTGAAGAATTTAGCAGTCACTTGGAGAATCCATTTTAAAAATAAAACTGGTATGTCCAAGATTTCAAAGTTAAGGTATGCATTTCTTATAGCATACTGTAATTTATATTCTAAGGAATGTCTGAAGTTTGATTAAAACTAGTTTGAGCAGTTAAATGGGCATTAAGTACTACATTTTTTTGAAGTGTGGAATGTTAAACAGATACAATGTAAATCTAGATCCCCATAAATAATTCTCTCCAGTGACAGTTCCCTAGTTAAATACCCTAAGGCCTTTTTCAAAAAGTGAACGTGACTCTTCACGTCCTTGTTAAGGAAATGGCAGGTAAGTTTACTATTTATGCAAACAGTAACCAAGAAATTTTGCTATTGAAGAAAACATGTAAATGAGGATTGTACAATAATTTTTTTTTGGTACAGAAGGCATGAATTTGAAATCTCTTCATGTGCCTCATACTGTATGTTCTTTGTTCAGGATGAGGGTAAAGAAATACAAGCTATAGGTGTTAAGCTTGTAAAAATTCCCTTTCCAAATGTGCAGTCCCTCCAGGAATGAGGTATTCCCACATGTGCTCTCCACTAGGATTGTAGTGTCGAGGAGGCTAATGTTTTCATTTCGTACTAGCATCTGACTGTTACATTTTTGGAGTGTCTCTTTTGGAGGCACTCAAAACAGTTCAAGGGTGTGCAAGCTAAGCATATTTGAGGTATTGAGATTCACGATAGAGATAATGCTGGAGGGACAAAATTCAAACAAAATGAGAATGAGAAGGAAATCATCCCATTATCTAGGCTTTTATCACCTTGTGTGTTTCTGTAATTAGACACGGTGGTGGTGTCTTAAGTTTTTGAGAGAGGCAAAAAGTGGCTGGCCATAATTGGAATAATATGTGTGGAATCTTGCCTCACCCTCAGCTGTGCACGTTCCTGAGACCTGAACAGTTTGAAAGATGTGGGCAATAACCACCTCTGAAATTTATATCATTTCTTTTTTAGGAATTTAATTCTAGGATACAGATTAGAAAACTCTGGCTAGTGTAAAATATGTATTAAACTGCTTCCTGGGGAGTCATGCACAAACCCCAAAGTGATGTGGCAATTTAGAAAGAATAAGAAGGAGGCTTATATTTTTGGCTTAGTCTTTCGGGTTATTTTGAAGCCTGCAAACTGTTGCTACAAGAGGTGTTCTTGTAAAATTAATCTTAGTCTCTGCAAAACAGGTGTTTACAGCAGAGTTTCCCCTTCCAGCCGTGTGCCTAACAATAGTGTGATTAAAATCTCAGTCTGGGGCAGGCTGACTTTTGGCTGCATGTATGTACCTGCATGAGCATGTCTGCAAGCTGCTTTTATTACTCAACAAAAAGAACATATGCAGCTAATCTGAATGTAGGAGAAATGTTTTGAGCATGAGCTGGGTATCAAGTCTGTAGGAAGGCTGGTAGGCTGAACGAGGCAGGTGAGGCAAATAGAAATCGATGGCAGCATTTTTAATTTAAGCAATGAGAACATTGGATGAACTGAACGCAAGGCTGAGCAGCACATACACTGCACTGTGAAACTAACCTATTTTATACTTCGTCTGTGTTGCTCAGTTTTTAATATGGCTTGTGTTTCTGTTGTAAACAATGCAAAACAGGCTTCCAGGAGCTGCCAGGGATGAAACTGGAGGCACTGGCAATTGTTTCTGCGCTGCTGGGCAATGCAGTGTTGTCTTGAATCACTGGAAAAAAAAGAAAAAAACAAACAGTTGTGGCAAACCAGTGTGGTTCTGATTTGAAACCAGCAATAGGAAAGTATCATATAATGCTAACACCAGAATGGATCAGCTGTAGACAATCGTCTAAGGAGAAGAGGGATGATATTTCTATCCATATTAACAGGTCTAATAAAAGATGTTATCTCTGCCTACAAAGCTCAGCCTTGGCTGGGGTGGATAGGGAGTTCGCACGCAGCAGAGCATTTCTTCCATGCTGTGGTTGTCTCGGGAAGGCAAAACTTGTCCCTGTCCTGCTCATATTTTCTGCAAGATGGCTTTGTAGCTGGAGAAGCTAAGGCTTTATCATCTCAAAGAAATGAGCCCTCTCCTACAGAGCGGCCCAGCAGCACACAGGCCAGTCCTTCCCTTCAGTGGCTTCAATATGGGGTGACACGTGCAGGGACTGCATAAGGCAGTACCTTGATGTATTTGTTTCTGCAGAGTCTCCTACACCTAAACTAGTGCTGGTGTCTGACCAGGGTCAGACTGGGTAGTGGATCTTCAGTCACTATGTGTCTCCAGGTTTGTCAGCTGTACAGTCCTCCAGGGCAGGAGGACACAAGTCCAAAGTCTTCCATAGTTACTTTCAACGTAACCCACAAAATCTTCATCATTCTTTGATCAAATAATGGATACATTTTATTTTTATTTAGAAATTCTGCCTAGCTATGTAGCTTTTTTTTCCACACAGGAATTACAGAAGAAGAATTATACATACAAAGTACTTGTGGTTTCAGGTTGATGCTAAATGAATTGATAATTTTGGCAAAACCTTTGCCTGTAATGAAATGGCTGGTCTTCATTCCTGTTCTGTTCTTGGAAAAATAGGTACCCAATTGATGAATTGACACATACCTCAGAGCTCAAGTATTTCACATAAATCTTTAGTAATATCTCAGGTACAACTTTAAAATTTGCTCTCAAAATAATTGTCATGTGATTATTAACTTTTCTGATAACTTTCTGTATTATTAGGAGTTATGCTTCTCAAATGAAGCAGTTACTCATGTACAGGTTCTTAAATAGCCAGGCACAATTTTAGATCGGCCTGCAGTTTGCTTAAATTACTATCTCTCATAATTGGAGTCTAATACCAGTGATCATAATTTAGATATGTTAACGACAAATGGCCAGTATTAGTAAAAGTACATCATTCTTCCCATTTTTGTGTGTCCCCAGAAATTCTAAAACAATATAAAAATTGAAGTTCTTATTTTTTATTTTTTTGAAATAAATTTGCATCAAATGTATTCTACTTCTCACCAGAGGAAAAGAGAACTGAAATCTGGCTGAGAATTAAACCATTAGGCTTGACAAAGGTTTCTTAGAATTCCCTTATTGGCTACATATTAAAAGAAAATAGGTCAGTACCAAAATTAGAATTGGCTTCTTTGAAAGATCAAGGTTAGAAAATCAAGTGAACCCAATTTCTGTGTTTTAAACATTCATTGTTCTTTTACTCTATACTCCTTTACTAAATCTTGAGATTCATGAGTCTTTGGAAGAAGGAAAGGTGGCACAGTAGTTGCAGGACTGTGCGCATGCTGAGAGAAGGAGAAAAAATTTCCTGTGGCCTGTGAAGGAAACAGCACAGGTGCCAAGCTGAGATGTTCCCAGTTTGTTATTGTGTGTCTCGTGTCCCACAGCAATCAACACACCAAATTCTTCAGTGTTAAGGTCTTGGATTGAGCAACCAGGGCATGTGGAGACCACAGGCCATGTTCTGTTGTGCGCATCTAATGAACTAGCATCTTGTTACCCTCCGATATGTGCAAGTGCCACGTGCAGGCGGTGTGTGGCTCACAGCCCTGCGGGTGTGGCGTTGGACGAGGTGCCTGGCCTCTGGGGGCACAGCTGTGTGCCACCCCCCCGGCCCCTGGGGGCACAGCTGTGTGCCACCCTCAGCACCTCGTTGGAAGGAGAAGTGGTCCGGTGCGTGTTCCCTGCTGCTTCCCTCGCACCAGCACCACAACCCACCTGACTGTAGGACAGCTGGTTGCCATCGCTGCTGATATGAAACGTAAGGAAAACAGAACAAGTAGGAAAGGAGAAAGGAGAAGTAAAAGAGAGGAAATGGGAAAGGGAAGGGAAGGGAAGGGAAGGGAAGGGAAGGGAAGGGAAGGGAAGGGAAGGGAAGGGAAGGGAAGGGAAGGGAAGGGAAGGGAAGGGAAGGGAAGGGAAGGGAAGGGAAGGGAAGGGAAGGGAAGGGAAGGGAAGGGAAGGGAAAAATAGAAGAGAAGGGAAGAGAAGAGAAGGGAAGAGGAGGGAAGAGGAGGGAAGAGAAAAGAGAAGAGAGAGAAGAGAAGAGAAGAGAAGAGAAGAGAAGAGAAGAGAAGAGAAGAGAAGAGAAGAGAAGAGAAGAGAAGAGAAGAGAAGAGAAGAGAAGAGAAGAGAAGAGAAGAGAAGAGAAGAGAAGAGAAGAGAAGAGAAGAGAAGAGAAGAGAGAAGAGAAGAGAAGAGAAGAGAAGAGAAGAGAAGAGAAGAGAAGAGAAGAGAAGAGAAGAGAAAAAGAAAAGAAAAGAAAAGAAAAGAAAAGAAAAGAAAAGAAAAGAAAAGAAAAGAAAAGAAAAGAAAAGAAAAGAAAAGAAAAGAAAAGAAAAGAAAAGAAAAGAAAAGAAAAGAAAAGAAAAGAAAAGAAAAGAAAAGAAAAGAAAAGAAAGAAAGAAAAGGAAAGAAAAGGAAAAGAAAAGAAAAGAAAAGAAAAGAAAAAAAAGAAAAGAAAAGAAAAGAAAAGAAAAGAAAAGAAAAGAAAAGAAAAGAAAAGAAAAGAAAAGAAAAGAAAAGAAAAGAAAAGAAAAGAAAAGAAAAGAAAAGAAAAGAAAAGAAAAGAAAAGAAAAGAAAAGAAAAGAGAAAAGAAAAAAGAAAAGAAAAGAAAAGAAAAGAAAAGAAAAGAAAAGAAAAGAAAAGAAAAGAAAAGAAAAGAAAAGAAAAGAAAAGAAAAGAAAAGAAAAGAAAAGAGAAAAGAGAAAAGAAAAGAAAAGAAAAGAAAAAGAAAAGAAAAGAAAAGAAAAGAAAAGAAAAGAAAAGAAAAGAAAAGAAAAGAAAAGAAAAGAAAAGAAAAGAAAAGAAAAGAAAAGAAAAGAAAAGAAAAGAAAAGAAAAGAAAAGAAAAGAAAAGAAAGAAAAGGAAAGAGAAAAAGAAAAAGAAAAAAAGGTCACTACTACTGATTTGTGAAGAGGCTTGAACCTGAGTGAGAGCTATCATTTCTGTCCTGTGAATTCCAAGTAACATCAGAGGAAAAGTAAAATGTGTGAGAATAATTGAGGAAGAACAGAAAAAAAATGGCTATTTTGCTAAAAGGCAAGGCTAGCAAGTCTAATCCTATCTAGGGATATGCTACAGACATTTTCTGACGTTAACTTGGTAAACTGATTGACCTAGGCTGGTGAGGTAGGAGAGTGTGTGTGTGTGTGTGTGTAATGGGAAGCATGAAATTGTACTGCATATTTTGAGAAGTAGTAAGTTCTTTTTGTTTTGGGTTTTTTTTTTTTTTTTTTTGCCTTTCAGTAAATCTTTCAAAAATTGTGTCTGGAAATTTCTTGTGCCCTTAAGTTCCTATATATGTCCTTTTATAAAAAATTGGTTGTTTCTCTTTAAGCAGCATTGTAGAGTACTTCAATGAGGTACAGAGGTGTAATGTTTTCTTCAATATATTTTTATTTGTTTTCAGCAACTGGGGGGGTGGGGCAGTTTCTGGGTATTTCCTTTGATTTGGAGTGTTGAAACCCTGCCTTGGGAGGGATGTGCATTTTACAGCTTTTGTCTGCAGGCGATGTGAGATAACGCATGCCTGGGAACAGGCTTGTGCAAGGGCTACTTTAGCCTGACCCACTGCACGTGCCTACATTACGCTGAAGGCAGTGGAATTTCAGAAGATACCTAATGTCTTCCTGAACTGTTTTTTCTGGAGGTGGTCTGGGCTCCCCAAACTTCGCATGAAGCTGAACAGGAGCTTTAGAAGTTTAGCTTTGGCAGTCAGACTACACAGGTGGTATCTGTGTTTTTGTCCTTTCCTTGTGCACTATTCTCTCTACTGATAATGAGGGTGATAGCAAGTCCATTCTTGTAATAGCCAGACCTTTTCATGGGATATGAAAGTGTATGCTAAATTAAATGTTTAGAAAATTTATAAGCACATAAGAAATCTAATTGGGAAGACAAATCTTTACTGACAGAAGAGAGAGATAGTAAGTCTAATTCTAGTGACTTTTTCAATATAGAAGCATAATATGAAATATGAAACTTAAAAATAATATTTATTTTCCCAAACTCTAGAAAGGTATGCTGCTTGTGTTCCAGGGACTCATCTTCATCAGATTATCTCAGTCTTCAGATATAAAATATAAAATGTTCTGAGTTCTTCTTTCTGCTGTATTATTGTCTTATGGACGTTAACTCTTTTTTTGATGCTGTTATCCCAAGAAATCCTGATTATCACAAATATTCAGTTTTCGCAGTGCTTAACATGCTCTTACAGGTGATTATCTGTAAGAGGTGACTCTTACAGATAGTATTTTGTAATACAAATATAGTCAGATTATTTCTTCTATGCAATAAGAAAGATATCTGCGCAAGTTCTCCAGTTCTCTTCCTTTCTGCAGGAGAACAGAAATTTCAGGATAAGCATAATGAACAGCAGCTCTTAGAAACTGAAGAAATCCTTGCTGCTGTTATAGAAGTCTTCCACAGTGGTCTCTGGATATGTTTCTTCTTCCATGAGAAGAGCAATACAGTCAAAGAATAGTGGGCACGTTGAGAAGCAGATGAAGTCTATTATGACTTTGAAGTGTTGCATTTAACCTTGCTCTTCTGAAGAACTGGTCTGCCAACTGGTTCATCAAAGTTCCCTGAAAAGAAGTGCTATATTGCAACTTCTGGTATAAAAACTGCATCTAGACTGTCTCTCTTTGGACCCTTTTATGTCCAGTAGGGAAGAGGCACAGCCATCAGATGCTGTGCCATTTTACAGGAATGATGCTTGGCACCAAAATTTTCCAGGATCTTCCTTTAGGACATGCTTCCTACAAAGTGCTTTGCACTCAGCTGGTAGATGCTAGAGCTAGTTCAAAACCACTGCGTGCCAATGGTAGTGAAAGTAACTGAAGCCGTACTGGGTTTTAGCCTGTGTGGTAAATAGTTGTAGGCAAATTTTTATTCTGGGTCTGTCATTCACAAGGTCGATGCAATGGTTATGGGGGCTAGGAAGAAGCAAGGGGAGCGGGAGAGGCTGAGCAATGGAGCCAGGGCCATCAGTCTCACTGGGACAGACAACGTATCTCGTTTTTGTTAGACTTGAGTCCTTTTTGGGGGGGATGTGGGTGTGTAAAAGGTCTGTACTCTTGTGAGTGTTAATATGTAGGTAGTAATACAGATTGTTTTTAACACCGTATGAATACGTACCTCAATGACTTAATGCACTTTGCTCTCTGTTTCACTTGTGAGACATTTCTCTGAGATTCACTTTCATGTGGTACCAGGCAGGATTATCCTTGTAAGACTATCCAGCACAGACACAGAGATGTTTAAATGCCTTGATCTACACGCTACTTTTCTTCCAGGTATAGCTGGTTGTAATTTTAAAATATTTTTTAAGGTCTGTTTTGTGTCTGCTGCACCCCAAGACATTTTGCACTGGATCGTTCAGAGCTGTGCTTCAGGCACAGTAAGGTGAGCCAAAGACTAGATCCACATCTGTTCGAGGCAGTGGAGCCTGTGGGGGCTGTTTCAGGAGAATGTGACAGGAGAGCCCAGATATGTTGTTCTTGGGAGAGCTAGGGTGAGGAGAAGTATTTGTAATTCAGATATAGGGGGAAAGGAACATCACAGCATTGCTACCTGCAGGGCTGGGTGATGACCCTGATGATTGCTGTGCTTTTGCATGATAGCCTGGCATAACTATTATGATGATGATCTAGGTGGCTTTTAAATAAGGAGATGTGAGATTGTGTGTCACAAAGAGCAAATCTATTCTGTTATAAAGTAGTTGAAACTATGCTAGAAGGTGACAGTCCATTTGTAACTGTAAATATTTACTAATAGAACATAATGATAGTCTCTGAATCTCTTCCTGATCTTCTGCTCCGGTACCTTGAGCCAGCTGGCTGTGATGCAAATTGAGACACAGCATTTTCACAGTATACCTCTGAGCAAAGACAGTGCATATTTCTTTTCATAGTTGGGGACCATATTTCTCATATGCACTCTTCCCTGTTTATTAATGGTCCTTTGGCATACACATTCAGTAGCCAGCGATATCTGAGTTTAAAAGCTTTTTGTGGAAGAAAATATAAATTGCAGTGAGATACTACTACTCATGAAATAGCAAAATCTGGAAAAATACGGAAGATGCAGCAAATTAAATTGGGTTTGCGGTATCTGGGCTTTGCTGGGAAACAAATACAGGCTTAATTAGGGATTGCAAACTGGGATGCACACATGACTTCAGTGTAAATCTCTGATCCTGCTGACTTGCAAAAGCCCTTTCAAAGTATTTGGTTGTAACCATACATAAACCAATAATCTGGAGCAATATTTATGTAGTATCAAGAAGACTGTGAACTTGCCGGATAACAAACTAATGCCTATAGCCTGCCCTAAATACCTAAAAAGCTGGTGTCTGCCAGGAAGGTAGAGATTAGATTGTTCAGCTGTGACTCTGTGAAAGTTAATCCTTTTACTGTGGTTCCCATAAAATTTCAGACAACAAAGTAGTGTTTCAGTAACATTACATTGCTATTTTGCAGGGCTGTGTGCTAACCCTTCAACAGTATTTGCAAATAGCTATTCTTATTGAGAGCTGAAATCAGAAGGGTCTCTGCTGATCATAAGACCTCATTTTTGCCCAGGACATGTGGAAAGTTTGCTGTTGGTCTGTGCCTGGGCCTTGTATCCATGTTAGCAGAAAATCTACTGAGAGGCAGCTAGCTCTTAGTGGTATTTAGAATGAATTAATATTCAGTCTTCTATGAGCACTAATTTGAATTATTCCTGGTTTGTACTCAGAATTTTGGCAAGTGTGTGAAAAATCTAGGGCCTGTAAGTCTACCTAACTTTGCAAAACAGAAAATTAAAATGATTCATCTCCCCTCGAGAAACTCTTAAATTAAACATTTGTTTGACAGTACTTTGAAAAAATCACCTTCTATTATTTTAAAAGAGTATGAGACTGGGAAATTTTTTTTCTTAACCATACATTGAGTATGAATGATATATTTGTTTTAATACCAGAAGTGTAATTTTTAGCAAATCATGGAGGTTTTCGTGTTCATTAATGACCCAATGTACCTACGTCTCCTTCTGTTTTAATAGTCAAAAGTTGGCTTTGAAGTACTGTGAAAGATTTTGTATATTCTTAGTTAAGACTCCTACGTGAAGGATATATATATACACTAATACCTTTACACACATGCTCAACATCTTTTAAACTGCTGAAATGTGTACCTTATCGTTTGTCATGCTTGAAAACCATGAGCAGAGGCTGCAAAGCACGCACCCTTCTTTCCCCCCCCCCCCCGCCCCCCCTATTTTTTATTGCGTCATGCCACGTGCCACATGTAAGCTTGCAGTCCGAAGTGCCCCTGTTTGCCTCTGTTGTCTCACCGAGCTGCTTGTGTTTCGGGCTTGCTGTGTTTCAGGCTCCGTGTTTCCCATCCTGCTGCGGCGGGGCCGTGTGCGGGAACACGGGGCTCCCGGCCGGCGAGCCCTGCGGGAGCCGAGGGGTGGAAAGGGGCTGGGTGGGCCACTCTACGTGGGGATGTCCCCTCTCCAGAATGGCTCCTGCTTCTGGGGCTGCTGGAGGGTGGTGTCTGCACCCCTCTGGGTGCAGGAGACACGTGCTCCTGGCACCCGGGTACCATCAGCCCTGCACAGAGGCTGTATCTGCCGTGGGAGCTGCGGGGGTATCAGGGGGTGAGAGTGGAGTGAGTAGATGCAGTTTTCGGTCGCACAGGGAACATCAGCTTCTCACTGACTCTAGGCTTGCTTTGATTTTTCCAAACGTTACTAAAAAGCTCGTTCACCGTCTTTGCTAGAGTGCTAGTGGACTTTGCGTTAACCAGGGATGGATGCCAAGATTGACAGCCAAGTTCAGTCTGTGCCCAACCTGAATATAAATACAGCATTTTCGGACTTCCACCTTTTATAGCTCTTTCTTGGGAGGACAGAAGAGATCATGATGTATGTTCGTCCTCCATCGTCTCGTTACTCCCTCCCTCCACCCTGAAAACTAACCAGGGTCCGAGGGGTTTGGAGAAGGGCTGTTCCTGAGGGGATGTGGCAGAAGGGGCTTTGCTGGCTGAAGCGCTGCAGGGCTGAGCGGGGCGTAAGCTCAGAGGCAGCGGTGCTCAGCAGCATTAGTGTGTTCAGCTGATGATGTCTGACCCAACTTGATGTAGTCTCTTTCTGAGGAGCCAGCATCAATTTTTTGCTTACACCTCAGCTGATTTGATTTTGATTCTCTCCATAATAAAAGCTGGGCTTTGGGTAACCACCTCCTTCTCTTTTCTGTTACAGAACTCCAACATGGGAGGCAAACTGAGCAAGAAGAAGAAGGGGTACAGTGTCAATGATGAAAAAGCTAAAGACAAAGACAAGAAGGCTGAAGGAGCAGCAGCTGAGGAAGAGGAGACTCCAAAGGAAGCTGAGGATGCCCAGCAAACCACAGAGACCACAGAAGTGAAGGAGAACAACAAGGAGGAGAAGGGTGAAAAGGATACTCAGGTTGCTGCCAATAAGACGGAAGAAAAAGAAGGGGAGAAGGAGAAAACAGTGACCCAGGAAGAAACCCAGAAACCAGAACCAGAGAAGTCAGAGGCTGTTGTCGATGCAAAAGTGGAGCCACAGAAGAACAACGAACAGGCAGCCAAGCAAGAGGAGCCGACTGCAGCCTCTGCTCCTGCTGCCAGTAGCGAAGCGCCCAAAACTTCTGAGCCTAGCAACGATGCAAAAGCTTCCCAGCCTTCAGAAGCCACAGCTCCCAGTAAAGCAGATGACAAGAGCAAAGAGGAAGGGGAAGCCAAAAAGACTGAGGCTCCCGCAACGCCTGCAGCCCAAGAAACTAAAAGTGAAGTGGCCCCAGCTTCAGACTCAAAACCTAGCAGCAGCGAGGCTGCGCCTTCTTCCAAGGAGACGGCGGCAACAGCAGCACCTAGTTCCACTGCTAAGGCCTCGGACCCTGCAGCCCCACCAGAGGAAGCGAAACCTTCTGAAGTTCCAGCGACTAATTCGGATCAAACCATAGCAGTGCAAGATTAAACTGGACAGCCTGTTGAAACAACCACTTAAAACAACCTGTGTCTTTTTTTTATTTTTTCAGCTATACTAACTCGTTTCAGATCTGAAATAACGAATATGTATTGCCCAGAAAGAAAAGGAGAAAAAAAAAAAAAAAAAAGAGATAAAATGAAAAGGATGTCCCATCAAGTTGGGAGGGAGGGAGGGGGGGAGAATCCAAATAGTATTTTTGTGGGGAAATATCTAATATACTTTCTGCCAACTTGACACAAGTTCTGGATTAAAAAAAAAAAAAAAAGTAAAATAAATGGATGTCTGAAAGTACAGCACATCTTTTGTATCTGAACTGCTGTAAATGCACTCCACCAATGTATCAAAATCTTCTTTTTGTTCTGTAATGGGGTTTGGGAGTGATGCGTTTGATTCTGCCCACTAGGTTTGTGCCAAGGCAATCAGATCTTTATGAAAGCAGTATTTTCTGTGGTTTTTTTATTTACAGCCTTTCTTATTTTGATATTTTTTTTATGCAGTGGATGAATGCCAACTTTCAGACAAAACCCACTTAGCTGTCCACATATTTCTCAATGCCAATCCTCCAATTCTTCCTCTCCAAATATTTTTTGGGAGTAAAAAGCATTCTCATCCTACTTAGCCTACCTAGATTTCTCATGACGAGTTAATGCATGTCCGTGGTTGGGTGCACCTGTAGTTCTGTTTATTGGTCAGTGGAAATGAAAAAGTCTGCGTTCATTGCAGTTCCAGTTTCTCTTCCATTCTGTGTCACAGACACCAACACACACTCATTGGAAAACAAATGAAAAAACAAAATGTACAATGGATGCATTGAAATTATATGTAATTGTATAAATGGTGCAACAGTAATAAAAGTTAAATAATTTAAAAAATATGAAAGTCTAAAGCCTGATTAAATCTTCACTTTTACCCCTTTGGAATTAGGCAAAGGAGATTTTTATACTTACAGAAGAAGTGTTACATCTGGGGCTGTTTGCTGTCCTATTTACAGTGAAGTAGAGACAAAGAATGAACCATCAACCTCATGATCCAATAAACATGCTGCCATAAACTCCTACTTCAACAGCCACAGTCACTCACAGGTGAGGTTGGAAGAAGTGGCAAATGAACAGCACATCTCATATATGTTTTATCCCAGGCAAAGTAGAAATGGCTTTTGCCTGCCTTAACATGTAAGAAAATGCTCTCTTGCTATTTTAAAGAGCCAGAGGCATGCTGACTGGGTTTTAACAAGGAGTAAGACAATAGATTTGATAAACTGATTTTTTAAAATGAGGCAATTAAATTTAATCCTTGTCCTATTAAAATACTCCTCATGACGATACACTTCGTTCTTCTCCCCTTGCCATTGTGCAGGAGATGAACTGCAGCTGGCCAGAAAAGGTCAGTTCTGTGTATTTCAAATATGGGTAACCTTGTGTAGCTGAGCAGAGGTTAGCCTAGCATAAACAAGATTTTTCAATAGTTTTGCCTGTTTGCCCCATTTTTATTCAGCAGAATTGCTGAATAATTGCAGTTTCTGCTGAGTGGTGTCCTTAATAGATACAGACAATAATTTCAGTGCAGAGCCCAGGATTCACAAAACTGGTTAAAGAAGCATATTTGGTTTGCCCATTAATAAGCTTTTAGGCTAAGCACAAGTTCTGATAGAAGTGGGCAATTGTAAATAGAAACACAGCTTATACACATACCAAAGGGATGAGTGAACTTGTATTTAGTAAATAAGGGGAATGGTGTTTTAAAAATATTAGGAATTATTTCACATATTCTCTCTCCAAGCAGTGAGGATGATTCACTCTACAGACTTCTATAATTTTTATCCCTTATTTTATTCAGAAATACAAGGTTCCTGTACTGTGCTGGGGATACTGATGTGCAGTCGTGCACCCATAGAAAGCTTACTGGAACAGGGAGGAGTAGTTCTGTTGGGTTTAGATCAGGTCATTCACTTACACGAGTCTTGCACCACCATCAAGCTTTTGCATCCTTAATGGGAAGGAGGCAATTTTATGCACAACATGTCAAAATAAAGTGTATTATTTTGCACAGGGGAAGGTCAGCCACCTACTCTGGTTTAAAAAAGAAGGCAAACTTTTTTAGATTACGTATCTGAAGCACTGCAAGGGGCCAGGCAGATAACACATTTGCAGTAGTTAACCAAGCTTTTTGCACGTATAGCTGTCACAGTATACAGCATATTTGTGTGGCCAAGTCTCTGGATTTCCTGCAAATCTGTAAGAGCCCTCTGCCATCGTTTCCCTGTGTAGATGTGTCCTGGAAAGGGAGAACTTCTGTCCACAGATCCCCCATGAATTTTCATGAGATGAGTCCAGGATTGAGAGGAAGAGTGCAGGGATCCTGCAGTACTGTGTGGTGACGTTGTACTGAATCGATCCGAAGCTGATGGGACTAAATCTGTGCTCTGCCTTTGGGCTGGAAGCAGCTGCCAATGGACAGTAGGTATGTAACCTGTTTACTGGGATGGTATGTGAATGTGCCTACTAGCAGTATCACACCTGGACTGGTATCACACCCAGTCACTTTCAATATAATGTTCAAAATAGAACTTAATCTCTATTACTAAAATAGTTTGTCAATCAACACATGCCTTGTTTTCCCCTGAGCTTTCTTCGGTTGGCATACTTCAAGCTGGTGAGAAAACCTTGAGTGCAGTCTTACTTTAATTCTCGGAGGCAATTAAAAATACCCCCGTGCTCCACAGCTGGGTTGTGTGGATAAACCCAGTGGCCTCTGCAGCAGTTGACAGCAAACTCTTAACGCACATGCTGCAGTTCTCACAACCTGCTTGCTGACAGTCTTTTCTTCCCGACAGTGTTGGTGGTGCAAGGGAATGCTACGCCCCATGCAGCTGGAAATCACTAGCATACGCACAAAGAAGTATGCACTTGTCTTTGGGAAGCTGAGAGGCAGTGCAGCCAAAGATCGATGCACTTAAATAAGCATTCGGTATTTTCAGAAAATAAAAAGTTGCCACACCATGCTTTTAATTCTCTTATTAATAGAGGAGGCTGCAAAATTTTAACCTTGTCATAGTAAAAATGCTTAGTGTGTAGCTGGTAGTGCCAAGGCATTCTGGCTTAAGCTATTGCTCAGCAGTGCTGTTGTTCTATACCTGCATATGCAAGGAAATAAATCATCTCTGTTCAAAGAGCTTATGAACTAAGTATATATGGTTAATAGAAATATGAAGCATGTTGCTTGCCTGAAGTGACATGAGAAGAGTTTAGAGCCTACACCCCTGCTTTTCTTCACCTCAGTCCAGTATCTCATCTCCAAGATCCTCTTTTTCTGAGTTATAATTGCTCTTTAATAACAGTAAAAGTATGCTAAGGGTGCAGAGCTAACAGGCATGTTAATGCTTTGAGCATAAGCACATTGCAGATAACCTCAAAGGACCTAGCCCTTTTGTGAAAGCATGCCAAAGGAATAGAGAAATTCAACCCTGGGAAAGAACCTTTGCTATTGTTTAGAGCCCCAGCAGAGAGATGTTTGCAAGGTCTCTCTTGTTTTGCCTTGGAGACTGTCAAGAATCTGTTGCTCTCTCTGTGATGGGAAGGTCAGTGCCATTGGCTTTGCTCACACTTTACTTGCACTTTCACAGCATGGAGAAATGCAGCTGCTGCTAAATGTACATCAACTTAAATTTTTTTTTTTTTTTTTTTTTTTTTTTTTTTTTACTGTACTTGAAATGTACCTGTTGGTATTTTTATAATAACATTATGAGATGGAAAAAAACCTAAAGTTATGTTAAAATATTCATAATGAAATAGCTTCCTAGGAGCAATGCTTACCACTTGCCCTGTAGCTGGTTTCTGTACAATTACGTGTCTGTACAGGATAGGCACATCCATAAAGAAACAATACAATAAAACATTATAGCATGTGTTGGTGTCTTATGTGACAGCACTTCTAGGCATGTGACTGTGTGACTGCCAGTATCTAAGTAGTCAGTGACTCCTGAAATTCTGCTGGTGCTTCCTTGTCCCAGCACTTAACTAGGAGGCGTACCCATTCTTTGTTTCACCTAGCAAATTCCTGCTCCAGATCGGCTTGAACTTCAGCTTCATTCTACTGTACTGAGCTGAGCTTGAAGCAGTGGGTGAATCAAGCCCTCAGTCTTGCTTCAGGAGCTTCTTATCACTAGATAGATTTTCTGTGAATTTATCCTTATTTAGGCAAACTGGCGAGTGTGTCAAATACCTCAGATTTGTTGCCAGTGCTGCAGAAGGCATTTTCTCACAGGACATTTCTTCAGTACATCTACTGCTATACTTTCATTGTTGTCTCCTTGCACTGGGTTCATAGTCTTTGAGGCTTTTTTTTAAAGATTTTTCAAATACTAATCTCTTGGTTTGTTCTTCTTTTTTTTTGGTTGCATATTTTTTTCTGCACCAAATTCTCCACATTTAACCAGATTTATCTGATTTGGTTGATTTTCTGACTTTCATTTACCTTTTTTTTTTTTTTTTTTTTTAACATCTTGTTTTATATTTAACCTTCCCACCATATTTCATGCAATATTAATGCATATCAATTGCTAAGCAGTCAGATTTGGAAACCCTGGCACTCCAGTCACGGGAAGAGCAGAGCACAAGGAACAGCAGCAGACGTGTTTTCCTTCACTGCTGTGAAGAGTGTTCCTCAGGACTGGCAGAGCTTTGCTTGCTGCCACCTATCACGGTGGGCTCAAGATCTGACCACTGAGTCAGGTAAGCAGGAGGAGGTACTTTTAGTTGTTTTGTTTGTTTGTTTTTTGTTGGGGGGAGAGAAGGAAGGAGTGGATGTTTCAAAATACAGCCACAGGAGTTGGGACACGAGGCATATGACACAATGTTTTTGTTTCCTGGAGACAACACTATTGTATGTTAACTGGCCACCATAAGGTTACCAGGTCTCTCCAACTTGTCAGGATACTCGTCTCTCTTATAGCAGATTTGCCTGTGTGGGCAATAAATATTAATTCCAGCTCTTACTCTCATGGCTGTTTAAATGTATTGCCTCCATCTTTAGCTTGTCTTCCTTTCACAGTGTAAGTCGTAGATCTCTGAGAGTCTCCCATTGCATTAGGAGGCTAACTGAGCTTTTTGTTGTCTTGGTGTGATCAGGACAACTTTTTTTTTTTTGAGATTGTTCAGTCCAGTGTGGTGCAGATTTGACTGAGTTACAACTTTGTTTCACTTACTAAGCAAAAGTTCAAAGGCTTTACACGAATTTCCTGCTGAGGGTAGAGTGAAATCTTCCTACAAAACCTACCAGTCTGTTATACGGAATGTCATCAGGTTGCTGCAAAATGAATAACTTGCTAGACATCACTACTGGTTCAGCTGGCCAGTAATTTTAGATTAACACTTGGTAAAGTTCAACATTCGGTCTCACTTGAGAATTAAACAAACCATACTGGCCTCACTACATGGACAGAATAGAGTTGCTCACATTAGGAGATGGAAAAGTAATAGATTTCAAGTTTTTTTCCTCCATTCAGTTCCATCCAGTTCAGAAAACCAGTGTGAAACAGGAGTCTGTCCCTAGATGGTCTTTTCACTTTGGGAATGGGGCAAAGCTCGTAGCAGTCAGACCATAAGTCATACTAGAGAAAAAATGGTCTTTAAAACTTAACAGTTAGTACTTTAAACCTTAAACCTGAATAGTAGGTGTTCTAACCACAGGCTACACAGGCCCCCTGAGAAGCTGGGCTACTCGAGGTACCCAGTGTGGCAGGAAGCCAGCTGCTGGCCTTCTGTTTTATCTATTCCAGTGGCTCTCATTTTTAACACTCCTTTTCCCCTATTCCTGTTTTATTGGCTTTCTACCAGTTTTAGGTTTATTATGTGTTAATGAGAATAGTGTGCTGTAATGACAGACCATACTGATGCTCCATTAATAACATTTTTCTGGCTTTTAATTTTTTTTTTTGGTAGAGTTTTGGCATTACGTACAGGATTCTGGACTGGGTTTGTAAAAACTTATATGTTTATCAAGTAGAATATGAATTTATATGGTGGAAAGGAGAAGCTGGAAAAACAATTTTATAATTGGAAATTGGTGTAAGCCTGAAAGAGCAAACCCTTTATTCTTCAATGGTCCGGGATTCTGAAATGGCTCACTGTAAACTAAAAGACCCTATGGAGATTTCGAAAGATATCACATGTCAGTATACTGAATACATTGTTGGTTTAAGCTCTGCTGCTCTGTCCAATTATCTGAACTTTGTCAGCTGCACTTCATTTTTTTATTTTTAAATAAAAGACAACATTCCCAAGCTAGCATTTTTGTTTCAAAAGGGGAACAACAGTAGCTCATAATGAGTATGTTGCAAAGGAAAATTTCAATCCCATTAAACCTTGAATAACCTTTCCCAGTAGAAGAAGCTCTAACACTACTTAGGAATCTTTTCCAATATTTTATTTAAAAGAAAAGATTTCCTGAGAGCCAGTTTTTAAGGATATATTAAGAAAAGCATACTTCTATAGCATAACTGTTGATGATAAGCTAAAGGGACAATCTGATGGAGTCTGGCATCACATCACAGACTAAGGAAAGAAAATGTGGAACAGGGGAGGCCAGTTCATCAGCTATCAAAATTATTGATTCAGGTCCACTGAACTGTATGAAGATAATTTTATTATAAGTTATTCCATCTATATCTGAAAAAAAAAATATATTAGCAATAGAATGTCACATTATGGTAGGTAGCATTGAATGACTGGATATGAAAGAATTAAGATGCTAACCTTAGCGATAACATAATAACAGACAGATTTGGATTTGAATTGAAGCAGTGTATGAATGCTAATTAGGGTAGTAATGTAATTTCTGAAATAGTAAATTTGAAGGATTTATTCAAGATTTTAGGTAGTCAGTTTTTATGAGTGTTTCACAGTGTTTCTTTGAGACAAGGAGGACAACATGAGGATCAGCATATTTCTACATATTTATGTAAAAATGAAACGGAGAAGAGAAACTGAGAGCATGGAGGATTGGTATATGTTATCTAATAGGTGTTAAATTTAAACTGGTTCATCATGCTCTGCACTTAAATATATTGGGCTTGAATTTTGCCTTGCACCATATTTTGGTGTTCTATCTTAGCTGTATCACATAGATGTTGCACCAGACTTTTGGATGATATTTGAAAAGCAGCTCTGTTTTCACTGCACCGCCACTACTTTTTAACCATATCTGTCCTAATTTTATACCAATTTTTCTAGTTTAGTTTTCCAGGACCAACATAGCTACATTAGAGGAGATCTGCATAAGTGATGACCCAAACCCTCAGATGAGCCTTTATTGTCTAGACTGAGGTCTGTGCTACCGAGTTGCATCTGAGCTCGTTACCTCTGACTCTGATGAGTCCATACCAATGGCAGGGACTGGGAAAAGCTGTCACTGGGTTCTAATGTGCATTGGGTGCCCCACATCTCACTGATGCCCTCTCTTCCCAGTGCTCAAAAAGTAAACATGGCTGAAGCAGTCTTGCATGCTGAGATGGGGAGTACCTCTCTGGGCCTCAGATGAAAGGCTGAAATTTTGAAAAAAAGCTATACAGTTCCTTGGTCAAGACAAGCAGAAAATAGAAGAGAAGAATTTGAAAGTATGATAGTTGGCATAAAAACAATATTTAACTTCATGGTAGAATTTAGGTGACCAAGACATAATCTGTATCCCAAGATCAGCACCTTACAAATAGGATCACATTCAGTATTTTAGAGAAGGAAGCTGAGTATGAAAATGTAGTTTCCACAAGAACAAATACTGCTTTTACTCAAAAGCAAAACTTGTGATAATTGGAGTGACGTCTAATTTGGCAGAAAGACATGTCCACAGTTGCAGTCATTTTTAGAGAAGGAATCATATTTGAAAGCTATTTAAAGAGATTTTTTTGTGTGATGCTTAGATTTCTGAGACATAATTTAGATTAAAAATACAAGAAAATACATTTTGGTATACTCAATGAGATTTTGCAACAGCATAAGCAAAACCCTTCTACAGTAGGATGTAGGAGTGTAAAAAGAAATGAACTGTGGTGTCGGTGAAGTACAAGTTCCTAGCTAGTGCCCTGAATACATGAAACGTTTCTCAAAAATTAGAGGATAAGATGGAATTTGAGGCCACAGTTCTACACAGTGATCAGAGCTCATTTTCAGTGAATGAAAAGTCCTGTTTTAGTGACGGTATCATGAGATACCACCAGATCCAACGATACTATCAATCAGATTCAATTGCAATCAATTCTTGTCGTAATGCTTCAGCATAGGAATGACTTTTTTGAAGAAGCAACTTTTATGTGAATGGCTGTTTCCACTGATTCGATAACTTTGCAGTCCATCTTGAAAATCAGAGAATTAATTTGATAGCATTGAAAGTAAAATTCAATCTATCTGTTGTAAGTCAGTGACAGGGTAGGTATAGATAGAGAAGAAGACTAAAAAGACATTACAAGGTCAGAGAAGCATTTGGGAAGGACTTAGTCACAGAGGGAATGTCAGGAGAAGGTTGAAGTCAGTGTGCAAGGCCAGGATTATGATTTTCAGAGCACCACTTTGAATGGATATGGAGACAAGACACAAGCTGAGTCTGGACTAGTTAGGATAAATAGATTGCAGGCTAGCAATGTTATGCAAAAAGAAAGTACAGGGGGTTTGCTTGCATGTGAAGGCACAGAAAAAGTCACACACTGTTATTCTTTTCCCTTTCATTCCAGCTCTCCCATACTGATATTTTCCTCCTTCTGTAAGCTTAATCTTTCCCGCAAGGATCTCTTTCTTATCCCCAAGATATGCTTTAGTCAACTGTCAAGATTTTCCTAAAGTGGCCAAAGCACCCATTTAAGAGGAATGTGACATGTACCACAACTTCCAGAGAGATTCTGTGCTTCTGGAGAGGCTTCACGTGCAGTCTTGCCCTTCAAATCATCCCGTACAAAACGAAGATATACCAGTTCACCTGGCATCTGAAACCATTGCGCGCCTTACCGTGTTACCACATAGATTTTCTCTACTGTTTTATCACTATGCAGATACAGTTGGATGCATAGTGTTTTAGTACTTGCTCGGAACAACAATGGTCCTGTTAACCCCAGAGAGATCATTTTATGAGCAACTTCTCCAGCTGCTTTGTGCGCCGCCAGGTCTGGACTGACCGCGTGGGCACAGAGAGCTGCCTACCTCTAGCTTGCTCCTCCTTCCATCCAGGGCATATCTGCACCAGTCTCCTGCTGAAAAGACTTGGCTTGGAGGACAATAAATCACCTGGGGAGACTGTGGAACTACCTCAGGGGAGCTTAAGGAGGGGCAGGAGAACTATTTGTCAGGAATTATATGGATATTGTTGCATCTCCCTTAGGGCAGGGGAATGGGAAGCCCTAATAGACTTTGAAAGTCAAAGTATTTCAAGATTTTTATGGTTCTGAGATAACCAAAGATTGTTTCAGTGAAAACTGTTTTCCTTCACCTGAGTAAGAGTTGGACTGTATTTGCTCTCATGGAATAATAATTCACTCTACATTGCCTTCAGCAGGACTAAGGGCAATACAAGGTACCGTTCAGTCTTAAAAATATCCCACAGTGTTGTATCTGAATAGCTGCAGACTGTTACTCTGGGATACTGAGTATACCCTTTTTAAATGAATTTTTGAAGTGTTGTCTGAGTGCCTGTAATGAAAGGTTTCTCAATTTCACTTTACTTTTTTTTCCCGTCTTACATAATTTCATTCCAGCCATTCTTTTGCACACCAGGCCATCAATAGGCAAAACTGTTTACTTTTTCCTGTGTACATCAATCAAACCACAAATGAGAAACAATAGTATGTGTTTTGGTCACAACTTTCCCTTGGCTATATTTTTTCAGTATTTCAGTTCATGTCTCAGCCTGGTATAGGCAAGGACCATATTACTATTTCAACTGGGCAAAATCATCAGTTGTTATAAATTGACTTGGGGATGTGTAGATGTCCAGCCATGGTAAGAGTTTTCTGATCTTTGTGTGCTTTATTTAAAAGTGCAATTCACAACGGATATCTGATGAAAAGTGCTAGTAACCCTGCGAACTCTTAGAGTGCTGCCTGTGCAAAGCTGTGTGAGGCTTTCTTTTAAGAAGTGCTTCTGCTGATTTGGCAGAAATGGACCAGCAAATTGCAGTGATGAACTGGATAAAAATGACCTGGAAAATCCGTGCCTCATGTACAGTGCTGACTGCTGAGCAATCACTGCTGTTCTGTGCTTTTTCCTTTGTGCTGGCCTGTGCATAGATATACTAGTACTGAATTAATCAGAGCTGGGATAGGCATAGGGGAAACCACGAAATTTTAAACTCCTTTTTCTTTCATGCTGAAGAGAAAATTATTTTCTAAGCCTTTCATTTTTGTTGTGGGGACAGAGCAATGAATTGGATTAGAAACTGAAGCTAGGTCAGACTTTCCCGAGTCCTTGTGCATCTCCACACAGCCACACTTGTCCAGTAGAAACTGCTTAGAAGTGACTCATCCATATGCATAAGAGTAATTATAAAATCCATTTGAAACTCGGGAACTAACAATTTTGAAGATTGTTTCAAACACTTTCCAGTTGAAAACTCCATGGGTTCATCTCCCTCCATGCTCAGTCTTAATTCCTGGTGTCTATTAACACCTAAGCCTCAGAGCAGAATCTCTGCAAAAACTACTGGGTTTTATATCAAAAGTCTTGGAAACCATCACAATTTCCATGCTTCTCCTACCCGTCCCATCTTAGTTTGGCCAAATTAGTCAAACTTTCAGTGAATTTAAGGATCAGACTGCATGTACAGCTCCCCTTGATTTTAGCCAGGATAATTATGCTGTTAAAATATTCATGAAAGCTATTAGAATGAAGGAAAAAAGAAAATTAAAGTTTGTTCAACTGGAACAACTGCAAGTAGGCAAGATGCTTGAGCATTTTTCTATAATAAAATCTGGAACTGCTGAGTAATCAGCCATTCCCTTTCACAAAATCCGAACTGTTTATTCACGGGTGGTTCCTAAAGATCAGCTCACCTGGTATCTGAAAGCAACGGATGTCTTACCCTGTTACCATGTAGATTTTCTTCATTGTTTTATCACTATGCATATACAGACGGGTGTGTAGTGTTTTACTACTTGCCTGTCTCTATTTATAATGCTCCCACAAAGTTGCTAATCTTTATTGAACAGCTTTATCTTTTTCAAATAAGAAACATGGGTTGCCTACAGAGTGTACAATTGGACCCGTCACAAGAAGTTACTGAATAACTAAGGGGAGAGCTGCGTTCCTTGAGCCATTGTATCAAACCCATTACATGTAGCTGTTAAAGTGGGCCCAGTCTTTTTGTATAGTGCGTGCAACTGGAATCCAGTGGTGCCACCTGGTAAGCCACTCTTGCTATGGTTGATAACCCAGACAATCATAGATATCACTACTTTGCCATGAGTTTGTGTTTAATGAGGTATTTTTCTGCCATGGGACAAAGAAAAAACATTTTTTTAAAGCTTGCTACCCTGGACTTTCTTAGTTTTAAAGCAATTGCCTGAGAAGATAATAAGAACAGCTCCCAAGAGATGCTGGAGGCTTGAGGGCAGGGAGTGGAAAGTTAGGAAGAAAAAATATTTGCATTTTTTATTAATTTCCTATTATACATCATTTGGCAGTTTCTTTACTAACATATATTCCTTTTAGGGGATTACTTTTATTTTTAAGTTTTTAGAGCCTGAAGTATTCTGTAAATGTTCTTAAATGCACGATCTACCCTTAATGAAGGGGAAAATAACATAGAAGGTTAAAAAAAATGCCCCCCAGTCTAAAACAAAGCTTCAAATTAATCTGAAAGAGTCACACCTAGTTTGGGCTGAAATGCATAAGCAGTAGGCGAAGAAGTAAAATACCTGCATGCAGCAGGTGAAGAAGTAGTATGCATTACAGGGTGACAGTCTAATTCACTTTGGTTTCAGAAAGCCAAACTGAAAACAACACAGCTTTGTCCTGGACAAGGTATCTACACTGTTCATTATTAACTGCTGTTCTGTAATCAGGCATGTGCTAATTACCCATGCAGCCCACTCTTGCCCCCACCTTCCCTGTCTGTGAGAGTCTAGAGGAGTTCTTGGTTTGCATCCAAGCATCATAGTTGGCCAGGCAGTGCCATCTGAGGGAGGAAAAATGTGACACGGTTGCTCTGGCGTAACCATTAGTATAGCTGCTGATAAAACAGGGAAAGAAATAATGCTGGTGACATGCAAAGCTTAAAAGCTTATGTTTTCATGTACTTGTAATAATACCAACTCTATTAAATTATCTGAAAGTCTAAGGATTTATTAAACCTCTGTGTACAATGCTGTTCCAACTGGGTATTTTGGTAAGCTGCCTTTATGTAGATATCTGTTCAACATAAGCTAATGCTCCACTAAGAAAGAAAATGTTTGGGATTATCCTGGAATGATGAAGAGGCATCTGTGAATTAGAGTAGTATAAATTACTGTCTATTGGTTTAATGAGTCTACGAGGGGCTAAGTTACCAGAGGAGGACCAGGGAAACCATCAGTGAGAGGATTTAAAAGCACTATCTAACGTTAAGACATCAGGGAAGCACAAAGGGTGGAGGCTTTCTCTGCTTTCTCCTATTAATTTTCTCTCTCCACTTGTAGACTCAGCAGTTTTTGGCACTTCTCTCTGTAATATTCCTATGATCCTCTGTTGGTGGACACCGCTGACATAATGTCAGTACAGAGTCTCTGCTGTGCCCCTTCTCTTTACTCTGTAGGTCTCCTGGCCAGCAGTTATTTTTAAGGTTCTATCAGGTGTACTCTAAAAAAATTATCTACATTTTTCCACTTACCAGCTCCCCCACTGCCCTCCCTTCTCAGGTACTACAGTAGTGATCTCAGAGGGAGATACCTCTGGATTTTTCTTTGTATTTAAGGCTTTATTCTTTCTCTTTTTCTTCTTCTTCAAAATCTTGATGGAAAGAGCATGACTGCTTTCCCTTTGTGAAACAAAAATCCCAACTAATATGTTATCTTTCTCATGGAGTAAAAGAAGTCACGGAACTTACATGCTTCAATAACTTTTCTACTTTGTGTTTATCCCAGCATGTACAGCTTTGCACGGTAAAAAAAAAAAAATAAAATAAAATAAAAAAAAAAAATATATATATATCCTAATCTTATTCTGAATTAAATTGACAGAAGTTTTGCTTTGACTGGTAATGATCGAAGAACAAGGTCCTTGCAAAACAAAGATGAAGCTGTGCACCACACTGAAGGAAAAAGTTACATTACCACTGGTTTTAATGTGGGAGAGGACAAGTTCAAAGTAGTATCAACAGGTGATTTTCAAATTACAATTTTCTCTGATTTTCTCTTTGACTTGGAAGAGCCACTGCTGTGAAGAAACAGGCAGGCAGAGACGATGGAGGTGGAAAAAATGCTTGAAGGAGATGACTGAAAGTGATTTTCATTTTTCTTTTCACAGGACAAACACACTTTGGATCTTTGTTATGGCGAAAGACCAATCTAAAGCCAGTACAGTGACTACCCAAGCAAAAAAATAGAGTTAAATTCTCATGAAGAAAGTTCAGCTCCCTCATCTTTCACATGCAACTCACTGTATGAATATAGCCTTTCTTTTTTATTGTTATGTTTCCGCCTCACTTTCTTTTATATTTTCTTTCTGCCACTATGCCTTATTTAATATTACAAGTGTGGAAACATTTCATAACTCAGCTGTCACTCGAAATAAACGGTCCCACATCTGCATTTATAAACATGTGGGGAAGGCTTCTCATACAAGTAACTGATAAGAAATATTTGAGTCCTTCCCTTGTGCGGGTGGTGGGATAAGAACAGGATGCACTCTGAGAGCCAAGGTATTTCAGAGGAAGCCGTGTTTGGATGCCAGGCTCCATACCAAACCAGGACTGCCCTAGCAGCTAATACCAGCTGCCATAGGCATGGATCCAGCAAAGGTAATGCCCTTGGCCCCAGGCCCTTAGAATTTTGGTGTAGCCTTGGGAACAGCAAGGATAAGGCAGCTATGGACAACTGCTTCAGTGGTGCCTGGCTTCTCCCTCAATGGCTTCTGGAGATGGGAGTAACAGGCCCTTTAGTCCCCATGGTCAATCTGTGCCTGGATCTGAAAGACATGATGTGCCCTATGCGCTGTGATGGCCTAGTAAATGTGAAATCTCCAAGTGATAAATTTAAGTTGTGGTTAATTTTTGTTCCGTTCTCTCTTATGGATCTATCCTATGACTTAAACTGTTCGAGAAGCTGAGGATTCCTCCTACATCTTCTTGTGTGCCAGCTCCCCATCTCCACCATCTAAACATCAAGCACCTTCCCAACAACTTCAGTGAGAAGACAGCAAGAAAGTATTGAAAATTCAGGGACCACAAAAATAAATTTAATACATTATCTTAATAAAACAGAGGCTTCTTCTTATTCAGTTCATATTATTCAACTGAACACACCTCCAGATGTATTGAATCAGTATAGCTCATTAGACTTCAGAGTTTTGGTGGTCTTAAAACTCAATATTTGACTCTCAATTTTTATATGTAATGAAGCTGCCACATAATTAAGACAATGCCAGAAATAAGAGCTCTTGTTTGCAGAATTTAGTTTAGATTGTCACACTGTATACAAAGCCCATTTATTTAACTGCAAGATTACTTTAGGAGGAATTTATTAGTGTTTCTAAGTTGCTTCAAACAGGCAAGCCAAGGTGAAAGTGCCGTGTGTACTTGTACTTATCAATCAACAGAATTGTCATAGTGTAAATCTCCAAGTCTGAGATAAACTCTAATTAGCTGTAAGCTCCCATTTAATATGAATATCTGATGCACTGTAACTTGGAGGATTAATTTGTGCAAGTCAAGTACTGTGTTCTGATATACTCATTGTATACATAATGTAGAAGTATTTGCAATAAAGGAGGATGTTGAAAAGTGGATTTCCATGTTTGTTAGTAAGAGTTTGGAGGGAGAAGTAAGTTTAAAAAGCTATATCATCTGAAGTATTCTAGAAGATGTCAACAGAAAAATGGAATTTTTCATTGAATGTTTAGAATTTGGTTTTAATCTGAACTAAAAATATTTCTATTTTAAAACTTCCAACTGAACCCAAGTTTATGAAAGTTGTAATTCTGAAAAAGAAAAATATTTTGTTAACTATTTAAGCCAGTAGAAGATTTAAAGTATGTACAATAGTGTGTTTGCATTCTGTGTTTATACATGTAGATAGTATTTGTAATGAATGTCCTGAATATTTGTATAAAAATACTAACATAAGCTCAAAATTATAAAGCTGCAATGACAATTATCATCCCTAAAGTTATATATTAGACCTGAAACTATTTGTTTTTATACTTCTCATAGGAGGAAATGAACGGGTTTGAAATGCTTCAGTTTTGACAAGAATGCATTTAAAGCAGTGGTGAAAAACTCTTCTGGACTTTCAGGGAGGCCTTAAAATTTTTGTTTTTCTGTTGAGAGAAGGCAGTGTAAAAAAACCTAAAGAACACATGTCAGAGCAAGAACTGAAGTTTGGCAGGAGAGCTGCTGAACTTCACACACTCAATACCTCCCAGGAATCGGCTGGGAGCCCACTGAAGTCAATGGGAATTTTTGACTGGCTTCAATGTGCATTGGATCAGACCCAAATGGGCTCTATTCAGCAAAATACTTGTATGGATTTTACTTCAGGTACGAGCTTTATAAGACTTTAGCAGATACTTAAAAGTTATACTCGCGTTTTTTTGAATGCACACTCGGATATTTTTGAATTACGTTCTCTACTGTGTGAATTGTTGCGATGTAATAATAAGAAAAAATATTGGAGCAGTAGTCTTTAGTTGTCTAAATACACAAAGAAATGAAAGTTCAAGAGGAGATGCTGGGCTGCACTTCTCAAAGCAACCACAAAAAAGACAACTGTTTCAGAATGGGAAGTGAGAAAAAGCAGACGTTATAACCAGGGGATTTTCCAAGTTTTAAATATGAGGCCAAATTTACACTGTAGTAGGACTAAAAGATCAAAGCCAAAGATGTTATAAATTGGCATATCAATCACTCAGATTAAAGGTTTCGTTCATACTGTCCCTGCCCTGGAAGAGAAAAAAATGTAAAACAACATTTAATAACAATTTTCATTTATGTGTTCTAGTCACTCCCATGTGAGTGCCTGCTTCACCAGTGCTAGAGCTATTTGTAAGCGAGAAATAGATTATGGCTCTTTATTTTAAAAATAGGAATAGAACTGCTTAAATACCTATAGAAATTAAAATGCAGCTTGAAATGAAGCCCTACAGATTTCAGCAGCTAGGAGCTATTGAAGTAAGATTGACATTTTCAAAGATAACATTTTGTTTCTTACATTAAAGAGAAGATATTCCTGGAGGAGGGAAGTAGATATGAAGTTGGTAATAAGTCAACATGGGTTAGAATCTAAATCCCAAATCTGGATTTAGACAGGCTTCAGAATTCAAACCTCATTGTATAGGCTGAAATCTGAGGTCTGAAGACACGGCATTTGAGTAAGTCTGGATTTGCATTTAGCACTAGAAGTGATACTCTGAAAGGATATTCTTCATTAGCGTTTAGCAAGGGTGATCCTTTCATGTCTCTCAATAAACTGGGATCCTTAAATTGGTGCATCATACTTTTGTTTTTATTTTAACCATTTTACAGTGATTCAGCCATGTGGACCTGACTTACTGTTCTGACACAGACATGTCTGATGGTCAGTGAAAACATAATCACAAACATTTACTAGTTTCTCTTAGTGCCACATTAGAAAGTCCTGTAAGTGTAGTCACCATATTAGCATCCTGCTTATCTAGTAACAAAACATTTGTGCAATTTTATCACAGCACTCAAAATGAATCACTGGCCACCCCCGGGGCATGCTTCCATCAGATGCATTGTCATTTTCTGGAATGACAATCCAGCAGTGTGAAACCTGAGAAACAATAAACCCCTAATAAGGGTAATCAGAAAGTCCAGCCCTTGCAAGCCCACATTCTGAGGTCAGGTGACTCATGTAAAAGCAATCCGGGCCAGTCATGAGACATAGTTTTTGTAGCCACATCAACTTTCCAGCATTTACTGCAGCTCCCAAGTCTGGCTTGTGCTCGTTGTATCATTAATCAAATTTATTAATGTATTGTTCTGAGTTTTACATCACAGCCCTTAGTGATCATGTTCATACAGATCTCCCCCTGGCAGGCAGCAGAGAAGTCTTAGGAACCGAAATGATCATACACAGTCTCTGCTCTCTGCAGGATACCACTCAATTAAAATAACTCTATTTTAAGATTAAAACTTTCTATGAAGTTAGCTAGTTTCTCCCTTTCATTTTCCATTTCACAAGCCCGTACTGCAGTTCTGGCATGTGTCTTTTATCCTCAGGAAACAACCTGCCAGACCGCTGTGGGGATTGAGACATTCTTCCAGGCTGGGTTTCTGCCTTGCTTTCTTTTACCTCAAACCATTTCCTAAACTTGAATGTTCTTGTTGCAAGGTTTAGCTCGAAAGCATGCGCCGAGCTATTTACCTGAGGGATTCCAAATGAGGAATTTTAATCACATTGATTAGATCAAATTTCATTTAGCTTTCTAAATCTAGATCTTACCTCTTACTCCTGAATTTTACTGTGGCAGCTTAAAACATGACTGGCTTCATCTGTCCATGCTTTCTCTCTGTTCTCTCCTTTGTCCTGTTCTCCTGCTTGTGGCAGCAAGGGAAGCATGACTGTTTGTGTGTTAGATGGTGACTTTCCCACTCTTGATTACAGTCCTGTATTTTTAAATCATTGTGGAAGCTGTGTGTACAGTATGAAGCTGGGGAAGCTCGGGCATGGATGTATAATTCCCCCGCTGTTCTTTTTCGGGGTGACCACAGTGACTTACACTGATGCAGATGAACCACCACTGCTTGATGATCAGAACACTTTGAGTTATATTTATCTAAAGAGGCTGAATAAAACTAAGGATATCAATGAGGAATATCAATAACTACGGATATCAATAAGGAAAAAAATATAAGCAATAATAAATAACTGATAACTTCCTCTCCTTAGGTCATAAACATAAATCCACACACTGTCAGTGGAAGTTTTGCACCAGGTGAAGGGTGAGTGGCATGTGGACTTTCATACTGAAAATAAATTAATTTGAAAATGTCCATTGGTGCCACAGGGTGGTTTGGGCATAATTAGGGCACCTAATTCTCTGTCCTTCACATACAAAAGAGCATGGCAGCCACTGTCTCAGGGCTCAGCGACTGAGGCTACTGAACTAATCTCTCAGCTGTAGCTGCGCTTTCCAGAATATCCCTGAAGAACCAGGAGAGGGCCACCAGGAGGTTTCCTATCCTGTGCCAAAGGAGAAAGGGGGTTTTCATCTGTGGGACCATGGAGGGGCAAATTCTGAAAGCACAGCAGTTACTCATACTAGTTACTAGTACTTTCTTTAATGAAAAAATGAGTAATGGTCAAAGAAAATCAGGAGAGGAAACAGTATTCATAGATCAACTGATGTGCTGTGTCTTTCAGATAGTCATTAAGATGGACTTCCTCATCCCACAGAAATGTGACTTGGAAACTTTACCAAACCTCCTAATTGGTGCATTTTTTGGGAAAAAAAATGCTTCAGTTGGGCACAGCATAGAAAGAAGAAATGAGGAGGCTCTCAATGACGACTCTCCTCAAGACAGGTTTTACTGGGTTTTACCAGTTTCATTGGCTCTGAGACATGAGGTAGAGAAAAATTTTCCATCTACTAGAAGCAGACTTTTTGTGATCAAGATATTTACATTTCACATGCTAAGTTTAAGATGTAAAAGATGCCACTGTTATAGGTGGTTATGTATTTACAAGGAGTACCTGAGATGTGTTTTTAATCTAGGGACTAAATCTGGGTCTGTTCTTCCTTGGTCCATCTGTAGATTAAAACACTTCTTTCACACATTGGTGAGTGGTACCTTTTCTTGTGAAAATAATATTTGGACCTGGAATGGAGGACTAAAGTCTGGATTTAACTTAGGTAACACTAAACCAGTGACAAAAATAATCACAGTCCCAAATAGCTGAAGTGTCTGAGATATTCATTATTTTGGCTGCTGTATGGGTTCTGAGGGCACTGTTAGCCCTGAATGTCCCTGCTCAGCCTACCCCAGGGCTTTCCGCATGCTGCTGATGGCCCAGGACCCCATTTCAGCTCCTTCCTGAGCTATGTCACAGGTGGCCATTTCAAATTGTTTGGATTTCATGGGGTCATCCCTAACCTGACTTGACTTATTCCCCTGCCTTCATTTGATGATCATTAGACTGTCCATGGGACCTGTTTCTGTCACTAGTCCAGACTTGCTCAGGTGCCACAGGCTAGCTCCTCCTTGGTAAGGGCATGGCCAGTGTCGGGGCCACCTCCAGCTCCCTGATTGTTCCCCTCTCCCTGCTCCCAGAAGGTCTCACATTTTACTTACCCAAAGCCAGGTGGTTTCACAGAATTTTCTGTGCTCACTGATATTGTCTATCAGTCTCCATAAAACTGAGTGCGCATCACCTTGAGATTTTGGTAAGAGTGTCTTTATGATTATGAGCAGAAAGGCATAGATTTTGTTTAATTCTACATGGCTCACTGATATTTTTATCTTATTAGCTCAAGAAGAGTGCAGAGTGTGATCTCAAAAGCTGAATGTGAGTTCAGAACATGTCATTTCATATTAAATACAGAATCTGCATCTATGAAATTACATTTAAACACATTTTCCAAGCACAGGATTATCTTTCCTCATTATGGTCATATGACAGTACCCTTTCAAAATCTGAAGCCGGCTTCAAAATATCTCAGTCTTAGGAGTTTTGAACACACTTTGTGTGCAACTTTGAAAGGCGCATCCCTGCTCTCAGCTGAGGTTATAATGCAACCAAGAAACAGCCCATGTTCAAGAAAAGAGACCAAAGAACAACTGTACTTCAAAGGAAATTTGAAAAGCAATCACCCTGCGAGCTCTGTAGCAACACTTACATGAAAACTGAGAAAAGCCCTTTCAGATTTTTCTTTCAGCACACTTAACAACATGGTTAAATATGGGATTGCCAAAACTAAATTAAGGAGTCTTGATGGTACTTATCTCACAAGGAACAGCTTGAAATTCACAGCACCTGGAGGCTGTTGTTTTCATGCTGTGTTGTAAATGACACCATGGGAAAGTGCTAAACTATCTTCTAGAAATGGAGCTGTGGTAAGGAACTATTTGAAATTAATTTGAAAAAATGTTATCAGCAGTAGGTGACTGGTTAATCAATGGTTTTTTTTGCAGAGTTATATAACTTTGGATATACCTGTGCTGCAGTCACAACACTAACCAGTATCCAACAGTTAAATACCCTAGCTACTGCTAGAAATGAAGAGATGTGATCAGTCTACCTGTAACCCAAGTATGGGCTACCTGTAGTTGCTTTTTTGGCAGGTCAGTTACCCAGACCAGTGTTGCCATGGTCTCCTTATTGCTTGCCCTTAAATCCTTTAATTTAAATGCTGCTTCTCTGTCACAATCATTTTGTGACTGCAGTCCTTATGGTCCTTGGCCCAAATTTGGTTCCCAAATGTACAGGTGCAACTCTTCAATACTTTAGCTACAATCAGTTAAGTCTCTCTCAATTTTTAGCAACTGAAAGCTGAATTTGACCAATATACTCTGCTGACCCTCTAAATGACTATATCTTTACTGATCAAATGCAGTGCAGTTGTGCTAGTTTGAGCCAGCAAAGAATTTAGCTACGTATCAGAAAATCAATTAAGTGAAGCCTTCAAATAAACTGACCTAACTTCTCAGCTTGACAAGTACATGGAAATATGTATCAACACTATAATATTATTAATATTAATATTATTATTAATTATAATAATAATGAAAAATTATGAAAGTGTATCTCAAGCTATGTGTGTTGTGTATGTACACTATTACTTTGGAAATAAAAACTGTATAAGACCACATTCTTCTCCAGGGACTATCATATGAAGAATATCTACCACATTATGATGCGTGTCTCTAATGTGACAGTTTTGAGAGTCTGAATTAATCAGACCTCTTTGACTCTTTTTTGATGAATGATTAATATACAACAGAGGAATATTTAGGTGTCTGAGAGAAGATATATAGGAATAAGAATATGTAGGCCTGCCCAAGAAGGAGGAATGTGGATACTCCCATATTAAAGATGCCAAGCATCTTGCCAGAGAGAGATGTCTCAGGATAAGGGGAAAGTTAGGGGGTATATGAGTCTGCTCAGATTTAAATTAGGAGTAGCTGTGAAGTGTAAAGTCATTAAGTGCAATATCAGGCTCAGAATCTCCAATTACCTCACACCATCACTCAAAGGGTGGTATCTTATTTAGTAAAACCTACTGCAATCCATGTATTGCTTTCAGCTGTCAGCTTCTATCTTTAATTCACATGTTAATTGTTAGTCTTCTTATAATGAAGCTCACATATTTTTTTTTATTGAGAGTAGAAGAGGAAATGCTTTAACTTTGGAGGGTGAGTAACAGTAATGCTTTGGTTGATTGAAAGGTGTTGAGAAAGCCTTGAGAGCCTTTTGCTATGGTGCTTCCTTAGATTAGATTTACTCTATTCTTCTGATTGTAGTGATATAATTAGGTAGATCTTTATTATACAGAGAGGAAAAAAAAAAAAAAAAAAAGAAACAAAACAAATTCAACTAAATAAATTATTTTGCTAGTCAGTGCCCAGCTCATCAGTTGTTTGTTAGCTACCTACCTGAAGTTCTGTTTCTCCAGATGGCTGTTTGCAACTAAACAACTGACTCTTAGGGTCCAGAGAATGAGGATGGTGTAGGACAAAGATGGTTCACTTGGGTGGCTTAAGTTCTAGGTAAAGGTCCTATGGTGGAAGCTAGAGCTCCCCATGTAATTTCTGTAGCCAAAGACTGCCAACTGCAAAATGGACATCCAGTGATTTATTCTTTTACTCTTCTTCCTGCCAGGATTATGTTCTCAGCTGATGAAGTGATAGTTATGTACATAACTAGATCTTCACATTCACCCTTTTTCTATGGCTTATTTGTGTATTGGATGAAGTAAAAGGAAAAAAATTCCACTGAATTTGTTGATGCAGAATAAAGAGTTAGGTGTTTTTTTGGGAGGTGTTTTTTGTTTAATTGTTCGTTTGTTTTTTTAAATACACATAGCAGAGAAGTGAGTGTTCAGATGTGCCAAGTCAGAGCAAGATTCCCCTATTTTTTTCTTTCCTGAAGTGTTACAACAAAGCTGACAAATCGAGGAGGAATGTTTTCTTCCAGCATACCTAGTCCTATCAGATTGTACAGGATGTGAAATAGAAAATTGTTATAGAAATGAGTAAACTGATAACGTGATTATAGCATACATTTCTCAAAGAAAAACAGCTGGTGAATTTCATACAGTCACCTCCATGCTGTGAAATATCAAAACAACACATTCAAACAGTAAAATAAAGCTAGGGACTTTCAGAGTGGCAGCGTATATAATCTGTTCAAAGGATCTTGCTGTTGATTCAGAAAATCCTGTGTCATCAAAATCTTCCTCTCTCCCTCCTTGTTGTAATTGAACACTTTCTAAGAGCATATTACATGGTAACAAGACCTGTAAAAAAGATTGAGAAGAATATACGGCAGACCTGGGTAAAATCTGGGCCATTTGACAGACGAAACTGAGGGCCACTTCTTTATTTTTTTCAGAAAAAAGAACACCAAAGAAGGATATTTAGATATTCAGTTCCCAGTGAAATCAATTCTGTGGAAATTAGGCACCTAAGTTCCTATAAATCTGTAGATCGGAGGGACTGTTCTGTTCTTTGAACGTGCGCAGCCTGGGATATCTGTGTCTGCCTTTAGGTACTCTCCTGAAAGCTGCACCTCTGCTCAGAGCATAGCTCTCACAACCCTCAGTTGCCATAAAGTGCTTGGCACTCCTGGAGATCAGACCCTGGGAGTGAAGAATCAAATCAGTTTGGGAACTGATATTTAAAAGACTCGGCACACTGATCATCTGTCTTGAAAAAGAAGTTTGGCTCAGTGGTGTATTCATCATCACAGAAAATATTGAGGGCAGAGAGAGAATCTTGCTTTTATGTCTCAGCTCTGCAACTCCTTGCTGCTCATTTACTTATCGCAGTGTCCCACACCTCCAGCATCTGTCCTGGTTTTGCATCTCAGTTTTGTGCTTTTCTCATTTGCTCGTAAACAGTCTGCTTCTTTTTCCATCTCTCTGTTGCTTGGGTCTTGTTAGAGCAGCCACTGAGTCATTCTGTCACTGCAGCAGGTACTACATCTCGGCAGATGCAATTCCAGGGAAAGTCCCATTCATCCCTCAGGCTCTGTGGTATCTGTGTGTAATTTCTATTAATAGAAATATTTCTATTGGTCTTCAGTTATACAAGCAGACTGCCAAATTGTTCTATCTGTGTTCCATTAGTAGGGGTTTAATGTTTTTATCTTTCTGTAAGTCAGTATTTCTTTGATTTTTAAATGAATAAATAGAAAGTTGGTTTGCCCTTGGATTATTCTCTCCCCCAATATCTTTGTGGATATACTATGTGAGTTAGTAGGAACAGAACACAATTTCTATACTGATATTGTAGGAAACCTGAAAATTCTTTCTTTGCTCTGAAGTAACGATCAGACAATAATCCTAGATAGAGACAAGCAAAGCGTTTTGCTTTGACTTTGTGCTACATAATAGAATTATTTTGGAGGAAAGAAATACATTTTACATTTTCTATCCCTTTTTATTCCCAAACATTATAACTTTAAAATTTCATTTGTCCACCTCCTCCTTTAAAACCCACAAATTTTGCTTATTGATATTCTGTATTTTGTTACTGCCTTTGTTTTCAAATGACACAGGTGTCCTGAAAAGATGGAAGTAATTTCTTCAAGTAAAAAATCTCTGCTGTGCTGATCTAAATCATAGACAATTGCTACAGGACAAGAGCAGTTGAAAACAAACTCTTTAACCTACCGGTGGTAGGAAATGTTGAGAAAAAAAAAAAGTTTGAATTTCATATTTTGAGGGCAGGAGCTTTCACGATCAAAACACAAAGGGTGGCTGGTTCTTGACGGGCAGGTAATAATCCATATTCTTCAAAACTCATGTTCTGCCTTTCCATCATGTGTGTGCTTGAAAGAAGAAAGTAGCAGAAATTTAAGAGTTTGTGGGGCTACCATGGAAAGAGTGGGAGGAAAAGAAGAGAGGATAGTTCTATAGGAATTTAAACTCTCAGTACCCATGAACAGTTCTCTAAGCAGCTGAAATCTCAGGTGAAATGTTGTCTCTTTGCTAGTGCTTCCTCCCCCTACATGGAAAGATCTTGTGAACTGTTACTTTTCTTTCTATTAGAACGTGTTTTTTTGTTTTTTTGTTTTTTTGTTTTTTTTTTTTGAGGTACTTATCTCAAAAGGCCATCTGACTATCACTAAACCAAGTGAAGTAAAATAACTTATTATGGAGGAAGCAGTAAATTTTAGGGGCTATGGATTCCATTTGGGCACATATTATGGGAAATCTGTAAATGTTATGGTATCATTAGGATCCCAACCCACATGGTTATAAAAGCTGCATCAAGACAGTTGTAAGTCATGCATAACATAGTCTAATATCTCATTTAGAAATGCAGATTTATAATATGAAATCTCTTTAATGATTACAGTTGCAATTTTTGTTTCTTTGTTTGTTTTGTAGACAGTGATTATTGTTCCTTATAAATGTCGTCTTGATTTTGGAGCTTTTAATAATTTGCTCAAAGTGGGGTAAATGTGCAATGGAAGACTGTTCTTTAAAACTGCATGAACAAGTCTTGGACCCTTGGATCTTATCATTCTGTCCTCCTGGATCTTACGCCCTTCCTGGAGTCTACTGTGTGTGTGCTTTTAACATAGTGTAGCAGCCATAGGATCACTTATATTTTTAAGGTGAAAAAAATCTCTGGAGTATCAGTAGAATATTAAACTTCTTTTTGAGAGGTGAGTATAATAACTGATGGATGAGTATCAAAATAACATATTTACTCTTTTTACCTTTTTCATTTTCATTAGATTCTTCATAGGGTTTGGTTGGGTTTTTGTTGTTGTTGTTCCTAAACAATTTTCAGAAATGTCAAGGAAAGAAAAGAAAACTAAAAAATAAAACTTGTAATCAAGCTATATTAAATTTCTCAAAAAAAAAAAAAAGGTTTTAATATGTGTAAGATTTGGGTTTTTATCAAAACATTTAGATTTTTAATTCTTGACTTTTTTGTAAGTTAAAATGTTTATTGGTGAAAGAATATTTCTTTAGTAGCAGCCACGTTATGCAGTATATGCAGAAAAATTTATGTGAAAAATGACTAATCTTAAGAGACTGTTTCTAAGGGTAATTTAAACCCCTGTAACCATGACAAGAAGTAAAATCAATGCTGTTTGATTTTGAAAACCTCTGCCTCCCTCTTCAATTATTTGAATTTTCTCTGTGAGAAAGAATTTTTTTTTTACCTGTTGGATAGAAAGAATCACTAATTATGATGAAAGACATGGGCTTCAGAAGTCAAAGATTTTAATACTGTGTCACTGTAAACATGAGGTTT
The DNA here is from genome assembly GCF_018691265.1 of Tyto alba. Classification (NCBI taxonomy): domain Eukaryota; kingdom Metazoa; phylum Chordata; class Aves; order Strigiformes; family Tytonidae; genus Tyto; species Tyto alba. The sequence goes on along the minus strand of NW_024881324.1, from coordinate 23,634,239 downwards.
TGATTTGCACTGCAGAGACAATAGTTAAACTCTTTATAGTGATACCTATAAAGAGATACTTACAAAGAATAGAGAAACCTATGTCAATCCAGGAAGTTTATGAACTATGATGTGGACACATGCAATCAAAATGAGTCTACTTCAAAATTAAGTGGTTATGCAGAATGAGCATATGGTTTCCTTTCCAGACAGGATGCACGAGTTAAGACTTTTATTTTGTCATGAAGTACAGCTTTTAGTTGATCTCAGGTTTGGTTTTATATTGTCATTGATCTTGCTTTTTGTTGACTTCAGTATGTGAGGCACCCAATCAGTCATGAGCATCTGTTCATGAATGGTCAGCTGGTCTGAGATGGTACATTGGCTACAAGTGGCTGTTCTGGTCAGATCCTTTTTTTGGCAGAATCTTAAGTTAGGCTGAAGTAAGTGGGTTACCTCATCTCATCATGTTTCCTACAGGTGAAAGGCAAATTCTGTAAATGACACAGAAGTTGAATGTTTAGTCCTCCTCTTTATACACAACTGTCTGCAATTTGTTCTTCACTGATTCCTGCAGATTACCTCCAGTTTTGGACTACTGGTTTTCTGATGCTGAACATCTCCTCTCTAGAAGATATGAGCTCATCTAATCCTGAGATAAAATATTTAGGTCCTTTTTTTTTTTGCCAGAAATAACAACCTTGGCTTTTTAATTTTCTTCTTCGCATCTAATATTGATATTTATTGGTGTTGCAAAAGTAAATTAGATTGTTGCAAACTTAAACCAGAATTACACTGAGCTGTAACTAATAAAAGTTTGGTGATGGGATAAGTTAGTATCAATCACTGTGAGTTGTGTCATGAAGGAAAACACAGTGTAGAAAGGTGGGAATACCAATTTATCCCATCTCTAACTATATAATGACAATAGGAAAAAACATTAAAGAAATGCATTACAACCTCTTCTGTAAGGGTTCAGGGTTTCCGTGTCAGTATCTTGAGTCTCCACATAGTGATCCAGAGGGATCCAATTTTCTTTCACTGAGATGATTATAGGGTTGTTGCTATGGTATTATTATTTGAATTTGCTCACTTGTGCTTCTCTGAAGCTGTGGAAATGCCTTATTCCTGCTATATGAACAAATATTGGGTTGTCATGCAGCGATGCAAAACAAAATGTTGCGACTGTAAACATTTTAATTGGCCTTTTTAGTCTCCAGAAAAAGACTGGTTTCTCACTACACTAGTCTAAGTCTTCAGTACCTCCATGGGTTACTTCCGCTTTTATTATATCTTCTGTCCTACTGTGTACATCTTTTACTTTATTTTGGTTTTGCTTCTGCATTTGAGAAAATTTCAGGAAGTGTTGAACTAAAAGTTACTGGTTCCCTGTATTAGAATTCTATTAAAAATATCTCTTTTCAAACTAGATTAAAATTTGAGTTCAACCTTGTGTCACTTCATAGAACACATGGTGTTCTTCTTGACCTTGGGAGCAATTAGTAACCTGGTGCTAGCTCTTGGTCATCAGAAACATCTCAGTTCTCTGAGTTTTACCACCAGTTAGGCTGAAAAAGGGTAGATAGCTCTAGCAGTAGAAGTCACTGTTAGTTGAACAGTATTAGGTGTGTGCTGAAAGGCAGTGGTCAGATTGCATCTCCCAGCTTCAACTGTGTCTTTCCATACTCACATGTCATTGTTCAAAAGCATGACTGGAACCCCTCAGAGGTGCCACCTTGACCTCAGCCATTTGGGTTACTGTAGCTTGCGATGGTGCCAGTAACAGGATGTCAACCTCTGCTGTAGCCTGTGCTGCAAAAGGAAGGGGCTCTCTTCCAGTGGGTTTTCTAGTGGCTCCACAGCACAAGTTGTACTGTGAGATTCACAAACCTCAGACTCCCTCAGGTTCTGGGAGAGTGTGCTGCAGGGGCACAGGCTCTCTTGACTGTTTCTTTTTTTCCTTTCCATCTAATCAGTCCCTGTTACAGACAGTTTCTCTGTCCTAACTCCTTTCTTAGCACTGCTTCCATTCCTTGCTGTTCACATTCAGTGGATGTCAAATGGCAGCCAAGAAAAAGCAGTACCCAGGCTTCATTCTGTTCTTTGTGTTATGACAAGCACCAAGTACCTTCTGTAAGTGCTTTTAAATTTCTGAGCATTAACTTATAAACACATGTCAAACAGACCAGTACTAGGAGGTTTATAATGTAACTTTCCTTGCATCACTTTCATGGGAGTTAATGAAAGGAAACATGAATTATACAACTCGTGCACACACTGAACTCTCAGGTACATTCCTTGAAAATCCATTTCAGATAAATTAACACTACTGAGAGCTTATTATTTTGTTTTGGGAATAACATCTTCTTCTGTGTCTTGGTACAAAGGCTTGTTTAGCAAGATGCTGGAAAAACTTCAAGTTTTTCTTTTGATGACTGGCTACTGCTTTGCACTTGCTTTATCTTGTGCTGGGATTTTATCATCTATTGATTTTCAGGACATGTTCTATTCATATCAGACTGGTAGAGTCTCTGAAAGATGATTATTTTAGAATAGAATAGAATAGAATAGAATAGAATAGAATAGAATAGAATAGAATAGAATAGAATAGAATAGAATAGAATAGAATAGAATAGAATAGAATAGAATAGAATAGAATAGAATAGAATAGAATAGAATAGAAGGGACCTACACCAAACATCTAGTTTAGCTGTCTGACCAATTCCGGGCTGACAAAATGTTAAAGCATGTTATTAAGGGCATTGTCCAAATGTTTCTTAACTTTGACAGACTTGGGGAATCAACCACCTCTCTAGGAACCCTGTTCTGGTGTTTGACCACCCTCTTGGTAAAGAAATGTTCCCTAATGTCCAGTCTGAACCTCCCCTAGGTGAAGCTTTGAACCATTCCCACGTGTCCTGTCACTGGATGCCAGGGAGAAGAGATCAATGCCTCCCTCTCCACTTCTCCTCAGGGAGCTGTAGAGAGCAATGAGATCATCCCTCAGCCTCCTTTTCTCCAAACTAGACAAATCTAAAGTCCTTAGCCACTCCTCATAGAACATTTCTTCCAGGCCTGTAATCAGCTTTGTTGCCTTCCTCTGGATGCATTCAGGTACCTCAACATCCTCCTTAAATTGCAGGGCCCATTTTCTGTTGTTAGAGCACTTTGACATCCAGTTTTTGTGTTTATATTTTTAATGGAATTATAAGATACCAAATACCAGCTGCTTTTTTCCAAAGGGCTTGATAAACACTAAAAGAAGAGCTTTCTCTCTACTGATCTGACATATATCCGAGTTTCATTGAAGTTGACAATTACAACCACCTGAAGCGTGTGCTCCTACTTTGTAGATTATCAAAAGGCACCTGTAATGGGGAAGTATTTCAGGAGAATATCTGTGCACTGCTCAAAACAGAGTTATTTGCTAAGGGGACAAAAAATACTTCTGGCATTTGTGAGCCTATTTTAAGAAATATCTTATTACTAGACAAGATTAAATGAAAGAATTTCATCGATCTTACTTTAGCAAAGAGTAGCCTTCAGAACTTTGAGACAGGTTTAGAAATATATTTTCTGAAAAGTTACCTACCAGTAGTCCTACTGAGAGGCCAGTTTCAGAGGTACTGTGCTTTTATATTGCTTCACAGATCTGGATGCTTTTAATCATGACTTTTGGGAGATGTTCCTTCTTATTGGCTAAATATTAAATACAAGTGAATTTCAGAAAAGCACCTTAACTCCCAGAATCCTCGTTTCCTGCTATTCATGTTGCAGTGTTGTTTGTAAGTGAAAATATAAATTTAATACTGGGTTGCCTCATATAGGAAAACTTGCGAATATAAATCTACTACTTCTCCTGTTGTGGTGGTCTAGCTTCACTTGCCAACATTCATTCTCTTACAGAGCAGGTATGGTAAATGTAGTCTCTTTCCTCACCCTGAGAGTTTGCTTTGGGTTTTAGCTGTTGCCTTTAACCAGGCCATTTGTCCTGTTTTACACAACCTCTTCTTGCTTAGTGCAAAATTTCTTTCATAATCAGTCTTAAAAATGACTATGACATGAACTCCCTATGAACCCCACAACTTGTTATTCTTACAGATCAGCTGTGATATATCAGTGCAGTAGGCAGTGAAGAAAAAAACTAATGCTTGGTCAAATACTACCCCTTTTTCTCAAAGACATTATTTATTATTGGGGGTTTGTCACACAAGTGTTGGCCCATGCTTTTTTATTATTATCTTTTGGAATTCAAGAATGGTGCTATGTGATGTTTTCATCTGAACATCAGGAAACATTTTTTTACTCTGAAGGTGGTCGAAAACTGGTACAGGCTGCCCAGAGAAGTTGTGGAATCTCTGAACATGGTCCTGGGCAACCTACCTGAGCAGGGGACTGGATCAGATGACCTCCAAAGGTCCTTTCCAATCTCAACCATTCTGTGATCCTGTGACTTTTTTTACTTTTTCAACTTTCTTTTGGGAGTATATAATTGTTTTTAATAATTATTGTGACTTGTTTATTTGAATGGCATTGGAAAAATTGGATTTTGTTGTTTCTCTATTTTGAGTCGTGTAATCAGGTGTCCATTGGCTGAAGTGATATTTTGGGTGTATCACAGCTGCTAATGTCTTGTTCTCTTGTCTGAGAGGACTACTAGGGCAGTTCATTTAGTTTCTAGTGGCCTATGATAATGAAGTAATTTGCAGAGAGAGTTTCAATTATTTTTTTGCTTCAAGCACTGAAGTTCATGTGTATACTTTTTGCCACGTTTTTCCTAATTCCTGTATTGTATTGTTCTACACAGATCATTTCCTGCAGTGCTTGGGACTCATCTTCTTGGCTTTAGCTAGTAAAAAGGTCAGCCTGTACTCTGATCTACCTATAAGGTTCCCCCTGAAATCAGTAGGAAGAAATAGGTGTTACCTCATCCAGAGACAGCTGTCTATTAGCTTTCAGGGCAGAGTAAGCAAGCAGTTTAGAGGACATATGTAACTTCTGTCTGCCTGCAGTCAGGGGAAATTAATTCAGCTGTAGGCTTCTGTATGGTCCTTATCTGTTGCCTTTTTTTCACAGTGGCTCTGATCTCTTAGGAGATTTTCTGTTTTCAATAGCATGGATATTATGATACGAGAAATAGGAAGCAAACTGCTACACATTTGGATTGTGTGAAGTCTTGACTTTTTGAGAGACAGATGAGGTTGTTTTGTGAGCACCCAACACAGCAACGTATGTGAACACATAGAAGATTTGTTACTAGACTCTTTTCACTCCCTTGCCCTGAAACCAGGACAGAGAAGTCCCTTAACCTTTTTTTTTTTATATATATTTCCTTCTTATAGAAAGATAGACATCCTTCTAGCTGGCTCGAGATCTCATGCTCTGACTTAATTGCTATTTATTTTGTAGTGTGAGCCTGCTCTGCATAGCTTGGTAATCATATAACTTTCTTGTGTACCATGCATCAAATACATAACATTGCAGATTGAGTAGCAGGCAGTAGGCCTTAAAAATACTCTGCAGTGATGTATATTTAATTTCTGTCTGAATAGTTCCCTCTCCTTGAACATGCAGATTGAACTTTTCCCACCTGAGTAGCACTGAAAGGTATTCCTTTTCCACTGGGATTTCACTGGTAGTGGTAAATAAAATAGGCCTTACAGGACACTTTCATATGGTTAAACTGTCCTCCTGCTCCCTTCCCACTCCTCATAAATGGGGTTGCCTGTGCTGTCAGCGAGGAACACTGACCCTCCAGCTTATGTGGTTCCCAAAAGGGTAGCTGGGCTGTGTCAGGGAGATGGCACGTTGCCACAAAGGCGCCCTGGCAGCTCAACAGTTGGGCTATTGTGTGCCAGGACTCGAGCCTGTGTCCTCACTCTGTTTAACTTGCTAATATGGAAGGCCTCTGTGTTTGGTGGGTACCTGAATGCAGCAGCTATAACTTATTTTCTTTTGCCTGAATGGTGGCCCAGGCACATTAGCAGTGTCAAGCTAGCTCAGCTCCCACCACCCTGATGCTGGCAGGTTTACCCCAGCACACCTCACAGGGGTGCTGGTTTTCAAGGTGACTTGTTGATGTTCCCTGGGCAGCATCTTTTCCATGTCCCCCCACTGTAAATATGAGTCCAAAGACTGCTGTCTTGATGTGTAAACACAGCTGTTTATCATATAGAAGAAAATGGTGAAAGGCACGATTTCCTACTTAGTGTTATAAGTAAAAATGAATGATTTTGATCTGCTCCACTGCCTACTTCCAGCACTATCTTTTTTCTTCTATGGATCTTCCCCCCTGCACAAGTTTCGAGGCTGTGTGCTCCCAAACTTCTTCTCACAGTGGCTCAGCCCCTTTACTCTCAGAGACCGGGACTCTCAGAGACAGAGATTCATCTGCTGCAGCATGGTCATTTTGCTCCATGGTACTTCATGGTTTCCTGCTCATTCCTGGATACTTTCCTAGCTTCCAAGCGAAAGAGCACAACCTATGCCCGTCCAACCTGGACTTGAACCCTTCCAGGGAGGGAGCAACCACAAATCCTCTGGGCAACCTGTTCCAGTGTCTCACCACCCTCATAGTAAAAAATTTCTTCCTTATATCAAATGTAAATCTACCCTCTTTCAGTAGACTACTTGATAAAGAGTCTCTCCCCATCTTTCCTGTAGGCCCCTTTTAACTGCTGGAAGGCTAAAAGGTCTCCCCCAAGCCTTCTCTCCTCTAGGCTGAGCAATTCTAACTCTCTCAGCCTGTCCTAAGAGGAGAGGTGCTCCCATCCCCCTATCATCTTTGTGGCTTCCTCTGGACTCACTGTAACAGGTCCATGACTGTCTTATGCTGGGGGCCCCAGAGCTGGACACAGCACTGCAGATGGGGTCTCATGAGAGCAGAGGAGAGGGGAGGAATCACTTCCCTCAGCCTGCTGGCCACACTTCTCTTGATGCAGCCCAGGATATGGTTGGATTTCTGGTCTGCAAGTGCACATTGATGGCTCATAGTCGGTATTTCATCCAGCAATGCCCCCCACTCTTTCTCCACAGGGCTGCTCTCAATCCACTCAGCCCCCAGCCTGTATTTATACTAAGGGTTGCCCTGACCCATGTGCAGGACCTTGTTTTGGGAATTGATGATTTCAACATTACAAAAACACATACTTTTTGAAGGCATGTGGCCTAAGATGCTTGCAGATATTCAATGACAAATCAGAACTTTGTTTTGGACTTTGTAGAAGTCTTAAGGATAAATGGTCTGAATAGTTTTTTAATTATTTTTGTTTGTTTCTCCCCTTTCGTCCCATATTACTTTCACTGAAAGTATTTGACAGGGACAAGGCAACAGAAGCCCTTTGAGGAAAGAGGTTTGTTGCATCAGGCAGAATGTTTTTCATGGGGAAAATGCACTCATTGTGAGGTATGTGACAGATTGCCAAAACTCATTTGTGCGTTTGGCCCTACTTTGTTTTGATTTTTGGAACATGATGTGTATGATAGGCTGATGACAGCAAGCCTGTCACAAGAGCAAATAATGGAAATAACATTCCCGTGTTTTACAGCTCATCTCCCCTCAGTTTTTAAATTGAGCAGAATCAATTTCTACCAATTCTGTTTTCTTCATCCCTGTGTTACAGTTCAGCTGGGCTCCTGGTGCTCTTCTGTAAAAAGAACACAAGGCTACATGCATGCTAGTCACCTAAACAGTGCTGAGGCTCAGGCACTGGCCCTTGTCAGTGCTTAACTGTGAGCGTGTTCCTGTTTGACCCGTGGTTGCTAACACGCTTCTGGGCATGGTTTGGGACTTGCCATAGACCCAAGACTTTTCCTGGCAAGCAGTATAGATGAGGCGATCCAGCTGTGTGTAGACAAGGGAAAGTTTAGCCATTTGAAGGTAAGTAAGTCACGCTGTGCCAATTGCCATCTCAGTGCCAGAGGCCAAGCTGTGGTCTATTTGAGTTATATAGGTGCAGACTAAATGGATCAGCTGACTGACTTGGGCAGGGAAGTGTTACTCTTGTCACTCTGTTGGCTTCCGTGGAGAAATGAAGTGAACTTGGCTTCACTAGAAATGAAACTGGAATTTTATTTTCTATAAGCTGTGACATGGATGTGGGCATTCTACTTTTCTGCGATCACACCACATGCAGTTTGATGAATCTTTAGAAGCTATCAATAGAAAAGGGCCAAGACCTGTTTAAACAGTGCATGTCCTCCTTACATATCTCTTCAGATTTCATTTGTTTTTCCCATGGAACTCTGATTTCCACTGGAGTGTTCTGGAATTGCATGTATTTGTGACTTTTATCTCTGCAAACACTTTTAGACTCTACAACACAGGGTCTGATAACCTGTACCAGGGAAGCTGCATTTCAGGACAGGACTGGTAAAACTTGAAAAAGCAAAAAAATTGATGAATGTATTTAAAGGTAGCTGAAATAAAATAAAAAATGAAAATGTATTATTTTCTTGTAGCCCCCCTGTCCCTTTCCCTCCACAAATATTTAGGTTTAAAAACGGTTCTTGATAAAATACCACTGCTGACTGACTATTGTTACATTTCGGTAAGGTATCACAGGGTACATTGTGGCAAGCTGTAACAGATATTTTAAGATGGGTTTTTGTGCTGAAAGGTCACAGACAGGTATAAACCAGTAGGTTCTAGTTCCTAATATGTTGCCAGGGCTCACCTCCTGCTCAGGCTGGCTGAGATGAGAGGGCACAGACCTTTCAGAAGCTACTTTCTAGTAGTTATCAAGAAACCACTGTGATTTTGATACCAGCACTAGACAGCCAGGTTTCCATGGCTAGTCTCTGTGTTGTCACTTCTGGTTTGTATCTGTGCTGACAACCACTGAGCACAGTCCTGTGGAAGTTGTCAGAGAGCACCTTGTCTTCTCATCCAAGCTCACTTCCTGATTTCTCTATTACCTGTGACACCAGTCTTCCATGTTCTGTTTGCTCTATGTACTTCACAAAGTTAATCTGGTAATTGCTTCTGGAGATCAACAACCTGCTTTGATCTCTCAGCTTGTTGACTACCTGCCTTGTCTTTGCTCATAGGCTGTCTCTCTTTCAGACTTTTCTCACCAGCAACAAAACTGATCTTCAGAGGTCTCATAACCCTCTGTCTGTCTTCTGCCTTCATGTCTTTTCTTAATTTCCCGCTCAAAAAACCTGCAGGTTTTCAAAATGGAAAAACTGGGACAGCATTTGTAACAAGCAAAAAGCATGTATCAAGGATGCTTATCCACTTCCACTTGGGTAGGAAGGAGAATGGAAGATGAAGACCAAACAGTTCTTTCTCACCATATTCAACCAAGCAGAATTCTCCCTTTCAACCTTTTCCACAAATAGGTTGAAATTAAAGACTGTGAATTCAGCTGTCAAAGCCCACTGGAAAGTGGGCTGGAAAAGGAGAAGAGATGCATATAGTTTAGCTGAGGAATAATGCAAATGGAAGAATGGAGGGATGGAAATGGGGGGGGAGGTAGGAAACAGAAATATTCTGAAGAATAACCTTTCACAAACAGCTATTGGACTAAAAAATCCCTATGCGATTTGGTCCAACTGTTCTAAGGATCCCATATATTTGAGTGGGATAGGACCTTGCAGGAGACTTTGAAAACTTGAAAAAAGAGATAGACTGGAATAATAGGCCAGGTACTGCATACAGACTAGATTTCCCGGTTTCTAAGGTTTTTTTAAAAACTTCCAGGATTTTTAAAGGTTTTGGGTCATGTCTTCAAAACTATCTACTACTGTGGTTGAGCTCTTTTGAAAATTTGGTCATAAACCAACGTGGAAGAGGAAGTCGGGAGGTGGGGAAGATCCAGATCTACATAAAACCTCAGCAGCCTGTTGCAATCTTCATGGAAAATCCGGCACTTGAGAAGTTCCTGACTTCTTGATCACCCCAGAATGGCATGTAGCCCACACTTGTAAAATAATAGAGAAGTCACTAAGTAGGAAGTCAGCAAACTTGCTGTAATATATTATGCACAGATGTATCTTCTGGTTAATGTCATCTTTAATTCATTGGCTGTTATGTAGGGCAAATGTTCCTTGTCCAAAAGGTAATTTTAAAACCAAAAGGAGAGTTGTTTACTTATAATCATCTACAAAAGCACAGGAAGGACTTATTGTTTTTAAAAAGAGCCAACAGCAAATAAGAATGTCACAGATATAAAAATAAACCTATGCAAGACTGCATACAAAGTAAAGAACCAGAATAAATTCTTTTTTGGGGCATACATAGTCAAATTATGTCATGCATGTGAGTCCCCTCTTCCCCATTTGAATTCAAGGCAAAAATTCAAGATGCTGAAGTAAAAGAACTAGGTTTTATTGTGGGTCTGATTCAAGGCTACTCTACAACAATAGACCTGTTTTTTGTATTTTCAGTCTGCACACTTATGCTATCTTATTTCTACAGTTACAACTTTCCTCCTTGACACCTTGTATAAAACAAGAAGAGTTGAATAGCTTCCATAACAACAAAATCCCCAAATGTGTGGTTGATCAGTCAGAGGAGTCATAACCTATAAATACAACCAGCTGTACACATCACATACATTTTCAGTTCCTGATTCAGTCTGGGAAATCCCAGCAAACTCATTGGAGATCTGTGTAGGTGGATTAAGCCCACTCTCATCAGGCCCTATAGGAAGCCAGGGTTTGTTAACAGTAGAGGTGGGTAAGAATAGTGACACATAGATACGGGGCAGTACAGAGAAGCAAGCTTTCTCTGCCACTTGAAAACATAGTTAAAACCTCTTATGTAGCTGTTCTGGTAGAAAGCAATCACACAGAGAAAATCTGATTGGGAGGGGTCTAGAGCAGTGATTTTCAAACTTTTCCACTGAGTAGGAAAATATCCTGGTATGGAGTGGACCCCTGGATCATAAGCTGATTAGCTTTCCATAATAAACTTTAGGCTCCTGCAGACCACAGGTAATGTTGCAGATCATAGGGGGAAAAATTTCGTAAGTAGAGCCATCTCTTCTCTGGATTTCTGTAAACTTCCACAGACCATCAATCCCCTGGACCTTCTCATCTGATTACTCACAAGATAATAATAAGCCTGCCTGAATTAAAGCAGGGTCAGTTTGCACTACAGACATTCTTTCTTAAAGATAATTTTCCTCACAGAATTGAATTGTCTTTGCTAGAGGAGGACACAGAGACTTGTACGTCAAGTAGATCTGGTATGTCCTCATGAAATTCCCTTTTGCCACAATACCTTACAGACAGAATTCCCCACTGATTTCACAGTAGATTTGTGAAAGTGTCATGCCATTCCTTTTGAAACATTAAGAACACGGGTGCAACAGGAGTGAAGCTTTCTCTGTGGATTGTTTCAGTTGGGTGAAAGTATATAAATGTAAGGGACAAGGTTTGAGTTGAGAGAGAAGTGGTCCCTAGTTAGTCAAGCTTGGCTTTAGAGAAAGCCTGATGATAGGAATATGGTTTCCTATGCTTTGCATTAAAGAGTTTACATTTGTCAAATCAAAAGAAAGAAGTGCAGAAAATATATTAGGCTTTAAAGTAAACCACAGCATTGTAATTGCCAGCTTAGTTTTCTCTGGGGTTAAAAGCTCTGTCTTGTAGGTTGGCAAGATAATCCCTTAGTCACCTGGTCAGTCTTCTAAGGTAACCCCTTGTAAAAGTAGTGGATGTTTTCAATGTAAAGTGGTCTTTGTAGTATATCTGGAGCTGCTTTGACACCTCAGTGGTCATGATGTTCTCTGCTGGTTCATCATAAACCACATGGGCATTTTCTATTTGCCATTTACTGGATTTAATATAAGAAGGAGAGTATAGAGGCATGTATTTTCTGAAGCAGCTGTATTTGATTCAGTTTGTTGTGTGTGGTGCACTGTTCTCAGATATACAAAGTTGAAAGTATTGGAAGATAATTTCCATGGGAGTTACCTTGGTAATTTCCCATGTTTCTCAAATAGTGTAGCCAGAAAGTCACCAGAATTTTCTGCAAAATTTCTGGGACTGAGAGAATGCACAGATTTCTTTCATTGTGATATGCATGAATGAATAATTAACTGAAATACGAAAGAAAAAAAAAAAAAAAAACTCACATAAATGAGATTTTAATGGTATCTTTTATCTATACCACTGTTTCTGAGGTTATTTGTATGCTTAATGAGAGATGAAAGTCCAATGTAATGTCACATAAGGCTTATAAACTGCCACATTTTTGCTCTATTTGTGCAGGGGAAGGATTTGTAATAAAGTCAGCAAGTTCAGGAAGCTTTGTGGTCATGGTCTCTGTTCTGGCACTGTCACAGCTGCTGGTGGGGAGAGGCAAGGCAGAGCAAGGAGGGGAAGGACTTGTGATGGCTGGAGCTGGGTAGGGAGGAAGGAATGTGACAGCCTGGGAAAGGAAGGGGCAAGTGAGAAGGCAGTCACAGTAGCTGTAACAGGAGAAGGAAAGAGATGGAGGAGGACTGAGAAAGGAGTGTAATAATTTGTGTGGGGTGGCAGGAAATGAAGCAAGAACAGATGGGAGGATGCAAATGAGAAAGAGAAGGCAGCAGCAGCAGTCAGGCTCAGCTGCAGAGAGGTTGAAACTGCCACCTATGTTTAATATAATCCTCTATTTGTCTCTTGCTTTGAGAACAGGGGTATCTGGAATATGGGTTATGGAATGATTTGAGGTGTATCTTTCTATGTGGCAATTGACATCTCCTCTGCGGCAGCTGGCTCGAGCCCTCCAGCCCAGACAGGATGAGTTGCGCAAATTGGTGAGAAGTGAAGGAACTGCTCCCCCTCTCTATCTGTCTCACACCCTCTCTCTGGATCAGCTAGCCAAAGAACTGACATCCTGAGGGGGGCTTCAGCATCTTGCCAAGAATACCTAGGAAGCAGAAGGGCACTGGAACCATAAATCTAAAAGTCTTGCAAAAACAAAATCTGTGGTGAGATACATAAAATTGATACTCCACAGAGAGCTCTATAAACTGAAATTCACCATTTTCTCTCCTGTTAGAGCAAGTACATATCATTTAAAAAATTCTGGAGAAAGGATGCCTTTATTTATTAAATTCTTTAACATAAATGCCTAATGAACCTTATTGACTTAATCACCACTGCATTCCATTGCATTTTTTCATATGCACACAGTATAAATTGTTTGCATGATTTCCATTTTTAGAGTGTTGTTATAGATTGATTCTCCTCACGGAAAACCTATAGACCACTGAAGTTGATTTTAGTACATTGAAAACTGGCTTAACGTGAGAAGTACAGAGCACATTGCTCTCCTTTACTGTAAGGTTATAGTTTTCTGATGCCAGTGCCAAAAGTTACATGAGGTATAGTGTCTTAAAATACACGTCATGCCTGTCCCTCAAATTGGCATAACAGAAATACTGTGCTTGCTCTAAGCAATTATACAAAAAGGATCTTGCCTTGTTTTGAACTTTGAGTCGAAGGACATAAATATTTTGAAAGTGATTGTTGGCTTACAAGTGTGACTCCAGCTGAGACTTTAAACATCAAAGAATTTATAAAGCCATATGACTTGGAACTTGTCAGCCAGAGATGAAAAAGAGACTGAAGTCCTGTGATCCTTACTTTCCCATAGCAGGCTACCTTTTCCTGGGGATGCTCAATTGCTATTACAGACAGAATAGTACCCTAAATGTTCATTTTCAGTTCTTCAAAAGATCAGATTATGCTCAGAGAGATGAGTCATTGACAATATTTTTGTTATTATGTAAAGTTTAGGAAAGACCATTTACATTTTTTCAGCCATCAACAGACTTTCCCAGGTACTACAGTTATTAGACATCGGACAAGCCCTTGTTGGAGCATCAAGGTCAGGTAAAATAAATCAGAATGAGACACCTGCAGGTAAATGAACATACTTCACCAGAGATATTAGAGAAAGTTTGCTACATTCTTCCTCTTCCTGAGGAGGAGTAGGGGAAGGGAAGTGGTGTGCAAGGAGCAGTTTCGTGAGAAGACACAATTCAACATTTCACTGGATGGTAGTAACAGCAACTACTGTGTGCCCTTTCTGGGAAAAGGACCTTGCAGAGTGGCTTTATCTTAACTTTTGTATGTGGTTGAAGAGGATTTGAGATTTTTTGTTTGTTTGTTTAGGAAATCTTGATTTCCTCCCATCTCTGCCCCGAGTTTGTTCTCTGCTTTGCATAACTTTGTGTTACCATTTACTGGCTAAAAAAGCAAGTGTAGAAAGCCACCACATCTTATTCTGATATCATCTGTTGGTGCCTCTATGCAAGGAAAGGCAGCAGAAAATTAAACTCCTCTTTTCCATCACAGTTCATTCTGCCTGTAATTAAACTTGGCAGTGGAGTGATTCTATAACTCACTTGCAGGTTTTTAAGGTCGATTATTCTTCACGGTAATTGACAATTGAGCTTGTACTCCCTTTTTTTTTTTTTTTTTATAGGAAAACATTGCACCCTTTTATCTTCTGCTTTAAAAATGGCCAGATGTGGACCTTTACTGGGACATAGCTTATGTCTGCAATGCAGCCATTCTGGTAGTGCCAGAGTCAACCTTCTCAAAACATAGAAATGCATCATGCTAGGAAACCTATGGTGAGGCTCAATCTGATTTCTTCACTGAGGAAATCTGTGTAAGCAACCAAGCTTGTGAACATGCCCACATGCCATCTGAGCTTCACAGAAAGATCTTCTGAGCAATTTCTTTTTAACTCCCCCTTATTCTTTCAAAAGTGAAGGTAACAGTCTATACAGTCTTTTTACAGGTCTCAATCTGAATTTTCAAATATGGTCATACAAGCAGATCGTCTTTCAAAAACTAATGGGATTTTTAGGTTAAAAATCCCCCAAACTTTACCTATAGTAGTTTCAGGGAGAAAAAAAAAAAAAAAAAAAAAAAAAAAAAAGAAAATATATAAGATTATTCTCGCCATTAGTTTTACTTGGAAGACTTAAAACTTGATTTAATCATCTACTTGATTCTTAGTTCTTAGGCAATTTATATGCCTATACTTGTAAAGAAAAGAGCATATATGTAAATTCTTATTCAAGAAAATAGAAGTTTTGTTCCACTTAAATCCTAATGGTTTGAAAACAATAGGTTTCAGCTTCTTGATGGACTTTCTCCCAGATGTCAGAAAGAGCTCCTAATTTAGGTCAGATGTGTAGATAGCCCAAATGTGCAGCTCAGGTTGGCAACTGCCTTTGCTGGTTTTGAAGGTAGTGTGAAAACGGTCACCCTCCCTTTCTTATCCTTTCTTTACCATTTGGAAACCTCATCGATCACGCAGTGGATCACCACAAGGAAACCATTTGGATCACCTAGTGAAATGAGAATTAGGGAAAAAAATGCTCTACCATACATATTTCTATGTAAGAAGGATCAAACCTTAGCTATATTGAGTCAATGGCCTAACATTCCTTGTTAATCCAAAGAGTTAACTGTCAAAAATCTTTGCTTCAAATTAGTTAGACTTCAAAAAGAGTTGCATAGTCTGGTTCTGGTATCAACCATGGTTACTGATGAGCGACATAAAGTGGCCTTATATTCTTCATGAAGATATTTGCTGATTATGGTATGAATGAGCCTGAAAAGGATTTTTCAGTGTGTTTCGCCTTCTGAGCAGGGCTGAAAGCTGAATATAGAAAGAAAGTCTAAAAAGCTGATCTGTTACAAGAGGTCTTCTGCCTCTATTTTTTTTTTTTTTTTTTTTAATACTACTTCTGCTTTAATTCTTCTTTTTCATATTGAGATTTTGCTCCACCATGCCAGCAGCTATATATTAGACAAGGATACAGAATCAGAAAGATACATCGAGTATAGCATGCCCATGCAAGCACTCCACAAGAATTGCTCTGGATGATGTTTCTGTGCAACATACATAGGCTGATCTTGTAGAAACAGCTGTTTCTGTGTGTCTTGTTTATTACTGAGTGCATCACCATAGCCACCACCATCAGGTGATAAATGTTCACTTTATAGTTACTGGTTTGTCCTCTCACCTTGCAGTAAGGCTTCATTGTTATGATCATGGAAACAAAACAAGTTTCGTATGAGAGATGGTGTTATAATTTTTGAAGTTAATTTTTTTTTCTGTCATCTGACAAATTCTGTATGCAAAAGAGTTGCAAGACTGGAACAGTTAGCCAGCAAAGCTTTAAAATAGTGCTATGTAAGCACTGATAAAAAGGAAGCCAGGAAATTAATGAATCTGCTGTACTCTCTGACACCTGAGAAGCTTCACACAGTCTGCTTCCTTCTAGTATTATTTATGTTCCTTTAAAAAGAATTATACTGCTTGTATTAATTGCTGCCTTTGGCAGTCATTTAATTTCCTTCAGTCTCCATTACCTTAAGTGAAAATGGCAGAAAGTATATTTGCTAGTGTCTTTTCCTCCTTCTCTGTTCTAACATTTTGGTCATCCATTTTCATCTGGGAACAGAAAGATGAAGAGATTACTAAATTTTCCTCTGGGAGTGTGTTCTCTACCTGACCACTTTTTACTCTAAATATTCTTCTTCCTGTGCCTTGTGTTTTGTTTATCATATTACACTTTTCCTCTCTCAGCTGATGTTTACAGTTTGTTATTCACACCTACTGGCACTGATAGAACTCAGTTTTATTTTTGCAGGTGGAAGGTATAACTTTCAGGAGTAAAACTCTTGTTTGAAGTACTTGCCCCTTTCTCTCTTTTTTTCCTCTTTCTCACATTATTTAGTTTGATTGGAGAATTGATTTTTAACACTGTGAGCTCTCCCCTCTTTCTGTTCTCTACCTTGACATTTACACAGATCTAAAACTGCATTTTGGCTATTATTCAAGCTATTCCATGTGATTTCCTTCCTGTCTCTGTTTCTTGCTTTTGTTTCGTATAAGGAAACCTTCTGTTGATGTGTGTACAAACACCTTTTTCTGTAGTCTTTTTAAATACCCATTCCCATTTCTTTAGCTGAAATCTCCTGTAGTACGTGCCTACTGACAAGTTTCACCTCACTTACTTCCAACACCTTTATTATTTTCTTATATTGCTGTATCCTTGGGTTTAAAATAAAGGTTTTAGAATAAAATCTCATTTCACAGTTTTTAGGCTGGATACTGCTCAGTTTTTGTCTAGTTTCCCCTCTATAGCAGACAATAAGAAGACCTCTTCTGAAGAAAATTACTGCTGAGTGCAGGTTATAATGCTAGGATCAGATCTCCCAGTTATAACCTCAAAACTGGGATCATGCTGAGTTCCAAACTCTTTTGTTTAAGGAAACAATTCTACCTTATTTGTTCTTTCCTATACATGCTGAACCACCTAGCCATGGTAATTTGGATGCCCTCTATAACATATACTTGTTGGTTCCCTGATTTTCAATTGGGTTTTCTCTATTTAAATATGAGTACAATGAAAATGTCTAGCGGTTCCTTTTATTGCTGTGTTGAAAAAAGGGAAAAGAGAACATAACTATGTTTATCTGCATTAGAATAATATCCTCACCAGCTATCCCCAGTAAGAAATACTTTCCCAGTTCCATATCTCCAATCCTTTTGTTAACTCCTTCATTTGGCTGTGCATTTTTCCATCTGTATAGTATTTTTCCCTCCCATTCCCCATTTCTTAACAGATTATTTTTTTCTCCTTTGGTATTTGTCCTCTTCCACTTCAGTGACCTGTATCAACTCTGCTTCCCTTAATTTTACATCTCCTTTACACAAAATTAATGTCTTTCAAGCGAAGATACTTCATCTTCTGGTCTGGCTCTATCCTTATGATGATAACGCCTGTTTAATGCCCCTATTTTAAGAGGGCACCAGGTAGCTTCAAGCCTAGCCGAGGAGCCTATATGATGAGGGCCTGTGGAGAGAAGCTGCTGTGTTTTTTGCATCATCAGCACAACACAGTGAAGAGAGGTCGTGCCATATGCTGATTGAATTTTAGTCGTGTCAGGAAATTAAACATATTACCTTAGGATGTACCTGAGGACCCAGCTACCTATCAGTGACTGGTGAAATGAGGGTTTTACATGTAATTTGATTCTACTCTTCTGCTCAGGTCTTCATGATGAAGGAAGTTCAGCTTCACAAAAAATAATGGAACCTAAAAAAATCTTAATTTTCAGTCAACATAGAATGAGTTCTGGTGCAAGGTAAACTCTGGCTGAAAGATTTGCCTTCTGGATCTAAATTTAGCTCCTGAGAGTAGCTGTCTCTGTAGAGTAGTTCTCTGCTGCGTGTTATTTTCAAAATATGGTGTTTTTACAGAACATTAAGTAAGGCTGTCAAATGAGATATTTTTATATGGGGAAGTACATACTGATTGCTGTTTACTTTTGTTTCAAATAATAGTATAGTACGGCTTCTAAAGTGCATGCAGATTCCCAAATACCAGTTTATAAATTGTGATGAAGTATCATTATTGTTACTTAATTTTTCACTGCTTATGAAATCCAAAACATGTTTACACATGCATGAGCGTGCTTCCAATACTTCCAAATGGATCCATGGGTCTTGTTTCTGGATCAAGGCTAAACCACAGTGCCATAGTATGAAAATGTATGTTTTTGAAGGTACAGCAATAACTTAAGAGTTTTCATGACTTCATGGGAATGTAGGTAGTGCAAAGAATTCAAGTTTTACTCTTGCAACAAAAAAATCCTTTTGTGTTCAGTTGTTTGTCTTTTTATAATAACCCCAGAGTAGGTATGTCAAGTATCTTGTAAAAATAGCCCCAAATATTGTCATGTGTTTTGGTTTCTTTGGGGGTGTGTGTCTGCATGCTTCATTGGCTCTTCAAAGTTGAAAGTGCCTGTTTAATTAAGTCTTGGTTCAATCCCTGTTAAGTGACATTGAAAGCCATCCATTTAGACCTCTTGCCCATTACAATGAAAAAGCCACTACAGGTTTTAGCAAAGGGTAACACCTTTAAATCTTCCTATATTTTAGATACAACAGTGTTTACAGTTATTCCTAGTATTTTCATTATCTCCTGGGTAATAATGTCATTGATGACAATTTATTAACCAGTTAGGGCAAGTTAACAAGTACCTAAGATAAACACCTGACTTTCCTGAGTGTCGTTGTTACTTCTGGAGTTTCAAATATAAAACATGATACCGAGGCGTGATCACAAATGTCATTACTGGTTGTTCATGGACCACAGTTGTAGTAAGAATGAAAGAACTGAGGGAGAAGGGATCAGGAAGTCATTCTTTGATTTTTGCAGTTGACTATCTGTTTAGTTGTGATTTTCCTCTGCTCAGCATTTGTACTTAAACACAAAGAAAAGAAAAAAGAAGACTACTCTAGAAAGACATTGGGAAGAGTTGAGAGAAATGTTCAGTTTTGTGTGTGAAAGAGAATGTTTTAATAATCTTACTTTTTAATTTTAAGAAACTTCAGGTGTTTCATTAGGAAGTGTTTTTTAACAATGAAAAAAGGTAAGTAGCTTTTCTGAGACTATTCTGACAAGAATTTAAAGGCAAAATATTTTCAAGAACTTTGCTCCCAATCACCAGCCTCTCATTCAATCTTTTTCTCAGATCTCTGCATCTCGAGCATGTGACCTTTTTAGCTAAACACAAATGTGCAGCTACATTGTCTTTGAACAATTTATTTGACTTCAGGCTACAGTGCTCAAAAGCCAGGAGCTGCTGAGAAAGGTTGTAACTTGAAGGAAAACAACCTGTCCACCAACTCCGGGTAGCTGGGAACTCTGATTTCAGATTCAAAGGTCCTGTGTACACATAACATTCCCCAACTGAAGGACTGGAAAATGCATGAACTGGTACAGCTAACTTTGTGCAAGTTTGTTCGATGTTCTTTGCTGTGTTCAGTCGAGCCTGAGTAGGGACCTTGACTTTCAGGCTAGCATTGAACTTATTTGTATCACATTAAGTTGTCTGAATATTCAGTGGAAAGAATCAGGGTTTGCTTGCCTTATTAAGAATAAACCTATATGTTCTTTTACATTGCAGTAATTTGTATTTAAATAGCAATATCATTTCTGGATTTTAAGAGGAATTATGTGCTTTGTGATACAACAGAGTTACGTTGGAGATCTATCTTCACATACCAAGAATTTTCATGTGACTTTGTTTATGTTTAGTATTACACTTTATGGACATAAACATAATGTTCCAATTTAATCTAAACAGTCAGGGCCTTCATTTATGAAGAACTGTGAGAAAGTCTGACAAGAGACGTTCAAGGGAAAGTGCATAAAACCAGCCCTGGAATCTCCCAGCATATCTAAACTTGTCAGTAATTAAATTCAGAAACTGCTGGAATCCTTTAGAAGTTGAGTAGTTGGGGGAATATTTAATTTTTCTCCCTTAGTGGATTGATTACTATGGTATTTCTGTTACATGTGAAGAAATCAGCTCCTATGTAAATCAGCCAAAATGCCTCAGGGCTTCTTTGGAAAGAAACCTTCAGTCTTGTTAATATGTGGTTTAGCAGAGAGAGAGAGAGAGAGAGAGAGAGAGAGACTATTGGGGGGCATAATGTTTAGGTTTTGGCATTGTAAATGGGAAGTCAGTTATCTGAATTGCTCCTTGCAGGAAGATGACAAGGTAAGCTTAGTTGCTAAATACTTTTCACTGGTATGCTAACAAGAGGTTGAGTCTATCCGTCTCATTTCAACTCAGGAGGCAGGATGGAGCAAAGAACAAAATATCACCTAGCAACATAGGACAGACGGCCTACCTTCCCCCCAGATTTGCTAATATATGTTAACTCACATCTAAATGCAGCTGGAAAGAAATCTGTGTTCCTCATCTGGGTTAGCAGCAGCAGCTTTTCCTGAGCCCAGACAAGACTCAGTTCTAGTCTGCAATAATGTCTGAAAGAGAGCAAGGTCCACTGCTACAAACCCTAGTTTTTCCTTTTGTGTAATCTATCATAATTACATACATACATTTATTTCAGAAATATTTACCTGATAACTCATTCTAGTTTTGACAGAATGTAAATGAAATTAATTCTATTTAAACTACCAGATATTAAAATTCAGCCTATACTGAACTTTGTTTTTTTTTCTCAAATTCTCTTCCTGGTAGTCACTCTTTTTTTTTTCTCTTGAATACAAAAGACATTTTTGAGTGAAGTGGAAACAATTCATGTTCTATTTTTAATTTTAACTTTTAATTTTTATAATATATGTAGACCTGACTTCACAGAATTAATATTTTAAATTGACTGTAAGGGAAAAATCTGCTTGAGCTCTAGACTCATTGACTCAATGCTAGGTTTAAAAGGAGAGGTTTTGAGAGGTAGTATCAGAAGACTACTACTGTTTTCATCATAGAACTGTACTGATTCAGAACTGTAAAACTTTCAGAGCTAAAAAGTCCTTGCAGTGGTAACTGTTGCCAACTCTTAGAGCTTTATAGCTAATTTTTCAGTGTTTAATGTTCTACTTTTAAAACCTCAGTTCCTGGAATCAGCTGACTAAATGAGTTAAGATTCCCACGTTAAAACTAAAAAGGAAAATTCCAATCTTCATGACTATGGAAAGAATCAAATAAATGAACTCCATGGGTACACAAACCAGGATAAAGGATCAAATATTTTGAAATCTCTAGTACTTTAAAATTTAATGCAATATATTATTTAGGACAATATCTACTGCAATGAACCAAACAGTAAAGAAAATGTCAACTGAAGGGGTTTTTTTTCCCCTTTCCCTCTTTTTTTTTGGCTTTCAATGTACTTTTACACTTGTGTTCAGAGCCAGAGCTTTGCAGTTTTGCTATCCTACTAGAGCAGACAGTTTGAGTTATTTCTCACAGTGCTTCTTGCAGAGACAGGAATGGGGAACATTGTTCTAAAAGTACAGTGAAGAAGAGAACAGCCTGTATTTAACCTTCTTTTCCATTTTTCCTGTACACTAACTTTGGACAGAAGTCTTCTCCGATAAAGGACTTTATATATTTTAGCTGCCAATTCCAAAGGAAATGTTGTATTATGCAATCAATAGAATTTCACAGTAACAATCTATATAAATGAAGCTCTTTTGAATTATGGTAGTGTGCTAGGAGATACTTTTTCTTTTAAAGACAAAAGATGCTGGGTGTTCATATTCCTCGTGTTTTATCGATATGTTCTTCTGATCCAGGGTGGGTATTAGCAGAAGATACCGATCAAACTTCTGCACTGCTGCTCTGTGTGGGGTACAGCATGGGCCATGGGTGGGCAGGACGTTCTGGTAGGTGCCCACGGGCTGGCAGGGCTGTGCCATCCCTGGCTGGGTGCAGTCCCACCACGCCCCAACGAGCTGAGTGGAGCACGGCTGGGGCTGAGGACGAGGGATAGCTGGGGGCCAGTGATCACTAGGTAAAACCATGGTGGCAAGGCAGGTCCCAGGGTACAATGGGCAGTCAGTCTGTGGGTCAGGGTCAGGAGTCCTGATCAGCGGGATACATGGCTATAAGACAACTGCAACATGGCTCAGGCAGAGCCCAAGGGCAACAGTCACAGCTAAAATCAGCTCCCAAGGGAAGGAGGGGCAGCATCTGTTGAGGTTTCTTCTAGCTTTCTTCACAGCATCTTTCAAAGTCAGCAGCTGTGCTCGCTCTAAGCTGGCCCTGAGACCAAGCAGCCAAATCCCCAGGAGCAGGGGGGATGAGCTTTAAGCCCTGACATTGCCTGTTTGCGTGATATCATAAAAACAGAGGTCAGATCAAACAAAATACTGGAAGCAGGTCAGACCAAAGTTGCCTCTAGCTCAGTTTACTATAGCCAGTAATAGATGTCTACTGCAAAGCATATATGCACAGGACAAGCATATAGTGGTACTTCTCCAGGGACTTGTCTGATCTCCCCTTGACCTCATAGAAAATTTTAGTATCCCCAGATTTCATTAATTTTTTCAACTTATTTTATCATAAATCTAGAAGTCTAATGGACTTGCTTCTGTCCTAGAGCATTATATATTAAAATCTCTCTACTCTTCTGCTGCTCATCGAAGATGTTATTTTGGCTGTTGCTGGTCTCTGAAGAGACCTGTCAGAAAGCTCTGTTACTGACTTCCAGGTTTGTTAACAGAGGTGGAGGAAAGGGATACTTGCTTCTTGAATATCCTGGAAAAGACATGAGCTAGATGTGGTTTCTGGACAGATAGTAATTCTTGAGGGATTTCCCTTGCGTGAGCTTGTCTAATATTCTCTTCAAATCAGATAAACTTTGGGTCCACAAATTTCTCTGTCAAGGAATTCCACTAGTTAGCAACACCTAAGTGAAACACTACCTCTATTTTGAAGCCTGCTCTTTCAAGGATTATCAGTGACAATTAGTTCATCAATTGAAAGAGAAGATGAATGGTTGATTTCTATGTGCCTTCTCCCTGCTGCCTATGGTTTTAGAGACCTTTATCTTAATTCCCCAGGATTCCCTCTGAGTCAGATGAGAGTCTTCCTCCAATTAGTCATGACCTCTATTGAAGCTGTTTCACGGTTCTAATTATCCTTTTCATGTCTTTATTACAGTTCTGCTGTGTCCTTATAAAAATGGGGAGACAGAATTACACAGTTTAATATGTAGGGAACTCTGATTCCTTATGGTGACATGAGGATATTCTCTGTTTTATTCTCAATTACACTCCTAATAATCATTAACACTTCATCTGTTGCAGCCCCATGATCTTCCTCCTGAGTGCTAGTGGTCAGCTCAGAGCCCATGGTTCTGTATATGAAATTATGATTGTTATTCCTCTTGTGTATTTCATTACATTAATCTACTGAACTTCATCTGCCTTTTCATTTTACACTGTGCACAGCACTTCTGCAATTCTTCACCACCATTCTCTCCCGTTCCTACTCAGTATCAGTTCTTATCATTGGCAGACATTCTTAACTTGATGCTTATGTCTTTTCCAGGTTGATCATCACTGTACTGAGAAGCACATGGTCCCAATACAGATTTTCCTTTATTCTGATGATCTTGTTTTACTTTCATCCTGCTTTCTGTTTCCTGACTTTTAACCAAGCATTCGCCATACAATACCATGACTAATTAGTTTCCTGAAAAGGTACTGGAGGGGAACTTCTTAAAAAAACCATCTTTGCAAAGCCAGGTAGTTTTTATCAGCTGGATATAATTGACCTTGCAAAGAACTCATATGTGTTTACCAGGCAGGACCATGTAAATACTCTTGTTATTTTTTTTTTTCCCGACTGTATAATCTTTATCCACATGTCCACTAATTCTGGTCTTTATTATAGCTTCTATTAATTTTTGCAGCACATCTATGGCCAGTTAAAAGTCTGTAGTTCCCTTATGAAATTTCTTTAAAAAACTGACATCCTGTTTGCCACCTCTCAGTCCTCAGATCCAAGGGCTAATAAAAGAGATTTCAAGCTACATTTTTTTTTCAGCTGTTTGTTTGAGTTCCTTTATCATTTTGGAGTGAA
Organism: Tyto alba; assembly: GCF_018691265.1. NCBI lineage: Eukaryota > Metazoa > Chordata > Aves > Strigiformes > Tytonidae > Tyto > Tyto alba. The sequence continues at coordinate 23,609,888 of NW_024881324.1, read as the reverse complement.
TATCATCTTAATCGTTGTAATTTCTTACTGGTTATTTTGTTGGTTTGTGTTTGTTTCATTGTAGCTTCTTCTGTTGTCCCTTATTTAAGACATCCTCTGAGTTGCTTTCAAAAAGTGGTGGTCTCTTTGTTTGTTTCCACAATCAACCATTCCTTTGGTTGTTTGAGATTCATTTAGGTAGAAATCTTGTCGACTGGTGAAAACTGTCTACTTTCTAAATTGGTCAAGGAAAAAGTCTTTGAAATTTCTCATTCAGATTATGGCCTGACACTAAAGCACACAGTGGCTAACTCTGTAATACAAGTCTCTGCTCAATAGTCTAAATTTTGTGTTTAAGCTTTTGTGCATGCTGTACAAAATACAACGCTTGCTGTTGCACTTTATACAATCAGATAAAATGAGAGCTGAATGATTTTACTTGCAGCATCCATGCTGGAAGGCAATAAATTTTAGTTAATAATTAGCTTATCATGCTTGATGCCTAATTACATCATAAGAAGAGACTGTGGTATTTTGCAGTTATCTCAGCAGTGGTTGTTCACACAAATGTACAGATTAGGATGTTGTAGAATTGTTGTCCAGGAAAGCAACATTCTACCTCTAAAAAGCACTGGGTAAAACATGAACAACTGGTGGAGAAAAAAGGATAATAGAAATGATCACTTCATTAATGTATTTTGCACTAAATCAGTGAGTGGCATTTGGTCTTTTTCTGTCTGGAGCTTCAAAGAAATTATTGTTTCCCTCCTTGGCTACCTCAGATCTTCTAATGGTTATAAAAAATCTTTCAACAGGAGAATGGAAGTGCAACTAGCTTGTGCCTAAGTGCGCTGCTGAATCGTCAGAATATGCTGCTCAGGCTCTGCAGTCCGGGGTTACCAAACATACCGAGCTTGTGAAGCATCACATAGATGTTGATGTTGTCTGTACAGGCAGCAGTGACAGTAATTTCTGGCTTCATTTTTGCACAGCAGGAAGAATTTCCAGTTTGCTGATTTCTTTGTAATGACATAGCACACGACTAGTGACAGGCATACTGAGCTGGGGACTCCCATTTGTAGACATTCATTTCCCACTTTTTGTCCTCATAATTTTTATTTTTTTATATCTTTTATAAAGGCCAAAGATATTCCATCTTTTAATATTTTTGGAATATAACAAGACTGTGCTCAATGTTGTTTTCTACCCGTTTAAATGTCCTAGACTTAATTTACAAAAAAAAAAAAAACCAAACACTTTGTCAGGAGGTATAAATAACAAAAGCTTAAGGGAGAAAATAACAATCAGACTGTTAGATTGGATAGATTTGAGTCTGATTCTTCCTGCCATCTCGAGTTCATCAATAGCAAGTGTGTCCTGTTCACAGCTGCAAAAATTGATTGGTTAGTTAGCTCTGAAGGGAGGCTGATGTCACTATTTAAAACAGCTGTAACAGCAGCAGCAGTCCTTGGTTCCTCACAATCCTTGTCATCATATCCATCTCCAACCTGGAGGGCTGGCAGGGCTACTTAGCTGCTGTTCTCATTAGAGCTAGCGTGCAATTGGCAAAGAGGTATGGAAAATAGTTGACCTTCTGGTTTGCTTGCTTGTTTTGTAAGCTCACCCACCCCCCCAGTGTTGCCCCTTAATTTCTCCCTCAGACGCTGACATTTTCTAGTTGTTTCTAATCTTCATTGAGCTCTTGTATCATTCTTGAGATTAGCAAGTGATTGGTTGCCTTCAGTTTTAATTATGCAAATACAGGATTGCATGAAAATGGAATATGACTATCTGGCACTTGTAGGGTTTTCCTGCAAAAATTTTGGACTACTAGTTGACAGCCTGGGTTGTGAAATACATCATATCCCATTAGTAATTAATGGAATTTTAAAAATATATTTTGTATTACTTGTATTGCATGTAAAGCCATATTTTCAAAATAAGAATAACTTGAAAGTAAGAAAATTTAAGAACAAAGTCTCTATTCAGTCCAGTCTTGATCTCTGCACCTATACAATATAGCATAAGTTTGAATTAATAATCACTTAATATTTTCCCCCTCTGATTTCTATATCAGTGTACGAGGTGGTGAGGAAATGACCATATTTTTTCTCCTTTATCACTAGCCCTCAATGTTCAATGCCCTTTGTTGTACCTTCAGAGCCAAGCCTGTTCTGAGCAAATAATTTTTAATTTCTGTGTGGGGTCTGTTGCTAACAATAATATTTCTGTGTACTTCACAAATATTATTTAAGTTACTCTCCCATGAGCCTTAGGAAGTTGAGATATATGACTACCATTTGCAGGTAGAGTATTAAGCCACAGAACACTTAGATTATATATGTGTATGTGTGTACGTATATCTGGGCAATCCGGGTGACTCTTTTGAATGCAGTTAGTGTTTGTGAGAAAGCTCCACATCAGTCACAGTGGCAGCTCACTGAAGGTCCGGGGGAACCTTGTTGCTTCCTTAGTACCCTGCTGCCTGGGTTTTATGGACCATGACACGGGGGAAGGCTGCGCAAGTGCATGCTAAATGCCCTCTACATCCCCATCAGCACCAAGGCCTACGTGCACAGAAGTGGGTAAGTATAAACACTGCCCTGAGTGCAAAAACTTGAAATTGCTTTATGGCATGGCACAGGGCCTTTCAGAAATTTGCACAGTGTGGACTAAGGCACAGGGCCGAGTGGTGGAATATGGAGTCAGAGAAAGAAGAGAACCATTAAAAAAAAAAAAAAAAAAAAAAAAAAAGAACAAACAAAAGCAGACACACAGATGGCCAGGCACAGCCAGGCACTTGGAGCCATCCCCTGAGAGAGGTTCCCTCAGTGCAGAGCTCATTGGCTGGAAGGTTTAGAGCTGTGAGCAAGGAGACAATCTCTAGCTCTTTGATTTTTCTGGTGTTGGAGGAAGCAGGATATTGCACATTCCTGTGCTGTATCTGGCCTGCATCAAAGACACCTGACCCCCACCTAGGCATGCTCCTCTTTTGAAGGGGCAGTTTTCAGACTCATAGTTTTGTTTTATCTGGTTTGACAGAGATGCTTAGGTTTGAAAGACTAACATGTTTAGCCATGCTCCCATTGACCTCAGATGTATCCAGGGAATACCCAGCACTCCTCCAAAATGAACTTTGACGGACTTAACTAACATACAAAATAGTTTTTGTGTGCAATTGCTCTGATGGTTCTTTCTAGACATTCTTTTTTTTTTGGCCAAAATACATTTTTAGGGAATCATCCTTACCTGGCAAGGCTGGATCCTCTAGAGAGGTAGCACAGATCTCTTCCCACTCATGATAACAGAAACAGAGTGTTTCCTATCATTTTGAACAGTCATCAGAGGTGGGAGAGCTGCACAATTTGCAGTTACTGGGTTGCTGCACTGATCACTCAGAGCTCAGCAGAAGACTTTGCTCTGGTAGCTCCCAGATCTGCCTAATTTCTCCCAGCTTCCTCATTTTCCTGCCTGAGCCCTTTTCCTCTTTCCCTGCTCTGTCTCTCCTTTTTATTCAGGCAGATGAGGGCTGCATCCATGCTAATGTTTTAGTTTGGCTCAGGAAAGCACTTTTCAAGTCACTCTCCCATGCATGTCCTCTTATCATAGTTTGTTTGCACTGCAGACAGTTTTGGAGCATACAGACTAGATTCTTTCTGGAGGACATTAAAGTGACAGATGCACTCCGTGTGCCTACTGCATCCGTGTGCATTCAGTCAATAGGACTAGTCCAGAGATAATCCAAAGAATTATATCCTTTCCATCCAGCAGTCCTTCTTTTTCTGTTGTGTCACACTTAACCAACTCCTTGTCCTGTTCTTCCTGCTACAGCTCATACTGTAGTTCCTGTCTTCTGACATTACCAGCTTCATGCCTTCCCTCAATGTTAGAAAGGCTGAACTTTCAATATTAAGCTCATATTGCTTAGGAAGCACAATCCATTGATTCAATTCATATCAGTAGATTTTGCATCTTGAGAAATTAGTGCTATTCCACAAAGTAGGACTAGGGTCTGGACTATTGCTAATAGTATATCCTAGGCTGAATAAATAAAATAAGAACTGTTGTGCTCTCAGTAAAAAGGCTTTTCTATTAATAAAATCATGGAAATCTGACTATAAATATATATATTGTTTTGACTTTGGTAAGTAGGATCTGCAATTTCTCATGTAAGAATTTTCTAAATTGTGAAGGAAGCCTTTCGAGGGGACAGCTGGTTGGTCAGTCTGGGGCAGGAAGTGCGTAACATTTTTGTTTATATAATCAAAGACACTACATTTATGTAGATTATGTCCCACTCAATAGTGTAATGTGCTCTCACACAATTTAAATTTTCCCAGCAAAATCAATAAAACTGCCTGACATTATTATTCCTTCCTATATTCACAGGTGTATCTTGGCTATACTTGATTAAATTTTTAGCACTAAACAATGTTGAAGTGAATTTTCTTCTTCTTAGATTAAGAAAGTGAAAAAGTAAAGTTTAATCAGAATTTAAATGACCTGTATCTTCCATAGCTATGGTTAGTCACTGGCTTGAAATTTGTGTATTTTTATGGTGAAAGAGAAAATTAGAGTAGAATGGTTAATGTTAATAATAATCTGATCCAGATTCAAATAGTTTGACTTAGTCACAGTATTTCTGTCTACTGATGGCAGTATCATGAATGAAAATAACTTATAATTTTCTCATTTAATTTGGACAATTATTTAAACTCTCAGACTGTAATTATATTTTTTTTCCTATTACTCACTCCTGTATTGAATAAAAAAAGGTGTCATAGTCCGGGATATATTTTTTTACATCGTAGGCAACAAATGGAGAAAATGTTTTAAAATACTTATTTTCTTACTTTCCTCAGTCTAGATATTCTGTAACTTTGATTATTAGATTTCTTCCTAAGCTACAGCAGCATCTTCCTTGTTCATTACAATTTAAAGTTAAAACAGTGCAGGGTATTGATCTGTTTTGTGGGCAGGATTCTTCATTTCAATGCAGCTTTAGGGAATTAAATATGGACTTGAAAGAGATGTCCAGCTGCTCATACCATTTGGCAGAAGCCGTCTGAACTGTGAAAGTGGGGGATAAATGCAGACATTTTGAGCTGTTCTAACCTCTTCTTGACTAGACATCTCCATCCATTATGAATCCCTTGGGCCAGATCCTCACCGAGGTAAATTGGCACCGTTTCCTTAGACTCATTGCTTCTGTGCTGACTTACACCAGCTGGGCCTTAGATTATTTTCTCATTAAGTGGACAAAAGTAACCAAAGCGTGTCTGCAGGACTCAGAATTGAAATACATTTCTGTAAGTACTGCCTTGCTTTAGTAGTAGCACTAATGCAACAGAGGTCCCCTGATACCCTCTGCAGACACACTCACAGGGGAGAGAGTGGAATAGGGTAATATATCTGCAGCTGTGGACTGTCCATTTGAACGAGAGGGATCTAGCTGTGCCAAATGAAGCAGAGGAATGATGTACCATACCGGCTGTTCCTGGACCTACTGTATGGCAGCACCAGTGCCCAAACTGTTCTGCTACACGCTCTCTCCTAATACCCTGGCTCCCTCGTGTCTGGATCCAGACCTTTCACTGGATGGTTCCTCTTTTCCCACCTGCCCACCGCAGAAGCTGTGGAAAGGTTTCTGCAAGAGAGAATGGTGCTTTCCAAGGTGTTATACCTCATGTGAAGTTTTAGTGTGCCTCTCCCTCATCTTCTCCAAAACCTGCAGAAGTTGGAAGCACTGAACAGAGGCAGCACTACAGATACAGTCTCAGGAGTTCAGCGTGTATGACTTGGGTAATATTCCCTCTGGAAGGGAGGTGGGGTACATTTTTGATACTTGTGGCGTGCTGTCTCATCTGAGGTGGAAATAAGGCAAGTGAAACACAGAGATTTTTCATAAAGTATCTCATATTTTCTGCTGTCCTAGTGGAGTGTGAAATAAATGGGTTGGTGCCTAATCCATATTAAATACTAATACATTCCTAGACACAGTCCTAACACCACCAAGGCAGGCTGTCAACTGGATGCAACCTATCTGGGAGAGTTAGAAAGTCTACTGCTTCTGCAGTATTTAAAATAAACTCATTGTTTTCACAAGCCTTGCCCCTTCTGTGTCCTGTACGTGCTGCTTGTAGAGAGGAATGTACAGTCTATATTATGTTAGAGCCTTGGCACCCTCTGCAACTAGGAAATCTTGCTGTTTCTGAACCTGCAAATCTGGCAAGAGTGGAATCAAATGGTACGAGGTTGCTAGTAAATGTTGCCTTTATCTTTGTTAATGACTGCATACTCGATGTACGCATATGCACGATACTATTTAACATTAACCTTAAATGAATGAATGCTCTCTTAAAAAAATGAAAAGGAATGTTTCACAAGTGGCACAAAGGCCTATTAACTAGGTGTTTAAAAGATTTTCATTGCCAGGGGGGAAAAAAATAACACAGTGTTTAGAAATGCTGCCTGATTTTATTGGCTGATCACTCAAAATACTACCAGCATGATACGCTTTTTATTTGCTGAGTGGCCATTTTGAACTTGTCTCTGCTGACTGTATTGGGCTTGGTTTCAAATCTCTCATAATCCTGCAATGAACCTTTAATAAAGCTGGATTGACTTTAAATCAGTACTTAGAAACATTAATTAAAATAAAGCAGGATGAACCAAAAGATCAAATGATCCATTGTGGTGGTGGTGGTGGTGTTTAAATCAAAGCTCTCTTCTCCACCCCTCTCCAGAAAAAAAGCAAGCCTTTGAAGACTGCAGCTGTATGACTTCCAACATGTTTTTTACACTGGCCTTAGGTTTTAATTACTTTCGCTCGTTTTGGTTGGCATTTTCTATATTTTGAAAGAGCTGTTTGAGACACTTCTTTTTACCCTTCCGTTCAGAAAAGTGAGGGATAAAACAGGCAAGATTGCCATGAATAATGTGATGGGGCACAGCAAGCCCACTTGGCCTCGTCTGTTCTGCCTTCCAGAGAACACAGTCTCCTGCAAAGGCTGGAAATGGCCCTGGAAAGTTCTCTGTTTCCTGAGCCAAGTTGTAATAGCTAGCATACCCAGTGCTACAGTTCTGGCATTTTTTTAATTTTTTTTTTTTTTTTTTTCCAAGTGCCCCTCCAGCAGTCTCTTTGTTGCCTTTTCCACTACCAGCTAGCAGTGTGCTTCTGCAGACAATGCAGCCTGTATAGAAACAGCACTGCATGTCCTGTTGTTCTGCTCTGCTGTGCCTTGAGCCTGCAGAAAAACTCCCTGATAGCAGAAGGCAATGAAACTTGAACAGAAATGTTAGCCTCTGAGGGCTGATATTAATTACATGGTACGGTTACACTTCAGGAGCTAGTTCAGGGACACCTGATCCTTGCTGTCAAGCCTGCTATTTCATAAGTGAATGATCTCATCAGTTGTTCTCAAAGCAATTGATCTTTATTCTTTGTATTGTTTATAAATTCCTTAATGTGTGTCAGGTTTCTGCAGCAGCTTTCCTGTACTACTTTTTTTAAAAATGCAGTTAAGTATGTGAGAAACCTATGAGATGTGTGAGAGGGAAACCTAATAATCACTCGCTAAAGCTTTGCCTCACCTGGATTTCATCTGCTGGAACTAGAGACTTCAAATTATATGATAGTATTACTGAAAGGGAAGCGGAGGAGGAGGGGTTGTGTAGTGTCCTTCAGCCTTGGCTAGGTAGAAAGTCACGGATCTGCTTTCTAAGGTTGTCTTCCAGGAAGGTAATGTAAAGCTGATATAGAAAGTGTGACTTCGTACACAGGTAGGGGGTCCTCTGAGAAGGAGAGTGAAAAATGTTTAATTTACAGCTGCTGTTTTTGGGTTGCCTCCGAGCCGTGTAACCTGAAGCCCTGCAGGGATTCACTCACCATCCATCTCCCTCCTCCCCAAGGACCAGAAGTCCAGCCTTCAGGAAATCTGCAAGGACAAACTCTCAAGGCCTCTAGTGATTTCTCGGCGTTACCACAATATCAGATACCGCTGCAGCTAGAAGCAATCACATCAAAATGAGTACTGTTGTAAACTAGGCTTGGATGTGGCCTGTGTTGGACCACTTGCAAAGTAACGCTGCTTTTAGACAATCTTATAGTCTGAAGTAATTGCTAAGGAGGAGTTGTCAGATGGATCTGTCTGGGATGGTCATTTTACACTGGGCACAAACCGGGTGGGAGGTGGGTAGGAGGTGAGAAGGGCTTTGCTATCAAGCCAGAGAGTGCCATCACTGGAGTGGATAGGAGTTCTGTTGTTTTCTAGAAGGAGTGGATATTCTCCTTTTGTCCTCTATTATATCTCAGGTCTGGAGCTTCCTGGGGAAGAGGAAGGAGAGAAGGGTTAGACTGACAAGAAAATATACAACTACCCATTTTCATGGTGTAAGTCCAATGCTTTTTTCTACTGCATTACTTTGCGCTGGGCTGAGTAGGAGGGACAGAGTTGTCAAAAATAATTATGGAAAAAAGGAAAGAGAAAACTAAAAAAATATATTGAGAGCAGCTGCAAGCTTAAAATTGTGAGTTCAAAGTGAATTACTTCTAATGTGTTAGCTTCTCTAGTGGGCAAACTGCTCTTCTGGATACAGTCATACAGCATTAGTCATATATACTCTTGCTAGGCACCAATCTGTTAGGTCTCCTGTTACAGCAGTTAATTGCTTTTTGAGCTAATGCATACAAATATAGTTACTTAGTTAATCTTTATCTCTCTGCCCCTTCTAACCCATTTAAAGTGTCATCAGCATTATGAAAACTTCCTGAAAATATTTCTGACTTTAAGTCTTACAAGTCAAAAAGAGGTGATAAGAGGATAGGAGTGTACCGGGAGAGAACAATGATGCAAAGAGGGATTAAACCTTCCCCAGCCACCACTGCCTCAGCAGATCAATGTAAGACAATTGACCTGAAAGGAATTTTGTAGATTTATACCTATGGAAGATGTGATTCATTGCCTCATTTCTCTTTGATCTATGGCATGATTTTAACTTATTTAGAAGATGGTTTTTAATAGTGCTGTTACAATCCAAGAGCCTGTGACAATGAAGTTCTATGTGACTTGTGGAAGAAAAAACAAAAATACATTATTTTAATAAAAAAATAGTAAATACCAGCTTTCTATTTCTTTTTATTTATTTTTTTATACTCTGCGATGGAAATAAATGAATACAGTGATTTCAGCAAATTATACATAAATCCCCTCTTTATTATTATTATAGGAAGGTAGGTGGTGAATGATGGGCAGAGAATATGTGGGAACAAAAAGGTACTTCAGAAGCAAAGAAAAAAAAATTAAAGGGAAGAAGAAAGAAGAACAAAAATGGTAAACTAAATACAGCATATAAAGAGATTTCTGTGAGACCTTGCAGTTTTATTTTGTGAGGGGTTTGTTGGAAATATATACTTTTACATTTCTTGAGAACTTCTTGATTTTAATGCTGAAATGACTGAAAGTAAAACTTAGTTGAAACCAAATAACTGTTTTTTACTGGGCATAGTAAAAAATCATCTGTTTGACACAGTATTTGACATCCTATTTTTAGTAATTCTTCTTACTTCCAACTTCATATTTGTGAGTAAAATCCTAGCTGGAGATTGGAGCGCCATTGCCCTTGCCAGTGCAGATACTCTGAGTTACTCAGTGTGTTGTCAAATGCGTATTTTGTTTCCTGAAAAATCTTTCAACCTAAGGATGTGCAAATATTGTAGTCTTTGTGGTTAACAAAGGCGTTTCCAAGATAACTTTAAAGCTAGATAACTCAAGTACTGCTCTCAGTGTATTCATGATGCTCAACACAGGTTATGAATCCCACCTGAGAATCTAAGTAAAAGTTTGAGCTACTTGGTACCATTTGAAATTTATGGTGTGGCTGCTTCCCTGCTTGCAGCCTCTGATCAAAGTACTTTGAAGCTGCCTCTGAAATGTTTTTCTGGGCAGCAGGGACTGGGGTGCAAACATTTTCTGAATGAGAACTCACAGCCTCATTTGCTCAAAACTGCCCCTAGGCTCAACAGCAGATGGTACAGCCATCAATGCTGGTTTATTCCTGTGTTTCTTTAAAATGTGGGCAAGTTACAAAGTCTCAATGAAATGACTGAATCTAGAGGAGTAACTTATTCTTTGTGACTTTGCCTGTTACTAGCAGATGTATTCATTAGGAACAAATTGCAATACTGAACAATTTTCTTTGGCTGTTCCTTAGTATGTAGGGCACCAATGTCTGTCTTGGTGAAGACAGGTTAGATATAAGGAAGACATTTTTTACAATGAGGTTGATGAAACACTGGCACAGGTTGCCCAGAGAGGTGGTAGATGCCACATCCCTAAAAACATTCAAGGTCAGGTTGGACTGGTCTCTGAGCAGCCTGATCTACTGTTAGGTGTCCCTGTTCATTTCAGAGGAGATTGGACTAGATGATGTTTAAAGGTTCCTTCCAACACAAATGATTCTATGATTGTATGGGTATCTAGGTACTGCCAGAGCACTTCGTAATGAATTATAATGGCACTGGTCATGGTAAAGGTTGTTGCTTCTTCATGATGAAGACAGGGTTTCTTAACAACCAGACTGAGTGACTGCTGGAAACTCACAGCCATAGCCCTATTGTGTGGTGTGGTTGACACACTGAGGGAAGGCATGCTGTTCGGAAGGACCTTGCCAGGCTTGAGAGGTGGACCTGTGCAAACTTCATGAAACTCAACAAGGCCAAGTGCAAGGTCCTGCACATATGTCAAGGCAATCCCAAGCACAAATACAGGCTGGGCGATGAGTGGATTGAGAGCAGCCCTGCGGAGAAGGACTTGGTGGGTACTAGTGGATGGAAAACTGACTGTGAGCCAGCAATGTGCACCCGCAACTCGGAAAGTCAACCATATCCTGGGCTGCATCAAGAGAATTGTGGCCAGCAGGCCAAGGCAGGTGATTCTCCCCCTCTACTCTGCTCTCACGAGACCCCACCTGCAGTGCTGGGTCCAGCTCTGGGGCCCCAACAGAAGAAGGACATGGACATGCTCGAGCAAGTCCAGAGGAGGCCATGAAGATGAGCAGTGTGCTGAAGCGCCTCCCTGATGAGACCAGGCTGAGAGCATTGGGGTTGTTCATCCTGGAGAAGAGAAGGCTCCAGGAAGACCTTGTAGCAGCCTTGTAGTACTTAAAGGGGGCCTACAGGAAAGATGGGGAGGGATGCTATCAGGGAGTGTAGTGATAGGATGAGGGATAATGGTTTTAAAGAGGGTAGATTTAGATTAGATGAAAGGAATAAATTCTTTACTGTGAGGGTGGTGAGACACTTGAACAGGTTGCCCAGAGAAGTTGTGGCTGCCCCATTTCTGGAAGGGCTCAAGGCCAGGTTGGACGGGGCTTTGAGCAATCTGGTCTGGTGGAAGGTGTCCCTGCCCATGGCTGGGGGGTTGGAACTGGGTGATCTTTGGTTTCCCTTCCAACCCAAACCATTCTATGATTCTATGATCTTAAGAATCATTATCACTGAAAACACAGACAGACAAGTGGAGAAAGTGGTTTAGTGTGATCTAAACCTGAGCAGGTGGGAGGTTGGCGCTTTGGATATCCAGTGCTACCTTTTATGTTCACTGCCTCTTTATCCATGAACAAGTTATTTTCTTAGACATCTGCACAGTCTGCTTCTAAAGAGGATTCCTAATTTGAATCATTTGGAATAGGAGATGAAGAGTCTCAGAGCGCTTTAGGATCTGAATTCTAAAATTTATAAAGCACTTTGAAGAACAAAATGCACCTTACAAATACTGCACAATAAATTTACTCTAGGCTTAAATACTGCCCATGTAAGTAAACAGAGATATTTATCAACTCACAGTTGTTTTCAATGCTACTGTTACATTAATCCAGCCTTTAATTTTCAAAGAGAATTGAAATAACCTGTTTCTCATCTACTTGCAGTGTTATTAATGTAATTTTTTACCATCCAAAGAGATTCACTGGGGATTATTTATGGAAGATTTTGTTATTTCATAAGCGAAGAAATCCTTATGAACATTCAACCACCAGCTTTCCACAAATGTATGAAAAGGAAGTAGGCAAAACCAAAATATGATTTATCCTCTCAGCCTAGTTTAGTAAACTGTTTGTATCATTGGCCTGGTAGAAAGTGAAAGAACAGTTTTGCTTGTTTTCCCTTTTGTTCCAAGTGCTACATGAAAAAATAATATTATTTTAAAAACCATGTGAGTTTAATGTATGCTATGAAGCTTAGATAGAAATAATTTTGATGTAACATGGGCCCATTACTACTGTCATAATTTTCAGAACCTGCCAAAATCTGTCAGGTTGATCAGCTCAGGTCATTAACAAGCTGAGCTAACACTTTTTCCATACCTCCCACCACCCACTCACCTAGGGGAGTAGTTTGTGTCTCGGTTCAGTGAGAAGAAAGCATAACCAGAGAAAGAAGGCAAAAGAGATTAAAGGTGACCTGATTATCAGTTACCTGAATGGGTGTATCTTTTGGGTTAGCCCTATGATACAGAGTCAAATGTATCATGATGTTTTTCTCCCATGTTTCTGAAAACCTCTGTGACCAAAATACTTATTGCTGACCAACTCTGTAAGAGCCAGACATGCTGTATGGAGAGCTCTGAAAACAGAGAGTTGCTGAAATTCAATAGGCAGGAGGGAGTGCACAACCGTGCCCAGAGAGATAAGCACAAATGCTTTGGGTTTATGTCAAGACCATCTCTGTAAAATTCTTATGTTGGTCTCATCTGTGCATTGTACAAAAGCAGCAGAGTAGGTTTGAAAATAAAAAAAAAAAAAAAAAAAGAAAAGAAGAAAAGAAAAGAGAAAAATAAAAATCACAGGATTTTTTTATTTTCTGTCATTTGGTACCTGTGAGCTTGCACTGTTTTAGTCTAATTCTTCACTATCTGAGCAGGGCCTGAGTAAGAAGCTCTTGAAGCAGATCTGAGAATGTCACTATATTTGACTCTAAATTTGACTACAAGACATCTTAAGTGAAACTTCCAAATGTTGTCTGGCCATGTGTGGGTGAAATCCAGCAAATAGCTAGTCTGTGGCATCTACATTGAACTCAAAGGGTAAAGCTTAACAGTATTCTTCATTTTCACTTAAGACCCTGTAGCAAGCCTGACCTGTTTTCTGATTTCTACTTTACGCTGCCTTATGCTTGGCCTTCTTGTGGATGTTCCTACTGTCGCCAGCTGTCATAACTCTCAAAAATCAGGTTTATGTGAATTTCCCTAGAAAATGTTCCTGCCACATTTTTCTGCAACCTTCAAGAATCTTTGCATTGTCCTGTAAAACAAAAGGCAGCAATGAAAATGGTGTTTTTTCTTGATTTTGGTTTGTTTGTTCTAACAAACATTTTTCAAATACATGGCACCAAGTTAGCATAGTAGCTTTCAAACTATAAAAATGCAGCCTCAGAAATACTTGATGGCACAGAGATCCAGCTGCATTAAATACATGTATGTTTTTGTACATCTTGAAGCATTTAGTGTAAGTGAATGAGCTGTCAGAAATATGCTTTAGAAATATCTAGCTTTAGTTAAAATCCTTGCCTTTTAATTCTGGTCCTATTTGTTTAACAAAAATCTCTTTATTCCCAGCTGCTGTGAGTGCTGTTACTTACCAGTCCATGATGCTCCAGAGTGTGAATAGCCATGAAATTATGCAGCATTACTCAGACACTGGGTGAGCACGCTGCGGCTGTTGAAAGCAAGCAGAGAAGAATTTGAACCAGGGTACCTCCATTCAGACATTACTCTTTGCATGAAGCAAGTGAGATGGGATGATAATTCTGTGTTGGGTTAATGTCCACAGAAGAGGAATGTCAGGCCTCTTCCTGTGCCTTTTTTTTTTTTTTTAATTTCATGTGGGAAATCAGGAGCTCCCACCTGCTGCCTACATTTATTTACTAACCTCTGATTTTTGAAGGTCTTTTCAAAATCTGGAAATACCTCTCTACAGTCTATCACATTAACAAGTAAGTCTGAAGAAGCCAGGGTTTTGGTTATCTGGGAAGCCTGTCGTTTGAAAAAACCCTTCAAATCTCCAAACCTGTGGTTTTTTACTTTATGTTATTTTTTGCCTTTTTTTTTTTTTTTTTTTTTTTTCCTCCTACAAAATGAGAAGCCTGATAAACAGCTACATGAGATCACGTGTAGACAAGGGATTTGTGAACGGGTTAACCCAAGGCAAATAGAGCTGTCTTGATTTTTGGCAAACAGCAAAGCCATCATGTGACTCGAGTACAGCTTGAAGCTGTCCCAGAGCACCCTTGGATGAGTCAGGGCTATGTTTCTTGCATGATCAAACATTTGTCTTTCAGCATGTATCTTGCTTCTTTCCCCGGCTTTCAAATACACAGTCTGCTGCTTTCTCAGGAGCTGCCATCATGCCTTTTTTTATGGTCCAAATGTATACCTGCAGCATGGCCTCTTTGATCACGTAACCATAGCCTCAGCCAAGAGTCCTTATGACTGCCGTGACAGAACTTCTGCAGCTTTCAACCAAAAAGATTGAAACTAGTATAGCAGCATCCAGAAAGAGCACAATTGATGTATTTTGCAGCCTTTTTTTTTAGAACTTTCTTGATCAACATTATTTTGTTATGTTTTTCTCAAAGCACTTGAAAAAGTGGGTCTGTTTTTGACTCTTCCTACACATGCAGTGAGCTGCAAGGTCCATCACAGCAGGCCAGTAAGAGGAAGAGAACTATCCCCTTTCACTAGTGGGAAAGCTGCAGCAAAGAAAATGAAAATATTTGCCCAAAGTAGGAGAACTTGAACATTAACCATAAGAATGTTCTTTCTTGTAGTATATTTTCTTGTGCTAAGCAGGAGCTCAGGATCTTTCCAGGTAACATAGTGAATTTTCCAGGTTATTGCAGGTAAGTGCCTAGAGTAGGTCTGGAAGTGGTAGCAGATCATATCAGGCACCATTTTGTAGCAATAGCTCGGTCCTCTGAAATTTGAAAAATAATGATGTTTTTATGGGTTCTACTTCTAAAGCAAATCTCAGAAACTTGAGTCATGGGGGACAGAGCAAAGAGCTTGCAGTAGTAGTTCTGAGAGGTCCACATGATCCATTCATTTCAGCAAGATAACTCATCTGTCTAGTGGGTTGGTTTTGGCTAAGAGAGAGTTAATTCTCTTCATAGTAGCTTGTATGAGGCTATGGTTTTGATTTATACTGGAAACAGTGTTGATAATACAGAGATGTTTTCTCTTACTACTGAGAAGCCCTTGCACAGAGTCAAGGCCTTTTCTGCTCCTCATCCCACCCCATCAGCAAGTGGGCTGGGAGGACACAAGGAGTTGTGGTGGACACAGCTGGGAGAGCTGACCCCAACAGACCCAAGGGATATCCCACACCACACGATGTCATGCTTAGCATATAAAGCTGGGGGAAGAAGAAGGAAAGAAGAAGGAAAGGGAGGATGTTTGGAGTGATGGCGTTTCCCTTCCCAAGGCACCGTTACGTGTGACGGAGCCTGGCTGCCCTGGGGATGACTGAGCCCCTGCCTGCCCGTGGGGAGTGGGGAATTAATTCCTTGTTTTGCTTTGCCTGTGTGTGTGGTTTTTGCTTCACCTATTAAATTGTCTTTATCTCAACCCATGGGTTTTCTCGCTTTTCCAATTCTCTCCCCCATCCCACCAAGCGAGAGGGAGTGAGAGTCTGTGTAGTGCTTAGTTGCTGGCTGGGGATAAACCATAACAGCTAGTAATGGTAATTTTAATGTCAGACTTGTTAGCAGTTTCATTCCTAATGAAAGACCTGGCTTTACAGATAGCTTTGCTGGACAGCTTTCCCAATAAAACCCTACTAATAGAATCACAGTTATACTAGCAAAAAAGTGCTAGGGCTAGCATAGTTTACAGCGGTTCAATGTGTGAAATGAACTATACTGACAAAAGCACTTTTGGACAATATAACTGCTTCTATGGTATCCAGCAGATTTGTGGCAATGGATTAAAACTAGACGATTGAAGGGGTTATTGCCCGCAACTTTGATTTAGGTCTATTTCACTGCCTAGAAGCGTCTATCAGGAAGGTGCAGAGGGACATCTGGGTCATCTGGTTTTAATCTGTTGTCATAGATGTGTCAGAACACCAAGACAGGACTTTATGAAGCATAAGAATGATCTTTACAAATCAGATGCACACCTTTGAATTTAACCAGTATAACTAATCCAGCTAAAATTTCTTATTGTTTTATGTAAGGTGGCATCCACAAGTTTGCATAATATATTGGCATACAGTCATGTAAATGGCATGTTTGCTTGATGTCAGAGGTGGTATTACTTTTTATTGATAAAGAAGGAGCTAAGACAAGAAACCCAGCAGAACTACTGAATATATTCAAGCTGTACTTGGGGGATCTATCAATACAGCTGTAATCTGAACATCTGTGTAGCACATTGCATTTAGCATCTCAAGCAGGCAAATCACATGGCCTCTGCTTGTACTGTATGTGGAGAGACTTACATATACATTGCATTTTAAATCCCACTCAGATATTCTGATTATTTACCTAACATTGGCTAGGTATGCCTGAAACTTTGAGTTAAAATGCAGAGGGGAAATTTAGGAGCAAAGACGTCTGTCAAGGGTTACTTGCATTTTCTGGTTTGGTGAAAGTAGTGTGAAACCTAGAATTCCTGAATTTGACTTTTCAGGGTGAATGTTTGGATTTGCACATTCATAGAGCTGAAAGAAATCTGCATTGACACACTCTTTACTGAATTTCCTCTTCAAGCTGTCTTCCAAAGAAAGCAGATTTTCTGTCTTCTCTTAGGGAAAGCCATCTGACGTGCGCTTATGCTTAATGGCTGAAGTTTAAAGATTTTAACCCTCATTCCCAGTGTGCCCTTTTGAGTGTATTTTATATGCCAATCTGAGTCTGTTTTTCCTCCTCTACATCACAACACTGATTGAATCTATATAACCTCTCCTTCCATCCTACTAACTGTTCCACTCTACAAGTCCAGAGGCAATGTATGAATGCATGATCCTTAGGCTGAAACTAAAGGGCCTCAGTACAGCTCTGCCTCTTTCCAGGCTTCTGCTGATGTGGCTCCAGGGGGACCATTTAGAAATAAGGGCCGACACCCTCCAATAATGAACTGTAGTGTCACTCTGAGTTAATGACTAAGGCTGTATCACCAGGAAGTCATACTGTTTCTCCACAGAGGTGTAAACATTAGTTCTGGGCATACAAATAATCTCAGACAGAGGTTCCACTGTCAAGAGGAGCACTCACATATTAGTCTTTGTTATTCACCTTGAGGGAGGCATCTGTAACCTTCCGTTTTTTACAGTAAAATAATAGTTTTCCCTAAATTGGCTTCTAGTCTTACCTGCCATCAGAGCAGCATGGGCACAAAAGGAAACAGTGTGGTTTATCTGCTAATGCATAGGGCTGGGATTTGAGTGCTGTGTATTCCCATCCTGGTTTTGTCACGGGCTTGGTAGGTGAACCGACAACATAATAGTAAATTGAATTCTGTCCCTGTTGTTTGAGGAAAGGGAAATATTACCAATGGCCTTACATTTTCTAAAGTGTGTATTTGGACATTGATTATATGTGTTGCAGAGTGTTAAGCTCTTAGCTTTTGTCAGAATTGATAATAGAAAACAAAATTCTTGCTCAAGCAGCCATTGAATTTAAGTATAGTTTTGTTTACAAAACATGATTTTTTTTTATGAACATGATTTTAAGGCCAACCACTGTATTTTGTACAGGTTTCACTGAACACTGACATTTTATTTAATATTGTTTTGTAGAGCAGCAGTAATGTATGAATTACAAAATACCTTTCTGAAACTGAAAATACAGGACTGTAGTGTACAAATGTTTGAAGTGCATGACTTCCATTAAGAATTTTGTTTAGTGGAGTGAAATCCTAACTGTGTTAAAATCAGCAGGGCTTTTGTCATTTGTTCCAGCAGGCTATTAAATTTTCAGCTGAGAATAGTTTACCAGATTTGGTGCAAGCTTCTCAGCTTCTTTGTGGTTTCAGAACTATGTCCAGGCAGAGCTAGAGTAGATGGAGCATGGCTTTTAACTATGAGTTTGAAAATGCTTTAGTCATTCCATTAGAAGCTGTGTATGACTTAGTGTTTATTCCCATGTTAGGGGTAAGAAAATAGAATAAAAATGACCAGTTGTCCGAGATTGAACAGACAGCGTCACAAAATCAAGGGACAAAACTCTGACCAGTCACAAACTCTGGCTATTACATTGTTGAGTCAAGAACTGAAAGGAAGGATTCATGCCTTTCAGTGCCAGAGAGGCTGGAATCTGCCTGTCACCCTCAGAAGATATGAATAGTGTGTTGAAACATGGTGTACATTTCTTTCCAGTGTTGATTTCCTAGTTTGCATTGTTCTTTTTTTTTTCTGTCTCAGCTCTATATGTTGTTTCTTTGATGCCCATGTTACTCTTTTTAGATCTCTTTTATGCAGTTAGAGAGAACTGAAAAATCTACAGCAGCTTATTTGGCAGTAGGCATAAGTGATGGATTTGAAAAGCAGAAAGGTTAGGTAACTATAACGGTGCATATATATAAATAAAACCTATAAGCAATAGAGAGTTGTTTGCCCTCTGCCCTTGGAAGTGGGATGGAGGTGACTGCAAAACAAAACAATAAAAATTAAAGGTTAAACTGTACATAAAACACATTGTTTCAAAGCCACTTTTAGCAGAAAGACCAAAAAGCTTTTTTTGTCAATTAGGATTTTTTTTTTTTTTTTTTTTTTTTTTTTAGCCTTTCTGAAGTATCCATTTACACTCCAGCCTTCTAATGCATAATGCACAAGTCTCAGAAGGTCACAGCTGGGTGGGGAGGCTGTGTTTTCCTTTGTTGCTTTGAGAGAGTTTGTAGCTCCTGCTATATCTGACTCTTGTAGGAAGAGCAGTTATTTAGAAAGCCTCCAGAGCCAAGGCTTTGAAGCTCAAAGCACTGCTGAGGGCTCCCGGTTTTCAGAATAGGATGATGCCTTGACAGCTGCCATCTCTGGATGTTTTTTTTCTGGTATGTTATATGAGGCTTGTTGAAAAAGCTCTGTGAAAATCGGAATCTTAAACAAAGCTTCTTCAGTTAGGATCTATTGTCTGCAGGGCTCATCAGTACTGAAACACTTTTTGTTCATTGGTCTGTAACAAAATCTCCTGCTCATGGTACGGGCTGTGGCTTTAGGAAGTGGTGCCGGAACTGCAATCCCTGTAAAAAAAAGATAGCTCAATCCCTGAGTGTAGCATTAGGAGGCTTATAATGGAACTGTACTCCTTACAGTAAGTTTACATTTTTTTCCCCCTCAGCAAATCATAGATTTCTGAGCCAAAAAGGGAGGAGGGAGAATTGCAAACGTACAGCTCAGGGTAAATTAAAGCAGATCCATATGGCTAATCTGTCAGCTATTGCTTTCCCCTCCCATCTGGTAATAATCAATAGCAGGCACAACGTAAATAACCCACAGCATATTTTGTGTATATGCATGTGTGGATGTGTGCATGTGTGTGTCCTATACTTCTGTTCCATTTTGAAACAACATCTGTACTTTATTAGGGAGTTGCTTGGGCACGATCGTTACCAGCACTCCAAACTCACAGCATCACTTTGCTCCACAATGATAAATATTTAATATGCTTGACTGTGTGCACGCAGAATAAAAGGCTGTGCCAGAAATGCAGTCGATTCACTCAAGTCTATAGAGGCAATCACATGCAGGGGAACACACGCCTGCGCACACAGCAACAGGATCGCCCTCTGTCTCTCATTCAGTCACTGGATTTAATATTCATTATCATGGGGAACACTCCTATCCTATTTAATCCTGTCTAGATGGCTCTAGAATTTCAGACAAATACCCTGAATGAGGAAGTGTAATCCAATAGTACTTTGTTTTAGAGAGCTGTTGAATGGAATGTAGCAGGCCAGTTCTGTTTTGGCTATTAACCTTTTCCTGTTCATCATGCTGATCACCTTTTCCTTCTTCAGTAGCTATCCTTGTTCCCTTATATGCTCTTTCTCTAATGACAGAGCTCCCTGGTTAAGATGGGCAATTAATTTAAGTAATATCTTCTGAACATAGATGTGCAGCAACAAGGCTCATGGTGCATTTAACTCTAATTTTTTTATCAGCTTAAGAAAGGACTACCAGAAAATGTAGAGAAGGTGTAATGTTGCTTTTGAATCTCTGTTATGGAATTATTCCAGATATTTGAGTTACTCCATGACAGTATCCATAAATATTAAATTTTTGAAGGCAGAATACTAGGAATAGCTGAGCTGTGAGGTGATGAATTTATTGTGAGCTAAGCAACTTGTCTGAGAGAGAACTGAGAACTAAATTAAAATAACCTTTACTTCTGTCCTCCCCTCCCACCTACATGACATACTTCAGGGAAAAAACTATTATTTTGTTTGACAATAGGGCACACAGTATGTCAGGTATTTGCTTGACAGAGAATAAAGAAAAGTGTGTTGCTGTAATGCAATTGAATATATGTTGCAAAACATGATAGATTTGAAGGTCGATAGATCCAGCATTCAATCTAATAAACAATCTATCCAGCTTGATTTATCTGTCAATATTTAGGGCTAATCAATATTTTCTTTCATGAAGGAACATTTGTACTTAAAACTGTTGTTTAACTAAATTAGTTTCACTCACAGAACAAAAATTTTTGGCAAAGTCATATGTTCTGATTTTGTGCTGAAATGTTAATTCACTTCATACCCTAGCATGAATACTTTGCTATGGGCTAAGATATATCCAACTTTACACTAGTTTAATACAACAGTCAGAAAAAAATAAATCCACTTTTTCCCCTCCCTCCCCCCCCCACAAAAAAAATCAAATTGAACCATTTGCTCTATTTTTCAGTAGAGCAAAGAATGCAAGAAACATCAAACTACCAAAGCTTTAGGACCTGAATTTTCTGCTTCAGGAAAATGTTTTTAACATCTATATGATAGAAATTCATCAGCAATTATCAATTGTTAGTAAGGTTATAAATTAGATTTATGTTCTATCCAAGTAAAATCTATTGCACCACATGATTTGGTTATAGACTGGTAAAGAGACAAGTTTTGGCTACTCTCATCTTTCTAATCCAGATGGGAAAAAGTCTGCTCATGGGGATTACATTTATCAAGTGACCAGAACACTAAGCTTGTTTCCCAGTGTTTTTGTTTTAACCTAAAAGCAGAATGTATATGGAGGTGACACTGCCTCCCCCTCCCCACCCCCCCAAAACCCCAACAACAAAAAAACCAAAACCATACTCTATCCTATTTAGCTATTTTCAAGCACTGGCTGTGCATAAAGGAATTGTAAGTGTGGGAAGGTTGGTGAGCAAAGAGACGATGTGTGTTGTCTGATACTCAAAGTGACCATCAGGAAGAGGTGCCCCGGGGTTTATGGTGAGTGCTGTGGGTTGACTCACTACAGTGAGTCCTCAGGCGTACTGGTTGACAATGTTTTTCTTCAGTGCAAGGAGGACAGTTGGGATACAATCAAGCTGGAGCAGGAGATGCACTCAGTAACAGATAGAGAAGAAAAGACAGTTGTTGTTGAGCTCTGAACATGTATGTTAGTGGACATGGATTAAATACAGTCCTGGAATTATTGATTCGTAATCTGAAATGGCAAAGGACTGAATTTCCTATCTGCTCTTGCTCTGGTATTGCCAGTGACTAGAGTGACAATGGATCTTAATCTTTGTATAAAAGACTAATTCCTTAAAATAAACAATGCAATGGTGCCCTTCTTCCCCTGCTTCTTCTAGCACACAGAGAGAAAATAACACTTCAAACCTCTTGCTATGCTAGTTCTTTTCCTGAAAGCATTTATCCTATTACTGGAAAAAAAAAAAATCTCAGTCAATAATTCATGGAAAATACACCCGTAGTTCACATTCTGACCTTCCATTTTGGTAACAGATATCCCTCCAACTCTCACAGGGCCAGAATGAAATGTTTTATCTGGTGGAAAGGATAGAAGCCTTCTGCCACAGCAAAAAGGAGCTTCAGTATGTGTTTTGGTCTATTATCTGAGTTGCATATCAGAATTACATATAAAATTTCCTATTAAACAAATAGTGTTCTGTGGGTTTTTTGTTTTGTTTTGTTTTGTTGTTCAGAAAGTAAAATTTAAGACATGACCAGGTAGTTCCTTTGTGCAATGATTTGTCTACTGAGATGTGTTTAAAGTCCTGCTTCTCTGAACACAGTAAGAAGAATCCTATTAACCTGCAGTATATGCTAATGTAGACAGAGTGAGCAAGCCCTTTGCACGTCTTATTTAATAAGAGTTAATACACA
Source organism: Tyto alba (assembly GCF_018691265.1). Lineage (NCBI taxonomy): Eukaryota > Metazoa > Chordata > Aves > Strigiformes > Tytonidae > Tyto > Tyto alba. The sequence goes on along the minus strand of NW_024881324.1, from coordinate 23,587,572 downwards.
CTTATATGCCTTATGGATCTGGCACAGCTTGAGAAAGGAATCTCAGTTAATTACAGCTTTACACAGTCACTTCTGTTCATCCCAGAAAGTGGCACACCCTGGAATTTTAGATTTACTCCAGAGCTGCAGAAAATACAAGAATTTTTTTTTTTTTTTTATTATATTTCTTTTTCAGGAGTGAATTATGAGATATGCCTAAAGAATAGGCATGGAGAGATACGAGATATGAGATATGCCTAAAGAATAGGCATAAAGAATCTTGCTCTTGCAGGTTTCTTGTAGAGTTGTGCTCTACCTCATGCATAAAATACATTGAAAAACTCAAACAACCCCATCTGCCAGGTAATTCTTTTCCAGGCAGTTTTTATGTAACCCAATAACTTGTTACTCAGTATCTAAAGTAGTTACAAAATATTCAGTCACTCCTGTTTATAAAAGAAACAAAATGATTGTGGAACCTTAAACCAGGAGCTTTAAGTGGGTCATTTCCTTCCTGATTTAAAGTGGTACTGCTTTGTTGAGGTCAAATGACTTCAACAGTTTCTTTCAGCTCTGTAGCTCTAAAATGTATACTTTGATGATGTAATATGATGCAGGGACCTTAGAAGTTTATGTATATGATGAAATAATTTTAAAATACCAGATGATTATTTTGTGATATGCTAATATTGCTGTTATTGAGCTGTTACACAGTAACATGTAACTTTATGACAATAACCATTGCAGGTGATTTCCCACCCCACACACACCCAACCACACACCCCACCCCCCCCCCCCCACCTCCCCCCAGTAGTATGCTTCAGATGTAGGGTTACTTTAATTAAGTGGCAGGGCAAGAATTGATGTTAATTCCATTCTTACACATGTGTTCTGTTATACGATTAAAAAATTAAATATATATATATATTAAATCAAATCTTTAAAAACGCCACAGAGAGTTATTGATTCAGAGGGAAACACAACTGTGGTGTAAGATTCTCATGGTACCTGCATATTCTATAGTGACCTGAATATTTATGTATAAAGGATTGTCCAGAATTGTTAAAATTATGTGTGGGTTTTTTTGTTTTGTTTTTGGTTCTGGTTTTGTTGTTATTGTTGTTTGTTTGTTCGTTTTTCTCCTGGGTAATGGGAATACAAGGCATTATATGGCTCATTCTTTATTGGGCAGAGGGTGTGGGGTGTCGGGAAACACCACACAACAACACTCCAGGCCCATGCAGCAGGAATGGGTCTCTGGGCCACTTCACCTCTGATAGATATGTGTGGTTTTGGCATAATAACAGTACTACCTCATTCATTCATTTATCTTAGATATTTATGAACTCTCTTTTCAGTGAAAAGAATTGGAGGGATCCATTGCGATTACATTTCTTTGTAAACTCTTGAGCTGCCTTGAAGTGCCACCCTAGATAACCTCTGTGCTAAGGGGCTGAGATTATGGAATTGTGATATTACAGGTGATATCATTAATATTTTTACTGTGAAGAATTATATCGCTGTCAGTGTCGATCATATGACAGTGCAGGACAGAAAATGGATTCCTTGAGATCAGCTTGCTTTGTCATGCTGAAGTCACAGACCTTTCAAATAGGTTTTGGAGCAAGTTAAAATTTCCAGATGTGGAAACTTTTCAGTATGACTAGAAGTCACGCTTTATGCAGTGTCCTACCTCACTGTTGTCCTCTCATTTGTTACCTAAAAATATGTAAGAACACATTATTTTTTTCTGAAATAAAATGGCAGAATAATAACTGGCAAATCTCTTGGAGTGTGCAGCATTCTAAGAAGTACATACTTTTAGATAATATTAATTTTGCCCCAAAGGCAAAGGGGTCTCCATCTATTTCAGTCTTTCATTACTTAGCCTATGAAAGGCTTTACATGAATTTTCAGTAAATTCTTAACCTTCATAGGAGTGGTTACTACCCTGACATTGCAAGCTAGTGTCGCCATCTAAAATTCCAACTATCACTGATTTTCTTATGAACCTGTTTGCTTATGCTTGGTTTCTGACATATCATGTCAACTCACGTTATAATTTGAGACATGCTTTAATTAGATTTAATCAGATTGGAAATGAACTGTGAGCTTACTGGAGCACTGCCAACAGTCAGCATGATTTTGTGCTGTTTGATCTATTTAGATGTCATATGCATGTTGATTCTTAAATGCTGGAAGATCTATCCATAGTAGAGTCAACATTAGCAGCAAGAAATTGTGTTTCATATGTCATGGTTTCTGTGCTGGTTTTGTCTGGCATAGCGTTAATTTTCTTCATAGTGGCTAGTATGGGGCTATGTTCTGGATTTTTTCTGAAAACCGTGTTGATAATACAGAGATGTTTTTCATTACTGTTAAGCAGTGCTTATACGTAGTCAAGGTCTTTTCTGCTTCTCACCCCACCCTATCAGCAAGCAGGCTGGGGGTGCACAAGAAGTTGGGAGGGGACAGAGCTGGGACAGCTGACCCCAACTGACCCAGGGGATATCCCACACCGTAGGACTCTACGCTTAGCATACAAAGCTGGGGGAAGGAGAAGGGAGAGGGGGACTTTGGAGTGATGGTGTTTGTCTTCCCAAGTCATCACTGTTACACATGATGGAGCCCGGCTGTCTTGGGGATGGCTGAGCAGAGTGGGGAATGAATCCCTTGTTTTGCTTTGAGAGTTTTCTCATTTTCACTCTTCTGATTCTCTCCCTTATCCCACCAAGGGGGACTGAGTAAGCAAATGGGTGGTGCTTAGTTTTTGGCTGGGGCTAAATCACAAGAGTTTCATATGAAGGAATCCAGGGAATTGAAACTATTCCCATTTAGTAAACATGAAGAATAAGGCATTCAAGGGTTGTTCAACATCTCTTATACATCCAAAAGGAAAGAGGATTCTTTGACTTCCTAGAGGCCACAGTGACATTAGCATCACCTTGAATCCCAGCTCACTGATAACAATAATTCCTACAGGAACTCTTAAGTAACTCTTTTCTGTCCTAAAAGATGATTTCTGAAGCATTAGGGCATGTTTTGTTACTTCAGGTTACCTTACCTCTGTCCACTAGTTTGGGAACTGGTCACTCCAAAATGTTTCATGATGGTTGGTAACAAGCTTATCTGTATAATGAACTTTTTCACTGTTCTTTATTTTGAATGGTAGGTTAATGTCCCCTAAATCCAAGGAAAGTCTATGATCTCTTTTGTGAGTCAGATAGCTGTAGAAATGCTAAGATCTTTGAGAGATTCCCATTAGACAAATGTCTGATGATCATATTTAAATGGTTCAGTACTTGCTAGTTGTGTCTAAATACCCAAGATCAGTTTCATGTACAACAGTAAAACTGTGTGTTTACATAGAACATATTGACTAGATTTCAGATAATGCCATTTTAAATAAAGCAGTTGGTTGTTATTTATGAGAAGCTTGCAGATCTCACATCTTATGATAGGTTCTCTGAGAGAAGAATGCAAGTGTAGTTCTTCATTGGGAACTTCAATTTCTATTGGAAAGGTCTAATTTAGCACTGCACTGCTTCTGAAATGATTGCTTGTAATCAGTCAGATCTGTTAAACTGTGGTTGACAGATTGGCAGATGAATGGTCCTAAAAATCTTTGATGCTATTCTGCTATGTTATGTAAAAAAAGCAAAACTGAAGAATAAGGAAAAAAATCAGTCAGCAAAATTGTGAGTGAGAGATAAGTCTGGCAAGGGTTATATCATGTGTTATTAAAGAGAGGAATGACTTGAGAAGATGCAGCCTGTTTTGCAGGAAAGAGAAAATAGAATCCCCATCTAGAAATTTTGACTACTGCTGGGTCTCTGCAGGTGAGCAACTGATCTATTTAAGTGGTCTGCCTGAAGCAGTTGATTCAGCCTTACCTCTTTAATGCATCCATTTCCCCCATCTCTGTCTTCACCGCATTATGCTGTCCCCTTCTCTTGCAGGATGCACCCCTACTTAATTGTCAGGCTCATTAGTTACTAAGAAATTAATAGACCCCGTGCAAGGGCACCTAACTGGGTTAGTGACTAGTGGATCAAGGGATATAGTGTAAGTCATTCAGATATCCTTTGCTAGCCCTCTCTTGAATACTGTCAGCAAGGGGAGGGCAACCACTCGTTCACTCATTTTAGTTATCTTATTCACTGTGTTCTAGGGTTTATGGATCCATATCTATCTCATTAACCTCTCATATCCTATTGACATTGGCTTGTGATGATGTCCCACCTACTCCTCAAGGAAGAGAAAAGGGAAAGACAGATAAAACTAAACGATGTAGAACAAAGCAGACTAAACTCTCTCTGCCTTCTATTACAGTCATCAAGTCAGGAAAACTTCAAGACTCTCAAAGAGAACTTCCAACAAAATTTAATACATTCCAGATCTCTGCTTTCAGTCAGTACAGCTACTCTAGAATTTCCAGGCCACTTTGGTACAACTGTGTTACCAGTGTGGATGCTACTGCAGAGGAGTGTAAGACTATCCTAGCCAACTTCAACCTAGATGTCTCAAGGACCAGTATCTGATTATGCATGATAACCCAGAGCAGAGGGTAAGCATGGGACAACTATTCACTTCCTTTTCCAGTACACAAACCAAGTGGCATTAGATTAAGCTATCAGGTGGCACGATCAAACCAAAAAAAAAGGAGACAATGACTTAGAGAACATACAGTAAAGTTGTGGAAGCCTGCACTGTGCAATGATGTGCATGACAAGACTGCACATAGAATCAAAATCTGGAACCCCATATTTTCTAGAAGATAAGTCCATTGTGGGCTCTTACACACAAAGATAATTAGTCTATCCCAGGAAATCTCTAGTCTGCAAATTGATAGTGACTTGGTAAATATTTAGGGCATTACTACATGCTTTCCCTATTTCTTCACTCTTTTCCAGGCATCCACATTTGACCACTCTTGGAATAAGTGGAATAAGACAATGTGCTGGATGGCAGTTTTGTATAGGTAGGAAGAGCACAAGCTGGAAAAATCTGTCCTTTGTGGGAATTATGGGCAAGGAGGCAGGAATCAGAGGCACTCAATCTGCAGGGTGGCAGAAAGTAGCATTTGTGGCAATATCCTGGTGAGTAGAAGGCTGCTAGAGACAGCAGTGTGAGACAAAAAGAAAACTGGGGGGCCATAGAGAACTGCCGTTGGCTGCAGTCTCCAAAACAAGTCCTGAACAAGACCACAGATCTCAAAATCTTAGGACAAACAGATAGGAAAATGAGTCCTGAAGGCTAATTCAATGATCTAGGACCTATCATGAAATGAAAAGGCTGCCTGGAATTGCACTAGCATTTTATATGAAACTTACACTAAATTGCTCAGTTGGGACATGAAACCTGTCGCCTGACTGGTGGGACTTCAGGTAGTGAAATTGCAGAGGAAGACTGAGAATGATTTATTGAAAAACTTTATTTTTAGAAACCCCTGCAACTGAAGTTACATTAATACTATATTCAGTATTACTCTAAAGAATAGTCAGCAAATGGAATGATCAATGGTTTATCGTGAAAAAGTCTTATTGCACTAATGTACTCAGTCCCTGATGAGATCAATGCTCTTGCTACAAAGGTGGTAATTTTTGGAGCCAGGCTGCTCTGCAGAAAACGTAGTGTCTGCAGCCAGCACATGTACTGTATGAGAAGGGGAATGGGATACTTGCCCCAAGCACTTTTAAACATGAATTCAAGTTAGACTGGGGATGTTATGACCCTTGGTATATGACTTCTCCCTCTTGTGTCATGACCCCAGGGCATTGTTAGCCCTGACCATCCCTGCCTAGCCCCACTGGGGCTCTTCCCCTCCACACACCCCAAGGCCCAGGACCCCGTGTCGGCCCCCCGGGGCCACCAGCCCCTGCCCCAGCAGCCCCACAGCGGGGCCGCTCTCCAGCTCCCCACACCCCTGCCCTGCCCGGCCATGGGTCCCGCCGAGCGGGGCCCACGTCCCTGCCCAACCTCAACCCATCCCTGGCCCCAAGGAGGTGCCTGATGGGGTCTGGGGCTGCCCCGGTGCCCCCCATCTGCCCTGCTCCTCATCTGGGGAGATGGGACAGGCCCTGGCTGCCAGGCCCCGCCATGGCTGACCCCAGGGATCCCACCACACTCCCGGTGCCTCCTCTGCTTTCAAATGGGTACGACCGTGCGCTTGCTCCTGCAGGTAGAACTTTGGGGTGTTGTGGGACAAGAAGTTCAGGAGCTGCTTTTGAAAGCTGGGACCTTTAGTTAAGAGAGCCGAAAGGCCAGGGGTTCAGGATCTCAGATGGTTTTAAAAGCACGTATGGGCATTTAATTTATTGCTAGCATTAGCTTTAGTTTTATTTGGTTTATTATTTTATCCAGGCAGAAGTGTGCCAGAAGTACCTAGAAACCTCATCATTCATGTATTATTTTAATAATTATTATTATTATTAATTATTATTATTATTAATTATTATTTTATCCAATTTATTATTATTAATTATTATTTTATCCAGGCAGAAGTGTGCCAGAAGTACCTAGAAACCTCATCATTCATGTATTATTTTAATAATTATTATTATTATTATTATTTATTATTATTATTATTAATTATTATTTTATCCAATTTATTATTATTAATTATTATTTTATCCAGGCAGAAGTGTGCCAGAAGTACCTAGAAACCTCATCATTCATGTATTATTTTAATATGCAATTAAAGGAAAACTGCCACAACTCTTAGACCCTCAAATGCCCATGATAGTGTAAATATTGATGACAGAAATAGAAAATGACAGTGTAACGTGAACATTTTCTATAACTTCATCATATGCAAATTTCAATATCCTCTACTTATGTATTTGTCGCAGTTCCAACATATTTCAATGAATTTTATGCAAATCTGTACCATCTGATGATCTGGCCTGTGCTTTATGAGATACAATGGTTTCAGAAGGTGTGAGACTGAACATTTTACATATATGATCAGGTAATCTTGCATAAACAGTTCCAGTGTTTTCAGTGGAATGAGGCCTGGAAATGAATCTTTGTCTTATGAATGTGAAAATGGTCTTCATTTCATGAAGAATAAACTTCTTTAAATGTGATCACATCCCTTAACATTTCTGCCTCTTGTTCTAAAACTAATAAAAAGCCATTCAAATATCTGTGAGGGAGGATGCGAGAAGTAAACCTCTTCAAAGAGCTTTGGCATCCTCAAAACAAAGTGCATTGAGATTATTAATATGATTACAAGAGCACAAAGCTAATTGGAACATTACATTTTGCTGTGGACAGTAAATTCACTACTGCTACAAAACGATTAACAGTCTCACCATCTGTTACAGGTATAATGATAATTGACAGTTTTATATGTATCTAACATTGTCATGATCTGTCTTTGCAGTCCTGTGTTTGCCATTTGTTATTTTCTTCAAGCAATAGCAATATATTCAATTTTACTGAAATAATATGTATTTACTGATTAAATTTTGTTTCTTTTCATGTTTTCCTTCTTTAGTTATGACACTGAAGACTTTTAAATAACTAAAATATGCCAACTAAATGGGAAAAAAATGCACTAATTTTCAAAGATTTTTTCTTCCAAAACATCATGTCATACAGACTGAGATCAAAGTTCCATTTAGCTTCCTGTCTCCTATTTTGATGGTAGCTTATAGGTGGTGCTTAGAGGGAGAACAAGTATCAGGGCAGGTACAGAACAATATTCCTTTGAAAGCTGACAGTTTACGGCATTTAACAGGGCGAAATTTCTGAGCCAGAGGCTCTTATTTGCCCATTGTGTTTAAAAGCCTCTAGTGGAAGTGTCTTCTGTGATTTTTGTCCAGTTTTTTTTTTGAACCCGTTCAGACTTTTGACCTCAAAATTTACTGTGTCAATAATTTGGACAGTTTATTATGTAGTGTGGCTTTAAATTTGGTACTTGGAAATTTCACTGGAATGCTCTCCATTTTCTGGATTGTGAGAAAATATACATTGAATTCTCTTGTCTTCATTTTCTGTGGCTGCCATCAAAATCACTGAGAAGCAAGGATTCTTCTGGGATTTGAATAAGAACTATGATGTAACTAAAAAAGGAAAGCATCCAATTTTAGTTGTTAACACAAAACATTCACAAAAATCACTGATCTCAAGAAACATAGTGAAAGTATCTTCTGTCCTGTGATGATGTTCTACAGTCAGAAGGGGGTCAAAACTGTAATGCCTCAGACAGTTGACTGCTGGGCAAAGAATGATGATGGTGACTTTAATATGTTTCCTAACAAATACATGTCTCTAACATGTCTTATGCAGATAACCTACTTTAAATGCATGAAAAGATAAGAATGAAGGTATTACCAGTAGACAATGAAAGAAACCTGTGAGAAATAAGCTTATAGTCCAATAGTCATGGGAGACATTAAAATATATTCATAAAGAAAGGAAGCTGGTTTACTGTTTCCGATTTGTAAGAATTTGGATAAGTCCTTGTTATTCAGAGCTTAAAATGTGGGCTTTCCCTAGCTCCATAATAGAGATGGCAGCACAACTGAGGATGGCAGTTAATGTGCTTCATACACTTATATCTTCTAAACATATTTGTTGCAAAGTGTTGATGGATTTATTGCGTGTTCCTTGTATTTTTCCTTTACTTCCCAAATTTGGCTAAGCTGTGTCTTCACATGCTCCGAAGATTTCTCTAATTTAGTTGCCTTTTACTGCAATGTTGAATTCCCTTACAACTGCTAACATATCATAAACTGCATAAGTACAACCTAAAGAGAAAAAAGAGTGCAGCAGCAGGATACTACAGAGGCAAAACTATACTTTCTCTGTCATGGCTGCTGGCAAGAGTTTGAGTTAGAGGGTGTGCCAGTACCAAGCCAAGAGCTTGTCTCTCCTGTGCTACTAGTGAGTCCCTGTCCCCTTCCTGCTTTTCTCCTTCCATCTAGACGATGTTGATCCTGAAACAAAGAAAGCAAAATTCAGAAGGTGTAAACACTTTGGAAGAGAAGTTTGGTAAGAAGACTGGCTGGACTGGGAAGAGAAGTCTGTTCACTTCCTGTGACTGCAACAAAGCACAAAGTGTCTGAGGTACGTTCTGTCAGGGGCAAAGATAAAAGCCCCACTGATGATTCAATGTGACTGTGTTGCCACATAATTAAATAGTTTGTGCTTTTAAATTCCCTGAAACATCACCAGCTTAACTTGAATTTGTTCATATCACCTCACATTTAGTCATATGATGAGATTTTTTTTTTTTTTTCTGTTAGGCTCTACCTTATTCAGTATGCTGTATGGATGGCTCTATAGAAAGATAGTTACTGCAAAATAAAGATGCTTTACCCTTTCATTTTTGTACACCATTTATGGGACACATAAAAGAAGCTTTCTATTGGTATTTATAATTATAATTTATCATATTTGTATATGGACTATGCTTCATTTATTGCTGCAGAAATTCAGTGTTGCTTACACTGAACATGGAGGACATCCAGAGAATGAGGGAAGGTCTCACAGGAATAAAAAGGGCATTGCTCGATTTAAGCAATTGGCTCCTATGTAGGAGAATTCTCTCTGTCGTGACAAGTTCAACTTGCTCTTGTTAACTATAAGCCAGAGTTTCAAAGAAAGTGTTAAACATACACAGCTGCTACTGAATTCATCAGAAACTGAGACTTGGGCACAGAAATAGCTATGAGAATGATAAGTACTTTGAAAAAAACAGATACTACTCATCTATGGGTATCACTCTTGTAAATGTTTTGCTTGCCAATCTCTAAATTGAGTTTAGCCCTGATACCTTTCAAACTTCAGCCCTTCTCCCTTTTCCTGACAGTAGAAATGTGAAGATAAATTCTATTTTTCTCAAGCATTGAGATACTGTAGTGAACAACACTACAAAAAAAAAAAAAAAAAATCCATAATGAAGCTAATAATTTTCTATTTAGAGAATGTTCATCTATTTTTTGCACATACTGTAACAATAAGGACTATCCTTTTGCAGCCCCTTTTGTAGTCTGATAATTTGTTGCCAGTGGAGATCACACCACAAATCAGCCAAAGAGCCTTCAGGTCTTTGTTAAAGCTCTGAAGAGAGCACCTGCTTCTGTCTTCTGACAAAACCAATTATCACATTTTGTTTTTCTTTAGTGGACATAGCAACATTAGTCTTTCTCCATTCTCCTAGCCCAGTCTTTTGTGTAACATACTTGCCATTCAGAACATGTTTCCCACTCCCTCCAACTAATGAGCAGAAGCAGAGTACCAACTGGAGTCCTCAAAAGAAGGCTTCTGATAAGGTGTACAGCCATTACTGCCTGAATTCTCATGAACAGCTTGTATATGTCCTATATTTTTAGGATCAATATGCTTTGAACTCAAGCTTTGACAATAGAAGTTTGGTTTGACTTATTCTGTGTCAGGCTGAAATGTTCTTGAGAATGCCATGTTATTAAACCTGTTCAAGCTTCATCTTCATTTTTAGATTTCATGATGACAACAAATATTGGGTGGAAATCAAGCCTGTGTTAAGGACATAGAATTTAAGTGTCCTTATCTTCTTTAAGTCCTACCTGTAGTATGGAAACTGAATTTTTGTCCATCTGACATTATGCACTACTTTAAATTAGATCTAACATAACTTCCTATGTTTTCCTTACACTGTGTACAGATGTATTTTGACACACATGATGTTCATACAGGATTCTGTTGATATACAGGATGACCTTTTAGAATGACTTTGGCCCCTTAAAGTTTTCTGAAAATATTTTTTTTTTCTTGATGTATTTTTTGGTTTATTAATTATCCCTTGATTAGGTGTTGAGCCATAACTTGAAAAATATTCAGTTCCTGAGGAACAGAGTTGCTTTTTCTGCTTGTGGGCTGTCCAAAATCAGGCTTGGGAAGTCGTTCAAATTAAGGTGTACTGTCAAAGATGGACTGACTGAATAAATCACATCATGTTGCTTGTCTTTATTAGATTAGATTACAAGTGTGGTAACTTAGGGGTCAAAATTTAAAACTCAGTTCTCATACAAAGAGCTTGATTATAAAAGCATTTTTAAATTACCATGGAATATAGGAAACATACTAAATCATTTTAATGAAACAGGAAGAGAATGTACAGGAGAGTCTTGCACCTTTGTTTGATAGTCATTCAGCATGGTTAATGAGATTTCAAAAGAGCAAGTGAATACAAAATCATAACCCACATGTTTCAGTAACTCTAAAGTAGTTTATCACTATACCTGCAGAAATTCTTTTTCTGGACTCTGAAACTAAGATTGCTAGTTTTGAGCAACCTGTCCTGGACTTCTTTTAGTTGGTAGGTCACTCTTTTATCAGGGTTAGAAAACCATTGTCCTTTCTGGGTGTAACTGTCTACAGTCCTTTATGGACATTACTGAGGGTTGACAGTGTTTGGCTTCATACTTATGTTTGAATGTTGATAATTTCAAAGTACAGTTTCTGCTTTTTTGTTTATTTTGCCGTGACTTGTCCCAGGAGGTCAAATCCCTTCGTACATGTTGTTGAGAAACTGGAGTCCTTTGAAGATCACTGTCAAACACAGTGAAAAACAGAAGTCTGTGGGCCAAAATATGCACATGGCCAGAAAAGAAATGGCAATGTGTGTCGTGGTTTGAGCCTGGTCGGCAGCCAAACACCCCGCAGCCGCTCACCCACCCTCGCCCCCCTACCTGGGAATGGGGGAGGGAATTGGAGGGGTAAAGGGAGAATCACAGGTTGAGGTAGAAACAGTTTAATAATGGTAATAAAATGAAAACAATGACAGCAATAGAAAATACAAACAGGCAAGGCACAATGTAATGCTCACCACCCGCTGACCAGTGCCCAGCCCGTTCCCGGCCAGCAACCCCGAAATACCAAGATCCTGCAATCACAATCCTGGAAGCGAGAGAGAGAGAGCGCCCCTTCCCGACCACCCCTCCTCTATACAGTGAGCATGGCGTTCCATGATATGGAATATTTCATTGGCCAATTTGGTCTGGTGCTCTGGCCGTGCTCCCTCCCAGCTTCTTGTGCCCCTGTGCACGGGCAGGACATGGGGAGTTGGAGGGTCCTGGAAATCTCAGCAGCAGCTGAAAACATCAGTGTGGTGTCAGCATTCTTCTCATACCAAACCCCACGCTGAATCTAAAACACAACACTATTCTAGTTACCAAAAAGAAACATTAACTCTATTCCAGCCCAGCCCAGGACAGTATGTTATACACAGGTTATCTAGACAATATAACCAGTGCCTGGGCAACATTCTGATTTATTGATAATAATCAGTGTTTCATTCTTGACAGAGAGATTTTGCTCATAGCTTTTCAGTCTGTGCTTTATGAGGGAAAGCAAGCCATGTTAAATACTAACTGTGACTATGTCTTTGAATCACATCATGACTTCCCCTTCTGATTCCCCAGTAGTATCTTGTCACTTTTGTACGACTTTAAAGGCTGCTTCAACTTATTGCCACATGAGCGGGAGGACTGAGAACAGGTTTGGATGGCCTTCTACGCAGCATAGGTCTTAATTTCTGCTCAGACTTTGGCATATTGCTTGACTTGCCCATTTCTTCCTCGATTATTGATCTTCAGAGTCTTGGCTTTCATCTGATAAATATTTTTTAACTTCACAATTAATATTTGTGATTCTGATTGAAAAGGTGAAAATTTTTACATTTTTTTCCTGGGTTTGCAAATTAATCATGACCAGGTAACTGGATTATGCTTGTTACGGATATTAGTAACATGAATAATTTGGCAATAAAACAGAATTAATATAACATAAAAATCAAAGGTATTAACTATTTACATGCTTAGATTTTTAGCAAAACCAGTCTAGTTAACTTGCTTGTCCACAGTTTCCCTTCTGTGCTAATCAAACAACACAAGTTGTCAAAATGCAAAACTTCCTCACAAGAATTAGAATTCTCCAAGACAAAGTTTTACTGAATAATTAAAAATAAAATAGTTACATAGCCATGAATTAAGTATATTTTGAATTCTTCAAATGTGTTTTTCAAAGCTGAGGTGTTTGCTATAGTAAGGAAGACACAAAATCCTGGATCCGACACCCCTCAATGTTTAAATAGCTGTAGCCCAGTTTTGGGATCAGGCCTATCCATGCGGTTTGGTATTTTTAGTTCTTAAAATTGCATCAAATATATAAAATAGTTGAATCTTTCTTCATCTATCTGTTCTGTTAAGATATGGTCCCCCAAATGGACAATGAAGTGAGGAGTGGGATTTCAGTACCACTTGAAGGACCTTGAACATATTGCTGAAGGTCTTGGGTTGAGTTTGCTCATCTCCTAAATTAGAGCAATCCATCATATGGAAAAATACACTGAGTTTCTAAATGAAAAAGAATCATGAGCATACATAGTTTTTGTTTGTTGTTTTTTGTTTGTTTGTTTTTTAGCCTTATTTTTTTGTCACAATTTTCCTCATTCTGTGTTAATTTAGCTATACTGTTTCTTCTCCTCACACCTCCTACATGTTGTATTTCAAAGACTGGGAATTGTGAAAATCTCCCAGTCTTGTCTTTACTAAGAGAGTTAGCAGAGATAGGAACTTGATAGGAATGCAGACCTAACAGAGCAGAGCAACAGGGCTAATAGGGAAAGCAGCAGGGAATGAATAAAGAAAGAAAATTCCCACTGGGGTAATGCAGTGATGTGTGCTGGTCTGTATTGAGTTTATGCTCCTGGAATTGAGCATTATGGTGTGTTACAGAGAAACAGAGTTTAGCTGCATGTAATGTGTGAGTCACAATAAGATCAGAGGCGTTTACATCTTTTGGTATAATGCCTGTGGAGTATCTTGCATCTTTTACCCTTTCCACAGAACTGTGATCCAGTCCACAGTTTTTCATTCTTTTTCCACATCAAGTGGCCATAAAAGTCCCAGCCATGAATTACCTGAGGACAGCTGTTTTACTAATGGCTGAGTCTGCACCATAGAACTGAAATAATGACTGAGAGATGTCTTAAGTGCTCAGTGCCCATCCAGAGATTGAATAGCCTTAAAATTTGCCAGTGTGAACAGTTAACTACTTTGCTGAAGGACATTTTAACTAAAACCCCTTTAATTGCTTTTGATCCCATAACTCTAAACTGCCCCTTTACTTTCCTGAATGACTTAAATGTCTCCCTGCTGTCTCCAATGTCTTCTAAAGGCAGACCTGGTGAAAATAGTTATTCTTTTACACTGCGGGCAATTTCACATTTTCGAACTAGAGAGGGAGAGTAAAATAAAACCTGATGATTTACTGGTTTCTAGAGATGTAATTCCACTTACCTCTGTGTAACTGTATCGATAGACACCTGTGAGGGATGTATGGTTTGCCATCGGTGGCAGAAATCATAAGGAGTGCTGACTGAATTTTTTGTGAGGAGAGTAATGTTTTAAAATAGATCTTAAGTGAGGGGTCTGGGGCCTTTCTGGAGAACCAGAATACCAGATCTTTGCCTGAGGTCTTACCTGTAATGATGAATCTGGTCATGATACCAAGCATGTGGGGAAGCTCATAGGTGGGAGGAACAATGCTGTAAGATATCATCTCAGGCCCAAAGGATTTCTCTGGATAGAGAGTTTTAGGTACTGATTTTTAAAAACTTATGCTTGTGAAATGGGAACTGGTGCAGACTGTGCCAAAGTCTGAGTTTAATTAGAACATGCACATTACCTTTAAAAAGCTTCAGAGTAAATTTAGGTGTAAGTAAATGTTTCTGATGGTTATAAAGACCTTTTAATGTAATTCAGTTCAAACAAGTGAAGGAAAAGGCAAAAATACTTTGCTAATCAAAATAACATCAGTAACTGACCAAGAAAAACCTCATTTTCGAGATAGCTTTAAAAAGCTGTCTGCTATTATTATTTTGGTTTAAGGTATTTTTAGTTACAGGAAGATCAAAGAAAAAGGAGACTTCCCATGATCCCCTTCACTGGCACAATGGAAGTATGGAGAGGGACTTTGTTCAACCACTGCAGGGTATAACCTGTCTTATTCAGTAGGCAGGGACAAGCCAATGCTAAACAATCTCAAATATCTAAATATCTTTTCTGAGATAGACTGTGAACTTTCACCATATGCTAGAAATAAACTCCAGAAATTAATTCTGGCTCTTCTGACTATGCTATGTTATTACTTCTTCAGTATTCCATGAACAAAGTGTATTCAGCATGACATAAACGAAACATGTTAATACACAGAAAAAATAATTTTTCTTTCTTCTTCAAGTAAAAATTTCACTCTCCTGTAGAGTGTCCCATGGTCAGCTCATAAGATTAGAAAACTCACTATATTCTTTATAAACATATAAATAAAAACATGGGGGGTATGGTGTGGATGTGTTCTCAACTTTGTTTTTTGCAGTATTTTTTTTATCTCTTACAGATAAAACTAAGTCCTGTCTAGTTTCATTTATGACATTTTTCAAGATAAAGGAAAGAATGGTCCTCCAGTGTTATCAGTAGGAAGTTGTTGTGAGAGCTGAGGTGCAGAAATGAGAACATCATATTGCATTAAGTGAGCTGATTTTTTAAAATGATGTTCTATATGTCATTATTTGGTGAGAAACTCATGGCAGTAGAGATCAACCAGCCCAAGGTTTAGAGAGGAATTATGGCTCTGGGACAAAAAGACTAAGGATTTTAGGCTGCATGGCTTAGTGTCCAGATTTAAAAAATATTTAGAGGCAGAAAAATGCAAGTAGACCCTTTATTCCCTTATTGAAATAAACTGAAATAGACTCTCAGGGATATTTGAAATCTCCCATAGGTGTCATTGCCTTGACTTGAATGACCTAGATGGTTGAGTTCTTTTTCAGAGTTACTCAGTTAACAGTCCTACCACTTGGCCCACTTTTCCCTAGATACGTAGTAAAATATCATGAGGTATAGCTGATCCACTTTGAAAGACAAGATGCTTTTATGTAAAACTCATGGGCTATGTTCAGTAGAGGAGAGGCTGGATTGTCTTCAGAACTGTGGGCCTAGTACAAGAGCAGGAACATGTTTATGAAGTTACTCACCAGGATAGGCTTAAAGCAGTTATTTCCCCACAAAGAAAATAAACCTGGAAAACTAAGAATACTGTTTCATCAACTGTAAATGTATTAGTCCCTCAAGTATGCCACGTTCATAGGCTTCATGAGTTTTTGGATGGAAACTCCAAGAAGCAAAGGTAATAAAAATCTGTGTACTACATAGATTAATGAAACTGCCAGAGTGACAGCTGATAATACTCTGTATGAGACCTTATCAGTTATTAGTTTTAAGGCATTATTTCACTTTATACAACAGGTTTGTTCATGGTCATTGTGAGCTGTCTGTGTAAGGAAGACTGATTATTAAGGGGATTAGTATAAAACAAATCAAATCCCAGACAGTAGAAACTGGTTAATTTAGCCAAATAATTGAAAGAAAACTGTTCGAGCTGCCTCGGTCCCCACGGGGAATTTTCTTTTTATTTACAGAGTATGTAGTCTTACTACAGTAGGTACTGTCTCTAAGCAGAAACCAGACCTACTGTGTAAACAGTGAGTTGCCAAATATTTGATAGCAGATAACTGACTGCACTAGACTTACCTGGCACATTTTTTAGAATGTACCTTTGGAAAGGAGTTCCTGATCTAGCACTTTGGAGGTGGTTAGTTTAGACTGAAATGTACTTGCACAGCTACACAGTGACTGGGCTGGTCATTTTAAAGGCAGCTGGGAGGGATTTGGGCTTTTCTACATATATTTTTTTTTTTCATCTGAAATAGTAGGATTAGGGAAACATGAAAAACCTTTCACTTGGAAGTGCTATACCATTCGTGCCTATTCTGAGGTCTTTTCCACAGAAGATAAATACATTGGTAGCCTAAAAGACAGATGTTTGATGCTGGTGTATAGGAGGAATGCAGCCCTCTAGTCTATAGAAGGGAATGAAATGGCTATGATATTCAGAAATTTCCCCTGTTTTTTATTTTACCTTGAATGAGGCTGGTTTCTTTGACCCTGGGAGAAAGAAAAATACTGTTAAAATTTGATAAAGGTGTTTAACTGTTGATTTTCACCATAGTGGAATTCAGCACAGTACAACCAACACAAGGATGAGGTCAACAATTGTGTGTCCTCAAATACACTAGGACAGTGGAAATGCAAAAGGGCCATGTAGATATCCAGCAAGGGACCCTGTGGGAAGGAAGTTGACAAGCAGGAGGAATGAAGGATCATTTCTCAACAGTGACTGGAAGAGTTCTCAATAATTTCTTTGTTGAAATTTTTAAGAATATCAAAAAGCAAATGGAAAGCTTTTATTTCAAGTCAGGTTTTGGTTAAATGTTTAAACAATGATTCTTATATTTTTCACAGTAGGTCACTTATTCATTGTTTAAAGGGCACAATAACTTTAAATATTCGCTGCAGGAGACAGCATATGTATAATAAGGGCCTGTGGGAGACAGAGATGAAATTTCTGCATGTTTTAAATCATCCCTTTGCAACATATGTACAGACAAATGATCAGATTTTTGGTTGTGTACAGTTGTCAGATATCTAGTAAAACTATGAAGGTAAGAAACAGGTGCATTATAAATGATCAGCTTGGAAACAGATCCAAGCCTGTAAGCAAAAATGATAATTAAAGACACTGGAACTTCCTTTCCTATGGCACCATTTCAGATTCACTATTTTTTGTGTCTCAAAGGGGTTGTACATTTTATAGCTATCTCTGACTATGGTACATCAACAAAGAAGGTGGCCAGCCAGAGAATTTGGCAGATAAAACAAACTGATAAAGTACTATTTTATGCTACCAACTGGTAGCATAAGACATTTTGCAAGTTTCCAGTCTTTATAAAAAGTCACCACTTTTACATAACACAGGTACTTTTCATGAAAAATGATGCTTGGTGAAAATGTGCTTTTCTGCAATAGTAATTTCCATTAATTTTCTTCACCCATTGATTTAGCTATCAAATAGAAAATAAGGACTGTAACAGAAAAGTCAAAATAAACATTTATCAAACTTTCCATTAAGATTTTATAAATTATGTGGAATTGATCAATGATAGAACCAGCAGAATTTTAATAAAGTGCCATTAAATAGTCCTACAAATCCATGCATAATTTATAATAATGTATTGCTTATAACCAACTGTAGCACATACTATCAATGTCTGTGACATGCTTAGGACTTATTAAAAATCTCTTAGTTACTCATAAACTATATGTAAATGAGATAATAAATAACGTGTGCCTAAACCTTCTCCTTATTCGCAGTGACATCATCATCATAATTAGGCAATTATTCACTATTGTTAGTGTTGCTCCTTTTGTGTAGATAGATTTTAGAGTCTTCCAGTGCTGTGTAATTTGATTTTAGCTGGAAGGTTGGTTAGAAATATGTTGCACATCTTCAACTGTAGTCAGATTTTTCTAGTCCTCAGATGAAGTGTTTCTATGATATCAATTTATATCACCTCTTCTGCGTTGTGGGGGTGACATGTAACAGTAAGTGCTGTTTTAATCACTTCAAAGTGGCTGGTAGAATTATTCCCAACACTGATACAGATTTTGTGCACCTCTGTAACAAGATATTTATCATTGTTATTTTCTGAAAATCATGACCTAATAGCTTGAGCTTAGAGCGGTCAAATCATTCAATGTGGACAATTTATGCTGTTTTTCTGCTTTTGGCTTTTTTCTCAGTCTCTGTATAGTAGGACTTTCTTCCTGACCTTGCCTTCCTTCTTTCTGCTGTCCTTTTCATGACCACCACCACCTCCTCCAAGTTCCTCTGCCAACTTCCTCTTCTGGTTCCTCTCAGTGGTTGGTAATTTCAGTTCCAAGAAGCTGAAGAAAACAAGCTATGATCATCTCTGCCTGTCCCTCCGCCCCACCATAAAACCCCCCCAAACCAAACACCAAAACTCCAAAGGCCTAGATCCCTTCAAAAGGATGTGGTATCTGGCCCATAAACTCCTCCTGCTCATGGTCAAGGTGACAGGGAGGCAAAGAAGGCTTGTGGGCTACCCATTTACCTTAATTGTAGTTTCATTTGTTATTGCCTGAAAGCCACAAGACAAACTTGTGAATTAGCTGTTACGTTGAAGAGTGACCAACTTCTGTTTCCAGATCTGTTTTTAAAATGGCACATGTAAGGGCCTTAGTTAATTTTCCCTGGAAAATAAGCAAATGCATGTGACAAGACAGCTAATACATTAACTTGTAATGAAGGTTCCGGAGGGCAGAGATGTTAGCAATAGTCACAAGAAGTGCTGTTGCCAGGACTCGTGGTATCTGGTGTTGGCTTTGAGACCCTGTTCCTGTGGGTACCTCCTCCACACACACCAGAGGGGGACTCTGTGGCTGTCTTATTTCCTGCAGTACACTTGCTTGTGTAGTACACTTTCCTCAAAAAGCCTGCAAAATATTTGCTGTCTCTCCCTGTTTTCTTTCTTTCTTGCTCCCTCTCTCCTTTCGCTTCTAAGACTGATGTGAAAACTGTGAAAGCAGGAAATAAAAGAGAGTTTTTGTTAAATTTGTAAGAGTTAGCTAAGGTAACAGATCCAGTATTCCTGCTTTGGACATCATTTGAAATTTGTTTACTACACACCTCAACCAAAGGTGTGTATACAAAATGTGTACCAAGAAATGAGTAGGAAACATATCTGTTAAAATGAAAATGTGACTTTGAATCATTGAAAAAAGTCTTCAGTTATTGTTTTATCTGTCTATTTAAAATTTTAATTTCTTGTGAGTTATAAACTTGAAACCAGTCACAGGAGTATAGAACAACATTTTTATTTAAAAAGCACTTTGTTATCACATTTTATTGACAAACATTTGCATTTTTTATTCAAAATTTATTGCTTTTTCCACATTTTCAGAAAGTAATGTGCTGCTCAGATTGCAGGATTCCTGCTTAATTCAGTGTGAATTCTGCAACTGGAATAATGAACAAATTTTTGTGAACTGCATTATATGAAGAAATCTTTATTAAAAAAGGTGAAAATTTTTTCTAGTTTTAAGTGAAAAACTCTTCCTAAAAGAGTTTTGAAATATAAAATCCACCAAGACTTGACTCTTGACATTAATTGATTCTCTGTAAAATGTATTTTTCTGTCCTTATAAATATAATCATTCTTAGGTTTACAGCTTTATGCTGGATATGGCTATGTAGAAATACAGCACTGTGGAAATGACAGGAAAAAAAAAATTCCTGAAAAATATAAAGATTAATTTGTCTGGCAATATGTTAAATGATAATATTAGAAGACTTAGTACTAGTAGTATGTCCAAATAGATAAAGGCTTGTATTAGAAGTGGTGTTAACTGACATGTTTTACTTAACCTGGTGTTACTTCTTAGGGTAGATAAGGACTGAATTTTAAAATGGTTAAATTTCAGTTGTTGTCCTTTCTCTCATGATACATTTCGCAATATCCTAAAGTTCCATCATCAAATCATTATTAGGTATTTATTATTAACAGTCTTCTCTTGGTTTCCAGAAGATGGCAAAAGAGAAGTAAAAGTGGGTCCAAATTTTCCTTGAAAACCTAGTGATAATTATATTGAAGCAAATTAAGTTTAAAAGATGACAGTTCACAAGTTGCAAAAGATAGTAGATATAACACTTAGACATTAGCAAATCAGGAACAAGATAAGAATATCTGCTATTTCCAACTGTTTCCAATTTTATCAGAGTATTAATGCGAAATATTTTTTTCCTGATTTTCTGTGACAGTTAAGCTTGTGCTGAGCTGACTGTACTCCATTCTCTGTTCATAAGGCACAAAATGCTTTCCAGCTTCTGACACGCGGCTGGGTGGCTATTGTGATTTCTCAGGTGGAGCTGGTTGGTAGTCAAAATAACCCATGAACAATGGATAAAGTTCATGATTTTATTGGGGCGGGGGACACCCCCTTTGCAATACTTATTTCAAGATAACACACAGGAGATCAAAAGTAGGTGCACTGTGCCTTGTTCTAAGACACAGCTGGCCTGAACTGGAGTATTGCTCAGTCTCTTAGGGGTTTATTTCAAGTCAGGACTGGGGGAAACCCTGAATTACTTGTAAATAGGCCTGGAAATGTTTAGGGGTTTTTTTTTTGGTGTAAATCTTACACATTTCTAATTCAGAGAAGTCTGAATAATGAATAATAAGAACAGATCACAGTTTAACCTTTCTGTTGGCTTCAGCCTCAGGAGGTAATTAGACACACTTTCATGAATGCAACAAAACCGTAATGTTATTCACTCCGAAAGCTGACACAGCATTACTTCTAGGCTTAGCATGAACATAAGTGTTTGTGGTTTACTGACATAAAATAGGTCAAGGATTAGAGCATAATTAATTACATGCCTTTTCTATCGTGAATCCCCAGACCCTGTGGCTGAATTAATTCCATTAGATATACACACCTTTTTTCCAGTTTCAGCCTTATTTTTTATAAACAGGCAACACTCAGAGTTCCTCAGATCTCTGGATTTATTATGCCCATCTACCCTGTTTTCACCCGCTCTGTCTACTGAGATTCATTTTCTTTACCTGTTTTGTGACAGATACATAACTGGCTTTAATTTTTATTCCTCAGAACTGAAAACAAGTTTTGTAATACATGTTAATGGGCTTCCCTAACAACACTTCTACTAGCATAACAATGCCTTTATTATAATCAAATGCACGAGGCATGTAATCATTCAAAGGTGAGAGTGTTTCCCTTGGGCATTGTCTTAAAAGAGGGAATACTTTCACAGCAGCATAAGTGCTCTCCCTTGCAGTATTAGGCATCACAATATTCTGCTTCTCAATGTGTTCACTGCACTGCCTGAAGATTTCAGTGCACTGGAGGTGCCTAAAATCCCCCTCTCTACCTTAGGCACCATTGGTAGCCCAGCTATGCTGGACCTGGAGCTCAGGGAGGACTGAGGGAGGGCCGTGCCCTGCTAAGTGACGGGGCAAGCGGTCAGCTTTCACCTCATGCAAGAAGCACTGCCCCTCCTGTGCTATATGGCTGTCACATGTTAGGGAAAAGCAAGGGCCAACTCATCCCTCTCCTTGCTCTCTAAACAGTTCCCCTTTTCTTCTGCTGATGACGCTGCCCCAAAGGCGGCAGGAATCGGGGAACTGGCAGAGAGCCCCTTTGCTCAGCTTTGTCCCTCAGTAAGGAGGGGACAGAGGCTCCCTATTTCCTCTGCCCCCCATGCCCAGCTGTGTCTGTATCACACAGAACAAAAGCATCCAGCTGTTTACAAACCACTGTATGTATAATGTCTAACGCCAACGTATATAAGTCTGTGCCTGTATGTGGCCTTCTGCTTATGCTTTGCAGTTGCCCTCTCCTTGGGGCTCTTTGGTGTGCACTCAGGAACGCATTCATACTTGGGCTGCCTCAGCCTGCTGCTTAGTGTGGCATGTGCAAAAGGCCGAGTTCAGTGAATGTCTGCTGGGCTTTGGTGGTTTTTGCAGTTAGCTGATTGTGTTGGAATTATCCCCAGTGTTCTGCCCCTTCTGCTTAGCAGAGATGATAAAAAAAAAATATTTTTTTAAATTTTTTTTTTTATTAATGTGTTGAATTTTTTTGAATGTTTCAACTGCCTCCACTACTGAGTTCTCATCTGTTATAATTTCTCCTCTTGGGCAGGAGAAAACCAAAAAGCCAGACTTTGGACTGGGAGCCAATGGATTAATTTGTAGGTTTTCCAAGTATTGGGTGTTGCAAGACAAAGAGATTTTGTAACAGTGCTGGACATTGTATAGCTTTTATGAACAACCTCACTTGTTAGAATTATTACTTCCAGAACTCATCTAGAGAATTAAAAGCTCTAGTACTCTCTGTCTAAACAGAAACCTCACTGCTAGAGAAATGATCTTGTGAAACAGCTCCAAGCTCTTAGTTCCTATTTTTACCACCAAATTTGCCTGCAGCTGCCAGTTTGAATTACTTCCATCTTTTCTCTGCTTAGAACAACCAAGAGAGTAGAGAAAAATAGAAAAAGAGGATCTTTAGAGAATTTGATTCTTTAAGAAACAGTAAGAAATCGTGTATCTGAAAGCACGATAGGCACAGAGCCAGAACGGACAGAACAAATGATTCCTACATTTGTCCATGCTGATTCCTCCTTTTTCCTCATGTAACCGATTGGCTTCTAACTATTGCAGTATAAAACTGTAGACTATCTAGGACAAAAATGCAAGTTAGTTTCCAACAGTGATTTTATTTGACTCTTCTGCATAGCTGATTTTTGCAGGGTTGAAAAGTTCACAATTTGGAAAAAAATTTCCACATCCTTATTTAAGAATTCAAACCTATGCTTGGATTTACAAAATTAAGAGTTAAGCTTTTAATGTTTTTTGTGATGAAGAAAAAATATAGCACAAAATGGCATGGAGCAAGGCCCTGTAGTTTTGATAGTTGTAGTTTAGTGTCTGATATGTGTTGACCTCACTCTGTCTACAAAGAAAAGGAGTGTGGGGTTGTCTCCTCTTATCACTTATATTACAGTGATCAGTCTACTGTAATTTTTATATGTTTCCTGAGATACTGACAGTCTAGTGTTCTTGGTTTTTACTCCTCTGTGATCTAAAAGATTGTATTAACATAACTGAGTGCCAATTGAAAATTTGATGGTTGTATTTAAAAGTAGACATGTATTTTTCCCTACTGCATGCTTTCTTATATATTACTGTTGTGTTTTGGATTTTTTTTTTTATTTTTTTATTTTTTTTTTTTTTTAAATAACAGAATTTTAGGAGTTTTACAGCAAGTCTCTCTGAAGCTTGGTCATGTTGTGTATTAAATTTGGTTTCTGCATTTTCTCAACTGTGCCACAGAAAGAGAACTGTTATACGATTCTTTCCCATGATGCATTCACAGTAAGGATGTTCAATAACTGTGCTATTTTTTCTCCAAATTCCAGTCATGTTACTGTGCTAAAAATAACTCTGTCTGTGACTTGTGGCTTTGTAGATTTGCTATATTTGGGGTAAGAGGAAGAAGATGAGCAGGGGCTTGGAGTCAAACCTGATTGCTCAGTAGTGGGTCTCTCTTACTGAAGCTGTGAAATCTCATATAAAGAAGTAGATATTCATTGACAGAATTAATTTGAATTTATACTGGTTTTCTTCACATCCTAATACTGTGTTCTATATGTGAACAGATTGGGAAAAGTAGATATCTTCAGAACACTTTGAACTCCATTTCTAATTACTTCTATTTTAAAGATGTAAGCTTAGATGAAAGGTGGAATTAGGAGGCTATCTACATTTACCTTCTTTCCCTGGAGAATGGAGTAATGTTTATGGCAAAAAACAGATTCTCCATCACTAAGACAACAGGTTGACCTATACCAATAATAAAAACATGATTAAGTATAAAGTATTAATATATATATATATTTTTTTTGGGGGGGGGGGGGGGAATTCTGATAGTTTTATTAAATAAAAAAAAGCTGTTAATTAACCTTTTAAAATTTACAAATAGGAAAGCTATGCAGATGTGTGCCTGGGATCTTTAACACAAAGGGCACAAGACACAGCAGGCAATATCCAAGAGGATAGAATATCACCCAGTAAGAGATAGATTTACAAACCAACAACTACTGACTTCATATAGGTACCATTTTGGTTTTGTAAGTTCCTGCTGAATTGACCATCAACCTGAGGCTTTGCATTTCCTCCCAGCTGATTCCTGCCATTAATTTAATGAAAGCCAAGACCAGGCAGAAACATGTGTTAGGGCTGATCAAGAAGATAATCTGCTGCACAAAATGCTTTTGGTCTGCTTCTACTGAAATTGATGGAAGACTATTGATCTGAGTTGAGCAGAACCCGTCTCCTCTTTTAGACAGAAGATTTATTGCTTCTAGCAACTAGCTTTTCATGCGATCCTGTCCTCTAATGATTATAATAGAGTGTCCAAATTTCATTTATACTATAGCATATGATATTCTCATGTAGAACTGAGGAATCTATTAGGTAAAATGTGCGCACTGAAGCTCTTACACATGACTAGTGTAATATAAAAGGGTCTCACTGTGAATGGAAAACATACTTGTGCATGTTTGTTTTACTTTTACACTTTGCATTTTCGTACTGATATCCCTTCCTGGTGGATAACACCAATTTTCAAATGAAATTCCAGTGAACATTTTCCTATATAAATCTTGTTAGTGCTCTCCAGTGCTTTACACACAACATCAATGAATATTGAATATTGTGACAACTGAGGACATGCATGTATGTACATACATAACATGAAATACACTTAGTATTATAATTTCTCTGTTATCAGTACATGAAAGAGCTTATCTGTCTTCTCTCTTGCCTTACCTTACAACACAATTCTTAGAGAAAGTAACATAGCACTAGCAGCAAAGTGACTTTAACTCTTGATGTTCATTTATTTGTGTGGAGGCTCAGCTAAATGAATACACTTTTTTTTTCTACTAAAGCATTTTTCAAGTCTGAGTTCTGCAGAGAGATAACTGAATGAGAAAGACGGACTTTGACTGTAAGGAGAGGAACCCTGAGAAAGAAGCCTGAAATTGTAAGAGATTATTTTAGCAGGACTCTGAAAAACTGAAGAGAGCAGGTATAGAAGCAAAATTTAAATGACTGGTGGTGACACTAGGAGGATGGTCTCTTTATTAGTGAGAAGCCAGAGGAGGGGAAAAGAAAGATTCTGGATGCTTCACAGTATCCTGACCTAACCCAGACAATATCAGAATGGTTAAATAGCATGTAGAAAACTACTGAGAGTCACTTTTCCTGGTGCAAGATGAAATCCACATAAAAATTTGCTATTATGTATCCCTGAAAATTAGAACTGTAAATCTAGAGTGTGTGTAATACTGGAGGTCTGGGGAAAACATCTGTGCTTAAAAGGCATATCAACACTGGATTTAGGGACTTCATATGCCTAGGCTAAGAGTTGCTATCTTCACAAATTAGAAAGAAGAGGTATTAATAAGGAGGTTAAGAAAAGAGAATCTTTTCAACATTTCCAAGAGGAGCAGAGAGAGAAAACCGCATAGAGAACACCCTGCTTTTCCATTAGCATGTGTATTATCCTGGGTCATATTAGTTTTCAACATAATTCCTGACATATTAACCAGGCAGGGTTTCCTGATCTGTTTTCTTTTCTTTGGCTAACATTTCTGTCTCTTACTATAAGTAGTTTAGAGTTTGTAATGTAATTTTACTATTTTGAAGCTCTGCAAGTAATCAAAAAATCTTGAATGCTACCCTTGAAGAAAATACCATCACTGAAAGTCATTCTCCTAGGAGAAAACTCTAGGTGCTGGTTCATACTGGTCAAAGCCATTATGATATTGTAGAACTATTGCTTTCAAGAGCCAAAAATGCAGGAGACAGTAATAAATTTTACATTTTTATTTTAACAGCTTCCCAGAGGACAGGATAAGGAGAAGATATATTAAATTTACAGATGGTATTAAACTCCAAGCAAACACAAGATTGTGTGCAGAAGGATTAGGGAACCACACTGAAAGGTTATAATAAATGTGATGTCTGATTGTTAGTGATATAGGGAAACTGAATATATACATGGGAGAGTAGAATATCCAGATTTGTGGTGATAACATTTTGGAAGGATATGTAAACTCATGATTATGTCCCTAGCAAGATAACAAAGATTAGGAGCTCCTCAGCATAGGGGGCAGGTATCTGATATGAGACTGTTTTTTTGCACATCAGCATATTGTATACAAACTTTTGCAGAATTTCTTTCCTGTCCTCTGAAGAATCTGACCACTGGCAAGTGCCTGGACTAAGTGCACTCTCTGATCTACTATAGCAATTTCTAGCTTTCTGCTGTGTTTGGAACCACATATATAGCCATAGCTACATTGTACATACAATGTTTTGAGGGTGATGGCCGTTGACTAGAGAGGCTTGGATCCTAGGCAAAGAAGTTGGTAGAGATTTAAGCTGAGCCATTATCCAGTCCTTGCCTCAGGACCATTAGAGCCTCCTTCATCTACTCCGTAGAAACAGTTCTGGTTTTTTTTTTCAGAGATAGTTCTTCTGTTACCCACAGATTTTTTATTCTTAAAATGGGACAGGGTAGATTTCTTCCCAAATCTTTATCTGTCTGGGTGCTTGTGTCCTCCTTCTTAGAAACTCCAGCTCCTACCATTTTTTTTTTTTTTTTTTTTTTAAGTCTTAGAGATTTTTAGCTTGGGTGGGGGCCAGTTTTGTAATAATATTAATTTTTCTGGAGATCAGCTCTGGGGAAAACCTTTTCTAATTCTGATCTGCCTCACTTCCTCTTTCTTTCAGTGATTAGTCGAGCCTACATCCTTCCTAGGTAAGGGCCCAACTCTCACTGAAATGAAAAACAAATTCTATTATTTTTTGGGCTCCTGATTTTTTGGGGCGGTTTGGTGGTTGATAGTCTTGGTCTCCTTCTACCATGTCCATTTAAATGTCTGCTGGGCTGAAGATCATGATGTCTGTCCCTTTCTGCAAGGCTCTATGAATGTTTTATGTGCTTTGTTTTGGCAGAATAAAGGAATTCTTTGTAACAGTTAAACACACAGACCTTGACTCTGTGTGATTTATCCCACTTCAGAATGTTGAGAATGTATAATACTTTAGTTCAGGGTGCATATGGTTCTGGCAAAAAATACAGGTCATATGGACTTCTAAAATGTATAACTTTGACCAAAACCCACAGAACCCACATTTTAAGCTAAAAAGACAAGAGTCAAAACAGAGCTTTCAAACATGTCCCAGTGTTTCCTGAGCCTGAGTGCTCAACCTTCACTCTGCCATGAATTAGATTGGGAAACTAAACATAGAATACACTGCAAAAAATTTTTGTTAATCCTCAGCAGAAGAATATGCAATTCTACTCCTGAAAAATGATGTAATTGGTGTATAAAACCTGGCAGTGATTGAAGAGTTTAACTGCTGATCGAAAATCTGTTAATGGATGACAATGAAGGCTGGCTTCATTAATCTTTTTCTTTGTAGTCCAGTTTACAGATGACTTTGTAAAACAGAGACACTGGGGTGCTTGCCAAACAGGCAATCATGTGATCTTTGCTTGTCATCTTACTGTTTTCTGTAGCAGAGCTCAGTCGAGAAGGAGAATAGTCTATGCTCGTTCCTTCCTTCTTCTTTTCTCACCTGCTGACATATAAGTCTAGCCATCTTTGAATGACCTTCACACACCCAGCAGTTCAGCCATAGTATGTAACTAGTACAGATGTGCATATCAGCTCTTCCAGTACTTTCAGATAACAGGTAAAGTATAATATTGACACCCCTTCTCAAAACCCTGGCTGTTCTGTTTACCAGTTGCACCACCTGACAAGTTCAGCATCCAGACATATGAATGAAGGCCAGTATATTTTTCTGTTTAGTTGTATTTCCCAGTTCCCTACCACCTTCTCGTATTTTTTTTTTTTTTTAATATATAGATTTGTCTTTACCTACTTCTCACATATTTCATTTCTTGTTCTACTCTTTTCATGCTGCTGGTTGTGGTAAGTATACCTGAAGCTCACAGGGAAAGTATCTCAGTGAAAAATTATTGCCTAAAACATTTCAAAGCTATGCAAAAATGTCAGTCTTGACAATATTGTGGTGTTTTCAGTAGCTGGTTATTTGAAATTATTTAATTGTCCATAAAGTTTGAAGCACATTTTTTTTATTTACACTTTATAGCTTTATACACAACCTTTATCCACAAAAGTTAACTAAGGTCAGCATTCGTTGTTTCATTTATCTCTCTTTTGGCAGTTCAGTTATTAAAGAAAAAAGCATGAAGCTTAAAGACAAAATCAAGTATATATGAAACTATCATCATTGTTTCTTCATATGACCCATTAATTTGATGACTACAACCTACTCTAAATCTGCTCTTGTTCATAAAAATCACACCTTCATATTTGAATAATATGGGCACTTGATTTTTTTTCTCATAGGGTTTATAAGGTCACTTACTGTGCATCTGTTACCTAAGCACATCTCATGCTAAGGTCAGTTACAGTAATATTAGGATAAATAGATATGTGTCAATAAGTAAAAGTCAAATGGTGGTTCATTTTTTCTTCAGTGGATGGACATTGTTTTTATATCTGGCATTGTTTAAGACTTGTCTCTATATGTTGTGGGAGATGAGTGGACTGATTGGTTGCATTCTGTGCATTTTTGTTTTTTTAAAGTTTCTCTTTTTCCCCTAGATATTTGAAAATCACAAAGCAAGATCAGATTTACATTATGGCTTTACAACTCAAGAGTATGAGATGTCCTTCTTTGCCTCTTGATGTTACAACCAAAAGGGAGACTAAACCATGTAATGCAAGGCAGGTAGGCATGATTATCTGAAGAGTGGTTGTAGCAGAAATCTTTTTGTTTTCTGAACATCATCCTCAGCATCATGTCGCACACAAGTTGTTAAAGGGTGCAGTTTGGTATGGGGATGTACCGTCAGCAGTCTGTGACCTTTTAATCACAGAGACAGGGAAGGACTCTTGTTACATTTCTTTCCCAATTTTTCCCTAGTAAATTTGCAGGTCTTTCTCTTTCCAGTAAATGCTAGAAAACGAATGATGATCTTCTTTTCAATTATTTTGTCCAGTCTGGGTTTATGTGAATGGCAGAAACTTTTAAAAGGACTGTGCAGTGTGCTTGAAAATTTTTTACACAGTTATGTAAGAATAGTGTGGAAAAATCAGCAGTAGAGGTGATAAATGACATCTTCCTCTGTTTGCAAGTCTATAGAAGACTTCCTCTTTTTCATTTCATCAGTCTAGTGGTGCAGACAGCAATAAGGCTAAAATGAGGTTAGTTCCGAGATAGATTGAATCTGTCACTGTGCACTAAACTTTGGCAGGATTCCATAACATCCTGAAAGTTGGTGAACTGAGATGAAGCAGCACTTTCATCGTTATAAACTAGACATGTCAGCATGATGATGCCTAGCACCCAGAAAAATCCCCTGAGCTTTCAAGCAATACCACACCTGCTTCTAATAATAAATGACATGTTACTTCCTAACGATTCTCTTAAACTGAGCTATGTTTATTTCCTACCTGGTGCCATGATAAGTTTGAAGCTTGGATTAAAATTATTTATAAAAAGCAATTCCCATTCAGAGGGCAGATCTTGTTAGACAATAATTACAATCCTGCCAGCTAAAGAATCTTGTCCAGCAAATTTCATCACCAGTTACAATACCCATACAACAGTTTTATGCAGCCTTAGGTGCATCAGTGTTTCTGGTTGCCTGTTTAAGTTCACAAATGTGAAGTAGGATAAAAGCACACAATGCACTTATACTGGAATGTTCTTTACTGTGAAGTGGGCAGTTTGTTTTGTTAAAAAGATAATAGAAACGGATTTGTCATTTGCCAGTTTGAAACAAATGCCACTGTGTCATGTCACCTTACATTCCAACTTTGAATAGCATATCCTGGCAAAATGCAACATTGTTTCTGTTTTGGTATCCAAGAGGAAATCTTTTCTTCCAAGTTAAATATCTACCTTTAATTTTAAATAGTGAAAACTGATCAGATTTGACTATAGAGAGCCAGGATCAATAATGACGTAACAAATAAACATTTTTTCTGCTGATCAGCAGGTATTCTAATTCATCAGCACTTTTAAGCATTTTCATTGAGCTTTGTTCAAGTCTGTTTTCAGAGATGCAACATTTTGTAGTGTTTAAAAATCTTGGCAAAGAAAACATATAACTACAGGAAATTGCTATTATCAGCATATATAAAAAGGTACAATTTGAAAAGTCATACAAACCATTACAAAGTCATGAAAGCAGGAAAACAGACATGGAATAGGTTACTAGGTTATTGAACTAAATCTCACAAATTACTTATTTTTTCTTTTTCTCTGTTTTCTTTTCAAAGAAATTTAGAAGGCTTTTCAAAGATTTTATTGGAATAGGAGCCCAGTCAGCTTTGGAAGCTGAAACTATTTTTTTTTTTTTTTTTTCTCTCATTCTGCTTGTATTGCATCTATCAGAGGTGGTCCAGGACAAGACCTTACTTGTGTTACTGAAAAAAATAATAATAAAATTATATGTGTAAATATTCCTTTGAATATCTTAATAATTTAAAATCATAGTTAAAGGTGCCTCAGCCCTCTCCCTCTGTTTTTGTCATTAAATGAATTTTAGTATACTACCTCAGGTCCTGTTTCCTGTTAACTTTGTAATAATACAAAGTTTTTAAAAAAATGTAACCTCTCTTAGGCAAATTTTAATCTTTTTTTGAGAGCTTCAGGGAAAAATACTTTTGGTAGTGTATCTAAATTAGTGAAGTGCAGCAAAATTCAAACCAGGTGTCGAAGGCTTCATCACCATTCACTTCCCTAGACTTGCTGCTTTCCACATCTGATCTTAATTTGATCCCTTTAGACTACAAAACTGTTGTAAATTCACAGTTGGGTATTTCACGAGAATCTCAACATTTGCTTTTCCTTTCCAAAACTAGAAACACAAAAAGAAAAAAGAGACAAAGAATTTAAGGTCATAACAAGAACTTTATAATCTCTAGCAAGATTTAATTCTACAAACAAGGTAAGGATTAGGTAAAATTGAGGCTTTTCATATGATAATAGAAATTCACATATCTTTTATTGTTTTTGTCTTTTTCTGTTTTAATATGAAACATCAGATGTAAGAGGATATAAATACAATGTAAAAGGAAAATTTCAAGATATCCTTCAAAATCTACTGAATCCTTTGTTCCACAAAAAGCAGTGCTATACTTCTCACTGTGCAGATCAATTGGCTGTTATGCACTAAATGCTGATTTTGACCTTATGAGAGCTCAATTAACTTTTCTGGTTCAGTTTGTTACTTGCAGATGCTGTTAGGAGGGGTTACCGAAATGAACACATCTTCACAGCTACGTTAGATAAAAAATATCCATAACCATTATAAACAGGCTTTTTGACTCTTCTTATGGTCAGTGATGTAACTTCAGACATTTTTACAGATATTATAAAATAATTGATTTTTTTGGGGGGGATGGGGGGGTGGGGAGGGAAATCACCTTTCTAAAACCTCATAGATGGTTACATTTCTGAAGAATATTCTGAATAATCGGTTTGTACCTTCAGTTTTTCCAAATGGTATATCAGCAAACTGAAGAGATTTTCAGTTATCTTTCACTGAGCCTTAATCAAATGATGTAAATCTGAACTCAGTAATGAAACAGTGGTCAAGCCGGAACCTTACTGATTTGTTTCTCTATTGCTCTGAAAAAGATCTCTGTGGTCTTTGCCACATGAAATTGCATTTCTGAATATCATCTGGAAGAAATGGCTTCCTGACACCAATTAAAAATGCCCTTGAATTTAAATTCTTACAGATTTTGCTCAAACGAATTTTGGGCATGTTAATATAAAGCTTATAGGCCTCCACTGTTGCTTAACTGTTTGATTTTTTTTTTTTTTTTTTCCTGATATCAATGTGAATTTTCTCTTTGTCTTTAATTTCATGGGGGAGCAGAGCAATATGAATAATCTATGTAGTATCACTTCATGTGAATCTGTGAGAGGCTGAGGGAGTATTAACAGCTGTTTAGCATCTCCTTTATTGTAATTGTGCTAGAGTCTTCTCTGTTTCCAGGTGGGACATTAAACTTAATGCTGCCATTGGCAGCACTTCAAGTTATGTCTTTAAGAGATACATCTATGTGAATGTATTTCTTAGCCTACATTTTCACTTTATCAACTCTGGTGACACACACAAAAAATTATAGTATGAGATAATCCCCTGGAAAGTCTCTCTTTGTGGAATCAGATGGCTGATCCAATGCCTGACTCTTGCTGCTGCTTAGGATAAGCCACCAAACTTTGCCTCAGTGCACTCTAAGTGTGGTATTTCTCATCACAATTGTGTACATGGGGAAAGTTTAAGTTTCCGTCTCAGTTGCCATGAAATTTCTGCCCACGGTTTTAAAAGGTAGTTGTTTTGGGGAAATAAGAGCTTTAAAATAGCTCTAAAATGTTTCATTGGCAAGCTGTTGAAAAAATGAACTGAATTCTGTGTCTGCTTGTAATATTTGGGCACTCTGTAATATGTGTTCAATGTAGGTTAGCAACACTGAGAAAACTCAGACTCTTCTTTCAACTCAACTGGTAGGGGCTATGTTTCTGTAAGGAATAGGGGAAGCCTGTCTCTTTTAATGGTGTGAAGCTGGGAAGTACACAGATCTAGAGCCTGAAGAGTTCCCAGGTCCCATAGCACACACGTATTTTCTATGGGCAAGACTTTCCAGATATTGAACCTGTCTCCACATTGTTCTACACTTCCAGTTGCTGAATCCCAGGTATGTTGATTCCTTTTGATTCAGAGAACTGACTAAACACTTTTCCTATGTGTGTCTCAGCTTTGGCAGCTCCTCCTTTAAATGGAAGACCACTTTGTGAGGTGTTTGTTGCAGCAGCAGGACCTTATAATCTCATTATGCAAACTGCATAACTAGTAGTACAACCCTCCTGGACAAACTCATGTTTGCTGCCTTCTCTCTAGAAAATCTTGACTTGATTTTAGATTCAAAGCAAGGTGGCTCTGTTTTTCTTTGCTTTTAGTCTAAACCTAAAGGTTTTTGGTTACACACAGGTTTCTGTTACCTGTCCATGCACCTCTAGATATGAAGTTCCAGGGTGGGGCAATCCCTTTCTCTTCTTCAGTGTCTTGTCAGATGTTCAAAATTAATAGTTCTACCAATACAGAGAGTACCACCTCCACTCAGATGAAACTGCTTTGTAGGTTGTCTTTGTTCTGATGTAATTTCCTAGACAAAGTGTCAGGCTTCAACTTCAAAATGAACTCTTAAAGCCATTCTGATGATTGAAGGAGAAATACAATATGCCATTTACAAAACTGAAGTGAGACTCTAAAGCAAAAGACACAAATAGAAACCTGTTGCTTCAGATGTTGAAAGATAGACCGATGGAGAGCTAGAAAGCATTTTGTCTGACATGGCTAGATGATCAAATAATATTTTCCATCTCTGACTTGTGGAAACATAACTATCTCCATATATGAGAGTAACTTAACACCATTATCCCAAGTATAAACTTATGAACTGCATAGCAGAGTTGAGATATTGCATCTGGGTGAGGGGTTTATAACACTACTTTGTGCTTTTAAATCATATTTCACCCTAATATTTACACACAGCTTGTTTCACAAAAAGCCTTTCTTAAGAAAGAAAGGAAAAGAAGCTCTGGGTAAAAGGAATTGAGTTGTGTGTTCAAAGGAGTTGGACATCTCATTAGCTGGTTTCAATCAGGGTAATTCCATGGATCTGTAGCAGCTGGGCATCTAGCCCAGAGATTTGTCTAATCTGGGACCCCAGCCCTGATAGATAAGGAATTTCAATCAAAGCTTTTGAAGCTCATGTTTTTTGTTGTGTGTGTGTTTTGTTTTGTTTTGTTTTTTGTTTTGTTTTTAATTAGGAGGCATCTGCAAAAATAGGGTGGAGAAATCTGAATGGTCTAGATCTCTTCCTAGTTATAATCTATTTTCCTATTGAAACTACTTTTTAAGGACTTTCTAGACCTATTTCTTATTTGATAGCTAGCACATACCATTATTTGCAGAGTAAAATAGTGAAATGTGTGTATTCTTCCACTGGGGTCCACAGAAAAGGGCACAGGGATAACTATGTTGCAAGGAGCTTATATTGACATAAATTCAGCCAAATACTTTGGTTCATGCTCTTCTCATTCTGCTAGCCCTCAGTTTCAAAACCCTGTTTAAATTTTATTCTTTTCCTTCTTCTTGTAGACATGGTCTCTATGAATCGTGGAAATAGCAGATCTACAGAATCAATTTCTTCTCCATTTTTGATCACAAAGTGTGTGAATAGCTCTGAAATGACAATGTGATTTATCATGGCACTCGAGTGCCAAATATTGGATTTAAGTGACAGTTAAGTGAGAGCTTTTGTATGTTGTAATACACAATTATGCAATCAGCCAAACAGCTTCATTTGTGTGTATGCGTAACCATAACAAAACACTCAAAATCAAAGATTAAAGCAAAAAGCTTCAGACACTATTCTATTATACTTTTTCCCAGAGGTGTTTAATTCCCACAATAGAAAGGATTCTAAAAGCGGACGAGAATAAAATGACCTAATTGAAAGAAAGCAGCAACTGATTCACAGGTTTTGAAATGACACAAGGAAATTGGGATTTCTTAGAAGCTAGAAATATGCAGATATTTTTTAATTGCTTTCCACCAATTGTTTATCTTAATATTGCTATTTATATATTAGTAGATATATAAATATATGATTGGCTGTTCCACATAGTCATAAAAATATTTATTTTTCTGAGCAAAGCAACTCCTACGTCACGCTTAAATATTGCATTTAATTAAGCTAGGATAATTCTTACTATTTTTTTCTTTTGGATTAGATATAGTTTACAGACATGAGTGTTTTATGACACTGAATCAAGAACTGGGGTAATTAAAGAGTGGACACATATCTGTTCTGCAACCCTCACTACAGCTGGAGGTGATGGTATTCTGATTCTGCCTAAACTAATTTTTTAAACCCTGACCCTGTAAGACTTTAAACATGTGCTTGATTTGATGAATGAGAGCACTAGAAAATTCAATGAGACAGCTTACAGTATATGAAGGTTAACTGGTGTGTAAGTCTTCCCAGCAATGGGCTCCTTGTGAATGTATATCCTTGTCTCATTTCATGGAGCAGGTGATAGAATGAAGTCTAGTATGTTAACGTTCTGGTCGTTGTTCTAAACAAAAAATTGCAATATATCTCTGGCCACTGAGAAATTCTTGGGTAATGTATCTGGAAGTGTGCCATATTGCTTACAGAGAAAGGGAAGGAAGGAGTGAATTGCCATAGGCAATTGGAGGAATTGGTGAATGTATTTTAAGTGCTTGAAAAGTTCTGGGCAGCTGATGTTTGAATAATTTTTAAGAGATTTGCTATAGTATGTGTCAGCTTCTATGACATATTTTATCTTGGAGCAATGTCAGAGAAGGATGTCTTGAAAGAAAATTCATCTGCACTGATTAAATGCATCATTCGACTAACATAAAAGCAGGTACCAGGAGATTTAGCACAGCACTGAAATACACAATGAAACGGAACTCGTAAGAAGGCAAGAAATTCTGCTTGTAATCTATCACTAAAAAGACATTTGAAAAATGCTTATTTGGACCCTTCCTGTCCTACTAAAATGATTAAAGATGCTAGAAATACAATTACCAATTGCTATTTTATGTCTTACGACTGTTAGTTGACTGAAGAAGAAAGAGAAGTTCCACTTGTATGGGTGCAAATCCTCTCTGAAAATAATTCTGCAACCTCTCATGTGAAAAGCATTAAGGAATTAAAGCTTTTTTTTTGTTTTTTAATGAAGGCATATTTTCTTCAACATCCATATTGCTGGTGGCACAAATCTTTTGGTGAGAAAGTTGGGAGTGAAATATTAGGTTGAAGCTTATCTTTGTCTTCACAGATCTTTTTCTTTTACGCTCACTATGGCTACAGAAAGCTCCCTAGCAGCTCCTTTTCTGATTTGTTGTCTCTGGTGAAATTCCAGAAAGCTGTTTGCCCTCTAACAACCTTCTCTCACTCAATAGAGTAAGCTTCTCATTCCCTTATGCTTCCTATAAGGGAATAGAAAGAAGAATGGGCTCTTTTTATGCACTCTTTCATCTTTTCCTGTGACTGAATTTCATTAACTCCTACATTGTTAGCATTACAGGTTTGTATCCACTTCATTGTTAAATCTGTGCAGTAAAACATCTCTTAAATTATTACCTTTTATTTAGAATTATTTTTGAGTAATAGAAAAGATAAAGTGTTTTAATCAGCTCTTCACTAGATTTGAAAGCTTGTTGTCAAAAGGAGATTCTCTTAAATATAAGAACTGCTCAGTAACACATCAGGACTAGCGTTATACAAATTGTCATGAAGGCATCAGTCATCAAATCAACTTTTATCCATGTATTATTTTTATGGACAGGTTATGTGTGGCCTTGGAAACCTCAATTGCTCAACTACAATGAACTGAAACAGGATTTGAGTTTAGGCCATGAATGAGAATTTAAACCAGGGTGCAGCAGAGCTGGCTAAATATAGTAAAAGCTAGGAGAGAGATGATTGTACCTACACAGAAAATAACAGAAGTGTCTGTATTCTGTGCAATTTCCAAGAACATCTTGGTGATTCCCAGGTCAATTCAGAGTGTTGCCTGGTCTTTGCAAATACTGAAGGGTCATCCGCAGCTTTCAGATGGTCTTTGGCTTTCAATGTCCATTTGATCTCACTCCTTATTCAGTTACATACCTTGTATATTGTATAGAAAAATAATAAATGTAGTTGCATCTCTTGTGTAGGTTAGACAACGCGATGGATAAAAAGTGGAAGACATAATAAAAACAGAGAACAAGGCAGTGAGCAGAAAAGCAATACCAGGCTTTGCCATTTTATCAGATGGTTCTGGTGACAGCCAGTGGGCACAATACTCAGTATGTCAGTCTACCCGGGCAGAAAACTAAGCAGTGCTCATAGATTGAAATCTTGGTCTCATGAAATTTTCTTTCAGTGAGGGTAGGAGTTGACCCAAGTCAAATAATATACATTCTATTTTTCCACTGTGGATGGGAGGCAGTGTGTGTTCAGGAGCAGCAAAGAGATGGCCCTGCAGGGAATGAATGAGGCAGTGTGGATTCTTGTACCTTAACCTGGCTAGAGTTCACATCATTGCAATGCAGATATTGGCATGGCCCATTTGAAGTCACCTGAGCTTCATATAGTTTATAGGTATTTGTTGAGGATGTGATCCTTAAACTTCCATTTTAATAGCCAAAATTTGTTTGAGGTGCTTATCTATAAAATATAAAGGCCTAGATGTAAAAGTGGGAACAACTTGAGTTAGAATCTGGATTCTGAAACAAGATATTTTTCTCATTCTGTGTGGCATTATCAAGGCTCTTCTGTTGATATGTCTAGGTATCTAATCAAACTGTTCTGTTTTCTTGCTTTTTAAGATAAGTATTTTGGGGGTGGAAGAAAACATGGGTTGTTCGATAGGTTTTTTTTGCTGGGACAGAGGGATGTAAAGCTTTTGAATTGGACAATTTTTATAAACTTTGATTTATTTCCAGGCAAAACTAATATTACTGAAAAAACAATTACTCTGGAATCTTTCTGAGATATTTCAAATATATAATTGTTCATTTCTAGGTAAGTTCCAAGTGTGTGGAAACAAAAATAGCAATAAAAACTCCCTTTCCCTCTCCAAGATGTACCATTATAATACTTGGGTATTTAGAGGAGATAATCCGAAACTATGAAAACAAATGTAGCTTTCTTCCTGTTTTAGTCAGTACTTTTTTGTTGTTCATGCACTTCATGTTCTCATGGAGAGGATAATGTAATGTCTGCAAATAAGTCAAATATATAGATATACTAGTGAAGTGGACATAGGATAGGGATAAAAAGAGCCCGGCTAAGGACTGTGGATTTCTTTTTTTTTTACACCACTTTGCATGTGTCAAAATAGGATTATCTTTTATTTCTTTTTAGAAATGTCTACAGGCTCCACAATGAATCTTGCACGTTCTTACATTCTTTGAAATGTCACTTATAAAAGCACATGACAGCAATATATTGTAAAATATTAAATGTCTGAACTAGGATTATTGAGTCAATAGTGTAGTTGAAATGATTATAAAACTTCCTCCATAGGTAATAGAAATAAAACTCACATAAGTTATTATTTATCATCAAGATCGACAATACTGCACATAAATTTCTCTTGTCTCATCACCTCTTATGTGTAACATTTAACATAGACTTTGTGCAGTTATGTTAATCTGTATATTTTCTTCCATTTTATTTTATTTTATTTTATGTATTTATTCCGTTGTTTAGTTCTTCTGAGTTTATCAGAGCCCTACAGCTCAGTCACTTTTCCTTCCGTCCTTCCTTCCGTCCTTCCTTCCTATGAATGCTGACTTGCATAAATCACTACATTTCCCCCTCTGGGGCTTATTTGAATATTGCCATTGTCCTTTTTGTAGAAAAGTCACAGATATTACTGTCTTGAAGATCTCTGGCTTCTTGATGTTAAGGAACTCTGTAATGTCTAGTCTCTTAGCGTTGACTCTGGGTAGATTGCCAAAAAATGTGGAAGATACATTCAATTTCCTTGAGAAGACATGTTCACAGGATAACTTCTTTGAAAAACTCAGAGAGGCACCCTAGACCAAAGCTCACATGATGCAGATAAAGAGCCACATAACAAACTTTTTTTTTCCCTATTAAATATGAATTTAAGTCATTTCATAAAATTGATCTTTGCTTTTGCTGAAAATTTCATCTTGAGTTCTTAGACATCAGTAGCTTATGATTTATGACATTAACACCTGTTCATATAACAATCACTCCCAGAGTTTCACCTGAGTTTATGTTACTCTAGAAGCAACATGAATGTAACAGAAATGCCATTAATCTTTAGTGAAGAGAAAGATCTGCTATCACCAGGTTAAGGATCTGACTGCTGCTCCATTTTAACACAATTTAATGTAGGTATAATGTAATTATTTTAGTGGAATTACTTATGTTTTAGACCAGATCTGCTTCAATATGTACTACATGATTAAAACTTCATCTCTTCACAGAATTCTTGCAAGGCATGACTGCTACCATTAATAGACTAAATTCTGAGGTTCTAACTTAGAAAAAAATCAGCTGTTAATGGGCATTTCCCTGAATAACTCCCAAATTTGCCTTATTTGGATTCATTAGGAATGTCAATCTAGATAATCAGTACAATCTTTTTTTGCAGAAAATCTCTGTTGCTCAGCAATAGACAGTAGCCAGTCTTTTTGATGGCAATACTGCCATCCATTTAAGCAGAAATGAGACAGCAATTGAATATGCAGAAATACAAAATCTTATTTCTTGTCTTAGAGAGTCAGTAGATGTTGGATCACTTTTTGAACTAGAATTACTGTTCTAAGTGGTTTTCATTAAAAGAGTTACACAGTTAACAAAACGTATTATAGAAGACTGGTTGTCAAATCTTTAATTAACATGGTTTCAGTAGAACATCCGTAGAAAGGAATGGTAGGTGTGGAGGTCATCCCTTTGTGAGGGGAATAGGACACAGCCTCAGCAAAGTTTTGCAGCTATATTTGACCACTGAATTTATCACCCTGAATTACAGTCATCTTTAAGAACGTGGAAATGTTAAAGAAACAAATAAAAAAACAATGTGGGACTACATTAGTGGGCAGGATTTTTTCTTTCTTGCTGGGAAGTACATAAATAAACACTAAATGTTAAATTAACACAGAAGTATATTTGTGAGACTTCAACTTAGAAGCATTTTGGACTAAAAATAACTATTTTTTTTTTTTTTTTGTAAGTATAAGGTATTTGCAAATACAAGTTTGCATAATTTAATCCAATTTTAAGATCTCTAAGCACATTGGTATGATTTTCAAATGAACTAGTACATTTTTTTCTCTATTTTACATCTTGATTAACTTGTATGTATTGGATAAGTAAGAGATTTTTTCAAGTGTATTTTTTCCAAAATCAAACTAAAGTCTTAGTTTTGACTAATTTGTTTCTTGACAACTAAGGCAAAGTGAAACATATAAAATGATGCTTATTTTTGTCACATATGATTGTTCAAAGACTTCTCTGAAAGACAGTGTAGTAGGTTGTTCCAATTGAGAAGACTGACAGAGTTTATTCTTTGTGGGTTTGTACCATGAAAATGTAAAAAAATGGCTCGGAGAGAACAATAGCAATATGACCACTGACTTTGTTTGAAGAAATAAGCTCCCTTTCACTTCTCTGGAGTCATGCACTGTGCTACATTTCAGGCAAGAATACCTCCTAGTATTCCCAAGGTGATATATATATATATATAATATGTAGAATGTTCAAAGGCTATTGAATAGAGTTTCGTCATAGCTTTTCCCTTGCTGTGTCATTAGTGTATGCAAGACATTCTTGACCTGCAGAAGGTTCCTCACACATCTAGTTCCTTACCTGAGTAAGGCCTCTAAGGTACTTGCCCATTACATGATCAGATCGTCAGAGAGGATTGTCAGAATAATTTGTAATGTCAGTTGCTCCATCCTGTGAGAAATGCTGATGTACTCCTGGGACAAAGCTGTGGCTGGATCTGTTCATTTGGTGCTGCACTGAAAATGGTACAGAGGCAGTAGTATGAATGGAAATCAAGCATGTATTTTTTTTCTCTTACAATCGCTGCTGTAAAAAAACAGCTATCTTTTTTTTTTTTTTTTTTTTTTTTTTCTGTTCACAAAACCAAAAGTTGGAATGCCAAAAGGTGCTATAAATTGTTGGCCAAAAAATGTGGTTTCAATACATTTGCAATCTCAAAGCCTCACAACCAGAAATGAGAGGAACCATTAATCAAATTATCCTTACCATGGATAGGTACCTTTCAAACCATCTCCTCTGCTGCATAAGGATTAAACAATATTGTTTCAGTAAAAATCTATGGCTAATTTTCTTCTTTAACAGACATCAAATTGAAGACCACAAAGAGTAGGAGTGCTCTCAAGTAATCAGACTAAGACACGTTGTTTAATGTTTTGCTGACACAGAGGAAGTATGTCAGTGACACTTCTAATGATTTTGTTAAAACTTCTGGCTCTGTGAGAGATTATGTGGTATATAAATCATTTCTTGCCTAACGGATGCTATTGGCTTTTATTTTTCTGCAAAATTTGCAGGACTAGAATGTCAGGTTTGTACAAGCATACTCAAGTTATGGCTCTAGAGTCCCCTCAGTGCCTGTCCTTAGATATAATCAGCTGTCTTGCTAAGTACGAGCAAACAACCTGGGCATTCATATTAAGTCCAGAATGTCCTGACAGCCTGGTCTGTTTGCAT
Organism: Tyto alba; assembly: GCF_018691265.1. NCBI lineage: Eukaryota > Metazoa > Chordata > Aves > Strigiformes > Tytonidae > Tyto > Tyto alba. The sequence goes on along the minus strand of NW_024881324.1, from coordinate 23,545,674 downwards.
TTGTACTTGTGAATATTTTACAAGTTTGCAGTGAGCCTGTTAGGACAATATAAACGTGAGATACATTCTGTTTTGGACATAGCATCAAAAAAAAAAAAAAAAAAAAAAAAGGAACTCTTTAACAAGGATGTTAATTTCTTTGATATGTTCTGAACAAGTTCTATTCAGGAGAGGAAATAAATGCTTAAGACACAGAATCTACAAGGCAATGATTTTCAGTCTTTTCTCTTGCTTGATCTTTACAGAGAAATGGTCATTAGTGGATCATGCAAGAGGTATCAAGCAGACCTCTTGTAAAATAGCACATAATGAGCCCAGACTAATTTTTTTTTTTCCAGGTACTTGGAGTTTTGTCTATTGTTTGCTGTGTCTTGTGACACTTAAAATGAACACCATTTCTGGGAGAAAAAATAGCTGAATCATCAGATCATGAGCCTAATTCTGCTCATATTAATATTTTCACTGTGACCTTGATGAATATACCTTTTTCATTCTGGCCAAGATTATTAAATTATAATTTAATTTATAGTTAGTTTATATGAGTAATTTAAGTATAATTTAAATATAATTTAGCTGAAGTGTTTCTTATTATTGCCACATCTGCTTTTTAATCCATCTTTTCACTTACCAGTGACTGGCAAAACTTAGATGACCAAAACAGGATTTACAACAGCCAGTTCACTGGTTAAATGAGCAATGACTTACCAGTCCTGGTTTATGCTTCTGGATGGAAGGATGGCTTGTATATGTGAAGGAGTCATTGAATAAAATGCAGTGACAAAACAGGGACCAGAACCATGAGATATATATATGCTTTTTGTGCCTAATCTAAACTGTTTACAATGAGATCATGTAGTTTCAGGAGGATATGTAATGATGCTGGGAGTAGTTGATACACACCATTTGTTAGATTGTTAAAGGAGAAAGAAAAAATGTTCCCTTGCATTAGAGACCATATTCCTGAGATTCTTTCAGAATTCCCACAGATTCTTGCCATAATCAGAGTAAAAATTAATAAGTTTTAAAAGTATTATTTAGTTTTACGCTGTTATCAGCCAAGTGTCTTCTCTAAGTTCTTTTCTGTCTATAAACTTTTTAGGCTGTGTCTAAAATTTTTATTATGCATTTCCTTGACTAGAAACACCACATCAAGTTCAGTGCAACTGTACTGAAGTCAGGGAAATCATTCCAGCTTTATATTATCATAGCCAAAATGAGGATACGGCTTCAAGTATCATGCTATATTATGAGGGTTTATAAATGTAGATTTGTTTCTCCTGAAAGATGTCTTTCTTCTTTCAGAAATCAGGTAATCAATGCAATAATACTAGTGCAGAAAAATAATTGAGATGTAAATATTTGTCCAGTGGACTATGGCAGCTTCACTGAAGTTCATATATGACATGAAACTGGACAATTTATGTACAGGTTTCTGAAGGATAATATATGATTTTCTTAGCACTGAGTAGTAATTTCTCTACTTTGGGAATAAAAGAACAAATCACATTTTATTATGTCCAAACTAAAAGTTTGCTTGAAAATGTTCAGCTATTACACCCAAGCTCATACATCTTTAGATATGTCTGTTGTTAAAATCAGAATAGTTTTATATAACCTTGTCATGTCTTGTAATCCCTTGCCCCCTCTCATATTCTTGTCAGGTTCAGAATTAAGATTGCTCTCTTCATTAATATTGTTGGCTTGAAGAATTTGGAAACATTAGCAGTTGCTTCAGCAAGTCAAATCAAAATCATCTGGGATTAAAGTGTTGTCTTAATGTCATGCTAGTTGTGTTGGTGTTAAGTGTTGCAGTGCTCCAGGACATTTAAAAGGCTCTGAGTGCCTAATATATATTCTCCTACCAGAAACATTCAGCTCCCTTATGTTGACAACCTACATTTATTTCTGTATGTGAAACACACTTTTCGGTTTCGTAGAGAAGTAAAAAGCAAAGAAAAACTCAAAAGCAAACAATAATCTTGGAGATAAGCAGTATGATTTCTTCACTGCTACTTGGCAGGGTAGAACCAAGCCCTGCAACAACAGCATTTTCAAGAAAATCAAAGAAGCATCACTTAGTTTAGACGTTCTTTAACATGGACATATACACTTCTCTAGCAATTACTCCTGTATTTTCCCCTCTGTGTGGCTGCCTCGTATAATTTGCAGCTGTTAACTGAACAGGGCCAAAATGAATTTTTTCTTTTTTTCTATGCAGCTTGTGCTCATTATATTCTGATGAAAAGGCAGTATTCACTACCTGGATTGATCTAAGATTCCCTTGTTTATAGTTGTCGACTTTTATCAGTGGTTGCTTGAACTTAGGTAAGACTGTATGGAGTGTAATAACAAATATCTGAAGAGCTTTAGAAATATTTCAGGAGGCCTTTTATTGAAATTGATTTTTTCATTTTGAAAGAATTTTAAGTAGATTTAGATAATTCCTGTGGTTCTTTGTGTTGCACTGCATGTTAAAGCTCTTTCTCCCCATGGTCTCTCTGGTTTTATCTGGAAGTTAAAAGTACCCATTTTTTAAATGGGTAAGTGCTCAACTTCAGTTTGAAGCATCTTATTTGCATTTGTTGTGTTCAGGTGGGCACAGCTCTCTTCCTGAACTGTTTGCCCAGCCATACACTGAAGTAGTTCAGTAAAACAATAGGCAAATTATATTAACATAATTCTGTGCAAAATACAAGAGTGACTGGGTTATTCCTAAGGTAACAGACTAAAAGCCATGTTTTCTGTGGGAACTACTTTTTAACATACCCTTTAAAACTTGTGTGTGTATTTCAGTCTCAACTGGTTGACTGTGATCCCTCCCTAGTTAAGGAAAAAAAGGCACTTCCGAAAGGAGGCTCAGTCTACCTATTTTAAGATGGTGTGACTTGCCCTCTATCTTCCAGTGACAAGAGAGACCTTAGGAGTTTTGTTGAGGGGCTTAAAGAAGCCTCTAATATTTAGGCATTTAACAGCATATGAAATGAACTCTTCCATTAAAGATCTTCATCTGCTACAGGTCAGTGAACTTTGTTTTGGTAAGGAATGTTGATAAGCTAGAGCTAGAGTTTGGTGAAAATGTTTACTTATCATGAACAGTAGGTATAGAAGTGAATTGTGAAGAAATTTATGCTACCAAAGCAGAGGCACTGACAATAAATGTGCCTGCGCCTGACATTTGCATGTTCCAGAAATTGACCTATGCCACAAAATAAAATCATTTGAGAAAATTTCTCAACCCAGTTAAAAAAAAAAAAAAAAAAAATCAAGTCTGGCTCCTATTAAAGTAACTAAGGGAAATACAAGAGAGCTACAGTAACAAGGGCGGGAAATTTTACCTTGTAATAGATGAAGTGATAGCCACAGCTTAAAAGAACTAATTTGCATTGCTCTTAATTTAAAAAGTGGAAATAAGCATGTGATGAGATCTACTTGTAGGATAGATAAGCGCCAGCTGATTTTACTTCTGCTTCTGTGTTAGAGTTTTAGGCATTCAGCTCTACTGTTTTGAAGGAACTTGCAGCTTTTGGACAGTTCCTCATAGAACTGTAGACTTTTTTAAAAATGTGAAAAGTTCATTCTGTTTCTCCAGGGACAGCAATTAGCTTTTATTATTATGAACTTTGAAATCTGTGAATTATGAACTTTAGAAATCTCTTTCATTTTAGAGACTAAAAACTGAGTGGGGATTACATTTTCATTTTGTCACAGTCTGTGAGAAAGAGAAAATTGCCTCGAATACATAAAAATATTGTAAAACTAATGCCATAAGGAAGTATGATAGCAGTATGCTGTAGCTTTCAACAAGAAAGACCTTTTTTCTACTGCAAACCTGGAAGATTTATTCTGAGAAAAAATAACCTATTATCTTCCTCTCCCTTTTATTCAAACATGCTCTAGAAACACCAGTCCCAAAATATAAATCCTACAGGTAACTTTCAAGGGGCAGAGCACTAGGGATGCATTGACTAGAGGAAAGCTGTAAGAATACTTGTTGCAAACCAGTATATCTAAACTGTAATTTAAACTAAATTGCTCAGGTACTTTCATAGAATCATAGAATGGTTTGGGTTGGAAGGGATGTTAAAGACCATCACCATCCAGTTCCACCCCCCCTGCCCCGGGCAGGGCCCCCTTCCCCCAGCCCAGGGGGCTCCCAGCCCCGTCCAACCTGGCCTTGAACCCTTCCAGGGAGGGGGCACCCACAGCTGCTCTGGGCAACCTGTTCTCACCACCATTGTCATGTAGGCACCTTTCCAGATTGTAGTGGTGGGCTGTATAAAAGCAGCTGCCCAGGTCCTGACAACTACATGGCTGTACCAGTGTTGCTTTAGGCCTTGCAGTTAGCTTGTATTTTGATACCATTTTTGTTGTGCAGTAAAGACTTGATCCCCGTCTTCTGTCCCTGAATGTTCAGGAGCACATGCAGTCATTGAAATAATCACATTCAGGCTGGTACCTTGGTCATCATTAGCCAGTCCTCCACCTTTTGATCAGGACAAGAAAAAGGAGCTCATTCACAGCTTCCTATCTTACACAGTGCATATAGCAACTGTCACTCTGTTCAACCCAAGTTGGATAAGGTACAGTCAGTCTTTCTGTTCACAAGAGGATACCTCACAGCTAATGAGGCAATGAGAAATAAGCTTACCCTTCTTTTGGCTGTTGTATTTTTAGCTTTTTCCTCTTGCTACCTAAAGTCTCACAGCATTTCATACTGCCCTTTTCCCTTGGGGAGTAGTCATGGTCCTGTACACTACTTCTCTTCTCTTGCTGATTCTCCCCTGAAGGGAGAAAAAACGCTTCTAGTAGTATCTTATACTAGAGAAGAAATGAAGCAGATATGAAAACTTTCTGGAAATGATATCCAGTTTTCTGATCTGGGTTGGGCAAGTTTGTATGAGGAATATTTTTAGGGGGGTCTCACAAATCTACGTGTGAGAAAAAAAGACAAGCAAAAGGCTTCTGGGGTCTCAGTCTGACCTCAGAAAATACTGGAGTCTTACACTGTTTCCTTTTTAATGTGGCTTGATATAATTTTCTCTTCTTCTTCCCTTTTTCAGGTTCATGTAAACTAAGAAAATATATGTAAAATCCTAGAGTTACATGTTATATTTAAAGCAATGCACATCTAGGTCTTTGCCTAAAAGCTTTTGGCAGGTACATGAGGTCCATGTAAGCTGAAGCTGTCAGTATAAAACCTCCCTGCCAAGGCTAGAGTTTGATTGCCAAAAACTGTTGAGTGAACAATGCTGCTTTGGATAGAAAGGAAAAACCTCTTTAAAACTTGGTTCCTATGGCTATTTGCCTGTTTTATGTTCATAAGTTGCTTTTGGGATGCTGAGGCCTCTGACTGGGTGCTGAAATCCAGTAGGTATTCAAGGATGTTTTAGTTTTACTGATTTCAAAATAAGGTAGCAAGAAATGCCTATGAAGAGAGAGCCTACGCTGGCAGGCACAGATGGAAATGAAGCAGCTCTGCATGCCCTGTTCCTGCCAACTCTAGTTTGAAAAGCATGTCAGGCCTTACTGAGAAGTATTTTATCACTACACCAAAAGCCATGAAGCTGTATTAACTCTTATCCAGGTGTCATGCAGGCTGGCAAGCATGAATGTCTTTGTACATTTCTACAGATTTACCTTAAGAAGTATATTTAATATTTATGCCTTAAAATATATATGAAGATCCTTTTCTTTTAACTTGCTTTTTCCCTGCATACCATGGTATTGTACTCCAGTGAAATTCTTGGTCCTTGAGAGTTTTGTCTTTCAATCATTATGCTGTAAGGGGAACCTACCATAAGCAGAACTTACTCAGTATCATAGATATCGAGACACAAGAAAGTCTAATGATTTCTTTTTCCTGCACCATAAATTCAGAATGCTATTGTGGATCAGATATCAGGTTCTTCCAAATTATAGTCTTCTTAAAGTTCTAATTACACAGAAAGATCAATATGCACGTTTGCATTTTTTTTTATATATAAAATTAATATTTCACTGTGTTCTCGCAACACCAGCAACAGATACACACAGCACCTAGTACAAGATCAGAAATACTTTAGATTTTCCCCACTTCTCACTTGTTGACATTTCCAAGCATCTTACCTGCTTCCTTCAATTATGGTTCTAATTGTTATTGTTAACATTGTGTTTTAGCTACAGTTTAATCTGTATTTCAGTGCTTTCTAGTTTATTAACAGTCATCTATCATATCTTCTGAAACATACAGGATGTGGTTTTTGACTGTGGAACTAAGAAGTTTTGCAGTTTTAGAGAAACTGTTAATTTTAGAGAACAGGGTATTTTTTTTTTTTTTTTTTTAGGTAACAAATATATTAATGAATATGTAAACAAAGTTGTGAAGTCTTATTAAATTGAATTTACTACTGTCAAACATTTATAAGAGTGGCATCTGTTGAAGAGTCTTATGTAATTTACAGGGTGTCACGTTTCTACCTAAAATCACAAGCTCAGTGTTTTATCTTGGCAGGCTCTAACTATCTTCCTAACTGCCTTATTTAAATTCTGTATCACTTTATAGGTGTGTCTTTTTCTCTTCTCTGACTAGGAACAGGAACATGGATGAAATTCGAGCAAACAATATATTTTTCCAAGTCAAGTATGAATTTACAATTGCATATATGGAAAAAATTTTTTACAGTACATCTAGATGTAATATATTTCAAGAAAGAAATGCTAAACATTGAGTAACCCTTATAGAACAAGAAAAGGCAGCAGGCCTGATCTTTTTCCCTGGTTTCATTTGTACTTTCCTGTTTTGTGCACATGAGAACATAGGTAACGTGTTTCAGGGAGCAAAATGAAATATTGTTTTAGAAATAATTGTAGTTGTGAAGCTTTGGATGAAAAGTGAGATCTGAATTGGAGGTATGATCAAAACAAAGTAACAGATCAAATGTTAAGACTGTTGTTCCTCTCTTCTGATTTGTATGTTTGATTAAATTCTTACACGCCTTTCCTTCCCAACATTTTTTCCTACCTTTTTTTTTTTTTTTTTTTTTTTTTTTACCCCAGAGAAATATTAGATCACTTGGGACTGCTTGGGTAAAACAAACCCTCTGCTACTTTGAAATTTATGATTAGTCTGGGCTTTGCCCACCATAAGGTTAAAGAGCAGACTGTAGAAAACATATAGGAAGGGACCCAACACCTGTTTCAAGTGTTAGAAATAAATAAATGATCATCCGTTTTTTTTAAGTTACAAGTATTTGACCTGTGGACACTTTTCTAAACTGAAACCTGAGATCTCTAGTGGCTGGCATATCCCCTGCAGATTTTCCTATTCCACTTCTCAGACTCACAATCTGTCTTGCAAGGACTGAGAGCTTACCTGCAAAGCCAGGTGCTTCCATAGGAGAATGGCTGCTATTTAATAAAGTTATCTTCTATATTCTAAATTCCTTATGTCATATTGACCTATAAAACATAAACGGCAAATGGCCATATACCAGACTGTGCTAGACGCTTGCAATCCTGCCAGGATCATTGCAGCTGAATCTTCATTCATCATCAGTGCATTTGGTCTAATAATTTTAACTGGATTTTTTTAAGTGAAGCATTTCCCTAGCCAATTTACTAAACCAGGCACAAATATTTCTTTTGGCATTGTATTTGCACATCCACATAGAATGTGTTGTTTAAATGTGGCTTTGTGCTAGGCAGACCAAACTAAAGTCTGAATTTTTAGGTTCACGATGGACCACTCCTTTAGGAAATTTTATGTGACTGCTACCTATATTCACACAACTTTTACTGCAAAATCAGAACCTCAGATTCAAATTTCTCTAGACATATTTTCCTACCATTGGCAATTTTATCACCAGAAACAGTCTTATACTCAAAGGTGGTGTGAAAGAGTGTATTTCCTAAACCCCTTACTCCTCAGTTGTCACTGCTTAATAAAGTTAAAATGCTTGCTTTTGTACCTAACTTGCAATATTAGGAAGAAAGAAAAAGAAGTTACTAGTCCGTAATGTGATTATAGAAAATACACCTTTTGTTAGATCATTTTAATGTGCGAATAATAAAAAAGGCTGAAATCCATACTACTCTAGTTAGTAATTATGCTGAGGGAATTCACAATATGTATACTTTTCAGCATTGTTTTTCAGCTTTACTTCTGTGTTTTGCAACATTTTTCATGCTTGGCTTACTCTAGCTGTGGATAAGTCTGCAGCAATCTACATTGAATTTCTTCTCTGCTTAAAAAAATATCCCCTGGTTCCCCTTGAAGTGAATAATTTTTTCTCTTGCCTTCAGATTTGAGGTCCTGGCACTTTTAGTCTAATTTATGTCATATATGCAACATGGCTTTTTACTCAGAATGAAATTATTATTTTTTCTTTCCTAAACTGCTGGACTTCTGAGTTATTTCTGTTCAAATTACTTTAGAGATGGGGGAATCCAGTGGGGTGAGAAGGTTCAGATTACACAGTTTTTGTCTTGTGAAACTTAAAACCTTTTCAACCTGTAGTGGTTCCCCAATCCCTTTTAAACAAGGAATGTTAAATATTTTTCATTTGGAGAAAAAAATAATCAGAAAATAAAGTCACTTTTACCACATGCACAGTCACTTAGCTCCTGTAAAAAGCCAACTGGATGCAAATACTGTCTTGTTAATGTTCCTAGTTTGGTATTTTAATGCCTCAGGGCTGGAACTTTCTGTCCCTAATGTGCAAAATTTCCCTTTTATTTCTTTTTTCCCTGTTTCCATTATCCTCCCATGATGAAATAATTTTGTTTTTAAAGTATACTTCTGGTAGTGCTGCAGAAAAATCAGCCACCCAATCTTGGGTTTGTGAGAATACTCAAATACTGCTCCACTGAGCAGTCCAGTTTTTCCATAACCCATCTGATGTCCTTCTCCTCTCAGTGAATGGGGGCTTTAGTCTTGTAAAGAAGTCCTGTGGGGAACAAGCTGGGATCTGCTTAAGCTAGAAAAGGGCAAGTCTTAGTTCAGCAGTTCACAATTAGGAAAGTCAGTTTCAGGTGGAATTGTAGGCAGGTGGCCAAACATCTGCTGAAGAGAGATTGTAAATCTCAAAGTATAACTACAAGGAGATTACCAACAGAGAAATTCTGTTTCGCAGCTAAATCAGGTCAATTTCCCTATCACAAAGAGAAGAACAAGACAAAGAGGAAAGCTGGCAATCAAGGTCCATGCTTCAATTGACCAATGTAACAAGTGTACAGGTCTCTGAGCTCTCTTAGGAAAGACTGAGAGATGCCTAACTCAGAAAAATGTGATGGTTAGGAATCCCCCAGGTATTCAGATCTCTCTTCTACCTGGCTGGAAACAAGAATATAACATTCTTCATTAATATTTTGGCTCCTTATGCACATCTGTACACTTTAATGCTCAACTGTCATTTAAACAGGCTGTATTTAATGTGAGTGGATTCATAAAATTTTCTGTAGTGAGGGTATCTAGCAAGCCAGAGAAAAACGGAGCTTGAGGGACCTGCCATGATGGCTTCAGAGTCTGGCTTATGCTAGATCCTTGAGTAACCTGTTAAGTATGAAACTTAATCAGTGTAAAGTGTTTTTATAGACAGTGGTCAAGAGAAACAGTGGGTTGATGAACGCTACTTTCATGCTCATCACTGATGCTCAGCTTGTGAGGAGGCAGTAAGTAACACCTTATTGTTAGCATCTTAGATAGTACTAGACATAGGGAACTACCTGGACAGTGTTCCTGCAAGAGAAGTGAAGGGAAATAGAAATTAAGAGCCTAGGTAAAAATAAAAATAAAGAGCAACTTAGAGTTTCACAAGAATCTCCACTAAAACAAAAGTAGCTTTGACTAGTCTGCATTTCTCCAGTTTAGAAGGCAATTGCCTCAACTTGGACTTTCTGAAGGAACAAAAGAATGGAACAGACTTCCTTTCTTCTCTTTCCCGTTCCTTTGGTCTATATGGAAGAAAGGATTAATCTCACTGCAGTTCACCCTTTGAATAGAAACCAGTGAGCTGAAATGTATCCAGAACAGTAACCAGTCTTCATCCTTCAGTAAGAAGTGATTTAGATGGGCCTCACACCAGGGTTTAGGAGCCATGTTTAAACGTATTTTGAGACAACAGTCATAATGCAAACAGGCTGAAAAGTACAAAGTTGAATTGCTTGCACATTATTTTATAAGCCTACATGACGCAGAGTTTATGGAAGCAAAATGCTGTGGTTATTGTCAACCTCAGAAAGGCCACCAACTGGAACAGAAGCTTTAATTTACTCTTTCACCTCAAAGATAGTGCCCTAAAGATAAGGTTGAGTCGTGTTGTTCAAACAATGGAGTCAAGTTTGAATTGCCTCTGCCATGGCTGCCTATGGAGTTCTAGTTTTTGTTCTGTCTGTCTGCTTCATTTCATCAGCAATAAATGTATTTAAAAGAAGGAGGAAAAGAAGGTAACTGCAATGCTAGATTGTTTCATGAATGAATGAACTTTAAAGATACTTTTATTCCTTTCTGCCTTTGTATCCCTCTTGTAGATCTTGTATGTCAAGAAGCATATTTTAAAAAGAGAAACATCTCTTTGTGTATTAAAAAAGGGAGTTGAATCCCTATCTATTAATCAAAGAAATGTTTTTTTCATGTGTGTAATGAGAGAAAGAGGGCATCATGATTTAAAACTCTAGCTAGTATAATGCAGCAATACATACAGCACTCTACTTAAGAGCTTTTATCAAAGCTTTTATCAAAGAATGCATTCCTTGCATAGTATTTCTCCTTAATAAGTAATAGTCTTATGACCGATTTGTAATTTCACATGACCATAGTTGTTCATCACAGAACTTACATTAGATTTTTAACTTGTTTAATAAATAAAGCAATAACAAGAGTAATAGCCAATCAAAGTGGAGTTTAGTGAGTATAGAAATAATAAGGGAGATTTTTTGTGATACATATTTCTCTTGCTTTTCAGATAGAGAAATATTTTGTCTCTCCTTTAGAAAATACAAGTGTGGACATAATCAACAAGGGTGACTTTTATGCTTTAAAAAGACTGTTTCATCTGAGTTTGGAATTCAAATAATATTTGCGGTATGTGTCAAAGTATCCTGAAAAGTCCAAATAGCATCTGAGAGGGCAAAGCAGTTGTTTAAGGATGAGGAATTCTAGAAAGGAAAAAGGGCTTTATTCTTTTTTTTTTTTTTTTTTTTTCTGCAGCTGAGGGAGCTTTCAAATATTGCACAAATTAAAACATTGTCAAATACTTGGCTCAAAAAATCTCCAAAGTACTCCCTAAAATAACCTAAATATGAAATGATAATTCAAAAATGAAACTAGATATGAAATTTCAGCATCTGACTCAAATTGCATTCTGGGATGGAAGTTATTTCAAATTAAGAAAGCTCAACAAAGAGACAAATGGAAAAAATAATCTATAAACATTTATTCAAAATCACGTTTTAGAAGTAGTAATATACTTACTGATTTGGGCAATTTACATAATTTTGCAGAATATTCCCCAAAATGTTTGTGCATATCTCTAAAGTGTGTTTGATCCAAGTTCACAGTGGATCTATGCAGTTTTTGCATTTCAGATATCAAGTAATTTATATCAGATGACATCGTCAGGATGCTTTTTCCCTGACATTATTTTATAAAATGAGCTAGTATTAAGTCACAGTATATATCAATACGTTTTACTCTGCTGGATTAAAGAATGATTGTTCTTACAGAACAATTTTAAGAAGTGATCTATTTTCACTTTTATATCAGGTTTTCAAGGAGAATCTTAGCATCTACCTAGGCTCTGAAGTGAGTGGTTGGAGCTTTACAAGGGTCCTACTGTACTGTAAGATTTTTCATAATCTGGCTCAAAATCTCACAGTAGGAATATTTGAGATCTCTTTAATACTCTGCCTTGTTTAAAAAAGTTCAGCTTTTTCGAAAATCTGGTCCCATCGCTGCATGATTTGATTAATGATATGTATAGTCTTAACAGTGGCATGCAGATGCAACCACAGGCAGACTTAAATATTTGTGCAACTTGCCACATCTGAGTAGTTCCTTGGGATGGATCATATCTGTAACTTCAAAGTCTGTGTGATTAGTAAATCAGGAGGATTACTTTTACAGATGAACTATGTAAAAGATTAAATGCTCTGCTGTATGGCCAGTGTGCTGGATAGAGCAAGGAGTTCTGATGCAAGGCACTTGATACTTACCTTACCAGCTCTTGGCCTGAATGATTCTGAATATTTGCAAAGCATGTAAGTAAATGTGTTTAAAACGTCCATTTTATATAAAAAGCTGCGTCATAACTTGAGTTTATAGTTCTTTACTGACTTTACATTTTTATACCAAGTGTTAGATTTCACCTCTTGTCTGTCTGTCTGTCTCTCTCTATCCTATATCTTTCTATCAATATAGAGCTATACCTATATCTATCTCTATCTCTATATCTATCTATATCTAATATATTTCAATATTTTGCTCAATATACGTGTGACTTGCTGTTGAGAGTTAGGTTCAACACACAAAATCTTATCAAAGGAGTTTTATTTGTCTACAGTAGGTTGAACTACTTCATCCTTCTGTGATTTATAGAATATAATTTTTTATTGTTCTGTCAAATTTCTAGCCACAGTTGTGCAAACTCAATGTGCTTAGCACTAGTGAATCATCCCACTGAAAATATAGACTTTTTTTTATTCCTTGGTGTGCAATCTTGTAAGAATATATGACATGACATCTATAAATCTGGTATCAGCTTGATTAGGATTTGCAAACATTGATTGGGAAAGAAAGGCTTGCTTCTTACTTGCTAAATACAGAGAGACAAATGCCTTTACCTTATGCACTGGCAGCAATTAATTTTAAAAATACATTGTCTTGTAATAAAAAGCTTAGCATCTATTGGCCATCTTCCCTAAATCCTCACAACTGCACGGCCACTTTCAAACTATTTGCAAAGCATAGGTGCTGGCCTGCATCTTCCCGTTAGCTGCCATTATAATCCTGCTGCAGTCAGTTAAATTCCAAAACACCATGAAGTGGAACATGGCTGTATGTTTAGGACAAAGCTTTCCAAATTCATAACCCAAGTTTAAAAAACCTCAACAATCAAATAAACTAAAAGGTTAAGGTGTCTAATAGTATGTGTAAGCATTTTCTGGATCTTACGTGGTGCAAACTCTATTTACTTTTGCAAACAGATGCATCTAGAGGTGTCCTATGTTACATTACTGAATTTGGCAACACAATTTGTTGTCCTGAATTTTATGGAGTGACTACATTACACTAGAAACCCAGTTCCCTGACTTTGGTAGACAGATAATGGAAATAGATCTGAATACATTAATTTTATTTGGGCAAAGATCCCTCTGAAATTGGTGAGAGACTGTCACATAGAAGTATGCTCAATGCCTATCTGAGAGTCAAGTTGTAATTAATATTTACCGAACACTTGGAAATCAGTAGATCAAAGTAGTTCAAAGCATTATCAAAGTATTTTGAAGCATTATCCTTTGTGTTTAAGGTATGAACATGTTTGCACATCTCTCTAGCCTGATCAAGGTTATAATACAGTCACAGTGGGCTGGGATTGTAGGCAAAAGAAAACTCTCTTTGGAAGAACATATGGCATAGATTAATCTTGCCTTTTCATTGCACCTTCACTCATGCTTGAACTGTTATCATATCAAAGGTGCAAATGCAGTCCCTTGTCTAGTGAGCACACAATTTCTCTGAGGTTTATTCTTAATGATAAGGTGGACAATTTAGAAAAGTGGGAGGAAAAATCTTTGCTGTTGCCTGGGTTACTTGCTGCAGACGCACTCAAATTGCTGGGGAAAAAAATAGAGAGGGTATAGAAGTTCCCATATGAGAGAAAGTGCAACTTACACCATGGCGGAGGAGAGCACAGTAATACAAAACACGTGGAATACATGAAGACAAAAAGAACCTTATTAACCATGTTTTTTATCAGTGGAATTATATTCAGCTTGTCTGCATTTTCAGTAAAATACCTCAGTGGTTTCTGGCTAGAAAGTTATTACAAATCAGCCTTCTGCTGAGTTAGCTAATACAGGTACTGTGATTTCACTTAATGTAGCAACTTGTTATTAAAATTGGAGATCACATTCTATATGCCAAAGCCCCACAAAAATCTTGGGAAATCACTTCATAATTTCTTTTCAAGAATCTAGTATGTTTTTGTTTTGACACTGAAGAAAAAGTAGACTGAATTATGGAAGAAGCTGCATAAAATCATAAAGTTTTGACATTTATTTACCTTTTTCAGGTAAGTGGACACTGCTAAACCCAAGGGACTGAGATGAATTATTCATTTACATGTTTTTATAAGTATTCCAAATAATTTTATTTTTCTTTTTTGCAAAATAATGCCCAGCTAGAACTCTAAATAAATAAACAACAAACCAGGCATGTCATGTGTTATCACAAGTAATAATTCTATCAGAATTTCTAATTTATTTCCTTCTGAAGATCTACAGTTTGTGTGCATATGGATTGCAGAAAAGAGTGCTTCATCTCAAGCTCTTCTTAGTGTTTGTTTTTCTTCCTTTTTTCAGGTGTCTGACATTTCCTCATTCTCTGGTACTGACTTCCTGGCATCATTTTGGTTAAAAGTCTTTTAGGGACAGCTAACTGGTGTTCTGGGCAGACTTATTCCAGGTGTCCTTGGGGGGCAGGATAAGATTTTTGATCTTTAGATCCAACTACTGGAAATGCTCTGCCTTGTGCTCCCTGTGCCAAATGCCCACAATGCTGTCAAATGTCACATGTCCCAGTGGGAGAGCGAGTCTGTATTTCAGATACCTTGGCCTTGCTTCTGCTAGAAGTTACACTAAGCAATAACTAGGCTTGGATCAGGTTGTTAGTGGGAGAGGGTTGCAGAGTCCCAGCCTAGTGGTTTCCCACGTTTAGGAGAAGCATAATCTTTTGCTTTTTTGATGAACTTTTTGTTAGGAAACAATTTTATGTGGTCATCTTCTTGGAGGTCCATCTTGAAAGGTGCATTGAGGGATCCTTCCTCTGCATAGAAAGCAATTCTTAAACCTGTAGGCAGCATTCACCTTTTCTTGACTGGACACAGACAAGCAGATGGGAATGGTTATATTTATTATTACACATGAAACCAAGATCTAGACAAGCCTTACTTGATCTAATGCATGTGTTTATACATTTTGAAATCACTTTTCCATTTTTCTATATAAGAAAATAGAACTTTCCAAACATAAATATTTTAAAAATCACAATCTTGACAAGTGTTCTACTTTTCTAGTCCCAAAATCCATAGATTGTACCCACTGGCTGACAGAAAAAGATTGACCCTTATCTTGTGATCCACTCTTTCTAATTGCTAAACTGGGAAATGAAGACTGTTACTGTGGCATGCCCTTGCACAGGCTCCCCAGGTGGAAAAGGTGAGACAAGATGACAGGGCATCACTGCACTCAGTCTCTCATCTATGAGCAGTTGTACTTTGAGGTCTACTCACAGTCATGCTTTAATCTATAGAATCTAGACTGTGATAGTCATAACTGCATTTTATAGTTTCTTACTCCATGATAAATCTCACTGAAATCAATTGGAAGCACTAAAAACACAGGGGACCATATAAAAGACATTAAAAATAATCAAGACCTTATGCATCACTTTTCTGACTCTCTGTTCCAGTACTGTGGTTCTTGGATGGCATTAGTGTTCCTGTGTGGTGAGGTCACTTTAATTACCTACCTTTTTCAGACTTTAAACTAATGAGGTCACTACTCAAGTGATATATCTCTTAATTCTGGGGACCATCCGGTCAGCAAATTAATTCAGGAAAACAAGGATGGCAGGAGACAATATAATTTGTCCTTGTCTTATTTTTTGCTTTATTAAACAGTGATTTTCTGTGTTTAGCTTAGGTTTCTTCTGGAGGAAGAGACAGTCACTTCTTCCATTACATCATCAATAGGCATAATCATCACACTAATGCTTTTAAAGCTTAGGACAACTAGTCTATAGCCCAGAAAAGGATAAAATTCGATGTGGTGATGTACATCCTCTGTTTCAGTCATTTTTACTCATTACACATGTGGCACAGCAAAACCACCAAAGGCTTTTTACAACCCCCAGTAAAATCAGAGGCATGTTATACACATTACATGAAGGTAAAGTAACATTGCACCAACAGGAAGAACTTCACTGAATTCACTAGTAATGTGACTACTTCACCACTGAAGAAAATTCTTCAGTGTAAATCAAAATACAAAATAAAATCTCTAAGTACCCAAACCAGCCAGTCTTCTCTTCCTTGTCCATGTCCACTACTACTTCAGCACTAGTAAGTGTTTTTATACTTCCTTCATACTTTATTTTAATTTACTTCTGTTATGTGAATTTAGCTCTGGAGGAAGGTACCATATTCACAGTTGTGGAAGTCTGGTTTATTGCCTCAGAACAGATTGTGCAGAGCAAAGTTAGTAATGTTGACATCCTGAATGCTTTAGTCCTGGTGTAAAAGGATGTAAGATGAAAACAAATCCACCAACAATAAATTTCAGTCTATGCTAGTGTGGCAGTGTTTTGTTTAAAAAAAACAGTTCTGCCTGAGAAGATGCTCCACCTTGTAGTTGTCATATGTCATTCAGTGGCATCTTATGGTGAACTGCACCAGGAGTTGATGGTCGTGTCTTCTGGACTTCAATACCAGCCTCTGAGACAGCCTGACTTCATATCCTATACAAAGGCAAGATGATTTTATTGCTTTTTGCTAATTTTGTTTTCTTCATGAATTTTCTGTCTGGTATGTGGATGTATCATTTTATTAGAATTAAAAGGAAATAATTCATTATAATATGACATTTTAAATAAGTTTTGAGAATGGATGTTTTTTGGGTAATAAGTATTTTACTGAAAAGCAGAAAAGTTGTAGGGGAATCCCAGCAGGGAACTAATTGCTACTCTTAACAAAATGAAAGACATTCTCTTATACATCATTTAGTTTATCTTAACAGCCTTATACATCTGCAAGGTCTTTTACTATCTTCCTGAATCTCTTGCACTAGGCCACTACAATAACGTCTGACCCATGAGGGCAGTACCAGCCCTGACTGTTCCTGCCTAGCCTCTCCTGGGGCCTCCCCTACCCTGCCTGTGGCCCAGAACCTCATTTCAGCCCAGCCTGGGACCATCAGTCCCTGCCCCAGCTCTGTTCTAGGTGAGCCTGGGTCCTGGTCATATTCATGGTCCTGGTCCTCTCCTCTGCTGCTCTGGCTATGAACTGGATTTGCTGGGTGGAGCTGGGACCACCCTGAAGGCAGCTTTGCCTCCAGCCCTGTTTCCCACCCTCTTTCCCACATGGATCTGTGCTCCGAACCCAACTACATCTATGTTCTCTGAAAACTAGAGACTGCTGCTGGAAACATTCTTTGAACATTTTTCTCCCCAGTGTTTTTAGCTTTGGGTGTACCTGCTGGAACCACTATCAGACCTGACAGAATGACATACAATCACTTTGGAAATTTTACTTTCTGTCAGTACAGCATGCATTTGAATGTGTATTATTTAATGTAAACATGCTGTGTCACCAGCTGAGTCATCACTAAAATAATATGTATGAACAACACTCCACACAGTGAACCCAATTTATATTGTTACATTCTAAGTAAAAGACATAAATAGAGAAGGAAAAAGATCTCCTGTGATTCTAGTTATTGCCAGGCGATTTGAGAACTATTTGTATTAGCAAGGGTTTGGTGTATAGTTCAACAATTAACTAACTAAATGAAGAATTCCTTTTCACATTCTATGTTGTGTCAAAAGAAGTATCATCTGTAATCATTGGTACTAGGCATGTCAGAGGTACAAGGTCAATAATAGAATCATATCGATTGGTTTGAATTAGAAGGGACCTTAAAGACCATCTAGATCCAACTCCCCTGTCATGGGCAGGGGCGCCTTCTGCTATATCAGGTTGCTCAAAGCTGAACAATGAGAAAAAAAAAAAAAAAAAAAGTGATTTGCTCTACTTCAGATGATGATTACACAATTACAGACAACTTCACATCGATTGTCTTGTATGTTACAAAATTTAGACCTCACTAATATGTCCCAAAACTACTATTAGACTATGAATAACTAGATCAGGATATTTATTTTACTGAGACATATTTTTATACCAAACAACATATAAGTGAAGAGTAGGCAATCTGGGATGAGGCATTCAATTTGAAGTCAAGAACTTTTGTTTGTATTCAACAGCAGACATTTCCCATGTTAGAATTCCTCTAATGTTAGAAGGGACAAAACCAAATAAAATCTTCAAAAAGCAGAGATCCATATCTACAAGTCTCTATGAGTCATAAATCCAGAAAGTGCCTAATAAAGGACCTTAATTCTTTTACATTATAGCTTATCTCCATAATGCCTTACATTTCTAGGTTTTTAAAATGGAACTGCTTATGGACAAAACACCAAGTAAATTAGTAAAAAAGACTTATTTTTTTTTCACTTGCTTGTCAGGTTAAGAACAGTCTGTGAAGCTTAATTTCAGAGTAACAAAATAACTTATGGTTTCTTACTCCTCCCATTAGGGATTTTTACCAATTGAATTTATCTAGGATTTTGAAATCAGAAGGGGGAAAAAAACCAACAAACCTTATAGTTAGCAGGATGTTGGTTTTTGTGGTTCTATTTTTATTTTTTAATTGAATTTTAATTGATTTGTGGAAGTGCAATAGAAATAGAAGTCCATGCAATAGAACAAGTGCAGGACCACATCAGCAAGGAAAATACATCAAAGTATGATTTTTGCCAGTGTGTGTCTAGGAGTGACCTGTGGTATGCTTCAACATGTAACTCATTCTCTGGTTTCTTTATCAAGACTATCAACAATGGGGGTAATCAGGACTAATTGTAATGGTGGCTTTAATTGTTTGGATACCTGTACATTATAAAGTGAAGGATGTCCTTAATGACCTTTGGTTGCTAGTGACCTAATGTTTTGTATCACTCACAGCTCTAATTTTTATCTGCCTACCATTTTTAGGTGATATAAGCCCATTGAAACCATTTTGCCTTTCTCTGGAGTAATCTATGCCAAAATCATCAGCAAATAATTTATTTCTCATGCATAATTCTTGGATGAGAACACGTCATCTGGAAAAACATCCCACTTTGTTATTGAAGTGATAAACAATCCCTTGTGTCTATTAGGAAGCTTTAAATGTGATTAATAGAAGTACCTTTTAATGTTTTTTAAGATAGCTTTATAGACATAGTAGTCTGAAGACCTGATTCAAGGGACAATAGTTCAGCATTTTTTTTTTTTTTTTTAAAGTCTAAGATGGTAAGATCAAGACAGAGCCCCTGGATCAGATTGCAGCTCCAGGATAATGATCTCCTACTGTCACACAAATATGCAAAGTCTGAACTGAAGACATTTCAAAGCAAGAGATACTGATGCTCAAAGGTTTTAGTTTAAGGATTTTCTTTTCTGCTGTGTAACTTAAAGGTGACTTTGCATGATGAAAGCTAGTGCAGAAGAGAGAACAGTGCCTTTATACACTACTAATTGTCTTAGCAGTCTCTATGGGCAAGAAAAAATGAACAGGTGTATTTTCCTTCTTCATTTTCACCATGCTACTCCATTATAATCATATAAAATTACTGTAACTTTCATTAGTAGAAAAGGAAAATCAGAGATTAGGACAACACAGATGCTGTAAACACCTGAAACAAAGGTACTTGTGCATAATAAAGTGGTTGATGTATTTGATTACTAGTGGTCACTTCTGGACAAACCTAAATAATATAATAGAAAATCCTTATAACAGAGACTCAAAGAAAAAAAAAAAAAAAGAGATGATGCCTAATTCAAGCAAGTTCTATTCAAAGCAGTCACTGAGGGATGGTATAAAACACGACATGGTGTGCAAAGGGGAAAGGAAGTGGTGAATAAACACTATATATATATATATACACATATATATATATAGCATGTAGCGTCTTTTCCCTGTTTCTGCAAATAGCCATAAGCAGATCAAAAAGTCTTCAGTTGCATCCATGTCATAACTGTATTCGTGTATCCATTAAAAATCTTAATATTTTATGACTGGGAATTATAATGCTTTCTTGCACTTGTCAAAAATGTGACATCAAGAAGTTTCTGCTCTGTGACTGAATGCATATACAAATACTGCTTGCAAAAATCTTACACGTATTTCTTGATATGAACAATAAGACATATGTCATTCCATCAACTTTTTCCTGAAAAAAAATTTCAAAAATATACCTTTCACAGAAAGCAAGCACAAGACCTACACAGTTAAAATGAACAGACATTAAAATGTCTGACTTAATTATTTTTCATTGCTCACTCGACTTTAATTACACATTCTATCCTTTGGTGAATCAGTAGGATTCTAGAACAAGATGAATATGTGTGTATGTAAGTGAACTATTGAGGGTTATATTCACCTTTTAATATAAATAATGACCCCAATTTTCAAGGAGGTGGAGAACTGGGTGTAAGAGTTTTCAGTTTTGCTGTTTTCAGCGACATCTAGAGCTGCAGCTATATACAAATGCACAGATTTGTAGTGGTGTGTAAATGCAGAGAGCATTCAGGCTTGTGTCACTCAAGGTAAGGCCGAAGGTGAGGAGGGCAGTGGGAGCTGGCCCTAGGGTTGACTCCACAGGAATTCCAACCTTCCTACCAAGAGCTTATTATCTCCGTGAGGCTTGTTAGCTTAGGAATGACACTGGATAGAAGCAGGCAGAGTCCATTTGGATCTGAGCTAATACATCTGTGAGCTGAACTGAACTGTGTGGGAAATATGGTGCCTCAGGAAAGTCCCCTTCAACAGCCTTTGACTCAAACAAGATGGTTGGAAGTGGGTAACCTAGAAGACTGCTGGCATCATGGGAAAAAAATCTTCTGTTCGTTTTAGTACCTTCCTTTGGACCTGATAAAACTTGGAGGTCACTGCAGGTGTACAAAATTGTTCAGAATTGGGGCAGGATTAGGTCCAACATTGTAATGATGAGTCAAGGTGTTTTTAATATGTGAAGTTTACCTTTATAGTTTTTATTCCATCTAGCTTCTTTTTGATGTATAACCTTATCAGTTCTTTCATAGGCAAAATTCCCATTAGTTTGAAGAAGAGATTTTTCTGATGAAGATGCCATAAGCATGCAATGCTTGTCCATCCAACAGGCTGCTGGTTGTTTTTAAATTCTAATCAATATGTATACTGAGATATGTGGTTATTTGTAAGGAAGTCATCTCTGTATGCCTAGGCTGCTATGAAACCTTATAGAAAATTAAACAGAAACTGGGCTCTGAGCCCAGGAAAACCAAACCACTGCTGCCAAAAAACAATATACGGAAACACTATACATCTGACATAATACCAACTAGTCTCATTAGCTTTGTGTTTGTGAAAATCCTTTCTTAGGAGTGCTGTTTTTTAAAGCCTCCTCAGACTGATTCTGCTTGTAAGCAAGCATATAAGCCTTTACTGTAAGTTGTCCCATGCTGTTCAGGTGCTCAGGCCTGCAAAACCAGTACTTTATACTTAGTTATCATTTATGAAGTATACCTAAAATAATTTCTCTGTCCTTTAAAATGACTTAGTTTAAATGCTTGTGCTGTACTACCTCAGAAGAAAATGGACAGTAGACACTACACATAGTTCAGTCCCTTCTCCCAAAGGGAGGATCCAAAACGTGTGTTATCTTTTATGGAGGTGCAGATGATTTCTTAATTCAATAGTGGGTAAGGCCCTGCAGGCACTGCCGAGGTTGTACAGGAAAGATCATGCTATGAGTTTTGTTCAGTAAATAATTATGCTTCTTTTGCATGATTTCTCTGAGGCCTTTGATCACAAAAATGAAGCCTGTGGTTGTCTCTATTCATTTGTCTCTATTCGTTTTTTCTCTCCTGTTTACAAATGACTGACTCACCACTGTGTGATCCTGAGGGGTGCACAATCCAACAATGCAGTGAATCAGCCAAAACAGAGTCATGTCCTGCTTTAAAAGAGCAGACTGTGCATATTCAGAAACACCTCAGCTTCAAAAACCAAAATGCTTGCACTGCTGAATGTTAGAGCCACAGGGAAAGGAGTTAGCCTTGTGATAAAAAGCTGGTGGTACAGACTTCAGTAAGGATTTTGATATTTGTGTCCTACCTTATCTGCAAGATACTGAGAAGTCTTGCAAGAGGCAGATATTTCCAGGTGCATTTGAATATACAGAAACCTGGCATGGTTTGTCATAGTGTGAAATCAGATTAAATGGAAATACTGAGTTATGGTGTGGCAGTGGAGGATGCTGAACACAGGACAACATTATTTAAATATTGTTGGTGGTAGGCAGGTAGGCAGGCCGTGTTTGACATGGTTTTACAGGAAGAAAATGTAGTTTTATTTGTGACAACACTGTTTAATTCTTATTTCTTCTCATCTGTACATGATGCAGGGTTTTGAAATCTCTGCACAGCCAAAACACAGCAGTGAACATGCAAACCTGAAATTTCTTAGTTTGGTTTCAGTAGAGCATTTCACACAGTTTTAGTTTTAAGTTCTCCTTTATTTTTGTCTGATAGTAACATTTGCAAGAGTTTCACTTTTAAGTTATGAATATTTTCAATAGCATGGAGTAGAAAGATCAACTATGGATAAGTTGATCAGTGGTTTATTGACATCTCATGATAATACTAGCTGGAGCATGATATAAGTAAGAACATACAAACAGGATATTAAACCCTGATAGGATAGAGGCACAACACCAAGTGAATATAGCACAGCTTAGGTCTAATTTCCCTAGTGTCTTGCTCCTTGTGGATTGATATATGACTGCTAAATGAACACAAATTACTGTAAAATGTTTCTTATCAGAATGTGATAAAAGTGATCCCAGTTTAAAGAACTGGACAAACAGGCCCAGCTTAAAAAGATTGGTTTCAGAACCCCTGCAGCTTCTTGAATTAACATTACACATAGGACAATAAGCATGTATTTAGTAGAGAATAGCCATACAGGTTGAAGAAAGAAAATTCTATCATTTGAAGCAAGAAGAGGAAACTCTTCTGCTGCTCATGTATTCTACTTCAAAGTCCATATTCATGCTGGTAAATGAGTGCTTTTATATTCAAGCTTTTGTGAAAAAACTAGGAGGTTGACATCTGAAAATGAATTCCTGAACATTTCTAGTATGACTATATGAAGTTTAGTGACTTAAATCTTACTGCAATTCTTCAGGAAAGAAACAGATTAAAAATTTTCACTTGAAGACTCTGGATGAGCCATCTCCAATTAAATTCACTGAGCAATGCAACAATTATCATTCAGGTTTATATCTTGACATTTCAGAAACTTCGCCTTTTATTTTCTCCGATGCTTCTTTTACAAATAAAGAAATGAAGGACAGTTATTCAAGGAGAGACTTAAAAAAGCAAAAAAAATTCATTTAAACAGTGTTTTTTTATGGTGTCATCTATACCAATCAACTTAATGAAGCCACAGGGCACTTATTTAGCAATTTCTAAACTTCTGCCTTCACTGTATCTGCCAGCAGTTAGAGACTGTCATTCACTGTCATATGCTTTTCTTTCATTACATACTAAAGCACTTTTTTTCCCTTTTTAAAAAAAAATTATTTTTAAAACTAGGAATATAAAGAATTAGTTCACTGGATATTTTAAGAAAAATGTAATATTTCGATACAATGAAATAGTAAGGGGGTCCTGTTGTTAATATGTTTTTTGACTTTTCATGAACATCCAGGGACCTCAATCAAGCAGTGTGTCATGCACAAGCAAAACTAGTCCCTTTTATGAAGAGTTTACAGTCACCACAGCTGACAGCAGGCGGATACTGCAGACAAACAGGTGAAGAAAGGGCTTATGGAAGAAGTTGTGAAAAGATCTTGGCTAATACAAGTGAATCCCTGATTACCTGGAAACAGTGAAACAAAAGCAGCAGTTCTCATTTATCAGGCTGTTTCTATGTAGACACGTGAGCAGGGCTTTGCTGGAGCATATCCAATCTTCTCTGGTTAAGCTGTCTTGCAGGAGTCATATGCTGTTTCTGACTTGCTCACTTCTAGCAGCTGTCCTGGGTTGTCCAGCCCCTCCTCCCAGGATCCCCTCACCTCTGGACTGAGCTGCAGCCCTCGGCGTGCCCAGCAGCCTCTCCTAATTCAGGCCTGGATCCAGGAGACTCACTTTGGCCCTTGCCATGCCCACATGTTCCCCTCTCCCTCCTGGGGAACAGGATGAGACTAAAGGGATGTGTCACCTGCACACAAGTGCTGTTTTGCAAGTCAGTTTCTTCAGCTGAATAGTCTTGCATTATCTAATTGCAATCAAGAAATCAGTATTCCATGTTTCCAAATCTGTTTTGTATTTTGTCAAGCAGAGACAATGCTTTAGGATGAGAAGCAAGATCTTTCTGTCAAGCTAGTAAAGGTTATCTGAGGACATCCAGCAGATACTTTCACAGTTTTTAACCATGGATGAATGGGTTTGTGAGGTCATATTTGCTTATTTGGGATGCAATGATAAGACTCACTTTCGGCACCTTGGGCTACCAGGTAGTCCAAAACAGCCAGACACACTGAATGAAGAACCAGGGGTCCCAGACTCTAATGGCTCCAGAACTGCTGCACTGAGAACCCCCACAAAAGTTGTGTTTGGATTTAATTTGCTTTTGTTCTTGGCCAACTGCTTCCGGGTATCTCCCGTTTAGCTCTTACTGTTTCTGCTGGTTACTCAGATACAAGCACAGAGCTGTCTTTCTTTTCTAATTGCTAATCACTGCTTGTGACCAACCTGGTCAGAGAAGGATTCACCAGGGAAATAGTTTCATTGTTCAGCTCAATTCATAAGCAGTCTTCTCAAAAACCTGAACAGTTCCTTTTTTTTATCTTACACGTAGACAATCTGGGTTGTCTTCATGAAACCATCTTTTGCAGGGATTCTTTTGCAGCAGATGTAAAATCCCTCCCATGAATTCTGTTTTGCAAATCCATGTTTCTGGCTATTGGATTACATAGCATAGTCTAATAGAATTAATATCCCAAACCCTTGTGGAAGTGTTGCAGTTTTTCTTGAAGATCATGAATCAGGTTCTCTCTGCCTTTATGTATTTAGCTTGTCTCCTGTAATTTTTTGCAGCATTTTCTACAGCAGTAGAAAAGTGTATGTGGATAAATACAGCATTGTGGGGTCCTGAAAAACAGATAGGATTTCTCCTCATTGTTTTATCCCAATGTCAACAGCCTTTAAAACAAAAAGCAAGAGTAAATAGCAGTTGTGAGGTAGCTTGGCCCACGCTTTGGCCCAGTTTGCTGTTCTACCCATGTCTCCTCCATATATCCATATTCTGCTTCACACAAACTTTTCTTCCTCTAAATAAGTGTACTCACACTTTTTTTTTTTTTAAAATCTTTTATCCCAGTCCAGCAACACATACTCTGTGTGAGCTGAAAAGATCCATGTCCCTTTATCTTTTTGAACAGTGTAGTTGGGCTCACCTTTCAGCCGAATCCCTCAGGCATTTCTGGCAGCAACCTGAGTGATAGCCTTACTGCTTCTAGCCAGTGCATTGCATTCAGTTGGTGGATCTCAGCACTCTTGATATGGCTGTCTCTAAAGAGACATACATAATTCAGCCACAATTCTGTCACTCTGCTTTGTAACATCTAAGCAGATTGAATTAGTGTCTCTGCAGGTGGTCTGTCTCCAGCTACACTGTAATGAAATGGAAGGGGCTGAAAGCAACTGAGAACACTAATAATTTTTCAGGGGAAGCAGCTAGGCCAAAGTACTCTCTCCAAACAGTAGAGCTTGTTCAGAAAATCCCAGTCACAAAAGCATTATTTTTCTACATCAAAATCTTCTGCCCTGCTGTTTGATGAACTACTGGTAGCAATCTGTGTGTGTTCAGACAAGTTCTTCTACCCAGTCTCTTCTTGGAGTGCATAAGTAGTGAATAACTGAATTTTTATCAAGATGGGGGAAAAAAAATATTTGGGACACCTCATTGCCCTGTAGTGTAGGCTTTTTATTTTTTTTTTTTCCCCAATCAGCTTGTACCAGTCTCGTTAAACTATTAAAAACACCTGAGCTACTGTAAACATCTGACTTTATCTTAGTCTAAGAATGGCTTCCTGCCACTCAGCAAAAATGAAACAAAAAGTTATTTTACAGCCCTTTGAACGCATTATTTGAAGCACTTTAAAGTGAATTTAAACATCGTAATGTTACTTTTTAAGTTAAAGATACATTATGGCAGAAAAATAAACTCCTTAACCAAAATTCTATATGAAATGTGAAATCTTAATCATAAAGAGTATAACTGCACTTCGAATATAAGTGCACCAGTTTCACAGAGTAAGTGAGATAGGTTAATGAGGCTTCCTCTGGGCAGGGTATGACCTATAATCCAGAAGCTGAATGGATAGATATTCAATATTTTATTTTTGTCTCCACTGAATGTGCTACTCTGTGGTAAATTTATTTTAAAGCACCGAAGAAATAATGATTAGATTCTTCTTAAGTATTTGTTATCTTAAACACTGAATTAGCTGAAAGCTGCAGAAACATGATTTATCAGAAACCTTTGCAATAATTTGTCATCTCCGTTTTACAGATAACTTCCTAAATTAGAGAGGATATTAAGGTCTTGGTTCTGTTTCCTGAACACGGGCGTTTAGAGGAATACAAGGCTATCCAGGGCATCCACATTAGGGTGAAAAAAAAGAACATATGCCTGTCTAGATTTGTGGCTCAGGCCTTCGATATTTTAAGGACTATTAAATACATACGGACAACTGAAACTCAGCCTCAAGTGTCCTTTAATTTAAGCTGCCAAACTGAAAAATACCTATGACCCAGTTTTTACAGAGCAGTTTGAATCATATTAGCACTTAATTTGTGTGCACCACAGCTCCTGTTGGTGCTGGTTGCAGGTGTGAGTATGGAGAGCCAGGTCCCCAAGGCTTCCAGGCGGGCATCCAGAAGTGGTCACCCATGAACATGCTGGTCTCTGAGAGAGACCCCAGCTGCTCCTTTGACACCAGCAGACTCAAGGGCATGTTTCTCAGGACTCTGCTTAAGAGTGACCCGAACCCATAAACGCCTGAGGTCTGCAGTCTGGGCTTTGTGAGGCCTGTTGAGGAATGGCTTGACCCAGTCACTGCCCAGAAGCTCAGCCCCTCCTGAGCCACATGCTGAAGTGCTGTCAGGATGTGAGGACTGCTCTTGCGCTGCCTGCAGAAGCTGGTGTCTTAGGTCTTCTCAGAAAACCTCACAAAAGAGCGTTACTGCCACAGCCCTGAGGGAACCACCAGATCTGACCAGCCCACCCTGCCCACAGCCCAGGACCCCATGTCAGCTCCTGCCACAGTGGCACCAGAGCAGGGGTGGTCCCCAGCTCCCCACAGACCTGCCCTGCCCGGCCATGGGCCCCACCAAGCCTGGCTCTTGCCTGGCACTGGTTTCCTGGCTCAGCCTTGGGCCTGGCTTATCTCTGTGGACCTGCCCGGCTGTATCCAACCCTGTTTCCCCACCTCCCTGTCCCTTGCTGTGCCCTAACAGACACAGAGTAAAATAGAGCATCTGGCCACATCCCCTTTATTAGGAGCGGTAAGATGCTCAAATACCATTCATATTAATGTTTTTTTTTGTTTGTTTGTTGGTTTTCTGATTCCACAGAGCTTGAGTATTGTTCAGCTCGAGACAATAATTTTCCTTCCACATAAATACCTTCTAGAAAAATAGGGATACTGAGGTGTGCACAATAAGCATACAGAAAGTTAATATCTTCTATATATTAGACTAAGGTGCTTTTTGGTACGGTGTGTCCTCTCTCATAAGCAGAAGCAACCAGCCTTGTCATGGTATCATTAGTACAGTAGTAACTAAACAATGGAGGCATGTGTGTTTACACATAACATGATTTAAGACATCAGTTTCTAATTCTTTACAAAGGATAGTGCATTTAAGCTGACTGTGTATCTTCAGTGTGTATTCTCCGAGCACCAAGTCACCATGAGAGTTGCATGCATGGGGGAAATAGCATTTTTCAGTTGTCCAGTAAAAGGCCTGATCACTTTTCACTTTCCATCTTAAAGGGAAGGTCTTAGGCATCTGTTCCAAAAGATCCTCAGGACTGTGAAACCAAGAGGAGATCCTCAAAGATAGTTCTCTACAGTTCAAAATAAAATGTCTATTTTGTAAAAAGAAGTGGGATGTAAGAAACGCACCTGTCCTTAATAGCTCCCATCGGCTGCCTGCTCAGTGTGCTGCCTTTCTGTAGCTCCCCTTTAGAGTTTTAGTTCCCTTCTTGTGTTGGGGAGTGGGTGCCTGTGTATAACATGCTGTGAAGCCTTGTATTGGAGGCAGGATGCTGAAATGTTAGCTGATATGAAATGATAATTGTGATGTTTAAATTCCACTTGTAAATTTAGTTGATGATGGCACACATTTTCCTCTCTGGGACTCAAGCAGGCCTGTTGAACACCTGAGTGAGCCTCAGAGTAATACATGCTGTAATACAATCCAATCATTAAGCAGTGTGTGCCCAAGCAGCTTAATTTATGTTGCACAAGTCGCATGCTCATGCATCCTTACTTTGGCTTGTCTAACTAAAAATTCTGATAATCCTTAAAATAATGTATATATATAAAATACATTTTTATGAAAGTCAAATAATTGATGAAGGAGTACCAGACACTAAACATTCCACCTTAGCCAAGAGAGTGGAGACAGTTACTTCAGACTTCAAACTTGTGTCTGATTACTGATAGGCATACACATGGTGCAGAGTTTGGGACTTTTTGCTAAGGTGCAATTTTGTGCTTTAATTAAAATCTTTGCTGAAAGATTTGTCCATTCTACAGCAACTGAACAAATTTGCACAAATGGCAGCATAGATGGATGTATTATCCCTATTAGTGTAAACTGTAGGGTTTGGAAGTCCCAGAGAGTGAGGACAAACAGGGCTTGGGGGCCACTGGAGGCATAGCGTGTCCCATGCTGCATCACAGAGCACAGGCTGCTTCAGAGGCTGCTAATGAGGAAAGAATGGGGCAGGAAGGGTTGCGGTCCATGTGTATACAGATTGTACATTGTGCTTGCATGTATGCTTGACTCTTGTGTAACTCTCACTGAAAGACTGTAATTAATCATCTGGACTCATTACAAATGTTTCCCTAATTCAAGATGTAGCCATTTAGCAGAGGGAGATGTCAATTTTTTTCTCCAGGGCTCTCTCTCAGGGTTGTAACCTGTGTTTGATCAGTAATCATTTTGAGGCTGGCAGCTCTGTGCTCCCTGGATGTCATTTCTCTTACCTTTTTTTTTTTTTTTTTTTTCTGCTCAAGCTCCCTATGGCATCATCTTTACATTTTTTTTTTCCAGTAGCTTTTTTCATGCTTCTTGCCTGCATCTCTCAGTCTTCCAAGACACCAACAGAGAAACTAACAACTGAATAACAAATAACATCCAGGGCAGTGTGCTTGTTTAGCGAGAATGAGGAGGTCTGATAACATTTGATACAAAGGGATTTTTCCTTTCACAGAATGGTAGGACACAATGCACATATCTTCCTATGAGAAATGTGGGCTTCAAAGAGTTATTGTAATGCTAGAAAAAATGCTTGTATAACTAAAACCTTACATTTTCATTGCAGTAGTAACAATTTGCTCTCAAACGCAAAAATGCTTTAGAGTATGCCAGTTTCTTTGTGCTGAAGCTCTTAAAGGACAAAGTGCAGCAGTGATTGCTTTCATGCTAACAATTGCTACAAGGAAGGACTTAATTTTGTGATTCATAAATATCATTAAACTCTAATTTATAAACATGATCCTTTCAAAATATAAAGTACCCAATCAGGCCAAAGCGATTAGAATTTCTACGTTGTTGTGTTTTTAGTATAAATTCATTATGTCTGTCTGCACATTCTCAATCTTATGGTTGCCATTAGGCTGTATTAATGAGAACATGACACTGAGCCAATCTTAACAACAGCAGCTGTACCAACAAAATGCTCTCCTGAGGAATATTGACTTCCCTTCTTGGATGTACTTAAACAAAGGCTAGTATTGCAGACATCTTAACCTGTGTGTGTTTTAGTCTTCTGAACATTGATACATCATTGCCTTTTATTTATGAGAATTATTTTGCACTTTGGCAGAGGTGTGGTCTGAGATGCATAGCCTTAATAGTTCACTTGATAGTAGCCAAAATGCAGATAAGCAGGATTAACCATTTTTCAAAAATATGTTTTTCTAAACAGACTATTTCAACAATTATATTTTTGACATCAAAAAAAATCAAACAAAGTGCAAAGAAATGGTGGGAAAGAAAGGAGGCCACAGAACACAAAATATTACTGAACCCCTGGTAGTAAAAATTGGTCTTTTTCTCACTGAAGATGTGTGCCGTTTCTGTAAAAGCTTTGGAGAGGAGATGGAAATAGCTGCTTGGGATTCTCAGTTCTTTTTTCAGCAGACGCTGTCAGTTGTGCCTGTGTTTAAAGATTGCTGGAGACCTGGGTAAATACAGTAAAGCAAAAATTCGTAGCTCTTCTTGAAAATGCAGTCCATGCATTTGTCTTCCTGGGATTTGTAATGCTTCTTCCTCTGTGTACAATGTGGGCATGTACTGTTTAATTTAATAACAATATCATGAGACTGTAAAGTGCCCTGAGTGTCAATGTGACTTAAATATCTGGTCTTCAGAAGCTCTATGAACTTCTGCACAGGTACTGAGAGGTAAAGATCTGCAAGCGAATTATCCAACAAATGAAAAGCTGTTCTGGAGATGTTCTGAGGGGGGAGCATCATCAGAGTAGGGGCACTTAGGTGTGCCCATTCTGATAGCTCTTTATTAAAACATCAGAAAATGTTGGCGCTTCTTGCTGAACTAGAAGAGGATCGAAGTTCAAACCCATAATTAGAATGTGTAGCAAAGATCAGACTGAGAAGTGGCTGCCAAAGCAAGAATATAAGGTGAAAAACTTGGGCTACATTTCACAGTTGCAGTAGGGGCGTTCTTGTTGGATTTCATCTGCTGAACTGCTGTTGTTGAAAGAGGCCCGCCTGAGCTCTCTGGCAGTAGGTTAAATATACGGTCAGCAGGAACACCACTGCCAGGCGGAGGGCATGAAGAAAGCTGTGGCATCTGCCAAATGCACTGGTGAACAGGATGGAGATGGAGAGGACAAAGTGCAGGAGAGAAGCCTTTGTTGCTAGTTAAAGTTACACGCTCAGGACTTCAGCACAGGTTCAAAGGGGCGGCTCAAGCAATGGAAGATCATGATTAGGCTCATGGTGGATGCTGTTCATTTTATATCTTTGCTTTTTATTTGTTAAAGAATGCTTGTTTCTAACCATAGGCTGTGGTTAATTGTTGGGGAGGAAGGCTGTGGGTTTCTTGCCCTGGTGGTTGCATGCTGTGTCCTGTGGAGCCTTCTGGGGGAGAGACTGACCTCCCAAAGGGAGCAATTGTGTATAACTGAGGGGCACCCCTGCTGAGAGCAGGCAGAGCATGTGAAAGACAGCGAAGAACCAGGAGCCCACAGCACAGCAGACAGTGGAAGACAGCTGTGAAAAACAGGGAGCAGAAAAAGTGAAGCCCCAGGGGCCATGAGATTTTTTTTTTTTTTTTTTTTTTTTCCCCAAGAGACCCAGAGGGGACTGTGCAAACTTCAGTTCTGTGCAAATCTCAGTCTTGTCCAAAAGGCAACTGAGTTATTGAGGTACGATCAGGCCTAGAGCCAAAAGATCTCACTACAAGGACACAGTGGAAAGGGAGGGACTAATTTATAAAACATTTTTATTTATAATCTATCTCATTCTGAGTTTTTTCTGTTTAAAAAATTTTTATTCCTGTTCATGTTGTCATGCAGCCTGGCTCTAGAGCTTGCAAGCACAGCATGGCTCTGGGGGCACTTGCTCTGAGAAATGGGTATTGACAGACCTACCTCAGGGTGCTGGCAAACTTGGGGTCCCTTCACAACTATGCAATTCTTAGTGACATCCTGGCAAACTGGCTTCTGCTTCAGAATGAAAAGGAAATCAGATGAAGAAACAGAAAATATTTTTTATTTTAAGGTTCTATGTGCATGTTACTGGGCTTGCCAATCATTACTAATTCAGGCATATGACTACTTAGATTTGATATGAAACCTGATAGCTTTTTCTTTTTCTTCATATGTCTCCTCCCTCAGTTTCTTCTGTATAACTTTCTCAATCTCCTACCAGTATATGATAGATATATCTATTTAAAATAGAGGTTCAGGTCTGGATTTTAAATAGTTTCCTTCTGGGGATGATTTGAGTCTGGGCCTGTTTTTATTTTCTACAAATATCTGGGCAAAGGTCTACTGATGCCACTGTGCTTTCATTTAGGGCATACAAGTTTATTATTCTGCAAAATCATCAATCGAAGGCAGTATATAATAATTTTACTGTTTTTTTTTTTTTTTTTAATAAATAAATAAAATACTGGCTCTGACATTAGATATTGAGTTGTCAGGAGTTAGTTTATGTTGCAGGAGCCTTCTGATTTTTTCCAGTAAAGTACCTCTAATGTTAAACACCAATTCCACAACTTTTTCTTTATAATCAGATAAAACAGAAACTTATGTGATGTATTCTGTTTTCCTGCCTGTGTGGTCACAGGATAGCTTTTGGGATTTCTATCTTTACAGTTTTCAGTGCATGATTTTTCTGCAGTTTCCCTAAGTTTGGTTTAGTTATTTGTTCCCTGAACCACACAGGTGATTAAATGTAGTGTACACATAATTTCCAGTTTTGAGAACAGTGTAAAGAGATAGGTCTATTAAGAAGATTAATGAGGTGAATACAGGTAGGAGTAAAAGTAGCTGGTGTCTCTGTTACATTTCATCAAACAGAAGTAAAGTTCTATAAATTATAGAGATGAATTTACGGTAACTTTGTAGAGACATAATACATGTTTGCCAGCCTATTTACCAAAATATCTGTGCAAAAAAACCCAAACCAAGCAGAATCTCCAAGTAATTCCAAGAACACTTACTTATGAGATAATTCTTTCCACAGCAATTAATGAGCTAGTATATAAACTGAGCAGTGGATGGAGTTAAATAAATCCAACAGTTAATGGATATTATTTACTTGTGCTTTCTGATTGAGAAGATCTGGGCACCATCTCTGTTAGTGGTGAACACAGAGGTAGACATGATGCATGGCAGTGACATCTGTGACACCCCGAGTGCATCACGGTTTGTTAAAACATATTCCTTGTTGGTTTATTCATAATTCCAGATTCAAAACCAGGCCCAGTTGGGAAGGGATAAAAACTCTACACTGTGCTCTCTAAATTAATAATTCCATAAAGTTTAAGACCCTAAAATATTCCAGTGACTAGTTTTCCCTGTACTACAAACTTTTAGGTGTTTCTGTTCTCCCTTCTTACAAGTGAGATGAGTCTCATAAGATCAGCCCTTTAAAAGCAAGAGGAATACCTATGTAATCTGAAGTAGTTACTATACCTTTTCAAGGACATCTTGTGTAACAACAGAATGGGAACATTGCCTGAAATACGTTCTACTTTTCAGCCATGACAAAATTTGTGATGAATCCATTTCTGCACCTGTAATCTGTAGTCTTCAAGAAATCAATACTTTTCATTAAAGAGGAGTCATTAATTCCTTTTATATAGAAACCTTCCAAAATATGTCATAGGGTTTTACTTGAAGAAAATTAAAATGTGTCATTGCCTCCCTTTAGATCTCTCTGAATCCAGTTTGCTAGTACCATGATGGACTTTTTAGGCAACTCTGAAAGCTGACACTGTTAGTCATTTTACTGAAATAATTGTGTCTGTTCCAGCTTTTACCTTCTCCATCATTTAAATCATACAGTAAAATATTTAATAACATTATACTGAAGAAAAGTATTGTAATACTGTTATTTTCATTAGAGTACTTTGTGTTCCAGAGCATGTTTTGGATGTTTATACACACCAAAAACATGAACTCAGTAGTAACTCATTTTACATTGGAAAAATGTGAATTTCGTCTTACGAAAATTGAAAGGGTTGTCTGTTCTGGAGATTATTTCTATGCATAATCAACCCTCTATATCACTCTACAGTCAGTTCATTTGTTCTTTCTTCTCCTAATCCATCCCTCTCCTCTATTCAAATAGAGACAATCTGCCACTGAATTAATCTCAGTTCTGTAGGCTGCTAAACCACTTGCTTCTTCTCCCCTTAAAACTGCATACATCTATAAATACTTATTTCTATTTCCGTGCTTAGGAGGAGCCATACTGGACCAGAGATGCATGAATGGCCTGTTTTAGATAGCTACCAGCATTAGATGCTTAAGACAGGAATCCCTCAGCATACAGGCAGAGTATAGGTGGTCTGCCCACTCCTTATTAAAATTTGGAAGGCCCTTTCTAGTGGTTAGAGAAGGGTGTGAATCTAGAGGCAAAATCAAAAAACTCTTTATATCTTTCACATATACTCATTCTACTAATGCGTGTATATATAAACACCATAAGAGTGTGAAATCAAATGGGGTATGTTACTCATGTTCCTTCTCCTCTTGCAAAACATGTATACTATGTTCCTAGTATATATTGTCAAAATTATGGACTGGCACATGGAATTCTTGCATATTTGTAGACCTGTTAATGACAAGAGTTATTTTGTTTTTCAAAGGAAAACGTCACTGATCCTCTTCAAATAAAGCTCTTCCCAGGTCTGATAAATCAGTATATTCCTCTGTCAAACAAATTCTCACTTTTAGTCATAAGTCTTCTGTCATAAACACCATCCCATGGTGAATTAAAATAAAGGCAACTATGTGTGCCCCTGGACAGAAGAAATATTTGTATATAGGGGTTAGTGAAACACAATATCCTACATTTTCTACTAGTGATATGTACATAGCTCATCTGGCTTTGTCTGCATTTTCTTGCAGTTTCTGCATTAATAGTATTTCTTTTATAAAGATGTGGCTGCAGAGAGAGAAGGGTAATGTTTAGAGGGAATGGTGACTACTCCGTCTGTGGGAGGGACTGGGTGTATTCTTGGGAAGAGCTTTTCAGATGTCAGGGTGGAATAAGCAAGAATTGAGCTAGAGATTTACTCCGAAGCAAAAAAAAAAAAAAAAAAAAAAATGATGCAGATAGATGCATGTAAAAAATTTAGCCATGTCACAAAAGTAAATTCATGTTTCTGATAACAAAGTTACAAATACCTCTGACAAGTCAGTGGTTTTCTATCATTATTGGTTTATGTGTAATACAACATTTTGATATTTCAATATTACATATTTTTTTCATTTTAAATTTTTTGTTTGTTTGTTTGTTTCCTGTTTCATCTTCCTTCTCCTTTAGGTTTATTTCTTAAATATTTTTGTCTTTTTCAGTGTCTTAAGTTCTTTGTTCTGTTTCTGTCTTTCCATATTATTTTATTTCTTTACTTTTTCCCAGCTCTATGCAGTGTATTATCTCCTTCATTTTTCTTCATTTGCTTGTCTTATTTTCAGTGTCACTTACTGATCTACCTTTTCTCTGGGCCAGCTTTTGCTTTCCTTCTTCTTTTTGATTATCGCTTGATAGAAACTGCCGTGACCATTTAATGCTCCCTTCACCTGGCAATCGACCGTGGCATCGCTGATGCCAAACTACCATATGTGAGAGTGAGTGAGAGAGATTCAAGATAGACTGAGTGTCAGCTGTTATTTTCCACATCATTCTGGTTGCTTTCCAAAATTGCCTTTTCTTCTGTTTTGTTAGTTCCAAATTCTTGGGCTAAAGCATTCCCTAGAGCTTGCAAAACACTGTCTTAAACTAATGCATGGCTTCTCTACTTCTATTTCTCAAGGGATAGAAAGAGGAGCTAAAACTGAGAAGACTCCTAGTCCTATCAGTGTTTTATTTTTGGTTGGTTGGTTGGGTGTGTTTTTTGTTGTTGTTGTTGTTTTTTGTTTTTTTTTTTTTTTTTTTTTGGTAAGGAGATGATACTGAGATTTGCCCAAGAGCTGAGGGTCATGTCTGTTGGCTGCTATTGCTCCTTGGGACTCAACCAAGGATTCTGAGACAGATGTAGTGCTTGTGTGTCTGCTGCATATTCTTGAAGATATATGGTTCAAATTTTATCAGCCCTCAAGCCTTAATCCAGAGGGTGGACAGGACATTTCAGCCACAGTTTTTAACGAAAACTTCATCTGTCATGATTCCATGCTTGGCATACTCTTTTTGTTTGGTTACCAGAAGGCAGTATTTTCTCCAGAAAATCTGAATTCAGATTTAATTTCTACAGGAAGAAGCAGCTATCCCAGACTCTGAGATAAATTTTCAAGTTCAACCAGTTCAGTAAAAACATCTATAGGCTATATTGGTAAAATAACTCACCAGTAACTTTGTGTATAAAATGTTCATGATGGAAAGCTGTTTATGCAG
Organism: Tyto alba; assembly: GCF_018691265.1. NCBI lineage: Eukaryota > Metazoa > Chordata > Aves > Strigiformes > Tytonidae > Tyto > Tyto alba. The sequence goes on along the minus strand of NW_024881324.1, from coordinate 23,509,229 downwards.
TTTAACATTATTGTTTTTGATGGAGATGGAAAGTACAAGAATGAAAACAGATTAACAAGTTTATACATAAAAAATCTCTGCTTTTCACTTAAGTGGAAGCTGGTGCTTATTTTACCTAGACTAATGTATTTCTCTATGGAGTGTTTTGGGGTTTTTTTCTGAAAATAAAACAACTAAATATCCTTAGTATTCTGTGTAGCATTTGTAATGTAGTTTTTCTCTTGTTACTAGGTATTAGGCGAAATGTTCAAGGGTCTTTTAAAGCTAGTCATGCTAAGTTAGCTGAGGACACATGTTCATTTGTAGGAAAAAAGAGAATCACCTCCTGTCCTGCTGCTTGGAGCCATCGTGGAAAGGTGACTATCTGAATGAGCCAAGCATCAAAGAAAGCAACGAAATAGCAGTCTTCTGAAAACTGTCACTAAAATGTCATCTGTAAGGTGACTGTTTCTACCATTTGCATTGGTAGCTATGGGGAGGCTACTGCATCTTGCTGATGGTACCTTTGCTGTGTTCCTAATCCTTCTTATCAGAGATCACGTGTGAAAGTTTCATCATAAATTTTCTTGGTGTATTTTAGTAATAGACAGACATGAAAAGCAGTCTTTTACTTCATGTTGATTCTAGATCTGACAAAGGAAAGAGTTCCCTTGCTTTTCTTGGCTGTGGCAGAATTGAAGGAGGACTGCTCACTAGTTGAGGGCAAACCTACCCCCTGGCCTGGCAAGGTGGCTCACAGCGGTGAAAGGGCTGATGGTCAAACAGAAAGATAACTAGAATCACCTCTTTGTAGGTATGAAGGCAGTAGTTTATACGCTTAACTGATGTCTTTTTCTTATCCTAGAAATAGATAATGGGAAAGAACCTATGAGAAAAAGTACAATTTCAATGTGATCATGTTCACAGTATTTAAAAAAAAAAAAGTTCAGGAAGGATTTCCCACAACAACTTAATGTCCCATAGAATTACTTCAAAACATACTACTATGTAATAAAGTCTAAGTAAATTTGTAATTTTGTTGAAAACATTTTATTTGAATTAAAATTAAAGTTTTGAATTTTATTTTGGAGAATGAAAAAATATGGACTTTTTTTACAAACTAGGTTGAAATCAATCATTTCTCTTAGCAGCTATTATCAAAGGCTTTTTTTTTGTCTCTGTCTTTTTTTTCCGAAACATCAGACAGAACTGTTTCCTAGCCACCTGTGTATAAGGCTTTCAAAACCAACACCATTTACAACATTTCCTAATTTAAATTAAAAAGATGCACCAAACTTCCCCTCAATCCCATCAAATCTTGGACAAAATCAAACAAATCCACTAAAGAACAAAACAAAAAATCTAGTTGCTGGAATTGGTAAGTGTACTGGCTTTGTAGAAATGAATTGGCTTGTTCTGTTTCTATCCTCCTTCCAAAAGCTAGTTGATCTGAACCCTAAAGAAAGAAGGAAGCAAGGAAGAGGTGAGACAAGGATAAGGGGACACACAGGCAACCTTCGCTGTGGAGAGAGTGGCACCATGATGATCTTTCACTAGAGACCTCTCCTCTGAACTATTTTTTTTTTAAATAAATAAATAAATATTTTCGGTTTTATTTAAATAAAATAATTTTTTTTTTTTTTTTTTTTTTTTTTTACTTCACAGAGTAAAAAAGGAAGATTCTTTAATTTGGGTGATAGTGATAGAGAATATAACTGAAATCCATTATAAAGAAACATTCTTTGTGCTGTAATTTTAAACATTTTTTCCATAATTAGAAGGACTGTGGTTTGTCCATAAGCTATGGTTAGTATCTGGCATGCTTCAACTTGCATTCTAGAAAATAAATCTGTCTTCCAAGATGACCTGACACGGAAAATGTATAAAATATAATAAAATAGAATTTATAATATCTATTATATAATATGTTACATAATTATATGTTCTATAATAATAGACTACATGAAAGAAAACTGTAATAAAATAAATAAAATAATAAAAGCAAAATGTTGTGTCCTTTTTTCTTGTTTAATATATCTCCCAGGATCATTTTGCTGTTGATTTTAATAACTTAAAGCTTTGGTAGTCCTCATTGAGTTTTATACAAACAGATTGCAAATAAACATGCTAATGGCTTGAGTCTATCTGTTGTTGTATCTATCTATTGAGTCTATCTACTTGTTGTTTATGATTGTTGGAATACTGCGAGTTCCCTTTTTTCTTATGCAGTCCTGAAAGATTTTTTTTCATTGTAGAAATATGAGTATTATTCTACAATTAATGCTGAAAATAAGTTCTCAGCTAGGCACATTTTATTATTCTTATGTCTGACACATTCGTTCAAAGAGAGACCATATAATTCATCCCAGAACATGAATAAGTAGTAGTTGAGGTAATATGTTGTAAGGTATCCAGAAGTTTTCATTACAATTTACTGGGGTACTTCTGAGTAAACTGACATATCTGTAGAAATATGTTCTTGTGGTTGTCTTGATGGCTATAAAGTTTGTTGTAGACAAACTGTGCAGATATATATAGGCTTGTTGCTGAAATCTTGTTGGTAACTGATTTCAGTTTTAAGAAAAATATCTTTTTGTATAGTTACTTAAGGACTAGAATTGAATGAAGTAATGATTGCTTTTAACCTCTTTTGTCTATAAGGATAACTGGATTTTGGGTTGCTGTTTTTTGGGGGGTTTTGTTTGTTTGTTTGTTTGTTTGTTTTGTTGATTTCCTGTCAAGTTTTTCTGGAAGCTGCTTGCTGTTTTCTGCCACAGATGTAGTTGGTACTTGTCTGGAAAATATGGAGTAAAAGGAAGCCAATGTTAAATGTTCAAAAGCAAGATGAAAATATCAAATAATTCATAACTCTTGACATACTCTAATGAATGTTACAAATACTATGTCCCTTCCTAATTCCACACTTTATGAAAGGATAGAATTTTCACATCCTTCTACTGCCTAATTTTGACTCTTCAGGTGGGGGAACTAAGCAGATAAAATCAAGATCTTTTGTTTTGAAAACACTGAAACAAAATATTTACTTTTCAGACATTTTTGGGAATAAAATTTTGTCAAAATTTGGCCCATCTTTCTTGAACTACAAATAGCCTCCACTGCTATATATGTATTACTCTTTCCTTCCCCTTTCCTCATATAACATCATTTAACTACAAAGAAGAGGAGGTCTGCAAAAAAAAAAATCACATTAAATACAGAGGGTGTTGGAATAAATTAGACATATGTAAACTTGTAAAAAGGGAACAATCAAGGATATTTAAGACTGCTGTGAGGTATTTATAAGTGTAAATGAATCCCTGGATGAAATCTGTATGTAAATTATGATGTAGTTTAGCAGAGGAGATGTAATGTGGGGTGGTCACGGTGCTAGTGTAGGTTGCTGAGCAGCCATTTCAAGGGCAAGGCAAGTGGATTGTAGGGTCCTCAAAAGCAACAGATGTAGTACTCTTAGTAGCTATGTCTTTCTTGGCCCTAGTCAGCTGGGAACATGTGGATCCAGTACAGAACCATTTTTATCAGGGCAGTTCACTAAGGATTTTAGTATAGTGTGACTACAATGAAAAGGCTGAGTTGTGAATGGTGTTAGGACCTTAGGACACTTTTGACCTCCATCTTGTCAAAAAGAAGTGGAAGGGAGTGATATTATTTGTCTATCTTTTAAGGTCTTTAGAGCCTCCAAATTAACTAAAACATAGAGAACTGCTCAAGACGAGCACTAAAATCTGTGTCACCATTAGTGATGTAGTTTTTTTCTAAATTAAGGATTATTTTTAAAAATGCATGCTGCAAAGGCAGTTGTAGTTGCCAGCCAGTAGCAACTCCTTTTTACTAATATTTTTTCCTTTCTCTTCCTTGGTTAATATGGTAGTGTTGCTTTGGCTTGTTTTGTAAGAATTTTTGCGTCAACAGTCACCTAGGTTTTGCAGGATTTTTGTCTCTTGCCTGTACCTCATCTGTGCTTGCATATACCATTACTGTTGAATAACAGAGCTCTCTAAAATGGAGGACGATCATGCTGGATGTTCTTCTGATACTTACTTCAACATTAGGGGCTAGGTATGAAGTGCTTACCACTGTCTCCAAATTTAAGTTGATTTGAAATTTATGTTTAGTAAATAATCATGAAAAGGAGGGTGATTGATCTAGGCTGTTCAACTTGCTCTATAACTTATTGAAACTTATGGTTACTGCTGGGGTTTATTGAAAACAATTTTGGAAGTCACATTGATTTTAAACAAAGGGAAGAGAAAATAGACACAAGCATCCACACCCATGTGTGTGCCTGCAATTTAGCTGCCTGTAGGTGACCTCTTGTTTAGAAAGGATTTATGATTACTGGTCATGTTCTTAAGCATATCTGAAGCATCTTTTGAGATTTTTACTTATTTTATTTTGCTTGCTGCTTTTGCTCTTCATTTCTGAGTTACATGGGCTTGTCTACAGGTACCTGTTCACTATTGGAACTGTAAATAAAAGGAGTATATAAGAGCAATGTATTTGTCAGTGTTGGACACTAGATCCTTGAATGACTTTGCTTGTTGATTTGGTGATAATAAACAAATACATTTAACAGGTGTGTCATTTAAATGATGTGGATATCTTTTAACCATTATTTTTTAACCATTATTTTTATTTTAACCAATCTTTTAATTACCATTATTTTAAAGTATCTGCTATCTTCATATGTCTGTGCACTTTATACAGGATTTGGTGAAATAAAGTTTGGTTAGGTAAGACTGCCTTCAGGAGCACAATCCCTTCAGATCTCAAATTCTGTGACATTTTTCTATTGACCTTCTACTGAGGTCAATCAAATTTCTGACACTGACCTCAGTGAAAGAAAGAGATCTGACCTTTCATAAATCACTCCATCCTCTCCTGAGATAGTCACATTTGGGATAAAAAGCAACAATATTCTTAGTCTGAAAGAATACATGCTAATTTGGAGTAGAGGAATTCAAACTAAAATAGGAATACAGAGATCTTTAGACTGGAACGGACAAGCCCCAGAGGCAAATGAGAAGGCATGATTGCTAAAATTGTGGTATCATTTTAACTAAAAGGAATTTCCATTTATATTTATCTGAATGCCTGCGCTGTAATATATGGTATTACAAGGCCACTCATAAAAGGCTGCTGCTAAACTAAAAATTCTCAGTTAAAATGACTAGGAAGGAATATTTCTATGATGAAATAATTGCTAAAATTATTGACAAGAATAGATCCACACCATTCTTTTGGAGTACTCATCGTTCATTTTGGAATCTAACTTTTGTTGAAGAAAATGAGAGGAAAATGAAACTGTGAAAAATGTTTTCCAAATGTGTATCACAAATAAAATTCCTCTTCTGCTGAAGTACTTTTATCAACTTTGAAACAGTGCTTGGCATAACTATCAGCAGTGAAATAGTATTTACAGGCTCAACCCTTTAACAGTGAACTATAGTGATAAGCAAATTTCAGAATCTTCGCGGAGTTTTTGACGGGTTGCACATTTTAAAATATTTTTTAGTACTTAAATTTTGCAAAAGTGAACCAGTGAAGTGTAATAAAGAGTCATTAGTTTCTCCAAAGTACAGTACTTCCTCTTTTTTCATTAATCAGATTTTTTAGCAGCCTTTTTGATATTCTTCCTGTTTCTCTTTTGTAGTTCCTTCCAAAGATAGAAAATGTACAGGCTTACTTCTATAAAGTGCACTTTGAAATCCATACCAATTAAGTGTCTTTTTTAAGCTACTTCTCTTCCTTCCCCCATCTATTGATTTACAAGCTGGCAGTGTTAAATATCCTCAGAAAAAAAATAAGCTAGATGTTTTAGTAACATTTCTGCCGATGTGCTCCCTTTTGCAATTCTTAGTAGATATTTTTTCACTTCCTCTTCCAAGCCATTGTGGTCTGTTAACATTTGCTACGTTTACTTTAGAGATGGCTATAATTCAAAGTAAAACAAGGTGTTTAATCTCTGTGTTATCAGTAAAAGCTTGTAAAATACTTTTAGGCACCTTTTTTGGGAAACCGTTAGGCAAATGTCCTACCAAATATATAAGTACGGGTATTTTTAAGCATTTTTAAAGGTAAGCACACATGAAGAATGTGAATTATGCACTTCAAGAAGGCAAAATATAATACACAGGAATAAAATCAGAGCTTTTCTAGCTGAAGTTTAACCTTGTTGTTGCCTGGTAGGTAGGGTAACTAGATGGTTGAGGGAAACTAGGGATGAGCTTGCTAGGTTGTTTTCTTAAGAGGAGAAGTTGAGGATGATAGCCAGATAAATTTCTTTCATTTCTATTTTCATTAGTAACACTCAAAGTTTTGGCTCTCTTAAACAGTTGTCTTGGTAAGAAGCTCAAACTTGTTTTTCAGTCTGTCCAGTATCACAGGATCTCTGTCTAACTTCTATCGATGTCTCCCAGCTGCTGGTAAATCTTTGTTTTTCCATAAATACTTTCATGAAGTCAAACTTACTTGGCTGCTGCTAACCTGGGTTAACTAATTATTACCCTCTGCTGTTCATCAAAACATTCTTCAGACAGTAGGTTTTATTCCTCCTTAACCCAGCTCAGGGGAATTAATTTGGGCTAAAGAGGTTCAGAAAATTATTTATGCAGGAGAATGGAGGGCAGTAACTTTAAGGTGTATGGAGATGGCCCAGATATGTGAGGAGGAGAAGTAAACAGTTAATCCAGATCAGCTCATAGCTGAAAAGGACATAAACTTTCTGGTTTTGCCAGCCTCTAAAATTCATCCCAATCAACCAGTGAACCAATGAAGCCTCTGTTTTCTCTGTGTTAATTAGCATTTGTTCAGGTCTTCCCATGTGGTCCAGTGACTGAACAATGGATTCTTTTAGTCCAGCTCTCCTCTTTTACAAAGGAGGCTTAATTACTCCTTCCAGTTAGCCAACATGCCATTTAGTTTTAGAGAAGTTTGCAATTGCCCATAGATCAAGGATAGTCTTGCTGGCAGATACCAACCACCTTCAGCATAAGAATGCTTAATAGACTGGAATATATTATAGATGAAATTGTGAGATTCGTGAAAATTGGTTATATGGTATTGAGTTTCCTATTGAAACAAAAAGGGGCCCAAACAATAGGCCTCAAACCAAAGTTGACTTCTGAGTGAATTCCCCGACCAGCAATCAGCATCTTATCAGCAGACTGAAGCAACCAGTATCTTATCAGCATGAAAATGTAACCCTGGGAACAATCCTTGGGAACTATAAGTAAACAATAGGAAGTAACTATAAATCCCAAATGTAAAGAAAAACAGAAACTCCTCAGACATGCCCGGATCCTGGCCAGATCCGGACATGCCTGAGTGAGGCATATCAATCTACCAGATATCTCCTGTGCGTTTTGTTTAGACTTGTTTGTTAAACTGTATAAAAGCTGGACCCTCTCACAGCAAAGACGGAGACCTCACCTACGAGTGGACGCACTGCGTAGGACTTCCCAATTGCCGGGAAAGGCTCTCCGACCCTTCGCTGTGACGGGGCTCCCCAGCTGATGCACGGGTCTGGATGATGGTAAAGTATGAGGGCAATTGGTGATGTATCTTTCTTAATCACTATAGCTAGCTTTAAATAGTAATGTCTAGGTGTATTACCTTGCTTATTCTTTCTGCTATTTCTACTATAGTAAAATTTCTATTTCTACTAAAGTAAAATAAGCCTATTTCTTTAGCTTGGTGTCTGTGTCCTTTGTGTTAACCCCGTCAATTGGCAAAACAAATTTGGCGTCACGGACAGGATCAGAACAAAATGTCATTTTTTAAATCTAAACGTAATGAATCAGCTCCATCTGAAATTCCTGGATGGGAAGACCTTCCTTATAGTTCACTGGCTCTTGAGTGGGCTAAGGTCGGAGGACCATGCGAACAGTGGGAAAGTCGGCTAAAAGAAGCTGAACCACTGGATGTATTAAAATGTATCCAAAAATTATCTATTGAAAAAGGAAAAGAAATTGTGTGTTCGGGAAGACGGGGATGGGTTTTGTTAACAGCATATCGGAAACAGCACCAACAGAAAGAAAAACTGTTGTTAGAGCGCTCCCACATGGAGCGACAGATGTGTGATTTGCAGAATCAAATTGTAATGTTACAGTGTCAAAACAAGTTGCTTGCCGATAAGTTGGATACTTATCAGACTGTAGCTGAAAAAGCTGCAGTAAGAGTTGCACAGTATAAGTATAAGAAAAGAAGGGGACGAGTAAACCATAGGAAAGTGCATGCTGTGATTGCAGAAGCAGGGGTACAGTGGGATCCTGACAGATGGGATGGAGATATTTGGGATTCTACAGGTTCTGATGAGGCTGGTTCCTCAGATGAACCTGTGGATGTAAAACCAGTGTGGAGACGGAAAATAGAATTGGATACTAACGGGCAACAAGTAAGGAAGGATGTGATTGAAGATTATACTCAGCATGAAATAAATGATATAATTGAAAGATTTAAGCAGAGACCGGGGGAACCCCTGCTCTCTTGGATGGTGCGTTTGCACGATCAGGGAGCAGCAGGGGTAACCCTAGATCCAGAGGACTCTAGGAAGTTTTTAGTTTTGAGTTCTGACTCCTTTGTGCAAGATGCATTCCGAAATAATCCTCAGGATACAAATTTGTTAACCTTGGCTGCCCGGGGATGTAATAATAAATACCCCACGGAGAATGATTGGCCAGGTGGGGAACGTCCCTGGTATACTTTGCGAGACTGTATACAGCGGATGAAGGAAGAAGGGATGAAATTGGCAATCTTTATAGGAGACCCTGACAGAATGATGCAAACTGCCTTGTCTGTCACTCATAGAAACCGATTGATTAAAACTGCCCCACCAGCATATAAAAATGTAATAATGACTCTCTTAATTAATGAGACCGGAAATCCCATTGATGAAATAATTGAAAAGATACAGCAACTAGGTGATCTTGGAGAATGGGGCCCCCGAGGAAGCGCAGGAAACCGAGATACTCGGGACAGCCCTAAAGGAAATGAGAACAGAGTCTCTCGCAAAGAAATGTTTACAGCTTTACTGAAGGATGGCCTATCTCGTGAAAAGATTGATGGTGTTCCAACTAACGAGATGTGGCGAATATACAAACAAAGAGGGCTGAATAAGCCTAGCAGGAGAGTGCAAAGTTCTGAAACTAAGAAGCCAGGGGTAACTCAGCCTACAGCACCTCCTCCTGAGCCTCAACGGGACTTCCCATCTGCACACGGTGGGCCCTCCGTGAGCAGATCAGTTGTTCCGGGGGAAAGGGGGGATTGGGAGCTGTATTCTGATTTATACCCATGGAAGGAAACTAGGGAAATTGTCCAGAGCAGTAAACAGGAATGAAATTATGGCCAAGCTCCAGTGCAATGGGCACGGAAGGACCGACGGCCCCATGTGGAGCTCCAAATATTTTGGAAAAACCGGTCCTCACAAACAGTAAAAGCCTTAATTGACACAGGAGCGGAGGCCTCCTTGATATATGGGAATCCAAAGAAATTTAAAGGACAACCTGTAATCATTACAGGTCTGGGAGGGAAACAAATTGAAGCTGTACAAACTCAAATTGAAATGAAAGTAGGAAACCTCCCAAAACGACTGTATTCAGTCATGATTGTCCCCATTCCTGAATACATAATCGGAATAGACATTCTGAAGGGACTAACTTTGAATCTCCCAGACGGTCAGTACCAGTTTGGGGTAAAAAATCATTTCAGTATTAAAACAATTTTAGTAGGAAAAGTGAAAATGCCTCCTGTACAGATTCCTGCTGCTACTAAATTAGTGACTATGAAACAATATAGAATTCCAGGAGGGCATGAGGAGATATCACAGACAATTAAAGATTTATTAGATGCAGGAGTGTTGAAACCAGTTACCACAGCTTGGAACAATCCGGTATGGCCTGTCAAGAAAAGTGATGGGTCATGGAGAATGACAGTAGATTTTAGGGAATTAAATAAACACACCCCACCACTTACAGCAGCTGTACCAGATACTATTACTTTAATAGAAAAGGTTCAAAAGCATTCAGGGACTTGGTATGCTGTAATAGATTTAGCTAACGCCTTTTTCACTATCCCAATTGCAGAGGAGCATTGGGACCAATTTGCCTTCACCTGGCAAGGAAGACAGTATACCTTTACCAGATTGCCTCAGGGATGGCTGCATAGTCCAACCATTTGCCATCGGACAGTGGCTGAGCATCTGGATAAGATAAAATTGCCTCCTCATATGCAAATAGTGCATTACATTGATGATATCCTAATTCAGGGAAATGATGAGAAGGAAGTACAACAAATACTTGAACAGGTGGTAGATCATATGAGACAGAAAGGTTGGGAAATTAATCCTAACAAGATTCAAGAACCATGCCAAACGGTAAAATTCTTAGGAATTCAGTGGCATTGTGGGCATCGGGAAGTATTACCCAAAACTCGCACAATTATTGATATTGCCAGTTTTGAAAGCAATTGTGAAAAAAGGGGATCCACCTCAAGTCACCACTGTTCATGGAGATAAAGGGTTTGGATCAACTAATTTCAATAACGGAGCTAAAGTATGGGTCCAGAGTTCAAGCGGACCTCCTGAACCAGCTGAAGTAATAGCCACAGGAAAAGACAATACTGTTTTAATCATGAAACCTGGACAGGAAAAATGGGAATATGTTCCTGCGACTAAATGTTATCTGCGAGAATAACTAGATGTCTTAAGATTCTATCTTTTAGATCCTGCTAAGATGGATTTGCCTGTGTATCGTCATGGTCCATTTGGGAAAGGCTTTCACACCAGGATGGCCACTGGAAGGTCCACGAGAGACACCGCTTAGGTGGCAATGGAAAAATGCAACCAAGACAAGACAACGGGATGATTTCCGATGCAAAGCCAATTCTGCCTGTATTATAGCTAATCTTACTTTCAGTACTCAGTATAACGAAACATGTACATACTGGTGGCCTTCAGGACCAGCATCACGATGGAGAGATCATGGACGTCTTTTTGTAACTTGTCCTACAGATAATTCAAATGTCACTATATCTAGTACTTAATGGCTAATAATGAGCTGTTATGAAGAAACATATTTTAGAAATGGATTCCTCAAACCCATTGGGTCAAACTATCTCCACAGACAGTGCAGTGCACAGATTTATTCTGTGCTGGTCAAACAGTCCACTACGATGTTAGCCAACCTGAAGTTATGTGTAAATTTCTAGTATTGCCTGTAATTTTTGGGGAAAAACCACCCTTTGAACCAGAATATTGGCTGCCCCACTTGGAGGGAGATTATATAGACTCTAGGAATCGAACCCATAAATTAGATTTGTGTACGTCCACAGCAAATGGTTTATTGTGTGGACAAAGCTCGCGGTTATATGAACCATGTTTATTGGAACATTCAGTGAATCTGTGTAAATGGACAATTTTGCCCAAAAGCTTTGATATGTTTGTAGAAATTAGTGCTAAGCATGTTTGTATAGTAACAAATGATAAAAATATTATAGAAATGTATAATCTAAGTACTCCATTTTCGGGATGCCTCAGAAATGTATTCTATCTCATCTGGCACGGACAGATGTATACTTTTTATTCAACGCATGAAGAACGACTAAACGTGTACTGGCATCCCCAAAGCTTAGAACTTAATGGAATCAGCTTATCCCTGACTCCACTGAAAACCATCATGGAACAATCAGAACATTTGCGACGACACCTAGAACGACGAAATAAAACTCTGTCAGACTCTGTGATACAGACTGTAATCACAAAGAATCAACTAATGTCGCTAGCTAGCCAGATGGAAAAGGAGACTGCACACCACTGGTGGGACATCTTTACTGGATATTCATCCTCTGCAACCCAAGTGTTGAATTTCTTAATACATCCTCTTGTAATATTGTTAGTTATCATTATTATTATTACTTTATATAATTGTTATGTATGGTATCGTATCAAACGGATAGAGCGAACATATTGGGCTCTTCCAAAAGGGTCGTGATCTTCACTCATAAGTCAAAGGACCGATTGAAACAAAAAGGGGCCCAAACAATAGGCCTCAAACCAAAGTTGACTTCTGAGTGAATTCCCCGACCAGCAATCAGCATCTTATCAGCAGACTGAAGCAACCAGTATCTTATCAGCATGAAAATGTAACCCTGGGAACAATCCTTGGGAACTATAAGTAAACAATAGGAAGTAACTATAAATCCCAAATGTAAAGAAAAACAGAAACTCCTCAGACATGCCCGGATCCTGGCCAGATCCGGACATGCCTGAGTGAGGCATATCAATCTACCAGATATCTCCTGTGCGTTTTGTTTAGACTTGTTTGTTAAACTGTATAAAAGCTGGACCCTCTCACAGCAAAGACGGAGACCTCACCTACGAGTGGACGCACTGCGTAGGACTTCCCAATTGCCGGGAAAGGCTCTCCGACCCTTCGCTGTGACGGGGCTCCCCAGCTGATGCACGGGTCTGGATGATGGTAAAGTATGAGGGCAATTGGTGATGTATCTTTCTTAATCACTATAGCTAGCTTTAAATAGTAATGTCTAGGTGTATTACCTTGCTTATTCTTTCTGCTATTTCTACTATAGTAAAATTTCTATTTCTACTAAAGTAAAATAAGCCTATTTCTTTAGCTTGGTGTCTGTGTCCTTTGTGTTAACCCCGTCAATTGGCAAAACACCTATGCCTGGTGAAGTGTTTAATAGCTGAAGCGTTAGGAGAATTATGTTTCATTTTGTCTATGTCTTAAAATATGATATAATGAAAAACTGCCAGGACTACTTCTAGAGTTCTACATGTATTAATGAGGATTAAAAGTGTTGCTATTGTGCATCAATAGCTAGATTTTAATTTTTCTTGTACTGCAGCCATAAGTTCTACATATTAACAGTTAATTTTTAGCAGTGTGTTGAAAGAATGCTGTGTCTAGAAGGAATTTCTGTTTTGTTTTTCAATCTTAAAAATTAGAAAGAAGCAACAGTTCCAGGGTCAGAATTCCTGGGGTGCTCTGATAGAGTATGTCATCATTCCTCTTCAAAATGGTTGGAGAAGGCTTCTGAACATTTACTACCCCCTGGTTTCCTAAAATTGCTTTTATAGTTTGCCAACAGTGAAAGAAATGGATCAGACAACTGACATTCTGAAAGAACAGTGATATTTTACACCCTCTCTTCTTTGAAAAAGGTCTTAACATGACTGGGATAATTAAAACCATTTTGATCTTATGAGTAAACTGAATATAAGCAGCATTTAGGTTTTAATGGTTTTTATTAAATTAGGGTTTTTTTCACAAGTTTCAAAATGAGGAAGAATTAGACAACTGTATCTTTGAAAGTAATGTCTTTAATAACAACAGATTCTCTCTTTTAATAACATTGGACTAATGCACATTTTTTATGCTATCTGTAAAGGTATACATCAGACCTGAAATTGAAAATAAATTCCTTATTCGTAAGTTCAATGATGCTTGTTTACCAGCAAACCTGAAAATAAGTAGAATTCAGAATTCGGTGGGACAAAAAAACAAGAGATGTCAGTTGAAAATCTATTGGAATGATCACTATTTTGTAGTGCTTACCTCAAACTCATGTTACAATACTACCAAGAGGCACGAAGATTGTGATAGCACTGCTCCTATCATAAATTAGTAACCAGCCTGCAGCTGTGTAGCTCATTAAAAACTGTGTCATTTAGGGATATTTTGAAAACACAGAGGTCCATTAAAAAGACTGGCAGTGTATGGTTGTCAAACAGACATGCAATTATTGTCATAATATTGCCATCAATTGGATGAGAGAAATTATATGATGAACCGAGAAGCTGGTTTATATCCTTTTGAGATTTCCCAGCACAATTTTCCCTTTGTTCAGACCAGCCATCACCCATCTTTGAATGTGAGGACTCAGATTGTTTGCTTGAAAACTATGTGAGTACTAATTATAACTTCTTCACTCCAGTTTCTGAGGGCAACAGTATTTTCTTCCTGCTTTCATACTGCCAGCCTACAGCCATTTACATTACACTGTCTGGTCACAAAGATTAGCTTCTGGTTGTCAATTAAAAATCTGGAAACATCTTTCCTTAACAGCCACTCTGTTCTGCAGAGATGCTTTCCTCTTCCCATGACAGGGCTTATGAGGATAATTGAAGGTGGGAATCTTGCTTCTTCCCTCTTTAAGAGCAATGAAGCACCTATGGCTACAGTGCAAGTTGTCCACATGTTTTAGCTCTGCACTGACATGATTATTTCCAAGAGTAACGCTTGTTAGCTTTGCTCAGGCACCAGAGTACAGCTGCCTGAGCTGTTGCTCAGCTCCTGCTGCCCACCTGGCAGTGTGGTTGTGGTTTGTGTATGTGGTTTGCAGGCAAGCCTTCTTCTGGGGCCTGTCCAGGGTTCCTTGTGCTGGCCAAATTCTGCCTCTGCTGATTGGAAACTGAGATATGCTTTACGCATCTTTGGCTCTCTCTGCTCCTTATCATCATAAACTGTGTCCCACAGCAAGCAAAATCTCCAGTGGCACCCAACTGACTTCTGGCTCCTCTGCAATGTTTAGAAAGTGCTTGTATTTAAAAAGGCTGGGGTGGGTCACAGAGGGGAGCAGGTCTGGGGACAAAATCACTGTTCTGATGGCTCTGGGAAGCGTTAGGAAGCTCCAACTAAAGTGGCAACCTCTCTCTTAAAACCTTAGGCCACCTGTATTTTCTTTGCCCTAGGATCTCCTTCACTTTTCTGCTGATTCTTGGTGTACAGGACTTCTACGCTTGGACCCTCACCCTTCCCTGCTCCAGGATTCAGCCTTTCTCGTTCCTCAGCTATAATAAAAACTAGAAACATCCTTCTCACCTGTCCCAGGTGAGTACTACTAAGAATAGTTGCTAAAAGCTATTAAGAGTTCCGGTGGACTAGGAAGGCCAAAGTCAGACTCCGCTGTACAGAATGAGAAAGGAAGGGGTAGAGTTAAAATGCACAGAAGTATTTTTTTGTTCCTGTTGCAACTGGAAGGGTTCATTTTCTCCTGCTAAAAAATAGATTTCCCTTCCTCATTTCCAGCAGCTATTAATTCCTCTCCCCTCAGTGCATTCTCATCAACCTGCAACATCACAGAAGAGGTGAAAATGGGCTTACATTCTAGCAGAGCTGTTCTTTCTTTCCTCGGCCAAAATAGGTCTCAGAATTTTTGGAGATTCTTGAGAAAAGGCGTCATCAGTACTTGTGTAGGTAAATATTGCCCATATAGTCAGCTCCTGTGCAATTCATGAGCCATGTAAATGTTAAGAAGCGGGATGGAAATGTAAAATAACAGGTTACAGAAGCTGCCTGCAGGGCTCACTTTGATGATTAGTTTGTACATTTTCCGTAGCACCTCTTCTAACAGTTTTAAATTTTGATTGAAGTTGGTGCAGCTCACTGTCTGCTAGTCCAATTGCAAGGTTTTTTGTTTTCCTCCAAATATATACCTGTAAGTTACATTTAAACTTTCAGTTTTGTTAGATTCCTAAAGACAGCTATTCATGTTGTGGAAGTTTAAAGAGAGGAAGCAGAACTTCAGTCCAGCTTAATTGTTTTAAACAATTGTTTTCCTGAAAGTCCCATTGGGCACTGAAGTTACTCTGTAAACCTAGCCCCTAAATAGTGAGATTGCTCTTTTCTTTAGACATAAGCTTGAAGTTGAGCTCATCTCGCTATTCAGGAAACTTTCTCATCATCCTCTAATTGCCTATAATCAAATGTCAAAAGTATTGGTCCTAGAAAATCCAGGGTATTACTTCCAATATAGAATCTAAATGCACAGCTGAGACTGGCAATTCTCTGTTAATCCTTAAATGGTTCTGATGGCTCCTCCTTTAAAATTCTGTCTTTTAAAAAAGTTTTTTCTTCCCCTCTTCTCTAAGCATCACCAATATTCATTATCTGTGTGGTTGTTTTTTTGTCTTTTTTTTTTTTTTTTTTAACACCTGCCTCCCGTAAATGTCACTGCTGTGTGTCCTGGAAAAAAAGATAAAATCTATGCAGCTCCTATGCTTGTTACAAGCTTTCCTGTACCTTTTAGCATCAGAATATATCTGTCTTTCTTCCTGCAGCACACCTTAGTAAATATTTTTAAGGAAATGCAGGAGATCTAACACTACTCTTCTGTGAAGAAGAACTACAACAATGAAATGAATCTTGTTTACTTTCCTTACACTTACCTGAAAAAGTCAGTTTTCCTTTTCTGTTGCTTCTGTTATGCTCATAGAATCACAGAATAGCTGAGGTTGGCAGGGACCTCTGGAGGTCATCTGGTCCAACCACCATGTTCAAGCAAGACCACCTAGACTGTATATGCCCAGGACCATGTCCAGACAGCTGTTGAATGTCTCCAAGGACAGAGACTCCACAGTTTCTTTGGGAAACTTGTGTTAATTCTCAGCCACCATCGCAGTAAGAAAGTGTTTCCTGATGTTCACAGGGAACCTCCTGTGTTTCAGTTTGTGCCCATTGTCTCTGGTCCCATCATGGGGCAACACTGCAAAGAGCCTGGCTCTCTCCTCTTTGCACCCTCCCTTCAAGTATTTACATATATTAATAAGATTACCTGAGCCTTTTCTTCTCCAAGCAGAGTAGTCCCAGCTCTCTCAGCCTTTCCTCATATGAGAGATGTTCCAGTGGATTGTATTTACGTGTGGTTTGGGTTTTTTTATTAAAAAAACTTTATTAAAAAAAACAGTGTCAGTAAAAAAAACTAAAATCAGAGTTATTTTTTCATTAAAAGAAACAAATGTGTATTTTTGGGTGTTATATATGAAGCGTAATTTGCTCTTACTATGACATCACTATTTAGGAAAAAGGTCATGGATAATTTCAGCCAATTTATTTTTAAGCTAGCACTTTATTGGAGCTTTTTTGCTTTAATAAAAGAATAATTTTTTAAAAGTGCTCTTTTAAGTATGCTGTTGAGCTGGTGATAATTTTGTCTGCCAGATAAAAACACTGGATAATGTTAGTTTTTGATGTTCTGTTAGTCTTAAATTCAAATTTTGTGTATCTAAGTTCAAAGATGTAAAAAGTTGCAGTTCAAGCTAAAACACCTGCTGCTTTGTCTTGGGTTTTTTAACCATTTGGATTCTAGTGTAAAACTACATCCATGGTGTCACTGTAGCATTAATATCAAGACACAAAGGTACGTTTTTGTGTTTGCGCAAGTGGTAGTGGTGGTTTATATTATATAATAGTACACAGAGGTGTTCTACATGCTGTATTTTCTCACATTGTGGTGTTTCCTTACTGTACAGTATAGTCTAAAATGATACACCCTTGCCATGTGTTGCTAGAAATTGTTCCAGTTTGCTCCCAAAATCCATGCACACTTTAAAAGTTCTCGTCTTTATATTGGGCCTAATTTGGTACTGGTTTTTTTGTTGTTGTTGTTGCTTTTTTTGTTTTTTGTTTTTTTTTGTTTTTTTTTTGTTTTTTTTTAATTGAGTCTTCTGGAAAGATCAGCTATAATGTCCACATCAGAAACACTAATGTAGTCATGGTGCAATAGCTTTCTTCATCTGACAGGTCTTATTAAATCTAAAGGAAATCTATAGATTAGATATAATAACATGGTATTCCATGTTCTGGAGAACAATCAGTTCAGGTGAACATCACACTTGAAGATACAGTCTCACCTTCTACGTATTGATGGAGTATACGTTTCCAGCTCAGTATTTTGGGAAGGATCAATAGCTAAATGACAGTCCTCTCTTTTCTCAAACCCAAGACTGGTAAGGCTGAAATTCAAACTCCAGGACTCCCTCCTACTTTCACTTTATTTGCATAAAGTTAGAGGGTTTGGAGCTGTGAGGTCTGATAATTCTCAGTGTGCCTAACTATGAGCACATTTTTCAAAACTGGTTACCCTCTAAAGCTGTAATAAAATAGAAGAACAGGTAAATTTATGCAGAAGAGTTCTGTGGTGTTGAGCAGTGACCATGCTTTAGTTGAGAACATTAAGGTTAGACAAAATTATGACCTGTGACACATTTGTCATTTGTCAGGCTCATAGCATCATTCAAATCTTGCAGTCAGTGACTGGAGTAATTATCTCATCCAGTGCTATCCTATATAATTATTTTAGGAGACATTTTCAGGGTACAAAAGATGTAACATGCTTTAAACCACAATTACATGAAAACAGAGGCATTCACTAGTTCAATGTCTTTGAGATTTCGTGCTCTGTGTTCTTAATGCATTGAATTGCACCACCTGTTCTGTTACAGAGTTGCTGGTTACTAATTCACACATACTTGTCTCCATCATATCACTTTGGTCAGAAGTCTTTCTTTCTTTGCCTCTACCTGTTCTTCCCTTTTCTGCCAATTATATGTATTGTGTGAACGCAGATTTTAAGTTTCCAGGAAGAAGCCTTCTGCTTTGTGTATTGTCTGCTCTACTCATTCTGCCATCCTTTAGTGGTCTCTATACTCTGATATTCGAGTGCGATATTTTGTATTTGAGCAGGGCTGTAGTAAAAGTTTTTGGCGGCAAATAGGACTATAAAGTCTTCTTGCACAAAAGCTTCTATCAGTCTCTCCTACTCAGTAAGCAAAAATAGCAAGTGTCTACAGTTCACAAGGCTTTCACCCATGCCCTTGCCTCTGATTTAAAGTGAATTTTCACCTTTAGTAAACACCAGAGTAGAAGGAGTATTTGGCTAAGATGTGGATGAAATGAAAAAAAAAAAAAAAAAAAAAAAAAAAAGAGAAACAGTGGAAACAGTGGTTGTATCTGGAACACCATCGCAGTGGAACTGGTAGAATTTTCTACCCACATGGAAGAGAAGCCTTAGGCAGGAAGGAAATAGAAATCTGATTTCAGCATTTTGGATTAGACTCAGTGCTCATTTGCCAGACAGAAGTGGCAATGTTTTCAGAGTGCAGAAGGTCATGGTACTCTATGGATCATGAGGATCATGATCCTCCCAGCCCTTCCATGTTAGGCAAAGAGAAGAAAAGGGAGGAATGTTGGAAAGCATGTCTCATGGTGTCAGATTAGGCTTCGTAGATGGAAAGCGAACCAAGAAGAGCTTGCTTGCAGACATGGAGGGTTTGATTTGTGAACAATAAAGTAGGTGTAAGAGTAAAATGGAGTGGAATTGGGTTTTGTTCCCACCTCTTAGTATATCAGTATGAAATAAAGAGACGAAAAGGCATCTAGATTTAACTTTTAAGGAGGAAAGGGGGGGACAATATTGCTGAATGACACATTCTGCCCTGTGGCTGGCATTCCTATTCCTATTGGGGTCTGTTCCCACATAACCATGCAGTTTTACATTAAGATTACTGGTCTGTCGTTACAGTTAGTATCGAGATCTTGGAGTCAGTAGTTTATCCAAGTACTCAGTACAGGGGTTCACAGTAAGATCTGACATAGTTGAAGTTAAGGTACAGAGTAGGTGTTCATAGACTGTACTTTGATGATAACTGACTGACAAATCAGATTTTGGAGAAAAAAAAAGGAAATAAAAGGTTAGCTGCAGCAGACTTCTGACTCTTGACTCAAAAGTGATCTTATTTTGATGTGTCAGGGGAGGAATTAAAAGTGCTGGGTTGGCCTGGTGTGGATGATTAAGCAATGACTATCTCTTAGGTTACAGTGTTTTTTAGCTTGAGTGAACTTTAACATTAATAAAGCAGGTTTTAATAATGCAGAGACAGCTTGTACTGTAAGAATTTATGATCCTCCTCATTCCTTGGTCTTTTGGGTTTTGACCAATTTTTCATATCCCTTTTCTTCTCACCTACCCCAGTATGGGATAAAATTATTGGGACTTTACTCTTTCTCCATGTCTTTTGCAGATTTTGGTGAGTCTATTTGGCTAAAGGGAAAAATACTAGTTTGGGTCTGTTGTTATTTTAAGAAAGCAGTTTAAATACCTCTGTTCACATATGTTTATTTTCCAAGCTTAATGAAGCATGTATTCCCAGGGAGAATTATTTACATATCAGCACTACCACTCTGATACTTACCTTGAAATCATGTTCAGTGCAAATTTGATTTGATCATATCATTCTGATTTCTAAATGTCATTTGAGTGCTTCCCAAAGTTATTGATTTCATCATGGGACTAGGTAGGAAGATGGTTTAAAAACACAATTCTATTCCATATTTATCTGTTAATTAATCATATATTCTTGAAGAATCTTTATGCTAGTATATTAAGCACACAAAATATTTTACATAAATCAGAGACTAATTAGTATACTGAAAACTGCATTTTCATAACAGTCATGTTCCCAGAAGTCAGACATTCGGAAACACAGTTCTATCATGGAAAATATCTTGTAACCTTAATATAGTCACTAGTATCAGCAGGAATGCAACAAACGATGCTTTTTGATTCCACTGCCCACCCTTTCCAGTGCAAGACTTCATAAAGCCTCTTCAGAAGATTTGGTGGCTAAAAGCTAATGCTGTTTCACTCCGAGTATTATCTGCAAACATATGAAAAGAGGAGATCTCAGCTTACACATCTTCAAGGCTAAACCAGGCCAGTCTTTGTGCACCTACAAAGGAAAACACACACATAGCTGGCAATGATAACGACAACAGAAAGAAAGCACTAATTTTTTTGAGCAACATTAGAGTAGAGGTCTCCTGCCGTGCTCACCAGTTACTCGCTCTTCACAGCTGCCTTCTCAGCTGGGGGCTCTAAATCATCACTGTGAGAACAGACAGAGATGACCATAATGTATTTGTTCATGATGGAGATTTTCTTCACAATGGTAATGAGGTACTGTTCAGATGATACTTCAGACTTCTATTTTACAATTGAGTAGTTCTTATGTTTCCCTATCACTTCATAAATTCAGTCAACTGCACTGTGTTAGGGGTCTGATCTTTGAATAGCTTTACAGAAAACAATAAAAGCACAGAGCCACTCATCACAAAACTGATGTGTTTTGTTTTTATTCAGATGTATTTCCTCTTTCCCTTCCTTCTTACATAGCATGCATTTAAAGTTATGCTTGGTCAAATTCTGCTCAAATGCCAGATGTAGGGTAGGGGAGGGAAGCAGCTTTGAAACTTATCTTAATCTAGTGCCAGGAAGGAACTTTTTGGACAGGGTAGATCTTTTGCCACTCTAGATCTCTTTGCTAAGATCCTGTTCCCTGAGAGATTAAATAAGGGAGATGGAATTTGGTCCCAACAAATAATAAGCATTTGCAAGTAGCTGTATCACTCCAAATTTACCTCTGTCCTTTATAGTCAATGGATAGAAAAGAGTATTTCTGGGAGCTATCCATCTTTCATCTGAATTTAGAAATCTACCTTCAGATTAAATGAGTTACACCTAATAAGTTCTCCTTTTCTGACACTGACTACAAGAAAAGGAGAGTTAGTGGTGATCTCAGATGTAAATGTCTAGGTTAAGTGACACAAATCTCTCCCAAGGCTCTGTTATACTTGGGTGTTCCTCCTTGATAGAGGAATCTTTATAATCTAAAGAGTGGCATTTCTGTTCTTTGTATGAATAGGATGTGATGCAGGTTGTTAATTGATAGGTATTCCTTTGGAAATATAGCAGCAGCTCTCCATAATGCTGCTGCATTATGGATCATCACAGATGCTGGTGCTCTAAAAGTCAGTGAGGGATGGGGCACTACTGAATAAATCCCCAACTTGTGCACTAAGTCTGTAGACAAAATATTCTAGGTCAGGCTGAGGCATTTAAATGGTTAGGAAAGACCTTTTAGCTTTGCTTCAACGTCTTTAAGTATAGACTGATCCTATTGAGTTGTGGTCACACGTTTTGAGGGGGTATGGGTATATATCTTTTAACTATACATATTTTAAAACTAATTGATAATGAAGATTTCTTTCTAGCCACATTATTTGCAAATATATATAAACATTATCTACCAGACTTTTTTTTTTTTTGTCTTCAACTTATGCTAGTTACCTTCTTATACAGTAGTGTTACATTGTGATGTGCTCTGCAGATGGGATTTTTGGTGGGTACTTCACATGTATTTTAAAAAGACTTTGCCTGGTCAGATATATAGTGTAACATCCTTGGAAACTACTTACTGTGTCACTAGGAGATCAGATTTTGCCTAACATAGATAACAAAATACTTAACTATCTAGTCTTCTAAATATAATTAAGCATCCCATTAACACTTTTTCCAAAAACAGTGGTGAGCGTAACTCCTACAGTCTATACTAAGGAAGAGCTTCCACTCCCTACCAAACCATTGTGATACGTGTTTTTCTGAGCAAGCTAACTAACGCTCCTGCCAGGAAAGTTCTCCATGTTTTTGTCTTGTTAATAGTGAAAAAGCATGAAAAGTATAAACAATGTATATTGTCAAGATTTGAGAGGCAGCAACAAGGTCATTAACCTGAACCTCAGGAGACCTTCTTTAAGTTCTTTGCTCCAACATGTATTTCCTGTATGTTTCTGAATGTGTCTTTTTCACCCCGATTTACGCAACACATTTACTTCGGTAAATGCTGGAAAAACAAGCAAAACTTGGTCCTAGTTTCACTTGAGGTTTTGGTTTCATTACAAGACTGTCACACAGTTCTGATTTCTGTTTTCTAGCCAAACCTTAGGTAATATTCCACACCTCACTGAGATAGCTTGTCTGTACAGCATAAGCAGCTATTCTTATAATTGTTGCAAATCATGGAAAAAGAAAAAAGCATAACACTTCTTGACATCAAACTTACTCAGAAAAAGAAAACAAAAGACCCAAGAAACTTTCAAGCCTTTTTGTGGCTTATATGTTATGGTTTGTATGTCAATATTTTCCCTGTGATTTTTTTTTTCCACAGGGCTCAACCTTATAATTTGTTCTCATTGCCTCAGTTTTCCTTATGGCCTTTTTGATCTTAATATTCAGAGGTTTTCATTTTTAGCTTGATGTAGGTGGATGAGAAATGCCTGACTGCGTAAAGGAGATGTATAGCCTGGGATTAAAATGCTATGTTATGTGTCAGCAATGAACTTCATCTGCTCAAGATGCAGGGAAAAAGGAGGAGAGAAACAATGACTGTGTTGGGTTTATAATGTCATGTTGGGATACACATGCACCTGGTTCGAGAGGGCAGTTCCCACAGCATTTCTGGCTGAGGGGCTATAGTAGCGAAACAATATACTAAATGTATCTCTGCTAGTATTTTTTGTCAGATATCTCTTATAGCTAGTTATACAGGAATAGATTATTCCCATTATAAAGAAATTAAGAGTGATTCTGTGTTATAATAATATAGTGTTTCTGAAGCACAGTCTGTTGTGGGAATCTTCTGTGCACATGACACTTTCATGTGCCCTGCAGATGTCAAACACTCAGCAGGCTCAGAAGTCCTGTTGTTCTCCGGGTTTGGCTAAAGACAACCTGGAGATGCTGCAAAAATAAATTATTTGAGATCGTGTTTGTAAGAGCTAGAAGCTGGTATGTGATCTGCATCCAAACTGATGCAAATTCTTGCACTGGGGCTGAATCCTCACACAGCAGGGACTGAGGAGAATATAAAACATGTTCAGATTTGTTGTATTCCTGAAGAAATTGTGGGGAAAAGGTGGACGTTCACTTTAAATCAGGGGTGAGGGTGTGGGGAGAAAGCCTTGTGAAGTGGTACGGAAAGGGTCGGGCAAGATTGCTCCAGCACCCTGTGGAATCAGGAGAGCCACACAACAGATCACGCCATCAGCTGGAGGCAGCTCATAAGCCCCAGAAAAGATGGGAGAGCACATATCACACCCCTGTTCCAGCCTGATCCTGCTGGGAGGAGTCCTCCCCCTCCTCCCTGGAGCGGCTGCAGAGCTGGCAGGGCTGCAGGAAGGAGCCCTGCTCCCTCCCACCCTGCGTCGCTCCCTCGGCTGTTGCGGTATCTCCGCTACTTTGGGGGTTAACAGGGCTCAGTTACCCAGATGCTATTTATTCTGCAAAACGCTGAAGATAATTGCATTCATATATACGTACACAGATAGATTTTGTGTATGCTTTCATGTGTGCATGTGTGTGTAATATTTTAAGCTGTCTGGCACATTAATTTAGCCACCTGTCCTAGCCTCTTTCTGCTGCACAAATTAGATTGTCTCAAGGGAGCCTATGCAGCTGATTGGGTCTGCCTCGTTACTAAGGCAACCCTTCTCCTCTCTGCTATATGCTTTATAACTCAGATTCACCAGGCAAAAAATGGAAGGGGGAAAAAAAAAATTGCTTCAGACCCTGGGGATACCAGTACTTAATAGATGCTCTTAGCAGACTTATTTATTCAGACAAGAATACAGATTCTAAATGCAGGAGTGTTGAAGCAAACAAAGTCAAATATAATGGTACCGTATGAAGGGGATAATATAGACCAAATTAAAGGGTTGTACAAACACCATATGAATCTTAAATTAGCTTTGCTGTGTGTAGTTGATGTAAAGGTATCATGACTGGATATATCAGCAGTTGTCCCTTTGAAGGTCATTCCTGATTAGGAACAACAACAAAAACTCTTTATGCCAAAAAAGCCACAAATGTAGGGAGGAGTCCTTATGTCAGATTGGCTACAGACCAAACGATATTTTATTTCAATTTTTCAGATCAAAATTATTAGTTTGTTCCTGCTTCCTGCTTTTAGGTGATTTGTATTGATTGAATATACCACAAATGTGGTGTACATTTTATGCTGAAACAAGACATGATTTCATCTTTAAGAAGGGCTTCGTGATCTCATTAGTTCTTTGACAACAAATCCAGAAATGTTATAAGCAAAATAAAGGTGATTATACTCAAGGATGGATAACTGATTAGGGTAATCATATACGCAAATGGGAAGCAGGGATGGAGCTTTAAGCATTATGTCCCAACCTCTCCCTCTAGGAGTTATATTCTAACGTGTGCATTTGTGTTTACATTGGCACAGGCAATGTTCACTTAGCTCTAGTCTATGATTTACATGTTTATCTCTTCATCTTGTGGCTAGTTCATTAATTGCAGATAATGGCTTCTGTAATTTTATGCTGAGGGGATCAAGCGGAGTGTTGTTTGGGCTTTCAAAAGTCTATGTGTAGGTAGAGGTAGAATTGCAGTAAAGTTTTTCCAAGGGGATAGATTTTCTTATAGATGGATTTAGATTAAAAAAAAAAAAAAAAAAAAAAAAAAAAAAAAAAGAGTTGAAGAAGTTCTCAGGGAAATACAACAACTTGCATTTTGGGAGTAAGGGCCTGTTTTGGATCCTATCAAATAGCCAAAGCCATCCTCTGTTGACAGATGTGGTAGTATCACAGGCAACATGCACCTCAAAGTAGAAGTCGTGACAAATCCCACTGAATTGGTGAAGAGGAACATCATCTTTCTCACATGAGTCAATATTCTGACCCCACTAAGTGTAGGTTGACAACAGCATCCAGATCACAGTGCTTCAGAGTAACCACTCCTCCCTTACCATGTGTTAACTAGAAACCAGCATATAGGACAAACCATATTTACCTCCTAACGATTTCCTGAAAAGCAAGCTAATTTTTTTATTTCATCTGAAGCAATGCAAATGGCACTGATCATAAGAAACTCAAGTCTTGTTAAAACTTAGTCACAGAATTTGGTACAGTATCCTTTCCATGCTACGCTACATGGAGAAATGTCTTTTTTTACTTGTTTGGAAGACATTATGTGATAGTTGAATAGGAACTTTCATTTCCAATGCAAGACAAAGTAAATAAAACGTTAGTAGATTCAAACTACGCCAATATTCCTTTCTCAGTTTTCCACACATGTAAATTTGGCTTCTGCTGCTCAATTCTGTTTTTACTTCTTTCAGTTTAAGGTGTTGGGTTTTTTAAAGCACTAAGAAGGAAATAGATTGATTGTGGATAATACTCTGCAACTTGTTCAGTTTTTCCTGAATTCACCAGTGTTAGGTTTTGTGGATTTCTTTATCCTTGGCTTTAGCTCTATCGATCTGAGACTCAAACCTTGAATACGTAATTGAGAGCTTGCTGTTTTTTGGTATTAGTGGAATTTTTTATAACCTTGAATTAGCTTGTTCATTCTATTTTCAGAAAGTTCATTTGTATATGCAGGGAGTATCTTCATTCAGCATAACTGTTGTTAGTGCCAACAGGTGCGGGAAAACATCTGAAACTGAATTTTAAAATGCTACTGTTTTGCATGAAAGATTATGATCCTGTGCTACTTGATATTCCACATGAATATCTTGAAGTTTAATGTTTCAATTGTCTTTCTAGAACACCTACGTTTTGTTGATTAAAGCTGCATCTCATAGATGGTTTTAACAGTTAAGCTGGTTGGTCACATCAGGACAGAACAGACTTTATAGCATAGCTGCCTTGTGACATATACTCCACTTGTGCCTGAGCAGAATTCATGCTAGAAGATCCAGTTGTTACCTACTCTAATAAACAGTTTAAGGCCATCTTCAAGGGTTTATGACATTTCAGTTCTAAATGTAATTCGGCCTGAATATCATAATGCTGTTATCATGCTTAGATTCATACACACTTTCCAATATCTGAGAAGACATTACTTTTGATAGCCTTGTATTTCACAGTGTTTGTTGGTACATGTACATTCAATGTTGCACATATTCTATAAAATATAGGATTTTATGTATTATGCATTTAAATCCTATGTCCCTTATTAGAAGCAGATGGGATATTACTGTTTCCATATTTTCTGGTCTTGCTGGCTTCTGCTGGCTGTGTTACTCTTACTGTTCTGGTGGTGGACTGTGAGCTGTTGCTGTTCACCTCCCTTTCTGCCCAATTCCTTACACCTTACTCACGACACAGCTGAATGAGTTCTTGAAGCACAAGTGTGCATGTTGATCTGGTACCTAAGGATTTGCAGAGCTGCCTGGCACCCTGCAACAGCCTCGGTTTCCTTTTCTCTCTCTCTTCCTGCTTCTTCTCAATGACTGGAGCTGCTGCTGCCTCCTCCTTTTCCCTTCCTCTCCTTCCTTCCGTACACCTTCCATCAAATCCATCAAGTAGCTTTTCAGATGTTTACTCTCCAAACCAATCACTTCATATAAGGCTCATACCTTTGTGGCAGGTTTATTGGTTCAGTGTAATGTCTCAGGTACTATAGATAGCTGTGCTTGCACTTTGCTCAACAATTATTCCAGGAGTCAAACTCTCGCACAGACTTTGCCAACCTCCATTAAAAAACAAACACGACAAAAATGAAAAGCTGCAATCTACCAGAGTAGCATCATGTTCTCCTCTGCTTCTGTGGGCCAGAAGGAAGAGTGTATTATCTGCACCAGTGTCAAATATATTATCTGGGTTTGTTTGGATTGGAATGAAGTTGTCACTTTCGAGATCAGCATGAACAGAGGACTGAGGAAAATGAATTCCCTCTGAAATTCCCAGTAAACAGCTTTGGATGGTTGGAAATAAGAAATTATCAGCTTTCCAGCAAGGTTATGTTGTATCTGCTTACAAGATTAAGCACTCACACACTGGTAAAATATAGATTTAGCATATTTAGGTGCTAAACACCTTTTTCCTGAGATCTAGTATGCATGCATTCTTGTAGATAATGTAGCTTGCCTTTTCAGTATTCTACTGTCAGTAGAATTTGATTTTATTTGATTTTTTTTCCTATGAAATAAAGTACAGTGCATAGGTCATTGTACTTCCCCCCCCCCCCCCCCCCCCCCCACTTAGCTACATATGCATTAATTAAACTACAGCTATATTGGTTTACCTAATGAGGTAGTATATGTCAAATCTGTGTTTACTGAGCTTCTAATTAACTGCATCTCAGAAAGTTGCCCTATCAACTTCAGAAAAATGCAGAAATGCCCTTACTACAGAGAATTATTTTTTTTTTAAGGCTGAATTTAAACTCTATTTTTGCTTTGAAAGTAGAGGAAAAAAAAGCTTTAGAAAGTTACAGGTGACTGAAGTTCATTATGGATTAGAATTGAGAGTCATGTGGTAGTAACTGTAATTACTGAAGCTATTTTCCTGACAGGCACACCATCTATATGTATTTTCTAGTCTGAAATCTTCATTAGGAGAAAAAGCTGACAGCTACTTTCAGGGAATTATTGAAAGTGGACCACTGCCAGGAATTTTGGGAGATTAAAGCAGTAAATGATGTCTGTTAGGCATTTCCTCTGTATATTCAGTAGAGACGGATTTATCCACAACAATAATGCAATTTGTAAAAGGGATGTTTGTTATACAAATGTATGTGCGTTCCACTATCTGTTAACCTGCTCATGTCAGAAGAGGCTGTAAATCTTATTGTCTTCCTGATTCCTTGGAAAATATATTTAACTCTGGATGAAATATTCCTATCACTTTGCAAAGTGCAGATTGCTAGTGCAAGTCTGAAGGAGAGCTGGAACAGTTGAGTGATAGGTGTTCATTGCTTATGAAGGTGATGCAGCAGAGCAATATGGAAGACCTCACTGTGGTATCTGTGGGTCCACAAAAGCGTGGAGATGTAAGACAAGCAACCTGAATCAGTGGAGAAAAGTCTCCTGGGAGATTGTGGTTCAAGGATGGTAGCACGAAGCAGGTCCCACTGTGAAACTGTGTGATCCTGGGAAGTATATATACAGGGAAATAATAGGCAGGAGAAGACTTTAACCTCTGTAGACAGTGTTGCTTGGAGAGATACCAAGCCACAAAGTCCAGTTTTATTGTCCACATTTTACAAGAAGTAACAGACTACTGTCAGACCTTATAGAGCACTGCAGAAACAAACATTACAGGTAGTGTCCCAAAGAGCGTAGTCATCTTAGCTTAGCCACAAGAGGATGTGAAGGTGTAGAGTTAGGTTAAAAAGCTTGGACTAAGCTTGGAGATTCAGCTCTGAAAGCCAGAAAGGAAATATTTATCTGGAAACTGAAAACTATTATTAAAATGAGCACAGATAGGTAACAGTATGACTAATTTGCACACAGAACAACATTTCTATCTCTTAATTTATCAGGGCATGGTTCTGAAGAGAAGTCTGTGCTTTAGTCATTTATCTGTTATTGGGCTCAGTGTAGTGCAAAGTGATATATCCTGGCCTGCTGTATAGAAAAGAGCAAGTTAGGTATATTGTTTCTTTTAGACTTTCCATTCAATGAATATAAATTCCCTTCCATAAGGATAAACTGAAAATCTTCATTTTCTGTGGTAATGAAGATACAAATTATGCAAGTTCCATTTCCATTGATCTTAAATGAAATCCTGTTTAGCATTAGCCAGTCTGTGATTTTTACGAGAGATTTAATGAGTCACCTTACAGAAATCACTATTTTTCAGAGCGTACTTGTATTGGGTTTGCATGGCAAGGTTTTGGTAGCGGAGGGGGCTACAGGGGTGGCTTCTGTGAGAAGAAACTAGAAGCTTCCCTTGTGTCAGATAAAGTCAATACCAGCCAGCTCCAAGGCGAACCCACCACTGGCCAAGGCTGAGCCCATCAGCAATGGTGGTAGCACTTCTGGGATAATATATTTAAGAAGGGGTGAAAAAATCTTCTGCACAACATCAACTGCAGCCAGAGAGAAGAGTAAGAATATATGAGAGAAACAACCCTGCAGACACCAAGGTCAGTGAAAAAGGAGGGGGGAGGAGGTAGTTGGGGCACCAGAGCAGAGATTCTCCTGCAGCCCATGGTGAAGACCATGGTGAGGCAGGTGAACATGCGTGAAGGAAGCTGTGACCCCATGAGAAGCCCACACTAGAGCATGCTCCTGGCAGCACCCGTGGCCCTGTCAGGAACCCACGTTGGAACAGTTCATGAAGAACTGCAGCCCCTGGGAAGGACCCCACACTGGAGCAGGGGAAGAGTGTGAGGAGTCCCCCCCCGAGGAGGAAGGACAGGCAGAGGCAATGTATGATGAACTGACCACAACCCCTATTCCACGTCCCCCTGCACTGCTCAAGGGGAGGAGGTAGAGAAATCAGGAGTGAAGTAGAGCCTAGGAAGAAGGGAGGGCTGGGGGGAAGGTGTTTTAAGATTTGGGATTTATTTCTAATTATTCTACTCTGATTTGATTGTTAATAAATTAAACTAACTTCCACAAATCTAGTCTGCTTTCCTGTGACAGTAATTGGTGAGTGATCCCTCCCTGTCCTTATCTTGACCCACAAGTTTTCGTTCTACTTCCTATCCCTTGTCCAGCTGAGAAGGGGAGTGATAGAACTGCTTTGGTGGGCATCTGGTGTTCAGCCAAGGTCAACCCACCACAGTACTGTGTGCCCCAAGGTATAAAAAGATGCCTTAAATGTCACAAGCCCTTTTCCTCCAGCACATTGCTGTTATGTAGCAGTTTCATATAGTTCTGTCTTATGTAAAATGTTTAATTTTTTATCAGAGGCATTTACTGTTTAGCAACACAGAAGTGTAAAGAGACAGGGGCATATCCACTAGCTAAGAGTCCAGTTACTTGATATTATATCATTCCCATAATATGACCGAACCTACCTTGAAAAGGTATTTGTCATACTTTTGCCCCTTCACCCCACACCAATCCTCTGGGGAAACTGTTTTACGGCTTTGTTGTTCTGATATCTACAAACCATTTAACTCCTAGTCAGTTTGCAGCCATTTCTTCTTGTGTCAACACAGTCTTTTAACTTCTTTTTTGTGCTTAATCACTTGATGCAACTATAGAGGCAAATCAAAGCCCTCTCAGTCTTTAAGCCTGGCCTATAAAATGGTTTATCCACTGTCATAAACATACCCTTTTCCTGAATAACCTGAATACAGCTTCAGGTACACAGGCAACCAGATGTGCACAAAGCATAGCTGAGTCTTAGTAATGTCTAGTACACTTACATAAATATTCCTCTAAGTCTACTGAGAAATACCTCATCTAATTTGTGCTAAGGTGCTGAGATCACATTTTGCTCTCTACTGGCCACATTACAGTCATCCTTGAATTTATGTTCTTCAGATTGTATTAGCTGATGACCTCCAGCTGACAAGTTCCCATAACCACTGCGTGATGTGGCATTTGGTATAATTAAGAGCATCCTAACTCCTATCCCACTCTTGCTAAGGTAAGCTCTGT